>NC_047042.1:94974615-97474615 GCF_011762595.2 Tursiops truncatus | reverse complement strand
TAAAATTCAGATTTAATAATGCATATTTACTGACTTATTCAAATATAATTATTATTTTATGGTAGTTGAAAGAACTAGTATATATAAGCAAAGCAATAGCTAAAGAGCCTTAGTGGGCTATAAATCCTGAATTGTTTTCAATATCTGCAATGTGCAAACCATGATTTCATTTTGCTGTGGAATTCTTTCTTGAGGAAAACTATTTCACTACGAATACTCCTATGCTAAATCATGGTTTGATTACAATTGGTGATTCTTAGGTCAAGTGTGGTCACCAGCCATCTTTGGGGACTTGCTGTGCTGAGGTCAAATCTGTGTATGGATCCTTTGCTCTTTCATTTGTATCTCAGCTTGTGGGTCCCGGGGTACCAAACTATTTCCATAATAATACTAAGACATTATTTTCTTTTCACTCTCATTCTCTCATTAGTGTATAATGGAATCTTCTAGAGGCTATACGGCATGTGATTATAACAGATTAAACATGAGGACCCAGTTGCTCCTATTAAGCCGGACGCTAGAGATTTGCAAACTCATGAAACAATGCCACTCTTCTCATTAATCGTTTTTTGTTTTGGAAAAATACAGTTTTTTTTTTTTATAAACATAGTGATTTTTAATTGTTAGTTTAAAATAAATTAATCAATATTTTAAAACGTTTCAGCTTTAATTTCTAATACATTATTGATATAAAAAAACCATATAAATAAAAGCTTTTTGGGGCCTCAATGTTTACAATTGTAATGAGGTCCTGAGATTAAAAAAAAAAAGTTTGCTAACAATTGCTCCAGAGGAACTAATCTTAATCCATATACTTGGGTATGCAAGAAATATCAAATGACATTCATTGTCCCTAAACTGAACTTTGAGAAGCCATTCTGCCATTTCATTAGTGGTGGGAAATTCAGTACCAGTGGCACAACTCTGTTACCCTCTTTGGATCCACCAAACCAGATGAATAAAATGGGTGTAGCTGTTTTTACAGAGAACCTGGAGGCTGGGTGCAAAGTAAGAAGGATGTGAGAGATCTCTGCTCAGTGGAGGTGTTCTAGAAATCCTCCTTCTACAAGTGCTGAGAGTTTTCAATGACCAACAATGCTGGAAAAGGCATGTTTTCCCCTTACAGTCACTCTAAAATGTATCAGTAAGAAGAAGCAGAACTTCTCCTGATTCTACCAGAGCTTCTACCTACAGATCAGAAGCTTTCATGAGCAAGGGGAAACAGTAACAAATACGAAATACAAAATCTAAACTAGGAAAGTCCACACTGCTGAGCTACTCCAGTGCTTTCTGCTACCATATCCTCCTAGCCCCCTATTACTTCTGCGTTTCAGGTATATGAGTCCACTGTCTGAATAAGGGACACATATAGTGATGCCTGTCGTGGGAGGTTATATTTTAGTTGAGTACGGTGCCTATTTTGAACTCTCCCCAAACAGATGGATTACAAACTGCTATGAAATAAATTCTGTGCCCAAATTACCTGTGATCATCTGATATGCCGCTGCTGTTCCATGTAAATATTCAAAGGTGGTTTATAGTATGTAGCTTTTTTCAAACTCTTTTTGATCAAAAAATCATTTTTTCCTGGATCAATTATTAACGTCTCCCAGAACTACTCTGTGTAGAACAGACTTAACCTAATAAAGAAATTTTAATAGGATTTCAGTTATCAGAAACCAAGTAGTGAGTGAGAAATTCCTGCTTTTCTAGATCAGTTTTTCAAACCTTTTTTACTGTGATTAACAGTAAGAAGTATATTGTTTCATTAGGACTATGCATGCACACAAAACTGAAATGTAACTGAAACATAACTGGAACAAAATTTTATAAAATATTTACCCTTACAGAATTTGGTGTACTCTGAATTTTATGTTCTAATTCATACTACTTTTAAAAGTATTGGTTACTGGCTATTAAAATGATTTCACAGCCCATAACTCTCAAAAACAATGTCTTAGATGACTCCATCAACGGGTAAAACTAGGCCACTTTAAATCACTCATCATTTAGTAGCATGATTTTGAACAAAATGGGGAAAAACATACTTGCTCTGTCTACTTTTAATAGGTGCTTGATAGAATTAAAGAAAAGAAATTGTACGAAAGCACTTTAAAAAGTGTGAAGCACTGTACATATAAGCTATTATTATCAATTAAAACAGTCATTTCATCTGTGATGCATTTCCAAAAATGAGGACTCTATATAAATAGTCAGATTTAAGATGGGCCTGAAGAAACTAGAAGAAAAACGTAGTGTGAAATTATCTCATCTTCTTTCATTGAAATCACCTCTTCACGTAGAGTCAACCATTTGGTCTTACACGTTTCACTCTGATGCAGCAATGGGGGAGTTTTCAGCGTATGGATTTTTCCCTCCCCCATAAGTGCTGACCTGAGTGCTGAATGATCTTAGGTTTGCCGATCCACCTCCAACCCGCAAGGATGCTTCTTCAGGTTTTTGCATCTCTTTGTGTTCAGGACTATCTATTATGATCAGTTTCCTGTACACACCAATACAAAATTACAAAAAAAAGAAGCTTTTAAAAGCACATATTGTCTAGGGACTTCCCTGGTGGCGCAGTGGATAAGACTCCACACTCCCAATGCAGGGGGCCTGGGTTCGATCCCTGGTCAGAGAACTAGATCCCACATGCATGCTGCAACTAAGAGCTCGCATGCCACAACTAAGGAGCTTGTGTGCAGCAACTAAGGAGGCGGCAAGCCACAACTAAGGAGCCCACGAGTTGCAACTAAGGAGTCCACCTGCTGCAACTAAGAAGCTGACGAGCCGCAACTAAGGAGCCCTGGAGCCGTAACTAAGGAGCCCGCCTGCTGCAACTAAGACCTGTGCAACCAAATAAACATTAAAAAAAGTACATATTATCTATAAAAATAATAACCACAAGGTTCATTTTCCACTATGCTGGATGAGCTATATGATCTTCTTTCTATGTGGATTGTCTATTTTTAAACAATAAATATGCTTTTTTATTAATTAAAATTCATCTTAAAATACAATCTTTCCTAAAGCAAGGTCTCTGTAATGAAAATGATCAATTACTTGCTGTTACCCAATGACACTTCAAAATTAGAAATGAGCTTGTTATTTCACTATTTACAACTACAAACAGGCTCAGAGATTTCACATTGTAGACTAAATTAGAAAATAATAGGGAGAGTGAAAGATAGAAGTAATTAAAAGGAATTTCACATAACTAATTTCAAATATTTAAAACATAAAAAAATGTTCTATGTGCTAATACCTGCTTTTCTGTTTCCCGGGAAACTTACTTTTTTGCTTTTTTTAAAATCATGTTTAAGAAAACTTTCCCTACCCCTAACTGCATATTTTTTTCTTTTAGTTCATAAATTTTTTTGTTTGCCTTTACATTTGGGTTTTTAATCTACCTGGAATTAATTTTTATGGTGTGAGGTGAGGACATTTCATTTTTCCCCTATGGACACCTGAATGCCCCACCACAATTTATTTGAAAGATGATCTCTTCATCCTTTTTTCATTGATTTGTCAGGTCAGTAGTGTCATAAATTAAGTATTACATATGTATGGGTCTATTTCTGGACTCATAGTGTGTGTGTGTGTGTGTGTGTGTGTGTGTGTGTGTGTGTGTATAAAACATATTTTACCAAATGAATTAGAGCTACTTATAATGTGATAAGGATGTAAATACTATGATTTTAAAAAGCAATAAAGTGTTCTGAAAACTCTAAAACATAGATGAAATTGAAGAAGACACAAATAAATGGAAAGATATTTTGTGTTCTTGGATTGGAAAAATTAATATTATTAAAATGTCCATACTACTCAAAGCAATATACAGATTCAATGGAATCCCTATCAAAATATTAATGATATTTTTCACAAAAATAGAAAAAAACAATCCTAAAATTTGTATGGAACCACAAAAGACCTCAAATAGTTCAAGCAATATTGAGTAAGAAAAACAAGGCTGGAGTTGTCAAGTTTCCTGATTTCAAACTATATTACAATGCTACAGAAATCAAAACAGTATGGTATTGGCATAAAAACAGACATATAGCTCAATGTAACAGAATAGACAGCCCAGAAATAAACTCATGCATACATAGTCAATTAATTTTCAACAAAGGAGTCGATAATATGCAATGGGGAAAGGATAGCCTCTTCAATGAATGAAGGTGGTAAAACACCCAACTGATACATGTGGGTAGCCACATGTAAAAGAATAAAACTGGACCCCTATCTTACATTATACACAAAAATCAACTAAAAATGGATTAAAGACTTGAACGTAAGATCTGAAATCACAAAATTCCTGGAAAAAACACAGAGGGTAAACTTTTGAAATGGGTCTTGGCAATGACTTTTTGCTTTTGACAATGAACTTAAGTTTTACATTGAGGGGGAGGAGAACATGCCTCCCAAGAATGTACCACTTTGGCATGTGGGTTATTTCAAGTGCAGATAATTGGGGCGCAGTAGACTCAGGAAGAGCTTTTTACCTCCCCCTTAATTGCCTAAAAAACTTTGTAATTTATAAATATAAAAATAATTCATAATTCATATATTTCTGTGCCAGAAAGTGAGCTATTACCAGAGATAACTTTTTACATCAGAAAGACTTATCTGTGCGGCCTGGCAAACATCTGTTTACCAAGCATTTACTCTTCTCAACTTCCTGTGAATTGTTTTCCTCCCATTCGAAGCCTCAGACTCCTCACCCCTTGTCCTTAGCTCAGGATGGTATGTAAGCCTCAATTACCTGACTGCCAGAGAGTGCCATATTTTTATGGGATTTCTGCACGTATGAAATTTGTTTTTCTCCTGTAAATCTGTTTATATCAATGTAATTGTTAGAGCAGCCAAATAACCTAGAAGGAAGGAAACGAAAAGTTTTCTGCCCATACAACATCAACATTACATTTTAGGTCTCCATCTAAATCTTATCCACCTACCTGGATTAAATCCAGTTTCAAAAATGGAAACTATACCACCTTAAGTTCTCATAACGACATTTCTTTTGAAGGTACATATTGCTCTAAATTTTTGAATTGCTCTTTGATTTAATATTTTCTATTAGAGTTTTTATTTTGAATTCAGCTGCTTATACATATATTTCCAAACCATGACTACTCATCCCTGACTATTCTTAACCTGTTGGTTCCAGATTTCGTACCTGCTCTTCACCAGCACCACTCTTTCCTAATTTAGTCTAGGACATATATTCCAAGAAGCATAATGTTTCTTTTATTATACAGAGGTTTGGACAATTCTCTCTCCACTAAAACCTGTTGATGAATCTTCTTTCTCCTCTTTCCTTATTACAGAAAAAATATCCTGATTTACTCTCCAGAACATATTTTAAATGTACCTTTCTGTACTTTTCCCTACTACTGTCCTTTGAATCTCTTATAAGTTCTCACATTCTCCTGAGGGACATATACAAACATTTCCCCCCCCCCCCGCCCCCGCATTCCCTATTTACAGAGCCCAATAGTTCACTTTTTGGGCTCCAGAGTGGGGCGGTTTGGGTAGAGCAGAGCTCACCCAGTCTTGGGGACTAGGATACGGGTGTGTGCAAGTTACCTCAGCTTCCCCAGGGATGCCTAGAGGCTGCCTATTTTCCTAGGGAGAACTGACTTTGCCCAAGGGTGTTACAATGTTACAGCACATTAAAGATCAGCTGAACTATCAAACTTTGAAGCAGGGCTATTAGAAATGCAGATGTCAGCTTCCTGCATCTGTGATAAGCACAATAAACAAAACTGTAAGGACTTGTTTTTTTTTTTTTCCTTTAGCTTTTCTAGGGGAACAGCTCAAACAATGATGTAAAAGCCAGTTCTCGTGAGACTGAAGCTGGTTCATTTTACCTGTCTGATGTGTTAGCCAGCTGGATGGATTGCATTAATTATAATGACACAGTCACAGCTGAGAACAGTCTTCAGTTTGCAGAGTTAGTGCATGATAAGTTATTATTTCTTCACAACTGTACTTGGCAGTTCATCAGCTTTCCACAACCCATCCTGGGCTCTGGCTTGAAATACCTCAGGATCCTGCCGGGCAGAGGCCTCCAAAGAGCCAGCTGATTGCAATCGACGTCCTTTTTCCTCAAGCTCCTGATGGGTGGGAATTAGGACCTGACAGGAAAATGTCACTTGCATTTGGCTTCTGAGAGAAATCTAGCTAACCGTGTGCCCATAGAAAATGACTGTTTTTCTTCTTGGTTATTGTTTCCAATTCAAATCACAGTTCCCTCTTTTTTCATATAGGCAGTGACAAGGTACTATTTATTTTATATGAACCTCCACTCAACCCACAGTCCTGCGTGGAAGCCATTCTTCTTGAAGCTTCTTATGAAGAAGTTCCCTGAACCCTGCTTGGGTTCCTTGACTTGCAGCCCAGGGTCAAGCTTCTACGGAGTCCCCCCCAGCTTTTCTGGATTCTGTCTGACCTGGCAGAGTTGCACCTAACCTCCCTGATCTTTCCATCATTAGAATGTCACTGAGGTCACTAATTCTGTTTCCTGATAAAAAACAATTTTCTTTCAAATTCCTTCTTTCTGGGAGAACAACAAGTTACCCTGAGCTGTAAATTCATTCACATCTGTGTTCCTAGGTATAAGTTTCTTCTTAAGGATATCTTGAGCCAGACAGGATCACTCTCGTTAAATCCATGGCTTTGGAGAGATTTTCTTTTTTTTTCTGCAATAGACCCAAATCTTTACGTATATTTTCCTGTTCTGTGTGGTTCTCATCATCTTGCCTGCAAATTGTGGCTTTTTAAAATTTTTTTCTGGAATGGGAAGAATGAAATCCTAAATGCATCATGGAGGATAATTAGGATGAAAGAAAGTTTACAATGAGCTTTGAATAAACCGTGACAAAACCTGCATAAACATGGGTTTGAGAAGAAGAGTTAATTTTTAAGTTATGTTGCTATTTTCCCCTTTCTTCCTAGACTGTGAGGCAAATTAAAAACTTTTGTATAGAAATGGTATTTAATTTGATCACTGGTCATTAAGCCAATAGAAACCATGTTTCCATCTGAAACCTTAACCATCTCCAGGGATTATGAAGACCAAATAAATCCAAGTTTATTTTTAAAATTAATAATTTCAAAAACAGAAAGCCATTTCCAACTTACAGTCATAGAACTCCTGTTGTGGGCAGGGCACTCATTTTGCATTGTGTGAAGGTTCAGTATTTCCCTTTGTAATGTGAGAGACCCAGTATGGCTGAGAACACCCCACGTGGCTTTGGCATGTCCTGGTCTCTCAGAGCTATTTCTCCCCACCCACTCTTACACAGGACTTGAGCCTCTGTCTCTCTCTAATAAAACCCAATTGCCCAGGCAACGCTACTGATCAACAAGAACAATTCCTCCCTCTTTGCAACAGGGACAGAGTAAAGGGACAAAGTAGGTGATTGAATAGTTAATCCCACTAGGGGACTGTAAGTAAGGGAAAAGTATGGGAGCCCCCTGCAAGTTAATGATCACTCAAGAAAACAGGTTTGCTCAACCAGAAAACCAAGCAGGCTTGCTTAGCAATAAAACCATGCAACAGAAGCATGAGACATGCCCCCAAACAATAAAACAATGGGGACGGACATGAGACCCACATTCTGCCCAGTGAGCTCAGTAAATTAATGATTCCTAGGACATGTTCCTCTGCACACACTAAAAATTAAAATATAAGGAAAGGCTGACATTATATTAAAACCTGAAATGATCTACCATATTTTAGTATATGTTACTGCCCTTTTGCTCATTTCCAGGGCTCCATGACAGTCCCAGCTTGACCACAGAGGGACAAGAGAACTCCCCCACCCAACGTGGAGGCGGAGCTGATGATGGAAGCCTGTGTCTACTCAAGAATGAGGAAGAAGGTGGTCTTCTCCCTCTCCCCACTTTTCCTTTGATTACAAAAATGAAGTCCGCTAAGTTCTTGGGGCACAGCACCCTCTTGCCCACCTGCTTGTATGCCTCACAAGTGTCCTATTCTAGTAAATCATTTCTTATCTATCAGTTTGCCTCTCGCTAAATTCTTTCTGTGCTGAGACATAAAGAACCGGAGCTCCTCAGAGTCCCCCAAGAAGCATTTCTGAGGTTTCATTTGGAGAGCCACACTTGACCATTGAAGGAGTATAGAACATGCCACCCTGAAATATGTCGCTTTGATATATTGATTATTTTGAGCTGAAGGCACTTGAAAAACAGCCAGTGCCTGGAAGAAGCTTCCCCTGAATTCCCCTTAGCTGCCTAAAGACAGATCCAATTGTCATCAATCCCCTCCCTTGGAGTTTCATCAACCAGGGTGGATGAAACCTGGTCTCCTTCCCTGTGATGAGGGCAGAGCAGAGGCCTCCAAAGAGCCAGCTGATTGCAATCAGGGAAGGAGACTAAAAGTTGACACCACACTCAGACAAACTTTGTCAAAAACGATCATATCTCCCACCTATTCTTTTAAGGGCACGTCCATCTTTCCTAAAGATCATTTACTCTCTCCTAAGAGGCCTCCATAACTCCTCCCTTTCCCCCACTAAGAAGGTATATAAGCTCATAGCTCACCATATTTTGGGGTATTCACTTTTTTCTCCTGTGATGGCCCCATGTGTGTAATATGAAAAATTAATAAATATGTATACCTTTTCTCCCTGAATGTGCCTTTGGTCAGATTATTTCACAGACCCAGCTATTGAGCCTAGGAAGGTGGAGGGAAAGTTTTTCCTTCTCTACACCAACTATTCCTAAAACCAACTGAAATGTGGACCCTCTCCTGCTAAAGCCACATAGAAACCCTCCTACCATGGCTCATGTTCATGGTGTTCTTGTTATTTTCTACCACATAAACAAAGTTATCTGGTTTACTTGGAGGAATACCTTGGTACTTAACTTTTTACTTCTTCCTGGTCTGTAACCTCCGCATGTTATTGATTCTTGAGTTTTCATTCACGCCTTTGGATTTTTGTGCATGACTTAAGTAAACCAAAAGGGCAATGTGGCAGCACAAGGTTAGGTGGGTGTTTCACCTTCCCTCCTTCCCAACGGAACCCTTGGCGGAGTGAGAGCCTTTTCACACTGATATCAGGTGAGAAGCTAGATTTGTTTACCTTTCTGGTGCTCTATCCTGAAGAAAGTGGCCTGCCTGAGGAACAGTCAAGGACAGGGTTTGCAGACCTCAACTGCTGTGTATTTGTGCTGTGTGTTTGGAGGATGAGTAAGAAAAATATGGAGAATGGAGAAAGGACTGCTGGAACTATGTCCAAAGTACCCAGGTGGGAAGAGTAAAGAAAATAATTTAAAAATCATCTTTCAGAATCTGAGCATGTCTGTGATTGGCTATAGGGAAGACTTTTGTTTGTGTGAGTTTCTTTTGTGATAATAAATTGTGCCTGAATACTCTTCCAGATGTTGCAGGCATGATGGCAGGCTTACATAAGTAATTCATGGCTCTTTTTCTTATTCTCATGGCAGTCAGCACGTGTCCTTCCACTGTCCCGAGAGAAAAGCATTTTCTGAATCCTCAGAATTATACTTGACCCCTTTATACCACAAGTTCACTCTGCTTTACAGCCTTCCTGCTTTGTACCGTAAATGCTGAGTGATTTAGACACAAATACACACAAAAAAATTAATTTGTTTCAGAGTTGAAAAGATCCAGGAAACTTAACTCTCTTCTTTCCTTCCTTCTTAATTATTTCAAATCGATTGAAAAAAATCACATCTTGCTCTGTTTCCTAGAAATTTAAAATTTATGTTAAAATTTTATCTATACTTACACCCATCGTATCTTTATAGATCCAAATCAGTCAGTGGCAAACAACATGAATCTTTAAAAAAATATTTGCCATGATCCTACCAAAAGAAAGAAGAGTAAAACCATTATAAAACAGCTCTAAGAGGAAAGAATTTTTTCCATCAATTTTTTCGAAAGAAACTTGGATAAAATTCTATGCAATCTATTGAAGCTGTGCAATGCAGAGAAGATATTATGCATTCCACCTTAACATACTCCTTTTGTGCATTTCAAGAACTAAGCTTGGAAGCATGAAGCCTTAAATTATTCTGTAATTGGCAGGCAGCAAATAGGAATTTCAAGCTCCAAGCAGTGCCAAGGCCAAATAGAAGACATTTATAATGGCCATGCCTAAAAAAGAAGCTTAGCTTGAAGGATTATCTACAAATTGAGCTATAAACACAGTATTGCCAACACTGGGGAGAAACGAGGGGAAAAGAATTTGTTATCATCAAAGTATTTCACTTTGCAAAATAGGTGAGTATCTGTCCTACAACCCTTTAAATGTTCTGGCCTATCGTAAGTATTTATTTGGAACGGACGCTTAAGAAATTTGAAGCACATTTAAAGTAACGGCAGACCAGAAAGGTAATTAATGATTTTAATTTTCCCCATTATGTGTAACAGTTGCCTGTAAAAAGTACTGGCAAAACACAGACACTTGTCAATTTCCCTCAGCTTGTAAACATGGGCATATGTCTCTTAACATTATTTTCTTTTCAATTAGGATTTTAAAAAAATCTTGCCCATAGGCAGATGGTCTTGTTAGAAACATGAAATGCTGTTTCTTTCATGTGTTGACATTTTCATGCACTTTTAATTGTTTTTAAGTAATAACACCCCTACTTTATGTATCACAAACATCTTGGAAAATCAGTAGTCAATGCAGAATAATCATACTACTTACTCATATTCCTAAACGTGGTATTTACTTCATGTGAGTGCCCACGGCTTGCACATAACAGACTATGGGCAACACTTTACATTTTTATATTAAATAGTTCTGGAGAATATGGGTATTATGCTGTTTTGATTTTCAAAATGGTGCAAAGAATAAAAAATGAGAATGAGAAGCTGGTATGCTAGATCTTCCATTAAACAGAAGATCCATTAGCATTTAGAACTGAAAGGTAGGACTTCTAGAAGTTATTCTTCATGGAGATGGAGAGACCAGGAAAGTCCCACAGTGAGTATGTGTTCATTCCAGAAAAGCATTTGATTTAGCCAATCATACAGTCTTTGTTGATACGTGGGGACATGGCTGAATGATGGAGATGCTGGGTGCATTCACCACTTAGGAGCTTCTGGAGAGACGCTGCCATTGGAGTATGTGTCACATGTCTGTTCTTGGACTTGTTCTGCTTAATACTATGAGCAACAACTTGGAAGAGAAAGCATAATGTGAAATCTGTGGGTGAGCCAAACGTGGACATTTCCATACAGCTTTCAGAGCAAGATGAATATGATCTAAATAGACCGGAAAAGTAAAATAACAATATCTAATCCAAGAGGATTAAGTGGAAATTTTTCTGGTTAAATTCAAAGTACAGAATAAAGATATATGACTGGACATCACTTCATGCAAAAATGATTATCTGTGCCAGTAGTGAAATAAATGAAGTTGTATAAAAAGTTAGTATACTCTTGGCATGTACTGAAGGATCTGGTGTCCAAATCAAAGGAAGGTATGTAGAGTCCAACTGTATTCAGCCTTAATCAGGACATACGTGAGTGTCTGCATTTATTTCTGGTTGCCATAATCAGAAGGACATTGAAAAATCTGATGGTATCAGCGGACAGTAAGATTCCAGAACTACTAAGGAAACTGGGGATTTTCAGTCTGTAGACGTTTTAAAGACTTGACAGTAGTTTTCACAAACTTGAAGGACTGGGAAATAAGAAGTGCATGTTTCTGTATTTCTCCCTGCACTGGGCAGAGCTGGGATCACTGAATTTAAGCTATAGGAAGACAACTGTGACTCCAAGGAAATATGAAGCCTCTAAAACATTAAACTGCTGCAGGAGATACTGATATATCCAAATAGGCTTCCAGAGTAACTGGTTGGAATATGTCATGGGTGGGTTTCCTATAAAGGGTAGAAATTCAGGTGGGATGATCTCAAATTACATATGATTTAATGATTTCTTAGGCAACCTGTCTTAAGAGTTATCAGAAAACATTTACACATGATTTTTTGTTTTTGATTTGCTAGGGAATGAAAGGTTTAATTCTACAATGAACTTAATTATTTCAATATTATTTGAAATTCCATTATCACTGGGAAATCCATCAGTGTTGGTCCCTACTAACCTGTTGCTGACTCAGCCCAGGAAACAGGTGGGTTAAAAGATCAGACTACTGTATGAGGCAGGTGCTTCATTTAGTGCTGCTACTCTTGAACTGGACCTTGAACCTCGAGGACCAGTTTTCTAGACCTGCTTTAAGCCCTGCTGAGACTTAAGGACATACAGAACCCCAGAAATAGCCGTGAGGTCCTGTGTCAGACTGAAGAGAAAAAGTGATGCCACATGAACCAAATTTGTCTTAAAAGCAGATGAATTACAATGGTGAGCTAAGCGGGGCAGCCAACAGTCACAGAAGTGTGGCCCAAAAAAAAAAAGTCAGGCCTTGGATTCTTAAGTAGACATGATCACATTATCAAAGAACTGACACACTTTAAAAATATCAGGATAGCTGGCTCCAACTGTAATACAATAATCCTGCATAATCACTTAAATCCTAAAGCTATATATTCATGGGCGGAAGGGCAATGGTTTTAAATGAAGCAATGACCCAGCAATAAATGGCACTCCCTTTAAATGTCCCTTGTTTGTGGGGACATTCAATCACAATTCATTATTTTATAGTAATTACTGAATCTTCATGTGTCACATTTGGATCCTTTAAAAACAGACTAATTACATTTTAATTCTGTAATCAAAATAGGCGCAAACCTGGCATCTGAGCAAGGAAGAACTCAGGTAGACAACTGACATGTTCGTGCATCCACTGTCATTCACCGAGAACTTTGTTTATGAAGACACACAGCTATTTTCTGTCTGCTTAACTCTCTGGGGAGAGACAGCCCCTTGGCCATGACAACTTCTGCTGTGAGTGTTGTCTAGAGAGTTGTATGTGCCATGAATAACATTTTAAGTGCTGGCAGGAGAGAAGCGAGGGCTCACTATTTCAGAGGAGCTACTGAGAATCCTGGTGTGAGACAGTTTTTTCACCTTCTACCACCATTTTGTTTGCCTTGTAAAGTCTACACATGCAACTCCTAATTGACAAATGAGCCCATGGTCCCTAGAATGCCGTCCAGGGTTTCTCTCTTCCACTCAGGAGATGCCTCACCACAAAGCCTTCCTCAAATCCCCCGCCCTACCCCTTGATACACTGGTTCCCTTGGGAACTACTTCTGCTCTGGTCCCTCACATTTTGGCCACTCTCTGGACCAGGCTGTGGGTGGACGTGAGTGTCTATCAGGCAGTGCACGCGCAGAAAAAGTACTGGGGTAGTTCCAGCTAATACCTCAAAACAACTCTGGCAATGATAAATTACTCTTTGACAACAGAAGTGTAAGATAAATTATGTTTCTCTTTTTATGCTGATTGCTTCTAGTATCATAACTAAGACCATTATTGGGGCTTACAGTGAAATGGTATGATAATTTACTTGTTTTATGGATTTATCTAAAAGATTTTCTCTTATGTTCGGAAACTTTGGCTCAGGGAAGCTGGTTTTCGAGATCATATCGTCCCACCATTGTTCCCTGAGCTTTACTGTGCCTTTTGTTTTCTCCCATCAGAGGCAAAAAAGTCTGCACCACTATATATATTGGTAAATTTGGTTGTCAAGTTCTTCAAGAATCATTTTGAAGGCTCTGATCTTCTTTGTTTTAAAGAAATTGTGTGGAAAAGCAAAAAAATTATAGCTTTGAAGGCCACTAAGGGTGACTCAGGTTAAACCAAATAACTCTCAGACCCAAGTGGGAAAAGAAAGAAAACCTTTTGAATGGGGTATTTATTTACTCTTCCTTGCAAATCCACTGTGTGTGTGTGTGTGTGTGTGTGTGTGTGTGTGTGTGTGTGTGTGTGTGTGTGTGTGTGTGTGTGTGTGTGTGTGTGTGTGTGTGATTGGAAACAGACAGCTACCTTTACTTTTGATTATGATATGATGATATTTCCCAAAGCTCCTTCATTATTCATCTCAATGCATTTAAGATCTCCTCTTTATTTATTTTTTATCTCCTTGCTTGAACTACAGGCATGTGACCACAAAATTCTATATGAGTAGGTGCTAGAGGATTCAGATAGATTTCACGATTGTTTTTATCTCACAGTCTTAAAATATATGGCTTTTTAGTTAAATGCAAGTAAAATATTACCTGATTCCCCCCTCCCCTTTTTATGGTTCTTGATACATATTTAATTATATGATTATATTTTATGTTAACATCTTTCTTTTTTTGCGGTACGCGGGCCTCTCACTGTTGTGGCCTCTCCCGTTGTGGAGCACAGGCTCCGGACGCGCAGGCTCAGCGGCCATGGCTCACGGGCCCAGCCGCCCCGCAGCATGCGGGATCCTCCCGGACCGGGGCACGAACCCGTGTCCCCTGCATTGGCAGGCGGACTCCCAATCACTGTGCCACCAGGGAAGCCCTAACATCTTTTTATTGATTTTAAAATTTGTCTGTCATGTGTGATGAGGAGTGGATTATAATACGTGTATTTATAGCCAATTAATATTAAAGACAAACGAGCCCTTGGGCTAGGGAAATGCGAATGTGAAATCATAAAATCTAATATTGAAAAGTAGAACGGAAGTTGTGAATCAAAATTGGGATTTTTCAGGTATTACTTTTGGCTCCAGAAGGGTGCTCTATGAGCAGGCGTTAACCTCCAGTTGAGTTCAGCATGAGATCAGGCAAGATCCCAGACAGGAGAGTTGGTGCTCTCATGCTTCCTTTTCACCGGAAAACTAGAGAAACATAATGGCCTCAGGCTATTAGTGTTTGGCGAAAAGTGAATACAGTCCTGGAGTCTGACCAGATTCACATGAGACCTACTTTTGGAAAGGAGCATGTGTACTTTATAAATTGTACAAAATTTAGAGTAGTCACACAAAAAAGCCCCAAGCAAACAAGCAAAACCCCTCTACATTACCTTTTCTTACCAGTTAAAACTAGCCACACATAAAGTTAGAAGGTCTGTTTTAAAATTCCCATTCTCTGGGTCTGTTCTTCTTTCTATTAGAAACCTCTGTCTAAAACATCTGTGCTCACCTCTGTGGCTCAGAATTGGAGTTTTCTCTAGCACTTTGGGTATTTTCATCTAAATACAATGTAGATAAACCAAGTATATTACTTTCTAGCAATTATTCTCACAGGGTTTGAAAGAACACTAAAAACAGTAAGATGTTTAATACAGAACAGTTAGATGATAAGAGTATAAATATGTTGGCTATTAAATAAAAATCTTATTTAAAACTGAATAATTTTGGCCAATTTCTCTCAGATTTTGAGTGCTGCCTCACGCCTTTTGTCATTTGTAGGAGTTTGTTACAACAGTCTGAATACTAATCCTTTCTAATATAATTATCCTTTTCTAGTCTGTTACTTATGTTTTAGATTTACCTATGGTGATTTTTTTATCTGAATATTATAAAGTTTTGATGAGGTCCAGTTAATTAATATTTTCTTTGTGATTTTCTCCTTTCCTACCCAGATGTCATAGAGATATTACTTACATTTTCCTTTAATATTTTTAAAGTTTTATCTTTTAATATATTTACATTTCCATTTTTTTACATTGAGGTCTATAATCTCTGAATATTTTTTGTTCATTTGAGGAGGGAGAATTTATTTTATTTTTTCAAATACTGAAATCCAATGATTGTAATATTTGTTTTCCCTTCCCCATTAATTATTCATGTTTCCTCTTAATACACCAAGTTCTTTTATGTACGGATCAGTTTCTAGATTTTGTATCCTGTTTAGGAATCGATTTGTCTCATTGGTCCTACATGCTTAAATTCTACAGTTCAGTGTATAGAGTGGTATCTGGTAGTGAAACACTCCACTCCATTTCTTTCTCTTTCCTATACGCCTATTTTTATGAGTGGTGAAAGTCAGCCCTAATTTTAGAAAAGGATTTTTGATGCAGAAAAAGAAAACAATGGTAACAGCCTGTAGTTGCCGTCTCTACCCAGGAATCAGTGTTGTAGAAATAAAATGAGTTTGGAGTCAGCCATGGGGTCAAAACCTAGCTGCCAATTTGAAGCTGCAAGATGAATAGAAAAAGAGTTGCCGCTGCCGAAACTCACCTTCCTCACCTGAGAAATGGGAACAATACCCCTGCTTGTGGGGACAGTCATGAGGATTAACCGTGGTAAAGATATAAGGCACCTGGTGCATAGTGGGTACTTGTTAATGGTAACTACTTTTATTATTGTCATTCTCATTACACAGTATGACTTAAAGGACAGTTAGAGTCTGTAGTCCAAAATCCCTCTTGTCTCATGATTACTGCTGAAATGTCAATCTCCAAGTCACGGACAAAGAGTGGAGAAATCATTAATACCTCAGTGGGGTTTAGGAAATGAGACTTTGGTGCTGCTTTTTTAGTATCACCCAGGGAATTAGGATACACACCCATGAGTTGTTGCTTTTATCCAGTGGACTCAGACATGATCTGAAACATAGGGGTCTGCTCCAGAAAGTAAGGTGTAGGTGGTAGAGAGAGGGTGCCCATGGGAAGAGAATAAGCCCACAGGGTGCCTGCAAGAAGGGCACCAGGAGATAAGAGTAAGGTTCCAGGATGGCTAGTCTAATAGCCTCAGGAAACATCCGCCCTCCAGCTATGCCTCATTGACCACATTGCTTGTGCCCCATACATATATCGGCCACTAACTGGGATCTGAGTATCTGTTGCTCAGTGTTGGTCAAGCCATGGACAACTCCTGTCCTTTGGAAGGTGATGTCAGGTGAATATATGTCGGTGGGAAGCTAGGGAAGGCAGTTTAAAGATCTCTGTGAGAGAGCATAAAGGGCATGGAGACCTGAATAGAAACAAATTCTAAAGCTGGCCACAAGAGTCACAATCCAACCGATCTAGTTCTGTCTCTGACTTTTCCCACAATCCAGGCAAGACTGACTGGCCCGCTACCTCCTCCTCTTAAGTCAAGCAGTGAGGGATCTAAGAATAAAGTTCTGGAGCAGAATCAGATAGGTGGTGATCACTGTGGTCGAGGTGGTGGGGGTGAGAGTGGGGGTGGTGTCTCTTGACAACACAGAAAACACCGGCAGAGACTGAGGCAAGCTTGCTCCGTAGTTTGATGCCTCCCCTTCCCTACAGCAATGGGCTCACGTTATCCATGGGTGCAAAGCTTGCTCTAACTCATTCACTCTCTTGTTTTGTTTTCTGTGTCAAAGGAGCACAGAAACCTGCAGACCTCCATTTAGGAGATCCAGGGCATAGAGGGAAGGAAACAGAAAGCTGATCACTGTGTTTCCTTTTTGAGTACTGTGTCCCCAATATCAATGTTGGAGTGTCAAGAATGCTTACTGTAACAGACCCACACCGATTACCAAGGGGTGTGGGAGTGCTGCATTGTTTTTCTTTGTTTCTTTTGTTTCAGAAAGATAGATTTGAAGAAAGAGGAGAAAAAGGAGAAACATATTTATCATACCCTCAAAATGAGGGAGGGGAGAGTAAATGAATACATGTAGTCATTTCAGAGTTGAATGAAGCAAAACTGGTCCAGGTGACCCTCTCAACAGACCCTTTATCATTCCATGTTGAACTGTTTTTTCTCTTTTGCATTCATATCCCAGGATGCTGCAAACAAACAAAACCCCTTCCCTTTCTAACATCTGACCCTGTTTTACAACCAGTCCCTCTCTGTCTTTCAGATTAAGCCATGCTTGAGTGACCAGCAACCCTGACTCACCCTTGGGTCAAGATCCACTGGCCCATAGTAGGTGAGTATAAAAGAACACCATGTGCAAAAATGCAGCCCTGGAAAAGAGACTGGGTCTGAGTACCCAGATTGGTGATTTAAAATCACATCTTTTTGTTTTACTTGCTTTTCCTAAAAAAACTTGAATTTAAATAAATTTATTATCAAGACCTAATGTGCTAAGATAGAAGTCCTTATGTTTAGCTATTTTAGTGCCACTATAAAAAAAATTAATATATGTCTTAAAGAGTACAAGACTAGTTATTTAATCCATTTGAGAACTTTTTCTTATCCTCTCAACAAGCACACATTCATTTGAGCTTTTACTAGATTCAAATTAAAAGAAGAGTTTTATGAAGCTAAGAGAGGAATGAAAATAAGGGCTTTTTAGCAGGTGTTACATTGCATCTCTCCTAATAAGCTGATGTCCTGCATGCTACAATGTGTGCATGATTTCCAGGTAAACACATACACAAGGAGAAAGATAACAAAGTGGAGGAGGCAAATGTATAGATGATTTTTTAACAATTTTGAACAAAAAAAGAGGGATCTAAGATTTTTTCCCTAGCATATTAAATGAAAGATAATACTGTTCGAAAATGAAGCTCTTTAAAAAATCATAAATTATCTGACTAGAACAAAAGGGCAAGAACATAAAAACATTCACTGGCTGCTTAGAATAGTTCACAAAGTAGCTCAAAATATGTAAGGACACAAATTAATCACTAACCTTGAATCATACTTCAAAATATATTCTCCCTCAACCCTGATTTAACATAAACTTGTAAATAATTTGTTACACAATTTCAACTCGCAATTTGCCAAAAGCTGGCATAAAATGCAATCGTGAGCTGATGCAAATAAATACAGACTACTAAGTTCAGCCTGAGCATTTTTGAAAGACAGATTTATCCAAATCTTTTAAATAAAAAGAATGACTTTGCTTCAGATTTCTGGTCAATGTAAATTTCTAAACGGTATGGCCAAAGACATACCTAATGTTCTACCACCGTCAGCTTTAAAATTCATTAAATAAAATAAGTCATTCCAAATGTCTCTGTATTTGTCTTGCAAATTTATACGCAACAAGAAGGTGCGGGGCAGGGGAGGCTTTGGGTAAATGAACAACAATAGAACTGGATAAATTACAAATCTATATGTATTTCTAGCAGTCAAATGTTTGGGGGAAGGGTACCCAGCATATTGGGAATAGGACGTTACACAAGCTTTTCACTTCTGGGCTTCATTTACAAGCTGCAAGAACCTGTCATATTCATAGACTCTGAGACATACATCCTTTCCATTTTGTGGTAATGTGTGGTGATTTAGACCCAAGTTCATGACTCTAGACCTGGAGATTATATTTGTATCTATAATTTCCTGTGCTCTCTTAGGTAAAAAAACCTTGAACTAGATGCTTCAGATGCTTTCTGTGCTTGAAAGTGTAACTTTTATGGTTTAACTCACTTACTAATCATCACTGCATGCTGGCTTTCCATCATGTGGTGATTTTGAAACCTCAGAGCTTGGTAAATTTTGATAACTAAGGCCAGGTACCTTCGAGAAGCAATGAACCAATTAATTTCATGCTTTGGAGGAATGAGTAAGTTCTAACTATGTGCCACTATACAAGGTGAAGAAACAGAGGCTCTGAAAGACTAAGAAACAGCTTTCAGGCCACACAACCAGGAGGGGGCGAAATTCAGCACTTTTTCAATTTTATGCTAAAACTACTCCATATAAAGAAGTGAAAGTTAACCATCTAGAACAATATTCTTTTGCATAAATACAGATTATACAAAACAGGCACACTGGCTGAAAAACCACTGTTAGACTGGTGCAGGAAATTCCTTAAGAGACAAATGGTGTGGTGGCCAAGAGCTTGCCTCTGGGGTCTGCTTCCTGTGTGCTGAAGAGAAAACTCTGCAGGCAGCATCAGTAGTTATTTCTGAGTTGGGAAAGAGCTCTTCTGCATTTAGTTTAACATCTCAAAGTTCATTGCTGAAACACAGCTTATTTTCCTCCATGAAATTCTGAAGATATTGCATGTGTGCAAAGGAATGACTTGGATTTAGAAATTTATTTTGAAAGAATGATGGTATTGGCCAATTTACTAGCCTATGCCTGCCAACTGTTTTGAACAAAGCTATTTGATTTATTCCACAATATTTGGAATCATATTTATTCCACTTTTCTAAGCCTTAGAGTAAATCAAACTTCTTTTTAAATTTTATTTAGCTACTAATGTCCATAGCTATTTCAAACATTCTAACCACACCTTCAGAGGTTTTCTTAGAATTGCATAGGTTGCCATGGCCACCCACCATGGCTAGATATGATTAAGACAGAGGTCCAGTGGATGGCACAATAACTGTTTGGGGGAAAAGGATGCTGTCCATTTCCTCGCTTTAAAATGTTATTTTTGAGAAGCGGGAGTCTTAAAAAATTTTTTTCTTTATGAATCTAAAACTAAATATAATAAATATATATACATTATATTTATCTTCCAAGGAGTTTCTTCTACCCTTTCTAATATATTGAGTTGTTCTGGTGCCTTATTAGAGTAAATATTAAACCTTGAAAAATCTGCTGTGATTATATAAAAGCTGACTTTGGAGATGAATGACAATTTAAATTGGTTTCACTGGCATTTATTAGTAATTCAATTTTACTCTGTGTAATTAATTATAGGATTATAAATAATTAAAATTAGAAGGGAAATATAGTCCTCAGACATCTCCAAACCATCCAAACTACTTTTAAATATGTCAACCTGTCTTAAGAGTCAAAAACTCCATTGTCTATTACATAAACATGAGTCAAGAAAGTATCTTAAAAACACTATTTTCTTCATGTAGATTTCCCCTATGTCCTCAGTTTTCCTTCATAAAATCTTTCTTTTCTCCTTTGTTTTTTTTTTTTTTGACATTTATCCTAAATGTTCAGAAGACAAACTCTGGTACAAAGATTATATAGAGACTTCTCGGGGACTACAATCTGTATATTAATCGATCAATCAAATTTTAATTTTAATTTGGAAAGGATGCAATTATATGTAGATCATAATGATATGATGCATTTCAACATGTAAAAAGATGTTGACTTTAATTTTCTTTGAATTTTAGTAAGATCTTTGGCCTACAAATACCAGCTTGAACAATCTCCAGGAAGTATATGACAAGGGATTTAAACGCATAAATCAAAGAGATCAGGCTGACAATTTTATAGCCTGCTTTTCACATTTTGTTATGGAAGTAAAAAGCATTTTTGTTCTATTCTTATTATGAACTCACTAAATACTTTAAGTCCTAATCTCTGAAGTCTGTGGTTTTGATGCTGTGCTTCGTGACGCACTGGAGGTTTCATTCTTTAACATCCACTGTTGAGGGTTCGGGGAAGGCAATGCATATAGCAGGTGGAGCTCTTAACTGCTCCCTCCCTTTGCCCCCAAATGCTCCATTTTAATCTCTTTTCATATTAGACTTTCAACTAGGATTTCACTTGAAGAAGGTATACCCCGCTCATAGGACATTTGCATCTGATTTAAATTTCAAGTTGAGGATAATTAAATTTATTTGTTCTCACAATTTCACCACCCCTAAATACTTCCATGTGCTATTTAACATTTTTTTCATCATTAAAATTTGCTCAATCTTAAAAGGCTACCTACTGTATGATTCCAACATTCTGGAAAAGGCAAAACTATGGAGGCAGCAAAAGGATCAGTGGTTGACAGGAGCTGGGGGGAAGGAAGGATGAATTGGCAGAGCACAGATGATTTTTAGGGCGGTGAAAATGTTCTGTATGATACTATGATGGTGGATACATGTCATTATACATTTATCCACACTCACTGGATATACAAAATTAAGACTGAACCTAATATAGACTCTGAACTTTGGGTGATAATGATGTGTCAGTGTAAGTTCATCAAACATACTGCTCCGGTGGGGAAGCTGATGGTGGTGGGAGGCTCTGTGGGGTGGGTGGGGTATATAGGAATGCCTGTACCTTCTACTCGATTTGCTGTGAACCCAGAACTACTCTAAAAACTGTTAAAAAATGAAATTAGCTT
The DNA here is from genome assembly GCF_011762595.2 of Tursiops truncatus. Lineage (NCBI taxonomy): Eukaryota > Metazoa > Chordata > Mammalia > Artiodactyla > Delphinidae > Tursiops > Tursiops truncatus. Next base: position 97,452,784 of record NC_047042.1, on the reverse strand, counting down.
ATTTGTAGTATTATATTAAGTATATATCTGCACAATTAACTTCTTAGAATTTCTTATATTTCCAAAAGGGTGCAGAGAAAGTGGTTTCCTAAGACAGAATCTACTCCTGGTGAAGACGCTGTGAAGACTGCTGAAACAAGAACAAAGGATTTAGAATATCACATAAACTTAGTTGATAAAGCAGTGGCAGGGTCTGAGAGGACTGACTCCAATTTTGAAAGGAGTTTTACTGTGGGTAAAATGTTATCAAACAGCATTGCACGCTACAGAGAAATCGTTCTTGAAAGGAAGAGTCAATTGATGTGGCAGACCTCACTGGTGTCTTATTTTAAGAAATTGTCACGGCCACCCCAGCCCTGAGCAACCACCACCCTGATCAGTCAGCAGCTGTCCACATGGAGGCAAGACCCTCCACCAGCAATAAGGTTACAACCCACTGAAGGCTCAGATGATGGCTACAATTTTTTAGCAATAAAGTAATCTTAATTAAGGTATGTAATTAAAAAAAATACCATGCTATTGCACACTTAATGGACTACAGTATAGTGTAAACATAATTTTTGCAGGCACTGGGAAACCAAAAAAATTGTGTGACTTGCTTTATTGTGATATGCGCTTGATTGTGGTGGTCTGGAACTGAACCCTCCATATCTCTGAGGTCTGTCTGTACTCATAACTAGGGGCTGCAGGAAAGAACCATGGCAGGAGCTGAAGCTGTATTGTTCAAAACAGCAGCATCGTATATATTTTACACTCACTAAAATAATAATGTTGGCACATTGAGGATAAAACATTAATGCAATTCTGTGTACCTCAAGGTAGTTTAATAATAGTTTGGAATTGAATGGTGCATTTTGATTTACTTTGCCTATCCTTTCTAGAAACTTCTTTGGACCTTCCTTATCAGTCCCAGGTTCCACACAGATTGTTGTTTTCTGATCTGAGAGGCTTGGACAATTCTTCCTCTGCGACCTTCGTTGGCCACATTACGCACAGCTCAGTTCCCATACGCGGCACACAAGTGTCCCTTAGCGCACGAGACCCCAGTCTCAGGCTGCGGTTACTTCGTTCATCTTTCTCAAAGATCTACTGCTGCACCTGGATTTCCTCTCTACTAAATCTTCTCTATTTTCAGCTCTCTGACCCATTGCTCTAGTTCCCCTTTCTCTCCAGAGGAAGTCTGCATAATGGTTCAGATCTTGGGTTCCAGCATTAGACTACCTCTGTTTATCCCATCCACTGCTTATTAATTGTCTTGGGCAAGTTAATCAACCTCTCAAAGCCTTGGTTTCCTTACTTACAAACTTGACCTAAAAGTGGTAACTGCTTTATAGGATTACGTGAAGAAATGCAGATTAAGTATTTAGACTGGGCCCTCAGCATTTGGGAAGCCCTCAGTAACTGCCCAGAGCTGTCCAACACGGCAGACATGCACTGGCTTGGGAGCCAGCCTTGCTGGAGGGATTAGTTTCCTGCGGCCGCTGTAACCAAGTACCATTAACTGGGTGGTAAAACCACAGAAATCTCTGCCTTTGTTCTCTTCTCTGTGCGTGTCTGCCTCTGTGTCTCTTCTCCTCTTACAAGGACACCAGTCATATTTAATCAGGGTCAACCCTAACGACCTGATCTCAACCTGATTACATCTGCAAAGACCCTATGTCCAAATAAGATCACATTCACAAGTACCGGGGTTAGGACTTTAACACATCTTTTTAGGACACACAATTCAACCCCTAACACTAGGGAAGGGACTCCTGCACTCGACAGTGGCCACCTTCTCTCCCTCTTTCCCTCCTTCCTAACTGTCCTTCCTCTTATCCTCAATTGTTTCTCATTTAGAACACCTGTCAAATCCCATGACCTCATTTCCCACATTTTAGTTGTCCAGTATCAGATATAATACTTCAGGTGTGGTCCACTGATGCTTGCTGTAGAGTCCTGGAATTTGGACACCTGACTGAGGTGATATTAGGAGTATTTTGTTTTGCTGTGTATTTCCGTAGCCACATCATACTGATGCCTCATGTTGAGCTTGAATAAATTATACCAAGCTGATTTTTTTAACCTCTTCTTTACTAACCACTCATAACCATCTCTCATGACGCTTTAGCCTATTTTCCTTTTTCTGAATTCAGTCTTGAGAGAGTTAATACTGATGAACATGGCCTGAACTGATCCTAGAATTGGAATGGATGGGCAGTCACAGGAAATGCTATGTGTAGTTTGAGTGGCTTCTAGACTTTGCAGCCTGGACCAAGCATCCTGGGGCAAGCCAATGGCAGGATGGACCTGCTGTGGAACATAATCCAGCACTAGAAAAAAATCCAAGCTGCCATTTGCATGTTATCATATTCCCTGCAGAATTCCTTCCCTACAGTGTTCTTGAGAGTCCCTGAAAAGCCATCAGCACCTTTCTGGAAGACTAAGAGGCAGTCTGAACCTTTCAAAAGAAGCGGGAGGGAAGCCTGGGCGGTGGTCTCCAGATCTGGGCTTGACCCTTCAGAAGACTGCCACGTTGGTATCAGTGATGGATTTCTCTCAGTATTGACTCTGAATCACAAGCAGGGCTGGGGCACAGTCAACACAAGTCCAACACATTCCTTTAGAAATGGGAAGGCTGCTCTTGCCAAGGAAGGCTGGCTGTTTTATATCATTGTTTTCCTTCCCCTCACTATATTCCTTCATTTATTTTCCTCTTGTCTTCATTTTCTTTTCATATTTATAATTTGTATTGGCATGCATATTGTAAAATGTAACAAGGATTAAATGTGATTATTTTAATGCTTTCTATACCAGAAATATATACAATGGATACTCTACAATGGGGATAATTTGTATGTGGCTAATTGGGACCTGACAGGATCATTCTTAACAATTTCCTCCAGAGGGTTTTCTTTCTCTAGAAGAGTTTACAAGTCCTCTTTGATTTGCAAAATGCACACTTTAGAGGTCCACCCCTGTGTCTTAGACTTATTCTGTATTCTCATCAATGAACTCCCCTCCCATATTTGTGTACTACGTCTGTACAGAGTGGGCACTCAATAAATCTGTGTTGAATAAATCCACCTCAATCTTCTTTATTTGGCCCATTGCTCCCCCTTGATTAGGCTTACAAGTTTCTGAAATTCAGAAGCCTAAGAAAATAATTACAAATATTGCATAAAAATATGAATCTTCACGAAACTCTACGTGGAGGTGATAATACTATTCTCATTTTATGGACAAGAAAACAGAGGTGAGAAAAGTTCAGTACACAAGTTTCCAAAGTCATACAGCTAAGAAGCAGCAGAGGTGGCATCATCTTTTATTGTCACTGGTACTAGCAGAGTGCATGGTGGAGACTCACTGAATAATTGGTTAAACGAATGAATGAAATAAATCACTCTCGAAAAATCTATTTTATATTGACAATTGCATCCAGGCCCTTAGGAAATAGGATAGTTTCCATGCAATGCAATAAGCTGGCCAAAATATCCCCAAATAATAATAACAGAAAATAATAGTGCTTATCATTTCCAGGCATTGTCGTAGCTATGGAACCTTACTGCTAATAGGGCTGAGGCCGTCTGGATCACGAGGAGTTTAACAGGCTGCAAATAACAGACTGAGGCCAGATTACGAATGGCCTGCAATGAAGGCTAATGGCCTCTGCCATAAAATGGGGCTATTACAATTGGAAATCCCATAAGGCCCATAATATCCCTCTTTAATTCATTAGTTATTATAAAAATAAGAAAACGGATGAAGCCTTCATTATCTAATCATTTCTCTGCCTGTCAATTAAAATTAACAAAGGATGGGAGCAGGATCAGGTCTGTGGAACTGTAATGCTGAAGGGATCAAGAAGATATTGTCTTCAAGAGGGAGGAGAGGGGCTTCCCTGGTGGCGCAGTGGTTGAGAGTCCGCCTGCCAATGCAGGGGATGCGGGTTCGTGCCCCGGCCTGGGAAGATCCCACATGCCGCGGAGCGGCTGGTCCCGTGAGCCATGGCCACTGAGCCTGCACGTCCGGAGACTGTGCTCCGCAACGGGAGAGGCCACAGCAGTGAGAGGCCCGCATACCGCAAAAAAAAAAAAAAAAAAAAGAGGGAGGAGATACGGGGATGTATGTATACGTATAGCTGATTCACTTTATTATACGGCAGAAACTAACACACCATTGTAAAGCAATTATACTCCAATAAAGATGTTAAAAAAAGAAAAAAGACATTGTCTTAAATCTAACTTTCAGCAGGAGGCACAAGCACTAAAGCTACCTGCCTGCCCAGTGTTTCCTGAGGACCACAGGCCAGATGCATAACAGGGACTCAGACACAGGCTGAATGCTTGGATATGTAAATGGATATTTGTGAGTTTTCAAAATTACTATCATCAGTGTTATAATCACTCACTTGAAGGAGATCTGATCACAGGTAAGAACAGGCAACCAATCCTCGCTGGTCCAGAGGGCCATACGTGGAAGGAAGGCCCTGCATGTCCTCTGCACAGGCTTGAAGCTCCTGCATCAGCAAGCAGTGGACAGGCAGGGGAGTGTGTGCTGGCCATGAGAGTACCTTTATGGGCATCCTTTTCAGTTATTATCTGCAAGGCTATTTTATCAGTCAACCTTGACTCTACACCACTATGAGAGAGAGAAAAAAAGTTTTGCAGAGTTTTTTTAATGACATCAGCGCAGTAGAAAGTAGAGCTATTAGTATTCTGTTGCTGCCACAGCAAATTACTGCGAAGTGAGTGGTTTAAAACAACACAGAGTCATCATCTTACACTTCTGTAGATTAAAATTCCCACATGCGTCTGACTGGACTAGAATCAAAAGGTTATCGGGGCCAAGCTTCCTTCTGGAGCTTCTATGAAAGAATCCATTTTCTTTCCCTTTCCAGCTTTTAAAAGATACCTACATTTCTTGGTTCATGGACCCACTCTTTCTTCTTAAAATATAGCAATAAACCATATCTCTGTTCTTTTTTCTGTCATTAGATACCAGATTTCTTTCTGAACACAGCTGGGAAAGTTTCTCTATTTTTAATGTTTTTTAATTAATTAAGAAATCCGGTTCCTGCAATTCTGCCTTGTTTTCTTTTCTTTTTTTAAATTGGGGTATAGCTGTTTTACAATGCTGTGTTAGTTTCTACCATACAGCAAAGTGAAGTAGAGTCCCCTGTGCTATATATAGCAGGTTCTTATTAGTTATCTATTTTATACATATTAGTGTATATTTGTCAATCCCAATCTCCCAATTTACTCCACTCCCCCCATACCCGCTTTTTCCCCACTTGGTGTCCGTATGTTTGTTCTCTACATCTGTGTCTCTGTTTCTGCCTTGCAAACCAGTTCATCTGTACCATTTTTCTAGATTCCACATATATGCGTTAATATATGATATTTTTCTCTTTCTGACTTACTTCACTCTGTATGACAGTCTCTAGGTCCAGCCACATCTCTACAAATGACCCAATTTTGCCCCTTTTTATGGCTGAGTAATATTCCATTGTATATATGTACCACATCTTCTTTAGCCATTCATCTGTTGATGGGCATTTAGGTTGCCTCCATGACCAGGCTATTGTAAACAGTGCTGCAGTGAACACTGGGGTGCATGTGTCTTTTTGAATTATGGTCTTCTCTGGGTATATGCCGGGGTGTGGGATTAGTGGGTCATATGGTGACTCCATTTTTAGTTTATTAAGGAACCTCCACACTGTTCTCCACAGTAGCTGTATCAATTTACATTCCCACCAACAGTGCAAGAGGGTTCCCTTTTCTCCACAGCATTTATTGTTTGTAGATTTTCTTTTTTTTTAAATTTAATTTATTATTTATTTATTATAAATTCACTTATTTATTTATTTTTGGCTGTGTTGGGTGTTCATTGCTGTGCGTGGGCTTTCTCTAGTTGCAGCAAGTGGGGGCTTCTCTTCTTGCGGAGCTCAGGCTGTAGGTGTGCAGGCTTCAGTAGTTGTGGCGTGTGGGCTCAGTAGTTGTGGCACGCAGGCTTAGTTGCTCCGTGGCATGTGGGATCTTCTCGGACCAGGGATCAAACCTGTGTTTGATCCCTGCAGTGGCAGGCAGATTCTTAACCGCTGTGCCCCCCGGGAAGTCAATGTTTGTAGATTTTCTGATGATGCTCAATTCTAACCGGTGTGAGGTGATACCTCATGGTAGTTTTGATTTGCATTTCTCTAATGATTAGTGATGTTGAGCATCCTTTCATGGGTTTGCTGGCCATCTGTATGACTTCTCTGGAGAAATGTCTATTTAGGTCTTCCAGCCATTTTTGAATTGGGTTGTTTGTTTTTTTGATATTGAGCTGCATGAGCTGTTTATATATTTTGGAGATTAATCATTTGTCTGTTGATATGTTTGCAAATATTTTCTCCCATTCTGAGGGTTGTCTTTTTGTCTTGTTTATAGTCTCCTTTGCTGTGCAAAAGCTTTTGAGTTTCATTAGGTCCCATTTGTTTGTTTTTGTTTCCATTACTCTAGGAGGTGGGTCAAAAAATATCTTGCTGTGGTTTATGTCAAAGAGTGTTCTTCCTATGTTTTCCTCTAAGAGTGTTATAGTGTCTGGTCTTACATTTAGGTATTTAATCCATTTAGAGTCTATTTTTGTGTATGGTATTAGGGAGTGTTCCAATTTCATTCTTTTACATGTAGCTGTCCAGTTTTCCCAGCACCACTTATTGAAGAGACTGTCTTTTCTCCATTGCATATCCTTGCCCCCTTTGTCATAGATCAGTTGACCATAGGTATGTGGATTTATCTCTGGGCTTTCTATCCTGTTCCATTGATCTATATTTCTGTTTTTGTGCCAGTACCATATTGTCTTGATGACTGTGGCTTTGTAGTATAGTCTGAAGTCAGGGAGTCTGATTCCTCCAGCTCCGTTTTTTTTTCTCTCAAGATTGCTTTGGCTATTCGGTGTCTTTTGTGTCTCCATACAAATTTTAAGATTTTTTTGTTCTAGTTCTGCAAATATACCATTGGTAATCTGACGGGGCTTGCATTGAATCTGTAGATTGCTTTGGGTAGTATAGTCATTTTCACAATATTGATTCTTCCAATCCAAGAACATGGTGTATCTCTCCATCTGTTGTTATCATCTTTGATTTCTTTCATCAGTGTCTTATAGTTTTCTGAGTACAGGTCTTTTACCTCCTTAGGTAGGTTTATACCTAGGTACTTTATTCTTTTTGTTGCAATGGTGAATGGTATTGTTTCCTTAATTTCTTTTTCTGATCTTTCATTGTTAGTGTATAGGAATGTAAGAGATTTCTGTGCATTAATTTTGTACCCTGCAACTTTACCAGATTCATTGATTAGCTCTAGTAGTTTCCTGGTGGCATCTTTAGGATTCTCTATGTATAGTATCATGTCATCTGCAAACAGTGACAGTTTTATTTCTTTTTTTCCAATTTGTATTCCTTTTGTTTTTCTTCTCTGATTGCCGTGGCTAGGACTTCCAAAACTACATTGAATAATAGTGGCGAGAGTGGACATCCTTGTCTTGTTCCTGATCTTAGAGGAAATGCTTTCAGTTTTTCACCTGTGGGGTTGTTGTATATGGCCTTTATTATGCTGACATAGGTTCCCTCTATGCCCACTTTCTGGAGAGTTTTTATGATAAATGGGTGTTGGATTCTGTCAAAAGCTTTTTCTGCATCTACTGAGATGATCATATGGTTTTTATCCTTCAGTTTGTTAATATGGTGTATTGGATTGATTGCTTTCCGTATACAGAAGAAGTCTTGCATCTCTGGGAGAAATCCCACTTGACCATGGTGTATGATCCTTTTAATGTGTTGTTGGATTCTTTTTGCTAGTATTTTGTGGAGGATCTTTGTATCTATATTCATCAGTGACACTGGTCTGTAATTTTCTTTTTTTATAGTATCTTTGTCTGGTTTTGGTATCAGGGTGATGGTGACCTCATAGAATGAGTTTGGGAGTGTTCCTTCCTCTGCAGATTTTTGGAAGAGTTTGAGAAGGATGGGTGTTAGCTCTTCTGTAAACGTTTGATAGAATTCACCGGTGAAGCCATCTGGTTCTGGACTTTTGCTTGTTGGAAGATTTTTAGTCACAGTTTCAATTTCATTACTTGTGATTGTTCTACTCGTAATTTCTATTTCTTCCTGGTTTAATCTTGGAAGGTTATAGCTTTCTAAGAGTTTGTCCATTTCTTCCAGGTTGTCCATTTTATTGGCATTGAGTTGCTTGTAGTAGTCTCTTAGGATGGTTTGTATTTCTGTGGTGTCTCTTGTAATTTCTCCGTTTTCATTTCTAATTTTGTTGATGTGAGTCCTCTCCCTCTTTTTCTTGATGAGTCTGGCTAATGGTTTATCAATTTTGTTTAGCTTCTCAAAGAACCAGCTTTTAGTTTTATTGATCTTTGCTATTGTTTTCTTTGTTTCTGCTCTGATCTTTATGATTTCTTTCCTTCTGCTAACTTTGGGTTTTGTTTGTTCTTCTTTCTCTAGTTCCTTTAGGTGTAAGGTTAAATTGTTTATTTGAGATTTTTGTTTCCTGAGGTAGGACTGCATTGCTATAAACTTCCCTCTTAGAACTGCTTTTGCTGCATCCTATAGGTTCTGGATCATCGTGTTTTCATTGTCATTTGTCTCCAGGTAATTTTTGATTTCCTCTTTGATTTCTTCAGTGACCTCTAGGTTATTTAGGAACTTATTGTTCAGCCTCCATGTGTCTGTGTTTTTTACTTTTTTTTTTCCTGTAATTTATTTCTAATCTCATAGCGTTGTCATCAGAGAAGAAGCTTAATATGATTTCAATTTTCTTAAACTTACCAAGGCTTGATTTGTGACCCAAGATGTGATCTACGCTGGAGAATATTCAGTGTGCACTTGAGAAAAAAGTGTCATCTGCTGTTTTTGGATGGAATGTCCTATAAATATCAATTAAATCTATCTGGTCTATTGTATCATTTAAAGCTTGTGTTTCTTTATTAATTTTCTGTCTTGATGATCTGTCCATTGGTGTAACTGAGGCGTTAAAGTCCCCCACTATTATTGTGTTTACTGTTGATTTCCTCCTTTATAGCTGTTAACATTTGCCGTATGTATTGAGGTGCTCCTATTTTGGGTGCATAAATGTTTATAATTGTTATATTTTCTTCTTGGATTGATCCCTTGATCATTATGTAGTGTCCTTCCTTGCCTCTTATAACATTCTTTACTTCAAAGTCTATTTTATCTGATATGAGTATTGCTACTCCAGCTTTCTTTTGATTTCCATTTGCATGGAATATCTTTTTCCATCCCCTTACTTTCAGTCTGTATATGTCCCTAGGTTTGAATTGGGTCTCTTCTAGATGGCATATATACGGGTCTTCTTATATCCATTCAGCCTGTCTGTGTCTTTTGGTTGGAGCGTTTAATCCATTCACATTTACGGTAATTATTGATATGTATGTTCCTATTACCATTTTCTTAATTGTTTTGGGTTTGTTTTTGTAGGTCCTTTTCTTCTCTTGCGTTTCCCTTTTAGAGAAGTTCCTTTAGCATTTGTCGTAAAGCTCGTTTGGTGGTGCTGAATTCTCTTAGCTTTTGCTTCTTTATAAAATTTTTGATTTTTCTGTCGAATCTGAATGAGATCCTTGCTAGGTAGAGTAATATTGGTTGTAGCTTCTTCCCTTTCATCACTTTAAATACATGGTGACACTCCCTTCTGGCCTGTAGAGTTTCTGCTGAGATATCAGCTATTAACCTTATGGGAGTTCCCTTGTATGTTGTCATTTTTCCCCTGTTGTTTTCAATAATTTTTCTTTGTCTTTAATTTTTGTTAATTTGATTACTATTTGTCTTGGTGTGTTTCTCCTTGGGTTTATCCTGCCTGGGACTCTCTGCGCTTCCTGGACTTGGGTGACTATTTTCTTTCCTGTGTTAGGGAAGTTTTTGACTATAATCTCTTCAAATATATTCTCAGGTTCTTTCTCTCTCTCTTCTCCTTCTGGTACCCCTATAATGTGAATGTTGGTGTGTTTAATGTTGTCCCAGAGGTCTCTTAGGCTGTCTACATTTCTTTTCATTCTTTTTTCTTTATTCTGTTCCGCAGCAGTGAATTCCATCATTCTGTCTTCCAGGTCACTTATCCGTTCTTCTGCCTCAGTTATTCTGCTGTTGATTCCTTCTAGTGTAGTTTTTATTTCAGTTATTGTATTGTTCACCTCTGTTTGTTTGTTCTTTAATTCTTCTAGGTGTTTGTTAAACAGTTCTTGCATCTTCTCGATCTTTGCCTCCATTCTTTTTCTGAGGCCCTGGATCATCTTCACTATCATTATTCTGAATTCTTTTTCTGAAAGGTTGCCTATCTCCACTTCATTTAGTTGTTTTTCTAGGGTTTTATCTTGTTCTTTCACCTGGGACATAGTCTTCTGCCTTTTTGTCTATCTTTACATTTTGTCTATCTTTCTGTGATTGTGGTTTTTGTTCCGTAGGCTGCAGGACTGTAGTTCTTCTTGCTTCTGCTGTCTGCCCTCTGGTGGATGAGGCTATCGACAGTTTCTCTATTTTTAAAGACTTGTGATTAGATTGGGCTCACCTTGATAATCCAGGATAATCTCCCATCTCAGGCTTCTACCATTAATCACATTCTGCAAAGTCCCTTCTGCCACATAGGGTAACATTTTCACAGGATCTAGGGATTAGGATGTGAACATCTTTGAGGACCATTATCCTGCCTACCTCACTAGTCTACGGTACAGGTACACCCTTCTCGGTGCTGACAAAGATATAGGAGGCAAAGTATTATCATCCATGCTCATTTTCTCAAATTTTGCAAACATCCTCTATTTCCATCTTGATCATTTATCTCCCTGTATATAGAGTAACTTATTTTGTGTTAATGTCAGACATTAAACTAGCCTAACACAATTAGCATGCTTCCCAAAAAATTAATGCAGTACCATACATCACATATAGTAAGGTAGTATGTACACTTAACATATATATGTGTGTACATGTGTTTGCAAGTATAGATAAACATATTAGTAGACACATATGATTAGCATTTTCAAAACTCTCTTGGCCGAATCACCTTACCATTTAGTACAAAATAACTTGCCAATTTTTGCTGTGCATAGTAAAAAATATCTACAAGGACAAAAGTACTGGTGTGTGTCTCTGTGTGTGTTTATGGCTCATGACAAAAAGATAGTTTTCAAACACTAAAGAAACCCCCTAAATCTCTAAAGCAGGGGTCCCCAACCCGCAAGGCATGTACTGGTACCAGTCTGCAGCCTGTTAGGAACCGGGCCACACAGCAGCAGGTGTGTGGCAGGCGAGCGAGCAAAGCTTCATCTGCCGCTCCCCATTGCTTGCATTACTGCCTGAACCGTCCCCCCACCCTCGTCCATGGAAAAATTATCTTCCACAAAACCGGCCCCTGGTGCCAAAAAAGTTGGGGACCGCTGCTCTAAAGGGCTACAAATTTAATTCAAATTGCAAATAGTTACTGAGTAGCTAAGTGGTAGGTATGAAGGTTTTATAAACACAAATGAGGCATGGTGTTTGGCATCATGAATCTTACCGTTTGAGAGAGAAGACAGATATAGAGGCAAAGAATTACAGTTAAGGTACAATATAACTTTATAATAAATGTAATTTGCTTTGGGAATGTGGGGAAGCAAGTTTTTAATTCAGGAGCTGTTGCTAGACATTGGGGGTGTGGGCCAAGTGAGGGAGACTTCCTCGAGCTGGTCTTCACTGCAGAATGACGTTTAACTGGCAGGAGTGTGATGGGATAGTTCAGGTGCAGACAGAAGGGCCAGAAATGATAAAGTAAACATATTTTCAGAATGTCCATGATGTAGAGTGAGGAAAAGCTGAGAAGGTAAAAGGAGGAGAGACTTCGGAACTCTAAATAGTAACTGAAGGAGTGTGGATTTAACCATGAAGCTAATGGGGAGCCCTTGAAGGTGTGTGAACAGGATATTAGCAGGGCTCTTTTGAAGAATTAACAGTTGGAACAGAAACTGTTAGTTGCCTCCTAATGCTCATTTCCCCCTTCTTCTTTGGTAACAGAACCCTCATTTTTAGGGAGGCACATTCATGCCCAGTTAAAGGCTACATAACTCAGCCATTTTTGCAGCTAGGTGTGGTCATAAAGCTAAGTGTGGTCATGCAGCTAACGATATGTACATAAAAGTATGTATGGAAAGGCATTTTCAGAGAGAGAAGTCACGCTCTTTTTCCCCTTCTCTACCTTCCACCTGCAATGTGAATGTGACGGCTGCAGCTCTAGAAGCCTTACTGGATCCTGAGGATGTGGTCAAACCCTAAGAACGCCAGAGACGATTGTTGGGAGGGGCATGGGCTTCTCTCACACAAAAAGGAAATTGAAATAGGCTTTCATCTTGTTTAAGCCACCCTTCAATCCTCCCTCCCTCCCTCCCTCCCTCCCTCCTTCCTTCTTTATTTAGTACAGCTCAACCTAACCCGAAATCAGTGGTTCTCAACCCTGGTGACACACTTGAAACCCCAAGAGTTTGCAGAAAATCCAGGGTAACCAGACCTGATCCCCAAAGATACTGATTTAATTATTCTGAGGCAGGGCCTGATGATCAGCATTTTTAATGGTTCCTGGGTGATTCTAATTTATGTGAAGCCACACAGTGATAATGACAGTTATGAAGTTGTAGGATGGGGGGAGGAGAGTCAAGGTTGGAAGTTATTTTGGAAGGTTGTTGCGATACTGCTCCGAACTTAGATTTAGAACAAAGAGAAACGCTGTAGTAACAGAGGGTCAGGTATCTGTGAAAGACCCAGGAGAGATGGTTGGCATGATAAGGAAAAGTGTGATGATGACTTTCGGGTGTAATGGATTTGATCTTTCAGTGGGATACAGAGCAAAGAAACAAATAGGCTTCAGCATGTGTGGGTTCCCCATGACCCACACTGATAATATGCCTCACAATAGCTTCGTCGGCACTTTGCTTTCAGCTTAGTGACACGCCTTTTAATTTGACCTTTTTCTCATGACTGATTTTTAGGAAGAATGCAATTTTTTCCCCAGAAAATATAATAATAGAGCTCCCTCTTTTTAAAGCATTTTGGAGAGAGGCATGCTGATGGAAAATGAACTTTCTTATAAATCTCTCTTGGATCTTAGCCCTGCTTTTCTCAAGATCACTAAATAAGCTATTCTGTTCAAGTCCATTTAGCATTCTTTTGTTAGTTGTGCCTATTTCGGGAACCCACCGCACGCTCTGAACATTTGACAGGTTCACACCTGATTAATCTCTCTCCCTTTCCTGTCATCAATATTATTTAGGGGCACTGGTCAAACCATATTGACACTTTGCTGACATCGTCTCTGGAGCCCAATTACCTATCTGTCATGATACAATCCACGAGGCGACAGGAGAATACTATGCTATGCCAAGCAAGTTGGCACCAAAGTGTCCCTGAGACAGAACATAATAGATCATCTTTATGCTTTTTCTGCAAACTAAGAGAGACATTTCCCTGTCCCCGTTGCCAGTGGGTCTTTTAAGTCACAGGCTGCTTTGTGTCTTGAGCCATCCAGCACGTGCTGGATGAGCCGGGCAGATATCTCCTATTTCACATCCCAAGGTGGATTCCAAATGAAAGAGCAGAAGCCCTTGCCTTGGGCTCTTAGCCCTGACCCACATACTGAAAAGTAGTTAGGCTTCTAAATAAGTTTACCTGCTAGATCTTTGAGGAATATCCTATTTAGATGCAACTTTACGGTAGAGGAAATCTGGCCCGTGAACTTCAGAAGAGTAAGTATAAGGAATAAAATACCCAGGGTGTAGAACCTTTCTTAAATTCATTCTGGCAATGCTCTGATACTGAAACACATGCTTTGGGGCTAAACAGCATTAAAATAAAGTTTGCTTTTTCTTTCTTCTTCTAAAAAAATTTTTTTTAACAAAGTTTAACTTAATGAAGATGGCCTTCATTACATCAAAAGGGCATCTCCATTTATGTATCTAAAAAGGAAATATATCGATAGCTACCCATTTGAATAGTTTATTTTATATGCGTATACACATTTATTTGAATATCAACTACTGTTTTGGTCTGTTTAGCAACCAGAAGAGTGTTACTCATAAGTGATATCAGTGCTCCTCATAAAATCACATTCCTACAATATCCATAAAGAAGGCTACTGAGTATCGGGATGTAAGCAATTATTATCAAAAGCAGGATTCCAGAGATTAAAAGCACAAATAGCTGTTTCACAGAATTCAGATCAATGAGAAAAAACGTACTTTGCGGTAAGGCTAATGGCGTGGATGGTCTTGCTTTCACTGTGCTAAATAGAAAAGGGGAATCTTCCAATTTGGCTAGACACTCATTCGAGTATTGGGGCTGGTGGAATCAAGAGCAGGGATGCCATTTTCTTGTTGAAAATTATTCTTCTATCTGTTTTTTAAAAAGAAAACAATTTACTATTGTTTCATTATGAAACAGGGTGCCTGTAGGGTCCCTACTTTTTAATTTTAGTTTTTAAACTACTTTAAAACATTTTAATTGAACAGGTTAAATACGATCATGGCAAAAAAAATCAAAGAGTAAATTTAAGATGTAGTATGGCTAAAGACAAGTCTTCTATAAGTCCCCACAACCTTAGTCTACAACAGTTTTTATTGTATAGTTTCCAGAAACTGTCTATGTATGTATAAGGGTTATGGATCTCTATGCATTTTTTAAAACACAGACTCATCTCATACATGGTGTTCTTCAACTTGTTTTTTGCCCTTTCATCTGGGCATCTTTCTATGCAAGTGTCTGTGTATCTATCGCCTTCCTTTAACAACCTAAATACAGTGTAATTCTCTAAAACTCTGTTAATAGACATTTCTATTAGGGTTTGTTTTGTTTGGGCTGCTACAAAAAAGTGGAAAATAAAATCTCAGTATTTACATTTGTTCGTATTCATACAAGAATGTAAATGCCAGATAGTGAAAAGCTCAAAGAACTGATACATGAAAGTTTTGACAGCAATTCCCAAATTTCCCTTCAAGGTGGCTTCCTTGACTTCTCTTCCTTCATGAAGAGATCATGAAATGAAACTGGACTGATGCTGTCATTGCACATTGTGGGTCAGACTACTGTCCCAGAGGTGGTATCACCTAGGACTGAAATGTAGATTTGGGAAAATATACCCACCATGATGGCCTGTTCCAGGCCAGTGATAGACTCAGCTTTTTGTTGTAAACTGTTTGAAGCTGCGAATTTTCTCCTGAAAGGGAATTAATGTTTGTACCATCGATCAGCCTGAGAAACAAATGTTCCTCCTCTAGGAACTGAGGTAGGGCTTGGGGTGGGGAGGAAGGACTTCCCTCCTCCTGTGGGTTCTCAAGGAGGCTCCAGCCTAGCTCCTAATGCTCAGGGCTGCCCAGGAAGATCATTAGTGAGAGCAGGGTGGAGTGGAGATCCAGGGGAAGGATCGCCGGGAGCCAGGCAGGGCCTCAGGGATTAGAGTGCTGCCTGTGGTCTCTGGCAGCGGTCACTTCAGGCAGAAGCGGTACATTTCTCTCGGCGTCACATTTCTCTAAGTCCCAGCCCCTCAGTAAGGTCTCGCTGAAAGACACAGTGGGGTTTCCACATCTGTCTCCTGTAATAGCATTAGTGATAGTCACAGACTGAGACAGCCGTCACCAGCAGCACAAGAATCTCACGAGGCGGCACCAGGGCACTCAGGCAAGATGGCCAGAGCGGAAGGCAGGGAGAAGTTTTTGGTGAACACCAATGGGCTGTACCTCGTGACAATCACGACCTAACTCAGCGTGTATTTACTGGATGTAGTCAAAACAATTACAATAAATGTTAGGGGAGCATTTGCTAGTGAAATACAGATGTGCATTCTCACTTAGGAGTGTCCTCTCATTTAAACTTCACATTTATCACACAAGGTAGGTATTATTACTGTTTCAATTTTTTTTCTAAGGAAATAGTCACAGAGCACTTTTGTAACTTGTTCAATGTCGCTGAGCTAGCAAGGAACAGAACTAGGATTCAAAACCAGGTTACATTTAGAAAATAATGTGAACCGAAAAACCAAGTAAGGAATACCACAGAGGTGAGTAAAAGTAGGTAATAAAATTGAAATCCTACACTCATGTTCATAGCAGCATTATTCCTAATTGCTGAGAGGTGGAAGCAACCCAAGTGTCTACTGACAGATGAATGGATAAAATGTGGTGCCCACACACCATGAAATATTATGCAGCCTTAAAGAGGAAGGAGACTCTGACACGTGCTACAACACAGGAGAACTTTGAGGACATTATGCTACGTGAAATAAGCCAACCACAAAAAGACTGTATGACTCCATTTATATGAGGCGCCAGAGCAGTCAAATTCAGAGAGACAGAAAGTAGAATGGTGGTTACCAGGTACTTGGGGGAGGGAGAGGTTGTTTAACGAGTAGAGCGCTTCAGTTTTGCAAGGTGAAAAGAGTTCCAGAGATGGACTGTGGTGATGGTTGCACAACAAAATGAATACTTAATACCACGGAACTACATATACTTAAAAACTGGTAAGACAGTAAATTTTTTATGTGTATTTTATAACAATTTTAAAAATTGGAAAAAATGAAATCATAGTGTATATAGTACATGTGTTGAAACTTTTACAGAGTAATATTTGAGCTTGAATCTGGAGTTTGCCTGTCTTGGGCTTGAATCTCAGCTCTATGACTTGTTAGCTGTGTGACCTTGGGGAAGTAACTTAACCTCTCTGGGGCTTCATTTCCTCATCTGCAAAATGAGGAGAAACAGCACCTTCATTATTGGGTCAATGTGATGTTTAAATGACACGATACATTTAAGCTCCTGAACAATATTTGGCACATAATTAACACTCAAAATGTTCACTATTATTATTATTTGAACAACATGATGGGTGAGAATGCACATATAAATATTTCACTTTGAGTAAAACTGAACATGTTTCACAGAAAAATGTTACTGATTAGATGAAATTAAAATAATGAAAAAATATAGGATGATTACTTTTAAAAATATTCCAAATATTTTGCTGTTAGTAGTTGGACAGTAATCTGAGCCAACCAAAAGTTAAGATTCTGGGTTTGAAGCAGTGAAGAGGTTCTGCTGCCTGTAAACATTGTCATGGATTATTTCTGGCCCAGGAAGAAAAGCTCCACAGACACGCCAATTCCTGGTCTATGGAATAGGGCACTACAGGTTAGTACGTGCCTTTCTACTATTGAGGTGGGAACTGATTACTAATTATAACACAAAGACTATGCTAATGGATTTTCACCTCACTTATTTCCTCCCATGTACGTGCCCATCTGGGCCAGGACACAACTACCCAGAATTTCTACAGCTACACGCAAGAAGGTACTGAAGCAATGAACGGCACACCTTCACTGGTAGTTCCATTTTGGAATTGCTAATTTCAGATGTGATTTAGCTCATTGAGTCGGGCTGTCAGAGACCAGGAATTACCCAGCGGTGGGCACTTAGCTGAGACCAAGGCTCACTTAAGTAGGATTCTGGCACTGTAGGTGGGAATATTTACTACTGCTGTGAATAGTAAATCATAAATGTTAAATTACATTCAATCTCAGAAATAACTGTGCAGAATTTCTCATGGCATAGAAAATCGGGCAATTATTGAGGTGCTTATACTTCTCACGGCCCATTGCCACTTTGCTGTGAGACACAACCACACTTGGAGCTACAATCTAATTTATCTCAGCTCCATTTCTGTGTATTTTACTCTAGTGAATATGAAAAAATGCTTAATCTAAGTTTTAGAGTTCTTTAAAAGAAGAACATATAATACGTTGTCTATTGCTTAAGCTTTAAATTTAAAACTTACATATAACTAGTGAAAACATTAAATTCATAAATCATTAAAAAGATAAAAACAAGAGTAGTCTTCCTAGATCATGATATTGTAGAAAAACACTGGACTAGAAGTTTGGAAATCTGGGTCTTAGTCTTATCTCCACTTCTCATTTCCAATGTAAGTTTAGAAAGTAATTAAAAATTTCCTGGGCCCCAATTTATGTATCTGAACTTTAAGAAATTTTTAATGATTCCAGCAATCCCACTCCTGGGCAAATACCCAGACAAAACTATAATTTGAAAAGATACATGCACCCCTTTGTTCACAGCAGCACTATTTACAATAGCTAAGACATGGACATAAACTAAATGTCCATAGATAGATGAATGGATAAAGAAGATGTGGTACATATATACAATGGAATATTACTCAGCCATAGAAAGAATGAAATAATGCCATTTGCAGCAACATGGATGGACCTGGAGACTATCATACTAAGTAAGTCAGAAAGAGAAAGACAAATACCATATGATATCATTCATGTGTGGAATCTAAAGTACGACACAAATCAACATGTCTAAGAAACAAACAGACTCACAGACATAGAGAACAGACTTGTGGTTGCCAA
Organism: Tursiops truncatus; assembly: GCF_011762595.2. Lineage (NCBI taxonomy): Eukaryota > Metazoa > Chordata > Mammalia > Artiodactyla > Delphinidae > Tursiops > Tursiops truncatus. The sequence continues at coordinate 97,434,359 of NC_047042.1, read as the reverse complement.
GGGGGAGGTGGGGTGGGGGAGGGATGCACTGGGAGTTCGGGGTTAGCAGAGGCAAACTATTATATACAGGATGGATAAACAACAAGGTCCTACTGTATAGCACAGGAAACTATATTCAATATCCTGTGACAAAACAATGGAAAAGTATATGAAAAAGAATAGGTGTATATATATATGTATATGTATAACTGAGTCACTTTGCTATATGGAAGAAATTAACACAACATTGTAAATCAACTATACTTCAATAAAATAAAGAAAATAAAATTTTTAAGGTTTTAGCTGCGCTTCCATTCAACATTCAAGTAATAAAAATAATATACCCTACTGCAATTTTAAACACTCATTTATGACAGCGCTTTACCAGACCTTTACATGAATTGGGAAGCACTATCTACATTTTGCTGGTATGAAATCTTAGAAAGGCGAAATGCCCAGCTTAGGTCACATAAAGAGGAAATGGCGTAGGAGGAAACTTTGCACCCATTCGTGTCAGCCCAGTTTAACCAAATGATTCTCTGTGATTGAGGTAAGATGATTGGAAGAAGTAACTTTCTTAGCTGGAGTCTGGAAGCATGAGATTCAGTAGAACCTCTATTTTTACTTTTACAACACAACAAATGTGGTTTCACATATGCAAATTTCACTTGGGTGTATGCACTAGAATTTCCTTTTTCTGGGTCTCTCAGCCGTCCTCTGTGGTAGGACGAAAAGAACTGGAGACCAGTGACCATGGAGCACACCCTTCGGGTAGCCTGGACAATGAACCTGCTGGAAGTGCTCCCCAGTTCTCTCCGTCAGGGAGGCTGCACTCAAGTCAGCTTCCTGCAGGGGCCCTGGCTTCCTTCCTGCTCCTGCGGGACTACCAGACAATGCAGTAAAGAGCTGGCCCTATGCCCAGCTGGCCTGGTGCCCTCAGAATCTGATTCCTCCACTGACAAAATTGCTCTCATTCTTGCCCTATGAGAAGAGAGAGAAGCCAGGGGTTCTTTGGAACACTGCTCAGCACAAGAGCCTGGGCCCAGCATCTCTCTGTGAGGGTTGATAGGGTTGGTGGACCTGGACCGTCTCTCCTCTTGATGGTCTCTGATTTGTAAGTTTCTCTGATAAAGGCTGCTCTGTATCACTGCCACGTGGTATTCTAGAATTCGACTTGAGCCCTGTGGCCCAGCAGGTCGAGAACGCAAAGGCACCTCTTTCCACAGTCTGCTTTCATTTCTTAAGATTCATTTGGAGCCATTAAGAATTGCAATGAGAATTACATAATTAAGAATTGCAAATAGGTATGTATCCGCACTGTACAATTCACAGAATATTTTCCTATTCCACATTCTATTAAACTCTCACAAAAATCTACCGGCCCAGATTTATTTTTATCATACAGACGACAAATCTAAGTCTCAGACTGGTTAGAAACCTGCCCCCAAAGTGGCAAATCTTGGCCTGGACGTAAAGTCTTCTGTCTCCAAGTCCAGGTCTCTCTCTACTGCTCCTGGGAACTTTGGAACACACCTCCAGAAATGAAACAATCATTCTAAAATATTGAAAGCATCCACCGAACAGGTCTTTGCCAGGTGCTGGTGAATTCAAAGCCCCGTAAGACATCACCAAAAACTTCTTTTCTTGTGCCAAACAGGGAAGATCATTTTAATAGCTATTTATTGTAAACATATTTATTATACTTTTCAGCTTGCTCAAAATATAGTGCCCCTATCATGAGACATTACACAGACTTCACAGAAGCAAAGGGGTGAGGACGTCTCGGCTGCTACTCGGCTGGAAGGGAACAAGACAGCAGCACTGTCCAAGTCCCCAGGGAACTGTGAAAAGCTATAATCCTGTCAAGAGCTTGCGAGACGGGTGCGTCTGGGAGTGAGGCCGAACCTGTCTACACTGTCTTCCCATCTGTGATGTGAATTCACGTGTGTTCTCGGAAATACACTGCTCTGAAGCCTGTATGTTTAATCAGCAATCCCGTTAATGGTGCCCCTCTGGGTTTAGACATGGTGTTATGCTGGAGCCTCAAATGTAATATTTTCAAAGCTGAACTCATCACCTACCCCCTCAGATTGCTATTTCCTAGCCTGCTAAGGAATTTAACCATTTCTAGGTGCCCAGTGGGGAGCCTGCCCAGATTCCTCTCTTTCTTCTCACATAGTCATAACTATCAAGTGCTGTAGGTACCACTTCCCAAATATCTTACATATATTCCCCTTTTTCCACGGTCTTGCCCTTGATGCCTTTCTTTTTATATATATATATGTGTGTGTGTGTGTATATATATATGTATATATATATATATATATATATATGGCTGCGTCGGGTGGCACATGGGATCTTTGTTGCAGCATGTGGGATCTTTTAGTTGTGGCATGAAGACTTCTTAGTTGCAGCATGCAGACTTCTTAGTTGTGCCATGTGAACTCTTAGTTGTGGCATGCATGCGGGATCTAGTTCCCTGACCAGAGATTGAACCCAGGCCCCTGCACTGGGAGCGTGAAGTCTTACTCACTGGACCACCAGCGATGCCTTTCAAGGACTATGTTGACATCCTTTGCTGACTGTTTTCCTCCCCTCCCGCCGCCATCCCTATCAAGGTTTCCTCCACGGGGCTCGCTGCCAATAAATGCAAACTCCTACCACTCCCTGCAAAGAATGGCAGGTCTAACGTTATCCTGCCCACGTGCTCAGCCTTACTGTGCTTTCTCCCTTCTTCTCCACATCACATTCTAGATCTACTGCACTGACAGTTCCCCAAACCAACTGTCCTTACTCATGCTTCTCCTCCAAGTCAATCATGCAAGGAAGAGTGTGCCTGACAAACTCCTACTTCTCTCTCAAGCATCCCTGTCTTGTAAGGATTTTCCTAACTCCTCCCAGCTCTCCCTCGGTTGGACTTTAAATTTTCTTGCACTGGCTTTGTTGTGTCCTGCAGTGTCTTCTCCAGAGCACTGATTGTTTTATGGCGTCTATTTGTGTGTGTGTTTTCTTCCTAACTAGTTTTTGAGTAACTTGAGGACAAAGAGCATGTTCTATTTGTCACTGTATCCCTAGCACTTGGAATGATGCCTGACAAAAATGAATTTCACTTGGATGCACACACAAGATTTCCCTTTTCCTTCTGAATATGTCAACTCTCTTCTGTGGTAGTACAAAAAGAATTGAACAGTCTGGGTTCCCTGGACAATGAACCATCTGGGACAGTGCTCTCATTTCTGGTCAGAGAGGCTGCACTCAAAGTCTGCTTCCCGAAGGGGGTGTGAGTCAAAGCTGAACAGAGAAATGAATCTGAGAGAGCCCACGGAACTTGCTTAAGGACCCACAACTAGTAAGAAGTGACAGGAACATAAGTCAGGGCAGGGGTTCTTGTTATTGCCATTCTCTGTTTTATTCGCAGTACCTACAAGACCCCCTGGCACATTAGAGCTCCATCGGTATTTGCTGAGTAAATGACTGACAGAATGAAGGACCGACTGACTGACTGAGTGAAAAGTTATCTTCAAAGCCCACGTCCTTCTGATTTCATTCTCCTGACTTTTGGTTTGTATACTGGGTATGAATGTGTGTGTGTGCGTGCGTGTAGATACACCTTTCAAACAAAATTAAAAAGTGAGATCATGATTTCCTCTTTACGATAAAACATAATTAAAGAATAATGATAACTATTTATACACACACACACACACAAATTCTAGGCCACTGAAACGTTCAGCCTTGGTAATTCATTTCATTTACTAAAAGAAAAATGGCTTTTGGAAATTAAGCATCCAACCTGACAATCATATAACTTTACACTCAGAATTAGTTTTCAGTAAACTGGTAGGATGACCTTGTCTTGTAAATTATCCCAAATGGTATAAAACAGAGGCGACAAGAGTAAATTGTGGTTGGTCACGTGAGGAAATGCAGGACTTTGCTCTCTGCTGCCGCCCAGAGGCGGGAATGTAGCATAGCCGGCCTCTCCACGTGTCAGAAAACCAGAAGCAGGTGCAGGATGTGTGCGTCTGGGAAGAACCGCACTCAAGTTTATATTCTTCCTCTCCAACTTCTGGGGCCTTTTTCTTATGCAATGACAGCTGATTTATCTTTATCTATTACTGACACAGAACCAGGCATTCACCGTGAAGCAGGACAAAAGCCAGCAGAGGGATGAAAGAAACCCAAAATAGATCTTCCTTGAACTGATTTGTATCAGAGTTATAAACAGTTCAAGGCATAACAGAAAAGTAGACCGGTAAGCACTGTTGCTGAAACCGAGAGCAAAGCACAATTTTTTCCCTTTCTTATTCCCCCCTCATTTTTTTTTTTTACCTCATCCAGCTACTCAAAGCAAACATTGCAGGAGGTAGAAGCACTCACCATAGGAGGCTGTTTGCAGAGAACGCTCTCACACGCCTGCACACGGGCTCCCTGCCCGCGGCCACCCCCTCTATTGTCACAAAGCACATTTTATAATGCAAATCACTGTCTACTACATGGCTCATTATTTCCCTCTCTGAATAAAATATGAACACATCAATTATGTGTTCTTCTATTCTAAATGCCTACCCTTGTAGCACTGACCTCTTTCCGCTCTTATATTTTTCAGAACGTCCCTGACATTTGCCAACTGGGTTAGCTCTAAACCTTTCTAACCTATTATCTTATTACTTCAGCACTTTTCACACTTTCTCTTCCATCTAATTAGCGTGACCTACAGGCATGCCAGGAGGGCGAGCTCGCACGCTAGCCCCCCGCACTCACCACTGCTTGTAATCCGCGTCACAGTTGCAGTAGTATTTGGGGTCCGTGCAGTTGCGCTCGATGCCGCAGGCGCATTTCTGAATTCCGGGCCCGGAGCCGCCCCAGTAGTAGTGCTTCTCGTTGGCTTTGCCCACCCACCAGGTGTAAGGGCTTCCATCTACAAGAAAGAGGAAAGGCACACTGAAGTAGGACCAGGACCCAGTCGCTATCATGTCACACTTACATCCCCCCAACCCAGGAGCAGCATCTCTCTCTGATAGACTGAACATCATTCAACCCTCTTAGAAGTCAATGAAATTCAATAACAGGAATATTTAATAAAAAAGTATCAGAGGGATTGGTAAGCTCGAGTTTTCCCACCGGGGTATGCACCTCTTCCTTTGAAAGACACGTTTACGTGCAAGCTGCAGGAATTTAGGAGCCTGTTCTGTAAACTGGCTGCCCAGATGGGGCACATCCACAATGAAGGTGCGTAGGCCATGCACCAATTCTTTAATATACAACTCAGTTCATGGCTAGTTGTGTTTTTTCTGTGAAATGACAGTCATGGAGATGACAGAATATTAGAGCTAAACATGGACTATGCCTTGGTATGATCTCTCCTTATTTTACAGGTAAGCAACTGAGGTCCAGAAAGGTTACACAATCCTTTCAATTACACAGCAGATTGGCTCCCAAACCAGAAGTTTGACACTGTATCTCACAAGACATTGCACAATGCTCTTTATACAACATTACTTTGCTTTATTATTTGGCCTAATATTCACCCATTCATTCATTCACTCATCTAATCATCAAACATCCACTGTGTTTCCATTATGTGTCAAACATTACAAGAAACTCAGCAGAATAATGGATAGAAAAGATACAGATTGAGAGTTCAGTTCAATTATTATTATGAACACACAGGAGAGTGGGTGAGGGAAAGGAGGTCCGGAAGGAGGGTTTCCTAGAAGAGGTAACATATTTGAGCTATGTCTTGAAGGTTAAGTTACCCAGGTGAATAAGGAGGTAAGAGAGATAAGGACTCCTACGTAAAGGAAGCAGATGGTAAAGTTCTATATGGAACACTCAAGTAGGAGTGTACCCATCGATGGTACAATAGGGCTGAAGAGATAAGTTTGAGAGGGTAGCAGGAGTAGGTCACAATAGAGAGTGGGTAAGGGTCATAGCACAACAAACTTTGTCCAAATAAGAAGTTATTTTGCCTTGGTTTATTCTTGCTTTTCTGCGTTTACTTCTTCCTATTTAAGAAGGTTGAACTTCATTCTGAAACTAATGGGAAACCATTCAAGTATTTTAAGCAGGAGATTTTCAAGATCAAATTTGTGTTTTAAAGGAACTACAGTGAGATGAAAGACAGATTTCAGGGGGATGGAGTCATGGAGGCCAGATGTGATGCTCCTATGTTAATACAAAAGAGAAATAATAAGAGAGTAGTGGAAATGGAGACGAAGAGAAAGTGGAAAGAGAGTTAGGAGGTATAACCAGCTTGGGAATGTTGGGATTTAGGTGGGAAGATGGTGTGGAGATTAATCCTGGGTTTCTGGCTCAGGTGACTAAGAGGATGGTGATGTGCTTCAGCAAGATAGATCACAGGGAGGAAGATGAGAAATTTAGGGAATGTCAAAGAAAGGATGGTGAACCTGGTACACGAGGTGGGCAAATGGCTATCGAAGTCTGGATCTCAGGAGCATTATCTGGGCTGAAAGTCCCATTTTAGGAACCATCAGGTAAATGATTGGTAGCAGGAGAGACATCACTGGAATCTTTTGGATTCCAACTGCATTTAGAGAACAGAAAGAGAGGGAGCTGGCCATTGTGGAGGTCAAGAAAGAAAATGGACAGAGAGGGTGGAGGAGAAACAAGCAAAGGATTTCCAGAAAAGCATTGTGGTCGGCATTGTCAGATTTCATAGCAAAGTCCATGAAGATGAAGGTCTGGACTTTTAATTTGACAGCTAGACGGTCTTTGTTGAGAGGAGTTTCAGGCCCCAAGAACAGCTTCCCATGCAGGAAGCTGGGGAATGAATGGAATCTCATGGAGGCTGTGCGGCCAGTAAACCTGCACTTCACAATTAAAGTCTCCAGGCACGTGACTAAAATTCCATTCAAATAACTCACCAGCCCTTTCAGGATGTTAGGTGTACACTTGTCCCAGTATCTGTGCATGTGCTTGTGCTTAGCAATAAAAGGAGGAAAGAGTCTTGCACTCAGTGAGCTATTGTGTGAACAGTCACAACATCTAAGCAAATAACACAATAAAGTAAGTGAGGGCCATACTGGAATTGTGTAAAAACTGCCGCTGTGCCTTCTCACATATGCCAATAGCTTTTGTTTTTGTTTTATGTAGAGACAGGCAATTTAAAGGTAGGCAACTGTACTGTGAGTTCAGGCTTGACATAATAAATGAGCAAATGCTCTGAACTTAGAAAGGAGTTATTCAGGTATTGTAATTCATACAAATTTCCAGATTTTCCAGTTGTGTTGACTTAATTTGGAAAAGTCACTATTTTTCCCTTCACAAGATGATTTATGGCACCTGAATGTTAAGAAATACATTAGAGCTGACCTGGCAAGCGGTACAGAGGGAGACGTCAGCACCCTGCTCTGAAGGGAGGAAGATGCCAGCTCTCTGAGATAAGGGTCCATTCTGAAACCTTGTCTCCCGCGTCTCTGGGGCCTGTCCCAGCAGATAGGGGGCTGTTTGCTTTCTACATTCAAGCTAATTTGCTTCTCGCTTCTCTTTCCATCAGGGTAAAGAGTAACACATCCAACTTCTGATGCTTTTTCCAATGTTGGAACCATGACCAATAATAAATTCTTGTTTCCTTTTGATGCAGTCAAGAGTTAAAAAAAAAAAAAAAGGCTTAAAATATTCCATTTACGGAAACTATAAAATCTGAACCAGGTCATTTGGTTAGTAAGCTGCATTAGGTCTCTGTGGATTCCATCTCTGGCCATGTTACAGGAAGAAGACAAAGGTGGATGGCGCTGTGCTTACCTTGCAAAGGCCCCTGGGGCCTTCCAGAAAATGACCAAGACTGGTTATCACATCTATTCACCACACTGCATCTTTTCAAGCTGACCTAATGCTAAATTCTTTCTCTCAAAAGAAATTTCAGTTACTATCACTGTTTTCGGAAATTAGGGGATACTAACACACCCGGTGGAGGGTAAGAAACAACCAGACACCCGCAGAACAGGAGTCAATGGGCTGCCTGGCAGGAAATGCCCTTGTTCTGCCTGTACGTCAAAAAGCCCATGAAAGAGTATGTATCTCAGAACCTCAGCTCAATTTCCGATTCTTTCTTCCAGCGGCCAGTAGAAACAACCTAACACTGTTATATTTTTGTCATAGAGAGTGATGATACATTGCATGAACCAGAGAAGCTGTATGGCTCAGTATTCTTGATAAAAATCAGGACGATGTCAGTCAAGGGAGCAAGGTCATCAGCAGCAGCTCCCTCAGCAGGAGACTGAGAAATGCGCTGCAGTGGAGGAAGAGCCAGCTGATTCCCAACCACGCCTACAGGAGTACCAGGAAGCCCAGGAGAGGAAGACTCATTGTCAAGTTGTTTGGGCCGTGGGTGTTCCAGTAGAAGCCCTAAGCTCTGCATGGGGCCCAGGCTCTGAACTAACCTCACATGGCAGACCTCAGTTCCTAGAGGGAAGGACTCCTGTTAGACATCAGGATGGGATCTAAGAGGGTGATCTGCAGCGATGTTTCTTGTATTCAGTGCAAGAAGGAGACACACTACTGACCAGGTGAGGGTAGCTCCATTTCCCCATTCTTCCCCCATCCCCACCTTTTTCTCAAGTCACTCCTAGTCTTATATAACTAACGTTCCCAGTTAGGGTGAGGCAAAATCAATGTTATTTTGTTCCCCTTCCTAGGAAAATAAGTGCAGTACAAAATGTTTTACTTAGTTGTTTCCTCATCTGCCAGGAACAGAAGAATGCCAATAAGAACAACACATTCCAGGGGAAAAGCAAGTTGTACCCTTTGCTATTAGTGTTGGCTCATTTAGTTAAATCAAATCATCATAATTTACTAATTTGGCATACATTTTATATTCAGCGAGAAGAGAATGGTTCAATCTGTATTGAGCAAAGAATTGCTTTTTTTCAGTGCTGTGCTAGCGAAGTGTTACTTTTTGCTTTACAAATCATTACTTACCTATTAATTGGCTTTGGGGAAAAGAGGTTAAAGGAGATAAAAATGGGAAGACTTTTTAAAAGACAAGATAAGGAGTGGTGAGAAAAGAAACAATTTAATTATCCAGTGCTAAGAGTTCAAGGATTTCTCTGATCTCAGAATATGAAGATTTTTGTTAACTATATTGAGTAGGTGTAATCACTGCAACGAGATTATGAAATGATAAACCACATTCTAGGTTAACTAGAAGCTGAATTATCCAAGTAAGTCATATTGTATTAAAACAGCCAAATATGGATTGAATTGAATGTAACCACGGCAGTTTGTACTCACTTAAGACCAAATTTTATTATGCTGAGGATTTATTATGGTTTGGATGACTAAACTGAAATAGGGAGAAAGAAAAGAGGCAACTTGTTCCTCCAAATTTAAAGAAACCAACAGATCTCTTGTTTTCTCCAATAACAAGTTGTTTCAGAAACACAAGGTCAAATGCATGGGGACTTCTTGATGAAAATGTGGCACATACCTGTGACTTTCAAAATATGTTCTTTAGAACTTCTGGGCTACACAAAGTAACCTAATAGTCTGCTTACATAAATATTACCCTGGCACATCTACGGTAAGACCCAGTATGGTCACTGGGACATTTAATTAGTTTCATTTCATCCACTTTTGCAGATAATAAAAAGCGTCATACCTAACATTAAATACTGCAAAGGCTTATCGTCTCCAAAATGTAAACTTAAAAGTATATTTTTAGCTTGATGAAACCTAGTCTTATTATATCTACCACTATCTCCTTATCTACAAATTGTGTTAAAGAATCACAGGTGGCTTTTTAGCAGAGGAACTAACTAGAGCAGGTACAATTGCAGCAGGAACTTGCCTTTCAGGGCTCTGCTTAGCGCCCCCTGCTGACAGCTCCCATACAGCACTCTCCAGAATGCCATCTGGCCCATTCTGGCTGTTTGAAGGCCCCTACAGCGCAGGATCCTCTTTCTAGAGAAAGACTCATACTCTGAAAAATCTCCCAGTACCCTTCCATCTTTACCGTGGCACCACCCAATCTTTTTTCCTCCAATTCATCACTAAATTTCAGCTGACCACCCTGATCTGATTACAATTATCCATGGTGACAATATACTTATTATAAGTAAAGGTATGTTTAATTCTAGACTGTAGATGCAAAACATTTTTGTACTGGTGAGAACCTTCCTCCCAATGCAAATGACAGAGAAGAAGGAAGGTAAAAGAACCTTTATAATAGGTTCTAGGTTGGGCTGGAGCAGAGAGGAAATTTGGAGGTGCTGTAGCTACCATAGAGCTCTCCAGATAATCTGATAGTTATAATTGGAAAGATCAAGCAGGCCAGAATCCCCTTTTCCTTCAGTAAGAGTTGGGCGCAGTCCAAGGGTTGCAGAGCCCTAAAGATAATGCTGACAGCTGCCCTTGCCCCCAGCACTGGAAGAATTAATCCAAAAAAGTCCTGTGGAGTTCATACTGCAGACAATGATGTAAAACTGGGAAAACTTATAATTTTGAAGTTATAATATAAACATTCAATTTGGTATTAAAGGTGAACATTTTCTCTCTCTATAATTGAACATCATTAAACTCATTTGATTAGGGCTGAATAGAAATGAGTGAAGCTGATTAGCTTCATGTTGCATCTTTCAGAGTTACATCAGATTTTACTATATTTTATTAATTTGAATAGGGACCAAATTTAGAAATGGAGAATTGAAGTTCAGATCAAAATGGACCTGAACTGAAATGTTAATTCATTAAAAATTAATTTCATTGCATAATATTTAAATTTATTTTATTGAATTGAACTTAACAGATTTCAATCAAGGACTGATTCCACTGAGCAGAATTTGACTGAGTTGAATCAAATCACTTTGAATCCTATTCAAATGAATTAGATTTTATTAATCTGAATGGAATTGAAGTGACAGAGTAGATGGGAGTTCATAATTCTGAGCAGAATTAAGAGAACAGAATAAGCCAACCCACTCTAAGTTAACTTGGCTTCAGTTTCTATAGAGGTCATGGGCATTCATGGTCTCCTAACTCTGGTTAATTCCTTTGTACCATGGCCCCACGAACAAAGGTGATTAATAGTACCAAAGTGATCGAATAGAACCACATGCTGTTTGTAGGATATAGTGAAGCACTTTTTGAGTCTTTTTCACTGGAAAAGCCCTGGGCAATTATATTAAATATTTCTTTTCTTCTTTATAGAACAAATGAAGAAGGAATTAACTGAATCCCAGGGACAATGATTTGTGTGAGTACTGGTTGCTCCCCTTATTTTTATTCTCCATTAAATACTGTAGTTATTTGAAAAAACATGCCTTCCCTCAGCCTATTATTTATACTGAATGTCTCAATATCCTGTGCCCTGATTTTATTAATTTTTATTTTATCTTTTAAATATAAAACAAGCACCTCAGCTTGTTTTGTATTTAAAAGATGGCTATAACTTTTCAAATTAGTAGCAAAATATTGTTTTGCAACTGAAATGACATGCTACATAAGCACTTTCTTAGGGCTGGAGAGACAATTTTGGGGGCAAAAGTGAAAACTTGATTCCTGCCCTTCTAAGGTTCTGAGTTAGTGGAGACCAAGTTATGTTTAGTAGTTTACAATTATGAAAGCTTTATGCCTGGATATCTGATAGGGCACACACACAGTAAGATGAAAAAATACACACTGAATGTCACAGGAGCAGTTCAGGCAATGGGTCCTATGGGATTTTGGAGAAGGGAGTGATTACCAAGGACCAAGGTGGACTGGAGAGCCTCCATGAAGAGACAGATCTGACTGCAGTTTTGATGGATGGGTAGGATCTAGACAACCGGAATGAGGATATGAGCATTTCAGAATCTCCTGAATGGCTGGGCCAAGGTGTGAAGAAAACATCCCACTCATTTCAGGAACTATGGGGTAATCACTTAGGCTGGTGGGGACAGTGTTGAGAAGTAGAATTTGTGGTGGGAGAAATGGTTATGGGTATTTTCGTGATATTTGCACTTTACTTTTGTAGTAATGGAAAGTCAACCTTAAATTTTTTAAATGTTAAAGCAGTTTACACATACAAATATTATGTTTATATAAAGTACAGGGAATAATGGTAAAATATATAGCCTTGTACTTAGTTTATCCATTATCATTGGTATATGGTATATTGTTCTTTGACTTCTAATTTTAATATTAATAAACATGGGACTGTGTCTAGTTTTTTGCTATTTCAACATGCTCTGTGAAAATGTGTAAGAGTCTTTTGAGCATATCCCTCTAGTGGAATTTTTAGGTCATATGGTTTGTGCATCTTCAAATTTCCCCAAATCACTTGTATGAATGTAGAATCCCACCGGCAGTATATAAAACTTTCAGTTGATCAAATCCTTGACAACCTCTGGTCTTAAGCTGTTAATTTTGACAACTGGCGAATGACAAATAGTATCTCTTTTTGGTTTTAGTTATACTTCCCTGATTGTTTGCCTTTCCATGTTAAGTTTTCATTTATACTTCCTTATTTAAAAAAATATCTGTTCATTTTTGGCTTATTCTTATTGGATTTTTTTGAGTTTTATTGATTAGTAGAAAATGCTCAGGAAAATGATACTTTAATAATTATAATAATGCAAATTTCACTTTTTTTAGTCCTTTTTCTTTTTTCTTCTTCCAGAACTCTAATTAGATATGTATTAGATGTTATTGATCTAATTTCTTGCTTTTAATCTCTCCTTCATATTTAACAACTCTTTGTCTTACTAACCAGATTTCTGGGAACCTTTTTCAGAATCTGTTTTCCATTTAACTAGTCTCACTTCAGCTGGGTAGAAACTGCTATTTAAGTCTATTAAGCTTTTAATTTTATCCATTACATTTTGATTTCTATAATGTTTATTTGGCTCTTTTTCAAATGCTACTAATGACTTTTGATAGTGTCTTCCGTCACCATCTCTTCAATTTCTCCTTAAAAATAAATCTGATCCAATAATTCCAATATTTAAGTCTTTGCAGGACTGAAAATGCTATTAGTTATTTCTGTTGACTCACAATTGTGGTATCTCGGTTCACTACACATTGCTTGAATATTTTCTCCTTTGAGATCATGTTCCTTGGAAATGCATCTCTGGGAATTCCTTGAGGTCCAGTTGAACCTCTCAGATAGTTTATATTTGCTTTTATCAGATACCTGGGGGGTATTACCAAGCTGAGACCTCTTTAGAATATATTTTCAGCTTGAATTTTTTTTTCCAACCGTGCAAACAGTGTGAAATTGACCTGTAAACAGGTATCAGAACTGGCTTTTTGTTGGACAGCTTCGAGGGATAATTTCTTTCTTTTTCTCTTTACCTCCATCCAAGGTCCAGACTGTCAAAAGTCCTGTGCTGTCTTCCTTTGCAGAGTGGGTTTTTAGGGTTTTTTTCTCACTGAGAATCTAGACTCTTGGATTTTGTTTTCCATAAAGGGATATTTGATTCAACTCATCACTTGGTATGACCCTTCTTCCCCACACAGTCATGGAAGCTGAAAATGAAGGCTGCAGGGAACTGGCAGAAGCCTTCAGGCCAGTTATGGCTTTAGCGGCCATTATGCTGCTGGTCCATGGTTTTGCTACTAAGGATCTTCCTCACTTTCATTCAAGCTCAATTACACATTTCAAAGGATTTAAAAAATATTTTTTGCATGCAATTTTAAATGTTTATAGGGGAGGGCTTTCATGGTACCTATCTGGTGTAATCCTGTAGTAGAAGTCTGTTCCTGTGGGTTTTAAAGAAAGTGAGAAGCATGTCGATGTGATGCTCTGGGATGTGCCATGAGGGAAAGGAGACTAGAAACAGAGGAACCGTTCTAGGAATGATGTGATAGAGACTTGGAGGATCATGAACACGCCCCACTACAGAGGCAGGGGTCAAATATACCATAAAAGGGAATCAGTGGGATTTGAGAACCAGATGGAACAGCTGGTGGTGACTCCTTGGTTTTAAGGTTAAGCAAATTTGAACATTTTGAAAGAATTTTCTATTTCAGAGGAGGGTGCTGGTTTGCAGAAAAGAAGTTCGGTTTGATTTTACATAGGATGAATTTGAGGTGTTAATGGGTCTCAATTGGGGCTGGTTCTACCTCCTCAGGTGTGATTTAGAAACAGCTGTAAGGTGCTACGGGCATTTAGTGCCCTGGGTCCAGGGATGCTAAATGTCTGGCAATGTGTGAGATAGTCTTGTACAACAAGAGCTCGCCCACTGCAAATGCCAACAGTACCCTGGTGGAGAAGCCCTCTTATATAGCAACGGTCACATGCGGATACACAGGAGACAAGATTTCTGACTTCAAGAGAGAGATCAGAGCCAAAGCTGTGAATCTGTGAGTCATCCATAGTAATGACAGAAACTGAGAGGGGACATAGTACTTGGAATGGGATCAGGGGCCAGCTGAGTGCTTGCCTCAAGGTATGCCCACAACAGAGGAGAAGAAGAAAGACTTTAAAAAAAAAGAGGCAGCTACAAAGAGGAAAGATAATCAAGGCAATGTAGTCTGAAGAAAGGTTACTTCTCTGAAGTCTGCTCTCATTCTCATTCCCAAAGGCAACTTATATTGCTCCCATCTTTGTGTTAAGCCACTGTCTATACAAACATATGCATTCATCATATTGTGTTGCAACTGTTTCATGTGGCCACTTGATCAACAAAGCACGATCAACATCAGTGGAATTGAGGCTTAGGGGGTCACTGATGAAACTGAAGGGCAGTTTCACGTTTCAAGTAATCAAACTTCAAGAGGTCAAGGTAAGGAGGATGTAAGGAAGCAAATATGAATAATCAAAAGAGGGAAGCCCCATGAGTATAAGGAGAGAGAGACCAGCCAAGGGGTGATCAGGGAGCAAGTGCAGATTCTACAAGACAAGGGGGTTGCAAAGAGAAAATGATGAAAGCTGTGATGACTGGGCCAATGTCGATCAATAACTATTGGGCTGGACAAAAAGTTCGTTCGGGCTTTGCCATTAAAAACCCGAGTGAACTTTTTGGTCAACCAAATACAATTGCTATAATGATTCTTACTGCATCTTCCCAGCATGCAGGAGCCTGAATCAGCCCCACATAAACACTGCCTTGGAGAAGATCTCAGGCCAACTTCCTTATCTTCAACCCACTCTGATGAAGATGCTACTGGGGGCATCATGAAAAGTACAAGAGGGAAGGGTAAGCCTTAATGCCACAGTGTTTTGAACTAATCCCATCTTCTCTACTACAACTTAAAAAAGAAAATAAAAACTGATGACATTAAAATAATTAGCCTTGACCTTTAACCCAGTCATACTACTCTCAAGATGGTATTTGTTACTATCTGAAAAATGTGATCTTTGAAGATGGTGGAGTAGAAGGACATGCTCTCACTCCCTCTTGCGAGAACAACAGAATCACAACTAACTGCTGAACAATCATCGACAGGAAGACACTGGAACTCGCCAGAAAAGATACCCCATCCAAAGACAAGGGAGAAGCCACAATGAGATGGTAGGAAGGGCGCAATCACAATAAAATCAAATCCCATAACTGCTGAGTTGGGTGACTCAAAAACTGAAGAACAATTATACCACAGAAGTCCACCCACTGGAGTGAAGGTTCTGAGCCCCACGTCAGGCTTCCAAACCTGGGGGTCTGGCAGCGGGAGGAGGAATTCCTAGAAAATCAGACTTTGAAGGCTAGTGGGATTTGATTGCAGGACTTCGACAGGACAGGGGGAAACAGAGACTCCACTCTTGGAGGGAACACACAAAGTAGTGCGCGCATCGGGACCCAGGGGAAGGAGCAGTGACCACAGGGGAGACTGAACCAGACCTACCTGTTAGTGTTGGGGGGTCTCCTGCAGAGGCGGGAGGTGGCTCTGTCTCACCATGAGGACAAGGACACTGGCAGCAGAAGTTCTGGGAAGTACTCCTTGGCGTGAACCCTCCCAGAGTCCGCCATTAGCTCCACCAAAGAGTCCACATAGGCTCCACTGTTGGGTTGCCTCAGGCCAAACAACCAACAGGGAGGAAACCCAGCCCTACCCATCAGCAGTCAAGCGGATTAAAGTTTTACTGAGCTCTGCCCACCAGAGCAACAGCCAGCTCTACCCACCACCAGTCCCTCCCATCAGGAAGCTTGCACAAGTCTCTTAGATAGTCTCATCCACCAGAGGGCAGACAGCAGAAGCAAGAAGAACTATAATCCTGCAGCCTGTGGAACAAAAACCACATTCACAGAAAGATAGACAAGATGAAAAGGCAGAGGGCTATGTTCCTTCATCACAAGATGAAGGAACAAGATAACACCGCAGAAAAACAATGAAATGAAGTGGAGATAGGCAACCTTCCAGAAAAAGAATTCAGAATAATGATAGTGAAGATGATCCAGGACCTCGGAAAAAGAATGGAGGCAAAGATTGAGAAGATGCAAGAAATGTTTAACAATGACCTAGAAGAATTAAAGAACAAACAAACAGAGATGAACAATATAATAACTGAAATGAAAACTACACTAGAAGGAATCAACAGCAGAATAAATGAGGCAGAACAACGGATAAGTGACCTGGAAGACAGAATGGTGGAATTCATTGCTATGGAACACAATAAAGAAAAAAGAATGAAAAGAAATGAAGAAAGCCTAAGAGACCTCTGGGACAACATTAAATGCAACAACATTCGCATTATAGGGGTCCCAGAAGGAGAAGAGAGAAAGGACCCGAGAAAATATTTGAAGAGATTATAGTAAAAAACTTCCCTAACATGGGAAAGGAAATAACTACCCAAGTCCAGGAAGTGCAGAGAGTCCCATACAGGATAAACCCAAGGAGAAACATGCCAAGACACACAGTAATCAAACTGACAAAAATTAAAGACAAAGAAAAATTACTGAATGCAACAAGGGAAGAACAATAAATAACATACAAGGGAACACCCATAAGGTTAACGGCTGATTTCTCAGCAGAAACTCTACAAGCCAGAAGGGAGTGGCATGATATACTTAAAGTGATGAAAGGGAAGAACCTACAACCAAGATTACTCTACCAGGCAAGGATCTCATTCAGATTCGATGGAGAAATCAAAAGCTTGACAGACAAGCAAAAGCTAAGAGAATCCAGCACCACCAAACCAGCTCTACAACAAATGCTAAAGGAACTTCTCTAAGTAGGAAACAAAAAAGAAATGACTACAAAAGCAAAGCCGAAACAATTAAGAAAATGGTAATAGGAACATACATATCGAAAATTACCTTAAACGTGAATGGATTAAATGCTCCAACCAAAAGACACAGGCTTGCTGAATGGATACAAAAACAAGACCCATATATATGCTGTCTACAATAGACCCATTTCAGACCTAGGGACACATACAGACTGAACGTGAGGGGATGGAAAAAGATACTCCATGCAAATGGAAATCAAAAGAAAGCTGAGTAGCAATAATCATATTAGATAAAACAGACTTTAAAATAAAGAATGTTACAAGAGACAAGGAAGGACACTACATAATGATCAAGGGATCAATCCAAGAAAAAGATATAACAATTATAAATGTATATGCACCCAACATAGGAGCACTGCAATACATAAGGCAACTGCTAAGGGCTATAAAAGAGGAAATCAACAGTAACACAATAATAGGGGGGACTTTAACTACTCACTTACACCAATGGACAAATCATCCAAACAGAAAATTAATAAGGAAACACAAGCTTTAAGTTACACAATTGACCAGATAGATTTAATTGATATTTATAGGACATTCCATCCAAAAACCTCAGATTACACTTTCTTCTCAAGTGCGCACGGAACATTCCCCAGGATAGATCACACCTTGGGTTACAAATCAAGCCTCAGTATTTTTGAGAAAATTGAAATCATATCAAGCATCTTTTCTGACCACAATGCTATGAGATTAGAAATCAATTGCAGGGAAAAAAACGTAAAAAACACAAACGCATGGAGACGAAACAGTACGTTACTAAATAACCAAGAGATCACTGAAGAAATCAAAGAGGAAATCAAAAAATACCTAGAGACAAATGACAATGAAAACACGACCATCCAAAACCTATGGGAGGCAGCAAAAGCAGTTCTAAGAGGGCAGTTTATAGCTATACAAGCTTACCTCAAGAAACAAATTTGAAACAAATAAATAAACAAACCTCAAATAAACAATCTAACCTTACACCTAAAGGAACTAGAGAAAGAAGAACAAACAAAACCCAAAGTTAGCAGAAGGAAAGAAATCATAAAGATCAGAGCAGAAATAAATGAAATAGAAACAAAGAAAACAATAGCAATGATCAATAAAACTAAAAGCTGGTTCTTTGAGAAGATAAACAAAATTGATAACCATTAGCCAGACTCATCAAGAAAAAGAGGGAGAGGACTCAAATCAATAAAATTAGAAGTGAAAAAGGAGAAATTACAACAGACACCACAGAAATACAAAGCATTCTAAGAGACTACGACAAGCAACTCAATGCCAATAAAATGGACAACCTGGAAGAAATGGACAAACTCTTAGAGAGCTATAACCTTCCAAGATTGAACCAGGAAGAAATAGAAAATATGAACAGACCAATCACAGGTAATAAAATTCAAACTGTGATCAAATATCTTCTAAGAAACAAAAGTCCAGGACCAGATGGCTTCACAGGTGAATTCTATCAAACATTTACAGAAGAGCTAACACCCATCTTTCTCAAACTCTTCCAAAAATTTGCAGAGGAAGGAACACTCCCAAACACATTCTATGAGGACACCATCACCCTGATACCAAAACCAGACAAAGATACTACAAAAAAAGAAAATTACAGACCGATATCACTGATGAATATAGATGCAAAAATCCTCAACAAAATACTAGCAAACAGAATCCAGCAGCACATTAAAAGGATCTTACACCATGATCAAGTGGGACTTATCCCAGGGATGCAAGGATTCTTCAATGAATGCAAATCAATCAATGTGATACAACATATTAACAAATGGAAGAATAAAAACCGTATGATCATCTCAATAGATGCAGAAAAAGCTTTTGACAAAATTCAACACCTATTTATGATAAAAACTCTCCAGAAAGTGGGCATAGAGGGAACCTATGTCAACATAATAAAGGCCATATACAACAAACCCACAGCAAATATCATTCTCAATGGTGAAAAACTGAAAGCATTTCCTCTAAGATCAGGAACAAGACATGGATGTCCACTCTCACCACTATTATTCAACAAACTTTTGGAAGTCCTAGCCACAGCAATCAGAGAAGAAAAAGAAATAAAAGGAATACAAATTGGAAAAGAAGAAGTAAAACTGTCACTGCTTGCAGATGATGTGATACTATATATAGAGAATCCTAAAGATGCCACCAGAAAACTACTAGAGCTAATCAATGAATTTGGTAAAGTTGCAGGGTACAAAATTAATGCACAGAAATCTCTTGCATTCCTATACACTAATGATGAAAAATCTGAAAGAGAAATTAAGGAAACACTCCCATTTACCACTGCAACAAAAAGAATAAAATACCTAGGAATAAACCTACTGAGGGAGAGAAAAGACCTGTATGCAGAAAACTATAAGACATTGATGAAAGAAATTAAAGATGATACCAACAGATGCAGAGATATACCATGTTCTTGGATTGGAAGAATCAATATTGTGAAAATGACTATACTACCCAAAGCAATCTACAGATTCAATGCAATCCCTATCAAATTACCAATGGCACTTTTTACAGAACTAGAACAAAAAATCTTAAAAGTTTGTATGGAGACACAAAAGACCCTGAATAGCCAAAGCAGTCTTGAGAGAAAAAAGCGCAGCTGGAGGAATCAGACTCCCTGACTTCAGACTATACTACAAAGCTACAGTCATCAAGACAATATGGTTCTGGCACAAAAACAGAAATATAGATCAATGGAACAAGATAGAAAGCCCAGATATAAACCCACACACATATGGTCAACTAATCTATGACAAAGGAGGCAAGGGTATACAATGGAGAAAAGACAGTCTCTTCAGTAAGTGGTCCTGGGAAAACTGGACAGGTACATGTAAAAGAATGAAATTAGAACACTCCCTAATACCATACACAAGAATAAACTCAAAATGGATTAGAGACTTAAATGTAAGACCAGACACTATAAAACTCTTAGAGGAAAACATAGGAAGAACACTCTTTGACATAAATCACAGCAAAATCTTTTTTGATCCATCTTCTAGAGTAATGGTAATAAAAACAAAAATAAACAAATGGGACCTAATGAAACTTAAAAGCTTTTGCAGAAAAGGAAACTAAACAAGACGAAAAGACACCCCTCAGCATGGAAGAAAATATTTGCAAACGAATCAATGTACAAAGGATTAATCTCCAAAATATATAAAAAGATCATGCAGCTCAATATTAAAAAAAGAAACAACCTAATCCGAAAATGGGCAGAAGAACTAAATAGACATTTCTCCAAAGAAGACATACAGATGGCCAAGAAGCACATGAAAAGTTGCTCGACATCACTAATTATTAGAGAAATGTAAATCAAAACTACAATAAGGCATCACCTCACACCAGTCAGAATGGCCATCATCAGAAAATCTACAAACAACAAATGCTGGAGAGGGTGTGGAGAAAAGGGAACCCTCTTGCACTGTTGGTGGGAATGTAAATTGATACAGCCACTATGGAGAACAGTTAGAGGTTCCTTAAAAAACTAAAAATAGAATTACCATATAACCCAGCAATCCCACTACTGGGCATATACCCTAAGAAAACCATAATTCAAAAAGACACATGCACCCCAATGTTCATTGCAGCACTATTTACAATATCCAGGCCATGGAAGCAACCTAAATGCCCATCGACAGATGAATGGATAAAGAAGATGTGATACATATATACAATGGACTGTTACTCAGCCATGAAAAGGAAGGAAACTGGGTCATCTGTAGAGACGTGGATGGATCTAGAGACTGTCATACAGAGTGAAGTAAGTTAGAAAGAGAAAAACAAATATCATATATTAACGCATGTATGTGGAACCTAGAAAAACGGTACAGATGAACCGGTTTGCAGGGCAGAAATTGAGACACAGATGTGGAGAACAAACGTATGCACACCAAGGGGGGCAAGTGGCGGGGGGTGTTGGCGGTGGCAGGGTGATTTGGGAGATTGGGAATGACATGTATACACTGATGTGTATAAAATGGATGACTAATAGGAATAAAAAAAATAATAAATCAAATCATCTTCACCAACAGCAAAAAGAAAGAAACAGCAAAATGTGGGCATCCTTTAACAGCAGAGTAAGACACTGCTTATGTAACAGGCAACCTGAGGTCATGAATCACACCTGCCACTCAGTGGAGGTAGAACCCCTTTCTGGTTCACAGGACACCAAGCCCTCAGTCATTCATTATCCATCCGTTATCAGGTCCTTTTCCCAGGGAACTAAGATGCTAAAGCCTTTCTCAATGGCACAGCAATTAATAAAAGTGGCACAAGTTCAAAGTCCTCCAATCTCACAGAAGAGCAGTGAGATGACAAAAACTTCATAACAAGTGTCATATTTTTCAAGTGGGTAAAAAGGATACTTATTTAAACAGTGAAACCTCTAAAATTTGCCCTTATGTTTTTTTTCCCCTTACAACAAAAGAATTGAACACCAAAGCACAGGAGCAATGTTTCCTTGTAAGTATTTAACTAAAACTTGTTTTATTAGCCTGCTGATTAACCTGCTGATATTAAATGAGATTCTTTAAAGACCTTCACATCGTGTCAGTCACTTTTTTTCCAGCAAGGCAACTGATTTCAGTTTGATTGTAATGAATGTAACAAATTATATAACATTCAGATACACTCTTTGGTTGCTGTTGCCTTGGAGCTCTGGATGAATAATTTTATTAAGAAGTCTATTAGGAAGTAATCTCCAAAACTTAGCAAAGCCACGTGCCTCTCTCATTTTAAGTGTTAATTTTCTTTATAACCTGCCTGGACACATTGTCCCACTTTTTATTAAGAATAACACACTTCCCCATTTCTCTATTGCTAACCTCTCACTTGTTGCAGGGCTTTTGTCCTCCTCTTGTTATCTCCACCTGGAGTCCGTCACCTCTTCCCTGGCTGTCCTTGGCTTTCTTCAGGCTTCAACTTAAATGTCACATCCTCGGAGATGATGTCCGGGATAACCCATCAGAAGTTGAGGCTTCTCTTATTCTCTCTCAGAGCACATGGTTTTATTTAATTATGCTGTTCATCACTATCTGCAATTACATTATTTCCCTGCTTGTTCACTGTTTGCTGAATGTAAGCCCCCTGAGAGCAGTGACACTGTTGTTCTCATCTCTACTGCACTGCCTGCTCTTGGCTTGACACAATGAATATTTGCTGAACTTAAAAATGATAATTATTTTTGCCTATTGATATTACACAGATCTCCAAAGTAGCCACAAGACTATCACTGACTCTTCTTTTTTTTTTTTAACATATTTATTGGAGTATAATTGCTTTACAATGGTGTGTTACTTTCTGCTTTATAACAAAGTGAATCAGCTATACATATACATATATCCCCATATCTCCTCCCTCTTGTGTCTCCCTCCCTCCCACTCTTCCTATCCCACCCCTCTAGGTGGTCACAAAGCACCGAGCTGATCTCCCTGTGCTATGCGGCTGCTTCCCACTAGCAATCTGTTTTACGTTTGGTAGTGTATATATGTCCATGCCACTCTCTCACTTTGTCACAGCTTACCCTTCCTCCTCCCCATGTCCTCAAGTCCATTCTCTAGTAGGTCTGCGTCTTTATTCCCATCTTGCCCCTAGGTTCTTCATGACCTTTTTTTTTTTTAGATTCCATATATATGTGTTAGCATATGGTATTTGTTTTTATGTTTCTGACTTACTTCACTCTGTATGAGAGACTCTAGGTCCATCCACCTCACTACAAAAAACTCAATTTCGTTTCTTTTTATGGCTGAGTGATATTCCATTGTATATGTGTGCCACATCTTCTTTATCCATTCATCTGTTGATGGACACTTAGGTTGCTTCCATGTCCTAGCTATTGTAAATAGAGCTGCAATGAACATTGTGGTACATGACTCTTTTTGAATTATGGTTTTCTCAGGGTATATGCCCAGTAGTAGGATTGCTGGGTCGTATGGTAGTTCTATTTTTAGTTTTGTAAGGAACCTCCATACTGTTCTCCACAGAGGCTGTATCAATCTACATTCCCACCAACAGTGCTAGAGGGTTTCCTTTCTCCACACCCTCTCCAGCATTTATTGTTTGTAGATTTTTTGATGATGGCCATTCTGACTGGTGTGAGATGATATCTCTTTGTAGTTTTGATTTGCATTTCTCTAATGATTATTGATGTTGAGCTTTCTTTCATGTGGTTGTAAGTTTTAGCCACAGCAATCAGAGAAGAAAAAGAAATAAAAGAAATCCAAATCGGAAAAGAAGAAGTAAAGCTGTCACTGTTTGCAGATGACATGATACTATACATAGAGAATCCTAAAGATGCTACCAGAAAACTACTAGAGCTAATCAATGAATCTGGTAAAGTAGCAGGATACAAAATTAATTCACAGAAATCTCTTGCATTCCTATACACTAATGATGAAAAATCTGAACGTGAAATTAAGAGAACACTCCACCTCCTAAACAAATGGAAATAAAAACAAAAATAAATGGCACCTAATGAAACTTAAAAGCTTTTGCACAGCAAAGGATACATAAAAAGATGAAAAGACAACCCTCAGGATGGGAGAAAATAGTTGCAAATGAAGCAACTGACAAAGGAGATTTACAAAATTTACAAGCAGCTCATGCAGCTCAATATCAAAAAGACAAACAACCCAATCCAAAAATGGGCAGAAGACCTAAATAGACATTTCTCCAAAGAAGATACACAGATGGCCAACTATCAGTGGCTCTAATGCAAGTCCACACTCTGTGCCCAGTGGAACACGTGCTCTTCCCTCCACATTCACTCCACCTCCCACTCCCCATCTCTGTAGAGGGTGCAGCATGATTCCATCTCTGAGGATGGAAGTCAGAGTCCCTGCACTTTCCCCTGGTCGGTCATTTACTCCATCACCCCTCCTCTTCCATACCTCTCAAGTCCCTGCCTGTTTCTGCCCCCTCCCCCCTCCGTCTCTTCCCTCTAATATGGAGCACCACCTTAGACTCCTCTGCATCTCCTTATTCCAGATGTGCTCACTTTGAACACATCCTCTCACTCTCCCGAGGGGAGTTTTCACAAAACCACTTTCAGTAGCTCTTTGCTGCCTCAATATCAAATCTCATCACCAAACTCTTTATAATAAGGGTTCTTCCCATTACATGCAGTCTTCCTCCTGCTGACATACATTACCACCCCCAGACACAGAGAACCGGCCCCAGTCCCTGAATATATCATGCTTCCCCATATCTCTGTGTCTTGCTCATGCTGTTCTCATAGCCACACCTCTGTGGGGACCTGGGGTTGCCTTCTCTGGGAGTCTTTCCAATGCCTGATCTACTCTCCCTTCCCCACCCACGTCAGATTAAGTGACATGACCCTTACTTCAAGAAACAACAAAAATGCATTGATGGCTTATCATGTGCTAGGGGTAGGGGACACACAGTGATAAACTACGTTCTTAGCTGCTTGCAGCCCAGTGCAGGCTGGCGCAGACAGGGCCCAGAGGAATTACTTATCACAAAGGGCTATGCTGTGATGGATGCTTTTCGCAGGACCCCTTTTCACCCTCTGCTCACCCCTCCCCCGGCACTTCTCAGTGGGTCTGAACTTGCCCATGGATGGTCTTCCAGTCTGGACTGTGTGCCCTCTGGGAGCAGGGGCAGCTTACTCTTCTCTGTTTTTCCCTCTCTCTGTCCTGTGTCTGGGGTGCTCTGAGCCTCCACGGCTGTTGGTGGACAGAAAGGATGGCTGGGCAGCTGCTGGAGGAAGCCGACAGCGGAGCAAGCAGGGCTGCACTCAATGGTTCCCTTGTTTCCATGTCTGTACCTCTAGACTGGAGGGATTGCCAGCCTTAGTCAGATGGTGTCAAGCCTCTTCTCACCCTCATCTCACTATGAGTGGAAGCCGGAGTCCTTGCCATGTTGCCTGTGATTTGCATCCCTGCCCATTCGCACCCCCTGCTCTAATTTCATCTGCTTCCTTTTCCCCTCCTCAAGCTGCTCCAGCCATGCTACCCACTGTCGTTCCTCAAACACCCAAGCACACTCCCACCTCAGGGCCTTTGCAGGTGCCATTATTTCCACTTGGAATCCTTTACCCCTAAAGGGTAAAAGCTTTACCCTTTATTCACCAGATCTCATACTCTCCCCGCTCAGATGTTGCTCAATGACACCTTATTAGGGTGGCTTTCTCTTAATAACCTGCCTAAAATAGCATCATTCCTTCCCTTCCTATCCCCTACCCTGACCTGTTTACTCCTTAGCATTTATTATTGCCAGATACATGATGTACTGTTTTGTTTACTGTTTACTTTGTCTCCCCCTCCCCCCACTAGAGCTTAAGATCCATTAGAGCCCAGCTTCTATTTCTAGTCTCTGAAAAATACTGCCTGTCCATAGTGGGTGTTCAACAAATATTTTTCAGATACATGAATGCAAGTTCTTATTTCTATTTCCTTTTTTTCCTATCCAAGCAAATAAGAAAAAAAAATCATATGCACATTCTGGTGTTTGGGAATTTAAAATTTGTTTTTGTTTGTTTTGTTTTTACTTTCAGCATTCTTTGTCCTATTGGCTGATAGTTGATTTCACCTGAGGCAACTTTATCCTACCTATTCAGTTTCTCCTGGCCTCTGGTGATTTCAGAAATACTGCAATTTGCCTCTGAAAAGTGACAGCAATTACGCCACCTATGTAGCCAACCATCTATGACCACAGATTCAGTCAGTACTGGTGTTCACAACTACGTCTGCCCTTCAGTCAGCCTTCATCCATTAGCAACAATCATATTTGCGAACCTTGTGTCATATCTTGATTTTGTATTATATCCCTATTCTCTTCTTAGCAGCACTAAAATCAAACCTTAATTCTGAATCTAGCTTTTCAGGAAGCTTAATAATCTACTTGTATCTTACACTGACTTTAAAAAAAATGTTAAGTCAGGGACTTGTTTTGACAGTTTGTCATAAGCTACGGTTGTGCAGGTTGATTTGAGGGGGTAACAGTGGAGGTCCAGTCCGGCCTGCAGTCTGCTCCCTAGGCTGGGTGAGACTAATTGGTCTGCAGAGATGCAGAGTCCGTATTCTAAGTAGCACCAGGCTTCCTCTATTCTGGAAGACCCTGGTATAGACAGCAGTCAATAGCAATTCTGCACAATTTTCTACACCTGCTATATCTGTTATGCTGTATAGTTATTATCAATGTTCAGAATCATGACCTGAGGACAGTTTTACCAAAACAAGAAGTAAATTTAAGTTGTATGCAGCCTATTATGTTTACAAAGGTAGGCAAACCTTAGTTTAAACAAACAAGCAAACAAAACACTGCTGCATGTATTTGTTGAAACAGTTTTCTATTAAACTTTCCAGTCATTCGTGGGGCCTTTGGATTTCCTGGGTTCTATCCTCTATTTTCTGCATCGTTATGGGTTAGTGGAATGTATACTTAAGGCTGATACCTTGATAGATTCCTAGGAGATTTTGGAGACACACGGCATAACCCACATGAAGTGGGGGGAAGCAATGTTCTGTCGAAGCTTAGCTCATCACCAGAGGCTTTGTGGACAGACTTCCCCAGCCTGTACTCCAGTCCCAGTGGGGTAGCAGTTACACCTCCAGCGTAACGTAAATCCTACAGATCCGCAAGGAAGATGCGAAACCCCAGAGACTCACGCAGTGACGGGCTTCTAACTGTGGACATAAAGCATCAACTAGTCTAGAAGCAGCTGATCCGGGCACCTTCTGCTTGGGAGTGGAGCTCAGAAAACGCTGCCCCTTCCCAGGCAGACTTCCAGACCGTGAGTATTCCAGCCAGTGGAGCTGACAGTGAGGCAGAGATCACTGCATGGCAAACACCGAAGTGGGAGGTCTGTGTTCCAGTTCCTCTTCCATTGTTATCTTCACGTCCCATTTTTTTTTTTTTTTTTTTTTTTTTTTTTGGTACGCAGGCCTCTCACTGTTGTGGCCTCTCCTGTTGCGGAGCACAGGCTCCGGATGCGCAGGCTCAGCGGCCATGACTCACGGGCCCAGCCGCTCCGCAGCATGTGGGATCTTCCCGGACCGGGGCACGAACCCATGTCCCCTGCATCGGCAGGGGGACTCTCAACCACTGCGCCATCAGGGAAGCCCTTCACGTCCCATTTCATCCTCCCTTGCACGCTCTTCTGCTCTGTAACATGGGGGCATTGACTTTGATGATCTTTGCTTCTGGCTTTGTTCCTGCTAGGGCGCTCTGATTTTTCTCTCTGTTTACTCAGAAGTGAACTAATTGGTTTATGTTGCAGCATCCCTCTTTTCTAAACATTTCACGTGTTGTAGCAACACTATGCACACTTGTTCCCACCACCAGAAATATGTTCCCTTTCTTCACCAGGTTTCTTAATATGTATTCATCTCCTCTAAACACAAACTTTGTTTTCTCATCCAGGCTTTCTCTGAGTCTCGCTAACAGAGGGAGGTGCATTTTCACACGACATTTATAAAGCCTGTCCTGCCTATGAGAGCCCTTATCATGCTGCAAGATTATCACCTGGTAAATGTCTGCCTCCCTCAGACCTTGACTATTCGGAGGTTGGGAGCCAAGTCCTTTATCTTCATGTTCTCTGCAGCTACTAAAGTGCATAATTATCATTCAGTATTTACTTATTAAATAGCTGCATGAATACAATCTTATGGCTACACCACACACCTGAGGTAATGGTAATGCCACATATGTCTGGCCCCACCCTCCTGCCTGAGCTTCAGACTTGCATTTCTAACAACCTGATAGATTTCTGCATTTGGTGGTGCTACAGGTACCTGTATCTCAACCTATCTCCAACAGAACTCACTGTCTGCCTTCACCAAAACACATGCATCCACTTGTGCTTGTGATCTAAGGAACTTCCTGATCACTTTTCAACTGAGCTCACCTTTTATTTCACAGAGAAATTATATGATCATCTCAATAGATGCAGAAAAAGCATTTGACAAAATTCAACATCTATTCATGATAAAAACTCTCAACAAAGTGAGTATACAGGGAGTGTACCTCAACATAACAAAGGCCATATATGACAAGCCCGTAGTTAACATCAGTTTCAGTGGTGAAAAGCTGAAGCACTTTTCCTTTAAGATCAGGAACAAAACAAGCATACTCACTCTTGCCATTCTTATTCAACATAATATTGGAAGTCCTAGCCACAGAAATTAGGCAAGAAAAATAAATAAAAGGCATCCAAATTGGAAAGGAAGAAGTAAAACTATCACTACTTGAAGATGACATAATATTATATATAGAAAACCCTGAAGACTCCATCAAAAAACTGTCAGAACTAATGAACAAATTCAGTAAAGGCTGCAGGATACAAAATCATTAGACAAAAATCTGTTGTGTTTGTATTTACTAATAATGAACTACCAGAAAGAGAAATTAAGAAAACAATTCCATTCACAAATTGCATCAAAAAGAATAAAATACTTAGGAATAAATTTAACCAAGGAGGTGGAAGATCTGTAGATTGAAAAGTACAATACATAAATAAAGGAAATTGAAGAAGACACAAATAAATGGAAAGTATTCCATGCTCACAAATAAGAACTAATACTGTTAAAATGTCCATACTAAGCAATTTACAGATTCAATGCAATCTCTATCAAAATTGCAATGGCAATTTTTCACAGATATAGAATAATCCTAAAATTTGTATGGAACCATAAAAAACCCTGGCTAGGCAAAACAATTTTGAGAAAGAAGAACAGAGCTGGAGGCATGACACTTCCTGATTTCAAACTATATTACAAAGATATAGTAATTAAAACAGTATGATATTGGCATAAAAACAGTCACATAGATCAATGGAACAGAATAGAGAGACCAGAAAATAAAATCCAGACATATATGGTCAATTAATTTATGACAAAGGAGCCAAGAATATACAATGGGGAAAGGATAGTCTTTTCAATAATTGGTGTTGGGAAAACTGGACAGACAGACAGACAGACACACACACACAAATGAAACTGGACCACTGTGTATTACACAATATACAAAAATTAATTCAAAATGGATTAAGACTTGAACATAAAACCTGAAACCATAAAAGTCCTAGAAGAAAACACAGGCAGTAATCTCCTTGACACAGGTCTTGGCAATGATTTTTTGAATCTGACACCAAAAGCAAAAGCAAAAGCAACAAAAGCAACAATAAACAAGTGGGACTACATTAAACTAAAAAGCTTTTAAACAGCAAAGGAAATCATCAACAAAACAAAAAGGCAACCTACTGAATGGGAGAAAATATTTGCAAATCATATATCTGCTAAGCGACTGAAATCTAAAATATATAAAGAACTCATATGACTCAACAACAAAATAACAGAAAGATAATGATTAAAAAATGGGCAGAAGATATGAATGGACTTTTTCTAAAGAAGATATACAGATGGCCAACAGGTGCATGAAGAGATGCTCAACATCACTAACTGTCAGGAAACTGCAAATCAAAACAACAATGAGATATCACCTCACACCTGTTAGAATGGCTGTTTTCAAAAAGACAAGAAATAACAAGTGCTGGGAAGGATGTGGAGAAAAGGGGACCCTTGTTCGGTGTTGGTGGGAATGTAAATTTGTGCAGTCACTTTGATAAACAGCATGCAGGTTCCTCAAAAAATTAAAGCTAGAACTATCATATGATCCAGCAATTTCATTTCTGGAAATTTATCTGAACAAAACAAAAACACTAAGTTGAAAAGATATGTGCACCCTTATGTTCATCTCAACATTATTCACAATATCCAAGATACGGAAACAACCTAAGTGTCCAACGATGGAAGAACGCATAAAGAAATTGTGGCATATACATACAATGGAATATTATCAAGCCATCAAAAAGAATGAAATCTTGCCATTTGCAACAACTTGGATGGACCCTGAGGGTATTATGCTAAGTGAAATAAGTCAGACAGAGAAAGACAAACAGGGTATGGTCTCTCTTATATGTGGAATCTAAAAATAAATGAATAAATAAATAAGACCCAAGCTTGTAGATACAGAGAACAGATTGGTAGTTTATAGAGGCGGGGGGTTAGGGAGGTGGGAGAAATAGGTGAACTGTTTTTGTTTTTAGTCTAAATAACTTGAACAGTTATAATAAAAGTCTTAGAAGAAGCTTAAAATTTTTTTTTTAATTAAAAATAGAATATTTCCTCTTACCTTTGGCCACTCTCTGGTCTTATGCTGGGCTTCCACCCCTGCCCTACCTTCTCAGGAGCTGTACACTATCATTTACTCTTTTGAACTCTTAAGAGTAAAGCTCTGAGATTCTTCCCATTGGCATTTAAACCTGAAAATTCATTCTATTTGGAAAAACAAACATAACTCAACTCCTTCAATGCCTCATCGCCTTCCAGCCGTCACCCTACTTCCTACCCAAGAAGCAAATATTCTTGAGTTTCCTGTACTTGATGGTTTTATTTCCTCACTTTCTGCTCCCTCCTTATCACTCCTATGTGGAGTCTCCTCCAATTATTCTATTAAAATGGCTATTGTAAGGCCACCCCTCCCTTACTCTTATTAAATCCAATGGAGACTTTGCATCCTGCATTTTACAAGACTCCGCAGCAGCAGCATTTTATGCTCAACCCTCTGTCTTGAAACAATCTTTATACTTAAAATATATCATGAGACCTGGTCCTGATCTCTCCTACTTCTCTAGTTGCTATTTTTGTCTCTGGGTAGTCTTAACAATTTTTACTCCAACGATGAAAGTGTGGTGCCCTCCAAGCCTCTCTTCTTTGCTTCCTCTTTTCACGCTCTCTGTTCACCCTTATCTCTACCCAAGCCTTTGACAGGCACTTGACTCACTCTTGTTTACATTTAAACCAGCTCTCCCCTCTGAGATTCAACCTATATATTGAGCTGTTTATTTCACGCCTCCACTTGAGTATCTGGAACCCAATTTAACTGTACGTAATAGTCATGATCCTCTCAGCTAAATCTGGTCTTTTTTTTTTTTTTATTAAAAAACATTTTTTTTTGGCTGCGTTGGGTCTTTGTTGCTGCACGTGGGCTTTCTCTAGTTGCGGTGAGTGGGGGCTACTCTTCGTTGCGGTGTGCAGGCTTCTCCTTGCGGTGGCTTCTCTTGTTGCGGAGCACGGGCTCTAGGTGCTCGGGCTTCAGTAGTTACAGCATGCGGGCTCAGTAGTTGTGGCACATGGGCTTAGCTGCTCCGCGGCATGTGGGATATTCCTGGATCAGGGCTCGAACCCATGTCCCTGCATTGGCAGGTGGATTCTTAACTACTGTGCCATTAGCTGAAATTCTGGATTTCAGCTAATGACCCACCCCATCCATCTTGCTACACGAGCCATGGTGGGGTGGGGACAGTGATCACGCATAAACCCTGCCTGTTGTTTCTCTTGCCCATGAGCAGCCACCCTGTGTACATGGGTCTGGGGGCAGCCGTGGGTCTGTGCAGTAATGCGTGAGGCCCTGGAAGAGGGAGCTCCAATCCCTGTACCAAGGAAACACAGACCACTGCCCAAAGAACCTACTCTTGTTTGGAGCTGAGAGGGCCAGAGTGAGCCCTAAAGCTGCAGGAAGGAAGTCTTTTATTCAATCTGTGAGAGAAATACCAGAGAACTGGATCTCCTCACCACTGTTTTTTATACTTTTAAACTTCACTTTTCATGCTGTATTTGAACAGCAGGCACTGGCTTTTCCTCTGACGGTCATGACCCACCTAAGGAGAACTGCAGCTAAGGGAAGATACAAGTGCCTGAGTGGAATGGGGAAAACTGCCCCCTCCAAACATCCCTCCACACCTCTCGCACTCGGCACCTCCTATTCAACGACCAACACAGAGGCTGTAAAAGTGGACAAAACATTCTATTACGCTGCTCTAGTTTTCTGTTTACTTCAGAGCATATGTTTCTCTCTGGTATCACTCATTTCAGTAATATATGGCTTCAAAGACACAATTTCATGCAGATGCGGGAGAAACAGAACAACAAATTCGAAGCTCATTGCGCCATCCGTCTTTTGATTAAAGTGCCCTTTCCACAGAGGTAAACATAACACTTCTCCCAGCCCCTGCACAGATGTACTGCACAACTAGATTGCTGCATTTTTATTGCAGGACCGTGCCTGCCCTTGTTTAAATTGTTTTGACTTTTGGATGAGTATGTATTAAAAGAAAAAAAGTTCTATCTTTCTCCAGAATTAGGAATCCGTAATAAAAATAGGAAGGCAAGTTTGTCCTATCAGAATGGCGCCTGGCAGAGTCGCAGCAAGTATGCTCCTGACAACTTCATTTTGCTCCTGGAAAGAGCCGCTTTGTGACCCTGAGTCTGAGTGCCAGCCCAGAGCAGACGACACCTTCCTCAGAATTCAGGGTCCAGATGGCAGGTTCTCCAGCCAGCACTGGAGGCCTTGTCTTCTCACAGGGAAGCAGAGTCGTAGGAGTGTCATTCACTTCAGGAAAGGAGCTGTCAAAAGTCCCCTGAGTATATCAATTTGCTACCTTGCAAGTTGAAAGCACCTAAAAATTACCGAGCTCAGAAACATACGAGACATTGCGTTAAGGTGAACTTCTAACTGCTACATATTGTGAAATTACTGCTTCCCAGATCACTGAGAACAAAAGAGAGGGTCTCCTCATTAAGAACTAAGGTTAGTAATAAACCAGTACAAGCATGTGCTACTGTGGAAAC
This sequence comes from Tursiops truncatus, assembly GCF_011762595.2. NCBI lineage: Eukaryota > Metazoa > Chordata > Mammalia > Artiodactyla > Delphinidae > Tursiops > Tursiops truncatus. The sequence goes on along the minus strand of NC_047042.1, from coordinate 97,401,557 downwards.
CTTAACAGAGTACATGCCAAGGATAGTAAACCCAACCAGGATGCAATTTGCAAGGATATTAACCAACATCTTGATTGAGCCCTGTCAGAAGAAAGCTGGTAGGAATAATATTAAATAAAACATTGAAAGTGAGCCCAGAAGCTTCTGTTTGGTAAGAATTTACTTAGTAATATTGTGCCCTGTCATCGTCAGACTTAAAAGAAAACTAGCTAATGTGTATGTTCTCAAAATGATTTGACACATGTTGCCTTATTCTTTCTAGGATGAAATCAGAGTGATTTACAAAGGATCTAAAATGATCTTTTTTCCCCACAAGACACAAAGCAATATTACACAGGGACAATAACGGGCTGTCTAATTCATTAAACGTGCATGGCTTTAAATCTACAGAAGTCTCTGCTAAAAAAAATAAATACATAAAGGTGCGGTTTTTTTGGAGAAAAAAAAAAGACTGCTTAAATTTGGACAAATAGAAACAGTAACTTTCTTTCAAGGAATACAGAGACATTTAAAAAAGTTGCTACCAAATGACTGAAACATACATGATTAGCAAGGGCTACTGGCTTGTGGGAAGGTTGAGTCAGATACCTACTGTGTAAGGTGCTGGAAGACAAGAATTAACTTGACATTGTGCTTGATTTGAAGAAAAAATCATTATCATTTTCTTCCTCCTCAGCATCAGTATTTATTGAACCATTACTGCGTACCCAGCTCTGTTGTAGGCACTATGAATACATTATCTCACGTATCTTTAACAAACAGCCTGGGAGACATATGTTATCATCTCCATTTTACAGATGAGGACACCAAGGCCCCAAAAGACTCAATAAATGGCAAAGCTGGGATTTGACTGATTCCTGAGTCTAACCTCTTAAACCCCAGATAAGAATGTTTCACAGCTAGTGGAACACAGATAGATTCACAAAGGACTACTACACAGTGTGACATGTGTTATAAAGAGGCATGCATAAAATTTACGCTTGGGATGAGAGGTAGCTTTTACAGTGTCAAGAAGAAAGACAGGGATGATAATTTTCCAATGAGAAAAATTATTAAAATATTATTTCATATAGACCTTGGGATGGACAGAAACTTTCTAAGCAGCATTAAAAAAGGAACTGGATTGTGGTGGTGGTTATGCAGGTCTATAAATTTTCCTTTAAGAATAAAATAATAAAAACTGATGAATTTCCTCAAAATTAAGAATTTCTATCAAACATAACCATTAAAAAAATGAAAATGCAAGCCACAGACTAAGAAAAGATATTTGAAATACATGTATTTGGCAAAGGACTCCTACCTAGAATATATAAAAGACTCCCATACGTGAATAAGAGAAAGACAACAACCCAATTTAAAAACAGGCAAAATGCTTAAATAGCCACTTCACTAGAGATAATATACAAATGGCCAGTAAGCATATTAGAAAGTACTGAACTTCAATATCCACTAGGTAAACACAAATTATAAGCACAAGTAAATACTATTATACTTTCACTAGAATGGGTAATATTAAAAATGTTTACAGTCCTGAGTGTTGGTGAGGATGTAAAGGAGCTGAAATGCTCATTCATCGCTGATAGGAGTGTAAATTGATCCACCCACTCTGGAAAACTGTTGGCTGTATCTATAGAAATGAAACGTATGTCTACTCTGTACCCTAAATATTCCACTCTTGGACATATACCCAAGAGAAATGAATGTCTAGGTCCACAAAAAGATATGTACAAATATTTTCATAGTACCTTTATTCATAACAACCCTAAAGTAGAAACCATTTTAATGTCCATCTGTAAGAAAATGAGGCCATTAATAAAACGGAATTTGACAAATCAGTAAAGAATATTTGACGCATGAATGGATCGCATGGGTATCACGCTGAGTGAAAAAGGACAGACACAAAACAACATACATTGAGTGATTCCATTTTTGTGCATTTTGAGAACAGGAAAAAATTAATAGTGGTTACCTCCGGGGGTACTGACTGGCAGAGGCCACGAGGGAACCCACGGTATGCTGCAAGATTTCACTGCTTGGCCTGGGTAGTGGGTACATACATATGTGTGTGAGAAAATTCACTGGGCTCTGCTCTTAAGATTAATGTACTTAATGCAATGTACTGTACAAGGTATGTACAAATATATATATATATATGTATACACACATATCTTATAATATATTCTAACAGAATGTAAAAACATAAAATATAAAAAGAGAACTGAGGCACAAAAGTATGTATTACGTATATAACTCAGATGCCGCGACTTTTAAAAAAATTGAAGTATAAGTTATTGAAATATAATACGCAGATCCCAAAGTTAACCCACTTTAAGTATACATTTCAATGATCTATAGTAAATTTATGGAGTTGTGTAACCATCACCGCAATCCAGTTTTTGAACATTTCCATCAGCTCTCAAATTCCTTTTGGTGCATTTGCAGTCAATTCCTGTTGCCGTGCCCCCAGCCCCAGGCAAACACTAATCTGCTTTCTATTTCTATAGATTGGCCTTTTTTGGACATTTTATATAAAATGAATTATATATGCGACCTTTTGTGTTTGGCTTCTTTCACTCAGCATAATGCTTTGATGTTCATCCATGTTGTAACATGTATCATGTTCATTTCTCTTATATTATTGAGTAATATTCCACTGCATGTATATACCACGGTTTGCTTATTTATTCATCAGTTTTTTGCTAGGATTTTTAAACCTAAAGGTAATTCACTTTTCTCAAAACAAAACAAGATATATCTTTCTTAGATACTCTATTCTTTAAAAGAGAACATCTCTACATGTCACCCTACTAAAACAAAAAGAACAAGAAAACCTCTAAACTTTCCATTGAAAAAGATACTTAAATGATAACCAGAAAATGTTACCATCATAGCTGCAAGGAGCTTCAGTTTGGCCCTATGAAAATCGAGGGATGAGAAAGGTTAGTGTTGGGAATAACGCAGGGGAAAACCAACAGTCCCTCTAAACCTTGCTTTTCCCAGGGCCACGTCCTTGAATTTTCCAATGCAATTTGTCAAATGGCAAGAGTCAAGCAGCCACTGAACACTGGTGTGACACTGTCAAATCATTTTGCCAATTTAGACTTTTCTTCTCACGTTTAAAATCCTTTAATGACTTACTATCTTTAAAGGGTAAAAGTACTAAATATACAGAATCAAAGACCGTACAATTTTTAGCTGCTACAAAGGAAAAATAAAACACAAACAGCTAATATCTCTAATATGTAATTAGGAAAAACAGAAAGCCCTTCTCAACTGTTTGAATAACAAAGAGGAGAAATAATTCAATGGATTATTTATAAAAATTTATTTTCAGACTGTAACAGTTCCTATAGCTGTGAAATCAATAGCTTTGCCCAAACTTTTTATTTAAAACTATCTATGGCATAAGACTGATGCATGATGGAATATTTATTTCAGTTTCAAGTCTTGGTTAAGTAAAGTATTTTTAGTTTTTTTTTTTAATTTTCCTTTACATTGATTTTTAGTCTTGGTGCTATATTAATGAGTATTTCTCCATATGGTGTTCCAAACATTTAGCTCAGTACTGGGCATGGAGGCTATTACACATGGATTGACTGACTGATTACTTCTCATTTATTCTGGGGCCTGAGAAAGAAAGAAAAATAAAAAGGCCCTGATAGCTGGCAGCTTGCAAGTAACAGCTAGGCTGGGGAAGAAGCTTGACTCCACAGAATATCAGAAATAATCAAACAGGGTCACTCCATGACCTTGGTGAAACACGACCGAAAAAGACTTCATCATGTCTAAACACAAAATGCCCCATGTAGCCACAAAAGTAACCAAACAGCTCCCTCTCCTGGTTTCCATGTGCGGCCATGGCTTCTTTCACAGTGACAAACAGCCCTACCTACACGTTCCTCCTGCCTCTTAGGAAAAAATATTAAGCTACTCAACCATCATGTTGCATCCGCTTCCCAACAGCACCCAATCCAGAATAAATCTTCACTTCTTTAAACTCTCCCCCAGATCACCCACCACTGCCCAAAGCCTACAGCCCTCTCTCCCTGCAGTCTCTTACATCAGGAAGACGCTCCCCGGTTCCTGATGGCTCACATCCTCCCTCAGTGCAGGAGACTCAAAAACCTAACTTCCTGTGGTGTGTTCCCGGTTGTCTTTGCTGGTGGGCGTCACAAAGCAAACATTACATGATAAAAAGTGCCCTAATTTAGGCTTTCTAGAAGGTACGGTATTGACCTCATGACTTAAAAGAGCAAAGCAGGTAACGTCAGCAGCTATAACTGCTACTTTAAGAAACTACGATTGTGGAGGCAAAGGAAGGGATGCCAATGATATTTATTTCAATTTAATTCCAAGGTTTGATAAAGCAGGTAATAACTAATTCTAGCAACTCTACCTGTTATCTGGTGTGACTGAAGTTTAGAGTGATTAATCCCTTTCTTGTTCTATAATGGGGGAAATGGCTTTTTTTTTTTTTTTGCCCTGTCTTAGGTGGGACACACACACACACACACACACACAAGTAAATTGAAGTTCACATACAAATAAAAATTATTTTCACTTTGAGAGATATAGATATAAATATAAATGTTCTAATCTGCTTTTGAAATTAAGGAAAAGAAACAAAGCTTTGCACAATGGCAATGACAATGAAAAGCAATGAGAAGGAAGACAAGAAGTAAGGAAAAAAACAATAAACTTCAGTGGTAAATTAGACAAAGTGGACACCAAAGGAGAGTGAAAGAAAGATGGAGAAAAGAAACTGAGAGGAGAAAATGGCACCAGAGAGCAGAACAGAAAAGACAGGAGGGGTATTAAGGAGACCTAGAGATGATCACACTGAGTGAAGTGAGCCAGACAGAGAAAGACTCATATCATATGGTATCACTTAGATGTGGAATCTAAAAAAGTGATACAGATGAACTTATTTACAAAACAGAAATAGACTAAAAGATTAGAAAACATATAGTTTTTATAGTTACCAAAGGGGAAGTGTGGGGGGGATAAATTAGGAGTTTGGGATTAACTAATACACAATACTATATATAAAATAAATGACCAGGACCTACTGTATAGCACAGGAAACACTACTCGATATTTCTGAATAACCTATAAGGGAGAAAAAACTGAAAAAGAATATATATATGTATATGTATTACTGAATCACTTTGCTGTACACCTGAAACGAACACAATATTGTAAATCAACTATACTTCAATTAAAAAAAACACTCAGTAAGTATTAGTTGATACTATCATGGGCCTTCTACTATACTTTGGATCTGTGAAATGAAGAGTATAATACAATTATCAAGCGTGGAGAATAAACTGGAGAAAACGAAGCACAGACTGTTGAACACAAAACTAGTCTATAGCACCAGCAGTCAAGAGAACAGGTTCTAGAATCAGATTAAAATACAGCACTACCGCTTAGAAGCCATACAACTTTATTAGTCTCTTTATGTTCTATGTTGCTCATGAATCCATATTCCTCATAAAGTTGTTAAAAGATTAAATGAGATAAAGCAAGCAGACCTTCGTGGGGGTCCTTGGCACACTGCGGTGCCGGGCAACCAGTAGCTGTTAGCATTACTAACCACATTCAGGCTAATAAAGAATTCACTGTATTCCCATTAAAAAAAAAAGATATAAAGAATGGAAAACACAGGGCAAGGGGATCTCTTCCAGTAGGTGGCTGGAATTTTCTTTTCATTTATGTATGTAAGGTGGAATCTAGTTTGGTCTCAGTATAAGTAAGTGGAAAAATTCTCTGTTCTGCAGTGCTATGAACAAGTGATACACTATGATTTTTACTGTGGTGAATCCAGCCCCAGCTGGGACCCTGGAGCTTTATTCCTCACCTCCATCCTCTACTCTCACATAATTTTTTCACTGGCAAATACTTCCTACTTGTGTTGTTACCACTTCTGTCTGCTTCAGAAGGTAGGGTCACTAGAGGAGTCTGATGCCCAAACATCCAAAATGTATATTCACTACTGCAGCTGAAGCAGAAGAGATTATGTAAAGCATTTTGGTTTGTATATTTACTTACTTTGTTTTGTTCTTTCCCTGAGTCTATTAACCTGAAACTCCCAGTAGAGAGGATTTTGAAGAAAAGGGGACCTTTATATTTTACATTTTTCCTGGCTAACTCCTAAGGCATGCTAAGAATACTCCTCACTCTTTTATTTAAATGAAGGTTTGTGCTTAGGTCCCTTAGTTGTAAGAAGAACCATCAGTGTCACTAATTTTAATAATAACAAACACATAAAAACAGACACATAGGTCAATGGAATATAATAGACAGCCGAGAAATAAAACCACCCATATATGGTCAATTAATTTATGACAAAGGAGCCAAGAATATACAATGGGGAAAGAATAGTCTCTTCAGTAAATGGTGTTGAGAAAACTGGATAGCATCATGTGAAAAAAGAAACTAGATCACTATTTCATACCAAATACAAAAATTAACTCAAAATGGATTAAAGACATGTGAACCTAAGACCTGAAACCATAAAACTCCTAGAAGAAAACGCAGGCAGTAAGCTTCTTAACATCAGTCTTGGTGATGATTTTTGAATTTGGTACCAAAAGCAAAGGTAAAAAACAAGTAAAAATAAACAAGTGAGACTACATCAAACTAAAAAGCTCTTTTGCAGTAAAGGAAACCATCAACAAAATGTAAAGGCAACCACTGAATGGGAGAAAATATTTGCAAATCATATATCTGATAAAGGGTTAATATCCAAAACACATAAAGAACTCATGAAGTTCAATAGCAAAAAAATGAATAATCCAATTAAAAAATGAACAGAGGATCTGACTGACATTTTTCCAAAGAAGACACACAGACAACCACAGATGCATGAAAAGATGCTCAGCATCACTAACCATCAGGGAAACGCAAATCAAAACCACAATAACATCACGTCACACCTGCCAGCATGGCCATCATCAAAAAACAAGAAATAACAAGTGTTGGTGAGTATGTGGAGAAAAGGGAGCCCTTGTGCACTGTTGGTGAGAATGTAAATTGGTGCAACACTGTAAAAAAACAGTACGAAGTTGCCTCAAAAAATAGAACTACCATGTGATTAAGCAATCTCACATCTAGGAATTTATCTGAAGAAAATGAAAACACTAACTCAAAAAGGTATCATCACCCCCATGTTCACTGCAGCACTGGAAACAATACATGCATCCCCATGTTCATAGCAGCATAATTTACAATGGCCAAGACATGGAAACAACCCAACTGCCCATACAGATAGTTGGCTTAAAAAGATATGATGTAGGGGGCCTCCCTGGTGGCGCAGTGGTTGAGAGTCCGCCCGCCGATGCAGGTGACACGGGTTCGTGCCCCGGTCCGGGGGGATCCCACATGCCGCGGAGCGGCTGGGCCCGTGAGCCATGGCCGTTGAGCCTGCGCGTCCGGAGCCTGTGCTCCGCAAAGGGAGAGGCCACAACACTGAGAGGCCCGCGTACCGCAAAAAAAAAAAAAAAAAAAAAAAATATATATATATATATGATAGGAGTTGAGGAAGACGGCATAACAGTAAGACGCGGAGATCACCTTCCTCTCCACGGATACATCAGAAATACATCTACACGTGGAACAACTCCTACAGAACACCCACTGAACGCTGGCAGAAGACCTCAGACCTCCCAAAAGGCAAGAAACTCCCCACGTACCTGGGTAGGGCAAAAGAAAAAAGAGAGATAAAATAGGGACGGAGGCTTCCCTGGTGGCGCAGTGGTTGGGAGTCCGCCTGCCGATGCAGGGGACGCGGGTTCGTGCCCCATTCCGGGAGGATCCCACGTGCCGCGGAGCTGCTGGGCCCGTGAGCCATGGCCACTGAGCCTGCGCATCCGGAGCCTGTGCTCCGCGGCGGGAGCGGCCACAGCAGTGAGAGACCTGCGTACCGCAAAAAAAAAAAAGAATAGGGACGGGACCTGCACCAGTGGGAGGGAGCTGTGAAGGAGGAACGGTTTCCACACACTAGGAAGCCCCTTCGCGGGCCGCAGAGGAAAGCGCAGCCACAGGGGTGCGGAAGCCGGCACTCACCAGACCGAGAGGCTTGTCTGCTCACCCGCCGGGTCGGCGGGGCTGGGAGCTGAGGCTCGGGCTTCGGTCGCAGCGGAGGGAGAGAATGGCGGCGTGAACACAGCTTGAAGAGGTACGTGCGCCACGGCTGGCCGAGAGGGATTTCGGGAAAACGTCTGGAGCTGCCGCAGAGGTAAGAGACTTTTTCTTGTCTCTTTGTTTCCTGGTGCGCGAGGGGCGGGGATTCAGAGCGCCGCTTAAAGGAGCTCAGAGACGGGCGCGAGCCGCGGCTAAAAGGGCGGACCCCAGAGACGGGCAGGAGACGCTAAGGCTGCTGCGGCCGCCACCAAGAAGCCTGTGTGCGAGCACAGGTCACTCTCCACACCTCCCTTCCGGGAGCCTGTGCAGCCAGGGACAACTTACCCAGAAGAACGCACTGCGCGTCTCAGGCTGGTGCAACGTCACGCCGGCCTCTGCCGCCGCAGGCTCGCCCCGCACTCCATGCCCCTCCCTACCCCCGGCCTGAGTGAGCCAGAGCCCCCGAATCAGCGGCTCCTTTAACCCCATCCGGTCTGAGCGAAGAACAGACGCCCTCAGGCGACCTACACGCAGAGGCGGGGCCCAATCCAAAGCTGAGCCCCGGGAGGTGTGAGAACAAAGAAGAGAAAGGGAAATCTACCCCAGCTGCTTCAGGAGCAGAAGATTAAAGCTTCGCTATCAACTTGACGTACCCTGCATCTGTGGAATACATGAATAGACAACGAATCATCCCAAATTGAGGAGGTGGACTTTGGGAGCAAGATATATTAGTTTTCTCCATTTTCCTCTTTTTGTGAGTGTATGCGCATCCTTCTGTGTGAAATTTTGTCTGTATAGCTTTGCTTTCACCATTTGTCCTAGGGTTCTGTCCGTCCGTTTTTTTTTGTTTGTTTTTTTACTTAAAAACAATTTTTTTCTTAATAATTATTTTTTATTTTAATATCTTTTATTTTATCTTTATTTTATTTTATTTTATCCTCTTTCCTTCTTTCTATTTTTTCTCCCTTTTATTCTGAGCCGTGTGGATGAAAGGCTCTGGGTGCTCCAGCCAGGAGTCAGTGCTGTGCCTCTGAGGTGGGAGAGCCAACTTCAGGACACCGGTCCACAAGAGACCTCACAGCTCTACATAATATCAAACGGCAAAAATCTCCCGGAGAGCTCCATCTCAACACCAAGACCCAGCTTCACTCAACGACCAGCAAGCTACAGTGCCAGACACCCTATGCCAGACAACTAGCAAGACAGGAACACAGCCCCATCCATTAGCAGAAAGGCTGCCTAAAATCAAAATAAGCCCACAGACACCCCAAAACACACCACCAGACGTGGAACTGCCCATCAGAAAGACAACATCCAGCCTCATCCACCAGAATATAGGCACTAGTCCCCTCCACCAGGAAGCCTACAAAACCCACTGAACCAACCTTAGCCACTGGGGACAGACACCAAAAACAACGGGAACTAAGAACCTGCAGCCTACAAAAAGGAGACCCCAAACACAGTAAGATAAGCAAAATGAGAAGGCAGAAAAATGCACAGCAGATGAAGGAGCAAGATAAAAACCCACCAGACCTAACAAATGAGGAGGAAATAGGCAGTCTACCTGAAAAAGAATTCAGAATAATGATAGTAAAGATGACCCAAAATCTTGGAAATAGAATAGACAAAATGCAAGAAACATTTAACAAGGACCTAGAAGAACTAAAGAGGAAACAAGCAATGATGAACAACACAATAAATGAAATTAAGAATACTCTAGAAGGGATCAATAGGAGAATAACTGAGGCAGAAGAACAGATAAGTGAGCTGGAAGATAAAATAGTGGAAATAACTACTGCAGAGCAGAATAAAGAAAAAAGAATGAAAATAACTGAGGACAGTCTCAGAGACCTCTGAAACAACATTAAACGCACCAACATTCAAATTATAGGGGTCCCAGAAGAAAGAGAGATAAAGAAAGGGACTGAGAAAATACTTGAAGAGATTATAGTTGAAAACTTCCCTAATATGGGAAAGGAAATAGTTAATCAAGTCCAGGAAGCACAGAGAGTCCCATACAGGATAAATCCAAGGAGAAACATGCCAAGACACATATTAATCAAACTATCAAAAATTAAATACAAAGAAAACATATTAAAAGCAGCAAAGGAAAAACAACAAATAACACACAAGGGAATCCCCATAAGGTTAACAGCTGAGCTTGTAGCAGAAACTATGCAAGGCAGAAGGGAGTGACAGGACATATTTAAAGTGATGAAGGGGAAAAACCTGCAAGCAAGATTACTCTACCCAGCAAGGATCTCATTCAGATTTGATGGAGAAATTAAAACCTTTACAGACAAGCAAAAGCTGAGAGAGTTCAGCACCACCAAACCAGCTTTACAACAAATGCTATAGGATCTTCTCTAGGCAAGAAACACGAGAGAAGGAAAAGACCTACAATACCAAACCCAAAACAATTAAGAAAATGGGAATAGGAACATACATATCGATAATTACCTTTAATGTAAATGGAGTAAATGCTCCCACCAAAAGACACAGACAGGCTGAATGGATACAAAAACAAGACCCATATATATGCTGTCTACAAGAGACCCAGTTCATACCTAAGGACACATACAGACTGAAAGTGAGGGGATGGAAAAAAATATTCCATGCAAATGGAAATCAAAAGAAAGCTGTAGTAGCAATTCTCATATCAGACAAAGTAGACTTTAAAATAAAGGCTATTACAAGAGACAAAGAAAGACACTACATAATGATCAAGGGATCGATCCAAGAAGAAGATATAACAATTGTAAATATTTATGCACCCAACATAGGAGCACCTCAATACCTAAATGTAAGGCCAGACACTATCAAACTCTTAGAGGAAAACATAGGCAGAACACTCTATGACATTAATCACAGCAAGATCCTTTTTGACCCCCTTCCTAGAGAAATGGAAATAAAAACAAAAATAAACAAATGGGACCTAATGAAACTTCAAAGCTTTTGCACAGCAAAGGAAACCATAAACAAGGCCAAAAGACAACCCTCAGAATGGGAGAAAATAGTTACAAACGTATCAACAAAGAATTAATCTCCAAAATTTACAAGCAGCACATGCAGCTCAATATCATAAAAACAAACAACCCAATCCAAAAATGGGCAGAAGACCTAAATAGACATTTCCCCAAAGAAGATATACAGGTTGCCAACAAACACATGAAAGAATGCTCAACATCATTAATCATTAGAGAAATGCAAATCAAAACTACAATGAGATATCATCTCACACCGGTCAGAATGGCCATCATCAAAAAATCTACAAACAACAAATGCTGGAGAGGGTGTGGAGAAAAGGGAACAGTCTTGCACTGTTGGTGGGAATGTAAATTGATACAACCACTATGGAGAACAGTATGGAGGTTCCTTAAAAAACTAAAAATAGAACTACCATACAACCCAGCAATCCCACTACTGGGCATATACCCTGAGAAAACCATAATTCAAAAAGAGTCATGTACCAAAATGTTCATTGCAGCTCTATTTACAATAGCCCGGACATGGAAGCAAGCTAAGTGCCCATCATCGGATGAATGGATAAAGAAGATGTGGCACATATATACAATGGAATATTACTCAGCCATAAAAGCATATGAAATTGAGATATTTGTAGTGAGGTGAATGGACCTAGAGTCTGTGCTACAGTGTGAAGCAAGTCAGAAAGAGAAAAACAAATACCGTATGCTAACACATATACATGGAACCTAAGAAAAAAAAAAAAAGTCATGAAGAACCTAGGGGTAAGATGGGAATAAAGAAAGAGACCTACTAGAGAATGGACTTGAGGATATGGGGAGGGGGAAGGGTAAACTGTGACAAAGTGAGAGAGTGGCATGGACATATATACACTACCAAACGTAAAATAGATAGCTAGTGGGAAGCAGCTGCATAGTACAGGGAGATCAGCTCGGTGGTTTGTGACCACCTAGGGGGGTGGGATAGGGAGGGTTGGAGGGAGGGAGACGCAAGAGGGAAGAGATATGAGAACATATGTATATGTATAACTGATTCACTTTGTTTTAAAGCAGAAACTAACACACTGTTGTAAAGCAATTATACTCCAATAAAGATGTTTTAAAAAAACAAACAAAAAAACCACTTGCCCAAATTAATGACGTTCTCCACTCAACCCTAGCAGGTGCATGGAATTAAACAATTACAGTGATTTTTGACAAGTTAAAAAAATTTTTTTTCCTCTTCAATGAAACTTCCTTCTTTCCTTCCTTCTTCCACAAGGTCAGACCTGCTTCATGCTCTGAGACTCTCCCAGCATCCTCCTGTAAGCAGCTTTTGGCAGGAAACAGCTATTTGCAGGAGGCCCCTTTCATCTTGTCACTTTAGCAAAGCGATACTGTAACTAACCTTAAACCAGGCACCCCCATGCTCTACTCACGTCCAGCCCAAGCACACCTTTCAAATCTTTTGATCACGTAATACCTTGCCTAACCTGTTGGTTCTTTCCATCGATCGAAGAAGTAGAAATGAAGAATAAATAATTAACAGGTCACCAGATCTCTTCCCTTGCTTCCGCATCAATAATCATGTGAACAAACTTTGAACAAACTGTGTGAACAAGATGGAATCTAAAGAAAGATCACAGGAAGTCGACAAGCTTGCAAGCAGTGGCGGGTGGCGATGACTCTGACCCCCTATCTCAATGATTAACTGAGAGTACTTCCTTTCTCCCTTTAAAAACTTTCATGGCTGAGGAGAATCTTCAGAGTTGGATCTGGGACATGAGTCCACATTCTCCCCAGAATGCCGGCTTTCGGATTAAAAGCAATCTTTGGGTTCTACCAACACTTGCTTCTTGAACATTGATTTCTGAGCAGTGAGTTTGGTTAACAGTCCAACTCCTTCACCCTCTTTTCACTCCCAGTTAAACGTCATAAATATCTTGCATGTTGAATCCTGTCTTAGCATGTGCTTCTTGGAGGACCTGAGCTAACACACCAGTTCTACCGTTTACTAGCTATGTGACCTTGGGCATCTAACATGCCTTTGCCTCAGTCTCCCCATCTGTTAAATAGGTGTAATAATAATGCCTATCTCAAAGGATTGTTGTGAATTATTTTTTATGCTTCCCCTAGCAACAAGTGAGATGCTGAATAAATATTTACTGGATGACTTAAAAATAAAAGAAGTTCACAACAATCAATTTAAATGGTAAACTGATGCGATGTAAAAAAAAACTCTAGGCTAAATTGTAAGCTGATATGAAACTGGGTCAGACCAGTCTATCCTTGACACAAAGTTATTACCCTCAACCTACCATCACTCTGCAGTGTGTCCTCAAGCAAGGAGACCAGAAAACCAAAACCATAATGAAAATCATTCAGGGAGACTTTTATGTCCCTCTGGATCAAAAGTCAGTCTTCACACTGTAGTTTATTTTTTTACTTCCTTTCCTCAGTTATTTTGAAATTATCACTTTCTTGCAAGCTGCAATTAATATCGCTTTATTATTTTACTTACTTTCCTTGTCTGTGATGTGCTGATTCCCTCCCACCCCACAGAGTAGATTCATTTCTTTTTAGCTTTGTCTGCATAAATTTAGCTCTTTCAACAGTTCAATTTGAAATTCTCACTCTCTTAACACATTGTTGTCAACCTAGAGTTTTTACCTTTTATTGTATTCTCAAACCTTTTTTCTTTCAAATTTACATTGTTTTGGGCCTAATCTGAAAGCAAGACCCCATGATCAAACCATACATTCTCATCCTACTTTATACAATTGATGTATTTGTTTTCATTTTGAAAATGACATGCTGATGCAGCAACAAAGCAATAACACACTGTGTACGTGATACACAGTGAATGACTCCAAGATTGCAGTAGTAGGGAGAGTTGTTGAAAGGGTCTAGCTTTTCTGGTCAATTTTTAGCTTTCAAGAGAACCGGTAAAGTGGCTGCATTGAAAGAAAAAGATACTTGGCTTTACTTGTAAATGACAAATTTCTTAGATAATACCTTTAGAAATCAGTTCCTATCATTGGGCCATTTAGTGCCATGAATGCCTTGAGCATGAATTCCTAGAGGTAAACTATACCATACACAATCAGTGATTTGAGACAGAGTCTAAATGATGGAATAGTATGTATATTTTTAAAAGTTCACTTACTTATCATTAGTGGCAAGTATTTTTTTATAATATTAAAACATTACAAAATATTTTCTCTCTCATTAAAGAGTGGTCCCAGAGACACTTAACAATTTTTTACTGAACCATGGTCCCAGCTGAGTGCTAATGTGAAGGGGGTCCCAGTTATAAAGATTTGAATCTAACATACTCCATTCCCAAGAAGTTCTCATGTAAGACTATCTCTCAACTTCCTTCTTTAGTAATACAGAATCAATAAAGAACTATATCACAGGAAATTATAACAAATCATAAGTTGTCAGACTGCATTATTACGGACACAAAAGATGCATGTTATGGCACATTTATTTTGTGATTTCAGAAGGTTGCCCTTAAGTAACCTTGGATATAGTACAAAGCCAAATAGATGGGAATGCTGGGAGTATGGCTGAAATTGACACAAATGACTTGCGATTCTACTGCTGGAATTGGTGCTCATATTGAAAATACTTCAAAGGAGGGTGAGGCATGGCAGGATACATGTTATGCCAAAAGTAACTTCTTTTTTATGGGAAGCTTTGACAGAGATTCCATTTTGATTTCATGAAATTCATCCAAGTTCTTGATTCAGGTAAATTGCTTACTTTCACATTTCCCTAGTTTCATTTTCAGTAATCACAATTATGTAGCAGGCATTTTAAATCCATGGTTTGCCAGGTAGTATCTTTTCTGACCGTGGGCAGGCCAAAAGGATGGTGCCAATTTCTAAGGCTGCCTTGAAGTGGTTTGCTGAAGACAGTTTCACTAGCGATCAGATTATATCTGCATCACCACAAAATTTCATGCTGGCTAACTCCTATCCTTCATGTCTTAACTAATATGCTACTTCTATGAAACTTCTTCTGGACTCTTTGGATTGGGCTGAGACCCAGTTATGGCCTCCCTTAATATTTGAGAATTCATCTCTCATTGCACTTATGATTTTATAATATAGTTGGTAGTTTAAGTGTCTTATTCTCCCAGTTGGGTTGCAAACTCTGTGAGGTTGGTGGCTGTCTAAATCTTGTCCATTTTGTATCATCAGTCTTCAGGGCAAAGTTGGCATGTAGTAGAAATTCAATAGATTTATTGAATGCCTAAGTAAATGAGCAATCATGGAGACTTAGATATAATCTTGTTTTGTATTCATTTATGCACAATTTCTCTGTCCTTTTATGCTATGAGCCATTTATTGGTACGGCCTGGACCTCATTTATCTCTGCTTCCTTTATAACATATATAATATAATGCTTCATACAAAGTAGATGCATAAATATCTGCTGAAAGAATGGGTTGATGACTCGATGATCAACATTGTATTGGAAAGGTACTGGATTAAGTTCCAAGGGGCCCTGTTTGTGGTTTCTGCTGTAACAGAAACTATTTGTCCTTTGGGATTAAAAACTTAATTCTTTCTTGCAGTAGAGTGCTCTTTTGATTAGACAAGGTACGAATCTTTATCACAAATAGAAGAAGCCTAGTTGACATAGAAGGAAACAACTATAAGGCCAGCACGTGGGGTGACATTAAGGAGAAGTTTAGATTAATAAGCTAATGGAAACAAGTTGTGATCAGTCTCTGCTTTAGAGAAATCTACAAGAAAGAAACAATGGGTCACCACCTCTCACCTGGACTTGTGACTTGTCATCCTCTGTCATCATGGTAAAGACAGTTTGATTCTAGAGCTAATATATATAAGGTTTTAATTCAGGCTGAGCAATAAATGGACTCTATATCTTTCTGGAAAATTTTCAAATATTAAATCCATCTTACAATAATTTAAAATAGAGCTAGTTTGTAATCTATGTCTAAAAATACATATTTTAATATGTATATATTTTGTATATTCCAATGACAATTTATAACTTACACTGTTTATATATGGGTATGAGCGAGATCCATAAGGCCTTTATCATCTAATGTATAAAACACATTTCTTAATAAATAATAACATTGTAATCAATATTACAGGCAATGTTTGCTATCTACTTTGTTTTACTTTTCGTGAATTTTAATTGAAGTTACTTTATTCTTGAAAAGAAGCCCCACTGTATTAACACATTCTGTGAAACCAGTCATCAAGCCAAGGGATGAGACTGAGAAAGTTTAGACTTTACCACATGATATCAAGAATGACAGCAAGCTAGGGATATCTGAACTCTAGCAATATTTTTTTTTAATTGGCATTGAGAAAAATCATCTTAGGATATCTTACCCTCGGTTTTAGAATAGCTCCCTGGAGAAAATAAATATTACCTTCTTTTGAGAAACCCTCCAAACTTGTGTTGTTGGCTGCACTGCAGAAATTATGACTGTACTTTTAAAAATCTTGTCTTGATCTTGTCAGCACATCATTAATTTGCTATTAACTACCTGCTTTACAAAGCTGATTTTGTAGCATGGCATGGTTCTTTCTCTCCTTAGTGATCTCATGAGATGACAAATTACAATGTAAGCTAACAAATGACTAGAACTTGGCAGATATAATATTTCTGTTATTTTCCCTGCTTCCATTGAGATGCTGTCAATCCCTAACAGTGTTATAAACAGACGGCTAATTGTTACAAAACTATGTATTGTTAATGCAGAAACTTGCCTAATTCTTGGGAACATATGGTTGAAAAAGTAATTTTACAGCATTTATAAGGATAATGCAAACCCAGGACTAGTTCCAAAAAGTGGGAGGGCATTCTGAGTAATTTGTGAATTTACATTTTATCTTATACTCGCTAAAGGATGCAAATTTGGTTTTTGAAGAGGTAAGAAGTTTGGATATAACCTGGTATTGTAGTTTGCCAGGGCTGCTGTAACAAAGTACCACAAACTGGGTGGTTTAAAACAATAGAAATTGATTGTCTCTCAGTTCTGGAGTCTAGAAGTCTGAGATCAAGGTGTCAGCAGGGCCACGCTCTCCCTTGGGAAGCTCCAGGGGAGGATCTTCCCTTGCCTCCT
The DNA here is from genome assembly GCF_011762595.2 of Tursiops truncatus. Classification (NCBI taxonomy): domain Eukaryota; kingdom Metazoa; phylum Chordata; class Mammalia; order Artiodactyla; family Delphinidae; genus Tursiops; species Tursiops truncatus. The sequence continues at coordinate 97,384,355 of NC_047042.1, read as the reverse complement.
CCAGCTTCCGGTGGCTGCCAGCAGTCCTAGGTACTCGTCTTGTGGATACATCACTCCAGTCTCTGCCTTTGTACTCACATAGTGAGAACACTCCCTGAGTGCTTGTGCCCAAATTCCCCTCTTCTTGTAAGAACAGCAGTCACTGGATTAGGGCTCACCCTACTCCAATATGACCTTAACTTGATTACTGCACTTTCCAAACAAGAACATATCCACAGGTTCCAGGGGAAAGGAATTCAACATGCCTTGTAGGGGGATGCAATTTAACCTATAGGGTGTATACACCCAAGAACTTGTTAAAATACATTTCAGTAACACCCAGTTTTCTTCTTAGCAGAGTTCTTCTACTCTAAGAAAACAGAAACATCAGCACTGGGAAGCCCTCATTTCCTTGTGCGAAGTATTTTTGTTTTAATTAATGTCTATTCTTTGTCCTTGAAGGCAATACTTCATCCAGTTCAATGTACCTGGGTCAGAAACGAGCAGAAAGTTGATTTTTTAAAATATCATATTGTGTAGTTAGAGCTGGAAGGGTTTCTCAGAGGACAGTCTCTGCAGGACATCAATATTGTGCATGTTCTTGCTGTGACTCACATGACTTAAATGTTACTAACGGTAAAATAACTGCACTGGATGCAAATCACTGCTGCTGGAGTGTAAGCTGTATGAGCGATGTAGATTTGGATTAGAGATTCACTGATTTTTCTAGTGTTCTGTCTGGTTTTACTCTTTTCAAGTTTAACTGCATTGTGTCAGAGTTTTATTTCTGAACTTTAGCCTCTAAATGATAGGTGGGCTTTACTTCTTAGAGGCAAATGTCCAGGTCAGTCCTTAGGATCCCTGCTCTCAATTAATAACAAGCATCAACAAGAGCAGAACTTCTTCCCATGAAGTCAAGTTCTTGGTCATTTGTTTTCTGACAAATTCAGGATCTTACAAAACCAGCTCTCCTCAATAATCTAGTTCTAATAGCTATGAGGTTCCTTTCGATAATATAATCTATGAAAATTTCAAGTCACATTCATACTAACTTTATAAAAATGCAGAAGATTTTCAAATTAAGTGTACAGCATTTGAAAACTTTTGCAATAAGTAATGTGTTATCTAAACAATGTGATACCTGAATATTTTAACCTTAAAGAAGACTAGACAGAATCCATTTTAAGACTGAATTTCAAACTTAGTAAAACAATAACATAACATGGATATCACACAGAAACAAGTGTAATAATCCCATATATTAGAAAAACAATTGCTTAATTTAGTTTATGTCAAAATACAGGAAACATCTGTCGTTATCTTTACATAATTTTATTTTAGCTGCAGACTTCAAGTAAATTAACCAAGATAAAGAGAGATGACAAATATACGGAAAAATTTAGTGAGTCCTCTGATTGGCCAACCTTTTCTCAGGTCCCTCCCTTAGCAGCTGAGATATTCCTGGAGTTGATTTGGCCTAAGCCCTGGGCCTTGTTTGTTTTCTTTTCTTTTTTAACATCTTTATTGGAGTATAATTGCTTTACAATGGTGTGTTAGTTTCTGCTTTATAACAAAGTGAATCAGCTATACACATACATATATCCCCATATTTCCTCCCTCTTGGGTCTCCCTCCCACCCTCCCTATCCCACCCCTCTAGCTGGTCACAAAGCACCGAGCTGATCTCCCTGTGCCATGCGACTGCTTCCCACTAGCTATCTATTTTACACTTGGTAGTGTATACATGTCCACGCCACTGTTTCTTTTTAAAGGTTATTCAGGTGATTCCCATATGCAGTCAAGGTCAGGAACCACGACGGAGCAGGAGGCAGCAGAAACTCACCCTGGCTGAGCTCGGTTGAGCCATGTACCAGGTCATGCCTTGATTTAGCAAAACAAAGCATTTATCTTAGTGATCCAGATGGTTTTTTGGACCTCAGACTATCAAGCAGAGCTTGGACACAGGACAGAGAAAGCAATTCTTTATTTAGGGCAGGAGAGCTTCTCCCAGGGAATCTGGACTAGAGAGGCAGCATCACTTCTGTGGGGGTTTCAGAGTCCAGGTAGGAAGGTCAGGATCTTTGTTAGAAAAGGAGCATGCTCAAATCCACATGTGCAGAACTTCTTTTCAAATATCAGAAACCCAGTCTTCTGTGTTGTCTCCACCAGACTGTGAGTGTAAGATTTTTGGAGGTCTGGGCATTGGTAGGAGTTTCATCTTTTACACTTTTCTTTCCAGGGAAAGCAAAGTCACGCTTCAGTAGGCAAATAGATGGTAAAAGGGGATTTGTATACAGCAATTTGAATAGTTAATGTTAATGAGAGCCTAGAGGAAGTATATGCTTCAAGAAAGCAAGTTTCAGGGAGAAGCGTCAAGCAAAGATGCCATCAGAGCTTTGAAAGCTTTGGTTTTGGAAGGAACAAACACCTGGCAGCAGAAGTAATCCCTTGATGGAAGATTTCTTCCACTTAAGTTCAGGTTCATAAGCTATGTAGGGACACAGAGTAGCCTAGACCAGTCAGCCTCCAGGGAAGCCACAAGCCAGATTTTCTCTTCCTCCCTACTCTTTTCAGTCTGTTCTTCTTCCCTCAGACACAATTAAGTCTCCACCATGACTCCTACCTGCCAACTACAGTGTGTCTAATAGAAATAAGATGGGAGACACATTTGTAATTGAAAATTCTCTAGCAGTCACATTGAAAAATTATTTTTAAATGAATTAAAAAAATAATTTTAATATTTTATTTAACCCCATGTACCTAAAATAATTATTTCAACATAGTCAATGTAAATAATTATTAATGAACTGTTCAACATGCCGTTTTGTACTCTGAAGTCTTGTGTATATTTTATGTTTACAACATATATTAATTTGGCCCCTTCTTTTTAAGGGGAAATATTGATGAATACTCAGATTTCATACAGCTTATAATTAAAAAGGTAGATTCACCTAACCACACTGTTTCAATTAGATTTAAAAGTCTTCCATATGCGAACTGAGTATCAATTTTTAAAATTTAAATTTATTAATCAAAATAAAATTTTTATTTTACAATAAAAATATCTGTCACAGAAATTGGTTGCATTTCTTTATACTAACAATGAAATATCAGAAAGGGAATGTAAAAAAACAATAACTTTTAAAATCACATTAAAAAAGTAAAATACTTATTAATAAACCTGATCAAGGAGGTGAAAGACTTATATGCTGAGAACTATAAAACATTAATAAAGGAAACTAAAGATGAGTCAAGAAATGGAAAGATATCCCATATGCTCTTGGATTGGAAGAATCAATATCATTAATATGGCCATACTACCCAAAGCAATCGACACATTTAATGTGATCCCCATCAAATTACCTATGACATTTTTCACAGAACTAGAATAAATAATCTTAAAATTTGTATGAAACCATAAAAGACCCCAAATTGCTAAAGCAATCCTGAGGAAAAAGAGCAAAGCAGGAGCCATAACCCTCCCAGATTTCATACAATACTACAAAGCTACAGTAATCAAAACGGGGTGGTACTGGCACAAAAACAGACATATGGATCAGTGGAACAGAACAGAGAGCCCAGAAATAAACCCACACACCTATGGTCAATTAATCTTCGACAAAGGAGGCACGAATATAGAATGGGGAAAAGACAGTCTCTTCAGCAAGTGGTGCTGGGAAAGCCAGGCAGCCATATGTAAATCAATGAAGCTAGAACACTCCCTCACACCATACTCAAAAATAAACTCAAAATGGCTTAAAGACTTAAATGTAAGACATGACACCATAAAACTCCTAGAAGAGAGCATAGGCAAAACATTCTCTGATATAAATTGTACCAATATTTTCTTAGGTCAGTCTCCCAAGGCAATGGAAATAAAAGCAAAAATAGACAAATGGGACCTAATCGAACTTACAAGCTTTTGCACAGCAAAGGAAACCATCAACAAAATGAAAAGACAACCGATGAAATGGGAGAAAATATTTGCAAATGATGCAACTGACAAGGGCTTAATTTCCAAAATATATTAATACAAACAGCTCATAAATGTCGACAACAAAAAAAACAAATAACCCAATCGAAAAATGGACAAAACACCTAAATAGACATTTCTCCCAAGAAGACATACAGATGGCCAACAGGCAAATGAAAAGATACTCAACATCGCTACTTATTAGAGAAATACAAATCAAAACTACAATGAGATACCACCTCACACTGGTCAGGACGGCCATAATTAAAAAGTTAACAAATGCTGGAGAGAAAAGGGAAGCCTCCTACACTGTTGGTGGGAATGTAAGTTGGTGCAGCCACTATGGAAAACAGTATGGAGTTTCCTCAAAAAACTGAAAATAGAGTTGCCATATGATCCGGCAATCCCACTCCTGGGCATTTACCCAGACAAAACGATAATTCAAAAAGATACATGCACCCCTATGTTCACAGCAGCACTATTCACAATAGCCAAGACATGGAAACAACCTAAATGTCCATCAACAGATGAATGGATAAAGAAGATGTAGTACATATATACAATGGAATAAATACTTCCAGCCATAAAGAAGAACGAAATAATGCCATTTGCAGCAACATGGTTGGACCTAGAGATTATCATACTAAGTGAACTAAGTCAGAAAGACAAAGACAAATACCATATGATATCACTTACACGTAGAATCTAAAATATGGCACAAACGAACCTATCTATAAAACAGAAACAGACTCACAGACCTAGGAAACAGACTTGTGGTTGCCAAGGGGGAGGGAGATGAGGGAGGAAAGGACTGGGAGTGTGGGATTAGCAGATGTAAACTATTATATATAGGATGAATAAACAACAAGGTCCTACTGTATACCACAAGGAACTATATTCAATATCCTGTGATAAACCATAATGGAAGGAATAAATATAAAAAAAGAATGTCTATATGTGTATAACTGAGCCCCTTTGCTGTACAGCAGAGACTGGCACAACATTGTAAATCAACTATACGCCAATAAAAAAAATTAAAAAAAAAGAATTAGTAAAATGGCCAAAGTGATCTGGGGATAGGGATACAAGCTATCCACACGTAAACATCTTGCGCAATGTGTGTAATTGACAGAAACTATTGAATATCTCTGATTTTCCATTTGCTCCAAGCTTAAATTGTCCTCTGAATTTCAAATGCCATTTGTAAAACAGCGAGCCAATTCTTCTACAAGACTGTCTTAGGTTCTCTTAAAGTAGCTTCCAAGTCTTATAACTGTATTACTCTAAGTCAAACTTTACAACTCTCAGTCACGTTTAGGCATAAACATGTTCAACGATATTATGTTAAAATGTGTACAGTACAGTGTTTTGAGTCTTTGTTATCAAGAAGCACTTTGTACAACCAGATGCGTAATCAATGAAAGTCAAAATTAACTATAAAAAAGAAAAAGAAATAAATATTCCAAGAGCTAAGGCACAGTATTTACAGATCATAAACTCAAACCAGCAGGTAATACAGACTGTTACATTTCATGGCAAATGACTCACCCAGAAAATAGTCATAGTAGATTTCAGATCATGGAGCAATTGTGCCAAGCCAGTCTAGGGCTTGTGGTACAAAGCAGCTTAATTAATGCTCTTTAAATGGAAACACCACATATATCCAAGCTTCCAATTTGGATTCCACAACTTCAGAATTTGTGAAAATTCAGAGAAGGGTTTTGTTGAAATTTATTTGAGCTTTGCTAACAGAATAAATAAACAGGGTTTTAAAAGCAGTGGTTAATCTACTCAAGAAAACAAGCTATTTTTAAGGATTTAAAGCACATTACTTTCTGCTAATGTACAAATGGGTCAGCTCTCTGCTTTAAAACAGGCCCTCTAAGACATTTCCTTAGTTCTGGCCGTGTTTTTGAATTAAGCTTACAATTGAAGTCAATAAACCTGCATTTCTTTCAAAATAGTACTTTGGTGATTCCTAAATTCAGACTCACATTCTCCCCAATTAATCTTCACTAGTGAATTATGGTTGCATATTATTGGAGAATGACAGTCTGGAAACTGGTGGAGCTGCTTTGGTACTTCAGAAAATAGGTGACATTGGGAGACGATGAATGGAAGGAAGCGGGGGGGATCTCAGCCTCACTACTGCTGTGACTCAGAAAGGCACTTTAACGACAAGTCCCTTCTCCTTGGAGAATTAAAATGTGACACATGCTCTGTGAGCCAACTTTTAAATTTCCCCTAGTCCTACTTGAGCTTCAGTTTAAAGGGGTGGGGGCAGGAGGAAAAGAAAAATAAAAGCACAGGAAAGATGACATCAGCAAATCCATAGTCTCGTAATTACCAAAATGTCTACATTTCAGTAAAAAATGGCTCATCATACCATGAACTAAGAAGATCTCAAACTGAAGAAAAAAAAGAATATCAATAGATGCCAAAGCTGAGATGACAGAAATGGTAAGAGTCATCTGGTAAAGATTTTAAAGCGGCTGTTCTAAAGATGCTTCAATGAGCAATTACAAACATGCTTGAAATCAATGAAAAATAGAAAGTCTCAGCCAAAAAAAAAAAAAAAGGATCCATAAGAAAGCCACTATATAGGCTACTCAAGCTCAACATTAGCAGATTAAAAATGTAATTTTAAAGTATCTGAAACTTTGTTAAGAGTCAACATTAAGAAGCAGCTTAGAGAAAGAAGTGTAACTATGTTTTTTTTCCACCTAGTGATGGTGCTATATCACTCATAGATTGAGTCGTAACTTTTCAAAACATCCTAACAAATTTTTGAAGTGATACAGAGAATTTCTCATTCACACCTCCTCCATAATTTTAGTTTGCAAATGGGAAGAGTGGACAGATCCTGATAAGAAGATTCCAGTTGCTAGTGTGATGGATAACAGTTTAGGTCTTGGGGACAGAATTCAGACAACTGATGGCAAGTGTGGAGATGCTCCTGTGGAGAGCTCCGCCCTGTTATATTAATTAATTAATTAATTAACCAATTAATGCAACAGAAAGTTCAGCTGTGTGATACTAACCTAAAGACCACGGGCTTGTGTATATATCTCTTCACACTGGAGTTCATGGAATTAGCAAAAAGGCGAACTGAAAAGATGAAAAGACTAAAAATTATGATCATGATGTGGACTATTTCAAGAAACTATATTTGGGGGCCCACGCCAGGATAAGTAGTTCTCATACTATCTACATTTGCAGCTATGCTACAACCAAGGAATACAGTGACTGATCATTCTAATGTTAAAGATATGTTTTCAGGAAAAGGTTAATCTGTTCTCAGCACAGTCTCTTAAAAAAGTCAGAGAAATCTATTATTTTTGAAGTATTTTTGTGAAAAAGTGAAAATAGAAACATTTCTTTGTGCTTATATAAGGGTTAATTTTGAACAGTTTAAAATGCTGCCTCTTTCCAGCAAAATGTCTTCCGCAGTGGTACGTAATCATTAAGTTATTATTGCAGGCTGAAGCAGCCTGTCAGTTTGATTCTGAAAGCTGTATTACAGTTGACGCTTCTGTTTTTTGTTTGTGTCCATGTCACCTGCACATCCATTCCAATGCCAAGTGCGTGCCTAGAGCTAAAAGGGACTCGAGTGAAAGTGACGGCACACATCTCACTTGCCTTCTTGACAGTGAATATGACCTCATGGTAGAAGTGGGGGGGATGAGGGTCTAAAGAGTGCAGGTGTGCGAGGGTGGAGAGCAGCTCGCTCAGGGATGGCCCACGTTGCTGGCACAGGCAGGAGAAGCAGATTTCCTTGGAGGTTTCTGTTGTGCAACTAGGCATCTGTGGATCCTTTTCAAAACAAAGATTACGATTCACTTCCAGTTCTCTGGTATGGTGGTAACGCTGCTGCCTGGGCTATTTACTTAATCTCACGATGATCTCAGAAGGGGACAGTCAGAAAACACAATCTTTTGTTTTTTCTTTTTATTGGAAAACAGCCATACTCATTCCTTTACGTGTTATCTGTGGCTACTCAGACCTACAATGACGGAGTTTAGCAGATACCACAGAGAGTTATGGCTGGCAAAGCCTAGGCACTACTATCTGACCCTTTTAGAAAAAGTTTGCCAATCCCTATCCCAAAGGAACACAGAAACACGATCTTGATTCCAGTTTAGCAAAGAACAGTTGGGGTGAAACAGATTACGTCCTTTAAAAGTTTAAATTCCTAGGTGTTACCTCAAAGATGATTAATTTGTTTCCCCTTATAAACACCCATGCTGAAAAATCAAGTCACTCAATCTGTTGGTATATTAACATTCCTAATTGTGTTTACCGAAACCCATGGTCATTTACTTGATGAAAATGTAAGACTGGCTTTGAGATATTTCATTTGTGCGGACTGTCGTACTGATGTGACTGTATCATGTTAATGGTCACTTTACAAAAATGCAAGTTATCAAATAGCAACAGAATGTTGCTGTTTCATGCCATTCTTCCAGTAGAGTCTCAATGATATATTAATCATATTTACTATACTTCGAGGAGAAATTTTACTGAACCATTATCATCCTGATTTAACATACTTTTCAGAAGATTTAGCTGGAGTCTGACATGACTGATGTGACTCACAATCTCTAACATGGAGATAAGGCCTCTTTGACTCTGATCGCATTATTTTTAAATATAAAAAAAATTAAAACTTCCTCCAAACTGGCAACAACACAGTTATTCACTTAAAGGGTTAGGGTTTTATGTATGAATCATGAATCTTTAAAATCTGTGAATTTTTGTTCCCTGGTACTTAAGCTTTCTCTCTGTTTCTATAATTTGGAACCATTCCATGAAATTACTCAGTTGTTTTCTTACCATTAAACACAGTTTGAAGTCCAAATGCCTTTTAGAATCCAGACAGGCCAAATTTTCAGCAGAAAAAGATATCTGACATGGAATTGAAATATTTAAGTATAAATTTAAAATTATCTTAAAGTTGCTAAAACTATTCTCTTCCCCTTGCTCTCAGAGCTGAGTGTACTTAATGCCGCTATTAAATTAAAAGTAACACTATTATTAATAATAGATATGTAGAAATAAATACAGCATTCTTTGTTATCATCCAGATTGCCCTCCTTCCATATGAAAACTGGCTGTACTATCTTATGTATCTATAACAAGTTGTCTATCAAAACTGTCTTTATCAAAATTTTATTCGAAATCCATTAGTGACTAATTGCTTATGTTTCTTTTGTTCTTCATGAATTATAGGGAACATGCTCTCCCCTAATTACAGGATTGCCACTTTCTAGCTGTATGACCTTTGGTAAATTATTTCACCTGGATGTTAACATCCTTATCAGTAAAATGGGAATAATCATATATCTACCTCTGTGGTTGTAAAGAGCAAATGAGTTATGCATTTAAAACACCAAGCACAGTGTGTGGCATATGTGAAGTGAAAAAAAGTCTGTGTGTGTATGGTTTTTTTTAGTAATAATAAAGAATTAATGGTAAGTTTGATCCATGTGAGCTATGTTTTATAGTCTGTAATTTCTGAATTACGGTTTGATTTATGAATTAAGCTGTTTTGTTAAATGTGTGATGTTTTAATGATATTAACATTGATAATTTTTAAAAGAGAGCCTACACCATTACCTGGATTCGTAAGGATTTCTATCTTTTATATGTCATTGAAGCCAAATACTTGAAAATGCATAATTTATCAACACACAAAAAATCCACTTATACCTCCTATTTGTGTATGAATTCCTTTTTTTGTATTCTTCAAAATTTCAGATGATTTCAACCATTCTTTTTTTTTTATTTCACTTTTTTCTTTTTAACATCTTTATTGGAGTATAACTGCTTTACAATGGTGTATTAGTTTCTGCTTTATAACAAGATTTCAAACGTTCCCGCTGCAATTTGAAGGCCTCCCATTTGGAAGTTGCTCAGACAATCTCCTAGTCAAAACCTGGATCCTGGCATATGGTTACATACAGGGAATATTTCTAGTTAAGCTTTTTCAGTTGCATAATGATTTTTAGCTAAAGCAACTGCCTTGAACTCTGCCCACATTTTCTAGGACCACCATTCAAATCCTTGAGCAGTGCCTGAATATCCTGTGTTCCTCATGTTGAAAAGCAAGGAACATTCATAGCTTTGTGAAATAGGGAGCAAAGAACTTTTCTGCCAAACAGTTTATGAAAGGTATCATGCTTTGCCCTGGACTGTTAGCTGCCTTTGTATATTGTACAGCACTAGCCAGCCGGGAAGCCTCTTTAGGACTGAGATCTCAGTCCTGTTCTCCTTCCTCTAGAGTAGGTGCTCACGAAATTCTATCTGGTCAATTCTCACATAAAGGACATGCCTTATATACCACCGAATGGCTGAATGAAAATAGAAGTTCTACCAAATGCTAAGATTTTCTGTTGACAATTACGTATCTCAGTGTTGTCAAAGATCCAGCTATTTAAAAATATCCAAACATACCATTTTTCCTGTTATCATTATATAGACTCAGAAAGTAAAGCAAAGAAATGGGACAATTTTATGGACAATTAGGAAAGGGAAATGGCTTCAATTCTTCAATCTGCCTCTTTGCCTCCCTCGTCTAAGGTACTGCTTGAGGGCGGTGGTGGTGGAAATTTATGAAGGTTTTCTGCTATATTGATTACTTTTGAAACTGATAATTTTTTTTTGACAATTTGCTCAAGAAATCTTTGCTGAAGGCCTAATTGAATTTGAGCCCTTAGGTAGTGCTATTTGTATTTCTTATACCATGAGTTCACCTAGACTACACTTAAACTTTCCAAGTAATTTTTCTGTGTTCAAGCCTCAGAGAGCTTCTCTCACAGAGTCATGCGGCTTAATTTCCAACTGCTACTGGAGAACATTTATGTTACTACCTCCTGATCACCCAAGCCAAGCATCTAGACACCCTCCTAGAGATCTGATCTGAATGCCTCTCCTACCTTCACTCTCCTTTCCATCAGCACTCATCCCTTCTCTCCTGGATTACAGACTTGATCTGACCCCCGTTCAGTTCATCCTTTCCACTGTGACCAGAGTGATTTTTCTTAAACACAAATTGGCCCATATCCCTCCCCTACTTAAAATCCTTCAATTCCTCACAAGAGCTTTCAGGATAAAGTTCCAAACGCCTCAGCTTAATACACGAAACCTCTGTGTAAGTAAGACTCCTGTGTTACCTTTTCCCTCCATCCCCCTCCATAGCCCTCTAAGCACTCTTCGCAAGAGCTCTGTGAAAATGTCTGTAGCAACTCAGACCTTCCCTGCCCCTGAGGAGGGCTCTCAAACGGGGGGGAATGTGTCATTCCAGGGGATATCTGGCAGTATTGGGAGGATTCCGATTGTCACACTGGCATCTCATGGGCAGAGACCAGGGATGTTGATAACATCCTAAAACTCACAGCATAGCCCTTCATAACAAAGAATTGTCCTGTCCAAAATGCCAAGGATGAGAAACGCTGCCCTAGACCAACCTTTATGTCTTTATCCACTTTCTCCTACTCTTCGTTTAAGACTCAGCTCCAGAGTTACTGCCTCTGGAAATATTCCTGTAATACCCACAGCCTGGTCTCCTTTCCATTCACCTCTTCAGTCCTTTACCCTGTAGACCCCACTGCCACAACTCCTACCATAGTTACTGTTATCTTCTTTTCTCCCCTATAGATTTTAGAATACTTTGGAATGTAATCTTTGGAATCTACTAGATGGCCCACAAATGCTTATTGATTACACAAATGAATAAAGATAATCAGGGCAAGCTGGTGTTTCCAAGAAAATCAACATCAAGGCGAAATGATTATAACTGCTTTGAGCCCCTAGAGTTATGTTTACTTATTTATAAAATGGCTTTGGGACAGAGCAGACTTCACCTACGTAGAAATTCACAGGGGAAAAATTAAGACATCATTAGAATATATTAATTTGGGGGTTAGGACTATGTACTCATTTTCCTACAGTTTCAATTTTATATTTTAAGAATAGGATAGCTGTAAGTGTGAAAATGAACAGCTTGAAGTGTAAATAATGGACCACAGCTTCATCCAAGGCTAAACGTTACCACTCGTTTATTTACCAAATATTTACAGTGGCCTGTTATATGTCATCCACCACACTGGTGCCGCAATATAATATTAAGCAAAAAGCCCTGCGCCTGCCCTCATGGAGCTGTGGGCTGGTGAGAAAGACACACGAAGTAGCATTGCTGCCATCAGTGGGGAATCGCAAACAGTGATGATTACTACGGCAGGGAAAGGTGTCAGGAGACCTTGTAACGTGCAGGGGAGAGTATGGCTGATCTATTTTGAAGAGTCAGTAGGGGTTTCCAGACAGTGACACTTCTGGAGCTGATTTCAGACTGGGGAAGGAGGTGCGGGCTGGGGAAGGGGTGTGACCGCCAGGAGAGCAGCACACAGCAAAGCCTGAGATGGGAGCAGACCCCGCATGTGTGAGGACTGAGAGAAGACCATATTCCTGAAACACCAGGAGAAGGGAAGGTGGGAGGGAATGGGGCTGGGGAGCTGGGCAGGGCCTTTTAGGTCAATGTTCAATGTTTAGGACTTCAGGCTGGAAACATTTAGGGGAGCCCTTGTGTGTATAGGCACTCTTAATACAAAAGTTAAAAGTAATGTCATTTGAGGTCTACTTTATTAAAATTAACAAAAAATAAATATTGGAAATACTAAACCTTCTTCCTAGATCGTTTTTCAGATTGGAAACATTCATAATTCTATCACTTTCCTTGGGCTACTGTAACAAATGACCGCAAACCTGGTGGCTTACGGCAGAAATGCATGCGTTCTCTCACAGCTCTGGAGGCCAGGAATCAGAAGCCAAAGGTGGTAGGAGGGCAGTGCTCCCCCTGCAGGCTGTAGGGGAAAATGTTCCTTGCCTCTTCCAACTTCTAATGGCTCCTGACATTCCTTGGCCCATGGCAGCGTAACCTCAATCTCTGCCTCCCTCTGCTCCTGGGTCTTCCTGTGGCCTTCTTCTCTGTGTCTCTGTCAAATCCCCCTCTCCTTTCTCCTATAAGGACACCAGTCATTGGACTTAGGGAAGACTATAAATCCAGGAGGATCTCAGCCCAAGATCCTGAACTTCATTACATCTGCAAAGACCCTATTTCCAAATAAGGTCACATTCATAGGAACTGGGATTTAGGACTTGGACATATCTTTTTGGTGGGGACACAGTTCAAGCTACTAAAATAGTGTTTATTTTAAACCAGTTACTGGACTTGTGAGCTGCTGCTGTTTTACTTCTTAGAGTCTTCATGACAACAGCTGCTACAGAGGCAAGCATTAGACTGTACTGGATGTGGGTCTCATCCTGGTTGGGCCACCATCTGCTGTGTGACACTTTATATACACACACACACACACACATACACACACACACACACACACACACACACACCCCTCTATACACTTCTCCTATGGATCTATAACTTCATGACTCTATTCACGGTTCTGCTCCCTTTTTCTTGCCCTGCTGACTTTCTGGCCTCTAGTCGTCCTGCTTTAAAATATGTGCATCTTTCTTCCCTTGGTCAATAGGGAGGTTGGTGGGGTCCTCCCGGACCTATGCATCAATAGCTGGAGCCCTGCTCCATGTCCCAGCTGGTCAGCTCCAGCCTGTGGCTCACCAAATCCTTGCACAGAGACTAACATTTTTATAGGGGAGCATTTCATTGGATAATGAAGCAGTGATACTTTGGAAGCTGAGGCAAGTCTCTTCTCGTTTATAGTAGGGAATCAGTCCCTAGGCGAAGTTAGTTTGGCACTGCAGTTCAGAAGTTAGAAGAAGGTGTGAGCAAGCAGAGAGAAAAGTTTCTGATTCAGCTGAATTATAAAGAAAAGACGCACCTTTGTACGGCTTAAAATACACATAACAACACTGAAATGCTGAGATAAGCTAAATCGACAGCATTTACTAAATCAACAGCAGCATTTTTGTCAGCGGAGGTCTGCCATAACATAACTTAAGTACAGACCAAAAATTGGCTATAAGGGATGCTTCCAACTACTGGTAATGTTAGGTTTCCTATTGAAAGTGATTCTCTCTCCCTGTATCTGGGGTTTGAGTTCTTACAGTCAGAAAACTCTGCTGGGGTGTAATGAGGATTTTAAAGGTGGGAGATGGATCCCTTCAGTCATTGTAGGTGTCTATGAAAAACCCAGAAACATTAATCTGGCAGTGTACCCAAGGGAAAGAAATAATTGAAAAAGAGACATAAAGGGGGAAGAAAGACAACTATTAAAAGGTTGAATTCTGGTAGAGTTAAGAGGCTATTTTTACAACACTCAATGCATTTTTAGATAGCTTCCTCCATAGACTCCAACAGAAAATGCATCACAGAACAGTACGAAAGAGCAATATTCCTTTTTATGAGACTGTTCATAGAAAAAGAAAAAGAAGATTTAGCTGGCAGCAGGAATTTGTTCCACCTAGCTGTAAACGGAAATCACTTTCAAAGCAGTTATGGGAAAATTTAGCTGGGTTCCCAAACATTATAACATGTTCAGTGCAAGGCTGATTCATGGAGCTTCTGCCAGCAAATGATTATTCTTGCGCTATGAGGGGGCAGGCATACTGTTCCAGTTACAGGAAAGTCAGAGAAAAAGAACATGATAGTCAGCAGAAGAGCCAAAGGAACCTGATTTATAGATTATGTTGACTTGCTAGAGTGAAAGGAAAAAAATCCATATCTAATCTTCCACTTCTTCCTTTGAAGCGTCTTTCTGACGCGGACCTTCCCATCTATGACTGCTGAATGCGCCCTCATGCCTTCTCTTACTTCTTGATCAACTGCATTGCCATCGCACCCCCTTAGTTCTGTAGCCAGGGTGTCAGATATGCGTCTGTGGCACTCAGCACCTTCCCCCCTCCTTCAGTGCTCTCCCCACAGCACTAGGACTGGCAGCCTGGGAACACGTTTTCCAAAACCCCGTCAACAGAGTGCCCTTTCAGAGTCTACCAGTGAGAAGCCCCCGTTTGAGATTTGGACCGGGGCACGAACCCGTGTCCCCTGCATCGGCAGGCGGACTCTCAACCACTGCGCCACCAGGGAAGCCCTAGACTCCTTTTTTTACTCTTGCTTCCATTATGCTGTTCAACACATTAACCTAAGGATAATAAGTGCACCATTATTGTCTCTGGAATTTTCTTGCAAGATGCTGACATGCATTCTGCAAGTTCTGATGTTCACAAGTGTGTAAGCAATGCCTACTATAATACACCAGGACTGACATCTGGCTGAGAGTGAGTGTAAGATGTCATTGAATTTAAGATGCATAACAATTTCACAAGTAATACAATATGAAAAATTATGTGTCCCAAAATGCATTAAATTCTGTCTTACTTTCTATTTCTTCGATGTGTGTATTTTCAAGGGCTAGTTCATGGCATATAATTGGTTTTAGTGTCCCAGAATACAAACATAATGATAGATTGTTAAAATATCATCTTATGCCTTGTTTTAAAGCAATCAGGTTAATTACTGATAATTACTAATTTAATGTCTATAATGCATAACACCTATAGCTTAATTCATGTTTATACCCCCAAAACATTTATTGTCCTTATACTATAGGCATAGTTGCATCTGAAAAGATTATTCACTCTCTTACTTAATAAGAATTCCTCTACCTTCTTGAAGGCTCAAAGATTTCTGTGATCTCTGTGCATGAAAAACAAGGCTATGGTAATAGAAATGACAAAATCTTGTTTTGTTTGAGGAAAATAAGTCAGAGAAAGAAATTTAGTTCCTTAAGAGGATATACTTGCCCTTTCTGCTATTTTTCTCAGAGAAGGGGTTATGTTCTGCTTAGTCATAACCAGTACCTACCTCTTGAATACTTGGCTGAGCAGAAAACATAGCTTAGAAGTCAGCAGGAACTTGGTGATATGAAAGAACATTGTATGAAATGAAATAATGCATAAAGAGCATGGTGCCCAGCAGATCTGTCTCCATCTGTTGCTTTCCCTTATCTTTTCTTCCCTCCAACCAATTATATGGTCTGACCAGTGCCTGAAAAATAGCAGGCAATCAATTAATGATGATTCCCTTTTATTTCTTAGTCTTGCTTCAAAGTTAGAGCAGGGTAAATATTTGGACTGAAATGACTTTTTCTTCTTTATGGCTTATCTACAGTTTTGAAAAAAGGGGGTACTCCAAGTCACCCACATCTTCAGATTCACATATTTGCTTCAATGCAAACAAGATTCTTCATAGTGTGTTTTGGCTTGAATGGGAAGCTGGGGCTCTTCTGGCCCAAGGTTTCTATGGAGATCCACTTCTGGATCAGTGTGGCTCCAGGATCCTGGGAGAGTTTCTAGGGGGCTCCTACAGGGCGGGAGTCCATGTGATTCACCATAGTCCTGTGTGTGGCCCCTGTGGGCCTCTACTTCACATGCAGCCTGACTGCTCCGTATTTCCCACCAGGATTCAGGCAGGTACTCCAGGCATCATTCAGGATATCGTAGGCCTATCCTAATTGTTACTGTGGAAAAGACCTGGGATTCCGGCAAACTAACCATTTGCTCTTCTAATTTCTCTTGCAATACACATCACTTAACACTGGAAGGCAGTATAGTAGAGGGGTCACGGTTTGTATGAGCTTTCAAGTCAGAATCCTGGCTCTGTTATCTAGAGTTATGTGACCTTGATCAATTTACTTCATGCTTCAGTTTCATTATTTGTAAAATGGGAAAGATGTCTGTCTCGTGGGGCTTTTGTGAGAATTGAATGAGGTACGTATGTAAAGTGCCTGGTACATAGTGAGCACCGAATAAAGAGAACTATTGTCATTGACAAACATGGCATTTTAAGACTTCTAATTCAGCATCATTAGCTCATCTGTCTTATTGACACTTAATCGAGACGATTTCTAAAGTGTGAGCCCATATTCATTTCCCAGAAACTCCACTGTCTACTTCAGTTCATTTTCTTTAACCGAACTGAAACTAACTCCCGTGGCATGACTGATTTCGCCAGAGTGATTTCTGCGTATATACTAAACAGGATCTTTCCTTCTGTTGCTCAGCCCCATCTGTTCTAGCCTCCACCTGATCCAATTTCATATCCAGTTGGTAGAGCGCCACCTGAAAAAAATCCCCATTATATTCTGATGTCCTGAAGAAACCTTGAGAAAAATTCAACATAGAGAGTTTGGTCACTTGAACACACAAAAGCCTCAATAAATTTTTAGGGAAAATGGGGAACTTGCCATATGGTGCTATTGGTAGTGATGAAATTAAATCATATTGAAGTCATATTAGAAAAAAATAATAAACTTGTGCCTAGCAGAGTGCTGAGCACACCATGACCTGACTTTATTTTTTTACATTAGAAAATTATGACATTTTAGATGATTAGAGAAACTAGGGCCTTTGAGACTTTAATTACTCTTTCACAAAATGTGTTCTGAATGCATTAATGTGAGCTGGAGCATCTGTGAAGTGAGCATCTACGAGGAGGGGAATGTCTGCTCTGCGTGGTGTAGCAAGGTATAGCGACAGCAGCATTGAGCATCACCCCCAAAACCATTTGCTCTTTGCTTATTACATTGCAGATGTTATGATGAGCACTTTGCCTTTATGACCTTCATGTGTTTCATCAGATTAAGATTCCAATTATCGCATCATGCCCATTATTTTTTATATCACTCTACCCCCACCAATGGACATAGCATTGATTCTAAGAATCATCTGAATTAAAGTGGGAACTGTGCGTGTCATAGAATGGAAGAATACAGTAATCCACGGTTCCTTACATCCCCTCTATGAGGCTCATTTTACAAATAAGGAAATTGAAGCTCAGAGATATTAAATGAAATGCCTCAGCGCACTGTGCTAGGAAACACGGTAACCTGGATCTCAGTCCAATTTTGTCTGCTCCCTAAAACCTGTATTAACCTGAGCATCAGTGGCCTGGCCCTGAGATGAGTGTGATTCTGCAGGAAATGAGAACCGGTGAGCAAGGCTCTAGAATGCACCTGTGCTTCCAGTGCCTCATCCAAAATCACAGCTTCAGATCTTAAACAGGTATACTGCTCTCACCCATTTCTCTTCTTTCTTTCAACTGTCTCCTCATTCATCAGTGACCTAAGTCTAGAAATAATTTTTTTCCTCAAATGCATCCATTCTCCTCCCCTGTATGGATCACTTGTTTTGAAAGCATAGGTCACATCAGAAAATGTAAGAATAGTAGAATGGGTGCTTTTTTTAAGGAAATCTTCTCCACCCCTTTCATTCTCCAGTAATAGAAATATGCTTTATCTTCAATTAAACAAATGATGGGTTTAAGTCAAGGAGGCATTTGGTTACTTGTCTTAGGCAGGGGACAACTGGTCAGCAACCTCCCCAGCAACTTTCCCTCCTTCTTTCTTATTCATTTTCTTTTCACCTTCTTGGGCTCGGTGAGAATATAGCTAGCAATACAGAAGCTATCTATTTTTTTTTCCTGTGCAGCTAAGATCCCCAAAGCCTGGGGAGAAAAAATTTCCAAATGTAAATAGCATATTTAATCATTTTACAAATCTCTCTCCTCTTTCCTCCAATAAATATAAAGACGTGAACACTTGAGAAGTTTTACAATCAAATTTGTTTAGTAAATCTAGTGGCTCATTCTTTAGAGTGAAAATATTCATTTATTTAACAAATATTTACTGAGTACCTACTGTGTGCCAGGCTCTGTGCTAAACATGCTGTTTATTATGTGCAATTTACACAACCACTTGGTAAGATTTTTTCATAGGGGTTAAGTGGATTGCCCAAATGGAGGGCTTGGCAGGATTCAGAGAGAAGTCAGGTTGACTCGGAAGCCCTTGCTCCATCTATTTCCCCACCAAGGATGGGGAAAATGAACAAAGCATTTGGCACCAGGATATTTTTCAATAGTAAGTAGTTACTGAAGTTATTACTGACAAGGACTTTAGCCCTTAAAATTTATTCAGTATTTACTTAAAGGACATATCCATTTAATGATATTCTTTCTTACTTCTTGATAAGACTATAATGATGGTTGGAAGAACTAACTGGATTCATTAAACTTCACTGTAACAGGAAGTTCTGTTTACTTTTACTTTTGCCATGTGGATATTATAAACATATTTCCTATACTGTTTTTTAACTTCAGAGAAAATTCCAAGCAATTTCTATTCGCCCCATTGATTTCCATCTGTTGAAGAAGGCTGCTGGTTATATCAGTCAGTGACTTGGGTTTGAAGTCTCACTGATATCTCTAATAAAACATTAGAAGAAAACCTTAAAGTATAGACACGAAATGGTTGTTTCAGAGTCATCAAATTTGAACTTGAAAGGTTTATGGATCAAATGCAGAGCATGGGCTATAGCTTTTTAGTTTCTATCCTCTGGCGAATAGTAAACTACAAATTAAGAGTTAATTCGTAATTACACACAAATTGACTGATGGAGATACAAGGGAATCTTTTAAGTTAAACTAATGTCAAATTATTCCAATTACAGAATCAGAATAATGGATTTCTAACAATTGGATAAATTACAGGATTACAGCGTCACTTACAAATTTTAAAACTTTGTTGAACTAGAGCTTATAGTTTCCTTTTGTATTCCTTTTATTATTTTTTTTAGAAATCTCAGGCAAAAAGTCCAATTAGTTCTTTTCAATTACTATTAAAATATTTTCTTTGTTTTTTTGGCTTTGGTCTTTCTCTGAATCCATCCTGCATATGACTGCCATACTCTTCTTTGTGGAATTCATTATAATATATTCCAGCTGGTAAACCTTCCATGGCTTTCCACTGCCTGGCTTAAAGGTAGAATGCCTACAACTCATTGGCCCGAGATGAATTGTTCCCTGTAATCTGGTCTCAAGGTTCTGCTACCACTCTTCTGCAAAAACCAGGAACTGAAGTCAAAAACTCAGTTTTACTGGGCAAAAACTCTGCCTTTTAAGACCTTCTCTCATAGTTACACCACACCTCAGTACCTCCCTCAGTATCATCTCTCGAGAAAACCTGTCTTGCCTCTCCAGTTCGGAGCGATCTCTGCTGCCCACAGGCTCTCAGAGCACCGCTTATCCCTAGCGCTTGCTGAGTAGCTGATCTCATCTCCTGCTTTTCTGCATATACATTTTCTCCTTGCAGCTGATGGTAAACCTTGTTTAAGATAATATGCCTGTGGCTGCACACACTAAGCACACAATTTTTATTGCTTTCTGTGTCCCAGCGAAAATCTTATATCCCTTTAGGATGTTTATTTTAAATTTTATGAAAGATTATTACTACCACACTTCAGAATTTTTTTCCCTGAGTAACAATAACCTGATTTTCTCCTCTCAGAACTCACCCTTACAATACCTAATAACCCTATCTGTTAGCCTTATTATAAACTTCCTTAAAGTTCTACCCAACTATACTAATTTCAGTTGTGAATTAAAGTGTTAGATGCAATTGTAACATGAAACATGTCAACTGAGGGAAGCACAAGGACTTATCTCGATAAGTTGTTGGGTCAATACTCCATTACCAACCGACCTCACGCTACAGAGAACACTCATCAAAGGCACTGCTGAATATATCTATAAACTGCATAAACCCACAGAGACAAAGATATATACTGTTTGCCTCTTTCGATTTTCTTTCAACAACTGAACATTAATGGGAATGAGTTATTTTTGTTTCAAAGGATAAAAGTAAATATAACTATTGAATCCCAATAGTTTTAATGCTTTTTTAAAAAATTAAAAATTAGCTGAATATTAGGTTGAGAAAATATTAGACTCTTGCAGCAGCGTTTCACCTTCAGTACGATCTGCAGCAAGTGAATTGACCAGCGCTTAGTACATCCTGTAAAATTACTTCAATTCCCCAAACCTAATCTAATTCAAAACACTTCCTGAGCTCACCTGAAGGAAACTTCCTTCTCCCTGACTGCCTTCCCTTAATGAAAAGTGTGGGGTGGCCACCACGAGATCTGTGACACACTTCCTTTGTTTCTGTTCTCCCCTGAGCAATTATCAAGAGCTCTTATTTTCAGGCACCCTGTGGCCAGCCATTTACTTCTCTTATTTCCTACATATTAATTAGAGGCGCTGCAATTAAAAACAGAAGGAAGCTAGTAAGAAGGGGCTTTTTTTCTGTTTTGAGACAAATCTTCCAAGTGTTAAGATCACGCCACTGTATGCCTAGGGAGGACAAAAGTGAAGTCCAGGAAAAAAGTAGTTCAGGGGGATCTATAGTTACTTGTTGTGGTATTCATACTGGTGATACAGACATACCTACTTTTCCCTCTCACATGAGACTTAATAACAGGCACCATCTCCATATCACCTCCTTTGTGTGGTAAGCAGAGCTACAGACTCTGAGGAAATTCTATAGTGTCTCCCTCTGCCCACCCACCCACGCTCATGCACAAACGGGTCATGGACTTGACTGAGCTGGAGGGACTTCACAGGCTCTCAGGGCTTCTCCATCATGCCCAGCCTAGAGAGTTAGGATTCTGGGTCTATATCTTAACAGACATGTCCCCCCTACCCAACCCGCTCCTGGTAGCATTGGAAGACAACGCGAAAGGAAGAAAGTCTATTTTCTGTTTAATCTGAGACACAAGCTTAAGAATTCCAGGAATTTGAAAGGCATTATTTCAGTCTTTTGAATAAAGGAGAGACTATGCAGTTAAACCTCTAAAGGCCCTTCAGAGTGAATTTCTACTAAATAGACTCTTGAGACACTAAACACATAACGTTGGCATGCAGAAAGCCTGGGTACTGAATGAAAGGTTTACTGGTGTACGTAGATAAGCCGTCCCCACACACGCTCTGAATGCCTGATGTTTACCAGAAAGACAACACAAACCTCAGTCTTGCCAGAGAGTCAGTAAAATATCCTTCCTATATTGAGGTATTTGCTGCTCTATTTTTCAAGTGTAACAATTGTTGGATTATACAAATTAAGATCAAAAATGTCAAAATAAATAGAAGAGAGCTTTGTTACTTCACTCCTGTTTCATGAGAGTTTTGAGGCACGCCACTGTTTGTTTTAAGCCATCCCTTATGTGCACACTCTATGGCTTCAATGATTTTTCAGCCCTTGCTTGCAAGTAATTGGTATTGATTTTGCAGGTTACTTCTAATGTGTTTAGTTCCTAAAAGAATTCTGACTGTACCCCTCTCATCCTCTAGTCCCCAGGAGAAAACAGTATTTATAACTTCAGAGCAAATGGCGGTGTTATCCAATTTCCTTAGGCTAAAATGAGGGGTCTGAGTTTCTTCAAGCTTCCACCCGAAACGTGGTGATATGTTTTAAGCTCCCCATTATTTCAATTCAATGCACTAATATATGAAGTGTGGTGGGTAGTGGTTAATACTCCTTATGCTAGAGGAGTTAAACAGCATAGGAATCCTTTAAGAACAAGGCCCTAGGGAGGGACAAGGGATAAGTCTTCCTCTTAAATCACCACATTCAGCCAGGTCATTCATTAACAACATGGGCACTAAGAGCTTTTAGCAGCAGGCAGCTTGCTGATTACAATTAGGTTTCTTGCAACTGTGGCTGCAGAAGGGGCAAGAACTGAAGCCTCCCCCAGAGAAGGAAAACTGGGAGAATACACACGAGTTCAAGGAGAAGAGAAAAGAAAGTGTAATGTATAAGGCTGGAGTAAAAAAGGACCCACAATTTTCCATAAGAGTTAAACACAAGAAGGATATAAGCAGACGGTATAAAGACGGAGTCAAATATACAGTTTGGAAAATGCTGGATTATTGTAAAACAAGCTTACACCCAGAATCAGCTTGAAAAGATGGTACCTACCATAGAAGACAAAGTGTCCTTTGGTTAAGATACTTCCTGTCCTAAATGTCATCTCTTAGGTGACAAATAGCAAATAAAAGTAGAGTGCTAAAATATTTTAATTTACATATTATTATTTTTTTAAGTAATAAGCCCCCCTAAGCCCCTCATACTTTAACTGACAGCTGTGTTTTTGACTGACAGTGTTGTCTTAGTGATTTTCTGCAAATCCAGTTGACATTCATTGGCATCAATCTGTGAAATACCCATTTGCTGTCTGCTTAGTGAAGGAGCGTCCGTGATCAGTCACGATCCCTTAAAGGAGCATTAACAATGGGGCTTGGTCAGAGAGTTAATACAGCTGATGTGGGTATGTGGGGTGGATAAAGGAGCAGATGTTCTGTCATTACATATGGACATTCTGGAACAATCTGAGAGGCTGGTGGAACACACAACACTCCAAAAATATTCCTAGAAGTCAGATTTAAGCCTTCAGTGGAAACTTTCAATAGTATTAACTGCCAAAGGGGTGGGATTATATAAAATAGACCCATTTTGAATTACTCATGGAAATGTAGTCACTAAAACACTAAGAGCACCTTGTTATAAAGCAGTTTTCCTTATGAAGATTTAAAATATGTACCAAATGTGCTGAACTAACACAGAGATCTGCCCTTCTGGATATACACATCTCTGTGTTTTTATTGCCTTTATAGAACACTCGAAAGAACTGTCTAAATTTTTCTTTCTCCAATTCTCTGATTTGCTGTGTGTGTGTGTGTGTGGGGGGGGGGGTGGGGGGTGGGGATGGGGATATAAAATAGAGAGAATCCATTCCTGTTCCAGCATGTTCTAGTGTGTCCTCTGTGCACACCGCTTCATAGAATTTGCTCACATCAGACCAGAAAGGAATTCTATGTTACTAAACCTAGCGGACAGCTTTCTGTCCTCAGTTGGAACAACTAGGCACCTTCTTTTTCAAACACTTTCCTTTCTTGGCTTACGTGATAAAATTCCTGATTTTCTTCCTTTCCCATTGGCAATCCCTACTCAATCGATTCTTCCCCCAACAAAGTGAATGGTATTTTGTTTTTATCTGAGATCAGATCATTTCATTCCTTCAATAACTTTCCAACAAACTTCAATGGCTTTCCATTGCACCTAGAATAAAATCTAAATTCCTCACCGTTTCCTGTAATTTCTGCTTGGTTGAGCCCCTGCCTACCTGCACAATCTCATCCTGTATCACTCTCACTATGCCCAGCCCCCACCTGTCTTCCTCCTGTTTCTCCTCAGCCATTTCCATCTTCAGGGCCCTTTCCTCTGCAGTTTACTCTGCCTGCAAAGAGCCCCCCTACCTCCCCCTCAGTTCTTCACACCCCTGGATCATTCTTGGCATTTGTGTCTCAGCTCATAAGTTATCTTATCTAAAAATCTTTCTCCAGAGCCCCCATCTCATGTTTGTCTTGCTTTTCTTACATTAATTTCATTCACAGCACTTACCACATTCAGTAAATATCTGGGGTTTTTTTGTTTACCATTTTATCTTTTTCTTCCACTAGAATGTACATACCATGAACATAAATTTTTGTTCATATCTACATTCCTAGGAGTTAAAATACTGCTTGAAATATAATAGGCACTCAAATATTTGTTGAATAAATATCATATACTAACAACTAACTAACTTTTCAGGGCCTGAAAAGTATAATTTGACCTAAGAGATATTATTCCAAAGAACGGCCACCTCAAAGTTTTATCTATTCTGAGACCAAAAAATATTTCCCCCCCCATACCATTTACTCTTCTTAAAAATTAAAGTTTTGAGTAATTAATATAATCATATTGTTTAGAAATACGGTGAGAATTCTTCTTCATATTTCTGTCCCACTCCTGCTCGGTCACCATACACTGCCACCTCTCATAGGCAACTACAGGCACACCTCAGGGATATTGCAGGTTTGGTTCCAGGCCACGGCAATAAAGCAAATACTGCAATAAAGTGAATCACACAATTTTTTTTTGGTTTCCCATTGCATGTATGTTTACACTATACTGCAGTCTAGAGTGTGCAGTATTGCATTATGTCTTCAAAACCAATGTACATACCTTAATTTAAAAATACTCTACTGCTAAAAACGCTATCCATCATCTGAGCCTTCAGGGAGTTGTAACCTTTTTGCTGGTGGAGGGTCCTGCCTCCACGTGGATGGCTGCTGACCGATCAGGGTGGTGGTGCCGAAGCCTGGGGTGGCCGTGACAATTTCTTAAAATAAGACACCAGTGAGGTCTGCTGCAGCCATTGACTCTTCCTTTCATGAACAATTTCTCTGTAGCATGCAATGCTGTTTGATAGCATTTTACCCACGGTGGAACTTCTTTCAAAATTGGAGTCAATCCTCTCAAATCCTGCTGCTGTTTTATCAACTAAGTTTATGTAATATTCTAAATCCTTTGCTGTCATTTCAACAATCTTCACAGCATCCTTACCAGGAGCAGATTCCATCTCAAGGAACCACTGTCTTTGCTCATCCATAAGAAGCAACTCCTCATCCGTTCAAGTTTGATCATGAGATTGTAGCAATTCAGTCACATCTTCAGGCTCCACTTCTAATTCTAGTTCTGTGGAATCTCATCACATATGCAGTTACTTCCTCTACGAAGTCCTGAACCCCTCAAAGTCATCCATGAAGGTGGGAATCAACTTCTTCCAAAATCCCGTTAATCCTGATATGTTGACCTCTTTCTATGAATAATGAATGTTTTTAATGGCATCTAGGAGGATAAATACTTTCCAGAAGGTTTCAATTTACTTTGCCCAGATCCGTCAGAAGAATCACTACTTATGGCAGTTATAGCTTTACAAAATGTATTTCATAAATAATAAGACTTCACAGTAAAAATTACTCCTTGATCTATGGGCTGAAGAATGGACGTGTGTGAGCAGGCATGAAAACAACATTAATCTCAGTGTACATCTCCATTTGAGCTCCTGGGTGACCAGGTGCATTGTCAACGAGCAGCAATATTTTGAAAAGAATTTTTTTTTTCTGAGCAGTAGTTCTCAACAGTGGTCTCAACTGAGTCAAAATATTCAGTAAACCATGCTGTAAATAGATGTGCTATCATCCAGGCTTTGTTGTTCCACTTATAGAGCACAGGCAGAGTAATTTAGCACAATTCTTTTTTTTTTTACATCTTTATTGGAGTATAATTGCTTTACAATGGTGTGTTAGTTTCTGCTTTATAACAAAGTGAATCAGTTATACATATACATATGTTCCCATATCTCTTCCCTCTTGCGTCTCCCTCCCTCCCACCCTCCCTATCCCACCCCTCCAGGCGGTCACAAAGCACCGAGCTGATCTCCCTGTGCTATGCGGCTGCTTCCCACTAGCTATCTACCTTACGCTTGGTAGTGTATATATGTCCATGCCTCTCTCTCGCTTTGTCACAGCTTACCCTTCCCCTCTCCCCATATCCTCAAGTCCATTCTCTAGTAGGTCTGTGTCTTTATTCCTGTCTTACCCCTAGTTTCTTCATGACATCTTTTTTCTTAAATTCCATAATTTAGCATAATTCGTAAGGGCTCTAGGATTTGAGGAGGTAAATGAGCATTGGCTTCAACTTGAAGTTACCAGTTGCCAGCTACATTAGCCCCTAACAAGAGAGTCAACCTGTCCTTTGAGCTTTGAAGCCAGGCATTGACTTCTCCTCTCTAGCTATGAAAGTCCTAGATGGCATCTTCTTCCAATAGAAGGCTGTTTTGTCTGCACTGAAAATCTGTTGTTTAGTATAGCCACCTTCATTAATGACCTGAGCTAGATCTTCTGGAGAACTTGCTGCAGCTTCTACATCAGCACTTGCTCTTTCACCTTGCACTTTGATGTTATGGAGATGGCTTCTTTCCTCAAACCTCATGAACCAACCTCTGTGAGCTTCAAACCTTTCTTCAGCTTCCTCACCTCTCTCATCCTGTGTAGAATTGAAGAGAGTTAGGGCCTTGCTCCAGATTAGGCTTTGGCTTAAGGAAATGTTGTGGCTGGTTTGATCTCTTATCCAGACCAGAAAAAACTTTCTCCATATCCGCAATAAGGCTGTTTCACTTTTTTATCATTCGTGTCTTCACTGGAGTAACACAATTTCCTTCAAGATCTTCTCCTTTGTATTCACAACTTGGCTAACTGTTTGGCCCAAGAGGCCTAGTTTTCAGTCCATCTAGCTTTTGACATGTCTTCCTCACTAAGCTTAATCATTTCTAGCATTTGATTTAAAGTGAGAGATGTGCAACGCTTCTTTTCACTTGAACATTTAGAGGCCACTGTAGGGTTATTAATTGGCCTGATTTCAACATTGTTCTGTCTCAGGGAATAGCGAAGCCCAAGAAGAGGACTGAGACAGGGGAACGGTCAGTTGGTGGAGCAGTCAAAAAGATACAAAATTTATCGATTAAGTAGCTCACAGTTTCATACGGGCAAAGTTCATGGTGCCTCCAAACCAATTACAATAGTAACTTCAAAGACTACTGATCACAGATCATCACAACAAATACAATAAGAAGAAAGTTTGAAATATTGCAAGAATTGCCAAAATGTGGCACAGAGACATGAAGTGAGTAAATGCTGTTGGAAAAATGATGCCAAGAGACTTGATCAATGCAGGGTTTGCCACAAACCTTCAATGTGTAAAAAACTCAATATTTATGAAACACAATAAAATGAGGTATGCTTGTGTTCTTATTAGTGTCATGAATACCTTGTATATCCTTCCAGGGTTTTTAATACATATTCAACATACACGAACATATGTTATTTTCCCTCATTTTCAGAAAAATTACCATGCTATACCAATTTTGGTATACCAAAAAATACCAATGCTATACACACTGATCTATGTACTCTTTTTCCATCTAACAGCATGTTTTGGAAATATTTCCACATTAGTGTATAAAAAGCTTACTATAATATTCACTAATTAAGGTAGAGAGACACTGCTATAAGGATAGATAAATAGATCAGTGGGATAGGATAGTTCAAAAATAACACACAGCTATACGCTCAACTGATCTTCAAAAAAGATGCCTAAGGAATTCAACAGAGAGAGGGAAGTAATTTAAAATTTTTCAGAAACAAATGTTTCTGAAACATCTGAATAACCATAGAAAAAAAGAATGTTGATCCCTAGCTCACAGTACATATAAAAATTAATTTGAAATAAGTTAGTAACCTAAATTTGAAAGCTAAAATTGTAAAACTTCTGGAAGAAAACATAGGAGGATACCACTGTGTCCCTGGGGAGGCAGAGGCTTTTTAGATAATACAGAGAAAGCAGTAATCACAAAAAAAAGAAAAGTTAAATTGAACTTCATTAAAATTGAATAACTTCTACTCATCAAAATGTATCACTAATAAAATAAATAGGCAGGCACAGACTGGCAGAAAATATATCCTAAAGGACTTAGATCCAAAATAATGTACTTATATAACTCAATAAAGGATCAACAAAAAAATAGAGAAATGACGCAGACATTTAGCAAAGTTATATAATAGTCAGTAAGCTCAGGAAGTGCTCAGTATCATTAGTCATGAAGCAAATACAAATGAAAACCACACTGACATACTACTACCCACTAGAGTGGCTAAAATTAAATTAAAACCCTGACTTCATCCAATGCTGGTAAGGGAGGAGCAAGTGGAACTACATTCCTTTGCTAGTAGATGTATAAATAGGTACAACCCCTTTGGAAAACTGCTTAGCAGTTTACAGTTTCTTGTAACTGTAAACATATACCCACCTCATGACCCAGCAAGTCCGCTCCTAGGTGTAACTTAAAAAATAGATTGGGCTTCCCTGGTGGCGCAGTGGTTGAGAGTCCGCCTGCCGATGCAGGGGACACGGGTTCGTGCCCCGGTCCGGGAAGATCCCACATGCCGCGGAGCGGCTGGGCCCGTGAGCCGTGGCCACTGAGCCTGCGAGTCCAGAGCCTGTGCTCCGCAACGGGAGAGGCCACGACAGTGAGAGACCCGCATACCACAAAAAAAAAGAAAAAATAAAATAAAAAATAGATCTACCTAAATATTTATACAAGAATGTTCATAGGAGCCTTACTCATAATAGTAAAAAACTAGAAACATCCCAAATGCCCATGAACTGGAAAATGGATGAATAGATTTAAGTACCTTTATTCAGTGGAATACTACTTAGCAACATGGACAATGCTCGAAAATATTGTGATGAAGCAAAAACCCAGACTTCAAAGAGTACACATTACACTATTTATATGAAATTCTGGAACAGGTGCAACTAATCTAGGTTGATAGCCATCACTGACAGCCTGGGATGGGGCATGGAGGAATTTTCTAGGTGGATGGAAATGTCCTATTATCATGATATGGGTGTGGAGTACACAAGTGTATACGTTTGTGAAAACCTACCAAACTGTATGTTCAAAGTCTGCATCTTACTGTGTGAATATTATACCTCAATAAAAATAAGATAAAATATTTTAAAGTATAAAATAATAACAATATAACTAAAATGTAAATGAAAGGGAATTAATTTAAAAATAAGGATCCAGATATGGGATTCAGAATTCATAATTTGGTTGGGGCTGGAGAAAGGAAGATAAAGATTAAATGGGTACTGGTTGATGAACCCCTTCAGTGGGGCTGCTGGGAGCCGAAGGGGAAACGGCACCATTAGGAAGGTATGAAGCCTGAAGTCCTGCATTTGCAATCCTACCTTTTTTTTTCGTGCTGGTGTAGCTCACAGCACAACTTTCATAGCTTTATCCGAGGCTGAATGCTTTTCCCATTGTATCACTAGTGAGGTGTGTGCCTTCCTGTGCTTTCTTACCTCTATGATTAAAATTCTATGGTGACCTTTAGGTTGAATTAGTTCTTCTTTTATTCATAAACTGAATTAACCAGAGCCTCATCCAAAGCTTAAATTACCTGTAAACAAAATCGCTCTGTAGAAGAAAGTGAGAAAAGCAACAAAAAACATGAAGAAACTGGATTCAGTGTCTCTAGAATGCTACAAAAATCGAGAGGTGTTCTACTTGACTTCTCATTTATGGAATGCACCTTGAAGGATATTATTTTAATATACAGGTACATTGTCTTCCTTCCCTTTCTCTGAAAACAGGAATTATAACTATAAATAAGAAAATGACAGAGTCTCCTAAGAAAATGAGATTTGCTCTCATTTAGCCTTTAAGCCATTTTGTTAATTGCTTTTTATAAAGGCCGGAAAATGAAACCTAATAAAGGGAAAGGGTTATAATTAACCATTGGGAAAAAATATACACAAACTCAGAATTAGCTTTGTTAAATTTCTTTTCTGGTACGGGGGGAGGCCAGGACAAAACTAGAATTTCAGTGTTCATAGCAATGGAGAAAGCATTTCCCTCTGACACTGGCTCCACCTAATACTTCCAAAAAATACTGCGGTCTGCATCTCCCAACAGACTATGTGCCTTCTCTTGGTACACCCAGATAAGGTGCAGCAAATGTGACTGCACTGGACATCCATCAATTCAGATTCATTAAGTCAGTCTTCAAAGACTGATCACTGCACTTCTCTCTAAGGCAAAGCAAATGTGATCGATTATTATTCCTATTCCCTTGTTAGTACACGATTAGCTTCTGCAAATCTAGGAATAGGGTAAAATTGCATACAAAATACATGAGCAGAACTAACGTGCTTCTGATTGAAGATGGCCTATTAATGGAAATTTCAAAAAAGGAGGCTTATCAATTAACATAAGCCCCGAGGAGTAGAGCCGCAAGGAAATTAGCCCCAAAAACTATAAGAAACCAGCAATTTAGGAGGACAATACTCAATAAAAGAGAAACACCCACTCATCCCACTACAGAACAATAACACGATAATACTATCACTCTTTGCTGAAATGCATATCAACAGATTTAAGGTATACAATTAAGTGGGAATAAGCGATTTAAACATTTTTAATGAAAAATTTTATGTAACAAATGTATGGTGAAAGGGAGATGGTATAATGAATCCTCACATACCCATCGTTTAGATTCAACAATTATCAAGGTTTTGCCCATTTCCTTCATTTTTTTCCCTTTGCCAAAAATTTTTAAAGCAAATTTCAGAAGCATGTAATCTCATGTCTGAATACTTCAGTCGCCATTTCTGAAAGCATGGACATCCCACAAAATAACAGCGATACTATCTCA
This sequence comes from Tursiops truncatus, assembly GCF_011762595.2. Taxonomy (NCBI): domain Eukaryota; kingdom Metazoa; phylum Chordata; class Mammalia; order Artiodactyla; family Delphinidae; genus Tursiops; species Tursiops truncatus. Next base: position 97,353,436 of record NC_047042.1, on the reverse strand, counting down.
TCTCCATAGTAACACTAATGGGTTTGTATCATGTCCCGTCCACAGTAACTATTTTGTAATTGTCTTAAAAAATGTCTTTTTCATAGAGTTATGTTCAAATTCAGATCCAAAGAAGATACAGATATTATATGTGTCAAGTCTCCTAAGTCTTTTTTTTTTTTTTTTTTTGATTTACAACAGTCCTTTTCTCCTCTCCCTCCTTTTTTCCCCATGCCATTCATTTCTGGCAGAAACTGTCACTCATCCTATAAAATGTCCCTCATTCTAGATCTTTCTGTTTGTTTCATCATTGTGTCATTTAACTACTTCTTTTTCTATTTCCTTTTGGCTGGAAGTTATCTACCGAGATCCAGTTAGATTCAGGCTCAACTTTTTTTTTTTTTTTGCAGTACGCGGGCCTCTCACTGTTGTGGCCTCTCCCGTTGCAGAGTACAGGCTCCGGACGCACAGGCTCAGCGGCCATGGCTCACAGGCCCAGCCGTTCCGCGGCATGAGAGGTCTTCCCGGACCGGGGCACGAACCCGCGTCCCCTGCATCGGCAGGCGGACTCTCAACCACTGCGCCACCAGGGAAGCCCCAGGCTCAACTTTTTGACAGGACTACTTCAAAGAGGGTGCAGTGGGCTTTATATTACATCACATCAGGAGGAAACTAAAGCTCTTGTTTTCCCACTTTTAGTTGTAATAAAAACCTTACACTCTATTGTCTAGTTCTCCCTCAATCTTTAAACCTCAATCTTTGTTTCATTAACACTGCAAAATAGTGACTTTCTAATTCTATCATTTCCTCTATATTTATCAACTGTAATATTGCTGTAAAGAAGAGTTCTCCCTCACCAGTTGACCATTTTGATTACTGGAAAATACAGTTCTTTCAAAGTATATTTTCCCTTTTAATTATCAATTTTCAGAGCAAGCTGTTAGTACCCTAATAATTTCCAGAGGGTTGTTGAAAAAGCATTTCTAAACATAAACTAAATTATATACTAACCATCTCCATTATGTTTAAAGTTCTAGTTCAAGACTCAAATTTCCTATGAAGTGTTTCTGAAACAACTTCAGTCTCAAATGCTTTTCTTTACTCTTTATTTTTACAAGATTTATGTATTCTGTGAATTTCACATTATATTAGAGTATATGAAATAATCAATTTGAAACACCAATCCAATAACAGGCTAGAATTTTCCCATCACAATCCCATCAGTATGTTTCTCCCACCATTCTCCCCCAGGACATCTGTGTACTGGCATCTCTACAAGGCAGGGCTGCTGCTGACTCACTGGGCCCCTTGAGATGTCAAAGATACTCCCTGCTCAGAGGAAACATGAGATAGAAGATGACCCTCTCTTGTTCTGGAGAGAAATTCTGGTAAAGTGATCTAAAACACTGTTACTTACGCCCATGCATTACACAATGGCAGTGGAATAGGTCATTCTGTTTTTACATAAGACCCCTTTAACTTTTCACTACAAATTAAGCACATGTCACAACATAGTTTACCAATGCAGTAACTGGAGTCTGAGAGTACGTGAGCACAAGAGAATGTATCTGGGGTGTGCCTCTGTGGAAATAAGATTAAGAATGGTTGAAAGAGTACTGGTTATCTCCAACCTGTGAGGCCAGTGGGCATCACCTGACTCTGGGATGGGGGCTGCTTCCTGAGCCCTGACAGCCATCTTTTGTACTTCTGCTTGGTGGCATAATTCAACCTACGCATGAATTCAATTCTGGGAGAACAACTCAAAGCATATCATATTTGTGATAGGTAGAATAATGGGCTTTTAAAGATGTTCACACCCTAATCTTCAGAACCTGCTAAGATGTTACTTTACCTGGCAAAAGAGACATTGTAGATGTGATTACATATACAGACCTTAAAATAGAGAGATTTTCCTTGATTATTTGGGTGGGCTTAATTGAATTACATGAGCCCTTAAAAGCAGAGAACATTCATGGGCTGAAAGCAGAAGAAGAATGTGGAAGAAGGGTAAGTAAGAGGGATTCCAAGCTTGAAAAAGAGTCCATGCTTGCTGGCTCTGCGATGTAAGAGCCACATGCGAGAACAGAGAGAGGCCTCTATCAGGTAAAGATGGCCTCCAGTTGATGAGTAAGGAAACTGGGACCTCAGTCCTACAACCACAACGTATTGAATCCTGCTAACAGTCTGAATGAGCTTGGAAGGGATTCTTCCCAGAGCCTCCAGATAGGAGTCCTTCTGGTAACACCTTGATTTCAGTCTCCTATGAGCCAGAACATAGAAACTGCTGGAACCAACTCAGACTTTTGGTCTACAGAATTATGAAATGGTAAATTTGGGTTCTTTTAAGCCACTAAGCTTGTGATAATTTGTGTGGCAGCAATATAAAACTACATCAATATTGTTATTGGGTCTACAACATCACTTCATAGAAGGGCACTGCACTCTCTTATTAATGAATTACCAGTGCCCTCTGACTGTACAATGTCTGAGTTATCACAAGGTAGATGAAGAACTGCTCTCACTCTTCCCCTCCTACCTCAATGCCAACTTCTTGACCTTGTCTTAATACATAGTTTAGGGCTATGATATTATTTTGTCAACTATTTTTCAACTACATTATTATTATTACTAAATATATTATTAACAAAATGTTATAATTATTTTGCTTTAGATGTTACCCTAGAAACCCAACTATCATTTATGTAACTATTTTTAATAAAATATATTTTTTCAAATTGAAACTCAGCAGTGATCTTTTATGTCTTGTTTGAGAGTTTGGGAGGAGGGATAAATCAGGAGCTTGGGATGAGCACACACGCACTACTATATATAAGACAGATAACCAACAAGGACCTACTGTATAGCACGGGGAACTCTACTCAATATTCTGTGATAACCTATATGAGAAAAGAATCTGAAAAAGAATGAATATATGTATATGTATAACTGAATTCCTTTGCTGTACACCTGAAAAAAATAAAACAATGTAAATCAACCATTCTCCAATAAAATTAAAAAAAAAAGAAAGTTTAAAAGTACGCACATTTTACACAGTGATGACTATTCCAATGACATGTAAAAGTGCTGTACTAAAAGCAGTAATATTTTTTTCATGTAAGACTAATTGGTTTCAAAATCAATAGGTTATATAAAATGAAGGTTTTAAAGGGCAATGTGAATACTTCCTTTAATTAAATAATGTGTGTCTCAAGCTGTTTCCACAGAGAGAGTAATCAGGAATGACTATTATTAAACTAAGCTAATTTCATCCTTTTGCAAAAAGGAGAAGAATGTTGAAGGAACGATGCCAAATGCAGCTACAACATTTTGATGGACATAAATGCACAAGTTTCAATCCTAGAGGCAAAAAAGACCAGCAAAGACACCCAAATAATTTCATAAATGATGAAAATCATGTAACAAAATCTTTCTAGATGATGGGTTAATGGGATGTTACTAATGTAAATTTTATGCCTTGTTTAACTTTTTCTTCAGGTGGAATTTTCCAGTGTGACACCCATATTTAATATCAGAGCTTCCAGGAAAATAAAAGAACTAGAATGACATTTCAGCTGCATATTCCTTGGAAGATTTGGGGAGGGACTAAAATATCAAAGTCACATTAGAAAAAGTAATTAACTTAAATCCCTTTTGGGAAAGGCAAAAAGAAAAGCGAGTCAGACCTTAAGAATTATCTTGCAGAGAACATTTAAAAAGTGCCAAACAGTAAATGTTCGCTATTGTTCCTGAATACTCTGTCCTTCTAGCCTGTCGACTTTTTAGTCACAAGGCACCGCACCATCATATTGCCCAAACAATTTACATCACAAAGGAATTATAATATTCTTTTAACATGAAGAGCAGCGAATTAATAAGAACCGTTATTGTATTAGATTCCTTCAATCTCAATGGAATGGCCAAATGCTAGCTGGGACAATTACTTCAGCCTTCTTAACTGCTATAATTGAAGTGAGATTTTCCTCCATGTCTGCGTGTGCAGAATATAAATATTTTAATTTCATCAGTTCGATGAGTAATGTCACAGGACTGCTATGTTACAGGGCTGACACTGGAAAGTTATAGGGTGAGTTCGGGAGTGGACCATAGTTTTCTAGAGAGCACTTATTTTGCTAAGGGGTACTGTGAACATGTATTCATTTTGCCCTCATTCTTTCTCCAAGAACAGTAGGAATGATCTGTGTTTCCGCTCCAGAAGGTAACCCTGTTGGATGCTATCAACACAACTGAGAAGCTACTAATGATTACACTTTAAAATTCTAGCTACTTTCTGCTTCAATTAGTTTCCTCTCTACCATGCACATACACATTAAGTTTAAAGATATATGACTATTTTTTTCCCTGAAAAGTTTTTCATGTTTTGAGAGATTTCAGATATATCATCCCACTGACTTGCTAGGGGACCATATCAATTACCTGGTGGAGGAAATAGTGATGCTTCTGACTTTCCCTGGTGACACTAGACTCCATAAAGGTAAATTTTAATGCAATTAAAATTTAATTCATTAATTAAAACTTATCTTCAATTAATACTTCCCAATGCATATGACAGAGTATAATATAAGCCATGAGTCCATTTCCCACCTGAACTTGCTTTTATTTCAAATCAGTATGATGAAACAGCTAATTTTTCCCATCAACTGAGGATTGAATGTTCCCTCAAATTCTGTGATTTAATTAAATTCATCTGTTCTTCAAGGGCCAGGTGACCATAATGTAATTTAATGTATTGTCTTATATTCTAAGTTCTTTAATTACAGTGTATATATTCCTTATATACATATTTCTATATGTGTGTGTGTGTGTGTATATATATATATATATATATGTGTACATGGCACATAATATTAATATATGATCGTTTATACCAGCAGGGCACCTTGATTCATCATGGGAACAGATGTCCCTTTGCTTTGTGAGAAAAAAACCCAACTTAACTATAAAAGGATAAGAAACAATTACACACTAGAGTGTTAATTCTGTTAACAAAGAAGTTGCATTCCGGCAGCATTTTTATGTGGCCATAAATTGTACCATCAAACAAAGAGGTAATATTGGAAGCACAGAGATTAATTCCAGGATCCTGGGAGAACTACAGGATAAGGTTAGGGATTGGACACAGGCAAAAGTCATTAACAACAACCAATTAACCTTAAATATACACATCGTAGTCTTCGGGAGGATGGAAAGAACACGGTGATGTGAGGAGGAGGGAATGCAGTAGTCTCCAGAGATGGCCACAAGCAATTCCTTTTCCCCCTGCATGCAGGAGGGGTGGAATTGAGGACTCCTCCCCTGAATCTGGGCCGGCCTGTAACTTTCTGTGACCAGCACAATACCACAGAAATGATGCTGTGCCCTTTGGGGGCCCAGATGTGATGTGATGCTATGTTATGTTAAGTGATGTCAGGAACCCTGGCAGCTCCTGCTCTCGCTGTCATGGATCTCAGCTGACATGCTGCAAGGGGACCCAGGACAGCCTACAGAGAGAGGCCAGGAGAGGCCCAGGGCGATGGGGTGTCACTGGGAAGGGGAGGCCACTTGGAGGAGAACCGAGGTATTCCAGTAGGTTCAGCACCAGGTTCCCAGACATGTCCACCCCAAATTTAGCTACAACCACTTGCTAATGTCTCAAATCACCCCCCGTCCTTTTCTTTTTTAAAAAAAAAATAAAGGACAAGTGAATGAGTCTCAGACGTGTTTTGAGCACGGCCCATGTGACCGGCAAAGTGTTAAGGGTGCATCACTGAGAACATGACACAGCTCTTCTGGAAAAATCTAAACGGTGCCTCTTATTCATGATTTAACACTTAGCTCAAATCAGCTCTTAGAGAAACTGTTCTGACTCTCACCCTACAAATCATGGTATGTCAGGAGCCCCTCATTTATGTTCCTAAAAAACGGATCTATTTCTCTGTCATATTTGTATCTGTCTATTGGTCTGTCTTATCCACTAAACCCAACTACCGATAACTTTTATCTCCAGTGCATAACAGATGCTTACTAAAGAAATACAGTCACTCTACAATATGATTAAGTGCTAGGCTAAAAACCTATTTTTCTGGAACACAGCACTTGATGATTGGCAGATGGATGCATGGATGGACAGAATGACTAAGTGCTCTGAGAGCACAGTGGAGACTTAAAATGCATTCTCATTAAGTTTCAGCTAATTAATCAAGAATGGTATTGAACTGTTTATCATTACGATTGAGGGGAAGCTGTTGGAAGGTATGAGAACAGGATAAAGGAGGTGTGACAGAGAGGAAATTCCAGGTTCCGGATTTCTCATCTGCTGCTGAGGATAGCTGGATTATGGGATGAGATGCTCACCAATGTAGGGTTCCAAGAACGGAGATGAAGCAACTGTGCACAGAGCACGAGTGAGGCCATGAGTTAGAGGAGGAAAGACAGGAGCGTGGGGAAGCACTTTACAGGTCATGCAAAGACCCTGAACACTACATCCTGCATGCAATGTGGAGTCTTTGGAAGGTTTTAGGAGGGGAGTAATCTGACAAGATTTTGAATTGTGGAGTAATCTTTTCACTGACCCAAAGAGGGACCAAGGAGAGGAATAAAATTTCTAGTGAGACTCCACACTTCTCAGTGGAATACCCTGGTCAAGCAGACACCACCACCAACTATCAAGGCTAAATCATTTTGTTTTAAATCTGGGGATAGCTTGGCTTTTAGAGAATCTGATAATTAAGTTATCAATTTATGGAACCAAACTACTCTATTTAAAAAATCGCTGAGAAATATTAGTGGATGCCTTTAGGCACCTGGCAGATTTCCAAGTAAGTGCTTCTGGTATTTGTAAAGACCTAGATGCCCAATCTGGAACTAGATTAGATCATAAGTTATCTAAAATTGGCTGAAAACAAATCCCAACAATTCGGAGTTTGCCACAAGCAATGGCACGATTGCCTTATATTGTCTTACATCGTTGAGAACATAGCAAAAGCTGCCATGAGCTGCTGAGGAAGCTAAATTCATATTCTCACTTAAATTTAAAAAGAGTGATATGTAAATGAGTCAGAGAAATTGAGTCCAGGCAATAGGGGGAATGGATGTGTTTTGCTGTTGAGGGGAGAGCTCTGTGCCAGGTCACTAGGTACGAACACAGGATCTGTGAGAGGAGGTGGCAGTCTCCGTGCTGTTCCTGCAGACAAGCACTCACTATAAAGCTTCCACCCTTCTAAAGGCCCCCAGCTGACAGCCTCAAAACAGGCCAAGACACGGGAGCTAAATGAAGTAGACTGAGATGAGACATAGTCCTCTGGAACCAGGTGGAGACTCTCTGGTAACCACAGAGGAAGGCCAGGGCTGTCCTTTGTTTCACAGCTTTCCTGCCTTTTGAGAACTGAAATCTATGACTAGCTCCAAGGTCAGCGTATCTCCAGCTCCGTGACTGTCAGCAATGACAAAGCAGCCTCCTGAAGAACACGAGAGGGGCTCTGCCCAGGACAGGGCTCGCAGTGTCTGAGCCTGTACCCGAGCACCACCTGCGGTCACCTGGGACCCTGCCACCAGCAGGCCCAGGGATGCCTGGCCCACCCAATACCCAGGTTTCCTGGATGCATTTCTGTAAATATGAAGCACAGGGCTGTGCACACACATACAACCTGTGCTCTAAGAGCAGAATCTGGGGTTGAAACACACGGGACTGACTGCAGGGCTAGAGGTCACATTTCTTTGGGTGCAGACTTGTGCCGGCTAATCCTTCCTAGATAAGGGGGGAATGAAAATCCCACACTTACAGCGTGTTTTTTCCTTTTAAATTCTCAGTGAAAACATTTCTAAGCTGGTCTGGCCTCTTCTTCACAAATAACCACAGGAATGTGAGTTACAGCGCTTTTCCTCTACAGCCATTTTATAATCTAATTTTCACAACCATAACCTTTTACTCCTGTTCATTATTATCCCATTGGTATCACCTCCTTTCTCTCTTTATTGGGTTTTTATTACAACTATTTAAACTACTTGTTATTATTATTACTGCTACTATTATTATTGCTGCTGCTTCCAAATGGTTGTTATTTTTTCCTATCTGAAGTGAGCAATGGTTTTGAGAAGTGAATAGCAATTCATACATATTACTTTCAGGGGACAGGTTGATAATACTTCATAGAGGTCGGTAAAGCTTGTACATCTACTTAATATGCAAATATATGTGTTTATAAAATATAATTGCATACTAATATGTGAGTATTAATTACATAGAACTTCAGAGTAATACACAATATCTTCTCACTACATTTGAGAACTCTGTACATATCATAGTTCTTTCTATTTGGAACTTGTCTTGGAGATGATACTAAACAGAGCACACAACCCAGACTCTGTATATACTGCTTTGTTTTCCAATATTTGCTTGAAAGGTCCATGCTGGGTCCAAAGCGTTTTAAAGATCTTTTTTTGGTTACTGCACACCACAAGTATTTCAGTGCTGTCTGAACTGCTGAGGCAGTCTTGTCTCACCCACATGCTATAGGACTCGATAAGCTGAGGTGCGACTATGATGTACGAAGCTTGTTATAACAAGCACAGGGAGACGGAGACACCCAAATGAGCAGGTCCTTGGAAGAAGTCTCAGCAGCAAGTCAGACACTGTTTTCACTGATGCTGCCTTTGCTCAAAATACTTTGTTGTTACTCTCTTTTGAGAGTGCCTTTAGTTTATAGTGCTTATTTTACGCTTCACAGTTTACAGGTCAAACAAGGAAAAAAAATCTCATTTCATACTTGCACCAGACTTTTAGCCTATAATGACATTCCTTATCTTAATTGGCCCCCTTATTCAGCTGACTTTGATACAAATGACTTTGGGAGGGTTCCCCAAATCAAATCTGCCTTCAAAGGTGAAGACTTTTATCCAGCACATAGCATACAGTAAGTATCTGATGACAGCGTGATTGAATTAGACACCTGAGAGGGTAGCCAAAATCAGGTGCTACTGCCTCCAAAACGGAATTACATATTGCCACGAGCAATGGCACTGCTGCCTCACTGTCTTATATTATTATCTAATTTAATTTTGACACATGCTCTATTTGTTGTGTGAAGAATTTATGTGTTCTATTTCTTTTATTCCCATCTTCAAGTGCCCAAGGCGAAGGCTTGTTAATTACTTTCTCTTACTGCATACATCACACAGTGTACAAGTTCCACTGAATGACTTCACTGCAAAGATCAGGGTGGAGAGAGGAAAATACTGTAATACTGAGTGGTTAACACTCATCATAACCTGATCCTAATCTCACTTCCTGGCTGATTTTCTGCCTCAATGACCCATCGAACAGTGGGCACCATCTCTGAACCACAGAAGTTTACCCACAGCTTCCTGAACACAACTTCTGGTCCCATGCATCTATGCCTAGACTTGGGATCTTCCCTTTGCCTGAAATACTTTTTCTCCTGTAGCCTGTCTGATGACAACGTATATAGCTTCCCAAGTCCTAAACTAGTTTCAGGTGTTTGGTGAAGTCTTTTTGGACTTACCGGGCAGGAGAAAATATCTCTTGCCTTGTTTTTCCTATAGCACTTTGTAGATAAAACTACTATAGGGTCTCTCCCATGTATTATATTTCCTTGTTATATCATAGTGGAGACAGAGAGCACGGATCCCTTTTAGGTCTGGAACTATGTCTTCTTCGCAGTGCTTATCCAGGACCTGGTTGTCTGTGTGATAAAGATTAGGAATGACTAAATGATTCCAGGATGAATGAATGCCCACAAGACTGCTGTTGGTGCCTAAAACTAGCGGGACCTCCCCCTCCGCCTGGCCCACTCTTCACTAATAAGAAAACCCTGGCCTTCTGTTCGCAAATTGTCAATTAAATAGGAACTTCTGCCAATATGTCCTGGGACATAAATAAGAAGTAAATATCCACCATTCTTTCCATCCTTTCATGTACTCTTCCCTGAGGAGAAGTGACTTACATAATCGGTGAGATAGAGCAAAACAACCTTGTTCCTCTTCTTCTTACTCCTGTATCTCTTTCTCCCTTTCTCTCTCTCCCTCCCTCCCTCCCTCCCTCCCTCTCTCTCTCTCTCTCTCTCTCTTTCTCTCTCTCCCTCTGTCTCCCTCCCTCTCTCTCTCTCTCTCTCTCTCTCTCTGTCTCTCTTGCCGCCTGGCACATAGATATGTAGAAAGAGCTGGAGTTTCACATTGGCTGCTTCTACATGTGATAGGCAGATGAGAAAGGATCAGCTTCAACAAGCTCCCACTTTCTTTGCTGCCTCTAAGGTGGGCAAGTTCAGTGTAGAGGGAAACAAGTAGAAAACACGACTTGACTTTACCAGGGACCCTGTGTGTTGGGTAATAGACACTCTTGGTTACAACTCAATATTCATTTCCTGCTCTCCTTCTTCCGTCTACTGAAACCTATTTCTCCCAAGTAGCTGAAGAAAAGGTGACTTTTTCCCCAGCTTCAGAATATTCTGATTTGTCTAAACCCATCATGGTAACCCTATTACTCCTGCTGGGATTTAGGAATGAGCATATGACCCAATTGTGGCCAAGGAGATGTGAGGGAAAGTCATGAGGGGCTTCCAGGAAAATGTCCTTACTCCTGAGCAAGAGTGGAGTCTTTCTTCTTCCTCTGGATGTTTCTGTCTAGGTATCACACCTGTAACCAACACAGCCCTCTTCCTTCCAGCCTAAGGCTGAAGCCAACAGATAGAGAGGGACAAACACCAAGAAAATACCTGAGCAGTAGCACCACAGCCCTGACATCCTGTAGCATATCTACCTATGGGCTTCTTGTTATATGAAATGATACATTACCTTATTTTTAAGCTGGCTTTACTTGGTGATTTCCATTCCTCATAGGCAAGACTGTGCTAATTGACCCAGCAATAAAGCTGATACTGTGTTTAATTCCCCATCTGACCCTTGTGTTTATCAGTTGGTTGGCACCCATAAGGGAAAATGATATAATTATATTGCTGGAATTTTCACACTCCTTTGCCAAACCTACTCAAAGTTACACCATTGACCTTATAAAATCTCTTGTGAAATTACGTGCTTTGTGTACCAACAGTAATCTGTTTGGCAGAAGTATGGTCAATATTTTCTAAATGAACACATATACATTATCCATATGTCTTACTATCTTACAATTTGATTAACATTTTTGTCTACGTAGAAAGAGAAGTTACAGCTATATTTCTTAGATAGCGTCACAAATATCACAAATATCATGGTACTGATACCATGTTATTTGAAGAGTAATTACAGGTACCCAAGATTTACATAACTTCTTTCTGTTATAATGTATTCTTCTGCTTGGATTGAAATTCCTAATCTGTTTGTTTTAATGTTACAGTTTTGATGGGGAGTTTTGTACCATCTAAAAATGAAGGTAGGCAACAAGATCTAGTCTTTATAGCCCACATATTTATCTCTCTGCCTTTATAAATTTATGTTAGGACATCACTCAAGGGGTATTTCTCAGAACACAAGTCCTGCTAGATGCTCAACGAAAAATGCTGGGGGGTTGCATTATATGATATTCCCTTCCTGGAGAGTCGTAAGGCACGTCAGCCTAGCCAGACCTCTTATAAGTCCTAAATAATAAAACCTGTTTAAATTTATTTTACTCAGTTTCCTAAACTTATTTTGACAAAATATCTATTAAAATTCCATGTAAGTAATATTCTGCAGAACATATTTTGGGGAATGCTGTCATAAGATGGTTGTTATCAAGCAGCTTAAAAATGGAATGGTTATCCTCCAAATATATGGAGGATATCCATATATCCTCCAAATATCCACCTGTTGTTAGATATGTTTTTCATTGGTGGTCAATAAGAAAATATTTAGTTGGCTCTCAGGGAATCTGAAATCCAAAATATCAAATGGAACAGGAATTCATAAAACAGAAAGGTAAATTGAGACACTGTTACAAGAGAAGATTAAAGACTAAAGCCATTCAATATAATACGTAATAATACATGATCATGACTAAGCATAGGAGTCTCTTTGAGATAATTTCTTACAAAAGTAATTATGGAGATGAAATCAGGGGGAGACTTGCACTCCTCCAACTAGAACTGTAAACAGGAGGATATGATTTGTAACTTAATAGCCAGTAACAACTGAGCGTCAGGGCAGAACCAAGTGAGAGCTGGTTAAATTGGGCAGACACTCAGCTAGTGGCTTAGCGTGGAAATGTAAATTTCAGACTATTTCTGGATTCTTTAATCCATCAATATTCAAAAGTATTTCCATGATTTTGATCATTAAGCAACTAGAACATTCAATTGTCTAAGATCCACTCTTTATTCATGACGGTAAAAAATGAATACGATTAAAAAAGAGAGGTCATAAAAGTCTACCTTGTTCCATGAAACCGCTGGACCAGGAACATTTTCAAAGTGTTAAAGAAATGTGCAGCAGGAGGGCATCAGCACAAAGCTTTTACAAATTAATCATCTTGGCTCCAGTCACCCCGTGAACCCCCTTCAGCTCCGCCGTACATCATTGCCCAGCTGTGCTCATTTATAGAGAAATGTGCTTTTTAAAAATCATCTATGGTTTTATGTATATTCAACTGTTGGTTATCTACCTGAGAGTCTTCCTCGTTATGGACAATTCACAAAACATTTTAAAATCCTGGACCAGCTTCCTGCTTAACCAACATGCTTTGTAGCCATGTCCTCTACTGCTCCCTTTGTGAGTGATTAGAGAATAGAAGCTCATTTTAATACCCTTCTAGATAAAATATAATTAGGTAAATAGATCTGTCAAAAATCATATTAAAATTCCAAGCCAAATAGAAATGTCTTTGGAATTATTTGTGCTAAAGTTCCCTTCAATTGTCATTAATAATTAAAACCACCCTTCTTTGTTTATTCTCCCTTTCATTAAAAAATAGGGCCTATTAGAGCAGGGATCACATCTTCCTGTTACATAATAGCACATAAGCTACCCTTGAGAGGTATACACACTGTAGACAGTCAATGGATAATGGATTTGCTAACAAAATATCTTTACAAAATCACTGGACATGGGCATAGGACTCACACAAAGCTCTTATTCTAATGAGGCATCTTGGACTAGCTTATAGTTATAATCATTCCAAAGTCTGTATTTCCTCCCATCCCCAAATCATGGTCACTCACACATAAGGGGTAGTCTGTAGGATATTAAGTCAGTGGTGTGAGCCAAATAATAATTTCACTATGGTGTGGATCTAGTTAAATTCTATACCCCAAAACGCTTCAGTTTTATACAAAATTGCCTATTCTAAGAGGAAAAAGGTATGACTCTGCCTCATTCTTGTGCTTATGTATTTTGAGCCATATAATCACTGTATTCCTAGAATTTCAGCATATTCATGTTAAAAGGAACACTAAATGAAATCCCCAACTCAATTTCCTTATTTTACATTTTTAAAAATCAGTGCAAAAGAGGTTACTGACTACCCCATCATACAACTGGTTAAGAACAGAGCCATGACAAGAGCCCAGATGTTTTCCCTAGTATTCCGTGACCAAGTCACTGAACCAAGCTGAAAGATGCCCAGGAGAGAATGATTTGTGGGGACACGCACACATATCTACCATAGGTTTAGCATCATGAAGTACTGCTCCATGAAGACCAAGGTAGAGAACTTCTAGTTTAAAATGAGAGAGTAAAGACCTCTGCTTCTCCTTGCCCCCTGAAGCCAACCGAATCTAAGAAAGAAGGTTAGAAATTTAAAAAGAAACACAATAAAATATTCACTTAATGCAATGAGAGCAGTAAAACAAAACAGAGGAACATAAAAGACATGAGATATAGAAAAAAAGTAAAATGGCGGACATAAACTCAACTATATCAATAATAACATAAAATGTGAATGGATTAAATAACCCAAAAGGCAGAAATTGTCAGACTGGATAAAAAGCAAGATCCAACAATACGCTATCTCCAGGAGATATACTTTAGATTCAAAAATACAAACAGGTTGTAAGTAATAGGATGAAAAAGATATATCATGCCAACAGTAGCTGAAGACACTGAGAAAAGAAGAGCAAACTAAGCCCAAAGCAAGAATAAGAAAGGAAATAATAAAGATTATAGTGGAGATAAACAGAATAGAAAAAAAAAATAGAAACAGTGAAACCAAAAGTTGGTCCTTTGAAAAGATCAATAAAACTGACAAACCCTTAACTAGGCTGATCCAAGAAAAGAAAGAATATATTCAAATTACTAAAACTAGAAATGAAATATGGGACATTACTACTGACTTTACAGGAATAAAAAGGATTATAAGGGAATACTGGACAACTATACGCCAACAAATTAAACAATTAAGATGCAATGGATGAGTTCTTAGACACAAACTACCAAAACTGACTTAAAGAGAAATAAAATATCTTATAACAAATAAGGACTAATACTTTTTTTTAAAAAACTATCCCCAAAGAAAAGTCCAAGCTCAGGTGGGTTCACTGGTGAATTTTACAAAACACTTAAAGAATAATTAATAAAATTCTTCACAACCTCTTCCATAAAATAGAAGTGGAGGAAACACTTCCTAATTAATTGTATGAGGCTAGTATTACCCTCATGACAAAACCAGAAAAAGGCATCACAAGGAAAAAACCCCACAGATCTATATCTCTTCTGAATAAGATGCAAAAACCTTCAATGACATGCTAGCAAATCAAATCTTCCTAGATTTATATCAAAAAGAGCGTACACCATGAATAAGGGGCTTACAAGTTTGGTTTAACATCTGAAAATCAGTGAATTTAATACACATATCAATAGAATAGGACCAAAACTACATGTCCATCTCAATAAATGCAGGATAAGCATTTGATAAAATTCAACTCCCTTTTGTGATAAAACACTCAACAAACTAGGAATAAGGGAATTTATTCAAACTGATAAAGGGCATCAAAGAAATAGCCACAGCTAACATCATATTTAATTGTGAAAGACTAGATACTTTCTCCCTAAAATCAGGAACAAAACAAGTATGTTTGCTCTTGCCACTTTGATTTAACATTTTACAGGAGGTTTTCACCATGGCACAGTTATGGTCAACTGATGTTCAACCAGGGTGCCAAACAATTTAATGGGGAAAAGAAAAGTCTTTTCAATAAATGAAGCTGGGACAAATGGATATCCACACGCAAAAGGATAACATTGGACCCCTACCTCATGCTATATATAAAAATTAATTCGAGTATGTCAAAGATATAAATGTAACAGCTAAAATTATTAAATTTTTAAAAGAAAACACAGGCATAAATCTTCATGACTTTGGATTAAGCAGCGGTTTCTTAGATGTGACACTTAAGCCATAAGCAATAAAGTAAAAAATAGATAAACTAGACCATTAACATTGTCAAACTTTTGTTTTTCAAAATATACCATTAAGAATGTGAAACAACCACCCACAGAAAGGGAGAAATTTTTGCAAACCATAAAGCTGATAAGGGGCTTGTATTTAGGATACATAAACAACTTTTATAACTTAGTAATAAAAAGAAAAATAACCCAATTTAAGAAATGGGCAAAGGACCAGAACAGAAATTTTTCCAAATAAGATACACAAATGGACAATAAGTATCTGAAGAGATAGATGCTCAACATCATTAGTCATCAGGGAAATGAAAGTCAAAACTACAAACACAACTTCACATCCACTAGGAAGGCTATAATTTAAAAAAACAGACGTTAGCAAGTGTTGGCAAGGATGTGAAGAAACTGGAACTGTCATGTAATGTTAGTGGGGATGTAAATTTGTGCAGCCACTTTGGAAAATAGTCTGGCAGTTCCTCAAAGGTTAAACATGGAATTACAATATGACCCAGCAATTTAACTTCTTGGAATATATCCAAGAAAACTGAAAACATACATCACCAGAAATACTTGTACACAAATGTTCACAGCAGCATTTTTAACAAGAGCCAAAAAGTGAAAACAATCCAATTGCTCATCAACTGATGAATTAAATAAAATGTGGTATATTCATGCAATGAATATTATTCAGCAGTAAAAAGAAAGAAATTTCTGACATACATTACAACATGGTTGAACTTTGAAAACATTATGCTAAGTGAAAGAGGTCAAATGCAAAAGACCACATATCGTGTGATTCCATTTATATGCATGTCTAGGACAGGTTAGTCTGTAGAGACAAAGAATTTAGTGGTTACTCAGGGCTGGGGAATTGTGGGGAAATAGTGACTAATGGGTATGGAGTTTCTTTTTGTGTTGATAAAAATGTTCTAAAGTTGACTGTGATGATGATTGGACAACTCTATGAATATACTAAAGTAAAACCCATTAAATCATATAATTTAAAATGGTGAACTGTTCCATATGTAAATTATGTCTCAATAAAGCTGTTATATAAAAAAGAAACCCCATCTTTAATAACATTTGGAAATGGTTGAAGAACATACCACTACATATGAAGAAAAGGACTCTGTGAGCAGGGCAGGCAGTTGAGGGGCACAGAGAGAGGACTACAGACACTGCAGATCTTAGGTAGGGATAGTAGGGCAAATGATCCTTCTACTTAGGTGGCATCCGAAGGGGAAAAAACAGGAAAACCCAGCTTGGAACAACAAGGTCTAGTTCTGTGGTCCGTGGACCGAGCCTCCCTGCGCTCAGTGTGACACAAAGCATGGCAGGGAAGAGAAGGTTGAGTGAGGAAACAATTATCATGGCATGTTTGAAGCCAGACTGTCCATGTGGCCAAGTGGAGGAAAACCTGTGTATGACACACGTTCCTGAAATTACCTTTTTGCCAACTGAAGACAAGTCAAAGTTCAAGCACCACACAAGAGACTCGTCCTGAGTATCTTACACACCAGCCAAGAGCAGATTCACTGTGTGGGGCAGAGATGCATGAGGACACAGAAGACATTAGAACAAGTTGCAAACTGTGTCGTCCTGACCCTTGTTCCTTCCCCACTCTCTCTTTGTGCAAACGGCTAGAAAAGGAAAAGTTCTTGTCTGTGATGATGAGTAAACACCAAAAAGGAAGAACATGCGACTTATGCAAGGATACTGCCTAAATTAAAAAAAAAAGAGAAAAATGCAACAAACAGAAGGCCAGAGAAAGAAGAATGTGTATCAGATAAAAAGTACCACAGAGCAGATAAAATGTACATCACATGCCCTCTAAGTAACAAGAGCCCAAAGAAGGAATAAAAGGATAGAAGTGCTCGGTAAGATGAGACACAACAAAGAAGCAGCTCGAAAGTGAGCTGATAGATCTTGGGAAAGCAGCGGAAGGGAAAAACAAAATCATCACATAAGTGAAAGTCACATAAAAGTCACCACAAAGAAAAACAGGCTTTACTGAGACTATACTCAGAGGCATCTAGGACTAACTTGAGAAAAATGAACAAAATAAAATTGAAAAGGACAAAAAAGTTGATTAACATTAGTAAAATAAAAACGAAAGACAAAATATACAACTGGAAATTATAGATGTCATTAAAAAATTAATAATATAATAACAAGGTATCTTTAAAAAGGGAAAATTAATTCTACAGAAAGTATAAAATTTCAGTGACTACTTGTAGAAATTGACTACAAATGAGAATATTGTAGTGAATTTATTGAAAAACAATAGTAAAGAATTCTATAGGTATCCAGACAAAAGAAAAGGAAATCAGGTGGCCTTAATTCTCTTAGTTGTAATGATTGGTACCAAGAGAAAGTAGAACTGTGTCTGCAAAATCCTCAGGGAAAGAAGGTATGACTTGATAATTTTCATACGTAGAAAACCTGCTAAAGAGATGGTGATATATATTTTCAACAAACAAAATCTCGGGGACTTTAACTCTCATGAGCATTAAAAAAAAATTATTAAATAAGAAATTTCCAACAACCAAGAGATGGATAAGGTAGCTGCGGTAAAAGAAAGAGTGGAGAACATAGCATCCAAGCAAATGCAGAACTATTTCTAAACAACTGGGAATGTAAGTAATATTAATTATAACAACACGTAAATAATAATATGACTAGCGTAGTTTGAGGGGTCGAGTGGAGTAGAGAAAGTGGGAGGTAATGCAATAGATTAGATTTCCTTATATCAGGGACGTGTGTCAACTGAGAATGTTTACAGTTTAACAATCAAATTATTGATAAAATGCAAGAAGTGCATTACTATTCTTCATGCAACAGCTATTTAATGAACAGGTACTAAGCTATTTACTGCAGGTACTAAGGATACAGTAGCGAGCAAAGTCAAGCTCCTCCTGACCACACCCTAGTGGGGAAGACAGAAGACAAACAATAACTTAATCTCACAGAGTGATCCATGTGAAGGAAGGAGGATAGGGAGGTAGGGCGTGCTGGGGTGGACCGTGAACTCATTTACATAGTGCGGTTGAGGAAACCTCCTCAAGCCAAGTGGCATTTGAGCAGGAAACAGAATGATGAAGAGACATGGTACTGGAAAATTTGGGGGAAGAGCATTCCAGGTGGAGTAAGGGCAAAGGTGAGGACCTGGAAGCTGTAGGTGGATTCACGTGTGCGGCCGGACGAGATGGGTAAAGCAGAGAAAGCCCTAGGCAGAGAGGTGGGCGAGAGCTGGAAGGCACAGGGGCTTGGGGACCGTGTGCGGAGTCAAGGTTCCATCCTAAGGGGTATGGGAAGCCAAAAGAGAAGTATGAACAGGGGAGTGATTGAATTTGTATTTCAGCATACAAAATACTGTGCCGTGTAGGCAACAGGAAGGCCAGCTTGGACATAGAAGGACCAGCCAAGAGGCAACTGCAGTGGCGGAGTGAGAGACGATAGTGGTTTGGGATGTGGGGAGAGAAGTTAAGTTTAGGGTCTGTCTTAAAGCTGACAATGACAGGACCTCATTTTTAACTTTAAAATGTATCCTGCTGGGTGATTCATGAGGGTCTGGATGAGATGTGGGGCAAAGAGGAAGCGAAGAGACTTCGGAGTTTTTTGCATCCGTGTCTGGGTACGTGGTGTGTCCTTTCACTGACACAGCCAAGGCTGGAGAGGGGCAGGTCGGGTCATGCCAAGGTTGGGATGCGTATCACACATCTGAAGGGAGGTGTTCACGGCAAGCTGGATATATGAGTTTCGAGCTCAGAGAAGAGTGTGGTATGACAGATACCAATTTGGAAGGCATTAACATATAGATGGTATTTAAAGCCCTGGAAATGAAGAGATTACACACTGGCAATTCACAGTGAAGATCTTCACGTCATGACTTTTCACAGCAAAGAGCACAAGCATCGAAGAAGCATGGTCTGCAGTGGGAACCTAGGTCTTTTCACTTCCCTAACCCTTTGTTAGTTTGTCTGGTAAGCTAAGTGGAATGTAAGTGGTAAGCAACAACATCTAAGTCTCCCACAGCCTGAAAGGACCATATTAGAATGATCTAATTTCATAGAGGGTGAAGTCAGATACTTTATTTCCTACAAAGTTTGCTTGTTTCCTTTGATTTCCAGAATGTAAAATTGATTGGGATGTTCAGTTTTCATCAAATTTCACAGTTGACAGCAATCTACACTCAAGTAGATGTTTGAAACTCTACGCTTAGTTGTGGGTTTCTTAAATATGCAACAAACAATTTAAGGTACTGCATATAACCAGAGAGACAATAATTTCTGTTGCCAATCCTGGTGGCAAAGTATTATGAAAAGGAAATGCAACCTGCTCAGGATACATTCCAAAGTGTATAAAATTCAGTCTGCCTGCCATGTAAACTCAGTCATGCAGGAGTTAACAAACAGAACGTACTTATGTAAGTGGAGAAAAGTAACTCTGCTCTTCAGTCCTTCCTGAGTCATTCTGTTTGGATGGAGGAGATCACAACTTACAACTTTTGCTTAAGCAACTTACACCTTTTGCACATTCATTACAACATATGCATTAAATGTTGTTTTAAAATGAGTCCAGTCTAATTTCCTTAAAAAAAGTGATTAACTCTCATTATTGCCTAATGTGGTGGGCTAATTACTTAAAATGAAAAGAAGTCTTACTTAATGGGATACTAATAACTAGCTTTCTCAGTAGTGTTTGTGTGTGCATGTGTGTGTGTGTGAAAAGTCTACTATTTTCCAAGTATCTTCAAAAATTACTAGCTCTTCTCCCTGTTTCTGATAACTACTTCAAATAGGTAAGTATTGTAGCTTTCTTTTTTTGCGGTATGCGAGCCTCTCACTGTTGTGGCCTCTCCCATCGCGGAGCACAGGCTCCGGACACACAGGCTCAGCGGCCATGGTTCACGGGCCCAGCCGCTCCGCAGCATGTGGGATCTTCCCGGACCGGGGCACGAACCCGTGTCCCCTACATCGGCAAGCGGACTCCCAACCACTGCGCCACCAGGGAAGCCCTGTAGCTTTTTGATAAAGTACAGCCCTAGGCTATACCTACACATACAAAAAGCTAAAAATAATTAATAATTCAGGCCAGTAATTAATTGTTTTAACCATCGGGTGTTAAAGCACTGTTGTGGAATTTTTTCACACAGAATTGATAGCTGGACTTGACTGTGTGCCACCCCTGACTATTTTTTTTCCATGAAAACTATAGGTACATAATCGTATCTACAAAACTGTGAAAATTCGGTTGCTCCTCTGGACATTTCCTGTGAGCTGTACCTGGTGAACGTGAATCATCTGCGTCACACCACGTGGCCATTCAACCCCTGGGACCACCATCGCGCCACATCCACATGCTCTGCAATCCTGTTTTCATCATGTCATAGGTTAAGTGTCAGTCCCCCCACCCCCATCCCCCAAGCCCAACTTCATCCTTTGTGACGCCGTCATCCTGATCATGTGGTCTGCTCTTTCCTTCCCCGAACTCATCCACCTGCCCACTCACCCCTGAAATCCTTCCACTGTGATTTCTAAAATCCATGGAGCTCCCTAAAATCCCCTGCCCCCAGTGTTTCCTCCAGCTCTGTGCCCAACCTGCACTCACCAGGCTGCTGCATCCCTGCACCTTCTCAAGGCGTGACTGCTTCTCCCTCCCAGCCCAGGTGACCCAGGTTTGTTGGTGGGACTGAGGCCAGACTTTTCATTGCTTCCACGTCCTTATGCCCAGACTCCTCACATCCTGTACAACCTGCTCTTACGATGCTCATGCCGTCTAGCGTATGACCCTCTCTGCCTTCTCCTTGCCGTCATCCTGACCTCTCCCACCCGCTCCTCACTGACTGAAGTCTCTGGGTCTGGACTGGAGCTGTCCATCTTAGAGTACACAGGCCACTCATCTAAAAATACAGTTTCTAATAATTTCCCTCCTTGTTTTCAACAATCTTTTCCTGTCCATTTCAGCCACTTAATCCAGCTTACATCTTTACACCCTTACTACGTCTCATTGACCTTGCATTTTCTCCATCTCCAAAACCTGGAATTCAAGCATCTCCAACTCTTATCACAGCCTCCTAGTTTCCAGCGTGTTTGCTCATTTACCCTGTAGCTGCTGGGTCCATTTTTCTACTCCCCAGTTTCTACTCCTTCAGCCTGCTTTGTTCTGGCTTTCTCTCCTTTTATTCCACCTAAGCAGTTTTTAGGGCACCGTGTCGCTCCATGCCACCGAGTTTACTGGATCCTTTGAGTTCTCATGTCATTTGATCTCTCAGCATCTGGCTTTTTCTTCCTAAAGCACCAGTATCTCTTGGTTCTACTCACTCCAGAGGCTCCTGACTTTCCTTTTACTACTCTGTCTGTTGAAATATGTTCCTTAGTCTAGGAATTAAATGTTGGGGTGTCTCAAAGATGATTCTGAGGTACTCTTCTCATTCTATTTTCCCTGCCTAGGTGACAGCTCACCCCATCCTGAACTCTGTCAACCATAAACAGATGGCCCCAGAATGTGCACATCTCGCCAAGACCTGTCTCTGAGCTCCAGACAGAAGGATACAATTGCCTCCTTGCTCTTTGCATCGCAGTGTCTCAAAGCCACATTCAACTCAACAGTTTCAAATACAAAAATCATGGTTCTACCTCACAAAACTGGTCCCCTTTCAGCATTCTTACTCTTGTTTATGTAAACAAGAAGCCAAGACTCACTCCTGGTGACTCTCCTATCCTAATTCCCATGCCCACATGGTCACAATATCCTGTCCATTTCACCTACCAAATACCTGCTGAAGGTGAGGGTGTCCGTCAACACCATCATCGCCACTGCAGCATGAGCCACGGTCATTTCTCAGCTGGACTTCTGCCAATCACTCACGCCTGACTTTATCTGGTTTTCAATGCTGCTGTGGGCATAATTTTTTTAAAATATAAATCTGATCCTGCCATACGTCTTCTGGAAACACTTCAATGGTTTCCTGTCTTCTTCACATAAAGACCCTTTTCCATCTGTCATCTCAATTCCCACTCTGCTCACCCTAGATCTTTGCACTCCAACCACACTCAAGTTTCTGTTTTTTGGAGGGAGGGTTTCTTGAATACATACACTGCCTTATGCCTCTGGGCCTCTGGACCTGCTGTTCCTTTGCCTGGAATGTTCCCTTCCCTCTTCACCAAGTTAACGCCTATACAACCTCAGATCCTAGCTCAAACGTCGCCTCTGCAGGGTGAGCTTCATTGACTGGCCCCCATTTAACAACCCCATGAGCTTAAATTCACCTTTTATACCTCCCCATAGCACCAACCCTTGTTTATTTTATATTGCTGTCCAAATCGTGGTTTACATTTAATAATACACTTATTTGATTAATCTCTCCCTTCCCTAGACTATAAGCTCCACAGAACAGGGCCAGAGTCTCTTTCAATTCCTGATAGTATCTGCAGTGCCCAGACAATGCCTAGCACTGCAGGTGGTCAATAAATATCTAAAGCATCAATGGGTGAAGATATGAATGACTTATGTGGCTATGCAAAATATAAGGGCAAGTCCGAGCTCCTTGGAGAAGATGTAGATGATTGCATAAACACAGCAGTGATACCAAACTATCTTACATGAAAACTCAAAGGTCATCTTCTCCCCATAACCCATAATAGAGTCAGAGATCACAACTTCAAACATTGTTTTCAGCTTATACAGAGATACGATACAATTTTCCTTTGTACCTTAACTTTGTCTCTTTGTTTGGTTTTATTGTGATAAATGATCACTGTTATGAGTTGAACTGTGTTTCCCCAAAATTCATGTATTGAAACCCAAACCCCTAATACCTCAGAATGTGACCTTATTTGGAAATAGGTCCAATGTAATTAGCTACATTAAGAAGAAGTCTGAGGGTAGGCTCTAATCCAATACTACTGGTGTCCTTATAAAACGGGGACATTTGGACATAGAGACAAACACTCACCGTGTGAACATGAACGCAAACATCAGAGTGATGTGTCTACAAGCCAAGGACTGCCAGAGATCGCCAGGAACTACCAGAAACTAGGAGAAAGGCCTGGAACAGATTCTCCTTTATGGCCTCAGAAGAAACTAACACTGTCAACACCTTGATTTCAGACTTCTAGCCTCCAAGCTCTGAGAGAGTAAGTCTCTGTTATTTAAGTTACCCAGGAAACTAGCATAAGTACCAAAAAGGATTTTGACCTCAATGTTTCATTTGGAGGGAACCGGACCACTCAGAGGCTCAGGGTGTGGTAAATCTTTTAAAGTTCTATGAAAAAGTTATTCTTAAATTAAAATCTTAAAATATGCCTGCAAACTCACAAATAACAAACAAATCATACCAAAACAAAACAATAACAGCAACTAAGCTCTCTGAAAAATCTATAATTTGAAGGAAAAGGAGTTAAAATGTATTTCCATGAACTCAGTGCTAATTACAAATAATAATAAGGTGGACATAATTTAGATTCAGTATTAATTTACAATATTATGCATTCTTTTCCTGATTATGCCCTAAGGATTTTTCAAATGAAAACTAAATTCTTTCTTTTGACGTTTGCTTGCTTCATGTATTTATTTGGCAAATATTAGGGTGGTTATTAATGTAGTTGGCACTGTATACACCTTAAATATTCAGAGATAGAGAAGATGTTCCTTCTATTTACATGGTACCACAATCCCACCTTGTCTAAAAAATATAATATGGATATAATTTAGATTTCAGTATTAATTTATAACATTATGTATATTTTCTTGATTATACCCGAAGGATTGTTTAAGTGAAAACCAAAGATGTTTAGCACATATATAGTTATTATACAGCCAGACAGTGGGTACCTGGAGGGCAGAGGAAAGACTAAAGTGGGTGGGTGGAGCAATGGTTAGGAATCAAAGAGGAAGTCACAGAAACAGGCAAAATACAAAAAGAATGCCTCAGCTGCGAGCAATACTTTGCAAATTTGGGGTCAGGACTCCTGCTTTGCTTTTGTATTTTCTGGATCTTCCAAAACTATTTGAACCTAGAAAAGATATTAGGGCTCATTGAACCCAAACTCTTCTTTTTATTTAATTTTAAATTTTCTATTATAAAATATTTTCACTCTCATGGTGAGACAGATGTCCATATTCTTCCAACTGGGTGTTGGACATACACTGATATAAAATCAATATCTTGGTCCTAGTTAGAGATTGTAATTCATAGTCATCCAAATTGGGGTGGAGATTCTATCAGGTACATACAAGCCTGTATCAACTGTGAAGATTCTAAGGATTCTCTTCTGCTTGTGATTTAATCTCAAATCTGGTCTGATTCTGAACAATACACAGAAGGATCCATTCTTCTGGTAGTTCCTCCTCTTAGAGGACATTTATTAAGGATGGGGACTGGAGATGCTGGAAGGGCTTTCTTCAGGGCACTGCCATTGATGGGGAGTACACAGATAATCAACTTCGCTATCTCCAAAGATTCTCCCTCCCCAGCATTTCCCAAACCCACCAGCACTACCCGGACCTGGGCCACGTTCACTGCTGCTGGAGGAGCTGGAAGTCCAAGCTCTTCCTCTTGAGGATGAACCAGAGAAGTGAAGTGACTTATTTGCTGTTACCACAAGCAAAATTGGCAGATCTGAGTCTTGAGTCCAGATATTCCACTTAGTATCCAGTTTTCTTTTGACAGCAGTGTACTAGTAATAAATTGATTTCATTAAGTAGATCAAATTTCAGTAGTTACGGAGATACCCTAAAGAGTTCCTATATTAGAAAAATGACCCAAAGAAAGAAAATATCAGCACTGTTGTACAGAAATATAAAAAAAAAGTATTTTTCATTATTTTCACTCTGGTATCTTGGTGAAAGTGAAGACGAAGTTAACACCTTAGTCACTGAAGCTCAGAGGTCCCTGCTGTTTGGGATGTTCTGTAACCATTTAGGGAGCTATAAGGAGAGAGTTTGCCCCTGAAAGTTATATTATGTGAGCACAGGAATTCTCTGGGCCTCTGTTTCTTCATTTTAAAGCTGGAATAATACCTTCTTTTACAGTATCTGGGAAATTACAGATACTCATTAAATGGTCTTCCCTCTCTTGGACTAAGCCTTTCACACCCCAAAACAAAAGACTATCCTGGGATACATGCCCCAAAGCCTCATTACTTAGCAGATCCCACTACTTATAATTCTGTTCTGAGAGTTAGACTTGGAAATCTTATTTGTTCACTAGGAGAAGAGCACAGCAAAGCATCAAAGGGACATTTGCAATGAGCTTAGACAGGTGTTCTCTAAGAAAACTTGAGGTAAACTCAACTGAGTCATTCACTTGCTGACAGCAGCAATGAATGTATTTTCATGCATCTTATTTTTCTGTCCTGGAGATCATTCAATAATTCACACTGAAACCAGCAATTACTCTTAAGAACTAGCAGATAAGAAACTTGATTTCTAAAGTAAACGGTATTTGGATATTCAGTGGCCAGATGTAGATTTGTATAGATGGAAAGACTGACTTCAGAAATACTCTCATAATATCAAAACTTTTTTCTAAACATATTAATCTTTAAATAATTTCTGTTGCTTTAAGTATGCACGTGTATATTAATTAATTAATTATACATAGTGAAGCAGCTGCTGCCAGTTCTACTAGGACACCTTGCAAACAATTTCAATCTTCTTTTCTGAACAGTGAGGACCCAAACCATGCTTGGAAAGGCAATTTTCCATACTGACATTCTGCTCCTTTGGAAATGTCCGTGTTGTCTCCTTGCCTGTCATTCAGTGTTCTGAATTAGCTGTCTAATCTGTCTCATCCCCTGGCATTTTCATTTACAAATATTTGATGATAAATAAGTGCACATGCCAAAAGACCCCTTGAAAATCTTTTGGAGGAATTATACAAGGTATATAGAAAAATGATCTTGTGGCATAATGAAATTGGAAAAATAACTACACCTGAAATCACTCTATGTAGTTTCACACTGCATTATGGTGAGACGTATACTTGTTAATGGGCAATAAATTATGTTTTCAAGGACCCCTCAAATTTCTCAAAGTGTGATGTTTTTCTGTTCACTTTTTAAAATTCCCAGGTAAGGAAACCCGTTGAGAAAGGGAGACTTCTGATGAGTTGCAAGGAGGCAGCATGTTTTAGGGCAGTCTAATAGACAGATTTGTCAAAACCTATTATTCTGCTAAAACATTTGCTATCCTGCCAAAGTGTTCTTAGTTCAATTTCAGTTAAATACATTAACTTCCCTGAGTCTGGAATTTTCAAAGAATGCTACAGAAATTTAACCACAGGCTTTAGAACCATAACACATGGCTAGGAGTCCTGATTTAGTCATTTAACAGTTATTTAAGTGTACCTGTCTTCCTCCATTTGGGGACTGTTTTCAAAGAAAAGACTTGAAAAAATGATATTTAGCATTAATCATAATACAAACCACAAACCATCAGACATACTGTAAGGATCTGTTTTAGCCCTGTTATTCACAGAGATAGAGATTTTTTTCTCCTACTCTAGGTTTTCCTTTCATTTATATACCCAAATTTATAAACATATGTGACCAACATGAAAATCATCACTGGTCTAAATCACGTGTGACATGCACGCAATATTAATTTTTATCAAAATCATATATGCACTTATATTTACTTTCACTCTCAGCTCCTTCCTTCAGCCCTTATTTTATGCTCATAAATACTAGGAGGATGGACCCTGGAGGAAAGGCTTAGCGGCACCAACAAAACCAATGCAGCAGGACATACAATGGTTCTGGAAAATTACAGCGGCTATAAGCTTACTTTCTTTCACTGAATTTTTTTGTTTTTTGTTTTTTGCAGTATGCAGGTCTCTCACTGTTGTGGCCTCTCCCGTTGCGGAGCACAGGCTCCGGACGCGCAGGCTCAGCGGCCATGGCTCACGGGCCCAGCCGCTCCGCGGCATGTGGGATCTTCCCAGACCGGGACACGAAGCCGTGTCCCCTGCATCGGCAGGCGGGCTCTCAACCACTGCGCCACCAGGGAAGCCCTCATTGAATTTTTTATTCACTATTATCTGAAGGGTGTATCATCTTTGAAATGGCTGCATTATTTACAGGAAAAAATGACTGCATGCCAATTTCATAACAAGAAAAGAATAATTCTGGTAATTTTCCTTCTAGCCTTTTTTAAAGCTCTGATTATAAAAGATGGCACAACTCACAAATATATGAAGTTTTAAGAAATTTAATTAAATATCTTATTTATAATAGGTTGTTAAAGAAACTAAAAGTGCTTTGGAAGTGTATCTTTAAGTTTTTGTAATGAGTGTATACAGTTGGAATCTTATATAAATGATTTCTCCTTTCCACACATAGAGTAGTATGAGAGGCAAACCACAGGTCTGTTCCAGTAAGGGAATTCTCATGTGTGTTGCAAAAAAAAATTGGATAGCTATTTCATAATATATTTACCCCTTCTGGAACATTTGCAAATTAAAGCTTAATTGTCCCATCAGGAAACCAGGGCATCTTTCACTGAAACTACAGGTAGTACCTTTAACCTGTCAATGATAAGTAGACTGATAGTCACTTCTTTTCCACACATTTTAGTTCCACAGATAATAGTGCCAGCTTTTCTAGCAGGGCATTAATATCAAATAATTATTCCAGAATATAAATCCTAAGAAACAATTTTATATGTTTCTTGGTTTTAATTATATTTAACCCAAATCATTGTCAGAGACTGTCAAATACACAAAGAATGTAGCATGATGACAATAAACTGTGTTTCCACATTTATTTCTTC
Source organism: Tursiops truncatus (assembly GCF_011762595.2). Classification (NCBI taxonomy): domain Eukaryota; kingdom Metazoa; phylum Chordata; class Mammalia; order Artiodactyla; family Delphinidae; genus Tursiops; species Tursiops truncatus. Next base: position 97,325,362 of record NC_047042.1, on the reverse strand, counting down.
AACAAATAACCTATCTTCTCTTTATTCCAAATTGTGACTATCATATTAGAAAATATGATAATGCCACTTGTCTCTATTTAGAAAGCATTGGATAAAGGAATGAATATAATTTTCAGTGGCACAGTAATCAAAAGGTGAAAACATAATTTTTAAAACTAAATATGTAGTTGAGTGTGAGGATAGAATGGGGATTCTATGCTGATGCACGAGTCAAGTGAAAACACTTCTGAAGTTCCCATTACCTTCAAATTTCTTTAAAATATCTATTCTCATCAAATGGCAAAAGGTCTCCATAAGAGTAAATTGGAACAAAGAAAGAATAAAAAAAAAAGGATTAAGGTAGGAAGAAAAATATACATGTGTATGTATAAGTAGGCTTTATAATAGAGATGAGATTAGAGCTACAAATATTTGAAAGATACATTAGGATGAAGATGTACTATTTAAAACACTGAATACAGAGCAGTGATACACTCACAGAAAATTGTAGCAAGTAAATAAAATGTCAATGTATATTAATGCTGTGAGAAAAAGATGGGTTATATGCATATGTTTATATGCATATGGGCCTAAAATTCCCATCACCACTTTAGGTTAAGTCACAAAAACACTTACAATGCAAATATTAACTGTGAGGGAAAATATATTAGGCCACTATTAATCATTAATGCCTTGGTATGAATTAGATTATCAGTTAGTTTTATTACTGTTACTTACAAAACCTTGAAATAAAAAAAGGAATTCAATGAAGTAAGCTGGAGAGAATGGAGGGCAGAGGCCCAGTGCATAAGCTGCCGCCCTGTAGTGCTGCCCAGGCAGGGAACCTGAGGCTGGCCCAGGAGGCAAGGCTGCTGGGAAGCGGGTCCCCAGGATCACTTTGTTCATGGCTATTCCATTCCTAGGTGTGCCATTTTGCTGGGGTTGGGGGGCTCTTTGGGAATTTATAAAGGCAAACATTTACCATTCTAAATTATTCTTTAAATCACCAACTTTTTCCATATAAAGATCAAGATAACCTTATTTTCTCTCTACTTTAGACATTTCTACTCCAATGTTTAAAATAATATGCTGTGTTATGGGAGTTTATGTGTTTCAGATGTGATGGTTTTTTGACCTAAAGAAGGTAAGTTTTTCTCTTCTCCTCCTTCATAAATTCCCCAAAATACAGAAAGAAAATTTGTATTGGGTTTGACTTGCTATATTCTAATGTATACCAACAACTTAAGCATAGTCCTTATGAAGTAATACTTAAGAACAGTACAGAATTACTCTTAACCTGAGAAGTTTAGAACGTGAAGGAATCAAATATGGAATTCAAAAAGTACCCTGTCTTTTTTTTAATGACATGTATTTTATTCAGGTATGACCTTTCAAAGAAAGAATAAAAGGTTTAACAGAAAGAGAAAAGACTATTATAAGTATCAATAAAAAGAGAAAACTCAACATTTAGATTAGAAATAAAACATCATAAGGAAGACTCAGTGAAGGAATAAAAAAGATGATTAAAGAAGAGAAAAAGACCAAGGTAAAAATCCCATTGCTTAGATGATGATATTAAAAGAAAAAAGTGGTAATTAAGGATATGTCTGTTCTACCTGATCCTAGAGCCAAAGGAATTTTTCTAGCTTAGTTTCATTATCTCCTGAATTTACGGCAGTAGTATTTATTTCAATAAGCAATAATTTGAAATACCATGCTTAAAGGTATTTCTCCCGGTGGTTTTCTTTCCTGTTTTACAACATTCGTGAACAACTCAGCAGACAAGTGAAAACTGAGGGTCTCAAAGACTGTAACTGCCGTTTTCATAGAGCCAAGACATGAGTCTACACACCTGAATGGGCAGGATCACGAATATGTTTTACCTCAGTGCAGTTCCTCACTGAAAACAGGCCAGGACTTAAGCTAATTGTGAAGTACTATTTCAACTTTCCTTTCTTCCCCCACATTCATTATGGTTATCAAAAGCCTTTCTGCTTTACCCCCTTCCTCTTTACAAGACAAGAAAGGAACCAGGCATTTTCATTTGATTGTAACATACTCGTTATAATAAATAATGAGTCAGTTCTTTGTACTCATACAATGGCAGAATCTTCATGTTGGAATGACCTTTTGAGGTCATCTGTCTTAAATCACTTCCCAAATAGGATTTCTTCCGCATATGCTGGGGTGATGTCTGGAACATTTCCAGTACTTTTCAATACATTTTTATACTTTTACTAAGGAACATTTTCCAGGGATAGCAACTCTAATTGTTCCTAAACTGAGTCAAAACCAACGTCCTTTCAGGGTGCACCGAGCTTGGTTTCGCACAGGGAACAATGCCAAATAAATCTACTTCCTCATCTTTATTTCAGCCCCTTAAAATTCTGAAAATAGCTTTATATTCCTCAAACTGCACTTCCCAAAGTAACCATTCCCCATTCTTTTAACATCCTCTGGATGCTAGTCAGTAACACCTCAAAGATGGGATCCAAGAATAGGCAACATACATAATACCACGTATATGTTCTAAAGTGTTGAGTACAGAGGTACTGAGATCTCCTCAATTCAAACACTTCTCTTCTATTGATTCAGCCTAGGCTCATAATAGCTTTCTGAGCTACTGTGTCATGCTGTTCTATCAGCGCCTTTTTTTTTTTTTAAAGATGTTGGAGGTAGGAACTGATTAATTAATTAATTTATTTATTTCTGTGTTGGGTCTTCATTTCTGTGCGAGGGCTTTCTCTAGTTGTGGCAAGCGGGGGCCACTCTTCATCGCGGTGCGCGGGCCTCTCACTATCGCGGCCTCTCTTGTTGCGGAGCACAGGCTCCAGATGCGCAGGCTCAGTAGTTGTGGCTCACGGGCCTAGTTGCTCCGCAGCGCATGGGATCCTCCCAGACTAGGGCTCGAACCCGTGTCCCCTGCATTATCAGGCAGATTCTTAACCACTGTGCTACCAGGGAAGCCCTATCAGCGCTTTTTAAATGTGTCCAGGAAGCAGGGCTCTGAGGTCGTGGGGCACTTTCCGGAATACAGTGAATTCTGAGCAGCATTCATTCTATCTTTTGAACCAGGATCAACTGTACTGGCCAAAAATATATATATAATTATATATATATAATATATATATAATTATATAGACACATACAATTATATATATTAATTATAATTTATATAAAATATAAATATATCTATCCCTCCACGTTTCCCAAGGGCAGATTTACTTTTAGAGAATTATGGTCCAGAGTTTTTCCAGTAATATTTTTCCCCTTTCATATCTTTTTATGGGAGTAAGAAGATTCATTGGCAAAAAACATAAAATTGTGGAAAAAAATCACTTAAATAACTGCTTGCCCCCTTAAAATATTGTGAAAAGATCACCATCATTAACTTCTAATGGCAAAACTCCTGGTACAGCCTTTGGCAGAATAAGTTCCTTGAGAATAAGGTTTGAGAACCCCTGCCTTACACTGATTATATATTACATAGAGTGGTATAAGAGTCAGCATAGTAAGTAGGAAGAGTGCTGAGCTTCAACCCGGATGTTGAGTTTAATTCTGCTATATACTGACTTTGTGACCTGTGGAAAGTCACGTAACTCTTCTGGCTTCAGTTTCTTTACCTGTCAAGCGAGGAAATTAGCTTACATGATTTTAAAGGTACATTTCTATCTTAGTCTGCATGGGCTGCCATAACAGAATCCCACAGACTAGATGCTTAAACAGCAGACATTTATTTGTCATAGTTCTGGAGGCTGGGAAGTCCAAGATCAAGGTGCCAACTGATCTGGTTCCTAACGAAGGCTCTTTTTCTGGCTTGCAGGTGGCTGCCTTCTCACTGTGCCCTCACGTGGCAGAGAGGGAGAGCTAATTCTCTCCTGTCTCTTCTTATAAGGATACTAATCCAATTGGATCAGGGTCCTACCCTTGTGACCTCGTTTAACCTTAATTACCTCCACAAAGGCCATGTTAAGTCATGTCTGTCCTATTGTATAAGTAATATATTGAACCAAAAAGCAAATTATTATTTTTCTCCCTGAAATTTCTTATTTGTTCCTAAGTGAGTTCATAGTTCAGTATCTGCTATCCATCAGACACTGTCCTAAAGTCTGTGAAATTATTAATAAACAGAAAATGACAAAAACCCACTTCCACATGGAGCTCATACTCTACTGGGGAGGCAGACAGTGAGTGAATGAGAGTCAAACATATAATAGTATATTTTAGTAAATACTATATTTTAGTAGAATAGGTAGTATTAAGAGTCAAGGCACCAAAGTAAAGCTGAAAGGGGTTCTTGAATATTTGGGTGGGGGAGTTGGAACTTTAGAAGTAGAGGAAATGAGAGAAGGAACTATGTTGATATCTGAGAGGAGAATACTCTAAGCGGAAGGAACAGTAGGTATCAAAGCGTCTGAGGTAGGAGCATGCTTGATTGTTCAGGGAACAGAAGGCGGTCTATGTGACTGGAACAGGTTGAACGATGGTTAGGGTAGTAGATGTTCAAGAGGTTACTGGAACAAAACCATGAGATTCTGGTTTATCATAAAATAGACCTGTTTTTACTGAGAATAATGGGAAGGCATTAGAGGGTTTATCCTGGAAGAGGGACAGATCTGACTCATGTTTGAACAAGGTCACTTTTACTGGGGCGTTGAGAATAGTTTGAAGGGGGCAAGGAAGAAGGAGAGGGACCAGTTAGGAGGCTACCACCGTGGTACAGGTGAGAGACAAGGGCCTGAACCTACGTGGCAGCCGTGAAGGTGCCAGGAGGTAGCCAAATTCTCCAAATAGTTTGAAAATAGAGACAGCAGGTATTGCTTTTGTTTTGGACTCTGTATTTCTGACCAGGCCTAGCAAATTTATTTTTAACTTCAATAATTTTTTCTCACATATTAGTTATAGCTCTCTAGTTTGTGTTTTCAGCATCTGTAATAAACATGACTTCTATCCTTATCTAAGGGTTCCTACAAAATCTCAAATGGGCTCAGGTCATGAGAAGACCAGCAAAAATGACTGGCATTTTTGAATGCTAATAATTCAATATCCTTTGAGTAACGATTGTACATCTACCAATCACACTGAGTTCAATTCAGTTCTTTTCATTTTAGTTTGTCATTGCTAAACATCTCCCACGTGTATCAGGCCCTGTGTGAGGCATAAGGGTGGTGGTAGGGGTGAAGGCACTGACCTGTAACTGTCCTAAAGAAGTGCTGAAAATCTGGTAGGGGGTGGGCACGATCACAAAGGTGGCGGGATGTGGTCTGTAATAACGGCATTTTGGGGAATGGCTTGGAAATGACCCTGGAGTCAGGTGTGACAATTCTAGCTGACATGCTAAGGACTGGCTCTATTTATTGTGCAGAGTGAGAGCCGTTGGAGATGACAGGTGGTGGAATGGCAAAGCTGCATCTGTGATGGAGAACACATCTGTGGCAGCAGCGCAAGGAAGACTTGGAAAGGCTGGGAGCCAGTTAGGTTCCCTTCGCTGCTGCTCAGCTGAGAGGCTACAATGGGCATGAAAGAGGGGGCTGGTGTTAGAGATGTCTGAGAGCAAAGCTGGCAGAATCCCAGCTGAATCAGACATGAGGAACTAGATTAAGGTAGGAGTCAATTCAGATGCCTGAGCTGGGCAGCTGTGCAACTCTCTAAGTTGAGAAAAAGGGAAGACAAAAAGAAAAACTTGTTTGGTTTTGATTTGAGGAAAAATCGTGTCAAGTTAGGGACACCCAGGCCAGTCCTAATCAGGAGGTCATATTTCTCTTCTGATTCTAAAATTTCAAGATCTTTGGTACTTTCAAATATTGTTGGTAGCAAGAAAAGTGTTGCAATATATTTTAAAAGCATAAAACAACGTATACACATTGACCTAGTTATCTTGCCCCTGAGAATTTATCTAAAAATACAATCTTATAGTCTGTAAATTCCATCCAAGAGGTCTCTCACTGAATTTTCTGTCATTATGCAAAAGTAAAAGTAATTTAAAATTCCCTACAGTGGGGGAATGGAAGATTAATTAGATTACAACTTGAATACACTGTAATTATGCAATTAGAAATATTATGCAAGACGATATTTCAACATGGAAAACTACTGATGTAATTTTAAGGGCATACAGAAAGGGCATAAAATATATCTAAATCATAAATCTATGCCAATACTAAAGAATCTTTATAAAGTAAAGATTATAAAAGATCTTAAGCACATGAAAATGGGGTTCAGATGGCACCTGGCCTGCAGTTTGGGCCAGACAACTTCAAATTCCCCCTAAAATACCTATAAAGACATAAAGAAAAGTGAAAACTAATGATAGCACTGGAAAGGAGAAATGATCCCCTATATAATGTCAGAATATAAACAGAATTTCTACTAAATACTATGTCTATGTGGCCTTTACGCCAATGCCAACTAGAAACAAAGCAAACCCAATGGCCGAACAAAATAGAAAGGTACCCGTTCTTTTAACTGTGGCCTCCCTACCTTGGAAAAGTCATCCCTGAACTACAAAGTGCTCTTTCAGCCCCGTACTGCATGAGAGTTCTTTGTCAGAGTTATGTAATGTTATTATCTTTATCTCTATGACTTTTCTTTCCATTTTATTTACAGCATCTTTTCATGCACAGAAGTTTGTAAAGTTTTTTCTTTATGATTTGTGCTTTCTTGTCTAAAAATATGTTCTATCGGTGGTTATTAAGGTATTTTCCTATATTATCTTCTGAAAGCTTTATAGTTTCACCTTTCACATTTAGTTCTGTGATTAACTAGGAATTGCTTTTTATATATGGTGTGATGTAGAAGATTTCAATAATCCCAGAATTATTCCTCAAAAATACAGTATTTTTACTGTAGGTACTCTCTTTCTCTCACTACCTTTGCCATGAATCCAGTATCCATAACTGCATATGTTGATTTTGGGGTTCTCTATTCCATTCCATTAACTTATTAGTTTATTCTTATGCCAAAGTTACACTCTCCTTAAGGCTTTTCTTTACAGACAGTCTTTACGATGGTACAGCATGTCCTTCTACTTTCTTCTTTCAGAATGTTTTGGCTGCTCTTGGCCCTTTGCTTATGTATTTGAACTTTATAATTATTTATGTATTTTTACCAAAGAAAAGCCTGCTGGAGTTTAGATTGCTATTTAATCAACTCTATAGGTCAATCTGACAAGAGTAACATCATTAAAATAATCAGTCTTTTACTCCATGAACATTCTTTATTTATCTCTCCATTTATTTAGATCTTTTTACATCTCTCATAAAGTTTTACAATTTTTTCCCCAGGAATACTAACATATCCCTTCCATATGCAGAATTACTTGATATTTTTGATACTATTGTAAAAGGTCTTTTTAAAGATCTCATTTTTATTACACCTCTTTCTAAATGTGTTCTGAGATAGGAAATCAAAGAATTTGGAAAATACAGAAAGCTACAAAGCAAAACTGTAAAGTGTCAGTCCTGCTCTTTATCATCTTGAATGCATATTAATTCTGTAATGACATTCTTAGTTTCTTTGGAATCCTTGTTTGTCTTACCCATTCCCCCACCCCTTCCTCTTTATTTCTCCATTTCTACTTCCTTCTGTTAGACAGGAAGTAGAGGGGGCTGACGGTGCTGTGCTACAACTTTGGAATAAAACTATTAGTCAGGGAGATGATGGAAGCCATCCTGTAGTGGTGATACTACAGAACGTGGACTGTCATAGGTCACCTGTGATCGTCCTGTGACCTACCACGTAATGGAGACAGCAAGCAAGTTCACCTTGGAGTGGCAGAGCCACAGAAGGTGACTATGAATGGGGAACTGAGCTAGGGATTATGCCCGTCAATTTGACCTCAGTGAGGATTTGACTCATGCCGCAAAAGACAGGTGTATATAGTGTCTCATACACATGCTGACAATCAATAAATCTTTACAGGTTTCCTCTTTTTAAGGAAAAATTAATAGAAAAAAGCCAATACAGAGCCATACTAGTAAGATTTAACATTTCCTATGTGTATACTAAATGATTTACCTGTACTAGCTCATTTAATCTTCTCAATGACCTCAAAAATGAATTATGATTTTCTCCATTTTGCAGTTCGGAGAACCACAGCCCAGAGATATTTTAAACTGTGTGGCCGAGATCATACTGCTCAGAATCGGCAGAGCTGGGATTCAAATCAGACAGTTGTATTCTAGGAAAAGCTCTGACCTCTGTGTTCTCGTGCTTCTCTGCCCAAAGGAAAACATGCTGTAGAACAAAAGATAAAGAACATCAACCTAAGGGAAACACTTCTAAGAGAGCATGGGAGCCGGAGGGCAGCAGGACAAGCCCTCGTGAAATGGACTCAACGCCCATAAAGCAAGAGAGCAGGATGGGATGGAAGAAACAAGAGAGGGCATGGTGGGTGGTTTTAAAGAAACTAGAAGTGTCAGTCCAGAACTAATGTATGCATTCGAGGCAATAAAGAGTAGAGCTAGAAGTTTATATTTTTGCTTTTTAACTTTTTATAGTTTCCAAATTTTCTCTAACATACATATATTACTATTATAATCAGAAAACGATAAAATGTCAAATATTTTCCATACTTTTTTCCCCAGTAATTCCACTTCTCTGAATATATTCTAAGGGAATTATTCAAAGAGTTATTTATATAAGTGATTTATTTCTAAAAAAGAAAACTGGAAAAATTCTAAAGATTCAAAAATAAAGGAATGTTTAAGTATATTGTGGTCTATTTATATGACAGAATATTTTATTTATATCAAAACATATGTTTCCAAAGAATACATATACAAAGAAGTTATCACCACAATATTAAATAAAAGAGCAGGAGGAAGAACATCTTCAGTGTGATTATAGTACGTCACAGTGTGTATGTGCATGTGTATGTGTGTGTGCATGTGTGTGTGTGTGTGAGAGAGAGAGAGGTGTGTGCAGAGATATGGCTATTTAAAAGATTACTTTGGAGTTTACAGGTTTTTTTGGTCTTTCAAAATTTCACACATATAGTATACAGTTAAGTCGTTAAAAATCATTTAAAAAAGGATAATAGGTGACTTGTTAGATCAGGAAGGTTATAATGATGCCTCTTTTATTTCTGTTATCAGCACTTCAAAAGTTGTTTCCACAATACATAGGTTTTAAAATATTTTTCTTTATTTCTCATGCTCTCTACATTTAAAACTCTGAGTCCCAAGAATTATTTTAAAATTATTTTTCTAGTTATTTCTTCTTGAAACAACAGGGTATTCACATCACTATTGTTTTTCTTTCTATGTGACTGTTGTTTTCATCTGTAGCATTGAGGTTCATGGGTTTTTTTTTTTAACTTTTTATTTTATACTGGAGTATAGTTGATTAACAATGTTATGATAGTTTCAGGTATACAGCAAAGTGATTCAGTTATACATATACATGTATCTATTCTTTTTCAAATTCTTTTTGGTACATATATACAATGGAATATTACTCAGCCATTAAAAAGAATGAAATAATGCCTTTTGCAGCAACATGGATGGACCTAGAGATTATCATACTAAATGAAGTAAGTCATAAAGAGAAAGACAAATACCATACGATATCACTTATATGTGGAATCTAAAATATGATACAAATGAACTTATTTATAAAACAGAAACAGACTCACAGACTTAGAGAATGAACTTATCGTTACGGGGGGGAAGGATGGGGGAGGAAGGGATAGTTAGGGATTTGGGGATTGACATGTACACACTGCTATATTTAGAATGGATAACCAACAAGTACCTACTGTATAGCACAGGGAACTCTGCTCAATATTATGTGACATGGTTTTATCTGTTCCTTTTTCTTTCACTCCTCATATGTCAATACAAAGCCATCCTCATCAGCTTGGCAAATCTCCTTCTGAAGCCATTTCTTTTCATCTTCTGAGGGGTTCTTGGTTGTGTTATAGGACCCAACACTCTGGTAACGTCATTCTATTTTGGGGCCCAACTGTTATTCCCCAAATACTCTGCTTTATTTTTCGAAGTCATGACCTTTAGTAAGAAACCAAGATGACATTCTACCTCTATTTTCTGCTCCTTCAGAATCTCAGGACACTGAAGACAGTGTCCAGCTATTGCTCTGCTGCTTCTTCTCCTTCCTTTCTCCTCTTTCTTCTCCTTCTCCTCCTCTTCGTCGTTGTCTTTGTCTTCTCTCCCATTTTTTAAAATCAATTCTTTTCGTGTGAATAAGTGGGTAAACTTCCTTCCTTCCTAGCTTCTTTCCTTCCTTTCTGACTTCCTTCCTTTCACTCTTTATTCATGCTTCATTCTCATTCATTCATTTATTCAAACATTATTAACCACTTAACTTCTGCTAGGAAATGAGTCAGGCTCTAGGGGAATTAAAGATGAATAGATCTGTTCCTGCAGCCCTGGAGCTGCAGTTATTCACCACTTATTTAGGAAGGCAGGCATTTGGGCCAACCCAGTTACATGTGTACTGTGTTGAAGGATACAGGGGGACAAACATTTAACTCCCCTTGGAGAGGCACAGAAGACTTCACAGAACAGCTAACATTTGACTAAAGTCTAGAGGAAGTTCGCCATGAGGACAAAATATGGAGGGTAGGGCATTCCAGGCAGAGGAAACAATCTGTGTAAAAGTGTGAAAAAAAAAGACTGTGGTCCATTTACAGAAGGATAGGTAGGGCTCCACAGCCTGATTCAACTTGGGTTCAAAGCAGCAAGTGTGTAACAATCCTCTCCTCTGTCCCCCATGCCAGTTCTAGTGGTGAGGGTTCACACGACCACACTCACCACTCAGCCATTCCCAGACTTAAGCCAGACCTGGTTACTATACTTTGCCTTGTGACCACACCGACTTTGTCCCCCAAGTCACAGCCCTTTTCACGTCATGTTCCTGTCCTGCTCTTGGGTTTAGTGGTCCTCTTTCCCACTTTTTGCTTTTAGTGGTTCAAGCTCAAGAAACTGAATGCATCCTTAATTGTTATTCCAAGATCTATGCATTAATAACCACTATGCAGGCAGGAGTTTCCTGCTTGGTTCCTGCTAGTTCTCTGTAGCGGAAATCAAGGACCCTCCCTGGGCCCAGACTAGTGGTGAGGGTCTTAATCTCTGTGATCAGGATCTTGGTGAAAATGGCATGCTTACTGGGTTTACAGTATTCTGTCCATAGATGGGGTGCTTAGGTAGAAACTTCCAGACCCAGGTAACTGCCTGTCTGGAGATTACCATCTTCTTTCACATGTGATGTCTTGCCTATATAGCAGAACCTCTGGGATAACCCAGTACACTGTACCTAACTGGCATCTAGGGTTGAGATTAACACGGCTCCTGTGTCACTTCTGTCTCCCACACTTGCTGTGGTACGTGCTAATACCTTGATAATAGGGACAGTCAGTTCCTGCCTGCTTCTGGTTTCCTGTGTGTGTGAAGCTACTGTAACTTTTTTCTGTCCCCTTATAAATCTATTTAAGGTTCATTTACAAGGTCAATATCAATTTTGAATCTATACTTTTAGAACTCTGCTTTCCCCTCCCAGATTTATGGAGGTAAAACTGAAAAAACTGTAAGATATTTAAAGCGTACAAGGTGATGATCTGATACATATGCACACACTGTGGAAGGACTCCTCTGCACTGAGTTAATTACTACATCCATCACCTCCCATGTTTACCTTCTTTCTTTTTTTTTTTTTTGGTGAGAATATTTAAGTTCTTCTCTTAGCAAATGTCAGTTATACAATGCAGTGTTAGTGTTTTCAACTACAGTCAGTATGTTATACATTAGACCCACAGATCTTATTCATCTTATAACTAAAAGTTTGTACCCATAGTTACAATTTCTCCATAGTTCTCCAGCCCCTAGACCCAGGCAACTGTCATTCTACTCTGTTTCTTTTCTTTCTTTCTTTCTTTTTTTTTTTAAGATTCCACATATAAGTGATACCAGGCAGTATTTGTCTTTCTCTGTCTGGCTACATGCCCTCCAGGTTTATCCATGTTGTTGCAAATGGCAGAATTTCCTTCTTTTTTAAGGCTGTATAATATTTCTGTGTGTGTGTGTGTGTGTGTATCACATTTTCTTTATCCGTTCACCCATTGACAGACACTTAGGTTGATTCCGTATCTTGGCTATTGTGAATAATGCTGCGATGAATATGGGAGTGTAGATTTCTCTTTGAGATAATGATTTTGTCCCCTTTGGATATATACCCAGAAATGGGATTGCTGGATCATATGGTAGAACTCTCATTTCTTTGAAGATGAAATGATATCCGCCCATTATCAATCCTCCAGCCACTCTGCAACTTTCTACAGTATTGAGACTCAGCAAATTTAAGTTATTTAGTAAAGGTCACACATATGAGAGGCAGATCTCCCCTAAAACCCATCACTTGACCTCACACATAGCTACAGCATGCTGATTGATCTAGAAAGCTCCATCACTCATACTCCCAGTGTTAGTCTACTGTTTTATACCTAAGAATTTTTTGTATGTCTTAAGTCCTTCCCAAGTCCAGACTATGTAAACAAAATGCTAATGAAGCCAAACAATATTGATTATGGCTATCCTATGATGCAAAACCCACCACTAGTCACACATGGCTTCTTCACCTAGAACTATGATTAGTGACCACTACCAGACACTATACGTTAAAATCCAAAGGTGTACTCTCACTTTCTATCTTTTTAAGAGCAAAGAACGTCCCTCCATACCACATTACCCCATTGAAAAGATTCACCTGATATCTATTATAGTTCCATTGTAAACAGTATCTTTTCAAATATTGTCTTTTTTCTTTGCCAGTAGAGCTAATTTAGTTCAACTTCAACAACTCATTACGGTATACATAATGGTATGTTACAGTATGTTGATAATTTAACAACGGATAACTAATTAGTACTCATTGATACATATTGGCACATTTCATAGAATGACAATTTATGCATATTTTAGAAATTCTTTGTCAAATTTTCAATAACCTGAAATCTTTCAATAAAGACTGGAAACACTTATTCATTAAAAAAAAAAATCTCCAGTTGATTACCTGGAACAGATGACTGATAGAGAAGAACGGATAAGATACAGCATTTTTGAGAATGTATCTACCAAACTGTAAGTATATTAATGCATTACACTTTCTGTTCCTTTTGAATTTTATACAACAGAATTAATCCAGAGAACAGAGACCCAGTACAAATAAGCTTAAGGAAAAATAGAACTTACTGGTTCAAGTACTTGAAAAGTTCAGGGTTAGAATCAGGAATAAGACTGATAATAAGGACAAAATAAACCAGGAGCTCAATAGATAAGTCTCTCTTCTCTTTTCTCTCTCTCTCTCTCCCTCTCTCCCTCTGCTTCTCCTGCTCTTATTGTGGAGTTTTCATTCTTAATGAGAACATTTGATACATTTACTTTGGAATAAAAGTATCAAAGACCACATTCTGTCCTCTCTTTGGTAAAAAAACAAACTTTGGTTAATATGAATGATATTGCATTGAAAACATTCGTGTTCCTTAAACATTCTTTGGACATTTTCCTATAGTTTAGCCCAGTCTACATTAAAGACATTCTTCAGAAACTATATATTACTAGGGTGGCCATGGTGCTCTGGGTAAGTAAATTTGCCAGATAACTTGAGGGCAATGTCCTAAAGGCAAACACAGTATTTCAACTGCTTTTCCTAACAGTCTTTCAAAAATGATTGTACATTCCTCTGCCTTAAGAGGGCACCCTCAGCGCAATTTAACCTTTTTTTGCTCACTCAGCATCGCCCTGCACTAACTGTGCTGTAGATACACAGTGCTGATGGGATGAGGCATAGAGCTGAGTGGGTGTTGGTCTCACCTTCGGCCCTAGAGCTTGCTTTCTTTAAAAAGTATCTACAGTGAGTTTTCTTTTGGGTCACTTTCTATTTTTCTTTTCCCTGAGGTAATGAATAAATGATATTTGATGGCTTCACGTCTGAGATGGCATAACAAAACCAGCGTTATGCAAAGTAAGCTGCAGAGTTAAAGGGTGAAAGCGCAGCCTTCTGCCAAGTGGTGATTTCGACCTTTGAGAGGATTTCTGTCTTACCCTTACTACCATACAAAATACTGAATACATCATTAATACAGTGGAACTTGGGCAACATTTTGTGAACTTGTAATCTCTCTTCTAGTTTATCTGCAGTTATTCAGCAGGTAATGAAGGAGCAATATCACTAGCAATATTAGACAACTAGCAAGTTTTTATGAAGAACTGGTTCAATAAGCTAAAAACAATACTGATAATTAATAAAACATTAAATAATTTCTGTAGTTATAAAAACAGGCACCAACTTTTTCAAATTTTGTTTAATTTGCAATCAACTTCATTGAAGTGTAAGTTACATACAATAATATGCATTAATTTTCAGTGGATAGTTCAATAAATTTCGACAAGTGCATACACCTGTGTAACCACCACCTCCATCAAGAAGAGTAACACTGTCATCACCTCTAAAGTTCCCTGTGCTCTTTTGTGGTCAATTTTCTGTCTACTCCTGGCCCCAGACAACCACTTATCTCCTTTCTATTACTATAGGTTTACCTGTTCTAGAATTTCATATAAATGAAATTATTTAGTATCAACTCTTACTTTTCTGATTTTGGTTTCTTTCACTCATGATGTTTTGGAGATCCACTCATGTTACTATCAGTAGTTCACCACAATCTTTCTTTTTTTTCTGGCTAAGTAGTATTCCATTGTATGGCTATATTATATTGACGATCTGTGTATCAATTTACCTGTTGATTTAAACTGAACATTTGGATTATTTCTAAATTGTATTTTTACAATTTGTATTATGTAGATATATATCTTCATTTCTGGAAGTAGAACTGAAGAATCGTATGTTAATTATGTGTCACTTTTTAAGAACTTGAAAACTGTTTTCCAAAGTGTTTGTGACATTTACATGCAAATATCAACATATAAGAGTTCCATTTGCTCCCCATCCTTGCCAACACTTGGTGCTATTGACATTCTTGTTTTAGGCATTGCTGATGTATAGTGGTAGGTCACTGCAGTTTCAATAAACTTCACCCAGCTGACTAGTGAGCTGAGCATGTTTTCATATGCCTTTCCTTAATTTTTTACTTTTAAATTCCTTGTAGTGGGTTTCCCAATCTTACTGCAATAATCTTAGAGCTAGGAAATTATCTTATGGTAAAGATATTTTAAATGATTATATCAGCTAGAAAATACTATTTTGTCCAATGGTTATTTGATGTGTTCACTCATTTTGATTCATTCATTCACTCAGTCATCAGGTGACTGTCTGAGTGGGCTCTATGTAAATGCTGGAAGGACAGCGTGATTATAGCGTGAAACACTTTCTTACCAAGTCACTTATATGTGAACCCTAGATAAATGAAGGACACTTTTGAAATGTAACAGTTGCCAAATATTTTATTTTATGGAAACTCAGAGAATATGCAACAAAATAACAGTGGTATAGCCAGAGGTACAACGTGATCAAATATGTATTTTTAGAAAACTATTCTTATTCTGTTTAAAACTGTAGTAATTGACTCACTAGTGTACAAGAGGGTAGACTTTACAAGCATAATTAAATCCGACCAGCTTCAACAGCATTATGAAGTTATTAGAAATAAGTTGTTAAAAAAAAGCCACACAATACGGCCTTTATGCTTATTATTCTAGTCTCTAATGCTGTGATTCACTCTGAAGAACCAAACCAAATCGGTCTGCGAACTGACTGACCTCTTGGCTTTCAGGTGGCACTGAGAAGAGATGGGGTGACCTCTGATTTTTTTTTTTTAATTAAGAATTAGTCATAAAACACACCCTCAGGTGTTCTGATTTACTCATGGGCTATGTTCAGAAAAACCAGCAGGTTAATTTCCAGACCTACAATATATTTAACTACTGACCTTTCTCGGTGAGTTTTTGTGGCATATTACAAAGATAAGCCAATATTATATTGATCCATCAATATTTTCCTACACTGGGCCTTTTGAATATATGTAAACACTTCTATGTGCACTTTTAAGGTTAACACAACTTTCTGATTCAAGTGCTCTTTGCCTGTCACTAGGAATAAGAGTGAGCCATCCCACAGCCATACCACAGCTACCTCTGTCAATCTGTGAATCCAGGTGATGGTGGAGAAGATAAAAGTAGGAAAGGTTAGAAATGCCTAAAAGTAAAATTAGATGTTTGGATGTGCTCTCACCTATAAGATTTGGAAGCAAAAGTAGACATGTGGTCCCCAAGTGCTGGAGACTTTCACCAGGAGTGATAGGATAACCAAACACAATGGCCAGAGGGGCACCAGGAAGGCTGGGAACACCAACCCACAGCAATACAAGAACCCTACAGAGTAAGAGGCTGAGGGCTGGCAGCTGTGACCCGTGGTGCAGGGTAAGGCAACAAGTACTTATGAGAATGACCTCTAGCAAGACAGGGCTCTGCTTCTGGAGTAAATGAGGCAGAGCCCTGAGAACCAGCATGAAAGCTAAGAACACAGTTCATGGAGGAGTCAATGTATCATATAAGGAGTGGTCACAGAGAGATGGCAGGTCTGGAAAGAAAGAGAGGAAAGAAGGAAGGAAGGAGGGAAGGAAGGAAGGAGGGAAGGAAGGAAAGAGGGAAGGAAGGAAAGAGGGAAGGAAGGAAGGAAGGCAGGAAGGAAGGAAGGAGGGAAGGAAGTAAAGAGGGAAGGAAGGAAAGAGGGAAGGAAGGAAGGAAGGAGGGAAGGAAGGAAGGAAGGAGGGAAGGAAGGAAGGAGGGAAGGAAGGAAGGAAGGAGGGAAGGAAGGAAGGAGGGAAGGAAGGAAAGAGGGAAGGAAGGAAAGAGGGAAGGAAGGCAGGAAGGAAGGAGAGAAGGAAGGAGGGAAGGAAGGAAAGAGGGAAGGAAGGAGAGAAGGAAGGAGGGAAGGAGAGAAGGAAGGAGGGAAGGAAGGAAGGAGGGAAGGAAGGAAGGAAGGAGGGAAGGAAGGAAGGAAGGAGAGAAGGAAGGAAGGAAGGAGGGAAGGAAGGAGGGAAGGAAGGAGGGAAGGAAGGGAGGAAGGAAGGAAATGGTAACTATGTGAGGTGGTACAGATGTTAATTACTTGATTGTGGTGATTATTTCACAATGTATATGTACATCAAATCCCCAAGTTGTACACTTTAAATATATACATTTTGGGGGGTAAATTATATTTCAATAAAGCTAGGAAAACTGTCTGAATAAATAAAAAGAATTTAAATGTGAATATGGATATAAGCCAAAATGTTAACAGTGATTATCTCTGGGTAACAGAACTATAGTTGAGTTTTCTTCTGGTTTAGCTGTCTTTTATTTTTTAAAAATCGACATAAATCAGTTAAAAAATTTAAAAAGGCAAGAACCCACTTGGGATCCTTTTATTTTGACTAAGCACTGGATTGATCCCTGTATGGCCAGGCCACGCATGATGGCTGTCCTCTTGTTCTCTGTACACCCCCTGCCCCACCAACGCCTGCTTCACCTATACCTCACTCACATGACTAATCTTCGTACAGATTTGCCCCCCTCCCACCCCCTGCACCCCCCACCCTGCCCCAGGTAGTGATTATTATCTTTAGATCAGAACATCTCCACCATGGAGCTTATCAAATGGGCCGTGATGGGCGTGCCCCTCTGCTAGTTTCCGTGGTAACCAATGAGCCAACCTGTCACTTCCTATAACTGGTAACCTGCCCCTCCCCTGGGGGGCAAAGACTGCCACCACGTCCTGCCCACACGCACAGGGTGGGCTGTCACTCCAGGACCTTGCTTCAGACATGTAAGATCCCGCATCCATTAGACCACTGATGTCTCTGTTGCTGACTCCCAGCTCTCTTCGATCTCTAGGTTGGGCAAGTACACGGCTGCAGGTCTGTGGGGTGCAGCCTGACAATCCCAGAGGCTGGAATGTCTTGCAACTTTGCTGATGAGACTGTGCAGCAGGAAGCAGAGAGGACGGACACTTGCTAACACCCTCTGGGGTGTGATCTGTGTTCACAGCCCTTCAGGCAACAGTACTTCTTCTCTTGAACCAGGCTCAGCTCCCCACACTGCTGCTCTGCGTCAGGTGGTGAGAGTGGAGTGTGAAGTGTTCAGTTGTCTCAATGCAGTCAGTTCCCAGGAAAACACTGAAGCGAAAAGGGCCTGGCTTGCCCTCTTAGCAAATGCCTTTCTGACCCCCTTTCCACACTGTAGGACTTGCCATATGTGGTGTCTTTAGAGAAACAAAATGCTAACCTTAGAAGTTACTGACACCTTTAATGGCTCTTTGCCTCCCCAGACAGGAGAGCTGTGCTGTCTTCAGTCTCCACAGCTGACTCTCTTCTCCACTGTCAGAATGCATGACTACTATGATGCTCTTCTAATCCTACTGCCACTTTGGTCTCAGGAAAGAGAAAAGGCAAGCGGATTACTGCATTCTCCTGTCCTTCTCATTTCTCCCACCCCCTTGGCTTTCATCCCCGAGTAGCCTGCATTTCATAGCTACGGTCCTTCAGTTCGATGCTCCATTCATCTGGTTAGCAAGCCGGCGCATCCCAGTCGCAGCCCTCGCGTGTGCTCATTTCTTCTCAGCTGTTTTCTTCTTCACTGGCTGCTCCAAAGGTGCTGCTCCTTTCCTCTTGACAGCACTTTAGAAATATTGCTGGGATGCTGGAAGTTGCCCAGAATCTGACCTCATGTCTACAAATAACTGTCTGTGGACACAATAGATCTTCAGTGGAAATTTTCAGACTAGGAAAGTTCAAGGGGCAACCTAGCTAGAAAAACAAAATGATCTTCTTTCCTTCCTTCCACCCACTCATCCATCCATCCATACATACATTTATCCATTTATCCATATAGTATTTGATAGCTATATAGTCATCATCACCTCAATATAATCAAGTACTATTACTCCAGTAATTTTTTATTGAGCGTATACTATTGCCTGGAACCATTCTAGGTGCTGAAGATATAGCAAGAAACAAGATATCTCTGGAAATGGCTCATTAGACTCTAGCTCCAGTTATGACTTCCTTTCCAGGGACTAGATGTGAGTGTCCAACTGCTTCTGAGTGCCCTCGTAACAGCTCCCATTCAGTAGGTTCATAACTGAACGCATCATGTTTGCCTTCCAGCAAAACAGTAATGCTACTCTCTGTCTCAGAAGTCTTCAGTGGCTTTATATAACTGACTGACTATAGCCCAGTTTCTTTTGCCTGATATTTATGATATTCTATAATGAATTCCCAGCCACACTATTCTGTTAGCATTTTCTAGTAAAATTACATATATTCTTTGCTCTATCGCTATCACATTATCTAAGCTTTCTGAAGCTTAGCTTATGTTGTTACTGTTGACCAGAATGGTGTATGTGTGTGTGTATGTGTGTAAGAGAGAGAGAGAGAGAGAGAGAGAGAGAGAGAGAGATTACAGTAAAGCAGCCAATTCTGCTCAGCAACCACTCAGTGAATACTGCCCCAAGTGTTAGTGAGTGTGGGATGGAAGTCCCAAATCTGCATTTGCCTTATTTTTCTTTGTATAGTTTTCTGTGTCTCTCGTAGGGTGAGCATGATGCTGTGCCAGGACTGAGTCTAACCTGCATGTAGTTTTCATGCAACATGGCCTGTAAACATAAGCCATCAACTTTACCTGATCTCAGCTGAAGAATCTGCTATCTGTTCTGATTCTAAAGGAAAATCTGGCTGCTATATTCAATAGATCGTTTCTACTCTGTCCTTTATGACCGTATATTCTGTATTTTGTGGGCGAATTTTAAAAACTTTTGTGTTATTTTGAGTTTACACAATTTTTACCTTCTCTGATTTTAGAACCCAGTGTCTGGTAAGTACAATTTCATAGTGCTCTGATTATTTTTATCTCCCCTATAAGGTTATAACCTCTTTGAGTACAGGATCTATAGCAATAATTTCCCATGGATCATCTATAGGGCTGGGGTTGAAACCCAGTGGTCGGATAAAGAATGGCAAGTACTGAAGATGGTGACTGTTAAAGAACAGGAGAAAGCCCAGAAAGGGGCAGTTTACGGACCTAGAAGACAAAAATGTCCTTCACCCCTTCATATGGTTTCAATTTGAAGGAAGCTTCTAAAGCCTCAATATGTTTAAAACAGAATTCAAATGCCATTTTTATATATAAAAATACAAAGGGACAGGAAATTCCATGTGCCTGGGGATGGGAAGAGGAGAGCAGGAAAGGGAAAGGTGCCTAGGCTTCAGAAAGTAGTATAAGTACCCTCTGTCTGGAATAGAAAACGTTTAATTTGAAATGACTGCCTAAAGATTACATTATGCAAAGGAAAAACAACCACATCAGTTTCACTGAGAGTTCAGAAAGTTTCCAGTGTGCCTTTTAGGAGACAAACATTTGTCATTATCTATCATTTCAGATAACTCCGTAATCAATGCATTAACATTCTTATGTTAGTATTTTCAGAGCAGCTTGAAGTTTATTGATTTTCTGTGATACTGGATGATTAATTTCCTTCTTGAGTCTGGTGAAGAGTTAATCTAAACCATATAACATAGTGTCAGCAGCTGGAAGCCATAATGCAATCTTCTTTCATTTGCTAGTTACCTTTGTTGAATAACCTCATAAGAATATAACTGTCATAAAAATCTCAATTCAAAGATCCTTTGGCTTTTCACAATTTGTAATTGTTTTAGTTGAATCTGTTTCCTCGAATTCTTCCATAGATCTTTATAAGGAGGTCAGGCCGTGAAGGCAGCAACCATGAGGGTCTTGTTCCCTACTGTATCCCCAGCATCTAGGATAATACTCTCCACAGAATAGGGGTCCAATAGCAATTCATTCAATCATTCATTCAATTAATGAATTAATGGACCAGAACCACCCTGGCCAGATGGTTTAACTAAGAGGTTTGCCTGGAGATTCAGGCTCAAAGAACTCTGTTATCCTAAGAATGAAGGGCTAGGAACGTTACCTAGACGGCTGGACGTGAAACAGGAAGAGCAGTCAAAAGCAGCCAAAACAGTTTGTTAATTTGTTCAAAACAAGATTTTATAACTCTGGTGCAAATGTATAATTTCCCTAAATGTACATAATTTGTTTCCAATTATGTCCCATGCCCGAATGATTTATCTTCTTGTACTCTAGATGGCTGAGGGTATGTGACAATGCTGAAGATTTAGGATAGAGAGAAGATGCTAAGATTAGTATAAGGCCCAGCAATAATCCCAAGGCCGGTCTAAGGGGAAAACAACATGTTTAATTCCTTGGATGGTGACAGTGACGCATAACGAAGACTGGAAAAAACTCTTTGGAAGTTCCTCTAGAATGTTTTTCCTTAGCGAACCACAAATTCTGTCACTGTCAATAGTGATGCAAAGTGTTGGATAGTGATTCTGAAGATTTGTGTATGTGCTACGTATGTTATGAATGATAAATCATCACATGGAAAACAGCACACATCTAAAAACACACAATATATTAACATTTGCTATAGGGATGGGTCTTGGGAAAGAAAGCATTTGTAGCTTGTTTGTAACCCATCTTCTCTCCCGTGGGGAATGCCCAAGAAGAGAGAAAGGGAAAACAGAAATTAGATGACCCAGTAAAGACACCTTGTAAACATGCTAATCAGACCTGGCGTTTACTAGGAGAGAGATAATGAGAGTGTTTTCTGTGGACTCTTTCTAGTAGGCTATACCCAGTCTGCCTAGGCTGCTTATAGAGAACAAATGAGGAATGGATGGATTTGCGGGATACGGTCCATTGGAAAGTGTTAGGTCAGCTATATAATTATCCAAGTATCAGAGGGAGCTGTTTCATAACTGCATGCAACACGCAGAGATTTCAAGCATTAAATCTGGACCAGGCCACATCTTGATGTGGCACAGAAGGACCTGGGGGGTAGACTGGGGGTCTCAGATGTTTCCATGAATTGCCTTTGCCTTCACCTGTACCCTGTGAATTATTAGCAAAGTTTGATACTTGCTAAGATCTCTGCTTCTTTGAGTCTGATTTGACACTTACCCTTTGTGTTACCACAGGTCTGGAAAGTAATTTAAATGAATAATGGGCCTTTTTACAGACAACAAATGGATTTCAGTAGAAAGTAAATTTAATATTTCCTCCACATTGGTAGGCTGTAGGCGTTCATTTCAAACAGCATTGGAATGTCAGTAATTCCCTTGTTTTATTTGGAATGTCTAAGGTTTCACTCATATTAAAAACACGCTGTACTCAGAGGAACTGTCTTGTGGAATTCAGAATACTTTGACTAGTCTAGACAAAAAGGCTGTAGGAACTAAGGGGATTTTAAATGGATTACTATAGCTACATGGAGCATAATTTATTTTCCAAAAATAATTTCATTTCTATCTGTAACAACCAAGAGCTAACCAGGGAGCAAAAGCACAATCTACTAATAAAAAGGTTTATGTACAGGAAGAGAGACTGTACTGCCCTTAGGAATAGTAAGTGGATGTAAATGTAAAAACATATATTAATTTTTACTTTTTCTTCAAGGCTTTTGAGTAGTTTATTATCTGGAAAGCTCTATGAATAAGGTAATAAAAATATCTTATTACCTTGAAAAGCAGAGATCTTTAGAAACTAAGAAGAATTTCTTTTATTGGAAGGAAATCTAAAGGAAAAGATCAGCGTTCCTCCAAAGTAACCCAACACAAATGCTAGTGGCTGTTAAAAGTGAAATATTTAATTAACCTACTGAAAACCAAGTTCAGGGACCCCTGCTGTGGGTTCTCACCCCAAATGCCACAGCTGAATTGGCCTTGAACAGGATATATAGCTCTTCCTTGAAGTTCAGGGCATGAGAACCTAAGCTAGGGCTTAGGGAAGAGAAATCAGTAAGAATGGCCTCTCACTGCCTGGTATGTGAGCTCCAGCAGGCTTCCTGGAACTATAAAAGACAGAGGAGCATTATCAATAATCTGCTGGAAGGTAACTTTTTCAGTGAGGTAAGTAAAACAGTTATCAGATGTCCCAATTCAAGAAAGAGACTTTCAGCTGATGCTGGGGAATTACATTTCCTCATTAAAACTATATTTTGCCTTTGTAACCAGTTTTGTTACCAATCAGATTGGTGAGCCTTAAAAGCTATGTGCTCCTGAAATCTTATGAAGAAGAATTTTGCTCCTTGTCTGTGTTTGATTCATTTTTCAGTTCTATTTTGTTGTGTGTAAAGAGACTATGAAAGATATCTATACATATTTCCTCTTCTCTTTAATGACAGTTTTTCTCTTTCCTAATTATTTTATGCTTATCTATCTTTCCAGAATTACAATTTTTTGTTTAAAATAAAACTTTCTTTTTTCTTTTTTTTTTTTTTTTTTTTGTGTTACGTGGGCCTCTCAATGCTGTGGCCTCTCCCGTTGCGGAGCACAGGCTCTGGACACGTAGGCTTAGCGGCCATGGCTCACAGGCCTAGCTGCACCGCGGCATGTGGGATCCTCCCGGACTGGGGCACGAACCTGTGTCCCCTGCATCAGCAGGCAGACTCTCAACCACTGCGCCACCAGGGAAGCTTTCTTATAAAGAGTTAAGTATGCCCTCCAAGAACTGGTAGCTAGAAGACAATGGGCATATTGAATCTATGCAACTTGCTACCTTTCATGTCTTATAAAGTATTGCATTTGCCACGTGTTAATGAGTGGACTTTTGCTAATTTACAATACTTATGCGACTGAACTCAGCCCTCAGCTTGTAGGGTATAATTATTAAAATCCAGGCTCCAGTTTTTGTCTGAAGGTCTAAGGAAACTAGTATGAGGAATATCTAGAAACACAAGAGCCAATTAAGAGAAAAATCAGAGTAGAAAATTTTATTGTATAACACTGAAGGAAAGAACAAGAGCAACGGTGCATTATTATTTTGTGCTAATTTATGCATTGGTTTTCTGTTCTATTTATATTGAAAGGGGTTAAGATTAAGGGACAAGTGAAACTTAAAAGGCTTCAAATGAGTCTTCTTAGGACAGGCCATGAAATGCTATGTAGGATTGAGGTGACTTGCAGAAGGTGAGCCATCAGTCTTTGGAATGCTACACAACTTCAGAATGCAAATTTCCTTCTGCCTGGAAATCTGTTTCCTTGAATAATTTAAGGAAATGGCTTATTCAGAAATAAGCACTCATTAAAATGGGGGAAACAAGAAAGGAGAGAAAAGCAAAGTCAGGCAAGCCATGAGTCAGGACTGCAAGAGCTATAAAGTATTTGGACAAAAGACTGATGATGGACTGTCCCTAACAGGTGCCTTAATTACAAGTCACTTGGCGGTTTGTAGCAGGGAGAGGTAGGTCTCTAGTGTTCCCATTCTTAAGCCTATTGGCAAATATTAAAATAAAAGATATGGTGACAGATTACTCCACCGGTATCAAAGTTAATATGTAAGTGAATTCTGAAGTTATTCAACCAGTGTTTAATAACCTATTTTCATGTCCCGACCATCTGACCATTTAGATAAACATCTCCCTCCCTTCACATATAACAGAAAGACTCATCTGAATATTCTAGAACTTTAAAGTTCTCTAGCTAATTCTGATGAATCCACTAAAGGGATGATGCCAAAGAGACGTGTATCCAGATTCCAATTCACACTTTCATTCAGTTCTTAGGCAGAAGCTGACATCCTGTAAATCTCAGTGACAGGCCTGAGGGACACCAGTGGCAGGAAAACTATTATCAAAATGAACTGCTCGGGCTTCCCTGGTGGCCCAGTGGTTGAGAGTCCGCCTGCCGATGCAGGGGACACGGGTTCGTGCCCTGGTCCGGGGAGATCCCACATGCCGCGGAGCGGCTGGGCCCGTGAGCCATGGCCGCTGGGCCTGC
The DNA here is from genome assembly GCF_011762595.2 of Tursiops truncatus. Lineage (NCBI taxonomy): Eukaryota > Metazoa > Chordata > Mammalia > Artiodactyla > Delphinidae > Tursiops > Tursiops truncatus. Next base: position 97,300,575 of record NC_047042.1, on the reverse strand, counting down.
GCATCCAGAGCCTGTGCTCCGCAACGGGAGAGGCCACAACAGTGAGAGGCCCGCGCACCGCAAAAAAAAAAAAAACCCCAAAAAACGAACTGCTCAAGTTGTTTTCATGAAGGGAGGAAACAGAGGACCTAAAAACAGTAGAGCCTGAAATCATGACACAGGCTGCAAAGACTCCTTAGGACGTGTCAGTCTGCTGGCAACCTTTCAAGCAGAGGTACCAACTTCTCTACGAAATTCTACCTTCCTCTGCTTAAAATGTCTCTCTTTCATCACACTTCGTACTGCGATGAAAACAGTTGTTACATTTGGCCTCTCAATGTCATTAATCGTGAGCACAGATTAATACAAGGAGCTGGGCTTTTGGATAAGAGCTGGGCTTCAACTCTGGTTCTATCACTAACAACCTTATGACCTTGGATGTGTTAATGAACTCTTTGAACATCAGCTTCATTGTCAGTAAAATAGGAGAGAATATTAGGTTTGCTGTGGTAATTAAATGAAGGAATTTTTCAAAGGAACAAAAAACCAGAAAGTGGAACATAATTGATATCCAGTAAATGTAACCTGTTAAAATAATTTCTCTCCATTTCATTTAGAGTAAAGACATGGCTCGTTCACTGTTGGTGGGAATGTAAACTGGTATACTCATCATGGAAAACAGTATAGAAAGTCCTCAAGAAATTAAAAATAGAACTACCATATGATCCAGTAATCCCACTTCTGGGTGTGTATCCAAAGGAAATGAAATCATTATCTTGAAGAGATACCTGCACTCCTATGTTCATTGTAGCATTATTTACAATAGTCAAGGTATGAAAACAAGTGTCTATTGATAATGAATGGATAAAGAAAATGTGATATACAATGGAATATTATTTAGCCTTATAAAAGAAGGAAATCCTGCAACAACATGGATGAACCTGGAAGGCATTATGCTAAGTGACATAAACCAAACAGAGAAAGATGAATACTGCATGGTATCACTTATATGTGACCTTAAAAAAAAAAAATTGAACTCACAGAGATTAGAAAAGTTGTTGCCAGGGGCTAGGGTGGGGGGAATAGAGAGAGTTTGGTAAAAAAGTACAAACTTTCAGTTCTAAGATGAATAAAATCTAAGGATCTAATGTATAATATGGTAACTACAGTGGTAACACTGAATTGTACAACTGAAATTTGATAAGAGAGTAAAACTTAAATGTTCTCAAGCACACAAACAAAATGCTACATATGTGAGGTGACAGATGTGTTAATAAACTCAATGAGGGGAATCCTTTCACAATGTGCATGTATATCAAATCATCATGGACACTTTAAATATCTTACAATTTTGTCAATTATTCCTTAAGAAAGCTGAAAAAGAAATGAGAATTAAAGCAACAATTCTTTTTGCCCATTGAACTGCCATTTTTAATATATAAGTATCGCAGCATTCATAATGGTTAGGTAAAACAGTCTAAAACCACTGTTGGCAGAAGTGTATGTTGGCACGATCTCTGGGGGCATGTTTCAAAATGTTAAATGCATTACCTAAGACCCCGCAAGCAGTTCACCTTTAGGAATCTATCCTATACAAATAAGAAGACAAATATGGAAACATGTTTAAGGATATATAATAGAGCAGTATTTGAAACAGTAAATATTTAGAAACAATAAAACTATCCAAGTGAGGGATGCCCACATAAATTGTGATACATCTATAAAAGAAGAAATAAATATATATGTACTAATCATGACTATATACTTGGAGAAAAAGAGAGGGAGAGGGAAAGAGAGAGATGGAGAGTCAATGGAGGGCAGAACAGAGAGAGAAATATATGTAGCATCAACTTAAGAAGCCATGATTTAGGGTATAATTTCTTTTTTGGTTCCTTTCTGGAATGTCAGGGGTCACACAAAAACTCACATAGAAATCTGATGGAAAGCTGGTGTCTTTGGAGGGATGAAAACTAGTGACTTGATGGAGTTACCATGAAAGGTTAATTTCTAAAAAGGAATTTCCTGCCTACGGTTATAATACTAAATTCTACGAAAAAGTATTCCCTTCTAGAAGCATCTTTCCCATATTGGAAAAGGAGAATTATGAATTATTCAAAACAATATTTCTTCTTAAAAGTTGCCTTTCAGGATTACTTTTTAAATCTGTTTTTAATGGTGATTAATTCTCGTATCTCAGCCTTTCTTCAGTGTTCAGACCACGATTAACTTCGGCGCTGTGACAAAACATGAGCCATCCTAATCCTCGGCATCAAGATTATGGGCTGTGTGGCGACGAGTGACTTTCTGGGTGACTTCAGTTAAGATTTCTGTAATTGCTATTGTTGATCCATTGCTATTAATTGGACATCTCATTGCTACTTAAACCACGTACACAACAAATAGTAAGTCTTGCTATTACTTCCTTAGTGAAAAGATTCTTCTATTACAGGAGAAACATAAAGCTGCACTCAGTAAATGTATATGTCTGCATAACAGAGACTACCAGAAGAGTTCCGTATGTTTAGACAGATTTACCTTTTATTAAACTCAAAATTTTAGAACTCTCAGGAAGCACACCTGCATCTGAAAATTGTATTTCAAAATAAAATTCTTGATCTAGACAGCAATCATGTTTTAAAATTGGATTTTGCTTTTGAGTGTCGTTTTCATGAAGTTAATAGAGTCCCAAGTAATAATACAGTGCTAGAGGCTGTGTTGACTTAGTTGTCCCCCAAAGAGTTGGAAAGTTAAAAAACAAAGATGCTATAAAGTGACCCTGAAGTGACTAATGTCTCTCCTTCGGGAGAATGAATTATAAACTTAATCAAGTTCACTAGATCTCTCTCCCAACACACACACTTTATAATATATAATACACTTTAGCTAGGACCGGCTGCCTAATTTGCAGACCCTGTACAAAATGAAAATTCGAAACTCCTAGTTCAAAATTTATGAAGAATTTCAGGATGGCAACCACACAGCTTTGAACCAACTGTGGGGCCCCTCTGAGCACAGAGCCCCGAGCGACTATACAAGTTACACACCCAGGAAGCTGGCCCTGGTGTTAACTGTAATACTTTTGTTTGCTATTAAATTAACAACGGTGACCTTTTAAAAACAAAGCCAAAATACAACAAAAACATTTGAAACGCTGACAAATCACTTTTATATTTTGTTCTTCAAATCTACCTCATGTCTGACTCACCTATAAAGATAAGGCTTGGGACGATCACTGTTCCAAAAGTCACAAAACACTAGTCTGCCTGACAATTCTCACGACTCAGATAAATTTAAGTTGTCGCCATCCCAGCTATCAGGGTTATTTTTCTGCCTGAGGTCACAATTCCCCAGCACTTCTCTCTTTAAATCCCATCTACTATGTGTGTAGGCATCCATCTCGAGTTCACAATCTTCTGTTTTATATGAAGATTTTTGGGAACACATAAATGAACAGATAGTTGCAATGGAAATTAATGCATTACCTTCTATTGTCTGTCCTTTTTTGTGTGTGCCTTTTCTTTTTTTTTTTTTTTTTTTTTTTTGCGGTACATGGGCCTCTCACTGTTGTGGCCTCTCCCGTTGCGGAGCACAGGCTCCGGACGCGCAGCCCCAGTGGCCATGGCCCATGGGCCCAGCCGCTCTGTGGCATGTGGGATCCTCCCGGACCGAGGCACAAACCCGTGTCCCCTGCATCGGCAGGCGGACTCTCAACCACTGCGCCACCAGGGAAGCCCTAACAATTCTTTGATTTTATTTTTAATTTATTGTGAAAATTTCTAGGCACGCCAAAAGTAGAAAATATAGTCTACATGGATCCATCACTAAGCCTCAACAATGATTATTTTGCTGTCTGTTTTATTTATTCCCATCTTTTCTCCGTGCCCCCTTCCCTTTTTCTGGGATGTGTTACTTTCAACCAAATTCCAAATCTCAAGTCATTTACCCATAAATACTTTAATATACATTCAAATTTTTTTCTTATATAAGGCAGTGCATTATTGCTCCTACAAAATTAGTACAAGATAATTCCTTACTATCATCTAATATGTAGCCCATACTCAAATTTCTCCTGTTGTCTAAAAGTATAATTTTATGGTTTGTTTGCTTGAATCAGGATCCAAAAATGTTCCATGCATTGTATTTAGTTGTTACATTTTACTTGTTTCTTTAAAGCAGTCACAGTACTCCATCCTTACCTTTTTCAATTTTTTTTCTTTGCCTTATTAAAGGAACCACAAGAATGATCCTGCTCAGTCTTTGACATTTTACATTTGACTGATTGCTTCTTGATGCTTAGTTAGGTCCCCTATCCCCCACAGTTCCTGTAAACTGGACTTTAAATCCAATGGTTTGATTTTACTTGAGTTGTTTTCCTCCAAGCTACTTCAGAAGTGGTACTCTGCACATTACGTTTGCATAATCCCGGGGGCAATATTAAGTCTGAGTGACGTACTTCAGTGAGGTGGAGATACACCAGTGCAGTTTGGGTGGTATCGGCCCGATCCCATCACTCTAAAATCTCCCATGAAACCTTCACTAATGGTTTACTATCTGTTGATGACCTAAATCAATGATTTCACTAGGGGTTGCAACATGATGCTTTTCTATTCCTGTAATTCCTCCTGTTTAGAAAGCTTTACTCATTTCCTAAGGCCTTTAGTTAGTGTGAAGTAGAATTGCTACCAGAGGGGCAGGAAAAGTGCCTACTCCTTCCCTTTAATTATCAATTGTATAAAAATTTAATTCAATTTTAAGTTTTTTTCCTCCCATACATTTTTTTATTGAAGTATAGATGACTTACCATTAGCTATCCATTCTGAGATAGGAGTTGGTGTCTTAGCTTCCAGTAGTAGGAGTGCATTTTGTTTTGTTTCTCCAATTCTTTTGTTTCCCTTTCCTTTTCTCAATCCTTTCTTGAGCATCATTATGGAACCATGAAAGCTCCTAGTTCATTTACATAATTTGCTCTAATTGCACCCACCACAACTGGATTGGCATGATTCAGTCTGCATGTAAATTTTAGTGTGAGGGCGTGTCTCCATAATTATTCAAGGTATTAACAGTCATTGCTTCAGAACTGAGATAAATTCTGTCTGGGCATCTCAGAAAGAGAGATTTCACACAAACTCACGTAGTTGCACGGGAATGAGACACTGTTCCTAGTGACAGGTAGAGTCTCAGAGTTAGTTTCAGTCTATTAGAAAAGTTACCCAAGAAAGACTCCAAGGAGCCTGCCCTGTCTAACCTGATTATGCTAGCTAGCCTCTTTCTCCGATAGGTAATCAACTTTTAAACGCAGTTTGAAATAGAAATAAATTGAAGATGAGGTTCAAATCAGAGAAGAGTAAGATACCTCTACACATAATGGATTGTGTATCTAGATAACAAGTTCATCCTGACCCTTCAAGATGGATACATAGCAGAGTAAAAAATATGATCACCTTTATTCGGTAAATACTACATTTATCTTAGTAGCCAGAAAAGAAACTGGTCCACGTGAATCGAGGCTGGACAGCGGGATGGAAGCACAGTGAATTCTGTTTTTATAAAAACAGGAGGGAGGTTTTCCTTTATCTGTTATTCCATGCCATGCCCTCCAACTGTTTTCTATGACACAAAAACACCAGTAGAGCAAAGCACTTTTCAAAATAATGTGGTATTTAAACTCTTTAAATTGGGAGAAAAGTCCTGGCAGATATTGTGATCCCAGGAAATGTAATGTTTATAAAGGCATCCTTCATTATGCTATGATCACATCTGGAATAGGACTGCTATGAAAATGGACCTCGGTGATGATTTAATTACAAAGTAGCCTGACACAACTTCAAATACTTACTTTTCAAAACCCAGATGGACATTTAGAGCTCTTTTTTTTCTTCTCTCATTTTCTACAGCTTCCAGATGAACTGTCTGCCTCCTGCAATGATGGGAGGCTCCTTCCTGTACACATCACACACAGGGCACACCCTATTGACCAGGCTCTCAGCTCACTGAAGGACAGTTCCATTTTCACAGAAGAAACAGGAAAGGGACCAACACTGCCTGTCACAATTAAGCTTGCTCATCTGTCATCATAACTTCTAGCGAGAATGTTTTATCTCAGTCTTTTCATATCCTCTATAATCTGCAGAGAAAAAAGTGTTCAAGGGAAATGCCTTGAAGATTACCCTTCAGGAAAAAAGAAAATATTCCCAAACAGGTTTTCTTTGTGCAGAACAAATTACTATACATTCTGAAAATTTCCTTTGTTATGTGAGTCAATAACAGATAAAGGAAAACCTCCCTCCTGTTTTTATAAAAACAGAATTCACTGTGCTTCCATCCCGCTGTCCAGCCTCGATTCACGTGGACCAGTTTCTTTTCTGGCTACTAAGATAAATGTAGTATTTAAAGTCAATTAACTAAAAGTCAATCCTTTTAGTTAAATAGGGAGGGAAAGTTTAAAAGGAGTCAAATCTGGGTCAAAAACATCTTCTAAAGAACATCTTCTGGTGTTCAGCAGACTCATCAAGTCAGATAAGTAATTTCATATTTTCTCACCATATCCACTGTGATCCTCATTAAGCAGTAACAGCCCAACTATGAATAAATATTTACTCCAATACTAGTATTTTGAGATTTGGTTAAAAGGAACTAACTAATAATTAACTAAATAAATACATCAGCTTCCCCTGTGTCATAAGCCTCATTCCTTTATGTTCCCAAAGGTACAGGAACGTGAAAGTATTTCAATCTAATTGGAACCGGAGGATATGAAATGGAGACTCTCACGCATGCAACTTTAAAAGAACGGAACTTAAGAACTTAGAGGCTGATTTCCTGTGAGTGCCTGATTTGCAGCAGTCCGAGACTTACCTCCTGACCAACGAACATCTGCCAGGAATCTCTCCCCATCCTCAAGCCCATGAACTTCTTGCTTGGATTCTGGCTGGACTTCTCCCTCTTTGCATTTCTTGCCCACAAATACAGCCTGCCCCAAATCCTCAACAGACTGGCCTGTAGCTCACCACAACATGCATTTCCTGAACTGCAATTCCTCTGCTATTCCCAAATAAACTCAATTTTTGGTCATCTGAGTTTGCCTCAGTTTATCTCTTTATTAGGTTATTTAGGAACTTTCAGATAATGATTTTATAAATGGAATTAAAAAGAAAAAGGAAAACAGCATTTGAGAGATAATGAGTCTTGCCCAAGATCACACAGCGAAATAGGTCAGAACTTCTAGCTTTTGTCTTTACAGTCTGGAATCTTTTAATTGTTTTAGCCTAATCTCATAGATGGTTTCTTTTCCTCTTGATCATTTTAGCTGACAGCAGTCATCTGATCTATGTACTAGGAATTAGTAAACTGTTCTACTGTTGTCCTGCAACCAGCTGGCTACCTGGCTTTAGGCAAGGCACCTAGGAATTGCAGAGTTTACTAAAGAAGTTCTTACGTAATCAGGTTTCTAAATAATGGGAATGGTCTCGTTAACTGTTTATTATCATAAATATAACAAATACTCCTAAAGAAAATTCAATCAATAAAGAAAAATATAAAGAAGAAAGCAAAAATCACCCAGTGTTCTCCAACCAAGAGATACTCACAATGCACATTTTGGTTAACGTCACTTTGGGTTTCTATGCAGACACACACATATATACTTTTATACGAATGTGATATTCTCATCTACGCTATTTAATCACTTGTTCATTTCAACAATTTAATGCTTTTTCCACTTAATATTTAAATGCTAAATTGTTAAATTTCCATTTAATAAAAATTATAATAACTAGGACTTGATAAGCTCTTTCTATGTAAAATCTAACTTAATACTCAAATTTTACACATATGAGTCACAGATAAGATATTTGCGCAACGGCACAAAGTTGTTGTTTATTCCCACTGAGGGGCAACAAGATTTCAAGGCAGGCAATTCTGAGTTGACACTCCTTTATAACGGCTGCATTTTATTCATTGGATGAATAGCCAGAGTTTATTTTAAATAACTGCTGATGGGTACTTGGACAGATTGAATACTGCTGATGCTATTAGAACCTCACTGATGATCATCAAGTGCATCTTTGTGCATTTGATCAAATACTTCTTTGGATATGTTTCCAAATACAGAATTTCTGCACTGAAAGGTACACATCTTCAGTTTTGATACGTATTTTGCCACAGACTGAATACAGTTTTATGGAAGAGTCATTTCCCCACATCTCAACAACCAGTGCTGTCAATATTAAAATGAGCAGACATTTACTAACACAGACCGTCTCCTTTGGTTTTATAACTCAGAATTAAAAACATACATTTGCTGTAGATTGTAGGCCCATTCTTTAAAACGTATTTAGTGACTTCAATAGTAGGCACTATTGGGAAACAAATAAGAATGCTTGCTTCATAAACCTCATAATCTAATTCCCGAAAAATCACTATTTGGGGGCACTAATAAGGATCATTCCACCACATTGCTGGTAAAAATAGTATTATTCTGTATAGAAATTTCACAACACATACCAAGAATTTTATATGTTCATATTCTATGACTCGGTAATTCCACTTGAAGGATTCAATCTTAAAAAAATGACAAGAGATGTGGTAGCAAAATGTTTATCATAATATAATCTCTGAAAGTAAAAATGGAAAACTTAAATGTGAAAAACGGACATTGATTATTGCCCATGATAAATCCATTTAATGTGTTATCATTTAGCCATTAAACCTTTATAATCTCTGAAGATTAGTCGTGTGCCAAAATGTTCTCAATATCTTCAACAAAAATGCAGCATTTATACTGAATTACTCTGATTAGCAAACACATGTGCTACTTGTATAAAACACAAGGGAAATTTGCCCAACAGGTTAATAGTGATTATTAGATATTTTTTATTTTCTCCTTCTGATATTTATCGTTTTTTTCCTCCTAAATGTCCTATAATCAGTTATATTTGTTTTATGCAAGAACAAACAAACAAATAAAAAACCTACTTCAAAGCTCACCCTTGTCCTATTATTGATACATATCTCAGAATCTAAAAGTCCTCACTCATTATCAGTCCTATATACCACTTAGATGACTTATATCTTCCCCCAAATCCTTCTCAACCAAATGCCGTGAACCCTCAAGATCAATTAATGAGGGTCGGTAGGAAATCATCTTTCTCGTCCCCTCCCTTTTAGTTTCAATCTGTCCAGCACCGTTTGCTTTTGGGAAGGATCATTCCTCTATTACACAAAACCCTGTGGAATTTTTAATCAGGTGAGCTTGTCTGCCATGCCACAGAATATCCCATCTCTTGGACACAGTAACTAGAGCAGGGGTGTAGAGGTGCTCTGGGGTCATGTGCTCTAAGTTCCAGTGAGGTGTGCCAGAAACAAACTTGCCATGTGAAAGCAACAGGAAGCCAATAAAGACAAGCGGAGATGAGAGACAAGAGACAGAAAACTGTTCCTGATGGTATCTTTTGAATCCTCAGATCCACCCATGCTGGAAGCTAGGGCCAGTCCAAAGACTTCTTAATTATATGGGCCCCCAAATTACCTTTTTTCTTTAAGCAAATTTGAGTGTAATTCTGTCAGTTCTCAACAAGAGTGCTAATAAAAGATCCAACCAAATGGCAGTACCTTCTAACTTTCCTTCTAACTCTCCTATGCAACACTCTTTTTATTCATCTTATTTCAATGAGTATGTTCAAAAAAAGAACAATTCCAATTCATATTCAATAAGTTTCTCACATGAGTTTTTTTTTTTTTTTTTTTTTTTTTTTTTTGCGGTTCGCGGATCTCTCACTGTTGTGGCCTCTCCCGTTGCGGAGCACAGGGTCCGGACGCGCAGGCTCAGCGGCCATGGCTCACGGGCCCAGCCGCTCCGCGGCATGTGGGATCTTCCCGGACCGGGGCACGAACCCGTGTCCCCTGCATCGGCAGGCGGACTCTCAACCACTGCACCACCAGAAAAGCCCTCACATGAGTTTTTAATGGTGCAGTGAATTTTATATATCCTTACTTTTAAAAAATGTTTAAATGTGCAACTTAACCCATATCTCTATTAAACATCATTGAGTTCGATGCTCTGACTAGTTTTTTCTTAGCTGTTGTCGAGATCATTTATATTTATATCTCTATCCTTCCCACACACCTTGATTCAATCTGTAAAATTAATAAGAATTTTCTTTTCTCTCATGCAAATCATTCCATCTGATTATTGCTCTTGAATGGAAAAGGTCTCAGCAGAGGTGCCTGTTATATGAATGACTGGCATCAGCTTAAGCTCCATTTTGGGGTTCTTCCATTCTGGGGAATGCACTGGCACGTCCAGGGCACCACTACATAAGATAAGCTTTATCTCAAAATGGGCGGGTGGGTCAACAAGTAATTAATTGCTTTCAAGGAAATTGCCTTAAAGCCATTGTAGACTTCAAGTTGTCTCCATACTGATTAGAAAAGGGACATAATACTGTAATTAAATTGTCAATCACAAAAGAAATACATTTGCATGGAGATTCATTTGCAAGAAAACTTTGGAGCATTTTTGAGGCAGAGTTGATGAAACTTGGAATCTTGAAAAGATTTCTGGTTTCAAATATAGAAAGAAACAAAGAAAGAGAAAGAAGATGGAGGCGCTGTCAGTCTGATGTAATTGAGAGTGAAAGAAAAGCACTGACCAGGTCTTTAGAAAAATGACTGGATCTGAGAAGCCAGGAGGACATGATGAGAAGTAGGGAGGGTCCTAGAGGTGTGGACGGAGATGTAAAAATCATCTCAGAGGAACTGAGGAAGAGTGCATTTCTGGTTCAGACAAGAGGTTTGCAGGGAATTACTGTGGGTAGAAGCTGTAGGATGCTATCTTAATTGAGTTTGGGCTGGAAGTAAATGGGACATTTACAACCAAAAGCCAAAAGTAATCCCCTGTGGTGGAACATACAAAGGGCTCTTTTTTCCACAGCTCTGCTTATATCCCTTTATATGATCAGTTAGGACTTGGGTTTGAAGTTAAGGTGTACTTGCAAAAAAAAAAAAAAAAAAAAAAAAAAAAAAATATATATATATATATATATATATACACACACACACATACACACAAACAAATATGCACATATATATGTATGACAGGTGAACTGGCAAAAAATATAAATGTAATATAGATAAATATAAATATAAATCATATGAATCAGTGACTGTAAAAGCCCAAGCTATCACTAAGTGGAAGGAAAATAAATTAGTGTGGACTTCAAAACATCTTCATATAATATTGTATTATGTTCCCAGAGTATGGTAAAATTGTGAATTTGTGATGTGTCCGGTCTATAAATAGTTTGTGAAACTGAGATTCCACCACCCTTAACAAAATATGTCTATTTTAAGGCAGCAGTTAGGGTTGAGATGGGACAGATATGGGAAAGAAATGGTTGGTCCCACTGATGTCAGTGGAGAACTCCTGCGTATACTCTTTTTTTCTGTGGCAAGGAAAGTTTCTCACAAGAAGTAACATGAGATAACTAGAAACACCTTGTACCTGGAGACAGTGCAGGAACTGGGAGTGCGTTTTTGCATTATGATAGAAGAAGAATGGAGAAGGGTGGTGGGCTGGAAAAGTTTCATTTTTTTACAACCTTTAAATATCTCTCCCTTGTCCCAGCAGAAGATACGTGTGATTAGCTTGCCCAACTGTGCTTTATCTGGGTGATTCATGTGTTCCTTCGGGAAATATTTAGTGACTGCCTATAATCTAAAAGGCACAAGAAATAAACAGTTGAGTTTTGCTGCTTGATTATTTTGTTTTTAAGCTCAGCATTGTTTTAAAAGTTGGTAAATTGGGTATCTTTCATGCAGTAGAGCAAACACAGAGTGGAAACCAAAGAGTTTTACTTAAAACTTGCAGATCATCTTCTGCTCTGTACCCAAGTTTTCATCATTGTCATGACTAGAGATGAGCAGGGAGTTTGTTATTCTGTCATAGAAAGATCACATAAAAGTAAGATAACGCATCTCACCAATGTTACTTACATATATAAACTTGTACTTTTGACTCTGTGTGCTTGTTTAAAAATTTTTCATTGAAGTACAGTTGATTTACAACGTTGTGCTAGTTTCTGGTGTACAGCAAAGTGATTCAGCTGTGTGTGTGTGTATATATATATATATTTTTATATTCTTTTTCATTATCGGTTATTATAAGATACTGAACATAGTTCCCTATATTATGCCTTTAGTAGGTAGATACATTCAAAGATGGAAAATGATTTTAATAATTCCAGTTCAACAGAAAAGAATGGCTGTGCTGATGAAGACTCTTGAATTTATTCCTTGCATATCCTTGACCTGCTTTCCATTAAAGATGTCCTCTAACTATGCATAAGAGTATCAATTTGACAATTGTTAGGACGTTAGGAAAAAAGCTTTCTTTTTCCTTTTTATCAAGTAGCACTGACTTCACCATAGTCACACTTCTCCATTAGTTATAAAGAACTACACTCTGGCTGTTTGAAATTAAGACCTGAATGAAAATCAATTTGTATTTTCATGTTCAGACATCTTGTAATTGGAATAAAGCAACACACACCATGGAATTTCAACAAAGGAGAATTCAATCTTCTATTACAGATGTTCTTGATTGGGGTCTGTTGATGGGTGACAGTGGCTTGTAGGTGGAAGTTTTCTCTATTAACTTATTTAAAATCATGTCTAATCAATGCTGTGATAGGGAACTTCACATTTTAACATCAATATTCTTTGAAATTAAGTTATGTAAGTGAACTGGTGATGAAGATTACCTTCTCTGAAAAGGTAAAAATATACTGGCTTCAGCTTCTAGCTGGAAGCCACAGATGAAAATCACAGAGCCTGCCTTTACAGAGTTTTCTTATGTCTCACAACAACCTCCTAAGCATCACTAGGCTTCACTGGACTTGGTCACAGAGAGCCAGAGTGACGTGAGCAATTGATTTGTGTAAACTGCAATTTCACCACGGAAGGAAGAGTAGAACCCAAACATTCTAATTCTCAGTCCAGTAGCTTCAAATCAGAGTGCCAAATGTAATGCTTCTTTTTTCCTTTCAGAAATGTTTTTTATGTTAATTCATAATTGACATGTTTCATCTAAAGATTTGAGCTAAGTGTGCCTTTATCACTGCAAAGTATTATTGATCTTTTAATTTTCTGATCTTTTCATTAGAGAGTAAATTTTCTCAGGGAAGGAAATGAACATGCCTTGTCCTCTGACATCCTCAACAATTAGCTCAGTTAAGCATTGTGTGCAGGAAAGCACCATAAGTTTTTTTAAAAAATGAGCTGCTGAGATATAAAGTAGGGTGATGGTACTATTTCTGGAAGTTTAGGTTATGTCTCTATATCAACTATTAGATGATTTATGGCTAAGTCAACTTAAAATTTGATATTTACTAATTATATTAAGGGATTATGCTTATTGTATTAATCTTTAAAAACATCCTTAAGTTGTAAAAAGGGCAGATGACAGGTATCCCAACTTTTACTAAATGTCGGTCATCTACTTAAAATTTTCCCACACCCACTGAGATTCTTACAACATCTAGCCTCAGTGATACTGAACACTAATCATTAATATTACTGCTATGTTAACTGAGGATACATAACACTATAACAGGTACTGTGCTAAGCTCTTTACAGGCATTGTCTTATTTAATGTTCAAAAGTTTTTTGAGTTAGGAACTAATAGTATGTGGTGAAAAAAAAACCAAAGAAGGAAAGTAAGATTTGATGACACTTCCTAACAGCCAAAGTCACACAGGTAGTAAGAGGCAGAGCTGGGCTCTGAAGCCAGATCTTTCAGATATTATGGCCTCACCAATACTCTGCTCAACAGCAGCTACCACCATGGCAAAGGCAGGAGGAGAAAGTGGGGAGACCCCACGGGGTTGATGGAGCAGGCGGGGGTGTGGATAAACCTAGGACTGAAGAAATGCTTGGTATTGAAAAGCACCATGGGGACATATAAGAGGTCAGGAAGGAGAAAATGGCATTGGGCTGAATGGAGGAAAATGAAAGCCTGAAGCAAGGCAGCAGGAATAAAGCAGAAGACAAATAGCGGGAGTTTAGAGACTGGACAGTGGGGTAAGAGCCTGGGCATCCGGATGACCCATAGTTTTTAGCTTTGGTGCCAGGGGAGAATGGTGATAGCATTAACTAAGAAAGGAAGGCATGGGTGGGAGGAAAAAGAAAGAAAAACATGTTTGCTTGGGGTATCCAGTCCTGCAGCCTTTTATGACTGATTACCTGATGAAAGTTGAACTCTTCTCTAACTCATTTAACTTAGGAAACTTTATCCACTCAGTGATGGTCTAAGAAGCTAATTCCTACCAATTTCCTTCTGCCATCTGATATTCATTTTTTAGAAGGAGATTTCTGATGGAGATTTTATTTTCCAAAAGAGTAACTATCATAGTAGAGACCTCATTATGACCAGGTCAGGGAAGAGCTATTAGGGACTGGCAGGTCTTTGTGTTACTCTCACATTATAGTAGCTGACTATACTGTTGGCTCTGACATTAATGTATGTTTAAAACTATATCAGGTTGAGACCACATTAAGTTTGCAATTTTTTAAGTAAATTCTGATGATAAATTTTATTATAGAAACATCTGACAGGCAGCATAAACTTTTAATGTGTAGTGAAAATGGAATTCTCATAGGTACACATATTGTCCAAGTTTTCTTCCCAATTTTCAGCTTCTCAAGGCTTCTGACTGTATTGGGACCATATCTAGGATGATTTGCTCTGAAATAAATCCATGAAATTCACTAGTGTATTAAAGCCTATTAGAGAGCTCTCTTCTTTCTCTCACTCTATCTTTGAAAAAAGCTGTGCATTGTTTTATATAAATATACTCTCTATTCCTGAGAAGGGGCAAAGTCAGAGCCAAGGACTAGTTTAAAATATATCTTCAGAGACAGCAGAAAAAGCTACACAAAATTCTTACCTTCTGCATTCAAGGTGAACACACAGAATTCTGCTCTACTTGAGCAAGCTCTTACACAAAGCCTGATTCTTGTTTCAAAATAGGATGTACATTCTGGGAATTTACAGTTACGTTAAAGAGAAAAATATTGGAGAGAAGAGGAAAGATATGTCTCCTTTGATACATATGCAGATAACATATGCCCTGACGCTTGACACATCCTGCAGAAACACTGCTGACAGATTCCAAATGAGCAAGAGAGAGGAAGTCAAGAATTAACAAGCAGCTAGGAGACTCTATGGTGAATCATTATTCAAAGAGCAAATGTACTTGGCTATTAAAATAAATGACAAGATGTTTCAAAGAAGGGGAACTGTAGGCCAATTTTCTCATTTGAATGTTTCCAAACTCCTACTATGAGCCGGTACAGGGATAAGTGTCTTGGATAATCTAAAGATGAAACATACTGTTGTCTTTCAAGATAATAACATGGAACAGAATGGCATAAGTACTGTAGAATGATTTCAACAAAGTGCTGTGATGAGCACAAAAGGATAGAGAGATTAATTCAGATTAGTATCAGTCAGTTCTCATAATAGAAGACTGGTTTGGGGGACTACCTTACTGTAATACTGCACATTATTTGAAGAGAGTCAAACGTCTGCCATTAGGAATTATCCTTTGGTATTGTGCCATCCCTATAGTTTTATTTCATTGCTATGGTACACAACTTAATACAAAAGCATGTATAAACCATGAGTCAAGAACTTCCTGAAGAAAGGATTATATATTAATTTCTGGTTAACCTCTTGTTTTAACAGATTTAGCAAGTTAAAAATGTTCTATTTCTATATTATGGAAAATTATTTTTTCCTCATGTCAGGATAGAATATAATGCTCAATTTAGCATTCCTTTAAGATCTCATGTAAGCGAAAGGGGGTCACAGGTCAAACTGTGACCCAGCAGCAAATTGGCTCAGGCAGGACCTATTTTATTTGCCATTATACGCCTGATGATTTGGCTTTTGTGGTCAGGAACCAAGATGTAAAATGACACCTAGATTCCTTGTCAGGACATAAAGAATGGCGCAATGTCCATCATAGCAGACAATACCATGGTCATTGCTGTGATGACCAGATCCCTCCTTATCCCATCTAACCAAGGTCTGAAAATCTGAACTCATGTGTCTTAGTCAGTTTAGACTGCTATAACAGAATACCATAGACTGAGTGGCTTAAAAACAACAAAAATTTTTTTCATGGTTCTGGAGCCTGGAAGTCCAAGGTCAAGGTGCTGGCAGAGTCAGTGTCTGGTGAGAGCTTGCTACCTTGTTCATATAGAGCTCCTTCTCCCTGTATCCTCATGTGATGGAAGGGGTGAGGAAGCTCTCTGGAAACTCCTTTATTAGGGTACTAATTCCATCATAAGGGCCCCACCCTCATGACCTAATCACCTCCCAAAAGCCCCACCTCCAAATACACATTGGGAATTATGTTTCAACATATGAATTTGAGGGGGGACACAAGCATTCAGTCTATAGCACAATGGACCACTTTCAATGACCATCACCTGTTTTACTCTTTGACTGACTGCCCTTTGCCTACTGGAGCTTCCAAGAGTCAGAAGGGCCTGGGGGCTTGGTAATCAATGACTGTTGGGGGTGGAAGAATGATAGCTAAGTTCCTTATATCTGGTTGGGACAACCCTAACTCACTCCAGAGGTTCCTGGTGGAATTGGCTGCCTGTTCTCAAGGACTTTTGCCCAAGATCTCCCCTTCGCCTGGCTTCTACCTCATCCCCGTCTTGCTTCCCTGTTTTCTTATCTCTCTCCCCTTAATAAATCTCTTGCACACAAATCCTCATCTCAGCATTTGCTTCTGGGGAACTTTACATAAGACAGACAGTTTCATTATTTAATAATATGGTTGACATTTTACTACTTCTAAAAATAATTTGAAGGAGTTACTTATTTTCCCCTAAACTCATGTATTTTACTTGTCTACATAAACGGTGAACTACAAGTTTCTTTCTATTCATAAAACCCATCTTGGTACAGCCACTATGGGAAACAGTACTGAGGTTCCTCAAAAAACTGAAGACAGAACTACCTCATCATCTAGCAATCCTACTTCTGGGTACATATGCAAAGGAGATGAAATCACTCTCGAAGAGCTGTCTTCACTCCCAGGTTCACTGCAGCACTATTCACAATAGCTAAAATATGAAAACAACCTAAGTTTCCATCAATAGATAAAGAAGTTTTATATAAATGAGAATATTAGTCATCTATGAGAAAGAAATCTTGCCATTTGCAATAATGTGAATGAAAGTTGAGGACGATATGCTAAGTGAAATAGGTCAGAGAAAGACAAATACTGTATGATTTCACTTATATGTGGAATCTAAAAACATCTACTCACAGAGAGAGTAGAATGGTGGTTTCCAGAGGCTGAGAGGTGGGAGAAATGGGAAGAAGTTAGTCAAAGGGTACAACTTTCATTTACAACACGAATAAGTTCCAGGGATCTAATGTAGAGCGTAGTGACTATTGTTAACAATTCTGTGTTATATACTTGAAAGTTGCTATGAAATAAAACTTTAATGTTCTCATCATAACAACACTAACAAAATGGTAATTATGTTAAGTGAAGGATGTGTTAACTAGCTTTATTGTGGTAAACATTTCACAATATGTACATGTATCATCATATTATACACAAATGTACACAGTGTTATTATGCCACTTATATCTTTAAAAAGCTGGAAAAAATAAAAATAAAACCTACCTTGGACTGTCTGAAGCTTATCCTTATTAGTTCAGCAATTTAGTCTTTACATAGAAAATCTCACAGAGTTCACTCTGTATTACCTCTTTCAGATCTCTTATAAGCCTCTTTAATAAGGCAATTTCTAGCAGCCTCAGTGGGTCTGTGGGGCCGGGGCAGGGAATAGCGTGTGATGGGGGTGAGGGGTTGCTGCATAAATGTTTTCCTCCATTTAAACATCTATTTTTACTATTTTCTGGTCCATTCTAAATGACAATATTAAAAATCACTTTTAAGTTGAAATTCAATTTTAAAAAACCTTTTTCAAGTCTAAATAAAGGAAAGCTTGCTGCACACATCATAATCTTACAAAACTTTTGAAAACAATTCCATATTACCAGAATAGAATCAGAACTGCTCTAACCTGCAAAGCAATATCTCACATAGGAGCTAACCTAATTAATCCATTTCTCTGGCCCACAGTGGGCAGCGAGACTAAAATAAACTTGAAGCCAGCCCTCTGTGGATGCCTGTTGGAAGACAGAGTTCCCACCGCACCTCTCCAGCTACATCATCTGGTGCAGGGCAGCTCTGCAGAGACACCAGTCACAGCTACACAGGAACCCAGAGTAATGGGGCAGAGAGAGTCATAAGACTACGTGAAGGATGGCCAGCCTTGGGCAATATGGAGAACTAAGCTAACATGGCAATGACCTTGGGAACTGAGGCCACAGTAACTGGATGGAATTGGCTCTGATATTGGCCCAGTAGAGAGAGGGACTGAGAGGGCTGCAAAGCACTCAAACCCCAAAGGGCTGTCCCGTTTGGGTGGACAAGCTCTGCCTACCACCCCAGGAAAGAGTCAAGGACACCTGGGCTTCCCTACCCTGGTTCTCCATGTTGGGCCCCTAAACCTACACCATGCAGTATGGGAACCACAAAGTTACCACTGCCCACCTGCTGTCAGAACCCCAAGCTGAAAAATAATGTAAAAACTGTTTCCATACATAAAGTGAGTATCTCGAAGATCTGAAGAACATAAATAACAATCTTGACGTCATGCACGTATATCACATCCTGCCCCAAACCATGAGACCCACTTTGCACAAGAACACTAAAAGTTCTTATTTTAGTTTTATGGCTGATGGGGCTGAGACAAGATTTGAAATTCCTATCAAGGAAACTTACTGGTTTTATTCCACATGCTAATAACTTGCATCATTTTTTTGTACTTAGTATTTGATAAAGAGAAGGTACTGGAAAATCTGATACATGAAAGGAAAATGAGAATGGATGGGGTTGCCCCAAGGAGGGGAAAATTTATATTAATAGTAAACTCTCTCTCTCTTTCTCTCTCTCAATAAATGATAAAAAACACTTAGATTTGTAAAGGTATGTGGTTTTCTCTTAAAGTTTCTCATTTCCCTATCACAATAGCCCCATGAAATCAGCAGGATGGGAAGTATACTGGTACACTTCTTACAAAACAAAGACTCAGAGTGATGAAGTGACTTGCCTAAAGAATACAGTTGTGACTGAAAGCAAGCCTGAACCTTGGCAGTTAATTGGATTTCATCTGCCCTTCTCGATGCACCATATTGTTCAATATCTTTGAACATCTGAAGTGGTTCAATTCTTTGCAAATGCTTTAACTACAATGAGAGCAGTTAAAACAGCACGCCTGAAAAAGATCTTCTATGTACATATTGAATTATAAATGATCAGATGTGGTAATTCAATAGCCAAAATATTAAAGTATGTTCCAGTATGCTAAATGAAGTCAAACTCCATCTTCATACCCACAGATATAAATGGTTGGCTATATATATAAATTCTTTTCTCTTCACTCATTTGCTTTTTAATTTATTGACAACTTAAAACAATGAAGATCTCCTCTAAATGAAATTGTCAGAGGCATTCCATTCACAGAGTGTAAACCCTGGTATCCTCATTGGCTTCCTGTCTTTTCCTATTAAAATCCATGTCATATAATCATTCCAGAGTCATCTACCCAAATCTGACCATATTATCCTCTGCTTAAAAGCACTCTGGTCTTCTGTTGCCTAAGTCTGACCTACTTTACCTAACATGGCAATTGTGGTTTTCTGTGATGGGCCACGTTTATTCCCCAAACTGATCTCCTGAGATTCCTTATCTCATACGGGACGCTGGAATGGGAGGCATGAACGATTTATTTCTCATGTTTGTATTTCCAGCATCGGGCTTAAGTCTAGATATATAGTAGGTGCTCAATAAATGTGTGGATACCTGAGGTGAGAAGGAGTTGAATTATCTCCTTTAAAACATATTTTCCTATTTTTCTCTCACCTTTTTTTATATTAAACTTGATCTGTTCTTTTTTGTACTATTTCTTCTTTAAACTTTCCCTTCTATTTAATTCTCTGATAGTTCTCTAAACTCCTGGCATAAAAACCAGAATAAAGTAACTGAATATAGCAGGACCATTCATTTTTCCCTAGCTCTAGACCTATAAATTAGGTTGCGATAGAAAACGAAAAGAACCTACGTTGTTGCCTTAAAGGTTCCCAGGAGAATCAGCCCAATCAATTTTCTTCTCCAGAAGCCTCAATGTAATAAAACTTGCAGAAGGAAATTGATCGGGTATTACAGTGTGCATTGCCCACTGAGTTCCTTGGTTTTCCTCCTTTTGCCCTTATTAATCTTGCAGTAAAGGGGCTGCCTGGAAACATGAGAAAAGCTGTCATCAGCTTCACTAATTTCATGATGGCAGAACCTGCAAGGTGTGTTATAGCATCATTTTGGGGCCACTATGATCCCCATTTTATATTTATGGAAACTAAGTGATTAATGTCCTTGTGTCACTGTAACTCAAAAGAGGAAATGAATCTCTTTTGAGATTTTGAGATTTTTATGAAAAGTTTCTCTTTTCATAACTTTAAGAATTCAGGTAAAAATCCTCTTTCTCCAAAATGATAGTCTAAAACATTTCCTTGCTTGTTTAGTCAGTGATCAGTACTTGACTACTTTTATATTTGGCTTCACCTGAGAAAAAGAATTAGAGCTGTTCATTTACCATTATAACTGTCAAAAACCTTAAGTGCAAAAATTCAAATATCAAATAGCACTTTTTTTTTAAACAACAGAAAGAATTGATTACTTACAGGAAAAAAATAGCATTAGCCATTATTATCTGAAAGATACCTATTAATGTTTGCTTACTGGATTGGGTAGAATATGGGCCTAATGAGACAAAAGACATGGATGGTGCATCTCAAACAGCCTGCTGCTTTACACAGGGAATATCATCTGTGGTGTTATTTGTACCATGACCTGCAGCAAAACACATAATAAAATCATGTTGATGATGTCAGTGAGATGTTCTTTTCACTGGATCGATGTAATCTATCACCACTGTTAGAAAAAATCATTTCAGACAGCCCCTTTCTGCTTCCTGCAAAAGCCCCCCACAATCCCATTATGTGATCTCAGAAATAACATTGAATCATTTGGTAAGGTAACACACAGCTAGTGCAGTGTAATGGAAAAAATATGGGTTTTGGAGATAGACTTATTTCCAGTCCCAGTTCTGCTGCTGTTCAGTGATGAGAATCTGGGCATGTTACTTAAACTCTTCAGTCTCTTTCCTCACCTGTGAAATATGTGTCATAATTCCTACCTCAGTGTTTCTGAGAACACTATTAGATTATATAAGATGGAGTACGTAAAGAGCTTAGCATAGTCCTACCACATAAAATTCTCAGCAAATGTTCTCTCTTCCTCACTAATGGAAGGTAAAACAGTAACATAATTAAATGCGATGAATTGGAATAATCAGATAAAAATCACACAACTGACAGCTAATTCACTAGATTAGATAATTAATCAGGGGAATTAGCGTGGCCAGGGCAAGGTCAATGGTGTGCATAGAGGCAGCAGTGTAGGGTCTCTGCGCTTGCACCTGTCATTTAGGTCTCGTAGTTGACTCTCAGGAGTGGTTCAATTCAAATACCGAGCAGTAACCCACATTTACACAACACCCACGAAGAGCCAGGGTCCTAGACCTCAGGAAGACAGAGATGGAAGACCCTGGTCCCACTGACACTTGGACAGCTCAGTCTACTAGGGATTATGTAGGTTGGGGAGACACCCGCCTCCCCCCCAAACCAGGACATTACCTATCTTTCATTGTCCTCTCTTTAAAAGGAAAATGTTCTCTGTGAGGGATGATATATTAAGCTTTCATCAATCACGAACAATGTAGTTTTCATACACTCACAGACTGGAAAAAGCTAAAAGCCACACACTCTACGTTCTCCACTTGACACTGAGGAGAACAGAGGCCTAGAGTAGGTACGTGATCTTCTCAAGTTCATAAAATTGGTTTTTGGCAGAAAGAAGACAGAAACATAGAAAGGCTCCTATCTAGTCCTGGTTACTGGCTCAGTGGAAACCTATGACATTTACCTGAAAAACAATTCAAAGCATGTGCCCTGCTTTGGGGTGGCTCTTATTTGAGGGTAATGGAGGCTGTTCACATATGACATCCTGGCGGGGAACCAGCTTTCCTTCTTCTTTGTTCAATTCTCAGAGCCAAAGTCACCACTGAAGTTGGACTCCAGACAGAGGAAGAGAGAGGAGGGGCCCCTTTTGAGCCTCCTACCAATTGTGGTATCTTCTTTGCTCCCTGCCCAAGACAGGGCTTTAATCTGAAAAGGCAGGAAGCCACTTTGATCTTAAACAATTTCTGAAGCATGAAGAAGACAGGCTTATTTCAAGAACTGCATTTAAGACAGCTATACTTTCTACCTTTGGTTCCTTAGAGGAAAATAGCATTAATTCCTCCAAATAAATGATTAGATTTTAATGGTGACTTTAGTGTAGACTTTAGTGCAATCACTATATGTCCTGGTCTGAAAATCATGCTAAATAATGGGTCTAAAAGTTCAAAAAGATCCTTTTTTTTTAACCATGGAAAAGATAATGACCCTTCAAAAGCTGAATATTTTGTAACAGCTTCACCTCCAGCTTTCCAGTATGGAACCGCAAACAAGGGAACTGTGTGAGTTCTTTCTCCTTGCTGGAGTGGGAGAGTTTTAAAACAACCATCTCTGCAGGGATTACAACCAGGTTTCATCTTTTTCGGTTTCTTATCTGCTTATCTGAGAAGAGGTAAGATAAAATGGAATGGCAATCCCTTCGACTTAATTAACCCTGATTTGAACAGCCTGGGGTAGATGTGTTGCTCGTGTTTGTGATACAAAGAAGTGGTTACTAGAAAGAAGCACTTAGATGATTTCTAAGTCATCTAATTATGTTTGTTTCTGGCATTTAACCTTTTCACCAACTTTACAATAGTGGCATCTAGTCTGACAGTTTTCTGCAATACTGTCTTGAAGTGGTATTCTCTTTGAAAGGTAACAAGGACTATACTTTTGAATTCTAGCTTTTGAACTATGATGTTGGAAGTAGAAATTACATTCAGTATATTTATCCAGAAGGATTAGGAATGAATGTAATGCTCTGATTCTTATATATATTATGTGTGGATCATAAGGGATTCCTGTGGTGACTTTTAAGAAACAAGTTCTCTAGAGAGAGGCCTTAACCAAGGTCAACACCTCAGTAGGGACTGGATCTGGCTGTCATTTAAAGAGGTGGGGTGGACGCGTTTGCAATGGAATGCAAGGAGGTAGAACTAGGATATGAAATTGAAAAGCAGAACCTGCAACTATGAGGCTTGAGGACTCTATGTACAGTACAACCTTTCTTCTCCAAGGTTTCCATGGAGTCTTGGAGAAATCATAAGAACACTGAGCATGCATTAAATGGACTGAGTGTCAAAGGATGATCTAGAAAGTTTGAGTAAGTGGTATGACCAAGATGTATGTACTATACATAGAGCTAGAATGATTTTATTAACACCAAATCAGTGTGCTCAGCCTTTTGAACTAGCGCCTGCAGGCATTTTAAAAACATATTATTTATGCAATTTAACATTTAATGGCAGTTGAGTTTTGATAGACCTTCTTGTATGAAAATTCCTGAATGCTATAAATGCTATAAATTAAATTATAGGACTGTGAAACAGATGGTAAATGTGACAACTCCATTATTTCCTTCCAGTAATGCTTTTAAAGATCTTGAAATGCATCAGGATGGCTGTGAAGAAATGGAGTAGGACAAGCAGTAGATGAAATGGAAAAAAACAAAAAACGCACTGCACAGACCAGAGAGAGAACTCAGAAAGCATTCCTGGAGGTCATGAAAACACATGAAAATGTAGAGAGAAACGAAGTGAGCACCGAAGACTGAATGGAGTAAAGTGAAAGGGACCAAAATGTTTACCTGCTATGAAAGGCAGCAGTGGATGAAAGATGGTTACTATTGGCAACAGCAACAGATGTAGATTGTTCCTTTTTCATGTATAAGTAGAGTTTAGAAACTACAGCTCTAAAGAGAAATATAAAGTCTGTCATTCTGGGGTGAAAAAGCCTTTCAGTCTACAGAGAGACCCCACCCCTTTCTTCACCAATGTCCAGTAAAGATGAACTTAATGGCACTGAATGTCAATGACAAAAGCATAGCTGCACTTCTCCAGGCCTTATTTCCATTTTTATTGAACTCCATACTTGCCCAAAACGTGTGAATTTCTTTAGGCTTGTCCTTATTTCATTTCAGTCCCCAGTACTGTGAATCAAGGCTAATTTGGGTGTCTGGGTGCTATCACACACGCTGTTTTTCATCTCCCTTTGCCTGTTTTCTGACTTTAATATTCTGAAATATCTGTGCATAGGAGTTGCAGCTCATTGATCAGACTTACTTTAAAATATCTTTGATTTAAATGAAAATACAGGAAACATTTCATGGCTTAGAGGAGAGAGAACTACATCAGCAGGAGAGCTGACATCGCGTGTCAGCCACTCACTGACTGTGGAAACTTCGAGAAGTAACTGCATCTCTCAAATCCTAAGTTTCCTTATCAGCAAAACGAAGGTGTTAGAGCTGATAATCTTGAAGGTCCCTCCAGAGCTAACAATTTTTTTAATTGACATATTTATTTTTTTATATTTTTTATTTTATTTTTTTATACAGCAGGTTCTTATTAGTTATCTATTTTATACAAATTAGTGTATATATGTCAATCCCAATCTCCCAATTCATCCCACACAATCTTATTTTTTGAGATAAAAATCAACATCAGTCAGTGTGATGTGAGTAAAGCAAAAAAGTAGAGTATCTACGGCACTATTCACAGAACCAGAACTTTAGACTTGGAAGGGATCCTACTGTGCTTCTAACTCTCCTTTATTTTGACATTTGAGGAAACTGATGCCCAGAGAGATGAAATGGCCTGTGACACAGCTACACGGTACCAGGCTAGCAAGTTAATATATTACATATTTATAAATAATGCTATGAGCTTCTGGAGACTTTAATGGTTTAGGTGATAACCCTATTTGAGAGACCTCATAACTGTGCCACTAGGGGTTTCAAGGCACTAAAAAGGCAGAGAGTTGGAATAGGTCTGTGTGCCAGTCAGGCTTCTCCAGAGAAACAGAACCTATGGGATATACATATATTTATTTATTATGAGGAGCTGACCCACAAGATTATGGAGGTTGAGGAGTCCCACAGTCTGCCACCTGCAAGCTTGAGACCCAGCAAAGCTGGTGGTAAAATTCCAGTCTGAATCCAAAGGCCTGGGAATCAGAGGAGTTAATGGTGTAAATCTCAGTCCACGGGCAGAAGACTGACATTCCAGCTCATGCAGGCAGGAGGGGCCAGATGCTCCCTTCCTCGGCTTTTTGGTCATCTTAGGCCCTCAGTGGGACCGGTGATACCCACTCCCACTGGGGAGGGCAATCTGCTTTACGGAGTTCACTGATTCAAATGCTAGTCTCATCTGAGACATCCTCACAGACAGAGACAATATTTAATCTGGGCTCACCGTGTCCCAGTCAAGCTGACACGTGAAGTTAACCATCACAGTCTCACATAACTGTGCCAGGTTTATAAATCTGGGAGTCAGGTTACTGAAATGGACAACATACCAAAAGACAACCACAGAAGGAAACATATCATTTCCCATGTGCTTGTGGGCATAATCAGATGAAGGAATGTGGAAACTGCCTAATATACAATGACCTTCAATTACGGTCAAATTCCAGAAATACTTTACTGTAAAAAAGGGTTTTAAGAATCCATGTGCTTTTTAAGGAATTATCAGCCACACAAGGCTCCTCAAAAGTGAACCACCCTCAACAATGATACACGCAACGTGCTGCTGGTGACATTTTAGGTGCTCCTGGAAAAGCCTACTGTGGTTAATTTAAAATACAATTAATGAAAGACTGTCATCTCAGAAACCGGAACATGTTACTGACAAATGAAGTTAGAAGTGTGGTAGTCTGCATGAAATCTAGAGTCAAAGGAAGGATCTGTCTGTGTCTCTCCTGCACGGTCTGTGTGGAGAGGGCCCACTAGCGCTGCAAAACTGTCCCCAGTTCCTTAAACAGAAATAGCCAATAGTGGGAAACAACCGATCATTGGGCTTAGTAGAAAATCTCTTTAAAATACCTCCACCTTTGTCTTTATTTTCCTTGTACCACATGGCCTTTTGGTCTATAACTGAACAGATCTGCAGATCAGAAAGGCCTGCCCTACCCAGGACTAGG
This sequence comes from Tursiops truncatus, assembly GCF_011762595.2. Lineage (NCBI taxonomy): Eukaryota > Metazoa > Chordata > Mammalia > Artiodactyla > Delphinidae > Tursiops > Tursiops truncatus. The sequence continues at coordinate 97,274,252 of NC_047042.1, read as the reverse complement.
ATGTCTGGTATAAACTGAAGCGCTGGTAAACAGGTGCCTCTGGGTTTATACATCGGTGCTCCAGAACTTGACTGGCCCTTGGAAATCACAGAAGTACGTAGATTACTGCTGTCAGAAGTAGCTCTTGAAGTAGTGTCCCCCTCAAAATGCAGCCAGCTTAATAGGACACTATGAGCCTTTATTTTAATGAATATCTGAGTTTCATGCTAGATTTCCTACAGATGTTTTCCCTCAGGACACCTTGCGGCAAAGGAACAAGGAAGACATAAAATTAAGGAGAAATTCATAATTTTTTAGATACTAGATTAGAGGGAATTCCCTGAAGAAATGGCACAAAGTTAAGGTAAATTTGATGAACAGAAGAGAGGAAAGCTCCTTACAAGTCTCATTTCCATGGGGACCAATGTCAGCCTGGAGGACTCAGGGGAGGCCCACATACCAGGGCAAAGGGCAGCACAAAAGGCAAACATCACAACCTGACAATTTTCCTGATGTCATCTCTATCTAGATTAACAGACATCCTAGCGACTTTTTTTTTTTTTTTTCCACTTGGGAGTAAAGTTAACAGGGTTAAAGAAAATGATTGAAAACCATAAACCCTGAACACATGTATCTTGATTTTGCCAGCTGAGTCCGAAACCACACATAAAGAGAACAAAATTTTAAAAGTGCTATAACGTGACTAACTCAAGTAGAAATACATAGGCAAAAAAAAAAAAAAAAAAAAACACTGATCCTACCGCCACCCCAATCACAGATTAGGTATCACTGCCTACCTAAAACCCTAGGATTCTATTTAAGTTAAGAAACTATGTCATAACTGAATTTTGTTTACCAGACAGCATCTAACAGAATGCTGAGTATAGGGAGAAAGCACTGGATAAGTCTGTGTGGCATCCATGTGCTAATTTACGAATTCAGCAGATCTGGCAACTACTGAGATTTGCCATCAAAACCAAGTCACCAAGCCACACTACAGCCACTGGCTGTGGGCCAGGACTCAGGATCCTCACGAGCACCAGAGAGGCCTTGGAGCCCAGCATTGAACTTGGCAAAGGACGAGCTTTGTAACCTGGCACATCCATGAATCAAAATATCCTCTTTTTGTTTAACATGATCCCACACTTAAGGGTTATTAGCCTGTTTGGTGATCCTCCGCACAACAGGAAGAAAGGAGACGGAAATAACCTTCCTCAGCATCTGTTGCTTGCTTTGGAAAAGTTATTTTTAGAACAACTTCTCTCCCACAGATATAATAGTATTATGCTTAGTCAACATGTTTACATAGTTTATATAACACATAGGCTTTTGTTCTCTCTTTTATTCTTAGAATAAAATTGAAACTCACTCGTATTCAGGTCGGTTTACATTGGAAGGAACATACGTGTCATGTGATATTTGGAAAATTGGAATTCATAAAATATGTGCATCTCAGGGAGGAGTGATTAATAGATATTGAGTATAAGGGAAAGAACTGGAAGAAAAAGAAAACATGAGTTAAGCTTATGTGATGAATGTAAAGAATACAGGGGTGTCTGTCTTAATTAAAATGCACATGGTGGGCGTGTCAGGAGGTGGGAACGTATTAACTTCGATGTGGATGATGGGAATATAGAAAGTAGGGAATTTTCAATTATACTAGCGGTAACAAGGACATGAAAATAAAGCCTTGTCTGGTGAGGGAAACCTAAAGATGTGGGTGTTTCAATTACAGAGGCGGAAATGGAAGTTCAGAAATCAAGGTGCACAAGCCACAGTGTGGGTGGCGACAAGATGAATGATGGGAAGTTAAAACATGCTTAAGTATCTCACTCTGGTTTTTAATATTATTCATATATGAAATAGCTCAGACTTAGTTCACAATTTGAGTTGAACTTTCACACTCCTCGTGAGATAATTTATGACTTTAAGTGACGATCTCAGCTGAACTAAAATATTATTCAGTGTCAAACAATTCAGCTCTGGTTGCTGAATTCAGCAGCTGTTGCTGCTGTTATTATTATTTTATGAACACTGGTAGTTAGGTAAATAATTTAGAGACAGCAGAGGTTCTGTGCAAAGTACCTAGCAGATTCACCAGATTCTGCCACATCGTCATGTAAAATTATAATTAATAAGAATACCAGCCAGTTTAGAATAATTTTAATTAATCTAGTGGTAGGCTTTGCTTTCAATTCACTATGGCAATCACTATTTTCTGGAGTGGGTTCAGCAGTTGCATTGAATGTGAGAGATGAGAAAGACATTCTTTGCTGAGCTTGTTTACAGTCAGAGGTAAGATTCTTGGCTGGAACATCTGGAGGTGCTTAGGCACCCAGAATCACCACAGTAAACTGGCCCCCTGAAATTCTTGTGGACGGGAGAAACATGCATTTGTATTTGCAAAAATGAAATAATAACCTCTTTAAGTATCTTATAATAAAAATTTTTCCATTAAGACAACCTCAAAATATCAGCATCTCTTTATGCCCTTCTAAGGAAAGCTCCATGTTAGGGAGTTTTTCATAGCTTTTTCGTTAAAAACCCTTAAGGGAAGGTTATTAAAAATGTTTATGTCTCAGTGCAATGGTGATACTACAGGTCTTGAGATTGATCCAGAGCCTTATTATTGCTGATTGGAAACTTACATGTGTTTATAAGCATATATGTGTATAATTATATTACGACACTATTACATTGGGCTCCAGAAGTGATGCTCCACAGCAGAAACTTAGCATGTGTATTTGTAAATGGCTACAGACCTTTTTAGTAATTACTTTTTACAAGAACCAACAGTGGTTGGTCCAAATGAGTTCAGTGAACATTCTTTATCCATTTGTATAGTACTCACGGCACGAAATAGGAAAGCACCATTTAGACACAGGAAGAGTCAGCAAAACAAGTCTCACCAAGAATGATCTCAAATTCTGCTTTTTGAACTTGCAGTGTCTAATTATTTAACTTCTGAAGACTGAAATGTATTTTGTTTTGTGAGATTATCACTTTTAAAAAAATAGTAGTGCTCTGATTCTTATATGAAAACGGAGACTTAATAAAATAACGTTATAGACTCAGTAAACATCATGCAGAATACATATTTTCCGACATCACCAAGCATTGCATCACAAGGTAATTAGGAAGCTAATAATCTTTTTAAAGAGCATTTTCATTTATAAAGAAGCCAAAGTTTTATCGACTGCCTGTGCAGTGTGTGCTCATTCAAATTACTGTGAAAGCTGGAGTTTAATAATTTTCTGTGTAGTTTTTTACCACCCACATATGAAAACTATCTGAGACAGTTATTTCATGGCTAATACAATTGTCCTTATATGGTCAAAGTAAAATAAATAATTTAATCTGGCTAAGCACATTTAATTATAACTAATCATGCTGACATTAGTATTCATAAACCAGGCACTGTACCAGGCAAAATGGATATAAAGATAACCATAAACTTATCCTTGCTTTCATAGAGCTTACTATTTAGTTAAGGGAGGCACAGGTAAACAATTCGTTATAATAAAGTATAATTGGTGTTGTTACAGAAATATGAATGAATTCAGAAAAACCAAGGGAATTGTGCTGTTGGTGTTACCTTTGCACTGCCTTTTAAAACTCTACATAAAAATTTCTTCATCCATAATAAGAAAGCATATTGTAACATGGAATCTCTCCAGTGAGACCCTGGGGTTGCTTCCAGGATAAACATTCTGTGATTTGATACTAATTTAGGTTACAATGAAGATCACTGTAAGTTCTAAATTGGAAGAAATAAAATTCCAAGGGGCGACATTAGTGATGGAGTCAAGATACAGATTTGCCATTTTAATTTGTGACTTTTCTCCTCTGAATTTGGTTTTGAGATCCATGAAATGGGATATTACCTAAGTCAAAGTTAATTTAGTAAATATATGTGAAATTAGGTGAGGATACTGTTAGTAAATTGAGCCTTCCTATGCTGCTTTTCTGCTATATTTAAATATCAGTGATGGAGATTTTAAACCTTGCAATACTACACCTCTGGGGTTATTGTGAACACTCTGCAGAGCTGATCTGCTGTAAATATGGGTGAACCTTCTAGGCCTATCATCACTGTAGCCTTCAGTGTTCTACGAATTTGACATTTCATTTAAATCTTGGTTACCCAGCAATTTTAATACGAAGCAGAGTAGCTAAATGAAAGGCAATTGCTTTTCCTTCTTTCTCTTTCTTTACAAATCAAAAGACTGTTTTCACCCACATTTAGGTAACAGTCTCTAAGAATTCTGCTGATGTTGATGTCAAAATAATTTCACAAAGACACCTGGGAGATTCTTATGTATTTGCCAAACTTGCAGCTTCCAACTTCCTGATGTTATTAGAGAAGGGGAAGGTGCAAATGTGACGTTCACTTCAACCTCAGTACCAGACTGACCTTGCTGTGGTAATAAAGCATATGAATGCTATTTTGATGTCTAAGACATTATAAAACATACAGTCTAATTCCTGGTTCTAGTAATATGGCATTTAGAAATATCGAAGGAAGGACAGTTAAGGAGTAGAAAGATGCTATAACATGTTACTTATACTCTTTGAGTTCCAGTTTCTCCATTCACATGAAACCTGAGTAAGAATTGGCTGTCTTACTAACAGTCTCAGCACAAGTTGCATCTTACAGAAGTAAAAGTCTAATTCTACCCAACTAATTTTCTTAAAAAAACAAAAGCAATTCAATGAAAGAAGGATAGCTTTTTCAATAAATGGTGCTAGAGAAACTGGATAGACATAAGCAAAAAATAAATATATAAATGAATAAAATGAACCTTGACCGTAACCTTATATGTAATATAAAAATCAACTAAAATGGACCATGGACTTAAATGTGAAACATAACACTATAAAACTTCTAGAAAAAGACACAGGAGAAAATCTTCAGGACCAAGGACAAGGCAAAAAGTTCTTAGACTTGAACTAAAACCAAAAGTACGGTCCATTAAAAAAACTAAAGCTTGATAAATTGGACCTCATGAAAATGAAAAATTTTTATTCTGTGAAAGACCCTGTTAAGGATGAAAATACACATAATGGACTGGCAGAAAATATTTGCATATTGTATATTTGACAAAGGACTAGTATCTAGACTTATAAATAACTCGTATCTCGATATTAGAAAACAAACATAATTAGAAAATGGGCAAAAGATGTGAAGAGACATTTCAGCAAAGGGGCTATATAGGTGGCAAATAAGCACATGACAAGATGCTCAATACCATTAGTCATTAGAGACATTAATATTAAAACCATAATGAAACATCACTGCATACCTTACAGATAACTGAAATAATAAATAGAGAAAATGCCATATACTGGCGAGGACGTAGAGAAACTGGATCACTCATCCATTGCTGGTGGGAATATAAAATGGTACAGTCACTCTGGAAAATTGTTTGACAGTCTTTTAAAATTAAAAAAATAGACTCACCATGCAATCCAGGAATCATACTCCTGGGCATTTATCCTAGAGAGATAAAGACTTATTTTTAGGCAGAAACTGATAAGCCAATATTCCTAGCAGCTTTGTTCATAGTAGCCACAAACTGGAAACTACCCAGATGTCCCTCCATAGGTGGATGCTCAAATAGGCGGTGGTGCATCCATCCCCGGGAGGCGGCTCGGTAGTGAAAAGGAGGCACTGCTGATACATGCAACAGCTTTCACAAACCTCAAAGAAATGATGACGAATGAAAACACCAATCTCTAAAGGATGCACACTGCATGATGCCATATATAACATTTGTGAAACATCATCACAGAAGTGGAGAACAAATTGGTGGTTTCTGTGGGTCAGAGATGAGGAGCGTGGATATGGCTAAAAGTGGGTAGCACATGGGAGCTTTGTGGCGATGGTACAGTTAAATATCTTGATGGTGGTGGTGGTGGTGGTGGTGAAGCAAAGCTACACATTTGACAAAACGGCACACACACACACACACACACACACACGGTCCTCTGTAACTGGTGAAATCTGAATAAGCTCTATAACTCGTACCATTATCAAAATGAAAAAAAATCCAGCCTCCTCCCCATAAAACCTTGTTTTTGCATAAGTCACTCAAAAAACTCCAAAGAGAGAATTACGCCTCATAACTAAACAGCCAGCATCCTAAGCATGCCCTTCCTCTGTCTAGCTCCCCAAAGTCTCTTCTTCATAGTTGTGGCTCCCTACTCTGTCTTTTCTCCCAACCCAAACCAAATAAAACGAAAAACAAATAACCACACAAACAAATAACCCCCCCTTTCCCCTTTCCTGATCTCTATAGCCACGCTTCCCCTTGCCTCCCCCAAGTACAGGCCCTTTCCTTCCCCATGGTCCCACAAACCTCTGGATCACCTCTTTATTATGTACATAACTTTAGCCTCTTTTGGATTATTTTAACTGCCTCTTCAGCCATCGTTAGCAGCAGTACAAAAAAAACTTGTGAACTTGAATAAGCAAACACAAAAACCTCTTTGGGGAAAGAGGAAGATTTGAATATTGACACATTAATAGTTTGCCCTTTTCATTATCAAATGGGGTTAATAACCCCCACCGCCCTTAAAGGGTTGTTATGAATATTAAATAAGATGTCATATGTAAGGCACTTAGTACAGTGCTTGGCACACAGTAGGTGCTCAACAAATGGTAGCAGGAAGTAACAGGAAGCAATTGGCACACAAAAGAGAGTGGTAATAGAGTTCTGCAATTTAACAGTCCACAAAGAAATATTCATGAAGTATCTAATATACTCTTAGTACTTTGCCAGTACGATGAAACAGCCAAAGGAAAGATGCATACAGCATAAATAAGAACATGAAAAAGCAGTGCCATTAGTCATTAGGAAAACGATCATTAAAACCATAACATGATACTACCTATAAGTATGACTAAGATCCTGGCAACTGGATCTCATTCATTGCTGGTAAAAATGCAAAATGCTATAGCCCCTATGGAAAAGTCTGGAAGTTTCTCATAAAGGTAAACATTCGTTTACCATGCAACTCCACTTCTAGGCATTTATCCAACTGAAACGAAAACTATGTTCAAACAAAAATCTGTATGAGAATGTTTATAGCAGTCTTATTGCCCCACATTGGAATTTACCCAAACATTCTCCAACTGGTAAATGTATAAACGTACTGATATGTCCATACAATGGAGTACTACTCAGAAATCCAAGGAATGTACTACTGACACACAAAACATGAATGAACTACAAACGCATTATGCTAAGTAAAAGAATCTACACACAAAAGTCTACATACTGTGTGATTCCACACATGCAAAACTATAGAGACAGGAAACAGATAACTGGTCATCAGGGTCTGCAGGTGGGAGGGGGACTGACTGCAAAAGGTCACGAGGGAAATATTTCAGGCAATGGAATAATTCTATACCTTGATAGCAGTGATGGTTACACAATTGTATGCATTTGTCAAAACTCACAAAAATGTACACCAAAAAGGGTGAATCTACCTTATGCAAATTTTACCTCAATCGAAAAAAATAGAAAAAAATAGAATTGTAGCCTAAAAGTTAAGAACACAGATTTTGCCACTGTGTGCCTTCAGATATAATGTAAGAGATGAGACTAACACACATAGATAAGGGAATCACATGTACTCGTATACAATTTGTTGCTGAATCATGAGGTTTAGGGATAGGTATAAATTGAAGTTAAAGAGATCACTGATTTATGTGGGAAGAGGAAAGACTGGACTTCAGTGTCAAACATCAAAAGGGTGGGCAGCACCTGGCTGGGCAGAGAGAACTGAAAGAGCATTTTTGCCTGAAGAAATGTGAGTAAAAATACTGAGCAGGAATGAGGAGTCTTACCTGAACGCAGCAGAGCTGGTGTTGAGAGTAACAAGAAATTGATTTGATAAAGACGATGGAGCCAGATTGCAGAGGGTCTTAAATTTTAATTACAGCCCATGACAGAATTAAAGTCTTTTCATAAGACAGTTAAAGTAAGTTCTTGAATGGGAGTTATCATAAAAAGCAGTTTGTACAGATGATCATTCTGGAAGTAGTGTTCCCTCTAGAAGAAGGAGAGAAGCCATGTTCTGGCACAACAAGAAAGGGGAGTCAGTGTGTTTTTTATGTTGCAGACCGAGAGTCCTTTGTGGCTTTCTGAATTGACATCTTAGCTGATTGTCTTAATAATAGATATCCTGTGTTAAAAATGGAATCTTTGAATGTTTAGCAGAAGGAAAGCACAGCTGCCTCCAGCGGTTTGTTTCATAGCTTCTGGGCGTGGGGCACCATCTACAGGAAGGGCTGCCCAGCGGCTGCTTTCTTTTACACCTTGGGGACTGCAGCTGCCTGGACTGCCACATGTTCAAGTCATTCCTGATCTCAGAAATAAGGAACACTCAGAAATCCTACAGAACAGTGCTTTTCTGCTCTATCCAGAGTTCAAATATATTTTGACCCCTATATGAAGTCACTGAAGAAAGGGCATCCGTTCCTTCCTTGGAAGCCTCAGGGTGAGTATAGGAGAGTACAATTCTGCATCCTTGCTTTGGACAGTATCTGTGCTTATGAATGCCTCAGCTCTCTCATCCATGGTTTTAGCTAAGAGACTTTATTGAGAAAGACATTATAGTAAAGTGAATAAATCTCAAGAACTTGGGTTTCTTTTTAAATTTAGTAGACAATCCTGGAGAATTTATTCATTGTCTATTGCTATAAAATTCTACTCAGAATCCTTACAGGGATGAGGGAGTCTTGATTGTATGTTACGTTATCATATATACAATGGAATATTACTCAGCCATAAAAAGAAATGAGATTGAGTTATTTGTAGTGAGGTGGGTGGACCTAAAGACTGTCATACAGAGTGAAGTAAGTCAGAAAGAGAAAAACAAATACTGTATGCTAACACATATATATGGAATCTAAAAAAAAAAAAAAAAAAGGTTCTGAAGAACATAGGGGCAGGACAGGAATAAAGACGCAGACGTAGAGAATGGACTTGAGGAAACAGGGAGGGGGAAGGGTAAGCTGGGAAGAAGTGAGAGAGTGGCATGGACATATATACATTACCAAATGTAAAACAGACAGCTAGTGGGAAGCTGCCGCATAGCACAGGGAGATCAGCTCCGTGCTTTGTGACCACCTAGAGGGCTGGGATAGGGAGGGTGGGAGGGAGACACAAGAGGGAGGAGATATCGGGATATATGTGTATGTATAGCTGATTCACTTTGTTATAAAGCAGAAACTAACACACCTTTGTAAGGCAATTATACTCCAATAAAGATGTTAAAAAAATAAAAGGATAGCTTGAAGAATTAGAAACTGGATATCAAATTTTCTGGAATAAATTTGTAATGTTTCTCAAATCTAAAAAAAAAGGAAAAATACTAAAATAAATACCCCATAACTATTCCAAGTAAAGATGTCAAGACCAACATTCAAAGCACATTGATATGGAAGTAGGTGTGTTCCTGAGTCTTCTAGAAATCTCTTAATCCTAGGATGTGCTGTATGAAAAGAGGATGTCAAATGTCTTGCTGAGTAGCAAATAGATGAACGCTACAGCTTCAACTAACAATGAGGCTAATATCAAATGCCCTTCATCTGAGAGTCCTAGAGGTCTTTACAAATGGCATAACATTAACCTGAACATCACTCCAGAGAAGCATCAAATTAATTTCCATTTCAGAAATGGAACCCTGAGGGGCTTCCCTGGTGGTGCAGTGGTTGAGAGTCTGCCTGCCGATGCAGGGGACACGGGTTCGTGCCCCGGTCCGGGAAGATCCCACATGCCGCGGAGCGGCTGGGCCCGTGAGCCATGGCCGCTGAGCCTGCGCGTCCCGAGCCCGTGCTCCGCAACGGGAGAGGCCACAACAGTGAGAGGCCCGCGTACCGAAAAAAAAAAAAAAAAAAAGAAATGGAACCCTGAGAAAGAAGCATGTTCATGATCACAACTAAACCTACTTCTTAGCATACTTAAGGCCAGTTCCTATCAGCCATCTGTTCTGAGAGCTAATTTTAGGCCCTGGAGTAAAAGAGAGAGAGCATGAAGATGTCAAAATGGAAAACAAACCATATTCATTCAACATTTGGGGGATCATTTAAAGTTAAATAATAATACAGGATTACATTTCTCAAGGTATTCACTATATATTTAGAGCAACATTTAGGGAACAGTATGGCAAGTGTCATGATAATAGTAGCATTGAAGTATGATGGAAATACATGAGAGGAAGAGAATCAAACTAGGGGATCAGGGGAAATTCACATAGGAAGAGATACTTCAGCCAAGCTTTGAAGGCTTGTAGGAGTTATCTTTAAGCAGAAAGCAAGGAAAAGGATTCTGTACAAGACAAATAGCACAGACAAAGCATGAAGCATTATAATTGCCAGTAGCTGGAATAGTGCTGGGGGAAGGAGGCCACAAATTAGAATGTGATGTATGTGCTAAACTAAGGAGCTTAAAATGTGTACCAAATGCTATAGCCAAGGGAACAGGTCAGTGGTCAGCGCACATATTCACAGGATACCCACAGCTCCATCAGCACCATGATATCAACAAGGAGTTGTAAATATAATTTACAGGAACTCAAACAGGCAGAAACAATACCTCCTTACAAACTTCTATTTACAGTTCAAGCTTTGTAAGATGCCAGTAGGTTATACTGCCCAGGAGGAAAAGAAAACAAAGTTGGTATATGACTAGCTCACCTCTGCTGTAGAGTTAGGCCAAAGGAGAGACCCATCAGGCATGGTACGATCAAGAGAAAAGTAAGAGATTTCAAAGAAAACATAAACAGAACTCAGTGATAAGTTGGAATATAAGGGGCTAAAAAAAATGAGTAACTGAAATTTTCATTCTAAATCACTGGGCTTTTTAAGTTCTTCAGTGATTTATAAAAATAATAAAATAAGAAAGAATACTTAGGTGGTAAAGATGAATCCACAAACATGCTCAGTTGAAGATGACAATGAGATTTCAAGTCAGAGTTCTAGGTACCTACTGGGGCTTGTCTCTGGACAACATCTACTTTCCAGGGCCTCTAACCTTGAGCTTAAGGCTGCTCACTATGTATCAAATGATCAGTCCAGAGGAACAGTGTTTACAGGAAACTGCTAGGAAGTTAGGTGGGGTATCCTTTCTTCTGGAACAAACCCAAGCTGAGGGCTATATCCCATCTTACTGTGGTGCTGTCCTCCTTGTGTTGCTGCCATTAAATGTGCTCAGACTTTATATACCAGCATCTTAATAAAAAGGAGCCTGTAACGTTCATCTTTTCATCCACTATAACGATGCTGTACGGGTTGGGTTCTCTGGGAAACACCTGCTAAGATGGAATTAGAGCTGCAAAAGTTTTATTGGGAGTAGCACCAGTGAAAGAAAAGAGCAAGATGCAGGGTTGGGCATGTGGTGCCGACAGACCCTAATTTAGACCTCACCCAGTCTTTGTCAGCCCAGGGAAGAGCTCTGGAGCAAAGATGGCATGCTGGAGGAGCCCCACAGGGGTTGGAGATGACCTAGCCCTTGTACCATTAATCTGCTGTCATTACCTGGAGGCCACCTGGAGGAGGATGTGACCTCGTCTTAAAAGCTGGAACAGACCCTGAAGGAGCTAACGACTGGATGTATCAGCTGACCACAGTCCTTTCAGCTGGGCATCTAGTCCTTTCTTGAAGTAGGATCTGAGTGATGTATCTCTGTGTCGCCACAAAGGCCTTAAAGATTTGTTTAAGCAATACCCTTTTTATGAAGCCCCATGGGAGAAATAGCTCTTGGTAGCTGGCATAGCTGTGCATAACCCATACAAGGGATATGTTCTGTATTTTGGACACTGGTATCCACATCACTGGACAGATTTTCTTCTGTGCATTGGCTGCTATGAAGCTCAGAGCTAAATTTATGGGGTTCATATAGAATTTCATAAAATATATTTTGAATACTAATACCATACCTGCTGCATTACCCATTTCTCTTGTTTCCTTTTTACTTATAAAGCACATAAATTACTTTAGCCAAAGACTAGATCTCTAAGTAGAACTACCTTTCCATAAGGTGATTTGTGGGATACCATCATGGATCATGATACAAAATGGACTATATTAGCGACTTCACTGTGGTCCAGTGGTTAAGACTCCGCCTTCCAATGCAGGGGGTGTGGTTCGATCCCTGGCTGGGGAGCTGAGATCCCACATGCCTCCTCCCCAAAAACCAAAACATAAAACAGAAGCAATATTGTAACAAATTCAATAAAAACTTTAAAAAAAATGGTCCACATCAAAAAATCTTAAAAAAAAATACGGACTATATTGAATCTTAGCTTGGGCCTCATCTGATCCAACTCAAAAGTGAGAGAGGATCATCAATTAACTCCTTTGAATGCAAAAATATATACATTTTTGTCCCTACTCTATAAATACCTAAATTATAAATCTAATCATTTGTGTAATATTATTGATCTGTCATCCTAAATAGATATTTACTAACACATCTGAAAGTGCCTTTCAGTAAAGGCCCAGGGCCCTCTAGTGGGCGATTAAAAAACATAAAGAAGAAATAAAATTCTGGGGGCTCCTCACTTTCCCCCTTTTCTTGCTAGTGCTTTATTAGTAGCAAGGAAATGATCACTCTGAAATTCACTTCCGCTGGAGAGACCAGTATATAAAGACTATGTGGCAATCACTTGCCTTAGTTGTCAGTTTTTCAAGTGTCATAATTATTGTGACCTGGGCATTAGGAAAGCGAATTTTCCTTTCGTGATGGGAAAGAGGGTTTGTAATGAGGTCGATGTATGGACAAGTGGTGAGGAGGGTTGCTCTCCAGGACAAAGCTATACTGACCAGAATGGGCTGGTCATCAGAACCCAAGAGGATGAACTTGCTCTGTGGCTGGAGTGCAATGGCATCCAGGGAAGGGGATGATCCCTGACAGTGACTAAACTATGTACTTAAAGAGAAATCCTCAAAGGAAAAAGAAAAGAACCAAAGAAGATTATATGGAGTGCTTGGTTTTATTGCTATAAGCAGGCCTGGCTACATAATTTGCAGGCAAATTACAAAATAAAAATGTAGGATGCTTGTCCAAAAATTATTAAGAATTTCAAGACTAACAGCAGAGCATTAAAACAAGCATGGGGCCCTCTGGGCTTAGGTCCCTGTGTGACTGCATGTGTCACGTGTCCACAAGGTTGGCCCTGGTTACAGACTCAAAAGGTAACTATAAGAAAGACGGAGTTTTTTTTCCCTCAGATCACCCTCAACTGTAAACCTGAGAAAGTTCCACTCCTATTACTCTGTCCTTCGCCTGGTCTAGCCTGTTAGCCCTCTGGGCCCTGGGGAGGGGAGGCTGCCAGCGAACACAGTGGCTACAAAATCTCCAGTCAGTCCCAACTTCGCACCAGTGGAGCTGAGCGAGCACCATTCTACTTTTAAATACTCTGTATCCTTGTTGAAATACATGTTGGACCATATCTTACACAACACATCAAGATCTTTGGTTCAAAAGTTGGTTTGTTGTCATAATAGACTGAGAAGAGCTAACTCACTTCTCATCAGGAGACATCATGGGATCAAGACTTCCTTTGCTAGAAGTGAACATAAATACTTGGTACCACTGAGGCTGCAGCAGCCACGGCTATGGTGATTGCAGAGTCAGATCTTGCAGAGCTAGGTCGGAGGAGGGATATCACCTCCCCAAAAGGAATTTAGGTAGAAATAAACCACCCAAGTCTACAGAATCAGAATAGTGTTGGAGGGAAGCAGGGAGGTGTGGACAAGATTATTCTGAAAAGAAGAAAAAAAAAACTCCCAAGGTGATCTGACAGTCTCCTGGTTAAGAACTATGCTCTACTTCAATTTTTTTTTTTTTGCTCCCCCCCCAGATGAGAGAGTGGGGCATAGATAGGTAAGGAAAAAGCTCACGTTCACACTGGTAGTTAGAGAAAGCTGGACCCAAAACCCAGGTATGTGATGTCCCTGACCGAGCTCTTTGCACGGTATCAGAGTTTTCAAACTGCTTTCATATTTACTAGTTCAGGGGAAAATGCAACAAATAAAAGACAATTCAGATGTACATCACAATGAAACATTTATTATAGTTTCAATTTTGGGTTAGATGTGTAAATGTATTAATGAAAATACATCACAACTGCTAGGCTCTGAATATTTTAGTTGGAGGGCCAAGTGATTTTTAGATATTGACATTTAAGAAAAGTTGGACCTCATGACCAGAATGAAGTTTCCTGAAATGTGTTTGGTATTCAACTTAATATACCATGTTTGTTTAGTTGAAGAAACTTAGAATTACTGTTAATTCTAAGAAATTAACTTAGAATTAATTAATTACTGTTAATTATACAGAGAAGTCTATATGTCCATAATTAAATATAATATCTGATTCTGTTAAAAGACTTAAAATGGTCTCAAATAAGAATCCCAGTTGAGTATGGATTAATGGGAATTAAAGAAAAACTGTTAGAAGACAAATTTCCAACCTGAATTTCAGAGTACTCTGTTTGGATATGTAATTTAATAAAAATCTATCTATGGTCAAGTTACTCAGTGAATTGCTAAAAAACTGAAATGCCTCCTAGCTGATAACTTATTTTTACGGCTTTCTATAGGCTGTATTCCCGCACTCACTAAGTCATCTGATAAATTAACGTTACAGGAAAAGAAGCTGATTTTGCTACCATTACCATTAGCTAAAGGCAGCACTTGACAGATTCCTTCACCCAGAAACATGTAACGGAATAGTACATTTTCCTTGCAAACAAACCTCATTTATACTTTACACAAGGGTCATTTTTCCATGAAGGCAAAGAAAGAAAAATGTTCAGCTACAGTGGTCCAACATCAAAACACCTTAAGTTTCAGGGAAAAGAGCCTGACATATTGAAAGACCTCACTAACAAAACTCATCTCTGAGGAGTTAAGTGCGTGAATGAAAGAAGCTCCATGAAGAACCCTAATAGCAATTCGCGATATTTTTAAAACTTAAATGATTTCTCTACATGAGGATCCCAGAGGAATATGGTGGACTAAATGCCATCTACCCTCTGAGCGTCACATTTCACAGCAGACATCAAGGCCTCCAGCGGTGCCTCTCCTTCCAGAATTAGTCCACTCGACAGTACCATTCCAGTAAAAAAGGAGACCCAGTGGGCCAAATGATGAGTAATAGTTATGAGAAAACATAATAAATGATACTAGGAGTTGAGGGACTGCTCTCGTTTCGAGCAATTTCTCTCAAGCAAAACACTTAACATGGGTCTCACACTGTTCCTATTTCAGCTTCCCATTCTGAAGCTGGCACTGTCTCCAGTACAGGGCAGGGGGAGCAACCGTGTCTCCTCATAAAACACCAATAAGTTTCCAAGCTTCAATCGCTTTACTTCTGCTTTCATTTCTTCCTTCTGATGTTTCTTCAGTTTAGCACTAATACTATGACTCAATTCTTTAATCTTTTAGGCGTATGTTTTGTGACTTTTCGACTTCTTGCCCTCTGAGAATAAAAGTGGGAAATGGTGAGAATAATTCCCAGGGATGAGTCTGATGTGTATAGGTATAAAATTCAGTTGGATAAAGAAAAATAGTTGCAACCATGAGGGTAACAGACGGGTACAGTTATATTCTTGAGTTACCTTGTATGGCTTGGACCTCAATGTGAATAGCCCTCCCTGGAGTAACACCATGGTGGCCCTAGGTTATATTTTGGTGAATTTCAATCATCTCTGGGTACATTTCTAAATCATTCTAATCCATAATAGATTTTACCTTCATATTCTTACTGATACCATTACCTATTCTATACGTCTACATTTACTTTTTTGATACAACTAGAAAATTGAAAGAAACACGTCTTTGAAGGAAACAACTTCAGCCCCACTTAGGACTAGGGATGATTCAGACCATTAACAACACAGAGTGAGGAGTAAAGAAAAGCTGTAAATAAGCAGGAAAATAATAAATTCCCCAACTTGTGTCAGAATTTGAAAAGCCATTAAGAATTAGTGGGTGAAGGAACCTCAAAAACATGTTAAGTGAAAAAATCCAGAGACAAGAAGTCTCATGTTGTATCACTCCACATATATACACAAGTATTCAGAACAGGTAAACCCATAGAGACGGAGTGCAGATTGGTGGTTGCCAGGAGCTGGGGGAGGTGGTAATGGGGAGTGAGTGCTCAGTGGGTATGGGGTGATCACCTTTTGGGGGATGAAAATGTTTTGGAACTCGACAGAGGTTTTTGTTGCACAATATTGTAAATGCACTAAATGCCACTGAATTGTTCTCTTCAAAACGTCTAATTTTGTTATGAAAATTTCACCTTGATAAAAAAAAGTTCTAAAAAATAAAAAGGAAAATGATCTTTGTAGTTTTTCTGTAATATTAAAGTTATTCTAAGAAAAAAGTTTACTTTTTAAAGATGGAATTAGTGGGGAGGAGGCATGAACTTTGACTCCTATTTGGTTTAAGGTACAATGGAAAACCTCCATATTTTTGTTCCTTTTCTTCATCAAGTTACAGTTTTAAAAATTAAGTTATGAGCAATTATTAAGGCCATTAGCCCTTTTCCTCTCACATGTGTTAAAGTTTATAATGGAGTCAAATTTATCAGGCTCTTGCTTTCATTCAATTTGTTATCTTTTGCTTTATAATGTCTGGGCTCTGTTTTCTGCTTGGAAAGATCTTTCTCACTCCCATCACTTGTTAAATATGTTGTTGTTGATGATTCTTTTCCCCTAAGGTTTTAATTTTTCTTATTTATTTCTCTTTTCTAATTACATTGGCTAGTATCTCTGATGATACATGATAATGTGCATCAATGACCTGCCATTGGTTTTTTTTGTTGTTGTTTTTTGTTTTTTTGTTTTGCGGTACGCGGGCCTCTCACTGCTGTGGCCTCTCCCGTTGCAGAGCACAGGCTCCAGACACGCAGGCTCAGCGGCCATGGCTCACGGGCCTAGCTGCTCTGCAGCATGTGGGATCTTCCCAGACCAGGGCACGAACCCGTGTCCCCTGAATTGGCAGGCGGACTCTCAACCACTGCGCCACCAGGGAAGCCCTGCAACTGGTTTTATAGGGAGTTATATGGTCGAATTAAGTTTCTCAGCTCACTTCTTAGCAGTGAGCTGAGAAACTTATGGATAAATGGGGAAGAGTGAGAAAAAAACAGCACATGTACTAATTTTCTCATCTTTAATAGAAATCTGGTATTGGACACTATTGAAAAACAAATCAATCAAAGATGCTTAAGTATGCTATGTAATGGTATGAAGGTGGTAGTGTGTTGGGGCTCTACTCTCCCTCCACCTCCAAAATAGTTCACAAGAGATAACTGTTAAATATTCAGGAAATTTGCAAGCTGGTTGTTAAAGCTATTATTAAAAATTAAATTACATAAATTTATGGTTAAATTGTATCAAAGCAAATGTATCAAACACTCAAAAATCATGTCAATTATACTATATTTACTATATATAGTACTATATGCTATATTTTACTATTATCTATGCTCTTAAGGCTGTTTATGTTATTGCAACTGAAGGATGGAAATCCTAATAATGGTAGCTTCTGCCCATCTCTTCTCTACTCTGCATTCTGTGAGGATAGACTGGCAGCTTGAAATCAGCCAAGGTGGGAGTATTAATATTATGGAAATTGACAAATGCTGCAAACCGGGGTTTGACTTACTGCTTTTTCGATTGTCAAACTTAAGTAATAAAATGTTAATCGTGCAGATTTAACTTGTGTTGTGTCTGTGTCTATTCTGAATAGAACAAAACATTCAGAAAACATTCTTCCAAACTTTGAATACTATCTGATTTAGTGAATAATTCTCTCAAATTCTCTCAAATGATTCTCTCAAATTCTCTCAAATGATTCTCTCAAATTCTCTCAAATGATTCTCTCAAATCACTGACAAACAAGAATGTCCTAACATTCACCTTCCTTCATTGTTTTCCTTTACTTTTACATATTTTCATAAAATAAAATATCAACCGATACCCATGTTGGAACTACATTCGGAGAGCCAGTTAGCAGCACCCTACTGTATAAAGATAACCGTAAAAAAAAACCCTGAGGGCTTCCCTGGTGGCGCAGTGGTTGAGAGTCCGCCTGCCGATGCAGGGGACACGGGTTCGTGCCCCAGTCCGGGAAGATCCCACATGCTGCGGAGCGGCTGCGCCGGTGAGCCATGGCCACTGAGCCTGCGCGTCTGGAGCCTGTGCTTCACAACGGGAGAGGCCACAGCAGTGAGAGGCCCACGTACAGCTAAAAAAAAAAAAAAAAAAAAAAAAAAAAAAAAAAAAAAAAAAAAAAAAAAAAAAAAAAAAAACCCTGAGATGATAACATGACTAACCAAAATACCGAGGCAAAGGGGAAATAAACATAGTAAGCAATAATTACATTATAAATATAAACAAAAAATCAATTATAAAAATTATACTGCAAATACAATTTAATTTCCTTGTCTTCCATAGTGAAGAGTCAACTGATAGAGTTTAAGCTTAATATAGCTAGAAATGTATGATTAATTATATTATTAAGATATATAATGTTAACCAGTAGAAAAATTAATGTTTTACAAATGATTCCAGCTTATCAAAAGAAAAACATATATACAAACCTGCATACTCAAAGAGGCCTCTCCTGACTCCCAGTGTTACCTCTTACCCCAGCAGCCCAGATTCTAGTCCATCTCTCTGCTCTATTCTCTCATATAGTCCTGTGATTTTCCTTTATGACATGTTTAAAATGATTAGTTGCATAATCACATGATGAACTTTTTTTTTTTCTTTCGTGGTACGTGGGCCTCTCACTGTTGTGGCCTCTCCCATTGCGGAGCACAGGCTCCAAACGTGCAGGCCCAGCGGCCATGGCCCACGGGCCCAGCCAGTCCGCGAATGTGGGATCCTCCCGGACGGGGGCACGAACTCGTGTCCCCTGCGTCGGCAGGCGGACTCCCAACCACTGCGCCACCAGGGAAGCCGAACATTTATTTTTTGATTAATCAGTAATCTTCGAGAAGGTACAGCCTATGTCTAGTTTTGGTCACCACTGTCACAAACACCAGGTGCAATGTCTGAGACACAGTAGCTGCTCAGTACTGACGAGTGAAGAGCCCTTCCCTTCAAGGACCTTCCAGAAGCAGAGGGAAGGCTACATCTAAATGCAATAACATAAAGGGAGTCTGTTTAGGTTTAAAGGCGTGCAAAAAGATTCATGTATTCTACCTAGGGGAAGGTTTCATAAAAAATGTGGCATCTGAGTTGAATCATGGAAAATAGGCAGTCTGCCAGAGATAGAGAAGATAGTCATTTTAAAGAAAGGAAACTGCCAACAGAGAGAGAAGGTTAGTGAAGAGTCCACATCATGGAGAAGGCTGTAGATGATACTAAGGATGTGGAATTCACCTGTGAGAAAACGGCGAGATCTGATTCTTTTTGTATTATTATAGCAAGAGTATTTAGCATGAGATCTACCCTCTCAACAGATTTTTTAAGTGCACAGTGTAGTATTGTTAAATATAGGCATGACTTTGAATAGCATATCTCTAAGTCATCTTGCATGACTGAAACTTAATACCCATTTAGACAACTCCACCTTCCCTTCTCCCCCAGTCACTGGAAACAACCATTACTTTCTGCTTTTATGAGTTTGACTACTTTAGATACTGCATGTAAGTAGGATCATGCAGTGTTGGTACTTTTGTGACTGACTTATTTCACTTAATATAGTGTCCTCATGATTCATCCATGTTGTGGTATATGGTAGGATTTCCTTCTTTTTGAAGGCTAATATTCCATTATATGTATATACCACAATTTCTCTATCTATTCATCCACTGATAGATGTTCAGGTTGTTTTAATATCTTGGCTATTGTAAATAATGCTGCAATGAACATAGTGCAAAGATCTCTTCACACCTGTTAGAATGGCTATTACACATAAAAAAATATAAGTGTTGGTGAGTATGTGGAGAAACTGTGTACACTTGTACACTGTGGATGGAAATATAAAGCAGTGTAGCCGCTGAAGAAAATAATATGGAGGTTCCTAAAAAAATTAAAAATAGAATTACCAAGTGACCTAGCAAATACACTTCTGGGTATTTATTGAAAATGACTGAGATGAGGTTCTTAGCTGAAGCACCCTCTGGAGACAGTGAGGAAGCAGGAGAGGAAGTGGGGCTGGAAGGTGAATTTGGTGAGTGGTGCTCTCATTACGTGGCTCCTACACTTTAGCTCCTAGTGCCATGTGATCCAGAGAGGAAAACATGTCATAACTGCATCAGCCACAAGGTTTATCTGAGGACCTCTTTTGGCTTAAGGGGAAACCATCACTGAAGTAAAAAGGAGAGCAAGATATTGTGGCCAAGCCCACCTTCTCCTCTTGTTATCCTCTCCAATTTGAAATTTAATTTTCATTCTTTCCATGAAAATCCACTTATTCAAATCCTGGTTCCTCTATGAAAACTTACTTTTTAAAATAATCTTATCCAACTTTAATCACATGTATTCTATAAACACAGGATTTTCATAAAGTCATACTCCTCTATGTATGCCTATGACCTCCTTCTAGATTTTCACACCTTCAAAATTAAAGGTGTAATGTTAATTTCTTTTGTAACCACTCACAGTACGTGTAAGATGTTTAGCACAAAGTAGATTTTTGTTAAATGTTTTTTATAGCTATTTATAACACAATGAGATATGAGGATTAAAAAAGGTTACTATAGAGGAGCAAAAAGAAACAGGACAGATGTGTGAAGAGGAAAACATGGGAGATAAAAAAGACAACAGGATCCTTTCCTTAATTATATTAGAGGCAGGTCAAAGAATAAAAGAATAAAAAATGCTTTCTAAGAATTAAAAATGAATATCTTATAAAACTTGAGGATTGATGGCATGTTTGATTCAAATTCTGGTTTTCCTCCAAAGGTAGAATGAGATTCAGAAACTTGGAATTATACATCTTGTAACGGAAAATTTGGTTAAACAAGCGGATAATTGTTTCTTACAACACTCCCAATACTGTGCATTTTCAATTGCTATTTGATGGTATTTTGTTGTTTAAGAAAATCACTAAATTAGGAACAAAGATGGCGGAGTACAAGGATGTGCTCTCACTCCTTCTTGTGAGAACACCAGAATCACAACTAGATGCTGGACAATCATCGACGGGAAGACACTGGAACTCACCAAAAAAGATACCCCACATCGAAAGACAAAGGAGAAGCCACAATGAGACAGTAGGAGGGGCGCAATCACAGTAAAATCAAATCCCATAACTGCTGGGTGGGTGACTCACAGACTGGAGAACACTTATACCACAGAAGTCCACCCACTGGAGTGAAGTCTGAGCCCCACGTCAGGCTTCCCAACCTGGGGGTCTGGCAACGGGAGGAGGAATTCTTAGAGAATCAGACTTTGAAGCCTAGTGGGAATTGATTGCAGGACTTTGACAGCACTGGGGGAAACAGAGACTCCAGTCTTGGAGGGCACACACAAAGTAGTGTGCGCATCGGGACCCAGGGGAAGGAGCAGTGACGCCACAGGAGACTGAACCAGACCTACCTGCTAGTATTAGAAGGTCTCCTGCAGAGGCGGGTGGTGGCTGTGGCTCACCATGGGGACAAGGACACTGGCAGCAGAAGTTCTGGGAAGTACTCCTTGGTGTGAGCCTTCCCAGAGTCTGCCATTAGCCCCAGCAAAGAGCCCAGATAGGCCCCAGTGTTGGGTTGCCTCAGGCCAAACAACCAACAGGAAGGGAACCCAGCCCCACCCATCAGCAGACAAGCGGATCAAAGTTTTTCTGAGCTCTGCCCAACAGAGCAACAGTCAGCTCTACCCACCACCAGTCCCTCCCATCAAGCCTCTTAGATAGCCTCATCCACCAGAGGGCAGACAGCAGAAGCAAGAAGAACAACAATCCTGTGGCCTGGGGAACAAAACCCAAATTCACAGAAAGACAGACAAGATGAAAAGGCAGAGGGCTACGTACCAGATGAAGGAACAAGATAAAACCCCAGAAAAACAACTAAATGAAGTGGAGATAGGCAACCTTCCAGAAAAAGAATTCAGAATAATGAGAGTGAAGATGATCCAGGACCTCGGAAAAAGAATGGAGGCAAAGATCGAGAAGATGCAAGTAATGTTTAACAAAGACCTAGAAGAATTAAAGAACAAACAAACAGAGATGAACAATACAGTAATTGAAATGAAAACTACACTAGAAGGAATCAATAGCAGAATAACTGAGGCAGAAGAACGGATAAGTGACCTGGAAGACAGAATGGTGGAATTCACTGCTGCAGAACAGAAAAAAGAAAAAAGAATGAAAAGAAATGAGGACAGTCTAAGAGACTTCTGGAACAACATTAAACACAACAACATTTGCATTATAGGGGTCCCAGAAGGAGAAGAGAGAGAGAAAGGACCTGAGAAAATATTTGAAGAGATTATAGTTGAAAACTTATCTAACATGGGAAAGGAAATAGCCACCCAAGTCCAGGAAGTGCAGAGAGTCCCATACAGGATAAACCCAAGGAGAAACACGTCAAGACACATAGTAATCAAACTGGCAAAAATTAAAGACAAAGAAAAATTACTGAAAGTAGCAAGGGAAAAGCAACAAATAACATACAAGGGAACTCCCATAAGGTTAACAGCTGATTTCTCAGCAGAAACCCTGCAAGCCAGAAAGGAGTGGCATGATATACTTAAAGTGATGAGAGGGAAGAACCCACAACCAAGATTACTCTACCCGGCAAGGATCTCATTCAGATTCGATGGAGAAATCAAAAGTTTTACAGACTAGCAAAAGCTAAGAGAATTCAGCACCACCAAACCAGGTCTACAACAAATGCTAAAGGAACTTCTCTAAGTGGGAAACACAAGAGAAGAAAAGGAGCTACAAAAACAAACCAAAAACAATTAAGAAAATGGTAATAGGAACATACATGTTGATAATTACCTCAAACGTGAATGGATTAAATGCTCCAAAAGACACAGGCTTGCTGAATGGATACAAAAACAAGACTCATATATATGAGTTGTCTACAAGAGACTCACTAGGGACACATACAGACTGAACGCGAGGGGATGGAAAAAGATATTCCACGCAAATGGAAATCAAAAGAAAGCTGGAGTAGCAATACTCATATCAGATAAAATAGAATTTAAAATAAAGAATGTTACAAGAGACAAGGAAGGACACTACATAATGATCAAGGTATCAATCCAAGAAGAAGATATAACAATTATAAATGTACATGCACCCAACATAGGAGCACCTCCATACATAAGGCAACTGTGAACAGCTATAAAAGAGGAAATCGACAGTAACACAATAATAGTGGGGGACTTTAACACCTCACTTACACCAATGGACAGATCATCCAAAATGAAAATAAATAAGGAAACAGAAGCTTTAAATGACACAATAGACCAGATAGATTTAATTGATATTTATAGGACATTCCATCCAGAAACAGCAGATTACACTTTCTTCTCAAGTGCGCAATGGAACATTCTCCAGGATAGATCACATCTTGGATTACAAATCAAGCCACAGTAAATTTAAGAAAATTGAAATCATATCAAGCATCTTTTCTGACCACAATGCTATGAGATTAGAAATCAATTACAGGGAAAAAAACGTTAAAAACACAAACACATGGAGGATAAACAATATGTTACTAAATAACCAAGAGATCACTGAAGAAATCAAAGAGGAAATAAAAAAATACTTAGAGACACATAACAATGAAAACACGATGATCCAAACCTATGGGATGCAGCAAAAGCAGTTCTCAGACAGAAGTTTATAGCTATATAAGCCTACCTCAAGAAACAAGAAAAATCTCAAATAAACAATCTAACCGTACACCTAAATGGACTAGAGAAAGAAGAACAAACATAACCCAAAGTTAGCAGAAGGAAAGAAACCATAAAGATCAGAGCAGAAATAAATGAAATAGAAACAAAGAAAACAATAGCAAGGATCAATAAAACTAAAAGCTGGTTCTTTGAGAAGATAAACAAAATCGATAAACCATTAGCCAGACTCATCAAGAAAAAGAGGGAGAGGACTCAAATCAATAAAATTCGAAATGAAAAAGGAGAAGTTACAACAGACACCACAGAAATACAAAGCATCCTAAGAGACTACTACAAGTAACTCTATGCCAATAAAATGGACAACCTGGAAGAAATGGACAAATTCTTAGAAAGGTATAACCTTCCAAGATTGAACCAGGAAGAAAAAGAATATATGAGCAGACCAATCACAAGTAATGAAATTGAAACTGTGATTAAAAATCTTCCAACAAACAGAAGTCCAGGACCAGATCAAACATTTAGAAGAGAGCTAACACCCATCTTTCTCAAACTCTTCCAAAAAATTGCAGGGGAAAGAACACTCCCAAACTCATTCTATGAGGCCACAATCACCCTGATACCAAAACCAGACAAAGATACTACAAAAAAGAAAATTACAGACCAATATCACTGATGAATATAGATGCAAAAATCCTCAAAAAAATACTAGCAAATAGAATCCAACAACACATTAAAAGCATCATACACCAGGCTTCCCTGGTGGCGCAGGTGGTTGACAGTCTGCCTGCCGATGCAGGGGATGCGGGTTCCTGCATGCCCCGATCCGGGGAGATTCCACATGCCGCGGAGCAGCTGGGTCCGTGAGCCATGGCCACTGAGCCTGTGCGTCCAGAGCCTGTGCTCCGCAATGGGAGAGGCCACAACAGTGAAATGCCCGCGTACCGCAAAAAAAAAAAAAAAAATAGCATCATACACCATGATCAAGTGTGATTTATCCCAGGGATGCAAGGATTCTTCACTATACGTAAATCAATCAATGTGATACACCATATTAACAAACTGAAGAATAAAAACCATGTGATCATATCAATAGATGCAGAAAAAGCTTCTGCCAAAATTCAACACCCATTTATGAAAAAACTCTCCAGAAAGTGGGCATAGAAGGAACCTACCTCAACATAATAAAGGCCATATACGACAAACCCACAGCAAACATCATTCTCAGTGGTGAAAAACTGAAAGCATTTCCCCTAAGATCAGGAAGAAGACAAGGATGTCCACTCTCACCACTATTATTCAACACAGTTCTGGAAGTCCTAACTATGGCAATCAGAGAAGAAAAAAAAATAAAAGGAATACAAATTGGAAAAGAAGAAGTAAAGCTGTCACTGTTTGCAGATGACATGATACTATACATAGAGAATCCTAAAGATGCCACCAGAAAACTACTAGAGCTAATCAATGAATTTGGTAAAGTTGCAGGATAGAAAATTAATGCACAGAAATCTCTTGCATTCCTATACACTAATGATGAAAAATCTGAAAGAGAAATTAAGGAAACACTCCCATTTACCACTGCAATAAAAAGAATAAAATACCTAGGGATAAACCTACCTAGGGAGACAAAAGACCTGTATGCAGAAAACTATAGGACACTGATGAAAGAAATTAAAGATGATAACAACAGATGCAGAGATATACCATGTTTTTGGATTGGAAGAATCAATATTGTGAAAATGACTATACTACCCAAAGCAATCTACAGATTCAATGCTATCCCTATTAAATTACCAATGGCATTGTTTACGGAACTAGAACAAAAAATCCTAAAATTTGTATGGAGACACAAAAGACCCCGAATTGCCAAAGCAGTCTTGAGGGGAAAAAATGGAGTTGGAGGAATCAGACTCCCTGACTTCAGACTATACTACAAAGCTACAGTAATCAAGACAATATGGTACTGGCACAAAAACAGAAACATAGATCAATGGAACAAGATAGAAAGCCCAGAGATAAACCCACGCACCTATGGTCAACTAATCTATGACAAAGGAGGCAAGGATATACAATGGAGAAAAGAGAGTCTCTTCAATAAGTGGTGCTGTGAATACTGGACAGCTACATGTAAAAGAATGAAATCGGAACACTCCCTAACAGCATTCACAAAAATAAACTCAAAATGGATTAGAGATCTAAATGTAAGACCAGGCACTATAAAACTCTTAGAGGAAAATATAGGAAGAACACTCTTTGACATAAATCACAGAAAGATCTTTTTTGATCCACCTCCTAGAGTAATGGAAATAAAAATAAACAAATGGGACCTAATGAAACTTAAAAGCTTTTGCACAGCAAAGGAAACCATAAACAAGACGAAAAGACAACCCTCACAATGGAAGGAAATATTTGCAAACGAATCAACGGACAAAGGATTAATCTCCAAAATACATAAACAGCTCATGCAGCTCAATATTAAAGAAACAAACAACCCAATCCAAAAATGGGAAGAAGACCTAAATAGACGTTTCTCCAAAGAAGACATACAGATGGCCAAGAGGCACATGAAAAGGTGCTCAACATCATTAATTATTAGAGAAATGCAAATCAAAACTACAATGAGGTATCACCTCACACCAGTTAGAATGGGCCTCATCAGAAAATCTACAAACAGGGCTTCCCTGGTGGTGCAGTGGTTAAGAATCCGCCTGCCAATGCAGGAGACACGGGTTCGAGCCCTGGTCCAGGAAGATCCCACATGCCGCGGAGTGGCTAAGCCCGTGCACCACAACTACAGAGCCTGCGCTCTGGAGCCCGTGAGCCACAGCCACTGAGCCCGTGAGCCACAACTACTGAAACCTGCGCACCTGAAGCCTGTGCTCCGCGAAGAAAGAAGCCACCGCAATGAAAGCCCACGTGCAGCAACGAAGACCCAATGCAGCCATAAATTAATTAAAAATATTTAAAAAAAAAAAAGAAAATCTACAAACAAATGCTGGAGAGGGTGTGGAGAAAAGGGAACCTTCTTGCACTGTTGGTGGGAATGTAAATTGACATAGCCACTATGGAGAACAGTATGGAGGTTCCTTAAAAAACTAAAAATAAAATTACCATATGACCCGGCAATCCCACTACTGGGCACATACCCAGAGAAAACCATAATTCAGAAAGACACATGCACCCAATGTTCATTGCAGGACTATTTACAATAGCCAGGTCATGGAAGCAACCTAAATGCCCATCGACAGACGAATGGATAAAGAAGATGTGGTACATATATACAATGGAATATTACTCAGCCATAAAAAGGAATGAAATTGGGTCATTTGTAGAGACATGGATGGATCTAGAGACTGTCATACAGAGGGAAGTAAGTCAGAAAGAGAAAAACAAATATCGTATATTAATGCATATATGTGGAACCTAGAAAAATGGTACAGATGAACCGGTTTGAAGGTCAGAAGTTGAGACACAGATGTAGAGAACAAACGTACGGACACCAAGGAGGGAAAGCGGCGGGGTGGTGGTGGTGGTGGTGGTGTGATGAATTGGGAGATTGGGATTGACATGTATACAGTGATGTGTATGAAATGGATGACTAATAGGGACCTGCTGTATAAAAAAATAAATTAAATTAAATTAAAATTCTTTTTAAAAAATCAGGATGAAAGAGAGAAAAAAAAGAAAATCACTAAAACCTCAACATAAATATGTTTATAGTAGAGAATTCGAGGGTATCATTTGGGTAAAGCTAGGGGACAGATATTTATAATAGTCATCACAACGGCTATAACTGGGCTAAAGCAACTACTAGAACCTACAGCCATTCAGAAAATTCTTATGAGATTGCATCCTGTTTAATTTGCCCCCTTCTCTGAAACTGCAGATAACCACTGCAGTTCAATGGGGTCTCTGTCATTTCTGAAGGATTCACACCCAATCTGGTGCTAGGCTCACTTGTATCTTCACCCTGTCTCTTTTAGGCTAACGTTTTTAATCTCCCTCTCTTCCACTCCCCTCCTTAGGGGAAAAAAATAATGTTAAAAGAAAAACCATGGCCAGGCAAACGGAATTGAAGAAGCACATGAAAATAATCATTTACAGCTTGTGACCTGATAGAATGGGCTGGGAATTGAGCTCACACTCAGGGGAAAGGGGAAAGTGTGAGCTGTGAGACCGACATATGGGTGAGAGAGATCAGGATGGCAATGTGGAGTTAGCATGAGTTCTTCCATTAAAAAAAATAATCTTCTAAGCATTTATTTACTTTTAGGGCTTTTGATGTCTGTTTTTTCCTATTTTTCTTTTTAGTTTTGTTTGTTTTAAAAATTAGACCTCCCTTTTGGGCTACAGACACTTTATTCTTTAATCATTGGTCTCTCTTCTGTAATTCCCATCCTTTATCTATCTCTGGCAACATCTACTGATAAAAACAACCTCCCTGGAATTTTCAAAGGACACATGGTAAAAAGAGATACTTTTAAAAGGCAAAATATTAAAAAGGAGAGAGATATTGAACAAAAATGTTGGGGAGGGGTCATGCAGCGCTCTTCCCCATGACATTTAACACATCCTTAGAGTTATTAAGAGTTAGAGTTACTTAGATTTCCCTACATATGAATGCCCTCCTTGCAAAATGAGGCATAGCACAAATGATGAGAATCATTCTCAACGGAGAATGGAAAATGCTCTGTTGTATCATAACATGTGCAAACACAGATCTTTTCTTTTAACTCCAGCACTGCAGCATCATTGCTTTCACCACCTTTGCACTCTCTCTCCTCCTCATGCCCTCACTTACTGCCTGTTCCATACTTAGTCACTGCATTCACTCACTTGTATACAACTCCCTTGCCCCTCTCATGTGTTGTATACAGTTGCATAATCCCCAAACAATGGTTGAATTATTCCTTCTACCTAGGCCAAACATGACTTTGAAAAAACAATAACGTGAAGAATGGTCTTACTTTAATTTCATGACCACTACACTCATGTGGGCCGCTGCTGTTGCCATCTGGCAATCCCACCATACACATCGAGTCCATTGATGGCTACTGCCTAGCTTTTCCTTCTTAAGTCTTTGCACATTCTTGTCTTAGCTTCTTACTTCACTGAGAAAATAAAAGGAATCAGAAGAAATAGTCCAAAGCTTTCACCACAATATCCTTTAACCGACCGGCGAGTGAGCCCATAGACTCTGCCTTCTCTTCTATCACTTTGGATCAACTGTCCTTGCTTCTATATAAGGCAGTGCATCCACTGTACACTACATTTCATAATTTCTTGCACAGTCAAGGTCAATTATCCAGAAGTTTTTCTTTCTTTCTAATACATCATTTATTTTTCTCTCTACTGATTCATTCCAAGAAAAGTGGTGCTATGTCACCCAGCTTTAAAAATCACAAGGCTTTTTGTTAACCTATTCCCCCTCTAGATACTATCCCTTTCCCCCGCTTCCCAGTCAAGCAAAACTTGACTGCATGCACTTCCTCTCCTCCTGTTGTCTTGCAAATCCATTGCATCCACGATTTCACTGTATAACTCCAACAGAAACATCCATCCTCCTCCAGGACAACTTGCTCTCCTGATTTTCCTCCTACTTCACTGGCTACAGTCTTCTTTTCTAGTTTTTCTCATTTCTACAAACTACAAATCTTGCAGAGCCCAGGGCTTGGTCTTCAAATATCTCCCTTTCTCTATCTTTATAACTCTCTTGGTGTTTCTTTTGGACACATAGATTTAAATACCAATTCCACACTAACAACACTCAAGTATGTACCTCTAGTCTTGACCTCTTCTCAGAAATCCAGTTAGATATGCAGTAATCTACTCAACACTCCCACTTGGTTTCGAACCTCAAACTTAATGAATCTAAATCTAAGTTTCTGATGTTTTGCTCCAAACCTTCTTCTCCCACATTTTTCTGTATCATAGTAAATAGCCATCCCATGCTTGCTCAAGTCAAAGGCCTTGAAGTTATACGCGACTCATCCTTTTGCTCACCTTTCATATCTAAACCATACAACAACTGAGCCAATTGACTCAAATGTCAGCATATAGCCAGAATCCGACCAGTACTCCCCACCTACATCACCGTTATCCATGTCCCAAACACATCATCCCTACAGTCTCCCGAGTGATACCCCCACACTGCTTCTTTTGTCTATAGCAGCTAAAAATGTTTTCCTTGATTTTATTTATTTACTTTTAAGAAGTTATTTTTATTTTATTTTTTAATTAATTAATTGATTGATTTATTGGCTGCATTGGGTCTTCGCTGCTGCATGCGGGCCTTTTCTAGTTGTGACGAGTGGGAGCTACTCTTCATTGTGGTGCGTGGGCTTCTCATTGCGGTGGCTTCTCTTGTTGCGGAGCATGGGCTCTGGGTGCGTGGGCTTCAGTAGTTGTGGCATGTGAGCTCAATAGTTGTGGCACATGGGCTTAGTTGCTCCACGGCATGTGGGATCTTCCTGGAACAGGAATCGAACCCATGTCCCCTGAATTGGCAGGCGGATTCTTAACCACTGCGCCACCAGGGAGATCCCAGAAGTTATTTTTAAAAAGCCGGAAATTTTATTTATCTGCTCAAATGCTACCAATGGCATTCCCTGTCACCTAAATTAAAGCCAGTGCCCTTATAATTGCACACAAGGCCCAGTAACTCTGCCCCCAGCACTTCTGGTAACTCAGCTTCTCCTTCTGGCTCACTTGGCTCTGGCCACATTGAACTCCTTGCTCTTTCCCAACTGTGTTCCAGTGTCAGGGCTCTCATATCTCCAACTCTCAGGGCCTGGAGCAAATTTCCACTAGGTATCTTTATATTTTGCACTCTCATCTCTTTCAGATCTTTGTTGAAACTGTAACACTCCAAACCTAATCCTGTACTCACTATTCCTCTTCCTAACCATTTTTTTTCTATAGCAATAATATGATCTGTCATGCTATATAATTTATGTATCTATGTATGCATTTGTTTTTTCATTTGTAGAAATATAAGTGTATATATACACTTATATATAAGTGTGTATATATATGTATATATATATATATATATATATATATACACACTTTGTAGAATATAAGTGTCATAGGGTAATGATTTTTTCTCTTTTTTTCATTGCTGTATCTGATAGGCAAAGAACATGCCTGACACAGAGTAAGGACTTAATAAAAACTCATTGTTGAATGACTGAAAGAATAATGTGAAGCTCACCATTATTTGGATCTGGAACATATTTTGCTTATGATTAAGAATGGGCACCTGGAAAGACACAGAATGAGAACACACTTCTAAATCTCTCAAACATTTTGGATTATATTTTCAAAGGAAGTCAAGCCCATTCTGCTTCTCTTGGAAACTCTTCCGAGCATAACAATGTGGCAAGAATCATCACTCTGAAATGTAAAAATGATTTTTCAGCAAGCCATTAGAATTTGAAGAACATTCTTCAGATCAGTTTCCCTTATGCAGGTGGTAAAACAAAACAAAACAACAGTCTCTATCTTCAAATTCAGGAATGCTAATTTTTGGTATTCAAACAGTTCTGTTTTAAGAATATGGCAAGCATACCCAGGGGAAAATTTCTTCACTGCTGTGTTTGCTCTTATAGCTTTAAACACTGTGGTTTTATGCAAAAGGAAATAGAATTTTGTGATGGCAACGACAGGTGAAATAAGATGTGAAAAAATGATATTTTAGATCCTCATATGTCAATCATATAAAATGTCATATAAAATCATATAAAATGTCAATCATATAAAATGAGTATTTCAAAGACGTCTTTCATCCAGTTCATACTTCTAGTTGTGTTTTTAAAAGCTACACGAAAAGGAAACAATCTACCCATGCATAAAAAATCCCAAATTCTTAATGAGCAATAGACAATCAGGGTGAATTAACATGGTACTTATTCAAAAGCTTGGTGTAACTGTTAACCTGTAAGTTATAACTTCTTCTCCTACTAATAGCTAACTAATCTATATTTTTCTTTTGTCAAAAGTAAGTATGGTAAACTCCCATTTAACATAGTTGTTTCATAAATAATCAAATATTTAGTTTAATAGAATGCTAGGTTATATATCATATTTCTCTTACCAATTTCTTAAAACTTAGGATACAGCATGATGCAATTAACTTTACAACTTTCCTGAATGTGTGTATTAATGCAGAAAGTAATTCAGGATAATGCAGTCTCTC
The DNA here is from genome assembly GCF_011762595.2 of Tursiops truncatus. Classification (NCBI taxonomy): domain Eukaryota; kingdom Metazoa; phylum Chordata; class Mammalia; order Artiodactyla; family Delphinidae; genus Tursiops; species Tursiops truncatus. The sequence goes on along the minus strand of NC_047042.1, from coordinate 97,242,241 downwards.
ACGGCCATCAACGGTCATTCTATTAGAACTTGCAAAAGTAATAAATAGAATAATTTTAGATAACAGTGGCCTACTGTGTTATTGTCCGTTAATAAGTTGGGAGGTATTTCAGGGTGCAGTTGAACAGTGAATAGGTATATGCATGTAATATGTTTGACAATTACTAAAGAATTCCTACTGGATCAAATTTGCCTGATTGACTTTTGTAGGAAACTGAAAGTCAAGACACTAAATAGTGTTTATATTTGAAAATGATATTTCTTTGAAGGTTTAAAGTTCCTTTTGGGAACTTCAATAATTTTAAGAGGAGAAATGATTGTTTTCAATGTGCTTAAAATCCACGGTGATAAAGCATACTGACAATCTCTAAGTGAAGCAGGAATGAATGTTAAACCCTACCACGTTAAAAACATACACGGTGATAAGAGCTCATTAGGGGCTAATAGCAACTCTTAGAACATTTTATTCCAAAATGGCAAATTTGGTTAGTCTTTTAGAAAACAGCTTAATTTGCTGAAAAATTGTATCTGTTACTTTTTCTTTAAAGATGTGGTAGTTGAAATAGGATGATCTTATCACTGCTTTATTCACATTTAGGATAAAAGAATAATATAATGTATAGGATAAAAGTGGTTTTAAAATTTTCTCAAAAATTTCAAATCTCCATGATCTCTTTTTATCATCCATTCCTAGTGAAACTATCAAAGAATGAAAAAATACACTTTTAATTTATTTGTGCCTTTTAAAATTTGGATCTGATTTACTTTGCTAAAATGTTAATAATTAGTAATTAATCAACACTAATTGAGTGCTTACTATATGCAAGGATTTTGGCATGCAGAGAACAAAAAAGAAGAGAAAAGAAGCCCCACTCGCTGTTCTGTTCAGGGCAAGGGATAGCAGGGGATTTTGTGGAGTTATTATGCTAAATGAATACTCAAAGGAAGCTTGAATGTGTACACAGAAAGCGGGAATTGATCCTTTTTAAAATTACTATGCATATACCTGATTTATTATTCAGGCATCCTTTATGCTTCTCAAGTTCTTATTCATTTGTCTGAACTGCTCTGAAAATACTGGAAAGAGAAAATATTGACAAGGTAATTGCTGCTGTTGATACCAGTGTCTTCATACATGCAGAAAGACAAAATTAAACTAAATCTAATAAAATATTGATGAAGGAAAATCAGAAAAAAAGTAGCCCAATATGGAAGAGTTGGGGTATGATATTTCTTTTTTTTTAATTAATTAATCAGTTAATTTTTATTTTTGTTTTCGTTGCTGCGCACGGGCTTTCTCTAGTTGTGACGAGCGGGGGCTACTCTTCGTTGCGGTGTGCGGGCTTCTCATTGCAGTGGCTTCTCTTGTTGCGGAGCACGGGCTCTAGGTGCACGGGCTTCAGTAGTTGTGGCTTGCAGGCTCAGTAGCTGTGGCTCGTGGGCTCTAGAGTGCAGGCTCAGTAGTTGTGGTGCACAGGCTTAGTTGCTCCACGACATGTGGGATCTTCCTGGACCCGGGCTTGAACCCGTGTCCCCTGCATTGGCAGGCGAATTCTTAACCACTGTGCCACCAGGGAAGCCCCAGTTCCTATTTTTATTGATGAGGAAATAAATACACCTTTACAGCATGGCTGTATCGTTGGAAAACACTGTCCGTTTTTGTTTTTTTTTTTGAGTCCACTTTTAATATACTTTTTTAATCTATTTCCCAATTAATAGCTTTCAGGAAGGAACTTTTAAGCAAACTTCAGACACTTTTTCCCTCTTATTCTCTGTTTATGATTTGTTAGTTTCTCTGTTGGGAAAGTAAATCCAAGAAAAATCAAAATACAAGTATTATTTACATGATCAGCAGACTACTTCCTCGGTACATGATATTATAGATATGGATGTTCCTGAACCAAAACCATAAAAGGTTTTTATTATATTTCTGAAAACATTTGTTTCCTTAGTTCTGTTTTTCAGAGAGCTCTTTCCCTAAATCTCACAGATAATGGATCGCACTGTAAGATGTCACCTCAAGCTAACACACTCATACATCACTGTGCTCCTCACAGTGAAAGTGCTAAAAACGGATGAGGCACCAGAGATTGAATGACATGCTCTCATTAAAAACAGACATACCACTGACTTCTTTTGAAAATTCTTCTAAGGTAGGTACACTAGTTGAAAAGAAGTTTGAAATGTAATTTTCAAACATTTGTATTTAATTATGGCAAGGCCCAATGTGTAGCACTGCTTGGTCCTATGGTTTTATGAAGAAAAGTTTCAAACTTCTTTGAGTTGCTCCCATTAGATCATTAAGCACATCTCTAATTTAGCTCTTTCCTCAGATTCACTTATGCTTCACAGATTGAATCCATCCCCACCCCCACTTATAAGTAGTAAAATGTATGTGTTTTTAATTGCTCTTTAAATTTCATAAACCAAAATAACATATGGGTGTTTACAAAGATCTAATTAGCACATTTACCTAAATATGCTTTCATGGTTCTAGAGACATTAAAATTAAAATGCAAATTATAATTTGCATATGAGAACTAAGCGAGAACAACTTTAACCACACTGCCTGCAGGCGTATGATTCCCCATGCTCTTAGCTTGCCATCTTTTGGGATCCTACCCTGAACAAAGAAGGCAGAGACTATCTACAAGTTAGAAGCCTTCATTCCGTGGTCTGTTTTTCAGTATTAACAAAGCTGAGGCCTTTAAATACATATTATTAATACAGCGAAGAATCAACTCAGATATCCAGCATCTTTTGATTAATGCCATAAAAGAAACCAATAACAAAGAGAACAATCATTAGAGAAGAATAAAGCTCAATTATTAGTAAAATAATTCTAGTGTAATTAATATGGAGGGAGATGGGTCCAAAATGATTTTCTGGAGAAGATATATCTTCAGAACATTTTCAAAGTCACTTAAACCATAGTTTCGTATTAGGCATAGGTATAAGACAGCTGGAAGGGAGTAAAAACTTTTGGAGAGCTGAGTTTTGATGAGCTTAACTGAAGACTCATGTAGCAATCCTGGGAAGGTATGTGTATAAAATAACAGAATTCAGGGCAAGTTAGAAAGGAACCACCAGTTGGTAGTTAAAAATCATGATTGGTTATCAATTTTCTGAATATATATGGTTTATTTGAAAAGGTGCAAAATTATACCTGAGAAATTATTAATTGTATTATATATCCTAAAGGATGATGAGGTTTAAAATGCAATTTGTGTTGCCATGGTCCTTGTAAATCTAGAAGGTTTTAGGGAATTGCAGATAATAGTAGCTAACACTAAACACTAGCGCTAAGCACTTTACATACATTATTTCCATTTAATCCTAACAACAATCATATCCTTCTGTTTGAACAAAATTAGTCATCATAGTTCTGACTTTCAATACAGACACGATTCATGTAATTTTTTCTTTTGTAACTTCTGTATGGAGAGAAAAGAGGAACTCTAAAGAAACTGAAGCCAACAGAATTACTCACTAGAAAAAAAACAATATCAAAAACAGTAGCAACTACCACCTAATAGCAAGGCACTGGGCTAACTGCTTTATATATGCTATCTCATAACGCACTATCTATTATCTCACACAACATACACGAAGCTGATACAATCACCCACATTTTACAGAGAAGGAAGCCAATACGCTGAGGAATTATGAACATGATGACATATCTTCAATGCAAGTGGCATTGGTTAGAGCTAAGCTTCTAACCCAGTTTTGCCTAATTCCAAAATCTGTTCTTAACCTCTTGTTATGGATTCAACTGTATCCTCTCAAAAGATATGTCCAATTCCTAACCCCTGATTCCTGTGAATGTGACCTTTTTGGAAACAGGGTCTTTGCAGATGTAATTAAGGATCTCACAATAAAACCATCTGGATTTAGGATGAACTGTAATTCCAATGACTGGAGTCTTTATTAGAGAAAGGAGATTTGAGACACACAGAGACACTGAGGAGAAGTCATGTGAAGATGGAGGCAGAGATTTAAGTGATGTCCTCACAAGCCAAGGAATGCCTGGACCCATTGGAAGCTGGAAGAGACAAGGAGGATTCTCCCCGGGAGCCTCTGAAGGAAGCCTGGCCCTGCCAACACCTTGGTTTCAAACTTTGGGCCTCTAGAATTGTGAGACAATAGATTTCTTTTGTTATGAGCCACCAAGTTTATGGTAATTTGTTGTGGCCACCCCAGGAAACTAACATGGCCCTGTAAAAGGAATAATTTCTTAAGGTGAAAGATGACAAGAAAGTAGAAAAAAAACAGCTGATCATGCATATTATTATAAGACACAATTGAACTCAAGAAAGTCTTCAAAGAACAAATTCAATGTTTAAGGACTTTTCAAATATCAACTAGAGAATCTTAACTCTAAACAGTGAAAATCTAACCTTCCTTACATGTGAAAAATAAGTGGCAACGTTTATGATGCACAAGATCCAACTAGCAATGTAAATTTCTCTGGATCTTATCATGATGAAGATAATTACCTGAACTCTACCACATTTAAGCAACCATGTAAAACACATTTTCTCCAAGATTCCGCTACCTAATATCTTAAAAACTCAGCAAGGCACTTTAAAATACTACTTATACGAATACCTCTCTATAAGTAATATTGTATTGTTATACTGCTCATTTTTTTTAACAACAGAATGAGAACTTTCTTTACAAGGAAAAACTCTAATACCATGTCTTTTCACTGCCTGCACCTGTAAACATTTTCAGAGGCAGAAAGTATTGTAATAGTAGTTTGCAAATGAAGTGGTTTGTAAACCTTAAACTGCAATTTTCTCACAAACAAAACACCAACAACTAAAAAAAATATCTCTAAGGAGAGATGAAACTGTAAAGTCCTTTATCTGGTTTTCAGATGTTGCTGGGTATGTTTTCAACAGCAACAAAAATCCTCCATTTAAACAGCTTTTACGTCTTTCCACCAAAATCTTTTCTTCTATATTTTCTGCCCGCAATGGGAATGAGGCTTAGCATCTCAGGCTAGTCCAATTATTCAGATGCATTATTCATTTCCTTTCTGTTTATGTATTTCACAGTTTGAAATTTCCTTTTAGAATAAATAAAAGTAAATTGTCATAGCTACAATATATCTCTTGTTTATTAAACCTCTCTGAAACAGCCAGTGCTGTTAATGATACCTTTAACAGTATTCAGATATATTTTGGTACATGTTTTATTATTTTATCTCATAAGGCTTCAATTTTTTTAAAAGCTTTACCTTATTATTATATCACTTAATATATATTGAAAATTATTTTTTACTTTGAAAGTTATAAGGAAATACAGGTGACCTTTGATTCCTATCTCTTTAGCTTCCTCTGATTTTTTTAAATGATTCATTTAAACTCATATTATTGACTTAAAACATAGTCTGATTTCAGTTGATCTGCCTCTGGAAATTTCATATCCCCGTCTCCAGTCTGGTCATTCTCCCCATTTGCTCCCTGGAACTATGGTTAGTGCCACCCTAGGGCTGTAGTCATCAGCAGCAGGTTTTAACTTAGATTCAATTGGAGCTAAGTACGTACGTGGCTGAAGGAGGGGGGACAAGAGGCAACAGTAGTTTCTCAATGGGGTAGTAGAATAATGAGATTATTTTTTCTTGTACAGCTAGGACTCAGCATGCTCTAGTGGAATGAGGATGAGCTTCACATTCATTCCAACTTATTCCCAACTGCGGATGTGCCCTCTCCATGAATAGTTACTTCACTTTTCTGAGCCTCACTTTTTACTTGGCTAGAAAACGGGAATAAGGATGTTGCAAGGATTAAATAAAATAATGTAATAGCAGCACAGCACTCAGAACAGGGATGATACTCAGTTACGTGGTAATTACCTTCAGTGAGCTCCTGCACTCCCACAACTTTGTCTTTTCCTTCTAGAAAAGATAATGCCAACAGCAAAACCACAACAGTATAACAGTGTGATCAGATAGCTGTATAAATCATACTTCATGTGGAATTCATAAAACAGAAATTTTAAAGACTTAAGCCAGTTGCTTTGTTTAGTAACACTGCTGGTTATTGGCAAATGTGTAGTAGAAGCAAACGCATTGATTCCTAGTCTGGAATAGGAGTCGTCTTCTTATTATTTTCAAGTCATAAAAATTACTGATCAGAAAAAAAAAAAAACACTACCTCTAGCGATGGTTGCTACCTATTATTACATGGCCAAGGGCAGAACACATGCTGAAATGTGGATTCAGGATCAAACTTGGTTTTAGTTAGCTTGGAATCCAGCTACATTCAAACCAAAGCTATGAGATTTTTTGAAACAGAAGCAGCAACATTGTGAAGAAGGAGAAGGAGAAGGAGAAGAAGGAGGAGAAAATACAAATAAGAATGGTCTTGTGAATTTTAAGCCATGATGGTGCCTCGAGAGTGGACAGCAGGGTCCACAGTGAATACATTAAAGCTGAAAATTTCAGGAATAGCTCTCTGAAAGCAGGAAGGTAACGTTCTGAAGTCTGAAGAGCATCTAAAAATGTGATCTGTCTCATACGTATATTTTAACAGGGAACTATATATTTAAAAAACAGAAACCAAAAGAGCAGCTCCCTGGATTACTTTCTCAAGAAGTCATTTACTCTAGCTTTAAGTATCTCTAAAGTGTTTGCTGAGAAGTCAGTCCAAATTTTCCAAAGAATACTTTCTGAATTCCCTGAACCTCTTAAAAGTATTCCCTGCTATGTTAACTGCTTTGCCACATGCCCTCCTCAATCCAAAGAAGAAGGAGGAGGGGGAGGGGAAGGGGGAGGGAAAGGGGGAGGGGGGGAGAAAGAAAGAAAGAAAGAAGGAAGGAAGGAAGGAAGGAAGGAAGGAAAGGAAGAAGGAAAAAAGAGAGAGAGAAAGCAAAAAAGAAAAAACACTAGAAAGTATAAGGAAGACAAAAGTTTAATACAAAAGCCTCTAATACTGGGTCATATTTAATGTCATTTTCTGACTGTTTACTGTGTTATCCTGTTTAAACAATTCAAATTTAGAAAGTTTAACGGGATATTTGTGTTTTATTTATATTTGAATAAGTAGATAATTTGTGGTAATTCCTATTAACTTTTTGGTATCAGGCATGTGGTCAGGACTGTATCTCCCTATGACACATTTTTTCCTATGGAAATAAAATCAGACTTGACACATCACTTCAATTTACAACACCTTGTTCAGAAATTTATCGCACCTTAATGCTAAGGATTCCCTTCAATGATTTCATCCTGGCATTTTAAAGTACTTAAAAAAAATCTCTTGAGTATCCAAACCAGCATTCACTTTAGACCAATATATGATTTTCTAATAAATTCTCTACAAAAAGGAGACACAAGATGCCCAGACGGCTTCCCTTAATTTGGGGAAACATAACAGCCCCCTTTTAATGGACCTTCATGTTGAGCTGGCCAAAAGGTTGGTTCGGTTCGGTTGTTTCCATAAGATGGCTCTAGAAGCACATAGTTGTCTTTAACCTCATTTGCAGCGATTTTTTTTAGATTGTATGTGACAGCTGTCTTATCAGCGTGCATTTAAAAAAAATTATCAAAATTGGTGAATTTTTGTGTAGCCAATTTAATACTGAAGATGGAAGAAAAAAAGCAACATTTTCGGCATATTATACTTTATTATTTCCGGAAAGGTAAAAACGCAACTGAAAAGCAAAAAAAGGTTTGTGCAGTGTATGTATGGAGAAGGTGCTGTGACTGATCGAATGTGTCAAAAGTGGTTTGCAAAGTTTTGCACTGGAGATTTCTCGCTGGAAGATGCTCCACTGTCAGGTAGACCAGTTGAAGTTGATACGATCAAATCGAGACATTAACTGAGAACAATGAAATGGTATACCACGTGGGAGATAGCCGACATATTCAAAATATCCAAGTCAAGCGTTGAAAATCATTTTTAACAGCCTGGTTATGTGAATCGCTTTGATGTTTGGGTTCCACATAAGTTAAGCGAAAAGAACCTTCTTGACCGTATCCCTGCATGCGATTCTCTACTGAAATGTAATAAAAATGTTCCATTTTTAAACCAAATTGTGACAGGCGATGAAAAGTGGATACTGTACAATAATGTGGAACAGAAAAGATCGTGGGGCAAGTAAAATGAACCACCACCAACCACACCAAAGGCCAGTCTTCATCCAAAGAAGGTAATGTTGTGGTGTGATTGGAAGGGAGTCCTCTATTGTGAGCTCCTTCCGGAAAACCAAAGGATTAATTCCAACAATTACTGCTCCCATTTAGAGCAACTGAAAGCGGCACTCGATGAAAAGTGTCTGGAATTAGTCAACAGAAAACACAAAATCTTCCATCAGGATAATGCAAGACCGCATGTTTCTTTGATGACCAGGCAAAAACTGTTACAGCTTGGCTGGGAAGTTCTAATTCATCCGCTGTATTCACCAGACATTGCACATTCGGATTTCCATTGATTTCGGTCTTTACAAAATTCTCTTAAATGGAAAAAAATTTCAATTTCCTGGAAGACTGTAAAAGGCACCTGGAATACTTCTTTGCTCAAAAGGACAAAAAGTTTTGGAAAGATGGAATTATGAAGTTGCCTGAAAAATGGCAGAAGGTAGTGGAACAAAAGGGTGACTACGTTGTTCAATAAACTTCTTGGTGAAAATGAAAAATGTGTCTTTTATCCTTACTTAAAAACCAAAGGCACTTTTGGCCCACCCAATACTATCCGCTATGGCTAATGAGCTGACGGTTGAATCACCAGTCCTGTAGGCTGGTGTAGCCCATATCCCGGGACAAGCACACACTGGTCAATTAAGATTCAGGCCATCCCATTCTAGTGAGCCTATCCTTCCCTTTAGCAGGGACTAGGTCACTGCCAGAGGAGCTAATGGATGGATTAAGTCTTTAGAGCCCCCACAGAAAATCCCTGGACTCGAGCTTCACCCACCCATATCGTGATGAATACTAGTGTTCCACATGTTATTAGCTGTTCTGTGGAAACATTTTAGGAAACATTCCATATTGCATTCTACTCTCAGGAATTTAAAACGCTTGTTAAAGTAAATCAACCCAGTTATTCTGACCAAATAACTTTTTAATTCTGAGACGAACATCATTGGACACTAACTTTTTGTGAGAGATAATTTGAAAAATGCAGCTCTTTGGTGTGTGATTATAGCTGAAGGGCCAGTTTTTGCTATTGAGATCAAAGGAAGCTAGACACAAGGGAGTACCTGTAGAGTTCAACAATAGGAAAACACACTGGTGGCTTCAGAATTGAGGAAAATAGTTGCCCTGGGGGAAGTATGTTCTGAAAGGGTAGTCGGGGCTCTGCTGGGACACAGTAATATTTCATTTTTTGGTCTGGGTCCTGGTTGCCTGAGTATATTTACTTTGTGAAAAGTAATCAAGCTTTATGCCTATGATTTTTACACATACCTCGATGGATATTATACTTTAGCAAAATTTGACTTTAAGAAAAGAGCTGCTTTGAGGTGGAGACAGGACTTGGGGTGAGACCTGTGAGCCACCTGGCACCTACACTCTATGGGAGAGAGGTCAGGAGCTTACAAAGGTAGTGTAGGGCATTGGCTAAGAGCACTGGGTTTAGAGCCAGATAGAACTGGATTTGAATCTCTGTTTCTTAGCTCCTGGCTATGTTAGCAACAGGAAGAACCAAAGATGAGGCCAAAAATACAGCCAGGGGCCAGACCATGAGAGACTCTACAGTCAAGATAAGGATTTTGGTTTTCATTCTAAGTGTGACGGGAAGTTATACCTATTTACAGCATAGGTCCAAGGAGATTTCATAGGAATAACAGCAGAACAGGAGCTGTACTACCCTGGTAGAGAGACAACAAAATCTCTAAATGCTTCACTTCATGTTCTACACAATACACATCCTTATTGTGAAGGAGAAAAAAGACTGAACTGAATTCTGAGAATAAATCTGAAAACTGTGGCAGAAAACCAAAAGGATGCAGGGAGAGCATGACCACACGATCTTGCGACAGATGCTTCACATCATGTGAGAGCCTGCAGAGCCAGCAGCAGGTTTAGAAACAGGTGAAATGTTATTCTGGGGTGAAAGAAAATATCTTTGTCTTCAAGGCATTCAGAGACCCTGCTTTCTCTCTATCCCCCTCCCACCTCAAAAAAAGAGAAAAAACTTTAAAAAAACCCTCTCACTGTCCTCTCACTGCTGTCATAGACAAATAGCCAAGTGAAATATTCTCTTCTCCACGCTGGCAGACGAGCTAAAATCATTTAGCATTATTCCTTTGCCAGATACGCACTTAATAGAAATACAATGTTCTTACTTGGTCATACCCACTTGAAAATAAATAGGATTTTATAATGATAATCATGGAAATTGAAATACTTATATTGTACAATGAGATAAAACCTCCCCCAATCTAGCAGTTTACTTTAAAAGAAAAAGGCACTAAGAAAATAACACATAGCTGAAACTAACAATGAGGATGGCAATTTAAAAGTATAAAATGAAAAATATAATTTGACTCAACTGAAAAACTGTATCCTTATTTGACAATTGTAAATAATAGAATATGTTGAGAAATCACCATACTGAGTGAGAATAAGATGGATCAAGAAATTTTGTTCAACCAGATTAGCACTGTTACAGCTTTCTAAAAAATCCCCAAACATATAGAGGATTTTTGCAGAGAAATAAAATTGGAGCTGTGCTTGTATTACAACAAAAGAAAACCAACCATTATGTTGACTTCTACGAACTTTGACATATGTGCTAATAAAAAAATATTGTAAGAACTCGTATAATACCCATTAGGTTCTATTACTTCTATAGACATATAAACAGGCAATTTTTGTTCGCAGAGAATGACAAACAGTTGCATAGTATTCTTACTGTAATTGTGAGGTATATAAAATATAAACATCGATAAAATATGCTAAGCCTATATCTTTTCACTATTAAAAATTATCTCATGCTAAACTGACTTTACAAACTGATCACCTTTTAATTCTTAGGGGCAAGATGAAAAATTTAATCAATTAGTTTTGATTACATATTCTCTGACCTTTCAACACAAATACAAGAATGGAACCTGAGAGTCACATTTCTTCCTTTTTACATTAATTGCTGGGTACGTTTCTCAGCGAGGAAAAAAGAAATGAACGTTAACTTTTGGTGTCATCACAGATAGAAAAGAAAACCAGTTTTTCAATTTCCAGTGTCATCACTTCACACATTAAAATTAAGTGACAACAAACACTCCAATCTCTCTTTAACAAGCAAGCATCTTGGGTGTACCTTAGAACATGATGACCCAGAGATATTATCACTGTGGTGTCCAAAGGAGAGCGTGGGTGTCAGAGTCCACATGTGGCTTTGAGCACTGGCTTTGCCAGTGAGTGGCTTAAAGGCACTCCTAGCACTTTCTAAACTCACCAGAACCTCATTTTTCTTATCCATATAACATCACTAATAATATCTACCTCCTAACATTCTTTGAATGATAAAACAGATAACAAAAACCAGAAAACATGAAGTTGTCTAGCAAAGAGTTGACATTATATAAATATTATTTTCCTCCTTTCCCTTGTATACAGAAAGGAAACTTAACAATATTATGGTATTATTTATTCACAATACAACTGTCAAAGTAGCTGCTCTTCAAAGTAGAGTCTTAGGAACTGGACATTAAAGCCACGTGATCTGAAGTAAGATGATGAATCTTATTCTTGTTTTTTAAAGATAGTACATTGTTCTGGAAGATGAAAGATGATGTATGTGTTTGCTCGGGCTGCCATAACAAAACTCCACAGACTGGGTGCCTTACACAACAGAAATCTATTTTCTCACAGCTCTGGAGGCTGGAAGCCCAAGATTAAGGTGTTGGCAGGTTTGTTTTTTCCAAGGCCTCCCTCCTTGGCTTGCAGATGGCGGTCTTATTACTGTATCCTTATGTGGTCCCTCCTCTGTGTGCTTTCCTGTTGTCTCTCTGTGTCCTAATCTCCTTTTCTTATACGGACAACAGTCATACTGGATTTGGGCCCACCCCATCAGCCTCATTTTAACTTAACTGCCTCTGTAAAGGTTCTATCTGCAAACAGTCACGTTCTGAGGTGCTGGGGTTTAAGGCTTTAACAGATGAATTTGGGGGACACAATTACAGGCACATGAATTACAGTGTGTCGGGGATGTAGGAATAATTTCAATATTTTCAAATACTTAAATAATTTTAATACTGAGAAGGAACAAACTGATACTTTATTAGAGAAGTTTTCTCCCCTATGGCATTATTTAAGGTGAACAATGATCCCTGTTAAACATCACTCACTATCCGTCCCCAGTCCTTCAAAGCATGAGCTCCTCCCGCCCCCACTGTCTTTACTCTGAATATTTGGAATAATCTTGGAGTATCACTTACAACTGATTTAAAAAATAAGTTACTTCATACCAGATCTACTGTAGGTAAAAAGGCCTCCTAGTGTCACGGGACATTTCAGGGATGACCTGGCCTATGACAGCAGCTGCACTCTCTGCTTTGGACTGATGTTCTTTTGTACATATCCTGTCTTTTTTTTTCTCTACCTTCAGCTAAGGCTGGGAATCTTAACCTGGCAGCTGTGGGTAAGGGTTAGGAGAGCCCATCGCTTCCCTGAAATGTACACAAAATGATGTGTGGACCTGTGTCATTTTCCCGTGGAGATGCTTCACGTGTCTTTGCAGATCATTGAAAGTGTTTTGCGTTCTGTCCTTCAATCATTCAACTACTGTTTATTATGGTGATGTACATTACTATGTGCTAGGCACAGTTCTACATGTTGGTTAACACAGTGAAGAACTACAGAGACAGCAGCCCTGTACTTATGGAGCTAACATTCTCTGTCAGAAAAAGGTTAGTTGCTTTACATTGTTGTGTTAATTTCTGCTGTATAACAAAGTGAATCAGCTATACATATACATATATCCCCATATCCCCTCCCTCTCGCGTCTCCCTCCCACCCTCCCTATCCCACCCCTCCAGGCGGTCACAAAGCACCAAGCTGATCTCCCAGTGCTATGCGTCTGCTTCCCACTAGCTATCTGTTTTACATTTGGTAGTGTATATATGTCCATGCCACTCTCTCACTTCTTCCTAGCTTACCCTTCCCCCTCCCCGCGTCCTCAAGTCCATTCTCTATATCTGTGTCTTTATTCCTGTTCTGTCCCTAGGTTTCAGAACCACTTTTTTTTTAGATTCCATATATATGTGTTAGAATACGGTATTTGTTTTTCTCCGACTTACTGCACGCTGTATGACAGACTCTAGGTCCATCCAGCTCACTACAAAAAACTCAATTTCGTTTCTTTTTATGCCTGAGTAATATTCCATTGTATATATGTGCCACATCTTCTTTATCCATTCATCTGTCAATGGACACTTAGGTTGCTTCCATGTCCTGGCTATTGTAAATAGTGCTGCAGTGAACATTGTGGTTCATGACTCTTCTTGAATTATGGTTTTCTCAGGGTATATGGCCAGTAATGGGATTGGTGGGTCATACAGTAGTTCTACTTTTAGTTTTTTAAGGAATCTCCGTACTGTTCTCCACAGTGGCTGTATCAATTTACATTCCCACCAACAGTGCAAGAGGGTGCCCTTTTCTCCACACTCTCTCCAGCATTTACTGTTTGTAGATTAAAAATATATATATATATGTACATAACAGAAAAATTTACCATTAGTGACATTTAATGTATTCACAATTTATACAGCCATCACCACTATCTAGTTTCTGAACATTTTCATCATCCTGAAGGGAAATCCTGTACCCATTAAACAGTTACTCCTTGTTTCCCTCTCCCACCACCTCCCACCCTAGGGAACCACTAACCTGTTTTATGTCTTTAAGGATTTTCCAACTCTGGTTATTTCAATAAATGGAATCATATAGTAAAAAAATAATAATAATCAAGAAAAAGGCTAGGAAGCCCTAACCTAAAGTTTAAAGTAAGTTGTTATGGCTGTTCTCCTTGTATTCCAAAAATGAAGAATCACTCTGCTTGATTATTTTACAAATGGATATCTTCTGAGTCATTTATAAGCATTAAGACATTTTATTTGTTATCATTAAAGAAATAATTATGGGAAATCATGTTTACTACCTCTAAAATTGTATCTATATATAAAACTATATATACATATGCACATATAAAAATATACTTATATTTGGGTATATATGATTGTATAAAACCTGTTCTGTTTTAAATTATTTCACTACTATGCATTTCCACCTCCTAAATGAAATGGAAAATGTAAATTAGTTTAAAGCTCTTAATGTCTTAGCAATTAAACAGATTTTGCTACACAGGAAACTGGAGTTTATTTTTATTCTCCACAGGACTTAGAAAGTCACATAGCGCAGATATTCAGCAAATGTTGGTACAAAGAATTTATGAGTTGCAGGGTGAGTGGGTAAATAAATGAACAAGTCCACATTTAGAAATAAAGGGTTTTAAGAGCTAAACTCCTTTGTGGTTATCCATACAAAGATTATACAGACTAGTAATTCCAGGACACCATTTCACTAGAGAAACACAATTGAAAACCATTTCCTACAGCCAGCATGTTTTTGGCCAGGTTGCTTTCAGCCAACTAAGATGCCTATAAAATGCCTATTATAGACCAAGGGAAAGAACAAACTAGAACGTCCATCATATTAACCTTGCCTATATAAACAGAAGCCATAAACCCTTTGTGGTATTGGGGCCTCTCTCCACAGTGCATTTCTTGAACGTAGGAGACTTTGTTTAGCCTTTTTTTAAAAACAACGTTGTAATTATAGGGCTACTTACAGAGTTACATGTAAGGGCCTTTGAAGCAGAAGCATTCAATGGGGCAAAAATCACACTTCTAGACTTGAATAATTTTCCTTAGCATAGAATTTTTAAGGAATAAAATTGAAATGTAGCAAAAATTGTTGGAGTCATGTTCAAATTAATCGAATTTGTTGGCTTTCCTTGGTTGTGTTAATTTGCTAGGCAGTTTTAAGTAATCTGATGATAGAGGCCAGTAGGCCTATAGAGATGTTACTAGAATTTTCCAGAACTCTTCTTTTTAATGTAATAATTGCGCTAGCCCAAAGGAATAGGAGACACATAAATAAGGAGCTATCAGGCTGACAAGTTAGCGCCAATAGGAATTCCTAAACCAAATTCTGTGCAGGCTACTCTTAAGGTAAGAAGTGTCCATTATTCACTCACACTCATACAAGGGTACCATCTGCTCTTTTATGGTATCACTGTCTCTTTGCAAAAAAAAAGCAGCCTTTAGGATGGTAGGCCTGATGTTCTGGGCTAATTATAAGTTAGATAATTATATCTTGCTTAGCTACATTTCCCAAGTAGTTCTATATAAATTTCCTGCCTAACTCCTACACCTTAATTTTATCTTCTACTCTAATTCTTTCCAAGAACTGCAATGCACCGTTAATCCGCCCCTTGATTTGGGAGCAGATGCAGGGACTGTGCCATCCGATCGGTGGGCTAAATGACCCCTGACAACACTGGGATGTTATCCTTCAGGCAGTGATGGAGATGGAGAATCTGAAACTGGTTTGTAAAGGACAAAGGGTCCTTGAAGAGGGGAGAGTTAAATTTATTGTGCAAAGTGTCTGATGTTGCATTTATATTATAGAAATCAGATTTTGGGGGGGTTGTATGTTTGATTAATACATGTGCCATCTCGGTATTGGAGAAAATAAGTTGAAAATTGATATTGAATTTTCTAAGAAAGGATTAACTGGCCTTTCTTGAAATCCTACAAGAGCACCAAGACTAAGGTGTATGTCCTGAGAGTTAAGATGATGGACCACTTAGGGAGAGGGCCTTGGTACTATTATTAGTGACACAGATGTGAAGGGCAAATGGCTTTGGTGACTGGAATGTAGGTCCAACTTTCTACTAGGGTAGTGTTATGGAATGGTGCAGGCTGGTAGACTAGAGGGTGATTGCTTCAGATCAAAAAGCAATCACTTGGGAAGCAGCTGAATTTGGAAGGTAAGAGCAGAGGAATTTTCTTCAAAGCCTGGTAGTAGCACGCTACTACCAAATTCTACTATTAAAGAGCTCAGTGAGGCTGCTGTAGTCAGCACGGACTGTGGCTTAAAATGGGGAACTGACCTCTACTGAACTGGGTTAAACATTTTGGCCAAAATTCTGCTTCCAGAAATAAAAGTATACAGCTTGAAGTTAAAAAGCAAGAATGTTAAAAGAGTTACCCAGAAAATGACATATATTCTCTAAAAATTATATCAGGTATGCAATAAAAACATTTGAGTTCCTGAGACAAAGGAAGGGAAAACAGTGTAACACTGAAATTTGAGGCTGGGTTAACAGGTGCATCATACGGAAGATATGGCTGGGAGAGGAGGTAAGGAGGGGCCCAGGAGAGCACATACAACATCAGGAAATAGGTTTAAGATGGGTTTATAACAACCACAACCAGGGCAGCAGACCCCTGAGGACAGAGGTCTGGACATAGTACTTCCGTCTTAATGTGCATGTTTGGGTGGGGAGGCAGGCATGAGGATGCTGACAAGGGAAGAGTGCGTATGCTTCCATCTGCTCTGCAGCTCCCTCAACAAAGACCTCAGTGATGGATATTTTTAGGGCCAATGTTAGGTACAATGTGATTTCAAAGGCTCACCAGTCTCCCACCCTCCTACTTCTTTCTGGGCAGAAGCTGTTTAAAACACCTTTAATAGGAGATCGCCGCCTTAAGGGATCAGGTCTTATTCACTTTTTAATCTCCCACAGAAGTTAGCTTAATACCTTAAAGAGAGTAGATGGTCAATAAACATTAGTTCAGAGAATGAATGAAAAAACGAAGGAATAATGAGCAATTTCAAAATTAAACATGAAGACTTTTAAATACAAAACAATATGTACAAGGTGGTGCAGTGACTAAAACCTTTTTATACTAAAACTTAATTAAGCAACAAATATAAAATGTTTGAAAGCAGAGTCCCATTTCTGTAGAGAGGATTTTAAACACAGACAATATAAGCACTAGGTCTCATATAAAATTGGGAAGGGGGTAGCAATAAGGGGAAGATTTGTGGACCCTGGGGTGACAGTATCCAAAAATTAGAGCACCAAAACTTTTTCCTTTTTGGATAAGCAGTTGGTCAGAAAACAGATACCTACAGGAAGAGAAAGTTCTCCATTAAAAGGACAAAGGTACAAAATGAAAGAAATAAATTGCAAAAGACAGACTTCTTTGAACAATCTTCTTAATGGGTGGCCTTATTTACAACAGTCTGTGCATAAAGTAAAGCTGCTCATAGGGGTTTGTCTGGTCCTGAGCAACGTGGCATAACTCACCTGACCACTGTTGCTTTGCACGATGCATACACAGCTATAAATATTTGTTAGACAAGTGGCATAGTTATAAAGAAATCTAAATCCCAATGTATTAATTAATTTAAATATCATTTTATATTCTGAGGACATCCAGGTGGGCTCTCAGGAGAACTAATGAATCAGAAGATAGAAAGTTATTTTTAATATTTGCAAACACTGAGAAAATATTTGTGTTTTGTTATTCTGTTTTCCACCTCATTTCAGTTTCTTTGTTATTGTTTCAAAGCAATCTCTTAGGGAAAAAAGGCATTATGCAAATTTAGCATCAAGTGATATTACATCACCTCATTAGGCAACATCCTGGTAGGTTTCAGGAGTTCTTTAAAACAAAACCCATTTCATTCTTTCCTTTTCCTTCCCAGGGGTAAATCTACTATCAGTCTTGGATTTAATGTATCTGGCTATAAATTAATTGTATTACTCTCTAGTCATTGTCATTATCTTTATATTATCATGTGGCAACTTTCCAGTGGCGTCCCATGCAAACACACGGCTTGCCTTTAGTATTTTCAGCGAGAGCACACAGCTAGATAAGGTCTATTCACCACAACGGTTTCTCTGTCTTGGTGGCACCTGTTACCACAAAAGTTTCCAGGGAGTGCGTGGTTTCATTTGTCCTAAGACTTTTTTTGCTGAGCAAGTATTTCTTCATTTTCACAGTCAATCCCAAACTGGAAGTCTAATATGAAGAAAATGATCAAAATATCTATAAAAGCTACTATGAAATAAAGTACTGTATCTGCATATTCCATTTAATCTCCATAGGGAGCCAAAACTCATGTTTCCTAGCAATGAGTGTAAACATCTCAATCATTGTCATTTTCTCCCCTCTCAGAACTGAAAAAAAAAAAAACCATTAAGGATTTAGTTATATGTAGGACACATCTTTAAGTCTACCCAATTTTCTTTTGCTTTGTCTCTCCTATTCTTTCAAAAGGAAATTCAGTTATCCGTGTGCAATAATACAGCGTTAGAAACATTTTTTCCAACAAAAAGACAGGATTGGAAAGGACTTAAGAAATCACCTCTGTTGTCTTAGGTTGTCAGCGTTGGGGTCTTGGGCGGCTTCCCTGAAGAGTTTTGAAAATAAGATTGGCCTCCGAGTTAAACTAAAATATAAACGTTTAAAGGATTGGAACAAAATTACTACGAGATTAAATGGCTCCCAAGCTAGCAAGACTCCACTGTAATCTGATTGCATATATTAGCAGAGCTTCGTAAAAAAGGACAGGGTCAGAAGGAAGCTGGAAAGATGGGCCAATATGGAGGCAAAAGGGTGGTGAGCAAGATGAACTTTATATCCAGCTACAGTCTAAGGAAGAGGGCTCCATGGTCCACAGACACTCTCTTCTCTCTAGCTCTCACATCACACTTCGCCCCTCCTGTTCTGGGTCCACACTCGGGAAGCAGGCGTCTGATTCCAACTTGGCTCCTCGCATGGTAACCCTCCGGGGGATGGGGGAGGTTTGGCGGGTTAGAGAACACAGGTGTCCAGTCCCTCCAGCACTACATTTTTCATTACAAATTGATCCACTGGCATCCTGGTTTACAATTTGGCTCTCCACATACCTTGCCAGCACAGAATGTGCCAGCCAGTCCATCCTATCCCATCAGCAGTCACTCTTCTCATTGTAAATTAATGGAACAGTATTCTGATTGCAGATCTCAATCTCAGAGGCTCTGATTATATTTGAGAGCAAACTAGAGTACACTGATAAATCAAGTTCTCTCACAAGAATCTGACTTTGAATCGTAGAAAACTCATTAAGGTCATGTCAGATATCTTGAGACACAGCCTTCAAGACCTCTCCATAGGATCTAACTTCAACTCCCAGAATTCGATGCAGCAAGCTAAGCTGCTGCTTCTTTCTGAAACTTCTATGCATAGGCAAGCATTTCATCTATACTATCCTAAGAAGTTGCTTCAGATAAAATCTCTGCTAAATCCTTTCTAATATAAGTGAAACCCAGTTTCTTTGTTTTTCTACTTTCTCATTAAAAATGATATTTCCCCGGCAGTTCAACATTATTTTTATTTTCTCAAGGACTTCTTTTTCATAGATCTTCCTCCTACATATATAACTCCAATTATACTTCTCCTCCTCAGGTCATTTATGCTTGCTTTATTTCTCTGAACCATATGCCTACACATATTTTATACATTTTGCCTGAACTGCATTGCCCCAATCTTGAGGTGATACTCAAGACAGGATAGCAGTGATTCTGACTGGTAGCAGAAAAATCGATTAAAAAATTGGGGGTTATATATTTTCACACTATGCTTATGCCAGATGCTTTTTAAATTTATATCTGGTCTATGTTACTTTAGACATTTATTTCTCATATTTGACCAAAGCCTACCCCTCCCCACTGAATCTATCTCTGTTCTTGGTAAAACACTCTGGCTTCAGCTATATGATATTGAGTTACATTTAGTTTTAATTTTTTCCACCTGTCATTTTTAATCTTAAATTCATTTATAGCTATCAATTTAGTAAATTACAGCCAACTTTTAGTTATCTCTAACCTGATTATTTTCCCCACGAATGCCATTTTTAGCTTTAACAGCAGACACCTATTCTATATAAGTAATTTGTTTTGTTTGCATTTCAAATAAGCTCTGTGTATTATTATTTTCAAGAAGTCTGTGCCATATAGTATGGAAGCCTATCAGAACTAACCAGTTTCTCATTTCAGAGACAGTTCAATGGAAGAATTCAGCTTGACTAGGTTATTTTTGGAACCATGGAGGTTTTGTGTGTGTGTGTGTAGTATTTATGTATTTAAAAGACATATAGATACATTATTACAGAAGCATATGCACTGGTACATACCTCAGTGGATGAATATATATATATATATATATATATATATATATATATATATATACACATGTATATGTATAGTTATGGTGGGTGCTTTGCTTAATCTGAAAAATATTTATTTCAGGATTGGAAAGAAAAGGAATAATAAATTGTCTAGGGACAGAAGGAGAAAGAAGTCATCACCATTGAGTATATTGTAACTTCAGTATCATGTTTAGAGTACATTTTTAGATATTGGTTATTCCTATCTAAAAGATTATGGTAAAGCAATCTAAAGCCAAATATTAATTTTAAAATTATCTACTATATTCATTTTTTTATACATCTTTATTGGAGTATAATTGCTTTATAATGGTGTGTTAGTTTCTGCCGTATAACAAAGTGAATCAGCTATACGTATACGTGTATCCCCATATCCCCTCCCTCTTGAGCCTCCCTCCTACCCTCCCTATCCTACCCCCCTGGGTCGTCAAAAAGCTGATATTGTATGTGTGTGTAGTGATTCCCAAATTCAAACCCTCTGTGACAGTCTATGAGACCTACGTGCAATGACTACTCATTCGGGAAGAACACATTTCCTCTCTGCTCAGCATTATTTCATTAATACTTCCATTTTTACATGAAAACCTTATAAATTATTCTATCAGTTCTCTTTCTGCAAATCCATGACTGGTTAATAGAGCTGAAACATCTATCTGCCTATGGTATGTACAAAGCTTCATTTTGTAGACTTGAGTACCTCATAATATCAGTCCTCCTGACTTTGTTGCTCTGATCACCTTACCATTTTGTTTTGACATGAAACAAAATAAAAACTTTTGGTTTCTAGAGACCTTTACATGGCTGCCTCCTAAGAAGAAAGATTCATTGATCTTAACATTTGGGCTAACAAGATTAATATGAGTTTATAAAAATTACGAGATACTAAATATAATCAACAGTCCGGCAGGACATAACACGGAGTGGGCTGTTTGTTCTACTTATTTTCTTTTGTTCTCTCTGGCCTCACCCTCCTGCCCTGCCCCCCACCCCCTCATACTCAGTCCCCTCTGGAACTACCTCCTCTGGTCCTCTCTCCCTCCCACTTACAAGACTGAACTGAGGGTTATTTCATTCTTTTGACAGAAAACAATTCCTTACCCTAAGAGAACGAATCTCCGTGTCTCTGCTGGTTGACTTCCTGTCCATGTCAGTGTCCTAGGGCCCACCCCTCAGTCCCTGCCCGCCCACTGGTAGACCTGGCCATCCCTGTCCTTCCCCGTTCTAATAGGGTCTCTGAACAATCTGTCAACAGCAAATTAATAAGATAAGAATGCAACGTCGGGTAGATCATGAGTGTTAGGCTTAGTGATGTGAGTTTCTTCTGCAAAGATTAAAAAAAAAAAAAAGTCAACATATTGTTTTCATATCTTATGTCTGAAAAAACGTGGATAACCTTTTGCAACATTTTTGTATTTCATCAATATAAAATTCACCTGTTTTATTTGAAATACCTGGATATTAAAAACATGAAAGTCATGCTCTACAGAAAGAGAGGCCTGATTTTATTTCTTTCATATAAAATGTTTTCCAATATGGTTCCAAACAAATTGTCACCTAAACCATATTTCTGAATATAATTCCCAGGTCCAAATCAGGGATATTGAAAGTAAAAAGGTAGGATTTCAAAATGAAGGTTTTGCAGCTCTTATAAATGTATCTTTTACCCTACTGCTTAATAAAAATGCTTCAGCCTTCAACTGTGATTATGCTGAAAGCACACAGTAATTCTGCAATCTAGAAAAAATTAAAAATTTTGTAATCGATTAGCTTATCTGAGGCCCAATTTATTTTATTTTATTTTATTTTAATTTTATTTCCCAATCTCCCAATTCATCCCACCCCCCACCCCCCAATTTCCCCCCTTGGTATCCATACATTTGTTCTCTACATCTGTGTTTCTATTTCTACTTTGCAAACTGGTTCATCTGTACCATTTTTCTAGATTCCACAAAAATGTATTAATACGTGATATTTATTTTTCTCTTTCTGACTTACTTCACTCTGTACAGTCTCTAGGTTGACCCATGTCTCCACAAATGACCCAATCTCGTTCCAATTATGGCTGAGTAGTATTCCATCGTATATATGTACCACATCTTCTTTATCCATTCGTCTGTCGATGGACATTTAGTCTGCTTCCATGAACTACCTATTGTAAACAGTGCTGCAATGAACATTGGGGTGCATGTGTCTTTTTGAATTATGGTTTTCTCTGGGTATATGCCCAGTAGTGGGACTGTTGGGTCATATGGTAATTCTATTTTTAGTGTTTTAAGGACCCTCCATACCATTCTCCATAGTGGATGTGTCAATTTACATTCCCGCCAACAGTGCAAGAGGATGCCCTTTTCTCCACACCCTCTCCAGCATTTATTGTTTGTAGATTTTCTGATGATGCCCATTCTAACCAGTGTGAGGTGATACCTCATTGTAGTTTTGATTTCCATTTCTCTCATGATTAGTGATGTTGAGCAGCTTTTCATGTGCTTCTTGGCCATCTGTATGTCTTCTTTGGAGAAATGTCTATGTAGGACTCCTGCCCATGTTTTGATGGGGTTGTTTGCTTTCTGATATTGAGCTTCAAGAGCTGAGTATATATTTTGGAGATTAATCCTTTGTCCGTTGATTCGTTTGCAAATATTTTCTCCCACTCTGAGGGTTGTCTTTTCGTCTTGTTTATAGTTTCCTTTGGTGTGCAAAAGGTTTTAAGTTTCATTAGGTCCCATTTGTTTATTTTTGTTTTTATTTCCATTACTTTAGGAGGTGGGTCAAAAAGATCTTGTTGTGATTTATATCAAAGAGTGTTCTTCCTATGTTTTCCTCTAAGAGTTTTACAGTGTCCGGCCTTACATTTACATCTTTAATCCATTTGGAGTTTACTTCTGTGTATGGTGTTAGGGAGTTTTCTAATTTCATTCTTTTACATGTAGCTGTCCAATTTTCCCAGCATCACTTACTGAAGACACTGTTTTCTCTCCATTGTATATCCTTGCCTCCTTTGTCATAGATTAATTGACCATAGGTGTGTGGGTTTACCTCTGGGCTTTCTATCCTGTTCCATTGATCTATATTTCTGCTTTTGTGCCAGTACCGTATTGTCTTGATTACTATAGTTTTGTACTATAGTCTGAAGTCAGGGAGTCTGATTCCTCCACCTCTGTTTTTTTGTTGTCGAGATTGCTTTGGTTATTTGGTGTCTTTTGTGTCTCCAAACAAATTTTAAGATTTTTTGTACTAGTTCTGTAAAAAAATACCATTGGGGGCTTCCCTGGTGGCGCAGTGGTTGAGAGTCCACCTGCCGATGCAGGGGCCATGGGTTCGTGCCCCGGTCCGGGAAGATCCCACATGCTGCGGAGCGGCTGGGCCCATGAGCATTGGCCACTGAGCCTGCACGTCCGGAGCCTGTGCTCCGCAACGGGAGAGGCCACAACAGTGAGAGGCCCATGTACGGCAAAAAAAAAAAAAAAAAAAGCCATTGGTAATTTGATAGGGATTGCATTGCATCTGTAGATTGCTTTGGGTAGTATAGTCATTTTCACAATATTGATTCTGCCAATCCAAGAACATGGTATATCTTTCCATCTGTTTGTGTCATCTTTGATTTCTTTCATCAGTGTCTTACAGTTTTCTAAGTCCAAGTCTTTTACCTCCTCAGGTAGCTTTATTCCTAGGTATTTTTCTCTTTTTGTTGCAGTGGTGAATGGGATTGTTTCCTTAATTTCTCTTTCTGATCTTTCGTCGTTAGTGTATAGGAATGCAAGAGATTTCTGTGCATTAATTTTGTAACCTGCTATGTTACCAAATTCATTGTTACTCCCTCTGCAATTTTTTGGAAGAGTTTGTGAAGGATGGGTGTTAGGTCTTCTGTAAATGTTTGAGAGAATTCACCTGTGAAGCTATCTGGTCTTGGACTTCTGTTTGTTGGAAGATTTTTTTTTTTTTTTTGCGATACGCAGGCCTATCACTGCTGTGCCCTCTCCCATTCTGGAGCACAGGCCCTGGATGCACAGGCTCAGTGGCCATGGCTCACGGGCCCAGCCGCTCCGTGGCATGTGGGATCTTCCCGGACCAGGACACGAACCCGCGTCCCCTGCATCAGCAGGTAGACTGTCAACCACTGCGCCACCAGGGAAGCCCTGTTGGAAGATTTTTAATCACAGTTTCAATTTCAAAGCTTGTGATTGGTCTGTTCATATTTTCTATTTCTTCCTGGTTCAGCCTTGGAGGGTTATACCTAAGAATTTGTCCATTTCTTACAGATTGTCCATTTTATTGGCATTGAGTTGCTTGTAGTAGTCTCTTAGGATGCTTTGTATTTCTGTGGTGTCTGTTGTAACTTCTCCTTTTTCATTTCGAATTGTATTGAGTTGAGTCCTCTCCCTCTTTTTCTTGATGAGTCTGGCTAAAGGTTTATCAATTTTGTTTATCTTCTCAAAGAACCAGCTTTTAGTTTTATTGATCTTTGCTATTGTTTTCTTTGTTTCTATTTCACATATTTCTGCTCTGATCCTTATGGTTTCTTTCCTTCTACTAACTTTGGGGTTTTTTTTGTTTTTCTTTCTCTAGTTCCTTTAGGTGTAAGGTTAGATTGTTTATTTGAAATTTTTCTTGTTTTCTGAGGTAGGAATGTATTGCTATAAACTCCCCTCTTAGAACTGCTTTTGCTGCATCCCATAGGTTTTGGCTCATCATGTTTTCGTTGTCATTTGTGCCTAGGTATTTTTTAACTTCCTCCTTGATTTCTTCATGATCTCTTAGTCATTTAGTAGTGTATTGTTTAGTCTCCATGTGTTTGTGTTTTTTACTTTTTTTTCCCTGTAATTTATTTCTAATCTCATAGCTAATTTATTTCTAATCTCTAATCTCATAGAAGTATTTCTAATCTCGTTATGGTCATAAAGGTGCTTGATATGATTTCAATTTTCTTAAATTTACAAAGGCCTGATTTGTGACCCAAGATGTGATCTATCCTGGAGAATGTTCCATGTGCACTTGAGAAGAAAGTGTAATCTGCTGTTTTCAGATGGAATGTCCTATAAATATCAATTAAATCTATCTGGTCTATTGTGTCATTTAAAGCCTGTGTTTCCTTATTGATTTTCTGTCTTCATGATCTGTCCATTGGTGTAAGTGAGGTGTTAAAGTCCCCTACTATTACTGTGCTACTTCCATTTCCCCTTTAATAGCTGTTAGCCTTTGCCTTATGTATTGAGGTGCTCCTACGTTGGGTGCATATATATTTATAATTGTTATATCATCTTGGATTGAGCCCTTGATCATTATGTAGTGTCCTTCCTTGTCTCTTATAACATTCTTGATTTTAAAGTCTATTTTATCTGATATGAGCATTGCTACTCCAGCTTTCTTTTGATTTCCATTTGCATTCAATATGTTTTTCCATCCCCTCACTTTCAGTCCGTATGTGTCCCTAGGTCTGAAGTGGGTCTCTTGTAGACAGCATATAGATGGGTCTTGTTTTTGTAACCATTCAGCCAGTCTGTGTCTTTTGGTTGGAGCATTTAATCCATTCCCATTTAAGGTAATTATTGGCATGTATGTTCCTATTACCATTTTCTTAATTGCTCTGGGTTTGTTTTTTGTAGGTCCTTTTCTTCTCTTGTGTTTCCCACTTAGAGAAGTTCCTTTAGCATTTACTGTAGAGCTGCTTTAGTGGTGCTGAATTCTCTTAGTTTTTGCTTGTCTGTAAAGCTTTTGATTTTTCCATTGAATCTGAATGAGATTCTTGCTGGGAAGAGTAATCTTGGTTGTAGGTTCTTCCCTTTCATTACTTTAAATATATTGTACCACTCTCTTCTGGCTTGCAGAATTTCTGCTGAGAAATCAGCTGTTAACCTTATGGGAGTTCCCTTGTATGTTATTTGTTGCTTTTCTCTTGTTGCTCTTAATAATTTTTCTTTGTCTTTAATTTTTGTCAATTTGCTTACTATGTATCTTGGCATGTTTCTCCTTGAGTTTATCTTACCTGGGACTCTCTGCCCTTCTTGGACTTGGGTGGCTATCTCCTTTCCCACGTGAGGGAAGTTTTCGACTATAATCTCTTCAAATATTTTCTCGGGTCCTTCTCTTTCTCTTCTCCTCCTTCTGGGACCCCTATAATGCGAATGCTGGTGTGTTTAACGTTGTCCCAGAGGTCTCTTAGGCAGTCATTATTTCTTTTCATTTATTCTGTTCCATGGCAGTGATTTCCACCATTCTGTCTTCCAGGTCACTTATCTGTTCTTCTGCCTCGGTTATTCTGCTATTGATTCCTTCTAGTGTATTTTTCATTTCAGTTATTGTATTGTTCATCTCTGTTTGTTCTTTAATTCTTCTAGGTGTTTGTTCTTTAATTTTTCTAGGTCTTTGTTAAACATTTCTTTCATCTTCTCGATCTTTGCCTCCATTCTTTTTCCAAGGTCCTGGATCATCTTCACTATCATTATTCTGAATTCTTTTCCTGGAAGGTTGCCTATCTCCACTTCATTTACTTGTTTTTCTGGGGTTTTATCTTGTTCCTTCATCTGGGACATAGTCCTCTGCCTTTTCCTTTTGTCTCTCTTTCTGTGATCGTGGTTTTCGTTCTGCAGCCTGCAGGACTGTAGTTCTTCTTGTTTCTGCTGTCTGCTTTTTGGTGGATGAGGCTATCTAAGAGGCTCGTGCAAGCTTCCTGATGGGAGGGACTGGTGGTGGGTAGACATGGGTGTTGCTCTGGTGGGCAGAGCTCAGTAAAACTTTAATCTGCTTGTCTGCTGATGGGTGGGGCTGGGTTCCCTCCCTGTTGGTTGTTTGGCCTGAGGTGACCCAGCACTGGAGCCTACAGGTTCTTTGGTGGAGCTAATGGCGGACTCTGGGAGCGATCTCATCAAATGAGTACTTCCCAGAACTTCTGCTATCAGTGTCCTTGTCCCCTCGGTGAGCCACTGCCACCCTCTGCCTCTGCAGGAGACCCTCAAAAACTTAGCAGGTAGGTCTGGTTCAGTGTCCTGTGAGGTCACTGATCCTTCCTCCTCAGGGGCCTGGTGTGCACACCACTTTGTGTGTGCCCTCCAAGCCTGGAGTCTCTGTTTCCCCCCAGTCCTGTTGAAGTCCTGCAATCAAATCCTGCTGGCCTTCAAAGTTCGATTCTCTGGGGATCCCTCCTCTTGTTGCCAGACCCCCAAGTTGGGAAGCCTGACATGGGGCTCATAATCTTCACTCCAGTGGGTGGACTCTTGTGGTATAATTGTTCTCCAGTTTGTAATTCGCCCACCCAGTGGTTATGGGATTTGATTTTATTGTGATTGCGCCCCTCCTACCATCTCACTGTGGCTTCTCTTTTGTCTTTGGATGTGGGGTATCTTTTTTGGTGAGTTCCAATGTCTTTCTGTTGATGACTGTTCAGCAGCTAGCTGTGGTTCTGGTGCTCTCGCAAGAGGGAGTGAGCGCATGTCCTTCTACTCCGCCATCTTCAATACATAATCTCCCCATTTTATTTTTATCTTTCCTTCTCTCTCTCTTTCCCTCTTTTTCCTTCTCTCTTCCTTTCCTTCTCTCTCTCTCGCATCTTTCTGCCTCTCCCCTACCACTTCTTTCCTCCCCTTCCTTTTTATTTTTTTTAATATTTTGTTAGAAAATACAGGAGTTCTGGAGGCACATAAGCCTAGAGTTTAATCTTGGTTTGGACGCTTATCACAATATTTACCGTTTTTCCTGTGGTGAGTTAATTAACCCCTCTGAAGTTGTTTCTTCAGTTATGAAATGGAAACTGTGATATATATCCTGCAAAGTTTTGGAGGTGGACTGCATGAGCCAATATATGTAAATGCCCATGGTAAATGTTTAATACTAATGCCATTTCCCCTCCATTTATATCATTACCTAATTTGGAGATAATTATTTTTAAGTATTATTTATCCAACTATATAGGTAACAATATATTTAGCCTAAACTCCAGATCCAATACCAAGAGAAAGAAAGAGTCATCATTTCTTCAAGAGAATTTAAAATATGAGGTGAAGGTCAAAGTGGCTGTGGCATTCCTAGTAAAGTATCACTCTGCAACATTATTCACTGTCATAAAAACTACCAGTTGCTGGTTGTGGCAAATAGTAAGCAAACACAACAGGGTAATTAGAATCCAGCTGCTATTTGGGTGACTTAGTATTTTAGAGAAGTTTTGTCACTCCCTGATGGGAAAATAACAACCTACCAAACATACAGTCTTCAAAATAAAATGTACCTATTATTTCATCCATATGCAATTCTATGTAGAAATGCATAAAGATGAGTTCTTTTAACTTTGTTTCTTTGAACTTCTTTAACATTTCCTTTACTTTGCATGGCAATGGGATTTGATTCAATTATGAGTAAACAACAACAAAACTGCAAAATAATGTTGATGGGGTGACAGAAATATTTTGCAGCTTTTCTAAGGTCATGGATATAGAGTGTTCTTATTTGGATCTATGGAAATGCTTGACTCTAGGCAGAACTCTGAGTGGACAATGAGTTAACAATGCCATATCCCTGGTGGACATATGCCAATTTGGTTAAAATGTGAAATAGAGGTGTCTACAGGTTTTTTCTGAAGCAACACAGAGAACAGGAAAATCTTTTCTTTGACTTATCTTCCTGACTAAAGTTGATCTACTTGATTCACTCAAATTGTCATTGCTGTAACCATATAAAGTGATATTTCATTTGGCAACTTGACACCAGGCTCAAATGTGCCCTCATCAGAAATGGAGAGATATGAGAATAAAATATCCCTCAACACCTCTAACATGTTGGTCTGTCTCACCTGTCTGATTCCATAGAGAGGTACACGTTGCACAACTGAGGGAATAAATCACTGCTACTCTAGAATTTCTCAGTTGTCCATTTAAAAAATAATGTTTACTGGTCAATTTTATATATCAACTTAGCTAGGCTTAGGTGCCCAGTCACTAAACCAAACACTAGCCTAGGTGTTGCCATGTAGGTATTTTATAGATATCATTAAAGTCTATTATCAATTGACTTTAAGTAAGAGTGGTTATGCCAGATAATCTGGATGGGCTGATTCTATCAGTTGAAAGGACTTAGAGTAAAGCTGAGGCAAATGTTATTTAAAAAGTATTATCTTTGCCTTCCTTGTATTCTCATAGCATCCAGCAGAGTATTTTGTATTCAATAAATGTTGCTGAATAAATAAATGAGCAATTTCTCAATAATACTCTAGATATTTCCAAGATATTTTTATAGTAAAACTCTCTTTTCTTTCAATATCCTGTTTAAGGTATTTTGAATGGAGCTGGAGGAATCAGGCTTGCTGACTTCAGACAATACTACAAAGCTACAGTATACCACTGACACAAAAAATACATATAGATCAATGGAATAGGATATAAAGCCCAGAAATAAACCCACGCGCCTATGGTCAGTTAATCTACGACAAAGGAGGCAAGGATATACAATGGAGAAAAGACAATCTCTTTAACAAGTGGTGCTAGGAAAATGGGACAGCTACATGTAAAAGATTGAAATTAGAACATTCCCTAACACCATATACAAAAATAAACACAAAATGGATTAAAGACCTAAATGTAAGACTGGATACTATAAAACTCCTAGAGGAAAACGTAGGCAGCACACTTTGACATAAATCACAGCAATATTTTTTTGGATCCGTCTCCTAGAGTGATGGAAATAAAAATAAACAAATAAGACCTAATTAAACTCAAAAGCTTTTGCACAGCAAAGGAAACCAGAAACAAAATGAAATGACAACCTACGGAATGGGAGAAAATATTTGCTAACAATGCTACCGACAAGGGATAAATTTCCAAAATATACAAACAGCTCATACAGATTAATATCAAAAAAACGAACAACCCAATCAAAAAATGAGCAGAAGACCTAATTAGACATTTCTCCAAAGAAAACATACAGATGGCCAACAGGCACATGAAAAGATGCTCAACATCACTAATTATTAGAGAAATGCAAATCAGAACTACAATGAGGTATCACCTCACACCAGTCAGAATGGCCATGATTAAAAAGTCTACAAATAATAAATGCTGGAGAAGACATGGAGAGAAAGGAACCCTCCTACATTGTTGCTGGGAATGTAAACTGGTGCAGCAACTATGAACAGTATCCATACTGTTCCTTAAAAAACCAAAAAGAGAGTTACCATATGATCCTGCAATCCCATTCCTGGGCATATAGCCAGAGAAAACTCTAATTAAAAAAGATACATCGAGCTTCTCTGGTGGCGCAGTGGTTGACAGTCATCCTGCCGATGCAGGGGACATGGGTTCGTGCCACGGTCCGGGAAGATCCCACATGCCGTGGAGCGGCTGGGCCCGTGAGCCATGGCCGCTGAGCCTGCGCGTCCGGAGCCTGTGCTCCGCAACGGGAGAGGCCACAGCAGTGAGAGGCCCGCGTAACACAAAAAAAAAAAAAAAAAAAAAAAAAAAAGATACATGCACCTCAAAGCATCACTATTTACAATAGCCAAGGCACGGAAGCAACCTAAGTGTGCATCAACAAATGAATGAATAAAGAGGATGTGGTATATATACACAATGGTAAATTATTCAGCCATAAAAAACAACGAAATAATGCCATGTGCAGCAACATGGATGGACCTAGAGATTATCATATTAATTAAGGTAAGCCAGATAGAGAAAGACAAATATCATGATATCAGTTATATGTACAATCTTAAAAAATGATATAAATGAACTTATTTACAAAACAGAAATAGACTCACAGACATAGAAAACAAACTTATGGTTACCAAAAGGGATAGTGTGGGGGGTGGAAAAGGTAAATTAGGAGTTTGGGATTAACAGAGACACAGTACTATATATAAAATGGATAACCAACAAGGACCTACTGTAGAGCACAGGGAACTATATTCAATATCTTATAATAACCTATAATGGAAAAGAATCTGAAGAAGAATATATATATATGAATGAATATATATGTAAGTATATATAACTGACTCACTTTGCTATAAAACTGAAACTAATACACTGTACATTAACTCTACTTCAATTAAAAATGATTAATAAAAACATAATTTATCAAATCTGACAAAGTAGGTTTATCCTCACTTTATGATGTCATTAAAATGTATAATTATAAAGATTATGTACAACCAAAAAAGTTTGATTTAAGCACACGAAGAGAAAATTTTCAAATTCTACAGAGTGATATAGGATTACTTCAAAGTTCTCATTTATTTCTATTTTAGTCATTAAAAAATGAAGCTACACACACATAGGCACTCACAAAATAAAACGGCAGCATTAAAAACAATCTTTATCATGCTATAGAAGGTCAATGTTCTTCAAAGTCTCACCTTAAAGCTCAAAATGTTGGCAACTTGAAATGAGTACACTTTTAGTAGAAGTCAGACAAGCTATCCTCAATAATCTGTATGAGCTGTCCTTGAGCTATCCTCAAGCTATCCTCAGATTTATTGAGGATAGCTTAAGATTAATTTATTAATCAAAATATTGGATTTGACCCAAGGCCACTTGACAAAGAGTATTTCTAATCATAGACAGAAAAAGTAAATGCCAGGAGGGAAAATGTTCTTTCATGGTGGTTGAAGAGATAGGGTGGGTACAGATACTGCTGGGCTTAGTTCTAACCTCACTTCGGTGGCAGCACACTGACCTCTCTACATGTTCACACTTTCTTAATGTGTCAGAAAAAAAGGTTTATAGTAGGACAGATTTGTATTTGAACCCCAGCTTGCCCGCTTCCAGCTGTAGTGATGTTCAGTGAGTTTATTCACCTCTTTGAGCCCTGTGTTTGCAAAATGGAGATAATAAAAATCTACTTTGCATAACTTTGACAATTAAACGAGATAAAATGTCAAGGATGGTATTGGTCAATAGAATTTACTGGAAATCTCTACCTTTTTCTTTACCTCCTTTCTCAGAGCAGGTGTTCATTCTTTGCCAAGGCAAATTCCATACTCTTTTTTCTCTCGTGGGACTTCTTATGTTCCTTATCTGTCTTACACTTTTAGCTTCATCCTCTTCACTGCCTCCTACATTTATAAACTTACTCATAACTCCCTCATCCTTAAAATCCCCAAACCCTCACTTGGGCTCTGCCTTCCGGTTAAGCAGCAATTCTCTATACAGCCATCCCTTTACCATGGAACTTTTTGAAAACCTTCACTTGTTTCCTTTTGCCATTCATTCTTCAGTGGCTCCACCCAGCAGACCCCACAGACGTGAAACTCCAGTGGCCTCGCAACAGCCAAAGCCAGGGGCTGACTTCCTTCTTTGATGTCTCACCACTGACCACATCTAAGTTTTCCTGTTTTTGTTTTTTACCTGTTGATTGTTAAACACACATTTCCCTTAGCTTCCCCTTTATAAGGCTTTTCTAATTTGATTCTCTTCCTACTGCTCTGATCATTACTTTTGAACCCCTTTAGTTAGCAGCATCCACTCCTTAAATTACTTTTTCAAGTTAGTATTTTCTTTCCTTCTGTTCTTTTCTTGCACCTCCCATGACCTCTTTGAGTCATCCTGTGAAGGCTTTACAACTGTTCATAGTCATCCATTTTACCTTTACCCCTGGGTACATGGGAAGACTGCATTTTCCCTTCCCCTAAAGTTACTCTACATATACGCAATCACAGATCCTGTTCATTCTACTATCTAAACTTAAAACCGGCTTTCCTCCTAATTCCCAGTGAGCATACAGGTCATCCAGTCTCCTCTGCACTCCCGTGACATTGTACCAGATGGTCCATCATACAAACTCTGCCCTTCCTGGATTCTATCCTCCTCATCACAGCCAGAATACCCTTACTTACAACCACTTCCTTTGCCCTTGGAGTGAAACCCTTACCATCACTCAGAGACTCTGGACTGATCTCCTCAAGTCTGCTTTCCTCTCTCTCACCTTAACGTTCTCTGCTGCAGCCACTCTGACGTCTCTCATTTCCTTCAAAGTCCTGTGCTCCTTGACCTGCATCTCAGAACTACTGCACATTCTCACATCTCAAACCTAGATGTCCCACTGCCATTTTTTTCTTAGTTAACTCAAATGAATCCTTCACACCTCAGCCTACATATCACAATTCCTGATACACAAGAAACAATACATATATATGGATTGATTATCTCATCCATTATTCCAGCTGAGACTTTGATCAACTCCTACCCACACTGCTGAAATAATCTCTACTCTCCCCTGTGACCATTCTGTCCCTTTTAACTACAGGGTCCTCTATGAAGATGCCAGTTGCCTGGGTGTAGAATATTGTTAGATTTAATTTTCTGATTTTACCTTTCAGTTATTACTATCTTCATTGCTTGTCCCATTTAATTGTATCCTCCAATTTCATTACACTTATTTAACATAATAATTAAGTAGATAAATGATTAATCTTTTGATTAACATACTGACTAGTCACAATGAAACTCATTCACGGAAAATACCAGTCTTTAGTTGCAGTTGAGCAATGTTTTATCTATGTTGTTTCAAGAGTTAAACATCATAGTTTCTTATAATGCACATCACAAGCTGAAAATTCACTTTTTTGATAGCTTCACTGAAGTTTAGAACTTTTTTCTAAAAATAGGTTATAAGTTATAATGCCAGACTCACGTTTTCTTGTCTTTTGGATGCCACTAAATCACAGTTCAGTATCATTAAAGTATATTGAATTTTACACAGCCTACTTAACAGGTAAAAACTGTGAACATAACTCCTTTTCAATAGATACAAAATCTAATAGTAAACTACCCAAAAGGATGGATAATTTATACTGTTTCTTTCCAAAAAAGAAGCAATAAAACTATGACTTATGAGAACAAAACTACATGGCACAATGAAAAACACTGAGAACAAATGAAATCAACACTAAATATAGTCAGAAAAATAGGAAACATATCAACTTTATATCTCTATAATTAAATATTTATATATGTAGGGAATAAATGCTTTAGAAGAAAATGCTTAATTAGAAAGTATAAAGTTTTATAAAATAAATACATGACAACAGTGCATCTAAAATACACAAATAAGCATTTAAAATCAGGCTAATAGGTCTTATCCAAATATAGAGAAATATTTTTGCCATTTAAAAGCATTAGGATTGTTGACTAAGTCTTGTCAAGTGGGATCTAATATACTTTCTCCTGGTGTCTAATTTATCAAATTTAAGTTCTTGAGGTATTTATTCTCAGAAGTAGATTTCATTGTTTAAAGATTTCTGCCTTTCATTAAGTTCAGATATCAGTATATTTGCAGTTCTGGGGATATGAATATAAAACATGTTAACATCCTTGTGGTTTTGGATAGCTATTAATGTTGTTTTTTTTTTTTTTCCGTTTGGGTAGAATTAATTTGTTTATTTTCAAATTGGATGAAATCAAATAACCTTGTCTTTGTTCTGTGTCTTTTGTAAAGTTGATTAAGGACAACTGAATTAACAGGTACATTGCAAGGATGGATACGACCATAAAGAATGGCAAAAGCATTACTTTAAAATTGATTCCGTTTAAAGATTTTGTAGTAATAAAAAGAAGTGATGGGACTTTCCTGGTGGCACAGCGGTTAAGAATCTGCCTGTCAATGCAGGGGACATGGGTTTGAACCCTGGTCTGGGAAGATCCCACGCACTGCAGAGCAACTAAGCCCGTGAGCCACAACTACTGAGCCCGTGTGCCACAACTACTGAAGCCCATGTGTCTAGAGCCCGTGCTCTGCAACAAGAGAAGCCACCGCAATGAGAAGCACGCTCACCGCAACCAAGAGTAGCCCCTGCTCACTGCAACTAGAGAAAGCCCACGCGCAGCAACGAAGATCCAACGCAGCCAAAGAAATGAATAAATAAATAAATTTTTTAAAAAGTGATAACATTGTAAGTCACATATTACTATCCTTGTAAAAGTTGTGAGAAACCATTAATGAGTAAATCTACATTTGTTAGCTAATGGTGTGGTACAACTAAAGATTTATCAAAATAAAAATGAGGTCCATATACATGTAAAATCAACTCTTTATCATAAGTA
Organism: Tursiops truncatus; assembly: GCF_011762595.2. Classification (NCBI taxonomy): domain Eukaryota; kingdom Metazoa; phylum Chordata; class Mammalia; order Artiodactyla; family Delphinidae; genus Tursiops; species Tursiops truncatus. Next base: position 97,206,986 of record NC_047042.1, on the reverse strand, counting down.
TCATTAGCAACTATAGAGCCCCAAATGAACTCTTGAGGGTAAGGCTCTTAAAACAATAACATTTTAAGTACATAGCTATTACAAACCCATTTGATATTCATTTTACACTTGATCTTAGCCAAAAGGCCGAGAAGCGATTGATATTCATTTTAATTGCCATGACTATAATGAATATACTTTGTATTCAAACAGATGTCACAAGTACTACTACAGAAGTTCCAATATAATTCAGCCTTAGTTAAGAATGAGTAAATGGATATTAAAAATGGAACGTTACCAGGAAGGAGGGAAAAAACCAATTACAGAAAACATCAGCTCCTTAAAATAGCAAATTAAAGATTTGTATTAAATTGTATTCTTTCATATTTGGACACATACAGAATACAGTAATACAGGAAAACTTGCTATATCAACCACTCCTTTTCCTTGCCTCAGCTGTCTACAGATTAATTAACCCTGAAAATAGAAATTGGGATATGAAAAATGACTAAGAAGAGTAGGCTGAAATTCACTTTACAATGGTCTACGAAAAGGATTTTTAAAATACCACTATGCCAATTTATTTTAGCTGGAGGAACAGGTAGTTATGTATGCCATTTTATTTCAGTTGGTCAGACAAGTTCTAATATTCCCTTTAATCTTCTCCCACACAGAGGACTGATGCCTTAAAATCCAAGATGAGAGGCCTCATGCCATAAATTAAAGATGGTATTTTTCAATGTACGGTTCACTGAATGAGGCATGGATGTTTGTTAAAAGCAAACATTCCTGTGCCCCAACCAAGTTCTCCCGAGTCAGAATCACAGAATCAGCATTGTGACGAGCAACCTGAAAATTCTGACGTACACACTTGTTCAAAAACAACTGACTGAAGGTTGAATGAGGTAATATTTAAAACAATATATTTGTCATTTCATTCCAGTCAGCAAACATTTATTAAGTCTGATCCTATGTGAGTAAAAATTTGACACATGGAGGGTGTCCCCAAAGGCAAGAAGCATATGATAACATGATTTTCAATGCACAGTTTAGTAAGTATAATAATAACCTGCAAATGTCTGCAAACGCAAAGAAAATAGTGTGCTTACTGTACAGATTAACAATTCACTCTTGATTTCAATTTAGTAGTTCTTCCTCTGAAAAGGTGTCTGGAGGTTGAAGAGAAGTGTGTTTAGCTTATTATGAGAAAACGTAATGGAAGTATTTTTAAAAACAAATTTATCCTGTTTCCTGATGGTTTTGGACATCCTGGGTTTCCAAAAGGAGGGTAATAAGTGTGTGAGGCTTCTTGGTGGATGGGGGAAGGCACAGAGTATACCAATGAGGGAAAGGAAGGAATGAACTACAAGACCAGAATCGCTAAAAGCAAATTGTTTCTCTTACCTCTAGCCTAATTCTCCTGGTGCCTGAACTGTAAGATAAACTTATTTGGAGGTTGCATTGTGTTTTTTAACCACGAGAGCAAAAATTCAAACCGTAAAAGTTGACTTTGGAGTTTAATAGAAGAATGGAAGAAAATAAAGAAAACAAAGCTGATGGTACCAAGTTATTTTTCTGGTCAGCAGTTTTCCCTCACACCATCCCCTCCAGGACTGGAGACTGATGGACTGGAATCTTTGGAGTGAACTTCCACAGGGAGCACTCACTCATGAAACTGAGGGCAGACAAGCTGATGGGGTTCACTAATTGTGCCTAGTGCTCCAGATTTTCTGTAATCGTTGGTTGACTTTTCTTAGCACTGGAAACAGGATCCAGTAAAAATAAAATAAAAGGCTGAAATAAGTGAAGGGGGATAGAAGAACAGTTGTAGGGACCTTCAGGGATTTCCATTGCCCACAGCTATGGTTCTCACAGTGGTCTCTAGACCAGCAATACCATCATCACCCGGGAACTCATTGCACTAGCACACTCAGGCTGCCGTAGCAAAATACCATCGGCGGAGTGGCTTAAACGACAGACATTCTTTTCTTACAGTTCCAGAGGCTGTAAGTCCAAGAGCAAGGTACTGGCCAGTTTGGTTTCTGGTGAGAGTGCTCTTTCTGACTCTTCCTCTTTTTAAAAACCACCAATTCAGTCAGATTAGGAATCCAACCTTATAACCTCATTTAACCTTAATTATCTCCTAAAAGCCCTGTCTCAAATACGGTCACATTAGGGATTAGGACTTCAACGTGTGAATTTTGGGGGACACAATTCAGTCCAAAACACTCGTTACAAATGAAAATTCTGGAGCCCCACCTCAGACCTATGGAATCAGAAATTCAGGCGACGAAGCCCAGCAGTTTGTGTCTCATTAACCCCTCCGGGTTATTCGCATGCACACTAAAGCCTGAGAAGCATGGGCCTCCAGGGAAAATTCTCAGCATTGCACTTAATTTCCTCCACGGTTTCTCCCATTTGTACTTTCCAGCCTCATTTCTTACTGTGTTTTGACACGAACTCTGCTTCTGCTAAACTACTTCTCACCGTGGCCTGGAAGATCATTCGTATTCTGTCCTCCAGACTCTTGTTTACTCTCACCAACCTCGAATTGTCTTTCAACCTCTTTAATGAAGCATCACTTCAACATCCCAGCCACAGTCATGTCTTCTTTCTCCAAATAGCAAAAACATAATTGTCTGAACCAATCATTTTCATATTTTACAGATTTTACTTTCTTAGAGTTCATAGGTTATACTTGTCTGTAATTTTAGCACAAGGCTTTGCACATAAAAGCACTTAAATCTTCAAAACATTATAGACTGTCCTGCTTATAACTCTTCTCTGTGACTCCCTACAACACTGGCCCCAATACAACACTAATTTGGGGCATCAAGCAGTCCCTTGGTCTCTGACATAATGTCACTTCCAAAGTTGTTTAATAATAAAAAAAATCATCAATATACTATTTGCTCTTTATTAAGTCCTTAAGTGCATCAAGACTTATAACAGGCATTTAGTATATTCCCTGATCAAATTCTCACAATCACCGTGAAACAGGCATTATGATCCCTCTTTGACTGAAAGACACTGGAAACTGAGGCAGAGAAGTTCAGTGAACTCCCCCAAAGTCACATACACAAGAAGCAGCAAGGCTGAAAAGTGTGAACATGTTTCTCTGACTCAAAGCACATGCTTTACTTCTATGTTATACTATAGACGAAGAGATTTAGTTTGCTGTCAACGTAATGAATTTACTGCCAAGAATCCCAGAGTGTATGGCTCTTGTGATAAAGATACTTCCAATATACCCTTTGTAAACTATCTTCTTTACCCCCAACACACACACACACACACAAGTCCTGAAGCACTGCTAAAAGTAAGCCATCGTGGAAAAAAAGAGCAGACTTCTTGAGACCCACAGATACTGTTAAATGACTACAGACAACAAACAGCTCTAAGTTCTATCGCTCTTCTATATGCTATTTACCTGCAGACAGCCTTCAGAATTCTTTCATCTCTATGTTAGAGACAACTGAAGAACTCAAAGGGAATTACTTGAAAGTTCACAAGGAGCTTTGATAAACTTTTGCCCAAAGCAAATACTGATAATTACGCACTAGAAGCACTGACACACACACACACATACATGCATATAAAATTTTTAAATCGCTAAGTTAGAAACAATGGAATTTTTCTGAAAAAATGGTATTTCTTAGCTTCCTTCTCCAGAAAGAAAAAACAAGTGGTCATATTTTACTTTCACAGCTGCCCGTGCTTTGAAGACTGGACTGTTAAGAAATAAGCCACACCTGTTGGACTGTTTAGGTAATTCCAATCACCAGCTAAGATAGTAACTAAAAGTAACATTCCATTCTCAGCCTACCTGGGGTGTTCAACAACCTGGACATCTTGCAGAAATAGGAGATGTACTGCTCACAGTACTCGGCGCTGTTGGTGATGGCGCTGATCTGGTCCATGGAGGCGCTGTAAATGAGCTGTGTCACCGAGTATTTTTCTGGGTTGTAGCCCACCACCGTCGTCTGCATCTGCAAATCATGAGACACTATCGTCCACACTTTGTCCTCTGTGGGGAGAAAAATGCCACGACAATGGGTCATTAGTATGCAAATGCATCTTCAAATGTCAGAAAATAAGTGAGCTATAATTTCACTGGTGTTTTCCCTGAACTGCTGTAGAACAGAGCTAAGGATAGTAATACTTGAAGTAACCCCTACCCTTTCTCACACTTAAGTTCTGCTTATATAGACAGAGTAGAAAAGTAATATTTTTTTATTAAAAACAAACGCAAGATAGCTCCTGAAAATGAAACCAAATAGCCTGAGAATCTGGTTGATGCTCTAATATCTGCAGCATTGAATGTGAGGCCCATTGTGTTCCAAAGGCTTCCCGACTCTGTAATCCCTCACTCCTTCCGTAGAACAGTATTTGCTCCTTCCTAAAGGAACTACGTGCTCTCAAGTCTCTGGATCTTTGTACGTGCTGTTTGCTCTAATCAGAATATGCATACTCATCTTGTCAACAAATATTCTTTTCACCCTGACCTTTCAGTTATAATTAGATACTGCATGCTCTGTTACTGAAATGCTCTACACATGTGGAATGATGCAAATAAGTAATTATCTTGGTGTTTTGGACCCTGAAAATTTCAATATGTGAAAAGGAGAAGCATATATAAGATTGATGAGATTAAATTAAAATGCTATATAGTTCTGCATTTGAATTAGAAGCATCACTATGAACCCAGGATGATGTTATCTTTTTTAAAATGTAGATATATGTCTTAGCTCTGTCCACTGAAAAAGTTCCCAAACAAGGACCAACCTCTGGCACCCGACTGTCATTACTCAATACCACTTTCCATTAAGAGAAAACTAAGCTCCTGGAGAAATGGCTGATTCAGGGCTGGAAATGGATAAGAGGAGCCTGGAACATATTGTCACTTCAGAAACAAACTACTGGAGACAGAGAGTGGTTCAAAAAACCCCAGGGCCAAAGAAGGATGATTTTAATTAACATCAATAAGAATTTCCTGCAATGAATTAAAATACAGCAAGTATATTTAACTCCATGAATTTGTACAAAAAAAAGAAATGTCTAATTTTGGAAGATGCTAGGTAACTAACTCATTACTTTGAATATTGGTAAATAGAGGCAAAGAATCCAGCATTTAGTCTACCTTAGCTATATGAGGTGTAATGTAACTAAATACTTTCTTTACGGAAATATTTCAGCTCATAAATGAAGGCTAAATGATAAATGTTTTAACTTCTAACAAGTTAGTAGGATCTAAGTAGGATTATTCACGGTCACTAATACAACAAGTAAAACCGGAGGAGACATGCGTCCTGGGGATCAGGAGGGGCAGGCAAGTACACAGGCCTACCTGTGGAGGGGTGTGGACAAAACTCAGAGGTGAATTTCACCAAGCTTACAGACCTACCTGCCAACTTCTAGAAAACACAGGGGAAAGGGGAACATGTTAAATGTCACCAAAGGGAAACAGCGAAATCCATGCTGTGGAAAACTGTATACATCATACAATCTAGTTTTTCAACAGGTGAGTGATAAATAACAAAGGAAGAGAGAGAGACACACACACAGGAGAGAGACAGACGGAGAGACAGAGAACTTTAGATTAAGAGAGATGAGAGATATCCTGAACTTGCCCCTCCTGAGGTCTTCCTATTTCAGGAAATGGCAACTCCACTCGTCCAGTTCTAGGACAAAAGCCTTGGAGTCGCTCTCAACTCTTCCCTTTCTTCCACCTCCTCCTGCAGCCTGGCAGTGACCCCCGCCTGCTCTACCTTCAATAATTATTCCGAATCTGGGCACTCCTTACCCCACCCCCCACCACTGCTCTGGTCGAAGCCCCAGGGCCGCTCGCCTGCATCCCACAGTAACCTCTAACCAGTCCCCTCTTTCCACCCTTGCACCCTCACGCCTACCTTCAACACATCAACCAGGCTGAGGTTTTCGAGCACAAGTCAGATTCTGACACAGCTCAGGGTCCTCACATGGCACCCGGTCTCGTTCACAGACAAAGTCTAGTTCTTAGAATAGTGAAAGACGCTCCGAGATCCGGCTCTTCCTTGCCGCCCTACTAATCTCTCCCTTGCTCCCTTGGCTCTGCCTCCTTGGAGACTCGCACTTGCTCTTTCCTGCATCTAGAGCCGTCTTTCCTCAAGCCCACTCTTTCTCCAGATCTGAGCTCCAGTGACAACCTTCCCTTCCCGAGTCCCACCCCACCACGGATGCTCTCCATCTACCTGCCCAGCTTTGCTTTTCTCCATAACGTTTATCTCTATCTTAGGGCACATTTAAATTATTTTTAAATGTCTGTCTCCCACCATTAGAAGGGAAGAAAGCAGGGATTGTTTCAATGCTATATGCAATGTGTTTAGGATGGTAATTGACATATAGCAGGTCTGCAAAAATATTAGTTGAATAGAAGAATGAATTAATTAAAATAAACAGAATACAAATACTTAATCTAGGAACTTTTAAAAATCGCTTTCGTTCAAGTTCTGCCGAGACTGTCCTTAGAGACTGTGGACAGGCCACTTCACTCCTCTGAGCCGGAATCTCCCTTCATCTGTTACGACATGGCTCTCTATGGAGACTTCCCAGCTTGCTGTTCTTAAATTGATTAAAAGAAGTTCAGTTATGGTGTCCCCTGTAGTCATTTTCTATAGATAATTGTTTTTCCAGTTTTATCTTTGGCCTGATCAGAACTGCCTTCCTTTAGTTCCTCTGATACAGCAAGAAAAGCTACAATATATTTTGGTAATTCTGTCACTTTCTGACATGATTCTGAAAACAAACTGATTGTCATGCATATCCAGACCTTCAGATTTACCTTCACCTAATTAAAAATTCATTAATTGAATTAGGGTACTTCTATCACTTTTCTGTTACAATAAGTCTATGGCATAGAATTCTCAAATGTTTGACACCACTTGCTTTTTCCTCCCTCCCTCCTTCCTCTCTTCTTTCTTTCCCTCCCTCCCTGCCTTCCTTCTTCGTTTCTTTCTCTTTTTCTCTTCCTTTAACTTCTGATGGAACAGCATTCTAATCTGACCCTCCTTTAAATATCATAACCCCCTTTTTATATATACAAAATAGGTTAATAAAGGCAAACATTAACTAAGCAAGTAAAACAGAATGATCACCAATTATGGTCACTGTCAATAACTTTAAAAAGACTAACCAATTTGTTAATGTTGATGAATCTCTAACATTTTGGTCCTGGTGACTTCTTGACCCTAAACTCTAGTTCCAGCCATCTCAGCACACACATTTCATCATCAAAACCCTCCCTGTACATTATATCTTTATATTTGTTTTATAGTCCACTCATTCATTCAACAAATATTATCATGTACTTACTTACTATATGACCAGTACAGATCTAGGCACCATGGAAACCACAGCAAAAAAAAAAGCATTCATAAATTTTTGCAGCTTACATTCTTACATTCTGGTGGAGAAAAGAAAACAGATAATAAGCAAAATTAAAAGAACACACACATATATATATATATATATATATATATATATATATAGTTAGCCAGTGATAATGGCGAGGAGGAAAACTAAATCAGGGAAGGGAAGAATAGGCTGTGTGTACAGGGATTGCATTTTTAAACACAGAGGAAACCATAAAAGCCCTGAGAAAGTGACATTTCAATAAATAAGGTAGCTATCCAGCAAGCCATGTAGATGTCTGGGGAAAAGTATTCCAGACAGAGGGAATGAAAATGCAAATGTTCTAAATCTAGAATATTCCGGATGTCCTTCAGGTATACAAGAAAGCCAGTGAGTGACGAAAGGGGAGAGGAGCAGAAGTTGAAGGCGGAAATGTAATGAGAATGAGTGGATTGTGACCTTACAGTGAGATGGAAAGCCACTGGCTTTGGAAGGTTTGGAGCAAGTGAAAGTAGTTTGCTTTAACTTAATCTTTGACATACCATTCTTTGCTGCAATAAAATTATACTTCAGAGGGGTTTGAAAAATAATATATATATGTACCTTTATAAAGACTTAAAACTTTCTACAGTGTCATGGCATTATAAAAGGTAATATATAAGCTCTACTTTGATAGCATAAAACAATTACTGTTGATGCATCTTACAAATTGTTAATGCTTGCATATTACACATTGCGATGGCTCCTTTGGAGCTATTAAATCTTAAATGACAAATGGATATTAACCATTTTGCAGATATCCAGCATGTAGAAGAAAGTTATGCTGTATAGATTTTTCTTCACTAGTATCATAAGTGGAAAAATTAAAAATCTTATTCCCATATTCACAGTGTGTTTATATAGCATGTATTGTAAGATATGTGTGTAATGCAAATAAAAACTAATGTGTATGGAAAGTTCTAATTTCTGCCACTGTCCGTTTTCATGAAGAAGCAATTGATAAGCTAGTGTATTTCAAATATTCTTTTTGGATTAGTGTGCTAAGAAAATGGCCTTTGTGATTACTTAGTGCTTAGTATCTGTCGCATCATGCAATTACATATTTAAAAACTGTCACATTGTACATTGTTTTAAATATAGCTGATTTAATGATATGTTTCAAATACTGGGGTACATCTGGAACATACTGTGGGAATACCTCCCTCTCCTTGGCATTTACAGGGTCCTCAAGATTACCCAGCTTAGTTGTGTTGACATATGTACATTAGAAAGGTCGCTCTGCTACCTGTATCAGTGACCCCATATCCTTATCCTAACTGTAATTCTCAGGTAATTCACTTCATGAGAACTCAATTCCTGGCACAGTTGGAGTTATGACCAGGGCCTGATAAAGCCAGGAAATGACCAGTGAAGAAGGCAAAGAATTACTCCTCCCAGAATATAACCAGTTTCTTCATCATACATATGGCTTTTCTTTGACTCTTTTCCATGTTATTTATCCATATATAATCTGAAGTTCACAGTACAGAGCAGGTCTTTATACAGCACATTTTAATTAAAGTCCAATCTGACCTAATTCCAGTGGGAAAAAATTTTGTGTCCCATACATCTGAATATGCATCTAAGTGTTTCTGATTTTCAAGCAGCATCATGGTTCTGGTTATTGACCAATTTGTCAATCTGGGAGCTTTTTACACCTTTATTCAAATTAACTCTGAAATGATCTTTAAAATTAAGGGAATATTGTATTATAAATTACCTAAATTTAAAATGGTGTATAAAGCTTGTTAGGTGGGCCTCAGCAACATCTCCTTGTGGTCCAAATCCCTGAGCAGCCCTATTACCTATTACAGTAATTCTACAGGAATGACGTTGGGTCTCTCACTCTGAGAGTAACACAACTGAAACTGAACTATAATACATGCCTCACCTAAGATTTTCCATATTGCATGTAAAACTTGGCCTGCTGCATAAAACTAGTGAATTCAATTTTGTATATCCTTAAATTTCTTCTCTATCTCATAAACTGCATTCTGATTAACTAGGTTTGTGGTTTTCTTTGAGCATAGAAGTCTTAATAGTTATTATCCTGATTCAGTAAATCAACAACTGAACCTCAACTATGAGGAAGATATGAGCAAGGATCGCCAATGAAACACTATAGCATCAATAAGAATTGCTTACATGTTTGTAGCCTTACAGGAGAACACAGCCAAGGGAAGAAGCCTACCATTTAAAAGAAACCATGTTCTCATGTGAAAAATTTTGAGTTCCACATAGTATCAAGATGATGTCATTTTAGAGAGCATCCATTTTGAATCTCTTCAATTAGAGATTAAGAAGTCAAGTGTAATAGAGTTACCACATGATCCTGCAATCCCACTCCTGGGCATACATCCAGAAAAGACAAAAACTCTGGTTCAAAAAGATACATGCACCCCAGTGTTCACAGCAGCACTACTTACAATAGCCAAGACATGGAAACAACCTAAATGTGCATCAATGAATGGCTAAAGAAGATTTTATATACATATTATAAAATAATATGTATATAAAATGGAATATTAGCCATAAAAAGAATGAAATATTGTCATTTGCAACAACATGGATGGACCTAGAGATTATCATGCTAAGTGAAGTGAGTCAGAGAAAGACAAGTATCACATGATATCACTTATATGTGGAATCTAAAAAAAATACAAATGAACTAATTTACAAACAGAAACAGTCTCACAGACACAGAAAACAAACTTTCTCAAAGGGGAAAGGGTGGGGGAAGGGATAAATTAGGAGCATGGGATTAACAGATGCACCACTATATATAAAATATACAACAAGGATTTACTGTATAGCACAGGGAACTATATTCAATATCTTATAATAACCAATAATGGAAGAGAATCTGAAAAAGAATATATATATATGAATCACTTTGCTGTACACCTGAAACTAACACAATATTGTAAATCAACTATACTTCAATTAAAAAAAAAAGTGTCAGAAGTGATAAGTGGCTTGACCAAATGAATACGAAAAGTTAGTGCCAAAATAATGGAAACTTTGTCCCCTAATTCTGGATTTAGTGCTCTTTTCACTACACATGTCTTTGACCCAGTGGTGATATGCCTGGTGACATGTCAAAGTATTTACTGTCTTCCCCACAGCACCCCACTAATTTTCAGGGGGCAGGGGAACATAGACACTATTTTAGACTTTTTAAATATTATTTTAAATTACAATATACAAGTTATTACATCAAGAAAAATGTCATAAAATCATGAATACATTCATAAACAATTACTGAGTTTTTGATCTGTTTCAGCACGATGTTAGGTTCTGGAAGTTCAAGGATGAAAAAGACTTGAGTTCCTGTCCTCAACAAGCCTGTAGTCCAATGGAGGGGAGAAAACATTAAGCTTGAAATTGCAAATTGCGAACAGGTGCTAAAACAGATATATGCACAGGGTCTTGTGAGTTCACATGGAAAGTCTGTATAACCCAGCTTTAGACAGCCATAAGTGACCCAAGAGGACATGGCATTTTCAGTGAATGATGAAGGTTAAATAGGGATGAGCCATATGAAGATGGTGATAAAAGCAGTTTCATTCTTCTTATAGCTCAGACCAAATACCTTGGAGACAAAACGTTCAGTAAATGGGATCTGGATCAACTGGAAATTGAAGGGTCTGGAATGGTGAAGTATAAGATTGCATTCATAACAATTGCATATGGGTTGAAAGTTCTAGTAGATCGTCACGGTGTAGGTGTTGAAATGCTGTGGAGATGGACGATTAATTTATATTTTTAAAAATATTTCTCCAAAGGCATATAGGACAAGCCCACAGCTAACATCATACTCAACAGGGAACAGCTGAAAGCTTTGCTTCTAAAACTCTGGAACAAGTCAGGGGGAATATGATTAGGGATATACCTAGGCTTTAATTGATATTTGATGTTATATTTCTTAATCTGGGTGTTGTATACAAACTAGAAATACTTCATATTGAAACAAACAATTAACAGGTACCTTATTTCAGGTAAACTTTATATGAATTCCAGATTTGCAACAGTAATAATCTAGGAAATACTGGTCATTTTACATGAGCTATGTGTGCTTTACTGCATAAGTCACAGAACAATTTCTTATATAGTTGCTTATCCAAAGTATTAAATAATTCTACAAACTATGTTAGGTTATAATGATGGTAGACTATGATGGTTTTTTGTTTTTGTTTCATTTTTTAGTCATTTGTCAGAGGATCTATTTGAAAATTTCATCAGTCTTCCAGGCAGATAAGTTTAAAGACCACTAATTTTATAGACCATTATTTTGTTTAGAAGGTTTTCTCAATAGTTATGATCCTATTGACACAATTTAACTTACTAGAAATCTTTGGTGTCATATTTTTCTCCCCCCAAATACATTTTGTGTGAGCATCACAAGCATCTCTGTAACGTAGACCCTAATATCATAGAGGTCATTTCACCGTGGTGGGCTTCGATGGTTTGAGCTACTCCATAATGCCTGCTGTATGCAGCTCAGGTGGCATAAGCAGCTTCAATCACGTGTAGAGAAATAAGGATATAAAGCAGACGGAACCCCTGCAGGAAGCACCGAGGAAATGAACTAAAAGTACAGATGATGTTCTGCAGGTGGTGGAAAATGTTGATCATTTTTATGCTCACAATTCCAGCTCACAATTCCAGCTCAAAAATGGAGTGTTGTGAGCAAGTATAAATAATGGTGGCTCATTCATACCCACCTGAAGAACAATCTGGAGCCTATGTATATCGTTTTTCAAGGAAGACATTAACTATTTTCTGGGAAGAAGAATATTTGTTAATGTTTTTGTTCCACTGTAGAGATGTTAACATTCTTTTACAATACGGCTAGAGTTACTGACTGCATTTATATGAATACTTAGACAAACTAATCTTCCCTTTCCTTTTTCTCTCACACTGGGTAGAGATGTAGTTGGTGTGTATTTGATAGTCTGGAGTTCATCTCTGTGGCAATAAGATTTCTATCCTGTGTAGCAAGGAAATGTTACTCTTCAATTTGTGTTGCTTATAATGGTAATTAGATTTTGATCTGAGTTCAAACTTGGATACTAGGTAAACGTCATCTTGGATCAATGACTGACCATTTCTGTGGACCTTTCAAGATAACACTTGCTTCCTATTATTTAAAAATACCTTAAAACATATTGCACACACTTGGTTAAAAAAAATCACTTCAAGTATTTACCACACTGACCTAGCTGTAGTTCAAATATGCCAGGCACTTATGCTTTAAGGCTTCTGCATGGCTGTTTCCCCTGCCTAGAGGAATTTTTCCATATGGTCTCAAGGCTAACTCCCTCGCCTCCATTAGTCTTGATTCAAATGGCATGTTCTCATTGAGGTCTGTGAAGTCCATCTTATTTAAACTTACTCTGTCCCTTCCCTTCTCTACACCCAAAGCACATACGTATGGCCTTTGAACATAGTATACAATTTACTTGCTTGTTATTTTTATCGTCTGTCTCCCTACCCCACCTTCCTCATAGACTATAAACTTCAATATATCAGTGAATTTTTAAAATAAATTTTGTTTACTCATGAATCTTAAATTCTTAGAATAGTACCTAGAAGTCTGCAGAAGTTCATAAATATTGTGCTAATAATATACCTTAACCCTTTCTTCACTTAGTTTCCAACAAATCTCTATCACAATCATCATCAGTGATTTGATGGTATTTGGTAGTATGTATCCATTTGATATATACTAACAAATGTAAAATAGATAGCTAGTGAGAAGCAGCCACATAGCACAGGGAGATCAGCTCAGTGCTTTGTGACCACCTAGAGAGGTGGGATAGGGAGGTTGGGAGGGAGACGCAAGAGGGAGGAGATGTGGATATATATGTATATGTACAGCTGATTCACTTTGTTATAAAGCAGAAACTAACACACCATTGTAAAGCAATTATACTCCAATAAAGATGTTCAAAAACAAAAAAAAAAAACGAAATACAGTTCATGGGCTTATAGATCCCATCAGATAGTCCTACAATTTATTAAGCTTCAAAAAAAATAAACATTTAGAAAGTCCTTACAGGTGGAACAAAGTGATATTTGAAATTATAAAATCCTGGTACTGTACTTGCAGTATTTACAAGATTTTTTTAATCTTGTAAACTGCAAGGATTTTTTTAAAGAGCAACATGATAATACATCCAAGATGCAATAAGCTTCTTAAAACCATCATCATTTTCTTTCTGGATTGAACAGTAAGATGATAATCATTCTGTGCTAAGTGTGTGCACATCTCCTTACACAGCAAGAGATCCTGAACACAGGAGTTTCATTCATCAACAACTTGCTTTATTCCAAGCACTGTTCTAGGTCCTGAGCACATGAAGGCAAATAACACGTGTGGCATGCCACCAAAGAGCTAGTGGGAAGAAGGTACACAAAATAAGTAATTACTGTACAACTGAAAAAATAACTTACTTTTCAAGCAACTGCCAGAATCATCCAAGTAATGAGATTTAGCATATAAACCATAAACCCACTTATGACCTACATCACATCCTTTAACATACATAACACAATCTTCAAAATTCTCTGCTATTTGTATTTACATATTTTTTTTATTGTTGGGAGATTTTATTTTGCTGACACTTAGTTTAAACCTAAGCTGTATCAGGCTAACTTGAGAAATTATATTCTTCCTGAAGTTTCTATCCAAAAAGCTTTGATGTAGCAGAAAACACACAATTGAGAATGACAGCTTGATTCGCTATTAACAGGATAGAATCTCATAAGATGGCCCTTCCTTTCATGTTGACCCTAGCTCACATTACTGTCTGCTCCTGAAACTTGAAAAGATCAAATACATCCCAGCAATTTACATTTTGGGGGCACTAAGGGCTGTGGTTTAGGCGATGTCCCATCAGAAAGTTTGTGGCAACAGAAACAAACTCACAGACATAGAAAATAAATTTATGGTTACAAAAGGGGAAGTGGGGGGGGGATAAATTAGGAGTCTGGAATTAGCAGATACAAACTACTATATATAAAATAGATAAACAACAAGGTCCTATTGTATAGAACAGGGAACTATATTGAATATCCTGTAATAAACCATAATGGAAAAGAATAGGAAAAAAGAATATATATGTACATGTATACATGTACATATATATAACGTATAAAACTGAATCTCTTTGCTGTACACCAGAAACTAACACAATATTGTAAATCAACTATACTTCAATAAAAAAAGGAAGTTTATGGCCCTTTTCCCTCCTTTCAACCCAAGCACCAGGCTTAAACATAATTTTTTTTGATAATACAGATAATATTTATCACCTTGGAAGAAAATCCCCAAGTAATCAACTCCTCTGAGTATTTAATTTTCCCCATTAACTCAGTTTCTATTCACTAAAGCAGCCTTATTGTGAGGAACATTAGCATGACAGTCTGACAGATTAAGTTCCTCTGTGAGGATAATTCGCTAGAAATAAATTTTTAGGGAAAGAAAATCCTTAAGATAGCAGAATTAACATATTCAAAGGACCTAAAACTGGTGTTCTCACTTTAATTTTAACAGAAGTACAAATGTATTAGGTGATTTCTCTTTTTAAAAAAAAATGATTCTCTGAGAAACTAAAATATTAAAGCTCCTCTAAACCCAGCAAATTCTCCCCCACTGCCAAGAACACTCCCACCTGCCCTGGCTCTGAGTCCATCAAGTCTCAGCTTTTAAGTACTTTGCTAGAAAATATCACCCACTTCCCAAGCCCCAATATCAGATCAAGTTCAGATTAGATATCCATCCATCTCCATCTGCCTCCCTAACAACCCATGTTTACCATTGGGTTTGCATTTCTCATATCGTATTTGGAACATATTTGTCGTAACCACAACTCTGCTGTCTCTGAGGCAGAGTTGGATACCACTGTCATTGCTGAATCCTTATTGCCTAACCGAGTACCTGGTGCAGGTACTCAAGTGCTCAATAAATACTTTCTGAACTAATGAACTGGCACAGAGTTCGACACTAGGCTCAAGAAGCAGACGCAGCTGAAGGACGTGGGGTGGGGTTCAGACTGAGGAGCCATGCTGCAAAGGGTCTGAGACTGAGGAGCTGAATAAGATGCAAAGGATGATAGAAAGCCAACAGGGAGGCAGTACAGTCAGGCTTCTGTTTTTGAAAGATCCCTCTGGATTGGCTTCTGGGAAGATGGCGGAAGAGTAAGACGCGGAGATCATCTTCCTCCCCACAGATACACCAGAAATACATCAACACATGGAACAACGCCTACAGAACACCTACTGAACGCTGGCAGAAAACCTCGGACCTCCCAAAAGGCAAGAAATCCCCCACGTACCTGGGTAGGGCAAAAAGAAAAAAAAGAATAAACAGAGACAAAAGGATAGGGACGGGACCTCCACCAGTGGGAGGGAGCTGTGAAGGAGGAAAGGTTTCCACACTAGGAAGCCTCTTCGCGGGCAGAGACTGCGGGTGACGGAGGGGGAAAGCTTCGGTGCCGCGGAGGAGAGCACAGCAACAGGGTGCTGAGGGCAAAGCGGGGAGATTCCCGCACAGAGGATCAGGGCCGACCGGCACTCACCAGACCGAGAGGCTTGTCTGCTCACCCGCCGGGGCGGGCGGGGCTGGGAGCTGAGGCTCGGGCTTCGGTCGGAGCACAGGGAGAGGACTGGGGTTGGCGGCGTGAACACAGCCTGCAGGGGTTTGTGCGCCACGGCTGGCCGGGAGGGAGTCCGGGGAAAAGTCTGGACCTGCCGAAGAGGCAAGAGACTTTTTCTTGCCTCTTTGTTTCCTGGTGCGCGAGGAGAGGGGATTAAGGGCGCTGCTTAAAGGAGCTCCAGAGACGGGCGCGAGCCGTGGCTAAAAGTGCAAACCACAGAGACGGGCATGAGACACTAAGGCTGCTGCTGCCGCCACAAAGAAGCCTGTGTGCGAGCACAGGTTAGCATCTACACCCCCTTCCGGGGAGCCTGTGCACCTCGCCACTGCCAGGGTCCAGGGATCCAGGGACAACTCCCCCGGGAGAATGCACAGCGCACCTCAGGCTGGTGCAACGTCACGCCGGCCTCTGCCGCCGCAGGCTCACCCCGCATTCGTGCCCCTCCCTCCCCACGCCTGAGTGAGCAAGAGCCCCCGAATCAGCGGCTCCTTTAACCCCATCCTGTCTGAGCAAAGAACAGACGCCCTCAGGCGACCTACACGCAGAGGCGGGGCCAAATCCCTTGGGAGCTGTGAGAACAAAGAAGAGAAAGGGAAATCTCTCCCAGCAGCCTCAGAAGCAGCAGATTAAATCTCCACAATCAACTCGATGTACCTGCATCTGTGGAATACCTGAATAGACAACGAATCATCCCAAATTAAGGAGGTGAAGTTTGAGAGCAAGATTTATGATTTTTTCCCCTTTTCCTCTTTTTGTGAGTGTGTATGTGTATGCTTCTGTGGGAGATTTTGTCTGTATAGCTTTGCTTCCACCATTTGTCCTTGGGTTCTATCATCCGGTTTTGTTTTTGTTTTTTTAATTTTTTCTTTTTTTTCTTAATAATTAATTTTTTATTTTAATACCTTTATTATATTTTATCTTACTTTATTTTATTGTACTTTATCTTCTTTCTTTCCTTCCTTCCCTCCTCCCTCCCTCCCTCCCTCCTTCCCTTCTTTCTTTCTTTCTTTCTTTCTTTCTTTCTTCTACTAATTCTTTCTTTCTAGTTTTTCTCCCTTTTATTCTGAGCCATGTGGATGAAAGGCTCTTGGTGCTGCAGCCAGGAGTCAGTGCTGTGCCTCTGAGGTGGGAGAGCTAACTTCAGGACACTGGTCCACAAGAGACCTCCCAGCTCGACATGATATCACATGGCGAACGTCTCCCAGAGATCTCCATCTCAACACCAAGACCCAGCTTCACTCAACGACCAGCAAGCTACAGTGCTGGACATCCTACGCCAAACAACTAGCAAGACAGGAAGACAACCCCACCCATTAGCAGAGAGGCTGCCTAAAATCATAATAAGGCCACAGACACCCCAAAACACACCGCCAGACGTGGACCTGCCCACCAGAAAGACAAGATCCAGCCTCATGCACCAGAACACAGGCATTAGTCCCCTCCACCAGGAAGCCTACACAGCCCACTGAACCAACCTTAGCCACTGGGGACAGACACCAAAGACAACAGGAACTACGAACCTGCAGCCTGCAAAAAGGAGACCCCAAACACAGTAAGATAAGCAAAATGAGAAGACAGAAAAACACACAGCAGATGAAGGAGCAAGATACAAACCCACCAGACCTAACAAATGAAGAGGAAATAGGCAGTCTACCTGAAAAAGAATTCAGAATAATGATAGTAAAGATGATCCAAAATCTTGGAAATAGAATAGACAAAATGCAAGAAACATTTCACAAGGACCTAGAAGAACTGAAGATGAAACAAACAATGATGAACAACACAATAAATGAAATTAAAAATACTCTAGATGAGATCAATAGCAGAATAACTGAGGCAGAAGAACGGATAAGTGACCTGGAAGATAAAATAGTGGAAATAACTACTGCAGAGCAGAATAAAGAAAAAAGAATGAAAAGAACTGAGGACAGTCTCAGAGAACTCTGGGACAACATTAAACACACCAACATTCAAATTATAGGGGTTCCAGAAGAAGAAGAGAAAAAAGAAAGGGACTGAGAAAATATATGAAGAGATTATAGTTGAAAACTTCCCTAATATGGGAAAGGAAATAGTTAATCAAGTCCAGGAAGCACAGAGAGTCCCATACAGGATAGATCCAAGGAGAAACATGCCAAGACACATATTAATCAAACTGTCAAAAATTAAATACAAAGAAAACATATTAAAAGCAGCAAGGGAAAAACAACAAATAACACACAAGGGAATCCCCATAAGGTTAACAGCTGATCTTTCAGCAGAAACTCTTCAAGGCAGAAGGGACTGGCAGGACATATTTAAAGTGATGACGGAGAAAAACCTGCAACCAAGATTACTCTACCCAGCAAGGATCTCATTCAGATTTGATGGAGAAATTAAAACCTGTACAGACAAGCAAAAGCTGAGAGAGTTCAGCGCCACCAAACCAGCTTTGCAACAACTGCTAAAGCAACTTCTCTAGGCAAGAAACACAAGAGAAGGAAAAGACCTACAATACCAAACCCAAAACAATTAAGAAAATGGGAATAGGAACATACATATCGATAATTACCTTTAATGTAAATGGACTAAATGCTCCGACCAAAAGACACAGATTGGCTGAATGGATACAAAAACAAGACCCATATATTTGCTGCCTACAAGAGACCCACTTCAGACCTAGAGACACATACAGACTGAAAGTAAGGGGATGGAAAAAGATATTTCATGCAAATGGAAACCAAAAGAAAGCTGGAGTAACAATTCTCATATCAGACAAAATAGACTTTAAAATAAAGACTATTAGAAGAGACAAAGGACACCACATAATGATCAAGGGATCGATCCAAGAATAAGATATAACAATTGTAAATATTTATGCACCCAACATAGGAGCACCTCAATACATAAGGCAAATACTAACAGCCGTAAAAGGGGAAATTGACTTTAACACAATCATTGTAAGGGGCTTTAACACCCCACTTTCAACAATGGACAGATCATCCAACAAGATGGACTTAATTGATATTTATAAGACATTCCATCCAAAAACAACAGAATACACATTTTTCTCAAGTGCTCATGGAACATTTTCCAGGATAGATCATATCTTGGGTCACAAATCAAGCCTTGGTAAATTTAAGAAAACTGAAATTGTATCAAGTGTCTTTTCCGACGACAACTCTATGAGACTAGATATCAATTACAGGAAAAGATCTGTAAAAAATACAAACACACGGAGGCTAAACAATACACTACTTAATAACCAAGTGATCACTGAAGAAATCAAAGACTAAATCAAAAAATATCTAAAAACAAATGATAATGGAGACACGACGACCCAAAACCTATGGGATGCAGCAAAAGCAGTTCTAAGAGGGAAGTTTATAGCAATACAATCCTACCTTAAGAAACAGGAAACATCTCGAATAAACAACCTAACCTTGCACCTAAAGCAATTAGAGAAAGAAGAACAAAAAAACCCCAAAGTTAGCACAAGGAAAGAAATCATAAAGATCAGATCAGAAATAAATGAAAAAGAAATGAAGGAAATGATAGCAAAGATCAATAAAACTAAAAGCTGGTTCTTTGAGAAGATAAACAAAATCGATAAACCATTAGCCACACTCAGCAGGAAAAAAAGGGAGAAGACTCAAATCAATAGAATTAGAAATGGAAAAGGAGAAGTAACAACTGACACTGCAGAAATACAAAGGATCATGAGAGATTACTACAGGCAACTCTATGCCAATAAAATGGACAACCTGGAAGAAATGGACAAATTCTTAGAAATGCACAACCTGCTGAGACTGAATCAGGAAGAAATAGAAAATATGAACAGATCAATCACAAGCACTGAAATTGAAACTGTGATTAAAACTCTTCCAACAAACAAAAGCCCAGGACCACATGGCTTCACAGGTGAATTCTATCAAACATTTAGAGAAGAGCTAACACCTATCCTTCTCAAACTCTTCCATAATATAGCAGAGGGAGGAACACTCCCAAACTCATTCTACGAGGCCACTATCACCCTGATACCAAAACCAGACAAGGATGTCACAAAGAAAGAAAACTATAGGCCAATATCACTGATGAACATAGATGCAAAAATCCTCAACAAAATACTAGCAAACAGAATCCAACAGCACATTAAACGGATCATACACCATGACCAAGTGGGATTTATTCCAGGAATGCAAGGATTCTTCAATATACGCAAATCTATCAGTGTGATAAATCATATTAACAAATTGAAGGAGAAAAACCATATGATCATCTCAATAGATGCATAGAAAGCTTTGGACAAAATTCAACACCTATTTATGATAAAAACCCTGCAGAAAGTAGGCATAGAGGGAACTTTCCTCAACATAATAAAGGCCATATATGACAAACCCACAGCCAACATCGTCCTCAATGGTGAAAAACTGAAACCACTTCCACTAAGATCAGGAACAAGACAAGGTTGCCCACTCTCACCACTATTATTCAACATAATTTTGGAAGTTTTAGCCACAGCAATCAGAGAAGAAAAAGAAATAAAAGGAATCCAAATCAGAAAAGAAGAAGTAAAGCTGTCACTGTTTGCAGATGACATGATACTATACATAGAGAATCCTAAGGATGCTACCAGAAAACTACTAGAGCTAATCAATGAATTTGGTAAAGTAGCAGGATACAAAATTAATGCACAGAGATCTCTGGCATTCCTATACACTAATGAAAAATCTGAAAGTGAAAGCAAGAAAACACTCCCATTTACCATTGCAACAAAAAGATTAAAATATCTAGGAATAAACCTACCTAAGGAGACAAAAGACCTGTATGCAGAAAATTATAAGACACTGATGAAAGAAATTAAAGCTGATACAAAGAGATGGAGAGATATACCATGTTCTTGGATTGGAAGAATCAACATTGTGAAAATGACTCTACTACCCAAAGCAATCTACAGATTCAATGCAATCCCTATCAAACTACCACTGGCATTTTTCACAGAACTAGAACAAAAAATTTCACAATTTGTATGGAAACACAAAAGACTGCGAGTAGCCAAAGCAACCTTGAGAACGAAAAACGGAGCTGGAGGTTTCAGGCTCCCTGACTTCAGACTATACTACAAGCTACAACAATCAAGACAGTATGGTACTGGCACAAAAACAGAAAGATAGATCAATGGAACAGGATAGAAAGCCCAGAGATAAACCCACGCACATATGGTCACCTTATCTTTGATAGAGGAGGCAGGAATATACAGTGGAGAAAGGACAGCCTCTTCAATAAGTGGTGCTGGGAAAACTGGACAGGTACATGTAAAAGTATGAGATTACATCACTCCCTAACACCATACACAAAAATAAGCTCAAAATGGATCAAAGACCTAAATGTAAGGCCAGAAATTATCAAACTCTTAGAGAAAAGCATTAGGCAGAACACTCTATGACATAAATCACAGCAAGATCCTTTTTGACCCACCTCCTAGAGAAATGGAAATAAAAACAAAAATAAACAAATGGGACCTAATGACACTTCATAGCTATTGCACAGCAAAGGAAACCATAAACAAGACCAAAAGACAACCCTCAGAATGGGAGAAAATATTTGCAAATGAAGCAACTGACAAAGGATTAATCTCCAAAATTTATAAGCAGCTCATGCAGCTCAATAACAAAGAAACAAACAACCCAATCCAAAAATGGGCAGAAGACCTAAATAGACATTTCTCCAAAGAAGATATGCAGACTTCCAACAAACACATGAAAGAATGCTCAACATCATTAATCATTAGAGAAATGCAAATCAAAACTACAATGAGATATCATCTCACACCGGTCAGAATGGCCATCATCAAAAAATCTACAAACAATAAATACTGGAGAGGGTGTGGAGAAAAGGGAACCCTCTTGCACTGTTGGTGGGAATGTAAATTGATACAGCCACTGTGGAGAACAGTATGGAGGTTCCTTAAAAAACTACAAATAGAACTACCATATGACCCAGCAATCCCACTACTGGGCATATACCCTGAGAAAACCATAATTCAAAAAGAGTCATGTACCAAAATGTTCACTGCAGCTTTATTTACAATAGCCCGGAGATGGAAACAACCTAAGTGTCCATCATCGGATGAATGGATAAAGAAGATGCATCACATATATACAATGGAATATTACTCAGCCATAAAAAGAAACGAAATTGAGTCATTTGTAATGAGGTGGATAGACCTAGAGTCTGTCATACAGAGTGAAGTAAGTCAGAAAGAGAAAGACAAATACCGTATGGTAACACATATATATGGAATTTAAGAAAAAAATATGTCATTAAGAACCTAGGGGTAAGACAGGAATAAAGACACAGACCTACTAGAAAATGGACTTGAGGATATGGGGAGGGGGAAGGGTAAGCTGTGACAATGCAAGAGAGAGGCATGGACATACATACACTACCAAACGTAAGGTAGATAGCTAGTGGGAAGCAGCCGCATAGCACTGGGAGATCAGCTCGGTGCTTTGTGACCGCCTGGAGGGGTGGGATAGGGAGGGTGGGAGGCAGGGAGATGCAAGAGGGAAGAGATATGGGAACATATGTATATGTATAACTGATTCACTTTGTTATAAAGCAGAAAGTAACACACCATTATAAAGCAATTATACTCCAATAAAGATGTAAAAAAAAAGATCCCTCTAGCTGTTATTTGGAGAGTAGATTGGAGGGGATAAGCATGGAAGCAGACAGGTAATGTGAACACCTGAATAGAGATGATGGCACTGGAATCAGGGTGGTGGCAGTGGAGGTGAGGCGGATGAGTTTGAAATACATTTGATAGAAACATAGAAACTGAAATTAGTGATTGTATATGGCAAGTAGCAGGCAAGGTGGCGGGAGGAGGGTGAGTGAAAAAGTGTGTAGAATGACTGTCAGCTTTCTAGCTTAAATGAATGGGTAAATGGAAGAACACATTTTGCTGGTGGAAAGATCAAAAATTCCGTTTTTAAGTAGTAGCATATAATTGCATTTAGTGTCATGGAAATGAATGAGATAACTGAGGGGAGATGTTTAGAAAGAGAGCAAAGAGAAGAAAAGCCACGGCAAGGCCTGGGGAGCTCCAACTTTTAGAGGTCATTGAGAGAGAGAGTCTTCAAAGGAGACTGAGGTCAACGAAATCTTGTAACAGACAAGGCACATCCTTAGTATCTCTCCTCTCTACTCCATCCTCAGCGACTACAACTTCTGAGGAGGGTCTCAGGGCAGGTAATAAGGTAAAAAGATAAAAGCACCACGAATGGTTCAGCTAAAGTACTGTGTGCTCAAATGATCAAGTGTTGGCTATAATTGGAAAAGCAATCTGAGAAATGAGATAAGGCTGTTAAGTTATTATGGGAAACAAGAGGAAGAATGCTCTTCAGTAGATAATTTGCTTCCATCGAATATGTTCCTTCAAATGAGATGATGTACATCAGTAGGGAATACTTCAAAACACCTCACGTTTTTAAATGTCCCTATAAAGATCCCAAAACTTTTTCAATTCTTAAGTACGAGTTACACATCGGATAGAGAAACATTTATATCCAGACCTGCATAAAATTTCCAAAATGATGCTTCTTTGGAGATTGGAAAATAAGGCGTACAATACAATTGCATGCATAAATTGGTGAATCATTTGAATGCTGAAGTTAAGAGATGGGAAATACAGATCACGGTTACTAAATCTAGATAGGAGTCACAAAGCAAAGACAGGAATACATAAAAAGTTTACTGACTATAGCTGTTATAGGACAGGAGCTGACATTAAGAGTAGAGAAAATTTATGGGAATATTCATTATCTCTTTAAGAGACTTATTTTGAACTTGTCTCAGATCCTACCTGTCTGCCTATCTTAGATCCCTGAAAACAATCTGGGTATTTCTACACTTGACCTGCACTCAGGACTTTGACACCAGGCAGAAGGCGGTGTGTGGTGAGGGTGGGAGGGTGCAGGGAGCTCATGAGTCTCGCTTTTCTCTCCTCTCCCTGTCTTCTATCTCTCACTCTCTTTTTTACCTCAAACTCACTTCTTCTATTTCTCTTTCCTTTCCACTCTGTTTTCTTCTTTTCTCCTCTCCTCTCTCTTTTTCACACACAGAAAGGCTTTTCTTTTTATTGTGTGGCAAGAACTTTGTTTTTAAGCACATTTTTTCTTACTCTATAAATTAGTTAATTTCTGCTTTTGACTCTGATAAAATATAACTTTATACATTCAAGAAAAATGCTTTCTTCATTTAAAATTGCTATCTTGCTAAGAGTTTCTAAAAATGTAATTTGAAAATCAAAACTGAGTAACAACTCTCAGTTCTAGTGAATGTTTACCCTCCCTTCACTGGAGCAACTGGACTTGGTCTGAAGCATCACCAGATGACTTGGAAGGGATAGAGAAGGGATGGAGAAGGGAAGAAGCTAGAAAGAAAACATATCAGATAGTATTGCCAAGCACGTTGTATGTTCCAGTGGCATAACTTACGTATCATTATATAGATTGTATGTTATTTATTCAAACCCCTGACCAAAGGCTACCTTTTTACTCTATAAAATCTTGCTCATTGGGGTGTATGGTGAGACGTAAGATTTGACAGCTAGAGGGCTGGGAAACTCTCCTGCCACCAGGCAAGCCATTGTCAGCTCTAGGAGCCAAAGATCAGAACCCAGCCACCAGGAGGTGACAAATCCTCTCGACCTGTGACTGTAGGAGCTGGAGGAGTGATGTGGGTGATGGTGATAAAACACCACTTTAACACGTCTCAATTAATCCCTCTGCATCTGTCTCCTCACTGTACAATGGGCATTATCACAGTACCTGCCTACCTGATGAAGTCGTTTTGAAGAATAAATGGGAAAATACACAAAAAGGACAAAAAAGAAGAGAGCTTGTCTCAAACCAGCACTCCCTGTCTCAACTATTGTTGGTGTTTTGGGCCCTTCTCTTCCTTTGTCAACCTTTAAAATTCCCAAGAAACAGGAATATTAAAGCTGGACACAAACGAAATAGTCTGAGGTAAAAGCGTTCAAGGGACCATCTTCGTAAACTCTTACATTTGGACCTTTCAGAATGCCTTATCTCAAACAGTGGGATTGCACGTGGAATAAATGAAGACAATAATAAAAATAGCTAACACCAGTATTATTTATGAACCTGGATAGTCTTCTCACCAGTTTCTCATTTAATCCTAACACAATTTTACATGATAAGTCCTTTAAAATTAATACTTTATAATTGAGGAAGAGGAGGTTTCCAAAGACTAAATAATTTACCCAAGGTTACATTGGTGTGTAGTGAAAGGTGTATGTAACCCAGGTCTTTCTGACTGCAGAGCTTGCAGACAAGTGGAATAACTGAAATTAATAACAGAGACGTCACTTATCATGAAATTCATTTCCAAGGTCTCTGGGAGAAAAGGGAATGAGTACATTTACCAAGCTCCTCAGCGTCTCTGGGCTTTAATTTCCTCAACTGTAAATGAGGCTATAGATATACTAGATAATCTGTAAGATTCCTTCCATCTCTGAAACTCTACAGTTCTATTATCTAGCCACAGAGATAATCAGCACATGAAAGAAAATCAGAGGGAAGGCTCCCAGAAACCATACCATTATTATTTTATTCCTTCCCTAAAATTCTAATATCTATTCCTTTTTGCATTTCTCCTAAGTGAAAGTTATTCTGCAAGGTTGCCTTAAGGGCAACATTTGTTTTGTTAGAGTTATAGAAAAATAAAACCATTTACATAATAATTGTATGATGTAATTTTAATGGAAATAATGTTTTGCATGAGGTTTAATCTTTTTTCCAATCCTTTGCCTTGCATCCTACAGCTATACAATATGTGAGCTGTGGGGATGACTCTCACCTTTGTAGCAGCAGGGTGTGACCATTTGGAAGAGTTTTTCTTTAACACTAGATAATTTTGGTTTAAAGTAACCCCTGATCAAAGATTATACTCTTCATTTGTCCTCAGGGCCAAGACCTGGAGAAGTTATGAAGAAGGGCTTAATGGAAATTTCACAGTGGGTTGGAGAAATTTACCCTCCAACCCCTGTTATGTGTTTCATTTTGGTTCCCATGAAAATGTGGATTTGTGGTAGAATAATTTGTTGCAGATGCACTTTTATTTTCTAAACAGTGAAATGTAAAGGAGAGAAAATTGAAGGATGTTGAGAAAAAGGTAGTAAATTTGTCAACATGAGTTGGATCATGGGACATTTTATAGAACTAAGGCCATTTGAGAAATGCACGGAAGTAGAAAATAGTAAATAAATTCTATAGACTCATCACTTCTAAACAAAAAACGCCACTTTAAAATATTGGTGTATTCACTTTCAGTGTCTCTTGCTATATAGATTTTAATTTTTTATGTATGTACAGTCATACCATGTATGCCATTTTATAGTCATTATTTTTGCTTAGTAAAAACTAAAGGTTTGTTTTAAACTATAATTGATCACTTTCATGATGTCGGCATTAGAGTATTGAAAAAACTTGCAAAAATGTTCCTTCTAGCTAATCTTTTTTTCTTTCATTTATTCATTCATTCACTTACGTACCAAACATGTACTAAGTGCCTAAGGGGAACAGCCATTTCACTAGGCACTAAAGATACAACAATAAATCAAGACACGGTCCCTGCTTACAAGGTACCCACAGTCCAAGGCAGAAACAATTCTACCGTATTGTGTTAGTGATGTGGAAGCAGACCATGAAGCCATGAGAGCACACAGGAGACACAGCAAATTTAGACAACATTGAGAACAGTGGTCTCCTAATGTTTTTCTAGGGCGATGATATGGAGCTGTACCTTTTGGGATGTATTAATTAATTATGTAAAAAGACTCAATTAGAGCAGAGGTGGGATTTCAGGCAAAGAAAATTTGCAAAGGCCCTGAACTGCAAGTAGTTTGCTGTTGCTGCAGCTGAGGGGTGAGAGTTTACCTGGGAAGCGGGAGGACTGGAAATGAACACAGGTGCCCTTCCTTGAGCATCTGATAAAGTAGTGGGCATTGCCCTGAAGACTATTGGGGGAACCAACGAAGGATTCAAGCAGAATAAAAGATAATCAGGGGCTTCCCTGGTGGCGCAGTGGTTGAGAGTCCGCCTCCCAATGCAGGGGACACGGGTTCGTGCCCGGGTCCGGGAGGATCCCAGATGCCGCGGAACAGCTGGGCCCGTGAGCCATGGCCGCTGAGCCTGTGCGTCCGGAGCCTGTGCTCCGTAACAGGAGAGGCCACAGCAGTGAGAGGCCCGCATACCGCAAAAAAAAAAAAAAAAAAAAGATAATCAAATTTTCATTTTTGCATGATTATTCTGCTATCTTTGGGGAGAGTTGATCATACGACTATGAAGCAGAATAAGGAAATCAAACAAATTTATTCTTATTTATTTCTTAAGTAAGAAAATGGCATTAAAATGGAAAAGAAGATTAAATTAAGGTCTAAAAATAGATACTGTTATTATAGGCTGGATGGTGTTCTCTCAAAATTCAGATCTTGAAGCCCTAACCCTCCAGTTACCTAAGAATATGACTGTATCTGGAAACAGGGCCTTTAAAGAGATGATTAAGTTAAAATGAGGCTGTTAGTGTGGGCCCTAATCCAATGGAACTGGTGTCTTTATTTTTTTCCTTTCTTCCCATTTCTTTTTTTTTTAATTGAAGTATAATTGACTTGCAATATGTTAGTTTCAGGTGTACAACATAGTGATTTGATACTTTTATGCATTACAAAATGATCATCATGATAAATATACTTGCCACCTGTCACCATACAAAGTTATTACAATATTATAGACTATGTTCTCTATGCTATATATTACATCTTTGTGACTTATTTATTTTATAACTGGAAGTCTGTACGTCTTAAGCTCCTTCACCTATTCCACTCTTCCCCCAACACCCCTCCTATCTGGCAACCACCAATTTGTTCTCTATCTATGGATCCATTTCTTTTTTGTTATATTTGGTCATTTGTTTTGTTATTTCAGATTCCACATATAAGTGAAATCATATGGTCTTTGTCTTTTTCTGTCTGTTTTATCTCAGTATATTGCCCGCTAGGTCCATCCATGTTGTAGCAAATGGCAAAATGTCACTCTTTTTATGGCTGATTAACATCCTATTGAGTTATATGTACCACATTTTCTTCATCCATTCATCAATGGACACTTACACTGCTTTCATATCTTGGCTATTGTAAATATGCTCCAAAGAACACAGGGGTGCATATATCTTTTCAAATTAGTATTACTGTTTTCTTCAGAAATATATCCAGAAGTGGAATTCCTAGATCATACATTAGTTCTATTTTTCATTTCTTGAGAAGCCTCCATACTGTTTTCCATTGTGACTGCACCAAATTACATTCCCACCAACAGTGCACAACGGTTCCCTTTTCCCACATCCTCCTCAGTACTTGTTATTTGTTGTCTTTTTGATTATAGCCATCTGACAGGTATGAGGTGCTATCACATTGTGGTTTTGGTTTGCATTTCCCTGGTGATTAGTGTTGTTGAGTAACTTTTCACACGTCTGTTGGCCATCTGTATGTTTTCATTGGAAAAACATCTATACAGGTCCTCTGCCCATTTTTTAATTGGGTGGTTCATTTTTTTCCGATGTTGAGTTGTGTGAGTTCATTGGAAATTTTGGATGTTAACCCCTTCAGATATATCATTCGCAAATATCTTCTCCCATACAGTAGTCTGCTTTTTTGTTTTGTTGGTAGTTTCCTTTGCTGTGCAAAGGCTTTTTAGTTGGATGTTGTTCCATTTTTTTAATTTTTGCTTTTGTTCTCTTTGCCTGAGGAGACATATTCGAAAAAAAAAATTGCTAAGACCAATGTCAAAGAGCATACTGCCTGTGTTTTCTTCTAGGATTTTTATGGTTTCAGGTCTTACATTTAAGTCTTTAATCCATTTTGAGTTTATTTTTGTACATAGTGTGAGAAAGTAGTCCAGTTTGAGTCTTTTGCATGTAGCTGTCCAGTTTTCCCAATACCACTTATTGAAGGGGCTGTCTTTTCCCCATTGTATACTCTTTTCTCCTTTGTTGTAGATTAATTGACCATACCAGCTTGGTTTATTTCTGGGTTCTCTATCCTGTTCCATTAATCTATGTGTCCATTTTTGTGCCAGTACCATACTGTTTCATTATTGTAGTTTTAAAGGATAGTTTGAAATCAGGGAGTGTGATAACTCTAGCTTTGTTCTTCCTTCTCAACACTGCTTTGGCTACTTGGGGTGTTTTGTGTTTCCACATGAATTTTAGAATTATTTGTTCTAGTTCTGTAAAAAATGCTATTTATGTTTTGGTAGAGATTGCACTGAATCTGTAGATTGCCTTGGGAAATATGATCATTTTAACAGTCTTAATTCTTCCAACCCATGAGCGTGGTATATCTTTCCATTTGTTTATGTTGTCTTCAATTTCTTTCATCAATGTCTTACAGATTTCTGAGTATAGCTCTTTCATTTCCTTTGTTAGATTTATTCCTAGGTACTTGATTCTTTTTGGTACAACTGTAAGTGGGATCGTTTTCTTTATTTATCTTTCTGATAGTTCATTGTCAGTGAATAGAAATGCAACAGATGTCTACATATTAAATTAGCATCCTGCAAACTTTACTGAATTCATTTATTAGTTCTAATGGATTTTTGGTGGTGTCTTTAGAATCTTCTATGTATAGCATGATGTCATCTGCAAACAGTGACAGTTTTACTTCTTCCTTTCCAATTTGGATTCCTTTTGTTTCTTTTTCTTATCTTGTTGCTGTGACTAGGACTTCCAAAACTATTTTGAACAAAAGTGGTGAGAGTGAGCATCCTTGTTCTGTTGCTGGTCTTAGAGGGAATGATTTCAGATTTTCAACATTGAGCATGATATTGGCTGTGGGCTTCTTATACACAGCCTTTGTTATGTTGGAGTCTGTTCCCTCTATACCCACTTTGTTGAGAGTTTTTATCATAAATGGATTTGAATTTTGTCAAAAGCTTTATCTGCCTCTACTGAGATGGTCATATAATTTTTATTCTTCAATTTGTTTATGTGGTGTATTACACTGACTGATTTGTGGATACTGAATTATCCTTGCATCCCTGAGACAAATCCCACTTGATCATGGTGTATGATCTTTTAATGTATTATTGAATTCAGTTTGCTAATATTTTGTTGAGGATTTTCACATCTATGTTCATCAGTGATACTGGCCTGTAATTTTCCTTTCTTGTGGTGTCTTTGGTTTTGTTATCAGGGTGATGCTGGCCTTGTAGAATAAGTTCAGAAGCATTCCTTCCTTTTCCATTTTTTGAAATAGTTTGAGAAGGACAGGTGTTAACTCTTCTTTAAATGTTTGGTAGAGTTTATCTGGAAACGATCTGGTCTTGGACTTTGTTGGGAGTTTTAAAATTACTGATTCAATTTCATTACTGGTAATTTGTTCATACTTTCTATTTCTTCCTGGTTCAGTCTTGGGAAATTGTACATTTCTAGGAATTCACCCATTTCTTCTAGGTTATTCATTTTCTTGGCATGTAATTATTTGTAGTAATCACTTATGATCCTTTGTATTTCTGTGGTGTTTGTTGTAAGTTCTCTTTCATTTATGATTTTATTTATGTGGATTCTCTATTTTTCCTTGATGGGTCTGTTTAAAGTTTTATCAATTTTGTTTATCTTTTTAAAGAGCCAGCTCTTAGTTTCACTAATCTTTTCTATTGCTTTTTTTAGTCTCTATTTCATTTATTTCCTCTCTGATCTTTATGATTTCTTTCCTTCTACTAACTTTGGGTTTTGTTTATCTAGTTCCTTTAGGTGTAAGGTTAAATTACTTATTCGAAATTTTTGTTTCCTGTTTTTGCTGCATCCCATAAATTTTGGATCATTGTGTTTCTATTTTCATTTGTCTCCAGGTATTTTTTTTAATTTCCTCTGTAAATTCTTTGGTGACCCATTGGTTGTTTAGTAGCATATTGTTTAGTCTCCATATGCTCATGGTTTTTGCAGTTTTTTTTTCTTGTAGTTGATTTCCAGCCTCACACCGTTGTGGTCAGAAAATATGCTTGATCTTTTGAGTCTGTAGTATTTTGTTACGGCAGCACAAGCAGACTGATACAAATATTAAGGAAATATAAATAGAAGTACTTGCTGACTAGATAGGTGTTTGGGGTAAAAGGGGAGGAGAGAGGCAAGAAAACTCAAAGGGTTTTGATTTGAGTGACAGGTTATTAGAGATGCAGTTCACCAAGTTGGGAAACCCAAGATTGCAGTAGATGGTAAATTCAAATTGGCAAATGGACAGTCACAGGAACTTCTGGCAGATTTTTGACGAGATGGCCAGCACGGCATTAGAAATACAAATGTGAACCTCAGGGGAGGTATACAGATTTGCTGTTATCTCTCACTGAAATAGTTTCCTCTAAGATATTTGCATGTCTCAATCCCTCATTCAAAATAAGGGCTCAGCACAAATATCATTCTATCAGAGAGGTCTTACTGCCCATTCTGTATAAAAAATCACCACCTATCACAACATCCACTTCCCTTGATTTGTCTTTATAATACCTACCACCATCATTATGTATTTCATTCACTGGCAGAATCCTCAGTATTTGGAACAGTGTACGACATGCAATAGGTTATCTATAACTTTTTTAATAAATAAAAAAATAATGAAGGAAATAAGGGAGGAAAGGAAGAGAGAAGGGAAGACATCAGCAGCCTGCCACTTGTTTTTGTATGACCCACAAACTAAGAATGTTATTTTTGTACTTTAAAATAGTTGAAAAAAAGGAAGACTAGTATTTTGTAATGTAAAGAATTTATGGAAATCAAATTTCAGTGCCCATAAAATAGGTATTATTGGAACACAGCCATACTACTCATTTAAGTGTTGTCCATGACTACTTTTACCTACAGTAGCAGAGTTGAATAACCGCTAGAGAGGCTGTACGTGGACCACAAAGCCTAAATTGCTTACTGTCTAGTCCTTTATAGGAAAAGCTTTCTGACCCCTGATAGTCACTATAAGGTTTTACACATCGATGGTGGGAGTCCACAATGGTGCCACCACTTCAGGATAGAGCTTATCATTACTTTACAAAGCTGACCACTTGTGTAGTCTCTTACCTAGCAATTCTTGCCAAGTATATACTGCTTCAAAATTCCTGCACATTTAGAACAAGAAACATTCAGAAGAATATTCATAGCAGCACTGTTCACAACAGGAAAACTTACAGACAGTCCAAAAGCCTATTAACGGGAGAGTGAAAAATATACTTGACGTATACCACAATGTGGATGAAAGTAATATAGTAAGTTATACACAGTATGATACTGTTTACTTTTTGTAAACTTAATCTAAAAATATATGCTTTTTAAGGATTACATCTACATTCAAGAAAACTATAGAAAGGGCATCAGTGAAAAGCAGGATTCAGGTTGACAGTTCTCTCTGTGTGGTGGGGAGGGAGCAAAATGGGAAGGACTGTGAGTTTAGTATATTATTGCTCTTTCGGGGGGATGATGGGTTCGCAGGCCCTTGCTATATTATTATTAAATAAAAGTTGATGAGTTACTGATGAATAGTGATAGTATGACACAAACCAAGAATAATGATTTATTGAATTCTGTGGATGCGAGGTCCCGTTAGGGGAGAAAATTCCCCCAAACTTGAGTTCTAGTGTTAACACTTTTAAGAACCAGCTGTGAATTCTGGAAATTTTCTTTACTCTAGGGCTTTGTTTCTTAAACAAAATAAAAAGTAAGGATTTGATCATTTCTAAAGAGCCATTCAATTTTAAATGTCTGTGTTTCTATAAAATAAGGTAGGAGGAAGAGGTGTTTTTCAATTCACTGTACAAGCAAATGTTAAACAGAAAGAAATGGATCGTTTATAATATTATGTTTTGGTGGCTGAACATTCACTTAGGGCTTCAAAAACCAATTACCCTCTCTGCGAAGTAATCAACCTACCCCCTTATAATGCAGAGTGGTACTCTTGATTTAATTGCTGGTTGCTACATCTTTTTTGTAGTCCCTACAATTAAAGAAAGAAACTTTAAAATAAGGCAATGAAGCAGTAAAAATGTCTCAAACATTTTTAAGTGATGAGGACCTCATAAGTGATGAGGTCTCTGTCTGTAGACCAGCTGCTTGCCAGTACTTGCCATGAGGTTCTGTGAATTACTGATGCTGTACAGTAGCTCCCATAAATGGCATCTACCTTAAGAGACTCAGAATGTCTCTCTTCAGAAGGCACCAGGCTGGCTCCACTGTCCCTCCACTGTAGCCTGGTACTATGACGTGAGGAAAGGAGCATAATCTGAATAGTTTGGTTCTAATTACTGTGTCAACACAGAGAAGAAATGTACAGATTGATGATTTTCTTGGGTAGCCAAGAATGAAAACCTAGGACAGTATTTCTCCAAATGCATTTAAATTTTCAAATCTTTGGGGGTACAGTAGCTGGAGGGGTAAGAAATAGTCACTTCTGTTGATAGACTCCAGTACCTCTGTTCACACTGGAGCCTATTTGAGAACTGTCTCCTCATAAAGGGGCTTTTGAGACATTTTTTCTAGATTATCCTAGCGATCTAGTTATAGCTGATTGTCCTGGGAAGAGAATCCTGACCCAAACTCAGTCAAGTTGATTGTCTCCCCTCAAAATTTGGAATCGGATTTTGGAAACATCAAGATCTGAGTACTTAGATCCTAAGCATGTGTCTGGTTATAGCTCTAGTCCTTTGTAAATACCCTGGAGTCCTTATAAAACATTTCCCATTCCCCATTTCCTTTAGAAAGTTCAATGGACTTTCTTAGACTGACGAGGATCTAAACATGTCTAGTGCCTCTCTCTGTCTCTGGCTCTATTTCTCTTTGTTTCTCTTTTTAAATGAAGTAAGTCTGAGACTCTACAAAGCAATTCTAAAATTTATAAAATATTCTCATTTTTTGATTTCAAATAGCTCTGAGTAACTTATTGTTTTCCACAGTAGTATTAGAGTACATTTATGATTGGATGTGATTTTAAATTTGATGTGGTTCAACTGTCTCACTTTATAAATAAGAAAATGGAGGCCCAGGGAAGCACTGATTTGTCCATAGTCTCACAATTATTCAGAAAGCAAAAAAATATAGTTTAGGACTTCTGGCTTCTGATATGGTATACTTGCAATTAATGACATTTTCTCCCCTCATTCTGTTATAAAAGGGAAGAAACACAAAAAAAATGTAAAATAATTACAAACAAATGTTACGATGTTCAAATATATTGAGTTCTCTATCATGAGGTCCCAAGTGAAATGCCACTATAAGTCTTATTTGTCTTTAAAATGATGTCTCTTCAGGAGAGAGGGGGACAGTGAAGAGTGGACTGGCAGGATTTGGCCATGTATCAGTAAATCTTTGCTGTTGCTTTTAGATGAATGATTCTTCAACAGAATACTTCCAACTCTATAAGTCTGGCTTTCAGTAGCAGTCTATGTTAGAGCTAGTTTAGGTCATTTTTAGGGTTACACAAAATTCAAACTATACCAAGTTCAAAAACGAAGTGGAGATAGGGAGGGTGAGTGGGAGAGAGACGCAAGAGGGAAGAGATATGGGAACATATGAATATGTATAACGGAGTCACTTTGTTATAAAGCAGAAACTAACACACCAGTGTAAAGCAATTATACTCCAATAAAGATGTTAAAAAATAAATAAATTTTTTTTAAAAAAATGAAGTGGAGAAATTTAAAATATGCTAAAATGTTGGCATAAGCAGAAAGCAGGGCTGGAGAGTCTCGTCTTCATCCTCTGCCTGTGGTATCCAGAGAATGAGGTCTGCAGGGAGGAAGGCTCACTAACGTCATGCTGCAAAAGCACAGGTGCAAAACTTGTCGACATAAATAAGTGGAACTGTTACTAGTCATATGGGTTCTGGGCCTGAGATCTATCCCAATATCACTTCTGAATTGAGAAGATTCTATGAATGTTTTAGTCATGGTGCTAATTCTCCAGTGTTGACCCAAATAGGAAGTGAATACTTAATGAAGATGATTAGATCTTCTTCATCTTCTTCATCCTGTGATCTAGATCGTCAGGATGCTCAGGTGATCCTAAGGAAGCAGGTAAGCCAGCTTTCAACAACTCTCACCTCTTTTTCTCACCACTTTCCTTGGGATTCCTCTGTTCAAATTCCTTTGGATTCTTAACTTGCCGGTGCCTACTCTAATCACCAAAAGAAGTAACAATTAAATTACTTTGCATGGAAGTGTCGCTGGATTTTAAGAGTGTGCTTGGAAAGAGTAAGGATTAATACAACAGCTTGAATTTCTGTGGGTGTAACTTTAGATTCTGCGTTGCCTGGGTGTGAAAAGTCTATTTCTACCACTGGGGCCAAAGTAGCCCTTACAGTGCCCTTGTGTGACTTAGAAAAAAGTGCCATTTTACTGCATGAACGCAGACTATGAACAAGCACTTGCTTCTGAGTGGAGCACGAGCTGACTGCAGCTCTGACTCACTAGTCTGGCTGCCTTGTTCAGGGAACAACCTGCACAGCTGTATGACCAGCCCAGTGGCCACACGTATGCACAGGTTATGCTGTGATGGGTATTTCTGTTATGTTTCTGACTCATTCTCTCCCTTACCCCATCTCTCTCCTTTTCTTTCATTCTACATATATATTCTTTTAGAGGAGTAAAACACAAGAGGAATTTCATAGAAAATAATTTAAAATAAACAGTCAATTATTTCAAGTCTAAACTAATTAAGGGTAGTAGATTACAAGCATGCATAATTTGGACTCAAATTATCTCTGCTCATTACCTATACATAGCAGTAATGCCAGATATTTATATTTATATAACATATATAAATATAATAAACAATGTATTACCTATATTAAATATATTTTATTTATATCTATATTTATATATACAACTTTGGTGAATAAATTTTTATATATGTGAAATCTTACAGATATATATTCCATTTAATTATATAATACATAATTATATTTCATATAATTATACATAATTTTAATATATGTTATATTATATATTAAATATTATATATTATAATAGAATATAGAATATAATTATATATATATTATATATAATATATTAATATAATATATATATTATATATAATATATTAATTATATATATATTATATATATTATATAGAATATAGAATATAATTATATATATATAATTATATATATATAAATCTGTATATATAAAATTTTGCATATATATAAAATTACTCACCAAAGTTATTTTATTCCTCACAGTAATAATATTTATTTTCTGTGTTGCTTTAAATGATTAGAGAAGCATATAAAATTATTCAATATACAAGGATATACATTTAAAATCATATATGTTAATTAACATCTTGAATTGGGTAAGCCAATTCACCCAAGTCTGTGAGTATATCTGTTTCTGACTTGGAAGTGACATTTGGGGATGTGACATCAAATCAAACCATAGGAATAAGATTTATGGGAACTGCTTTTGACTTTATGCCACTGTTACTGTCAAACAGGTCAGTGCAGGCAGAAGGCCATGGGCAGCACAGATATTCAAAGACACTGAAATGTGCTGGCAGACCCCAGGGGCTCACAAAGGGTCCCTGAGATTCTCAGTGAGGGTCACCCGATCAGTATCTCCCCTGGCTGCAGCCTGGAGAATTCCACTCACCATCAAGGGCAGCCTTGTTTCCTGGGCTGGGAGCCAGGTGCTTTTGTGGGGGGCTTGTGCGACTTCCCCATGGAGGCCACCCCAGCAGAGAGCATCTTGTGCAAGCACAGAGATGCTTGCCTCCTGCAGTGTCTTCAAAGCTGAGGCATTTCTTTCCTAGGAGCATCTGCCCCAGCGGAGAGGAAGAGGCAAGAAGCCCTGAATTTTTCACGTAAATAGTAGTGATACTGTCAACCTACTCTTCCAGGAAATTCCATTTCCAGATTTAACATGACATTTTCATTCCCCTACCTCATTTACAAAAATTTATATTTCTCTACTATTTTTTTCACATGCAAACCATGTGCATAATGGGTTTGACTATATAGTGATGAAATAGCACTTTATCACACTTCATGAATAAAGGGCTTTACTTTTCCACTTGCTATTTGGATAGAATTTGAAAATATCACTTAAATGTACCCATTACATCTTTCAGAATAAGGATGATGACCTCCTACCACTCTCATTCATCAGGGAGTAAAGAGAGGGAGATCTGTTCACCTCAAAGGAAGATGTTGATTCCAGCTTAAAGATTTCTAAAATGGCCAAAATATGCATAGAGATGGAATATTACTTAAAATACACATTATCATATTTCATAATTTAAGAGGTCATTGATTATAGGATATACCACTAAGAAAGAAAAACTAAAGCATCTCAAAAGAACTATTCTAATTTTATTTAATTATATTATCCTTGCGCATACTTGAAAAGGAAAATATTGAGAAGTGAATTGGTTAAGGCATCCCTCAACTTCTTCACATCCGTAGCCATAGTCCAACTCTCCTGAAACACTTTGCAGCTCAAATCATTGATGTCCCCACAGGATGCTCCTCTGTGTCTATAAAAGCATTGGTGATAGGGAAGTTCTTTAAAAAGAGGGCTCTTCCATTGTCTCTAGAATTTTCTTCTAAGGCACTGCAACTTAATCTGCAAGTTTTAATGCTAGTGCCACATGCACACAGGCAAAGACAACTGTGTCACAATCGCTGCTTGGCCAAGAGAGACGGCAAGAGGCTGTCAACAGTAAGATGCATTCTGATATCAGAGATGCTAAAATTGTGAAAAACGGTGTGCATCCAAGAGTCAATGAACTATTGTTTTCCCTGAGATTTTGACAACAAATAGAATTTTTCATATTTCAGAATGTTGCCTTACAGAGCACTCCCTCTCAGAGAACATGCTGTGAGTACTTTGAGGCATCACTGAGGAGGACTGTAAAAATGTGGATATGTGAGGACTAAAATTCCTCTCGATGAGTTAAACTTTAAAATTGACACATGAATCAGACTGAAAAAATGTAAACTAACCTTAACAGATGGGTTAATTTGCCGGTCTAGAACTTCTAAGTTTAATGTTTAACATCATTTATGTGTAGAGAAAAAAAAATGATCATAATGGTATTTGTCCAACCGTGGAAACTTGGGGAAAAGAAAGAATTATAGATGCAGAAGTTATCAAGTGGAGAGGGAAGTTTATTCAACAGACTGAAGTAGTAAAATAATGCAACACACAGTCTTAGCCTGATGTCATCAGTTCGTGTGATTTATGTAATTCCTCTGATACTGATTCCAAGCCCCCACATTGTCTGATTATGTAAGATTGCCAATAAGGGAGAAGGTGCAATAGTTTTTGAGAATCAGGTTTCAATATAATTATTTCTCATCAGAAATTAAGTTAACTGACTTTTTAGTTTTATACAGCAATCTACTGAGTTTTAGTTAATGGGTCACTCTCCTAGGATTTCATCACCTCTTATGCTTCAACAATGAAGCTCTCTAGATAATAATAATATCACCAATGTAACGAATATCACTTTATGAGACTCCCTGGGGATCTGCTTGTTCAATTTCCCAGGAACACACGAATGCATTTTTTTTTTCCTGTATACCAAATTTTTGAAGAAAAAGATAGGAAATAGCAATAGTGATTAAGTAGGCTGTGGGGATTAGAGTCAGTAGTTAAATGGATGTGAAAATTGTCTTGCATGAAGTCCGGATTAGTACCGGTAGATTCGGGTATAGTTACCTTTGTATGTGTGGCAGAGCAGAAGCTGACACAATTAATAAGGGAAGCCAGAAGTAAGGAAAATTATAAGCTATTTTTTTCTATTGTGATAATTATCACATAGAAGCCACTATTATCAAAGAGGCTTCCTTTACTCTTAAATCCCTGGAGAGAATGAATGATTTATTCATTGTACGACTCTCCAGAGTGTTTTGTAGACACTAGATGTTTAATGACACTTGTTTTGTACTTTTCAAAGTACAGTAGTTTCAAATCTACGTATTAGTGTATAGAAATATTTTCATATGTATCATTTAATT
Organism: Tursiops truncatus; assembly: GCF_011762595.2. Lineage (NCBI taxonomy): Eukaryota > Metazoa > Chordata > Mammalia > Artiodactyla > Delphinidae > Tursiops > Tursiops truncatus. The sequence continues at coordinate 97,167,866 of NC_047042.1, read as the reverse complement.
GAATACTTCTAAACAACACTGTGGGTTAGATTTGAAATGCCCAGAATTTGGGGCTTCAACCAACCTCTAGTCTCTCTTATAACTTCTTGCTGAGACTATAATGGCATGAAAATGGTATACGCCGTCAGATTTAGATTTGTAGAAACAGAGATTACGTTGTAGTAAAATGAACCCATACAGTATGATCGATAACCAACTTAATGTAATCTCTCAATGTCACCTGCAATAAGAACATGCAATCTACAAGTGCCAGGGTAAACCTGCTCAGGGTGAAGAATGGAGGCTACAGAGCTAATTTACAGCACCACAATTTTCATTACTACAGCTGGCTGTCAATTATATGCACTCACTTGTCTGGAAACTGAAGCTATTATAAAAATTCTGTAAACGTACCGAGTCTACTAGCAAAGAATTTCAATAAACTTCTAAGTTTCTAATAAGCTACAAAATTATTTCTGTCTTACCTTTTCTCCTAAAATCTCTTAGCTCATCTTTTATACACAGGGAGAAAAAAATACACGCTTTCACATATTTCATGACTCATATTATTTACATGTTTAAAAAGTAATGTTTTATTATTGTATTTTCTGTAATCAATCAGGAATATTTATTTAATGAGTTCCTTCTATGTAGAAGTTCTCTGCTTTGTATATAATGTACACTTTTATAGCACTCGTACCACTGCAAACCTTTTTGTTGTCTTATTCCAGATAACTAAACTTAACACATTGTTACTACTGAGTTGCCATGAAATTAGCACTAGTGATTATTCACCAGATTTGGATGAGATAAGGGAAGTTCACCAGATGATAGGTCATAATGTCCTTGCCAGGGGAGTCCTACACACCTTGGGCTGCTGGAACCTGCCTTTAAGGGCTTTTCTCTTGGTTAACCAGGGACCTTATGTTGCCTTATTTCCAGGAGTAAAAGCAAAAACACCAAACTACAAACATTTCACTGATTCTGTTATGGTGCAAAGCAATGTGTAGTGTTTTGACTGAGAATGCCTCCATGGTATGGATCACATGTCTATCAGTGATCATGAATCTTTCACTTATGAAGGTAGCTTTAAATTTTGACAGTAGGCAAAAGTTATTCAGATCTGAATCTGCTGAATGGTATTTTTACTTCTCACTTTCGAACTCGACTGAAGACTTATTAAAGGTATGATTTGAGTCTTGTACATTTCTATAGTGTCTTATCCCTCTAGCATGGCACCAGGAAAAGCGGATGCTATAATGAAGTGACAAAAACGGTGGCCTCCAAAGTCACACAAACCTGGTGTCCACGATCCCACTTAACAATTCTGAATTTAGGCCAGTTAACTACCTTTGCCTTAGCTGCCTCACACATAAAAGTGGACAATAATCCGACCTGCCTCATGCGAACTTGTGCACATAAAGCGCAATTCTGGCCACAGTAAGGGTTTGCTAAGTATTAGCACTGTATTCTTGTTGTTGTTGTTTATATGCTCAAAATGTGGGTGAAGAATGACTAAGATATTGGATAAATAAATAATATAAATAACATAAGCAAAATCATTTTGCAAGCCGATTGAAAAAGAGTCAGCAATATAAATGCTTTTAGGAAGTGTTCAAAGTACAACATTATTATTGGGTTTCATTCTATGAGCACACATACCCAATTTAAATCAGAGTTACGGCTGGAAGGACAAAAGAAGGAGAATGTCGGAAGGTCCGATGTGGGTAATAAAGGACACTTGGGTCAACATGTAAAACTGTTAGCAAAATAACAAACTAGGACCCAGGTCAATTATTTACTATCAAATTTTAATATAATAGGGGCAGGATAGGAATGAAGACGCAGACATTGAGAATGGACTTGAGGACACGGGGAGGGGGAAGGGTAAACTGGGACGAAGTGAGAGAGTGGCATGGACTTATATATACTACCAAATGTAAAGAAGATAGCTAGTGGGATGCAGCCGCATAGCACAGGGAGATCAGCTCGGTGCTTTGTGACCACCTAGAGGGGTGGGATAGGGAGGCTGGGAGGGAGACACAAGAGGGAAGAGATATGGAGATATATATGTATGTATAGCTGACTCACTTTGTTATAAAGCAGAAACTAACACACCATTGTAAAGCAATTATATTCCAATAAAGATATTTAAAAAATTATACTTTTTAAAAGAAAGTTCTCATGCTGAAGGCTTCTTTGAATTCAGGTAAGATATTAGATTTTGAAAATGCATGTATCATGCTAGTTACCATTCTTTGCATAAGGCCATGCAAGCTAATAATTTCCCAAAAAGAAATATTAAATTAGGTACAAGGGTTTAGTTAAGCTAGAATTTCCCAAAGAATGTGTACCGCTGATGCACTGAGAAATATCGTATCTTATTATATTAGTTGTATGTCTGCAATAATATAAGTTGATTCAAAAAATATATTTATTAAATAATTAAATTGGTGGTCTGTGGGCTTTGTAAAACTTATGAAAATGGCATACAAGTCCAAAGTTTGGGAAATGCTGACAAGATAATAAATGATTTATCTATCACAAATTGGTTGTAAACAGCACATTAATAACTTCATAACTTCTCATTTCAATAATTCAGTGTCTGATAGCAATGACTTGGTTTCTGATATAATACTCTTGGATTATTTAAAATAATTTGATACATATTTATAATACTATAAGCTCCACACAAACAGATGTCATGTCTAACGTGTTTGCTGTTGTGTCCCTAGTGCCTGGCACATAATATGTACTAAGATATATTAGTTAAGACAATAAACAAACAATTATATAAACTTAGGAAAACACATTAAAATTCTAAAAATTGTACCCAGAGGAAAACACAGAACAGTAAACAGATATTTTATAAGACTGGGAAATGACTCTCACTCTAATATCTGATAGAACCCCATTATATCATACCTACCATTAAAGTTGTTGCTAATCAAATCACAGAGTTCATTAAATTAAAAAAAATAGACAAGGACTGGAATTAGAAAGAGATTTGGAACCATGTCAATTAAGGATCTACTAAATACTAAGATAACTGGGAAGTCCAAGGGCCAATTTGAAGATTATGTTAAAGAGACTGATTTGTAAGAATATTTCAGAACTGATTTTTTTCTGCATATTTACTAAAGATATTAGTATTCATAAATAACTTCAGCTATAGTTGATTTTAATTCAAAGGTCACAAGATAAGTGTTTTCCAAGCTTAGTAAAGGTAAAGAGTGGAAGAGTTATACTTGTGTTGGAAACAATAATTTTACGATATAAAGAAGTGATTTCTTTTGTAATTTTGTCAAAGGAAAGTTGAGATTTGCATGCTTATAAAATTTCCATGATTTTTATATTTTAGGGATAACTTATACACTAAATATTTTCCCACTATGACACAGGAAATTAATATCCCCTTTAAAGCAAGATTATTATCATGTAGGAACATCTTCAATAGATTTTCAGTCTATTAAAACACCATGATATAGGAATACTGAAAAAGAAAGCCTTAACACATGGACCACTTTTGGACACTGTTTTCTTCTTTACTATGCTTCCATGAAAGGAAGAGCAATCAATACGAAAAAGACCATGTCTATAAAGCTGAAGACAAGTTGAACTGGCACCAAAAATTCATTTTAATGACATTGCAACAGAGTCAGATGCTCAATGGGGCCATAACATTTCATCCAAATGTTTTCATAAGGTTTCTGCCCAGGGCTTGAAATGCGAGAAAGAAAATATCCTTGGCTTTAACAATAAATCTCCTCTAAATGCAACTTCTAATTTCCTTTTTATGTAGCAAAAAACTATTAACCAAAAATATCTGAACAAGATTGTAATTACTGACGACCAAAACTGTATCGTGCAGATAGGTAACATAATGGTGAAGTCCCAGCATCCACAGAAGTTTCTGAGCAAGCTGGGTTCTTACTCACCCTTAATTGTACACAGACCCTCACAATGTGTGGCCACATGGAGGAAGTAGTCAAATGTTATATGGGAGTCAGAGTATTTTACTTTCAAATAGGAATGGAGATTAGGATTTCAAATATTAAAAATGAATACTGTACATGGGGATACTGAATCTTTCAGTAAATAGAATCTAGAATTTTCAAAGGGAAGACAGAACTCGGAGAGAGTAGAGGTGGTGGAAATATGATTGACAATAGATAATTTTCTTCCCAGAGTAAATAATCTATTGCATAATGTGTTCCTTCATATTTTGTTTCCATGTAATATTTAACTTGATTTTTTTCTCTGATCTCATCTTCCTCTAGTGTTTGTCTATGGAATGAGATAACTAGGAAAAAACAACCTGGTATAAAGTAGCTGTTGAAGCAAAAATAAGAGTAATTAGTAATAGAAATAGGGCTTGCCAGCTCTCAAACAAACAAAAACTTCACATGGGAAGGCCTTTAAAAATCACTTGGGCTATCATTTTCTGTATACATAGGCAGAAATGACTTAGCATTTGAAAATGCTCTGTTTGAAAATATCTTCTTCATATTTTGATTCCTCTTGCTATTCTCTTTGAAATGGAAATACCACTGGGAGAGGTAACATATTACAGTAATATGTTAATGTCATATCAGATCTCTTTTCTCCTATCCAAGGGAGAACTTTGGGAGAAGGCTGTGAAAATACGGACACCAGAAAGAAGAAAGGAACAAAAACAAAATGTAAAGGAAAATGGTGTCCACACTAGCCTGGAACTGCAGTTAATAGCCAGCAGGAGTGATCCAAGAGTATGATTAGTAGACACAGGAACATCACTGATGATAACTATTACTAGGACATAATGCTGTGCTTTTCAGCAATTAACCAACATACTAACAATGTTAAAGTAACCATCTTTTGCAAATGTTTTCCAAATTTACAACTTATGTTGACAAACTTCCTTTCACAAATACTTGGTAGGCAACCTGGATAGTTATTCAATTCATACGTTTTGTGGTCTGTAGCTTACCTTTAAAATACATCCACAAGATAGACCTAGAGTCTGTCATACACAGTGAAGTAAGTCAGAAAGAAAAAGACAAATACAGTATGCTAACACATATATATGGAATTTAAGAAAAAAAAAATGTCATGAAGAACCTAGGGGTAAGGCAGGAATAAAGACGCAGACCTCCTAGAGAACGGACTTGAGGTTATGGGGAGGGGGAAGGGTGAGCTGTGACGGGGCGAGAGAGAGTCATGGACATATACACACTAACAAACGTAGTAAGGTAGATAGCTAGTGGGAAGCAGCCGCATGGCACGGGGATATTGGCTCGGTGCTCTGTGACAGCCTGGAGGGGTGGGATAGGGAGGGTGGGAGGGAGGGAGACGCAAGAGGGAAGAGATATGGGAACATATGTATATGTATAACTGATTCACTTTGTTATAAAGCAGAAACTAACACACCATTGTAAAGTAATTATACCCCAATAAAGATGTTAAAAAAAAAAAATAAATAAAAAAAAAAATAAAATAAAATAAAATAAAATAAAATACATCCACAAGGACAGTCTGATATAATTACATGTGTATTAGTTATTTTATACCCAAGAGTTGGCACAGGATTGCTCTAAGCAAAAACACACAGTCTGTGGGTTGTCGGCTAGCATTTCAAGAAAAAACAAGATTTCAGAAGTGGATACAAGTGCACACGTTGCATTTGTCACCACTCAAGACCTCATGTTTTGTTAATTAGCATAAATTAGTTTAATTTTAGTTACAATTTGGGGGATGGGTTTTTATTGGTGAGATTACTGATGTTCACCTAAACCGGCTAAAATATTTAAAGATTCCCCCTGACTCTTGCAACAAAAGGATAAAGAAATATAGGGAGCCCTTTACCTTTTGCTTTTCATAGGTGATTTTTGATTAGGTTCTTTTTCATCCATTGAATTAGAGGATTCTGGTTGCCTGATCCCACTTATAAAGTAAACTCAGTCCTGCTTCTAGAACGTTTTCATATTTGCTATAGGAGAAGCATCCACACAAGGAGTAGTTGGAAAAACTAAAGGGACAGAGAGCTTGGATTTTCAAATTGACAGGACAGGTTGTATAGGCAACTTTTGAGCCTACTGCTAATAAACATTTGCCTTCTAATTGTAGGCGAGGCAGACTTTTGTATCACACATGTTTCTTATACAGTACTGAGACTCATGGAGAAGTTACTCAGACCTACTCATCTATCTCTAACTAATGGTGACTACTTATATCTACTAAAAAGCCAGAGTAGCACAGGTCTGTTTGGAAGAGTGCATTTATTAGTGCCAACTATATACCAGACACTGCTGGATTTAGGAGCAAACAAGATAGACATCCTAGCTCACGGCCTAGATTCTAGTTAATCAGAAATTAGGAATAGGGGAAGAAAAACTAAATAATAATAGTAATAACAATTTATATTATCTTAGTTATAAGAACCAAGGGTTTATAGAATGTTTCAATCTATTAAAAAGGAAAAAGTGATAAATTTAGGCCACTAAAAGATATGGAAGCCTCTCATTCTCTAACTGCTCTTCTAATTTAAACCTCATTCCTTATGTAAACAGCTTTGTGTAAATTCTGTTATAGATGCACCCATGGATGATAAGATGTTTAAACACTCATTAGCTGTTTGGAAAATTTTAAAACCTGTTTGTGTCTCAGTTCACATGTCTTCAAAATTGGAATACTACTTTTGTATTGTATTACAAATACAATACAAAGGGAGGAATAGATGGAATACTACTACAGATGAAAGCATTTATCATATTACCTTATAAAGAGTCAGCAATAAACACTTTAAGAATGATGACATCCTTTAAACGAAAAGGGAAATATTAATTGATATGAAAATTTGAACATTTTAATGAATTTTAAAAATACATGTTTTGAAAAACGATTGGTTCTATGGTATTAAACCAGGGGATTAAAAATGAATAACAGACTTCCTGGTTAGGATGTTGAGTAAACACTGGCATCTAACTTCTCCCGCCTCAAAGTCCACTAAAGCTAGAAATATATTTATGTATCCATGTACATTCATAAATATATATGATAAATATATAGACATATTCAAACCAGGACACTACTGAGAGTAAAAGGGAGAGCTGTTTAAAATTATATGCGGGCAAAAGAAGTAAAATGGGACTATACTGGGCATACAGGACATATGGCCACTCTAACCAAGAGTGAAGTTCAAGGTCAACAAGACCCTCTCACTTTTTTTTTTTTTTGGTATTTTTTTCCCCACTGTATAGCATGCAGATTCCCCAACCAGGGATCAAACTTGTGTCCCCTGCAGTGGAACTGCGGAGTCTTAACCACTGTACCACCAGGGAAATCCAAGACCCTCTCATTCTTAATAATAAACACATAGCTAATAATTATTAGGAATCTGAGGGAAGCTGAGGAGCTTAAAGGACAAAACAATGAGTAAAATGAACAGAATAAAGGAACTTAGAAACTGAGGGAAAGGGAAAAAATGTTATTATCCTTGAGAGACAAGAAAAGATTTTGCATATATGAAGTAATAATAGTATGCTATTAAAATGGAACTTTTGAAGAACAAAAAAGAGCTCTTTGATTTAAAACCAGGATGAAAAGTCATTCTAGGAGGAAGGAGAAAACAGAGAAATCAGAAGAGACAAAATCACGAATAGAAAAATAAAAAGAAATCTGAGGAGTAGCCAGTGTGAAAGTGAGCACCTACCAAACAGATGAAAACAGACCTATTCTAAGGCATGGTGTGAAATTTCAGAACATTGGGGAGTAAAAGAGTGTTCTTCTAATTTCTAGGGAGAAGGATCAAGAAACTATCAGAGAATGTGCTACACCCAAATGAGGGAGTGAATTAAAATGAAGAAGACACGGGAAATAGGAAGCATGAGTTCCAACATAGGGGGCAATGAGGAAATCGTAGGGTGAATAAACACTAGTGTGGGGAAGGGAGATTTCATGATGATGGGATGCCCCAGATATAGAGAGCAAGCAGTTTGGATTGGAGCAAGAGGAAACATTGGCAAAATGTCCACTATTATTTTACAGTCTTTTAAATACTGAGAACAGAATATGTCGGATTCTACTCTGTACTCGCCACAACAGTGCGCTTATTAATAAACTTCCTATTCTCGTGTGCCTGTCCTGCTGTCTGGATCAGCTAGGGTATCAGGTAACCTCTCAAAAGCATGCTGCCTTGTCTTAGCCCTGAAACCTGGAGATACACCAAGTAAGCTTAGAAGCAGAAGGGGCAAATATGGTTCCAGTGAAAAGAAAATAGAATATATGTACATAAATCAAGAAAGGAAAAATAACAGTAATGATGATAATGATAAGGATCTAGCAAGTTCCTGAATAGTCTCACTTTTTAATGATGATTTTGTTCAAAAATGTGAGTAGAAACAGGATATAAGATTAATGATTATGTGAGGGGAGGTTAGCCCTACTGACCTCCTCTGTACATAAATACAACAAAGAGATTTTTGAGAAATTCATCCACAGGTATACTTTTATTCAAAGTTATTTTCTCACTCGTCATAAATGAGACAAATGCTGTCATACGGCACTCACTTGCGCTGGGCATTGATGAGCTTTGCTTCTACTTTAAGTCTGTCCCAGAAATAGGACTCCAATATTTGCCAGTTTAGAAAACATGCTGCATTGGTACAGTTTGTTACTGAACTTTCTTGGTTGCATCAGTTAGACCAAGAGAAAAGATAAAAAGAGAGATTTGCTGCTATATGAGATTCTCCTGCTAAAATTGCCAGGAATCCTCTGAAATGGAAATTGACTTACTCAGAAGGAATGAAAGGTGACCCAGCAAACTGAAAAACCTAGGGTTTGGAAAGATAGAAGCTCAGGCATAGTGGCTTTAAGTTTAGCCAGAAGGGAGGAATTCCTAGTGAATAAGTGTGAGGTTGTTTTTGTACTTTGTGCTGATTTAACTGGATTTCCCAAGGTTTTGTTTGTTTTTTGGTTTTTTTCCCCACCTGCCTGCTGCACAAGCTGATTTTTATGGACTAGACAAGAGTTTCAGACCCCAAATGACAGAGGAAACCAAACAACAGTCCCTAACCATAGACAATGTGAAGCCATTCTCAGGGTTTTTTGTTTGTTTGTTTGTTGTATTTTTGTGGAGTTTTTTTTGGTACACGGGCCTCTCACTGTTGTGGCCTCTCCCGCTGCGGAGGTTTTGAGCAGGGAAATTGCACAACAGAAGCAGTGCTTTTTAAAGCACCAAAAGGGCAGTGTGTTTAAAATATTGTTTAGGCAGGTGTGTAAAAATGTTGGAAGGTGGGTGTATTTGCATCTGGGGTACCATTCTGGAGGCTCCACATGTGATGGAGCTGCCTGTTCTAGATCTAAGGCCATCTTGATTTTACTTGGGGTCCTGCCTTCCCTTGCTTGCTTCTGTCTGCTGCATGGGCCTCACCAGACCTCTTACAGCTTTCCTCTCCCTTTCTTGATTTAAAGTTCGAAAACCACCCGAGAACTTTTTGTCATATTAACCTATCACTGTGACTGACACACAATGAAGAGATTTAAAAGAAAGCCTGGCAGGTAGAAGTCATCTGAGGAATAAGAGTGTGAATCTGAAAGGGAGTCTTGGGTGGTGGGTAATCAGTTACAGAGAAGAGCTCTCCTTTCAGGCTGTGTTTGATCAGCGAGTTGGTTCCTAGATTTTCAATTGGAACTGTATGAACAGAATTGAATTCAAAGATTTATACTGATTGTGAGGAACTGAAACAGCTGAGCGCGTGAAGCAGGAGTTGCTAAGTGATTACAAAGGTTTATAACAAAGACAGCTTGTGAGAAGTCGACAAAGAGGAGATGATGTGAAAGAAGACAGAGAAGAGCTATTCTATGTGCAGGTTAATGACAGAGGAGGCAAACTAGGTTAGGAGAAAGAAAGAGGAGGGCGAATGCCTTTGATGAGAAAAAATACAAATGAGTGGGGGGGAAGAAAATGGAAGAAGCCAGCGTTTTGAGGCTTACACTTTAGAATGTGAACACATGAGGGAGAGAGTGTATGACACACAGGAACACAAAGGGGTAGTAGCATAGCAGTGCCTGGCCTGAGAATGTTAATAAGCTCCCACAGAGAAGAGGAGAGCTGTGTGTCCTCATTTCTATCTGGTTTCCTTGCAAAAAGAGAATGAGGTGCCTCAATCATATTAAATATTACCAATGATACCTAATACAATTCCATTCAATCTTGTTACCTTCTCAAACCAGATTTTGCTAGGTTCAGTTTAAGATTTTACACTGAAAAAGTAACTAGATATTGGGAATAGAATTTAAATTATCCTTCAAGTCTGGCTCAAACCCTAAGGGATAATTAACCTAGGTACACAAGAAATACACATTATCCTATAAAAGCTCTCAGAAATTGGTATTCGAGAAAATGCCTATAGCTGAATTAAGACGTAAAATTGATAACAATTGCTTAGTGGTTTATAAACTGATTTCATTTAAAATGTGTTCTCTGATTAAAAAAAAAAAACCCAAGGCATCAGTGGAACAATTAAGAAGTAAATAATTTATGGCAAAAGTGCTGTCCAAACCACAGATAATAAATTAGAGTTGTGTAAGGAAGTTTTGATGATAATGAAAACATATAAAGAAGAGATGCTCATCTCAGAAATCATATTTAAAATAAGACTACAGAATCCAAAATGAGGAGTACCATTTGCATGCACACATATGGCCATTCGGATGAATAACACACACAGGCGCACTCACACACATATAGGCACGTATGTGCACACATGTGCACACACACTATGAATGCTGGCCTCTGGATCACTCAAGCCTGCCTAAGAGTCAATCTCCATAACCCACTAGATGTGTAAGTTAGGACTTGATTTCTGTGAGCTTTACTTTCCTCACCCAAAAACTGGAATAAGAGCAATATTACATACCCCGTGGGGTTGCTGTGAATTATTAGATGAGTTAATGTGTGTGATCTGCTTAGAACAGTGCCTGGCATTTAGTTTGCCCTCAATACTATATATATAGCTACAAGCATAAAATACAAAATCTTTATCGCATTTCCTAACACGTTAGTAATTGTTATCTCTAGCTGGTAAGCAATTTTTATTTTTGCTTATCTGTATTTTCAAAATTTCCTATTTTGAACAATATGTTAAAAACCATAAGACAAATAATAAATAATAAAGCTTAATTTTTTACAAACTAAATGTGGCACTGTTACTCAAAAGGTAAGGCTATATGCAGCTGGAATTATGAATAGTATACAGAGACACAGAGGTAAGTGTGGTAAGAAGAATAAAAAGTATTCCCCCAGTATTCCCGACCCCTAGTGTACACCCCCTGATCCCACTCCTTGAATGTGGGTGGGACAGGAGTGATGGGATATCACTCCTGCGATTAGGTTGCTCTAATCGGCAAAGGTGAAGAGATTTTGCAGGTGTCAGTAAGGTCCCCACTTGACTTGAGTTAATCAAACAGGTAGTTATACTGGGTGGATATTAGGCATGGCCTAATCAGGTGAGCTCTTGAGAGAGAGTCTAGAGGTCAGAGATCCTCCTGCTGCCACACCATGAGAAGGACACATATCTGGGACCTTGGGAACATCCTCTAGGAGCTGAGGGCAATCCACAGCCAACAGCCAACAGGAAAATGGGACCCTCACCCTTAAAACCTCAAGGAATTGAATTCCATCGACAACCTGAACAAACATGGAAGAAGATCTCAAGCCTCAGATGAGATCACAGCCCTGCTGATCCCTCATTTCAGCCCGTGGGACCCTGAGCAGTCGACCCAGCTAACCTCTGCCAGAGTCCTGACCCATGGAAACTGTGAGATAATAAGTTGGTGTTATTGAAAGCTGCTAAGAAAATGAATATGACGAAGAAGGAACTGCTTTGCTTTGCTGGGGGGCTGGCGGGAGGTGATGGCAGCAGGAGTGGGGGGCAGGTTCATGATTCCATTAGAGCTCAAGCATCCACCCCAGCAGCCATTTCCCCCCCCCAACCCCCCACTGTGCTACCGAAACTCCTGAGAGGCTTAACGATAAATAAAATATTACTGAGTGCAAGTGCTTAAGAACTTGAGTAACAAGCTCTCTATAAATATTAGATTAAAAAGACATGAACAGCTTTTACCATTATAGAGAATAATCGAATTTGATCAGCTAAATCCCAGGGCTTTATAAAGCACAAATTATGTAAACAAGCTTGATGGCTTTTTGATAAAACTACAAAAGTCGTGCTAGGAAGAATGCAGGAGGTGTTCCTTATTTGGACTTTAAACTTCACACCGTATAGCACAGATGTTTACTTAAATTTTTAAAAATTAAATATAAATGCAAAGAGAGTTATAAAGATGAATTCGAGGATAGAATATTAAGGAAAACATTGTTTTTGATTTAGGGATAAGCAGTAATTTTCCAAGGATAATAGCTGGATCTAGCTTTATTTACTATTGTTATTATCACTGGGCAGAGAGAACTAAATGAAGCTTTAAATATAAAAGTTCAATGTTTCTAGAAGATGTTGGTAAGCATCTTAAGGAAATAGAAATAAACTGAAATGTGAGAAAAATGTACAAAAGAAAGAGGTCAATATTAGAAACGTATGATAGTATATATGCATTAAAATTATATTTATGATACCAAATTTTCCGAGAGGTGATAAAAATTGAGACGGAAGGTGAGGAGAACAATGACCACATTTTATAATGTGCCCTAAGATCTAAAAAAGGAAACCAGGCTTTGACTTGCACAGAATGATGAATTCTCCTACAAAAGATTCAATGAATATATTCCCTCCTCAATGTCAACTGAGCACTTGAGATGCTGTCATTTAGGGCACCCCCTAATTTCCAAGTGATGAAGTGCTGAACTGCAGATAGTCAAAAGGAGAATTGCATAGTAGAAGAACCGCTTTTTGATAAAAAATGAACAGTGCCAATTTATGTCAAACATGGCCAAGAAATGAATAAATTCAAGCTTGTTTGAGGCAAGAGGATTTTGCTTCTCAGTTATTTGAATAGTGATATTTTTCTTTCATGTTCCATGGCAATAATAGAATTTTTTTTTTTTTAAGAATAGAAGGCAGTGTAGAGATCAACTCGTTCCAATTCCTACTCTATTTATAAGGAAACTGAGACAGAGATTAATCGTGTTTAAAGTCTTCAGGGAATCTGTATAGTATCTGCCCACAGCACAGCTCCAAGAGGCTGAATTACAGACACTGAAGACAACATAGAGGCCCATCTTTTTCTGATCTGTCCCTGCTCTTCTGTACTCCCTCACATGGGGCTACTCGAGGCAGAAACTTGGGAATCATTTTCAACTCCAATCTCCAGCCACAGTCTGGTCAACTCAACTTTCTAAATATCCATCAAATCAATCCTCTCCTTTACCTGTCAGCCACCACCTTGAATCTCAGCTTTAACTCCTGTATTACAACAGAGGCTTTCTGACTTGTTTCCCTGTCTCATGTATGGGTCTCCTTTGGAAAACCCTATTCCCAGCTGCCAAAGCCATGCTTTAAAACTACAGTATCATCAATTGCTTGCCAAGTTTCAACTGCTCTGCATCCCATATAAAGCATGTTACAAGTTGATTTATTTTTGTTATTGAACCAAACTTGGGTCCACTCACTGAACGTGTAGCAAAGCCACTCTACTGACACTAGGTTGTAGTGAAGGAAAGTACAGAGTTTATTGGAAAGCACCAAGAAAGGAGTATGGGCAGCTCATGTTCAAAATACCTGAACTTCTCAATGGCTTTCAGGTAACAGTTTTGAAAGGCAACATTACGGGTGTGAGTTGTAGGGTGCCTGATCAGCTCCTGCACAATTCTCTGATTGGTTGATGGTGAGGTAACAGGGTGATGTTTCAGGAATCTCAATAATCAACCTTTTGGTTCCAACCTGTCTGGGGTCTACATACTGGTGGTCAGCATGTAGTTAAGTTCTTCCATCTGGTGGGGGGGGTTTAGTATCTGCAAAATAACTCAAGGATATGGCTCAGGATATTATCCATAGCCCTTGAGGAAGAACTAAATGTTTTTGACTTTGTTTCATGGCTAAACTATTATTATTTTGTCTTGCTTGACTATTTTCCTTTGTTTCTGCACCTTCTCATTTTCTCACTTCTCTGATTAAATTTGCTCTTTGGAACTCGGTGAAGGAGTAGGAGGCTAAAGCTTTTTTTTACAAATAAGAGGTGGGGGGCATGGAGGGTGGGGGGAGTCTGAACCCAGGAAGGCCCCACTGGGTCCTGCTCATTCATTGTATACATTTGCATTGATTCAAAATCACTCTCCATCCTCCCAGTCTTTTTCTCATTCTTTATGACCCAAGCAGTCAATTCGACATCCATAAGGGTGACCCATTTGTCCCTAAAATTCTCTTAGACACTTTTCTTCCACTTACTTATACATTCTCCTACATACAGACTATTTCATCACTAGAAATCTGACCTATCTACTGATTTCCTAGGAGCTCATTTTGCAGATGCCTTTTCCCTGTTTACATCATCCCCTAAGTGATATTATCATTTCTCATATATTCATATGCTAACAATTAGGACATTTATGTCTCTAACCCATACATCCTTTTGGGGCTTGTCCAACTGAAAAATTTGCATCTCAATTGAGATGGCATATAGCACTTCATATTTAAATAGGTCAAAACTGAATTCTTGAAATTCCTCTAAATCTGTTCTTTCCTTAATTTCACACATCTGCCATATGGCACTGTAATTCATCCAGTTATTTAATCCATATATTCAGGAGTTATTCTTTTTGTTGTTGTTAAATATTTTGCTCTTTTTAATATATATTTTTTAAAATTTATTTTATTATTTAGTTATTTATTTTTGGCTGTGTTGGGTCTTCACTGCTGCATGCAGGCTTTCTCTAGTTGTGGCGAGTGGGGGTTACTCTTTGTTGTGGTGCATGGGCTTCTCATTGTGGTGGCTTCTCTTGTTGTGGAGCACAGGCTCTAGGCACGCAGGCTGCAGTAGCTGTGGCACGTGAGCTCAGTAGTTGTGGCTCACAGGCTGTAGAGCACATGCTCAGTAGTTGTGGCGCATGGGCTTAGTTGCTCCATGGCATGTGGGATGTTCCTGGACCAGGGCTTGAACCCGTGTCCCCTGCATTGGCAGGCAGATTCTTAACCACTGTGCCACCAGGGAAGCCCCAGGAGTTATTCTTCACAACTGTCTTTAACCATCCTTCTCCCATCTGTCACCAATCCTGACAATGCTTCCTTCAAAGTACATCTGAAATTCATCTCTTATTCATCACTTAAACTATCACCACTCTAGTCCAAAGGAGCTTCTTTTCTTCCCTGGACTTTTACAATAGCCTCAGAACTGGTCCCAGTGCTTTCAGTCTGTCACTCATGGTAGTCCCAAGTGGTAGTTTTCTCATTCTCCTGTTTAAAAACTTTCCATAGATTCCCACCCACTACACTGAAATATAATTGAAAAAGTAAAAACCAGATTTTTTTCCTGCACCACCATCTGGCCACTGCCCATCTCCCCACTTCATTGTGGGCCCCCCTATAGGCTCATTATGCTTCAGCCACTGGGGTTTCAGTTCCTTGGAAGGAAATGATCTCTTTCACTCTTTGGCGTATAATTTTTCAGGGCTCATTCCCCTTCCTCACCTTTTTGAGTGCCTTGTCTCTTTTCATATGCTAGATTTTGGCTAAAATGTTGCTTCCTAGGGAGGTTTTTTAAAAAATCCTGTATCCAAAATAAACCATTCCTCACAATTCCATTATTTTTCTCTACAGAAAAATTACTTGTTTACTTTTTTAGTGCTTCTTTTTATTGTTGGTTGTGAATACCATGAAGGCATTTATTATATCCATTTGTTCTCACATGGCACAGTTCCTGGCACACAGTGAATATAGAAATGAAAAAACCTAGAAAAAGGATCCTAGAGGGATGCTTAAATATTCCGTTCTTTTTTCTTTTCACAAAGTCTATGAAGAAATTCACATTTTGGGGTTTTTTTGTGTGTGTGTGTGTACATTACATTTTTAATTAAAAATTTTCTTTTAGATAATGTAAATTTTACATGCAGTGTAAGAAATAATACAGAGACCACCTCACACTGGTCAGAATGGCCATCATTGAAAAATCTATAACTAACAAATGCTGCAGAGGGTGTGGTGAATAGGGTACCCTCCTACATTGTTGGTGGGAATGTAAACTGGTGCAGCCAATATCGAGAACAGTATGGAAGTTCCTCAAAAAACTAAAAATGGAGTTGTCACATGATCCAGCAATCGCATTCTTAGGCATATATCCAGAGAAAAACATGGTTCGAAAGGATAAATGCATCCCAATGTTCACTGCAGCATTGTTTACACTAGCCAAGACATGGAAGCAACCTAAATGTCCATCGACAGATGAATGGATAAAGAAGATGTGGTACATATATACAATGGAATATTACTCAGTCATTAAAAAGAATGAAATAATGCCATTTGCAACAACATGGATGAACCTGGAGATGGTCATCCTAAGTAAGTCAGACAGAGAAAGACAAATACCATATGATATCACTTATATGCATAATTTTTAAAAATGATACAAATGAACTTATTTACAAAACAGAAACAGACTCACAGACTTAGAGAATGAACTTATGACTACCAGGTTGGAAGGGTCGGGGTGGGGGAGGAATAGATTGGGAGTTTGGGATTGACACGTACACATTGCTATATTTAAAATAGATAACCAACAAGGACCTACTGTATAACACAGGGAACACTACTCAATATTCTGTAATAACCCAAATGGGAAAAGAATTTGAAAAAGAATAGATATCAATACAAGTATATGTATAACTGAGTCACTTTGCTGTACACCTGAAACTAACACAATGTTGTTAATCAACTATACCCCAATATAAAATAAAAATTAAAAATAAAAGAGGAAAGGTTTTGATCGATAAAAGAGTTTACAATGGTCATTTGGTGGTGAAGGGTATATTGAAGATGAGGAAGAGCTTCATGGAGGAGTTTAGGATTCCAGAAAACTCTTGAGAGATAAGTATTTTATAGAGAGTTTCAGGAGAGAATATTGTACACAGGGAGACTGTCATGAAATTTAGTGTAAAACAAGCCAAACTGAATTTAGGGAATGATGGAAACTCTACTCTGATTGGAGCATGGGATGGCCATAAAGAAGCAGGGTAGAAAAAAGACAGTGCTAGAAAGTTTGTATGAAACGTGAAGGCAGTTGAATGCTAAGTTGAGGCCCTTTCCCATTATTCAGTAGTTGGGACGGAGCACAGTGGTCATATGATCACAGTGGTGTGTTAGGAGCATTCATCTAGCAGCCTGCTGACAGGTGGCATGGAGGCAGGGGCAGTAGGAAAATATTGGAGTTGAAGGGACTGTTGGAGGAGGTCATGGAGAGAATGTGACTGCCAGCTGACCCTTAAGCAGAACCCTGGCAACCGGAGGCTCCTCACCCCTCCCCTGTCCTTGGAATGTACATCCCACCTACTATTCCCAGGCAAGCAGCCCTTTCAGGGAGTAAATCCTTGCGAGAGGTAGGTGTTGAGACCATCTGGACTGAATATGTCACTGAACCTGTCAAGGCCTCGATATAAACTTTTAAGATCCTGTGGGTTGGGTGCAGAAATCTACTCCTATTGTGTCGCCCAAGACAAGCCTTGTAAGTAAAGTTCCCTTGCTTATTAAACCTTCACCTACCAATCTAGAGGGTCTGCCTCCTTCTCAGTCTCTCCTTGCCTTCCACGTACAGGGTCCAGTTTCAGATTTCACTTGGGGAACTCCCAAGGCTGTAAACCAACAGGGGCCAGTTGGGACATTACTAGAATAACCTAAACCCAACAATTGAGGGTCTGAATCAGGATGGTGGTTTGAGGAATGGAAAGAATGATGATTTGCAAGAGGCACTGGGAAGGAGAAATTGAGAATTTAACAGTATCTGAGATGCCAAGAGATATATATGCTGACAGTTTGGACTGAATCCAACAGTAAAATACTCTAACAGGGACAAACTTCAAGTCTTCCCTGTGATTCAACGGAAAATGTAATAAGGATAAGATGAGGAACAACTTACTTATTTGATAATGTTAAACAAACATAAAACTTGGAGATATCAGCAAGCAGTGATGTTGTAATGATTATTTGGAGGAACTTTTCTAAAAGTCAGAGGAGACTACCTTCTTCTTGCCAGGCCCTAAATTAATTGTGTTTTCATTTTGTTTTATATTTTAATTAGTAAGTGAATTTAAAGTTTAGTATTCCAAAGAATAATAATAAATCAGAAGTGATTTCCAACAGAGTGATTTTTCATTTCTACCCAAATTTACATCAGATATTACCTGCCAGTAAAGTTTCTCCAGTGTCGAGAAACCAAAATCAAGACTCATATATTCACTATGTCTGTACAAGTGAAAAACTCTCCCTCATCTTAGTAAGAAGGAGGAAAAAGAGACTGATCACTGCCAAGACATTGCTTCTTCCCCAGAGAGGATATCTTGCTCCCATTTTAAAAATATGTGATGTATTCAACAGTGATAAACACTCAATTACATTTGGGTCACTAAGAAGTGGGACAGCTCTATTCTTTAATACAAATGTTGTGAATTAAGGTGCATATACAATTTCTCATGACCATAGAGTGATATCTCAAGATTCATAGACTATCTCATGCTGTCACTCCCTCCTCTTCTTCAACATGTATCTCTTGGAAAAGCAACAGCCCAAGCCAAGCTCTGTGGTGCCATGTTTTCCTAATGGGTCAAGTTCATGCTCTTTCCAGATGAAGGAAGGGTTAATGGGTTGCAAAAGGCCAAAGAGTACCTGATGGCCTTCAAGGGTCCCTGAAACACTGGTGCTCATAACTATCTTGACGATAGGAAAAAAATCTTCTAGCTGCAGAAATCATGCTGTTCTTTTCACCACTTAGACTGAATCTAGAGTATTAGGTCAAACTGTAGTCATACTCTTTAAAGGAGGTATTGATGAAGAGGAGATCTGTGTTTCCACATTAGGCCTTCAATTCACAGAAAAGTGATCTCTCCCCGCCCCCCCCCAAAAAAAGGATAAAATCCTCTTCCATTTTGTGTGTTCTTCATATGAGGATCGTATACATTATGGTTTTGTTTAGTTTTCTAGTTCTTTTCTGAAAAGGCATATAGGAAAGTAACTAAAGTAACTTCTTAATTGTCCAAGCCCATTCAGGATGCCCTGATTTCCCTTAAGGCTAATAGCTGACAATAGTTTTGAGAAGTCAACATCAAGAGTCTTTTGGATTAAGTCTAGCTCTCATGGATTCTACTTTAGTTGAAGTAAGATTAGAATGAAGGTAAAGAAGAAAGTACCTGAGTGCATTGACAAGTCCAACAATCAATGAACTCTTGGGTCAAGCTTTCTGGTAAGTGAATTATTTCTCTGGGGCACGCTTAGAGTCTTGACATGGGGGGAAATTTGGGGAAAGTAGCTCTCACTTTACCATTTTCTCTACCCACCTTCCACACCTCATCATTCTCCCTTCCGTTTTGTGCCATGTCTGTCTTCCTGACGTTGACGAGTTCTCCACAGGGGTCTGCTTGTCTACAGCACTGTTTAGGGCTCTTAGTTCTAGGCGCACAATCCTATTTGCACTTCACACCTACTGAGTCAGTCTCCTGAGATGGAGCCAACAGGTTTGTATGGGAAGACAAAACTCCATAAATGTTTCTGAAGCATAGCTGGATTTAAGAACCATTGGCCTCAAACATACTGGAATTAGAATTTTGCCTGGATAATATAAGCGAGTTATTTAACTAACTTCTTTAAAAAATAATTATACCTAACTCCTGGCAACCTTTTCTGAAAGTTTATTATGTGTCACACAATATGCTAAGAACCACATGTAGATTACCTTATTTCATTCATACAATAATGCTATGAGGTAGATATTATTATTAATCAATTTCAGAGAAAAACATACCGAGGCTTATTGAAATTAATACAGTTAATAAGTTGCCCAAGATTATATATCTGGTGATTAACAGAGCCAGAATATAAACCCAGGTTATCTGAATAAAGCGGTTACTGTGGTACCCGATACATGGTAAACCATCCATGCAGCAATCGTCATCAGCAGCATCATATAACCATTATCCTTAGCATCATATGCCTCAGGAGTTCGTATCAAATGCTGATCCTCTCCTGGAGCTAGTAGACAGTGCTCGTCCCACACACTTCTCCAGATTTTTGGAGGACAAGATGCTACCAAGTGTCTGATGGAAGGTGTGCTCTTATCTTACAGATCTGTACATCTTACATATGACTGTGGGAACCCACAATCTCATTTCATAGCCCTGAAATTTAATATGGAAGTGAAGAAAAACTAGGCTCTCTTCCCCAGAAGAATTACATGAAAGTGGCAGGTAAGTTTTGCTAGCGCCAGAATGGGCTTTCAGTACCCAGAACGGCTCCTTGTATAACCATGGCAAGCAGAGGAAGGTTTGGCGTGACCTCTGAGCTTCCTTTCACGTGGGCAGTGTGGATGGTTTGAGAGGTGATACTCACCTTCCCCAGTCTAGGTTCTTGTGGAGGATGCTTCATGGGCTAGTTCTTTCTGTAGACTTCAACCTTGTAATTTTACTTTCTAGTTTTTCCTCTACATGCTGATTTTTTAAAACACTAATTATTAACCGTTCAAATCAGAAGGTAGACTTTTTTTGAAAACCTAGCATTGAAATACATTTCACCATTTAGCCTAACAAAGCCAGCAATATTTAGCTTATTACACATTATGATAAGAATACAGCACAGAAGAAACAAACTTTAGTGGTGCTATTTATTCTCAACAGACAGAAAAGCAATCTTCATGAAACATAAATATGGCATAGTTACCTGTCATGTTGCAGTAAACTTTCAGAGGCCCCAGAGGTCCACTGCCATCAGGATCTATCCAGTAGTAATTTGATGTCTGGCCTAGGTGTTTGTAGGCTTCACAGGAAGGCTCATAGATGGCTGGAACGAAACATCCTACGTGAGCACAGCACCCAAAAAATGTCTCTCCAGATAAATGCCCCAGTAGCAGATCAAATGCTATCAAACCACTGTTTAGGAGAGTATCCTCTTGTTAGAAAGAGCACTCTTTTCTCTACATTTAAACTCATAATCTGATTTTTAGTCTATAAGCATTGGTTCTGACCTAACAAACAAAGATAGTAAGCTCCTGCTATGGCTTTAGTTGGGGAAAGGTCTAAAACAATCAATACATTGTTAAACAAATGTAATGTTTGTTTCACAGGTGCTCACAATCATTGAAAACTATTTAATTTATACTTATAGATATCATCTCCTTACTGTAAGGGACTTTACTGAAAGGCCATGAATATTGGCTGTACTATTGGGCTATCAGCTAAGAGATAAGAGAAAATATCTCTCCCTCTCTCTCTCTCTCTCTCTCTCTCTCTCTCTCATGCACACACACACAGGGGAACTTTTTTTTTTGCATATTTAGTATAAATCTCCCACAAATACCACGTGATTTCTAATCTTCCTTTATTTCAGGAAAATGGAAAGATATGTCTGTTTCATTTTATTTGTTACAGGTGTGCTTTAATTACATCAAATCTAGTTTTCGTACAAAACTGACATTTATGTAATTAGATTGTAGGTTCTTGTTCATCATTTTCCTTTTTGTTCCCATTCTCCTAACACATTTTCTTTTCTCATAGAGACTGCACCTGTTTTCAGAAGTGCAAAATGGACATTTACATACCTCCTTTATAGCTGGAACTTCTAAAACACTATTGTGAAAACTTTTTAATAGCTCTGCATTGACATATATGATGAATTTGACAGACCTCTTTACAAAACTAAGAACTATTTCTGGTAAAAAAATCTATCTATCTGATAAGCAGAGTCTTTTGGTAAAGTGCCCTTGAATTCAATACTCCTAGCATCTGTCCTTTGCTAATCTATGAAGTAGGAGGTCTGATTCTGGGACTTCCCTTTTCTACTTTCCTCTCCCATGTGCTCTGTGCTTCCCTTTGGCTTTCCATGGTTTCCTCTTCCCAAGGGTGCTAGACCTTAAATTCTATTTCATTTCAACAAACACAACACACTAGACTAAAACAGTTCAGAAACTCTTTGATTTACTCAAGGCTTGCTTCCCACTTCCTTCCTTCCGCAAATAGTTATTGAGCCCATGTGATGTGAGCAGTAGATTAGGCAACACAAGCACAGCTGTGAACAACACAGATTGGGGACCTTTGGAGTAGGGACTGTTCACTCAGTACTCGTGCACTGCTCATGCAAGAAGTGCTGTCAGAAGAGGATGTGGCTAGAAAGTTAAGCACAGCCCATACACCTTTTGTCTGAGTGTAATTATTAATATGCCACTTTCAATCTCCCAGTTGTCTTATTTGGATAATAAACTATGGTTGCTTTAATTCTGAATGCCATACCAAATAAAATAATGCAATAAAACACTGAAGAAATATTTTTAAACTTTCAGCAGAAAGATGCCATAATTTGATGTAGGTTTTAGAAAGAAAGTTCCTTGTAGCAAAACAATAGCTCTCAGAGAAGTGAGTAATGAGACCATGTTGGTTGTAATTGCTATAGCAATAGGCCTATAGGCCTATTGAAAGATGGCCAGAGGTATAGAAGATTATGAGGAAGGATAAAGCAAACAAGGCAGGATAAAGTAGGCGGGATTTAAGATCAACAGAACACGGAGACTAGGTGGGTGGATGTAGTTAGGAAGCAAGAAAGAATGACTTGAACTCAGTCTCTGAAAAAAACCAACTGCCCTATTAATTTTTGACAATCCTTCTTCAGATTATTACAATTTTTGTGTACAGTTCAAAATCACCCAGAACGTCAGGTTCAAATTCTTAGGTTTTCCAATTGTCTCTTCAGCCGATCTACCATTAAAAACTTTCACCCTTGTTTTCTAATATTTAATAATCATTTAATAATCATTCTCTTTCCCCACTGCCAGCACCCCAGTCACCTTCCTTCCATCTGGTATCTGATTTACAACAATCAACCTATTAATTGATTGTTTTACGCAAATATCTCTTCACTTCCCACCCAATTATGCTTTTTATGCAATATCCTAAAACATTACTTTCATTATGTTTAAAAAATATGTAGTGGCTCTTCAGCATCTCTGATTGTATATCCCAGATCACCATCTAAGCATGCAAGACCTTCCATAATCCTTACAGATCTCTTGGTTTTAGCAACTCGCCAGTATCAACCTTGCTCTCTGCTCAGGCGAATCTGACACAGGAACTTGTTTAACTCATGCTCACCCTTTCTGGGGTTGCCTCCTCTACTTGTGGTTTTCTACAGGCTCTTTCTCAATCTGTAAAACTTCTCAGTCAGAGCTAACTAGGCAGGCAGAAGTGGTAAGAAACAGGGTTCCTGTCAAACAGATCTGAGTTTAAATTCTGACTCCACGAAGTACTATTTATATAACATTGACAAAGATACCTAATCTCATTCAGCCTTGTCTGGGGAATAGGTATCACAGGTATAGTAGTTAATAGGTGGACTGTTTATCGTTAATATAATAATTATTATTTAGGCACCACTGACATTCCTCCTTTCTTAAGGAGACCTTCCCTAATAAATATGTCCAGCTTTCTGTATAGTCCAGGGCATACACTGCTCGTCTCACATACTGTAATACTAGTCAATTTAGGACTTGACTGACCGCAGTTAATTAAACCATATAGGAAAATTTTATTTCCTAACAAGATTGTGAATTGTCGTGAGGGCAGGGTGTAGAAAATGTATTTTTCTTTTCTACTCTATATTGATCTAGCATGGTAGATGTTTAAGAAAAGCTGTCAGAATGAAACTTAAAATGTGCCTACCCTTCATCCTGTTCTGATTTTGATAAATGATTAGTTGGCTCACTAGGAGAAGTATATGCAAATGAAAGCACAATTGGATGATAGTAAGTATAGGTAACTACTGCATTTCTAAGTAAGCATATAAGCATTTTAAAGAGGTCTGTGGACTTTAACCCAAGTAATTGATTAAAAGTAGAGTTGAAAGCATGTGGATGAGGGAAATCTGGGTAAGTAAGAAGCTCTTTCTTTTTCTTCAAAGTGTGACAATTATTCTGCTTGTCTTTAACCTATAACGGGTTTATTAGCTGCTTTTGCCTCATCAACACAAATGGAAAACCAAAACTTTAGTCCAAACTTTATCATGTGTGAAAAATCACCTGGAGAGCTTGTTAAGACAGGGATTCCTGGGTCTCACCCCCAAGACTCTGACTCAGTAGAGAATCTGCAGTTCTAACAAGCTCCCAAGTGACGCTGATGCTGCTGGTCCTGACTACATGTTGAGAAGCATGGCTCTAGTCTTGAAAAAAAAAGTTAACTCAAGAAGGGTGGACTAATTCTTTATTTATATTTTAGTATAAATAGGAAAAATAGGTCACTGAAAGGTGACACAGTACAATTGTAAACATCGGGTTGGCCAAAAATTTTGTTCTGTTTTAAGTAAAAATAAAAGACACGTTTTTCATTTTTATGAAGAACTTTATGGAGAAACACACTGACTAACCAAATGAACTTTTTGGCCAATCCAATAACATAAGGCTAGAATGCCACCTCACTTCACTCAGAATAAAAAAAATGGAATGGGATACAAAACTCTAAATAAAAATACATGTCAAAAGAAATATACTTGGATGAATGCACAGAAAAATATTTGGAAAGGAATACACTCAAACAGTAACTGTGGTTATCTTTGAGTAGTAAGATTAAGGATGATTTAAAACTTCATACTTCTCTGTGTTTTCCACATTGCTTTATAACATGCATAAGTTATGTTACCATTAAAAATACACTTGCAAAATACATGTCTGGAGTAAAGGCACTGAGGTAAAATGGCAAGAACAGCTGTACATAGTAAAATTGCATTCGTTTTATAACTGAATTAGGAATTAAGAGATTTTTGTTCAAATCTCCTTTCTGTCATTTACTACCTGTAAACTCCCCTTAACTTTCAGTTTTCTCAACTGTAAAATGAAGGCAACAATACCTCCTCCACCAAGTTATTGTGAAGATTAAATGAAATCACACACTTTGAAAACTAAAAAGCATTGAGCGTATGGAAATTTTAATGCACAGAAGGAGCTAACCGAAGTATTTAGCCTGCATGCCTCAGCCAGTTAACTCTGTACCCAGTGGAGTCCTAGCTGGGCTGCACAATTTGTGCATATCAAGCCCCAGGGAGTTGGCAGGGCAGAAGAGGCTAAGCCAGCAGCCACTGAAGAAAGAGGAGGATCTGTGCCATTGTCAATAATCGAGCTTTTCTAGTAGACTGCTGGAGAACAGAAAGGCAATTGGGCTGATGGCAAAATAAATAGACTCATCAAGTCCATTGATTTACTGGAAAAGTAATTTTTCTCTGTTGCAACTCCTAGTCCCAAATAAAAGGTCTCATATTATTCCACATATTCTTAAATAAATCTCAGATATTCAGAAATATTATGAATGAACACATCAGACTGAATTCCATAGCATGTAAAAAGCCAGAAAGTGACAAATCCTAAGTATCTTATTAATTTTCATTAAATATTGAATGTTGTCTGTGTGACATCATATTGGGTACAATGGAAAATGACAAAGCACTATTGTATTAGTTTTATTGGGCTGCTGTAACAAATAACCAAATACTTAGCAGATTGAAACAAATTTATTACCTCACAGTTCTAGAGGTCAGATGTTCGAAGTGGGTTTCACTGAGCTAAATTCGAAGTGTGGGCAGGGCTGTGCTCCTTCTGAAAACTCTAGGGGGAAATCCACTTTCTTGCCTTTTCCAGCTTCCAGAATCCACCTGTATTCCTTGCCTCATTTTCCTATTTCTTCATCTTTGAAGCCAGGTGTGGCTGGTGGAATCTCTCCCACGCTCTGCTCTGATTCTCTGCCTGCCTTGTCACCTCTCTGTATTTTAAGGAGCTCTGATTGCATCAGGGTCACCCAGATAATCTGGGATAGTCTCTTCACGAGAAGGTCCTTAACTTAATCATAGTCTCTTTTGCCATATAAAGCAATATATTCACAGGTTCCATGGCTTAGGATATAGACACGTTTGGTGGGGAGAGGATTATTCTGCTTATCGCAACTGTATATAAATAATATGATTGCTCTAGTTAAAGAACAAATATTATTAAGCACCTAATGTACTCCCAGTGTTGTTGATTAATGAAAGATGCCAACTGAACGGCAGAGAGAAAAGCAAAGGGTTTAAAAGCAAAGACGTGAAACAGGCCTAATGTGCTGGGAAATAAAGCATCACTTAAGGAATATTTAGGGTGAGGACGGAGTGTGAAACAAGGAGCTGCCCCCAAGGAAAAGGAGAACTCTCAATACTTTGAATTGCTGCAGAAAAACGGAATGGAAATCAGCTAGGGGAAGTGGTAATACATTTAGTGAGCAGATTTGGGCGACTTTTTAAATATTTCAGGGTGGTGGTATTTGTAGAAACCACATTATAAGAAAAGGAACTAGTTGGTGGAATGGGGTGGATGTTGATCACACTATTGTAGGAGTTTGAACCATGAAAGGAAAAAATAGAATAAAAATTGATAGAGATTGCTAAGTACAAGTGAGGGAATTTTTGTTAGGATATGTGAGACAGAGTTATCTTTATTGTTTTTAATGGGGTAATTTCTGATTATAAAAGAAATTTATAGGGGAATTCCCTAGTGGTCCAGTGGTTAAGACTCTGCGCGTACAGTACACGGGGTACATGTTCAATCCCTGGTTGGGGAACTAAGATCCCACATATCTCGTGGTCAAAAAGAAAGAAAGAAAAAAAATATATAAAAAGCATCTATACTCCTTGTGTTCATTCTGAAAAAGTAACCAAAAAAAAAAAAGAAGAAGAAGAAGAAAAAAAAGAACCTCCTGTTTCCCTAGCTCCAGAAGTAAACTTGGGGAGTTTGCATTTCATTCTTTTGGAATGCCAGGCCCCTCTCCTCTTTTCTAGACCTCCTTCAAGGGTATGAGAAGTGAATGTAAATAGTCAGAATCCAGGATACCTAATAGCCAGGTTTTATTAGCCGTTATCAGGGACTTGTTACTCCCCTCACTGTCTGCCACGACGAAATAAGCTCTAAATCTGACGGTCAATTTTTAGAGTCTTGAGAATGTAATAACAACTTTGCCTGTTAATGCATCCTTACCAGCACTGGTTAGACTGATTTAAAACAAAAGAAAAAAATAGTTTCTTACTTGGCCAAAAAATAGCTTTTATTATTGTTTGATTTGTATTTTTTGATTGGAAAATTTATTTTCACATATACATTGGAGAGTTTTTAAAACTGTTTTGTGAGGTATGTAGTTATGCCTTTTGCCCATTTCTTTATCGTCAGCATTTTTCCATTGACTTAAGTTGGCTGTGATAAAATCAGAACTAAAACCTGTGTTCCATCGTATTTGTCTTCCTTGTTTTTTGCCTTACCTTGAATATGTAGCTTTTGATGTACAATATTTTATGTTATCAACTCTATTAAGATTTCCCCTTTAAAAATTGTTTTCACAGCTCCTAAGTGTATAATATTATCTTCCATTTATGACAATAAAGGCCTTAACTAGCATGCTAAGGTGTTTGTATTTACTCTGTAACCATAGGCTAAAATAAGGTAGTAACATCATCAATTTTGTGTTTAAGAAGTATCTCCTGGCAACTGTGTGGACAACAGGTTAGGAAAGTTAATAACAACTAGGAGACTATTCCAAGGGGACATGGAAGCTAATCATACACACATATATGATTAAAACATTCAAGTCCCTGGGAAAAGAGAGGGAAGCACAGATCTGTGATTTGTGCCATGGCTTCAATTTTCACATAAATATTGATGATTCAAGAAGGACATTGCTATGGGGTGAAATGTATCCCCTAATAGGTGTTGAAGTTCTAACCTTTATTTGGAAATAAGGTATTTGAAGGTGATTAAGTTAAGATAAGCTCGTTAGGTGGCCCCTAATCCAACTGGACTGGTATCCTTATAAAAAGGGGAAATTTGGACACAGAGACAGACACCTACAATAGGAAGACAATATAAACAACAGGGATACTGCCAACCATAACTAAAGGATGCCTGAGGCTACCAGAAGCTAGGAGAGAAGTATGGAACAGATTCTCCCTCACAACCCACAGAAGGACCAACTAGGCAGACACATTGACTTCAGATTTCTAGCCTCAAAATCGTGAGGCAATAAATTTCCCTTAAGTCATCCTGTTTGTTACTTTGTTACAGTATCTCTAGGAAACTAATACAGACATACAGTTGCCAGCTGACTGGGCCAACCTCTCCTCACCTCCACCTCTGAGCTCTTCCAGCTTTCCTAGAGGTGACGTGGAGGAGGACTCTCCACCATGTTCCTGAACATCACTATTAAGAAAGAATATCCTCCTGGTAAAATAGTTGCTTTTGGTGCACTGTGTGCAAGGTCTTATGCTGGGTGCTCTGAATAGTACAAAGCAACAGCTCTCTAGATCTTCACGATGCTGCTGAGCTGGGGAAGGCTCTCCTAGCCCCCTTCTATGTTTCATGCTTTGAGAGAGGCAACTAAGCATGTGGTATACATCCCTCCTGTTACCACCTTCTAGAGCATACGGATTGCTTGAAGTGGCCAAGGATGAACCAAGTTAAAAATGAACACATACATAAAGGTTACCTTTGGAACATCATAAGTAGTCTTTTCCTGATTGCACAGAAAGGGGAAAGTTCACTTACAATGATTTGATATAAAATTGGAAAGAAGCATAAAATAACTTTATGGTTCATTTACTAAAAAATGCTGTAACATGACACGTTGAGTATTGATAATTTATGAATGGCCTCGCTTTCCTGCTCTCTTATATTGGAGGTGAGCCAGTACTTACTACAAACTTGCTGTAGGAACCAGGTAACAAAAGTGCTAAAAAGCGAGGTTGGTTTACTGGACACTCTAGCCTTGAATTAATAAAGAAGTCCTTTAATGGAAAACATGGATATAGCAGGAAAAAAACACAATATAGTAGTTCTCAGCCCTTGAAAGGGGCCTGGGGCATGTCCGGGTTGGTGGTACTCAGAACAGAATGGTCACTGGGGTCCTCCTTATTCTGATCCCTTTTAATCACAAAGCCACCTCTGATCTTAATCTGTCTTTCACAAATAAGTTTCTCCTTTGGGAAGAGATATTTCTCATTGGAAACGGTGAAATTGACTTTCTTATCTCAATTAGGCTCTAGTGCATTTGTTTGGAGAAACTAGTTTTCCCAGGATCTAATTATTCCTGTTAAGGTAACTACTGAGGTGTTTCACTGAGGAAGAGTCTCTTGAAAGGAAGAGTAGACTTTTCTTATGTCTATCAGTGTGTGCATGTGTGCTTAGAAAAGAAAAATGCAGTGAGGAAATTCTGCAATTGTTTTTAGATAAACAAAACTTTTACAAAAGATCAAATCTGGCTCTGATTAGAAAGTGCTTTGCAAACTTCAGTCATTTTGAGTAAAGCTGTCCTGGTAATTCAAATAATAAAAAGATAACTATATTTTATACTACTTTACAGCTTAAAAAATGTTTTACTATAAAAAATGTTTTACTATAGTCTATGCAATTTAATGAATGAGTCAATATGACTGATTTTTAAATGCCTAATAAAGTCATTTGAATTTGATGGAAAAGTAAACCATTAAACAATATGAGCATTAAAACTTGAAAATGAAATAGATAAGCTGTCCCCATAGCAGAAAGGGTTGTGTCTACAGTATTATATAACCCAAATCAAAAACAAATGAAATGCACCCCTACAAATTAAAGGCAGTAAGGAAGAATAACACAGAGGGAAGATGTCTAGATTAAAAGTCAGAATTCTTTTTTTTTTTTAACATCTTTATTGGAGTATAATTGCTTTACACAGAATTCTTACTTTGCGTTTTGGTTCTGTCATTTACTGTCCATATGGCTTGGACTGTTTATGACTGAACTTTTAGGTGTATGAATTTTCTCATTTAAGGAAGGAAGATTTTGATGGGATGATAGTCAAGTTTCATTTTGGCCAAGCACTCTATGATCTTAATAGTTTATGGTTCATATTTCAAAAGGCCAGAATAACCTGGATATCTTTTCTAAGCATCTATTATTATACCTAGTTCATTATTTAAGCACTGGTGTAGTGATTAAAACATTGGTGGTGTTAGAGTTCTTCTCTCCAAGTTAAAATAAGATTTAAATACAGATAATCCCTTCGAAAACAGAGAACATCCATCAATGGATAAAAGTCATGACTGTTTTGGTAAAACTGAAACAGCAAGGGGACATTAGCATTAACTTTAGATTTAGAATAAAGGACTTCTCTGACAGCGTCCTTCTCCAATTGCTTTTGAGATGTGAGGATTATATACATGCAGGCTTGTTTTATAACGGGACAGGCCTCAAAAGCATCAGACTATTATTATGATTAAGTGTGACCTACAAAACTTCCTGTTGCTTGAGGTCCTGTCAAAGACATCTCTGAAATGAATGATGGAGTCACTAACTTCAAAATAAGCCACTTCAAAAAAAAAAAAAAAAAATTAAGCCACTTCAGTAGAGATCTAGTGGTCAGTAATGTCAGCTTTCCTGCACATAGCTGAGAAGCAGGGAAGCAATGTTTTTAAATATTCCAGAATCTTGAACTATCTGTCACTAGTCTAGGCAGGTTGAAACTGCTTCATGAAAGTATTCACACTGCAACAGAAGCTTCTGTGGCCTTTATTGTGAGTTTAACTGATCCTACATATAGCAGAGGAAAAAAGCTGTAAAAATATGCATTATCTCGCCAAGTATTTAGTTGACCATGATAATGATAGACCTGGGCCATTAGGAGAAAGCTATAGGTTGTTTCCTCACTTAAGAAGGCAGAAAAACCTGTTATACATTTTTGGATAAGATTTATCTTAATGCACATAAGAGCCATGTCATCCTTTTTTCTATTCCCACCTGGCAGCACAGTGCCTGGCACACCTGAGTCAGTCCACAAAAGCTCATTGAATAGTTAAGTTCTCTGGAAAATATTTTTATAGAGAATATCTCATTGTCCAGTATTTCCAGATACATTAGTGAATTCTTACAGCATTGTGGTGTGTATTAAGTACACACTTTTTTTACTTTCCACTGAAAAATTTTGTCACTTCTGCCTTTACTTGTGAGTTCATCCGCTATTTAATATCTGCTGTGGTTACTGGGGTAGAGGCTCCTTTCAGAAGGTGCTTCTACCCAGTTCTCTCCTTGACTGGTGCTGTCCTTCCTTTGGGGCCAGGGGCCAAAAAAGAGACCGATTGCTGCTGAGTACACGTTCTATTCCCCACACAAACCCCTCCTTTCTCTTCAGTTCAGTTTGTGACTTTCTCTCACCCATGCCCAGCTCTCTCAAAAGGAAAAGCCTGTATGAAGAATAACCATCAAAAGCCAAGTCACATTCTTCCAACAGAAGTTCAGTCTGTGATCAACATGATTGGTTCTTCAAGGCATTTATTTCCTTAAGAGTGGAAGAATAAGAACTTATATTTTTCAAGGATTGGTAATACCTCATTACTTCTATATAGTAAAACATCTTTGGGGCTATTCCCCAAACAGTGAAGGTTTAAACTTTGAAAAAGTCCTGTCAATTACCAGTCTATTTTATGTATCATGGTTTTGCTGATGATTTTATTTGAGGGGGGGAAATGTTTTGGGAGAAACACTTAAAAAGTCCTGGATTAGTTAATCCTCAGGTCCTTCGTTATTATTATATGATTTTAGAAAGGAAGAAAAAGAACATAAAAGAGGGGAAAGAAGGAAACTGGGGAAAAACTTCAGTATTAATCTCCATAACAATGGAATGAGGTAGGTGTCATTATCCTCAGAGGCAGATCCAGCTTTTCTGGGACTTGAAGATAATATAATTTGGAGGCTATTGCTAAGAAAAAAAGAATATTCATATACAAATGAAAGTGTAGGGATGAAAATGGGCCGTGGAAATGTGCTTGGAAGTCATTCCTAGACCAGGACACCAGCAATAACTTCACAATATACAGACATGATTCTCAGACCATATAAATACAGTCATTAAATCCAACTTTACTGTATCCCTCACTTCCCCTCAGCCACGCAGCAAAGATGCTCAAGGCTACTCCAAAGTTCCCCAACACGTGATGGGGGAAAGAGGGAGTGAAAAGAGACACGGTCTTGGCTCACTGCAGTTAAGACATCTTTGTACAATTTATGTAAATATACGATCATGTGAACATAGTAAAGGCCTTGAGCTGTACTCGATAGATTCAGAGTGAATTCCCTCTGACTATCCCCAGGTTACAAATGAAGAAACTAAGGCTCTGAAGGATTTAGTGAATTACCAAAGTCACATGGCTTGTCGATAAGTGGACACCTGGACTCCACAGGTGCTCTGCCTTTCCAGGTTATGTTATGTCTGCAGTCCAGCACAAACACCTATTGCCCGATCTGCTTTGGGGGTGCCACTTACTTTGAATAGTTCAAACATCTCACTGAACAAATTCTTCACTAAGAAAAAAGGAAAAAGATATGTATCTTCTTTACATGACAAGGTGTGTGGTAGGTGGGGAAGAACTCTTGAGTGATAAATGAGAATTTAGATAATTAGGCTATTGTAGTGCTGGGCTTTGGCCATTGTGCCAAGAAATTCTAATTAGACGCCACTTCTGTGGTAGAGCCATTTTAAACTAAGATATAGCCCTGGTAAAAATACTTGATAGTCCTCTTTTCCCTCTTAGGGTTTCAAAGTACACGTGGACCTGAGCTACCCGAAACTCTGAAAAAGGGTCATGAGGAGATGCTGTGCTATTGGCTCTTGATTCCAGGCATGTTCATTTTCTGGCCCCAAACTATTATCTTGTTTGATTTTTCTATTACCCAGCCAGTTGCCAGATGACTTCATCTGAATCACCAGGGATCAAGTGAAATACCACATATACAGCATCTAGCATTGTTCCATTTCTTTTCCTTTGGTGAACACAGAAAGGCCAAACTCATTTTAATCATTAAACACAATATGAGAAGGGTAGAAAATATTCTTTTAAAGCGTTCTATGCTTTCCAAGATCAAATAGAAATATATTGAGTATAACCGACGTTTTGAATACTTCACACTCTGCTCACCTTACCTTATTTTGCACAACTGAAAATTGGCCATATTGATTTCTTGCCCAATATACAGTGAAACCTCATTTATCTGACATCATTTGGGAATGAGCCCTTCATAGAACCATAGAGTTTTAGTGCTTGAGAAGACCTGAGCTGTCTAATGTAGCTCCTTCATTGTGAATAATTATAATAATTATAACAACAACCATGGCTACTTGAGCCCTTACGATAAATCATATTCTCTGCTGAGTGCTTTTGCAAGCAATATGCCATCTGTTTTTCACAGTAAGCCTATGAGGTATGTATTATTCTTTCCATTTTATAAATAAGCACACTGAGGCCTAGAGAGAGTAAAATAACTGAAGGCTACATAGCTTAAAAGTAATGAAGCTGAGATTGTATTTGAGCCCATGGCCCCTGTTTTTTAGCCACGATGTTACACCAGCTCCAAGAATCCAATATGGAAACATCTTACTCAAAGTCACTCACTTATTTAGCATCAATTACTAGACCAGAACTTGGGTCTCCTACCTATTATCACATTCCCTCTATATCACACACACTCTAACATAATTGGATCTTTAATATAAATGAATTGATGATAAACTATTTTCCTTCCTTTAAGCACTAAGACTCATTTTATTTTAAATATTTTCAGTGAAAATCATTCTAAAAGTTACTGCACAGTTTTCTGCCTCCTTAATCACACTACATTAAACATAAGTGCCATTTCTTGCTGACTCAAGTTTTATAATTACCTACGTCAATCATTGGAATATGTTGTAAAGGCAAGAGAGTCACACCAAATGATATCAGAAAACTTTGTTTCATTGACTTGTTGGTTTCCCTTTTTATAAACTATGACTCTTTACTGTATTATTACTTGGGATGTCACACTGCTATTGTGCAATTTCAAACTGTACTTCTTGTTCAGACACACAAATAAAATTATTCTTTATATGTTATAGGTTGGGAAACAATACAGGCAGGCTTGTTTACATTGGGTATTTGAAAAATGAAACAAAACAAATATGACCAGTAGGAGTTGTCTTCCTGTAGGAGGTATTAAGCTGCTTTCTGAAGGATTAAGTGGAGGAAGCCAGGAGAGGCCAGGGAGA
This sequence comes from Tursiops truncatus, assembly GCF_011762595.2. Lineage (NCBI taxonomy): Eukaryota > Metazoa > Chordata > Mammalia > Artiodactyla > Delphinidae > Tursiops > Tursiops truncatus. The sequence continues at coordinate 97,133,665 of NC_047042.1, read as the reverse complement.
GGGCTGTAAAAGCAAAGAAATAGGATGTGCAAAGGCTCAGAGGCCAGAGTATGATGCTCTGGGAAGGGGGTGGACTCCTGAGTGATTGAAGTCAAGAGTTCAAGACAAGCAAGTAGGAGGAGTTGGGACTAGAATCAACCAGGGACCAGGTCTTCAAAGAACTGGTGCTTGAAATCAAGGACTTTGACTGAGTCTGAGGGGTATCTGCAGGAGTTTAAAGAAGCAGAATGAGATGATCAAGTTGTATTAAGAATTCCCTTTGGCTATGATAGGAAGACTGGACATGAAGACCAATTATAAGGCCATGGCATGGTTTTGAAATAAGATCCTCTCAGTAGCAATCAGTATCCTCATTTCTGTGATGAGAAGGGAGAAACAATGCTGAAGACCTCTCCCACTCTAAAACCCTCTAATTCTGGGATTCTGTTAGCTTATGATTCTTTCCTAATACATGGCCAATGCTACGCAAAGAAATACGCTTTTGACTTGGTTTAGGTATCTTCCTCTCTGCTTGACTGCAGCTGGAAGCTGATATCGTCACTACATTGGAGTCATAAAGCAACCGTCGTTGGCTTTTAAGGCTGTTCTGACATTGATTTACTCTCCTGATCTGTACAGACATAAAGATTTATGATGACTAGGGTAAGCACAGCCCAGGTCAGTGTTCTAAAATCTCAATTTGTTTGGTCATCCAGTAATATTCTGAGATTATCCTAGTGGCTTCTCAACAGGGTGCTAGTTGATGGGCAGTGTCATTGTTAATCCTGGCCTCTGACCCCGGAACAGTTTGACTGTTGGCTGGCTTCCCTATTTATGTGCTCTGTAAGCTTGAGCACATCACCTAACCTACAGCAGCTCAGTTCCCTTATCTGCAGAAGGAGGGTTGTAATATTATCTTTCCCAAAGTTTTGTGAGTTGTGAACATTTAGTGTCCTGTACTTACTGAGTTTTGCATTAGTTCTAACTATTGTTGTTTTAGCTATTATGGTCCTGAGGACCATTGCTCTGGAAGTGAAAAGGTCCTGTAAAGTGCTAAAGATAGATGGGAATTCAGCTTACATTTTTTTGATGTGTATATATATATTTTTTTTTTTAATTTTTTTTCCTTTGACGTAACTAAAGAACATACTGGCTTCTCAATTCAGACCTAATTTATAATCATTCTTAAATCAGAAGGAACATTCTAGGTAAAACCTAAAACCAATATTAAGTCCAAAGCTGACATCATTCAGCCTCTTGTGTAAGCAGTTCCATTGACAGACAGCTCACAGTCTTGGAAGAAAACAGACTAGTTTTTAAGAGTTCTAATTGTTCCTAAGTTCTTCTTACACTGAGCTGAAACTGGACCGTATATTACCACAGATCCTAATTCTTCCCTTTGGTTACCCAGAAAAAGCCAAATACTCCTTTCCCATGATATAGACTATTTTTAATTTAATTGCATGATTCTTTGAAATTTAAGATTTAGTCCTCATGAAAACATAAGGCATTCCTAAATGCTATCAATATTAGTTACTTGTAAGCAGGACTAACCCTAACTAAACTTGCAAACTAGTTCTCAATTACCCCCTATTGTCCCATAATGTCACTCCAGGGCACTCCTGCACAGTTGGTATAATTTTCCTCTAAAGCAATTCTTTCCTTCTTCTCAGATTAATACCCCAACCCCCAATAAATCTCTAATTAGCTTTTCACTCAGTTTTTTAGTATTTGCCACAGAGATAAAGAGTTCTGATAAGCTAATTCCTATTACAATGTGAACAGCCCCAGACGAATTTCCCTCATTTTCTTTACAAGACTGTGCTTTGGGAGGCAATATACTCTTGCTTGCCACTGGTAAATTTCAGGCTTTGGGGCATACAGATGAAAAAGAGTATTTAAAGGCCAGTGGCTTCCCAGCTACCAAGGGGCTAATTATTAGAGGCTCAACACTTTTAAGACCCAGACTCAGGCAGATAATTGTGAGAAAGGGGAGGGAGCTTGGGGAGATGACCACCCAGGTGAAAGAAAATAGCTCCATGAGCAATCTTCTTTGGTCACAGTCTATTATCAATTCACCAACTGAAAAGGAAGACAGCTATTTAGAGGACAATTAAAGAAAGAAAAAAACACATTCCTTTCATTAACTATAAAGCCTTTAGTTGATGAAACTAAGGTAGTGAAAAAGAGTTAAAATATACAGGAAAAAACTGGCCTGCAGGTGATATCAGCTCCTTTAGTTGAGTATTACAGAATTTGTTTTTACTCTCTTTTCCCCTGAAAACATAAAAATACAGACTTCTCTATGAAAACTCAAAGATAGGGAGGCAATTTCTTTTTTATTGACTTACTAACAGGGTTACTGTCACCATAGGAGACAAGTGGAAAGAGTCTGAAAAGATGTGCCCTTCACATAATTGTCAGCAACAGGAAATTTTCCTTGATTGACAACCACAGTTTATTCCTCATTCTTAAACTATCGCTTGACTTTTAGGTTACCTAGATTTTGATTTTCTTATGCTAATCATTTTTCAGTCTTTTTTTTCTTAAATTTGACTTTCATCATTGTGAGGAGCTGTCTGTGGAAAGGTCTTACCGGGTTCGTGTAAATATTTGTCCAGAAAATCAGAATCAAGGAAAAAATCACTAACTCGCTTTTCTGGGAGATTTATGGAGGTCTGTAAATGAACTTCTGGAAATTCATACCAGAAGAAATGATGAAAGAAATAGAAAAATTACATCTAAGAAATCTGCTGTTAGCATCTAGCATGTGCTATATACAGTGTTAGGTGCCATCATGAAAATAGGATAAATGTTAAACATTGTCCTTCCTGGCAGCCCATTTTACATAGTAGTCATTTGCTGAGTCAAAGCATAAACTCCTAAGTCAGCCCAAAGCTATATGACATGGATCTCCGGATGCCTGGAAAACCAAAAACATGTTGGAAGAGGCACATGTGTTTCTGTAAAACTGTTTAAAGTTTTTAATTTTTATTTTAAGTGAATAAAAATCCCACATGGCCTAGATCACTATCCTGTAATTAAGGAGCGCGTGGGCTGTATTTGTACTGGGGATTTCTTCAGTGCAAAACTATGGCAACTGTTGCAGTTTCATTTAAAAAAGGGCAAAGGGAGCCTTATACCTAAGTAAGGTCACATGATGGCATTTTCTGGAGAACCTGCTTGATAGTAGTAGTCATTAGCACATTTACATGAGAATAAACACTTTGCTTTGGTGAAACATTATGTGTCAATAAATTAACATTGATCAGTTGAAATTAGGTTTGTCATTGGTTTATATTTAATTTTTAAGTTTGTTTTCTTTTATGATTTTATGACAGCTGTAAGCATAAAGACTTATTCATATAAAGATATAAATATACACATGTGTATATTTATATATATTAATATATATATTTATATATTGAAATTTTAGTTATTTGAAAAATACTAGTAGAGAGTGTGATTGTTTGAGGCCACCTATTAGAAAGGCTATAACTGTGTTTTCCATACAGCATTCAATGCGGGACTACTTCTATATGCTTCTTCCAAGTTTGGGTGTCTATGATGTAAAGTGCTAAAGTGTGTGCTGTGAGAGGTCAGAGTAGGGAGCTCTCAGTGTGGGCTGGGTTTCTAATGAAACAAGGCATGCAGGAAACTGGTTGGATCTTAACTAAAGGGCTGGATTTAGAAAGATGAAGAGAAGAGGGGAAAGTGTGCAATCTTGCACGTGGACAGACACCTGGCATGTAAATGGGATGACACGGTGGGAGGGGAGGCCTCATCTCTAGGAACAGGTTTCAGGCAGTTGGAGGCTGTACTCAAGGCCTGGGGAGGGAGCAGCAGGTGGGATGAGCCACTGTAGGTCTCGAAAAGGAATGTGACTGGATCAGGCAGAAGTTTAGGACTGTGGTCTAGTGGCAGAGAAGATGCATTAGAGACAACGTGAAGTCAGAGAACACAGTCCTGTAGGAAGACCCTGAGCACCAGGACAAGGGAGTGGCATCCTGTTGACTGTTTTCCCAACACAGGTTAAGATTCTATTTGCTTGTTTGTTTTTCTTCTCTCCGACTAGAAAGGAGTTCCATGAGGGTAGGGACATTATGTGTATTGTCTCACTGCTGCATTCCCAGGACCCTGTGCATGGTAGATTCTCAATAATACTTGTCGAATGAGTAAATAAATGAAAACATAAATGAACTTATGCAGATGAGGAATAAATTGGAAAGACATTTCAAAGAAGGAATTTATTTCTAAAGTACTGGAAAAAGAAACATGACAGGGCTTCCCTGGTGGTGCAGTGGTTGAGAATCTGCCTGCTAATGCAGGAGACGCGGGTTCGAGCCCTGGTCTCAGAGGATCCCACGTGCCGCGGAGCAACTGGGCCCATGAGCCACGGCTGCTGAGCCTGTGCGTCTGGAGCCTGTGCTACGCAACAAGAGAGGCCGCGATAGTGACAGGCCCGCGCACCACGATGAAGAGTGGCCTGCGCTTGCCACAACTAGAGATAGCACTCGCACAGACATGAACACCCAACACAGCAAAAAAATAAATAAAATTAATAAACTCCTACCCCCGCCAAAAAAACATGACATTTTAGTCTCATCTTAAACTTAATAAAATGTAGTAATTTTAAAAGCTACCTTATAAGAAACAAGAAACATCTCAAATAACAACCTAACCTTACACCTAAAGCAATCAGAGATAGAAGAACAAAAGAACCCCAAAGTTAGCACAAGGAAAGAAATCATAAAGATCAGATCAGAAATAAATGAAAAAGAAATGAAGGAAACGACAGCAAAGATCAATAAAACTAAAACCTGGTTCTTTGAGAAGAAAAACAAAATTGATAAACCATTAGCCAGACTCATCAAGAAAAAAAGGGAAAAGACTCAAATCAACAGAATTAGAAATGAAAAAGAAGTAACAACTGACACTGCAGAAAAAGGATCATGAGAGATTACTACAAGCAACTATATGCCACTAAAATGGACAACCTGGAAGAAATGAACAAATTCTTAGAAATGCACAACCTTCTGAGACTGAGCCAAGAAGAAATAGAAAATATGAACAGACCAATCACAAGCTCTGAAATTGAAACTGTGATTAAAACTCTTCCAACAAACAAAAGCCCAGGACCAGATGGCTTCACAGGCAGATTCTATCAAACATTTAGAGAAGAGCTAACACCTATTCTTCTCAAACTCTTCCAAAACACAGTAGAGGGAGAAACACTCCCAAACTCATTCTCTGAGGCCACCATCATCCTGATACCAAAACCAGACAAAGAGGTCACAAAGAAAGAAAACTACAGGCCAATATCACTGATGAGCACAGATGCAAAAATCCTCAACAAAATACTAGCAAACAGAACCCAACAGCACATTAAAAGGATCGTACACATTGATCAAGTGAGGTTTATCCCAGGAATGCAAGGATTCTTCAATATATGCAAGTCAATCAATGTGATACACCATATTAACAAATTGAAGCATAAAAACCATATGATCATCTCAATAGATGCATAGAAAGCTTTTGACAAAATTCAACACCCATTTATGATAAAAACCCTGCAGAAAGTAGCCATAGAGGGAACTTACCTCAACACAATAAAGGCCAACTATGACAAACCCAAAGCCAACATCGTTCTCAATGCTGAAAAACTGAAACCATTCGCACTAAGGTCAGGAAGAAGACAAGGTTGCCCCCTGTCACCACTATTATTCAACATAGTTTTGGAAGTTTTAGCCACAGCAATCAGAGAACAAAAAGAAATAAAAGGAATCCAAATCAGAAAAGAAGAAGTAAAGCTGTCACTGTTTGCAGATGACATGATACTATACATAGAGAATCCTAAAGATGCTACCAGAAAACTACTAGAGCTAATCAATGAATGTGGTAAAGTAGCAGGCTACAAAATTAATGCACAGAAATCTCTTGCATTCCTATACACTAATGATGAAAAATCTGAAAGTGAAATTAAGAAAACACTCCCATTTACCACTGCAACAAAAAGAATAAAATACCTAGGAATAAAGCTACCTAAGGAGACAAAAGCCCTGTATGCAGAAAAGTATAAGACACTAATGAAAGAAATTAAAGATGACACAAACAGATGGAGAGATGTTACTGGATTGAAAGAATCAATATTGTGAAAATGACTATAGTACCCAAAGCAATCTACAGATTCAGTGCAATCCCTATCAAACTACCACTGGAATTTTTCACAGAATTAGAACAGAAAACTTCACAATTTGTATGGAAGCACAAAAGACCCCAAATAGCCAAAGCAATCTTGAGAACGAAAAATGGAGCTGGAGGAATCAGGCTCCCTGACTTCAGACTATACTACAAAGCTACAGTAATCAAGACAGTATGGTACTGGCACAAAAACAGAAATATAGATCAATGGAACAGGATAGAAAGCCCAGAGATAAACCCACACACATATGGTCACCTTATCTTTGATAAAGGAGGCAAGAATATACAGTGGAGAAAAGACAGCCTCTTCAATAAGTGGTGCTGGGAAAACTGGACAGCTACATGTAAAAGAATGTAATTAGAACACTCCCTAACACCATACACAAAAACAAACTCAAAATGGATTAAAGATCTAAATGTAAGGCCAGACACTATCAAACTCTTAGAGGAAAACATAGGCAGAACACTCTATGACATAAACCACAGCAAGATCCTTTTTGACCCACCTCCTAGAGAAATGGAAATAAAAACAAAAATAAACAAATGGGACCTAATGAAACTTCAAAGCTTTTGCACAGCAAAGGAAACCATAAACAAGACGAAAAAACAACCCTCAGAATGGGAGAAAATATTCGCAAATGAAGCAACTGACAAAGGATTAATCTCCAGAATTTACAAGCAGCTCATGCAGCTCAATATCAAAAAAACAAACAACCCAATCCAAAAATGGGCAGAAGACCTAAATAGACACTTCTCCAAAGAAGATATACAGATTGCCAACAAACACATGAAAGAATGCTCAACATCATTAATCATTAGGGAAATGCAAATCAAAACTACAATGAGATATCATCTCACACCGGTCAGAATGGCCATCATCAAAAAATCTACAAACAATAAATGCTGGAGAGGGTGTGGAGAAAAGGGAATCCTCTTGCACTGTTGGTGGGAATGTAAATTGATACAGCCACTGTGGAGAACAGTATGGAGGTTCCTTAAAAAACTAAAATTAGAACTACCATACGAACCAGCGATCCCACTACTGGGCATATACCCTGAGAAAACCATAATTCAAAAAGAGTCATGTACCACAATGTTCATTGCAGCTCTATTTACAACAGCCAGGACATGGAAGCAACCTAAGTGTCCATGAACAGATGAATGGATAAAGAAGATGCAGCACATATATAGAATGGAATATTACTCAGCCATAGGAAGAAATGAAATTGAGTCACTTGTAGTGAGGTGGATGGACCTAGAGTCCGTCATACAGAGTGAAGTAAGTCAGAAAGAGAAAAATAAATACCGTATGCCACATGTCTCCTGGGGGTTAAAATCATTCCTGTTGAGGACCACGGTTCTACAAGATGCCTAAAAATTAGGTTGAGCTTCCATGTTGAGGGGGAATTGTATAAGTCTGCAAGGTAGAAAGTGAAGGGCAACACTGATCTCTTTAAACCACTGAATAGCTGACTAACTTAATAGTGGTGCTATTAAGTCCTCTGAACCTCCATTTCTTCATCTGTAAATGATGATAAAAATGAAAGGGTATAATGCTAGTTATGGTAGTTTTGGTTAAATTAGTATTAATAGTTAATGCTTACTGTGTAATTGTATCTGCAGTAAATGTTAACTATTACTACCAGTACGACTGAAGCCAGTAGAGTTGTGACTATAATCAGAACCATTGTTACCAGTTTAGTGGTGCCTGCTGTGCCTGGTTATCATTGACAGAATGGGGTAAGGGATAAGTGATTTTAAAAAATAACCATTAGAGGGCTTCCCTGGTGGCGCAGTGGTTGAGAATCTGCCTGCCAATGCAGGGGACAGGGGTTCGAGCCCTGGCTCGGGAGGATCCCACATGCCGCAGAGCAACTAAGCCCGTGCGTCACAACTACCGAAGCCCGTGTGCCGAGAGCCCGCGCACTGCAATGAAGAGTAGCCCCCGATCTCTGCAACCAGAGAAAGCCCGCGCACAGCAATGAAGACCCAATGTAGCCAAAGATAAAAATTAAAAAAAAAAAATAAATAAATAATCATTAGAGAGTATTCCCTTAAGCATGAAGATTGAACATGTGAACTTCTTTTTTACTTGTCAGCAGACTTTAAAAGATTTAATTCAATTTTACAAATACTATACCCTTCTCTTATTTCTGCATCACTAAAAAATGTGTACGATGAGTATTTGTCCCTTCTGCTGATTCTTTTTTCTCATTTTCACGAAGTTTACGGAGATCAGTTCTGGGAAGAATTTACTCCAAAGGCTTCAATTACAAAGGGAGGGCACTTATGTAGAAATAATCAGATTATTGATTGTTTTGATCATTCGGTAACCTTTTAGAATTTTAGGCACAGAGGCAACTTAACACTCTTGTCTTTGAGCTTACAATGAGAATGAAAATCATTTAGTATAACTGTCCTTTTTTTTTTTTTAAGATCAAACTAAGAGAAAAGAACACCCCCAAACAAACTGGATTCTAGCTATGGTTTTGTCATTATTATCTATGTGATCTTGGACATATCATTTAAACTGTTTCAGCCTAAGTATCGTAAGTAAAATAGGAGTGATACCCTTTTGTCTCCTTAAGTTTTTATGAGAAACAAATAAATTTGTATATGAAAAACTGCTTTAGGAATCCTAGTACTTAGTACAAAAGTAAAGTACTATTATTGTCATCACCACCACCGTCACCGCCATCCCAGTTATCATTAATAATACACTGAATATTCTGAATACCTTGCTTGAATAAATATGTTAACACTGATAGGCAGGGAGACAGCTAAACTCTTATCAGACAGGGGCCTTTTCACCCCCAGGTGAGTCCTACAATTTCCTAGTGATTGGAATAATTTTTTCTGTGTTCAGCAACATAATGGAACATTATGGAAGTAGTCAGAAAAAAACTGTATCCAGCATATATCATTTTGCGCTCTGCTGACAAGAGATAAATTTATGTCCTCCTTGAAAGCTCTAATAATAAAATTGTGCTGGCATTAAATTTTTATTTTATGGAAACCTGTAGCCCTAACACATGAAAAATATACAAATATACTTTGATTTTTTATTAAAACTTGACTCTTTTGATTCCCTGGATTTTGCTTTGGAAGAAGGTGATAACATCACCATAAGCGTTCAATTTAAAATAACATTGTTACTCTGCTCAGGGAATAGGCTGTGATGGGAATAGTTCTCTGAAAAAGCCACAGTGTTATGGTGTAGCCTCATGATTATATCTGAGAGGGCAGAGACCTTGTCTCTGGTGTTAACTGCTCATAATGCGGGGTGCACTGCCTGTAATACAGTGATATGAATGAATGAATGAACAAACAATGGGAGGAAGGTAGGAAGGGACCAAGGGAAGGAGGAAGGATCCTCTCTTTATGCGCTGGGGTGCACTTTGAAAAGCCAAAATGGATCACCAGAACCTATATAAATATTGGTCAAATGTATTTGCTAACTTTTATGTCCACTGGGAAAGAGAAAGCTGACCTTTTCATTGAGAACCATATGTATAACATCAGTCCAAATTGTCCAGTATACCTTTGCATGATATGGTGCCATTAAACTCAGAATCTACAAAATCTCAACAGTATAATGTAGAAGATGCTAATATATTCACATTTTCCTGCACTGATCGGTTCTGAAATGGACACAGCTCTTTTCCATTTTAAGATTAGCATAACTTTCTTACACATTACTCCACCTCTACCCTAAAAGGCAGTTTCAGAACTGTGACCTGGCTCTGTTTTTCTGCTTATCTAATAGCTTTCAGACAGCTACTATGTTATGTGGTACGTTTTGGGCTCATCCAATGTGTCATTAAAAAAAGCACAGATGATATCCCTACTTGTCCCTCCATCTGGTTGTTTGGTAGAATACTGATTTGCTCTAGTTGGTACTGTAGTAAGTTTACATATGAAGTTAACTCTCCAGCTCTCTCCCAAGCCCATTCTTTCTGCATTTACACGTCCTTCTACCTACTCCCATTCGTGTGGGTCAATCTGGGTCCCTTCACCAGGAATACAGAATTGTTACTAAAAGACAGAAGTCAGTCTTTCTTTACTAGACTAGGAACATGTAAGATGCACACAAAGCTGGTGTGTGTCTGCACACACACGTGTGTGTGAGCGCACGCATGTGTGTGAAGAGGAGAGAGGGAGGGAGAATGAGATGCTGGCCCACTGAGGTCAGACGAATTAGAGACAGAACGAGCCTTTAGTGTTCCAAATCCTTTCTGGGCCCTTCTATGCCCTCGTGTGCCATGATTCACACCTGCATCCTTAGAAAGCCTATCAGAGTGGTCTTAGCACAAAGAACGTTTTGTTACTGGCAACCAAAATGATCTTGACTAGTCCAGTTTGCCTTACAGCCATGATGCTGGTAAATGAGGAAACCCAACTTTATTTTTCTTTTATCCTTTCAGCATACCTCCGAGTTCAGGCGTCACTGAGGTTGAATTACTACTTATGTACAATGACAGCTTCTACCTCAAGCACTTGCCTCCCATCACAGACCCTCCTGGGCTCACAGGCAGCCTGCTTAGCCGCATCAGCCAGAAAGGGTGTGAGAGTTAATGTTCTCAGAGTCCACTCTGAGCCAGTGGTGGACAGAGTCAGTGAATAAATGCCCCAGCGTCCCCATGTACCAAAAGGTTCCTCAGAGACTCTCCAGGGGATTGCGCCCCAATGATGACCACAGTCACTCACTTCTCAATGTACCTTTTGTTATTTTATCTCACCCTTGTCTCATCATCTCCACTCCTTCTCTTGGGCTTCGTAGGATAACCTCCCAAGTAAACTACCTCCAGCCAAGTCCGGTTTCAGGAACTGGTCTGGGGAGAACCCAAACTATGACAAAAGCCATTTCCTGTCATGAAAGGGCTTCATAAGGGGACTGGATTGTTATATGGCTAACACCTGCTATGCACTCGTGCGCCTACCTAGTCTCACCTGACACCACAGAGTAAGAGAGAAGACCTGGGCCATTATAACAAATTCTGCTACATAACGTGGCCTCTGTTATAGTCCTATAATGACTCTTAGAACACATTTTTAAAAATTCATTGACAGTTTGCATTATTTGGGGGAATTCTATACAGTATACATACATTTCTTTGTGAGAAATGTTATACATGTGATTATACTTTAGATAACTGATACTTTATACAAATGGAGAGTATACAGAGAAGACTTACACTGCACTTGAAATTTTGCACCTTTTTACTTTTAAGACCTGGGTATGATCTCTAAAATTCCTGAGCCTTGGATTTCTGAGCTATAAAATGTGGAAAGAAATACCTGTCTCGCATGGGACTCAGAAGTGTAGTGTTCTATTTGTTCAACAATTGATGGTACCTAAATGATAAGAAAAAATTCATGGCATATATTTTAAGAGAATAAATAGAAGTATATATTAAAAAAAAAAAGTCCAAAAAACCCCACATGAGCTATTTGGAAACACCTTTATTCTATCTCTTACCACTTTGACATACTGGTGAAGAACATTAATCACAGGCACAAAATTCTTCCATCTTCACCAGTTAGGCTAGTTTTATCTACCATGCCTGAACTCAAAGAAGTTTCACTTTCATTTAAAAGGCTAATTGATTTGGTGAGCACACACTGAAATGCCTCTCAGAATGCATTGACCTATATACCCCAGGTTCTAATTCTTACTAATGTTCAAGGCAAAAATGAACATTAGCCTTGAAAATCATGACCGTGTTAAAAATCATTCCTTCGAGCAATGTGCACTGAGCCATTATCAGAGTATTCAAGTTGATTTTACATATATATAGATAAATATGTCACTTGTCACCCTTGTAAGTCAAGCTTTACCTCAAGCTTGATATCTATATTCCAGACAGGCTGATTATAGGATATTTTCCATTGGCTGCTAGAACATTAGTGCTAGAAGGGATCACAGACACTATTTAATTTCCTCCTACCTTCTTAGTTTGCAAGGAAAAAAAAAAGCCCAAAGAAATGAAGTTATTTGTCCAAAGTCACACTGTGACTTAGATGAAGAACCACGTTAAGGATCTAGGTAGCTCTGTAATGCTTTCCAAAATCATTTTCTAAAGCATGTTCTGTGGAACACTGGTCCCTTAAGATTCTGTAATCCCCGGTCCCTCAAGAAAAGATTTCTGTCGTAAAATAATCTGGGGAAACAACATACATGTTGGAACATTAAAGAGTCCTTAAATTGCTGTAGAAAAAGAATGTATTTACTGACCTAACTTGGTCACAGGAATTTATTTTCTCCCCAGGTACAACCTTGTTATGTTAGGAAGTGCTGCCCTATTAAATTAAGACCTTCCAGGATAAAGCTAAAGGACTTAGGTTTAAGGTATCAGACTTTGTATCAGCAGCTTCTGCCTGCGCACCCAGCTATACCCCTGCCAGTCCTGCATCCCCTCCAGACATTTCAGCCATCCTAGTTCTCCCAGTGCGATAGCATCTCACTTCTTCTTTCAAATGCACTTTTTATCCACTTGGGAAATCTTTCAAGGTCTGTGCAAGTTGGTTTGTATTCTCTCCTCTCTCTCTGTTTCTCTGTCTATTTCTTACACACACACACACACACACACACACCATTTGCCATTTGCTTAGGACAGGATATGTTCTTTGTTCTTTTGACCTAGAAAATATAGGTCCCTGATTCTCAACTTACATTAATATAAGAATATGTTACATAAAAACATATGTATGTTAAAAAATGAGTAAGGATGAACTATTCCTTAATATAGTCTGTCCCCAGTTGCTCTCAAGTCTGCCAGAAATGCCAGTCAAAGAGATCAGCAAGTGTAGCTGCCAGTCCCTGACCATTCCTGCTATCTGAATTCCACCAACAGAGTAGAAAGAGGCTGAGCATGAGTCTTCAGGGACTCTTCGGGGATAGGAAGGGGACACTGAAAATGACATATTAGTAGAAGAAATAAATAGGTTAGTGAATTAGAATTTTCTGGAAATTAAAAAAATATCTCGTAGAAAGGTTAAATTCTCAGTGGTATTCAAATACTCTTGACAAGTTTTGTGCAACAGTAAGCTTGAGTTACTTTCTCTCAGGAACAGATGGAAAAACTACCATCAAATGCATCATTTCATTCTGATATTCCTCCTCCACAGTAGTTAAGTATCAGTGCCTGTGCCCTGGCAACTTAGAGGAAATCACCTTTGCATGTCTTCACCTAGTAGACAAAGTCTGAAGTTGATGACAGGAAGGAAGAAACCTAGGAGATGGCACACACAGGTCTGTTATGTCTTCCTTCCAAGTATGTTGTTTAAAGGGCAGAAGTGGTGAATAAAATCGTTCTGCTGAGAACACTAATGTAAAGTAGGAACGCTCTCTGGTTCTATTTGATGTGATGTTGTACAGGGAGCTGTAAGACACAAAGTTGTTCCTATGGAATCTCTCTCTCCTTGGAGGCATTGATCTGAAATATTATGGACATAACATTAACATTCTAAACACATCATCAATCACCATACTGACTGCCAAATATGTGAGTTCATGAGAAAATTAACTGAGTTTTCACACTCTGGCTTTCCACACTCCTATTATTTTGTCCTAAAATACAGTCACTGCACTCTTGGGAAAGCAATGAGAAAAGGAAGCAAATGAGAAGGAAATAAAGAATTTAAAAAGTGAACAGATTTGAAACTAAAAAAAAACCCAAAACAACCCCATGTACTAATAATATTGAGAAATCTTCAGATATGGAAGAAAAGTTCCCTCCAATGAGAAAAATGTTGACCTAAGGGTCCTTCTAAAAATTTTATGGTTCTTGGATGGTCATGATGCTTTCTAATTTCTGCTTGTGCCACATAGTGAGAAAATGTTCAATTTTAGGAGTTTATTCTTCTTTAAAATTATCACAAATTACAACTTAATGTTTGTGGGAGGCAGAATAATGCCCCCCAAAGATGTCATCCCATAATCCCAGGAACCTATGACTATTTTGCCTTTCCTGGCTAAAGGGAATTTGCAGATGTGATTAAGTTAAGGATCTTGCAGTGGGAGGTTATCCTGGGTTATCTGGATGAGCCTAATATAAACACAGGGATTCTTACAAGTGAAAGAGGGAGGCAGGCAGTCAGTATCAAAGTGATAAGATGTGAGAAAGACTGGACCAACCATTGCTGGCTTTGAAGATGGAGGAAGGGTCCCCAAGCCCAGGAACAGAGGTGGCCTCTGGAAGCTGGAAAAAACAAGGGAAGAGATTCTCCCTTAGAGCCTCCAGAAGGAATGCAGCCCTGTTGATGCTTTGGTTTTTATCCAGTGAGATCCATTTCAAACTTCTAACTCACCAGACTGTAAAATAATGAATTCTTGTTGTTTTAAGCCACTAAGGTTGTGGTAATGTGTTACAGCAGCATTTAAAAATCTAACACTTTAATTTTTAATTAAATAAGGTCTCCTTTAAAGGAGGTTGACAATGAAGACTCTGATAATGAAATGAAAGCACAGCATCTAAGGCTGGAAACAAGGCTGGCCTCCTCCGTTCAGTGCTGGGCATTTCCGTATTTATGAAATTTATAAGAATACTTAAGAGAGCACACCATACAACTCTGCCCACTTGAAGACCTGAAGGAAAGTTTCTGGCACAGAAAAACACTGGCCTTTTCACAGAGGTAGTTTTCCTACGTTTGTGTGCTGGACTGCAAAAGCCAAAGGTGGTGCGAGAGGGGTGACAGAAGAGGCCACCAAAATCTGGGCCGTGCCAGAGAAAGATCAGCATCCCAGCATCCCTCTGTTTCCTTCTCCTTTATCCTCTGCTTACAGGCTCTGTCTCCCATCTTCTCTCACTCACTTTTTTCTCTCCCTCTCTTCACATTCTCTTCTTTTTTCTTTCTGACTTCTTAACTTGGCCATCATTTGGTTTTAGTTAATTTAGTTAAATTCAACCTTACTAGTTCTATTTATCCAAAAAGTTTCATTTCCTTATGTTCAATATATTTTTCATTCCTTTTCAATTATGATCTCTTGAAGCTATAAAAGTTATTTTTAAATGTCTTTCCATTTTTTGTGCTTAATTTTAATGGTAACTACCAAAAATGAAATTTGCTTTTGATAAGTTGACATATATATGAATTGAAAAAGAAAGAAACAGAAAATGCATCAAAGCAGATAACAGTGGGTATTTCTAGAAGGTGACGTAATGGATGTGACTCTTTTTCCTTTTTTATTCTTTCCAGTTTTTCCACATTACATATCTCATCTTGAAATAATATTTTTTCTAAAGAGACAATATATCTTTTTTTAACAAACTAAGATGACTGAAAAGAAGAACTCCCCAAATCCCCCCAAAAGACCCTGTCCCCTTAATACCATTTAATCTTACTTTTAAATCCCTTTTTAGGATTTGAAATCTAAGTTTCTGGGACATGATTAAACATTTTAACAAAGAAACAACCAATGAAAAATAAACTGAGAGAAGGTTCTTATTCCATGCTGTCCTCTTATTTACATGTGTGCAAAGGAAAGAGTTTCTGTTTAATGTTTTCCTTCTTTATAATGGTTTTCTGTAGTTGGTTTAACTTGTTTTCTACAATTGTTTTGCCACTCCAGTGCTACCTACTTATTGAGTATTTTTAGAAATAATTTTTCTGACATCTATTAGTTGACCTTTTATGCACTGTTCGAACAACATTTCTCAGCTGGTCACATTAGCCATCTGTCACAACATTTGTGTTTGGTTTCCGTTTCCCTCATATGCACCGCTGGTTCAGTGCGCAGTGAAAAATGTAAAAAGGAGGTTCTCCACGTCCACTCCATTAAGTATTTAAGAGTAGGAGGGTTTTCACTCCCCTCCTAGAGTCACAGCTGCCTCTGAAGCATTAAGAAACAACTCTTTGTGAATACTTTCAGGTCCTATTTCACAATTTTCTCCTTGAATGTTTCAGCAGGACTGATTCCAAATCTTAACCAAATTCATCACATCTTTACATTATCTGAATAGAATCTGGGGGCTAAATCCAGCTATCTGACTGACATAGAGAACTAAAAAGAAGAAAACACTTGAAACTGAAAGCGCAGAGATTGCAAATCATAAGTAGATTTGTATGCATGGTTCTTTATTTTCATACAATTTTTTATAAAGTTTTTATACTTTTATGATTTTATGACTAGAATTAATGCTACTAAGAATTCGTATATATATATATACATGTGTGTAAATGTGTATTTGTATACACATACATATGTAAGTCAAATGGGAAAACTTCTACACATACATCACCCGAGTGTGGTAATGCACTTTAACAGTATTGCTTTAACCCAAGCAGACTTAGGAAAGCTGGATTTGCAAATCAACCTTAAATGTGTTTTGTTCCCCTCATGCTTGTAAGTGGAATTTTAATATTAGCCCCTAATAATGTTTTGCAATTAACCAGCATTTTGACACTGAAGTAAGCAATAAACTAATGCTTTAACACTTTCTTAATTGAAAAGATTAAGAGAAAGCTAATTAATTTGTAAACTGTATGTAGTGAATCATTCTGAGTCTATGATTAATTTGTTCTATTTGTTTTGTTCAACACATGAGTAGAACAAAACAAATAAAACAGTAGTTCTACACATGTACTTTTTAAAAAAAGTACAAAACATGTAATTAGCAGTAGATAATTTTTATCAACCCCTGGAAATATTTGTACATTTTTTACAATCACATTATAAGGGTTTTATTAGTTTTCTCATAACAATTCAAAAATTTCTCATCTTTCATTAACTTGTAGATTTTGTAAATCCTCTACTTCTGTTGTAATAGCGGAAATAGGGTCAGACTATTTTTCAGAAAGAAATGATTTGGGGTTATTTACTTTGGAATCGATACTTAAATTTTAATTTGGTTTCTACTATTTTATTATCAGTATATCATTCCATAACTAGATCTTAATACAACCTCTCAATATTTTTCAACTGTAAATCTACCGAACTAACCTCTTGTACGTCTAATTTCAGCCACTTCTTTCCAAACTAGTTTCCTTGCTGTCCCCAACACAAATAAATCAATTTATTTAATCCAACAAATACTTTACTGAGGATCTACTGCTGTGCCAGGAACTATTTAAAATTCTGAAGACACAGTAATGAATAAAACAGGCAAAAATCCAACTCATGTAATCTACATTCTAGTTGCATGTGGCAGGTAATAAAGCAAATAAATAAGTATTAAAAAGTGATATTAAAAAGTGATAAGTGCTATGAAGAAACCTAAAGCAGGCAAGGGAAGATGAAGACTGAAGTGAGATGACACTGCTTTAGATATGGTTGTCAAGGAAGGTCTTAGTGAGAAGGCAACATCTGAGCAGTGACTTGATAGAATTGATGGAGATTGTCATGCTGGTAGGTATGTTGGGGGAACAGCAAATGCAATGACCCTGATATGTTCATGGAACAGCAACATGTCCAGTACAGCTGAAGGTGAGTGACTGGGTGAGCAAACAAGCAATGGGCAGGGTAGGAGAAGCCAAGATCAAGATTTCAGGGCCTTGGAGGCCATTGTCTTTGAGAAGAGGTTTGACATGACCATGACGTATATGTTAACAGGCTCACTGTGGCTGCTGTAATGAGAGTAGACTGAGGTGTGGCAAGGGTGAGAGCAGGTAGGAGGTCATTGAAATAGAGGGTAAAAGACAAAAGCATTTGATCCAGAGGGGTAGCAATGGAGGTAATGAGAGCAGAACTAGCTGATGGAATGGATGTGGGGTGTGAGGGCAGAGAAGCATCAAAGATGGGTTCTGGCCCTGACAATTGGAACAAGTGCCCGTTCTCTCCTCTGTGCTTGGTGTGGATAAATTCTTACTGGATTATATGATCCTATCTTTTTTTATCAATATAACACACTGATTCACTTTGGTTTAAGTCTCACTTTTCTAAGAATCCTAACCTAATTAACCTCATGTTATTCTAAACACTCCATTAGACTGCATTCCCTGAGGCATGTGGATAGGTTTATTTTGTGACTCTGTCCTGATTAAACTAGTTTGCCAGCTTTCTAACATTATATATATGTTAAATATATGTATATAAAATGTTAGAAAGCTGAAAAATTATACATATATGGTAAATATATGGTAGTGTGTGTATGTATATATATATAGTAGATTTTTTTTAAGTAAATTGCAATTTTTTTTTTTTTTTTTTTTTTGCGGTACATGGGCCTCTCACTGTTGTGGCCTTGCCCGTTGCGGAGCACAGGCTCCGGACGCGCAGGCTCAGCGGCCATGGCTCACGGGCCCAGCCGCTCCACGGCACGTGGGATCTTCCCGGACTGGGGCACGAACCCGTGTCCCCTGCATTGGCAGGCGGACTCTCAACTACTGCGCCACCAGGGAAGCCCTAAATTGCAATTTTTAGATAACTTTGTAGATCTAATAAATTTGAATTTACTCAAAAACCTATATATGTATAAAATATATAAATATATATTTTATGCAAATATAAATAATAATATATGTAAAATATTTATCTATACATCTATATCTGTCTATCTATATTGTACCTTCTTGTATATAAAAAGTGTATCTACTTAAAGGGCTGAATAAGGAAATACATTTACATTGTATTGTGCTCAGTGCCCAATACAGTATTATAATTATGATTATGGAAATACACTAGCAAAGTCTACTATCAGTGTATTTTTCTCCATTTTTAAATGTGACACAAGGATAACTTTTAGTACCTGGTATTTTTCTTAAAAAGAGGTGGAATTTTGTTTCAGCATATTTGTGATTATTTTCATGGTCACAGCAGAGGTCTGAATCAGAAGCGCTGCCTGTCAGAGAACTCTCTGCTTCTGATGGAGAGCGCTGATGCCTGGCCTTCATTCAGACGACGGCAAGCAAGGTGGTGTGATTTCAGCAGGGGGGTGGGGGGTGTCCACTGAAACGGGAAAATCTGTGACTGGCCACTGATTGTCTTGGCTGATAATTTCTTATCTCTGGTGAGAATGCACATTTCACTCAGAGTAGGTTAAACCTGAGCCCGTTTCCACAAGACTAAATTTGGATGAAAACTGGAGATAACACAAGAACGTACAGGACCCTGAGGGAGGGGTTGGCCCTAACGTGAAGAAGGCAGCCCCATGGACACTGCCTACTTGTTGCTTGCTTCATGGTTTGCCCTGAGCCTTCCCTAAGGATGAGAATCCAACACTTGCTCCATCAGTGGCCTGAGTGTAACCACTGAGGTTAAAACTGATGTTCCTTTGCACATATAGAGTACTTTATAGACTACATGTTCTCGTTTTAGCCTCACAGTAACCTCCAGCAAGGGGGGGAGAGGACCTTTTGTTCATTTTGTAGAAAAGAAATATAAGCCTCAGAGAGAAGGTGACTTAACCAAGGCTACACATTTATTCAAAAAATATTTACCATGCATCCACAATTCTTCCTTTTGCAGAGCATTGCAGGGGGAAAAGAAAATTAATACACTGTCTCTCTCCTTGAGGAGTTCACAATCCATTCAGATATTTGTCCAAATAAATAGATATTTAAAACTTGATTAGGGATTGAAAGTAGAGTAGGACTTAATATTAGGTCTTTTTCTTTTGTTTTGCTAATCATGTTGTACATTACATGTACATATCTGGTCTTTTTAATCCTATTTAATTTTCTTTACCATAACATTTAAAAAATAAAAATTTTTATCACCTGTTATAAAAATAATTCATGTTCATTTAAATGCAAATAAGACAATACATAAAAATAAAAAGAATTTGATGATCAGAAATCCTATCACTTGGCAAAAATCAGTGTTAAAGTTATAAAATACCATAACATTTTATGCTTATTTATTTATACTTTTAAACTATGTATTCTGATTTTAGTTTTATTTTCCTGATAGTATAGAGTGGGATTCTTACGTTTTCTATGTCAAACAACATAGCTCTGCTTAATACTTTCCCAGGATGTCATTATATGATTTATTTTACCATACTCTTATTGATGGATGTTAAAATTTGCTCCTAATTTTTATCATCCAAAACTATGCTGAGATAAAAATCATACATAAATCTTTTTAAATATGTGTAATTATTTCCTTGCTATATAATTCCATAAATAGAATTGGTGGTCAAAGGTCATATTTAAGTTTAAAAATATTGGCCTCTGGAGTGTGAGGACAGATCTTGATTTAAATTCAATTTATAATTCTTTAAATGAGAATGCAAACTTTTATCTTCCCTAATGGTTATTTAATAAGTTTAAATAAGCTAATGTATGAAATTTCTCTTTATAATGTTACTGAGAAAATTGTCCTACAGTTTTGATTTTTTTTATTTAGTTATGGAAAAAACATCTTATGGAAGTTGAATATGGCCAGCTTCTGGGATAGGTCTGAGTCTCTGTGATTTAAACTGAAGATAATCCAACTAAAAGACAAAACCATAACATGGTTCTGTTGTGTGGTATGAACTTTTGTTCCCTATAGATACATTCTTCTTATGTTGCTGATGTGAATATTCAGTACTGAAGATTTAGATGTGCAAAAATATTTTGAAATTCTCTCTTTCAGTAAAAGTACTTCCTGGTGGTTCCAGAAAAATATCTCAAAAGAACATGTCTGCAAACGGGAGTGTGAACCCTTTGATCCCACATGAATGCACACATGTTTGAGATCTATGGTCAGGGATACAGCAGAGAGTGTAGCAGACATGCTCTATGTTTTAGGATATAAGGTACATTAACTGGTATCCTCAGCCCGTATTTTTTCTCATCCAACTCATATTATTTCTTCCCTTAAAATTTGCCCAGTTTGTATCTTTCTCATGAAGATTCCTCCAAAATAATACAGGCTACCATAATGCTTTGACAGGGTAATTATTTGAATCACGAGGCTACCGTGTGCGATTAAAGACAAACAAACAAACTTTTATTTAGGTGTGCACTGGTACCTGGATCTCCCACTATGCAAAGCACCTACAGGCATTCTTCTTTGCTCATGCAAGGTTGCAGAAAGTAGGTTAGGTTTTCTCCAAGGACAACCAGCACAGCATGAACATAAGAAATAAAAAGTTTTCTGGCACCTTCCATAGTGACTCTCTGATCCTTGTCATTTTGTGGCAAAGAGCTTTCCACGTGTCCAGTGATAAGTGTGTTTGGATGCTGCTAAGTACTCCTATCAAGCACTTTGGGGAGCTAGCACAGTCTGTTTTTAGCCTCTCTTTCTTGCTGATAAAAGTAAAAGAAAAAATCAACTGGGCTTAGTTTAGAAACATTATGTATGCATAAAAAATATGCACCACATGATACTAGCTCTTGGATGAAACTCATTAACTTACTATTAGAAACTTAGTAAATTACTTCCTAGTTTTATTACAAAAAGCAAAAAAAACACAATGTTGTTTTAAAGGACAATTAGCTTTTTCATTAAAAGAAAGAAACCAGCTTGAGGAGTAAGGAACCCTTTTCTAAAAGAAACGTAGAATTAAATAGTGAAATCATTACTCTATGAAGTCTTGGTACTTGTATCACTCTTTAAATAGTGTATGAAGATCAGACCAAAAGGAGAAAGTGCTGGGTAGGGTTCAAAGTGCCAGGCTGGTATTCATGATGTAGTAAATGTACTGCCTTTTGTCACTGACATAAAAAACAGCAGCCAGAGGGGTGAAAAACTAAAAAGGCCTAGAGTTGTCCGTAGGCCCAGCCAGAGCAGCTCACCATCTATTTGGTCTGGATTCAGAACAATGGAAAACAATGCTTCCTCTGTTGTTATTATTTTTTTAAGTTGTATGTTACAGAAACACTTAAAAAATTTAAACATGTTAGAAATTAAGTGCTATAATAAAAATCTACAAACATTAATATATATCATGTATTAATCTGTACCTTTTGTAAAAGGCATGATTGTTATATTGCTTGGGAATTATGAATTAATAATTCAAAATGTATGGATGTCACTTACTGTTAAATAAAACTTTTGGAGATTATTCTCTTCTGTGTTGGTGTCAGTTGTAATTTTATTTTGAGGGAACAGTTTTTTTCCTGACACCATTTGTAGTTATCTTAAACACCTTCAATGTTAAAAACAAAGACTCTGGAATGAATGGTTCAAAACTTAAGCTCTCGTGTTTTTCACCTGTCCACCATCCTCATGGTTGGGGTGTAAGGACTGCGAGGGACTCTCTTTCCTTCTAAAGTCCCCTTGACAGTATGCTCTGCAGGGACTTGCTTCTTGACCATGTCCTGCATCCTGGTGAAGATGAGGTGCCGTAAGCTCGGGATCACAAGGTAATGAAGAGCCCATCTGGGACGTGGCTGAAGTGATACTCCAAGGGTTAGGTAGGATAGACAGTGAACTTGCTCTATAAAAGGTCACTAAGTGATGGGTTTCAGCTTTCAGAGCCCATTGAACTTGAAGTCTAGAAAAGGAAAGAGAGTAAGGAGAATGCCAGAGAGGCTCTATCTTCTGTTTGGAGGAAGAGGAAGGAAGGGAAGTATTATCTACTCAAATTAGTATGAGTTGCTCTAGAATCTTCTAGTAATCTCATTAAAATGCAGATTCCCTGAGTCTATTACAGACGTTATAAACCAGAAACTCTTGGGATGGTGCCCTGGAATCTGTACTCTGTAGATTTACTCAGGTGACTCTCAAACAAACCAGAATTTAAGAATCACTAGTTTAGAGAAAACAAAACAAAACTTATGGACTGACTGGTGTTCTCCAAGTTCAGTGACTGAAGCTCAAACACTTCTTCCCTTCAGAAGTACCTAGGGATTAACTGCCAGACAACACCATCTGCAGAGAAAAACTCTGAATACATTCCAAGCAGCATAAAAGGATTAAACCTTATAGTAAAGGCTAACTTTGAAAGTAAGAAAGCAAGGACAAGTAAGGTGTTTCTGCCCTGAGATTTATTTAACTGGGAACCTAGTCGTTCCTTTCACAACTACATATAAGCCAGCTTAACGTATAACTAACGGGAAAAGTGACAAGGAATGAATCCCACTTGTACCAAAGAATTTCCAAATGAGTGGCTGATATCAGACCTTCCGTCATTTGACAGAGATCAGAGAAACAAAGCACAACAAAGGGAAGAAACAGAAAGAGAAAGTTGAAAGTTTAGCACAAGCCCAACTGCCTTCCTTTAAGCAAATGAACTGCCAGTAAGTAGTTTGGGGAGTGTCAGGCTCCCTGACACTCATTCTCATTCACTGTATAATATGCATGGAATTCTCATTCATTGTATAACAAGCAATTGCTGAGTGCCTACTGCATTAGTCCCATCATGTGGTTTAGTTTAAGAAGTCAAATAAGGAGTTTTTTGATATCAAGAAGCTAATATCCAGGATCCAGACATGCTTAAGTCTGCCCAGGATCTCCCATCACATTCCATTTCTAAACTCATCTCCCATGTTTTGGTGTGAAAAAAAAAAAAAAAAGAAGAAGAAGAAGAAGCAACTATCCAGTAACTCTATACTCTATTTTGTTGACATGTTATGTACAGTATGCTGTGGGAGCACAAAGGGTGGGGTCTTAAATTAGACCTGGGATGACAGAATGTTTCCTGCAATAAATGACATGAGCTGAGTACTGAAGACATGTGAAGGATGAACGCAGGCACTCACATCAGGAGGTTACTCAGAAGGGAGGGGCGGCTGAGCTGAGGCGTAGCCCTGGAGATGAAGGCGGGGTATGAATGATATTCCAGAAGTAGAATATGCTGAACTTGGGGACTGATTGGATGTGGGGGGTTTTAGATTACTGGCTTCAGTGACTGGGCTGGTAATGGACCACTTACATTTATAGGTAATACAGGAGGAAAAACAAGTCTGGGTGGGATGAGGGAAAGAAAAAGTTGAACTTCAATCCGCTGAGTTTATTATAGGGATACAGCATGAAAGATATTGAGATGTTCATACGTTCAACAAATATTTATTAAATTCCTTCTGTGTGTCAGTCAGTGTCCATCAGGCAAGCTAATGGATCCAGCAGAATGTTCTGGACGAGCAATACAGGTGGAGGAATCTTCATCGTATAAACGGACGCTGAAGACATGGTTGAGGGTGTTAAGGGGAAGGGTGTAAGTGAGAAAAGAAGTCTGAGGACAACACTGGGGAGCATCGCTATTTAAGAGTGAGGCTAAAGGAAGAGCCCAGGATGCAGACCGAGAAACAATGGCTTCACTCAAACTGAACCCAAATGAAGAGCTTGCTGAGTCACAGAAAACAAAGAAAACTTCTATAAAAGAAGAAGCCAAAGTATATAAAGTACAGATGCCCCATTTATATTACTTAGCACCAGTCTGCCAATATGAGGTCAGTGATGAGAGCAGATTCAGTGAAGTAGGGGAGATGCAAGCCATGCTGAGGGATCGACCAGCGTCGGAGGAGGAGAGCAAGGAAGGACGACTTATTCTGGCTCCTTGGCTGCACTTACGAGAAGAGTTGAGAAAGATTCATCGTTTTTAAACACATACCATGCCTCATCCCTACCCTCTCTACACGCCTGCATTTTAACCTTACATTCCTTATCTCTTTTCTCTCACTTGACTTTTGTTCACCTGCAAGCACGAATGTTAGCTATTCGATGCCCTCCTGAGAATAGGTTTGATAGAAGTGGAGAGAAAACACACAGTCCCTGGGCACCTAGGAAATGGAGATCCACAGTAACATCAATGGCTATAGTTCTGAGGGCCCTCGATCTGCCTGGTAATGAGCATTCACTTCACACACACTTTAAATTCTTAAAAACAAAAACGAAACACTTGCCAGGTAAGGATTACTGTGTCTCTTATACAGGAAAGGGAAAAGAGGATCAGGAGGTTTAAGTCAGCACCTTGGACCACACAGACAGTAAGTGACCAAATTGGGGCTGGAATCCCAGTCTGTCTTATTCCCGTATCCACTCTACTTTTAAAATATCACAGGAAGGAAGGAACAGTTAAACAACAGGGAGGTTAAGAGAGTTGAAAATCCATCTGAGCTGATACCCCTGTTTGTGTTAGAGCTAGTGCAGAACTCTGAATAGCAACAGCAAAGGCAGTGGATAGGGGCTGATGGAACAGGCAGCTCACCTTCCAAATCCCAACTTTATATCACCTGGCCAAATAAGTCACACTTTTAGGGAAGTACATCAAATAGAATTTTAAAAGATGCCATTTTTGAAAGGTCAAGGAGTTGAATACTAGCCATTGGAAAAATACGTCAATATTTAGAAACCTGAAGGACATGAGGCTTTTGCCGATGGTGATTGCTCTGTTCTCTCTTATTGAAAAGTCTGAGCATGGTCCCAGTGTCTGACTACGTCCTCCTCTATTGCTATTAGACCTAAATCATAGGGACTATTTTTATCACAAAGAGAGGACAGCTTCCCCAGAAGGCTCATGACATTTTCTGAGCTAAGAGCTGGTTTACTCCCACATTATCTTTCAAGTTGTTTGCCCCAGTCTGCTGAAATAATAAGAGATGCTTGAGCCAGTTCTCATGAGGTTTCTTCTTGACGTGGGGAGAAGGAACAAGTGACACATTTTCATTACAAGGTCTGATCCAGACCCATCTGACTCTGATCTTTCTGGACCTGCAAAAGATCCATTTGTTAACTCAGATTTTCTCAGAAAGTCATGACAGGGAAGAAGTGACAATGATTTTGACATGAAAAAGATTTTACTGAGTGTTAGTTTTATTTCCTTTATGACCTACAACTCTACAGGTTGCAAAATACTTTATACTAGTTGGAACTACAGTGTTTTAGGGTCACTTGTTTGGTAATCGATAGCGTTACATAAAAAGAAGCTGAAAAAGAGCAAAAGTAAAATTAAGGAAATGGATACGTTTATTCTTTTTAAATAAATGTCTTTGCTCTTTTGCATTGTTTCTGTTCCTTACATCCTCCCAGATATGCAACTAAGTGTTGGTAATTGCTGGAAATAGCCACGAATTTTACAGAATAATTGGCTGTATTTTAAGACATACATTTTAGTGTGTACACTACATGGTGTAGCTATAAAGTATAAAATAGATTTTTGCATCTTGCCTTTGGAAATCATTCTCATTATTTTTTGTCACATGTGGTGTATATGTGTGAGTGTGGCAACATTTTATAGTTTGAAAGTTCTTCATAGTTTTTAGAAGTTACAAAATAATAGAATTAATTGCTTTGAATTTAGTCATTTTTGCACTGGGAAAATGTTGACTTCTTTCCCAACACCTTTAATTTCTAATGGAGCTTGAAATTAATTTTGGATTTTAATTCTATTTTATTCTGGGTTTGTACATCAGGGCCATTAATAATGTCAGGGGAGTGCTGAGAGAACTGTTTCTGAGCCAGGAGCCCCCAGTGAGCTTTGCAGCATTTGGGTCTCTGTCTTGTACAGAGAGGAGGAAAGTCTGTGTGGGAATGGATATCGCATTAGGATTTTATGGAGTCAAAACATATAGCCTGTAAAAAGTCAGCCTCAGATCACTTGCTGAAGTTTGCATCATCATGCGTATTACGTGTGCATATTTAATCAGATCCGAAATGGTCAGGCCAACAAAGGACAGATTCCACTAACCAAAATGCCTGGAAAATGGGCCTTTCTGATTCATAAGGTAATAGTTTACTATTATATATGTATATGGTATATGCACACACATTTATACTAATATAAATATATCACAAACTACAAATTTTAAAATAATTTATATACAGTCTTTCTTTGAGGTTTCAAAATGTTTTTACATGATTTTATATAGTCTCTACTAAAGGGGGTGATTATAATGAATTGGCGCAGAGACTCCTTGGGATCTATGTGCTCATGCACAGCCACACCGTACGAGCGCCCCCCCCCACTGCTCCCAGAACTTTCCTAGTCGCCCCACAGTGGCTGCCCCCAGGCTGATGAATGTCAGTGGAGAGTAATGTCGGGAGCTGTGGGTGTGACTTCTCTAACCACACCTTCCAATGTAGAGCCAACTTTTCAGGATCATTTCTCAAAATAGTCTCTATGTTTTTAAACGCCCTGAAAGTTGAAAAAGCTTTGCCAGAAGGAAGGCAGTCCAGCAAAATACAGATTTCACAAAATAGACAGAGAGGGTTTGAAATCTTGACTCTGCCATGTACTTTGAACCACAGTTATTCATCTGCAAAACGGAATAAGAATATCTTCCTTACGCGCAGTTTTGAAGATTACATGAAATAGTGTACGTAAAGTTCAATACTTAACATCCTTCCCTCTCTGTTCCCATTAATTTTCTTTCAACCCACAGTACACGTTCAAAATTAAAAATTCAATCAACATATACGAACTACTAGGTTTCTCAAGAAATACGGGAATAGTTGGCCTATGCTCACACAATTTACATTCTGGGGGAAAAGTTATAAACAAACATTTGGAAAAAATAATTAGTGTATAAATAGCAGAAAAATCACATAGATAATAACTGCTATTGAAAAATAAGAAAAAAGGAGAAACCTCTTTCAGCTTGAGTGATCAGAGAAAATTTCACAAAATAGAGACTATGAACTGGATCCCACAGAGCAAAAATGTGGTTAAAGTGGGAAGAAGGACATTTTGGGATGGATTTGGGAGGAGAACATAAGCAAAAAAAAAGGAGACAGGAAAGCACGAGGGGATGTGTGGCACTACTTATAGGGATGGACATGAGCAAGCAGATTGTAGAGGGTTGAACAGTGTCCAGCAAAAACGCACATCCACCACGAAACTCGGAATGAGATTGTATTTGGAAAGAAGGTCTTTGTAGATGTAATTAGTTAAGATGAGTCATACTGGATTAGTATAGGCCCTAAATCCAATGACTGATGCCTTCATAAGAGAAAAGAGAGGGAGATTCAGACACACAGACACGGAGACACACAGGGAGGAAGGCCATGTGAAGACAGAGGTAGAGACTGGACTACAATAGCCAAGGAACGCCAACAATTGCTTGTCAACCACCAGAAGCCAGGAAGACGCAAGCCAGGATTCTTCCCTGGAGCCTTCAGAGGAGGCATGACCCTGCTGATACCTTGATTTCAGGCTTCCAGAACCGTGAGAGAATAAATATCTGTTGTTTTAAGCCGCCAAGTCTGTGGTCTTTTGTTAAGGCAGCCCTAGGTCATTGCTACACATAACATCCCATCTCCTGGAGTCATTTATAAAGAGAAGGACAAAAAGTACCCCTCCTTCAGCTTGCTTTCTGACACTTTTCTGATCATGGATAAAGTAGAGACTTTGTCTCATACATAGTTCACTATAAGATTTCAGAGGGAGTCAGTTCTGTTGATAATGAAGCCCCCTTTACATGCAATTTTCTATAGAACATAATTTGGCATAAAGAAAATTTCATGGACCAGACACCAGGAACACTATGAAATGAAAAGAAAGTTAGTCTCTTACTGAGAAACAAAAAGTTTTTTATTATAAGAAGCTGTGCCCCAAAGAGAGATCCTCCATTGAGTAGGCAGAGGGCTTGGTATGTTCAGAGCCTGATAAACATGTCTTCTTAGTCGTTCAAGGTATGCTATATGTGTGTGTGCACGTGTGTGTGTGTGTGCGCACATACAGACACAATCACAGTGCAGTTGCTCTTACATGTGTTTAATACTTACCAGGTGCTGAGCAATGAGTGTGTGGATGAAAATGACATGCTCAGTGCCCTGAGAAAGTCATAGTTGGTTGTGAGAGAGATTATTTCGATGTAAGGCAGTTACTGTTGACACAGATGGGGGCTGGTGTGAAGTATGCCTCAATAAGTGTGCAGTACTTGATTTGATTTCTACTTGAGATCTATCTAGTATAAGAGCTGCCAATGTGTTTACCTCTTGTATTGTAGGCGATTTGTTAAAAACCTGACTGGTCTGTTTTTCCATTAATAGTTTTAATGTAAGAATGTCTGTGCCTTTGTCTTTGATAAGTTTTAATACCTGATTTGTAAACTTCTCATTATTTCTTATGAATAGAATGTCCTTCATCAAAGAGAAAAGAGTAAATGCTGTGATAGATTATAGAGCCTATAATTCACGCCCCATCTTTATCCATAAACTATTCCAAAAGAGAAATTATGCCAGTCACTCTTGCTTACTGCCATTTAAAAACAAATTTTGGCTTTATTTTTATTTTTAAATCTTGTTCTGGTTTTGCTGAGAAAAAATACTATTCTCTTGACTTCACTTTTTGTGTGTGTGTGTGGGGTACGTGGGCCTCTCACTGTTGTGGCCTCTCGCGTTGCGGAGCACAGGCTCCGGACATGCAGGCTCAGCGGCCATGGCTCACGGGCCCAGCCGCTCTGCGGCATGTGGGATCTTCCCGGACCGGGGCACGAACCCGCGTCCCCTGTATCGGCAGGTGGACTCTCAACCACTGCGCCACCAGGGAAGCCCTTGACTTCACTTTAAAAATGCTTTTTGGCCCTAAGTATATATTTAAACCTAAGGCAGGAAGTAAACTTACTTTAAAAATAAATTCCTACTTCTAAACTGCATCTACATGATATCTAGGGTTACCAGAAATATGCACAGAGCCACCTCTCCATCCACAGATCGCAGTGTAGAAAGCAAGGGAGCTGGAAACTGTGCAATCAGCCTTGCAGTTCAATGGCTGAAACACTCATCCTCTCTCTCCATCCACTCTGACAAGCCTCCCTCCACATTCCCTCCCCCAGCCACCCCTGCTTAAAGTCTGCCTTTTAGTTGACAGGTAGCAGGTAGCCACATTCTGGGGAAGAGAATTGGGATAAAATTCAGGAAATTACGGTGGTTGCACACCTCTTGATAAGATGACTGTAGAAGGCAGCATGTCAGGACATGTACTTTATTTTTTAGGCATAATCTCTAATCTTAATATACTATGACATCGATAAATATTTCAAAGTATCTACTAAACTACCCCTTCTCAAACTCTGTATATTTATTCTTAATTTTTTAAGTCTATGGACAACAAGCTCATCTTCCCAACTATCAAAGTTCTGTTGGTTGCACTTACGAAAAGCAAAAAGTTCCTCAAGATTCAAGTATGATTCTTCACTGGGATCCTCACTGAAAAAGCACAATGGAGACACAATTTTCTTAAACTAACCAATAGAAAGACTGCTGGAATCTAAATGATCCCAGCATGAAAATTACGGTTTGTACCGACCAAATTTGGGTTTTTTTTGATTACCACATGTGAAATTGATGAGTCAAGTGTCAACGTGAACCCATTCCCTGGCTAAGGAACCACATGTGGTAGAATTTAGGGCCTGATGTTCATTTATTTCGTCTTAAGATAGGTGGTACATGAGAAGCATAGGGTGAGACAAGTAGGAAAAAGAAGTGCCAATCTGAATGAAAACTGAACTAATTCAGAGCCCCTTAGAGTTTTTTATATAGTAAATAAATTACTTGGGTCTTAAAGAAATATGCTTTTATTATGTATAAGGTCTTTCAAAATCTAATCTATAGGTATAAGGGATAGGAGAAAATGTTGTCTATTAGTAAACTTTCTTCTGTGATGGCTAACAGCAATTCAAATGCTCCTCTACAAATCTGTCTTCCATATTATTTCTGCCCTATGAATCACTCTGTATCATTATTTTTATTTCTAAACTACATGTTAGCCCAAAAACCTAGTTCAGGCTATTGGAATAAAGCTGGGTGAAAATGATAACTTTCACTGGAGCTGTGGCAATGGCACTGAGGCAAAGCAAAAGTTGCAAGACAGGATTGATACCACATTTTATCTGGTGATGGTGGAAAGCATGTCCTAAGTGGTGGATTCAGCGTTGATGAGAAGAGGAGGATTTGTTCTGCAGTCACTGCACTTCTGTCACCCACCACTGATCCTGCTTCCTCTCCCGGTCCCCGTTTCACTCCAGCACTCTTTGGACGACTGGCCTTGTGGCTCATCAGCTACATGGCCAGCTGAGAAGAGATTTTCTATTACAGCTCAGGCTTTCCCAGTAGGTGCCCTTATCACAGAGTAGCAGATGCTCTAACTGATAACTAGGAAGCAAGTGTTGCCACCTGGAGTTTCCTACCCGCCTTCCTCAAGGCATCTAAGATAAGTACAACTCCAGTACTTCTCCCAGAGCTGCTGTGTCATGAGAAGGCAGGACAGTCTCCATTACTGGTTATTTCTCTCCTGTGGAGGTTCAGGATACCTTCTTCTCTCTCACATGGCTTAAGTCAGCTTGATTTAAAGAATTATACAAAGGAAAAAATAGTCCTTTTGGACAATGAATTAACCAAGCTTGTTCCATTCACCTTGTTCCAGGTACTGTAGGAACTTTCAGAAGAATCAACGTGGCCCAACAAAATTCAGGTTTTATTCATTCAGGAAGTCTATATCTATGTCACTGAAACCACGAGGGAGCCTTAATATGCCAGCATTTTCTGAGTTTCTGAGTACGAATATGCTTTTCATTGAATATTTGATGTTCTCTAAGTGGGGCAGACTCATCAACAGATGGCCATACGGTGGAAAACACACACAGTGTTTTCTAGATCTCTGAATTCCATTGCAGGAATATGTATGGAAGGAATTTCTCTTTCCACAGCCAAACCCTTAGAGGTGTTTCTTTTTTTTTTTTTTTTTTTTTTTGTGGTACGCGGGCCTCTCACTGCTGTGGCCTCTCCCGTTGCGGAGCACAGGCTCCGGAGACGCAGGCTCAGCGGCCATGGCTCACTGGCCCAACCGCTCCGTGGCACGTGGGATCCTCCCGGACCGGGGCACGAACCCGCGTCCCCTGCATCGGCAGGTGGACCCCCAACCACTGCGCCACCAGGGAAGCCCATAGAGGTGTTTCTTTATCCAGTCTAATTGGATGGCTTCACTTGCCCCTATCCAGCACAGAGAACGTTGATCACATGATTTGGCAAGCAAGACGTGTTTAATTGATGTCTCAACAGGCTTGGATAATGGAAAAGAGTATTATTAGGATGTCTGCTCATAATAATGACAGCAATTTTGTAGGTGTCAACATGTCTGGCACTTAGTGCTGGCATCTGTGATGGCAAGAAAGGTCTTTCGGGCTTCCCTGGTGGTGCAGTGGTTGAGAGTCCGCCTGCCGATGCAGGGGACGCGGGTTCGTGCCCCGGTCCGGGAAGATCCCACATGCCGCGGAGCGGCTGGGCCCGTGAGCCATGGCCGCTGAGCCTGCGCGTCCGGAGCCTGTGCTCCGCAACGCGAGAGGCCACAACGCAGTGAGAGGCCTGCGTACCGCAAAAAAAAAAAAAAGGTCTTTCAAGAGTAGTGTTGGCATATTTTGCATACTGGAGCCACCATGGCAGCTCTGGGACAAACTCACCTGGTGAGACAAAGGAGCTACAAGCCATTAGATCTTTTCCTTGCTATACTTGAAAATAAGACCACAGTTTTTAAGGCAAATCCATATACATTTAGAGTATTTCACTTTTACCTGACTAAAAGATTTTCAAATAAAACATTTTACTAGAATTTGGAAGCAGTCAGATATGAGAACACCCAAAATGTCAACCAGCAAAATTTTCTTGGAAACTGCTGCACTTTCCATAGGAAACTTTTGCTTTTAACAGAATTAGCTGTTTACAACAAATATAACAGAAGAACATTATTTGCGTGGATGGACATTTCCACTCCATATTCCAACAATCTGAACTATACTCTTCTCAACACTTTTGCCAGGAGGGAGTAGAAAGGAGGAAGAAAAGCAGAATGCAACAATAATAAGAAAAGAAATGGAGAGAGCTCTTTGCTCACCACCATTTTGTAAAGATAGAAACAGGAACCAATAATGCATTCTTCAGTTTTTCATCATGTGAGTGTTAAAAAAAAACCATGATTGGGACTGATATATATATATATACACTACTATGTACAAAACAGATAACTAATGAGAACCTACTGTGTAACACTGGGAACTCTACACAGTGCTCTGTGGTGACCTAAACGGGAAGGAAACCTAAAAAAGAGGGGATGTATGCATATGTATGACTGATTCACTTTGCTGTACAGCAAGAAACTAACACAACACTGTAAAACAACTATACTTCAATAAAAACTAATAATAAAAACATCACGAGATTTACTATTGAGTAGTTTTTTCACAAACAGCTTGACAAACAAAGCCAGGTGTCTTGAAATTTAAGGAGTATAAATTTGACACGGCTGGGTCACAGCTGGAGGAGCTCCTGAAGGAAGAAAGCTTCTCATTCTTTAGATTTAGGTTAACAACCACAAAGTAACCTTAAAATTAGTTTTGTCTTCATCAGTTGTTGCCTAACATTATATTACATCCTAAACAGTTGAGGCAAACTTTAGTAACGCAAAAACATTTCTGTCACTTTCAGTAAAAGAAACGTTGACCGTTGAAGTGATGCCACGTAACCCAATGGTTCTTCATAAATGTTCTCCAAACGTTGTTCAGTAGTCTTATAAGTTCTCCTTAGTTCAGAGATCATTGTAAGCCAATAGTCTGTTAGGCAGACTTTAAAGTCATTTATGGATTGACTTGGCGAGGGAAACTCAACTCTTTTCGTCCAAAGAATAAAAGTAAATGTGTTTCACGGTAAAAATGAGTGATGAAGAATCACGTCTGAAGCCATACTTCGGAACCGACGTACCGAGAGGTCACTGTCCTCTGGCCACATCTCAACCCACCTACTGGACTCCACATCCTGCTGCTCCTTTGCTGGGAAGTCTCTTCAAAGTGTTACATTTGTAACTGTAGCTATCATCTCTGGAGAACCACCTGTGTTGATTATAACTGTGCTAGACACTTTACACATTATCTGTACCCTTCACAACAATACTGATAGGAGATACTATTATTCTCATTTTATTAATAATGAAACAGGGCAATGATATTCTGGTAAACCAGTTTTACCAAAAAAAAGAAAAAAAAGTTTGTCGAGTTTGTCAAGTTCCATGGGGTAAATTCTCCCACTGTACCTGGTTCAAGGTACCAAGCTTTAACAACCGGCTCACAAAGTTCCTGAATACTTAACAATCCTGGCTGCAGCACACCATTCAAACAGGGTGGTGCTCATCTGGGAGATTCAGCAACTTCCCCAGATCCTATGACATGCAAAAATCTAAGTGAGTATTCCCCTTGAGGTCTGAGGACTCCAAAGCTGGTCTCCTCACTAGCATGCCTCTCCACACTCCATGTTTATTTCTGCCTTGGACTCCGCCAGTCCCAATCTTTATTCCCCCCAAAACAAGGAATTTAGCCAGGGTTCAGCTCCTCCTTGAACCCTTCCTGACCATCTTGGTTGCATTGTTCTCTCTCTCCTATTACATATACATACTAGCCTTTACACCAGTTTGGTACATAAACATCTACTAATATATTAATGTTTCCTGAATATTTGTCCTGCTTCCTTTTCTAACTACCTCATCTACTTCATAAGGAAATGGGCTCTTGTCTGTATTTCTGCATCCACATAGTGTGCTGCATACAAAATAGACATAATATTACTGAATGAACTGAAACTGTCTATGAGTTAGAGATACTCCTATACACCAAGGTGTATACACCAAGCTGAAGACTTGCAACAGGAACACAGTGACTAATGTCAGTATGAAGCAAAAACACAGTTTGATTTGGGAAATGTCAGATGGATCAAAGGAGAGGCACATAGTGCTTTTAACTTTAATTCTCCTTTCTTGTGTTCTGAGTGGATATAAACATCTCAGAAGTTTCCTTCCGTATCTTTCAATTAAACAGCCCTCCCTCCCTCAGACTTCTTCCCCCTAATGGAACTTGGCAAAGGTGCAGAGGTGGGTGTTTTCTATCCCTTTTTCTCCTCACTCTGAACCTTGGATGAGAGAGTCACAGGGGAGCTGAGTGAATAATGTCAACTCCTAGAGACCTGGCTCTGGCATTTTATCACCTCTGAGAAGTTCACAGGTTCACAGCTCCTCTGTTGGTAGAGCAGTCTGCTTTTCAATATGCATTTGCAGATCAACTTTTTGCAAAGGCTCTTTATTCAAAGAGAAAGACATAGTTTTGAAACTATTGAAAGAGTCTTTGTAAAACTGAAATTAAATCCTTTCTTTCTATGTTTAATCTTAGCCATCTTTCCAAAGCAAGGCATGAAAGAGGGGATTAATTTGAAATTTGGGGTGCCTTAGAAATGTAAAGGTGCTTGGGCTGTGTTTCTCCAAATGACCTGCACTATTTTATTAATTAATTAATTTATTTTTTCTGTGTTGGGTCTTCGTTTCTGTGCGAGGGCTTTCTCTAGTTGGTGGCAAGCGGGGGCCACTCTTCATCGCGGTACGTGGGCCTCTCACTATCGTGGCCTCTCTTGTTGCGGAGCACAGGCTCCAGACGCGCAGGCTCAGTAGTTGTGGCTCACGGACCTAGTTGCTCCGCGGCATGTGGGATCTTCCCAGACCAGGGCTCGAACCCGTGTCCCCTGCATTAGCAGGCAGATTCTCAACCGCTGCACCACCAGAGAAGCCCCCGACCTGCACTATTTCAATCCAGTGTAATTTATTTGGTTGTAGCTGAAGGAGAGAATGGCCTCTAAATCCCGTTCCAACATTTCCACACAGATGACACTCCCCACTTCTCTCCACCTTCCTTTATTTACAGAGGCCAGGTGAGAATGTGAGCAAAGGAGATGCTTTTCCTAATAAGTGTGATTTCAGGAAGTGACAGCGCTTGTCATTTTTCCTCTTTCCCCAAATGCTCCAACTCTGGTAAGAAAGTGAGCTTCTCGGCTAGAGAATACACACAACCAAGCATGAGCTTGCTAACACTGTAATTGCACATATTCTACTGATAACTGCTTTCTCTACCCAGCACCATGCTGAAGCTGCAGCCTCCTCACCCTGATTTCTCTGCCAATCTGATCAGACAAAAAACAGAAATAAACAAGTAAATAATCTGATAATAACCTCTGAAAAGATAAAACGATTGCTTAAAACCATAAAGAATTTGTGATATAGCATTAAATAATTTCCCATATAATTACATTTATAAATATTTTGTAAACATGAAAATTACCAACCTAGACTGTAAAAGGTAAGCACATGGTACAATTTACCCTCAGCTCACAATCCCAATGAACCAGGGATATGAAAATGAATTACGATTATAAGGACTTTTATTTTTAATGAAATTATGCACTTCTTTGGAGGAGGCTGTCCAACACTCTATTCTAGTATCCCTGCCTTGCTCCATTCTCGTCTCCACACTCCACACCTGTTCTATAGGCAGGACAGGATCAGCTCTCAACATAATGATGAATGAATAAATGATGGTGGGAATCAGAACCTTGGTGTCCCACGGCACCATAGCCACTCTTTAATGACAAGGACACACTGAGCATATGAAGTAGTTCATGGTGTAGGAATAGAACGGGGGCATGAGAGGGAGGTAAAATTGGAAGAATTTGGCAATTGTTCACCTGATAACAAAGAGGCACAGCCTGGCTACTTAATGCCATGTCTAGATTAGAAACAGCAGATTCACTCTGTTCATATAAATCAGCCTGGGTAGCCACTATATTTGCTAATACAGCCTTTTATCTTTTCAATGAGTATTGGCTAAAATATTTAGACACTCTCTGATCTTTTCTTTGAGAATCAACTGTATCAGTACTCGTATCCTTAAGCTACTTATAAGCAGACAAAAATTTGGCTGGCTGTTTTTTAAGACTTCGCAGTGCAATAAAAGTTACAACAAGATCTAGGATGCTTTCTATATTTACAAAGCACTTTAAGAGACAATATTTCATTGAATCTCCCAGAAGAAACTTAAGTTCAGAGAGGTTAAGTGATTGTCAAAGCACAAAGGCAGGGCAGCCCAGAGGGGGAAATAAAGGAGACGAGGAGGAAGTGTATTAAACCCAGTGCTTCTCATTTAATTGCTGTTAGTGACCTGTAACTAACAGCATGTAATGGGAGAGCTGACCTTACCCTCCAGGGGTGTAGATGGAATCCACACAAATGTGCTAAGAGGGCTGGAGGAATGGGAGAGGGTACAGCCCTACACTAGGCTGGCTCAGCTGATGAGGGAAAAAGGCTGGCGAGATAGCCTGAGGGTTTCACAGTAGGTCATCTGATTTCAAACCCTGAGTTCTTTTCCCTTTCCACAGTTCTGCTGTAGTAAGAACACACACATGATATTACATGATAAATCAAAGGATTATGTTCATCTTATTCAAATTTCATACCAAGTTTAAACAGTTTTTTATCATTCACTAGATGGTCAGTATTTAAACACATCTATATTTTTTTAATTTTGTGTGTGTGTGTGTGTGTAAGTTCAAATCCTGTTAATACAACTTTTTTTAACATCTTTATTGGAGTATAATTGCTTTACAATGGTGTGTTAGTTTCTGCTTTATAACAAAGTGAATAAACTATACATATACTTATAACAAAGTGAATCAGCTATACGTATACATACATCCCCATATCCTCTCCCTCTTATATTTATTTTAGAACAGCTCATACAATCAGCCAGCACAGGAGTTGACTGCACTATGTTATCTAAGATCTTTTGTTGCCGTTGCAACTTATTTTGCCACTATTACTATATAGTCTCACAAGTTACTTTAACGAATGGTGTCTTAACATGGCAATATTTTCCTCGAAGATTATTTGAAACGTGTGGGTTTGTGTGCCCATATATTGAATCTGTCCATATAATTTCTTAAAACTCTACACCTCTTGTGATTGTTTGTGCTGTCATGTCTATCACTGCGCCCTCTGCTTTGAATTAATGCATCTTTTATCCTCTACCCTCCTTTTTCTGTTTTCTTTTTCTCCCTTTGGCTTTACTCTCTCTTCTTAGCTTTACAACCTTCATAAATCTGGATAAAGGACATTGATTTTTAAAAAGCCCTTGATGCTTCTTAGGTTATCTGTCATTTATTCACTCTTAGATTCAGTGCATATTCACTGAGCACATATTATATGCTGGGTGGGCTCTGGGAATAAAATGGTGGACAGAACCTGGCACTATCTCCTCTCAGATATTATAGTCCAGTGGAAAAGACAGATATTATTAAAGAATCACAAATGATAAATGCAAAATCACAGCCATCACCAAGGCTAAGAGGAAGATATATGTCTTGAAATAAGAGGATTTGACCTAATTACGGGTTCATGGAAAGCTTCCCTAAGGTGGTGACTACTGAGCTGAGATCTGAAGGATGACTAGGAACATACCAAGCACAGCAGAGAGGATGTGCAAAAGTCCTGTGGTCGTGGCAGTGGGAGGGGAGAGTGAACAGTTCCAGGGTACCACGCAAGTATGGAAAACTGAAAGGAGGCCAGTGGGACTAGAGGGGAGACAGAGAGGAAGAGTATGGCTGAAAACCAGGTTAAAGACACAGCCATACCAAGTAGGACCTTGTAAACCAACTGAACTTACAGCTGAAGGATGGATTCCAATTCCATAAGGCCATGATTCCACCCAATGCCTGCCCCTTTTGTTTTTTGTTTTTTTGGTAGCAATGGTCAAATTCCAAGTTGTCTTCATTGGTGTCTAAGTTTGTGGTAGTTCCAAATGGATGGGGGGACCATATTTCCTTGTGCCAATAAATCTATGTTTTTATGCCCTAGGTTAGTGTGACTTTCAGCAGGTAGGAATAATTTCTTTTTAAAAAATTATGCCTTGAATTAAGTTACTTATGGGTATAATGGCTTATAAATAACATGGTGTGAGCTATTGAAATCCACTTCACTTTTCATGTGTGCAGTAATAAGGTGCAGTATAATTTATGGTTTACAAATTTATAGACCTAGAGTCATAGCTCCAGACTACAGAATGTAGAATAGTTTCCTTTTAAATTTCAATTTTCCTTCTAAAACTGGCTGGCGAAAAATTTACTTTTGCATTTCTGTGGCAACATCAATCCCTGTTTCTTCTTAGTATTTCAGAATTCAGAAATCACATAATTTTAAAATTGGAAGAGATCTTCATAGGTCATCTAACTTACCTCCTCCTACTTCCTCTGGAAACAGTCATGTCTGTATATCTGGGCAAGGTGAAAGTCCCTCCTTTAATAAAAAGATATCTGGGAAAACTATTTTCTCTCCGAATGAAGGTCTGTCATCTAGTAATTCTTATAGAGTTCCACCCCAAAACATTGCTTATATTTGTCAAATATCCTCTGGTACTTGTGAAAATAGTGAAAGGGTTCATATTATTGAGGATACCCTGGGGATTTTTAGGGCAGTTCCATATAGGGGACTAATAGTATATGTAAGAATGACTGAGGTCAAAGACAGACCCCAGCAGCATGAGAAAAAATATCTGCTAAGCCCTGGGATAAGGGATAGGTTTTTGAATTAATTTATGTAAACCAGAGCCATAATTATGAAGTGTAAAGAACACACGTGAAAAAAAATGAGATGATAATTAGATCCTAAAAAGCATTTGAGGTATTGGAATGTGAGCTTGGAGATCTACTGAAAAGGGTCTATCTATCACCACTAAGAGAAAAATACTATAGCTATAAACATGAAGTTTTGCTCAAAATAAAGACAAATTCTTACACTTTGGGGAGAATGAAGTAGGGATAAGTCAATGAAACAAAGCAAATAAACTATTTAACATGATCATTCCACCCTCTGTGTCTGTGTGTCATGATTTTATGTTTTGATATGCTAATAGTCAGTTCTTAGAAACTAATTGAGAATGGAATACCTGCATAAGGAAATTTTAAAGGTATGCAACTCCAAGAATGTAATGTATTTGCATTTTTTCACAAACTAGCCTCCTTAGTTTTTGAACACGAAAAACTGTCTCTCCCTTTCCTGCAATCTGTGGCTTTTCTTGTAGGATTTCCTCACCCAAAGGATGACACCCTGTCTCCTCATGGGGGTGGTTTGTAAATGACAATCCTCTGAGCCCTGTAGAGAATTCACTTGAAAATTAATTCCTCCAGGTATAAGCAACAAAGAAACAGACAGACAGGTCTAGGACATACCCAGATCACTTTTAATGTTCTTCAATTCTTCTGGAAAAACAAAACCCTATGGAAACCAGTCATTCACTTCAAGCTCAAATCTGCCATGGAAATGATAGCAAACAATAAATGGCAGCATGAAATTAAGTGACAAATTGTGTGATATGGACAACTATTTGTACAGAAATTCAGAGCAAAGGGATGATTGTTCTGAATGGGATGAAGTGGCAATAATTTACTGAGTACTAACATATGCTAAAGTCCTTCTCAGTGTTCTCCACAAATCATCTCATTTAATCTCACAATGGTTTTATGGGGTGGTGCTGTTATTAATCTCATTTCACAAAGAAGAAAAATGAAGCTCAAACGGTTTTAGTGCCCACAATTACAAGTAAGTCGATCCAAGTTCAAACTCAGGCAGTGTGACCTGTCAAAGAAGGGCTTCGAGCCTCCATCTTGGACTACAACCCAGCCTGGACAATCACGCAAGGAATAGCTTTCGCATCCCGGCCAAGCCTGGACCAGGGAAGAAAATGTGTTAAACAGCTAGCAGCCTAATTGTAATGTTTGAAGCTCTCCTAAATATTTAGTTTTACTAAATTTCAGACTTTAGTTAGCTGTTCTTTACCTTTTTAAACTAGTACTATTTTAAAATTACCATAGTTCCTTTACAAAAGGGACACTTGGTCTTTCACTGAAAATAATGAGGTAAAAATTTAATAATGCTAACAAAGGTCAAAACACAGAACACAGAATAAGCAACTGGAAGTCTCAGCTCCTCGGATTTCAGAACTGTAAGAGCTCAGGAGGCATTTAGTCGGCAGAGGAACTAAGGAAGTCCAAGAGAAGAGAATGACTTCCTGCAAAGGCACCCAGCATGGTGACCTCACAGGCAGCATCAGAAGCCCATGCAGTCACTGACTACGTAAAAATGCCGAATTGTTCATTCTGTATCGAACTGAATAGCATATATTATATAATTTTCACAGTATTATGTGCTGGGCCAGACCCTCCCAATTTTTAACTAATTCATGGGAGTAACTAAGAGATATATCAAGTCTTTTAGCTTATTTGGAAGCATGTGCCTTCTACAACCCACAAGATATATCTTTCACAACAACATTGTGTCCAATCAATCCTTTCTTGAACTCTGCACTATGGTCTTCTAACCTCTATTTATGCACACACATGATTTTCAACATTTTGGCCTTATTTGGGGAAGACAATGAGCGATCAGGCTTTCATTGTTAAAATGAATGATTCTATATTCATACACACAAAAATTAAATGAAGGAAGAGTAGAATAAGCAGCAGGGAAGAGATAATTTCCCTCTTTTACATTTATAACTTCCCACAAGAGCCAAATCTAACCACACTTAGGACATTTCTAATACTTGGAGTTGTTAACGCTTTAAAAAAAAAACAAACACTTAACTATTCAACTACTGGCATATATTTTAAATTGTTTTTAATTTAATATGTTTAAATGTCTTTTTTCTTTGCTGTGTATTCAATGAAAGAAGCAATTATTAAAAAAATTATTTGCTTTTACATTAAATATAAAAGTGGTTGCTGAGATAGGAAACACTTGTAACCACCACCAATTTCTTGTTCTTTCCTTTAGTTAGAATTTCCATTCTCAGAAACAAGATTGTGATAGTTAAAGGTGGTATTTATAACATATTATATAAATTCTACTGGTGGAGTGAAGGCACTTTGTTTCATCTAAGTTACTTAGTTCAAGCATTATGTATCATACAATGAATGTCATATGATGAAAGTTAATATTTTGATGTGATTGGAAGGGTACAATTTTAGTCATAACTCCTTAATTCTAATTAATTTCAATATCAATCACTTTGGTTCTTTATTCATTAAAATATTTTTTTACATATCTATATATAAATACTGTAGAGATGAATCTACTAAGTGTCTGTTTTAACTCTTTTATATCACCCTATTAATGTTAATTTTCTAGTTCTTTTTGTCTCTTGGTGTTTTAAAATATCCTCCTAAACAAATTAATAAGTGCAATAAAATAAATTACAAATTTTTTTCTTAGTTGAGGTCTTACAATATATGCTGAACCCAATGTCTTACTGTACATTACTACAAATGATGATATGAAAAGTCTCAGAGAATGGTATTACATTTTTACTGTCCCCAGAACTCTAATAATATTTTGCTTGTTATTATTTTCTAAAAGTGAAATGAAGAGAAAGCACTCTGTATACTTA
This sequence comes from Tursiops truncatus, assembly GCF_011762595.2. Taxonomy (NCBI): domain Eukaryota; kingdom Metazoa; phylum Chordata; class Mammalia; order Artiodactyla; family Delphinidae; genus Tursiops; species Tursiops truncatus. The sequence goes on along the minus strand of NC_047042.1, from coordinate 97,091,437 downwards.
GAGGATTTAGATACTAGATTTTCATACGGAGAGAAGACTGAAGAAGACTGAATCTCTTTCCTCCTTCCTTCTTACACACACACACACACACACACACACACACACACACACACACACACACACACACATTCATGCTACATAACAGATGACCTTCTTCTTTCAACTATATATTTTATGGCAAATCTGTCTTCAAAAGTGCTATGCGTTATCGGAAAATTAACATTACAATTATAAAGTTAATATTCATTTTTAATAATCTTTGAATTATAAAAGTATAATTTTTATTTAACTTTTCAGGGAAAAGCTATTATGTAAAACAAGGCACATCTGTGTTCTAAAAAACATTTTTGCATGCTACTTTTTATTTTTTAATATTTAAAAAAAACTGCCTTCTTGCATTTTTATTTTACATATACAACTTCAATGGACTTTCTTACATTTTCCACCTCATTTTTCTGATCTAAATAATGTGGCCAAATAGTTCTAAAAGAGCACTGAGACAACTATCATCCACAAACTAAATGTTCAAATTACACTCTGTCTGCCTCTCTGATGAACTGATAAATGAGTATCCAGTCAGAGACATCATACTAACACAATTTTCCAAACAATCTATCCAGACAGATGTGGCTTAGACACACAAAGGCACATCCAAGAGCAGCATTCCAATCTCAACTACATGTTTATGGAGCTTCGGAAACGTTGGTCCTTCTTTTTGAGTCATTAGGCTTGAGAGAATATATTTTGACAACTAGAATACTACTCTAGAAAAGCAACAGTGAAATCTGGGTTCTTCAGAATCAAGTGATTTACTATGTGGATTATTCAGGTTGCTAAGCTTTAAAGCATAGCTGAAGACCTAGGATTCTCATGCAATTACAAGTTTAAAGTGAGATAAATTGGCACTCACAGTTGTGGCAGGTGGCCCCACTGTATCCCGTCTCATCACAAGTGCATATGAAGCTGTCCCACGTTTGCGAGCACTTCCCACCATGCTCACAGTGATTGGGCACACATCTGTCAGAGAAAGAGACAAACAGAAATAAACCAACAAACAAATGAGATTTATGAGTGGCTAAATTCCAAGCTGTCTGGGCAATATATCATTCCAATGTCAGGTTGCCTTACCAAGGCAATTAATCCTTGTTAGTTTAAACAGATTAATATGATTCATGATGGAAGGTGCCAAGTGCACAAAAGATGATGTATCACAGGCTTGGTGTTTCCCATTTTTGAGTAAACAGTAGAAATTAACAAACAGTTGAGAGATTCATTTGCACATCACAGATTCATTTTATTTTCCTTTTGCAAAAAAAACAAAGACACTAGGGCCTTCCCAGGTGGCGCAGTGGTTGAGAGTCAGCCTGCCGATGCAGGGGACATGGGTTTGTGCCCCAGTCCAGGAGGATCCCACATGCCGCAGAGCGGCTGGGCCCGTGAGCCATGGCCGCTGAGCCTGCGCCTCCGGAGCCTGTGCTCCTCAACAGGAGAGGCCACAACAGTGAGAGGCCCGCGTACCGCAAAAAAAAAAAAAAAAAAAAGACACTAGCTAAATTTCCTCCTGGTGAGAGACAGAACATTAGCCATCTTGTTTCCTGTACTATCCTTTATCAAGGCCAATAGTACCAAGTCAGAAAGGGGTTAAGGCTGAGTTCTTTTTTTTTTATATAGCAATATGAGTTTCTGAAATAATGCCACAGCAATGAGAATATACTAGCCTCATAAGAAAAGATTTCTAAGTCTTCCTTACCCCTCCTCCCATGCCCCGCCGGCTAATGAAAGCCACCTTTATAAGGAGGCAGCAAGTATAATATGGGGGAAAAATGCAGGTTTTGTGTTCAAATCTTTGTCTTTTTATTTACTTAATAGCCAGTTATGATGATGTAATTTAACCTTTCTGATCCTCAATTTTCTCATTTTGTAAAATGGAGTAATTATACCTATCTGATAAGTATTGGGTTGGCCAAAAAGTTCATGTTTTTTCCTTAACATCTTATGGAAATGAACTTTCTGGACAACGCAACAGTTTTGAGATTAGGAGGTAATGTTCATAAAGCAGATAATTAATAGGCAAGAAATAGAGGGCCAATAAACAGGAGCTATGGATATCTGAACCACTGCTTGCAGGGCACTGTTTTATAGTCTGCCTGTATCCTAGCAATAGTGAAGCTGGAATTTGTTCTGGAAAACTCCTGTTTCAACAGCACAAATTATTTTCTTCTTATGTATTAGCATTCACAAAATATTTCTAGCTTTGAATAGGAAACTCTTTAAAGTAGAAAAGTCCACCCAGATTAAAAAGGCAGAACCCATAATAGAGGGTCACAGGTTGCCTGATGGAGAGCCACACTTTGAACACCAATAATCGTAAAGCCCTGGTAGCGTCTTGCTGCAAAACAGAATAGGACTGGCCTCAGAGATAATATTCTCCATCCCCTGTTCCTGACTTACCATCAGCCATGCCTAAAACTACCATAGCAGGGCACAGACCAGTTTGGCATGGAACTCTGTTTCTTATATAGGGATGCTGTTCCTCTACAACTCTTTGCAAACCTCTAGTCATGCAACAAACAATTACTGAGCACTGTGGGAAACAGAAGATGAACAAGAGTCTATTCACTGCCTTTCAAGAGCTTAAGCCTAGGAGGACAGGATTTTAAGAGAAGAAAATGAGAGGAAGAACATTATAAGGGGGGAAAATACAACATAAGAGAGCATGATACTGGATTTTCAGGAGGTGGGATGGAAAATTCACTCTACATTTAATAGGCAGTTCTATTCCATATGAATTTGGACTTGGTGTTATCCAGGCTACAAAGATGTTTCTTCTCCAAAGACTCTATAACCTACGTGGAGGTGAGGGTGGGGGATAAGATTCATGCGAGATACAATACTAGGCAGAATCTGATCCGTCATCAGAGTGATATGAAACGTACAGAAATGTGGAGACCAGAGTAGTTATGGGTAGACTATAAACAAAGGGCTTAATCAAGCTTAGAGCATTTCGCTTGGGTCTTAAAAAGAGAAGTTCCATTTTTATAATTAAAATATTGAAAACTGTTCCCAGCAGAGCAAGCAAGAAAGCAAGAAGGAAGAGTTAGAACCACGGTCAGTGGGTGGGTAGCCCAGGGTTGTTCAGGTCTATTGCCAGAGCCATTTCCCTCTACAGGTACCCAGGCATAGGCCTTATCAGAAGGCATTTATATCCAAGAGTCCTGATTCTCCAGACCATGTGGGGAAGCAATGATACAGACACTCCAAAATTACACAAAGCTAAAAAACATCTTTGATACTTAATTTGGGATTTCAGTACTTGTATGCCTTTGTGTGGTATATTTACCTTCTAAGTTGTTGTGGGATAACAGTAACTCAGTCTAATAGTGAAAGTAATTTACATCAGCTCATTATATCAATTAATTCAGGGGAAGTAGTACAGAGTCTCGAGGCGAAACCAGGGTGGAATCTAAATGTGCTCTAAATAATGCACAAATGAGAAAATCCATGTCAAAATGATCAAAAATATTGGTGTGTACTTACACACACATAAGCGTTTAACAGTCAAGTGAGGTTAACTGAACATTTATAAAATTCAGTATTATTTCTTTAAAAGTGATCTTTTATTTAAATAAAATGTTAAATATTTTATTTTAAATGTTTGTTTCTTAATATTTATCTTTTTAAATTGACATTATCCCTATGTTGATTACTGGCATTTTAATTCCTAATGGTGAGAAATGTTTTATTTCTAAATCAAATTGATTCAAATATAATTTCAAACCATAATATTTTATCACCATATTAAAAAAAATGTTAGAACCAGTTACCAAGCAAAATAAAATCTGAATTAACCTAGCTTTCCCCTTCCTAATTATTTATTTCTTCTCTTGTACTCCTATGGAACCATTTGTATTTGTCCAATATACCATCATCACATTGTTCAGTAATTATTTGTTTGAGCATCTGTCTCTTCTAAACTGAGACTCCACAGTGAGGGATTCTGATCTTTTGATTCTTAGCATGACAAGGCATACAGCCCACTCAGCAAATGCCTATTGACAGACTGAAGGAACGGATGAACACAACACTAGAAAGTTACACCAAGGAACTGAAGTAATTTCAGAGAAAATATTTTTTACTGTGAGAAATATGGATTATTTCTATGTACGATTTTAGTCTTAAATCCAGACTCTTGCTCTAGTGAACTAATTATTTTAGTAGGTCACAGGAAATGTATAATTTGTTTCATACCATGTGCTAGCTTGAAAGTTTGATTCACATCAAAAAATTAATCAAAATGACTTTGCTGCCACGACTTGAGAACTACTTGACCAGGATCAGGAACATACAGGGGAGAAGTTGGCAGGTGTCAATTTGTTGTGATCAAAGGGCTCCGGAAGAAGTGATGCATTCAATTAACTCTGTTCGGAGGTAGCCCTGTTATTAGAGACTCTTTCAGCTGGAATCATGCTTTCCGTTGTGGCAATGCTTTCCAAAATGCTTTAGAACCTAAAAGCTGTATTTGGAAATTCAAATATATAACAATTACTTAATATAAAATCTGTATGAACAGAGTGGCTGTTTGGATGGATGCAACAACTCTAACCAGGGTTATGGATGACAGGTGCAGTTTTATTTTACCCAGATATCTCTTTTATCTCTATACTTGATTTTAATTGCAAAGCATTGAGAAAATTGGTATTCACAATTATAAGAAACTGAGAAGTGTACCACATTTGTTTGTAGCAGCACACTTTTTAGGCTATGGATACTAATTACTTAAACGGGGATAGTGGAAGAAATTTTATTTCAAATCTAAAAAATGTTAATCTGACAGCATAACTGACTGCACTGGTAGTCTTCGAAGCACTTTGAAGGTGCTGTATTTCCTTTTCTCTACAGTATTTAAAAATTAAAATAGTTTTTTTTTTTTTTTTTGAAGTATAGTTGATTTACAAGGTTGTGTTAATTTCTGCTGTACAGCAATGTGATTCAGTTATACATATACTATACATACATTTTTACATTCTTTTTCTTTATGGTTTATCACAGGATATTGAATATAGTTCCTTGTGGTATACAGTAGGACCTTGTTGTTTATCCATTCTATATATAATAGTTTGCGTCTGCTAACCCCAAACTCCCAATCCATCCCTCCCCTACCTTGCCTCCCCCTTGGCAACCACAAGTCTGTTCTCTATGTCTGTGAGTCTGTTTTTGTTTCTTAGACATGTTGATTTGTGTCGTATTTTAGATTCCACATGTAAGTGATATCATACGGCATTTGTCTTTCTCTTAGTATGATAATCTCTAGGTCCATCCATGTTGCTGCAAATGGCATTATTTCACTCTTTTTTATGACTGAGTAGTATTCCATTGTGTATGTATATATGTGTATATATGCATGTATGTGGGTGTGTGTGTATATATATATATATATATATATATACACACCCACATACATGCATATATATATATATATATACCACATTTTCTTATCCAGTCATCTGTCAGTGGACACTTAGGTTGCTCCCATGTCTTGGCTATTGTAAATAGTGCTGCTATGAGCATAAGGGTGCATGAATCTTTTTGAATTATAGGTTTGTCCAGATATATACCCAGAAGTAAGACTGCAGGATCATATGGTAACCCAATTTTTAGTTTTCTGAGAAATCTCCATACTGTTCTCCATGGTAGCTGCACCAGTTTACATTCCAGCCAACAGTGTAGGAGGCTTCCCTTTTCTCCACACCCTCTCCAGCATTTGTTAGTTGTAGACTTTTTCATGATGGCCATTCTGACCGATGTGAGGTGGTACCTCACTGTAGTTTTGATTTGCATTTCTATAATAATTAGTGATATCGAGCATCTTTTCATGTGCCTGTTGGCCATCTGTATGTATTCTTTGGAGAAATGTCTAGTTAGGTCTTCTATTTAGGCCCATAAAATAGATAGTTTTAAATAAAATTCAAATCAAATCTTTGTGTTACCCCTACAACTACATTTGGTTCTGGAGAACCCAATGTAAAATCCACAGTGCCAGCACAAGGGCTTCAGAAACAGGCTCCCACAAAACCAAATCACAATTAACCAGAGAGTGTTTATCAGAAAAGCTAGGTGTTACAAAGATCCCAAGATACTGGTATGCAAAAGCAGTGTTTCTCAAAATTTTCTGTGCAGGGGAATCACTTGAAAATCTTATTAAAATGAAGATTCTGATTCCTTAGGTCTGGGGTGAAGTCTGAGTGGCTCCTCGGTGATACTTATGCAGCTGGTCAGAGAACTGTGGTTTTAATAACAAGTCTCTAGGGATTTCCAGTTCACTGTGGTAGGATCTCAAAAAATGAGCACGCCAAGAGAAGAAGCAGCCCAAGAACGGAAGGCACAGAGGGGAGACAGCACGTGGAAAGGGAAAATGTGATCTATGCTGCCGTTTCTCCTGAGACTGTACTTTTTTCATAGGCTCTCCTACCAATTTTTAATATGATGCATTCAGAGTGACAACATAATAATCTTTTAGTAATCTTTTTTAAACCTCATTTAGTAGGTTTAATCATTTCAGAATCTGACTGTTGACCTCATGTAATTCATAGAAAGTGATCACTGACTATAAAGGCAGTTTCATTTCACCTTAAAATGAAGTTCCCTGTTCTCAATCTGAGTCAGCTGAGGTTTCCCACCTTCTTAGTTCTTATACAGAGGCCAATACTAGGATACTTAATTTGCTTTTAAATTAGTACAAATTTTATACTTAGACATTACATTCTCCTTGTTCTAAACTTTAGAAAGGAAAACTGCAGGTTACTTGTAGGATATTTTGTGAACGATTGGCATTTATAAATTACCATCTCAGCATAAATGAGCTCCTGAATTTATGATTTTTCTCCTTCATCTCGGCTCCCAATTTTATTTTTGCTTATCAAGACAAGAAATTCAATTAGAAAGTTTGGTTTCTTAAATGCTATTTTTCATACTCCTGGCTCTCAGAGCTATTTCCACTATCAAGGCAGAGTTTTCTTCTGCATTACCTTCAATATCAATCTCAACAATATTTTAGTACTTTTATTCACACCCTAATTAGATTTTAATTTTATTTGAAGGCATACTCTCCATGGAGTATATTTTACTGCCTTATATTTCTTCTGTTCAAACTGAAATTATATAGAGAAGTTATCATAATTTAGCAACTAATTTAGTACTTCATTACTACAGAAGTTAGTTTCATAGTTGTATAATCAGAAAAACTAATTTAAACTAATGTTTAGGTGTCACCTCACTCCGGTTAGAATGGGCATCATCAGAAAATCTACAAACAACAAATGCTGGAGAAGGTGTGGAGAAAAGGGAACCCTCTTGCACTGTTGGTGGGAATGTAAATTGATACAGCCACTGTGGAGAACAGTATGGACGTTCCTTAAAAAACTAAAAGTAGAATTGCCATATGACCCAGCAATCCCACTATTGGGCATATGCCCTGAGAAAACCATAAGTCAAAAAGAGTCATGCATCCCAATGTTCATTGCAGCACTATTTACAACAGCCAGGTCATAGAAGCAACCTAAATGTCCATCGACAGACGAATGGATAAAGAAGATGTGGTACATATATACAGTGGAATATGACTCAGCCACAAAAAGGAATGAAATTGGGTCATTTGTAGAGACATGGATGGACCTAGAGACTGTCATACAGAGTGAAGTAAGTCAGAAAGAGAAAAACAAACATCGTATGTTAATGCATACATGTGGAACCTAGAAAAATGGTACAGATGAACCAGTTTGCAGGGCAGAAATTGAGACACAGATGTAGAGAACAAAAGTATGGACACCAAGGGGGGAAAGCGGCAGGGGGGAGGGGGGCGGGGGTGGTGGTGGTGGTGGAATGAATTGGGAGATTGAGATGGACATGTATACAGTGATGTGTATAAAATAGATAACTAATAAGAACCTGCTGGATTAAAAAAAATTAAATTTTAAAAAAGAAAAACTAATGTTATATTGATGGTGCTCCTTCAACAAGCATTTATTTATGGAAATATTTAAATGCAGATATATTTACAATACCTCCTATATTATGCCCAAAATTTCCATTAAAAATCATCAAGTATCTTTGGTCCGTATCTATCTAACAATTGTACATTTTTACACTAACCATATAAGTCATTAATTTTAGCCTTACAATATAAACATCTTAAAAATAATTTCTATTATAATAAATGTGATTTATTTTGTTATAATTTTACAACATATTCCCCCAAATTTTATGAATATAACATCTTTTAAGAGATCATAGGCTCATAGGAGGATAGAGAGGTGCAAGATCATTAGTTCTTTTACCTGTTTCCAGGTACAACTGTATTTACTCTAAATAAATAACAGTAAGCTCTTTATAATCAGAACCGGCTCCAGTTACTGTAAAACCAACTATGGAAAAACAAAGAATAAAGCATGTTTTGTCCTTAAGAAATTGTATTCATTTTTTAAAATGTAATTAGCAAGTTAGGTCTCTCTATGCTTAATATTAAAAACATTGGTACAGGATTAAGGTAATATACCACTATTGTATGAGTATACTGAGGTTTTATGGAAAAGTTCATCTTTGAAAAGAAATATAGACTTAGCTTAGCCTGGAAGGTGTAGGAGCACCTTTCCACATGGGGAGAGAGCAGGGGCCTGTACCAGTATGAGTTAGTGTACAATGTGATCATGAAATAATGGATTGTCAAATTTGGCTAGAGAAGAAAGTGTGCATTCAGGAGTGAGGATTATAGCAGAAAGTTTTAGATGTCTGACCAACAGCCTTTCCCCCTTTCTTCCTTCCTATCATAACCCTGATATTTTCAGGTATCTTCTCTCTTTCACGTGGCTGTGTGCTTTTGGAAGAGAGACTATCCCGGTCTCCAGGGGACAGGAAGTAAAGGACCAGTTTTCTCAATGAAGTCATTTAACCTGTTGTATGTTGTTCCCCCAAATCTATGATCTGCTTCTTCTACAGCAATAGAATTTATGTCTTGACAAAGAGCTAAAGATACCATTTTCCACACTCTTTTTAATTTAGGGGGCAGGTTCTTTTTCTGTCCTCTTCATCTCCTTCCTGTGAAGAACTGTAATGGTGAGACCTGGAACAGACATCTCAGAACACAAGAGGATGGCACAGGAAAATTATTAGGAGACTGGGCTCCAGATAACATACCAGCCCTGGGCCACCTACCCAAATGTTTTTATGAAAAAGAAATAGATTTATGTTATTTCGGTCTTCGTTGCAATAGCAAATACATCCTAACTAATACAGACCTTCAGTTAATCTACCCTGAGGTTGCCCTACATCTATTCTTCTTTTGATGGCTACTGTTGTTTAAGTCATTATGTGTTGTCTTATATTACTTGCAACTGAAAACAGCCAAACCAACAGATATTAAATTTATGAACCTAGGTTGAGTTCAGGTCATAGAGTGTGCTGTTTATTAAGTTAGGGATTTTCCTGGAGAATATAACCTTGTTTATTCATTCAATGTGTATTTACTGAGTGCTTATTATGTATAATAATCTGTGCTGTTTAATGAAGCTTTCTAAGCAAGAAGTTTAATTGCAAGAACCAATATTTATAGGATATTGTATGAGGAGGTGCGGTCCATCCACTCCCCAAGATATTCTGAACTTTATCCACAGGAAAATAAAGCCAGACCATCAGAGAAATGCATGGTGGAATGGTATTATTTTGACCCCTAATAGGATGACTTTCACTAACTCTGGGATTTAGAACATTTTTTTCCTAGCAATGAGAGACACTGGAGACTCTTAAAAAATAAACTCACTTGATAAGTAGACATTTTAAGACATTAAACTAGTAAGAATATGCAGGATAGATGGGAGAGGAAAAACTAAAGGCAAAAAGATCAACTAAACAGCTGTTTTAATGCCCCAAGTAAAATATCGTAAAATTCTGAAGTAGAATGAGACTGTGAAGAAGCAAAAGGATTAAAGAGACTATATTACTAGCTGATTACTCGGAAGTAAATCAGTTAAAAATGCCTGATATTCTGCATTTAGTAAACAGTGACAGTGACATTTTCAGTTTGAGGCAATAACTTTTCTTATATAACTAAAGGTAGGTAAATTTCAAACTCTATCAAAACTTTTAAGACAGTAATTTTTAAATTTAAACTCATAATTAAAAAAAAAAGTTTCCCAAATGAGCTAAATTTAGAATGACTGTAAGCTGTACTCCTCCAAAAAATGTCGTTAAGTTTTATCTCAGTTTCATCTCCTGTAGTGGGGGAAAAGATAATGAATGACAAGGACAACAAAAAGGAGATATAAGAAACACTGTGTCAGAAAAGTAGATTCTCTGCAGAGTAGGAACTCATACACTGAGCTACATGTTTTAAGTATCAAGTTTGAATTACATGTTTCTTATCCATATATATATATATACACACATATATATCCATATATATATATATATACACACATATATATATATATATTTTTTTTTTTTTTTTTTTTTTTTTTTTTTTTTTTGCGGTACTTAGGCCTCTCACTGTTGTGGCCTCTCCCGCTGCGAAGCACAGGCTCCGGACACGCAGGCTCAGTGGCCACGGCTCACGGGCCCAGCTGCTCCGCGGCATGTGGGATCCTCCCGGACCGGGGCACGAACCAGTGTCCCCTGCATCGGCAGGCGGACTCTCAACCACTGCGCCACCAGGGAAGTCCATCCATAAATTCTTACCCATGGATTGCTTCTTTCACTGTTAGGTCTTTGTTCACTAATTGTAGAGGCAGACTGAGAAAAGTTTAGGGCTAGGCATAACCTAGGAGAGAAAGTGGCTATGCAGGGAAACGTAGGTAAGAGGGAGGAAGATGCAAGAGAGAAAGCGGAAGAGAGGAAGATATTCAAAGTGCCTAAATCTTGTTGGGAGGCTGTTAGCATTAACATTTCTAATGAGAAATTATAAAAGTCACTAAAATTCTAATACTTATGTAGAAAATATACACAAGAGCCAGGAACCCTCTGAAATTGGTGCATAACAGGGTAAGATGATCCTTAGTGAATAATAAAACACTTAATAGGTCTGTAATAAGTAGAAATTAATATTGGTGCATTAAGACAAAGATCAATAGAATAAAAATGAGAATCAGAAATAAATACACTGGCATATATAAATTAAATATATTAACAGTGGCATGTTAAATCAGTGGGCAAAATGGATTACTTAATAAATGATTAAGACAACCAGCTACTCATTTGAGAAAGAATAAAGTCCCCTACTTCTTGACACCAGAATAAATTCCACATAGATGAAGCTTTTAAACATGAAAAGGCAATTAAAAAATAATAAAGTATGAAGGAGTTCATTTTGTAATTGGTAACTATAAGAGGTATTTCTAATGAAGACACAAAACCCAGAAACTATAAAGTAAAGATTAACAGATCTAACTACATAAAATTTTAAAAAGATATCTTGCATGGTCAAACATAACCAAGTTCAAAGACTAGTAACACACTGGGAAAACTTTTTAATATGTCAGACAAAGAGCCAATTTCTTTATGATATAAAGAATCGTTATGAATCAACAGGAAATAATTCAGGTAAAACACAAGCAAAAGGCATGCGTGAATGGGGCTGTTCACACACACACAAAATACACATGACTTTCAAACATATAGAAAAGTGTTCAGTGTCATTCAAAATCAAAGAAGTATAAATTAAATTTCAGTGAGATTCATTGATATCTCTCTGATACTTAAGAAAAGGCCTTTTTAAGTTCTCCTGATCAGAGTGTAAACTGCTTGCAGGGTTACTTGGCAAAGTCTATTAATTTCGAATTTTGACCCAGCTAATTTATTTCTAAGAATTTATCCCACAGGTATACTACTACACTTTCACATAGTCATATTTAAAATGTCTACTGCAGCATTATTTATATCAGCTAAAAACTGGAAAAAAAGATATTCGTGGGTTAGGAACTCACTAACAAATTAATGCAATAATATAATGAAACCCCTGGAAGCTGTTAAAAGGACAAGGCAGATCTATGTGTACTGACAAGATGCAATCTCTAAGATATAGTGTGGGCGTGAGAAAGCAAGATGTATAGACCAGTGTTTATAATATGCCTCCTTTGGTTTAAATGCTGATTGCTGTAGTTGTCATGCGAATAGTGAAGTGATTATGATGATATATGAAGGTTAGAAATCTTCCATTTGCAGTAAGTCAGAGAAAGACAAATACTGCATGGTTTCACGTATATGTGGAATCTAAAAACACTGAACTCACAGACAGAGAGAGTAGATTGGTGGTTGCCAGGGACCAGGGTTGGGGGTTGCAGTTAACAGGTGAATGTGGTAAAAGGGTACAAATTTCCAGTTATGAGATGACTAAGTTCTGGGGATCTAATGTACAATATGGTGACTATAGTTAACAATACTGTATACTTAAAAGATGCTAAGAGTGTAGATCTTACAAGTTCTCTCCACACTAAAAAAAAAAAAAAAAAAAAAAAGAAAGAGCATGTGAGGTGATGGATGTGTTAATTTACTTCATTGTAGTAATTATTTCACAGTATATACGTATATCAAGTCAACATGATGTACACCTAAACTCACACAGTGTTAAATACCAGTTATGTCTCAATGCAGCTTGGTGGCGGGGTGGAGGGATTGTTTGCCACTGCAAGAATCACTCTCAATCTTCCTGCACCCTGCTCTCAGCTCCACGAAGCAGATACATTGAGAAATCCTAACCCTCTGACTTCACACTGGGTTTAACCAATGGGAGTCCATGGCAGGAGTTTGGAGGAAGGGTGAAGCGTTTGGTCAGAGTATTCATTTTCCTGGTTCTCTCCTTGTAACGTTGCCTCAGTCTGGCTGTGTCCTTTGACTGAAGGTCACATCTCCTCTCAAGTCTGCCTTGTGTTACACTATATACTTCTGCGTTCTCTAACCTCGCTCTCCCCTCGTCCCTCTGAGCTTAAGAGTGGTGCTAGCTCTGTTGCTGCTAGTCCTGGGCTGTTCCTACATGACCCCGTGCAGTTCCCTACATCCCTTGTAATTAACCATTTGTAAATAAGCTTTCTTCGAATTATCTTACATTAGTCAGCTCTTTCTTCTTGGCACTCTGATACAAGTAAAAATGGAGAAAAAAATATATATGTACATACACACATACACCTAAAGAAGACATAAATATTCTTGTATGAATATTTCCAAAATAAATACTTTAGATTCTATAGCAGCGGTTTCCTTGAGTAGGACCTGAGATGAAGGGAAAGCTTATATTTCACTATCTGCCCTTTTGTATTACTAAACAAAAGTTAAACTATAGGTGCTTATTATTTTCTCTATTAAGACAAATTCCTCAAATTGAAAAAAAATAAGGAACCGGCTTGGACCATCCACATAATGACACAGCTAGTGCAGGAGAACTTCCCAGGTTTCTGCCACCATGTGAAAGGACCACATCTGTATACATGTGCTCCACATTCTGTCTCCTCGGGCTTTTTCAAGGACATAACACACTGAGTCACTATTTTCTCCAGAATTATCAACTTTTTCCTCTCCTGAATCATTCCCCTCAATACACAGCCATTCATTTCACCTAAAACAAATCCACAAAACTCTCCTTTTGACTCCATATCCCGCTGCAGTTCCTGACTGGATTATTTATTCATCTAATTTTTTTTTATCCATTTATCTGATCCGTTTAACAGCCAAACTTCTTCAATATTTTTTTAAGCAAGTTCTTTCCACTTCAGCTCCAATATAAAATCCACTCTCATCTGTCCACAGAACTCCTTTTGTCAAGGTATGCACAATCCCAAGTTCCCAGCCTATGGATGTACTTGAACTCACAATATTGGTCTGAGCGGAGCCCCATTTCGTGGCTCCACCTGAACTGCCCTGACTCTTAGATGCTGGGGTCTTTCCAAGGCTCATCACTTGGTTCTCTCCGTCTAGAATACCTCCAAGCTTGAATCTCGAGTTAAGAGTTCAGATCAGCATATCTAACTGGCTCCTTGACATACCCACTTGGGTGTATCAGAGGCATCACAACGTTAGTGTGACCAGACATATATTTTGATTTTACTCCTAACTTTCTTACCCCCACTGTTCAATCTCATCACAGTAAATGGCACACCTTCTATCCTGTCACTCACATCAGAAAACTGGAAGGTGTTGTTCTTTCTACCACTTCTTCATCAATCATTAACAAAGCTTCATGAATTAAACTTCAGAAACTCGCCTCAAATCTGTCCACTTTTCTGTGTCTCTACCATCCCAATTCAAGCCACCACCACCTTTTACCTGAACTACTTGTTTCCTTACTCCTCTACCCTTCTCCATTCTTGCCTTGCTTGAATTCACCATCAACAAAATGCCAAAGTGACCTTTAACATCATGTCACCCTCCTGCTTAAAACCCTTTGATGGAGTCTCACTTCACTTCTGAAAAACCTGAGCTTCTGTACAATCTGCTCTCCTGCTTCTCTGCTGCCACCTCATCTCATGCTCCCCTTCCTCTCCCATGTTCTAGTGACATCTGCCCTTCTGTTTCTCCAATGGGCTCTTTCCTTAGTGCCTCTACACACACACTGCCTTTTTTTCTATGCAGCTTTTCATCAATTTTACACACAAAAAATTTGTTTCCTTTAGCTCTCACCTTAAATGTAATTTTTCAAAGTGGTCTCTTCTGACTTTCCAATCTGAAGTGGTCACCACCCTCATCTTCACCACAATTTTTTTTTTTTTGCTTTCTTTTTCATCTGTCACAGTTTCCAATTATATACCTATTGGTGTTTTTGTGTGTTGTGAGGATTCTCCATTGAATGATATCTTCCATGGTGGTAGGGACTATGCCTGTTTGTTTACCACTCTTTATCCATTGCCTAGAATTCTGTCTGGTACTGAGTAGGTGCTCAGTAAATAATCATTGAATGGATTTTGAATAAATGAAAATCAATCAGTTTGACTAGAAATGGCTTTCAGAACCATTTTGCTAGTATATGAATGCATAGAAACAGGGAATATCTCAGGCTGCTTCATTTTAAGCAAGTTTTGGATTATCTATTCCATTTCTCTCAAATCCATCATGTAAACATTACCATTCAACAAAAAGTTAAATTGTCTGACCAAAGGCTTTACATAATTTCCACATCTACCAGAATGCTATTTCATTTATAGATGAAAAAATAACACATCTAACATAAGCCCTTTAATCTGAAAATTAGTGAAGACTTTATGTATTACTATAACTGTTAGAATAGCAAGTCCGAACTTGGAGAAACCCACTAGTCAAGCAAAGATAGTATACTTACAAGTTAATCAATTTACAAAAAAATACCAAAAGTATGACAAAATAATAGTTAATACAAAAATGAAGCCCCATAAATTTACAGGTTTCTTTTATTAAAGAAAGTAACAGCATGAGTAACTTGAAAGGATACTATAAAATTGTATTGTTATTAGATTAGGATGATTAAATATTTTAAACAAAGTGATATTATTAATAAAGTTACCATGAAAACAATAAATTATTTTACAGTTTATGTTTCCAAAGGAATACAAGCAGTTATCATTATTCTTAAAAAACTGATATAAGTTTAACAAATAAGAAAAATTTACACAAAAAATAATACTATTTGAAGGACTATGTCTTTTTTAATGGGTTCACCACTTCTTACAACCCAGAAATCAAACTGAAAACATCCCCTCAGATAGGCATCATTGCGTTATCTCCAAACATTCACTAACAAAGAACATTTAAAATGTCCTGTTTTGGTGTGATCGGGTTTAAAAAGTAGCATACATGTTGAATCAATAGTCTAAAAAATAGGGAGACACAAATGGCTTCTAATGGTCTATACAGAACGCATTCGATTAAAGAAAATTCTCCCAAGGCAGAAATGTATAACTAATAGATTCTTGTTTTCTAGGTATCAATACTGCAATGTTTTCACTTAAGCTACATACACATACACAAACACATATACACACAAACAAGCTAGACATGGTTAACTTGTTTAAGATGTCTATTCAATGTTGAACTTGTAGCCAGGAGATTCAATACGGTTTGTACCTCCTCTCCTCCAAAATAATAAAAACAGTAACCAGTGAAGAACTGAATCAAGGAAGAGATTCCATTATTACATAATTTGTTAAATGAAGACACCCATGACTTTGGAACACATAATGCTCACGGCTTTCCTAAGACAGGTAGACATTTGGCCCAAGACTTTGAAAACCAAAACTGACCCTGTCAAGCCAGAGGATCTGATAAATTTTTAAATGAAACAGCAAAGCATAAAGAATGAGAGTCTGCTCAAACACTGGTAATAAATCCATTGCTCTATGCTTGAGTTGAGCAATTTGTGTACCATGTAGACACGTTCTAAATTTTTTAAAAAGTCAGCAGTCTAGAAATGAACTCAGATCTCCTACAAGAATAAACTATTCACGTACATACAATGTCTTGGAGGGACCACCAGTAATATTGAAAAGAGCTGTAGATGGCAGAAAACCTCAAATGAAATACATATTAGGAGAGAATTATTATAATTAAGCCTCTTTACCATGCAGATTGTTTATGCAGTCTCAGATATATAATATTATTTCCACTTCCACTCTTAAAGATATTTTAATTTTTGTTTCAAACATGAAGTTAATAAACTACTAAATTTATGATTCCATGAAATTATCATAATACGTGTGTGTGTGTTTTTGGATTTTTTTTTATTCTAAAATTATCATCTGTATATTTCTGGATTATAAGAAATTTCAAACCATTGAAATAGAGTGATAAATGTTTAGATCTAGAGAGAATTATAGAATTCCTTGTTAAATCCCTTTATTTTATAGATGAAGGAACTAAAAACTGGAAAATTCAGTGAAATTAAGTAGACCCAAGGTGACAAAGCATATTTGTGGCATAGTCAGATCTTGGGCACAGATGTTTATCTAGTGCTTTTTAAACACTACATAATTGTCTTAAGTTAGAATAGAGAATCATAGTTGCAAACTAGAGATCTTTGGGAAGCACATAATTAACAAATAATTCTTACGTCCCCTTTTTTGGGGGAGTAACAAACAATCAAAGAAACAGAGTACATATTTATTGTCTTTAAACCACTGGAATGCCTGGATACAGTCTCTCCGATGTCTGGCTCTATCAATTTTTTTTTTCTTTTTTAAAACTGGATCCAGGTAGATATACTATATTTATGCATATTTTTAGTATCTGTACAAGGAAGAAATGAGATGAATATTTCTGACATTTTTATAGCTGATTCAAAACAAATAGTGTAGTAATGATTTCAACAACTGCTGTGGTTTTGTTATTACCCTC
Organism: Tursiops truncatus; assembly: GCF_011762595.2. NCBI lineage: Eukaryota > Metazoa > Chordata > Mammalia > Artiodactyla > Delphinidae > Tursiops > Tursiops truncatus. The sequence continues at coordinate 97,074,100 of NC_047042.1, read as the reverse complement.
ACTGTTTAACTTTTTTTTTTTTTTTTTTTTATGAAAAATATGCTAGTCTCTTTGAAAGGCAGTGTTTGTTGTAAACTGAGCTGGTCAGAAATCTCTCTGTCGGAAGCAGTTTGTGACGATATTGTTTGCAAAAAGGCTGTATGTAGATTTTGACTCTCTAAGGAGTACAGAAAAGAGACTTCGCTAATGGAGATGGGGATTTGGAAAATATTTGAGGGGAAGAAGGCAATTATCATTTAGGAAGCCAGAGGATACTTGATTAAAAGTCCCATGACATAGGATTTTGTTTTACCCCATGATTATTTTACTGTACCTCAACTAGATTCTAAATATCTTTAGGTTGGTATTTGACACATAAGACCTGTGTCAGCCCCTGAAACATAGTAGGCCTTCAATAAATGCATGTTGATGAATTACTTAATCAAAGAAAAACATGTAAGAAACTTCTCATCTATTATAGATATTCCAGCACAAAAAGAATCAAAGAACTTTCAGATTGTAAAAAGTTAAAAAAAGAAATCTGTTCTTAACACTTCCTTCAGAGATACACATAATTCTGGGCAAACATAACATTCTAAATAGCTTTCCAAAGGTCTCACAGCTTGTTACTGCCAGAAACAAAATTCTCAGATTAATATCCTCAATCCTTGTCTTCTAGTGTTCACACTTGTTTCTTTTCTGTTAAAAAAAGATAGAGGATTCTAGGGCACATCTGATATCATAAATGTCAATAAATAGCGGGAGGTGGTTTGCACACTGTTCTTTCATCATAGTCTAGTATCTTATTTTAGTAAAGAGTGAACATAACCTGTTTAACAAGGTGTCAATTCAAATAAAATCTTCTCAAAACATTTTTTAATATACTTAGCACTTTCAAAACAAACATGTTCACTACTGTTACTTCTCCCCTTGGTATGTTTACTAGAAGACAGTTTCCAGTTTATTACCTACTATTATCACCATTTATGTTAATATGTGGCTAAGCAAGAGGACAGAAATAAATCATTTCAAATTTCTTCTCATTTAAGAACTTTCACTTGTCTATAGAAGTCCTGGGTAGCATGCTGTAGAACGACTATCTCATTAATTTGATTTTGTTCCAAAATAAACTGCTAAAGATTGTCCTATTTGTCTTTGTATGGAACTGAATATATTGTTATCTTTAGGGTTCTATTTGAGAATTTACATTTTACCTAAGAATGAAGCTGGCAGTATAAGTAAACTGACTAACATTATTAGGGGTTGGAAAATGAAATAGTTTCCAGAGAAGACGTCTTGCAGGTTCACTGAAGAATAAACTAATGAGAAGCAGGCAACAGTTTATGTCTTATTTATAAATGGAAAGAATACTTGTTGAGTGCCTTTTATGTTCCATGCAGTGCACAAAGCACTGGGGATTCTAAGGGAATATGTCAAATCAACACACTGTCGTACGCAGCACTGCAGAGACATCGACAGGATACTCTGGGAGGGTGTAGGGTGGCTGTGCAGATGATGCTATGGTGGGGGTGCGGTTGCTCATCATCATGCCAGCTCTTTGGAAACGGGGCTTGGGCTGTTTTCAGGATGAAGGAGAGTTAAGAATCTAAGACGTCACTCCTGGATGTGAGAACAGCATGAGCAGAGATAGGTAGGAAGGCTTGTAACAGCCTGGTGAATCGCACATGTCAGGAATCTATCATTGCTGGAAATGTAAGAGCAAAACTGGGAGGGGTAAGGAGGTAATTTCATTATTTTTATATGTGACTAATAATGACATTAAATGTTGGACAGATGTTATATTGTTCTCTTTCCTAGAAGCTGACTCTGCATTCACCTAGACACTGTCACTTCCTAATTAGGCACTCAACCTCTACTTCTAGTTTTAAGTTAAGAAATCAAGATTGCACAAAGGATGTGATAGCAGGGCTATAATCACTGTTCTATGATAGATACCATAAAGTTATTTATAACAACATTATAAAGTTGTTACTATGAACTCATTATTTTGCTAATCTTTAGTTCACTAGAAACAGAAAAAAAAAATAGTCAAAAAACAAGTCATTCACTGTTCAACTCAGATTTGGAGCCAGGAAGAACCCTCACTCAACATTTAAGAGTATAGGGTGAAGACGTGGAAACTACGGAGACGTTTACAATTTTTTTCAAATCCACAATAATAAAATTTCAGAATACCCCAAAGCTGAACCACTTTCAACAAAATAAGTCATCTCAAATGAAATAATTTTAAAGAAAGTAATAACAATGAAAAATCTAACTGTTTAATTAACAGGCACTTGATTTTATAAATGGTCATGAAATGATTTGGCATGCTTAATTTTAATTACAAACAGCTCATTTCTGTGGACTTATTATCTCACTTAAAAGTGGTCTGATTGCCCTGCAGAAAAATTGATAGGCTATAATGTGCTTCTGGTTAGAGTTTCTTGATCCTACTTTTACTCTCAAGTTACTATGGCGTTATCATGTCAAAACCATTGAGTCTTTCTCAATGTTTCAGATAATTAATAAACTATGGGTTTTTAGAGGCTTATGCCTCAGGTAGCAAAAGTATATCCCCAAACTTAATTATTCAAGCCTAAATTTGAGTTTACCACCAAGTATTTTATTTCAAAAACACTTATTTTTTCTAGTGTTGATTGTTTTTGTCACTGCTGCAAAGCAGATCTCACAAGTATTTCCTTTTCAAGTGGAGTGACAAGTTTCCATTGTATGTGTATATATTAAAAAGCAAGTGAAGTCTTTAGCATTTCCCTTCTATGTACGTCTAGGAATTCATTTTTGGTTTATCATGACTGAGGTTAGTTAGCTCAAGACATACCACGGTAATAGAAATCCCTCCCAATCCCCCCATGGAAAACAGCAAAAATTCTGCTCCAAAGTAATAATTCAATGTAATTAGCCAAGCAATTGACCAAGTACAAAAAATCAAAATTTCTGCTTGAATGTCCTAACCAGATATAGAACACCGAGGTCAAAATTCAACTTCACAGCCCTATATGTAACCAGCTACCCTGACTCAGAAACAAATGCCTACCTATTGAGATGCTGCGTTGTAAACATGCTGAAACTCTCCAGTTGCTTCTCTCTACCTTATGAATTAGGGCATTCTTACTTTAGGGCTGAATGCTGCGTAAGCATGAACCAATTCTAAGTGAAAACAAACCAACTATATTTATGTGTAACCTCCTCATTGCTTAATATCACATAATCAAGCCTTACTGGAAATACTGAACAAATGTACAACAAACAATTCACAACAATATTGTTTCCTTTCTCTTCTCTTAAATGATTCTGTGATGATAAATAGAAAGTGTTATAATGACAGAGTAGATATCTTTATATTTCATGTCAGCGGTCCCCAACCTTTTTGGCACCAGGGACTGGGTTTGTGAAAGACAATTTTTCCGAGGACGGATGGGAGCAGGGGGTGGGGATGGTTCAGGAGGTAATGCGGGCAATAGGGAGTGATGGGGAGCATGGACCACCGCTCACCTCCTGCTGTGCATCCCAGTTCCGAACAGGCCAAGGACCTGTACAGTTGGGCACCCGTTTTAGGTCATTTACATATAGATTTGCACACAAATGATAATGAGGCAATAAGGACAGGATTTCATGAAATAACTCAATCTAGGACGCCACCTGAAAGTTTATATTTACAAAAATTTATAAGTAATAAAAATAAGGTTAAAATGCTTTTTAAATTTAAGGTTTAGTTGTCTATATGTCTGCACATTTGGCACTGTTTCTGCTATACTGGGTAACTTATTTTACTGGAATTTATTGTTATGCTCATTTCTTCTACTGTCACATGTATGATTTTATACATACTAAGCCATGATTATATACTGTTAAATAGCAAAGGACTCTGGGCATCTTTTTGCTCGTATGTGCTAATATGAAAAAATATGCTGAATCATGAAAATACTAATATTTTGCAATGCTACAAGGAGCTAATGAACCAGATATTTATTTAAAAGGAGTTTTTCTTTGGTTTTAACAGAGCAGGGAATCCTAATGGACAGGTAAGACAAATTAATATGTGAAATACTCATATGCCTATTAAATTGGTAACATGTCAAAAGTGGATATGTCTTCTCTGGCCATCTACACTATCTGCAAGAGGAAGTCTTAGCAAGGTGCAAAATGCAATAGACATTTGCAGTCCATTTGTAATGAGCATATTTCTTTCAAGGAGAATTGTGAATGATGTAGGATATAAAAGCGTGCCTCAGGAATAGTCTCACGCATTCCTTGTCCCCTCAGGATGTCTGCGGGTTATTCTCTCATCTAGCGTGAAGCATCAGCTATGCAGATCTGCCACGGTGGTCTTTTTGGCGACCTACAACCAAATCTGTCTTTTGTCTTGTGCTTGGTCAGTTGCCTGTGACGATTATCCTGGCAGGATGGCGGAGCTGATCTCTACAACTTCTTTCAGGAGTGGACTAATATAGTATCATCTGAGTAAAAGTTACAGACGAGACAGCCTGTACTTCAAGACTTGGAGGAAACAAATGCAATAATGTAGTTTCTTAGAGCACGTCTCAGATTAAAGGCATAGACAATAAGGCTTTAGATTAAGAAAAATATTTGTTTAAGAATGAAAAGATTGAGGTATGATCATCCAGAGAGTTTGATAGAAAATGAGAAAATACAATCTGGCTCTTGGAATGAAGCAGACTCTTCTTCCCTTACCCCAAGGGGCTTGGCATTTTTCTTGTTTTTGTCTGTAAGCTGTTTCTAGGGATTCAGGCTTGAAATCACAAAAATTCTTCGCTCCTTTATAGATATGATCCCTCAATAGCCCACCTGTCAGCCCATCACATCAATTCTATTTCTAATTGATTTTGCATATACCTATGTTTTTCCCTGTTGTTACTAGTTTGAGAACATAGCTTCCAACAATGTCCAGTACATCCTCCTCACTTCCACCCCTAACCCTGTATGGTAGGCAGGTTTCTAAACAGCCCCTAACTAAGGATGTCCTGCCCTAGTTCCCAGAACCTTTGAGCATCATATCACTCCCACGATCACATTATGTTCCACGGCATGACTGACTTTAGGATGATCCAAATGGTGTTGGTGTAATCATATGGCCTCTGAAAAGCACAGACCTATTTCCTGCCGGTGGCAGAAGAGGAAGTCACAGAGATTCAAGGCATGAGAAATCAACCTACTATTGGTGGCTTGAGGATGGAGACAGCCGCGTGAGAAGGGACTCGGGTAGCCTCTAGGAGTAGAGCAGCCTTGGCTGAACCCAGCGAGGAGACAGTTCTTAGTGCTACAGCCACAAAGAGCTGAATTTTTGCAACAATCCTGAATGAGCTTAGAAGTGGGTTCTTCCCCCTCAGAGTCTTCAGGTAAGAGCCCAGTTGAACCAACCTTGATTGTGGCCTTGTAAGAGCCTAAGCAGGGAACCCAGCCAAGGCCACATGGACTCCTGATCTATAGAAACTGTGAAATAATAAAATGTGGGTTGTTTCAGGCTGCTGAGTTTGTGGTAGTTTGTTACACAGCAATAGCAAACTAAGCAAACGAAACCATATTCATCAGCTTGGTTTTTATAAAAGACTCTGCTTATCTTAACATTTTTTCTGTGTGAAAATCTACAAGCCTTCTCATGGCTTTGGATCAAATTCAACACCTTTATTCTGATTTTAAGACATTCCATTAAATTAAGCCAAACTTCCCTATCTTCCTACATTTCTTACTAAATTTTTTTTTACTATTCTTAAATGAACATGTTCCCATAACACGTTGTTGAACTTCATCTCCTGTTTTATATAGTGCGTTATAATTTTCTATGTATTTACCTGTCACCCCGTTGAACTGAACACTAATTCCTTGAAGACAGGACCATTTTTAGGGGCTCTTCATATGCTCAGAATCCAGCATGCCTCTCGGCATTGGTAGGTCTCAATCCCACTCATGGCTGAGCCTTAACCACACGGAAGCCAGGCCACATCTTTACTCTCCTTTGACCACACCTGCCCCTCTGCCTTTCCTCACGCACCTTCCTCAGCTGGAATGTCCTGTGTTTCTTCCACCGTCTAACAACGTGTTGAGGGAGTAGTCAACATAGAACATTAGTTGAGGTAAAAAGCTACTCTGAGCTAATGTCACCTACATTATTGCAGAACATGGTGATAAGATCTGGGAAGAAATAAGAACACGAGGTGTAGCCAGAGAGTCTCCTTAATACCAAAAGAATACAGGCCTTCCAGATTTGTTTGCTGTTCTGTTAACAAGACTATGAATTTCTTAAAGAAAAGAACATTTTCAATCTTTTGGATACCATTAATAGCATTCTGTTGACATAGAATATATGCATAAAGAACCAAATTTGTACCCAAGTGTCACAAATTTCAGAGAATAAAGCAACTGTCACAACTATCCTACCACTCATTTCATTGATATTTCCTTGATTCAAACTCCCTACCTGTCCTGACCCACCAAACTGAAGCTGGGAATAGGAAAAAGAGTGAGAGTAAGAGCACAGTGAAGACCAGAGAAAGTGGTCTTTCTCCAGGTCACAGGGCTACAAAGAGGGGGTTCCAGGATTAAAACCTGTGCTCTGTGACTCCACAGCCTGTGCTCATCTCATCATTACTCCACACTCTCCCCCTGATGCTCAGGCATCAGCATCCTTCATATTCCTGCAGAATGGTTCAAGTGGGGAGTGGAAAAGTGGGGCATGAATTATTTTAAGATAATAATTTGTCTACAAATGTTAGAGACAATTTGTCTAAACATTTGTCTACAAATGTTGTAGACAAAAGTTTTGTCTACAAATGTTAGAGGTTGAGACTAAAAAGGATTACATAGAACTGTGTTTATTTGAATACATATACACACACACACACACACACACACACATTTAAACTCTCTGTCCAACTGCTGGCTGTGTCACACCCTAGTTCCTTAGTAGTTTTAAATATTCTCCTAGATAAATCATTGTCAATATTAAATGGTATATGGCCTTGACTGAGTGCAGTCAGGTCCACACTATATGGTTCTGCTGTTATTCTAATTTGAACTTTGAGACTGATCCTATAAATCAGGAATGACTTTTTTTTTTTTTTTTTTTTTTTTTTTTGCGGTACGTGGGCCTCTCACTGTTGTGGCCTCTCCCGTTGCGGAGCACAGGCTCCAGATGCGCAGGCCCAGCGGCCATGGCTCACGGGCCCAGCTGCTCCGCGGCATGTGGGATCTTCCCGGACCAGGGCACGAACCCGTGTCCCCTGCATCGGCAGGCGGACTCTCAACCACTGTGCCACCAGGGAAGCCCAGGAATGACCTTTTGATAATGTTTTTCCATCAATAAATTTAATATATTTAAAACCACTCGAAGAATTTAAAAAATCCAATCAAAAGCACAGTTTCAAATTAAGTGGCTCTAATACTTTTCCCCCTGTATATCAGCCTGATATAGTACAAATAAAAAGTGATAGTAAGAAACTATTTTAACATACTTACATGATGAAGAGAAGTTAATGCTAAATTTTGCAAAAAGCAGTTGTACTTGCTCACTGGACATGTTATTAAGCATAATTTATGTGTGGAATTGACCTTCGGATTGAACCTGATATACAGACTGTAATTACATTACATTAGCTAGATCATGGAGGGATCAGGTCTCCCTTGTATAATGCCTGATATATGAGCACTGGAGAAATGCTGGTGAATGGAGAGAGGAATGGGAAGTAAGGAGAAAGGGGAAAGGGAGGGAAAAGAGAAGGAAGACAAGGAAGAAGGAAGGGGAATAAGGAACTAGAAAAAACTAAGAAAAAGGATAGAAAGGGAGGGAGAGAGAAGAGGAGAGAGGGAGGGAGGGAAGAAAGAAGTACAAGGGAAGGGGGACGCGGGAAAAGGAAAGGAAGGCAGAAGAGGAAGGGATGCTCCTGCCCCGCTTCTCCTGCTCCTCTGCCCTGCAGACTCTGCTCAGCCCTAGAAAAGGTTTGTCCAGAACTTGCCAACTTCTGTAGGTCTTAAAGCTTCCTATTCACCCCAGAACTGTTTTCTTCCTATAAACTTCTCACTGTTAAAAATCCAAACAGGAATGCCTTCCCCAGTCGCCACACCCCAGGAAGAATCTGAGCTATTGTTGTCCCAGTTTCCTTAGTACCTCCTGTCTCCTGGAGAGTGAAGTGTAGACTTGGGCTAGGAAACTGCTCTCATTCTTTCACAGCAGTTGCTTCACTCATCTGTACTCTCCCCATTAGAATGCCATCTTCTTAAGGTGGGAAATTGTCTAATTCATCTTGTGTTACTAGACCCTTGCATAGGGCTTGGTTCATAGGAAGCACTCGATAATTCTGTAAGTTGCCACTTCTAATTCTCACAACTAACCATGTGAATTAGGCACTATATTCCTCATTTTACAAAAGAGTAAACCTAGATTCAGATTATTTAAGTGACTTGTCCAACGTCGTCAATATAAGTGAGCTTGAAAATCATTCTTGCTAAGATATAAAATTGAGAGAATAATTCTGGGAGTTAAAGAAAGAACTATGAAAAGGCCTTCAGTGTGTTTTAATTATGATTTTTTTTGAGAAATACATTCTTTCTATATATATATAGTAGGAAAGTTAAAATTCATGGTAATTTATGAAATAGGAACTTAAGATACATCATTATCTCTTATGTGTTATCTAAGAGAACTGATTTACAATACTAGAGCAAAAATAAAATTTTAAACATTCTACAATTTAAAGCATTTTGCAGTTAAATCAAACTTATATAACTTTACATCAACAGAGGATTTATTTTTGCTGTGTTCTTTCATATATTGATTCAGTAAACATCTCCTTACCATATATGCTAAGCATCGACTCTGTTTAATTTTACCTTACTTTTACACTTGTTAAAATATTGTCCAACACCATATATTTCCAAGTCAAACATGGAATTTTCTTTGGTGATGTTTTAGGGTTTTTTTCAATCTTGGATTTTGTTTATTTTGCAACACGATTTCTAGTTTAATTGAAATATTTATTCAGCAGAGCCAGAGCTGCATTCCTCTCGTTTTATGAATTGCCATCATTTATACAACACTTTCCCCTCTTCTACTGAATTATATAGTATTTTGTGATTGTCACTGTTTTGTTTTAGAATTATGATACGGGTCATATACTCAGTATATAGTTTTATATTTGAGCAAAATCACAACTACGTAAATATTGCCAGGACAGTTTCCCAACAGGGCTATGATTTCTGTATTTGCCCTCTAACTTCAAGAACACAACAAAATTTAATTTAAGGATTTAAAATCTAAGCAGGATTGGTGCTGCTTCATCAGGGGTGCATTGGATGGTTTATAAATCAAACACTAAAATGGTTAAATGAAGGCTTCTCCTGTAGCCCATTAACCTTCAAGAAGTCTTAGCTTTCCTTTTCTGACACAAGTGAAGTGAACAAGATTTTAATAAAAGTCCTGAGTAGATATACCTGAAGGGTCAGAGCTCATGATAAAGCTGCCAGCACTGCAACTTTAAGAAAACATGCCAATGACTTTTAATAACACTGGGTCCGCCAGTGCTCACTGTGCAGGATCTGTATTTGAAAATCCCATTTGAGAAACCAATCCCCCATTTGACCGGATCATGGTTCTTAATCTTCTTTTTGGTGTGCAAGAGTTGACTGCATGCCCTGTAGAATATGGTTCTCATGACCTCAGGAAATACTTTCCTGTAGTGACAGAGAGGCAGCCCTGTCCTCAACTTTGACTTTCTGATCACCCATTTCGTTAATACTAAGTGCTCGACATCTTCTAAAAGTAGAAAAAACTTAATATTACAGAAGTAGACAAGGTTCACCAAAACTTCTATTCCACATATTTTCATTTTTGTCCCTTAATCTCTCTTCAAACTGTTATAAGTTGAATAACCCCTGAAATTGAGAATTGGTGACATACAACAATAATTTCCATATCTATGTATGCACTAGTAGAACAAAAGTCAAATTATCACCATAAACTTAACAGATGTTATAACTCCCACTTAAAAGTGAGAAAAAAAGATTTAAAAAAATTAAATAATTTGCTTGAGTTACACCAGTAATAATTAACAGTGCCAGAATTCACTATTTTCAGGTCACTCAGTTTTAAAAACTCATGTTATTTACAATCTTCAAGACGTATATCTACATTTCTGACCTCATCATCTCAATATAAATCAATTACATGAACAAATAGCTCTTTGGAAGCTTGGATAACATTACAGGTAGAAAAGAAAAGCTCAGTTTAAACTATTTCAGAGCATAGAAATAGAGGAAAACTTCCAAATTATTTTCATGAAGTAATTTCAACAATGACAAATCTGACATAGATTTTACCCAAACAAAACGCAAAGACAAAAAAAAAAAATTCAGACCACTCTCACTATGAGTATCAACACAAAAGTCTTAAATAAAATAACATTAAACAGAATTCAATAGCACATTATAAATAATATATCATGAACAAGTGGGGATTCTTCTAGAAATGCAAGACAATTCAATAGTAGGAAGTCTAATGATATGAGTCATCACATTAATAGAGCCAATGAGATAAACAATATGATTATCTCCAGGAATGTTGAAAAGTAATTAGACAAAATTTAATACCAGTTCTTTAAAACAAATCCAAAAAATGACTCTCTGTTAAATAGGAATTAAAGGATGAATGCCTCTTTAACATGATCTTATGTATGTGTACTTATATCTGTATGTATTTTTTTGTTATTATTTATTTATTTATTTTATTTATCTTTGGCTGCGTCAGGTCTCGGCAGCGGCACTCGGGATCTTCGTTGAGGCCTGCAGACTTCTCTCTAGTTGTGGCATGTGGGTTTTCTCTCCCCAGTCGTGGTGCGAGGGTTCCAGAGCGCGTGGGCTCTGTAGTTTGTGGCACGCAGGCTCACTAATTGAGGAGTGCAAGCTCAGGAGTTGTTGTGTGCAGGGCTTAGTTGCCCCGAGGCATGTGGAATCCTAGTTCTCCGACCAGGGATCCAACCCGCATCCCCTACATTGGAAAGTGGATTCTTTACCACTGGACCACCAGGGAAGTCCCTCTAGATGTATTTTTATGTCCATGTCTCCAAAAGCCAGCATGTAGCAAGCATCTATCAAAAAGGACAACAGTAGAGAATTCCCACTGGAACAAGATGATGCTGCCCACTATTTTCATCGTGATTTAACATTATATTGCAGATATATAACAATTAAAAAAAAAGCAAGTAGAATCCTGGACGAGCCCCGCCCCCCCACCAAAAAAAAAAAACCAGAAAGCAAATAGAGGCATACAACTTGAAGATAAAGAAATAAAACTACCTCTATTTATAGATGATATGACGATCTGAAAAACAGAAAGATCAATGGAGCAACTACTAGATACAAAGAGATGACTGAATAACATAGCAGGGCATAACTTTAACATGCAGAAATCAATAGCCCATATATAATTAAACAAAAACAGGTTTGAAGATATAATGGAAGGGAACAGAAAACTCCGTATTTCAATTTCAGATAATAGTAGTTTCCAAGAATCTTTTTTTTTTTTTTCTATTTGGGAGGTAAGGGCAAGTGTGGTCTGTGGAGAGAACAATGAGGAGATTGTGTGTTTTAGTGGAAGGGGAAGTAAAGAGAAAGGGAGACAACCAAATGGAGGACCTTGAATGGTGAAGAGTGAAGTTGGTTCTCAAGAAGATTGGGGCCAAAATGCAACTGGTGCTTTAGAAAAATTAATCATAGAGAAAAAATAGATAGGATGTGACAAGAACCTGAAAAGATGAAGCAGTAGTATAAATGGTGCTACCTATGTTCTTATCTCTTGCCCTAACTGATTCAAAAGTTAGGAAGTAGTCAGGTGTCCAGTACGGAATCAAAACTAACTGGACCAGAAATCTTACTTCTGCCTGGACATTTTCCTTTGTTCTCATGCTTCCATCCCCAAAAGCCAGACGTAAATGCCCCTCATTTCACTGTATTGTATTAAGAAATACGAGTTACAAAAGGTGGAGAACAAAGGAAAAGAACAGATGAAAAATAAAGTTGGAAGTTGTAAGGGAGTTCTGAAAGTTTTCTCCACTACTCACAGGTTGGAAGATGGAAATCATCAAAAATGTCCTTCATTCTACTTCGACCAACATGCTCCCACTTCAGGCCCTTTCATGTACTATTTTCAGCCAGGGAAACACTTCCCACCATGTGCCTCAGCCCTGACCACGTGGTCAAATGCCTCATCATCAGAAAAGCTCACGGCTCACACAGAGAATGGGCTTGAAGACACGGGGAGGGGGAAGGGTAAGCTGGGAAGAAGTGAGAGAGTGGCATGGACATATATACAACAACCAAATGTAAAATAGATAGCTAGTGGGCAGCAGCCGCATAGCACAGGGAGATCAGCTCAGTGCTTTGTGACCACCTAGAGGGGTGGGATAGGGATGGTGGGAGGGAGACACAAGAGAGAGGAGATATGGGGATACATGTATATGTATAGCTGATTCACTTTGTTATAAAGCAGAAACTAACACATCATTGTAAAGCAATTATACTCCAATAAAGATGTTAAAAAAAAAGAAAAGCTCACGCCTCACTGTTTATTCCTCCAAACTTGCTTTATTTTTTCCCCCAAACTTGCTTTATTTTTACCATAGCACTACCTGACTATACTTAGTTGTTTATTATTTGTCTCCTCCCACTAAACCATAAGCTCATGTTTACAGAAGGGTTGTTTTTGGGTTTTTTTCTTTTTCTGTTTCTTTTCCTTCACTATTATAATTCCCACTGCTTAAAACTGTATCTGCCACATGGTAGGCACCCAAGAAATACTGTTGAATTAATAAATGATAAAATCAAGGAATGAACAAGTTATGGTAATAGTATCCTAGAAAACTCTTGCAACCGTATTTATTTTACAATCAAGACAGTTTTAAGGAAGGAAAAAATTCTTGGAGCATTTTCTCCTTAAAAAAACAACCACACACACACAAAACTCTGTAAGCTTGGCTGAAATCCCTTGCATTTTAGCACAGATTCTCCCTTCTCAGGTGACAGTTTTGCTCTGTCATTTTAATTCATACAAAAGTATACCTGCAAATATATATCTATTTATTTATTGTTATAAATGCTATACTTGTCCTATTCTTTTCTGTTTTAACTGACAAAAAATCCATTTGTTTAGTATAAAATTATTTTCCTGTAGGAAACCCCCATCCTCTGGATTTTTTCCCTCTGGGAACAGAGGTATAAAATAATAGATTACAATATATTTTTCAAGATTTAAAAATTTTTAATGTCTTACAAGTGCTTTCAATTCTTGCAAGCAGTTTGTTCTTTGTATAAGCAAGAAGGGCTCTTATTTATAGAATAATTTTTAAAACTCTCTAGTCATCTAAGCTTCTGGGTCCCTGCAAATTATAAATAAATAAATACATAATTACAAAAATAAATTAATAATAAGCAATATCTATGCTACATAGATTTTTAAAAAGAAGAAAAGAATGTTATGACCATCCTTAGTTCTTGAGGCCACTGGTTATTCCAGAGGGAGGCAGTTATTCGTTTTGGGGGACAGGTTGCTGCATTTTTGGCCATATCTTCTCCAGCCCTACTCCAGACTTTTCTCTTTATGTCAGGTTATTTCTTCTTTTTTTTTTTTTTTTTTTTTTGCTGTACGCAGGCCTCTCCCGTTGTGGAGCACAGGCTCCGGACACGCCGGCTCAGTGGCCATGGCTCACAGGCCCAGCCGCTCTGCGGCATGTGGGATCCTCCCAGACCGGGGCACGAACCCGTGTCCCCTGCATTGGCAGGCGGACTCTCAACCACTGCGCCACCAGGGAAGCCCCCAGAGACTCCTTTATTAAGCCTCAAAGCTCTCCATGGTTTTATTATGGTTTTTTCAGGATAGAGATCATTAACTTTTCAATAATGGTGATAAAGTTTAATAACGGAGATAACTGTTTCTCTTAATACTTCCAGAAAGCACAAATATGAACAATTTTCTACTTCTCCCTTACTGTTCTGTATTCCTCTTCCTACGTGATGGCTCCTCGTTTTCCCCTTCATTTGTGAAAGGAGATAATCTAGAGACAAAATAACTTAAAATTTAAAAAGGGGCTTCCCTGGTGGCGCAGTGGTTGAGAGTCCGCCTGCCGATGCAGGGGACACGGGTTCATGCCCCGGTCCGGGACGATCCCACATGCCTCGGAGCGGCTGGGCCCATGAGCCATGGCTGCTGGGCCTGCGCATCCGGAACCTGTGCTCCACAACGGGAGAGGCCACAACAGTGCGAGGCCCGCATACCACACACAAAAAAAAATTTTAAAAGAAAATCTCTCTAGAAGTGAATTTTTAAATTTAATTCAGAACTCTTAATTGATTCTCATCTAGCATTCTGGAGATAATTCCTCATAAATAATATGTTTTAAAAATGAAAAGAAGATTATTTACATTTTCAGAAACAGAGAAGATGAGGAAACAGAAATACTGCATATCACATTCAGTTGTAGGTCACCAACATTAATTTTATAACTGTTGCATTATCGAATTCTAGTGTCATTTAATGGCAAAGTGTGTTTAATTAAATCAACCACATTATTAATTGTTGCCTTCTTAATTTTTTAAGAGATATACATAATTCATGGAAAAATTGAGAGAGCCTACAGCACAAGAATTTGCCTTATAAAAAATTATTTTTTATGTTTAAAGCACTTTAATACATTGGAGAAGTGGGGAAAAGTTTTATAACAAAACTTGAATGTTATGGCTCTCTTAATACTAGCCCTATTTATAATTTAGTTCCCATAATATTTTGTTAATGTTACCTTTATTATATGTAATATATGTTAATATATCTTACTTCATATATGTATAGCTCATTACAGATTAGGAAAAAAGAAAATGTAATGAAGGAAAATTGTCCCAAATACTACCACCTTGAATATAGTCACTGTAAACCATTTTGTTGCATTTTCATACCCTTTTTCCTAAGTATCTGCATAAATACATATTCTATATACATACATATGTGTTTATGCTATGAATTGAATGTTTGCGTTCCTCCAAAATTCAATCATGTTGAAATCCTAACCCCCAAGGAAATGGTATTAGGAGGTGAGGCCTCTGAGAGATGATTAGGTCATAAATTTGGAGCCCTCATGAATGGGATTAATACTCTCATAAAAGAGATCCCAGAGGGCCAGCTTGCCCTTTCTGCCATGTGATGTTATAGAGAAAAGAGAGTTATCTAGGAAGAAGGACCTCACCAGACACCAAATCTGTCCGTGCCTTGATCTTGGAATCCTCAGCATCCAGAACTGTCAGAAACAGGTTTTTGTTGCTTATAAGCCACCCACTCTACGGTACTTTGTTATAGCAGCCCAACCAGATTAAGACAGTGTAAACAGATCTAGTCACAAGTAGAAGAACATGCTGTGCAGGAACATGCAAATCCAAGTTATTTACATGTCATTCTCCAAAGCTCTTCTGAAATCCATCCACTTGACTACATCTACTGGCTCCATCATGGATAAAATGGCAAGCATCTCTTCTCTGGTCCATAGTTAAATGTGTATGTCCTTGAATTTATTCTTCATACAGGAACCATAGTGATTTTTAAAAATAAAAGCCTTTTGAACTACTTCCATGTTTAAATTCCTTTTCCTGACTTTCTACAGCACAGAATAAAATGGGAAGTCTCAGCATGACCTACAAGGTTCTGTGAGATCTGACCCCTGCTCACCTCTTCAGCCTAAAGCCATCCCATCCTCCTCTCTGACCCTTGTCAAATCACACTGACCTTGCTTCTCTTATCAGACACCTAAAAGTGCTTTTACCTTCACATGCTACTCCTTTTACATAAAAGGCACAAGATTTATCTTACACTGCTATTAATGACCAGAGAAAATATAACATTTAAAATTTTGCCCATAGCTGACCTTGTCCTAACCGTGAGTTCCCACCAGCTGGTGTGTGTGGCAAGAATTTAACTAAATAATCACTATATATTAAAGCTTAGTCTGATTCAATAATTTCAACAGTCAGGTGTTCAGGTACTCTTGAGAAAACCTGTCTTCTCTTATTGTCTCCTTGTGAGGAAGAGAAGAAGTTAGATTTGCCCACAGCCATGGCTGTAAATAGGGGCAGACCTGGATATGGCTCTTAGGTCTCCAACTCCATAAACCTCCATCTACTGCTGATTCCATCACTCACAGCATGGACCAACTAAATACCGGTAAGTAAGGGCTCTGATAACCCCAAAACATTCCAGTAACACGAACAGTAACCATTTTCAGGAATAGTCTTCAGTAGCAAGACTCTCAACTAAAAGTACTTAGAAAAGAATCCTATTTCCTTTCATTTGAATGCTGTAACATAAACAGTGGCATAAGTAAGCTAAAAAGAATGTCAAAGAAGGAAGATTGCCTCCTGCAATCTAGAAAACAAGACACAGCAGCTCAAAAATTAAACAGGATTTATCTAGATACAGAGAAACACACATAGAAATAATGACAGAGAGAGTGCATCCTGCTCTGATGTTGTACACTCGACAGCCTTGGGACTGCCCGAAGGACTCCATGATGGTGCACGGGGTGGGGTGGTGGGTAGTTTACCAGATGCTATAGAGCCCAAGAAAAATACATACTATAACCCCTCGGATCCTTTGTTCCACTTTTTTCCCCCCTTCATGTCAAAATGAATACAGCTTCTCAATTAATTTGGTACTATGAACAGAATATTATGAAAGGAGAATAAAATAATTAAATGTAGACTTCATAAATTAATAAACCTACATATGCCTGCTGAGAATTCAAATAAGACTGACAATTAACATTTGTTGAATGCGTTGTGTCAAGCAACACTCTAATGCTATTTTATCCTCACAACAACACTTTAAGTTAAATACTGTTTTTATTCACAGCAACAAATAAGGAAACTGAGGTAGGAGGCTATTCTGATAAGTCTAACCAACATAAAATGCTATGTGAAAATAAAGTTTCTGGATCTACAATTTTGAGACCAAATCTGTAACGTGGTATCCTGCTTAAGCTAATTCCACCTGGCAAGGCTCTTTTGGAATCACCAGAAGATCTCCAGCACCATAGTCCTACTAGGTTGTTGGGTGTTTTTTTTTTTTAATTATATATTTTAAATGAACACTAAAATACAAAGCAAAGAAATATGGACAGGAACAGCACCATCTTTTGTCATGGTCTCAAGTATTCATAAAGCAGGAGGTCACCAGTACCTGGTGAGAGAACAGATGAGATTCAGCATCCTGCTAGGTAGGCATACTTTTCCTGGACTCACTTTCCATATCTGTGCTCTTCTGCGCTTGCTCAATCCCTAGAATTTCTTTGATTCTTGCCTTCCCTTGCGAAATGAAATTTTCCAGAAACATTTATTATTAAATGATGTAGAGCCACCCCTTCAGAGAGAACCTATAATATAATTATAATAACCTAACAAATACAGTTTGGTGGTTTTAACTTCACTCTTAGCAACTAAGAGGAATAGTGCCAGTAAAAATAAGGAAATTAGACTAAAAACAAATAAATCATGAGATTTCTAAAGCAAACAAAATCCTTCTTACACAAAACACGAATAAGTAAGATTTGGAATTCTCTAGCCATTTTATTAAATCATTTTACTGACTTCCATTTTTTGAGGATAGTTGTTTATATAAAATTATTTTAAACCTGTGCCAAGAGCCTGGCATTAAGTTTTATTCTGTGTTAGGCTCCGTTTTGTTGATCTTTTCTGTTCTCAATTACCACTGGCTTCGGCCAGTTTTTACCCTGCCTTTCTTTGTTGGGAAAGCAATAAGGTTAATGACTGCTGTGTTTTCTAACCATGTTCCTAATCTAGCAATTCTGCCCTTTAGAGGGTGGAATAGATTCACCACCGACACATAAATAATAATTTCCCAGGGACCTTCAAAAAGTGACTGATGCTCTTGCCTTTGCGTGTCTTTTCTTTTAAGTGACTGATGGGAACAAAACAAAAACTGTACAAAAACCTTTTCACTGAGAATAGCAAATGCAAATAGTGGATGAGAGACTGAGACCTAAAGGAGAATAAAACCAAACAACAATCAGGAATGAGGGGCAAACAAATGCAGCCAGCAGAGCTCTGCTTCTCAGAGAAGTTGATCTTCCTGGAACAGAATGACAACCAGTTGCTTGCTAACAGAGAAGGGCAGTGTCTATTTAAACAGTGTATCTGGATTATACTCTTTAAAGTTTTAGGATTGGTGGATCTGAAATTGCATATTAAAGAGAACACAAAGCCATAAACTTGTCCATACACATATTTACCCACATCGCTATGGCCTGCGTGGGAATTTAATGTTTAAAATATTGCTATGTGCTGGAATACAGGAATCCACAAAAGAGCTGGAAAGGGCTTTACAAAGTAATGCTAAACTTTGAGGCCAGGAAATGTAAGAAATTTCCCCAATGTCACTCAGCTAAAAACCTAGGTCTGATGTAACTGATCACATAAGGAGACAGAGCAACTAAATAATGACTGGAGTAGTTGAGGGAATTAAAAGGTTTTTTCCCAACTAAATACCAAAGATAATCATGTAAAGCAGTACATGGAAAAGTTACAAATAAAGTTGTTTCTTAATCTGTATTACTTTGGCTGTATTCATCTTTTGCCTCTGAATTGAAGCATTCACCTAGAATGTAGAGATAAAGTCAGCAAAAGGTCAAACCAAAATATTCAACCATTTTTCAAATGATTTATTTTGATGTAAAACAACTATATCCCAATGAAAAATGATTTATTTTGAAATTAACTGCTAATAAACCTATAATATCTCCTAATAAAAATCACATGATTTGGGTGTCTCTAGACCTGTTCAGTTTTATAATGTTTGTGACTTGGAAAAATTGTGTTTTCAGTGATTCATTAATCACCCCCCACCGCCCCCCCCACATCACTACCAACATCAACAAAAACACAGGTTAAGGTTGGGGAGTAGAAACTGCAAAGTAAGAATTTGATATTCATCTGGAATTGCTAGGCGAGAGAGACTCATGAAGCACAGACATTGTATTGAAGCAGAAATAGTTATCTATAATCTATATGAGCTGGAGGAAAATATTATTCTAAAACATCCCAATTGTTTACTTTGTTAGTAAACAATTGATTATTAATTTGGAATATATCTGCTGACAAAAGCAGCACTACACAAAGGCTGTAATATAAAGCTGCTTAGTTGGAGCTTGAATTTGAAAAGAGGTTACGGGAATAAAAATAAATAAATGGAATCATCGGAAGAAAAAGGAAGTAAGTCACTTGGCCCATAAGGTTAATAGATCAGGGTTTAGACAGATGGACCTTCAGGAAAGGCTCTCTGTAAACTAGTGTTTAAGTCAGGAGTCAGAGTATACCATAACAGTACAACATAATAGCCGTCCCTCTCCAAGTTGTAACATTACACAACTTCCCCATCCAGGCCACGACATTACGCTCTAACTTTCCGATAGGAAGAATATTTGTCCGGGTCCAAAATGGACAAACTTTAAACCCTTCTTGATAACATGGGAGTTTCTCCACACCTACTGACTGAATGGATAGTACATGAAATTTTGAGCACAAATTGTGAAACAGAAGTCAATTCTCTTCATTCTAGATTGTTGAAAGCATTGAGATGGATGCCAAAAACATGCCCAAAAATCAGCACCAATTCCTGGCAAGCTCTGTCCCCACCAGGCCAGATTAAGATCTTTGATGAGGATTCATCATTGTAGGTGAGGGAGGGAAGGCAAGGGGTTGTGAGGTTAAAGATTATAGAGTCACTGAATAAATATGAATTAAGCACTTGCAGAGGTAGCAGAAGTCATGATTTCTGATTCTTAAGCTCTAGCATACTCTGATCAGGGTCAGTGAGAACAATCATAATTGCCAAAGAAACTTGTTTACAAGATTTTGTTTTCAGGCACCAAATTCAATTTCTAAAACTCTTCCTATTAATTAGTTTTGAGTTTTGGAATATTAGTATTTTTTGCCTAGCAAAATATATCCATCAATATCCATCAATATACTATGTGGATAATTTTGAGTATATTTAATATTTGGACCAGTGAAAATTTTTGGAGGGATATTTTATTTTTATATCATGAAGTTGAAATATAATTGCTACACAGAGTTCACAAGCAAAGCAATTTTATCAAATGGCACAGTTTACAAAAACAAAATTATTTCATTTGATCCTAAGAACTATTTCTTTTTGCTGTATAAAATGTCAATTTTCTTATGTTGAAAATTTGTAGCTATAGCTCTTAACTGTCTTCTATTACAGGAACTACTGTAACATCAAAATTCTATAGTAATATTTGACTGGAGTTTACACTGAACAAATATATCTGTTTTCTATGTGCCCCAAAATATGCAGTGAAATTAAGGAACTATTGAAATGAGCAATGCCAGAAGTAGGACTCACACTGAATGAAGAATACAGGTCTCAGGAACTGTGGATTCACACATTCCTAGTGTAACTTAAGGAGAACATCAAGTCCAGCTGTTCAAAATTCCCACCTCCGAGCAGGAATCAGAAAGCCAGAACTCTAAAGGTAAATCATCTTATCATGGGACCCAGTCTTTGTTAAATTAGGAAACCAAGGGCCATGGGTTTCCTAATCTAACAAAGGAATCGGTTAATGAATCTATTTGTAGTTACATGGTAAAGGGACCCCAGGCCTTCTGTCCCCTTGGGTTATACCTATCTGAAGTCTACTCCAGTGTTCTTAAGAGTGGTCATGCATAGTTCTGAGAACCTATTTCTAGAACTTTATCACCTTAATAGTCTTCTAATTTCATTTTACGTAGTAATTTTTCTCCTCTTGACCTCAGTTTACTCATCCACAAATTGAAAGAAGAATCTTGAGATCATATGGTTCAAAGTAATTCAAACTCAAATATGATTTAGGAACCTCCTACTTGGTCATAGTACTTTTAACATAGCAGGTTTTAGAATAATAGCTTTAACTTGAGGATTTTAGACTTGGATAATAAGTAGCTTGTACCTCTCTACTCACAGCTGAATCACTTTCCAGCTTCTTGGGTGGTAGGAAGTGACATGAAGGGCAGCGGAATCAAAGGTAGCCCTGCAGTTCCAGATCATTTTTAAAAAGCTATGAAAATGATGAGTGTCTTAGACCAGGATCTATTCCACAGGGCCAATGGTACAAAGACACAGCAGCAAAGGCCCACTCACCCTGACTTGTGGATACTGGGTACCAACAATGACAACTGCCATATGATTGAGAGCAGCAAGCCTTTAATGAAGTACCCAAGAAATGGCAAGTGTGTGGGCTTGACTTCAGAGAATTACACAAAATGAAAAACCTATCTCCTTTGGTTCCTTCTATGCTTTACTCTGTTCCTGTCCACTATTTTGTTCAGGACTGTGTGTGGTCTGCCTACATACTTGCCCGTATTAGGCTAAGCCTTCCTATTCATTTCATTCTGCCTCGTTATCAAAACTGTAGGAACGTTCCATCCACCAGGCATGGCACCTCAACAGTCTTTCTCTTGTTGGTTTCTTTCCAAGTGTGTTCTGACCACATATGCTGTCGTGATTAAAACTATGTAAAAAGTAGGTGCTGACCAAGCCAGGCTTAATGTTCCCCCTCAACTTGACTAAATTTTAGGTAGGTTTCTTTCTGACTCTAGACTCCTGACCTTCCTTTTCTTAGAGCACTTAATTTAGAAACCTGTAATTGTAGTTCTCTACCCCACTGAGATGTAAATCTTTTTTAAAGCCTCTTAACAGTTCTACAACCCAGGAATGCTTTTCTTAAGGACCTGGCAGTCATCTCTTTGAAATGTAATAATTAAGGAAGATAGCACCCCTATTTCTCAGTCTGCGTAAGATAGTAGGAGCCTAGCTTCAAGGAGCCTTAATCCACGTTGTAAAACTACCTCCTGCCGTGAAGACAGGAGAAAGTTGACTTTCCTTTTGGGTAAAGCCAATAGCAAACACAGCCGGCTTTCGCAGATTTCGCTATCCTGTGTTTCAGTGGAGTTGAGCTTGGACTGAGTTCTGGCCTCTCTCCCCTACTGCAATAACCTTGAATAAAGGGTTCCTTGCTTGTTTAACTTTGCCCAGTGTAATGTTTCTTTGAAAGTGTTAATTTCAATTTTTATCTTGTAGTAATCAGAGCTGTCTGCTTTTGTTTCCCTGTAACTTTTTAGTTTGCTTTTTCCTTTGGAAATAGGCTGATTTTCTCAGGTTACATGATAGTAAACAGTGCTTTACATTACCCTAAAATGTCTTTAAAAATTAAATTTAAATTTTCTAGAACATATTTATTTTAAATTTCTTTAAAAACTGAACAAACACATTAAAAAAAATTCTTTTCAGTGTTTCTCAATGAACAAGATTCCCTGGCTGGTCAATAAGAATATTTAATCTATTTGGCATAGGCGACTGTTCCTTTAGTGAAGAATAATTTTCACAACAGTTATTGCGCAATGAAATAAGACCTCTCAATTCCGCTAGCTTCTAATCTTACTTCAATTGCTTGGGATGATGCTGGAGAGAGCACCATAACTTTTCTGGTTCCCTTAATGCTTATATAAGTTTTAATCATAAATTAATAAATTGGCATGTGGTAATGTGTGAGCCTTTAAGTCCCTGCAATAGCTAGCTATCAAGAATAATGTAATAATAAAAAAATAAGAAGGAGGAAGAAAGCTAAGATTTATTAAGTACTTACAACTTGTCAGGCACTGTTCCAAATGCAGTGTATGAATTATTTAAAGAATCCTAATAGCAACATTAGGGGTAGGTGCTCTTATTATTCCCATTCTATAGATGAAGAAGGCATGGTTCCAAGAATGTAAATATCTTGCCCCAAATCACACAGTTAATAAATGACAGAGATGGGATTTGATAATCTAAGGAGTGTAGCACTAAACCCAACACGTTTAACCATTACACTACATAGCGTCTAGGCTTGCAGCCTGTCAACATCAGATATGAGAAAATTGATTAAAATAAGGTAAAATATACAAAACCAGCTTAAACGGCTAGGTCTTCAATTACAGTCTTGCTAAGTCACAATTATCCTTTAAAAAACATTCTTTCTGCTCCTTGCTGTAGTCGCATTGTTTAAGGCAGTGCTTCTCAAAGTGTGGTCACAGCAGCATCTGAATCGCTTGGTTGGTTGTTAGAAATGCAAGTTCTCCAGCTCCTCCCCAGGCCTACTTAATCGGAAACTCTCTGGGTGGGGCTCAGCAATCAGTTCTACCAAGCCCTCCTGTTGATTCTGATGCTTGCTCAAGTTTGAGACTCACTTGTCTAAGGCAAATTTTGGCAGAGATCCTTATCTTGCTGTTGCCTTGGCTCTCGTGCAGAGTTACTACCTTAATAATACTCTGTAGTGATTTGTAGATTTCCAGCCTGAAGAGGCCTCCACCCATTTATTGTGGAAAAAAGTACAGGAACTATGCCTTTTCTGGGCAGATTTTGATATTAAAGATCAAGAAACTTACATTTCAAAATCTTGCCATTCCCTAAGTTACCAAGAACAGAAGACACACAAAATGCTTTCTTCAGAACTATCTGTTGGATGAATCAATAAAATTATCTCTACTTCTCCCTTTCCTGTTCCCACAGACTAAGAGTACAAAGCTGAGGAAATTTGCAAGAATCCACAGTATACTCTATCCCCTTTATGCACACATACACATATCTGAACTGCAAGTGAGACAAAAGATAATGTTTCTAGGTCACTGCCACAGTCCAACCAGGGAAAACAGGAGTCTGGGCAGCTGTCCAGAACCCTGGCATTTGGTCGTCACAGCATGGCAGACCATGGCTAATTTATTTGAAGTGCTACAACTTCCCAGAGTAGCAGGTGCTCCCATGTGCAACTGAAGTCACAAAATACTTTACAAGGACTATATAAATTTCTTTATGTTATACTCTTTCAGATAATCAAAACCAGTTTTCCTACTTGTCCTTGTCAGCCTCTCCTTAGTAACACAGACACATCAATTATATGCAGAACAAGCATAGCCTTAATTTTCGAATACATGTTAGAAGTGCATATACAACCATATGCTAATGGAAGATATTATGAAGCTTTAAATATAAATATTATTATTGTTGTTGTTTTCCTTGGCAAACACTGGACAATTCCATTTCTCCCTCAGTATAGAAATTAGAAGGGAGAGTTCAAACATTAAGATAAATATACAATGTCTAAATATCTTGGTAGGTAACCTTCCAATCTGATTTTCAAATAACCTTCCAGGGACTTTTAAAAATACTCCATATTACAATTATGAAAATAAAAGTTTGTTTTTTGTAGTAGTCATGCATAGGAATCTATTTTCATATGGCTACTTTAAGTTAACATATGAAAATTTAACATATTTATTTGAGGGAAAAATGTTTGCTTAAGATATTAAGCTCAGCAACCGTGGCATATCATACTGCAACTACTGACAAATCAAGAGAGGGCATAACCTCGAACTTGAAACCCAGCTGAATAGTTATCAAGAATATTTTTTCCACTTTCTACTCTCAGTTCTAATTTTTCAGGCTCTGTGACCTTCAGTAAGTTTCAATTTTTCTCCATCTTTTTTGCTATTAGCTATTCATTATTTTAGTGGACTGATAATGTATTTTTAGAGAGTATAAAAAGTTTCCCAATACTTTAAAGTATAGATATTATTTTAAATGACAACAAAGCATTACTATTTTAATAGATTCTAATTTCATGGTTCTTAAATATTTGAACATGTCCAAATTTTGCCATAGTCCCAACCTAGGTCATAAAATACGAAGACGTATCAAGAAAACGAGTTGCTTTTAAACTTTGATATTTCAACTCTCTGTTAGACATTCACAGAGTTCCGGATATTAACATAGTCACTGTCTACCTACCGGCAGTTTGAAAACACCCAGAGGCATATAGTTTTATTGTAGTTTGTAGGACATGGAGGAGAAAGCAGGTTCACAACAAATTCTAATTGATGTGAAAATAGGAAAATCTTAAAATAGGGTCAAAATTTTACAGGTAACATTACATTACACTATAAAATTCACAACATGTCTTTCCAGACAAGTGTTCAATTCAGTCCTCAACACTTTTGCCCACAAGGTCTTTTACAAAGCAAATACAAGGCTTCACTCCCTTGTCACCCAAGAAATGTCGCAGGGTTCCTGAGTAGCAGAGCCCTGTCTTCTGGAGATCCGAAAGTAAAGGAAATTCACTGTGACTAAATAAACTACTATATATTGTCTACAAATGCTCCAACCCAAATCACTTGCATGTAGAATTTTCAGTTTAAAACCCATGAAATTTGGTAGGGTAGAGTAAAATTTCAAATAATTAACTAATGCATTTACCACCTAAACAAACTTTTCTTAAACTTGTATGTGTATAATACTCACCCAGGGTATTAACAGTTCTGAAAAACAGTATTTTTAGAGATGAATGGTGGAAGATTTTAAAATTATTGTGCCCAGGAAGTGGTATGACATAGAGAAAAGATAATATACTTTGTGGATGACCAGTATCAAGGATTTTTTTTTAGCATAGTTCTGATTTCAAGGGGTACAGGGAAGGCCTCTTGGGAAAGTGATGTCTGAGCTATGTTCTAAACATCACAGTTGTACACATATATCAAAACTTGTCAAACCGTATCCTTTAAATATGTGTAATTCATTATCAGTTATACCTCAAAGCTGTTACCAAAAACAAAAACCCCTTTCTCATCCCAAAGACAAGGTGAAGGGTAAAACGATCAAACTAATTCAATTCAACCAGTGTTTACCCAGCTAATCACTAATGTACACCAGACACAAAGCTTAGCCTAGGACACTTGGCTTCAGTGACGGTCACACTGATCACAAAGAACACCAGGTTTTTTTGTTATTATTTTACGTATTCTTCTAATAGTACTGGCTTTGGAACCTTACAGGTCTGTGGTATTTATGGTTCTAACACTTCCTTGTGAGCAATATGAGTACTATCTCAGAGCCTGGATTTCCTTATCTATAGAGGGAAGCTAATACAACCTAACAATCCTAGGTAGGGGATATAAGAGCTCAACAAATGGCTGCTCTTATCATTTTCACATAATAAATTCAAACATGCACAGGACTATGTCTCTGAATTATTTTCCATAGCGTAATGCCCTCAAAGTCCATCCATGTTGAACAAATGGCAGGATTTTTTTCTTTTTATGGATGAATAACATTACATTTTACGTGTGTGTGTGTGTGTGTGTGTGTTTGTGTGTGTGTGTGTGTGTGTGTGTGTGTGTGTATCTCCTGCATTTTCTTTATGCGTTCATCTAGTGATGAACACTTAGGTTGCTTTCATACCTTGGCTATTGTAAATAATGTTGCAATGAACACGCGGGTGAAAATATCTTTTTGAGTTAGTGTTTTTGTTTTTTTCAGGTCAACACCCAGAAGCAGATTTGCTGGATCATATAGTATTTCTTTTTAAATTTTTTTTTTAAAGAAACTCCATACTATTTTACATAATAGCTCCACTAACTTACAATCCTACCGACAGTGCACAAAGGTTCCCTTTCCTCCACATTCTCACCAACACTTGTTTCTTGTCTTTTCTGATGACAGCCATTCTAACAAGTGTGAGGTGATAAGGCAAATCTTTACTTGGACAAATTCTGTGAAGAGTATTTTAGATAACTGATGAAATTCATAAGCTGTACCTAATGTGGAAAATATTGATGTTTCAAAAAATAATACACACCTGAACTGATAACTCACTTACTAGATTTCTTATTATTTTCCTGCCTCAAATCTTTTGTACCATAAAAACTTTGGTATGATTTCTGTTGTTTAAAAAAATGCAGCTTACCCTCTTGTCCTCCTCATAAAGCTGTGGTTCTCAGTCAGGGCTGATTTTGTCTCCCTGGAGCATTTAGCAGCTTCTGGTGGTCACAACTGGAAGGCAGTGCTACTGGTATCTAGTGGGTATAGGCCAGGGAGAAACATCCCATAATGCGCAGGATTGACCCTCACAATGAAGACTTACCTAGCCCAAAATGTCAGTAGTGTCATGATTGAGAAACTCTGCTGTAAAGTGTTTTAAAAACTAAAGGTGTTTTCCACTGTCTGTTAACCTGAAGTATAAGGTAAGTGTTTGTGTATTTCCTACGTAGAAAACATGTGGGCAGCCAGATTTCAGGATATAAGGAATGGCAAACATGTTCAGTTTTGCAAGTGTTGCATTTGAGATGCCTATTAAGTAAACCCAGATATATTAAAAGGCGGGTCCTGACTGGAAATTTAAATTTGGGAATTTTTTTTTTTGGCAGCATTGGGTCTTCGTTGCTGCACGCGGGCTTTCTCTAGTTGAGGCGAGCGGGGGCTACTCTTCATTGCAGTGCGTGGGCTTCTCACTGCAGTGGCTTCTCTTGTTGCAGAGCACGGGCTATAGGCCCGTGGGCTTCAGTAGTTGTGGCTCGTGGGCTCTAGAGCGCAGGCTCAGTAGTTGTGGTACACAGGCTTAGTTGCTCCGCAGCATGTGGGATCTTCCCGGACCAGCTCTCGAACCCTTGTCCCCTGCCGTGGCAGATAGATTCTTAACCACTGTGCTACGGCGAAAGCCCAAAATTTGAGAATTTTTAAGGGTGCACAGAAATTGAATCCATGGGTATGGATGAGAAGGCCTATTCCAAAGAGGAAGCATAAAAAGAGAAAGGAGCCTGAGTCTTCAGGAGCGCTCATTTAACAACTGGATAAAAGAGAATGAGCCCACAAAGGAAAGTTAGTGGGACCAGGAGGAATTCAAAGAAACAAGAGAAAATAAGAAACGTGTGAGGTCACGGAAAACAATATAAGAGATTATCTCAAGAAAGAAAAACTGATTTATAGTGTCAAATGTATCAGGGAGAAAAACCAAGGAAAGGACAGAAAAGTCCATTTTATTAAGAGACACAGAACTCGTCAGTGACCTTTGAGGAGGGCTGTCTTGCTTGAGTGATGGAGGCAAAAGCCAGACTGGAGTGCACCAGGATTAAGTGGCAGCGTGGAACTAGAGACAACTCCTCTAGAAATTTTCTATTGTAAAGGGAAGCAGAGGTTGTAGGAGCATATGTGTGGAATCCAGGTTAACATGGGACAGACCTGAGTGTGTTTAAAGGTTGATGGCAATGATTTGATTCGAAGCTAGCAGTCAGTATACAGGGGAGAAAAGGAAAAGTTTATACTGTAAAGTTTCCCTGAAGTTATAAGGGGATAGAATTGAAAAGAGATAGAGAGTTTGGCTTTATAGCTGAGGGAAATCACCTCTATTGTAAAAGGAGGGAAGAATCAATAAATATCTTTACTGATTGGTTTTCATAGAAGAGATACAAGATTTGTGGCCTATTGTGTAGCAATAAATATTTATTCCTCAAATAAAATAGAATGAGAAGGGGTCAGAAACATGATCTGCTATGATCTGAATGTCTGTGTTCCCCCCAAATTCAGATGTTGAAATCCTAACCACCAAGGTCATGGTATTAGGATGTGGGGCCTTTGGGAGGTGATTAGGTCACGAGGGCAGCATGAATTAAATTAATGCCGTTATAAAAGAGACCCGGGGAAGCTCCCTTCCTTCTGCTGTGTGAGGTTATGGTGAAAAGACAGTTATCTAGGAAGCAGGGTTTCACCAGACACCAAATCTGCCAGCACCTTGATCTTGTGCTTCCCAGACTCCAGAGCAGTGAGAAACAAATGCTTGTTGTTCATAAGCCATTCAGTCTATGGTATTTTTTTTAATTTTTTAAAATTTATCTTATTTATTTATTTTTGGCTGCATTGGGTCTTTGTTGCTGCGCGTGGGCTTTCTCTAGTTGCAGCGAGTGGGGGCTACTCCTCGTTGTGGCGCGCGGGCTTCTCATTGCGGTGGCTTCTCTTGTTGCAGAGCATGGGCTCTAGGCGCGTGTGCTTCAGTAGTTGTGGCTCGCGGACTCAGTAGTTGTGGCGCACGGGCTTAGTTGCTCCACGGCATGTGGGATCTTTCTGGACCAGGGCTCGAACCCGGGTCCCCTGCCTCAGCAGGCGGATTCTTAACCACTGCACCACCAGGGAAGTCTCCAGTCTATGGTATTTTTTTACAGTAGCTCGAATGGACTAAAACATTATCTTTTCAGTTGTTCAAACCAATCTAAACAGGAATTTCCAGAAGCAAATCATAGGAAATGGCCTGCACCTGCACGTCCCCTAACCTGCTGCCCATGCTGTTCCTTTTACCAAAAATATCCTGTCTACTCCTTGTCCTCTGGAAATCACTCCTTGCACCTTCAGATGGAAGTGGATGCTCCCTCCTCCATGCTGAGTAGCACACACTATAGTATACAGTAACGATTTCTTTACCTGTTTAATTCTTTCGCTAGATTGGGAGCTGTTCTGGGGTGTGGTCACATCACGCACAGAACACTAGTGCCCAGTGCCTGTCTCTTGGCAGGTGACTAATAAGTGCTTGCTTAGGAGATGAGCTTACCTTTTTATTTTTCTTATAAATATCTCCCGAATGGAATGCTATCTTGCATTGGCAAAATAGTGAATCTCTAAAATTATACCTTGAACTACCAACTCATATTTATATGTACATACACATATGTGCCTCTGAGAATGACCCCTTCGCTACAGGCTTCTCTATTCTAAACAGCTAAACAGATGGGTTAATCCTGAGTTAATTAGAAAATTCAGTTATACAGAAATTCTGCTAACTGCAAGCCTGCACTTCATAATCAAGCTAATTAACTGGGTGTTTATTGAATCTTTCTTCCCAGACTGTAGCCTCATAGAAGGTAGGACATTTTTCTCCATTTTTCCCATTAAATTGAATATAAAATGCATTTTCCAAAAATGCTTATTGAAAAAAATAATTGGACTAGGCTCAAAGTACAATCGGGGAGAAGAAGCATTGGAACACAAGAATAAGTAGAATCAGGTTTCTGATTCCAAATATCTACTCTCCTCTTTTACCTCTAAAATATACGACAAGGTCAAACGCAAGCTTAGAAGAGCTGATATCATGTAAGCAATAAATGAAACAATGGAAGAATTCTTCTTATCCCTGTTTCTTTCAGAAATATAAATCTATGTTTTAAGTGAAAAAAGGCAGTCCAAAGCACAGAATTCAATTTATCAATGGACTCTAGAATTCTATATAAAAAGGGGTAGCTGTATAAAATTATAAAATAAACTGAACAATAATAAATGACAAGCTCCAAAAGAAGGGTCAACTATAAATCAAACCCTGCACTCTAGAGTAGAAGACAGTGGCAATTCAACTCAATGTAATTGAGGTAATGCTAATGATATTGCAGTTTTAATCATTAAATGAGAAGTATAAGATTCAAGAAAAGTGTGAGGGCCCTCATCTTATGCTATTTATTGAAGAAATAAGATATCAAATAGTAATACAAAGCAGTTTTATCATTAACTGCAAAATTATGAAGTTAATTAGAATAGAGTCATTTAGCAATATGGAGTAGGTTACAAGGCTCAAGCCTTTGGTGAACTCCTGAGGGTACACTGTGGGCTAAACTATCCCGGAAAGTCTTCATGCAAAAATAAACTTGAGGTAGACTGTGATGGCTTCGGTTTTCCCAGTTCATCATTTGTCAGATGACAAATCAAGCTGTACTGTTACCCTTGAATATTTTTTTAATGTGAGCCAATTAAATTAGTATGCACTTTGATTTATTTGTACTGTTCTTCGCAATTTAAATGTTTCTATTTCAAAATGAATTATACTAAGTCTTTTGTATGCAACTGCAACCCAAACCTTTAGAATATGCCAGATTTCCCCTGCCATATGGCCTCTTTTTCATTATTCTCTTCTAAGAATTACATATTTAGGTTTGCCTGTAAAAATTGAAAGCCATCATGAACAAAACAACTGGGCCATTTCTACCCTTTGACGCAGCTTTAACCTTGCCCTCTTCCTAAAGCCCAGGAAAGATAAAAGCTGGTTGCCTGGAGCCCTCCAGGAAAATGAATCACGGGTAGAGAAGTGCATGTTCCTGCATTTGCGAAGAGTAAAAGCAACCCAGAAAGATGTCTATTTTCTATGAATACTTCTCATCATATACTTTACTGTGGCTACCATTCAATTCTATGTGTTTTCAGTGTGAATATTATGTACTTCATATACTCCCCGCTATTTTTTCTATTTGTAACCTAGCCAGTAAAATGTCTGATCTCTGACTTAGCGTTCAGTGTCCATGAGGTGCACCTGCTGGTTTTATTTCTATATTTTAGCCCAACTATTGTTTGACTTTCTCAAACTTGTTCTACATTCTCCCCACACAGTCACCTTTGCCTCTGTCCTGATTGGATTCATTTTGTCAATATTTGTTTAGTTTATCTTTGCTCTTAAAAAGAATCCATATTCCATAAAACCTTTCCAGACACTCTCAGTTACAACTAGTTGCTGTCTCCTCTGGGTTTTTTTGGTCACTTGTCACACACTGCCTTGCATTATGTCTATTTGCGATGATTTAATACCACTTATATTTAGAGGATGAGTATGGGATCATTCATCCACTCATTCATACAATGAAAATTTTCATTTATCCAATAAAAGTCTGTCATGAGATTTTCCCTGGGCTAGACACTGAAGATAGAGTGGTAAACAAAATAGACTCATTTCCAGATCTCTTAAAACATAACAAATTAATGAGATGATAGACATTCTGTGAATTGAGAAAGTTATAAGGGCCTGAGGTATGGGTGCTATGCCTCTGGACATATCATCTTTCTAAACATCTTCTGTGCTGTCCCTCTCATAAAAGAGAGAAAGAGATTCTGTTGGTAGGACTAGATGTGTAGGGCACATTAGAAGAAATTAAAAGTCCTAGGGTGAAAACTGAGGGTGGTATCTGCTCAGTGGAAAGGGGTAGCTAAGTATTTTGACCGAAGCTGATGTGAAGCTTCAAGTCTCTGGGATCCACGGTCAGAGAAGACATGTTGAGAAATCGTATAGTGTTCACACTCAGTGACAAATGTTTATTTATATCCATTACAAACACACACCACCACCACTGCCACCACCACCCAAAAAGCACGCAGGTGGGGGTTTCAATTTTTAATACTGGAATAATAAATGATTAAGGCTAAAGCAATGCCATGAAGAATAATGGAAAATAACAAGTATTTACATACACACGAGGTTTCTAATTATTAATGCTTTAAAAAAACACACCTGGCTTAAAAGTAAAATAGGCAGTATTATGCATATATCTTTGTATACTGGGCCTCATTACTGACTGATACAAGACACTGGTCTACAGGCAAAGGAGCTCAGGATAAAATTACCATTTCAGAATTACTAATTTTTCAATCCCTAATCATAAAGTAATGAGAACTGAGATATAACTACATAATATGTCCTTATAAGAATTCTGCAATAAAAGGAGTTCATACCTTAGCATTTGAAGTCAATCGACACTGAAGATTTTGAGCTATCAAATTATGTTTAATACTGGAATAAATAAAATATGCATTATAAGATTCAGTTGTAAGTATCACGTTAAACCTCTGAGCACAAGAAAAAAATCAAGTAACAAATGATCAAATCAATAGGGAAACATCCTCTCAATCAACAACATTGATAAGACATTCAAACATGAAATTCACACTGATGGGGTTAATTTCATTGACCAATTATCCTTCTCTGGGCGTTTGGAACAAGTGGTCAACAGATACAACAGGTGCAAACAGAAGAATTTTTGTCAGAGAAAGATGCAGAAGACAGGCAGTGCCTGCATATTAAATTGCACATGGAAAGTTTTGACAATGAGATGGAGAATGACTAGATGACTGCTTGGTCAGGGCTGGTTGTTCAGGTCAGGGAGTGTCTAATAATGTTGATGGAATATTCTGTCTCTGGCTTTTGGGCCTTTTCAGGAGAGTTGAGTGAGTTAGGAGAGGAGTTGTCAAAGGCTAGAGGGATCTGGAGTTTTGTCATAAGAATTTTCCATAATAATACTTCAACTAATAACAGGAAGCAATTTTCTTTCTTTATGATAATAGTAGAGACTGTAAATAAATGACTAATAATAATACCACAAACACAACTTAAATCCTCTATATTCTTAGGATCTACTTGCCTAATCCCAACCCTGGACAGTGATTATTTAAAAGCAAGAGTCATTGCGTGGAACCAATAAGAAGGATTATAAAGTTTTTGTCAGAGTGTAGAAATACTCCTTTTAAATATGTACTATTTTCTTCATCTGAAAACAAAAGCAATAATTAATGAAGAAAAACTTCACTTGTAAAGCCTTTTTGGCTTCTACACTAAACAGGAAGCAAACACCTCATACAAATGTATCACTCTGACTGCTGTGCTGGTCAATTAGGAAGTCACTGCAACAATCCATGCAGTGAATGGCTCAGGAGTGGAATTTGCGAAGATGGTAAGAGACAAATGAGTTCTGGATATATACTGAGGGAAGAGCCTTCGCTGATAAGTTGGATTTGGGATGTGAGGGGAAGAAGAGTCAAAGATGTAGCATTCCATTCCAAAACAACAGAATACACTTTCTTCTCAAGTGCTCATGGAACATTCTCAAGGATAGATCATATCTTGCGGCAAAACTCAGGCCTTGGTAAATTTAAGAAAATTGAAATCATATAAAGTATCTTTTCCAACTACAATGCTATGAGACTAGATATCAATTACAGGAAAAAAACCTATAAAAGATACAAACACATGGAGGCTGAACAACACACTACTAAATAACCAAGAGATCACTTTAGAAATCAAAGAGGAAATCAAAGAATATCTAGAAACAAATGACAATGAAAACACAACAACCCAAAACCTATGGGATGCAGCAAAAGCAGTTCTAAGAGGGAAGTGTATAGCAATACAATCCTACCTCAAGAAACAAGAAACATCTCAAATAAAAAACCTAACCTTACAACTAAAGCAATTAAAGAAGGAAGAACAAAGAAACCCCAAAGGTAGCTGAAGGAAAGAAATCATAAGGATCAGATCAAAAATAAATGAAAAAGAAATGAAGGAAACAATAACAAAGCTCAGTAAAACTAAAAGCTGGACAGGGAGATCAGTTTGGTGCTTTGTGACCATCTAGAGGGGTGGGATAGGGAGGTGGGAGGGAGGGAGATGCAAGAAAGAAGAGATATGGGGATATATGTATATGTATAGCTGATTCACTTTGTTATAAAGCAAAAAGTAACACACCATTGTAAAACAATTATACTCCAATAAAGATGTTTAAAAAAAAAACCAAACTAACTAAAAGCTGGTTCTTTGAGAAGATAAACAAAATTGATAAACCATTAGCCAGAATCATCAAGAAAAAAAGGGAGAAGACTCAAATCAATAGAATTAGAAATGAAAAAGGAGAAGTAACAACTGACACTGCAGAAATACAAAGGATCATGAGAGATTACTACAAGCAACTCTATGCCAATAAAATGGACAACCTGGAAGAAATGGACAAATTCTTAGAAATGCACAACCTGCTGAGACTGAACCAGGAATAAATAGAATATATGAGCAGACCAATCACAAGCACTGAAATTGAAACGGTGATTAAAAATCTTCCAACAGGGCTTCCCTGGTGGCACAGTGGTTGGGAATCTGCCTGCCAATGCAGCGGACACGGGTTCAAGCCCTGGTCTGGGAAGATCCCACATGCCGCGGAGCAACTGGGCCCGTGAGCCACAATTACTGAGCCTAGGCGTCTGGAGCCTGTGCTCCGCAACAAGAGACGACCGCACACTGCGATGAAGAGTGGCCCCTGCTTGCCACAACTAGAGAAAACCCTTGCACAGAAAGGAAGACCCAACACAGCCATAAATAAATAAATAAATTTAAATCATATGGGCTTCTAAGAAGACTTCTGCTTAAAAAAAAAAAAAAAATCTTCCGACAAACAAAAGGCCAGGACCAGATGGCTTCACAGGTGAATTCTATCAAACAATTAGAGAAGAGCTAACACCTATCCTTTTCAAACTCTTCCAAAATATAGCAGCAGGAGGAACACTCTCAAACTCATTCTACGAGGCCGCTATCACGCTGATACCAAAACCAGACAAGGATGCCACAAAGAAAGAAAACTGCAGGCCAATATCACTGATGAACATAGATGCAAAAATCCTCAACAAAATACTAGCAAGCAGAATCCAACAGCACATTAAAAGGATCATACACCATGATCAGGTGGGGTTTATTCCAGGAATGCAAGGATTCTTCAATGCAAATCAATCAACATGATACACCGTATTAACAAATTGAAGGAGCAAAACCATATGATCATCTCAATACATGCAAAGAAAGCTTTCGACAAAATTCAACACCCATTTATGATAAAAACCCTGCAGAAAGTAGGCATAGAGGGAACTTTCCTCAACATAATAAAGGCCATATATGACAAACCCACATCCAGCATCGTCCTGAATGGTGAAAACTGAAACCATTTCCACTAAGATCAGGAACAAGACAAGGTTGCCCACTCTCACCACTATTATTCAACATAGTTTGGGAAGTTTTAGTCACAGAAATCAGAGAAGAAAAAGAAATAAAAGGAATCAAAATCGGAAAAGAAGAAGTAAAGCTGTCACTGTTTGCAGATGACATGATACTATACATAGAGAATCCTAAAGATGCTACCAGAAAACTGCTAGAGCTAATCAATGAATTTGGTAAAGTAGCAGGGTACAAAATTAATGCATAGAAATCTCTTGTATTCCTATAGACTAATGATGAAAAATATCAAAGTGAAATTAAGGAAACACTCCCTTTTACCACTGCAACAAAAAGAATAAAATACCTAGGAATAAACCTACCTAAGGAGACAAAAGACCTGTATGCAGAAAATTATAAGACACTGATGAAAGAAATTAAAGATGATACAAATAGGTGGAGATATATACCATGTTCTTGGATTGGAAGAATCAACATTGTGAAAAGGACTCTACTGCCCAAAGCAATCTACAGATTCAATGCAATCCCTATCAAACTACCACTGGCATTTTTCACAGAACTAGAACAAAAAAATTCACAATTTGTATGGAAACACAAAAGACCCCGAACAGCCAAAGCAATCTTGAGAACGAAAAATGGAGCTAGAGGAATCAGGCTCCCTGACTTCAGAATATACTACAAAGTTACAGTAATCAAGAAAGCATGGCACTGGCACAAAAACAGAAATATAGATTAATGGAACAGGATAGAAAGCCCAGAGATAAACCCACACACATATGGTCACATTATCTTTGATAAAGGAGGCAGGAATATACAGTGGAGGAAAGAGAGCCTCTTCAATAAGTGGTGCTGGGAAAACTGGACAGGTACATGTAAAAGTATGAGAATAGATCACTCCCTAACACCATACACAAAAATAAGCTCAAAATGGATGAAAGACCTAAATGTAAGCCCAGAAACTATCAAACTCCTAGAGAAAAATATAGGCAGAACACTCTATGACATAAATCACAGCAAGATCCTTTTTGACCCACCTCCTAGAGAAATGGAAATAAAAATAAAAATAAACAAATGGAACCTAATGAAACTTAAAAGCTTTTGCACAGCAAAGGAACCATAAACAAAACCTAAAGACAACCCTCAGAATGGGAGAAAATACTTGCAAATGAAGCAACTGACAAAGGATTAATCTCCAAATTTTACAAGCAGCGCATGCACCTCAATAACAAAAAAACAAACGACCCAATCCAAAAATGGGCAGAAGACCTAAATAGACACTTCTCCAAAGAAGATATACAGACTGCCAACAAACACATGAAAGAATGCTCAACATCATTAATCATTAGACAAATGCAAGTCAAAACTACAATGAGATATCATCTCACACCAGTCAGAACGGCCATTGTCAAAAAATCTACAAACAATAAATGCTGGAGAGGGTGTGGAGAAAATGGAACCCGCTTGCACTGTTGGTGGGAATGTAAATTGATACAGCCACTATGGAGAACTGTATGGAGGTTCCTTAAAAAACTAAGATAAGAACTACCATACGACCCAGCAATCCCACTAGTGGGCCTATACCCTGAGCAAACCATAATTCAAAAAGAGTCATGTACCAAAATTTTCATTGCAGCTCTATTTACAATAGCCAGGACATGGAAGCAACCTGTGTCCATCAACAGATGAATGGATAAAGAAGATGTGGCACATATATACAATGGCACATTACTCAGCCATAAAAAGAAACGAAATTCAGTTATTTATAGTGAGGTGGATGGACCTAGAGTCAGTCATACAGAGTGAAGTAAGTCAGAAAGAGAAAAACAAATACCGTATGCTAACACATATATATGGAATCTAAGGGAGAAAAAAAAGTCATGAAGAACCTAAGGGTAAGATGGGAATAAAAACACAGACCTACTAGAGAATGGACTTGAGGATATGGGGAGCGGGAAGGGTAAGCTGTGACAAAGTGAAAGAGTGGCATGGACATATATACACTACCAAATGTAAAAGAGATAGCTAGTGGGAAGCAGCCGCATAGCACAGGGAGATCAGCTCAGTGGTTTGTGACCACCTAGAGGGGTGGGATAGGGACAGTGGGAGGCAGGGAGATGCAGGTGGGAGGAGATAAGGGAACATGTGTGTGTGTATAGCTGATTCGCTTTGTTATAAAGCAGAAACTGACACAACATTGTAAAGCAATTATACTCCAATCAAGATGTTAAAAAAGAAAAAAGGAAATAACAAAGGATCATGAGAGGTTACTATAAGCAACTAAATGACAATAAAATGGACAACCTGGAAGAAATGGACAAAATCTTAGAAAAGCACAACCTTCTGAGACTGAACCAGGAAGAAATAGAAAATATAAACAGACTAATCACAAGCACTGAAATTGAAACTCTGATTAAAAATCTTCCAACAAACAAAAGCCCAGGACCAGATGTCTTCACTGGCAGATTCTATCAAACATTTAGAGAAGAGCTAACACCCATCTTTCTCAAACTCTTCCAAAATACAGCAGAGAGAGGACACTCCCAAACTGATTCTATGAGGCCACAATCACCCTGACACCAAAACCAGAAAAAGGCGTCACAAAAAAAGAAAACTACAGGCCAATATCACTGATGAACATAGATGCAAAAATCCTCAACAAAATACTAGCAAACAGAATCCAGCAGCACATTAAAAGGATCATACACCATGATCAAATGGGGTTTATCCCAGGAATGCAAGAATTCTTCAATATATGCAAATCAATCAATGTGATACAACATATTAACAAGCTAAAAGAGAAAAACCATACGATCATCTCAATAGATGCAGAAAAAGCTTTTGACAAAATTCAACACCCAGTTATGATAAAAACCCTCCAGATAGTAGGCATAGAGGGAACTTATCTCAACATAATAAAGGCCATATATGACAAACCCACAGCCAACATCATTCTCAATGGTGAAAAACTGAAACCATTTCCACTAAGATCAGGAACAAGACAAGGTTGCCCACTCTCACCACTATTATTCAACATAGTTTGGGAAGTGTTAGCCACAGCAATCAGAGAAAAAAAGAAATAAAAGGAATCCAAATAGGAAAAGAAGAAGTAAAGCTGTTCCTGTTTGCAGATGACATACTCTACACAGAGAATCCTAAAGATAGTACCAGAAAACTACCAGAGCTAGTCAATGAATTTGCTAAAGCAGCAGGATACAAAATTAATGCACAGAAATCTCTTGCATTCCTATATACTAATGATAAAAAATCTGAAAGTGAAGTTAAGGAAACACTCCCATTTACCATTGCAACAAAAAGAATAAAATACCTAGGAATAAACCTACCAAAGGAGACAAAAGACCTGTATGCAGAAAACTGTAAGACACTGATGAAAGAAATTAAAGATGATAAAAACAGATGGTGAAATATACCATGTTCTTGGATTGGAAGAATCAACACTGTGAATATGACTATACTACCCAAAGCAATATACAGATTCAATGCAATCCCTATCAAACTACCACTGGCATTTTTCACAGAACTAGAAGAAAAAATCGCACAATTTGTAATGGAAACACAAAAGACTCTGAAGAGCTGAAGCAATCTTGAGAAAAAAAAAAACAGAGCTGTAGGAATCAGGCTCCCTGACTTCAGACTATACTACTAAGCTACAGTAATCAAGACAATATGGTACTGGCACAAAAACAGAAAAATAGATCAATGGAACAGGATAGAAAGCCCAGAGATAAACCTACACACATATGGTCACCTTATCTTTGATAAAGGAGGCAGGAATATACAAATGGGGAAAAGACAGCCTTTTTTATAAGTGGTGCTAGGAAAACTGGACAGCTACATGTAAAAGAATGAAATTAGAACACTACGTAACACCATACACAAAAATAAACTCAAAATGTATTAAAGACCTAAATATAAGGCCAGACACTATAAAACTCTTAGAGGAAAACATAGGCAGAACACTCTATGACATAAATCACAGCAAGGTCCTTTTTGACCCACCTCCTAGAGAAATGGAAATAAAAACAAAAATAAACAAATGGCACCTAATGAGACTTAAAAGCTTTTGCACAGCAAAGGAGACCATAAACAAGATGAAAAGACAACCCTCAGAATGGGAGAAACTATTTGCAAACGAAGCAACTGACAAAGGATTAATCTCCAAAATATACAAGCAGCTCATGCAGCTCAATATCAAAAAAACCCAATCCAAAAATGGACAGACGACCTAAACAGACATTTCTCCAAAGAAGATATACAGATTGCCAACAAACCCATGAAAGGATGCTCAACATCACTAATCATTAGGGAAATGCAAATCAAAACTACAATGAGGTATCACCTCACACCGATCGAATGGCCGTCATCAAAAAATCTACAAACAATAAATGCTGGAGAGGGTGTGGAGAAAATGGAACCCTCTTGCACTGTTGGTGGGTATGTAAATTGATACAGCCACTGTGGAGAACAGTAT
Source organism: Tursiops truncatus (assembly GCF_011762595.2). Classification (NCBI taxonomy): domain Eukaryota; kingdom Metazoa; phylum Chordata; class Mammalia; order Artiodactyla; family Delphinidae; genus Tursiops; species Tursiops truncatus. Next base: position 97,034,179 of record NC_047042.1, on the reverse strand, counting down.
AGAGGTTCCTTAAAAAACTAAGAATAGAACTACCATATGACCCAGCAATCCCACTAGTGGGCCTATACCCTGAGCAAACCATAATTCAAAAAGAGTCATGTACCACAATATTCACTGCAGCTCTATTTACAATAGCCAGGACATGGAAGCAACCTAAGTGTCCATCGACAGATGAATGGATAAAGAAGATGTGGCATATATATACAGTGGAATATTACTCAGCCATAAAAAGAAACGAAATTTAGTTATTTGTAGTGAGGTGGATGGACCTAGAATCTGTCATACAGAGTGAAGTAAGTCAGAAAGAGAAAAACTAATGCCACATAGTAACACATATATATAGAATCTAAAAAAGAAAAAAATCGTTCTGAAGAACCTAGGGTCAGCACAGGAATAAAGATGCAGACCTACAGAATGGACTTGAGGACACGGGGAGCGGGAAGAGTAAGGTGGGAAGAAGTGAGAGAGTGACACTGCCATATATACACTACCAAATGTAAAATAGGTAGCTAGTGGGGGAAGCAGCCACATAGCACAGGGAGATCAGCTCAGTGCTTTGTGACCACCTAGAGGGGTGGGATAGGGAGGGTGGGAGGGAGATGCAGGAGGGAGGGGATATGGGGATATATGTATATGTATAGCTGATTCACTTTGTTATAAAGCAGAAACTAACACATCCTTGTAAAGCAATTATACTCCAATAAAGATGTTAAAAAAAAAAAAAACAGATGTAGCTAAGGTGTTTGACCAGAGCAAACAGATGAATACAGCTGACACTTAGATGGAGAAAACTGAGGGAGGGACATTTGTTTTGTTATTGTTGTTGTATTTTGGTTTTTTTTAATAATAACTTTATTTATCTACCTATTTATTTTAATTGAATTATAGTTTATTTACAATGTTGTGTTAGTTTCAGGTGTACAGCACAGTGATTCAGTTATACATACATATATATTTTTTCAAATTCTTTTCCCTTAAAGGTGATTATAAAATATTGAATTTAGTTCCCTGTGCTATATAGTAGGTCCTTGGTGGTTATCTATTTTATACATAGTAGTGCGGGAGGGATAAATTAGGAGTTTGGGGACATTTTTTTTTGATGGACAGTGGTTTTGAACACAAAGGGTTTGAGATGCGCATTAGACTGTGATGACTGTGGATTGGCAGTTGGGTTTGAGGCTCAATGGAGACAAGCCTGTCTATTGAGCTAGAGATAGAGCCAGAGACAGAAATCTTTTGAGTCCTGAGCATATAGGTGGACGATCTCCCAAAATGCAGGTGTAGAAAGAAAAAAGGTCCAAACACTGAAACCTGGGGCTCCCACTGTTTACATATGACAAAAATGAGGAAGAACTTAAATATGAAGGAGTAGAAGGATGAGAAGAAAGAGAGAAACACCACGTGAACACCAAGAAAATGTTTTAAGAAAGAGGGCATGGTCTGTGTCTAACGCTGATGATTAGTCAAGAATAGTAATGAGAATTCCTCACTGGATTAACAACATGAAGACTGCTGGTGAGTCGACAAGAACCTTTCTGCTGTGGATGAAAGCCTTTTGGAATAGGTTCAAGAAAGAATGAGACGAAAGAAAGTGAAGGCCACAATGATGACTAATTTAAAAGGGAACAAAGATGTCAGCTGGTATTTTTAATGAATGGGGAAACATAATTAGCTGAAAGGAAAGAGAAGGGGTTGGAAGTGAGAAGATGGAATGAAAGGGATTGAAGCTGGGTTGCAGCCCCAGGGTCTCACTTAAGTCAGTGGCCATGAACTTAAAATAAGACCCATCAGGATAGTTGTGCAGTTTTCCCAGCCACATCCCTCCCCCCTGGTGAGATACAAAGCACATGGAAACCTACACTTCACCAGCCCTGGCATTTTTCTGAGGAAGTAAAATGAAAGGAGAAAGGAGCAAAGAAACTGAGGATTATAAGGGAGTCATTATAATGCTTAGACACAGAACTGAAAGTGGGTGGAAGGGAAGTGAGGGCATGAGTGAAGAAAGTGTAGGAAAAATGTACTTTTGTTATGGTTGATTTAGGGAACTAGAGATAAGGAACAGAAAATGATGGAGTGGTTGTAGTTAATGATCATGTTGAGGTCCAGGGGATGACCCTGGAAGTCAGTGGCAATAACACACTGGAGGAGAGAAGGTACAATAATTGGGACAGATAGAGCTTTGAAAGCTCCAAAGAACATGACAGGGGAGTTATTGGAGCATGTGGCAGCGGTCCAGGTATTCAATCTGCAAAGATGAAGAGGTAATGGGCCAAGAGTCTGTAAATATCCACAGTAAGAAAAGGTAGACCGTGATATAATTAGCTTTATCCTGGGGCACTGCCGGAGGGAGGTGTAGGGAATTGCTTATTCAACAAACACACACACAATGGAAGACATGATTTTGGAACCACTTCAAAAGATGTAAGTAGTATGTGCTCTATAATTAAGATTATTAAAGGTATGGTCATTATATTAAACATTTTAACTGGATTTTTCTTGGGCATATAAATTACTGCTTTCCTGATTCCATGATCTTTGTGACAAAAATCAGACTCGCTGGGCTAACTTAATTAAGAGACTCCTGGAAATTAAATTCCATCACTTACATAACAATCACAGGCATTTCACAAAAAATCTAATTTAAGGAGTTGGGAAAAGGATCTGAAGGGTGGTCAGAGTGTGCCTTTTATTTTTCATTATATGTCTTACAATTAAGAGGTCATTAGTCAAAAAATCTACATATCTCAGCCTGTCATACAGGACACTCAGAGTGTGATGGTGGCTTGCCTGTAAAGCCTTAGCAACACCTATTCAACTCAACCTAAGCACCTGTTTGTAGTCCATGACTGGTAAGAGAAGTAGCTCAACTGATCCTAATCTACAAGTGATTTCTAACGAAGAGCTGAAATATGACTTTTTTTTTCTTCTTAGCAAACTCATATACAGACAAGTCCCATGTAAAAATTGACCATTAGATATTTACAATTGGGGCACTTTGTTCCAAAGCAATAGTAACAAAGTATTCTGTGAGTTTATAAAAATATGTTCAAGTATTTAAAGTGTTTGGGGAAACTACACTTACTTTGAATATGTTACAGGAAGTAATTCTGGTGTGTTTCCATGTACATTTCTGTGAACTAAAAATTGACCCTCTATGTGAAGAAGGTATCCCACATTTAAGTACAAGTAACTTTACTAATTATCTGTGACTATTTTCTGCTTAGATGGGGGTAATTATTAGTGATCCTTCTGAACCATCCCTTTAGCTTGCGTGATGTCTTAGTTAAAGAGACTGCATCTGCCAGGGTCTAAATGATCTATACATCCCAGAAATGACGTTTATATTGGTATATTTATCCATGACTTATTTTTTAATAGTTTTAAACAGAAGGATAGGTCATGCAACTATATTTTGAATGGATAGAAATGCTGATAATCCTCCAATGTAACCTTTCTGTATAGAAAAGAAACTGTGATGTCTATCATCTATAAACATTTCTCTATAAAACTGTATCACACCAATATATCCTATTTCTCTAATTTCAATATTTTTGTACATACATAGATGAGTTACTAATAGAAACATGCTTATTAGAAAATCTTCTTAGCGGAAATGAACTTTTAAAATAACATCTTAAATGATACTAAACACTATTTTTCAAAACACCAACTCACGTGTTAGCTGCTGAACCTACAATGAGCCAGTAATAGCTTAATTCAAACCAGTGATAAAATACAATTCCTAAAGGTCAAAACCAAACTCTTTGAGTAGAGATTCCATCTGTGCTCCTTTTCACTGTATTTCTATACTGCAGGGATAGGCTTTTCTAGTGCAGCTTGCATTAAAATTATTTTCAGTGATGATTTTTTTTCTGATCCTCTGTTGGAGATGAACTAAGAAAACACTCGATAACCTCCCTCTTTGTCATGAATTTTGAATTCTCAGAGGACTAGATGACAAATATTGACACAGTTTTACAGTACTCATGTACAAATCCATGTCTGCAGCTGATTTTTGCAGTTAGGATTTTTGGTTGCTCTCAGAAATTGTTCATAATATAATATTTATTAGTGCAGAATAAAATTAACAATGAATATTTACTAGTGTCAATCATACACAATGTAAACTCTATTTAGAAAATGAATACAATATTAACATTTCATAATCCCTTTTAAAATGTATCAATTTAAATAACTATTTGGAAGGGGGTAACTTTCAAACATTCATTCCTGCATCCTTGCTGCCAAAGATGACCTGTGGCAGAATGTGACAAAATGAGATTATACACATGAACATCCTTCATTGCAGCATTATCCACAGTGGTCAAGATATGGAAACAACCTACGTGTATGTCAACAGATGAATGGATAAAGAAAATATGATAGATATATATCTATATCACAAATATATATATCAAATATATATACATACATACACACTCATACACATACACACAGTGGAATATTATTAATTCTTAAAAAAGAAGGAAATCTTGCCACTTGTGACAACCTGCAGGGCATTATACTAGGTGAAATAAGCCAGACAGAGAAAGACCAATACTGTACGGTATCACTTACGTGCGGAATCTAGAAAAAATAAAATTAAAGTCAAACTTTTAGAAACAGAGTGAAATGTTGGTTGCCAGAGGTTGGAGGGTGGGGGAAACAAGAAGATGTTGGTCAAAGGGTACAAACTTTCAGTTATAAGATGAGTAAGTTCTAAAGATCCTACAGAGCATGGTGACTATAGTTAATAATTCTGTATTGTATACTTGAAGTTTGCTAAGAGAATAGATCTTAAGCATTTCCATACACAGAAGAAAGATAATAATGTGAGGTGATGAATATGTTAATTAACTTAATTGTGGGAATCCTTTCACAATGTATATGTATATCAAATCATCACATTGTACACTTTAAATATAATAAATTTTATTTGTCAATTATACCTCAATAAGGATGGGGAAAAAAACATGAAGATCTTGAGCTGTATACAAATATATACTACAGTTTCTCTTCTGGCCCTCTAGAAATATTGTTGAATGAAAAAATTAATTCTCTGGGAAAATTCAGGGAGCAATGTTGAACACATCCTATTTCTAACTTTATTTTGCTCTTCTGTTTTATTCCTCTTGACAACACTGCAATATTTAGTGAAAAGAATTCAGTTTAATATCAAAAATTGTGGTGTTCAAAATGTGCTTTGGTTATTTCATTTTCAGAACACAAAAGAATACTTTTTTAAAATTATGCTTAACATTTTAGAATGACTTGGCACTGCTGGAGGCTTTTTTTTTTTTATAGCACCTCAGTAGAGATGACATTTTGACATAGAGTCCTCTCATTATACTGGAATTAAATAGTAAGTGCAGATTATTGCTTTGATTTCTAGAAATACGTACTTGGTGAATGGTGTAATTTATAATTTTAGGCAAATGTATGCCATTAGCAAGTTCAGTTTTTTTCCCCTTGTCCCAAAATTTAACATTGAGATTATTCACAAATGTTAATTTGTACCCTTTTGTATCTTGTAGAACCTCTGCTTCTAAGGTCCCTTTGATAAGATGACTGGGTAGGAAAGGAAAACTGCCTCCTTTTGTCAGTTTTTTACCCGCCACAGCAAGTGGCAAAGCAAAGACTCCAGAGAGAGCTCATGTCATTGGATTAGAGAATTTTGGAGGGTCCATTACTAATGACTCTTCTAGGGCTCCAACTCTGGATACATCCTACAGGTTTGTGTGCTTCCTGGCTCACATCTGAGCCCAGATCAAGAAGAATTCTCTCTAAATTTGCCACAGCAATGTTGGCTATATACTAAACCAATACCCACAAAAATGCTGGTAAACAGTCCAACAGGGAACCCCAGCTGTGTATGTTGGCTGATCCCGTATTTCCAACAAATATAATAAAGCTTCCAAGAAACTTCAAGCCAAATTTCAAGCTCAAGCACAGAAAATACATTAACTTCTGCCTTCTTTTTTACCCTTGGCCCCAGTTTTCAATCTTAATTGGAAATAGGCAGTTTATAAGTAAAGTCATTAAATAAAAATGTCATCCTTCCAGATAGTGTGTTACGACGTAGAACACAGAACTCAGGGCTTTGTTTCTGTTTGTGTTTCTCGCTTTTTTAAATATTCCTACCAAACATCAAGAAAAAAAATTCTCCCATAACCCTGGCCAGTTGTCTGCATCTCTGTGGCAGAATATAGGCCGCACACAGATGAATGCTGCCAGGAGCAGTGGCAGGGGTAGAGAGGGGTTGTCAAGGGGCAGGCAGGGCACTCCTGTGGCACCACACTGAAGTTTGAAAGCTTCTCCAGTCAAGCCCTAAGGAGTTTTCCTGCAGGCTAGAAGATGGCAAGACAGGCAGGGGCAGAGTGAAGACAGGACGGCAGGAATCCTCTTCCCTGGGAAATAAACACTCACCCTGTATCTGTTTATTTGAACGACTATTTATTGACTTGCTTACATGTCTCATATGGTGGTTTACAGATTCAATGTTTGGAAGCTGCTGGAGTTTTTTTGTAACACTGGTGTCGAAGGGAATGTTTCTTCATAGGCTAAATATGTTTCTGTTTTGGAAACATGCTTTGAACCATAGCATTTCAGAGCCCATTTAATAACGAGTACTTTCACCAGAAGGTTTAGCAGAAATTTGATTCTCTATTAGACACAGCAGGCATGAAAGCAAAGGGAGAAGGATGTGCTTTAGACTCCATTCCCCAAAGAGAATAAAGCTGGCGCCCCCAGACGGAGGCATTGCCTGAAGCTTTACTTACCTTTAGATGTCATCCTAACTTGTAATGAAGTGAAACGTTGGTGATTTGTCCCACTTTATTTTCTAGAGAAAGTAACTTGTGTTCTTTGAATAAGTCTAACCATTTATTAACAGACGACATTAAAGCAGTGCATTTACGTCAACTGTTTGAAATTCAGACTACTTTTTCCCTTTGAGTATAAAAATATGCTATAAATAGACTTGTTTCCCAGGCCAGCCCACAAAGCCTAACCCTAATTATCAGCTGCTGCCCCTGATTTTTAGACTACTGTTACTATGGGGAACTGCATTTGTAATTTTATATTAGGGCTTTAGGAGAATATTTTCCCATTTGGTGATGGCCCCTCAAATAACAAGCCATGTCAGATGGACAAGGGAAGATTTCCTTGGAAACACCTGACTTCATTAGCACACTGTGTATCTATGTCTACTTAAGAAAAGGGATACTCCAGGTCGTATGTTCTGAATTGGAGAATAAAGGTTAATTACAGAAGTCAGAACCAGAACTCTCCCAGTGTTATTAATCATTCATTTTTTAATTAATTAATTTATTTCTTTTTGGCTGTGTTGGGTCTTCATTGCTGCGCACAGCCTTTCTCTAGTTCCAGCAAGGGGGCTACTCTTCGTTGCAGTGTGCAGGCTTCTCATTGTGGTGGCTTCTCTTGTTGTGGAGCATAGGCTCTAAGCACGTGGGCTTCAGTAGTTGCGGCGCACAGGCTTAGTTGCTCTGCGGCATGTGGAGTCTTCCCGGAACAGGGCTCGAACCTGTGTCCCCTGCACTGACAGGCGGATTCTTAACCACTGTGCCATCAGGGAAGTCCCTATTAATCATTCTTTGATGGAGTATTCATCCATCAGGAATCTCCTGTTCAGTAAAAGATGTGCTTTCTCCTTTGATCAAAGGAAGAGCACCAAAAATCAAATCTTCTGATTTCCTACTAATGGAAATTTCATTGTGGAAATCATCAGGATGGGGTATTGGAGGAAAAGTATTAGTTTTAGAAAATAAATACCATAGAATTATGCCTTCCATCACCTTGTGAAATTGTGGGTATAGAAATGTAATTATTATTCAGTTGTAAATGACTTCTATAGAACAAAGGAAAGAAACTAGCTAGAGCAGCATGAATTAACTCTTATTTCACTATGTTAACTTACTTCTCTTATTCATCAAACCAGTTTGATAGCAAACATTTCATAATAATTGAACTAACTTTTATGCAAATTTGAAATGGTACCCTTAAAAAATTATTTCCCTCGATTTTAATTAATCTTGAATATTTAATACGCTTTTGCATAACTTAAGCAAAGGCTTATCTTTTTTTCTTGCCTAGGGCTCCTTGAACTTTAATTAGTATGCATCATATCTTAAAATTTTGGTGTTGCTTTTAAGGAGCAATAATTTTGATCCATTTAAACTCACCATCATCAGATACAGGTTCCATATAATAATTACATTTCAAAAGGAAAGAATAAAAATGAGAAAAAGGAGGGAAGTTTTTCAAACTTCAACGTTTTCTTTGTAGGTGTTCTCTAAAATGTAAAAGGTGAGTTATAGTATTTCTCAGTATTTCTATAGTGTTTTTGTGATACATATCAGCAATTCAGGTGTTAGAGTAAAAAAGCAAGGATACGAAGCGAGAGAGAGGCACAAAGCGAGAGAGAGGCATGGACATACATACACTACCAAACGTAAGGTAGATAGCTGGTGGGGGGCAGCCGCATGGCACAGGGAGATCAGCTCGGTGCTTTGTGACCGCCTGGATGGGTGGGATAGGGAGGTGGGAGGGAGGGAGACGCAAGAGGGAAGAGATATGGGGACATATGTATATGTATTGCTGATTCACTTTGTTATAAAGCAGAAACTAACACACCAGAAGAGTAAGACGCGGAGATCACCTTCCTCTCCACAGATACACCAGAAATACATCTACGCGTGGAGCAACTCCTACAAAACACCTACTGAACGCTGGCAGAAGACCTCAGACCTCCCAAAAGGCAAGGAACCCCCCACGTACCTGGTTAGGGCAAAAGAAAAAACTAAACAGAGACAAAAGGATAGGGACGGGTCCTGCACCAGCGGGAGAGAGCTGTGAAGGAGGAAAAGTGTCCACACACTAGGAAGCCCCTTCGCGGGTGGAGACTTCGGGAGGCGGAGTGGGGGAGCTTGGGAGCCGCGGAGGAGAGCACAGCAACAGGGGTGCGGAGGGCAAAGCGGACAGATTCCAGCGCAGAGGATCGGGCCGACCGGCACTCACCAGCCGAGAGGCTTGTCTGCTCGCCCGCCGAGGCGGGCGGGACTGGGAGCTGAGGCTCCGGCTTTTGTCGGAGCGCCGGGAGAGGACTGAGGTTGGCGGCGTGAACACAGCCTGCAGGGCGTTGGTGCGCCGCGGCTGGCCGGGAGAGAGTCCGGGGAGGGGTCTGGACCTGCCGAAGAGGCAAGAGACTTTTACGTCCCTCTTTGTTTCCTGGTGCACGAGGAGAGGGGATTAAGAACGCTGCTTGAGAGAGCTCCAGGGACGGGCGCGAGCCGCGGCTAAGAATGCAGAGCCCAGAGACGGACATGGGACGCTAAGGCCGCTGCTGCCGCCGCCAGGAGGCCTGTGTGCGAACACGGGTCACTGGCCACACGCCCTTCCGGGGAGCCTGTGCAGCCCGCCACTGCCAGGGTCCCGGGATCCAGGGACGGCTCCCCGGGAGAGCGCACGGCGCGCCTCAGGCTGCAGCGTCACGCCGGCCTCTGCCGCTGCAGGCCCGCCCCGCACTCCGTGACCCTCCCTACCCCCCGGCCTGGGTGAGCCAGAGCCTCCGAATCAGCGGCTCCTTTAACCTCGTCCTGTCTGAGCAAATAACAAACGCCCTCCAGCGACCTACACGCACAGGCGGGGCCAAATCCAAAGCTGAGCCCCTGGGAACTGTCAGAACAAAGAAGAGAAAGGGAAATCTCTCCCAGCAGCCTCAGAAGCAGCGGATTAAAGCTCCACAATCAACTTGATATACCCTGCATCTGTGGAATACCTGAATAGACAACGAAACATCCCAAATTAAGGAGCCCTGTGGATGAAAGGCTCTTGGTGCTGCAGCCAGGACTCAGTGCTGTGCCTCTGAGGTGGGAGAGCCAACTTCAGGACACTGGTCCACAAGAGGCCTCCCAGCTGCACATAATATCAAACAGCAAAAATCTCCGAGAGATCTCCATCTCAACGCCAGCACCCAGCTTCACTCAACGACCAGCAAGCTACAGTGCTGGACATCCTATGCCAAACAACTAGCAAGACAGGAACACAACCCCACCCATTAGCAGAGAGGCTGCCCAAAATCATAGTAAGTCTACAGACACCCCAAAACACACCACCAGACGTGGACCTGCCCACCAGAAAGACAAGATCCAGCCTCATCCACCAGAACACAGGCACTAGTACCCTCCACCAGGAAGCCTACACAACCCACTGAACCAACCTTAGCCACTGGGGACAGACACCAAAAACAACAGGAACTACGAACCTTCAGCCTGCAAAAAAGGAGACCCCAAACACAGTAAGATAAGCAAAATGAAAAGACAGAAAAACACAGCAGATGAAGGAGCAAGATAAAAAACCACCAGACCTAACAAATGAAGAGGAAATAGGCAGTCTACCTGAAAAAGAATTCAGAATAATGATAGTAAGGTTGATCCGAAATCTTGGAGATAGAATGGACAATAGAATGGACAAATTGCAAGAATCAGTTAACAAGGACCTAGAAGAACTAAAGATGAAGCAAGCAACGATGAACAACACAATAAATGAAATTAAAAGTACTCTAGATGGGATCAATAGCAGAATAACTGAGGCAGAAGAACGGATAAGTGACCTGGAAGATAAAATAGTGGAAATAACTACTGCAGAGCAGAATAAAGAAAAAAGAATGAAAAGAACTGAGGACAGCCTCAGAGACCTCTGGGACAACATTAAACGCACCAACATTCGAATTATAGGGGTTCCAGAAGAAGAAGAGAAAAAGAAAGGGACTGAGAAAATATTTGAAGAGATTATAGTTGAAAACTTCCCTAATATGGGAAAAGAAATCGTTAATCAAGTCCAGGAAGCACAGAGAGTCCCATACAGGATAAATCCAAGGAGAAATACGCCAAGACACATATTAATCAAATTGTCAAAAATTAAATACAAAGAAAACATATTAAAAGCAGCAAGGGAAAAACAACAAATAACACACAAGGGAATCCCCATAAGGTTAACAGCTGATCTTTCAGCAGAAACTCTGCAAGCCAGAAGGGAGTGGCAGGACATATTGAAAGTGTTGAAGGAGAAAAACCTGCAACCAAGATTACTCTACCCAGCAAGGATCTCATTCAGATTTGATGGAGAAATTAAAACCTTTACAGACAAGCAAAAGCTGAGAGAGTTCAGCACCACCAAACCAGCTCTACAACAACTGCTAAAGGAACTTCTCTAGGCAAGAAACACAAAAGAAGGAAAGGACCTACAATAACGAACCCAAAACAATTAAGAAAATGGGAATAGGAACACACATATCAATAATTACCTTAAATGTAAATGGACTAAATGCTCCCACCAAAAGACACAGATTGGCTGAATGGATACAAAAACAAGACCCATATATTTGCTGTCTACAAGAGACCCACTTCAGACCTAGAGACACATACAGACTGAAAGTAAGGGGATGGAAAAAGGTATTTCATGCAAATGGAAACCAAAAGAAAGCTGGAGTAGCAATTCTCATATCAGACAAAATAGACTTTAAAACAAAGACTATTAGAAGAGACAAAGAAGGACACTACATAATGATCAAGGGATCGATCCAAGAGGAAGATATAACAATTGTAAATATTTATGCACCCAACATAGGAGCACCTCAATACATAAGGCAAATACTGACAACCATAAAAGGGGAAATCGACAGTAACACATTCATAGTAGGGGACTTTAACACCCCACTTTCACCCATGGACAGATCATCCAAAATGAAAATAAATAAGGAAACACAAGCTTTAAATGATACATTAAACGAGATGGAGTTAATTGATATTTATAGGACATTCCATCCAAAAACAACAGAATACACATTTTTCTCAAGTGCTCATGGAACATTCTCCAGGATAGATCATATCTTGGGTCACAAATCAAGCCTTGGTAAATTTAAGAAAATTGAAATTGTATCAAGTATCTTTTCTGACCACAACGCCATGAGACTAGATATCAATTACAGGAAAAGATCTGTAAAAAATACAAACACATGGAGGCTAAACAATACACTACTTAATAATGAAGTGATCACTGAAGAAATCAAAGAGGAAATCAAAAAATACCTAGAAACAAATGACAATGGAGACACAACGACCCAAAACCTGTGGGATGCAGCAAAAGCAGTTCTAAGGGGGAAGTTTATAGCAATACAAGCCCACCTTAAGAAGCAGGAAACATCTCGAATAAACAACCTAACCTTGCACCTCAAGCAATTAGAGAAAGAAGAACAAAAAAACCCCAAAGCTAGCAGAAGGAAAGAAATCATAAAAATCAGATCAGAAATAAATGAAAAAGAAATGAAGGAAACAATAGCAAAGATCAATAAAACTAAAAGCTGGTTCTTTGAGAAGATAAACAAAATAGATAAACCACTAGCCAGACTCATTAAGAAAAAAAGGGAGAAGACTCAAATCAATAGAATTAGAAATGAAAAAGGAGAGGTAACAACTGACACTGCAGAAATAAAAGAGATCATGAGAGATTACTACAAGCAACTCTATGCCAATAAAATGGACAATCTGGAAGAAATGGACAAATTCTTAGAAATGCACAACCTGCCAAGACTGAATCAGGAAGAAATAGAAAATATGAACAGACCAATCACAAGCACTGAAATTGAAACTGTGATTAAAAATCTTCCAACAAAGAAAAGCCCAGGACCAGATGGCTTCACAGGCGAATTCTATCAAACATTTAGAGAAGAGCTAACACCTATCCTTCTCAAACTCTTCCAAAATATAGCAGAGGGAGGAACACTCCCAAACTCCTTCTACGAGGCCACCATCACCTTGATACCAAAACCAGACAAGGATGTCACAAAGAAAGAAAACTACAGGCCAATATCACTGATGAACATAGATGCAAAAATCCTCAACAAAATACTAGCAAACAGAATCCAACAGCACATTAAAAGGATCATACACCATGATCAAGTGGGGTTTATTCCAGGAATGCAAGGATTCTTCAATATACGCAAATCTATCAATGTGATAAACCATATTAACAAACTGAAGGAGAAAAACCATATGATCATCTCAATAGATGCAGAGAAAGCTTTTGACAAAATTCAACACCCATTTATGATAAAAACCCTGCAGAAAGTAGGCATAGAGGGAACTTTCCTCAACATAATAAAGGCCATATATGACAAGCCCACAGCAAACATCATCCTCAATGGTGAAAAACTGAAAGCATTTCCACTAAGATCAGGAACAAGACAAGGTTGCCCACTCTCACCACTCTTATTCAACATAGTTTTGGAAGTTTTAGCCACAGCAATCAGAGAAGAAAAGGAAATAAAAGGAATCCAAATCGGAAAAGAAGAAGTAAAGCTGTCACTGTTTGCAGATGACATGATCCTATACATAGAGAACCCTAAAGATGCTACCAGAAAACTACTAGAGCTAATCAATGAATTTGGTAAAGTGGCAGGATACAAAATTAATGCACAGAAATCTCTGGCATTCCTATATACTAATGACGAAAAATCTGAAAGTGAAATCAAGAAAACACTCCCATTTACCATTGCAACAAAAAGAATAAAATATCTAGGAATAAACCTACCTAAGGAGACAAAAGATCTGTATGCAGAAAATTATAAGACACTGATGAAAGAAATTAAAGATGATACAAATAGATGGAGACATATACCATGTTCTTGGATTGGAAGAATCAACATTGTGAAAATGACTCTACTACCGAAAGCAATCTATAGATTCAATGCAATCCCTATCAAACTACCACTGGCATTTTTCACAGAACTAGAACAAAAAATTTTGCAATTTGTATGGAAACACAAAAGACCCCGAATAGCCAAAGCAATCTTGAGAACGAAAGAAGGAACTGGAGGAATCAGGCTCCCAGACTTCAGACTATACTACAAAGCTACAGTTATCAAAACGGTATGGTACTGGCACAAAAACAGAAAGATAGATCAATGGAACAGGATAGAAAGCCCAGAGATAAACCCACGCACATATGGTCAACTTATCTTTGACAAAGGAGGCAGAAATGTACCGTGGAGAAAGGACAGCCTATTCAATAAGTGGTGCTGGGAAAACTGGACAGCTACATGTAAAAGTATGAAGTTAGATCACTCCCTAACACCATACACAAAAATAAGCTCAAAATGGATTAAAGACCTAAATGTAAGGCCAGAAACTATCAAACTCTTAGAGGAAAACATAGGCAGAACACTCTATGACATAAATCACAGCAAGATTCTTTCTGACCCACCTCCTAGAGTAATGGAAATAAAAACAAGAGTAAACAAATGGGACCTAATGAAACTTAAAAGCTTTTGCGCAGCAAAGGAAACCATAAAGAAGACCAAAAGACAACCCTCAGAATGGGAGAAAATATTTGCAAATGAAGCAACTGACAAAGGATTGATCTCCAAAATTTATAAGCAGCTCATGCAGCTTAATAACAAAAAAACAAACAACCCAATCCAAAAATGGGCAGAAGACCTAAATAGACATTTCTCCAAAGAAGATATACAGAGTGCCAACAAACACATGAAAGAATGCTCAACATCACTAATCATGAGAGAAATGCAAATCAAAACTACAATGAGATATCATCTCACACCAGTCAGAATGGCCATCATCAAAAAATCTAGAAACAATAAATGCTGGAGAGGGTGTGGAGAAAAGGGAACCCTCTTACACTGTTGGTGGGAATGTAAATTGATACAGCCACTGTGGAGAACAGTATGGAGGTTCCTTAAAAAGCTACAAATAGAACTACCATATGACCCAGCAATCCCACTACTGGGCATATACCCTGAGAAAACCATAATTCAAAAAGAGTCATGTACCAAAATGTTCATTGCAGCTCTATTTACAATAGCCCAGAGATGGAAACAACCTAAGTGTCCATCATCGGATGAATGGATAAAGAAGATGTGGCACATATATACAATGGAATATTACTCAGCCATAAAAAGAGACGAAATTGAGCTATTTGTAATGAGGTGGATAGACCTAGAGTCTGTCATACAGAGTGAAGTAAGTCAGAAAGAGAGAGACAAATACCGTATGCTAACACATATATATGGAATTTAAAAAAAAAAAAAAATGTCATGAAAAACCTAGGGGTGAAACAGGAATAAAGACACAGACTTACTAGAGAATGGACTTGAGGCTATGGGGAGGGGGAAGTGTAAATGGTGACAAAGCGATAAAGAGGCATGGACATATATACACTACCAAACGTAAGGTAGATAGCTAGTGGGAAGCAGCCGCATAGCACAGGGAGATCAGCTCGGTGCTTTGTGACCGCCTGGAGGGGTGGGATAGGGAGGGTGGGAGGGAGGGAGACGCAAGCGGGAAGAGATATGGGAATATATGTATATATATAACTGATTCATTTTGTTGTGAAGCTGAAACTAACATACCATTGTAAAGCAATTATACTCCAATAAAGATGTTAAAAAAAAAAAAAAAAGAAACTAACACACCATTGTAAAGCAATTATACTCCAATAAAGATGTAAAAAAAAAAAAGCAAGGATTATTGGGATTGACATATATACGCTACTATGTATGAAATAGATAACTAATGAGAACCTACTGTATAGCACAGCAAACTCTACACAATGCTCTGTGGTGACTTAAATAGGAAGGAAATCTAAAAACGAGGGGATATATGTATACGTATAACTGATTCACTTTGCTGTACAGCAGAAACTAACACAACATTGTAAATCAACTATACTCCAATAAAAATTAATAAAAAAGCAAGGATTATAAGTAATATAGAGTATGAAATTATATCTTTATAGACGCCCCCAATACCTGTCCTACTCGTGCTCTCCTGGAAAGAAAACTGACACAGCTCTTCTGAGGGGATCCAGCCCCCACAGTCAGCCCCCATGACTGGCTCCTACTGGGCACCTGACTTAGGAGCAGCCAAAGGTTTATAGCAACTTATGACCAGAGCCTGGTGAAACAAGATAAATTGAGCCAACACATTTCCTTTCTAGAATTTGAAGAAATATGACAATAATCAGGCAGCTAGCCATGGTAGCTGAAAAAAAGGTCATATAGAGTTGTGGGACCAAATACGGGGCACTGTGAACACTGCAGCTGCATTAGTTTGGATGGTTTCAGTTGTAAATAACAGAAAACAGCACTGGATCTGCCTTCACAAAAAAGTAAATCAGTTGGTCCAAATAAATGAAAAGTATGTAGGCATGATCAAGAGGCTCAAGAAAGTCAGCCAGATTCCGGCTTGTTTGTCCTTCCAAGGGCTCTCTCTCCACTCTGTCTTTCACCTAAGGCTGCCCCACCCATCATTCCAGAAGGTTTCCAGGATGGCTGGCCTGGATCACATGCATTTCTGTAAAGTAGCCTCAGTGACCACGGGTTGAGATTTTTTTTTTTAAATACATTTATTTATTTATTTTTGCCTGCGTTGGGTCTTCATTGCTGCGCGCGGGCTTTCTAGTGTTGCAGCGAGCAGGGGCTACTCTTCGTTGCGGTGTGTGGGCTTCTCATTGTGGTGGCTTCTCTTGTTGCGGAGCACGGGCTCTAGGCATGCGGGCTTCAGTAGTTGTGGCACATGGGCTCAGTAGCTGTGGCTCATGGGCTCTAGAGCGCAGGCTCAGTAGTTGTGGTGCATGGGCTTAGTTGCTCTGCTGCATGTGGGATCTTCCCAGACCAGGGCATGAACCCGTGTCCCCCGCACTGGCAGGTGGATTCTTAACCACTGTGCCACCGGGGAAGCCCACAGGTTGAAATATTGTACCTGAAGACAGATTAGCTTCCTTGAAACCAAATAGAAACCAGGAGGTGTTGAAAGGGATAGGGTAGGGGCAGCCCACAAGAAATCGGCTGCTGACCAAGCAAGCAATGCGTACCCATCACAGAACTTATGAGAGTACAAAAACTATAAGCAGAGCGATCCAGCTGGTTTACGGATTAAAGGGAAAAAAAAATGAGGGCTCAAATATGTAAATGCAGAGTGTTTTGGGTGAAGAACTTGCGCCTTTTAAACTGTCTTGAATCAAGAACTCCCTCTGGTTCCAGTCACAGCAAGACCCACACCTGTTAGGTAAGGTTGACCATGCATCTCAGCTTGTTCAGCAGAGGACCAGTTCATGCCTGTTATACTCCTTTCTTTCTCAAAAAGTGCCCCAGTTTTCTGGCAAATTATACGGTCATCATACTGTGTTGGCACCTACTTTGGAATTTCCACACATTTTCCCCTAATCATTTCGTGCATAGCTTTATAATAAGTTGGCTTTACATGGATTCGTTTGAGTTCGTGTCTGTAGAAGGCATATCTACAATATCAGGAGGAAATTCCAAGATAAGTGGAAGGCCAGGCAGCACCTTCTACTAAGGAGGACTGGGGTGGGAGAGCAAACGTGAGGGTCCTGCAAGAAATGTCAGCACAGCCAATTGGATGCTCCCACCTGAAGCTAAAATTCGGCAGGGGCACGCAAAGATGCAGGGTCATAGAGGATACCGGGGGGGCTGAGGGAGTCTGGAACGTCGTGTTCTGGTGAGAGGTAAAAGACCTTGGCTTCTCTTTACCCATCTTGGTTCTGCCTTTCATCAATTCTGAGCTAGAGAATGATGTTTCTTAAATTCAGCAGAGTTTTTACTTTATTTACTTATTTATTTTTGCTCGTTTGTTTATAACCAAGAAACTGACTTGTATGGTTCCTTGCTATGAATGGGCCAAATTAACTCAGTTGCTGAGAGAGAATCTAGGAATGAGTCAGGCAATAAGTTTGGAGAAACTATCATAAATTTAGATATTGTGTTATAGTATATTGTTGGTATCCTTTCTATACATAGAAACAGTGATTTATTAAAAAACAACTTTCTGTTTTCCTTTCTAATAGCAATGTAAGTCATGGAACTCTAAAGAGAACAGGCGATACAGGTGAGAAACAGACGTACTTAAAGTTTTGAGAGGATGCTCATCATTTCCTGTGGTGCTCCAAGCACTGTGCCATGCTATCTCATGTGGTATCATTTCTACATCATCTGCTTTAATTTATTTTCCCTGGAAAGGGTGGAGAAAATAGGCTTCTTTCTTTGATAAGCCACAACACTTCAAAGGCCCGTAACACCAGCCTTCCTTCTCATCACCTGAGCTGCATCTTCCTCACATCTGTGAGCCGAGGTGCAGAGGCTAGGTCTTGGTACACTCAAGGTGTGGCCCACGGACCAGGAGCATCAGCATCACCTTGGAGCTTGTTAGAAATGTAGGAACTCTGTCCTCACTACAGACCCACTGAACAGAATCTATCTTTTCACAAGATCCCAGGTGACTCACATGCACATACAAGATTGAGACGTCCTGGACTAAAACATTCTGTCTCCAAAAAAATTTTTTTTGGTCATACTCCTCTCTGCACCCCATGTTCACCTGCTCATCATGAGCTTGCATCTCCATCCAACCCCTTTATCACCCATCCTTGTTACTGAAAGTACTCCTCTCAGCAAGATATTTACCCTGTAAATAACTTTTGGACTCTTCATTTTTATTCTGATCCATATCAGCTGTGCTACAGTGTTTCCACCTACCCTTCCAGGGCTTCTTTATGAAGTCCTCTCCTAGAGAACTGTTGTTGTACTTAAACAAACTCCTTTTGACCTTGAACATTTTTCTCCAACACTTCTGTACATTCATAACTATAAAATCTAGTTTCTCCATCAAGAAAACATTCTACAGTAAACTTATTAATAGAAACCAGTCATTTCCTTTCCTACTCAACTCATTATTAAGAGAGAAGAGTTTACAGCATTCCATAATTCTAAACCATTATTTTTAAATATTTTCAGTAAACTCCTTTCCTATGTACCCACTTCTAGGATTCTCTGACCACTGACTCAAAGAGGATGGGTAGGGAAAAGAGAAGCAGATGAGTTTTAAGAATGAAGGAAGTGAAGTGGGCTTTCCTTCAAATGGGTAAAACCTGATGACTCAATTCCTCTGGGCTTTATAGAGTTAAAAACAAGCCATGGGTATATTCCCAAAAGTTAATGGTTTTTCTGACCTATGGACTATAGCACACATTCTCAGGATGTTTTTTTCAGATATTCTGAGAATTCGGGGCAACTCCCTGTTTCAGCCATGTCACATGCCTTAGTTTAAATTGCCCATTTTCCCAAGACAGGTTTCTCCCTTATCATCTGATGCTAGCTTTTTTTGCCTTTGAAGGACCAGTTTTAATCCCATATCTTCCAAATGCATTGCTGAATTCCTCCATTTGGAATTATTCTTTTCCTTCTTTGTACTTTTATAGCCTTTTTGTGTGTGTGCTACTGTTGTACTCATTCATTCATTACACACCCAAAAAATATGTATTTAGGGCATGTTGCATGCCAGGCACTTTGTTAGGCACTGCAGTCAGAGTGGGGAGCAAGCTCAGGTCTGTATCCCATTCTTATGAAGCTTAAAGTCTGTAAGAGGAGATAGAGATGTAAACACCATCTTGAATGTGTGATTATAAAGAAGTTTAAAAGAACTTGGCCCAGTCACAGAAGGTCTGGGATGGCTTCTCTGTGGAAGTTATCTTTGAATTGATCTGAAGGATAAGAAGGCAGAGAAGAAGTGATGAGAGTCGGGGGCAGAGCAACTCCAGACCCACAGCACAGTACAGGCAAGGGCCACTGAGGGCACACTCCAGGCACTGACCATGTGGAAAATGATGTAAGGTGGAGCTGGAGAGGGAAGCAAGGGCCAGACTGGAGGAGCTTCCACACCACTTTAAAGGATCTGGCAGCTTTTTCTAAGGGCAATGAGAAGTTACTGACGAATATCAAGGAGCAGAAGTATAAGAACTAGAGTTTACAACCACCTCTGCCATTCTATTATAAAATCATTGAAGATCGATACATATCTACAGATCTACACACAAAATTCTTGAAGTATCTTATTCATCCTTGAATGCCCCAAAATGCCTATCATCTTAGACTCAAGATTGATAAATATATTTATTTTTCAGTAGTTGGGAGGAAAAATATAAAATATACATATAGCTTGAATAATTATATAAATGCTGCATCATTTTTTTATGGAAGCATAATTTTTAATTAAAAAAGCTTTTTGGAATATCAACTGGGCTATCAACTGCTATTTGTCTCTCTAATTACAAATTTTCTTCTTTCATCTCAGTAACAAACTCCCAAGTTTTAGTAAGCACATTACTACCTAGAATAAGAGAATAATTCCCAGTCTATCTTGCAATTCACTGCAGTTTTGAATAAATCTGGCCAACGAACTGTAACTGAAAGGGTTGCATGAAACTTCTGAGAATACTAATTAAAAGGGGAGGTGGGCCCTCCTACTTTTCTTCAGGAGAAGCAGATGAAATGCCTGGAGTTCTAGCAGTCATTTTTGTGACTGGGAGAATGGAAATCATGAGCTAAGGAAATTAAAGAAGAAAGGTAGAGTCTGGATCTCTGTTTGCTTTTAGGACTTATCATACAAGCTTTGAATTATCTGTTTCAGAAACCTTACATGTGCAGTTTAAAATTTCAGATTTGTCTAAGAAACTGTAGTTGATAGGATCCAGCAAATCCACTTCTGGGTATTTATCTGAAGAAAACACTAACTCAAAAAGATACCTGCACCCCCATGTCCATTGCAGCATTATTTACAATAGCCAAGACATGGAAACAACCCAAGTCGGCTAATGAATGAATGGATAAAGAAAATGTGCGATATATATACACAATGGAATAGTATTCAGCCATAAAAAAGAACAAAATCTTACCATTTTCAACAACATGGATGGACCTTGAGGGCATTATGCTAAGTGAAATAAGTCAGACAGAGAAAGGCAAATACCGTGTATTCTCACTTATATGTGGAATCTTAAAACAAAAGAAAAGCCAGAGAGCTCATGGATATAGAAAAGCAGTTGGTGGTTGCCAGAAGGGGCAGGTGGGGAGGGGGGAAATGAGTAAAGGGGGTCAAAAGGTACAGACTTCCAGTTGTAAAATAAGTAAGTCATGGAGATATGATGTACAGCATGGCGACTACAGTTAATTATGCTGTATTGCATAACTGAAAGTTGATAAGAGAGATCTTAAAAGTTTCATCACAAGAAAAAAAATTCTGTAACTATTTATGGTGAGGGATGTTAACTAGACTTATTGTGGTGATCATTTCACAATATATTCAAATATCTGGAGCTCAGCTCAGTGCTCTGTGATGACCTAGATGGCCGGGGTGGGGGTGGGGGAAGACGGGGAGGGAGATCCAAGAGGGAGGGAATATAGGTATACATATAGCTGATTCACTTCCTCGTACAGCAGAAACTAACACAACATTGTAAAGCAATTTTACTCCAATAAATAAATAAATAAACTTGACAATGCAAACTTCAAAAAGAAAATCATGATATAGTATACCTAAAACTAATATAATGTTGTATGTCAATTATACCTCAATAAAAAAAGAAAGAAAAAAAGAAATTGTAATGGTCTTTGTTCCTATCACCTGAAAGCAATTTCTAGTTGAAACCCAACCTTTTACTTCAGGGATGTCCACTTCTACACCTTTGTATGACTGACATATATTTTAGTGGAAGAAATTAATCTTTGAATTCTAACTTGTGCTCAACTAAAATACTGTCTAGTTAATTTAGGCCTCATTCTTTTCAGTGAATACTTTTCATTTTTAATGAATAGGGAATTAATATTCTAGAAGAAAACCAACACATCTGGATTCTACATCTGTAAAGATACTCTCTGAAGTTGGTCTTTCAAGCAGATTTAGGGCTTAAGAAAACTTCTAACTAATTAAAAGGGACTGAGAATTTCAGAATGATGCCAGTTTCACAGACCTTCTGGGAATCCCCATTGTCTCTGAGATAAAACAATTCTAAAGGGCAACTTACTGAGTCTTATCAGAAGTTGCACGGATCTTTTAAACTCACCTTTGGACACGACCAACACAGAAGCTGGAGGGCTTTTTATAGCTGCACAGTATCCAGCTGAAACTATGCAGGGATTCTAGACCAGCAATGTCCAATAGAAATACCATGTGAGTCACACACTATGTGTAATTTTAAATATTATGGTAACCACATTTAAAAAAGTGAAAAGAAAAAGGTGGAAGTAATTTTAATAATATTATATTCCTTTATCTACACTAAGTGTTCACAACCTAGTGTGTATTTTACACTTATGGCACATCTCAATTCGAGTAGCTTTTTAAGTGTCCAATAGCCAAATGTGGCTAGGGACGGCTACGTTCAACAGTACAGCTCTTCACAACTCCCGTCTTCCTCTTTATTCCATAATGTCATTACCTGCATTTCTAACTCAGCTCTGCCTTTCCTATTTTAACTTTCTTTTACCTCTCCCCACTGCTCAACTGCTGCTACTAGTTTTCACCATTTTTCTAGATCCCAGTAAAACCTTATTCTAACTGATATAGAGCAGCTCTCCCACCCCATCCTCAGGGGATACGTTCCGAGGTTCCCAGCGGATGCCTAAAACCTTGGACAGGCATCCACTGGGGGCCTTGGGGAAATCCTATATATACTATGTTTTTTTCCAATATATACATACCTATGATAAAGTTTAATTTATCAATTAGGCACAGTATGAACTTAACAACAATAACTAATAATAAATAGAATAATCTTAACAATGTAATGTAATAAATGCTATGTGAATGTGGTCTCTCTCAAAATATGTCACTGTACAAGTTTAATGCCTTTTCATCTTAACTAAGTGCTTGTCACACAGTGTAGCTATAACTCTTGCAGTTTGAGATGTGACAGCAAAACTAGCACAAATTTGTTTTTCCTTCTTCACAATTTCACGGATAGAAGATTCATTCTGATCTTGGCAACCTCAGCATACGACTTTTTTTTCATTCCTTATCAAGTCCAGAACATTCACCTTTTCACTTAGAGGAGGCACTTTAGAGCTTCTCTTTGGCTTATCTGAATTGGCAGCATCACTACTCTTGGGCTTTGGGGCCATTATTAAGTAAAATAATGGTTTCTTGAATACAAGCACTGCAGTACCAACAGTTGATCTGATCACCCCGATGGCTACTAAGTGACTAAGAGGGGAGATGCACTGGACTAAGATATGATTCATAGTCCCAGGTGGGATGGAGCACAATGGCCAGAGACTTCATCTTGCTACTCAGACGGTGTCAACTTAAAACTTATGAATTGTTTCTGAAATTTTCCAATTAATATTTTCAGACTACAGTTGACCATATAAAGAAAGTGAAACCACGGATGAGAAGGGACTAATAGGCTCACGACTAAACAGTTAATTAACTTTTCATGTCTTAATAACTAAATAACTTAAATATTCAGTCAGGACATTGTTCACGGACTAGTGGAGGTAGCGCTTACCAGGAAAGCATCTTCTCACTCTGAAACCAGTTTCTCTTTCCTGGAATACCTTCCCAACCTCCACATCCAATGGGTTCTCCTCAGTCCAACTCCTAAATACCTTGGATTGACCCTTTCCTGTCCACTTCTATGGCTACTGCCATAGTTTAGGCTCTCACCACCTTTGCTCAGACATCAGAGCAAATGTCAGTAATGCAAAACTAACTTCCCTGCAAATCCTTCAATGATTCCTTATTGCCTGGAGGATAAATTATAATTTTTTCAGTAGGCCTGTTTCCAGTAAGTTCTCCCTAAATATCTAGCCTCAGATCTCCACATGAAATTTCTAGCTTCACACTAGTAGCTGCTAATGTCTGGAAGACTCTGCTATAACTACCTGAGTTCCCTGTGGGTCCCCATGTCACTCACACCTGCATCCTTTTGCATCTGCTTTCTGCCTACCTAAAAAGTCCTTCCTGTGTGCCTGTGAACTGCTCCTCTGTATGAGCTCCTCCATCCTCATCTCGAACCCTGGCTGAATTAGAAGTGCCATCCCTCTGCATACTTCAATTCTGGCATTTCCCAGTTTTTTCAATAATAATAATTTTTTTTTAATGTCTGTCTCTTTTATTAGCCAGTAAGGATGCAGGGTCCATAAGGTTACCTCTTATTCATCAAGGCTAACACTATCCTAGGCACATGGTAGGTTATCAGTGAATGACTGTGGGATGAATGGATAAGAGAATGAATGAATGACATATCTTTCCACCTCTTCCTTGACCCCCTACACAAACTTTCTGCACTAATTTAAACAGTCACTTTACTGTTTCAGAAATATGGAATGGTCATCTGTCCTTCCACAATTCTGCTTATGCCTTTGCTTTGGCCTGGGATGTTCCTTCTTATCTGGGGCTACAGTTCCTTTAAAGTTCAACATATTTCTTTGAAGCCTCCACCAGCCACTGGAGCCCACAGTGATTCTCCCTTCATTAATTTCCTATGAAAACAATTATCTGTAATGATTATGAAGCACAGGCTTCTTACATAGCTTTTAAACTTGTTATGAATGTTTCATATTTCCATGGCTAAAGTAGCACACTCCCTGTGAGAAGAGACCCCATTCTGCATCTCTTGATTTCCTCATTGTGTACGTCAGTAACAGCGTCTTACCATCTCAGGATATTAAAAAATGTCTCTTGACTTAAAATATAGTTGGCCCTCTGTATCTACGGGTTCCACGTTTGTGAGTTCAACCAACCTCAGGTCAAAAGTATTTGGAAAAAACATTCCAGGAAGTTCCAAAAAGCAAAACTACATAGCATTTACATTGTATGTACAACAACTTACATAGACTTTACATTGTATTAGGCATTGCAAGTAATCTAGAGATGATTTAAAGTTTACAAGAGGATGTGCATAGGTTATATGCAAATACTACACTACTTCATATAAGGGACTTGAGCATCTACAGATTTTTGTATCCTGGGGGGTCCTAGAACCAATCATCAGTGTACATACAGAGACGACTGTATAATAACTGTGTGAAAGGAATTTGCCTCTTTGGGTATGGTGGTTCCATCTAAACTTGGAAATGTCATTCTTTAAGATTTTAAAGGTTTTTTGTTTTTTTTTTAATTTTCTAATTTTCAAATGCCTGAAGTTTCAAGAAAAAATAATTCACTTTGATGTCATGTCCATTTGCTCAAGAGGGGTCTTCAGGGAAGTGTGTCCATGAGAATAGTTTTCATGTTGATGAAGCCCTTTGGGGACTATGCCAAAGGATCAAACATCGTGAAGCTACTGGAGTAAAAGTTTACAGGCACCACTTGTTTAAGGCAAATCTTATAAACAAATGTTGCACTGTACTTAGAGGGTCTCTCCTTATCACAATTATAGATTATGATCTATTTAAATCAATCTATTTTCTGATTAAGAGACCCTTCTCAGATACTACAATTTGTCTATTAAAATTTATTACAGATTTGCTTTTCAACAACATTCCAAACAAACCCGCACATCTTCCCTACCCCTTCCATCTGCATTCCCCTCTTGCTCATGTAACATTCTTTTTTATGTAAGCAGGATTTGGTAAACAAAATGAGATTCAGACTCTAGTAGAGTTCCTCAATGAATTCATAGACACAGACAATGAAGAAGTATTTATCTCTAATAGGACAATGGGTACCTTGCAGAATTTTAAACAATGTTATCTAAAACATTTAGCTTGTTAACCCTCCTGAAACTAGTTTTTAGGTAGTATAAATACAATCACAGGGAGAGGAAGTATTTTTGCTCAATTAACAAATGAAATTAACAAATTAACAAATGAAATAAAAATAATGACAAGTCCCAAGTCTTCACAAAGCTGGTTTTCCTGGCACAGAAAAATCTATGACTACTCTCTCCTTCTTCTCAGGTCATGGATAATTTAAATAGCAAAGGAAAATTCTCAAAGAAAATATCATTTTAAGACTGCAATAATAAATAGACAGCATTGTTTAAATTTTATCCTGATTTCTATTTTAATGAAAGTAGATAATGTCCCATATCAATAAACCAAAAAGCAATGTGAATTGTTTTCCTTTCTTTCTTTCTTCCTTCCTTCCCTTTCTTTTCTTTCTTTCTTTCTTCTCCTTCTTTCCTTCCTACCTTCCTCCTTCCTTTTTTCCTTTCTTCTTCTCTCCTTCCCTCCTTCTCTCTCTTTCCCTCTATTATTTGAAATATAGAAAGCAAAAGAAAAAAGCAAATTCTACTTCTTTTTCCAGATTAGAGAAGTAAGAAGTAAAGAAACTAAACATTAGTAGGATACTTACCTTAATCATTTTAATTAACTTAAAACGCTTCATCGTGTAAATTCAATAACTCACTTGCCAGAAGGATTTGCTCTGCAGTCATTAGGTATGGGCCCATTGATTGGAACTGTTTTTTTGATGAACCATTTCTATCACCCTTGATTTCCAGTCTTGGCTTCTTAAAGTGTAGTGAAAACTAAAGTCACCAAGGAACCTGCAAATTTTTACATTGGCCTTCTCCGTCGTACCTAAACTGATGGTTTTGTTTGTTTCTGGCCACTTGCTTTTCTAAAACTTTTTAATTTGGCTTTAATGGAAACTACTTCTTTCTGTCCCTACCTACTTATAACTGTAGTTAGTATTTAATTGGACCATGTTATTACCATAACAAGTATAACTTGCTTAAACATACCTGAGGAAGAAGACCTAACTCCTACACAGCATGTGGGAGAGTACAAGGGGTGAAAGATGGTATAGCCTGCTAGCTCCAGCTCTTCATCCAGCAGGCTATGGGATCATTCCCTATATTTTACAAAGTGAATGGTGAGTGTCCATTAATCCATAAGGTCGGTTTAAGGGAAGGGCAGTTAAATGAGTTCTTAGAGTTCATTCAAACTTTTGCAATACAGTTAAGAAATTGACAAAAGCAATTAAGAAGAAAATATTTGTTAAGGCAGATGTTTTAAATATATTCTTTAATTACTTGCTTTTGTCTTTATTTTTCAGGTAATCTAATATCAAAAGCAAGAAATAAAATTTAATGACTCAGGGCTTCCCTGGTGGCTCAGTGGTTGACAGTCCGCCTGCCGATGCAGGGGACATGGGTTCATGCCCCAGTCCGGGAAGATCCCACATACCGCGGAGCGGCTGGGCCCTTGAGCCACAGCCACTGAGCCTGTGCGTCCAGAGCCTGTGCTCTGCAACGGGAGAGGCCACAACAGTGAGAGGCCCACGTACCGAAGAAAAAAAAAAAATTTAATGACTCATTTAAATCTCTCTTTAGTTGATTTAGCTACATGTTAAAATTATTTATCTTTTTCCTTCCTGCTTATCTTCAAACACATAACTATTGTCTGACATTACTTTTATGCACCGGGCCCTCCTTCAGATTTAAATGTCAAAGCACAGCTATATGCCACACCAAAAGCAAATATAGTTTTCTTTTGTCCTAATACATGCAATACATCAAAAAAGAATAAGCCTGCTGTTGAACCTTAAGACAGTTAATTCAACTTTTTTTTTTTTCCTTTTCTCCTAGTGGAGTTCTCCTCTGGCATTTCACTACTGTATTTTCTCATTAAAAATAAGTTTTGTCATTCTTTCCTGTTGATTAGGAGGGGGTGCTGGGAGTGCTATAAGCAGAGAAAAAAAAGAACCACGCTGAAGGCAGTGGAACTCCAGAGCTGCTTAAATCACTTTGGCCTTGATGCATAAAGAAAGGAGCCATGTGCCTCCAAAAGACTGCCCTCTTAGTCGTATAAAGAGAACACAGGAAGACCATTAAAGCACGGCTGACCTTTCCCATCAAACTAAAGAAGGCTCTTGACTTCTCTGGTCTTGACATCCTCTGAGGGTAGAGCTCAGAAGGTGTGGAGGGAATCTGCACCAATCTGGCATCTTGCTCTGGTGCTACCTCAGGGGAAAAGGATTCTGATTCCTAACAGAAGCAGATTTCCAGTGCAAGAAGTCCATGGGCCCAGCGGCCCCAGCATCCTGCCACCCCTATCTCCTTTAGTAGCACTTCTGAACACTTCAGAGAGGAAGACTCCAGGAATGAGTGTGGTGAGAGCCGTGTGGCTGACAGGGTCGTGGTGCTCTGGCCGGGTGTCAGGCCTGAGCCTCAGAGGTGAGAGAGCTGAGTTCCGGACACTGATCCACCAGAGACCTCCCGGCCCCATGTAATATCAATCGGCAAGAGCTCTCCCAGAGATCTCCATCTCAATGCTAAGACGTAGCTCCACTCAATGACCAGCAAGCTCCAGTGCTGGATGTCCCATGCCAAACAACTAGCAAGACAGGAACACAAACCCACCCATTAGGAGAGAGGCTGCCTAAAATCATAATAAGTTCACAGACACCCCAAAACACACCACTGGACTCGGTCCTGCCCACCAGAAAGACAAGATCCAGCCTCATCCAGAACACAGGCACCAGTCCCCTCCACCAGGAAGCCTACACAACCCACTGAACCAACCTTACCCCCTGGGGGCAGACACAAAAAACAACGGGAACTACGACCTGCAGCCTATGAAAAGGAGACCCCAAACACAGTAAGATAAGCAAAATGAGAAGACAGAGAAATACACAGCACATGAAGGAACAAGGTAAAAACCCACCAGACCTAACAAATGAAGAGGAAATAGGCAGTCTACCTGAAAAAGAATTCAGAGTAATGATAGTAAAGATGATCCAAAATCTTGGAAATAGAATGGAGAAAATACAAGAAACGTTTAACAAGGACCTAGAAGAACTAAAGAGCAAACAAACAATGATGAACACCACAATAAATGAAATTAAAAATTCTTTAGAAGGAATCAATAGCAGAATAACTGAGGCAGAAGAATGGATAAGTGACCTTGAAGATAAAATAGTGGAAATAACTATCGCAGAGCAGAATAAAGAAAAAAGAATGAAGAGAACTGAGGACAGTCTCAGAGACCTCAGGGACAATATTAAATACACCAACATTCAAATTATAGGGGTCCCAGAAGAAGAAAAGAAAAAGAAAGGGACTGAGAACATACTTGCAGAGAGTATAGTTGAAAACTTCCCTATATGGGAAAGTAAATAGTCAATCAAGTCCAGGAATCACAGAGAGTCCCAAATAGGGTAAATCTGAGGAGAAACATGCCAAGACACATATTAATCAAACTATCAAAAATTAAATACACAGAAAAAATATTAGAAGCAGCAAGGGAGAAGCAACAAATAACATACAAGGGAATACCCATAAGGTTCACAGCTGATCTTTCAGCAGAAACTCTGCAAGCCAGAAGGGAGTGGCAGGACATATTTAAACTAATGAAAGGGAAAAACCTACAACCAAGATTACTCTACCCAGCAAGGATCTCATTCAGATTCGATGGAGAAATTAAAACCTTTACAGACAAGCAGAAGCTAAGAGAATTCAGCACCACCAAACCAGCTTTACAACAAATGCTAAAGGAACTTCTCTAGGCAGGAGACACAAGAGAAGGAAAAGACCTAGAATAACAAACCCAAAACAATTAAGAAAATGGTAATAGGAACATACATATTGATAATTACCTTAAATGTAAATGGATTAAATGCTCCCACCAAAAGACACAGACTGGCTGAATGGATACAAAAACAAGACTAATATATATGCTGTCTAGAAGAGACCCACTTCAGACGTAGGGACACATACAGATTGAAAGTGAGGGGATGGAAAAAGATATTGAATGGAAATCAAAAGAAGGCTGGAGTAGCAATTCTCACATCAGACAGAATAGACTTTAAAATAAAGACTATTACAAGAGGCAAACAAGGACACTACATAATGATCAAGGGATCAATCCAGCAAAAAGATATAACAACTGTAAATATTTAACCACCCAATATAGGAGCACCTCAATGCATAAGGCAAATGCTAACAGCCATAAAAGGGGAAATCGACAGTAACACAATAATAGTAGGGGATTTTTAACACCCCACTTTCACCAATGGACAGATCTTCCAGAATGAAAATAAAAAAATAAAACACAAGCTTTAAATGACACATTAAAGAAGATGGACATAACTGATATTTATATGACAGTCCATCCAAAAACAACAGAATACACTTTCTTCACAAATGCTCATGGAACATTCCCCAGGATGGATCATATCTTGGGTCACAAATCAAGCCTTGGTAAATTTAAGATAATTGAAATCATATCACGTATCTTCTCCAACCACAACACTATGAGACTAGATATCAATTACAGGAAAAAAACTGTAAAAAATACAACACATGGAGGCTAAAAAATACACTACTAAATAACCAAAAGATGACTGAAGGAATCAAAGAGGAAATCAAAAAATACCTAGAAATAAAAGACAAAGAAAACACGACGACCCAAAACCTATGGGATGCAGCAAAAGCAGTTCTAAGAGGTAAGTTTATAGCAATACAATCCTACCTCAAGAAACAAGAAAAATCTCAAATAAACAACCGTGACCGTACACCTAAAGCAATTAGAGAAAGAAGAACAAAAAACACCCCAAAGTTAGCAAAAGGAAAGAAATCATAAAGATCAGATCAGAAATAAATGAAAAAGAAATGAAGGAAACGATAGCAAAGATCAATAAAACTAAAAGCTGGTTCTTTGAGAAGATAAAATTGATAAACCATTAGCCAGACTCATCAAGAAAAAAAGGGAGAAGACTCAAGTCAACAGAATTAGAAATGAAAAAGGAGAAGTAACAACTGACACTGCAGAAATACAAAGGATCATGAGAGATTACTACAAGCAACTCTATGCCAATAAAAAGGACAATCTGGAAGAAATGAACAAATTCTTAGAAATGCACAACCTTCCGAGACTGAACCAGGAAGAAATAGAAAATATGAACAGACCAATCACAAGCTCTGAAATTGAAACTGTGATTAAAAATCTTCCAACAAACAAAAGCCCAGAACCAGATGGATTCACAGGCACATTCTGTCAAACATTTAAAGAAGATCTAACACGTATCCTTCTCAAACTCTTCCAAAATATAGCAGAGGGAGGAACACTCCCAAACTCATTCTATGAGGCCACCATCACCCTGACACCAAAACCAGAAAAAGTCGTCACAAAAAAAGAAAACTACAGGCCAATATCACTGATGAACATATATGCAAAACTCCTCAACAAAATACTAGCAAACAAAATTCAGCAGCACATTAAAAGGATCATACACCATGATCAATTGGGGTTTATCCCAGGAATGCAAGGATTCTTCAATATACGCAAATCAATCAATGTGATACAACATATTAACAAATTGAAGCATAAAAACCACATGATCATCCCAGTAGATTCAGATAGAGCTTTTGACAAAATTCAACACCCATTTATGATAAAAACTCTCCAGAAAGTAGGCATAGCAGGAACTTACCTCAACATAGTAAAGGCCATATATGACAAACCCATAGCCAACATCATTCTCAATGGTGAAAAACTGAAACTATTTCCACTAAGATCAGGAACAAGACAAGGTTGCCCACTCTCACCACTATTATTCAACATAGTTTTGGAAGTTTTAGCCACAGCAATCAGAGAAGAAAAGAAATAAAAGGAATCCAAATTGGAAAAGAAGTAAAGCTGTCCCTGTTTGCAGATGACATGATATTATCCACAGAGAATACTAAAGATACTACCAGGAAACTACTAGAGCTAGTCAATGAATTTGCTAAAGTAGCAGGATACAAAATTAATGCACAGAAATCTCTTGCATTCCTATATGACTAAACTACCCAAAGCAACCTACAGATTCAGTGCAATCCCTATCAAACTACCAATGGCATTTTTCACAGAACTGGAACAAAAAATTGCACAATTTGTAATGGAAACACAAAAGACCTCGAATAGCCAAAGCAATCTGGAGAAAGAAAAATGGAGCTGGAGGAATCAGGCTCTCTGACTTCAGACTATACTGCAAAGCTATAGTAATCAAGAAAGTATGTAACAGGCATGAAAACAGAAATGTAGATCAATGGAACAGGACAGAATGCCCACAGATAAACCCACACACCTATAGGTAACTAATCCATGACAAAGGAGGCAAGACTATACAATGGAGAAAAGACAGCCTTTTCAATAAATGGTGCTGGGAAAACTGGACACCTACATGTAAAAGAATGAAATTAGAACAGCCCCTAACACCATACACAAAAATAAACTCAAAAGGGATTAAAGACCTAAATATACGGCCAGACACTATCAAACTCTTAGAGGAAAACACAGGCAGAACACTCTATGACATAAATCACATCAAGATCCTTTCTGACCCACCTCCTAGAGAAATGGAAATAAAAACAAAAATAAACAAATGGGACCTAATGAAACTTCAAAGCTTTTGCACAGCAAAGGAAACCATAAAGAAGATGAAAAGACAACCCTCAGAATGGGAGAAAATATTTTCAAATGAAGCAACTGACAAAGGATTAATCTCCAAAATACACAAGCAGCTCATGCAGCTAAATATCAAAAAAACAAACAACCCAATCCCTAAATGGGCTGAAGACCTAAATAGACATTTCTCCAAAGAAGATATACAGATTGCCAACAAACACATGAAAGGATGCTCAACATCATTAATCATTAGAGAAATGCAAATCAAAACTGCAATGAGATATCACCTCACACTGGTCAGAATGGCCATCATCAAAAGCTCTAGACACAATAAATGCCAGAGAGGGTGTGGAGAAAAGGGAACATTCTTGCACTGTTGGTGGGGATGTAAATTGATACAGCCACTATGGAGAACAGTATGGAGGTTCCTTTAAAAACTAAAAAGTGAACTACAATATGACCCAGCAATCTCACTACTGGGCATATACCCTGAGAACACCATAATTCAAAAAGAGACATTTACCACAATGTTCATTGCAACTCTATTTACAATAGCCAGGACATGGAA
Organism: Tursiops truncatus; assembly: GCF_011762595.2. Classification (NCBI taxonomy): domain Eukaryota; kingdom Metazoa; phylum Chordata; class Mammalia; order Artiodactyla; family Delphinidae; genus Tursiops; species Tursiops truncatus. Next base: position 97,001,390 of record NC_047042.1, on the reverse strand, counting down.
GCAACCTAAGTGTCCATCGACAGATGAATGGAAAAAGAAGATGTGGCACATATATACAATGGAATATTACTCAGCCACAAAAAGAAACAAAACTGAGTTATTTGTAGTGAGGTGGATGGACCTAGAGTCTGTCATACAGCATGAAGTAAGTCAGAAAGAGAAAAACAATATCGTATATTAATCCATATATGTGGAACCTAGAAAAATGGTACAGATGAACCAGTTTGCAGGGCAGAAATAGAGACACAGATGTAGAGAACAAACGTATGGACACCAAGGGGGGAAAGTGGCAGGGGGTGGGGGTGGTGGGATGAATTGGGAGGTTGGGATTGACATGTACACACTAAGATGTATAAAATACATAAGTAATAAGAACCTGCTGTATAAAAAATAAATAAAATGAAATTCAAAAAAATAAAAAGTGAGAGAGTGGCATGGACATATATACACTATCAAATGTAAAACAGATAGCTAGTGGGAAGCAGCTGCACAGCACAGGGAGATCAGCTCAGTGCTTTGTGACCACTTAGAGGGGTGGGATAGGGAGGGTCAGAGGGAGAAGCAAGAGGGAGGGGATATGGGAACATATGTATATGTATAGCTGATTCACTTTGCTATACAGCAGAAACTAACACAACAATGTAAAGCAGATATACTCCAATAAAAATGTTAAAAAAATAATAATTTTGTCACTCTAGTACTTGTACTTAAAAATGAAACCACTTTGAAATCACTTCAGAGAGGCAACTGACTTGAACATGGGTTCACCTGGGTGTGTGATACTTTTACGTTATTGAGCTTATGTTTCTTTTGCTAAGATAGATGACTATGGTTTAAATGTTTACGTATCAACAGGATACTCCTCTCTGGATCCTTCTATAGGAAACCCAATGGCTCTGGCAATGGAGTTAAAGACTAAAGGGGAGTCTGGGTTTAGCTTGGAAGGCCAAGAAAATTTATACAGATATCCATGCTTCTAAAACCAGAAATGAATCAGATCTAGCATGAGGAAACAGGGCTTTCCAGAAATCTACTAATAAATAATTTGATTAAGCTCAAAGAAGGAAAGAACACAGCCATTTGCAATATAAAATGGATGGAATCCCAGATGGGGAGTCAACCGAGATAAGGTGAAGAGACAAAGTAAACATACCAAGAATAAAGAATCACAATATGAACTGTCATATATGAAAATTAAAACTGAATTATGTAACTAGTCTTTTTTTGTTCTTTATTTTGAGCTAGAGATCTGGTTTTAGGACCCTGAATACCTTCTATCCTAAGGGTGTTTTTGAAGGGTGTTTCCCAAAAAGAAAGCTAGCTTCATGCCTGGAAAATTGCTTGCTAGCTCCAGTTCTCAGGGAACGAGTTCCAGCTGACCTGTTCTTGCTCCTTTGAAGTCTGATGGGATCAGAGCCACAATGAAGTCAGAACTGAACAGGCGTGAAGTTCTGAATAATCTGAAGTTTATCTGAGGGACTTTCTGCCTCCTTTACCACTTTTGCGTAATTATCATGACGTGAAAGTAAGATATTCCCGGAAACCTACAGTTTTGTAACAAGAATCTAATGATAGAAGACAAAATGTTTCCCAGTGTAAAAGAAGCACTAGCACAGTTTGACACCAGCCTAAGTGACCACATGAACATCTGTAAAGAAGAATGGAAGGAACCGTCAGCCTGCAAATCTATGAAAAGGTGCCAGAGCCACAGGGTGGCAATTTGCAGGCAGCAACATCGAGGTGGAACAGAAAGGAAATCTGGCATAAACAGTGTCACTGCAGAAATACCCATGTTTGTGAGAAAAGCCTTCCTTTCCCTATAGCGGAAATAATTTTTAGATATTTCAAGTCAAAGTTTTGATTTTATTTATTTTTCTTGTTCAGTGGATCAGTGACATGTTTCACAAGGAGTGGGAGCTGGGAGAGTTCACCTCTGGACACTGGACTGGAACAAAAAGTTAGTAGACATGCAGATTCAATTTTGGGAAGATGGTCTAAAACCCTGGGGCTCTGGGGCTGAAAGAGGTCTGTCTTTGAGAACAAAAGAGAGGAACATAGTATTAGCACAGCATAAGGTCTGATCGATGACCCTCCCCCTCAACTACCTCAGCATTAAAGCTCCAGGAAGAAATGTTCACTGAGTGATCTTTAATAAGTGTTTATTGACTGAATGAATCTCAACAGAGACTCCGAAATCCTCTGGCAGTGGTGGCTTGTGCCTTGCTTTCCGCCTTTGGGTATCTGATTTATAAGAGGCCCCATGTCAGCCTGAGGTGTACAGAGTAGATACAGAGCATGATATGCTGAGTCAGAGGGGGGCCTAAGATAGTTATCTCCACTCCCCACACCCACTCAGCTTGTACACAGTTTGCAAGAGATCTCAAAATCACTGTGTGTCCCTATGGGGGTCTATAGAAGTGCTTGGATGGCTGGTAGACCAGGAAAGGGACTTAGGAGAAGGTCAGTGCCCAGGAGGTACATGGACCTTGAGTGACCAACCATCGTGGTTTACCCAGAACTGTGAGGTTTCTCCAGGTGAAGGGTTCTCAATTCTAAAAGCAAGACAGTCCTTGACAAACTGGGACAGGTTACCTTCTTACCCAAATCCCAAAACGTGAGCCCAGCAGGAGCCACAGCCAGCAGGAAGAACTGCCAGAGCAGTGGGGAGCCCAGAAGGAACCTGAGTAGAGCACGTGGAGCAACGCCCAATCCTCTGATGATGTTACATAGTTAGCTGGGCCTGACCCAAGGGCTATGCTGGAGGGGTCAAGGAGGACACTTGAAATGGGACAGCAGCGCCGAATGGGAGCTTGACCTCTGACTAAGTTTGAATCCCATATTGACTTATATATATAGTTATTAGGGTACCCGAAGGTATGTGCTCCGATATTTATTTTTTGCTGCTATTGACTGGAACTGGGAGCTTACGAACAAATGAAGATCAACTTTAGAAAAAAATATGTTACATGTATTCTTCATCTCAGGACTGTAAATCTTAAACTTGCTTTTATAAGAAGTCATGACCTCCTTCTGAATTGTTACTATTAATCTATTTATTCATTGTTCACCTTTCCAGCAGAGTTAGCTTAGTTTTGAAGCACCTCACACTGTATCTATCCAACCCTCATTTAAGTGCTCTTATAAAAAATCATATACTTTCCTTTCAAGGAAAAAAATATAGAACAAACTGGGTAGGTGTTCTTGAAAAGAAAGCACTGAATTAAAAAACCAAAAACCGGGTCTGTGATTATGCATTTCCATCCAAAAATAAAATGAAGACTTAATTACTAACTCAGAAATAGGATCCAGTCCCTTCGCAGTTTCTCAAGGGGTAATTTTGTGGGCTGTACTTAAGCTGGGATGTCTACTCTTCCTTTTCCGCTTTCTGTGCTATCCAGAACATTTACTGGTTTTGTTTCTTAATATATTTACAAGGGAGGTTATAGAAAAGGTATAGAAGATTCTAATTCTAATGAACTACTTTTACCAGGTTTTCTATGAGATGCTGACTAACGATATAAATTTGCTTTGGCCTCTGAACAGCCATTTAGTCCCCAGGTTCCAATCTCTAGGGGACATCACTGGCATGCAACTTAATATATCCTAAAATAAATTCATCATCTTTTGTTTCAAAGCCATTTCCATAATTAGGAATTTGTTGTCCTGTGTTCTAGTAAAAAGATGGTATTGGTTTATTTTAGACATGGAAGATGAAAAAAGGACAGATGCTTTCAACTCCAAGAAAAATAATAGTTGACTCACAGTGACTTAAATAAACAAGGATTGCTTTTTTTCCTCACACAAAAAGGAGTGAAGGTGGTTGCTGACTGTGGTTCACTGGAGCTCTGGTTTTCTTGATCATACAGCTCCAGGCATGGTGTCTGCATTTGAACAAGAACAGTGGAGAGTAACAGGGGACCTCTGTATCAGAAAAATAAAAGTTTTCTCAGAACACCTTAGCTGACTTCTGCGTACCTCTCATTAGCCAGGACTGTGTCACATCATCACTGCGGATGACAAAGAAAAAAAAAAATCTCTCCCTGGCAGCTAATCTACGAGGGTGATCTTAGGATTGATGTAAGTCACAGATAGCAAAACGGACTTTACTGTTACTCACAAAACAGGAAAAAAATTGCCAAACCAGTCATGAACACCACTTACTTCAGCTCAAAATATTTTAACACCAGCTTCTCCATTCCATGTGACGTGAATCAGAATCACAGACAAACAAACAAGAGCTCTGCAGGGATTCACAAGTTCTACCCTCTACTGCAGCAACTCTCCTAGTTTATAAATTATGACCAGTACCTGCCAGGACCCTCCCAGGACTGACTCAGACCCCCAATACACTTTCCTCACTCCCTTCCTCTCCCCACCTCCCTCTGAGAAGACCCTTGGTTCTCTTTTGGTTCCCACTTGCAGGAGGAAGTAAATAAACCTAACTTTAGTTATAGGAGTGTTTTTGCAGGCTTTTGCCTCTCAGATTTTCACACCCAGAAAGAGGATAGGGAGAAGTGGGTCGAAGACAGGAGTTGAGTCTGGTGCCTGAAGATGTTTGCCACAGGGAACCAACAATGTGAGGGTGCAAAGGAGCAGATAAAAAATGGTACTCATGCAAGGAGAAACAAGGAGATTATCTGCTAGATATCTTACTGTTTACGGAGAATATTCTAGCAACTGAGCATTTGATGAAGTCCTCCTCCCTAAGAGCAGGGTCTCACTCGAAGGGAAAGGCTACAGGCTCCTGACATTGGAAGAGGCTTCCTGCCCACTACTCACCCTCTCCCTTTCCGGTTCTTCTGCTGTTTATGAAATACAGCTGAAGAAACCAGAGGTCCTCAATAGATAAGCACGACGTTTTGTCAGACACAACACCTCATTGTTTAATCTGCAGATGTGTGCTTGTACGATACATGTATCCAACTGCCTTCTTGAAATGTCCACTTAGATGTCCAATAGACCTTTCAACTCCTGCCCAACAGTGAATTCCTGATTTTTTTCTTCCACCCCATGACTAATCTTCTCTACCACTAGCCTTCCCATTGGAGGACATGGTAAACTCCTTCCTTCCAGTTGCTGTTACCAAATCATTTCGGTTTATCCTTATAGCTTCTCTTCCTCTCATGCCTCGAAACCAATCCATTAAGAAATCCTACTGACCAACCCTTCTCAGTATATTCAGAATTGACCACATGACACTACCTCTTGCGCTAACAGCACCCCAGTCTTAGGCCACCAGCACCTCTCACCTGGATTACTATGACAGGCTCCCAGCTTCTACCTCTCGTCCTCCCACAGCCAGGGTTATCCTTTACAAATGTAAGCTAAAGCATGCCACTGCTCTACTCAGAAACCTGCAATGACTCCCTAGTTCTCTCACAGTAAAAGCCAGATCCTTACAGTTACCTACAGGTCTCCAGGCCCTGGCCTCTAGGATTGCTCTGGCCTCCTCTTATGCGGCTCTGCTCCTCGTCCTTCCAAACTTGCCACCCTGGCCCCTTGTTAACTCTAGATGATACCAGGCAGCCTTGTTGCATTGACTATTCTCTCAGCCTGTAATGCTCTTTCCCCAAATTGGTGAATTCTATTACTCTTTCAGGTCTTGAACTAATAATTGAGGCTAACTCTGACCAACCTATTTAAACAGCAACTCAACACTCATCTGTTGAAATGCCAGTCCTCCTTGATTTGCTCAACATTTTTTCTTTCTTTTTTTATAGCACTTATTCCTTCTAACTTACTATAATATTTATTTATCACGTCTGTGCTTCCTCCCCTTCCCCGAGAATGTGAGCTTCGCAGGTGCAAGGATCTTTGTCCGTGTTGTTCAGTGATTTATCCTAAGTGCCTAGAACAGTGTCTGACACCATGGATGCACTCAGAAAATACTACTGAACAAATAATTCTATCGCTTGGCATGCTTGCTCTTCCTAGATTCAACGCTGTGTTCAGAAAGCAAACAAACAAACAAAACAGGGCACGTGTAAACCCACACCCAGAAAAGAAAAAGAAGTCCAACTCACAGGGTATGTCAGCATGACACACAGCAAGACTCCTTTAGAATCATCTGCCCAAACTATCTCCCTAAGTTCTACTCATAAAATCATTGCAGCTGCTCCTATAATCTCTAAACATTTTATAAAAATCATGCCTGTGATTTCTATTTTTTTACCCTATATTTTCATTTATGCTTTTTAAATTTTTTCAAAAATAGCTCTCAAATCAATCAAGCTGAAATTTGAAAGGATAAAGGAGACAGTGTAGGCTTGCTTAGGGAGAATTTAGGTAATCTGAAAATAAAATGGTAGAGATCAGGCAGTTGCAAAGTTTCAGTCAGTGAGGGGGAAAAGATCAAACCAGAGAAGAGCCAGGGATGTATCATTAAAATATTATCTGATGGGTCACAGCTATGTGAGGACAGGGTACTCTCATATGCAAAGACACAGATTAAGGGTGAGCTCATCAATGAGCCCCTCAACGGTTTGAATAAGGTGAATACAGCCCTGTATCATACATGCAAAAACACAGCACTTCACAGATTAAGATTCTGAACTGGGCACATTTTGTGTGAATAAAGGAATCTGCTATTTCACCATTGGTAATTAACGTGCAGAAATCATTGCCCTGGTGATCATTTCAAAATATATGTAAATATCAAATCATCACATTGCACACCTGAAACGAATACTATGTTATGTGTCAATTATACCAAAAAAAAGAAGTCACTGTCCTCAAAAAGTAAGACAAGCAGAAAACGTATTCAATAGTGGCTTTAGGAAGTTTGTGGTGCATCAGAGGTGACTACTTCCCTGTAGTCACTCTTCTGGGTTATCACCCTGGAGGATAAGAAAGACATATTCCTTGTTCTGTCAGCTACAGGATACTTGGCAACATAGACAGTTGCATGACACCATTTTGGCAAAAAACTGTTTTGTATATTTCTCTACCTGCCAAAAATTGAAATTTGCAACCCCTATTCTACATCGTCTCTTGTGTTGTTCTCCTTACCAGGAGTGCCTGGTTCGTTTACCAAAATCTTCTTCTGGAGATATTTTAACTCCTAATCTCGCCATGGGGGTAAAACAGTAAAATCTCAACAGCTCATCCGCACTTCTCTGGTAGCAAACAATTTAAATTTAATGCCCAGGAAACATGCTGTTTGAAGTGAAATAGCAACATCACCATAAAATCTAGCAGTTTATGAAAGCTGGATGAACTAACTTGGGTATTATTGACAGAAATTATTGTATCATTAAAGTTACTGACATGGAAAATGAACAAGGTACTAAAATGACTCAATATACTGTCTATTACTAAGAAGGAAAGTCTTCCTGTATGGAAAACCATTATTAAAATTTATGAATACACATCTAATATCAGAATATATTATCTTAAAACATTCATCTCTCAGTTTTTGTGATTACTGCCACCACTTGCTTTAGGCAGAAATAACAGCTATTACATTATTGATGGTTCAAAAATTAGTATATTTTTATTAAAATTGTTTGCTGTTCTGTTTAAATATAAACTGTTTAGACTATCAGGACCCATATCTGCATATATGTAATAAAAATAAGCACTATGTTATGTTTTATTATAAACATATTAAAGTTTTAAAAAGGTACATTCTACAGACATCATAAACTGTAATTTACCGTTCATGTGAATACTACTTTATTAAGATTATATGGAAGCGAGCTTATTTCATAATGGATGATTTTTGTATATTTTTAAGATTCATTATATGTCTTTGGATGACTTCCCCAAGGATCCCCTCTTAAATGAACTAAGATTATTAGAGACTTAAGGTCTGTACTTTACTGGGGGCTGGCTGAGACTTCTAGAACTTTTATCTTCAAAATATAAAATTAATAAAACTCTTTTCAGAATAACATAGCCCTCTCATAAAAGATCTGAAAATAGGACAGAATATCACCTAAATTCACTGGGTTAAATTCAACTCAAAATTAGATGTAGTTTGTTTGTGGGCAAAACATCTCAAAATGAAATTTTTTCATGTTGGAACGAAAGGCACTTTTTAGAAGTATGTTAAGGTAGTATATGTAATGCTGTCATAATATTTCATATAAAGGTTGTATCTTTCCACCATGTGAGAGGTCAACTAAGTTTTTACAAAAAGTTTCTCCCCAGATTTGCAAAAACTGACAAAGATGAGATCTTGTAATAATATTTCAGTATGTCTGTTTTGTAAGCAGACTCAACTACATTAAATATTCTACTTCAGTAAATCCCCATACTGCCTGCCAACACATTTTAATGTTTCTTTTCCTTCAGGAGGGGCCTTTAGAGGGAACCATATACTGAGGATGAGTAATGACCAAGACAAGAAGAAGAGGGACATTTCTGCTGTGGGCATCAGAAGCAAAACTAAAAATAAACTAAGTTCCTTTTCCAGCTGTTGCTTGCAAAACTACATGCATAATGCTCACATTCACCAAGGGAGGCTGAATGGGTTAATGTGACATCACATATTGTTCTGTCATATATAACCATGTCCTGATATAAACATCACTGCTAACATCACAAACAAAAGCCACAGGCACGGCAAGTGGCTCCTGTCTCCTTACCCCTTACAGGGTTGTGTGTTCGGGTGTTTCACTTGTCCTACAACAAAAACATGAATTCTGAAAATCTGAACAATTCGAGGAAGGATGAAAGGCCGTTTACCTGTCTATGATGGCACACATATCAATGCTGACATTCGCAAAACTTCCTGGCCTCCTTTGTGCCACTTCGTATAAATTTACAAGTTGATCATCCACTTGAATGAGCTGCATGCATCCTTGGAATGAAGGCTGAAGGACAGAGTGACTTGAGTTATTCATCTGGTTCCGATAACCTGTGAGAGAGAAAAAAATGGGAATGTTGAATTCTGTGTCCAGCATGCTTCACTAAAATTCCTCTGGGTGTTTTCCCTGACCACAGCCATCGTATCCAACTACTGTGTTTCACTGATCCTTGCTGTTGTACTCAGTGTGGAAGAATGAAGTCTTTTGAGAAAACAGTATTATTTCAGGGGAAGCTGTTAAGGGTTGAACCTAGGCAAATGTTTGTCTCTGGTCTATGTCTATGAAGCATCCTTCATATTTTCTCTTTTGACACCTTCTTTTTCACTCTGCCACATCTCTGTCCATCTGCTCACGGCTATACTTCTTCATGTGACCCTGTCTTCAGAGATCAGGATGTAAAATTTTAGACCTTTCCCAACTATCCAAGCTCCTTCCTTTTATGTCTTTAATATTTACTGTTATTTTCTTAATTCCTCAGAGGTCTGTTATTCGGATGTCAAGAAGCTAAACTTACTATTATCAACTAAGGTGGGTTTCTTTTATAGATTAATATCTAATTCAATCCAAAGAGACATTTGCATTACAAATGATTTCCCAATTTATAAAACCCAAAGAAACATAAAGAGATAAATTTAGGCATAAGGGTCAGCCACATTGCTCTGAATATTCATCTCATATAAGGTACCTAAAATGGTATAGGTAGCATAAGTGATAAGAAGTGGAACTAGAAGCTTAGAAGAATGAATAACAAAACAAAAAAAGAAAGTTTCTATTAGGGTTAGCAACTACTGGTTCTATTACAGAGTAGGATATACATATACTAAGGTTGAGATCAGATAATTTTAAAAATTTTATTGCAAAGTAACTTTAAAATAGCACCACAAATAAACTTCCTTTATGCCTCTCAATAGAAAAAATCATAATTCATATTATGCATAGAAAATCTGCAGGCCATATGGAATAACATTTCTTGATCACATTAAATATCTCCACAAAGTCCCCCAAATGAACTTCACCTATCAGAGCAAATTTAAACTGTAGTAATTTGTCTGCTTAAAAATCGTAAGTTATTCACACATTCTTTTCAATCTAATATTATATCTATAGCAAAAAAACAATTTATACAAAATGGGTTGGTATCAGGATGTGCCATTAATTGGATAAAAGGGAATTTTCAATAAAAACATTGTCCAAAAGATGACCATTAAGTGATTTTTTATTTTATTTAAAATATTTATTTATTTTATTTTATTTATTTATTTATTTTCGCTGCACCGGGTCTTAGTTGTGGCATGCAGGATCTCAACTTGCGGCATGTGGGCTTCTTAGTTGTGGCATGCGAACTCTTAGTTGTAGCATGCATACGGGATCTAGTTTCCCCACCAGGGAGCAAACTCGGGCCCCCTGCATTGGGAGCGCGGAGTCCTACCCACTGGACCACCGAGTACAGAGTCCTACCCACTGGACCACCAGAGAAGTCCCCATTAAGTGATTTTTTTTTTAAATGTCCTATTCTGTTTGACTAGTAATAGTAGTTTAGAACAATAGAAATCTCTTTCTCCCTTTATTAATGGGTTACAATAATTAAAATCTAATAATTATCAATTGAATCCTTTTTAAGGATTAATCACAGAAGTGTATACAATCATTTTCCATCAACATAGTAATATGTAAAAATATGATTATACTTAACTTCTTGGCTTAAAAATAAATAAGGCTCTATTTCAATGTCAAACATATGGCTTTTTTTTTTTCTTTTCTCTTTTCTGAGTCACTTTTTTTTTTTTTTTTTCATTTGCATTGACTTAATCCTCTCAGAAAATTGCTGATCTTAGCTAAGTGGTCTATTTAGACTAGCTATATGCATACATATGATTTTCACTCTGCCTAATCAAGATAAAATTGAATGGAGTTTAATGTCTAAACTTAGCAAAGAGAAAACATCCAGCTATAACTTTACTGACTATTCTTAACATGACAATCACATGATTCTGTTTTTTGAATACTTGGGAGTCTCTAAATATCCACACTTGCTTTGAAGAATTCCAAAATGGGGACATCTATTGTGAGAACAAGACCTTCTCAGAAGCAAGGCAGCTGCGTAACACACAGATCACTATCAAATGGGTATAGTTAAGTTCATAAAACAAGACTTCATCAGTCACTCATAACAATGTTGTTTGGCCCTGATGAATTCTGGAGTTTGAAATTGTCAATTCCTTTCATTTTCTACACGGGATACATTCTAGGAGAAGATAATTATAGTACAAACTACTACATGTCCATTATAATGTAGCCATGGAGCCTCATGGCTCATGAAGAGGCTGTCAGTAATGACTGAAAGGAAGGTGAGGAAGCAATATTACTGGAAATGGAAGAAAACTGGATCATTGCTGTGTTGCAGTGGAAAGTTTAGCAAAACTGTGATAATGTGGAAAGGAAAACACTGTACTTAATGAACTGCATAACCTAGCTAAGGACATTTCCACACAGAGTACTCTGGCGTCTTCTCTTTGTTTATAGTAAAAGGGAAAAAGAAGAGAGAAAAACTAAAGACAAACTGCTAAATATAAGGAAGCTAGGTCTTGATGGATTTGAAAATAAAATATTTTCTTAATTTCAGTCTCTCCAGATGTTGAACGCAAAAAAATTAAGAAATCACTTCATGGCAAATTTCTACTACCAGGAAAACATGATCTAAAGATGATAATGAGGTGTGGCTATAAAATCCATATTAAGACCTCAGAAATATCTTAGATGGTGCCTCCAAGAACCATTCATTCAGACAAATTAACTTCTAGCCAGCTTACCGGTATGTCTCACAGAGCCTCTGAGTTAAACAATAATGGTTCTAATAATCTTATGGACGTTTTCCCCTCAGCATGTCAGCGGAAGCCCAATGTGAAAAAGAGCTTATCTTTATGAAAGTGTGGATATGGCTTTTGTTTAATGAAGTAAAGCTAAACAGCATTCATAGGAAGCCTACATATTTTTAAGAGAACTGTACTAGTAGAATGTTGACCACTCCCTTATAGTTAGCAATGGGTTAAAGATGTTGAGTCTCTGGTACTGAAATTCCGGGTGCTCTAACACCCTCCTATGCTTGAAATGGAGGACAGCATATTATTATTTATTTCTGTTATTGTTCCCTGTATGTACAAATATAATTTCAGTAAAAAATCTTAGTGTAATAGTGTCTGTGATACTTTCAGTGACTAAAGCTTAGGATTTAACCTACTTAGTAGATTAACAGCAGGACTGACTGGAGAAAAAAATTTGCAGCTGGGATTTTGAGGGTCAGAAATGAATAGATATAAAATGGATAGAGGGTTAAACTCAACTAAAATTTGCCAAGTTATAAAAATTAAAAACAGGAAAAAAGTAAACTTTTACTTGTTTTGGCTTAGACCTTTAAATTTATTATATCTATGAATTTGAAATAAAAAATACAATGTCTATACATGGGTTGTAGTTACTGGTGATCTGACGATATGTTGTAATACCCACAGTGAACTGTAATTGTGTCATTCTCAATTGCATCTATCAGTGAACTGGGTCATTATAATTATGTTACCTTACTGGCATGTTTGAGATTTCCATTTCAAGACTTGGCATATAAAAACTTTATCCTGATTTGAAGTCCTTTCAGCATTTAGTTATTCTTGTTGACAAAAGAAACACATGCGTTTTCAAGGTTTTAAAATTTTAACTCAGATATACGTTAGTGAAAAGCATGCTGGTATTTGTTTTGACATTAAAATGCCAATCTAAGTTGTTGTAAATTATATGGTAACTTGATGGGACAAGAAAAGCAAACAACAGGCAACAGGGCTGCATATTTTACATGTCTAAAACTACATGCATACAAGATGTCTCTATACTTATTTTAAAGTTGGGAAGTTTAGGAGGTTAGAAAGGCTGGTAGAATGCTGTAAAGATGCTAAACACCATTTAGGCTTTTCCTTTTAAAATAACCTTGGAATATTGTGCAAAGCGTCTACTAATATCTGTTTACCAAATCTTCCTAAAGAATTCACCCTGGTGGGGTTGGGCCCAAGCAAGCAGTGTGTTAGAGTGAGCCAGGAGTGAGCCCAGTGGTGCTTGGTGCCTGCAGTAAGGACAGCCAAGCACATGCCCATCTGGCACGGCTCGGAGACTGACTACAATACAGGTTGATTGAGCAAATAAATAGATAGATTGACGATAGTGCGAGCCAGGTTCACGTTGTCAGGAAAGGAGGGTGCAAATGAAAAGAGGGAGATCTTGAATGGATCCTATGGGTTTGGATTGGAATTTAATCTATAAGTGTGCACTTGTGGTTTTCAGTATATACATATAGAAATAAATCTTGATGGAATTGTGTATATACTCAATATACAGGTGGTTTCTACCACCCACTGAAGATGGTCCAGAGAAGGATTATACCCAGAAGAAATGAGTCCCTTTACAGTTCAGATCTTAGTTTCTCTACTGAATAAAAACAGGACTCTTTGGAGAAAGGCTGATCCTAGAGCTGGGTCACAGAAAGCACAATATGAGCCTGGAACATTTTGCTGCCCAGGAAAGTAAATAAGTGCTCAAGGAATGATGGTGCCATGTCAGAATGACATAGGGGCCAGTCTTAAGAGGGCTCCTACTGCTCCTATCTGGACAATTTTAAAACAAAATAAATAATTTGAGCATCAGAAAGATACTTTGAGTATCAAAAGAAAGGAAGGAAGGAAGGGAGGGAGGGAGGGAGGGAGGAGGGAAATAAGAGCAAAAGGAAATAATTTATAGATATATTTCATCGAATAACAGGAATCCATGAGTCCACCTGCATAAAAATGAATAAACAGGAGAATAGAAATATCTTCCTGTGATAACTAACAAATGTAAAAAGCATGTTGGAATTAGAAAGGTACAATCTGGCAACCATCATAGTAGTAATTAATCCAGGCAAGAAATATTAACTGATGCTCGAGTGAGTGGGTGAAATTTGGATGATGAACAGTCTCAAAGTGTCTCCCTATGAATATATTCACTAATTTCAAAGGGGAAAGTAGTCATTTTACAGCAAAGAAGCCTGGCAGACATCTTTGTAATCAAATGATCAAAGTTATCACCACCAGTAACAGGACCCACTGACACTGGGACACCTGATAGGTTGCAATGAGAAGAATGCAATGACTCCCGGTGGTACTCCTGCCCAAGACACATATCCTAGGTCCAACCATGAGAGAACATCAGACAGACTCAACCTGAGAGGATCTTCAGGAATGATAAGGTTGTGAAAGCCAACAAACAGCTGAGACTCTGATCTCAATCAGCAGAGACTGGAGAGGCAGGAAAACAGGGTGTAACATGTGATCCCAGACTGGGTCTTTTACTGTAAAGGACGTTACTGGACAAGTGACAAAACTTGAATGAGTTCTCTGAGTGAAAGTTATACCGGTGGCTTTTGAACTGTTCTTGAAAACTTTTTTTTCACATTTTAAATTGTTTGAGAATAAAAACTAATTTTAAAAAGATTATGATCCATTTGACATGAGATGGTGCTTGACGCTAAACATGCCATTCGAGAACCTTATTTTGGATTAAATTATTTCCCAATAAAAGGAAATTTTCCTGTCTCCATTTCCCCATGTCCCACTCTATTCCACTTTAATCTGCTTTCAGTACCCATGAATTGTCAATTAAATTGCTCTTCCTAATTTCAGTGGTCATTTTCAGGTAACCAAAGGACATCTTTTACCCTTTAGCTAGACCTCCCGGTGGGATTTAACACTTGATCCTCATTTTATGTTCTATGTTACCAGGCCAGGGTGACTTTTGTGGCCTTAAAAGACTGAATATTCTGAATCCTGCCCACATTCCAATTTCAATTCATATCCCTCTTAGCCAGATTTTTAGATCTAGGGAGTTCCTAAACCCTAAAAATATTAGGACACATGCAAACACTCAAATTCCCTTCCAAGATTTAAAAATTAAAACAATATTAGTTAAACCATTAAATAAGTATAAGAAAATTCTACAAAAGATTATTTTCCCTCAGTATATACTTTATGCTTCAAATAGATTTGTCACATTTAAAAATGGTTCTCTTATGGGCTTCCCTGGTGGTGCAGTGGTTGAGAGTCCACCTGCCGATGCAGGGGACACGGTTCGTGCCCTGGTCCAGGAAGATCCCACATGCCGCGGAGCAACTAAGCCCGCGAGCCACAACTACTGAGCCCCTGTGTCACAACTACTGAGCCCGTGTGCCACAACTACTGAGCCCGTGTGCCACAACTACTGAAGCCTGCACACCTAGAGTCCGTGCTCCGCAACGCGAGAAGCCACCGCAATGAGAAGCCCGCACACCTCAATGGAGACCCAATGCAGCCAGAAATGAATAAAAATAAAATAAATTTACAAAAAAGCAAAACAGAACCAAAAAAACGGACTCCTCGGCTTCCCTGGTGGCGCAGTGGTTAAAGAGTCCCCCTGCCGATGCAGGGGACACGGGTTCGTGCCCCAGTCCGGGAAGATCCCACATGCCGTGGAGCGGCTGGGCTCATGAGCCATGGCCGCTGAGCCTGCGCATCCGGAGCCTGTGCTCCGCAACGGGAGAGGCCACAACAGTGAGAGTCCACAGCAGTGAGAGGCCCATGTACCACAAAAAAAAAAAAAAAAATGGTTCTGTTGTATTTTGGGGTGACTACTAGCTCCCAAATTAAATGCTTTAAGATGTCTATTCCTACCCCTCTCAAAAAAATCTGAATCACTTTGATGTACAACTGAAACTGACACAACTATACTTCAGTTAAAAAAAAGTGCCTATTCTTGCTCACTATGCTTCAGCCACCCCCATTCTCTTGCCTGTGCTCTAGGAAAACCAAGACCTTTCTGCCTGGAATTTTCTTCCCATTTGCAGTTTTCATGGCTGACTTACGATTCAGGTCAGCTCGAATATCACCTTCTGAGAGGGGGCCTTCCAAGACCACTCTACTTAAAATTATTCTATCCATTTTCTCATTCCAGTTCCTCAGCTACTTATTTCTTGTCATAGAATTTGTCACAATTTATAATTATCTGGATTGGTTTATTTACTTACACGTGTGTGTGTTTCTGAATGTGTTTTTCTCCCCTTTAGTATAATAGTTTCATGACAGCAACTGTATTGTCTTATTTCTCTATGAATTAAAAAAACATATTTGTTGAGAAAAACACACATAGCATAAAATTTACCAATCTATTTACATTAAAACAATCCATAGGATATAAGGGAGATGTTCAAGATACAAAGTGTCTATTATAAAGTTTGGAAATAAATTATTTTTCAACAGATTGAAGCTCTCCTTTATAACATAATATAATCTCCATTTTTCGGGCTTTATTGACCCCTCTGTATTTGTTAGGTGAATGATCAAGTGGGTGAATATGTTTGCATTTTTATCCTGGAATGAGGTGATATCTAACCTTGCATCTTCACTTCCTTCAGGACTCTGTTTCAGTTACCTTATCAGAGAGGCCTTCTCTGATCACCAGTTAAATAACATTCCCCCACCCCCTTGATGCTCTATCCCCCTTATCTGATTTATTTTTCATAACTCTTATCACCACATTATATATTTTTGTTTACTGTTTTTTCTTTTACTGGAATGTACCCTCCATGAGACTTTGACTCCTAGATCTCTTACATAGTAGGGGCTCAAACATTGTCTACTGAATGAACAAAAAGCCACTGAAGAATTTTGAGCAAGGAAATAACTTAATTTGTATTATGTTATTTTCTCTCTGGTGGAGATAGGAATAAGCTGGTAGAAGGAAAACAGGAGATAAGGATTGTTTTACAAAAGAGTCATTGGATAAATTACAAATTCTTATCTAAACTATGTCAATAAAGCTGATGTAGAGGGAATGGATGAAAAATATTTCATAGGAAGATATGACAGAACTGGCTGATCTACTGGATATGAGTACTGTACAGTGAGAGAGAGACAATTAGAATGACTCAGATTTCTGGGTGAGCAACTACATGGATGCTTTTGCCTCTATGAAAAAGAAGATGCAGGAAAAGCATCAGGTCTTTAAGGAGTGGAATGAAAGGAGAGGAGAGGAGAAAGGATGGTGGGTGGTTCTGATGAGTTCAAAGCTAGCCTTTTCAAGTCTGGAGTACCACTGGGATATCTAAGGTAAAATATTCAATCCATAGATTAATATTAATATCTGGACATCAGGAGAGGGATCAGAATTTGAGGAAGTTTTTCAGTCACTATGCTATGGAGGTGGAGGAGATCGTATAAAGAAATTGTATAGTGCACTAAGCAAAGAACTTCAAGGCTGGAACTCTAGAAATAATTTACATATCAGTGGTAGAAGCAGGAAAATAAACTAGTGAATAAAACTGAGAAAGAGGTAGAAGAAAAACCAAGGAGTGATATTAAGGAAGTGAAGGAATGATTAACAATATCAAAGATCACAGAATCCAAATTACATGAAGACTTAGGGCTTGACTTGGGTTTACCATTTAGATCAATGGGAAACTGGAAAAGTGGGTGTGGATAACAAATTGCATTGTTTAAAAAGCACACATGTGGGAGCAGAAAGCACAGTGCTCCTAACATTCCATTATCAAACAGTGGTCTACTAATGAAAGGCTAACTAACATCTTTGGAGGTGATTTTTATGAGTTAATTTTAATTTTGTAAATTATTTAATATAATCTGTTGGCTTTTTCAAATTTAGGATGTCATTTATGTTTATTACATTTATGTTTATCTACTGTTTATTTATAATAAATGAGTAGTAGATATAATATTAAGAATTTTGTCTCTATCAATTTTTCCCCCCTGGGGAAATTAAATGCTCTGTTTCTTATTTCGTTATGTATAAAATAGGAAAACTTACAATAGTTTATAAAACAATATTTTATAAAACTGATGAAATGTATAAGCACAGGAGGTTGTTGTAAAGAATTAGTAAGAATATAACTACAAAGTAAGTGCCTAGAAAATGCCCAGAGTATACACCAAAGAGATCCAGAAATCAACATCATCACCATTTCTATTATTTCAAATGGTTTATATTATTTCAATTGTCTCTGTATTTATCAGAGATCCAAAACTATGTTATTTTTATCCTTAAGAATGTTAAAATCTCATTAGGAAGACAGGTCTCTGAACATAATTGTACTAAAAATGTTACTGCCTGACCAAATGAGTAAGTAAAATGCAAGTAATGGAAGAGTTTGAGAAGACCATTCTCACTCCTTGAATATTTTATCTCTTTCTTTGGCTAAGAGAATATTATATTGTCCCAGGTTTTCTTTATACTTTTCTAGCAATATCTTTTCAATTTCATTTACCGATTGCTTGCCTCCTACCTGGTGTATAAATGTAGGAGTTCATCAAAGTTTGTCCTGGGCCATGTCGGTTTTCTTGGCAGTCTCTCCACAATAATAGCATTACCCAAACCCATTGCTTGAACTACCAACTATATGAGTATGTTTCCAGTGATATCTCCATAACAGGTCTTTCTTCTGAGCTGAGGACTAATGTATCCAGAGGTTCTTGGACTTCCCCATTCTAATATTTAACACATGTTCAAAACTCAAGATATATTGTTCTTGATTCCAGGTGGTATTTTGTCATTGTCCCTATACCAGCAGTCACTCAAAAAGTCAACTTCAATTTCCTCATCTAAAATGTTGCACATATTAAACAATCAAGAGTAATCCCTGGCACCTCCATCCTCACTCCCTGTATGCACAATCACATCGTGTCAGTTCCATCTTTTAAATAATCCTCAGTCTCTTCATGACCATCTGAGATCAGACTATCACACCTTCTCCACCACCCACTTCCAATCCATCTCCAGCATGAAGCCTAAGTGATCCGTATTAAAAATATTAATCTGATCATGTTACAACGTGATCAAGGAGTCTTTTATTTATTTGATAAAATGAATTAATAGGATTTTTTTTCAATTTCCAAGGTTTTTCTTTCCCTCTAATGTTCTAGTTTTCCAAATGCAAAATATATTTATAGTGATATACAAAACATGGGTTCTTACATTATGAAAACAAAATTTTATTTCTTTTTAAAAATAGTATTTATCAGTTTAACTTTATTTAATTAAAATTAATTTA
Source organism: Tursiops truncatus (assembly GCF_011762595.2). NCBI lineage: Eukaryota > Metazoa > Chordata > Mammalia > Artiodactyla > Delphinidae > Tursiops > Tursiops truncatus. The sequence goes on along the minus strand of NC_047042.1, from coordinate 96,982,469 downwards.
ATATAATTTATTGGACCACTTAGGAAGCTAGATTAATTTAAAATATGTATATATATATTTTTTTAAATTTCTTTATTGGAGTATAATTGCTTTACAGTGTAAAATATGTATATTTTAGAATACTTAAAAATATATAAACATTAGTATCAATATACTGTTTAAAAAACACTGTTTATCAAAACTTTATTGCCTTAGCAAGATCAAAAATTTTCAAATAAAAGTATTTGTGAATCTCCCCTCCTATCCTCATACAATACTCATAAGATAAGTAAAGTGTATTTATACCAAAATTAGCTTAAATTTAGAAGATACTGGACATATTTCTATGAGTGTCTTTTAATAATCATGAAGAAAATTACAAGAACATAGAAAAATAAAAGGAAATCAGAGAAGCAGACTACATATCTTGAAAAATTGGGATAGTTAGCAATTTGCAGATCAAATTGTACAATATGATTTTAAAAGCCATTGTTGCCCCAGGGCCACCATAAAAAGAAGAGCAGAATTACCAAACGGAATAATTTAACTCTTTTATGTCTTTTTTTAAATGTTAAGTGAATTTCGGAAAACTTAGTTGTGTATTCGTATAGAGAGAGTGCAAAATGCAAAATAAAAGACTTTTACATTTGATAACTTTGATTCTTTATGACCATTCCCTTTAGTGTATGTAACACATAAAACAGACAAGTACATTCATACATTCACAAAATAAAATAATATTGTCTTCTTGATCCTTCTGTATAAGCTGTTCGTTGATTACTGTGGAATAATACAATATTTTGTAAAATACAATCTTAGTGGTCAGGAGTATGGGCTGCAGAACAGCAGAACTGGCTGGAATCCCAGTCCTGCATATATTAGTTACATAGTTATGCCTTGACTAGGTCACTTGGCTTTTGTTTAATGTATTTTTTAAATTAAATTGTATATATTTAGGGTGTACAACATTATGTTTTAATATATATCTAAATAGTGAAGTGATTATTACTGTCAAGCTAATTAACACATCCATCTCCTCAGAGAGTTACCAATTTTTGTTGTGTGGTGATAGGACCTGAAATCTGTTCTCTTAGCAAATTTCCACTATACAATATAATTAATTATAATATGATTAACACCATACTGTACATTAGATCTCTCTCTAGACTTACAATCCTACATAACTGTGTATTTGCATCCTTTGACCAACATCTTCCCCTTTTCCCTACCTCCCCCTGTCTGGTCTTAACTTCAGTGTCTTCAGTTGAAGAACAGGATTAATAATACCCAATTCATGTGGTTTTTGTAAACATTAAATAAAATACTATAAGAAAAGCACCTAGCACAGTGACTGGCACTCAGTAGGTGCTCAATAATGGTAATTATTATCATTAGGAGCCTGTTAAATGCATGGCTTTGATTAAATAACATGGTAATTTCTCACGTTTTAAAAGTATTTTGATATTTGAGAGATTTGTTTTATACTGTAAAGAAAATTAGAAATTAGTTTCTCATCACTCCTGTAAATAGTCCCATTTTAAAAGCCTATGTATTTTTAATATTTTGAGGGGGGAGGACTCTGCCTTTATTAGTATTTTTACATGTGAAAAAGGAAAATGTGCATGTAAACTAGAATCACAATTATCTGCATTACAATAATATCTATAATCCAAAATACTAGGAAATCAAGGCAATTTCTACCTGGTTTTGGAATGCTTCTAAATATGACTATATTTGATATTCTGGAAATTAACTTCAAATCAATACAAAGCCAAATTGTGTTGCTTTAAAACTGGATAGGCAAGAAATTTTCAACCTGTGTTGGCTCTGGTGCTTAGAAGGTGCTTGGCCCGAAATAGGAGTCCATGACCTATCCTTTTTCCTCCTCCTTCCCTTCTACTTGGTGTTACAATTATTGTTGTTGATGATGATGTTATTACCCTTGATGTGATCTTTTGAGACTTCAATGTTCTGCACTCTGTACAATGATGGTGCTTTTCTTCAGTTGTGATAATGTTTCCATGTTCATCAATGAAGTCTGATGTTAGAATTTGAAGGTAAAATATTGGGTTGGCCAAAATGTTTATTTTTTTCCGTAAGTTGGCTCTTGTAGCACTTAGTTTTAACTTCATTCAAAACAATTTTGTTAGACTGTATGTGACAGCTATCATATCAGCGTGCATTTAAAAAAAGACATCAAAATTGGTGAATTTTTGCATAGTCATTTTAATATTGAAGATGGAAGAAAAAAGGCAAGATTTTCAGTACATTATGCTTTATTTTAAGAAAAGTAAAAGCACAACCAAAATGCACAGAAAGTTTTGTGCAGTGTATGCAGAAGGTGCTGTGACTGATCGCACGTGTCAAAAGTGGTTTGCAAAGTTTCGTGCTGGAGATTCCTCACTGGACGGTGCTCCACATTTGGGTAAACCAGATGAAGCTGATAGTAATCAAATCGAGACATTAACTGAGAACTATCAATGTTATACCACATGGGAGACAGCTGACATACTCAAAATATCCAAATCAAGCTCTGAAAATCATTTGCACCAGCTTGGTTATGTGAATCACTTTGATGTTTGGGCTCCACATAAGTTAAGTGAAAAAAACCTTCTTGACCATATTTCCACAGGCAATTCTCTACTGGAACATAATGAAAACTTTCCGTTTTTAAAACAAATTGTGACGGGCGATGAAAAGCGGATACTGTACAATAACGTGGAACAGAAGAGATCGTGGGGCAAGTGAAATGAACCACCACCACCACACCAAAAGCCGATCTTCATCCAAAGAAGGTGATGTTATGTATATGTTGGGATTGGAAGGGAGTCCACTATTATGAGCTCCTTCCAGAAAATGAAACGATTAATTCCAACACGTACTGCTCCCAAGTAGACCAACTGAAAGCAGCACTCGATGAAAAGCATCCAGAATTAGTCAAGAGAAAATGCATAATCTTCTATCAGGATAACACAAGACCGCATGTTTCTTTGATGACAAGGCAAAACTGCTACAGCTGGGCTGGAAAGTGCTGATTCATCCACCATATTCACCAGACATTACACCTTCGGGTTTCCATTTATTTAGGTCTTTACAAAATTCTCTTAATGGAAAAAGTTTCAATTCCCTGGAAGACTGTAAAAGGCACCTGGAACAGTTCTTTGCTCAAAAAGATAAAAAGTTTTGGGAAGATGGAATTATGAAATTACCTGAAAAATGGCAGAAGGTAGTGGAACAAAAGGGTGAATATGTTGCTCAATAAAGTTCTTGGTGAAAATAAGTCTTTTATTTTTAACTTACAAACCAAAGGCAATTTTTGGCCAACCCAATACTTTTTAGAATGCTTCAAATTTCACTAACTCAATACTCTCCAAAAATAATAATTTTCGGGCTTCCCTGGTGGTGCAGTGGCTGAGAGTCTGCCTGCCAATGCAGGGGGCATGAGTTCGTGCCCCGGTCTGGGAAGATCCCACATGCAGCGGAGCGGTTGGGCCCGTGAGCCGTGACCACTGAGCCTGCGCATCCGGAGCCTGTGCTCCACAACGGGAGATGCCACAACAGTGAGAGGTACGTGTACCGCAAAAAAAAAATAATAATAATAATAATTTTCCCCAAAATGCCGACACTGTCTATTCTGAGTTACTAAAAAAAGACTTGTTGCATATAAATACATTTGTAAAACTTCTACCACATCTCAATTTTTTAACATAACACAACTTCTCTTCTATGAGAATTTATTTAACAACATTTAACGTTCAAGAATAACATACTGTAGAGTATTCAGGAAAGAGATACAAATAAATAAATCTCTAGATAATTCCATTTCCTATGATACAGCAAAGTGAGGAGCCTGAAACTTACTTTTTCAGTTCAAAACACATAGAAATGCTAGATAAAATGTAACACACATCCTTTAAATTATATCTCTATGTATCCAATAAGGTAGGAGAAACTTTCAGGGGGGGTGAGAGAAAGAAAGAAAGAAAGAGGGCTTCCCTGGTGGCGCAGTGGTTGAGAGTCCGCCTGCCGATGCAAAGGACACGGGTTCATGCCCTGGTCCGGGAGGATCCCACATGCCGCACAGCAGCTAGGCCTGTGAGCCATGGCCGCTGAGCCTGCGCTCCACAACGGGAGAGGCCACAACAGTGAGAGGCCTATGTACTGCAAAAAAAAAAAAAAAAAAAAAGAAAGAAAGAAAGAAAGGGAAAACTCTAAACTACAGGGTACCTGATGATACTGGGCTGTTAGTATTCAGAGGGTATTTGCTAATCTTTGTAATGCAGAAGTTTGGATTTTAAAGGCCAAGCAGAATTAGAAATCAAGTGTTGGACTTGTGCAAGGAATAGGAACACCCCTCCTTGTCCACGCCCCCACACTAGCACATAAAGCCTAAAAATGCTAAAATTGCAGTTGAAGCAGATACTGGAGAAAAATTCACTAGTCAGCAAAGAGAGGTGACAAGGAAACTTGTCTCTGTTTCACTGGCCTATAGAAAAAAAATGAAAAAGAAGTTACTTTCTGAGAATTCATAAGCCACAGGCTTGCTCAACAAAATTATGGCTTTCAAATTTACTCTGGCTAGTAAGGTATAACCCCCAAGCCAAGAAATTAAAATACAGAAAGTAGTTCTAAATTGCTGTCTTTTGAAGGAGGCATAAATCCTCTCTGGATTGACTCTGGAATTACAAGATTCCTGAAGATAAAAGCCAGAGAAATTTAAACTCATAATTTAAAGATGCAAAACATAAGAAAACAAGCATAATGAACAAGATTCAGCAGAAACATCACACATAAAAATTTGGCTCCTATAGATTTCAGGTAAATTTTAAGATTGAGAATATGGTAAAACATTCAAAAATTATTTAAAGAAATAAAAGGTGGAACAAAATATATAAGAAAGGAATGAGCTAATATTAAAAAGAACCAGTCAGATTTGATAAATAACCAAATAGATTCTCTAAGAAAAAAAATATATTATTGAAATTAGAAACTCATTAGTTGTGTTAAGCAGATGAGACAAAGCTATAGAATGTATTTGTGAATTGAAAGATAGATTGGACATCTAGTAGTCTAGGAGAAAAAGTGATTAAAAATATTAAATACAAATATTAACATGCGGAGGATGAAATGAGGTCTAACATATATTTAATTAACATTTCAGAAGGAGAGAAAAAAGAGAATTATGGAGAAGGAATTCAAAGATAGAATGTCTAAGAGTTTTCCAGAACTGACTAAAAATTTAGATTCAGGGAGGACAATAATTTCCAAACAAGATTTTTTTAAAAAATCAATCTTACACACAATGGTGTAAGAGCAAGTCGCCAAGGAGCATAAAAATAAGCAAGAGAGAAGAGAGATTACTCCTAAGAAACAATATTAAAGCAGACGGGAAACTTCTTAACAAGGGGAAACAAAAGGTAGAATGCAATAGAATAATACATTGAAAGTGCTGAAAGAAAATAAAATTCCAATCTAGAATTGTACATCAAGCTAAACTATCAAAAGAAAGAAGGTGAAATTAAGATATTTTCAGAAAAACGAAAATTGAAGCAGGTTACCAACAGACCCTGATTAGAAACCATTAAAAGTAGAGAATGTGTGTCAAATGGAAAGGAAATAAGTCCAGAAAGAGGAGAAACACAGGAAGGCACAGTAAGAGAAAAAACTGGCAAACATGGTAAAACCTAAAAATACAGTGACTACATAAAAATAAATTTATAAAAATGATAATATTGAAGTTAAAAAAGAGGTAGAACAAAATTGCAGGACAAAAGTAGGATACAGGATGGTAGAGGATGAGCACAGTTATGTTACGCCAAGTGTCGTGGACTGTATTTTATCCCCCTCAAAATTCATATGTTAAAGCCCCAACCTTGAATGTGACTGTTTGGAGATGGGGCCTTTAGGTGGTACTTAAGGTTAAATGAGGTCATGAGGGCAGGCCCCAATCCCATAGGACTGGTGTCCTTATAAGAAGAGGGAGAGACCCAGAGACCGCTCTCTCTCCCTATGTGCCCAAAGGAAAGGTCATGTGAAGGTGTGGTGATAAGTCAGCCATCTACAAGTTCTGAAGAGAGTCCTCACTAGAAACCAACCTTGGCATGTTGATCTTCGACTTCCAGCCTCCAGAACTATGAGAAAATAAATTTCTGTTGCTTAAGCCACCCAGTCTGTGGTATCCTGTTATGGCAGCCCAAGAAACACCAAGTTTCTTTCATAGTTCAGGACAAAGATCAAGATGTTAAGTTACTTTTGACTTTTATAAATATTCATTTAAAACTTATAGAGATAATCCCTAAAATCGGAAATTTACTAGTGGGGGACATATATTTTTTAAAAATTATTTGATGGAGCCAAAGGAAGGAAAAAACGAAGGAATAAAAGGAAAAAAGAAAAAGCAGGACCAGGGGTGGAGTCAAGATGGCGGTGTGGGAAGACGCAGAGTTCGTGTCTCCCCACAACTAGGGTGCCTGCCAGACGCTGGTGGGGACCCTGATGCCCAAGGAAATGGGAGGAATCCTCAAGCGAACCGCCAGGGATTGGGCCATAGCTCCTGCAGTGGGAACTCTGAGTCCAAACCACTGGACTAACAGAAAACCTCAGACCCCAGGGAACAGTCATTGGAGTGTGGTCTACCAGAGGTCCTCATCTCATCACCAAGACCCAGCTATACCCAAGAGCCTACAAATTCCAGTGTTGGAAGCCTCAGGCCAAATAACCAGTAAGACAGGAACACAATCGCAGGCATTAAAAAAAAAAAAAAAAGAGACAGCACAAAAATATGTCACAGATGAAGGAGCAACGTAAAAACCTACAAGACCAAATAAATGAAGAGGAAATAGGCAATCTACCTGAAAAAGAATTCAGAGTAATGATAGGAAAGATGATCCAGAATCTCGGAAATAGAATTGAGGCACGGATTGAGAAAATACAAGAAACGTTTAACAAAGATGTAAAAGAACTAAAGAACAAACAAACAGAGATGAACAACACAATAACTGAAATGAAAAATACACTACAAGGAATCAATAACAGAATAACTGAGGCAGAAAAACGAAGTGAGCTGGAAGACAAAATGGTGGAAATAACTGCTGAGGAGCAGAATAAAGAAAAAAGAATGAAAACAATTGAAGACAGTCTGAGACCTCTGGGACAACACTAAACGCACCAACATTCGAATTATAGGGGTCCCAGAAGAAGAGAAAAAGAAAGGGTCTGAGAAAATATTTTAAGAGATTATAGTGGAAAACTTCCCTAACATGGGAAAAGAAATAGTCACCCAAGTCCAGGAAGCACAGAGAGTCCCATACAGGATAAACCCTAGGAGAAACACACCAAGACACATATTAATCAAACTAACAAAACATAAATTCAAAAAGAAATATTAAAAGGAGCAATGGAAAAACAAAAAATAACTTACAAAGGAATCCCCATAAGGTTATCAGCTGATTTTTCAGCAGAAACTCTGCAGGCCAGAAGTGTGTGGCAGGATATACTTAAAGTGATGAAAGAGAAAAACCTACAACCAAGATTACTCTACCCAGCAAGGATCTCATTCAGATTCAACAGAGAAAGCAAAAGCTTTTCAGACAAGCAAAAGCTAAGAGAATTCAGCACCACCAAACCAGCTCTACAACAAATTCTCAAGGAACTTCTCTAGGCAGGAAACAAGAGAAGAAAAAGCCCCACAAAAACAAACCCAAAACAATTAAGAAAATGGTAATAGGAACATACGTATCGATAATAACCTTGAATGTAAATGGACTAAATGCCCCAAGCAAAAGACACAGACTGGCTGAATGGATAGAAAAACAAGACCCATATATATGCTGTCTAGAAGAGACCCACTTCAGACCTAGGGACACATACAGACTGAAAGTGAAGGAATGGATAAAGATATTCCATGCAAATGGAAATCAAAAGAAAGCTGGAGTAGCAATACTCATATCAGATAAAATAGACTTTAAAATAAAGACTGTTACAAGAGATAAGGAAGGACACTACATAATGATCAAGGGATCAATCAAAGAAGAAGATATAACAATTATAAATATTTATACACCCAACATAGGAGCACCTCAATACATAAGGCGAATGCTAACAACCATGAAAGGGGAAATTGACACTAACACAATAAGAGTAGGGGAATTTAATACCCCATTTACACCAATGGAAAGATCATCCAAAGAAAATAAAAAAAGGAAACACAAACTTTAAATGACACAATAGACCAGACAGATTTAATCGATATTTATAGAACATTCCACCTGAAAGTGGCAGAATACAGTTTCTTCGCAAGTGCACACAGAACATTCTCCAGGACAGATCACATCTTGGGTTACAAATCAAGCCTCAGAAAATTTAAGAAAATTGAAATCGTATTAAGTATCATTTCTGACCACAACACTATGAGATAGGAAATCAGTTACAGGAAAAAAACTGTAAAAAACCACAAATACATGGAGTCTAAACAGTATACTACTAAATAACCAAGAGATCACTGAAGAAATCAAGGAATACCTAGAAAAAAATGACAATGAAATCACGACGATCCAAAACCTATGGGATGCAGCAAAAGCAGTTGTAAGAGGGAAGTTTATAGCAATACAATTCTACCTCAAGAAACAAGAAACATCTCAAACAAACAATCTAACCCTACACCTAAAGCAACTAGAGAAAGAAGAACAATGAAAACCCAAAACCAGTAGAAGGAAAGAAATCATAAAGATCAGAGCAGAATAGATGAAATAGAAACAAAGAAAACGAAAGCAAAGATCAATAAAACTAAAAGCTGGTTCTTTGAGAAGATAAACAAAATTGATAAACCCTTAGCCAGACTCATCAAGAAAAAAGGGAGAGGATGCAAATCAATAAAATTAGAAATGAAAAAGGAGAAATCACACCTGATGCTGCAGAAATACAAAGGATTATAAGAGACTACTACAAACAACTATATGCCAATAAAATGGACAACCACGAAGAAATGGACAAATACTTGGAAAGGTACATTTCTCTAAGACTGAACCAGGAGGAATTAGAAAATATAAACAGACCTATCACAAGTAATGAAGTTGAAACTGTGATGAAAAATCTTCCAACAAACAAATGTTCAAGATCAGATGGCTTCACAGGCAAATTCTATCAAACATTAGGTAAAAGCTAACACCAATCCTTCTCAAACTCTTCCAAAAAACTGCACAGGGAGGAACACTCCCAAATTCATTCTACAAAGCCACCATCACCCTGACACCAAAACCAGAAAAAGATATCACAAAAAAAGAAAATTATAGACCAATATCACTGATGAACACGATGCAAAAATCCTAAACAAAATACAAGCAAATAGAATCCAACAATATATTAAAAGGATCATACACCATAATCAAGTGGGATTTATCCCAGGGATGCAAGGATTCTTCAATATACGCAAATCAATCAATGTGATACACCATATTAACAAATTAAGAAATAAAAACCATATGATCATCTCAATAGATGCAGAAAACACTTTGACAAAATTCAACACCAATTTATAATAAAAATTCTCCAGAAAGTGGGCATAGAGGGAACCTACCTCAACATAATAAAGGCCATATATGACAAACCCACAGCAAACATCATACGCAATGGTGAAAAACTGAAAGCATTTCCACTAAGATCAGGAACAAGACAAGGATGTCCACTCTCGCCACTATTATTCAACATAGTTCTGGAAGACCTAGACATGGCAATCAGAGAAGAAAAGGAAATAAAAGGAATACAAATTGGAAACAAAGACGTAAAACTGTCACTGTTTGCAGATGACATGATAATATACATAGAAAATCCTAAAGATACCATCAGAAACTACTAGAACTAATCAACGAAATTGGTAAGACTGCAGGACACAAAATTAATGCAGAGAAATATCTGGCATTCCTATATACTAACAATGAAAAATCAGAAAGAGAAATTAAGGAAACAATCCCATTTACCATCACAACAAAAAGAATAAAATACCTAGGAATAAACCTACCTAAGGAAGTAAAAGACTTGTACCCAGAAAACTATAAAACACTGATGAAAGAAATCAAAGATGACATAAACAGATGGAGATATATACCATGTTCTTGAATTGGAAAATCAATATTGTGAAAATGACTATACTACCCAAAGCAATCTACAGATTCAATGCAATCCCTCTCAAACTACCAATGGCATTCTTCACAGAATTAGAACAAAAAAATTTACAATTCGTATGGAAACACAAAAGACCCCAAACAGCCACAGCATCCTGAGAAAGAAAAATGGAGCTGGAGGAATCAGGCTCCCTGACTTCAAACTATACTACAAAGCTACAGTAATGAAAGCAGTATGGTACTGGCATGAAAACAGAAATAAAGATCAATGGTACAGGACAGAAAGCCCAGAGATAAACCCACGCACATATGGTCACCTAATTTACAACAAAGGAAACAAGAACATTCAACGGAGAAAAGACACCCTCTTCAGTAAGTGGTGCTGGGAAAACTGGACAGCTACATGCAAAAGAATGAAATTAGAACACTCCCTAACACCACACACAAAAATATACTCCAAGTGGATTAAAGATCTAAATGTAAGACCAGACACTATAAAACTCTTAGAGGAAAACATAGGAAAAACACCCTTCGACATAAACCACAGCAAGATCTTTTTTGATCCACCTCCTACAGTAATGGAAATAAAAACAAAAATAAACAGGACCTAATTAAACTTAAAAGCTTTTGCACAGCAAAAGAAACTACAAACAAGATGAAAAGACAACCCTTAGAATGGGAGAAAATATTTGCAAATGAAACAATGGACAAAGGATTAATCTCCAAAATATACAAACAGCTCGTGGAGCTCAATATCAAAAAACAAACAATTCAATTAAAAAATGGGCAGAAGACCTAAATAGACATTTCACCAAAGAAGATATACAGATGGCCAAGAGGCACATGAAAAGATACTCAACTCACTAATCATTAGAGAAATGCAAATCAAAACTACAATGAGGGGGCTTCCCTGGTGGCGCAGTGGTTGAGAGTCCGCCTGTCAATGCAGGGGACACAGGTTCGTGCCCCGGTCCGGGAGGATTCCACATGCCGCGGAGCGGCTGCGCCTGTGAGCCGTGGCCGCTGAGCCTGCGCGTCCCGAGCCTGTGCTCCGCGACGGGAGAGGCCACAGCGGTGAGGGGCCCGCGTACCGCAAAAAAAAAAAAAAAAAAAAAAAACACAACAATGAGGTATCACCTCACACTGGTCAGAATGGCCATTATAAAAATATGTAGAAACAATAAATGCTGGAAGGGTTGTGGTGAAAAGTGAACCCTCCTGCACTGTTGGTGGGAATGCAAATTCATACAACCACTATGGAAAACAGTATGGAGGTTCCTTAAAAAACTAAAATTAGAGCTACCATGCGACCCAGAAATCCCACTATTGGGCATATACCTTGAGAAAACCATAATTCAAAAAGAAACATGTACCACAGTGTTGTTTGCAGCACTATTTACGATAGCCAGGACATGGAACCAATCTAAATGTCCACTGACAGATGAATGGATAAAGAAGATGTGGCACATATATATAATGGAATATTACTCAGCCATAAAAAGAAACGAAATTGAGTTATTTGTAGTGAGGTGGATGGACCTAGAGTCTGTCATACAGAGTGAAGTAAGCCAGAAAGAGAAAAACAAATACTGTATGCTAACGCATATATATGCAATCTAAAAAAAAAGAAAAAATGGTACTGATGAACCTGGTGGCAGGGCAGGAATACACAGACATAGAGAATGGACTTGAGGACACAGGGTGTTGCGGGGGGGAACTGGGGCTAAGTGAGAGTAGCATCAACATATATGCACTACCGAATGTAAAACAGATAGCTAGTGGGAAGCAGCAGCATAGCCAGGGAGATCAGCTCGTTGCTTTGTGATGACCTAGAGGGGTGGGATAGGGAGGGTGAGAGGGAGGGCATATGGGGATATATGTATGCATATGGCTGATTCACTTTGACGTACAACAGAAACTAACACAGTACTGTGAAGCAATTATACTCCAATAGAGATCTATTGAAAAAAAAAAGAGGGACTCCCCTGGTGGTGCACTGGTTAAGAATCCACCTGCCAGTGCAGGGGACATGGGTTCGAGCCCTGGTCCGGGAAGATCCCACATGCTGCGGAGCAACTAAGCCCGTGTGCCACAACTACTGAGCCTGCGCTCTAGAGCCCATGAGCCACAACTACTGAAGCCCATGTGCCACAACTACTGAAGCCCACGCGCCTAGAGCCCGTGCTCTGCAACAAGAGAAACCACCACAATGAGAAGTCCGTGCACCACAATGAACAGTAGCCCCCACTGGCTGCAACTAGAGAAAGCCCGTGTGCAGCAACAAAGACCCAGAACAGCCAAAAATAAATAAATAAATTTATTTAAGAAAGAAAAAAGAAACAAAGAAAAGGCTGGACCAAAAGCAAAAGAAATGGTAGAAGTATACCCAAGTATAGCAATAATGAAAAGCGATTTTAAAAACACTGAATTTCATACTGAAAAGACAGATTGTACCATAAGATTTTTTTAAAATCTAACAATATACTATGTCTAAGAAGCATGTCTGAAACCTAGGAACTAAGAAAAGTTGAGAGTAAAGGAAATGAAAAAATATAAGCAAGGCAAATACAAGTTTAAAAAACCTGGTGTGGCTATGATATTAATAGACCAGCCTTAGTGATATAATCCAAAAATACTGATACAGTGTATAATATTGGCTTTAGTATTAATATGTGAAGAGGTAGAGCGTGATCTTGCTTTTCCTAGTTTTCCCAATTTATATTTCACTAAATTACTTAAAAATTGAGTATCACGGTTTTTCCTCATCTCTAAAGAGAGAAAATAATAGTATCTATCTTACAGTATCATTTTGAGAATGAACTGAATACACATATATTATGGACTGAATGCATGTAAATTGTTAAGCATAGGGTCTGACACACAGTAATGTTCACTGTTTCTGAGGAGGATGAAGTGACAAAAATCTATTTTAAGATAAAACCTAAAACAAATGAAGGAAAAGGCACCATGAGGGATAAGGAAGGTTAGTATATAACGACAAAGGTAAAATTCACTAGAAAGTAAAAAATATTCTAAATATGTCTGCACCTAGTATTCAAATAGATAAAATAAATTTTCAAAAAATGCAAGCACCACTCCCTCAGGAAAACCTTCCCGGATGATTGCTCCCCTACCCCTAACTCTTGGTCCCTTTCCTAAGTGCCTCAGGAGCTCCCAGTGCATAAATTAGATTATAGGCTCCTATCATATTAGTTATAATTCTGTTTCTCACTTCTCTCCTACCAAGTGCTTTAAGCTCCCTGAACACTAGAACTACCTTCTGTATTCTCAGCACTGGGTTACAAATATGATACCAAGTAAGCATCCAAAACATGCATGCTTCACAATTAGTAAAAAAAAAAGGGCTTTAAAAGAGGAAGTTTGACAGACACAGCTTTTTTTTTTCCAAAAATGATTAACCTTCCTCAGCCTATGTAGGAAATCTCCACACATTATCGTATTTCTTTCCACCCATTCATCCTATCGTAAGCCCCAGTATTATGCAGATTGTCATATGTACATACATTTCTGTGAAAGATGACAGAAACATTCATTAATTTCTCATAAATATCTATGAATCGCAAACATATAAGAAATCCTGACACAGGGATTGATAAATTGACCATGGTTCTACCCCTCTGTCTCTGAAAATTCACCTACATAACAAGATCAATAAAAAGTATAAATTTTGCAACGTCAAAGAAATTGGAGTGCAGTAACGGGGGACAGATTTCAACAAAGTTTTAAAAGATAGTGAAGTAGATGAGATGTGAAAACAGAGATGATGAAGAGGAAAAGTACTTAAGTACCTGTGGAGAGAAATACCCAAGAGAAGTGAGCCAGGCTTCAGGGCTGAACCTCAGAAAGGTTCAAACTCTGGAGGTGCAAGGTGTCATGAGAGATGACAAACGGCAGACGGCATCTCTCCTCTTTCTCTCCCCTGCCCTCCCCTGAAAGGCTGTGAGAGAAGCTGACACTGGGAATCCTAGTTGGATTCAGCCAGTGGTGGAGGAGGGTGTGTATGCCCTTGAGAGAGTGAAACTAGGATTGCTAGTGATACTGCAAATTGGACAGTGGAATCCCCAGGTGTCTTCCCTTCCTGTGCTTCCAGAACACAGCCAGAAACTACCAGATCGTCCTCTGGAGGAAGCAGTCTCATAAAAAGACTTGGAGTACAGTTTAAGAACCACTTCATTGTCCCTGATCATGTGATAAATACAGCAGCCAACAAGCTTCACCTAGACACAAATACCTCTTCACGGCACTTTGTTGTTTAATATGTACAGGGATTGGGAATGCATATTACAAACCACATATGGATAAATGATTCACAGGCATTGCTCCAAAGTGTTAAAAAAAAATTTTAAATCAACACTGATTTCAAATAAATGCACTGGTTAAATTGTGGATGAGGGAAATGTAAGTGCCCACAGAGACCTATAAATTACTTTTTAGTGATAACAGTGGAAAAATCATGTTACAAATAAAAAAGCAGACGTTTAGCCATTTAATTGAACCCCTAAAGGGCCAAATTCCTTCTTAAGAAGTCTATAACACTAGCAGATTTTCACCTTCCTAGTCATATTTTTGGGAAAATAGGGATAAAACCTGCTCCTTTATGAGTAAGGGGAAAAATGATAAAATCTGAATTACAGTCTGAAGGTTTACAGGGCTCAATGCAGGTCTATTGGAATATCTGAGATTCATCTCTGTGGAATGAGTTTTATTGTCAGTATGGCTTTCCATTATTTAGACTAAACTGCTACCACCTATGAGAAAGATACATAAAACAAATGCATTTGCAGACTACGTTTGCTTTCTTCTGATGAATGAATCTGTCCCAAGTCTTCTTTTTAGAAACGTAAGTAAAATATTGGCAGTTTATATTTTTTAAAATGTTTATTCTACCTCCAACGTATATCTTTTTCTGCATATAAAAAAATGTGCCAAAGAAAATATAATTATTCACCCAGCCAAAAAA
Organism: Tursiops truncatus; assembly: GCF_011762595.2. Taxonomy (NCBI): domain Eukaryota; kingdom Metazoa; phylum Chordata; class Mammalia; order Artiodactyla; family Delphinidae; genus Tursiops; species Tursiops truncatus. The sequence goes on along the minus strand of NC_047042.1, from coordinate 96,967,391 downwards.
TAAAAAATAAACCTGGGCTTGGGTACAACAAACTAATACGCTCCTGCCCTGACTCTCTGTGATTAACAAGCATAGCTATCCGATTCAGTACCAGGATCTACACTTAATATAAAAACTGGTAAATTCAAGGAAAGTTTCTGGACATAGTATCTTCTACTTACTGCCTATGCCTAGAAACAGCTCAAGGGAATGATACATTTGTCAAATGAAGAAGTCTCCTTTATAAAGTAATAAGTACGTTCAAATAATATTTCAATGCTCTAACAATTAAATATTAAAATAATAAGATACACCTTCTTTCCTTTGGGCTTAATTTATCAAAATAATAAACCAGTAAAAGAAATTTATACTACATTTTCAGTAAAGAATATGAAAATATTATTTTACAATTGTCAGGGCTGTAGTTATTTTTGTACCTACCTCAATTGGTAGGTAAATGGGAAGTTTAATATAATGACTTTTCTTGGTAAAAAAAAAAAACTAATAAGATAGATATTTTGATAATATGCAAATCATGGGAAATATTAGCAACTTTGAGGCTGGCCATGTGGAGTGCTGTAAAAAGTGGTATCCTGGGGGGACTTCCCTGGTGGTCCAGTGGTTAAGACTCCACACTTCCACTGCAGGGGGCGCGGGTTTGGTTCCTGGTCAGGGAACCAAGACCCACATGCTGTGCAGCCAAAAAAAAAAAAACAAAAAAAGGTATCCTGGGTTAAAAACAGTTAGGACATCCTTCGTCTTTTCTCAGTGAGGCCTCTCTGATCAGTTAGATTGAAATATTGTGATTGAATAGACTAATGTATATAAGGTGAATATGAATCAATGGAGGCTTGGTCAGCAAGCCAATATGGAAGCAAAAGGAGCCACAGAGGAAGCGAGGACACGGCTCAGCCAAGCCCCACCGGTGGAGAGGGAGCTTTGCCAAGGACTCTGAGTATCAGATTCTCATTGGCTTAGCCATCATCAGCGTAGAGGTGAGTGGAGTCTAGGCTAATGCTATCTAGTGTTCTGATGCCATTTGCATTGTGGAAATGCATGCAGCAGGCTTTCTAACTTTATGCCATTAAAAAAAAAATCATATAACTGGCTAAAACTTTCTTCCCATTAACTGTCAGGTTGATAAAGTCTCAGTATTAATTCTATCAATCGAAACAAAGCTGGAGATGCAGAGTAATTGTCATACGTTTAAAAGATAGGACTGAGTAAAATGGTACCAAATTAATTACTAAATTACTGAAGACTGATCTATTTCTCTTGACTTCTGATAAGAGTGAGAGAAAAAAAGTTCCTGGGATACATTTCAGGAATGAACAACAGAGTATAACAATTTAAACTGAGGAAAATTCTGATAGGAGCCAAACAGAAGTAAGATGAAATGTTGCCAAATGAAAAAGCTGAAAGGGACATTAAAATATAGCCCAGACGGCCAGTGTCTGTTCTTAAGTGATCTCTCAAGGCACATTCATCAACTTACAGTTTTAGTTACCTTAGACCACGGTGAACTGTTTTCACTCTAATAGGCTCAGAAGATTCGCTGTGTCAGCATTCCCAAACCAGATTTATCTTTCAGGGGTAAGAGCATGTCAGCTAAGTTAGGGGAATGTTTGTTTATTAACATATTACAATGAAAACTGTAACTGTGCCATGGCCTGACAGCCTGTGCAGCTTTCTCCCCGTAGGCAGGGAAGCTATTTCAAATGTTTCAGCCTATCGCTGGCTGTGTTGTGGGGAAATACTCAGGATGGGGAGCTGTATCCTCTCTCTCAAAGCCACTGTGGTAGTAACAGCATCGGCCATCCACTGAAAGCTCTGCTCTGCAATGTGGTTTAGAGACAGTGTTTACATAACCTTGTTCCTCGCTGAACAATACAAGAGATCATCACCCATCCCTCATATATATTTAAAGACACGCACACAGGTGTACTAATATATATGTACGACTATAATATGTATTATTAAAATATGCAACAAAATACACATACACAAAGTACACACACATGAATGAGTGAGCCTGGAGAGGCTGCCAGAGCAAACAAACTAGCCCTATATTTCTTTTCATGTCAAACGAGTGATACTTGAGTTTAATAGTGAAATGATTCAGACACAGAGAACAGACTGGTGGCTGCCAGGGGGGAGGGGGTTGGGGGAGGGATGGAGTGGGAGGTCAGGGTTAGCAGATGTAAGCTTTTATATACAGGATGGATAAGCAACAAGGTCCTACTGTATAGCACAGCGAACTATATTCAATGTCCTGTGATTAAACCATAATGGAAAAGAATTTTAAAAGGAAGGTATATATGTATAACTGAATTGCTTTGCTGTACAGCAGAAATTAATACAACACTGTAAGTCAACTATACTTCAATTACAAAAAATAAAATAAAAAAATACTCTCACATAAATTTAAAAAACAGTGAAGTGATTAATATGATCAAAATAATTACTTTAACCATGCCACGATCAAACATTTTGCACTAAATATGTTCTGTTAATGTAACAATTGTTAATAACATACTACTGATTTGAAAAAGAATGTCCATTTAAGATTTTTATCTGAAAATATCTGAGAGAATATGACCATTCTCCAATTTTACCCAGCATATTCTTCAAGCCCACGGTCGTTCTGTGAATCTGGGAGAATTTTGTAATTGGCAGCCTCCACAATACTACTAAAGACTCAATTCAGTCAAGAGGAAAAGCATATGAGAGTGGAAAAATAAGTTGTGAGGCAAAAATGTCAATTTTTATGAATTTCAAAGCATATAAAAATTAAAGGTCTCCTCCTGCAGAGTCAAAGCAAAGGCTAAGAGTTAGAGTCAATGTAATAATACATTTTTTATTATTCACTGGGCTATGCATCATACGTAAAACTGAAGAAAAGTGAGTAGCAGTACATGAAATAACCAAGTTAGAAAGGTGAGCTGTAGTTTCTTGGGAAATTAAATGGGGCCTCTACTAGACTACCATCCTCATAAATTTGTAGTTGTTAAATTCCACCACAAAAGAGATATACAAAGACCACAGGAGTCACTGCATAGTCACATAATATATATATTTCCAGATTTTAAAAAATTATTTACTAATATCTTAATTTCAGACATGAATCTTCACATTAATGCCCATATTTAAGCAATGGGAGGATAGTTGGATTGAATTAAATCCCCTTTGTGATGTGAGTTCACAGTGTTAAAGTTTAAAATATCCTGGGTTATTTTCACCTACCCATTCATTGATAATCAGTTGTAGCACATATACTATAGCTATTTCTTTTTGATATTGGGCTAGATAAGATCAAAACCAAAAAATCATAAATAGCATTTATTAAGAAATGTCCCCAGGCAAAGACTAAAGTCACAACTGGTAACAAATGAGCAAGATGAAGTTTGGGGTGACAAGTAGTTTGATTCTGGATATGTTCAGTTTGAAGGGCCTGTAGGATGTTTAGGAGATGTCCAACTGGAAACTGGAAATACATAGCCACAAAAAGGAGAGAGAAGGCATAAACAAAATTAATCATAGCAGGTTTTTTTTCCAAATGAAAAAAACATGGTTATAAAGTATTAAAAGCCTCCCATACTTTTTTCTCTTATACAGACTAAAGTTCAGAGGTTCTTAACCCAACCAAGTGGTTGTGTAGAACCTAACTGCAATAAAGCATTCCTTCCTTTGTTCTATGTCTGTGCCTTCTGTGAGTTTTGTATTTTAATGTGTTGATTTACATTTTAATAACTGCATCTCTACAGTAAGCCCCTGAGAAAGGGAACTGCGACCTATTCATCTGGGCATCTTATACATAGTAGGTGTTTATTAATTATTTGTAATTAAATTGATGAGCTGACAGAGATGTCAGCTCTGTTTTCATTGGGTGTTTCAACAATATGAGAAAAACACAGGAGACCTTACGAAGATATGATTGGCAAAAGCAACTGTGAGAAAATCACTTCAGAGAAACCATGCAGTGGACACACAGTGCCCTTACTTAAATGGAAAGTACAGTACTAGAGAGGTTAAGTGATTTGCCTGAGGTTCACAGCTAACTAGAGCCGCCCCTGAACTTAAACTAGTTCTCCTTCCAGCACTGACTAGACCGTGGGGTGGGGGAACAGGGCAGGACATACAAGGTACAGGTATTTAATCATCTCCACCATAAGGTCTGTAGACCTTAAGTCGGCTTCCCTTATTGAAGTGTTTCAAAACATTAGACACGCCTACATTCAAAATAAGAACAAAAGTACTATCTAAGAGCTAAAGTAAAAGTTTCTAAATTAGCCATTATTTACATTAAAGACAGAAAAGAACAACCAAAACTTGACATTCCTTAGAATATCCTTCTAGATACTCTGTTTGTTGTTTACTCAAGAAATGTTCTCAGTCTTCTTCCATATCAAGAGAGTAGGCCAGCTTTCCAGAATACAGGCTGAACATGTCAGATACTTAGTTATCCAGGATTCCATGTAACTATGACATAATTATGTCTAAGAAGATCTGAAATAAAATCTGTTAGGGGATTCTGGCAGCATATTTCTCATGAAGGGTGTGTGTGTGTGTGAGAGTGTGAGTGAGAGAAAGAGAGAGAGAGAGAGAGACAGAGAGACAGAGAGAAAGAGAGACTGAGAGTCCTCCTCGCTTTTGTGTACAGCTATGTAAGAACAACCCATGTCTGGAAAAAAACCTGACCACAAAGGCCAGCCCATTCAGGACTGTGAAGTGAAAAATAAAGTGCCTAGCACCAGTGGGCCATAGAATTAGCCCAATCTGGAACCCCTTCCCTCCAGGCTTCTTATTAGATGAAATAATAATGACAATTTTAAGTTCATTATTATTTAGGTATTCTGTTATCTGAAGCCAAAAGCATTAAACTGGCAGAATCATTCTGCACTGGAACGGTTTAGGTCCATCTATTTCATGAATAGCCAGAATGAGTGTAGGTAGATTCCTCTATCCATGAATGCATTCTGCCTTTTCTATTGTGTGGCTGAGTTATATGAAAGCACAGAGGAGTCTTGCTTCCTACTTCTGAGTTCTACTTATTTAATATTATTATGTCCTTTAATTATGTACTGGATCATGCTGGGACTAGCCTTACAGCGATTTTAAAAGTTCTTTTTACAGAATCAATTAGAACTTCTATTCCTAGGCATTCCAGATTTCGTGGCCATCTGGTCATACAACCTTTCCAGTACTTTTACCCTGCTGTGACACCACAGAACTGCCATAGGCAGCCAAATGCTCGTTTTCACTTAACTAGTTCTTGTTTTCCTGCCAATATAGAGGTGCAGCTTAGAACTGGGAATTCCCTATAATAATATGTGGCCATATATCCCTACAAATACACCTCTTCCAGTAAAATGAAATGCATTTTATTTTTTTAAAAAAATTGAAAAAGCAAGTTGATCTTTATGAAATACTAATTGAAACAATGAGGTGGACAGGGTTTGCCACATTTTATCTAATAAACATCAGTCATAAATTTTAATAAATTATCTTGCTTAATCTTACAATAATAAACTGGACAAAGTTCTTAGATCTAAAGATACATAAATAATTCTGTGTTCGACAGTTAGAGAATATACAATCTTCTCCAGAAAACACAGAACCGTTACAGTAACTGGCTATATAAAAAACCATAATGCAAGTCTTTCAATGAATATCCAAGAAATAATATCTCTGACTATAGTGTGTTTATACAGAAATAACCAATAAAATATAAGTCTCTCTGTGTATGTACATCAAATTTTTTCAAAACTTTAACATAACACACGGACTAATAAAAATCATAATGGATATTAAAAGATATTGAACATTACTAAACAATAATGAAAATACTATATAACAAAACTTGGGGGATGTACCTAAAGGGGACCTGTAAGTGAAACTGATAGCTTTAAACACTTACATTAAATATAAAGAATAAAATATCAGTTGAGCATTCTTAAGAAGTAACAAAAAGAAAAACTAAATACAAGGAAAGTAGGAAGAATAGATACTAACGATATAGAAAACAAAGTTGAGAAGAACTACTGAGTCTAAGAACTTGTTCTTGGAAAGATAACAATGTTGAGAGTAATGAAGACAAGAATGGAGAAGGCACAAGTGGAGGCAAGATTTGAGATTCACTCAACATTAAGAAAATAATGAGAAGGCTATGAACAAATTTATGCCAAAATTTTGAAAACTTAATGAAATAGACAGAACTTTAGATTGTGATCCCAACTCTACAAAGAACAGGATGCCTGAATAGCACCATAACCACTGAACTAACTGAGTTTGTGAGTAAAAAATCTCACAAAAATCTTCATATGATAGTACAGGTGAATTTTACTGTATACAAAGAATGCCGCCTGCCATATCAGTAAACAAAGGAGGCTGTGGCCATCAAGGCAGCAGCCACTGCAGCCACCCTGACTGTGCACCCTGAAGGGATTCAGGATGGAGAAAAACAGGTACTGGCCCCAGGTAACTGAGGTGCATAGTAAAGGAATAATTTCAATAAGCCCAGACCCTTGCATCTTCCCATATATAAAAAAAGCACTAAATTCATTAACTTGAGATGTCTGGTTTTTCTTTAATCAGCAGTAATGCTTTGAGGTCCTACTACCTGAGTTTTTGGTTTTTTGTTTTTTTTCTTTTGCAAAAACTCCTATATATCCTGGCTTTTCCCTTACCGCTTCAGAGCAGTCCCTCAGGGCCATCTGACAAGTGTACCCTCTGCTTAGGTCCTCAGTTAAGTCCACCGAATAAAAAAAACATAATTCTCAGCTTTTAGGTTGTGCATTATTTTTCAGTCAACACTACCAATCTTTCAAATTCATTCCAATCTTACAGCAACGGTGAACAGGGGAAGAAAAAAGAAAGAAACAGTTCCCTCTCAAATAATTTTTGTGGATATTATAACTCCGACACTAAAAATTGTGACAAGAAACACGAGAAATGACAATTTAAGGCCAATCTTACTCACACAAAAATCCAAGCCAAATATTAAGAAGACACATTTAAGAGTTAAAGAAAAATGCTACAGAATGTTCATTTTTACTCATGTCAAGTAGGTTATTTAGACCAACTATGAAGGTGATTAAAAAAAAAAACAAACTAAGGTTACTTGAAAAACCATATTATTTCTAAATGGAAAACAGTGTGCTGAGCATCAAAACCGTGATTTAAGTGAGGACATTTGCTAATCCCAGCAAACAGGGGTATTTTGACAACCTTTGCAGTTGTGGGGCAAAAGTCAAGGATCCAAGCTTAACAAACATGGGGAGTTGGACTGGAGGGGCTCTACTCACTAAGCTAGGATCCCCCTAAATTTATACACCCAGGGAAGGATGAACTAAAATTTAACACCTCATTCCTATCCCCTTTAGAGGATGCCTTGGTGCTGAGCAAAGGAGAAAAAAAATAAAATGAGAAATACCCTTTATTGAGACACTTGGGTCATATGCTAGTTCTCATGTAGATTTAGGTCCAGGAACCTCAAGTCATAAACTTGGTTAAAGATGGTCCTCTAAAATAACTGGAAAAGTGAAAAAAAAAAAAAAGAACTGGAAAAAATGAAATAGTCCCATGACATCTTATCTTCCATTAGCACATAAAAATGACCAAATATAAACGAATGAACATTATCCTGAATTTCATGATTTATAATGTAAAGTTAAAACAGAATGATGCAAAGTAGTATCTTTTACAATTATTCACATAACATAGAAAGAAATTGAGTCCCTCTTAACACCAGAAAAAGGTAAATGTATGAAATGTCATGACAATTGCACAGTGTACATATAATCATATATGTATGTAACTATATATGGGTAAATTTAATTATATACAAATACATAAATATAATTTTCAAACTGTTCAATACGTACATGGAAATACCCAGACTAGCATACTTTGGAAATATTACACAATGACACTCATTTCCAATAATACTTATTACTCAAATGCTTGCAATCTTAATCCACATTATTTCAACAGCATATAAAGTAGTTTATGTAGGCGAACAGAAGAACACGACATAAGCTTTCAACCTGATTATCTGACAATAGAGAATATGCATACAATCTGTTAACCAAAAGGAAAGCAAAACTACTAAAATCCTATTTGTTGCGCATTTGTTTCCTATAAGTATCTCTCATTCACTGAAATTCTACAAATTATTAAATAAATTGAACAAAGGACCAAACTAGTTATATCAGCTGATGGCAGGAATAATAAGCAAGGTCTGTTTAATGGAATAAGATTATTTTAAGATTCACAAGTTTTCAATGTCAGAAAAGGCACATCCAAGATGAAATCAGCTCTCTGAAACTGCATGTGGTAGAGGCAGTTTTCAGAAACTTGGCATTGAAGACTTGAGCCTAAATAGATGAAGAATTACTGGCACATTTACTTTATGGTATATTTTCCTGAAACTCTGTGGATATTATAAAATAAAATCTGGATGGTAATAGAAAATAGAAAAACAGTGGACAGGCAATTGGATTGGAAATGACTCTAAGACCAAAATCATATACAATATACATTTTAACGAATTATCTGTCAAAATCAGTGGAGGCAAAGTCATAGAAGTTAATGATGATTCATGAACTTGAAGAGCAAACAGTCAAGAAAACACATTTGAAGAAGTATATGGTACAAGAAAAAACAAAGTGCAACCATAAAAGGATGCACACGATGGTTAAACTGTGTTACGTTATTTATCTGAATGCTCACATGCTCTTTAAAATGAGTAACTGCTATAATGGTTATTGATAACACCAGAAATAAAGAACATCCAATATTTCCTTAGGCAATATGGCCTAAGTTTTAAATTATAGCTGCAAATACTTCAATACTTCTCCCAAGGAAAGTTGTGGTCTGTGTTCCTTCCCCAGGATTCTGGGTGGCCTTAAGATTGTTGTGACGAATAGAGTACAGTGGAAGTGACATCATGGACTTCTAAAGCTAGGACTTAAAAGATCATGCAGCTTACTTATTGCTGGAAACACTCGCTCATGAGCCCTGCACTGTTATGTACTACATCAGACTACCCTGAGACTGACTGCCTGGAAATGTCACATGTGGGGACCTGGATCCTTGGTTCCAGCGAAACCCACACTTCAGCCATCCAAGCCCAGGTCCCAGACACAGGCATGAAGAAGCTGGAAGATGATTCAACTCCCAGGCTTAGAGTCACCCCTTAACCATTCAAGTCATGCCAGCTGAGCCTCAGACATCATGTAACAGAGAAGAGAAACCCTGTTGTTCCCTATCTGAATCCCTGAACCACAGAATCTTTGACCACAAAAAAAAAAAAAGGGATTGTCTTACCCAGTAAGTTTTGTGGTTACTTATTATGCAGTGTTGTATAACCAGAATAGGTAACTATAAATGAAATTAATTTAGGACAATCTATTATTAATAAGAAGATAAAGCATACTTACTGTCTAATGGAACATGATTTGAGTTAAATTATTCAAGGTATAGAATGTATTCCTAGAAATTCCCTGGTAAGCAAGAACAAAATGGGCAGATCAAATAATGGAACACGACGAAAATGGAAAGCATGCACACAAAACAGGATAGACTAACCAAACATTAAATTATTAGTGTTCACATTACTGTTCATATATCAAGAGCCTTTAAAATTCATGATCATCAAGAAATCATGGATGCTATTAAAGTACTTTTCAGAAAAGAAGAAAATATATCAGGAGCTCAAAAATAGCCCATGTCTTAAATAGAAAATTTTCACAATTATTTTCCAAACTGATTCTCACTGTGTGGCTCTAGTCCTTAGAATTCCAGCGTCTTTGCTTGATCTTTCTTGGTTCCCAGATTTTAGATCTGCTTATTTATTTATATTTTGACTACAAGCGTCAGCACTTTGACATTTCTTGGCTTTCCAAGACTTCAGCCTTTATCTCTGTGAGTTCCCTCATCCTTCATTTTCTGGCATAATATAACCCTTGATCCTGGTTTTGGGTTCTCTGACTCTCAGCTGGAGAGATTCCAAATGATGAATTCAACCCCCTCGTAATGTCCAAGAAAACCACTTTTTTTCTCTGACCCCTTCTGCTCCAACCTATTTTTTTTTTTTTCCCCATAGAATTTTGTTGACTCAGCCCTAATCTTTGCTGATTTCAATTTTGGGGGACAGCTGAGAATCCATTGGCGTTCCTAGTTATTTCACAAAATTGACAAATATTCATGAACACACAGTGGTCATGGAAACAACAGAAGAAATACAGTGTGTGATATCTACATTCTTTCTTCTTGCAATAAAAGCACTATCCCTAAGAGAGGGAATCTGGTAAATTAAAGATATATGGAGAATGAAAAAGGCTCCATGATTACCTTACATGGAGGTTTCAGGCAGCAGAATTAGCCGTGAAAAAAAGAAAATAGCCTAATGGTCTCAATTATAGATGTTTGAAGAATACTGAAAAACATCTCACATCTTTAAAGGTGAAGACCGTCATGGTCAACATACTATTGGAGAAGGAATTAAAAGTTGTATTTCAAATATGTAAGTCGGAGGAGATATTTGAGAAGAGAAAAGCATACATTAAGACTAAAATGTTCAACTTTAGAAGACATTAGGACATTGAAATCTAATAAAAAATTACTAATTAACTGCCAAGATATGGACAAGATACCATTGCTGAACCTCAAGAATGAGGACACAGGATCAAGCTAAGGAGTTATATGTAAGAATTTCTGAAGATGCTAACTGAATATATGAAAATTCATAAATAAACTGGATCAAAGGCTCTAAGCCACATAAGAATGAATATTAGTAGTGGTATATCTTACTAGTCTAGGGTTGTTACGAGTTTTGGAAAGAACCATATATCTTTATATAGGTGTTCCTGTGTGTCAATCACTTACTTCGGGTCCAAGGATATGGAAGTGAACAAAACAGACTGAAATCCCTGAAATTTAATACGAGTTTTTATTTTAGTGCAGGGAGATAGACAATAAGCGAATAAAGAACACACTATATTAGGAGAGATAAGAGTTTCAGACAAAAAATAATTAAACAGACAGAGGAAAGGGAATAGGGAGTAGAGGGGTGGGTGGGAGGAGTTGTTTCCACTTTAAACAGGACAGTCAGGGAGAGCCTCAGCAACAAGGTGACATTTGGGCAAATACTTGAGGAAGATGTGAAAGGCAGCCATGTGGACAAGCAGAAAAGCATTCCAGGCAGAGGGAACAACAAGCTCAAAGATCCGGGGCAACACTATTCCTATCATGCTAGAAGAGTGTAGTTGAAGCAGAGACAATGAGGGGAAATTAGGGGTGGGTCACAGAGGTTTCAAGGACCTCTTAGGCAGAGCTTCAAATACTGTTTCAAGGATCATGACTTCTTCAGTGGTAAAACGAGAAGCACTGAAGGTTGTGAAGAGAGGGTGACAAGATCTGGCTTGCATTTTAGAAGGATGATTCTGACCATTGTCTTTGCTGCAGGGGAGCAAAGGCAGAAGTGGGGAGACCACCTTAAAGATTACTGCAATAGCCAACATGAGCGTGTGTTGGCTGAGGACAATGGAGTAGCAGATTTTGCACACATTTTTTTAAGGTAGAGCTAACAGGATTTACTGACGGATTGAAGCTGAAGAGAAAGAAGGGAGTCAAGGATAACTCCAAGGTTTTTGTTCTGAGCAATGAGAAGAATAGTGTTGTCGTTTATAAAGATGAGGGAGAATTAAATAGAAACAGGATTATGGGGAAATATCAAAAGCTTTGTTTGGGGTGATTTGGGATGCCTATTAGACATTAATGTGAGATGTAGAAAATCCAGATGAGTATTGAGTTTGGTCAGGGGTAACTAATGTATAAATTCTCAAAGATTAAGTAAGTTATGTACATGAGGTTTGGAGCCAAATATAAGACAATTACTTGTGAGCAAGAAGTGTCCTACGGCCTTAAGATCCCTTTAGGGTATACCTGGTGCCCAAACACAATACTTCTGCAGGCCAGTTTTGACTTCTGAGTTCAGTCTCATCAATCAAAGAATAAATAAGCTTTAACAAAGGAGACAGTTCTGTACATTTTTATGTAGGGAGTACATGAATGGCCTTTCAGAGATGAATGCTCAAGGTAATTCCAAAAAAGTCTGGGAATGTTTTTGAGCGATGGAAACACTATTAGAATAACGATATAGCTTTTTAAAACTATTTGAGAAGAATATTTCATTTCGATTAATAAAGTTTGCTTGTCTTTTTGTTGGGAGAAAAGGGCTTTTTATAGTCACTCTTATGTGCATTAAAGTCCCACATTGACGGACACACATTCATCATCCACCCTTTATGTTAATTAAAATTGATGCCATAAATTAATCACAAATGAAAACTATAGGTTTTACAAACATTAGTCAAATTGTGTTAAAACTGAAAAGATGTTCAACATCGCTAATTATTAGAGAAATGCAAATCAAAACTACAATGAGATACCATCTTATAGCAGTCAGAATGGCTATCATCAAAAAATCCACAAACAATAAATGCGGGAGAGGGTGTGGAGAGAAGGGAACCCTCCTACACTGTTGCTGGGAATATAAATTGGTACAGCCACTGTGGAGAACAGGATGTAGGTTCCTTAAAAAACTAAAAATAGAGCTACCATATGATCCTGCAATCCCATTCCTGGGCATATATCCATAGAAAAACATGGTCTGAAAGGATACATGCACCCCAATGTTCATTGCAACACTGTTTACAATAGCCAAAACCTGGAAGCAACCTAAATGTCCATCCACAGATGAATGGATAAAGAAGATGTGGCACATACACACAATGGAATATTAACTCAGCCATTAAAAAGAATGAAATAATGTCATTTGCAGCAACATGGATGGACCTAGATATGGCCATACTGAGTGAAGGAAGTCAGGCAGAGAAAGATAAATATCATATGATATCTCTTATATGCAGAATCTAAAAAGATACAAATGAACTTACTTACAAAACAGAAACAGACTCACAGACTTAGCTTGGAAAACAAACTTATCGTTACGAAAGGGGAAAGGTGGCGGGAGTGATAAATTGAAAGTATGGGATTGACATAAACAGACTACTATATATAAAATAGATAACCAACAAGGACCTACTGTATAGCACAGGGAACTTTGCTCAATATTATGTAACAACCTAAATGGGAAAAGAATTTGAAAAAGAATAGAAACATGTATATGTGTAACTGAATCACTCTGCTATACACCTAAAACTAACACAACATTATTAATCACCTATACTCCACTAAAAAATAAAAAGTTCACACAATAAAAAACTCCCCTCAAAAACAATTACAAAAAACTTGGCTGTAACCTACTCTTCAGTCATCCTTACTCAATGAGTACAGTGAGGGTTTGCTACACAGGAGGAACTTAAGGGTGATATATTGCTGGCAATGTGGGGGAAAAAAATACACATCTGTTTGACGGGCAAAGGTTTATTTACGAGAAGAGGAAAATACTAGTACCACCAAAAACTGAGGTTTGTTTCAAAAAAAGTACGTTAGAAGTTTTCACAAATACATATTTTTATGGCAATAAGACCTATTTACTGGAAAAGTAGCAAAAAAGGCATTTACTTGAAAACCAAGATTTTATTTTGGGGAAAATGCTATTTCTCAAGTTATATTTACCCCTAGTGTCTTCATTTCCTAGTTTTTAAGCAATAATGTTTTGTGAAAGTTTTTAGTATCTAATTTATTACATAAATCACACTGAAGCCTTTTCAAAGAAATAACCATTAAAGTGCTATATGTTATTTTTGTTATTGTGTATAAAGTTTGGAATAGACGCGGACACAACTGCAGCTGTAAATCTGCTTTATGTTTTTCATTCTCAATAACATTTACACAGCAGGCAACTGGTTAAGTATCTCTCAGGGGTCTTTAAAATGAAAGTAGAAGCTTTATTAACTCATTTTCCACTGTTCTGACTGAAAAACCATATCCTGAAATTCAGCAAGTACTTAACAGTATGAACCTCTAAAATGAGAAAATTACAACAAAAAAGTATCCATGGGATGGTCAGTATGAGGGAAACTGATTGGAATTCGGATAAACAAGATTTGTGCCCAGAAGTAAATAATGATACGGATAAGGTAAAGCTTTTTGATCCATTTAGTCAACAGGTGCTAATTAAGGAACAGAAGATAAAGAAAAAACATCATCTAGAATCACTAAGCTGGAAGAAGAAAGGTCAAGAAATGATTAAATGTTACTTCTCTCAGTGGTGATTGCTGCTGGTTCTAGGATCAAAAGATTCCATCACCAGAGATATCTGACACTGCTGAGACCTCCCATGAGCAGGAGAAACAGCCTCCCAGGAATGAAGGAAATGCTTTCTGACAGTTTGCTCTAAAGTGATAAGGAAGACTCCCTAAATGTTAGGGAAAGGGTTCTGGCACTACAGCTGAGCTCAGTTTTTCAGGACCCAATCCAGATGCAGGAACACAGAAGACAAAGATGTCAAGATGTGGGAAATAAAGTTTCATGATGATGAGCAAGGTGTGTAGTCAGACCACAAGTTCACTTACCAGCTCTCCAAGAGGTAGCTGGGTAACAATGGGGGAAGATACAGAAGAGATGATGATACAACCTGCCTCATAGGATTTTTGTGAGGATTTATGGAACCATCCCACAGAAATAATGGAAGAGGATATTAGCTACTGTAGTCATTGAAAGTAGCAGATTTTGATGACTATGTTACAATTGGAAAGATGCAGATCTACATCTGAATGAAAGACAAGGATATAATTTCAAATGATATTAGGTGAGCTCCCAGTACAGAAGACATCTCTCAGGACTTCACTGTTAACTAACTGGTGACCATGCAATCTTAGCCTCGTTTCATTTTGCAGTAACTTAAGACACAGCCTTAAATGAGGGAGAGTTGCACTAAACTTGAATGAGGAAAATGAAATAAAGGTAACTTCTACTTCATTAAAATACCAATTTCAAATTTGGAAATTATATTCCCCTTCATGAAAAAGCATTCATGAATTGCTCATGTGCATATTATACAAATGCACAAAGTGTTTCTTCATTAAACAATAATTTCTTTTAATTCTACTATGAATATGACACTTGATTAGACTACAATGTCAGTTGTTTTCTCTAAAAGCTTCAGTAGGTGGTAGATGAGAAAAAACTTTCCTAAAACGACAAAATGTTAACTATAAAATGCTAAGTGCTGTAACAGAATTATGTTTATAGGATGCAACTTCATATTAGGGACTGCTATATAGAGCACTTCAAAAGGACCAAAGGTTGAGGCTTAAAGAACTCAGGCCTATCAGTAAAGTTTAAGTAAATATCAGTCATAGGCTCATATTTTCATCTATTAAGTTGTGCAAAGTAAACGACTGCATGCATTACTATTATTTAGCATGCTACTAACAATCATATTACTTACTTATCTACTGTCTAAATTATAAGATTTTTTTTCCATATGGGAAAACATACTTTTGCCCTTGAAACAGAATAATTCACTAACAGGCAATATAACAGGCAATGTAACTGAACAATGAGAATTCTACCATAGCCACAGGTCTCATGTTTTTAAGAGGGAAAAACTACACTGAATCAATTAAACTATTTGAATGTGCCAATGTGCCAATACCATAGAGTATAGTACCAATTAGTTATTTACTCATGATACAGTTCATAAGGTCCCTGAACAACTTATAAAAACTCGAGAGCTAGTCTAAAATTTTCTTAAAGCAAAGACCTTTGACTTGACAATGGATAAAATGGAAACAATATTTATTTAATAAGTCATTTAAATACCAAATGTGATTACGATTAGAGGAAGAAAAAACTATCCTAACAACGGCAGTTAATTAAAATTATGACTTAGAAATTAACATTATTAGTCCTGAGGGAAGCCAGATCTTCTGCCTTATCTCAAAAGTGCTTAAGTATACTTGACACAGAGCACAGTGTTATAAATTATTTCCATTTTCGTTATATTATAGTCATTGCAGGCAAAGTAACTGCACACGTGCTAAATTGCCTTTGCATAAAACTAACATATTATAGACATATTTCAAATGTCTTGATTTCTTGGGCCATGACAGGCATGATATTTCTGAGAGCTGAAGAATCTGTGGACAAAATATAATAAATTAATACAAAGCAACAAGTAGACCAGATGGCCTTTGCTGATGTTATTTATTCATTTTTTTAATCAGCTAATTCATTTGAGGCAACACAGTTTGTTATTCATCACCGAAGAATTGGCATATTTTTTATTCAGTGAACACCATGCAATGTCATGACCACTGAAAGACTTTTACCTTAAATCATGTGTTGCCTAATCACTTGCCAATCTGCCCTTAATTTATAGAACTCCTTGTCTTGAGGAATCAGATTTATACAGTCCTTATCTACTTTTTAGATACCACTGAAGATTTAGCTTTGTAGCTTTCGTTTTAATAATTCTTTGTGATAGAATAGTCTCAGGTGTTTGCCTGGAAGTCTAGTGCATCAGTGCAAATTACTGGGTAAATGATTTATAAAAGAGGGGGCAAAAGCATGAGTTTAGAAGCTGATGAATTAAGGTAAACTTGCTTGGCAACTTACAACTTATTAATTAGAGATTTAGACCATAATAAATATATATTTAACACTATTCTCCAGAAAGTTAATTACAGAAATACAAAAGAGCATTGTTCTACATCAGAAATATAGATAACCACTATATATTGCTTTAAAATAATTTGTAATCATCTGAACTTTATAACAGCTGTTATGAAATTCCCAGATTGCTTGAATGACTATTTTTTCCCCTCCCTTCCTTCCTCCTTCCCTTCTTTTCTTTTTCATAAATTGTGCATTGTTTTACGATTATTCTATGTTGGTTATTTTAAAAAGGAATCAGACTTAGTCCACAGTTTAAAGAAGCTCTGGTTTGTGCTTATAATATTTATGAACTATTATAATATATGTAAGATTAATAAATTTAAATATTTTATTTTCCACATCATTGTGGAAATAAATAATTTATTTTCCACATCACCAATCAAGTTTTCAAAGCGTAAAGAGACAAAGCATTGTATGCAAGACCTAATAAATTTTAGGAATATTTTGAAATTTAAAAACAATAACTTGAATCTAACCACATAACTAGGAAAACACTGAAATGAAGAAAAAGGTTTTCATATAGAGTTAGCAGATAACCACTAACTCAAAATATAGATTGCTCAAATGCATTGGTTTAACTGAGTCTACTGATTGATAAAATGTTTCATCCTTTTATGAGAAAAAAATTAATTTATCTTAGATGCTGTAAAATAATTTGGTCCAGGAACACTGACTAAGGACAAGTATTTTCTGCTTTCAATGCAGGGTTGTACAAGTCTGGCTTTTAAAACCAGAATAAAAATGGTACCTAGGTTAAGTCTGATGTCTGAAATACACTGCCTACTCTACTGACTGCACATTTTATATCAATACTATGGTATTGTAAGGCAGCACTGAAGAGAAGAAACAAACGTCCAGTTGTAGAAAAACTTTTTGATTCCACAAATGTCAGGAAAAACAGAATAAATCACACATACAAAGAGATTAAAGAACTAAACAAGAATTCCTATGTATGATATTTTATTTTGATGAACAGAATTTTGCCTTATTAAATCAAGAGTTGAATATTGCTCACTGTTATTAAGGAATTTTGACTAATTTGTGGGAAACAGGGTCTATGGCGTGTATAAAAGTATGTTTATCGGTATTCATGATCCACTTTGAGGAAAATTACATGGCACCACGAATGGAAAGACTTAAATTAATATAACATAAATGAGCCATTTCATCTGTGAATCAGTATGTTCTGCATGCAAAATTTAAAATCCTGCATTATTTTTGCATCAGAAAGGAGATATTAGATGTTGCATTTAAGAATTCTACTCAAGGGGCTTCCCTGGTGGCGCAGTGGTTAAGAATCCACCTGCCAATGCAGGGGACCCGGGTTCGAGCACTAGTCCAGGAAGATCCCACATGCTGGGGAGCAACGAAGCCCATGCTCCACAATTACTGAGCCTGCGCTCTAGAGCCCGTGAGCCACAACTACTGAAGCCCACATGCCACACTACTGAGCCCACACACCTAGAGCCCATGCTCTGCAACAAGAGAAGCCACCCAATGAGAAGCCCGCGCACCGCAACAAAGAGTAGCCCCTGCTCGCCACAACTAGAGAAAGCCCGTGCACAGCAACAAAGATCCTACTGCACCCAAAAATAAATTAAAAATAAATTTAAAAAACAAAACAGGGCTTCCCTGGTGGCGCAGTGGTTGGGAGTCCGCCTGCCGATGCAGGGGACATGGGTTCGTGCCCCGGTCTGGGAGGATCCCACATGCCGCGGAGCGGCTGGGCCCGTGGGCCATGGCCGCTGAGCCTGCGCTTCCGGAGCCTGTGCTCCGCGACAGGAGAGGCCACAACAGTGAGAGGCCCGCGTACAAAAAAAAAAAAAAAAAAAAAAAAAAAAAAAAAAACAAACGAAAAAAAAACACCAAATACAAACACAAGCTTGGAAACATGTCTGACATTAAACTGGGTGGTGGGTGCAAAATCAGATAACATATGTGAAACATATTACCCTGAAAAGGATAAAAATCAGCACGAATGTAGTATCACATTATCATCATTGACGGGAAATAAGAGATCGTGAACAAATGTTTCCACACCCCACACTCCTTTATAGATGTATTAGTTATTTTTGTTCAAACAAAACTCAAAGAGACAAGTCCTTAAATTACATAAAATATTGATAAAAACCTTGTCAGTTACCAAGTATTATGCGTTTAATTATCATAACTTATATTCTGCTTTCAATGCATATAATCCAACTTTATGTAACCCAACGCTTAGGATGAATAAAAGTTTCTTATCCTTAAATGTGATGTGATATTGTGTGTGTGTGTGTGAGTCTAGATCAGGGTCTGGTTGGGTTTGGGAGGGGTGGGGGGCTGCTTATTTACAAAGTAAACATTCACCAGAGGATGCCAATCAAGAACCACTAGCTAGTCTTAGAACAGGTTCACACTGCTAGTTAAATGCAGGTCACGTCAGATATTTTCTGATTCTGAAAACTCATGCTCCTAAACACTAAGTATGCTGTATCAACTTCAATACGTGCAGCTCTGAAAGATGCTCATGAGCGTTAACTATACTGCAGTTAAAAACAAAAAGGAAAAAAGTTCATGAGAAATTCATCCAACTTTTCAGACAACTTCATTTTTAATCCATCCATTCATTCCATGGACATTTTCTGCATGACTGCCACAGAGCAGATATTCTCCCTGAATAGTAGAGTGGCAATATATATATATATATGATGCTGGAAAAGACAGGCATGTCTGCAGTTAGTCTGGAGTAGTATTACATGTGTTAACAGAAATATGAACAAATTCTTACACAAACATAAAGGAAGGAGCATCTAACAGTGGAGGTTCAGAGGAGCAGTGGAGAGAAAGGTCTTGTGGAAGCAGGACACTGAACCTCAGGAGATAACTGGGAGGTCATTCCAGACAGAGAAGACAGTATTTGTAAAAGAGCAGGAAAAGAGGGTGATTACTTTGATACAGCAGGACCACTGAAAATATGAAGGGAGGTTTGGAAAATGAGTGTGAAATTATAGGAGCTTAAACTTTACCCAGATTTAAGTATCAATATTTGAAATGAAATGAGCAATTACCATTGTTTTTTTACAAGGCCAGAATCTGTGAAGTGTTTCAGTGACATAATAGTTGGCCTTCAGAGGAAACTTTAATGGCTGGAAGTTGACAAAAAGCTTCAAACTCTGCAAATATGG
Organism: Tursiops truncatus; assembly: GCF_011762595.2. Classification (NCBI taxonomy): domain Eukaryota; kingdom Metazoa; phylum Chordata; class Mammalia; order Artiodactyla; family Delphinidae; genus Tursiops; species Tursiops truncatus. Next base: position 96,947,595 of record NC_047042.1, on the reverse strand, counting down.
AAGATATTATGGGCAAGGAGTCCCACGTACTTGCCCACCAAGATGGGCTGCTCAGTCAGAGAGAATGTCACACTGTCTTTAAGCCTAGGTGACGGCTGAGACAGTGGGGTTATGTGGTTGAAGAGTATCCTACAGAACAGGAAATCTAAAACCACTGAGAATCATCTACAAGGTTAATCTGCATGATTGAAGTTCTGGGGGTTATGTGTGTGTGTGTGTGTGTGTGTGTGTGTGTGTGGTTCAGAAGTGTGACATCTTACATAAGTAACACATATTTGTCCTAAAATATTGTTCCTTTTCAGTATGTTGGATAAGACAGGCTTGCTGTGCATGGGGGGCACCAGTGAGCAGATATTCCCAAACTTAGAGGTAAGGGAAGCTGCCCTCTGACAGGTAACACATGGGGCATACAGAATTGCTTTCTATACTTTCACGTAAAAGCTATTACTGGATAGTTGCTTTATCTGTGACAAAAATACATGCCAGGAAAAGATCTATCAGCAAAAGGGAAACAGAAGGAGGATAGTCAGAGGGAAACCTCAACTGAGGATGCTGCAGCACCAGTGGTGAGAAGATTGGCTGGACCTGGAAATCTAGCATCTAGATGCTCATTAAGTGCAAGGACATTTCATCTGAAGGGAAGAGTAAGGGCTTTGCAACAGTGGCCTGAGTTCAAATGTCAGCCCTGCCACATACTATGGGCTCTGGCCAGTTCACAGGACCTCTCTTAGATATTAAGATGAGCAGAATTATTTTAAGGATATGCAAAAATGTAAGTACCTTTTCAGACTTTACCATGCATGGATGAAAATGATTCCAACATTATTCATATCAGTGAGCACTAATTTGGTTTCCCAAGTAGATAAACAGAAAAAGGAGATGCCTTTGAAAGGGTATTATCATGTCATAAATGAAAAGAAATACTTTGAAGCATGAACTAATGAACTGGTTTTTCAGTTTCATGCATCAGTCTCATATGAATTCACTTGGTAAGAGAGTGACATCAGGAAAGTTCTTACCTCTAAATAGACAGTAAAGTCCTGCTTCAGGGCCTGAGTGTCTGAAGACCTCTAAAGCACAAAGTATTCATCAAGGCAATTCCTCTTTAGCCACCCAGATGACCTGGCTGGATAAATTCACTACCCAACTTCATAAAAACTATGGAACAGTCAGGTCCAAATAAAGACAAAAAAGGAAGCTACTGATTTATCTGGAAAACTTTCGTGAAGAAACAAATGTACTAAAAAGTCACTGGATTTTGGATATAAAATGCTTTCTCTAATCTTACTGCTCAGCATTCCAAAGTTTAAAAATAACTTACAAAATATAAGACATGAGTAACATTTGCAAATCAAGCCACATTCTTTGCACCTACTGTGTGATTTTTAAAAAATACTTAAAACTTGTAAATTAGCCAATTAAATGATGGTTATTAATTTGTAAAGGAAAAAAAAACCTCCTGCTTTGATAAAATTCAGCTAGCTTTCTGGATGCACAGAAAGCTTTATCTTATTTTTAATGATAATAATTACTGATTTAAATGCAAATTCATAATTGGTCAAGGTAGGCTATTCATTGATAATAAAATTATGTTTATGAAGCACTTTGTATTTCTTCGCGGGGGGACCGTTTAATATATATTTGCCACTTAACAGTGCCTTAGTTTATTATTAATTTTTAATTAAACAAGTTGTCCATGAAAAAGAATTCAAACAATACAGAAGCAGGAAAGGCAAAAATGATCATGCCCCTCCACTCTCACTTTCCTCTTCAGAGATCCCCATCCACAGTTTGGTGTGCATCCTTTCACACTTTCTATAAATCTACATGCAGACACACACCAGCAAACACTAATGATCAGAATATTTGGTCCTTATTTAATGAAAAGGGAATTTTATGGAGTCGTTTTTTATTTTCTCTCCTTTAACCTGAAAGCCTAATTTAAAATGTGGATTAATATGAAACAAGTCTCTATTGGGATGCTTTAGTTATTCTTTATAAGATTTTCAGTTTAAGTTAGATTTTTAAAATCCGAGTATTAAAAATTTGAAAAGAAGTATGCTCATCTAATAGGCTTTAGTAATACACTACTTCAATTCTAACAGCTAGCTGTATGATAGAACCACCTCTCTGACTTATTAACAATGGAGAGGGCATTGACTTAACAATGAAATAAAGAGCACTCTTTCTTCTTATGTTCTACAGCTGGTTTTAAAAAAATAAATAACAAACAAGCAGAGTGAAATGTCCCTGCTTTTGAAAGGTGACTAAGATCATCACCCTAATCTTATTTGATTTTGTGTACTTTTTACGTTGGGGAAAAGAAATATACACTGAAAATGTCAAGTTGAGAATTCCCTCTGCATAGAAATCACACTGGAGTTGATTTTAAGATTGGCTCCTGCAATGTGCTGGGAAATTCCAAACTAGTCTAGTAGCTAAATATCTTGTTTTAGAGATGAGATCATAACACTTCTATCTAGTGAGCATCTGTGAGCCAGCATCTTGTAATTTGAAAATCACAGGAAAATGGCAGCCATCTATTCCAGCAGTACACATTATGCACACCCAATAAGATAGTGATGGATGGGATTACAGGGGTATATGTACCTGAAGGTAAAGCACTCGATATCCAGATTTTGTAACCTGTTGGGGCCCAGGGCAGGCTGCTCCAAAATATGCCTCAGTTGGCATACTGATTATTTTGAATTAAAGTTACTTAAGAAATGTCCAGTGCAAGAGGAACACTTTGACCCTCCTCGCTGTCTCCCTGAAAGCAGGAAATAAATCTTCACTGTGAAAGATCGCTCCCTATACCAGGAAGTGGAAAGACATCCTTATCACCAGAGACAGGAAATCCAGGGCTAAGAAGCCTGTATAAACAAATCTTGTTACTTCTTTACTAATTTACTACCCAAGCCCAAACTTTCTTTAAATTCCTTACTAATTAAACACCCAAACCTAATGCTGCCCTGTCAATTCTTCTCAAATTTATTGTTTCTTTGTCTCAAAAGTTTAAAAGCTGCCTGCTTTGGCTGCTCCTTAGGTTCTGTTTCTATGAGACCTCTGTGCATGATTGAAATTTCTTTTTCTATTAATCTATTCTGTCAATTTTATTACCAGTCCAGCCACAAGAACTCAAGATGGGTAGAGAGGGAAATCTCCCTCTTCCTGACAAGCCTATTCCTTATTTCCAGGGTAAAAGTAAAACCACAAACCAAATATTAACCAGTGAGAAGCACTGACCTGCTCTCTCAAATGTTATTAGCCAAGGTCAGTCCTCTTGATGGGTAGACCTAGAATTTGCATTGATAAGGTCAAGTCAAGGAGTCAATTATTTAGATAGTCTTATTGATGAGCAGGGTTATTTTTCTTTAATTCCAGTGACCAAACTGATCCTAATTGGAGCCACCTGCCATCCTTTGAATACTACAAATAAGTCTGAAAATGCAATAACCAAGTTCATTCTGAAGATGATGGTGGGTTAGAATATGGATTTTACTTGAGATAAGAATTTATGACTGGAATATGAAGGAACTGCAATAGAGACTATGTGATATTTTGTGATAATTTGTAAACAGACCTTAGAGTCTTTTTATGGATAGGACTTAGTTTTTGAAGGAGGTCTCAGTTAAAATATTGGTCCCCCCCAAATTTTTACATTGTGCCCCTTAACTCAGAAAATCACTACTATCCATTTATTTTTATTTGTAAGTTAAATTATATAATACTATACACATACATATAAAGACAAAACTAGAAATTTTATACAAATAAAAGTTTTAATATTTTATTACCATTTCTCCAATTGATTATCTTGTCTCTATCCCAGGTATACAATACTACTTAGGAAAATAAGGAGGAAAAAACCCCAACATGGCTGATAATAGCACCTGATCTAGCATTTGATTACAAAATTTTACCAATTTCATAGTTGAATTAAGAGGGAAATTCCATAGTTTGTTCCATAGAATGTTGTGCCCTTCTCCATAGTTCTGGAGAATGGTGGGTGCACTTAATCAAGAGACAACTAATACCCGGGTTCCAGCACTGAGGGAGCACAGACTCACAGTTGAACGGTGGAGAAGGGACTGAACTAGAAATTTAGTACCCTAAATTCTGATCCTAGCTTTGCCACTAACTAGTTCTATGATTTCAGCAAGAGATTTCTTCTCCACAAGCCTTTATTTTCTTACAGATCAAGGAACTATTTACTACAGGGGCTCTGAGCTCCCTTCCACCTGTAAATTCTGCAGGAAAGCATTAACTGTCAACTTTCATCAGCAGGTGATGGTAAAATAATTTCTCTGAGTATTTTTACCCATATACTGAAGGAGAGACAGAGTTCAGCAAATTAAACCAAACACTAAGAACCCTAAGGCTCTGTGAGGAAATGGACTCTTGTTTCCTGTTTAAATTCATTTTCATATACTGGTGCTTGAATAAGGTCCCTTTTGGAACATCTTGTGCTAGACATGCTGCTGCATCTATGTGAGCAACAAGTATAAAGTAAATTAAGCAGCAAGCCTCTAAGATTTGGAAATGTGATCAAAATCCAATGGGGATATGACCTTCCTAAAACAAAACCCTTGATTTTACTTATAAATAATATACAGCAAAATTATCAAATAATTATTAAAATCACCTAAAGTTCAAGAGCTAACATATCTGTCTCCTGAACTTATTTTCATTCAACAAAAGTCATATCAGATAAACTCAGGTTGTTCCTAATTCTCAACATTTCTATATTCTCACTGATTGTAAATGCGAGATGAAAATGTGGGACCTCCCCTCCCGAGAGAGTGTGCAGCCTGCCACTGCCAGGGTCCCGAGATCGAGCGACAACTTCCCCAGGAGAAAGCACGGCGCGCCTCAGGCTGGTGCAACGTCATGCCAGCCTCTGCCGCCGCAGGCTCCGTACCCCTCCCTCCCCCGGGCCTGAGTGAGCCAGAGCTCCTGAATCAGCTGTTCCTTTAACCCCGTCCTGTCTCAGCAGAGAACAGCCGCCCTCCGGCGACCTACACGCAGAGGCATGGCCAAATCCAAAGCTGAGCCCCAGAAGCTGTGCGAACAAAGAAGAGAAAGGGAAATCTCTCCCAGCAGCCTCAGAAGCAGCGGATTAAAGCTCCACAATCAACTTGATGTACCCTGCATCTGTGGAATACAGGAAGAGACAATGAATCATCCCAAATTGAGGAGGTGGACTTTGAGAGCAAGATTTATGATTATTTCCCCTTTTCCTTTTTTTGTGAGTGTGCATGTATATGCTTCTGTGTGAGATTTTGTCTGTATAGCTTTGCTTCCACCATTTGTCCTAGGGTTGTATCCGTCCATTGTTTTTTTCTTTTTTTTTTACTTTTTAAAATTTTTTTCTTAATAATTATTTTTTATTTTAATAACTTTATTTTATTTTATCTTACTTTATATTATTTTAACCTCTTTCTTTCTTTCTTTCTTTCTTTCTTTCTATTTTTTCTCCCTTTTATTCTGACCCATGTGGATGAAAGGCTCTTGGTGCTCCAGCCAGGAGTGAGTGCTGTGCCTCAGAGGTGGGAAGGCCAACTTCAGGACACTGGTGCACAAGAGACCTCCCAGCTCCACGTAAAATCAAACAGCGAAAATCTCCCAGAGATCTCCATCTCAACACCAACACCCAGCTTCACTCAACGACCAGCAAGCTACAGTGCTGGACACCTATGCCAAACTAGCAAGACAGGAACACAGCCTAAAATCATAGTAAGTCCACAGACACCCCAAAACACACCACCAGACGTGGACCTGCCCACCAGAAAGACAAGATCCAGCCTCATCCACCAGAACACAGGCACTAGTCCCCTCCAACAGGAAGCCTACACAACCCACTGAACCAACCTTAGCCACTGGGGACAGACACCAAGAACAACAGGAACTACGAACCTGCAGCCTGTGAAAAGGAGACCCCAAGCACAGTACCAAAAGCAAAATGAGAAGACAGAAAAACACAAAGCAGATGAAGGAGCAAGATAAAAACCCATCAGACCTAACAAATGGAGAGGAAATAGGCAGTCTACCTGAAAAAGAATTCAGAATAATGATAGTAAAGATGATCCAAAATCTTGGAAATAGAATAGACAAAATGCAAGAAACATTTCACAAGGACCTACAAGAACTAAAGATGAAACAAACAATGATGAACAACACAATAAATGAAATTAAAAATACTCTAGGAGGGATCAATAGCAGAATAACTGAGGCAGAAGAACGGATAAGTGACCTGGAATATAAAATAGTGGAAATAACTACTGCAGAGCAGAACAAAGAAAAAAGAATGAAAAGAACTGAGGACAGTCTCAGAGACCTCTGGAACAACATTAAACACACCAACATTTGAATTATAGGGGTCCCAGAAGAAGAAGAGAAAAAGAAAGGGACTGAGAAAATATTTGAAGAGATTACAGGTGGAAGCTTCCCTAATACGGGAAAGGAAATAGTTAATCAAGTCCAGGAAGCACAGAGAGTCCCATACAGGATAAATCCAAGGAGAAACATGCCAAGACACATATTAATCAAACTGTCAAAAATTAAATACAAAGAAAACATATTAAAAGCAGCATGGGAAAAATAACACACAAGGGAATCCCCATAAGGTTAACAGCTGATCTTTCAGCAGAAACTCTGCAAGCCAGAAGGGAGTGGCAGGACATATTTAAAGTGATGAAAGAGAAAAACCTACAACCAAGGTTACTCTACCCAGCAAGGATCTCATTCAGATTTGATGGAGAAATTAAAACCTTTACAAACAAGCAAAAGCTGAGAGAGTTCAGCACCACCAAATAAGCTTTACAACAAATGCTAAAGGAACTTCTCTAGGCAAGAAACACAAGAGAAGGAAAAGACCTACAATAACAAACCCAAAACAATTAAGAAAATGGGATTAGGAACATATATATCGATAATTACCTTAAATGTAAATGGATTAAATGCTCCCATCAAAAGACACAGACTGGCTGAATGGATACAAAAACAGGACCGGTGTATATGCTGTCTACAAGAGATCCACTTCGGACCTAGGGACCGAAGACTGAAAGTGAGGGGATAGAAAAAGATATTCCATGCAAATGGAAATCAAAAGAAAGCTGGAGTAGCAATTCTCTTATCAGACAAAATCGACTTTAAAATAAAGACTATTACAAGAGACAAAGAAGGATACTACAAAATGATCAAGGGATTGATCCAAGAAGAAGATATAACAATTGTAAATATTTATGCACCCAACACAGGAGCACCTAAATACATAAGGCAAATACTAACAGCCATAAAAGAGGAAATTGACAGTGACACAATCATAGTAGGGGACGTTAACACCCCACTTTCACCAACAGACAGATCATCCAAAATGAAAATAAATAAGGAAACACAAGCTTTAAATGATACATTAAACAAGATGGACTTAATTGATATTTATAGGACATTCCATCCAAAAACAACAGAATACACATTTTTCTCAAGTGCTCATGGAACACTCTCCAGGACAGATCATATCCTGGGGGTCACAAATCAAGCCTTAGTAAATTTAGGAAAATTGAAATCGTATCAAGTACCTTTTCTACCTCAATGCTATGAGACTAGATATCAATTACAGGAAAAGATCTGTAAAAAATACTAACACATGGAGGCTAAACAATACACTACTTAATAACGAAGTCATCACTGAAGAAATCAAAGAGGAAATCAAAAAATACCTAGAAACAAATGACAAAAAGGACATGACGACCCAAACTCTATGGAATGCAGCAAAAGCAGTTCTAAGACGGAAGTTTATAGCAATACAATCCTACCTTAAGAAACAGGAAACATCTCATATAAAAAACCTAACCTTGCACCTAAAGCAAATAGAGAAAGAAGAACAAAAACCCCCCAAAGTTAGCAGAAGGAAAGAAATCATAAAGATCAGATCAGAAATAAATGAAAAAGAAATGAAGGGGGCTTCCTGGTGGCGCAGTGGTTGGGAGTCCGCCTGCCGATGCAGGGGACGCGGGTTTGTGCCCCGGTCTGGGAGGATCCCACATGCTGCAGAGCAGCTGGGCCCATGAGCCATGGCCACTGAGCCTGCACATCTGGAGCCTGTGATCCGCAACAGGAGAGGCCACAACAGTGAGAGGCCCGCGTACCACAAAAAAAAAAGAAAAGAAAAGAAATGAAGGAAACGATAGCAAAGATCAATAAAACTAAAAGCTGGTTCTTTGAGAAGATAAACAAAATTGATAAACCATTAGCCAGCCTCATCAAGAAAAACAGGGAGAAGACTCAAATCAATAGAATTAGAAATGAAAAAGGAGAAGTAACAACTGACACTGCAGAAATACAAAGGATCATGAGAGAGTAATACAAGCAAATATATGCCAATAAAATGGACAACCTGAAAGAAATGGACAAATTCTTAGAAACGTGCAACCTGCCGAGACTGAACCAGGAAGAAATAGAAAATATGAACAGACCAATCACAAGCTCTGAAATTGAAACTGTGATTAAAAATCTTCCAAAAAACAAAAGCCCAGGACCAGATGGCTTCACAGGTGAATTCTATCAAACATTTAGAGAAGAGCTAACACCTATCCTTCTCAAACTCTTCCAAAATATAGCAGAGGGAGGAACACTCCCAAACTCATTCTACGAGGTCACCATCACCCTGATACCAAAACCAGACAACGATGCCAAAAAGAAAGAAACCTACAGGCCAATAACACTGAATGAACATAGATGCAAAAATCCTCAACAAAATACTAGCAAACAGAATCCAACAGCACATTATAAGGATCATACACCATAATCAAGTGGGGTTTATGCCAGGAATGCAAGGATTCTTCAATATACGCAAATAAATCAACGTGATACACCATATTAACAAATTGAAGGAGCAAAACCATATCATCATCTCAATACATGCAAAGAAAGCTTTCGACAAAATTCAACACCCACTTATGATAAAAACCCTGCAGAAAGCAGGCATAGAGGGAACTTTCCTCAACATAATAAAGACCATATATGAAAAACCTAGAGCCAACATTGTCCTCAATGGTGAAAAACTGAAACCATTTCCACTAAGGTCAGAAACAAGACAAAGTTGCCCACTCTCACCACTATTATTCAACATAGTTTTTGAAGTTTTAGCCACAGCAATCAGAGAAGAAAAAGAAATAAAAGGAATCCAAACTGGAAAAGAAGAAGTAAAGCTGTCACTGTTTGCAGATGACATGCTACTATACATAGAGAATCCTAAAGATGCTACCAGAAAACTACTAGAGGTAGTCAATGAATTTGCTAAAGTAGCAGGATACAAAATTTATGCAAAGAAATCTCTGGCATTTCTCTGCAATAATGATGAAAAATCTGAAAGTGAAATTAAGAAAACACTCCCATTTACCACTGCAACAAAAAGAATAAAATATCTAGGAATAAACCTACCTAAGGGGACCAAAGACCTGTATGCAGAAAATTATAAGACACTGATGAAAGAAATTAAAGATGATACAAATAGATGGAGAGATATACCATGTTCTTGGATTGGAAGAGTCAACATTGTGAAAATCACTCTACTACCCAAAGCAATCTACAGATTGAACACAATCCCTATCGAACTACCACTGGCAGTTTTCACAGAACTAGAACAAAAAATTTCACAATTTGTATGGAAACACAAAAGACCCTGAAGAGCCAAAGTAGTCTTGAGAACGAAAAACAGAGCTCGAGGAATCAGGCTCCCTGACTTCAGACTATACTACAAAGCTACAGTAATCAAGACAGTATGGTACTGGCACAAAAACAGAAATATAGATCAATGTAACAGGATAGACAGCCCAGAGATAAACCCACGCACATATGGTCACCTCATCTTTGATAAAGGAGGCAAGAATATACAGTGGAGAAAAGACAGCCTCTTCAATATGTGGTGCTGGGAAAGCTGGACAGGTACATGTAAAAGTATGAAATTGGAACACTCCCTAACACCATACATAAAAACAAACTCAAAATGGATTAAAGACCTAAATGTACGGCCAGACACTATCAAACTCTTAGAGGAAAACATAGACAGACCACTCTATGACATAATCACACCAAGATCCTTTCTGACCCTCCTCCTAGAGTAATGGAAATAAAAGCAAAAATAAACAAATGGGACCTAATGAAACTTAAAATCTTTTGCACAGCAAAGGAAACCATAAACAAAACCAAAAGACAACCCTCAGAATGGGAGAAAATATTTGCAAATGAAGCAACTGACAAAGGATTAATCTACAAAATTTACAAGCCGCTCATGCAGCTCCATAACAAAAAACCAAACAACCCAATCCAAAAATGGGCAGAAGACCTAAACAGACATTTCTCCAAAGAAGATATACAGATTGCCAGCAAACACATGAAAGAATGCTCAACATCGTTAATCATTAGAGAAATGCAAATCAAAACTACAATGAGATATCATCTCACACTGGTCAGAATGGCCATCATCAAAAAATCTAGAAACAATAAATGTTGGAGGGTGTGGAGAAAAGGGAACACTCTTGCACTGTTGGTGGGAATGTTAATTGATACAGCCACTATGGAGAACAGTATGGAGGTTCCTTTAAAAACTACAGATAGAACTACCATATGACCCAGCAATCCCACTACTGGACATATACCCTGAGAAAACCGTAATTCAAGAAGAGTCATGTACCAAAATTTTCATTGCAGCTCTATTTACAATAGCCAGGACATGGAAGCAACCTAAGTGTCCATCAACAGATGAATGGATAAAGAAGATGGGGTACATATATACAATGGAATATTACTCAGCCATAAAAAGAAACGAAATTGAGTTATTTGTAGTGAGGTGGATGGACCTAGAGTCTGTCATACAGAGTGAAGTAAGTCAGAAAGAGAAAAACAAATACCGTATGCTAACACATATATATGGAATCTAAAGAAAAAAAGAAATAAAAGGTCATGAAGAACGCAGGGGTAAGATGGGAATAAAGACACAGACCTACTAGAGAATGGACTTGAGGTTACGGGGAGGGGGAAGGTTAAGCTGTGACAAAGTGAGACAGTGGCCTGGACATATATACACTACCAAACGTAAAACAGCTAGCGGGAAGCAGCCGCACAGCACAGGGAGATCAGTTCATTGGTTTGTGACCACCTAGAGGGGTGGGATAGGGAGGGTGGGAGGGAGGGAGACGCAAGAGGGAGAAGATATGGGAACATGTGTGTATGTGTGGCTGATTCACTTTGTTGTGAAGCGGAAGCTGGCACACCATTGTGGAGCAATTATACTCCAATAATGATGTTAAAAAATAAAAAGAAAAAAGAAGAAAATGTGGGAAAAACGTCCCAGGAACAGATTCTCCCCACAATAACATATTTAATTACTCAGTACCTCTCATTGGTCCACACTGCAGCCATCTCACACTGCTGCTTGTTCTTCACTTCCATGCTTTCTGACTGGTATAATGCGATACAGCTGCAAAATTTTATTTTTTTCCATGTCACATTTGTACAGCAATGACCTTTAGATACCAAATGTTAAGTTCCACGTTGGGAACAATAAGATTTAATTTAATAATATGGAAGTAGAGTAATGCATCCTGTGAAATCTAAAATATTATGACACAACTGAGATGAGTTTGACTTCAAAGAAAAGTATTACAAAGAAAATGGTACCCTCAGCTAAATAAATAATTTATTTCTATTTTAATTTGATTGCTTTGTTCATAAGATTTCATCAGTCTCTGTTTCACTTTAAATGCTCAGATTAAAGCCTCTCATTGCCATTTGTTCAATCATTTATTTTCTTTGGGGACTCAAGAACTCCTGATGATTTTGTTTTCTCTATGATAGTGGATTCTTTTTTACTTCCATGCTGGAAGCCAAAAGATTAATCCTTTGGAATCTCAACGAATCACCTAATTAGTAACTTACTAAAAATGAAATAAGTTAATTATGTGTAATTTCTTCATAAAGATCAAATGACAGGCAAAGCACTTTCCTAAGGCTAGTCCCTTCATTTGTAGCATTAATGAGAAAAGCAGAAATCAAATAAAGTTTTGATTAGTGCTGATAGCACCACAATACAATAATAGATTTCTAGGTTATTCTATTAGAAGCATCAGCTCAGCATGAGTCCCTTCCTTGTATATTAGTTTTTTAAAAAGTGTCCTACTCCATAATAATATACTCATAAGCCAATTCACTAAAATATATAACTCTCAAGCTAATTAAATTCAACTAATATAAACTGAGTACCTACTAGGTACAAGATAGTATGAATTCCTGCTTCACCACTTACTAGTTCTGTAACCCATACCAAGTCACTTAAATTCTCTAAGCTTCAATTTCCTCAAATGTAGAAAAGGGACCATAACATATGGTACGTCCTAGGATTACTGAGATGATAAAATGAGATAAAATGTGTGCTAGGTATAACAAGTGCTGAAGAAATACTCTCTTTCATTAAATGGTACCCATAGTAAAGGAGGTAGACTTATGTAGTAAAAGCATCCCGCCATCAACACTAACCTGGATGTGAAACAAGTCCTTCCTGGTTTCCACACATACAAACACCTATGGAGCCAAGTATTTCATTTGGTTGGTTAGATTTGCTGGAGAACTAGTGATCACAGTGAAGGGATCACATCATACGGAGGGTTATCTTCTGTCATCTCACTGATCTCCTCAGCTCCCCACTCTGCTGCTCCTTTCCTCCAGGATTACCTTCTGCATTTCCAAATCTAACGGATCAATTCACTTCCAGTCTTGCCTCCAAAGGGATATAACGAAAACCATCAAGATTTTTCAGGAGAAGAAAAGGCCAATCATGTAACAGTTTCCATCTGCTACAGAACGTATTTATGGTTATAAATAACATTTTTTCTTCTTGCTAGTTTATTGTTTCTTTTATTAGAGATGGTAGTAAGAGTCAGAACGCAGTGCACCAACAAATAAATGGCAAGTGAAGAAGGTCAGGCAACAGATATTGAATACTTTTTTTAAAATAGTTTCACCTAGGGGCTTCCCTGGGTTGCGCAGTGGTTAGGAATCCGCCTGCCAATGCAGGCGACACGGGTTTGAGCCCCGGTTCAGGATGATCCCACATGCTGCAGAGCAGCTAGGCCCGTGCGCCACAACTACTGAGCCTGCGCTCTAGAGCCTGCGCACCTAGAGCCGGTGCTCCAAGATGAGAGAAGGCCACCGCAATGAGAGGCCCGTGCATGGCAATGAAGAGTAGCCCCTGCTCACTGCAACTAAAAACAAAGCCCATGCACAGCAACAAAGACCCAGCGCAGCCAAAAATAAATTAAAAAAAAAAAAAGTTTTACCTATTAAGTAATGAAAGAGGCTATTACTGTGAAGGAAGGGCAAGGTCAAGGGATGATTTTCAGTTTATTTGGGGTTTGTTTACTTGTGGAATCAGGGAAACCAGAGCATATTAAAAGACGGAGGGGAAGAAAGAAGCAGATGGATTAATTGAAAGAGACTGTTTGATGTCCCACAAGAGAGAAGAGAGGGGTTTGGACTGAGTCCACATTAGCTTTGAGATGACCAAAGTCAGACATGTCTTTCAGACAGAAGTGAAGATGGGGAGTAGGAATAAAAGAGTAGAAAGTTTAGTAGGGAACCCACTAAACTACTAATTTTAGTAGGAAATTCTAGCATATGGCCCCATTGACACTTTTGGTAGCTTTTGCTTACAGAAAACAATTGAGTCTCATCTTAGATCCAAAGCCCCTTCGATGTGAAGGGTCCTGATTTACCTTTGCCATTCCAGGGATCTGAGAGGCTAAATATCATTATATGTGCTTAGCAGTTGTACCTACACTGTAGTCAACAGACTGCCTATGTTTTACCATTTTCTACTTGCTAAAATTCACCAACTCTTTTATATTTATGGCTTATTTATTGTAGTTAATAAGGAAATATCTGTACAAACGTTTAGAAATAAAGAAGAATGAGGATGGTTATATTAAGCATTTATTTTGAAAACTATACACCATAAAAAATTTAAATGTCTCAATGCTTTTATTTATAATTATATTATAGTTGTTTAGTAATCTATCCAAAGTGAATAAATTTTTTTTTTAATTTAGTAAAATTTACTATTACCTTCAACAATAATTCAGTTCTTTTATTATCAAAAATTGTTAAAAAGGAATCATTTTCTGTGGACAGTTCTCAAGCAAATTCTGTTTAATTACTCCCATCCAATGTCAATTTGCTTAATTTTATTTGATATTTATCTACATAAAAGACATTTTATGAATTTTTTTGTACTTACTCATCATGCATATAATGCCTTTGATTTAGACTTAACCTGTATCCACACAAATAAATATCAAAATATGACTGCATTAAATAGAAATAAAAATCACGAGAGGGCTCACCATCTCATATGCTTGTTTTACCATTACTTCTGAACTAGATATTCAGTCTCATCTTTTCCTTCTGCAGTTGATCTTACACATTAATGTCACTTTAATCTTCTCTCAAGAGCACTTTCCTTCTGCTACACACCCCTTCATACAGTTAAAATCTCTACAATGGAAACTATACTACAGTCAGGCCCTAATATCCTATTTGTGTTTTGGCTAATGTTGCCTCTTCCTCCTTCTTTCTGCTCCTCTCCTTACTTCCTAGATCAGTTCTCCAAAATGTGTTCTGAGGAGCACTAGTGTTCAAAACAGTCCATGGCTTAAAAGTCAAATAAGCTTGGGGAACTCTATCACTTGCACATTCCCGTATTAAATACTGAGGAGTCCTGCAAACAGATAGCTGTATGCTTTAAAGCCAACATCTCCCAAATCTATGCATCCATGGAAACATCTGTGAAAAATCTACCAAAAATTTTTTTTAAACCTAGATTGATCATCAATGTACTAGAATTGTTTTTCTCCTTCAGCTATCTTCTGACTGGGAGGCCCTGCTAAAAGTTTCTGATTGCTGATTGGCAGTGCTGAACTTCTCCAGATGTTAGGCAGGCGTTTGCTGAGTGATCAGTGGAACAGTCCACACTTTTAGAGAACAAACCAGAAGGGGGCTTTTTGTTCTGAAAACTCTGTCCAGTTGGTTGCCATTGTGGATATTTTCATCATAAAAAAGCAATTTACAGAACATTTTCCATTTTGTCCTCTTCTGGATACATTCAAAGGGATTAATTTTCTTAAAATTTGGCACCCAGAATAGAACATAGTATAATAGATACAGTTTAACTAGTGTAGAGAAAAATACAGCTATTGTTTCCCATGGTCTTGACTCTCCTCCATTAATGCAGAATAATATCACCTGAATATTATACTTTAGTAGCATTATCACTCTGTAGATTTATATTTAGCTTGATGTGAATAACAATTTTCTCCTTTCTTATTTGGATTTCCATCCTAACTATTGTCAAAGCCACCTCCCTCATGGTGGACCTTAACAAGGAGGGAGGATCTGAGAAGAGCTTTTCCAAGACATGTCAGTTTCATGAGAACGGCAAAGGCAGATGATTGCTGGGGAACTTTCTGGGATACCGAGGCAGCTGATGAGATCACTTCTAAGCGAGGATGCTCTTGGAAAAGTCTTGGAGAATTGATCAGTGCTTAGTCCAAGGGGAACTGAAATGAAGGAGGAGTAAAGGCTGGAGCATTTTTAGGTCAGTGGCCAACAAGGAACGTTTCTATTTATCTTGGTGGGACTCTAGATCCTCCCTTGCCAAACTCCACAAATTCTGTCTGATCCTCTCTCCTCCTCTGGTAGCTTCTACACCTCCAGTTCTTTGTCAGCTACTCTACCTGCTACTTCTAAGTCTCATTTGAGTCTCATTTGAGGTTCTGTCTCCTCTGTCCACTCCTTAAAGTTAGTGTCCTTTACTGCTTAGACTTTGGGACTCATTCCTTATTCTATCCACTCTCAGCCACTTTCACAATTTTGACCATCATTACCACTGCTAATGCTATGTCGGTGACTTCCAAATTATCTTTTCTGAAGTTTAAACTTATTTACCCAATTATGTATGAGATGTTTCTATATGGATATCTGAAACAAACCTCCTACGTCATATATGTAAAATGTCATCTTTACTTCCAAACTGACACTTCCTTCTTCTCACCATCCTGATTGATATGAACAGCTTTACCAGTTGTCCAAGCTAGTAACCCTGGTCATCATCTTTGAACTCCCTGAACTCCTCACCAAGCCCTCCCATTCAATTTGTTACCAAAATATATTGTGCCTCTGGGCAAATAGATCTGGGTTCTAATTATGCTTCAGTTTCTTACTAGTCTTTAGCTGTATGTGTAGTTTGCTTGACTCATAGAGCCTTACTTTTCTCATTTAAAAGAAAATTGAGGCCCACTAGTTAGTGGTAGAGCTGAAGCTTGAACACAGATTCTTAAATTTTCCTTCTATTCCTTTTTAACAACTTCACTGTACTCTTAGCTATTCCACCAGGTTTGTGTCATCTGAAACTCTGATAAGCTTAGGTTAATGTTACTATTAGAATCTTTGATAAAAATGTTTCATAGAAAAGGGACAGGAAATGGCTTAGGGTTGCCTCTTGAAGAGCTCACTCAGCTGACCATTTCTATAGTACAAGTGCACTCTACAAGATACCTGAGAAAGATGTTAGGTATAAACTGAGAGCTACAAATTGAAATCTGAACTAGCAACTAAAGAAAAATTATCTGAGCTACTAAACAAGAACCACCTGGTAAGGAGAGGCCTGCCTTCTGCCCTCCTCTGTATCTTCTCCCTAGGCAGAGATGGCTACATGCTTTATATCCATGGCTGTGAGGCCAGGATGCTGGCAATCAGATCCCATGTCACAAATATAACAACTAGCTGCTTACAAAGTTTAACAGGTCTCCCTAAGATAGAGCAGCTTCACAAACAACTACTACCATTACTGCATAAAAATCAGGCCTTTTTTAATTCTTACAGTTCACTCGCCTTCACCTCAAGTGCTCAGATCCAGTCTGCTACCCATGATGGTGGTTAATGATATGATACGTGTGCCTTTGTGTGTGTGTGTGTGGTGGGGGGATGCCCAACCCCTTGGCAGTGACCAGCCCGCCACAAGTCATCAGAAAATGTACTGTATTTTCTCAGCCCATTACTAATTTTGTCTTATTTATCCTCATAGTTGCAAGGTAGAGAGAGGTGGGGAGAGGTTGAAATCAGGACATTTTGCAAAGACAATGCATTTCTTTTGCTTTTTCTCTTGGATTATGTCTATTTAATTTGGGGTCAAAACTGCACATTGATGAAAAAACTACTGAATTTAGGATTTTAAAGTTCAACTCCAGATTCTGCTATAACAGATTTGCCAAAATAAATCGAGTTAAAGGTACAGTGTCTTTCAAGTTGTCAACCATATTTGTCCCAAGACAGCTGAGGGATATAGTGCACTCCTGAAGCCTAGCTTTATTTTAGCAGTAATTTTCGAATGGTGTGTGCATGCATGAGGCTGGGGGCTTCTCCTCTACTGATCATCACTTGTTAATGAAAGTCCCTTGATCTTTCAACCTGTCAGTGCTATCAAAAACTCCAAAAAAAAAAAGTCCTGGGGCAATTTATTCATAGTGAGACTCTTCACTGTTTCATTAATTACCAAGTATTAATAAATCATTAGTTTAATAATCAATTTTTATAATTTTTACAGAGAGTAAAATCAGGCTTCCACTGCCCTGTAGCCTCTGGAATCTGTCCTGCCCCGCTTTACAAATGACCACTCATGGCAGCCCCCGCCATTTTCGTCTGTAACTGAGAGACCATCCATTAAGTGATCACAACTCTCAGCTATCTTAGGTGCCAGGTGCATAGAATGCATGATTTTGTGTTTAACGGAGAGTTGAAATTTGTATCCCTGATATGCATCCTTTGCTAACAGTTCTTTTTAGAGACAACTAGAAGCTCTTCTTTTCTTCACTGGTTTTAGATTCCAGTGTCATTTCTCTGATACTTGTTTTTCCTTTTCTAGTTTGAAATCCATTTTCCTCATGGAAGAACACTGAAGGAAAATAAGAGTGAAGTAGCCCACCTTGCTTCTTTCCTATTGTTTGTTAAGACCGCATTCTCATCCTGACTCATCCTCCACATTTTTGTTCCACATACTTCAGTATTTTTTCTAAAATTGTTTCGATATTTTTCATAAGCTCCAGCTTATTCAGGCTTCTTAGACTCTGATGTTTTTCTTAGAGTTAATTCTCTCAAGATCCTTTTCTTTCTGATCAGACAATTCCTGCTAAGGTGTTGATGGCTGATAATGGCTTAATGTATCAACCTTTTAGGATAGCATTTGCATTTTCACAACTGCTTTTAATTCCTTAACCCAAAAGAGTGCATGACTGGAGATTTCAAATATTCTGGCAGAGACAATAAGGAAAGAACTTTGAAAGGAAGATAGTTTTTCCTAAAGCCCCACTAATCACAGAACAGATATTTTTAAGTACTTACCTATATGTAAATATCTCATTTCTTTAAATAGCATGAGGAATAAAAAAGAAACTATGATGCACATTCATCACTGAAAACTTCAGACAGCTATACAATAAAGGCAGGAATAGCTTCTCCATGTCTTTAGAGGTTTCTAAAACAGAGCTAGTATGATTTTTCAGAACTTTTACTCTGATTTGATCTATTTGATTTGATTAAGTTTTAATGTAAGGATGTTCTGTAGGGCATTTAAAGCAGTGATTACAATTTAACCTGGAAACTAATTAAGAAAAGGCCAACTAAATTCAGGCACTGTAGTGAACAACACATTATGTTGATTAGAAGTTTAGTGTCTAGAGCCAGACAAGCCTTGATTCAAATCCTACTCTGAGTCTTAAGAGCTGAGGGTACTTGGGCAAATCATATAACTTGAGGCTTAATTTCTACTTCTGTTAAATGGGCATAATAATAAAGCCACCTGATGAGGCTATCACGAGCATTTATGAGATAAGTCAAATGCCCAGAATAGTCTCTATAACACAGTAAAAAGCCAATGAATATTACTGTTGTGAGTAATATTACTGTTTTGAGTTCTATTTTTTAAATAGAAAAACATAAGATTCTTCAAGTCAGCTTTGGGGTTTCAGGGTTTCTAGAGGTTTTCATAGCTTGTGTGATCAACAAAAGGAAAATTAACAGGTATTACTACTAAGATACTAAGATGCACTCATCTGTTTATTCATTTATCTTTTCTTCCATTCTTTTATTCATGCACCATATATCAAGCACCTATTATATCAGAAGTTGAAAAACAGTGGTAAACAAGACATATCCTCCCTGCACTCAAAGAACTTCTAGTCTAGTGGTATCAGTGCAGAACAGGAAGCAGGCTAAGTGTAAAAGCCAGGTGTAAGAGGTGATAGGCAACATTTACCTCAACACATTTCACCTCTCCATAAAACAAAACCAGTCACTTCACACCCTTTCAGATGGCTGTTATAAAGAAAAAAAGAAAGAAAGAAAGAAAAGAACAAGTGTTGGTGAGGATGTGGTGAAACTGGAACCCTTGTGCACTAAGGGTGGGGTCGTAAAATGGTGCAGCCATGGTGAAAATCATTGTAGAAGTTCCTCAAAGAATTAAAATAGAACTACCAAAGGATCTAGCAGTTCCTCTTCTGGGATTATACCCTAAGAAGTGAAAGCATGAATTCAAGCTGATACTAGTATACCATCTGTACATGTATTATTCATAATAGTCAAAAGGTGGAAGCAACCCAAATGTCCACTGATGGATGGAGAAGCAAAACGGATTAACATATAATACATACACTGGAATATATGACTCAGCCATAAAAAGTAATAAAATTCTGATACTACAACATGAATGAACGTTGAAGACATTATGCTTAGTGAAATAAGCCAGACACAAAAGGGCAAAAATCATATAATTCCGCTAATATGAAGTACCTAGAATAGTCCAATTCATAGAGACAGAAATGGAATAGTGGATACCAGTGGCTGGGGGAGGAAGAAATGGGGACTTGTTGTACAATAGGTACAGAGTTTCAGTTTGGGGAAGATGAAAACATTTTAAAGATGGATAGTAGTGATGGCTATGTCACAAAAGGTGAGTGCGCTTAATATCACTGAACTATATATTCACTTAAAAATGGTTAAAATGGTAAATTTTATGTTATGTATATTTTACCCCAAAAAATCATACATTGTGTGACTTCAACAGTTAATATAGTTGGAAGCTGTAACTAGCATAATTTTTTTCCCACTATAATATACAGGGAATCTTAGCTGTTACCTGACTGGTTGAAAAAAACAAATCAATATTTGGACAGCAATAACAAATAAGGGCTATGTTATCCTGTTCTGTGTAAGTTGAGAAAACATTTGCTACCCTCCGTCATTCTAGCACTCTCCTCCCACCAAACATTTTATTCTTTCACTTCACCAGGGAACAAGCAGGCATAGCAAGAGAGATGGCAAACGTGCAGACTTAGCACACAAGGTCCAACAGTCTGCTTTGACAGAAACTATATGACCTTCAAAAACAGTAAATAAACATTTCTTACTACTGTGAGTAAGCTACGTTTAGCTATGTTTAAGTACTCTAATTTCATTTCTCCAAAACCATTTTGAAATGGTGTTTTAACAATTTGGAGGATGCTTTCCCTCTCATGATATTATCTACTGCCATGTGCAGAATTTAATGATGCATTTTTCTCTACTTGGTATTTGTGCTATTTCAAATAAGGATAATGCTGAAATGTGTCTTTGTTTAGCTTAAAAGATTTTTTTCTTTGAAAAACAAATTATACATTAGAAAACGCACCTTCCCAAGGGACAATATAATCTTCAAACATAAAAATAAGTCTTAGAAAGATTTAGTGAAATTCTTACAAGGAAAAACTGGAGATGTTTATCAAGGAAACACTAAGGTGTTCTAGAGTGCACCTGTAACCTTTAAAGTTGATGTTGGGGAAAAAATCATGCCTTCCTACAGATTATACTTCAATGCCACAGTAAGAGGTAAAAATATAAGGCATGGAATGGTGTATCTTATACTTTTTTAATAGCAAAAGAAGTGCAAAAAAAAAGTTTAAAACACTCACTGTTGCCTGCTAGCATAAAGTAATATAAACATGTCTAATAGAGTAATTTTTAATGATGTGGTTAATTAGCCTTATTAATTAGTAGAACAAATGTTTAATTAGCACCTTCCACATTAGCACCTTCCACATAGTACTGAGATCTGTCTATCTATACTGGGATGAGCAAAACTGCTCTCCTGGAGCTTAAACTCATGTTGTCCACCTGATACACCTCACTTCTTTTTAAGCTATAAGCAGTTTCCTACATCCAAAGACAGTTTTTCTGGCCTCTTAATTCCCATTTCTCCAGACTAAACAATCAGGATCATATTTCTCCTTTTCCCTTGTACTTCCACCATCTGCAAACTAAGAAATGTACAATCATTTACTTTCTAAGCTAAAGAAAAAAGCTCTTAGATAACAACCAGCATTAATTTCAGTAACTTCTGGTGTTTTAAGGAATGGCCAAATAACTCTTCTCTCTTAATTTAAGGCAAGAAATTTATTGAATTATGCTTTTTTATGGGGAATAGAAATATGATTGGGAATGGCAGAGATAGAAATACATGATTAGAGAATATTCTATTGCTTTTAAAAAACTAATTTTGCTTCTCTAAGTTATTTGCTATAAAAAGCTTCAGGCTAGGATGATGGATAATTAAAAACTTGGAAAAGAAATGAATCCACTTAAATGTATTTCCCAAACTTAATATCTTTAGATTAAATAACCATACACAGATTTTCAAAATTTGCCCAAGGAATGAATAATAATATTGGATGCCAGTTTATTAAGTAAAATTGGGTATACAGACTATAGTAAGTTCAAAGATAATATCAACTGTTTAATATTAAAAGAGGAGTTGTTACAGACACTGCTAATTACCCTCCAATATTTATTTTCCCCCTCTTGCATACAGATATTTAACTGGGCACTCAGTTATCCAATCTCCCTTGTTTGACCATGTAAGTTCCAGCCAATGCAGTGTTTCATACATAATATGAGACTTGAGGGAGTGGTTTTGAAGGAAGGCGGCAGGCCCTCCCATTCTCTTCTCTTTGCTTCTGCTTGGAATTTGGATATATTTAACGTCTGGAGCTTAAACTGACAGCTTGGAACCACAAGGCAAATAGTAAATGTTGAGAATGGTAAAGCTGAAAGATGGAAGAAGCTTGACTTTCTGACTCCATGACTCCAGAGTTTACCTTCTATCTATCTTCTTTTATGGAAGAAAGAAATAAATCTCTACCCTGTTAATTGCAGTCTCTGTCACTCAGAGCACAACCTAATCCAAACAACTACTGTATTTGGTATTATATTTAAAAATAAGATGTTATGTGTGACAAAACCTAAGTTCATGGAATTGCCTGCTATAAGCACTGGGCCCTGAAGCCTGGGATATTACAGGCTTGGCAAGCTGGAGCCTTTATTATTTGTAGCAAAATATCTGGTCATATTGTCAACTGCTGTTCGTTGGAAGGCAAAGCAGGTGCCAACTGAGACTTTTAATATTAGGAACAAAGTTAGGAAACAATTAAATGCTGATGTGCACTGGCTCCTTCTTGCTATGTTCAGCAGTCTTTAAGAGAGCGATGAACTCAGTCTAGGACTAGCCAGTCAGCAGGCTGAGATAAAAGGAAAACCACTTTGAAATGGAAGATGGAAGGCTCTCTGCTTCTGCTGACAATCTAAAATGATGGAGAATCCTCAATTTACAAGCTTGAAAAAGTAAAAACAAAAAACAAAAAAACAAGCAAGCCCTCCACACACATACACAAACTGTATACTAAACTAAGGGACAGTAATTACGAGCCACAGCTGCCAAGAGGCAGCCTTAGAAGGAAGGAAAGCTGTAGCCCAAGATGTCTTTTACCACCTTCAGGTAAGAGTAAGGATGGGGAAAAATAAACTATGAGAAATAGGCATCTTACTGATTAGGACTTGTTATATTAGGATTTAATTCATATCTGATGCAAATATATAATCATCAGCAGAACTCTGTATGTACTCTGTTACTATAGATAATAAACAAATAAAATAAAATAAATAAATGAAAGGAACAAATAATTACAACAACAAAAAGAGCCATCTACCAGAAAGTGGGAAACAGTCTTATGGCAATAATATTTAGGATATTATCATAAAGGGTTATTCTTTCTCAAGGCCACAAGGTTGAAAGGGGGCATAAGCTGAAAGGAGGAAGGAGAAGAAAAGGATGGATCAGCAAGTTCTATTGGAGAGAGATCAGAGTGGCTCACCTCCATTGAGAATTAGCAGAACACAGAGGTAAGTAAATAAAAGAACAGAGTCACCAAGCTTAAAACTACATCAAGGGACTTCCCTGGTGGTGCAGTGGTTAAGAATCTGCCTGCCAATGCAGGGCACACTGGTTTGAGCCCTGGTCTGGGAAGATCCCACATGCTGCAGAGCAAATAGGCCCGTGCGCCACTACTACTGAGCCTGCGCTCTAGAGCCCATGAGCCACAACTACTGAGCCCGCATGCCACAACTACTGAAGCCCACACTCCTAGAGCCCGTGCTCCACAACAAGAGAAGCCACTGCAATGAGAAGCCTGAGCACCGCACTGAAGAGTAGCCCCCACTCGCTGCAACTAGGGAAAGCCCACACGCAGCAACGAAGACCCAATGCAGCCAAATATAAATAAATAAATAAATGAATTTACTAACAAAAACCCCACTACATCAAGAACAGATATTTCGGTTTGGTTACTTGCACATAGAACCGTCTTAAAGAAAATAGATTACAAGACTACAGTGTTTTTGAGGGAATGAATTTTCAGCAATTAAAAAAAAGTCCCTTAAAATCATTTCTTCTATTTGTTTGGCCATAGAAAATTGGGAATGTAAACAGAAATACCAACTTTATTAGAAAACAAAACAAAACTTATTTTCCGGTTTATAAAGAGGTTTTATGAGAGAATGTCCTAAAACTACCTTTGTTTTCACTTATTTGTATCATTACTCAATAATTTGTGGTGGCCAAGGAGGGATGCTGGTCGTATCTCCCTTCCTGTTTGAGGAGCAGAGTTGGTTGGTCTAATTGGGGTCCACAGATGTCCTCCTGCTGAGGCCATGCTCCCCGAGGCTGTCCCAGTTAATTACTAAACATGGCAAGAGCACCC
Organism: Tursiops truncatus; assembly: GCF_011762595.2. NCBI lineage: Eukaryota > Metazoa > Chordata > Mammalia > Artiodactyla > Delphinidae > Tursiops > Tursiops truncatus. Next base: position 96,923,422 of record NC_047042.1, on the reverse strand, counting down.
GAGTCAGGCCATTTCCGTCTATCATGGGACTCTAACAGGCTATTTTTATAAGGATTGCGGCTGACACTGTCTCAGTGCTTTGCTACAACCTGGGGCTCTTCCTACACAATCCTCCTTCCTTCCATCACTCCTTCCTCAGGTGTCAGGCTTCCTCCTCCTCTTTTACCGCTTTATCCTTCAGAGACACTTTGCCCAGTAAATCTTTCAGTGTCTAATTCTGCCTTAACAGCTGTTTCTTGGAGTACCTGAACTGACACATTACTCATGAAAACAAAAGTATAAATTTTTTTTTTTTGGTAAAGCACTGTAAAATCAACTGGATAGGGTAATCTGTAGAAATGTTTATGTTCTCCAGATAATAACCTGACACACATATTACATATTTACATGAGATATACAAGTCATCACAGTTTTAAAATCTGGCCAATTTTTTTTAACTTAAGAGCATTTTAGATATGGAAAATATTTTCTAAAAGATACATACAAAAAACCATATTCAATCTACATATTTATAGTCACCTATATTTCTACAGTCAGAACATTATGTTATTTTAATCTAGTGATTTTAAAATAACAAAATTAATATAAGGAGAAAAAAACACAAAATAACAGTGATAAATAGCCACAGGGTTAATTAAGACAATTCCTGCAAGTCAAAGAGTTTTTATAATTTCATGATTTTTTCCTTTGAGAAACTACTTACAATTTGCTCTTAAATCTGAATATTCCCAGTGCAAGCCAGTCATAAGAGCCAGAAAAAATCAAAGGCATGTAGAATATCACAATAATTCTAATGATAATTAGCTCAAATCATAGCTCTAATCAAATTTTACTTCTAGGAGATATAAAAAGGTCTTTGGAATTGGGGGCTATATAATGAATACTTTCCTATCTCCAACAGAGAAAGAGTTTCTGAAGAGGTTAATATATTCAATTTCACTGTGCAATTCCCTTCCTCCTCTGTGCCCTTTTCTTTTATGCATGTAGTTGGAAAACAAAGTAAAACAACCAAAAGTTCCTTGGGAATTGGATTGAAAAAGAAATGTGTCTCTTCTTGTTAATGTTCTCATAATGGAAAGAAATGGCTTAAAAATGTGTTTTTTAAAGTGGGGAAAGAATTTGCTTAGAATTTGCTTAAAAAAATATTTTTATGGCAAGTGGTTGTTTTAAACAACCAAATTCTTTTTAAGAAATTAATAATTGGGAAAATTTCTAGGTGAATTCACTACAGTTAAGGAAAGACTAACTCTCTGAAGCTGAATAAGAGAAAAACAATCACATATAACAATGACCCAGGGTGAAATAGTAAAAGCACAAAGGAAAAATATATAAATAAAAATCAGTGAGTGCGTTTGGAAACAATAAAAGAAAACTTAATTCCAATTATTATATAAATTTAGCCAATCCAAATCAAAATAATTTTTAACAACTTACAGGAATCCCTAAGCTTCTAAGATGTGATTTCCTCATTTCTTGTTTTGCTATTTAATAAATTGTTAGTCGGTTGGTCAGAAAAACTTGACTCTTGCCATAGTATTTTAAAGGGAGGTATATTACATAAAAGTAAAATGGGAATCCACGTATTTCAATATTAATAAGTGATGTTCAACGCTATATAAATGTAGATGATGGTGAACTTTCATTTTAGTTTTTAAAAGGCAATAATTTATCCCCTGATCCCTTCTAACCTCAGTATAGTTGGGCCATGGGTGGAAGAAAGACCAAAAGGAAAAGATGATGACCAGTCCATGCTTTCAAGTTGGAAGTATATCCACTAGACTAATATTTTTAAAGACCATTTATTTTATAGCAGTTGTTTAGCTTTGAGTCGAAGTTCTCCACTTGCCTATTTCTGAGTGGCACTGCAGTCCCCAATTCAGTGACTGATTGGAAGTTTAGTTTACCAGAGCTGGTTTTAAATCAGTAGAATCTTGACCCTTGTTATACCCCAGAGTCCATGCAGAAGGAGAAAGTGTGGAGTAGAGCAAAGGGTAAGCTCAAGGCTTTTTGTCAGGCTGACTGCTGTCATCTTGACTCCTTTTTGTGTATTAGGGCCCATATCCCACCTGTCAGCAAGTCCTGTAGGCTTGACTTCCAAAAATGTATTCGGAATTGACCATTTCCCACTCCTCCACTAGTCTATCTTCCTTTATCTGGGCTATTACGATAGTCTCCACTATTTTAACTATACTGCTCCCTCATCTGACCATAGTCTTTTCTCAAAACAGCACCCTTAGAGATCGTTTTAAAGTGTAAATTAAATTTTGCCATTCACCTGGTTCAATCTTCAAATGACCACCCACCTCACTCAGAGTAAAAGACCCTTCACAATTCAGCCCCTGAAGCCTCGCATTCCTGAAGCTGTGTGGCCTCCTGTCCTCAAGGCCACCATGTGCTCATACCTGTGTACTATTTATACTTCCTTTTCTCTCTACCAGAGATGCTCTTCTCCATATCTCTTCTTGATGTGTTTGCTCACATCCTTGAGTTTTTTGCTCAATCCTTGAGCTCTTTGTTCAAGTGCCATCTTCTCATTGAGGCTTCATCTGTCAAATTGTTTTAAATGGTTATCTTCAGCATCCCCCTTCCCCCAGATCTTCCTATCCCCTTCTCTGATTTATTTTCTCCAAAAATACTCATTTCACCAATTTGTTATCTTAACTGGAATGACAGCAAATATTTTTTTCTGACTTGTTCAATGCTCTAGCATGAATAATAATGCCAGGTTTTAGTAAACATTTAGTAAATAAAATGATTTGAATCCTGGCCCTACTCCTCATTAGTCATACAGATAGTATGTACACCTAGATAAAAGTGCATCTGATCTAATACAAAATCATGTTATTGTCAAGACCCTGAAAAGTTATTCCTGCCAAATATGATAATGGAATACCAGTGGCTGTTCTCTGCCAGCACAGTCAGTATCCCTTACCTAAAGTTCTCTAGGGGGAGAAGAGTGTGGCAGAAGCTGGCCATCTATGTGGGGATGAGAAGTCCTCTAGCCCCTTTTGCATGTAACCATTAAACGTTAACCATAGGAACTGTTGATTAATTTAGTCAATGACTAAATATAGAACTATTAGGCATCAGGCATTTTTCCCCAACACTTAATATAGCAGAAAATGTAAACAACTAATACCCTTGTCGTATTAGTGCTTACATTCTAGTGGAGATTCCAATAATAAACAGTCAATATAGCACATAATGAAGGATGTAGAATGTTAGAAAGTGATTAAGTGCTGTGGTAGGGGAGGGAAGAAAGTAGAGTGGGACAACAGGGACCAGGGATGCTGAAGGTGGGGCAGGGGTCAGGACGTGCTAGAGCAGGAAGGAGAGGGCCTGGTCATCCTCCTGGAGAAGGTGAGACTTGGGAAAAGTCTCTAAGGAGGACAGTAAACCAGAGAAGAGTCAAAAAACAAAACAAAAAAAATAAGGGTCTAGGGAAAAAAGAAAACATTATAGGGACAATAGAAACCAGACCAGTGGTTGCCTGGGACAGGGCAGGAATGAGAATTGACTGCAGGAGTCAGAAGGGAAATTTGGGGGACTGGGGAAATGATCTAAAAGCCGGACTGTGGTGATGGCTACACTACTGTATAAATTCACTAAACTCACTGATTTATACACTTGAAATATACATTTGAAATAGGTGGATTTTAGCATATGTAAAGTTTATCTTAGTAAAAGCCACCTATTTCAAATGTATATTTGAAAAGAGAGAAAAGAGAGAGAGGGAATAAGAGAGGTAACATGAGAAACATAAAATTAAACAAAATAGAAGGACATGCCTGTAGAAGACTTGGATATCGTAATTAGAAAACTGTAAAAGCAGTTTCCGGTATTCCTTTATCTGTACATTAAACCAGACAATCTGATTATATTTTTATTTGATGTTTCGAATCCAGAATCCAGGACATATAAAAGTACTCTGTGATGGTGAGTTTTACGTGTCAACTTGGATAGGCTCTAATACACAGTTATTCAATCAGCACTCATCTAGGTGCTGCTGTGAAGGTGTTTTGTGGATGTGGTGAACATCCACATTCAACTGACTTTAAGTAAAAGAGATAAGCCTTGACAATGTAGCCCTCATCCAACCAGGTGAAAGGTCTTAAGAGCAAAACAGATGTTTCCCCAGATGGAGCTTAGAGTAGGTATACATTAATAAGAGAATCATACAAACAATGTAAAATGATAACTTTATCAAGGTGAGACATATGGGGGGATAAGAGCAAAAACTGTAAATTCTATGAGGATAGAGATTCTGTTTCCTGTTTGGTCACGGTGTATCACCAGCACCAAGCATAACCCCTGAGTTACATGAAGGGCTCCATAGTCTCTTTGGATATAAATGAATAAATGCAGATCTCAGTTCTGTAATAGAAAGATAAATGCATGTTTGAAAAGAAAGTACTAAAGATAAACAAGCATTTAGAGGAATAGGCCACAAAAAGATTAAAAGATTTACTATTATTTCAACCAGTTAAGAGAAAACTGAACATTGATCTAACAACAGAGCTGAAGGATTTCAATTCCTAAAGTAATATCACATTTGTTTTCTTTGAAGGCATTTCTTGTGAGAACACTTAATGTGCAAAACAGCACACGTACCCAGCATTTATATGTTAAATGTAGGAATGATCTTACTGTCAGTAAGGGACTGGACACATAGCCATGGGTGTCAAGTATGTTCTCCTAAACTTTTCTGGTTGTTTTAATATGACCAACTCTCTGGGAACACTTCATTATATCTTTATGACTCTGAGCCTATGTTCTACTGCTCGGTAGATGCACATTATGCAAAATTCCAAGACCAGTACACCATGCCATTAGGATGACAATTTATTCTTAAACACATGTGATTTCAGAAATGCCACTTAAACTCTACTGAAGAAAGAGAACAATTCCAGGATTTCATCTTCTTTTCATGGCACTCTTTTGTATGTGTGTGATTGTTTTATTTCCAGCATTATTATTATCTACAGCCAAAGCCTTTACTATTTTCATTTCTTTGGTAGTGATAGGTCCCACCACACTACAAATCAAGGTCAAATTCAAAATTCCTGTTTCTGAAAATTTCCAGGTCAGTTAAGCAATGTGGATAGACTTCCCTGCCTTGTCTTTATGTATGATCCTGCCCCTAGCGTTTGCTAACTCCAAGTCTGTGATAGTTAATTTTATGTGTCAACTTGAGCAGGCTAAAGGATGCTCAGATTACTGGTAAAACATTATTTCTGGGTGGGTCTGTGAGGGTGTCTCCAAAGGAGACTGGCACTGGAATCAGTAGACTAAGTAAAGAAGATGGCTCTCATCAGAGTGGGTGGGCATCATCCAATCTGTTGAGGGCCCAACAGAACAAAAAGGCAGAGGAAGGGCAAATTCCATCTCTCTTTTTGATCTGGGATGTCTATCTTCCCCTGCCCTTGGACACTGGAGCTCCCAGATTTTCAGCCTTTGGACTCTGGGACTTATAAGAGGAGCCTTTGAGACTAGGAGTTAAACCACTGGCTCCTCTGGGTCTCAGGCCTTTGGACTCTAACTGAATTGCACCACTGTCTTCCTGGTTCTCTAGCTTGCAGACAGCAGCAGATTGTGGGACTTCTGGGCTCCATAACCCTGTGTGTGTGTGTGTGTGTGTGTGTGTGTGTGTGTGTGTGTGTGTGTGTGTGTGTGTGTGTGTGTGTGTGTGTGTGTGTGTGTGTGTGTGTGTGTGTGTGTGTGTGTGTGTGTGTGTGTGTGTGTGTGTGTGTGTGTGTACATATATATACATACATATATATATATATATATATGAATCCTGACTGATACAAAGTCTAAGCTGTATGCTTTTTTTTCTCACTCTAATTGTTAGTTAGTTAGGGATACATTTTCAAAACAATGATTCCTTTACTTATCATTTGCACTTTTGTATTGTTTTGTTTACACAAAGCTTTCTAACATTTATCAGAGATGATTTCTCACCATAACCAAGTGTGGTCATGGAATTTTCTCAAAAATATTTTTTATTGATTTCCTTAAAATTCTATACTCAGTCCTATTTAGAGGTCAGAAAGTAATGTTCAGAAATTGGCCAGCAGTGCTGTTTTTATCCAGTGTGCATAGCAGTTTAATTTTTGTTGTTGCTGTTTGTTTGAATGTCTCTACCTTTTAGTTATCCACATTGGCTAAAATTTGTTTTACTTTCAACTCTTATAAAATTCATCTTTGAAAATGGGTAATATTAATCCAGAAATATGAATCTCCCTTAAGAAGTATGATAACTTTAATTAAAGGGAGCTATGAAGCAAATCACTTATATCTTATTATGGGCCAACTTGTACCTTCCAAAAATATATGTTGAAGTCCTAACCCCTAGAATCTGTAAATGTGGCCTTATTTGGAAATAGGGTCCTTGCAGATGTAATCAAGTTAAATGAGGTGATAATCTGATCACTTAATGGATCCCTAATCTGATGACTGGTGTCCTTAAAAGGAGAGGGAAATTTGGACACAGAGAAACAGAGGGAAGAATTCATTTTGAAGATGGAGGCAGAAATTGGAGCAATGTAGCCACAGGCCAAGGAAAACCAAGGATTGCTTGCAACCATCAGAAGGTAGGAGAATCCAGAAAATACTCTTCTTTGGAGACTTTAGAGGGATCAGGGCCCTAGTGAACCTTGGGCCCTGCTGAACCTTGGTTTCAGACTTCTAGCCTCCAGAACTGTGAGGGAAGAAATTTCTGTTAAGCCACCCAGTTTGTAGTTTGTTGCAGCAGCCCTGGAAACCTAATACAAAGAAGCTTGTTTAAGATTCACTTTTCAGACCACTGAGAAGACATCATCTAATGTACCATATCATTTGATAAAACATTTATCACTCCATTTCTTGTGGAAAGCAACGAAAAGGAGCTAGAAAACAAATCTCCAAACAACAGATCTTCAGTAGGTGCAACAACAGGCCAGTTGGCCCTTCAGAGGAAGGAAGACTGGACCATAAACAGAGTGCTGCAAGGTCCTGCACATATTCTGGTGACAGATGGGTCAACCCAGGTATTCCTGAGCAACTATCTGGGAGGCCTTTCATGACCAAGTTGTGGTGTGTTTTAGATCACTAAGGAAAGCTTTAGGCACTCACAGCTGGCGGCATTTTCCCTTCAACAGCCAGGGAGCACCAGCACTGGTAACAAGTCTCTAACTGCTTCAATGAGAACTACTTTACACAGACATATATTTGAGACAGGCTAGGACCTGGGACACTTTGCTGCAGTACTTGCACCTGGACAAAGGTCTTCTCAAGCAACAAAACACATAGACACTATAAGGAACTAAAAATAATTGTGTGCATGTGCAACTGGGGCAAATTATCAACAACAAAATACAGAAAAGATCAAAATAAAACCCAACTGCCACTTGTGCAGAGCCAGGAGCAAAGGCAGGGGGTCGGGAGCAAAAGCAGGACACCACCCATGCCCCCCACCCCCCTGCCCGGCACTCACCACCACCTAAGGGGTGGGCAGACCACCTAAGCCACGCCTCTAGCCCGACCGCTGGACACACCCCTCCCCTCACCCCATATGAGGAACCAGCTCGCCCCACCTCGGGAGCGAGCAAGGAACCCGTTTTTGTTCTCGCTCCCCCCCTGCTGCAGCAGGGGCCCCAGTAAAGCTTAGTCTGAATTTCTTGTCTGGTCTCTGATCAATTTCTATTGATTAAGGAGTCCAAAAACCCTGGTCAGTAACATATTTACATATCAATCTAATAACTATTTAAAATTCATGCTCTATTTCAATGAGGAGTAAAAAGCTATATACTGGTGAGCCTAGATTTGTAACTGGGAAGGGATGTGCCCTTTTATTAAGCTTTATTAATTCCATTCCTATCAGACTCTGGCCAGTTCCCAATGCCCCCCATCTCTCTGGTCACCTCCACCTAATCTGGCACTTTCTTGAGAGCTGCCACCCCCAATGTGTTCCTTAGAACTCCCCTTCCAACAAGACTGGATCTTTCTTACCCCTCCTCTTCAGCCCACAGCTCCTTTTCCTTTTAAATTAAAACAAATGATCAAAATACCAAAACTAAAGAAATTTTTAAGTTGAAAAATCTTTCTACTCTCTCATGATCATGGGCCCTGGCCTGTATCAGAAATCAGAAAGCCAATTCCCAGGTAAGAAGTCAATAATAAATTGAATTATTTTCTTTAGAATTCTTCTGATTATTAAAATTAATGAAGTGTTATCAAAAGGAATTCAAGTTGGGAGATAGAGAAATAAGGTAAAGCAGCTAAAATAACTTTTCTTGAGGAAACATTCCCAAATGAATCCTTCTTTTTCTGTTTATTCCCAAGAAAAAACAAGGCAAGATAATTCTTAGAGCATAAACGTCTGATTCAGAGTGTTACAGAGGAGAACTAAGAGCTTTCCTGGCGTGAGCAGGGTGCAGGCGTGGAGAGAGAAGGCTCCACGCTGGTGGGCACAGCCGTGCCTGTGGTGGCAAAAGCAGCTGTGTGGCCAGGACTTACTTCAAAAGAAGCAAACTGTGGACATGGTTAAGGACAGAACGCCTTTATGTAAGGCTTTCACCCAGCGGGGAAACAATTTGATTTTTACTGACTAAGGAGGAAGAAATGCTTTGAGTAGCCAAGCAGTTGGTGAGAGGCCTTAGATGAGCACATGACCTGAAATCTGAAATTTTCCTTGGAAGGGGCTGTCTCAAAGGGAGTTTAAGAAAAGACCCCAGATGAATTGGAAAGGCAATCAGCATTTAGCATGAAACCCTAGGGTCAGACCCTGGGGTTAACAGGTGATGCTGTGTAATGTTCACAGAACAGATCCTATTGCCTTTTAATAGATAAAGAAAGATAAATTATTAAAATGACCTATCAACTAAGAGAAGCCACCATCCCAAATTCGGTGTGTATGATTCAAAGTTCTTATTTTAGAAAAAAGTCAATTCTCCTTTCCACTATACTAATATTTCTTAAGATGTCATCATTATAACATCTACAACTTACTTTAAATTTTCAGCACAGACTGTATGAAGTTGCGTGTGTGTGTTTTAAGTCACAGTCCAGAGGCGGCTATCATTCTAATCAGGCAGCCACGTGCCAGAGGTAGTCGTGAGCATGCTCTCAGAAACACTGCAGCCACTCCAGACACGACTACTCCAGGAGTTCTGCTATCTATTCCTCTCATCAACTTTCTGAATGTCAAGTTGGGTTTTCTTTGGTAAAAATAGCAGTCTCTTAATTAGCATAAATGGTAGATAAATGTTAGGAAAGAGATCTCAGTGGTGAAATTAAATATATTAAGGTTATGCAGTTTGGCAAAACTTCTTTTAGAAACACTCACAACCTGTGTGAAAATGGTATAAGACTCCAGTGAGGTCTGTGACCTGAAGCCGTGGAGACGGTTCTGCATTCTGGATCAGTGAACCTGTGCCAGCTATTAGTTTAGGAGGCTTTCTGTTGCCTGGCACTGGCTCTGGGTACAGCTGAATCCTGCCTCTGAAACACTGCTACAGCTGCCTGAAGAAAAGTTTCTTCAAGGGAAGGCAAGTCAGAGAGCTAAGACTTCATTGAGCTGACAAAGGCGTCTGTATTAACAGTCTTGTTCCAGCTTGCTAATAAATGTTCATTTAATAAATGGCTATATGTGCCCCGGACCCTGTCTGGGGCTTCCGTTCACTGCTCCATGGTGGCAGAGCTGTATGAGAATAGCTGTTTCTTACTTATCTCACTTGTCAGTGGCTAACATTGTTTTTTAAAAAGAATATAATAGATATGCATGCAAGGTGGCTAAGTCAGATCTATAATTCTGTTCCTCAGATCATTTGTTTCAGAATCACTTGAAGTTTAGAATTCTTCGATTTCTCACATCCTGCATTCTAAAGTTCTATGAGTGGGGCCTGAGAATATGAATTGTAACAAGTTCCCCTAGTGATTCTCATATACTCTGAGGATTCAGCCAATAAAGATATAACCAAAGAAGCATCATGATCATTTTCTGACAGCATTTCCCAATGGCAGACTAAAGACCCAGGAGGGAGGAAATATGACCCTGACCGCTGGGTTTGAAAACCCAGATCTGTAAAGCAATAGTAACAGCACACTGTAAAGCCCTCATATCTTATAAGCTCTACGCCATGAATTTGTGGTTATAGCTTTTTGCCTACCCATCTAGATGGACATAGATCAACACTTGCCTTAAGCACTCAGCAAGCTCGTTCATGGCCGAAGATGTCCCACTGCCATTTGGATGAGGAGGGATTATCGACAGCTTTCCCACTGAGTGCTGTCATCCATTTTCTGACAGCAATGAAAACTGCTGGCCAAAAGTCCATCTTGTTAAATATGTTTTGGGAGAAAGACCAGTTTAGCTACTGGGTTGCTTTTTCTCACATCAATCAGCCCAGTTTATTCACTCTGAAGACATCTTGTCTGACTTCATCCACTCATCAAATATTTATTGAGAGACTTTTAAAAAGCATGTAGCTTTAACTCCCAACAAAGACCATGGAGGATTAAAGAAACAGAGGTCTAGTTCAGGACTTCTGTCTCTGAGCTGCCACTCATCATCATATCATGATGCAGAGGGGAGAAGCACCCTCATACAGCAGTCAGAGGTTTTGAATTCAGGGGCTGGCTATAGACTCAGCAGCAAGTCAGTACAGCTCTTAGGGCTTCTATTTCTTCTTTTGGAAATTTAGGAATAAAAGGCTTGCCTTGATTATTTTTCAGAATTTATTAATTCATTTACAAATATTTATTGGTCATCTACTATATTCAGGAATTTTTCTAGGACCTTGGGGGATAAAGCAGGAAACAAGACATACAAGATGTCTGTTGTCAAGTAGGCTTATTCTAATAATTAGAGAAATATATACAAATAGTGATATATAAACATATATTTATATATACAAATAAATAGATATAGGAATATTAATAGGCATATTTGCAGAGGCAAGTATATGTACACATACTTTTTAAAGCTTAAACCAAAGCCTTTTCTAAGGATACAATGTATTTTTTTAGATCTCACATTGGGTGATTAGAATAAGAAAGGGAATAATCTAATGAAAGATTATTATTGATCTAGGCAACACACCTAGCATTTTAATAAAAGATATCCCTATGTTTCATTAATGAAGAAAAACATTTTCTGGCAGGATGCATTTCTCAAATTAGAAAACATGTCAGGTCTGTGTTCCAACACTCTTTCACATACAGAAGAAGAATTTATCATTAAAAGAATCTTCCATTCCACTAATCTTTTTATTACTTAAGAATCAAGATATTTGTGATAAGGTGGCTTCATGTAAGGCAACCTGTGTTAGGCAGCCTCTCAGAAGGCCCCAATAACCCCTGATTTCTTGTGTAATCCCCTTGCTTTAAGTGTGGGCTGGATTTAGTGACTTGCTTCTAATAAGTTGTATATAACAGAAGTGATGGGATGTGACTTCCAATTGTATATAACAGAAGACTGGATTATTAAAAACAAACAACAAGAACAAAACCTTTATGGCTTCTATCTTGTAAATTTTCTCTCCCACTTACTGGCTTTTCCCTCCCCGCCCCTTCTCCCTCCCTACCTCTCCACTTATCTCTCTCTCTCTCTCAACCTTGTTCCTCTTCTTATTACTCCTGTATCTCTTTCTCCCTCCCTCTCTCTCTCTCCCTCTCTCTCTCTTTCTCTTTCTCTTTCTCTCTCTCTCCCTCCCTCCCTCCCTCCCTCTCTCTCTCTCTCTTTCTACACACACACACACACACACACACACACACACACACACACACCCCACCCCATCATCTATAGAAAAGACCACTTGAAGAAGAGAGGCCCCAAAGGATCAGAGCTGCATAGAGGAGAACCGAGGCACCCCAGCCAACAGCCAGCACAAACGATCAACCAAGTGAGTGCACCGTCTTGGAAGCAAACTCTCTAGCACAATAAAGCCTTCAAATAACATAGCCACGGCCAACAGCTTGGGTATAACCCCATGACAGACCCAGGTGGTCAGAATCACCCATCTAAGTCATTTCTGAATTCCTGGTCTAGAGAAACTGTGAGATAATACATGTTTGTTTTTTTAAGCCACTAAGGTTTGGGGTAATTAGTTACACAGCAAGAGATGACCAATGTATAATCCAAGGACATGATTCCTGAGAATAGTATTATGAGAATGAATGGATTCAGAATCTCACGCTTTATACTTAGAATATTTGAATTGGACTAGAAGAATATGGTGACATCATATTAACACTTTATCATGAAGAAACAATAAATTTGATGCTCCTTTTAGTTCAATGAGGTTACAGAGTTTGTTTGCTTTTTTTCTGAGATCTACTGAGTCCACTGAATCAATATAAATACTTCAAACTTTACTGAAACTCCATTTTTAGCAATGTATTAGTTAACCAATTAAAAAAATGGTAGTCTTACCTCCAAAAAAGTACTTCTCGCCAGTTTTAACTTGAAGAGGACTGTTAGTTCGGACTGCTGAGGCTTCATCTCCGTCGATAGTGAGAATAACAAAATTCTCCTTAGCTAGGAAACGGACTTCATGCCACTGGCCGTCATTCAACCCAGAACCTGTTAGATACAAGAGAAAAGGCCATTTCTTTTCTTAAGATGATTCAGTTTAAAATAATTTTTAATAACAACAGTCAGAGCTTTGTAAGTAAAAATTAATATATTTTCATCTAGGAAAATTCAGTGTGGCTACAATTAATATCTCATCTTCTTTAATATTATAAGTAGTTCTATCCTCCGCCAGACCAAATACGCCATAATATAACCCAATCAAGTAGGGACATAACGTGCCATCGGGGTACATGAGGAAATGGAGTGAATTAAGTTGTTTGGTAGATGATGATGAACTATTTTAATAACTTATTTTCCAGTTAGCTTTACTAGACTTCACTCTCAGATGAGAAAAAGGATTTGTAATTTTATCTCATGTCACTCTCTGCTTTTAAGAACTATTTTTTGTACTGTCATTGCCTCTCAACAGCCACATCTGGCAAGTATAGCTAATAGAAATAAAGGACTAAAGAATAAATGTGTGAGTATGTGCCGTGAAGGGGAGAAGAATATGCCACCCCAACATATGCTATTTCAGCATACTGATTATTTTGAATTCAAGTTACTTAAGAAACAGCAAGTGCAGTAAGGATACTCTGACCCTCCTATGTCCCTCTGAAAGCAGGAAACAAATCTCTCATGTGAAAGGTACCCTCCCTGTACCAGGAGGGTACAAGGCTTCCTTATCACTAGAGAGAGGGAAGTTAGGGCCAAGAAGGCTGTATAAACAAACCATGTTACTAATTCGTTAATCTACTACCCCAAACCCAAAACTCTGGGTTACCAAAGTTACCCCAAAACTTCTTTGTCCTGTTAATTCTTTACAAAATTAATCTTTTTCTTCAGCTAAAAGGTATAAAATCTGCCCTACATTGGTCACTTCTTTGAGTCTCATATTTTGGAGAGGTCCCATACGTACAAAATTATATTTGTTTTGGGCTTCCCTGGTGGCACAGTGGTTGGGAGTCTGCCTGCGGATGCAGGGGACACGGGTTCGTGCCCCAGTCTGGGAAGATCCCACATGCCGCGGAGCGGCTGGGCCCGTGAGCCATGGCCACTGAGCCTGCGCGACCGGAGCCTGTGCTCCGCAACGGGAGAAGTCACAACAGTGAGAGACCCGCGTACCGCAAAAAATAATAATAATAATAATAATAAATTATATTTGTTTTCCTCCTAGCAATCTGTCTGATGTCAATTTAATTCTTAGATTAGCCAAAGAACCTAGAGGGGAAGAAAGGAAAAGTTTTCCTTCCCTACAGCGGTTATTTGTGCTAATTGACCACTAATAGGTATGGGAAATGATACCAGGATTATCTGATCATTTACAAATAAGATATTTTTATAATGAATTAGGTTATATTTAAACAGATAAACATCAACAAAATAAATCAACAACTCCCTAACAATCACATTCCAGTCTTGCCTAGTACAAAGGTCTTCAGAAATAGAAAATCGGGCTTCCCTGGTGGTGCAGTGGTTGGGAGTCCGCCTGCCGATGCAGGGGACACGGGTTCGTGCCCCGGTCCGGGAAGATCCCACATGCCGCGGAGCGGCTGGGCCCGTGAGCCATGGCCACTGAGCCTGCGCGACCGGAGCCTGTGCTCCGCAACGGGAGAAGTCACAACAGTGAGAGACCCGCGTACCGCAAAAAATAATAATAATAATAATAATAAATTATATTTGTTTTCCTCCTAGCAATCTGTCTGATGTCAATTTAATTCTTAGATTAGCCAAAGAACCTAGAGGGGAAGAAAGGAAAAGTTTTCCTTCCCTACAGCGGTTATTTGTGCTAATTGACCACTAATAGGTATGGGAAATGATACCAGGATTATCTGATCATTTACAAATAAGATATTTTTATAATGAATTAGGTTATATTTAAACAGATAAACATCAACAAAATAAATCAACAACTCCCTAACAATCACATTCCAGTCTTGCCTAGTACAAAGGTCTTCAGAAATAGAAAATCGGGCTTCCCTGGTGGTGCAGTGGTTGGGAGTCCGCCTGCCGATGCAGGGGACCCGGGTTCGTGCCCCGGTCCGGGAAGATCCCACATGCCGCGGAGCGGCTGGGCCCGTGAGCCATGGCCGCTGGGCCTGCGCGTCCGGAGCCTGTGCTCCGCAACGGGAGAGGCCACAACAGTGAGAGGCCCGCGTACCGGGAAAAAAAAAAAAAAAAAAAGAAATAGAAAATCTATTTAGTTATCCATTAGACAGAAAATAACAAAGTTTGTTTAGTTTGTGTTCATTTTTCAAATAATAATTAGAAAATTAAGGAGTAAAGAGAGGAGAACAGCCTTCAAACAAACGTATCTTGAAAGAGTTTAAGGAACACTAAGAGAGACAGAAATCTAAGTGAGTCAAAGTGACTTTCTTTCACCTTATAAAGGCCTATGGAAAGGGAAACTATTTTGTTCTAGACTACTCCAGATGGCTTAATCTAGAATCCACAGGTAGGAGTTACTGAAGGTACAGTTCAGCCTCACAAAAGAGAAGCCTAGCATGAAAAGGTATCCAAAAATGGAATGAGAGAAAATCAGTGAAGCACGAATGATGGCTTCCAAGCTTCTGATCACAGCTTATAGGCTAAGTACTGCTTGCTGCCATCTGTTTCCGTGCAGCCTGAGAGCTAAAAATAAATCTCACATTTTAAATGGTTGAAAAATAAAATAATAGCAATATTAAATTACATGTGAAAATTATATAAAATTCAAATGCAGTGTCCACATAAAATTTACTGGAATACAGTCAAACTCATTTGTTTATACATTGTCTGGTCTACAGAGTCAAAAACAGTTGCTACAGAAACTGTATGGCCCACAAAGCCTACACTATTTACTATGTTGTCCTTTACAGGAAAAGCATAATCTAGTGATTGGTTTACATTATTAAACAGAAACACCATTTTAAAGAAGAAAAGTAAGGCTTCTTGGGGCTTGAAGATAGTCACATATATGTAGTATTAACTAACACTGTACTAGTAAATATCATTACAAATAATCATCCCTCAGGTATTTTTTTTCAGGATTTTCAATTTTTAACTTAGTAACATTTATTGAGCACATTTTATTTCAATGGAGGAAAACAGCTCTAAAGTAATTAATACTAAATAATTTTCAAATTATGAAATGTATAATACATACAAATACATATTTTTTGTACTGAAGTTACTATGTAAACATACAGTCTTATTCTAAAAGTCAAGTCAGTTAGCTGTCAGACAAGTAGTAGTGTTCACTGAAACAATTCCTTCTCCAGTAGTGGGTTCTCCCACAAAACTGATTCATGGAAGACTGTACCATCACCATAACATATTCTGTTAAATTATAAAACTGGGGTTAGTGTTAATTAGCCACAGAAGTGTATGGTTTTGATTTTGGTTATTATCTTTGCCTTTACAATGTGATGAACCCTGCTTTGAAATGCAGTTTTGGGGCATGGGTCCCAAGGACAGTAATGTTACAAATGTTTAATCCTAAATAGTCACACATTCAGAGGAAGTCACTTATAAGCTGTCTTCAGTAACAGGGCTTTCTGTTCTAACTGGTAGACCAGAAAGCCTTCCTAAAAATTCTAATGAAAATTTCTTCATCATAAAGTTAATTTTTAAAGGGAAAATCACCAGCTTAATTGTTCATGACAAAAAGGTCTATTATTCCATCAGATTAAAGTAAAAAGGTTACTTTATTTTTTCAAGAAACTTAATTACTAAAGAAATTGGACCTCATATAAAAGCAGCCTTGTTGATAGCAGCCACTGCTGCATCTGAGCTTAAGGTGTGATTTCTATTCATTTTAATTCCAATTATTACTTTGAACTGTTAATGCTAATCATCAAGAGAGTTTTTAATAACATGTGGATAAAGAAAAATTTTAAGAAGTGACATATTTTCTTTTGAGAAATTAGGTCATCCTTGCCCCACTGAAGAATGAACTTCATATATTCGGGGCCCATTCCTATCATAGATTGCTGAGGCATACCTCTTGACGATTAACATTAACAGTTCCAAACAATATTTCACAGAAAAAGATTTTTTTGAATTACTATCCCCAATAAATAGGTGAGAGAACTGAATCTAATAACGTTTAGGCATCCCGTATGTGGTAAATGTCAGAACTGAGAAGGGGAACTCAGCTATATCTAGTTCTGGAGGCTGAGTTCTTATAAACAGCAAACAAAGAAAAACCAACAACAATGAAACATGGTATATAGACTCTGTGCATCTGTGATCAGAGTTCTCTTATACCACACACACACACACACACACACACACACACACACACACACACACACTTCCATCTGCCACCACATCTAGAGGGAGTTTCTGGAGTACCCTTGTCTCATATAGCATCAGGGTTGTAAATAAACTGAGACACCAATCTGGTTTCATCTGCCAACTTTCAGCACTTGCGTCATCAGATTTTTGTTGTAATGTAAGATCCCACTACTACATGTCTTTTAGTAGTTTCTTACATTGATGTTTTTCCCCTAAAATTGTAATTTGAATGGAAATTAAGCAAATTCTAGCATTATTTCCCTAAGGCATATTAAAATAAGCCCAGGAGCATTCATTTAAATCATCTCCATACTTTGTGAAACTCAGCAAAGAGAACTCTGTGTTCACTCCTTTCATTTTACTATGAGTGGATCAATCAATGATCTTTAACATGCTATCATTTGTCAGTTTGTAGAGTTGAGATCCTAATCTAGGCCTTTTGCATTCAAACAGTAGTTCTTCCCACTCAGAACACAGCCATTAAATTTTATGGGGCGAAAAAAGAAGATGCCATAGTTTCAGCATAATTTCCCTCCTCTTGTGTCCCTTCCCTTCAGTGCAAGGGAGACCTGAACAACTTTGTGTGAAACACGGACTACTGAGTTTTGCCTTTACCATTTCCTGGGCCACCTGCCACTTGGGAAGTAGTACAGAATTAGTTTTGCTTCAGAGAAACTATATGGAATAGCCTCTTTAAGGCATTTTAAAAAATTAACAATATTCTTTAGTAATTTTTAATTCATATGAAACAGAACATTAATGAAATCTAAGAGCTTTTGGAATTCTATAAAATTCACTTAGAACCGTGCAGTTGATCATACGATATACACTTACAATACCAATACAGTATTAAGAAAAAAAATGTATCATCATCCCAAGTTTTATTAGAAATTTGTGAGTTGTAAACAACAAAGAACACATCACCAAATAGGATTAAGGCATCACGTCTCATTTGCTATTAAAGAGATGGTATCCCTTCACTCAATATTCTGGAGCAATAAATGTCCCAGGGAATAGAGAGACTCACCAGGGACCCATAATCCCAGACACTGTGGGGTCTTGGTGGCTGGAGAGTGACTCAGGACCAGACCAAATAAGGATGCTAGTTACTAATACTTAAAAAAGAGACCCACATCTCATACGGCTAACATTTCCTAAGAGCCTGGTATGTGCCTGGCACTACCTAACTCTGTATGTGTCAATCTATTGCCTTTTCTCAATAATGAGCATCAAGATGGCAGAAGGGCAGGAAAATAGTGTGGCAGCTAAGAGGACTGACCCAGGAGCCAGGTTGCCTGTGTTTGCTCTGGCCCTTGCCAACCTGGACAATTTACTTAACCTCTTTGTGCCTCAGGCTTCTCCTCTCTAAAATCAAATAGTAGTATCCACTTTGTAGATTGGTTTTAAGGAGTAGATGAATTAGGGTTTGCATAGCATTAGAACAGTGCCTAGCAGCTAGGAAACAGCATATCTGTATCTATACCATTAGGTCAAAAAACAAAGAAGGCTGTTAAGTCCCATTTTACAAAGAAAAAGCAGAGACTTAAACGTAGTACTTTTTCTTTGGGGGTTATTGCATTGCAATTACAAATATTGGTGTAGTTATAAATAAGCCTTCTAAACAAAACAGCAATATAATAACTCAACAACGTGGAGATCATGAATATATACATATGAGACAACTAAAAAAAGTGTCCTAACATTATGCTAATGGGCCCTTGAAACTTAGAAAAACAAGGCCAGTGACAGCATTAGATGTGGGAAAAAATTCTGTATTCAAATAATTTAGAGCTGAAGATGATTTGTTCTGCAAAAATGTGTTAGATGACTCACAAAGTTATGACAAACACACTGATGTTAACGCTGCATGTGAAGAAATTTGAACAAAATTATTTCCAAAAAGTGAGAGTGAAAAATGAACTTTCTGGTGGCACAGTGGTTGAGAGTCCGCCTGCTGATGCAGGGGACATGGGTTCGTGCCCCAGTCTGGGAAGATCCCACATGCCGCGGAGCGGCTGGGCCCGTGAGCCATGGCCGCTGAGCCTGCGCGTCTGGAGCCTGTGCTCCACAACGGGAGAGGCCACAACACTGAGAGGCCCGCATACTGCAAAAAAAAAAAAAAAAAAAAAAAGAACTTTCTAAATTATTTATGTAATTTTAAAAATAGTAATTAAATATTAGAGACATTTTCACCCACAGCCCTAAAAGTTTATATATGTAAGTTAAGTCAAAAGGTACTCTTAATTATCTCGCTGGGAAAATGGAGGATTGCCTTTCATTTGGGGTCATATTTTATTCGGGTTGACATGTAACATGCTCCATAAGAGACAGAGGTAGGTTACAAGCCAGGGGTGTCTGACTTACAGGCTCACCCTCTGAGAGGCAGAACAGTATAAGGATCTAGAGCATAGACTCTAAAGTCAGATGGATATAAATCTCATTTCTGCTCACCTACTGGCCGGGCCTTCGGCAAGTTAACCTCTTTAGGCCTCAGTTTCCTTCTCTATTAAATGGGGATAATAACAGTACCTACTTCATAGAGTTTTGAGAATTAAGTATATACATTGTCACTTAGAGCAGTGCCTGGCACATAGTAAGTTCGCTCTCAATAGATATTAGCTATTGTTTCATATTCAGTGAGTAAGACTAGCTCTCTAAATACCAACTTGGGTTGTTGTACGTTAATTCTGTAAGTATTAACTATTATGAAATGAATAAACATTGGTTTTCTTTATGAATCAATACCCGACTCCCCATATGAATTTTATAGTACAAGAGAAGTCTTGAGGAATTTGGGAAGGTAGCTAAATATATATCTCTTGTTAATATCAGGGTCAACAATTTCTAAAGCCAACTTTGAGCTATACAATAAAATAGGTCTTATTCCATCATAGTCACAGATGTACTTTCACCTCCCCAAAATGTATTTTGTTTTCAACTAGATTATTCAATAGGTGTGGTTCTGAATGTCTGTGGAATATTTCCAAAAATCAAATCCAATTCCAAGCAAGGACTTCGCCTGATGACTAACTTTGAGGAGACTGATATAAACTGTAGTACGCATTTTCCAAAGTATTTTTGTTTTAAAAATATACACTATTCAACAATTTTGATGTACTTTTATACTTAAAGATTATTTGAATTTACTTTATGATAGATACCTCCAGTTATTCATTAATTCATAATTATAAAAACTTTTCAACTGTACATTACAAAAGGAAACTGACATTTTTACAAAGAGACTTTTTAACCTAAAACCAACATCTTTGAAGCCATATTCCAGTTTCTGGCTTTAATTCTTTCATAAAATATCGAAACTGTTTTACAATATTTTCTCTAGCATCTCCCTAACTTATAACTTCTAGAAAAACTTGTTTTGTATACAAATGTAAAATGTTAATGAAGCATATTCTATCCAGGCTGACTTTCTAATGGTACTATTTTTAAAGTAAGACTCTTGAGGTGGTTGCTTTGATTGAACAAGAAGAAACAGATGTTTCTCTTATTAGAGACAAAAGAAGACTGGTTTAATGAATGTTGAAAAAAAGAAAGTATTTAAAATATAGTCACAAACCAAGATGTAACATCTGTTTGAAAATGCTTCAATAAAATTACAGTGACTAGAGTTTTCAGTCTTTTGCTCAACATTTAATCCTGAGAGAAAACTCTCAGAGACTATAAAATCCGTCTTTAGGTGGTTACAGTATTCTCTGAGGTGTTACTAATATGTCTCATAAGTTATCAGTTACCTATTTATGCAATAAGAAAAAATACATCTCTATGTAGACATGCCACATACTATTACTTATATTATCTTTATAATTTCCATAAGGAAATCAATCCAATTTAATCTTGCTCACTTTTACACATCAATCCAAACCATATAAATATGGTCAACTGCAATCAGAGAGAACATGTAATACGATACTCGGGTAGGCACAAAATACTTTTATTTTTTAAGTTGAAGAAACTGTCAAATGCTCCTCTGTATTGGTATAGACAGACGTCACTTTGGAATATGTCTTTGCTCTGAAAGAACCACTTGAATGGAAGCTTTAAGTTAGAAATACACACTGGGGAGGGCCTACTGCATGACATTTTTTTTGTGTTGCTAGATATGACTCCATCACTAATTTAATATGTAGAATCTTAGAGATGGGATGAATTCTTTCCTTTCAGTCACTCAGAATCTTTTGAGAAAGAAAGAGCCCAGATTAATAGATTTTATTACGTTGTCTGCACCTTAGAGTCATTTGGGGAGCTTTAAGAGTTTCACACCGAAATTTCCAAATCATTGCTGGGAAATTAAACTTTTAAATAAACAGATATATACGATGCAATCCTAGTCAGAATCTCAACACTAGTCTTTGTAGAAATAAAAACAGAAGATTCTAAAATGTATAAGGAATTTTTAAAACCTTAAATATTCAAAATTATCAAAAAGAAAAACACAAGTAGAGGACTCATCATCTGATTTGAAGACTTGTTATAAAGCTATAGTATTCCATAAAGAAATCAGAACCGGACCGAAACATATGCGATCCATTGTTTTTTGGCAAAGGCTCTAAGGCAATTCTATGGGGAAAGAAAAGGTGATTTTGTGTTTGTTTCTTTGTTTTGTTTTGTCCAAAAACTGGTGCTGGAACAACTGGATAAATAAAGGGAAAAATGTATCTCAATTTCTTCTTTACTCAACACACAAAAATTAATTCTAGACGGATTTTAGACCCAAAAATAAAAACCTAAGTATAAAGCTTCTGAAGGATAACATAGAGTATCTTTAGGACTTTGGGGTTAACAGAGACTTCCTAGAGCAGGGGTCCCCAACCCCCAGGCCAGGACTGGTACTGGTCTGCGGCCTGTTAGAAACAGGGCTGCAACGCAGAAGGTAAGTGGCAGACGAACAACAAGCAAAGCTTCATCTGCCACTCCCCACTGCTCACATTACCCTTGAACCATCACTTGCGTTACTGCCTGAACCATCCCTCCCATGCCCCGCCCCCACCCCCCCCCACCACCCACCCCCCCCCACCCCCTCCCACCACCCACCCCCCCCCAGTCTGTGGAAAAATTGTCTTCCATGAAACCGGTCCTTGGTGCCAAAAATGTTGGTAACTGCTGTCCTAGAGGACATCAAAATCACTTGATAAATTGGGCTTCATCAAAATTAAAAATTTCCACTCATCATTAGACATATTAAGAAAATTCAAGGCAAGACAGAGACTAGAAGAAAATATTTGCAACATATATATCTGAACATGGAGCATACTGAAATACACTAAAAGCTCTTGTAAGTCAATAACTGGAAGACAAAAATGGGCAAAAGTCATACCACAAATAAAGGTAAATTAAATACCCATAGCCATGTGAAACATTTCTTGACATTGCTAGTCATCAGGGAAATTAAAGCCACAATGACATACAATTTTACACCACTTCAGTGGCTAAAAATTAAAAGGACTAACTAGGACCTGGATCAATGTGAACTCTCATACATTGCTGGTGGGATGCAAAACTGTACAGTCCCTTTGGAAAATTCTGATAGTTTTTAAATAAAGTTAAACATATATTAATCCTATGTCCCAACAATTTCCCTGCTAACTATTTTCCCCCCAAAATCAAAATGCACATTGCAAAAATATTTGTACGGGAATGTTTCAGCAGCTTTACTCATAATGGGACTAAACTGGAAATAATTGTATAACCATACAGTGTACACTCAAACAAGAAAATGTTGCTAAGTAATAAAGAAGAATGAACTAGTGGTTTGGACATCACTGTTTTGCATGAAAGAATGTAGACACAAAAAAATAATATACTGAATGAATCCTTTTATAGGAAATTTTAGAACAGGCAGAACCAGTCTGTGGTGATAGAAATCAGGACATGAGTTGCCTATGTGGGGGAGGGTGCACACGGGCATGGACTGTAAGAGGCACAAGGAAACTTTCTGAGGTAATGAAATGTTCTATATTTCGACTGGAGTGATGGTTGCATAAGTGTATATATTTATCAAAATCCACTGAATTGTGCTCTTAAGATCTGTGCGTTTCACAGAGTTGATTCTCATTCGTGGATTCAGTACTTGTGTATTCACCTTATTGCTAAAATTTATTTCTAACCCAAAATCAATACTGTGGTGCATTCTGGTTATTCACAGACTCACGCATGAACAGACTGGTGAAAAATTGGAGTCGCTCGACTCACAAGTTCCCAACTGAGGTCAAATAAGGCATCTTTTTGCCTTCTTGTTTCAGCTCTTATCCTGAAATCAAGTGTTCTTTTCACTGTATACTTAGTGCCATGTTTTTTTGCATTTTTGTGCTTTTTGTCAATTTTGCCATTTAAAGTGGTCCCCAAATGTAGTGCTGAAATGCTGTTTAGTGTTCCTACGTGCAAGAAGGCTGTGATGTGCCTTACAAAGAGGAAATGTGTACATTAGATAAACTTCTTTCAGGTATAAGTTATAATGCCGTTGGTTGTGAGTTCAATGTTAATGAATCAATCACATGCATTAAACAAGGTAACTTTAAACAGAAATACATAAATCAAGGTTTGTATTGATGCAAATACAAAAACAAGGTTATGTATTGATGCAAATGTTGTGACCACAGGTTCTCAGGAACCTAACCCTATATTTCTTGTACAAACAATGGTTCAGTATTCACTAATTGAGTATTTGCAATAACTATGCATAATATAACTATGATGAATAATGAAAACCAAATGTATTTTGTAATTTTTACCTCAAAAATATATAAACATTTAAAATCAAAGGAATGATGATATTCATTTTTAAATTCATCTAAATTTTATCCAATGCCCACTTTATACTTTGTTTATTGCATTATCAAACAATGAGAAACCCAATATAGAACACACCATTATTTGCTACTAAACAGGGGAAGCCCAATGAGACTCTGTATGTTTAACTTTTGGATATCAATATTTTAGGAAGTTAAAAAACTTAAAATAACTACTCCAAGACTAAATTTTCA
Organism: Tursiops truncatus; assembly: GCF_011762595.2. Classification (NCBI taxonomy): domain Eukaryota; kingdom Metazoa; phylum Chordata; class Mammalia; order Artiodactyla; family Delphinidae; genus Tursiops; species Tursiops truncatus. The sequence continues at coordinate 96,899,593 of NC_047042.1, read as the reverse complement.
AGTAAAAACCTCTAAAAATTGTTTCAACCATTACTGATTCCCAGCCGAAAGCCGAAAGCCAAAGATCATTATACTTCAAAATCTCATTCAAAGATTTATGACCATTTTAATGATGACTGTTTTCTTGAGACAATCTTCCAAAGCAAGTATCTTTAGTAGTAATATGATTATGTGAATATCATCTTCAATACATCTTATCAATCTAGGAGTCCAGTTCATGTACCAATTTTGGCATTTACATTCCTTCATTCCAGTGTTTTATCCTCTCTTGAATATAAAATGTAATATAATTGCATTAAATAAGAAGCTGTTGCTAATTTAAAAGAAGATTTTAATTCATAGGACTTCTGATTAATGTACACATATAGATAAGCCCAAAGATACAGTGTGGTATAGCAGTTAAGTGTCTGGGTGTCATTCATACCTGGATTCAAATGCCAACCACACTCCTCCATTCATGTATAAATACATGTTGAGTACCTACTATTTCCCAGGCACCATGTTAGCACTAGAGATACAGAAGTAAGTCTGAAATAATCTCTGCTCTAGCAAAATCTAGCTATTTCCTGTGAGCAAGTTATTAAACCTCTCTGCAACCTGGTTTCTTCACTTACAGAAGACATAATACTATGTCAGAAATTTGTTATAAATAATCCATGAGTTATAATATATAGGAGCCACCTTATACTATCAATAGTTAGTAGCAGTTTTTATTTTATCATTATCATTTTTGCTGTACATATACAAAGACAACTACATGTATATATAAAGAAAATAACTTTCAAAATTCTACAAAAGGAAGACATCATATGTTGTGAGTTGTGCATGTGTCTACATAGGGCAGATAAAGGCATATTAAGCAGTGGTAGCTTAAATGGATTTCAGATCATAAGCAGAGAACTTTTATAATTTTTTTCATCTTTAAGATAAAACTTATTGAAGAAAATTTGGAAAACTAATAAAGTATAATAAAGGAAAAAAAAGATTCATTACACCAAGAGACATTACACTTAGTATTTGATGTCCTTTACTCTAGTTTTTATCATAACTGCAAACCATTCAGATTGCTGTGATGCTATGACTAAAGGTGAACAAGTACAAAAGGAAGAAGCAAGTGATGATCACCATCTGCTAACTTCTGATTTGTGCTGATGGAGATTTGGCAGCCTTGTCCTTTCAGTTTAACCTTTCAGAATCTAAGGAGAATAACATGGAAATTTACCTCCACTAGCCTAAGCTCTTCTAGAGTTTTATTCTGAACTCATTTATTGATTTCCTACCACGTAATTGGCATTGTTTTAGGCACCAGGATATAATGGTGAAGAAGAAAAGGTCTTGCCCTCTTGGAGCTTATATTCTTATGTGCAGAGACAGACAGTAGACAAATAATGAATAGGTTAATAGGTACAATTTCAGATGGTGATAAATGTTATAACAGAAATAAAACAGATGTTGTGATAGAGAGATTCATGGGATAAGACTAATTGACAAGGGAGAACTCTCTGAGGAGGTGACAGTGAATCTGAAACCTAAAGGATAAGAGGAGGCCAGTCATGTGATAATTTGATGCAAACGCCCTGAAGGGAGACACGCTTGGTGTACTGAAGTACCAGGCCCTAAGATGACTACAGTGGTTTGAGTATAGAGATTAAGGGGGAAGGATTGAGAAATGGGAGGAAAAAGATAGGCAACAGTGTAATAAGTTAAGGGCCTTGTAAGCTGTAATTAGAAGATTAAATGTTAAGTGTGACAGAAAACCTATGTTTTATGCAGAAAGTGGCATGATGCTATTTTAAAGATAGACGCTAGCTACTGTACAGTGAATGGATTTAGGCAGGCAAGAGTGAAAGGAGGGAGACCTATTACGAAGCTCTTACAGTGGTTAGGACCAGACGACAGAGGCTTGGACAGAGGTTAACAATGAGAAAAGTGGTCAGACTTGTCATCTATTTCAGAAGTACTGTTGACAGGTCTTTTTTTATATAAAAAGCTATTTATTTATTTTTAGCTGCACTGGGTCTTTGTTGCTGCGTGCAGGCTTTCTCTCGTTGTGGCGAGCGGGGGCTACTCTTCACTGTGGTGTGCGGGCTTCTCACTGCAGTGGCTTCTCTTGTTGCAGAGCTCAGGCTCTAGGCACATGGGCTTCAGTAGTTGTGGCTTGTGGGCTCTAGAGCACAACCTCAGTAGTTGTGGCACACGGGCTTAGCTGCTCCGCGGCATGTGGGATCTTCCCGGACCAGGGATCAAACCCGTGTCCCCTGCATTGGCAGGTGGATTCTTAACCACTGCGCCACCAGGGAAGTCCCCTGTTGACAGGTCTTACTCATTAATTGGTTATCAAAAGTTAGAGAAAGAGAAAAATGTGTGACTTAAGCAACTGAGTGGAAATCAAAGCAATTTAACTAAGTAATGGGAGACTGGGGAAGCGAGTTGTTGTTTAGTATGTCCATTAGGCATCTAAGTAGAGAAGTCGGGAGGTGGTTGTATATTTGTGTCTGGAGCCCAAGGAAGAGTTAAGGTTTGGACATAAAAATCTGATGTCATGAGCATAAATCATGAGACTGAATACAGTTACGAAGAGAGAGCTTTGAGATAGAGAAGAGAGTTTAGGTTGAGTCTTAGAATGCTCTGAACTTGAGAAGTTGGAAAGAGGATGAGGGCCCAGGAAAAGAGACTGGGAAAGAGTACCAGTAAAATAGGAAAGAAACCAGAAGAATGTGATGTTAACGAAGAGACTAACTCAAGAAAGAGGGACTAGTTGAATCTTTTAAGTGCTTCTGAGATATTAAGTAAAACAAGGACAGGAAGTGGACATTAGATTTGGGAATATGGAGGTCGATGATAATTGGAGTGGGGTGAGCAGAATATAGCAGGTAAGGAGTGAGAATACCGAATCCTTGAGTGGTTCAGCTATACAGGAGAAGAATTTTGAGTAATGGTGTATGTTGAAAATCTGAAGAAAAGTATGAATCCTGTCCTAAGAAAAATTCTTATTAGTATATATCCAAAATTTTTATGTAATGTCAGGGGTTTAGCTCTTCTTTCAGGTTAAGAACCTGGTTTATACAACCCTTCATCTTCTACTTGCATCACTGACTTTATTGGGCAATGAGAATACTATCAATTCATTTATCCTTTTCAGATTCATTACTTTTCTTACTTTCCATTTTTTACATTTAATGGCTTATAAGTTATATTTTCTGTTCCTTAATTTGTTTTTTTAACAAATATGTCAGTTATTTATTATTAAATATTTATTATTGTTTAAATCACTGTTTTGTTTCTGTCTGAAGTAGAAAGCTATAGTTGTGAAACGATTATACAATTTTGGGAAAATAAGTTATCATTACTAATATTACAATTCATTTCTTAAATCTAAATTAACTAAGTTATATTTAGTCTTTTATCTTTGTTCCACGTATGTCTCAGATAAACTGCAATATCATACAATTTTTCCCTAAAGGCACAAAATCAACCCTATTTATAGGAAATCGACATTGTCTAAATGGCAAGGACATTCAAATCAATTCCTCTTTTTCTGGGGAATACCTATGTGAAACATTGTAGAAAATATAAAAATAAATATGGTGATTCCTGGTCTCAAAAAGTTTGCCTTATTGTACCATCTAATGAGGTTTAAATATCTTTACATACATTTTTATAATTGCTATGAAACGTTTCCCAATATTTTATAAACTGGAGTGAGATGGCTGAGGAAAAAGAAATGAAAGATAAATGAGGAAGGCAAAATGTAGCTGAGAAGATTTGGGGATCCAGCTAGGGATCTTTGACAAGAGGTGATCCCAAAGGTGGGCACTCCCTTGTTGTGCACAGCCTTACTGTAATATGCTGTTAAAACTGTTGATCCCCCATCTTCCCGGCTAGCATAACCCCACTCGTGAATATTAGAATGATTACAGAGTACCTTATCTCATCCATGTCCCAAAGGCACATTGTTCCTGTCCTCCTACACATTAGGGAGAAAATAGAGCTACATGACACTATCAGTCAATGACTGTTTTTCTATTCTGTCCCATCGGTATTATAGAAGTGATGTAAAAAGAATATTTTAGAGAAAGAATACTAGGAACAGCATAAATGAAGATAATAATAGCAATTTAGCCCAGGTTAATTCTTGAATCCATTTTCTCATTTTTCTAAATTTTGATAATAAAACAAATTCAAAGCTTAAAATTAACAATTGTCAGAATTTAAGATTAGCTTTCTTTAAAACAGTACATATAACAAAATTCCCTCTTTTCTTCTAAATATTTTTCAAAGTCTTGGTTTTATCATAACCATAGAGAGCTGTGAACGTAAGTGGCTTTGATTAAAACAGAGCTTTTTTATACCTGTGTGTGCTGGATAACTCCAGTGAGAAAACTGTGTTTAATTTAGAGAAGTTATCCAGACATTCACGGGTTCAGAAATTTTTGAGTTCAGAGGATAATCACGAGCAGAGTCCTGGCATGGAACAGATATCTTAAAATATTATGTTCAGGTATATTTTATGATTTGAATATAAATCATTATTTTTAAATTGCATCATAAAAGGCATAATAAAACCACAGTTTCTCATTTCAGATAATTCTGCATTACTCCCCTTTAACAGAACTTTGTTTTTATACTTGCCACTGAATAATTTTCACCCTTTACTCAAAGGTAGGGTCTGGTTATTGTACCTAGGTCACAAACATAGGCAAAGATTCAGTCCCTACCTTTTACAAGTAGTTGTTTTTTTGCCAACCTCTCTACTACTTGTTCTACTATGTGACTCCTAGTGTGAGAGGCAGCTTCTGTGTGTTTCAGCTCAGTATCATTTCCTCCAACTGGACTACTCAAGAGCATTGAACCATGAAGGGCATGTCTCCAGATATTTATAAACTACTCTCTCCTGCAATCTTCAAGTCAACAATCCTTTTTGAGTGTCAACTGCCTTTTGGTAGGTTTTCTCAGCCTTTGTGGCAAAATGGGAGAGGAAAAATGCTACAGGTAAGCACATTGAAATCACACTTGTATAAAAAATGTTTCATATATATTTAGGTTACAAATTTATTCCATCCATCCTTTCTTGTGGATTTTAATCTGGATAAGATAAGCATCGGATAAGATTAAAAATTAAAAATATTTTAAAAATTAATATATTATTAGAGCATAAATTTTTTAAACCGCTGATTTATTTTTTAGTGTGGTTTCATGGATTTGTATTAGGTACACAAGTTGTGTGTGTGTGTTTGTATATATGTGTGCACTTATGTGTGAAATTCACTACAGGACACATAAGACAGGAGGGCAGTGTGATACACTAAAGGAGAGCCAGATTAGAATTGGGATAGCATGGACACTAATATTACAATTACCTCTCTGGCCCAGAAATCTTTATCAGTAAAATGAATGATTCATACCAGTTGATTACAAGATTCCTCTCAGCTCTAGACACTTAAAATAAGACTACAATACATTCATGTACTGCTAAGGGGAAGAGAAAAACCAATGACAATGTATCAATTAAAACTGTTAATGTAGAGCATATTAATAACGCAAATACTGATATAACTGAAGTTGTATATTTTGGTCTCTAAGTCTGTACTTGTCCTGCTGGCTGACTCTAAGCATTAAACACAATGGTCATGAACCACTCAAAGTACATGGAAGAGACTTTGCCTGAGATGAAAAGAGAAGAATCCACGCTGAAAAGACAGACAGTCATTTGAATTTTGTACTATAGTGGACAGAAGATGGGGGCCACAGATAGCTTCATGGAAACATGAGAGTAAACTGATGGCAGACCAACTTGGAGGGTGGATCCAGCACTGTAGAAGGAATTAAGATCTTTCACTGTTTCAATTCTGAAAGAGAATTCTTTGCCATTTCTGTGATTTAACGTAAGAGGTAGAGTCCCAGAAAATACTGGCAAATTGAAAATAGAAGTAAGGCTTTTGGCAAGAGCATCTGTCCTTTACTGCAGAAATTCTCTGGAATACTAATAAAGGATTAGAAAGATGTCACACAGCAGAATCCCACACAGGGTGTTACCTGAGGGAATCTGTGGTAGATTAGATGCCTTACAGTGCTAAAATTCTATATAAACATCTATCATTTTCTTATTAACAGGGCATATCCTATATAGAGATAACATTAGAAATATCTATACATGGATTTTTTTCTGTACCATATAGCACAATCCTGTTTTTTAGTAGTTATTTATTGAACATTGTTTAGCATTGGTTGCTAGATGGGCAACCCTCTAGTTAAAATCAATTACTGACTTTAGAAGCAATCTGGAGTGTTGGTAATGGTCTGTCTCTTGATCTAAGTTAAGATTACATAGATGTGTCCAATTTTTCAAAAACTTCATTAAGCTGTACATTCATGAAATGTGCATTTTCTATATGAATAATATATTTCAATCAAAATAAAGCAAGATAAGAGTCTATGTGATGTATAACCTAATTGAAATAAGTAAAATTGTAGACAATATTGAGGCCACTATTATCTTTAAAGAGTCCTGAGATAAATGTATACAGAAGCCATCAAAAAATTATGAAGTACGCGCACAGCTGTCGAATATTAAAACAATAGTAATTTAGAAAATCTGATAGCTATTAATGTCATTAATTTAACATGAATTGTGATGTAAAAGAAAAATAAAGATTATTGGGGGACTGCAACCAGGTAAAGACTTCATAAAAATTCTGAGGTGGACTTCAGGGCACTTTCAAGGGCTTTTAACTGTGATGTCATTTTTCACATTATGTCTAATTTCATTTCTAAACTTAAGGGCTTTACTGTCTTTGATTAACTTATCAACCATGATTATGGCCCTTTCATGTCTCACAGATACAGGGAATGCAAACTGCTTTCACTCATAAGAGAGGAAAAAAAGCCCTCTGATATAAAAATATTCACTTTCTTTATGTTTGCTTTCTCTCTAAATTTTATAGTGTCTACCACTTTCCCTTTTAAATTTTCACTTTTAGGCTTTGTTTGTTTCCATTTTTCTTGAGTTCACTATCTCTGTATCTTAGACTTAAAGGTAAAATAAAATGGTTCAAATATTCTAACGCTCAGATCTCATGAGCTCAGATCTCATGAGCTCACCATTGTCACAGTTCACTTTGTTTGAGAACTGTCACAATCTTGTTTCTGCTCTCAAATACCTGAGAGAGAAAAATTTCATCAGAAACTATGGCTCACAATAGCAGTGATTCTCCATGAGAGGCCAAGCCTTCGCGGTTTAAATCTGAAAAAGCATACATGACTTGAGAAAAAAAAAATCATGTGGCTGGTAATTAATTTATATAGATTATACTGTTTATACATAGAGTATACACAGAACATACTATATTCATATTACATACCATAAACACAAAGCACACTTCTAAGACTAATAGTTAAAGCCAGTGTACCCTTTGTAGGTAGCTCAGTCCTTAGTAATTGTACTAAGTATTCACACCTGCTAACAAACCCCCAAGGCAAAGCCACCATCTCTGAAAAACGAGGAGGAATAAGAAGACAGACTTCAGGGAGAAGGTGGAATCTGATAAGTAGCTCTTGGTCTGAAGTCGACTTTAGCCTCTAACCTCTCTCCTTTTGGAAGAAGGGGTTCTTTCCCTCCTTCAACAGAGATTTCACAGGAGGATATCTCTGCCCCCAGGTTTAGAGGGTGGTGAGCTCCCATAGCCAGTAGCCTACCTGCCCATGATCGTATCAATCAGAGTCAAGAGAGGGGACTCTCGGTCAATTCACTGAGAACCAATTCTCTAAAAGTGATCAAAAATAATTATCCAAAGAATCAAATCATGAACAACTAATTCACTAAATTCATCAAACTTACAAATTTATCAGGGAACTGTGTTAAGGAATATTCTTCTAGAATATATTCTGTGAATATGAATATATTCTTTCATGAATATATTCATGAATATATTTGTCTTAAGTAGGTTCAATAAATGTGAATATATTAGTAGAATTTTAAGGGTTATTCAATTTATCAGAGGCTTAGGGTCACAGGTTCAGTGTTTTAATGAATATATTCATTAAGAATATATTCATGAGGAATATACTTATGAACTAAATCATGCCATGAATATAGTGAAAGAGGATATAGTCAGTGAATTCTTTCATTCACTCACTCAATATTATGGTATAGGTAATGCCCTAGACATTAGGCTTATATCAAAATCAAAGCTCCTGACCTCACAGAGCATTGATTATTAATACATCTATTGCCTTTAAAGAAGATTAGTCTCTAAAATAAGTTTTTCACAAATACATTTTGTAAATTTTGTGAATTCACCTGCTTCCAAAGGAGATAATCATTAAGTGATGTTGGGGACTCCTACATCACATGCTTATGATTTATTATAAAAATTTTGCACCAGAAGTTCATAATATTGGTTTTTATCAGCCTTTATTTATTATGAACTTTGAAGAAAGTTACATGTGAACATTATAAAACAAATAACTAGTCATTCTGTGGATAACCAGAGCTACTCCCCACTTTGAAAATGAACAAATGAGTAACTCAAGACTCAAAGAGTGAGAGTCCTGCCAATATCAAGCAATAAGTTGCAAAGTTGGAAATAAGACCCAGGGTTGTGGATTTCAAGACAAAGATTTTTTTCCACTTTCCAGAGCTGCACTTATTATCAGTATTACAACTTTGCATTTTCCAAAATCTGAGTGTTGGTAGCTGGGCTTAACACTGGTTATTAACTCAAATTTCTAAAGTAACAGCAGACACATTGCTATATTTAAAACAGATAGCCAACAAGGACCTACTGTATAGCACAGGGACCTCTGCTCAACATGCTGTAATAACCTAAATGGGAAAAGAATTTGAAGAATAGATACATGTATAAGGACAACTGAATCACTTTGCCGACACCTATACAACATTGTTTTAAAAAAAAAGATATCTTACTTTTCGTTTCATTAGACTTGTATTTTCCAGCAGCATTTTTTAAGCAAATTATGGTACACATATAATACACCTGAGCAACTTCTATGTTAAAGCGTGAAAATAAGGTTAATGTGAGTATAACAGTTATGGTTACTAACTCTTGTTTTTAAGCAATGAATAGCTTCATTCAGTAACACATTAGTCTTTTTTGTGTTAGCTTCCTAAGAAAGAGAACAATGAAGCTGCTTGTGTTAAGCTCTGTGTGGCTTTTAAAAGAGAAAATGTTCTTTCCCAAAGGGCACTACAAAAAAAAAAAAGAACTAAGCCGAACATTGTTATTCTGTGAGAAAGACATCAAAACAAAATGAAACTCTTGGCATTTTAGTGGCCCCGTTTGCATTTTACTGAGCATGACTTCCACCGTGGTCGCTGGAAGAGATGCCTGAATATGAGGCAGATCTGCTGGCGGCTGTCTTACCTCTGTTTTTGTCTCTGAACTGAGCAAAGGCACAAAAGGGCTTCTGTTATTGTTTTCCTGTGCCCAAGTCAGTTGTGTATTTCTTACCAACGAGTTCTCAAAAAGAACTCGAACAAACAGGAATTGGACACTGGGCCCTCTTTTCACTATTGATTTTGTCTGTTTATAAACAGAGGTTTTTCAACGTTGCCCATGTCTCGGCTCAAACAAAAACGTATGGTTACAGGGGGCATAGTTTACAATCAGCTCTGTTCAATGGGAAAACAATCAAACGCTATTTACATCGTTTAAAAAAAGGGAATGGAGGGCTTCCCTGGTGGCGCAGTGATTGAGAGTCCGCCTGCCGATGCAGGGGAAGCGGGTTCGTGCCTCGGTCCGGGAGGATCCCACGTGCCGCGGAGCGGCTGGGCCCGTGAGCCATGGCCGCTGAGCCTGCGCGTCCGGAGCCTGTGCTCCACAGCGGGAGAGGCCACAACAGTGAGAGGCCCGCGGGCCGCAAAAAAAAAAAAAAAAAAAAAAAAAGCGGGGGGGGGGGGGAATGATCACTTTGTTTCTGTGTGGCGTTGAATTAGTTCATCGTGCTACATAGGCAGATATTAAGAACAAATCCTATCCCTTTACTCAGGCGGTGCCTGCACCTGTGAGGACAGACCTCTTTCCAACACCTTGTAAATGTTAACATATTCCACTCTGACTAATAAAGCTTAGTAATAACGTCACCAATGTAAGGACGGCGTCATCAATGATTTCATTCTTAGAGCATTTAAACTGGCGAATTCCCAGGATGGTCTGGTGATGCGGGGAACCCATGGAGAGCTTGTCACCGGCGAAGCCCGTTAACAATTCTCGGGAAATAAAAATAGAATCTGGGTAATAAGATAAAGCCTAACCTTTTTTTCTCTTTTCCTTTGCGCCTGGTCTCGTTTCATTCGCTCACAGGGGCCGCGAGCAGAGGCCTCACACCCCGGCACTTCAGAACGCAGTTCCTGGTGAAAAATGGCTGCTGCCCTCACCTCAGTTCTGCGGGCCGTGCGCAGAAGCTCTCAAGATGGCCGCCACAGAGACGCCACCCCCAGCCCTGGGAGCTGGGTCAGCGAGCAGCCTGCCCCGCCTACCCCGGAAAACTCGGCCCCTTCCCCTGCGGACAAGATTAAAGCAGCCCCGCCCACAGCCTGGCGGGTGGGGGAGAGCATGTGCTCTTAGAGCACAGCTACCAAACTCGGGCTCGTTTTATTGGTGCGGCACCATGGGGCAGGAGGATCCTTGTTGACTTTGGAAGGTCATTAACAAGCTGACCAGGATTATAAATGAGTAGTGTGTGGTATGAGGGTGGATCTTCTTGGGACTGGTCCACATAGCAACACTAGGAGCCCAATTAGCATGAGTTTTCTTTTTAATTAGGCACTGTATAATCAAAACTATAATTTAGCCCCTATTATGTTATGACAATGAGGTATTAAGAAGGTAGAATAAGTCTCTCCCTCAGGGAAGTTAGATGCTAGATGAAAATGTGTTCTATATGATTATTATAACCTATTGGCATAAATGTAAAGAATAGTGACAATGAAACTTTCAGGATCTGGTGCCTAATTTTATCAAATATTTACTGATGTCTACTATGAGAAAGGCATTCATTTTCATCAAGATTTATCTTCTCTGGTTTGAGTCAATGTTTTAGGAATGAATGACAGTCTCACCTTCAGCTGTTCAAGAAGTTAAATCGTGATCTTCTTTTTCCTTTGAAAAGATAATTTTTAATTGAATCATATTTTTAAATATTCATCCTGTACAGAACTTTTTAATGCATTAACTGAAATTCAAGTATATCTATCACTAATAAATTTATGTACATTATAACATGTTGAAATGTAGATAAGTATTACTAACATATTTGGCATAATATTATAAAGGTTCAGAGTGATTAAATTTGGAGTTAGTTAATCATCTTCATTATAATTCTTATTTCAAGTATATATTTTTGGATGTGTCTAGCAAGCTATGTATAATGATCTATATTCAAGATAGAAGCTAATTTATATTTATTGACTCTTACAGTAAAAAACTGTAAGCTCCATTCTGTTAGAAGGGCAAGGTTATAAAATCCTATAGATGCAAAATTATAAATTTCACTTATTCATAATTTTAGAATCATTTTTAAGGTAATTGTGCAAGTTTTATTACTTAACACCTTATGAAAAGATTGAAATACTTTTAAAGGATTAATTATAAAACAAAATTTTATTGCTATATTATGGAGAAAATCATCATGCTTTTATTAATTTTCAGTAGGAATGTTTCATTTTCCTTTATAAAAATGAAAATTTCATTCAATATAAAATTGTATAAAATATTGTTTTTCATTTCAGTCATTGAATCACTTGATTTTATACCTACCGAGGTCATGGTTGAGAGAAATGGTAACTTTTTTCTCCTACATTTGTAAGGAGGTGAATGATTAAGGAGGAAATAAGAATGATGCTGCCTCCAAGAAAACATGAATGATTTTATTCATTCAACAGATATATGATTTTTCTGTAGTTACAAATTCTGTTGAATGTAGGGGATAGGGACTACTTGGAACATTATCCTCGACTTTAGAGATACTTACTGACTTTTGGAGGGTACATGTGTGTAAATTATGTAAATATTGCTTAGTGCTAAAATAAAGAACAATTAACTTTGGAATGGATGGCCTACTTTCTCTTTTTTTTTCTTTGTTTAATGTTCAATTTATTAAACTCATGAATCTAATACCCCAAACTGAAAATGAATTTTTTCTTGGGGCCTTTAAATATTGATTACAGATTTATTAAGCGTGTCATTTTAAAAAGTTTAAACTAACTGTAATTATATATTTAGAACAGCTGATCCTTTTAAACACTTTGAAACCATAATTCACAAACATATAAAACAAAGGCTACAGAACTTATTGTTATAGTTTCACTTAACTTTACTCTAAAGCATCAATATCATAGGTTTAATGTCTTTCTTATTTCTCTTCTTGTTTTTCTATATTTGTTTTTAGATACTCTCAGAGTTTCAGCATTATTAATTTTATTCCTTTCCTTGGGTCATAAAATTCTTAGCAGATCCTGAAGAAAAGATTACCTTATCAGAACTGCCTAGATTGCAGAACTTTGGTTTATTGACTGACTAATTCTTGATCATACTTGTTTCTCTCAAGGTGATTCTAACCCAAACCACCTTTCTATATTAAGCTTTTCTATAAAAGCTTAACTATAAAATTAACTATAATTTTCTGTAGTTAAATTACACCTGTTAATGCCAGTGCGACTATTTCAGGCCTTATCTTATGCGTAGGGTTTTAATTTTGCAACCTAGTATTTATCTCTGACTTTTTAAAAAAAAATATCACTTGGCCATTGTTATATATAACCTATTATCTTGTCATAATCAAGTATTGATTTTTGTGTCTTAGCTTTATAGAGTTACACTTCCCTTATTAGCATTGAGATTTAATCTCTTAGGGATTGAGAGATTAAGTCTGTGTAGTTAAGTGTTCCTCTGTAGGTCATCTGGCAAACGCTGTGGAACCCCCTTTCAGGTTGGTTATTGTGGGTGCCCACCCAAACTGAATAGTCCTTCCTGTTCTTGGCATCTACATTTTCTGGGGCTATTTGACTTACAGTGTCCAGTGTTTATTCTTAACAGATAAAGCAGACATATGACTGGGCTTTATAAACATACAAGATTCATAGAAGAAATATCAAACCCTCTTAAATATTAAAATCAATAAAAAATAAACATGATCTATTATAGTCACTACTTTCTATTACAGTAATCTTTCAGGCAGGCTTCATAATAACTTTTCTATTTTGAGTCATTTTGAATTCATGGTCTTTCACTAAACTCGTCTTGCAAACCATGATGATGATTATGATGGTGATGGTGGTGGTGATGATGATGGTGATGGTGCTTTTGATGCTCAATTTGTAACTTCATCCTAAGAGATGCATCTTTTTTTAAATAGGCAAGAGTAAACTATAGTGTTTAAGGATGCACATTTGGGTGATAAAACCAAAAAAACAAAAAACAAGAAAGTCATTATTATAAAAGTGAGGATATGAAGAAGGGGAAGGGGGTGTGATCAGAATGAAGCTCGTGGAAGGAGCTTATGGAATAGGTGGCAAAGTTCTATTTTTTGACCTGGGTAAATATTTGATTTGTGTGTGTGTTATATCTGCTCTATTTGTATAATAGTAATTTTATTTAAAAATCTGTCACCGTATGGTCCCTGGGGAGCCCTTTATGTTGACTCCTTTATCCTTTATACACTGCCCCTAAAAAATATGGAACGCTTCACGAATTTGCGTGTCATCCTTGCGCAGGGGCCATGCTAATCTTCTCTGTGTCGTTCCAACTTTAGTATATGTGCTGCCGAAGCGAGCACTGGCTTACTTTCTTTTGAGGGCATTAGGGAGAAGTTTCATGAAAACTTCATGGAAGAGTTTCTATTATTGGAAATGGATGGTAAGGCTACTTGAAATGAAGGGATTGTTAAGAATAAAGGAATGGAAGTTTAGCAGGTTATTTTGTTTGCATGATTTCTGCCCCTTCCTGAGCTCCGTGAACACATAAATGAATATATATATATATATTCATGAATCCCCAGAGCTAAAATGCTCACTGTATGTTTGCTGAATGGATAAATGGACTACGTGTCCTTCAGTAAGAGCCCTTTGCATGCAGGAGATATGACAAGAGGTACTGGTTGAAGACAACTCATGAAGGACTCTGAATTTCAAGTTAAGAAGTTTGAACTTCATTCAGAAGTTTATGAAGTGAAGAAGTGGCACAATTAGAGATTTCTTGAGAAGGTAAATCTAGCAGCTCTGGACTGTAAGTAAAACAGAGACTTGTTACAACATCCCCACAATAAAGATGTTTATCATGTGCATGTGCAAAATTTTAAGATAAATTTATATTAATTATACTTAGAAACATGAATTATCTCCACTCAAAACCAAAAATCAGAGGGAGACAACTCAGAAGTTCAAATAGGATTAAGCTAGAACTGTTTTATTCCCATTTCGATACTCCATTCCATGATTTATTTCTGAAAAATTAAACTCATCCAGTCTTATCCTTGCCTCAGTAATGTTATGGCCCTTCTGTTTTTTGTCCCCATCTAGCTTTTGCTGCTTTTCTGAATTGCTCTAACATTCGCCAAGGCTTATTATTGTATCTCTCTGAACTCTCCTGCTATGACTATATAAATTGCAATCTGATTTTGAGACAGTCTTAAGTGTTCCTATTTATATTTCAGCTACTCATGCATAAACTTGATTACGAATTGTGTGTACATAGCCATAGTTAGTGAATCCTCAAAACATACTGCAAGCACATCGTATTTCACTCACAGGAACAACAGAATACTGGCTATCATTGGTGTTTTATGAAGATATATTATTGAACCACAAAAAAAATCACGAGATGAATGGTAACAGCACTTGCACTTCATCCCTGAAGGCACTGTGGCACTGTCAGTTAAACACTGGTGAGCACAACTTAGTTCTGATTTCTAACTGCATTGTTGTCACCACTGGCAACTCTACCTATTATAGGATAAGTGGGTTCTTCCCAGGAAGCCCACAGGGCTAAATTGCATTGCACATTCTGTTCTTATGTATAGCATCTGCGCTTCATTCATTTTTTTTTCTTTGTCAATTGAACTCAGCATTAGAAAGAGTATTTGCTTATAAACCAAATGCATATATAAAAGTATATCAATGCAAAGAAAACCCCAACATAGTCATTAATATTGCAAATCTGTTCTCAAAACACTAGAATAGCTTATGAACTCCCAAACACACTTATATTTTAGTGAAATGTTATGTCGTTACAGTAGAAAACAGTGCTTCAATCTAATGAGTATACAGAGAAAAATTGTATCTATATTAAGACCATTTTTCTCTAATGTGAGTTCCAATATTGGCAGCAAATTTGTGTTTTCATTTGTTTGTGTTTGGAGGCTATGGTCTCTGGAACATAGCTGTGACAGTGGTTGCTTCTCTTAAATCAATTTACTCTATGCCAGGGATAAAGAAGAGTTATTTAATTCAACTTACAAACATTTTATTGGTCTTAATTGGGCTTAGAAATGTGTACTTGGGTTACAGTTCTGTTTAAAAGATGTTGCTCCTCGGGCTTCCCTGGTGGGGCAGTGGTTGAGAGTCCGCCTGCCGATGCAGGGGACACGGGTTCATGCCCCGGTCCGGGAAGATCCCACGTGCCGCGGAGCGGCTGGGCCCATGAGCCATGGCCACTGAGCCTGCGCGTCCGGAGCCTGTGCTCCGCAACGGGTGGGGCCACAACAGTGAGAGGCCCGTGTACCGCAAAAAAAAAAAAAAAAAAAAAGTGTATATATATATATATATATATATATATATATATATATAGTCACCCAATTCATAGATCATACAGAACAAAATGAATAAAAACACCCTCTTGTGGTGTCTGCCCTTCTCATCTATGGGACAGGAGGAGCCAGAAAAGAATTTCTGTTAAAGAAGAAGGCGTCTAACAGACCTGTAAATACAAGCTTGCATTTACATGATTTTGAGCACCAGGATAACTGAGCTTTCTGGGCTACATAAAGGAATCGTTATTTTTCTCAGACTCTGGAGAGACTGGTCCTGTTGTTATGAAAAACCCTTGAAATAAGGGTCACTTAAGAGTTTACTCTGAAAAACAGTGATATGATGGAAATGCTAAGTTAAGACAAGGAGATGCCTAAACCCAAACCCAAAACGTTCTATTACTTGGAAATGAGTGTCTTTGGGGGAAAAAAATGCATAGAGAGGCTTGCGTTTGTCACTGTGTCTGTCTAATACTACCCCCTTCCAAAACAGACTTCACCCCGCGTTCGCGCTGAGGGGCGGCCATAGACGGCCATGTTTATACCTCATGAGCTTGCATCGCGGCAGATAGACCAAAAGGCCGCCACTTCTGCCTCTGGCAAATAGGGCCACCACGATGTAGAGCCTGAAGAAGGCACCGGTCACATTTTTTTCTACTTAAATGATCTCCCTGGAGTTAGGCATTCCTCAGCCCAGGCTGCCCATTGACAGTACCCTGCTGAAAATAGATTACCAAAAATGACTTTGCACATAAAACTTCCCCATGTCAAAGATTCCTGGAATCTAACCAGATTCAGAGAGACCGCTTACCCGAGGCATCCCAGCTGAAAGAAGCAGACGTAAAACCTATACTACATACATTTGAGCCTTTTACAGGAGTAGCCTGTGAATCACAAGTGCTGCGATCACCAGGTCATTTGTGTGAAATGCAAACTCTCAGCCTGTACCCTGAGAGGTTCCAATTCCCAAGGTCTACGGTGAGGCCTGTGGGTCATGATGAACAGCCAGGGCTGAGATCCATTGCTGGAGCAGGGCCATCTCATAGAAACATAGAGCAAGCCACAAGACAAGGCACATTTGCAAGTTTAGATTTTCTGGTAGCCACACTTAATAAAAGGATAAACTGGTGCTTAATTTTAACAATATATTTAATTTAACACAATATATCCAAAACACTCTTTTAACATGCAATGAATATGAAAAAGTTACTAGTGAGATATACTGCACTTTTTTTTTTGCATAGGAAGTCTTTGAGTTTTTCAAGCGCTCCATAGACCCATGTGGCCAGCACTAACCTACTGGATAGCGCAGACAGAGAAGGAAGTTGGGATTTTCTGCTTTCATTAAAGCTATTGTGAGTCCTAAACCAGCCCCAGGCTTGAGTTACCAGAGGCTACATTGGTCTTTGTTATTCTTCCCTCTTAACCCTGAAACTCCATATCCCTCATCCCTACCACTTTTACCTACTAAATTCCTATCTGTCGTTAAATTTCAGCTCAAATAGAACTTCCTCTTGCTTGGTTGCCCTAGCCTCTCTCATCCCCCAACCCTGACACCACGAAAAGCAAAATAAACATAGCAAACAAGAATGCTATTATCTATTACAGTTGTCAACTGAAAAAACTGCACAATGTGAGAGCTGTGAGTTAAGTTTATGGGGGGCAAAATGAGGACTGTAGCCTGGGATGCAGCATCTCGGAAAGCTCTGAGAAACCACTCTGGAGAGATGACGAAACTGCAACAGAGAGCAGTTGTGTCTTGCTCAAGCTCAAATAACTGGTGGTGGAACTGGAGGTATTTGAACCTCTTAGCGCTGTATTAACAGCAGAGACTCTGAAGTCAAATAGCACTGACAGTTACTCATGTGTGTGACCTTGGGCAAAAAGCTTAATCTCATGGTGACTGTTAGTAAAATGAATTTTTTCTCCCTCCTAGGAAATAAAATATTATGCTGTTTTCTAAAATTAAATAAATCAAGATGCTCAAAACATTAAAAAAAATGTAAACAAAACCCTGGGTACCTAGTTTCCTGTTTCCTTGTTATATACTCTCAGAACACTGTGTATCTTTCATAACACTGTCACGGTTGGCTATACATTTATTCCTGTGGTTGATAATTATTGACTGGCTCCTTCTCCCTGAGGGATGGTACTGTATCTGTATATTGCAGAGGATGTATATTCAAAATAATTATGTCGACTAGGCAAATGAATTCCTAGTTCTTGAAATGAGCCTTGGAAGATTCATACACACACACACACACACACACACACACACAGGATATTTCTTTTCTAAACCTTAAGGGCCAGAGGGAAATTTAATGTGAGGCTAACTGAGCTCACTTACGGGACCACCATGAGACTGGACATTGCTAGGAGTTTTCTTCCACGGAGGGAAGCCAGGTAACATTCATTTCTGGTAAATTGCCTCACGAGATCTCAGAAAATAAGGGACCTGAGCCTTGAAGCGTCTAGTAATTTGTTGTGAGTTTTTTCTCATTCTAAATAAAGATTCTACCTTATACTTAATTTTGTTTTTGTAATCCGGTATTCCTTTTTTGTAAAGAGTTCCCCAAACTCCAAATTGTATGACGCTTCATGTTCCACAAAGCCTGGATCTACCCCTGCAGAGAACATAAAAGTTTTAATCCTTTGATCATTTTGTATATGAGGAAGAAATTCAGTCCTTTTCCAGAAATTTGGATTCTAATGCTTTGTATTGTAATGACTTTTCTTATCAAAGTGAAGGGTCAGCACCAAGGAGGCTACATACAGGTTAATGGTGCCAGATTTCAGGGGAGAGTGAAGGGCCTCTCACTGTTGTGGCCTCTCCCGCTGTGGTCGGAGCACAGGCTCCCGACACGCAGCCCCAGCGGCCACGGCCCATGGGGGTCAGCCGCTCCGTGGCACGCAGGATCCTCCCGGACTGGGGCACGAACCCGTATCCCCTGCATCGGCAGGCGGACTCTCAACCACTGCGCCACCAGGGAAGCCCCCACTGCTTCTTACACAGCCCTAAATACCATTCTGTGAAGACCAGAAAGACCACAGGGCTGACACCAGATTTTCCTTGGGCAAATTGTACTCTCTTTCATTAGGTTAACTTCCCTAGTTAGAACTGAAGATTGGGGGGCTAGGGAAATGAAGATTTGTATAATCGGAAACATATTCAGCAAATACAAAATTTAGGGGAGTACTATCAAAAATTAAGTGCAGCTTGCATGGTGTTCACTCATTCACACAATAACTGAATTCCTATGAAATACAAACAGTACGGTAAGTGCTGGGGGTATAATAGGAGGCGAATGGATCCCGTCCCTGCCCTCAGCAAGTCTAGAGTCAGAGAAAGTATCACTATTACAGGAGTTCAGAACAACAACGAAATGATAACCCTGGTTGGTGTGGTTAGGTAAGGCTTTATATAGAGGGTAAATCTTGAAATATATTTGCAAGGAGAGGAAAAATGTGTACAGTAAACATGAAAGGAAACAAGATCCTAGGGGAGGACATCACCATCAGAATTAAATTAATAAAATAATCTTACCATTTTCTCTATCATTCATTGTGTGTCATCCAATGATACCAAATAATAGGACATCATTAATAATGTTTCTATTACCTTTATTGTTATCTTTTAAATAAATGCCCATGCTTTTTTTTTAAACTTTATTTGTTGCAATTTTTGAAGTATTACAGGAATATGTAATGTTCCTAGACTTAATAAATATAATTTTTATAGCAGGAATAGGCTTAGCAATGTGAAAAGCATGCTGCCTGGACTACCGTAACACACACATTTATTCTAAATAAGCTTCATGTCTCCTCCTCTTGGCCTGATTACCAGGAACCTGGGATTGAGATGAGCAGGAAAGTCAGGAGGCCATAGAAAATCTGCTGTTGAAAGCGAAGCTTAAGTAGAGATGAGTTTGATGGGTAGCCTTGCATGCCCCTGTTAATCCTCACTCTTGTCACTTTAATTTCGAATCATCTCTTCTTTTTACCATTTAACCATCATGCTATCCTAGACTGCTAAATAGCTTTTGCTGGAGAAAATGAAATACTATTCTCTAATCTTTAGAGATGTAACACAGGAATACACAACAAACAAAACAGATAAGTTAGACACTTAAAGAACTAAAGTTAGAAACTGAATTTTGCTTATGATAAACGACTCAATAAAAGAGAGTATAAAAAACAACTGTTGTAACTACTCCCAGACCCCCAGTTCTGCCATAAAAATGATAATTAAATCCAACAATAGGCTCAAAATCCCATTTTATTCACTGTAATAATAGATAGGTTTTCAAATCATTTTTATGAAAGCACAAATTTCTCAGTGAATAGAACACTGCAGAATTGCTCTTAGGCTGCAGAAGTATCCTGGCAGGACTGTGTTCTTTGTAGTACTGGTCTCAGAGTACTCAGATACTTGGAGCTCATGCAGCATGGAGATGGTTACCTACCAAAGACCCCAGTGCTGTTTCACCTGCCCGGGTCGCTGAGGATGATACATCATGCAGGAAAATGACTAAATCAGGCCTCTACAACTTTTTTGCACAATTGAAAATATAAAAAAGGTGGCCTACTGGCCTCATAACTTGGTCAATTGAAAACACATTTGCGAACACTAGAAAGTAGTGACCCTTATTCTGGGTGTTCACAGCCCTGCTTGGCAGGGGCTCAATTTCAATTCTCGCTTACCCCTTACCAGAGAGTTCTTGTGCAGTGAACTACCTGTGCAACTGTAAGGGTGAACTCAGTCTCAATTGCCTAAGAGATGGTGCCCTTTCTATAAGCCAAAGACATGTCTCCTCAGAAGTTTATTGCACTTTGCAGAATTCTCGATAAATGATCACCTTCTATCTAGAATTTGAAACCTCTGTCTAGAAAATGCAGCGTTTCTTTATTTTTCTGGATCTCAAGATGTCTCAGAACTGCTTAGGAGCAATGGCATAATCAAGCAGGGGGACATTGTTGAATCTATAGCTCTGTTGAGGTTCTGATGCTCTAACATGTCCTGTTTCAGGCTGCCATGCGATTGTGATTGGCATTTTTGCGATTCCTGCCGTAGGGTTTCTTACAGCGGTAAGGGTTCTGTGCAACTGCTCCAGGCTGGCCACTTTGGAAGTTCCCCAGGTATAAGTCTGGTGGTCTGACCTGTGCTGGTGGGAACCAGTGAGTGATGGCTGCTCTTGCCATGGCTCATCCACGCCTGTTTGGCACTCCTTATCCACAATCCCTCAACTTCTTAAAATGTTTTCCCTCCCCACTTGAAACTGTGGGATCTTTTTTCCCCCTCCCTACCTCATCCTACCATTCTACCCAACTTTGTCATGGAGGAGAATGGACAAAAAAAAAAAACCCCAAAATCCTCATTTACGCAAAGTATTTGTATTTCAAAAGTTGCTTAAAAATACTTCCTACAATAAATATCTAGTTGTAAACCTCCATGCTTCTTTGGGCAAACAGTTTTGGATGAGAGTGTGCTTTTCCTAAGAGCCTCATATAACAATATGAAAGCACGAGAAGATTCAGGCTCTGCCCGAGGTCTCTCTTATTTTGTGTCATCATCTTACATGTCTCTACTTCCTCTGCTTCTATTTTCCTTAACTTTAGCCTTTTAAAAAATAGAGTAGGTTCACCCCACCTCTGTCTGTCCCTGTCATATAAATGTCAACCAAATAAAGTAAATTCATTGCTTATATCTATAAAGCTTCCCAGGTTGGAATCCAGAGGCCTCACTGACCTCTGGGATCAAGCAAACCATTTCTCTTTGAGTCATGGGTGCCTCAGGTTTGCTAGATGCTATGTCTCCAAAGACTCAAACAAATACACACACTCTCTCTCCCTTGTATGTCTTACTTGCAAATTGTTTTTTCATTTTATTCGAAGTGATTCCCCAAAGAATGAAATAGATTTTAGATTGTTTTTTAGGGGGATAGAGAAATGAGAGAGAAGGTCATTTAAATATCAAAGTATCCGTATGTATGACTCAAGCTAAATTGAAGGAACTGTGTGTATGGTTTCTATACTGTAACAGCATGAGGACCCTTAGCCTATTTCACTTCTTCTGGGTACAGCACCCTCAGAGTGAAGGAAATAAAAAGATATTGGAAAAAACATACCATAATGTCACTCTAACACTATTTAATACTATGTATAAGTCAAAATATTTCAGGCAAATCTTTGACCTGGTCCAAAGAAAGGTAGTAGATAAATTATAGTGGAATCCTGACATGTTCCTGTAGTTAAGTTTGTTTTTTCTTTAAGGAGGAACAATGCTTACTTATACCAGTGGTTAAAAATAGATAATTTTTGATTTAAACTATTACTTGTTAGCAGACTTCACAGGCTGCCAGATAATCGCTATAGTCAGAAGCTACTTTTTATATTTATATATATATACATTTTATATTTATAATTTAACTAACTCATTGCAATATTCGGGCCCATTTCCTAAGCGTTTGTTCCTCTGAGGACACCGTCGGTAGAAAGTTACTGCCTATATTAGTTTGCTGGGGCTGCCATAACAAAATACACAAGCTTAAACAATAAAAATTAATTTTCTCAAAGTTGTGGAGGCTAGAAGTCCAAGACCAACTTTGTTTTTTTCTCAGGCCTCTCTCCTTGACTTGCAGATGGCTGCCCCCAGGGCTGTGTCCTCACACCATCTTCCCTGTGTTTGTCTATGTCCTAATCTCTTCTCATAAGGACACCAGTCATATTGGATTAGGGCCACGCTGAAATCCCCATTTTAATTTAATTCAATTATCTCTTTAAAGACTTTATAGCTCCAAACACTGTCACATTCTGCGGTACTAGGGGTTAGGATTTCAATATACAAATTTGGGGGGGACACAATTCAGCCAAAACACTGTCTTATACTTAGTTCCTTCCTAATGCTTAAGGTTCTATTTTCAGTCATTCCCCAATCTTCTCTCCAAATGAAATCAGTGCAGTTTTTTAAACATTTCAAACTGAGTCATAAGATTCTTAACATACTCCACATCCACTATCACTACCCTCCTCTGAACTTAGCTTCAGTCTTACACATTCTTTTTGGATCGTGGTCCTTAAGAACAGTCTGCATTTTATAATAAAATACTATTATCTTTTCTTTGTAACGTTTGCTTGGCTCCTAACACAGTGCCTTGCTCGTATCAAGCACTCAAAAATCTTTCAATAGGATGAGTAGAAGAAATTTTATTATTATACATGGCTGCAATAATAAGTGTTATAATCCTGACTCATGTCCAGCTTATGGTTAATTATGACTCTCAAATCATCTCCTGCTTTGCCAGCAAGTAACTAATCATTTTTATTTGAACAGATGCTTACCCATCTAGTGGTTCATCAAAACCTTTCAAAATCATTGTCCATCGTTACAAAATTCTAGGTAACTGAGGTTTTCAAACTTGAAGATTTAAAGCAATCGGTTCTCATCATACCCTACTTTTTTTTTTTTTTTTTTTTGTGGTACGCAGGCCTCTTACTGTTGTGGCCTCTCCCGTCGCAGAGCACAGGCTCCGGACGCGCAGGCTCAGCGGCCATGGCTCACGGGCCCAGCCGCTCCGCGGCACGTGGGATCCTCCCGGACCGGGGCACGAACCCGTGTCCCCTGCATCGGCAGGCGGACGCTCAACCGCTGCACCACCAGGGAAGCCCCATACCCTACATTTTTAATATTAGCCTCAGCTAACCATTTTTGCATCACTGAATATTTATGAATTACTTTTCCATTTTTTTCCCTAATATAATTTTAAAACACCACTTGAACATCATTAGTGCTGAAAGGTCACTTCTCCGACTTACAGATCAAAAAATGCAATAGGAGAAATTGTTCTGGGTGACAGTAAGACTTTTGTTTCTATCCCCTTACCACTTGACAAGAGCCAATATGGAGAAATTTCTTCTCTAGAGCTTCAAAATATTGGGACCAGCCCTAGCTGCACAACACAAGTGTGGAGACTTTTAGAAATGCAAAAACCCAGGAATTGTCTTAGACCTTTTGAATCAGAATGCCTCGGGGGAGAGAGAGTATGTTTGAAGCTGAAATGGCAGTTTCCATGCACAGTCAGAGCTGAGAATTTTGCTCAACAAAGAAATAAGAAACGGGTCCTTACATGTACATGGCACATTGGAATCACCTGGGGAGCCCGAAAGCAAGCTGCTGCCTGGGTTTCACCCCACTGCCTGGGCATCGGGATATTAAAGCTTTCCAAGTGCTTCTAATGTGAAACCAAAAGGACACACTAATGAGAAATTAGAAGGGCATTACTAGTTATATATTTTTAAAATATACTTGAAAGTTAAAATTATAACACTAGGACTGATTCTGAATAGCATGTTTATTACAAACGGTTCGGTATGACTTGCCGGAGACTGTAAAACATGGGCACAGCAGTGGTTCTTGGCTGTTAAAGTGTAGCTGCTTTAGATCAGAATCCCCTGGAAGGCTTATTATAACACAGATTGCTGGACCCAACCCCAGTTTCTTTTTTTAAAAATTTTTATTGAAATATAGTTGATTCACAATGTTGTGTTAGTTTCAGGTGTACATCAAAGTGATTCAGATATATATATATATATTTTTTTTCTTTTTTAGAATCTTTTCCATTATAAGTTATTACAAGATACTGAGTATAGTTCCCTGTGCTATACAGTAGGTCCTTGCTGTTTACCTATTTTATATATAGTAGTGGGTGTCTGTTAATCCCAAACTCCTAATTTATCCCTCCCCCCGCCTTCCCCTTTGGTAACCATAAATTTGTTTTCTATGTCTGTGAGTCTACTGTTTTGTAAATAAGTTCATTTGTATTTTTTTTTTTTAGATTCCACATATAAGCGATATATATTTGTCACCATTTGCAGCAACATGGATGGACCCAGAGATTATCATACTGAGCGAAGTAAGCCAGCTCCAGTTTCTGATTCACTCATTCTGAGGTGGTGCCCAAGAATTACATTTTTTACAAGTTCCAGGGTAGTATGGACCACACTCTGAGTTTCTACTTCCATAGGGAGGTGGATGTCCTTTCAGGCAGATGAGACTATGGATTCCACGTGCCACATCTTGCAATGAAGAGACCATCGACCCAAAGCATATGCACCTGTTTTCAAAGAACATTCTGCAAGATGCACACTACAAGATGTTCTCACGGAATGCCACGTTCCCTCCAAAATCTGAGAAAAAATAGGATTTGGCAGAATCATATGTTATCCTGCACTATTTTCACATACTCTAAAATACAATAATAATAACGGTAAACTGAAGTGTGGATACCACACCTTTAATCTCAATTTGTCATTTTATGCTCACTAGCGTATTTTCAGAATTTTTCTCCCCAGTTTTTTTTTTTTGCGGTACGCGGGCCTCTCACTGTTGTGGCCCCTCCCGTGGCGGAGCACAGGCTCCAGACGCGCAGGCCCAGCGGCCATGGCTCAGGGGCCCAACCGCTCCGCGGCATGTGGGATCCTCCCAGACTGGGGCACGAACCCGCGTCCCCTGCATCGGCAGGCGGACTCTCAACCACTGCGCCACCAGGGAAGCCCTCCCCAGTTTTAATAAATGGTTGGAATTCAATTCAAACTGTTGAAGATAATATATAAGCTAAAAGAATTCTTTTTTAAAAAATGTTCACCATATATTAAAAGTGTTTTTGATTCTGTGACACTAAAATTTTTTGCCATATATTAAAAGTGTTTTTGATGCAGTGGTATAGACTTCTATATGGCATCATACCTTGGGCTTTTCCATGAAATGTAACTTGGAGACAGAAATAGAAAAATATTTAAGTTGTTTTTACTCAGTAAATTCCTACATTAACTGTCCTAGGGGATATCTCTTAAATCCCCTAACACAAATAATTGGGCATATTTTCTTAGATCTACCTTAAAGAAATTTCATGTTAAATTGCAAACTAAAAAACTATGATCTCTCCACCTTTCTTTAGATGTGGCTCATCACCTCCCTCTTCTCCAAAGTTGACATTCCTCCTGTTCTGGATCTTTTCCATGGTTTCCTTGGAAAGACATGTTCTGTTCAGCAATCCATGTTACTTTCCAAAGCCTCTTTACTTGCTGATTGATTCCAACATGTTTGATTCGATAATAAATCTAATCTCTTCCTTTTAGGGGGTAGGAAGGCAGAGAGGATGGGAGAACAACTGAAGATAGGTATAACTATAGGTATAAATACTAAATGTTCTCAAAATTGAGTTCATGTTTAAGGACCCTGTATAACCTAGCATTGTATGTCATCTGGCTTCTTTCAAAAGCCTAATTGTGAGAAGTCATATTTAGGTTAGATAATATAAAAATACAGCATTCCCCACATCTCTCAGTATTCTATATTTGACATTTGCATTGACTTATCCTAAACCACAGAATGCCTACACCTTAGAACAAAGAAGCTTCAGTTACTGGGATTCACTTTTAAGACTATGTTCTTAGCTTTTATTGAAGCCTTTCAAAACAACAACAACAACAACAAAAAGTCTTATAAGCACTGCTTTCTATTTGCTATGATGTCCTCCATATAAGAAAACTCTCTTTGAATTTTACCCTGTATAAACTGTTTATCTTCTCTGAAAAGCTTGTATTTAAAAAATTATATATGTATATAAAATATTAAAATTATATATATATATTTTTTTACCCAGTTAGGAAACTCAAACCTTACTTTATTTCCGTCTTTTCCTTGGTATTATCTTCATGTAAGATACTAATTTCCCTATTTCTACATCACTGAACTATTTTAAGGAAAAGAAAGTGGTTGCATTGGTGATAAAATTCCAAAAGAATCCAGATACCAGAATTTAAAGAAAAATAAAAAGGAGTAAAGAAATGTACCAAGCAAAGTGCCTTACGATTTTCCACATTTTAATTTTATGTAAGCTTCAAGCCTACTCTGACACTAGATATAGCAGTCTCTGAACTGATGCCCAGAGAAGTTCAGTGACGTGCCCTCAGCTAGGTCTCTAGTGCCAACTAAAAATTGTCAATCACCATCTGGTTCTACAAGAAGTCACTAACCACCTGAGTTGCTGACCTTCAACACACCCTGAAAGAAGTTCAGAGTTGCTGACCTTCAACACACCCTGAAAGAAGTTCAGGGTGGGGGTCAGGAATGAGGCACTCTGCGCTCTGGGAAAACCTGGCAGAACAGGCCTTCAGATATTTTCAGGAGCAGATTTTATGAGCCTTATTTCTTGCGTCTTCTCATATTTAAACAAGCAGTAAAATCATTAACGGAGACGTCTGCTCCTTGTGACTAGCAGAAACCTTCCGCCAAACTGTGGGCTTCACTGCACATATTCCCTGTTCACTAAAATCATATATATACTGACCTCCCCACACTCCTTCTGAGCAGTTCCTCTGAGCCATCTGAGAAGCTATCTCCCCGGCTATAGCCCTTATTAGGCCCCAAATGACACACCTCACGACTCTCACATTGTGCATTTTTTTTTGTCAACACTAGTAAACTTCAGAGAACACGTTCAAACACAGTTTTCTGACTATAGAACTCATGCTAATTTTACTAAATCATCCTGGAAGGAAACAAATGGAAACCACACTCATTTAATATAACTCTGTGGCTTGTACCTCTAGATTATCACACGAAAAGATCCCTTATTTCCATTTCCTTTACACGTCTAGGCAGGCCACGCCTCTTCTTCCCACCTCTGTGGATTGTGAAAAGTTTGGTACAGAAATGTTTGACCCATCAAGGAAAAAAGAAGTGATTGTAGAAAAGGGAATGTGGAAGCACGTATGGAGGCTTAGGGGACCAAAAGCATTTGCTTTTCCTCTGGAATTACTGGAGACAGCAAGGGTTAGTGAAAACAGCACTAGACTTGGAATTTGAGTCCCCACTGTCACCAAGTACCTACACAAGCTTAGGCAGCCACTTCTCCAGCCCTCAGTTACCTCATCCATATTGTTTATTTAACAAGACTTCATCATCATTGCATTGTACCAATATAACACTAAGGTGTTCAACTTGGGATTCTCCATTTGCACTCATTATTATTATTATTATTATTTTTTTTTTTTGCGGTACGTGGGCCTCTCACTGTTGTGGCCTCTCCCGTTGCGGAGCACAGGCTCCGGACGCGCAGGCTCAGCGGCCATGGCTCACGGGCCCAGCCGCTCCGCGGCATGTGGGATCCTCCCGGACCGGGGCACGAACCCGTGTCCCCTGCATCAGCAGGCGGACTCTCAACCACTGTGCCACCAGGGAAGCCCCTGCACTCATTATTTTAATCAAACAACTCCTTATTGCGTAGTTACCACATCCTTAAGACTTTGTTACCTGCTGAAAGAAACACTGAGGTAGGATGCCATCTGTTCTGCTGTCTCTCCCAATCCCCCACTGGACCTGCACATTTGAGCAAGTCACTCAACATGTTACATCCCTCCAAGCCCCACATGATTCTTCATGCAGACTGGGTTTCAGGATGAGCCATTTCACCTCTGTCTTTGTCATCACCCTAAATACGTAGGGTCCTTAGCCTTTTTCATGCTCATCCCTGACCTGGAGACTCCCTCCTGCCCCAGTTTGCCTATCACCCTTCTCACTTTCTAATAAATTGCACTGGAGAGGAGAATATCATTTTGGTGTGAATGCCTGATGGCCATTCCTCAGCTTTGGGCCCTAAAGAGAGTGGTGACTATTCTAACTAGATGGGTTTGACGCCTATGGAATTTTTATTGGAGGTAACATCCACAGTGAGAAGGAGACTAGGGCAGGGGGCTCCTGCACCTGCCATTGTGAATCTCATCTCCTTGCCGCCTGAGTTGTTACCTGGGCAACCAAAGGGCCTGTCTCCTGCATATCAGGTGAGACTGCTGAGTGGAATTCTGCAAGGGCTCACTGAAAGGGCCACCTGATGTTGCCCTGTCTGGCATGTTTGCTTCCTGTTCAATAGGCTTCTGAGTAAGCTGGTGTCTTAATGTTTAATTGGACCCTGAAAGACTGCCTAGCGAGCACTGCACGACTGTACTTCTATAATTAGTCCCTTGTTTCCTGTTAATCTAAGCAACTCCATCGCTCCACCAAAACTATCTTCTCAAAAGCCACCAGTGATTTCTTTTTCTTTGTCCAAATCAAAGCCTTTTTCAGTCTCTTGATGCCCAAGTGTTTTTGACACTTGTCAGCGCCTCATCTTGCCTGAAATTCTCTCTTCCTGGGGCCTCATGCTTTTTTTTTTTTTTTCTCACAGCACTTCTAATCATTCTTCTCTTTCCAGGCCTGATTTCTTTTTTTCTCTTTGATTTCCTAAGAATGCTGAATTCTCTAGGAACCAGTCCTCTGGCATTTTTTCACTAGAGTTTCCACTCAAAGTCAGTCAATCTTAGGACCGAACTTCTTACACCCAGCTCTTCATCTACAGTGTGAGCAACTCCCTCCTCCCTGACTCCAATGCCGTATATGTAAATAACAAATTCTAATTGTTAAATACTAAGTATGTGGTCTTATTTTTCAAAACCCCATGTCACACATCCTTTTCCCTATTAAAACCTGTACAGAGTTTTGTACCCATCATTTATATGTAAACGGGTGAAAAGTGATTTTATTATAATATGTATCATAATGTTAATTATTCTCTACGTTTGATGTCATAAAGCTTTATTTAAAGAGTTATAAAATTCTAGAATAAGTAAAAAAAATTAAACATACTTACTTTCATGTAAAAAATATATAGTACTCAAAGCCTAAAATACATAGCTTTCAACACTGTGAAGCAAATATAGGTGCTAAAAAAAGAAAGCCAATCAAAAAGGTGAAGTTCAGATTGTTGCTATAAACATTCACTATGCCAAAATAAATAAACGCATAAATAAATAGAATTCACTTTCCTTGGCAGGCGATCATTGTTAGGCGAACTTCCTCTTTGTTGCAGGCTTTTTCCACCGTAATTTTGTGACTAAATTGTTCACATGTGCTGCTAATATATGATTGTCATGATAATTTAAAAATAAAGGCAATTCTACGTTTCTTCCCCTTTCTGAGCAAGATAATTATATTTCTTTGGAATATAAATTGCCACCATTTTTAGAGTTAAAAATTCTTCAAAGAACAATTAAGTCTTTGCTGAAACATGAAATAGAAGATAGTTCTAGAGACTATAACAGCGTTTCAATTCAGTGCTTCCAATGAGAACAAAAAAATTGGCCTAACTGTTGCCCAAAGTCAATGCTTCTGATTCTAAGATGTCAGGCTGTATATTTTGAATGAGCTTAGATATATTCAGCAATATAAGCGAGCCTGGTAAACTATAAAGTTATTGAAGTGAATAAATGTTTACTTTCTCTACATAATTGAAACTAGGAAAAATCATATGGTTGTAATATTAAACATCATGTACTTTTAAGTAAACGTTTAAAGCATTTCTCCATTATCTTATTTCTTTTCCAGGAAGAAGGAATCAAAAAAAAGCAAAAAAGTTAAAGTTCTTAAAATAAGGGAGTAAAAATTTCCTATAGTTCTAAACTATTATCTGGTTCAAAAGCAGTATTTTTAGAGTAGAGTTTCATTTTTACACTGGTGCTTAGCTGTACATTTTTCCTTTCCATTCCTATAATATGTCGGGGATGTTAGAGCCATGTTTTTGTTGTTCTGATGTAGCTGTGAATACGGTATTGTAAGTTGCATTACAGGAAAGTTTATGGAACCTTTCATTAGAGGCAAAGACTGGCAGTAGTAGCCTTCTGGTGATTGGAGGGTCTTCCCAAAGTTATGAAGTTTCTACTGAGTCACAGTGGGCAAGTTCTGCCCTACAACCTGAATGAAATCTCTCATTCTTACAAGTAAGCCATGGAAGAGGGAAAACACACACATACACATACACACACACACACACACACACACACACCTGGACACAACACTGGCATAATACGAAAGCAATACAATACCCCAAATGTCAAGGATTCAGAGCTACATCAGGTTAAAAGAGCAGACACCGACTGCTAGGTTGGAACCAGAGAAATGGGTGAATGAACCCTGTTTTCCCTGCTTACTGTGTGGATGGAGCGAGTACTTAAAATACGGGACCCTCATCGGTAAAATAGGAATAACCTTATGTCATAGAAGATTAAGACCTGCCAATAAGATACTGCATCAGCACAGTGCTTGACTCATAACATACACTGAGAAAATGACACTCTCAAGTACATACTATCCAGAGACCACTGGTCAAGCCTGAAGCCTGATTGTCCCCAATTGTGGACACAATATGAACAGAATCATGTGTGTCCAGGTGCCCAGAAATAAGGCTCTTTCCACTTGAGCTCTGCATCCAAGAGCAGGGGGCCCACTCTAGGGCCTCTCACACCTGAAGAAGCAGTTTTGTTGATAGCAGTCATATACTTACTAGTTATCACTATTACACCTGATTATTATTGTTTTTTAGCCTTCAGAGTCTTCAGAGATCTCTGGTTTCTTATCCCCAGCAAGGATCCTTTCATTCTTGAGCTCAGAAGGTGGTTTTATAAAGCCTCAAGAAAATGGCAGGGTCTCTAAAAACATCAAGGCAGTAATATCTTCTATCCCGGTATGGTACATATTTTTCTTAAGAATAATGTAGAGAACCTGCTAGGTGACCAGCAGCATTTACAGTGGACCCTTAAACAACATGGGCTTTTGAAAATCCATGTATAACTAACTTACAGTTGGCCCTCCATACAGGCAGTTCTTCTGTACCCGTGGATTCAACCAACCACAGATTGTGTAGCACTGTAGTGTTTAATGTTGAAAAAAATTTGCATATAAGTGGCCCCATGCAGTTCAACCCCGTGTTGTTCAAGGGTTAACTGCACATGGGTAGGGAACCCTCATTTGTCAAAAGAGGTGTTTCTAGGTCACTTTCTTTACTATCTTCTGGAATAACAAGAAGGTTCAATCCAGGGACAGATGACAAATATAAATGCACAAGCATCAGAGCGGGCAGTGGGCGATACCATTCAATAGAAGGAAATGACCTAGGCTCTAATTACCTGGACTAGAGATTTCATTCCCTCCTACTGGGGCCCTTTAAAGTTCAACTTCTTTAAGACTGTCACCATCGGATCCCTGACAAGTCCCAACCTGACTGGTGGAGAATCAAGCAGAGGGACAGGATATTGATTAGTGAGCAGTTTATTAAATACAGTCTTTGGATGCAGCTTCCTGAGTTCAAATCCAGGCTCTGCCACTTACCAGATACTGTGCCTGGACTGGTTATTTAACCTCTCATTGTCTCACTTCTATCATCTATAAAATGGGGATAATAATTGCACCTGCTTTATAGGGTAATCATGTAGATTGAGTTAACTTTTGTAAGTGCATGGGACACGCATAACACATAGCAGGAACTGTGTGTTTGAGAAATCACATAGAATAAATAAATCTACCACAGGCTTCGCATTATGGTTGGATCAGAATCCAGGGATAGAAAACTATATCTCGTATTACCATTTTCCTTTAATGCATAATTTTGATTAGTGAGTCATAGAACTTGAGAGACTCTCTAAAGAGATTTTTTTTTCTAGCCTCATTCTTTCACTGGGGTAAGAAATTGTTTCCCCCACTTTATAGGTGGAGCAAGGGAGATTCAGGAAGTTTAAATTACTTACTAAAAGTGAAACAACGAAAAAGAAACTCTGTGAGAAACGATGAGACTAGAAACTGAGGAAAAAGTTGTTCTAAACCTCTTGTGAGACAGGACTTTTTTGCCAGATGCAATTCACAGCCGCTCCTGAAAGCAATTAGAATCCTGATAAAACTCTCCAGCAATTTTCTAAGAGACTTTGATGATCTTTCAAGATCCTTTCTGGGAATGTAGGGTCACCCATTCTGCTATCAGTTTGGGAACTTGCTTACATTTTAATCCATTTTGAGACTAGCCTAATAGTCTCAAACCAGACATTTCTTTATTGTTATTGCCTTTCTTTTTTCCTACAAAATGTTTTTACTAGCAGGGGGCAACCTGGAGCGCAGCTTATCAGCAACCTCTCATTTACCAGCATGTTTGAAACAAAACTGTGATGTGGGCACAAAAGTATTTTATCTGAGAAGTTGTCTTTAAATATATACATATTTCCCAATTGAATACAGCATTCCTTCCTACATTCTTAATGATTCTTATCCCCCACTGCTTTTCATTAATCCTAAAAACTCATAGATCCATTGAATTAGAGTTGGAAGAGATATTAGGGATCAACCAGGCCACATTTCTTAATTGAAAACATAAACATCTTCTCAGATGCAGCTCTGGAGACTTAAAGAGAACGTTATACTAAATGTAAGTGTCCTGAATAAGCCATTACTTATCCTTTCTGTGGGCAAACATGGTTTCTCTATTTGCAGAGGGTTTGTTTGTTTATTGCCTTCCTCCTTACCATCCAGGCTCTAGACAAAAGTGAAAGTAATAAGTCCCTTTTTCCACTTTTTCTCTCTCTCCCCTGCCAACAGTTGGAAAGGGTAAGACCAGAGAAAACATGAGACAACAGTGGTTCTCAAACCTGAGTTTGCCCCAGAATCACCTGGGGCAAACAGATTGCTGGGCTCCACTCTGGAGTTTCTGATTCTGTAAATCTAGAGTGAAGTCCAAGAATTTGCATTTCTAACAAGTTTCCAGGTGACGCAGCTGGTGCCAGTCAAAGACTAACACAGGAGCTACCTCAATGGAAAAATCTCTTTTTGATCATCACCTTCAAGACAGACACACCTTTTCTCTCCTTCCCCCAAACGCCAAACCTCTCCCTCCCCCTGGAGGAGGGGATGGACTGAGACGTATAATCGAAATGCATAATGTTGAGAGACTATCAGACTGGAGGAGAAAGTGCTGCGTCAATAGGGGATGAAAAGGTGTCCTGAGAGAGGCTGTCGGGAAGGTTCCTGGAGGATCTCGGTGCGAAGTTCCCTGTGGTAATAAGCTTCTCACCCTGAGAAGCCACTTCTGACTCTCCAGCATCTCGCACTTTATTGAGGTTTGTACTGTATCAATTTAAACTGGAAAAAAGAACTGGTGGAACTTTCCTCAAAACTCTCTTAGGGGGCTTCCCTGGTGGCGCAGTGGTTGAGAGTCCGCCTGCCGATGCAGGGGACGCGGGTTCGCGCCCCGGTCCGGGAAGATCCCACATGCCGCGGAGCGGCTGGGCCCGTGAGCCATGGCCGCTGAGCCTGCGCGTCTGGAGCCTGTGCTCCGCAATGGGAGAGGCCACAACAGTGAGAGGCCTGCGTACCGCAAAAAACAACAACAACAAAAGAAACTCTCTTAGGGAAAGCTCAAGACACTCTTCACTATTTGAGTTTCAGCAAATTTTTCCATAAGGGGTGGGGAGACGGTGATCCATGCTTGACCCAGAAGTGTCTTCCTTGGCTCCTTTAATCCAGAGTCCCCTCCCCCGCATCCCCAAAGGCCTTGTTCTCTAGAACAAAGGGGTGGGGAAAATGAATGCTATTGACTGTAATGTGATCCCTTCTCTCCATTTTTAAATTCCTGCAGGTGGGATAGATCTAAGAAGGGGCAGGTTTTCTTAATCAAAAGGATCCTCCTGAAGGTTCTCCTGGTAAGAGGTTATTTGGAGATCAGGTTTGACTTCTACGAACACACCCCTCCTCCCCCACCCCCATTCCCCACAACATCTAGTAACATCTTTGGAGTTGTTTTAACCAGTGTTTCCAGCCTCAACGCTAGCATCACGCGGGGAGCATGACAAACTACCAGGCCAGGACTCCACCCCAGACCCACATCATCAGAATCTGCGCTGTGATTTGGCGTCTGAATTGTTAAGGTTCCCAGCTGATTCTAATGTGCGCTCTAAGGGTCAAAACATCCCTGTTTTAATCAGACAGCCAGTTACGTGTCTGGTAGAGCTGCCTGTCTTAATCTGGGTAGTGAGGAAACGCCTCCACCATGGCCGATTTAGGCAGCAGGGAAACTGCACGGGGGTTCTGTGCGAACGGAAAAAGAAATAAGACCGGTGGTGGGAGAGCTCTTCTGAAAAGAAGCCGCCATCAAAGACCAAGGAACTTCGGTAGAAACATCCAGTATGTTAGCAAACTTGCTGCCCCAAGTCACCAATGTCTAAAATCAACTATGGTCTTTTGAGAAGTACAACAAGGGAAAACCTCAGCTTTCCCAAGTCAGCGGAGTTTCCGTTCCAGCTCCGAATCTGCAGTGGGGTGAGGGAGAGATTGAAGGTAAGTGTTTGAAACTTCTTTCACCTCCAAAGTCTTCCTTTAGTTTAGGGCATGGCTGTGTTATTCAAAGGGCGACCCTACTTATGGCTTTTTTTATAACTGGGAGACTGCTCTTGGGGCGCTTAAAGGCATCAGCGCTTGGAGGATGTCCACAAAACGGGACAGTGGGTATTTCATGCAAGATGAGGCTTTTTTAAACTTTGCTAGGACAGTTGTGGTTTGAATTTCTCTTGGAGGAAAATGGGATGCATTGATCATTTGTGCCTCTTACATGGTGAATAGAAAACAAATTTGAAAATCTCTGCCTGTTCATGAACTTAGAACTCAGTGACTCACATTGTGAATAAACACTACATCCTTAGGCATAAAAGAAACAATTTCTTTTCTAAAGCTTTTCTCCTGTCTAGCTGCTTTTTAGCTATTTGACCCAAGGAGTCCTCAGAAAACTTCTAGAAAATGGGCTCCTCCAGTGAGCATGTAATGCTTCAGTATTTTTCTTAACCTGTACAAACTCTTCATTCACAGAGTTGGCTTTGTATTGTCAACTAACTAGGCTGGGCAGAATTTTCCCTCACCCTCTGGCGTTTTGAAATTGTGTGTTTTCCTCCAAGGCTTAAATACTAAGTTTTTTGCTTTTTTCATTCTCACAAAGAACAGGTGGCTCATCAAGGCCAGAATTCTTAAGTAACATTGCTATGCTTAGTCATGACTCCCTTATAAGCCACTTGGCTCCTTTATATTAATGAGGCTGTCTATAACTTTCCTTAAATTCTTGTTCTTTCTTTATCTGTTTTCAAAATGGATGAAGGGAGTTAAAAAGTACAAACTCAATAAAATAAATCAATCATGGGAATGTAATGTATAACATGGGGACTATAGTTAATAATATAGAATATAATTTTAAATATCCCTTTGATGTTATTAGGACAGACTTCAATATTCCAAATACTCAAGTAAATGATGTTAAATAGAAAACAAAACCTTTAAAAAACTTAAAGGTATTTTTAAAAAACAATATTTCTACCTATGCTAATCATCAGTCAATCTTTATCCTCAGTGTTTGAATAGTATTCACAAATGGTTGACATAGAGTGAGGTCTTAGTAAATATTTTTCGGTGAATGCATGAATGAATAAATGACCGAGTGAATAAAGGAAGGAATACCCATTGAATATTTATAAATGAGGAAAAGGACATATAGGTAGAAAAGTATAGGAGTTTAGAAGAAGGGATAAAAATTGAATCAGCAATCAAGGGTAATATGGTTCCACAGTTCTGCTAATTAATCCCCTGTTTTAATGGGCATAATAGTTAATGCTTGTCAGCTGACAAGAATGCAACGTGATTCTATTGCTTAGCAATAGTACTGCAAACGATAAAATGCATCTAGTGTCCTATGGAAAGCCACCTTATTAATTTAAATTACTAAGACTCCTGAGGAGAGAGGAGATGAACTCCAAAGAAGAAGAAATGATTGTTTAATGTAAAAAATATTATGTAAAAATACAATATCAAAAAATATTCCCTAGCTGGATTGTTAATTTCAAATTAAACTCTCTCTAAATCTTTATAACTGTGATACTGCATTCTATATTAGACACACAGTAGGGACTGAAATAGAGGCTTGTAAAATGGGGTAGAATGAAGTGAACTAAAAGCATCTTCCAGCTCTATTTAGTGATTAATCTCCAGAACCTTCTTTCCTGAGGTGAGATTGTATTCTTTACTATAATTTTCTAAAATAATTTGCCTTTCATTATTTTAAAAAAATGCACACAACTTTTAGTAGCTATTTTAGTAGCTATTTTTAGTGTTCCACTATTCTTACAGAGACAATGACCCAAGTTTGAAGATAAAAGCTGAAGTAACTGGATTTTATTCTAACACAGAGTGTTATTTGTGATCTAGATCAGCGAAAGCAAACGAGTTTACCCCTCGTAAAGACCAGGTCCAGTTGATTGGTAGAGCTACCTGGGAGGGGCCCAGTGTAAGAAAGTCACTGAAGCCAGAGTGCAGCTCTCTAGAGAATCTCTCAGTGCTCGACACTGAGGAAAAACTTTTTTCTTAAAAAAGATAGATATTACTTTTCTCCTTCAGTGACGATATTAAAACAGTTTACCTCCAAAATGAGAATTAATAATATTTTCGGGGCCAGCAAGGGGAAAGAAAAGTAATATAATTTACCTTTTTAGACAAAATCAAAATTATTTTAAAAATCTGCTAAGCATTTGAGGAAATTGCAAAATTCAACCTTGAGAGGTAGAAAACATGTCCCCCATCCCCCTAAAGCCTTCTGATATTTTTAGTCCCTTTGTGGGGGAACGTAAGTGTTTTCCTAACTGGTATTGTTTTGCCCAGTTGCTTTCTAGAGCAACTTCGTGTTTTTTTTTTTTTTCCGCACTCTCATAGCTCATTAAAATGAGCGTCACTAAGAGTCTAAGATGTATTTCCATAAGAGAAAATAATCTGAGGACTAGTACTTTGAGTTATTTTTAAATGAATGATTTTAAAATAGTATGGGTGGTGGAAAAGGATTCCTTGGCCTGATACCTGTGAAAGCACAAAATGAAAACCTCTTCATTCTGGCCGTAGTTCAAAGGTCACCCCTCAGAGACGCCTGCTCTGATCACCCGTAAAAATAAAATGGTTGTCTATCCACCTACCCTGCTTTATTACATCCTATACCTATTTGTTCATTGTGTATCTTACCCTCTAAAATGTAAGTTCCTGGAGGACCAACGCTTTATCTCTCTTGTTCATTATTGTATCATTAGGACCTAGAATGGCACCTAAAATATTTATTCAATTAATGAATTGGGTAGATGGCTGGCAGGGGGAATAGATGGACTGCTTTATACTATAGATATTTAACCATTAAGAGAATTATTAGGACATCTGAGAAATATTTTCAAGGCAAAAGGAAGTCATTTATTTTAGCCTATGGGACTCTACTAAAGTTTACTCCCTATAAATGACTATCTTCATCCTATTTTATTGGGCTAATGATGATTGCTGACCCCTGATCTCCCAAGGGACCTGATAAAGTTGAGAGACTGACAAGGGTCCTTTCTTCTCTAGCCCTCTGGACTCGGGGGGGGGGGGGGGGGGATGGGGCATTGGGTTCTTGTGTGTATTGTTTCAATTCTTATATACTTGGAACAGGGCTGCCAGCCCCAGGACGAAATGTACACAGAGCCAGAATGGGGAAGCGAGGCAAGTTTAGTTGAGACAGTGTGTCATTTAGCTCAGCAGTGGGAGATGAAGATGGAAAGAAAGACTGGGGCAAAGAGTGTGGAGTCATGGAGGAAGATGGTGGCGAAGGAATTCAGATATATTAACTCAAAAATGGAATCCTTGTCTGCACCCCAAACAGGGGTGATGAGAGATGTTCAGAGAAATAGAACTGTCCATTTCTTCATCAAAAGGACCAGTTTTTCCACTGAGGAACATAACCATAATTATAAAGTTTTATTTTGGTCTGTTCTTGGTGCTGACTAGTAGTTACACTGTTAAGTTTATGAAAACCTTTGTTCATGACATGGTCCTTTCAGCACTGAAGACCTTGTCTTTTGCAAAATGATACACTAAGCAGATAATGAAGACAGCAGGCAAATGTACAAAAATTTTTGACAATTTATAGGCTGTGCAGTGAGTTTCTCATAACATTAATATCTTTATCTGCAAATTTCTCATCTGTAAGCAACCACCAGGGACATGACTAAAACTCAAGAAATAAGCAATAAGACCTCTAAAGTCACCAAACATTTAATAAGGTTGATGCATAGGTGAGTCCTTAGGTACAATTTACCTTTACCTTCACCACTATTTACTTTTCCCATGATCTTGAAAACATGGGGGGACCTAAAACCTATAATCAGAGACAAAAAGAAATTAGAAAGCAGAAAGTCACGTGGGAAAACTGGCAATGATGCTGGGGGAGGCGTGGGTGGGAAAGGAGTGTAGGAGGTGGGCAGGTTGTACAGGTCCACATAACCTAGCACTCGACAGGAAAAAGGAGGAATAGATAAGCAGACCAAAAGAATGGTAATCTGTGGCATTTAACAAGAGGAAGGAGAGTGTGTAATGCCAACACTTAATGTATATGATATTTATAGATAAAAACTATACATCAACATTTTCTGCTTAAAGAGAGAAAAATGTAGTCTGTCTCAAAATTTCAATTACATATCATCAAAATTGATTAAAAAATACTGCTTTTAGAGGGGTGAGTCTGAGCTATCGGAAATTTTTTGGTAAAGCCAGGTAAGTAGAATTACTTTATTCAAAAGCCCACTGCACATCACATTGAAGAGTATATACTAATATCATACATAGCCCCTTTCCTTAGACTATTTCATTTGATGGTTTTTTAAAATTAGGAAATTACTATATGGGAAAAGATTATCATTTAGTTAGTGCCTAAAATATACCACACAATGGATTGGCTGCCAGAAGATGTTATATTTAATCCTCTTAGCAGGCCTGTTAGATAAGGATTATTATCCCTGTTTTTAAAGATAATAAAACCGATACTTAGAGAGTCATTCAATCTGTCAAAAGTGAAGCAGCCAGAACTTCATTCAGATGCCATCTCTTTTCACTGCATTATTATTCCATTTATTAAAGGTGTGTTAAGAATTAAGATAGGTGGAAATAGTAGCTTGAAAAAAGACTTGAGTTGATCAAAGAGAGCATCCTATAAGTGATCAGAAAGAAAGAAAAAAAAATGTTAAGGAAAGGAGGGTTGTCATTCTGTACTTTGGGTGGAGGTAGAGTGGACCAGACTTCAGGGTTGGTGAGATAAATGCACAGAGAGGACTTC
Source organism: Tursiops truncatus (assembly GCF_011762595.2). NCBI lineage: Eukaryota > Metazoa > Chordata > Mammalia > Artiodactyla > Delphinidae > Tursiops > Tursiops truncatus. The sequence goes on along the minus strand of NC_047042.1, from coordinate 96,859,823 downwards.
AAGGTAGGTGGTCCTGTTTTTAAATAATTCTGGTGAAATGTAGATGGTGGATGCTAACAGAAGGGAATGAGTCAGGGAAGAAATAATGGATGGAAAAATTTTAAGTTTGTATTTGATCCGAAGTGTCCTAAAGACAACTTAAGAGTCTGGGGAACTCATGATCAAAGTATCAGCCTTTAAAAAATTGACAGTAGTGGGCAAAGTGTTCTGGAATGGGTAGAAGCTGGAAGATCCATGATAGATTAATCTTTCTATCATGGTGCCACAGATTTCTGGGGAAAAATACAAAGATTTTGCTTTAAACAAGAAATCCATAGGAAGTTACAGAACCAGACACATGTAAGGAAGAAAAGAGGAGTAGTATTTATTCCAGAATACTGCATGTGTAGAATAGAACAATTATATTGTCCTTAACATAATCTGAACTTGGCAAAGAGAATGTCAGTAGAATGATGATCCTATGCTATTAAAGAGTTGAGTATTCCTTAATAAACTTGTCATTCAGAGAAGATATACTAGTAATAAAAATTTTGGAATCATTCTTTTTCACAAGAATGAATGGTAAAAGTAAAAATGTTGGAGTAGGAAAAAAAAAAAAACCAGGACACTGAAGGTTAAGCAATGATGAAGTTGATTGCATTGTAAGGAGGAGGCAGTCAATGAAGGCAGATACTCATGCAGCAATTAAAAAACCAGAAAATCAAGTAAATTCAAATCAAGAGAATGCTTGGCAATTCTGCATAGTGAGAAGAAATAAACACATGAGGAACTTCCTTTTTATATGTTTGTTCTGTTTTATAAAGGTATGACAGATCAGGCTTGCTGGATTTAACAAAGAAAAATACAGACCAAGTTTTTAAATTGCATAGGACAAACTTAGACAAAAGCATTGTTCACTGTTGATCTGAAATTCAAATCTAACTGGGCATCTGGTATTTTGTCCGGCAGTTCTAAATCAGATTCACTGAGATTTCATCCTCTTAATCATTTTCAACCTGAAAGAAAAGTTGCAAAGGGCAACAGAGGGCAACAAAAATTCAGACACATTGGAATAAGAAAAAAGATGAAATGATTTTCTATGAAGAGACATAGAGTTTTATCTCGGATTGGACCAGAGACTCCATTGCTCTGATACAAAGAGCTTAGTGCCCGAATTCCAAAGATGAGAAAGTTATGTTTGTCCTTTGCCCTTAAAGGGAGAGGCCTACCCGACAGGAGAGAACTGTGTGTAAAGATTGATTTGCTTCATCCTTGTACTTTGAAGCAATATCTGTTCCTAATTATTCAGTCAGGTCTCAATAGCTCAGGACAAACTTGATGGTATCTAAGTGCAGATGTGATCCTCCTTGAAAGGTCTGGTCATCACCTCTGCATTGAGGTGTTTACTCAGCAACAGGTACAAAGATTGAGCAATTTACTTTTGCAAAATTCAGAAAACAAAAGACACCAAAATAAAAGTTGCACCTCTCTCTTCTCCCTGCACAAAAGTAAGTAAGTAGATGAACAAAGATTGTGATACCCAAAAATCTGTGTTTAAATGAGATGAATCATAATGTGGGAATAATGTCCCTCTGCACAGAATTTTAAATCTATATCTCTGGTATTTGTTTTCTTTTACAAATATTTAATTCAACAAAGATATGTTAGGACAGTAAACATGATGTGGATAGCTTGCTGCTGGCCAAACTGAGCATCAGCTAAGACGTATTCAACGCAACAGCTCGGTGACTACAGTGGAGATGCCTTGTACTGGAGAGGTGATCTACATCTTGGGGGGCTCAGGCCCCACAGAGGATGCCAGCGCTCGGAGCTGAGTCGAATGGAGGGAATATGGAATTAGTCACTAATTAAATTAATTGTTTACTCCACAGTTGGAAGGGAAAATGCCTGGGGCTTGGGAGAGAAGTTAGAGAAATCACCATATTTCCTTTACACAGGTAAAGTGTAATGGCCTTATTTGTTGACATCTTACTCTGTGACAAGTTTATTCATCTACATGATGATATAAAATGAGTACTACTATTGTTCTCATTTTATAGATGAGGCACAAAAAGTTTATGCAGCTTTTCCAGAAATGATTTGGCTAGGGAATGGCAGGGAAGAAATAAAAAGGATTTCGGACATGGAGCTCACACCTGCCATATTGCCACATACTCTACTGTGGAAAATGCCTTCAATTACTGAAAAGAGAATGGGAGTACCTATAAAATGTATGATATTGTTGTAGTTTCATAGACAGTGATGTCTCATTAATGGTTTGGGGTTTACAACATATTTTGTTCTGTTTAACTTCTAGAAACAGCAATAAAACGCTTAAACATTTATTAAGCAAAATTCATTAGCCATATTGTATTATCCATTGTAAACACAACCATTTTTTGCAGGCGGTTTCTATGTCCACAACATTCAGGTGTTATTGATGTTAAGTTTGTATGCACTATCATGAATATCAATGAGGTGGCCAAATGTTGAGATGCCAACTCAACAGACGTAAAAAAGCACTTTCATGATATTTTCATCGATGTAGAGAACCAATGCGGAGTATTCCATCTACTGACTACCAGATTCTTTGATAAATTCTTAAGAAAATTCCTTATCTATAAAATTACCTGCATTCTCACTTTTTTTTTTCCTTCTTTGAGTTGGATGGTGAATGGCTTGTCCATTTCCTTGTATATTCAACTGCATTGAATTATAACCATTCTTAAGGATAGTTGCTCTAAATCTCTTGTGGTTCACCCTGAGGCAAGACTTAACAGTAAATATTGAAACAGTAAATAATAAGAGCAAGGCTTAAAAGTAACTCTTCTGCTTTAAAGCATAGCAACATAGTAGACTGGATGAAACTTTTACAACATTTGTTATTAACTTACAGGATGTTAATGGTTGAATCCATATCTGGGAACAGAGGAAGGAGGAACAAAAGGGAATGTCTGAGCCTGTATTTGCCTATATTTACTGGGAAATAAAGAAGTAACAGATAGGACTACATCTCAGATCTAATGTCATATACAGAAGCTATATTGGGCACAGACAATTAGAGATGAAATGTATTCTCAATTTTAAAATTAAGCAGAGGAGTTTGCTAACATTTATTGATCCTGATGCAAAAAAAAAAACATTGATGGCATTTCATTCAAACCAACAGGAAAGCTGCTTCCTGCTTCATAAGGATTAAGGTGACTGTTAAGAAAGAATTAAGGCAACTAGGGAATATGCCTGCAGGAGTCTGTGTGTTTGTGTGTGTCTGTCTATGGGAATGAAACTTTGATTTATGTATTGCGTGAAAGTCAAAATCTAGTGTTTACTACTCTTTCATCAGCACTCCCCCATGGAGTTTAGGTTTCTAGACTTTATATTAACTTTTTATTGATTTTTAAAGCAAGTTGAGTGTTTACAACCTGACTAAATGTGTTTGTGCAGGACTGTCTTAACGGACAGGGATAATCATAACTCATATACTTACTTTTAAAGTGTTCAGTGTTTCTGCTTTAGTAAGAGTTTATAGGGATGTATATCTGACACATCTTCTACCATTATTTTATTGTACAAATTTACTTGCACCGTCTTATTTACTTACATAGCAGTAGCCATAGTTACACATAAGAATGCCCACAGCGGACTCAACCAATATTCACAGATTTTGCTCCTTGCCAGTCTGTAACAGGAACTGCTGATGCACAAGTAAACAGACAACAAGGCCTTAAGGAACTTGCGCTCTACTGGAAAGACAGACATTCAAATAAGCATTTATAATACAAATTGAAATGAGCTGCCCTGGAGTTGTATATCAGATACATTTGAGAGCACAGGGAGAAGGAAAGTCTTCCCACCCAGGGAAGTTAGGAAACCCTTCAAAGGGGAGCTAGCTAGCAGTTAAACTAGTTAGAGAAGACAGTACTCTGAGCATGTGCAGGAATAACTATAAAGAGTTATTGCTAGGATAGAATTGAAGAGGTGAAGACCAGAGGAAGTGGCATAATATGAGGCTAGTAGAGGCAGGAAAAAATCAAATTACAATGTTATTTGACAATCCAAAGGGTGTGGATTTTACCTTAAAGAATTTTAGATACGGCAATCACAGGGTGAGATATACAGTTAGATCAGTATGTGAGACAGACAAGGGAGAGCTGATTTAGGACACTGGTGGTGAGGATTTTAGGAAGCTGCGTTGGAAGAAGTGAGTAATTATTTGAATGTGGGAGATAGGGGAATATAAGAACTATAACTTGAGTCCCAGGTTTCTTGTATCAAATGAAAATAATGCAGTAGGCGAAATCATTGACAGTGCCCCAACTCCAGGCAAAAGAAAATAAGTCTGTTTCTAGGAAAAGCATACCCAGTTTAGATAATCAAGATTCTCATGGGTTAAAGTTAAAACAACTCACAGTCAGAACATCACCAAAGGATGCCATATTGAATAAGAGTCAGTAAAAACAAGAAGCAAAATTGATAGACGCCAATGATACAGGAATTATCAGACACAGACTATTAAGTATATGAAATGTTTAAAGAAGAATAGAAGAAATCTTTTTAAAAAACACTGAGCAAGTATTTGTATGAGATCATGGTCTTCTATATATAAAAATATAGGAAGAACTAAATATGGATATAAATGTATGTATATCTACCTACATATCTACTTACCTAGCTACCTACCTATGTACGCCTATACATGTTTTCCATGACTCTGTCCACTGAGGGGACCTGGGAACAGCAACACCACAATAGTAATGAGTACATCTAGTACGCAGATGATGGCTTCTAAAATCATTTTCCACCAAAAGGAACACAGATCCCTGAAGAAAAGGCTGATTCTAGTCTGGGGCAGATAAAGTAGAAGATGATCTTGAAACATCTGTTTAGAGCAGAAAGCAGGAAAATGCTCAAAAAAAGAATGGGTCCATGATAAAAGGGAACAGACACCAGCTTAAAGGGCTCCCATGGGCCAGATCTGGGACAACTTGAACATCATTTAAAAAACAGAAGGAGCAATGGATTTTAACTTATTAAATCAAATAGGGAACCATTAATCTATACTGATAAAAGTAAATAAATAAGTGGAAGATTTTATTAGGTGAGGACATTTGCATGTTTCAAAGAACCTTCACAAAAATACTTATTAATTATAAATGAAAAAAAGTGAATTACAAAGGAAAAAATCTTTCCATTTTGGAGAAGGCTGGCAAGACACCACCTTAATCAAATGATCAAAATCATGGGATGATTTGAAACTGTGCATCACAAAACCAACACAGCATCTCTATAGTGCTACTCCTGCCAAAGATGCATAACTTGAACCAAATCATGAGGAAACACAAGATGAAGTCAAACTGGGGGGAATTCTACAAAATACGTGGCCACTAACCTTTAAAATGGCAAAGCCCTGAAAGTTAAGGAAAGACTGAGGAAATCTTCCAGATGGAAAGAAACCAAGGATGAATGAAGGTAAATGCTGTGTGTAACTCTGGACTAGACCCTTTTGCTTGAAAGGGCGTTACTGGGACAACTGGTGAAACTCGAATGTGATCTGAGGATTAGAAGGAAGAATAAAATAATGAAGTAATAAAATAATATTAATTTCCTGATTTTAATGGTTGTATTGTGGTTATGTAGGAGAATGTACTTGTTTGTGGAAAGAAGACACCAACATATTTGGGGTGATGGGATATTAGGTTGCTTTCAAATGACTCAGGAAAAAAATTCACTCTTCTGTATTCTGTAAGCTTGAAATTGTTTTAAAATGAAATAACTGAAACATTAATTCGATCTCTTACTGAGTATTTTTTACTCTGGAGATTTCTCATAGTATTTACCATGCTAATTTGTGTTTTGCATTTCTAAGAAAGAAATAAAATATGCAGTATTTCCTACAGATTTTTTGAACAAAGCATCTCCTGGAAACAGGTATTTAAAGACAATCTTTTCATTAAAAAATTATAAAGAAATGTAATAAATATACCAAATTCTACGTGAATATAGCAACTAATTACTATTATGTAAATAGTAGTAAATGTGATCAGGACTGACAGTTACTTCATCAAAACAGTTGATTAAAGAAGGAAATTTTTTTTTAACTTTATTGAAGTATAGTTGAATGACAAGGTTGTGTAATTTCTGCTGTATAGCAAAGTGGTTCAGTTATAAATATACTATTTTTCATATTCTTTTCCATTATGGTTTATCACAGGATATTGAATATGGTTCCCTGTGATATACAGTAGGACCTTGTTGTTTATCCATCTTATATATAATAGTTTGCATCTGCTAATCCCAAACTCCCAATCCTTCCCTCCCACTTAGCAACCACAAGTCTGTTCTCTGTATCTGTGAGTCTGTTTTTGTTTTGTAGATATGTTCGCTATTGTCATACTTTAGATTCCACATAAAAGTGATATAATTTGGTATTCGTCTTTCTCTTTCTGACTTACTTTGCTTAGCATGATAATGTCTAGGTGCATCCATGTTGCTGCAATGGCATTATTTCATTTTTTGTTATAGCTGAGTGAGTAGTATTCCATTGTATGCATATATGTGTGTGTGTGTATACATGTATATATATACATGTATATACACACCACCTCTTCTTTATCCATCTGTCGATGAACATTTACATTGTTTCCGTGTCATGACTATTGTAAATAGTGCTGCTGTGAACATAGGGGCCCATGTATCTTTTTGAATTATAGTTTTGCCTGGATATATGCCCAGGAGTGGGATTGCTGGATCATATGGCAACTCTATTTTTAGTTTTTTGAAGAACCTCCTTACTGTTTTCCACAATGGCTGTACCAATTTACATTCCCACCAACAGTGTAAGAGGGTTCCCTTTTCTCCCCACCTTTCCAGCATTTATTATTTGCAGATTTTTAATGATGGCCATTCTGACTGGTGTGAGGTAGTACTTCACTGTTGTTTTGATTTGCATTCCTCTAATAATTAGTGATGATGAGTATCTTTTCATGCGCTTATTGTGCATCTGTACATCTTCTTTGGAGAAATGTCTATTTAGGTCTTCTGCTCATTTTTCAATTGGGTTGTTTGTGGTGGTGGTGGTGTTATTGAATTGTAGGAGCTGTTTGTATATTTTGGAAATTAAGCCCTTGTTGGTTGCATCATTTGTAAATATTTCATCCCAGTCTGTAGATTGTCTTTTTGTTTTTTGTTTCCTTTGCTGTGCAAAAGCTGATATGTTTGATTAGGTCCATTTGTTTATTTTTGCTTTTATTTCTATTGCATTGGGAGACTGACCTAAGAAAACATTGGTATGACTTATGCCAGAGAAAGTTTGACCTATATTCTTTTTCTTTCACAGTACGCGGGCCTCTCACTGTTGTGGCCTCTCCTGTTGTGGAGCACAGGCTCCAGATGCGCAGGCTCAGTGGCCATGGCTCACGGGCCTAGCCACTCCGTGGCATGTGGGATCTTCCTGGACCGGGACACGAACCCGTGTCCCCTGCATTGGCAGGCGGACTCTCAACCACTGCGCCACCAGGGAAGCCCCCTATATTCTTTTATAGGAGTTTTATGGTGTCTTGTCTTATATTTAAGTCTTTAAGATATTTTGAGTTTATTTTTGTATGGTGTGAGGGTGTTTTCTAACTTCATTGATTTTCATGTGGCTGTCCAGTTTTCTCAACACCACTTGCTGAAGAGACTATATTTTCCCCATTGTATATTCATGCCTCCTTTGTCAAAGATTAGTTGTCCATAGGTGTGTGGGTTATTTCTGGGCTTTCCATTTCATTCTGTTGATCTGTGTATCTGTTTCTGTGCCAGTACCATGCTGTTTTGATTACTGTAGCTTTGTAGTATTGTGTGATGTCTGGGAGAGTTTTGCTTCCTGCTTTGTTCTTTTTCCTCAGGATTCCTTTGGCAATTCTGGGTCTTTTATTGTTCCATATAAATTTTAGGACTGTTCTAGTTCTGTGAAAAATGTCATGGGTAATTTGATAGGGATCTCATTAAATCTGTAGATTGCTTTGGGGAGTATAGCCATTTTAACGATTTTGATTCTTCCAATCCAAGAGCATGGAATATCTTTCCATTTCTTTGACTCATCTTTAATTTCCTTTATTAATGTTTTATAGTTCTCAGCATATAAGTCTTTCACCTTCTTGGTCAGGTTTACTCCTAAGTATTTTATATTTTTAAATGCAATTTTAAAAGGTATTGTTTTTTTACATTCCCTTTCTGATATTTCATTGTTAATGTAATACAGAAATGTAACTAATTTCTATATGTTAATGTTGTATCTTGCTACCTTGCTGACTTTATCAGTTCTAGTAATTTTTGTGTGGAGTTTTAGGGTTTTCTATATATAGTATCATGTCGTCTGGAAATAATGACAATTTTCCCTCTTCCTTACCAGTTTGAATATCTTTTACTTCTTCTTCTTGTCTGATTGCTGTGGCTAAGACTTCCAGTACTATGTTGAAGAGAAGTGGTGAGAGTGACCATCCTTGTCTTGGTCCAGATTTTATTGGGAAGGCTTTCAGCTTTTCACCATTGGGTATTATATTGGCTGTGGGTTTGTTGTAAATAGCTTTTATTATGTTGAGATATGTTCCCTCTATATCTACTTTTGTAAGGGTTTTTATCATGAATCGATGTTAAACTTTTTTTTTGCATCTATTGAGATGATCATCTGGTTTTTGTCTTTTGTTGATGTGGTGTATCACATTGATCTTGCATATGTTGAACTATCCTTGTGACCCTGCAATGAATCCAACTTGGACATGGTGTATGATCTTTTTTATGTGTTGTTGGAGTTGGTTTGCTAATATTTGTTGAGAATTTTTGCATCTATATTCATCAGAGATATTGGCCTGTAATTTTCTTTTCTGGTAGTGTCTTTGTCTGGTTTTGGTATCAGGGTGATGGTGGCTTAATAGAATGTCTTTGGGAATCTTCCCTCCTCTTCAGTCTTTTGGAAGAGTTTGAGATGGATCAGTATAAGTTCTTCTTTGGAGGTTTGGTAGAATTCATCTGTGAAGCCATCTAGTCCTGGACTTTTGTTTGTAGGTTTTTTTTTTTATTATTACAGAATACTATTTCACTTCTGGTGATTGATCTGTTCAAGTCATCTATTTCTTCTTGATTCTGTTTTGGTGGGCTGTATGTTTGTAGAAAGTTGTCCATTTCTTCTACGTTGTCAAATTTGTTGGCATATAATTGTTCATAGTATTTTCTTTCTTTTTTTTTTTTTTGTATTTCTGTGGTATCAGTTGTGATTTCTCTTCTTTAATTTCTTAATTTGTTTATTTGGGTCTTCTCTCTTTTCTTCTTGGTGAGCCTGTCCAGAGGTTTATCAATTTTGTTCACCCTTTCAAAGAACCAGCTCTTGGTTTTACTGATTTTTTTTCTATTTTTTAAATCTCTATTTCCTCTCTGATCTTTATTATCCCCTTCCTTCTACTGACTTTAGGTTTTGTTTGTTCTTTTTCTAATTCTTTTGGTGGTGGGTCAGATTGCTTATTTGAGATTTTTCTTGTTTCTTAAAGGAGGACTGTATCACTATGAACTTCCCTCTAGGAACTGCTTTTACTGCATCCCATAGATTTTGTATGATTGTGTTTTCATTGTCATTTGCCTCAATGTATTTTTAAAATTTCTTCTTTGATTTCATCATTGACCCATTGGTGTTTTAGTGGCATGTTGTTTAGTCTCCATATAATTGTTTTTTTTCTTGTTTCTTTTTCTGTGGCTGATTTCTAGTTTCATGCTGTAGTGGTCAGAAAAGATGCTTGAAATAATTTCTATACTCTTAAATTTGTTGAGGATTGTTTTATGCCCTAGGACGTGGCCAGTCCTAGAGAATGTTGCATGTGCACTTGAAAAGAATGTGTATTCTGCTGTTTTGGGGATGTACTGTCCTGAAAATATCAATTAAGTCTAACTGTTGTATTGTATCATTTAGGATCTCTGATGCCTCATTGATTTTCTGTCTCAAAGATCCATTCACTGATATGAGTGGGATGTTAAATTCTCCTAGTATTATTGTATTCCTATCAATTTCTCCCTTTATGTCTGTTAGGAAGGAAATTATTTTAAAGTTATACATATATTAAATATTTTTTAACTTTAAAACATACAAATTTTCAGTAATTCACAAATATTTTTATATAGGGCACTTTTTTCCTTCTCTCTCTTTCTCTCTGTCTTTTTTCTTTTTGAATGGGGGTCTACTAATTGGATCTATGCATAATCTTTTAAAAATAAATTATATGTGTGTGAGTGTGTGTAATAAATTTTTTAGAATGAAATAGGTAATCATCAGGTTGCTCTCTTTCTTACTATTTTTAATGCCTTTTTGATCAATATTTTGCAGTTGCCTCACTACAATAATTTGAGATAAAAATTTTAGTAATTTTTCACTGGGAGTCTTTACAAATCATTAAAGTACGTTTTCATGGAATATGTTTTCTCTATATATAACATTTTATAGGATTATGTACAATTTAATTAAATTGTAACATTAATTTAGCAAGTCAAGATGCGGTAAAATGTTAAGAGAACAAATGTTGCAGAGTTTTGGTAAGCAGTTCAGTTAGTGGAAGCAGCAGCTTTGCCAGATGACTAGGGAGCAGTCTGTGAGCCAAATATTCATTGTCATGGACACAGGCAGCCAACTTTATGAAAGGAATAGGAAATGTTTGTTAATCCAGGCAAAAAGGTCGTCAGATGTTTTCTCTAGGGTAGGACTCCGGGTTATTTTGTTCTCTTCCTCTCTGCATTTTTCATCTTGTTTGTTTATAAAGATACTCCACTGATTTTATAACGGAAAGCATCTCTGAAAATATAATGAGTCTTATTGAAGGAATATATAAACCTACTTTTAACTTTGTTCATTTTCTTTGGTCAGAAGCAATCTGAGAGGCCAAATTTCCAGCCATAGACTGGATCACAACACAGCCTATCTGATTTGTTCATAAATATAGAAACATCAGGCTATTCTTAATTCTGAATTTTGAGAATATTACCACTGAAACAGCGTAGCCACATGGCATGCTTTGGTTTGCTTGCCAGTTACAGATCATATAGCAGTCGAGATAATTTCAACTGGTGCTCTTCAGAGAAACAAAAACATGAAAGCTGAAGTCCTTTTGACATTTTGAATGCACAATAAACTCAGTAAGGGAAAGGGTAAGAAGCATCAGATTTTTTCAAAACTATGTTCTTCTTTTACCATGTGGTGAATATATGAAGTAATAGAATCATTTATTTAATGCATATCAATATTAGAAACATTTTTATGTTTGTAAACAACATACTAACTATATTTTTACATAAAGCTTGGTAACTTGTACCGAGAGGCATTACTGAGTCCCCCTCACCTTTTTAGCAGGATTTATGTTTAATACCTTGGAAAATGTTTTGAAATTATGGAATGTAAAGCATTAACATAGCCAAGGATTAGAGGTGCCATTATTTTCTTTCAAACCTGAACAGCATTTATTTTATTAGATTTGGGTTTCAGTTCTAACCTGCTTTCATCTACATCATCAGAAAAGATAAAAATAATCTACTTTTACAAGTTTAGTATGATGCCTTTGTCTACATAGACAAGAACATATTTTAAATGCAATGGTAGGTGTGAAGATATTGATTATTACCCTGGAGTTTCTGCTAAGCCTGAGTAAAACATTGTCCACAACTGTAATTCCATTAACCCAACATGATAAAAGATGAATGGTCTTTTCCACCAATTTCATTTGAAACCTGTCACTGTGTTTGCACTAATATCTGTGGTTACCAATTGAAACACTCCGTGAGCTAGAGTCCAGAGGTTTTGTTTTGGCTTGTGTAAATTTTTGTCAGGTCAGAGTTTTCATTGTGGCCTAAACAGAGATAACAAAACATTTCCATATGGACTACCCATCCACTCAACTGCCGTATCTTAAAATGCTTTCATTGATTCAAAACCAAAGAGTTTTCAAACCATTGAGTTAAAAGTTTGACTAAAGTGAATTTAACTTTAGTGGCAGTTTTTTAAAAGAGTTTAATTCAAACTGTTCCTTGTGCTCGAGCAAAGCTATGAATCCCAGTTCACAAATGAATGAACTCATCTATAAACTGAAGTTGCTATAGGCTCTGCCAGACAGATGGGCAAGAATGAATTTTGTCTTCCCTAAGTGGGCTACATTTAACCAGAGAAATGTTTTCCCCAGGGTTATATTTGCATAGTAGGATTTAAGAGGCTCTAGTTAGTTTCTTCTCTATCTCAGCAGAAAAATTTACTTCCATCTCCTGATGGAAATTAATTTGAAATTTACTAAAAGTGTATGAATAGAGAATTATTTAGTTAAATAGTGTCTTACATCTAAATGTGAATGCTCCTGGAAAGGCTGAGAACTTTACATCTATCCATTCATCTATACTCAGCTCTCACATCTGTTAATTAGGTCAACTGCCCTTTTTTCTATGATGGGTTTCTTCTTTTATGTATTGAACACTAACTCCTCCCACCTGCTCAAAGAAATGTGTCCAGCAGTTTCAACCCTTTATCCTGCATTATCAATTGTTTTCCTCTCTGCTAATTATTTTCATCATCATATAAACATGTTTCTTCCATTAAGAAAAAAATCTTAACCATCCTTCCCTCTCCAGCTATTACCCCATTTCTCGACCCTCTTTTGCAGCAAAACTCAAAAAAAAAAAAAAAAAAGGATCCATGGTCACAGATTCCAATTCTTTTCTTTTCATTCTTTCCTGAAACTGCTCCAAACAGACATACTAAAACATCTCTTATGGTCACCTTGGACCTGCTATTGCTAAACATAGTGGTCAATTTTCAGTCCTCATTTTATATGACCCATCAGGAGCATTTAACCTAGTTGGTCACCCATAGTTCCTTGAAATAATTTCATTGGTAGGCATCTAAAACACCTACCTTTAGTCATTCCTTCTTCACCTACTTACTGCTTCTGCGTCATCTCACCAACTACTTAATATTAGAGTTCAAATAAAGAACAGTCCTTGGACCTTTTCTGTTCCTTTCTAATCTCATTCCTTCAGTAATCTCATCCATTCTCACAAACTTAAATTATCATCTAGATGTTAAGGATTCTCCCAGTTTTATATCCCCAGCCCAGATGACTCCCTTAAATTCCAGACTTGTATATTCAACTACCTATTCAACATCTCCCCTGGATAACTAAGACATCGCAGACTCAACATACCTAAAATTTAACTCCTGATACTGATGCAAAACTTGCTCTGCTTTCAAATTTGCCATCTCAAGTTATAGCAACTCTTAACTTCCCAATACTTTAGTCATGAACCTTTGTGTCATCAGTGACCCTCTCTTTCTCTTCCTCCTTACCATCCATCTATTACTAAGTCCCATTCAGAATCCAGCAACTTCCTACCAGCCTGACGAATGGCTTCACCTGCATATTTGTAATAGTTTCCTAACTGGTCTGCTTGCTTCTACTTTGCTTCCTTATAGCCTATTTCTAACATGGTACTTAGAATGAGCCTTTTAAAATCACAAGTCATATCACATCATTTCTCCATTCAAAACCCTCAAAGGCTCTGTTCTCCATCTGCCTCACCTCCTGTAATCACTTGACTTCATCTCCTCTAATCTAATTACACTGGTCTCCTTACTCTTCTTAGACCATGATGGACATCTTTCCTGCCTCAGGGCCTTTGCACTTCCAGTTTCTCCTGCCTAGACTGCTTTCTCCCTTTATATCTTCCTGACTTGCACTCTTGGTGATTTTATTCAATTGTCACCTCAGTGAAGCTGTTCCTAACAACCATTTGCCACTAAAACTCTACTTCCAGGTACTTCCTATCCCTCTCTTTTGCTTTGTTTCTCCTTACAGCACTTATTTTCTTCTAACATACACAGTGATTTGTTCAGTTAATTGTCTGCACCCTCCCACTAGAATGTAAGCTCACTGAGGGCAGGAAATTTTATTTTGTTTTCTGTTGCATATTCAACAGCTGGAATAGTGGTAGGCACTCAATAAATATTTGATAAATTAATATGTAAACCTTGAGTAAATTCTGGGTTAAGTATACTGAAGTAGCATGAACTGCAAAATGTACAGGATAGTAAAGGGGAAGGAGAAGACTGATATCTTGTAGTAAGTGAAGAGGATAGTCCCCTGAAACTCTCTGAAAGAGGCAACTTGTAAAGCTAAGGGCTTGGGATTGAATTACGAAGGGAGGTTGGAGAGGACAGAACAATTTTCTTTAAAGCTGTCCTTGACCTTAATAGTACCTGCCAGAGATAATGTTGAATTCAAAATAATTATAGATGAAAGAAGGAGAGTTTCCTCTAGTGATTTTTTTCCTGCTCTGTTTTTTCCTGGCTCCCAGTTTGTGGAGGGGGGTGAGGGAGTAGGAGATCAGGGAGGAAAAGGGCTCAAGGCTGCTTGTCCAGGCTTCATTTCCAAGCCAAGGTCTGAAGCGACAACTAAGTTCCAATTGCCAGACCGAACCCTAGAGCAGTTGGTCATTGTTAGACCAAGTTCCCCAAATTAATCCCTTTATTTTACTGAAGACTGATTAGGAAGAAGGAAATTATCTCTTAGAGCAAGAATTACAGTCGTCCCTCAGGATCTGATAGGGGACTCGCTCCAGGACACCCCCTCAGATACCAAAATCGGAGGATGCTCAGGTCCCTCATATAAAATGGTGTAGTATCTGCACGTAACCTCCCCATATCCTCCCTTGCACTTTAATCTCTAGATTACTTATAATACTTAATACGATGTCAATGCTGTGTAAATAGTTGTAAGTACAATGTAAGTGCAATGTAAATAGTTGTCAGTGCATGGTAAATTCAAGTGTTGCTCTTTGGAAGTTTCTGGAATTTTTTTTCTTATGTTTTTCATCTGAGTTTGGTTAAATCTGTGGATGCAGAACCTGCACGTATAGAGAGCTGACTGTAGAAGGTTTTCACGGGTCAACAAAGACCTTGATCAGATTACAACAAAAACAACAATATCCATTTATTAAGGGTTTACTGTGACTGTTGTGTTGTATCTATTACAGTTGACCCTTGAATGACATGGGCTTGAACTGCACGGATGCACTTACATGGATTTTTTTCAATCAATACATACTACAGTACTGTGTGATCCGTGGTTGGTTGAATCTGAGGATGTGGAACCTTGGATACAGAGGGCCAACTATAAAGTTATACAGTTTTTCAACTGCACCCCTAAGCCCCACGTTGTTCAAGGATCAACTGCATTTGTAATCTTAACAAGAACATTTCAAAGAAGGGATAAGAATACCTTATCAGATGAGGGCACTGAAGCTTTGAAAGTTACTGAGGCTAAATATCTGCTTACCCATTCTGTTGTACAAAGCACAAATGATTTCTTTTTTTTTTTTTTTTTTTTTTCATTTAAGGAATTCTTTGGGGTGGAAGGAATTCCAGTCTCCAACACTGGAATGCCAAGGGGATGCAGATACAAACCAAAGACAGTAAATCCTAATACTGTTTCATGTTAAAGCTGGTCTTACATCTAAAGCCAATTTAGTATGTTTTTAAAAAGTTTTATATAATATCACTGAGTTCAGTGATAGAAAACAGCATGGGAAATGAATCATTCCAGTTGTGCCTATTAATCATTCTCCACACTGAGAGAGAAGGTCAGACTGTTTCCATAGGGCCCCTTAAACATAAATAAGAGCAAGAGTCATGTTGTTTAGATGGGGTAACATTTATTTCCATACCAAGGAGAAGAAAAGCCATTTTCACTAGGCGTTATGTGTATCTCTAGCACTTTTTGGAGCTAGTAAAATATTTTAGCAAAACAAGTAATGAATCATGTTAAAAATATTTAGAACTACAAAGCAAAGGGGATCACCCCCCCCAAAAAAAAACTTTCCACTCAGTTACAAGATAGTGCATTTTCAAAGTTCTCACCATTCACATGTTGCCACTGGAAACTGAATTTGTAATTGACACTTGTACTTTGTAGTGAACAGTATGGCACCACACATTTATTCCTGTAATTATTTTAGAACTTTTAAATTGTGGCTTTTACTTGAAAGGCCTCAGGACATGGTAAACACAGCCAAGATTATTGAGGGTTCATTGTTTGAGATGTTTTACGTAACTCTAAGTAATCTAATTGAAGTCAGTAAATCTCAAGGAAGATCTATCAAATGGTCTACGCTGTGCTTGCAACATACAAGGCAATGGTTGGGGATTAAAAATTGTATAAGATACAGCTGTCTCAACATTTAAAAACATACATTGAGAAAACCATTTGAGAGCTTGGCAAGAGGGATCAGAAAATAAGCCCTATTCACACAAACCAAAAAACCAAAAACAAACTTTGGTGTTAAAAAGAACAGGAGTAATGAATGCAGCATGAATATATTTGCATTATAGTCCTGTATCTTACTGCCAATATGTTTAATTATAGACAGTATCACTGATTGACATCTATATGTATATATATGAATATGTACATACAAATTTTGAGAAACACTGATATGTGAATAAAGTTATGCAAATTCAAAAACAATTCTGAACTTCACTCATTTTATACTTTTTAGAGATAAGTAATCGTTTCTAACAAAAAATGTCAAACTAAAGATTTCTTAGCATTCCCTTTACTTGATTTCCTGGAAGAAATGAAACATTTATTGAATTATTCTAGTGTTATCAAGAATGGAAGACAGGGTAACACTGTTTATATTCAAATATCTCCCACAGGTTAGCAAGCAAACTTTCTGTAAAGAACAATAGTAAATATTTTAGGCTTTGTGGTCATACTCAGCTCTGGCATGTATGTTCCAATAATTTTATTTGTGGACACAGAAATTTTAATTTCATGTAATTTTCATGTGTCACAAAATATTGTTTTGATTTTCCCCCCAATCATTTAAACATGTAAAACTGTACTTTAAAAATTATATGCAAAAACAGGGGACTGCAGACCCCTGATATAACTTGTTTTCCCGGTCCGAGTCACAAAATAGCTTTCATGTTTGTATACATATAAACTATCCCTCAGGGATATAATAATTGCAACTAATCATTTAGTGTTTATATGCCAAACATTATTCAATATACTTATTAACCTGTATAAGCACCTTTAATAATCAGGCCAACCCTAAAAGTAAGGAATATTATTGCCTCCATTTTACAAAGAAGGAAGGTATCACACACTTATGGGATCAGGCCTAGAATCTGTGCTCTTAGCCTCTGTTCTTTGCCACCTGGCTGCCTGGTGATGTGCTATGTTTCCAGCTACAAAACAGGGAACTGTGAACTACTTAAGTTCTTTTAAATTTATAGGGATGGTGTTTTTATGTGAACTGGTAAAGATAAATGCAAATTGTTCAATTTTTGAGATTTTTTTGGCAACTAGAGTATTTGAGACAAGTAATACAGTTGAGGGGAAAAAAAAGTATTGGTGATAATGTGTATAGCTGACTCCCATCACAAAAATACTAACATATTTTCCTTGGGTTGGGAAATTCTAAGTGTCTTGGAGAGTTAACTCATTTGACATCCTGACGCCAGAGAAACTTTACCTAAAACACAGCAGGATATTAAGTATGTATTTTAGTTTGAGTCATCTCTTAATTGTCACATTGTTTTTCTATGTAAGAACTGTTGATATTTAAACTGTGCACAATCTCTTAATTCTTTGTTTTTAATGCAACGTGAGGTGTTCATAAGTAATACAAATAAAAACTAATATTTATTATCCAAACTCCTTTCTTAGAATAACTTAGCACACATCTCTAGAAATAGATTATGTATATTTTATACATGGCAGGAAGGCATGGGGTTATTCAATTTGGTAATTACATTACCATTCTTTGGATAGTATTATGCAATTTCTTGTAAGATGAATCCATTAAATAAATTCTTTTTGTTTTTATAATGGGCTTGATAGATTAAAATAGCTCATTATTTTCCTTAATAAGACAATTTAAACTGTTCATTAGCAGGAATATGCCCATTATTTTTCAAAGCCTCATCATATTTTTATAATGCAGTTGTGCTTATTCTTCTGTAGAATTACATTTCTTATACCTTCTGTAATTATCCACATAGTATTTGCATATATTAGAGACATTTCTGAATATATATGTATGTGTGTGTTTATCATAACAATCATGAAATGGCCATATTTATGATTTTAAGCCCAAACCTAGAATATATATGCCCTCTTTAATTTTTAATAAAGCTTTTATTTAATCTCTTCATCTAGGTCTTTTAGATGGTCACAGGGGAATGTAAATAAAACAATTCACAGTAATTTCTATACGGTCTTCCCTACTAGACTTTGTATCTTTGCCTAGAGATTTTCTACTCTACCAAACTGAACTGATTAAAACTCTTCCCTGACCTTTAAATGTTCTTACTGAAGTAGAAGTCAGAGGAAAGAGAGCTCATGATTGAATTTTGAACAAAAGCCAGTATGAAAATGTAGACCGGAATTCTGTCTGGCTATGAAACTGGAGCAAAATAATGACAATTTTAAAAATCATATGCAAAGCAGAGCTGATAGAAGATAGAATAACTGAAAAACATTAGCAGGGATAGAATGACCTAGAAAAACTCCTGGGGACTTGTACTCCCTCTGCAGACACCCAGTATGAGTCCCCAGGGTAAACAATTCCATTCCAATAAATGTTGTTGAAAAGATAACTTTTCTTATCAGACAACAACTAAATGTGTGGCATAATTACTCTGCAAAGGAGAGTAATATGCTCACATAATTTTTTTTAAAGAACTGATTGCCTGTTGAAGGTTTGTTCTCCCAACAATAGCCTGTGGCATCCACCTTGATAATGGACCAGATAACAGATGGTATTTCTTGAAGGACACATTCAAATTAAAGCACTACTTCAGAGAAAAGCAACTTTATTCCTCTATTATCATGGACATTGAGAAAACATTTTTGATTTTATGGTTTTTATAAGTTAAGGAGATCTCTTGAGTAGTCACCTGGTTATTGGAAAAACCTAGCCATGGACGTTCTCTTTCCTTTTCAGACTATAGCATTTATTTTAAAAGTAACTATAACTAGACTCTAAAATAGTGTCAATTGGGCAATGTTATATTTTAGAGTTGATTCCTAATGTGACATTAAACTAAAAATCTTAGAGTTGTTCTCCAGGTTTTCTACGTATTACCTGAATAAAGGCTTCTTTTTTGATTCAGAGCCTCATTTTTAAAATGAGATTTTACAACAATGTCTGCAACACCTAATTGTGCATTTAGAGAAACTTTACTATCTCTACAAAGTTGGAATTGTATAGAATTATGCTATATGTTATAATAATGTAGCTTTATACTATATTGCTTTATAAATGGGATTTTTTCATTTAACTAAAACAGTGAATATTTTCTCATGTCACTGAAACATGATTTCTCACGCATTGCAAAATAAGATATTTAATAGCTGCATAGAATCCCATCATAGGATAGTATTAGCATTCACTTTGTTTTTTTTTCTGTTACATCAGAATTTCTGTTGATAATTCAGCACCATTACTCCTACATCTATGTTCTCCACTTTATTAAAGGGCTAGACACCTGGGAACTATGTTTTCCAGAATCCCTGACAACAGGTTTCCACATAGATTCTGCCAACAAGAGACACTTGAGTAGAATTTAGAAGGTAGAGAGCAGAAGTCATTACTGTTCTTGTGTCTGCAGTGGGCAGATACCCACCCACTTTCTTGTAGGGGATGAGATTATCTGTAGCAGTTTTCTGTAACTCCCCAATTTCTAGTTTTCTGAAACAAGCAGCAATTTCTCTCACCTTTGTTCACCCAGTCATCCCAACAATTTTGTAAATCTTTGATCCCCTGTATTTCATTCTGATTAAAATACCAAGAGGGGTTTCTGGTTTTCTGACAGAACCCTGACTGAAATAGTCATGACTATTCAAAAAGGACTGAATCAAAAATTATGGACCTTATTAGGTTTTTGGTAAATTGCCAGAAAGGTTTCCAGAAAATGTGTGGTAGTTTCGTTAGCATGACAACATATGAAAGTAAATTTTTCCACGTTAATGTCATTGTATATAGTTGTTAAAAAGTTTTTGCTAGTTTAATATGGCAACTTACTTGTTCATTTATTTCATGGTGAAGAGATTAACAATATTTTCTTACTTGGCAATTTTTATTATTTGTAAAAGAATTTTTGAACAGCTTAGTTGTAACATTTTCTCATTTTTTAATTAAACTTTTAATTTTAGAACAGTTTTGTTTACATAGATTCTGCACCCCAGTTTCTCCTATTATTAACATCTTACATTAGTAGAATGCACTTGTTACAATTAATGAACCAATGATACATTATATTATCTATAAAATCATGAATATAAGTAATCAGCACTAGGAGCATACACACCCAAATTGAGAAACACTGATTTGTGGCTTTTAAAAACCTTTTTTACCTGAAGATATAGATTTTTAATTGATTTTGTGATCATAAATTGGTTTCTATTTTACTTCTATTTGTTTTGTATACAATGGAGTTCCTCAACCCAAGATTCAACAAATATTTATTAAGATAAGTTTATTTCCTGGTTTCTTTATAGATTCATCTTTGATCTATTTGGTACTTACTTTGAAAAATTGAGTAAAGAATCTAAATTTAACTTCCCCTTCATAGTACAACACATTTTCCAGGATGATATATTGAATAATTAATTTCATCCCCTTTAATTTAAATGTAACATTTACATATAAATGTTTTTGGACTCTAATTCGTTCCAGTGATAACTTTCCTTTCTTGTTTCAATTCCTCATTGTTATATTTATTGTATATTTAAATAGGTTTTAATGTATGTTGGTACAAGTTGCTTTCTCATTTTTTTCTTTCAGAGTAATCTGATCATCTTAATAATTCTTCTTCCAGATTGACTATAGAATCAGTTTGGCTTCAAAAATCTTTTTGAAATTTTTATGGTAATTGTTTTAATTATTTTATAGAAAGTTAAGCACTTCACACTATATACTTCTGTGACACAACTTTTCTCTTTAATTTTTTAAGCCATATTTCGTACCTTTCAGGAAAACGAAGACTTTCTTATCAATATATTCTCACATCTCCTTCCTACTGCATTTAACCTCAGATTTAGTTTATCATGTTATGCTGTCATGAACAATCTTTTGTTGCTTTTTATTCTAAGTGATAATTAGTAGGAGAGAATAGTAGGAGAATGCTTGATATAACACTGCAACTAGCAATTTTTCAAGTGTGTAAATATGGTGTGAGTGTGTGTGTATTTGAGCTTCTATATCACATAATTTTTACTTCTGTTGTTTTCTAATTTTTCCTGTATATAGGACTATCTTGATACCAATGATATGAATGTAAAATCAAACACAGCATTGATTTTATAATAATGTAATTTAAAATTGTATTAGGAAAAAAAATAAAAAAATAAAATTGTATTAGGAATTTATATTATGTGTATAATAGCATTTTTCTGGAAAATCTGTTAAATTATTCTCATGATTTCTCTTATTAGACAGTTATGACAGTTTTGAAAATTACATTTTAATCTTTCTAATAATATAGCCCTATTCTTTTTCTAATTGCATTGGCTTAAAATTCCAAACTTATTAATATTGGTTATAGAGTTCTCACTCTCAAGTTTAATGGGAATAACTCTATTTTACCATTTAGTATGTATTAGTTATTGATTTGAGATTAGTAGCCTTTTTTCATGTTGAACAGGTAAAATTCACTCCTAGGTTACTAAAAATTTTAATCAGGAATAGGTACTGAATTTATCAAATTTTCATATCAATGTAAATATTATATAAACTAATTTTATCTATTACTGTGATGTATCATATCTCTACACAGCTCAAATTAATGTCCTCTCACTTTATATAGATCTTTGAACTTATAAGTGAATTTGGCTTGAAGTTTTTCTTTGGTAGACAACTTTTATCAGGTGTAGGAGTCAGTTATGCAGTATTTGAACATAAATAAGCATTTTTTTCATATTTTCCTATGATCTGGAAAGGTGTGTATAGCAAAGGATTGATCTTTTCCTTGAAAGATTGACAAAGTTTACCAGTAAACTCTCAGGGTCTCTCCTAATTCCTCTTGGAGGGTCTCAGTATTTTGGATATATGGCTATTAGTTTGAGATTTTACCTTTCTTCATCTATTTTTTAGTCTATTTTGGTAATCTATATTCCCTTCAAAATAATCTAGATCACTGATTTTCAGGTTTGTTTTTTAGAATCATAAATGCTATTCTCTTACAATTTTCGTTTTCTCATGTCTTATGTCTCCTTCTTCCTTACAGTTTAGATTTCATGTTCTTTTATTACTATTTAGGGGTGTTTGGATTTCTTTTTTAAATCAGGCTAGCCAGATGTTGGACTATTTTATTATTTTCCGAGATTATCTGTTATGAGTAGTAATTTTATTTTTCTGCCTTTTTAATTCATTAATTTTTACCTTTATTATTTCCTCTTTCCTGCTGCCTTGAAATTTCTCCTACCCCGTTTAATCAAATATTCATTATTTTTAGTCTTTCTTCTTCTAATCAAATATTTATGGTTAGAAATTAAGTGACAGATACAAATATGGTAGCATTCAATACAGAGTTCATTTGATCTATTGTGTAAGCTCTATGTCATCACTTCTTGCTTCTTTTCTGTTAATATATTTTTTAGGTTTTGCTACAAGGGAAGTATTTTGTTTTCCCTCCCCTTCTAATATATTACTTTGCATGCACAGTACTGTTTTTATTTCATCATCTCTTTCCTTCTAAAAGTGCAATCAAAACAAAACAATTTTTAAAATAATATGACACTGTATTCATATCTTGCTGAACTGTGACAGTGAAACAGTCAGACTCTGTGTTTTGCTCTGCACTGATCTCTTCCCCCTCACCTCATTCCTATCCAAATTAGGGGTGTTAGGGAGGTTGTTTGAGTTTATCTTCTGATTAATTCCCAGTGAAACTACTGTTGAAAATGTCAGAAGATTATACAATCCTACAATTGTCTTCTCCCTCACCTATGCCTGTGCATTGGGGAAGCTTTCTTCTAACCATGACCAAGGCAGGAGAAAATGGGTTATTAATAATCTTCAGACAGTGTGATAGCAGAAACCAAGGTTAAATGTTTCTTAGGAATTTGATACATAATTTAAGAGAATAAAAACAAACTGGGCATAAAAGTAAAAAAAAGAAAACAAAAACCTTATTTATTTTTTTTGCGGTACGCGGGCCTCTCACTGTTGTGGCCTCTCCCATTGCGGAGTACAGGCTCCAGACACGCAGGCTCAGCGGCCATGGCTCACGGGCCCAGCCGCTCCGTGGCATGTGGGATCTTCCCAGACTGGGGCACGAACCCATGTCCCCTGCATCGGCAGGCGGACTCTCAACCACTGCGCCACCAGGGAAGCCCAACTTTTTAATTTTTTTCCAGCACAGTGATTCAGTTACATACATTCTTTTTCAGATTCTTTTTCATTATACATTATTACAAAATACTGGGTATGGTTCCCTGTGCTATATAGTAGGTCCTTGTTGGTTATCTATTTTATATATAGTAGTGTGTATATGTTAATCCTAAACCTAATTTATCCCTCCCTCCTCCTTCCCCTTTGGTAACCATCAGTTTGTTTTCTATGTCTGTGGGTCTATTTCTGTCTTATAAATGAGTTCATGTTTATCTTTTTTTTTTGAGATTCCACATACAAGCAGTATCATATATTTGTCTTTCTCTTTCTGACTTACTTCACTTAGTATGATAATCTCTAGGTCCATCCATGTTGCTGCACATGACATTATTTCATTCTTTTTTATGGCTAATAATTCTATATGTACCACATCTTCTTTATCCATTCATCTGTTAATGGACAATTAGGCTTTTTCCATGTCTTGGCTATTGTAAATAGTGCTGCAATGAACATGTGGGGTGCATGTATCTTTTCAAATTAGAATTTTGTCCGGATATATGCCCAGGAGTGGGATTGTAAGATCATATGGTAACTCTGTGTTTAGTTTTTTAAGGAATCTCCATACTGTTCTCCATAGTGGCTGCACCAATTTACATTCTTACCAACAGTGTAGGAGGGTTCCCTGTTCTCCACACTAACTCCATCATTTATTATTTGTAGACTTTTTGATGATGGCCATTCTGACTGGTGTGAGGTGATACCTCATTGTAGTTTTAATTTGCATTTCTCTAATAATCAGCAAAGTCGAGCATCTTTTCATGTGCCTGTTGGCCATCTGAATGTCTTCTTTGGAGAAATGTCTATTTAGATCTGCCCATTTTTTATTGGATTGTTTTTTTTTTTTTGCTTTTTGGTTTTTTTTTGATATTGAGCTGTATGAGCTGTTTGCGTATTTTGGAGATTAATCCTTTGTTGGTTGCATTATTTGCAAATATTTTCTCCCATTCTGCAGGTTGCCTTTTGTTTTGTTTATGGTTTCCTTTGCTGTGCAAAAGCTTTTAAGTTCAATTAGGTCCCATTTGTTTATTTTTGTTTTTATTTCCATTACTCTAGGAGACGAATTCAAAAAGATATTGCTGTGATTTATGTCAGAGAGTGCCTCTGCCTGTGTTTTCCTCTAAGAGTTTTAGAGTATCTGGTCTTACATTTAGGTCTTTAATCCATTTAGAGTTTATTTTTGTATATGGTGTTAGAGAATGTTATAATTTCATTCTTTGATATGTAGCTGTCCAGTTTTTCCAGCACCACTTATTGAAGACACTGTCTTTTCTTCATTGTACAGTCTCACTTCCTTTGTTGTAGATTAATTGACCATAGGTGTGTGGGTTTATTTCTGGGCTTTCTATCCTGTTCCGTTGATCTATACTTCTCTTTTTGTGCCAGTACCATAGTGTTTTGATGACTATAGCTTTGTAGTATAGTCTGAAGTCAGGGAGCGTCATTCTTCCAGCTCCATTTTTCTTTCTCAAGATTGCTTTGGCTATTTGGGGTCATTTGTGTTTCCATACAAATTAAAAATTTTTTGTTGTTCTAGTTATGTGAAAAATGCCATTGGTAGTTTGATAGGGGTTGCATTGAATCTGTAGATTGCCTTGGATAGTACAGTCATTTTAAAAATATTGATTCTTCCAATCCAAGAACACAGTATATCTTTCCATCCATCTGTGTTGTCTTCAGTTTCTTTCATAGATGTCTTATAGTTTTCAGAGCACAGGTCTTTTGATGGCGATGGTGAAGAGGATTGCTTCCTTAATTTCTCTTTCTGATTTTTTGTTGTTAGTATACAGAAATGCAACAGATTTCTGTGTATTAATTTTGTATCCTGCAACTTTACCAAATTCATTGATGAGCTCTGGTAGTTTTCTGGTAGTGACTTTAGGATTTTCTATGTATCATGTCATCTGCAAACAGTGACAGTTTTACTTCTTCTTTTCCAATTTGGATCCATTTTATTTCTTTTTCTTCTCTGATTGCTGTGCCTAGGATTTCCAAAACCATGTTGAATAAAAGTGGTGAGAATGGGCATCCTTGTCTTATTCCTGATCTTAGAAGAAATGTTTTCAGCTTTTCACCATTGAGTATGATGTTAGCTGTGGGTTTGTCATATATGGCCTTTATTACATTGAGGTATTTCACTCTAAGCCCACTTTCTGAGAGCTTTTATCAGATGAATGTTGGGCATAAAAACAAAAAAAAGCTTTTCTTTACCATCATCCTCATTGTCTTTTGTAATGAAATTTTATGCCTCCAAAATACCAGAAACTAACAATTGATGACTGGGACAGGGCTAATTTATTTACATTCTACACTGAGAATGTGCACAATAAAGATTAAAGGTTCCCCAAGGGAGAACCAAGAAATTGTTCAGGGAAGAAACAAGCCTATGACCCTCACAACACCCTCCCACACCCAGGCTAATGACTGAAATCTTATTAGCTTTAGGCTTTAGTCTCTGTTGAATGTAAAACACTCCGTTGAAGAATCAGGCTTTAAGCCAGTGTTTTTCTACCTTTTAAGCCCATCTTTACTTTTCTAAAATATGCAAATATCAAAAAACACTCATATAACCCTCAGTTGAGAATGCTTCAATCATATGTTTGAACACATCTCCACCATTCAAGATTTCTTTTGAGCTTTATATTTTATTTACAAAAAAGAAAAAAAAAACTAAATATTTTTCTCTTCCCACGGCACATGTGGAATTATTTATTGGGTATTCTTTATCAAATGTCCATTTTAACCTCACACCAATGGCTTCCTCAACAGACCCTTCCACATACGTAGACGACATGCCTGTTGGAGGTATTATCCAGGATCCATATCCTCCAGGATCCTGTTGTGTTTCTGCCCTTCCTATGAGCAGAGCAATGACCACCTTTTGTTCTGGACTTTGTTTTCCAGGCTATACTGTATTGTGAACAGCCTTGGAAGACAGAGGTGGTGGCATCTGCCTAAGCAGAGTGCATGTGTGTTTGCTGTCCCCTCTAACCAAGGTGATGTCCCCTTGGGGGCAGATGCTGGCTAGGTTTGGTTGTGGTCTTTCATAAAAGACTGGTGTTTCCTAAACTTGGGACTCTTCTACTGACATGTACCCCACTATGTGGAAAGGCATTCCCTGGCCTCCATGATGCCACCCTGTGGAAATTACAGCTCAGGGTCCTGGGGCAAATGCTGATACTATGGCCATTGCCACTGCAATGTATGAGGAACACATTGTCCTTTGTCTCTGACTCAGAAGCCAGGTCTTCTGCCAACATCCATGCACCTGTGGCAGGCTAACTTGTTAGCTGGTGAGCAGGGAACAATCCCAGTCCCTGCAGGGTTTTGTCAATCCGAGTTTTAAGATGCTTTCATTTAAATCTGTTTTCTTCTTTCTTCCTGAGTACTGGTGTGACTGGGGGAAACAGGGAAAGAGAAGCAGGTGGTCAAAGAGTACACTGGGTGCCAGAGGGGAAGAAAAACAGGCCCAACAAGTGGTGAGAAAGGGCTCTAGACAGAGAGAAAGATGCTAGTGGCTCCAAAAACCAGCTCAATCCACTTCACAGCTGAGCCTGGGGCCCATCCTGCTGTCAGCCTGCCTCTTCAGTGTTGTTCCCCAGCGTGGCTGAGGGCGGTTAATCACGCCTCATCAGCATAAACCAGACCTCTTAGCATGTGTTTATATTAATTCTCACACAAATCACTCCTTCAAATGAAAAATGAGACAACCATCTGTAACTAATTTCATATTTCCTGAGATGATGAAACAGAATGCTTTTAAAAAAAGAAAAAAAGCATGGCAACTACTTTTCTAACTTCTCAAAAGCAGTTGGTCTTTCCTAAATCTCAGTATACTCTCTGCTTCCCTCAAGGAAGCATGCCAGCATAATTGTAACAGACAAACTTCATTTCTCTAAAGAATCTCAGCATTCGTCCACAGTCTGCAAGGAACTCATTTAGCTAGCAGTGGAAAAAACAAAAACAAAAACCTCAACCTTAAAAAAATATACTCTTCAGTCAAAAATTAGAAATGGCCCTACATGAAGCAAAAGCATATCATCTACAAAATAATCCATTTAAAAACCAGCGGGAGACTGTTATGTGTTTGAATCATTAGTTAGTTTGAAACACAGTATCCTATTTTAGCTTTCATGGTGTATTACCTGGAAATGAAAGTTTTACATTTCTTACTGTCTACCATTTGAGTTGAATTTATTTTCATGCTGTGGAATTTTAATACTTTTAATTATAGAGATTAATAACTCTTATTCTTTGAGGAAAACTTTTATTTGACTCCATCTCATGGCATGAGGCTAAAACCTTGATTAGTTAGCCAGATTGCAATATTCCAGACTGTTGATCTTTCTGGTTAAATTCTGGTTCAGTTCTGATGAACCAGAATTACCTATTTGTTTGTTCATTTCATCTTTGAAATCTTTCAAAACTATTATTGTGGTTTCTTGTCATAATAAGTCCATTGCAATAAGTCTAAATGAGTGTTTCCTTGATGAATAAGGATGACTCAGGGTCTAAAGTTCATTATTCATATCACCAGTTACCACTGGAAATCACTATAAATGAATGTTGTATAGGGTTATTGGATGGCAGGCAGCCGAGTTGCTTCCAGAGTATAAACTTGAAGTTTCTTTATTAAACAACAAAACAGCAGAATGGTGATATCTACAAATTGCAGTTTGTCTCTTAAAGAAAAAATAAAAACCCACAACTACGAGTATTAGAAACCTATTATACTAATACTTTGGTTAGCCAGGTTTTAGTTACACTTTTTTTGAGGTGGTGTTAAAATATTTAATATGTTCTGTTTTATGAATAGATTTTAAAATAGATCATATGTTAAATGTAAAATAAATTATAAAATAGATTTTATAAATAGGTTTTAAAAACTTTTCTATTTGTCTTCAACTAGTCATTATTATCTTTAAAAAGTATTTTAGAAGAATAATACTTTTCAAAATATTTAGGCATAAAATACATTTTCCAGTTTCTGAGGTAACTTTTGCTTGTCTTTTAAAATAATAAAAGCTGCCTTCACACATTTTTAAAGAATTCAAAGTTTCGAGCTCAAACTCTTTTTGCCAATTTTTTTTTTTTTTTTTTTTTTTTTTTTTTTTTTTTTTTGCGGTATGTGGGCCTCTCACTGTTGTGGCCTCTCCCGTTGCGGAGCACAGGCTCCGGATGCGCAGGCTCAGAAGCCATGGCTCACGGGCCCAGCCGCTCCGCGGCATGTGGGATCTTCCCAGACCGGGGCACGAACCCGCGTCCCCTGCATCGGCAGGTGGACTCTCAACCACTGCGCCACCAGGGAAGCCCTCTTTTTGCCAATTTTTAACAAACAAAAGTAACTGGAAAAAAAATGCTGAATGACCTCAACAACTTTGGACATAATACATATTTTAATAATGTTATGGAAACAAATGTGGCAGTAATAGAGTAGACTTTATAATATTCTTAAACACTATCTTAAATATTTGAGGTGTGGGACAAAATATGTGTAGTACTTATCACACCGAATTTTCTGCTCTCTGGAGGGTATTATTGGATATTCTGTCTTCTGAGAAAAATCCTTTCATTGGTTTGCCAGTAGCAGTTGAGGTGAGGGTGAACTGCACACTTTCTTGGCGATTTCACCCGTCTCTCTCTGTAGGGCAGTGATAGTGACCAGGAGGAAGCCATCTGCACAAGGAATCATGGGATGAGCAATGCACTTCACACCCACGCTGTCTCCTGAGCCTCCCGATGGCATGTTCCTGCTACTTCTAGCTGTATATCCTCCACACTGCTCGGTAGTTGCTCTTTCATGCTGGTTCCCTTCCATAATTTGTGATACTGCAGGAAAGTGACAGAGGAAGCTGCCTTTGCTGGTTGCCATAGGGATGGCTGTTCTAGATGACCGATTCTCAAGTGGGCATGAAAGACCGTCAGAAGTGCTGAAGTGGGGTTTTCTTCCTTTGTATCCAGGCGGGGGCACATACTCACACTCTGTGTCTCAACAAGAGAGGAAAACTAAAGATGAGGTTAAATTTAACACAGCGCTCCTTCATGCTAAGGGTTCAAATGCTTTCTGTCGCGCTAATTCATCCTCCAGACAGGTCTGTGGCTGAAGTGGGGAGTCTTTGTTGTTCTTTTTTTCCCTTACAAAAATATAAAAAGAAGATAGGATCTTGGAATGACCTTTCCTAGCTAACATTTCACTTATAGCAAATTCACACATGTGCTCCGTGGGCCTGATGCTACCTATAGAAGAATTTCCAGTACATAGTTGTTTTTAATTTGAACTGGTAGCCGTTGTTTAAAATATGGGAGATTTAAAATCTGTGTATTAGTTTGCTTGGGCTATCATAACAATGTAGCACACACTGGGTGGCCTAAACAACAGAAATGTATTTCCTCACAATTCTTGAGGTGAGAAATCTTGAGATGAAGTCGATGGCAGGATAGGTTTCTCCTAAGGCCTCTCTCCTAGGCTGGTAGATGGCCGTCTTCTCTCTGTGTCTTCACATGGTCTTCCTTCTGTGTGTCTGTCTGTCCTAATCTTTTTTTATAAGGACTCCAGTCTTATTAGATTAGGGCTCACCCATACAGCCTCATTTTAATTTAACTACCTCCTGAAAGAGCCTATCTCCAAATACATTCTGCCGTATTGGTGGGGAGGACTTCAACCTCCCGCCAACGTGAATTTTGGAGCAACACAATTTAGCCCATTACAGTTAGAACCCAGGTATCTGGCTCTTCTTAAAACAGTAGAATACAGGGTGGTTCTGGGCACTCATTTCTTCTACTTTCGAATCCATTTCCCACACTATTAGTAATATAATCTTTCTGAATCTCATTTGTTTGCTTAAAAGTATTCCCAGTCTCCCCGTGCTTTCTAGATAGATTCCAGTTCCTTGTCAGGGCATGAAAATCCTTGTGGTCTCACCTCTGCCTATTTCTTCCTTCTCACCTCCCTCAGCCATACTGAGCTGGAAGTTCAAGCAGCCAGACTTTATCGGGCTTCTTCCCCTTTGCAGATGCTATTCCTTTTACCTGAAATGCCCTTTTCTGTGTTCTCTTCCTGTGATTGATTTCCTGGCTGACCCTTCCTCTGACAAGGCTCCCATGTCATTGCCCCTAGGAGGGCCTCCATGACCCCTCACCTGGGGAACATGCCCTGTACATTATCCCTGCCCCGCTCAGCCCCCTGGGTGGCTCTAAATCATGGCTCTTGGAGAAACAGTGAAATGGTTTAGTTATCTATTTCTCCACTGGGACACAAGTCCTCGAGGACTGTGTCTGTCTTCTCTGTGGTCCCAGAGCCTAGCCCACTGCACCCCGGAGAGCAGGGCTTAACAGAAATGCCGTGAATGAACTAATAAATACACAAAAGGATGAATCCACAGGACAACCCTTCCCAGCAGGTGTCATTAGCAGCCCGTTCTGCAGATTTAGACAGACCTTGGTATGAAATCCAGCTCACTGCCTGCTGTTAGTTATATTATTAACTTGGACAATTCCTTAATAGCTTGAAACTTCAATTTCTTTGTCTGAAAAATTGGAATGAAAATTAAAATTATGTATTGGGTTCTGTAAAATTTTAAAAAGAGAAACACAGGAGTAACTTTGTATATTGTGAAGAATCAAAATATTAATAATAATTTTTATTATTGTCCCACAATGCAGGAGCCAGGGTCTCAACTCCAGCTACTGTCACTGACTGTCAGCACTTTCTAAGACATCGATGATATGTTTAGTAGACTGAGAAAATACCAGTCCTGTTTACTGAATATTACTGTACTTCTTCTCTGGACTAGTTCTGAGTAATACCAGTAGGATAGGTCCACTATAGTCAAACAGAGCTAGAGAGAAGGATCTAGCAATCCATAAATCACTAGAGCTGCTTTTCCAGCTTTAGATACCCTGTAATTAAAATCCATCCAAATGTGTAATTTCTCAAAATGCAAAATACACTGATTTTGAAAATTGGTGGGTTGAAAAGCAAATACAGTAAGAGAAAAGAAGAGGGACCAAGTGCTCTGAGGAACCTGACAGTTGTGGGATAGAGAAGCCCAGGCTATGGTGTTATTCTTTTAAAAGATGGAATATACTAGAGCTTTGGTGCTCAAGCATTGGCTAGCTTCAGAACTACCTGGAGGGCTGGTGCAGCAAGATTACTGGGCTCCATCCCAGAGTCTGATTCCGTAGGTCTGGGGTGAGGCCAGAGAATTTATGCTGCTGGTTAGGGGACCACACTGAGACCTGCTGGATTAGAATATAGGAAGGAGACGTGAAACTTTCAGGACAAAGATGGTATAATCAAACGTTGGACAGGGTTTCTGTGACATGGGATGCAAGACACAAAGAGGAAGTCACTGGAAAACAACAAGGCCCATGTCTTCCTGGGAGGCTAGAGGAACACACCTGTGAGGAAAGGAAGCTGAGGCGGGATTTCACCAGAAGGTAGAGTGGAATGTTACCAAGCACCTGGGACAGCCAAAGCAGAGAAATGGATCCTGAGTCTTTTGAGCTTGGCCAGTTTGGAGAATGTAGTTGAGATCAAAGTACTATTTACTTCTATTTTATTCTTATTAAACATTTATTTCCTTCTTAAGAGATGTGCATGAAACAACCTCTCAGAAATGGTCGGGCCTTGGCAAATGAGTGCTGTCCATTATAACCAGGCTTATACCTCAGACATAACCCTCCACGCCCCACTCCCCAAATGCTGGCATGCATCCTCCTCAGAATAATTTACTATCAGGCAAGAACAGGATGTTATGAGATAAAATTCAGTTTTGCTTTTTAAATAATAACATTGCCCATATTTTTGTTATTTACACTTCTCTGTGGCAGTGTTGTCTAGATGGGGTTAAGAAGTGTGGAGCATTTGGAAAACTGAATTCCTGAAGGGTTTGCAGACTCGAGGCTCTTCTGAGCTGGGTAGGAAAAGAAAGGCAAAAGATAAAACGAAATAAAAAAAGAAATAGAAAACCTAGAGTTAACTGGATTGTTCTTTTCCCCTCCAGAAATAGTATTTTTCACTGGCTTATATAGGAATGTCTTCAATAAAGCACACCAGACAAACTTGTTAGGCAGAGTTTCCAGAGATCTAAGACATGACTGTGTCTCTGCACTAAAATTGTGGCTCACACCACAGGCCACCAGAAAAATGGTCCATGGTCTCCACTGCTGCCCTCTAAGCAGCCATGGCTTTTGTGAGCTAAGCCTCTCAAGTCCATGGCCTTTGCCTTTTAGAGGACTCTTTATTTATTTATTTTTAATTTCAGGATTCGGTCTCAGTTTTGTGTACTGATAAAGACAGTATTTAACTTTAATTTTAATGCAGAATTTATGGAAATTAGTCTTTAGCTCACTCTCTGAATTAAATTTAACATGGGCTCTACTGGAAATAATACACTTTATTAGGAGTTAGGAGCCTGTCACTTTCACGCTGTGTTGACTTGGGCTAGACCCTCACCTTCTCCAGACTTTGGTTTTCCCATCCACAAAATCCGAGGGATGAAAGATCATTTCCCAGGACCCCTCAACTCTCCCTGGGCACCCCTCACCAACCTGGCTCTCTACTTCTAGAATGTAGAGTCAGTCATTTTTATATCCTTTTTCTCCTCCTTTTTGTGTCTTTCTCATTTAGAACATTGCACCTGATACGTATATCTTTAAACTTTCCAGTTTAGAGTCCAGATTGTTTTTCTTATCATTTGAATTTAGTCCTTTAAAAACCATAATGGGCTTACGCCAGAAAAGTGACAATATTCAGCCCAAGGATTATATCACAACCATTTTTCTGTCTTCTGAGATCAGCTCAGTTAACATTTTTCAGATCTCCTTCACAAAGCACTTTATGTAAGTTTAATGTTACAGTGAATTTAATCTAACAGTGACATAGTTTAATGCTTCATAAATTCTCCGGTTTGCCAGCCAAATGAATGCTGCAAACAAACTGACAAGGTGATGGCTATACCATTGCTGGTGGTGATTTATGCAAATTGATTATAGTTATTTCTTTTCTTTAGGAACTGTCATGACGAGAGTGCATATCAATATCTTCAGCCCTCAGGCCAACACTACCACAATACTAATGTCACATTCAGTGTTCACTGCTATGGAAATTATATGCAGATTGTATGTGATAATGAACTAAAGAACAATTGATAAAAATTCCTTACTTTGACATTCTCATAACCAGAATATTGTAATACACTCTATTTGCTGAGAAACTCTGATTTCACAACACAGCTCTAGCAACAGAACAGTACAGAAGACAACATTAAGGACATTCCTATTTTGCTTTCTGAGCACATCAAGAAAATAAGTTTTGATATTTGATTTTGGCATATCACCTTCCCAAGAACTTATTCCAGACCATTTAAATAATAAATTATCTAAGTAATGGCACTTTCAAGTTGGTTTATAACAAGATAGAAGAAGGAAAGAAATTCTTCCTCTTTTTGAACTAGAATGAATGGTCAAAATGAAAATGTACTTTTTGTTTTTTAGGACACTAGTTTTGATATTAACCCCTTAACACAGGGGTCCCCAACCCACCAGTCCGTGGCCTGTTAGGAACTGGGGCCACACAGCAGGAGGTGAGCAGTGGGCAAGCGAGTGCAGCTTCATCTGCCGCTCCCCATCGCTCACATTACCGCACGAACCATCCCCCTGCCCCCCGTCCGCCCCAGGTGTGTGGAAAAATTGTCTTCCATGAAACCAGCCCCTGGTTCCTAAAAGGTTGGGGACCACTGCCTTAACAGATACATGGTTTGCAAATATTTTTTCCCATTCCCTAGGCTGTCTTTTCGTTTTGTTGATCCTTTCTTTTGTTGTGCAGCAGCTTTTCAGTTTGAGGTACTCCCAATTGGATTTGATTTTGTTGTCTGTGTCAAATCCAAAATGTCATTGCCAAGACCCATGTTAAGGAGCTTTTTCCCTATGTTTTTCTTGTAGGAGCTTTAAGATTTCCGGTCTTACATTTAAGTCTTTAATCTATTTCAAGTTAATTTTTGTGATGTAAGAGAGGGGTCTAGTTTTATTCTTTATATGTGAATATCCAATTTTCCCAGCACCGTTTATTGAAGAGACTGTCTTTTCTTCATTGAGTATTCTTGGCTCCCTTGTCAAACATTAGTTGACTATATATATGCATGGGTTTATCTCTGGGCTTTTAATTCTGTTCCATTCATCTTTGTTTCTGTTTTTATGCCAGTATCATGCTGCTTTGATTATCATAGCTTTATAATATAGCTTGAAATCAGGAAATATGATGCTTCTCACTTTGTTCTTTTTTCTCAGGATTACTTTTGCTATGTGGGTTCTTTTGTGGTCCAAATATATTTTAGCATTTTTTTTTCTATTTCAGTAAACAAAAAAATTGGAATATTGATAGAAATTGCATTGACTCTATAGATGGCTTTAGGGAATATAGACATTCTAACAATATTAGTTCTTCCAATCCATGAACCTGGGATACTTTTCCATTTATTTGAGTAGGCTTTGATTTCGTTCATCAATGTCTTATGGTTTTGAATATAGCGATCTTTCACCTTCTTGGTTGAAATACTTTTTTCCTAAGTATTTTATTGTTTGTGATGCTATTGTAAATAGGATCATTTTCTTTATTTCCTTTTCAGATAATTTGTTGTTAGTGTGTAGAAACACTACTGATTTTTGTTTTTAATTCTGTATCCTGCAGATTCAATGAATGTGTTAAGTAGGTCATTTTCTTTTTTTTTTTTTTGGTGGAACCTTTAGGATTTTCTATATATAAAATCATGTCATCTGCAAAGAGAGATAATTTTACTTCTTTCTTTTCAATTTTGATGCCTTTTATTTCTTTTTCTTGCCTGATTGCTCTCGCTAGGACTTCTAGTACTGTGTTGAATAGGGGTGGTCAGAGTGTACACCCTTGTCTTCTTCCTGATCTTAGAGAAAAAGTTTTCAACCCTTAACCATTGAGTATGATGTTAGCTGTGGGCTGGTTACATACCTTTATTAGGTTGAGGTACTTTACTTCATATCTAATTTGTTAAGAGTTTTTAATATGAACAGATGTTAAATTTTGTCAAATGCTTTTTCTGCATCTATTGAGATGATCATAGGATTTTTTTTCTTTCATTCTATTAATGTGGTGTATTATATTGATTGATTTGAATACGTTGAACCATCCCTACACTCCAGAGATAAATACCACTTGATCATGGATATTGGCCTATAGTTGCCTTTTCTAATAGTGTTCTTTTCTGGCTTTGGTGTCAGGATAATGTTGGCCTCATAAAATGAGTTTGGGAATATTCCCTCCTCTTCAATTCTTTGGAAAAGTTTCAGAAGGATTGATGTTAATTCCTTAAATTTTTGGCAAAATTCACCAATGAAGCCATTTAGTCCTGGGCTTTTCTTCATTGGGAGATTTTTTGGTTACTGAATCAATCTCTTTACTAGTAATTGGTCTGTTCATATTATTGTCTATTGAATCAGTCATAGTAGGTTGTGTGTTCTAAGAATTTTTCCATTTCTTCTAGGTTTTCCAGTTTGTTGGTATATAGTTGTTCATATTAGCCTCTTATGATCCTTTGTATTTCTGTGGCATAAGTTGTAAGGTCTCTTTTATTCATTTACAGATTTTTTGATTTGAATCCTTTCTCTTTTTCCCTTGGTTAGTCTAGCTAAAAGTTTGTTAATTTTAACTTTTCAGAAAACTAACTCTTAGTTTTATTAATCTTTTCTATTGTTTTCCTGTTCTCTATTTCATTTATTTCTCCTCTAATATTTATTATTTCCTTCCTTCTGCTAACTTTGGGCTTAGTTCTTATTTTTCTACTTCCTTAAGGTGTAGAGTTAGGTTGTTTGAGATCTTTCTTGTCTCTTAATGTAGACATCTATTGTTATGAACTTCCCTCTAAGAACTGTTTTTGCTGCATCCCATAAGTTCTGGTATGCTGTGTTTCCATATTCATTTATCTCAAGATACTTTTTATTTCCCCTTTAATTTCTTTTTTGATCTGTTGGTCATATTCTATTTAGAATGCAAGTTGTCTTTAGATACTTAGTTCTTATTACTCAGCACTGCAGTATAGGTACCATCTGCATTTTTTTAAAAATGAGGAAACAGTCTAAGGGAGGTTAAATAATTTGTCCATGGGTACTGTCTTGGTAGGAGGATCCCTGGTCCATCCTCTCTGTGGAAATATTTTCAGCACCAGACCTTTCCCTACCACATCCTAACACAACAATTTCTCTTTGTAACAAAGCTGTTCTTTGGTCATAAGTACTAAAATAGTTATGAGTTGTTGGCATTAGATACAAAAAATGGATTGATCCACCAGAATAAAAGAATAGGAGTTTGGATTCATCTTGTTATATAAATGTGTACTTGGCTTTAACAATATCATTTAAAAATAATTGTGCATCACTTGAACTCAGCAAGCCTAGTTCTGAAGTCTGATTGTCTTTAATGTATCTGGGCAGCCAAGCCCAATTGTCAGACTACACTTAGTAAGACCCAAGACTAAACCAATGTGTCCTTACAAGGGGGTAGGACAATGAGACAGCAACAGGATATGCATCTGTTCTCTGCAGACGATGTTGCATATGATTGAAATCCACTGGCAGATGGTCTTCTTGTGAACTCACAGAGAACAGGTTTTGTTGAGAATCCTTACTCTGTAAAAATAATTCCATTCACCCTTCCCCATCATCAGCGTCGGGCTGGTATGCTATATCTGACAGTGAGAAACTCTAATCCTGCCTGCCCTCCTTGGCCTGAGATCTCCAGTTTAATCCCTACTAGGTCTTTGGAGGCCTGGGATCAGCCATAATAGTTCCTTGGACATTCTCCACATTTGGTGAGCCTACATCTCTATGAAAGAGACTTCTAAGAACAAGAATATTCTTACATAGATACTTATAGTATCTTACTGATACTTAGTGACCCTCGGGGGTCAATAGAGACACTATGGAATACAGATATTTTATTCTAAAATCCAAATTGTTTTTGTTACATCACTTTAAAGGGGTAGAAATGATCACATTCTATTTTTACAAATCTGAGCCAAACCTACATTCCATCCTCAGCTGCTGTCCCGTCCTCACTTTTCTCTGTTCCAGCCACACTCAGTGTTCACTATTCTCACATCTTCTAGATGCTTCTTCCTCTTCATATCTTTATCCAGATGGTTTCTGGTGGCTGGAACATCTTTTCTAACTTCTAATCATTTTACGATACTCAGTTCATATGTCAATATTTTTGTGAATTTTTTTCCACGCTGCTCAGTCTCCCTTCAATTTCCCATGGTATTTCACACACAGCGCATTCTAGTCCATATTGAAGTAGGAGTCTGCAACTTTGGTCTTCCCTCTGAAAAGTGTCGGAATAGGTAGAGGTAGTACAACAAACAAAGGAAGGGGCTTTGGAACTACAGAGTATATGGCCTGAACCGTAGCTCTGTCACCCCCTAGCCATGTTTCTTGGTCTCTCTAAATTTCAGCTTCCTCACCTTTCATGTGAGGGTAACAATAACTACCTCAAAAGTTTGCCACAAAGTAATGAGATAATTTATATAAGGCATAGACCAGAAAATATCTTCTATAGAACATAAAAAAGTTCATCATGTAGTATTTGAAACACACAAGAGAATTTATGTAATGTGTAGGTTATGTAGCATAACAATCAAACACCTTTGAATGTATCAGTCAACATAAGAGTTAGGGTATTGGCACTAAGATTGATCTGCAGTTGACCCTTGAACAACATGAGAGTTAGGGGCACTGACCCTCTGCACAGTCAAAAATCAGTGTATAACTTACAGTCAGTCCCCTGTATCCACAGTTACCCCATAGATATGGTTCCTCTGTATCCATGGTTCCACATCCACGGATTCAGCTAACCATGAATTGTGCACTACTGTAATATTTACTATTGAAAAAAATTGCACATAAATGGACCCACACAGTTCAAACCCATGTTGTTCAAGGATCAGCTGTACTTGTGTCTCCTTCCCTCTCCATCCTCTTTACCCCAAATTGACAAGTATTCTGAAATGTATGCTTTTCCTTCCTTTCTTTTTCAAAATGTTGTTTTAACATATGCATGTTAGGTTGCTTCCATGTCCTGGCTACTGTAAGTAATGCTGCAATGAACACTGGGGTGCACGTGTCTTTTTGAATTATGGTTTTCTCAGGGTATATGCCCAGTAGTGGGATTGCTGGGTCATATGGTATTTCTATTTTTAGTTTTTAAAGGAAACTTCATACTATTCTCCGTAGTGGCTGTATCAATTTACATTCCCACCAACAGTGCAAGAGGGTGGAATATTACTCAGCCACAAAAGGGAATGAAATCAGGTCATTTGTAGAGATGTGGATGGACCTAGAGACAGTCATACAGAGTGAAGTAAGTCAGAAAGAGAAAAAAACAAATATTGTATATTAACGCATATATGTGGAATCTAGAAAAATGGTACAGATGAACCTATTTGCAAAGCAGAAATAGAAACACAGATGTAGAGAATCAATGTATGGACACCATGGGGGGAAAAGAGGGGTGGGATGAAGTGGGAGATTGGGATTGACATAAATATACTACTATGTATAAAACAGATAGCTAATGAGAACCTGCTGTACAGCACAGGGAACTCTACTCAGTGCTCTGTGGTGACCTAAATGGAAAGGAAATCCAAAAAAGAGGGGATATATGTATACATCTAGCTGATTCACTTCGCTGTACAGTAGAAACTAACACAACATTGTAAAGCAACTATACCCCAATAAAAAACAAAAAAAACATGCATATTAACTAAAATTTATGATTTCATTTTATGTGTATTTATATTTCTGTGTGTAGTTGTGGTCAATTAAATGTTACTATTGGATAACATTTTATCATTTGATTATTCCACAATTTATTTAGCACTATACTGTCATTAGTATAATGATGTGAACATTTGGGTTGTTCTCAGGTTTTGCTATTATGAACAATTTTTTTTATTGAAATATATATGACACATAACATGCAAATTTAAGGTGTACAACACGTTAATTTGATACATTTATATATTGTAATATGGTTGCCATTGTGATAATTAGCACCTCTATCATATTACATAATGGTCCTTCCTTTTCAGTGGTTGGAATCATTAAGTTCTAGTCTCTTAGCAAGTTTGATAATACAGTATTGTTGTCTGTATTCACTATACTGTTCATTAGATCTCTAGGGCTTACTTATTTCTCATTGCAAGTTTGTACCCTTATTTCTCATTGCAAGTTTGTCCTCTCCCCCAATCCTCTGGTAACCACTATATTACTTTCTGTTTTTACAATTTTGGCTCTTTTAGATTCCACATGTAAGCGATACTACACAGTACTTGTCTTTCTTTGTCTGACTTACCTCCTTTGGCACAGTACTGAACAATGTTAATATGAACATTTTGTACAGGTTTTCTATTTCTGTGTGAGAATTTCTCTAGTGCATCTACCTAAACTGGAGTTGTTGATTTGTAGGTTAGTGCAAGTTTAACTTTACTAGGTAGTGTCAAATCTATTTCCAAAGATGTTATGTTTATAATTGAATGTATTCATTGTGTAAATCGGCCTTTTGAAAGAACTTCTGGTCTTTTGATCATCTTACTTAATTAGTGTCTCCTCTTACCTTTACTATTTATTCCTTTCTACTTTCTTAGGATTCATTTTGTTGCTCTATTCCTTACTTCTTAAGATTGATATTTATACAATTTTTAGCCTTTGTTTTCTAATATCAGTGTTTCAGGAAATAACATTCTCTGTAAGACTCATTTAAATACTTTCTAGTTTATAGAATTTTGGGTCCATATTTAGCCTTTTTAAATGTTTTCTTTTATTCCAGTCCTACATGTTAGATACTATTGCTGTTTTTTATAGGCAGTATTTACAAAGTGGCGTCACCTACATTTTCTCAGTGGTACCAATGCTTTAGTTTCGATTTGTAGTAGATATAGATCACTTGGTTCTAAGTATTTTACATTTACACGGCAAGTCATTTGTTTTGGGCATTTAGAAGTGTTAAATTTTCCAAGTATGTCCTTTCTTTAAATAAAATGTTATAAGAACAAATCCACCTGCCTCCACCTCTCTCTCTCTCTCTCTCTCTCTCTCTCTCTCTCTCTCTCTAGTCTCTCCCTTTCCCCCTCTTTCTCTGCTCTGTCCCCTCTCCCCTCTTTGTCTGGTCTCTTCCTTCCTCCATCCTTCCTTCTCTCCTTTCCTCCCCCAACTAATGTGCTGATTCACAAGTGCTGTTGAGGGTACCCATTGAGGGTACCCATTGTTATCCCAGCCTGGAGTTCTACAAGGTAAGAAATGGCTGGAATTTGTACCATGATGTCACCCTCTCCCCCTTTAGGATGGGCTGTCTTCAGTCTGCTTCAGTCATTTTAGTATTTACCTGGCTTCTGTTTTAAAAAGTCTTTCACTATAATGTGTACAACCTTACATGCTCCATAAATAGGTCCCATAGACCTTCACTCTCAGTTTTGAGACTTTTCCACTGTGCATCAGATAAGACCCTTTGGTTTCAAGCAAGAGAGAATCCAAATCCAGCTGGCTAATCAGTAAAGGGCCCGGGTAGCAGAAAACTCAGAAGCAGGGCAGCCTTGGGAGTGATCCAGTCTCTCTAGAGGCACACTTTACCCCTTCTGGCGGTGACAAAGCGGCAGGGAGGTAATTCCTATGCATCTTTGAATAGCTCTTATTTGTCTTTGAGGTGAAGAATGTAGGAGCTGTAGCGGCAGAAGGAATCCCCGAGACCATTTTACAGGAACTCAGACTTATCAATACTTATTCTGGAAGTTAGTCACTATTTCACCCCAAAATTATTTAATGTGTAATTAAATATCCTTATTTTAGATTCTTACAGTGGGTGACATTCCTGCGATGGATCAGAAGATTACATTTTTAGAAAAAGCTCACAAATTCTCCCTACTGTATAGTAGGTACAGTGTATCAGTGATTATTCCTGCCAGGTATTGTCTGTTTGGCTTGATACAGGAATTAAAACTAATTATAAGAGCTGCTTCTTTACTGGGCAAGTACTACATTCCGGCCCCAGTGAGACACAGTGATTCTCTGAGACAGAGGTTATCATCCTCATTTTGCAGCTCAGGTAATGGTCTCCATTCAGAAATTATAGAGCCTGTCCTAGAGATAGCACATGATCGAGGAGGTTTAATATCTTACTGAATTTGTCTCAAAAAATACGCTTATTTAACAAATTGCCTGAATACACCAATGAACAGCCCTGGCACATTGTGGAAGACAAGTAATGAAAATGAAGTCCACGTTGGCCATCTGTATCATGGGATGGTTGAACTAGATGGCATAACAGGCCCTTCCAAGTCTGAGATTTGCTGTATAATTTAACTCTACTTATAAGTCTCAATTAGGCTTTACTAGACTGAGCTGCTTGAAGATACTCCTGATTTATGATTCATCTATTTTTTTTAGCTGCAAGCCAGTGCCTGTTTCTGTTTAGGTTTTCAAGACATTATTGGTGACTTGAATTAGAATACCCAAGATGGAGTTTTGATATAAAATAAAAATAGATTTTAAAGATTCTTTTCAACTTTAATTTAGATGAGACAGAGTTCAGTGTTTCACTTTTTATGGCTCCTTCATATTGGCAGTCATTATCGACTGTTGCAGTTTGAACTTTATTCAAGCTTGTTCTCAGCTGCTAGCTAGTGAGAGTAACCATGGGTAGATAACACATGAACACAAATTCTTGTAACTTTCAAGAAATTCCAGTTATGAAACTAGATTAAAATAAACCATTTATGACTTTCAAAACACCTCTTTATTTATCACATTTATTTTAAAATACACTTGGGTTACTGACTGAATAATAAAAATAGTCCTAATAATAAGTATGAATATGATTAATTTATGTCCATTCTTATGTACCGAATACATGCTGCTTTCATAAACACTGAAGTTGTTTCAATTATGTGACATAGAAAATGGAGTGCTGTAACTCCATGGGTTACAAGATTGTAAAACAGAAGTAGCCTATTTTATTATATAAATAATGAAGTTTAGGAATAGAGCAGACAAAAATATCATCCAAAAAAGCAGGGTTCAAGGTCAGCAACTTACTTCCGTACCATAGCAATAGAAAAGATACCCCTCAAAAGATATTTAAGTTTCAATCTAAGGCAACTAGCAGACTTTAGTAAAGAATAGTAATTATGGGAAAATGTAACATTGGAAAAGAACCACAAATCGAAAAACAAGATTCAAAAATGAAACTAATGGTTGATAAAGTTAAAGAGGTTGTATTTGTCTTTGAACATAATGTGCTTCATGATTCTACTTTATTTTTAGGTTATAGTATAATTACTCCAGCCTCTCTAATGAAATTTATTAAAAAGGTAATTTTAAAATGTAACAAATTAACACCAGGTTGCTAAAAAAAAAAAGTATTTACCGAGGAAACAGAGCAGGTTAATATTGATTTTTTTCTCCTTATTAATATAGGCTGCACTATCACAGCTGTGCAACGCTGGCTTATTAGTGTTAATGGGCTTTGCTTAGCCAGAGCGCTTTGCTTTTCTTCTTATTTCTCTGGTTTAATATGGAACTCACTCTCGAGCACATTTGGCTTTGACAAAGAGCTACATTTGATTTGTAGCTTTCAGCCCTTCTGTGGAGGATTGCCTCAGAACATTTTATAATGTTTTCCAAAAGAACTGAACATGAAAGCCTCCCTGATATCCTGACAACTCAGAGTGAAAAGAGCATTTTGATGAATTTCTTAATAAAGTAAAATGTCCTCCTTCAGAACTCCTTTGTACCTCCCCTGCTTTAAAAAAAATTAAAGTTCACCATTTTGTTCAGCTGTTTCTCAGTGTTATTATATTCTCTTTAGTCCATGTCAATGATAGGTTTTGTAAATTTGTAAATATTCCCTTTAATTTCTTTAAACCTGTCATATTTAGTACTTAAAGATGTACAGAGATTTACATTTTCTGAACATGGTTAAGGTTTCAAGTAATTTTGCTTTTAAGTTTATGGAATGAGCAAATATTTTTCCTCATAAAATAATATATCTGTGTGAATTCTAATGCCTATAATATGCCCCCCCGCCCACACACACACTTCTAGGAGGACTGCTTTAGGTATGATTCTCTGTTTTCTCCATTTGCTCTGCCCCTTGCACGGCAGTCATGCATTTTCTCTTATCTCTGGCCTCTGGTCTCTCTCTGCTACCCTGCTTCCAGATTAATCTTCCTGAGGTCAGCAATGTTATAAGACTTATTGTCTTTTATAATGACTTATTTCAAATTGGACCTACACTGTCTCGTGCTTATACTTTTCCCACCTTTGCAATGTTCTCTGTTGCTTCTATTTGATCCATGGTAGGCATTGTTTATGGCTATCCATCCAGAGTGTGAGGCGGATGCTGGGAAGCAGATGCCTGCGTGGACTGTGTCCTGGCACACTGTGCGTCCAGCAGATGTGGCAGAGTGGTGGTGGCGGTGGCAGTGGTGGCGGTAGCATTGTACTTGGGCTCTGGTCGGTGGAATGCAGGCGGAAGTGCTGTGTGCCCTTTCTATGCCTGGACCATAAAAGTCTACAGGCATGATCCCCCATCCTCTTTTTCCACTCCTGGTGTGATTTTTACACCCTGAACGACTATGTAGAGGAGTGCGCCCCTCGCTCTCCCTGCTGCCATCAACTGGATTTCCAGCAAGTGAGAAGTAAGCTTCTATTTTGTCAAACCACAGAGACTTCATGGTTCTCTCTTACAGTGGCTAACTTTAACCATTTTTAAACTATGTCCTTCATGACAACTTCCCAGGCTTAGAGTTTATACTTTCTCTGGGTACACTTAATAATACATGTATAGCTTAACAGAGATA
Organism: Tursiops truncatus; assembly: GCF_011762595.2. NCBI lineage: Eukaryota > Metazoa > Chordata > Mammalia > Artiodactyla > Delphinidae > Tursiops > Tursiops truncatus. Next base: position 96,815,511 of record NC_047042.1, on the reverse strand, counting down.
CAGCAATACAAAGGACATATACATGAATGAACTGTCAAAAAACCCAAATGTCCATAAAATAGACCATGGTGATTGGTCTATCATGTAGCATTTGTCAGCTACGTGATTACTCTCATAGGAAAAACTGGAATGCAGTCAGGTGTGACGTCTACAATGAAGCTATTAGTATAATAGTACCACAAAAATTGATGTTAAAGTGAAGAGTTACATGTTTGATTGTATATGATCTATATAAAGTTACACTATAAAATAATATTTCAATGAAAAGTTAAATAAGAATTGTCATAAACTCATAAATTATCATAGGTAACTTCTCTAAAACTAAAGTATATTTCTGGGATACCCCAGCCTGATAATGTCATTTATTTAGAATAAAATCCCAATTCTTTACCATAGTATTCAAAGTCCTGCATAATTTGGCTTCTACCTATTTTTCAGTCTAATCTTTTTCTTCTCATTCCTTTTTCTTTTATTTTCCTTCTGTTAACTTACATGCTCTTCAACTCTTTATATTGTCAACGTTTTCAAATTTGCCTATTGATTATATATAAAATAATACCTCATTTATGTCATTATTTTCATTTCACTAGCCACAAATAATGTTAAATATATTTTTCAAACGTTTTTTCATTAATTTTTCCTCTTCTAGGAAATGCTTCTCTCCTTTGTCCATTTTTTTCTATTGGTTAGTAGTGTTTTACTTATAGATTTGCAGTTCTCTATATATTCTTATTACTAACCATTTGTCTGCCGGATGTATATCTTCTGCCATTTTTTACTTTTTTTTTCCACATTCTTTAAGATATCTTTGATAAGAAAATTCTGAAGTTAAATGTATCAAATTTTTATAGTCAGTCCTTTCTGTCTTCCATAAGAAAAGTTTCCCCAACCCCAAATCTAAAAGATACCTATACATTTTATTAAGAATCTTAAAACTTTATTTTTAACATTGAAGCCTTTAATGTCTGGAGTTAATTTTTAAAATATCTATGTTGTTTGCTTAGTGATAACCTCTTTTCTAACTCCATTTATTGGATATAAATCTGAAATGCCATCATGATTAAATACTCAGTCTTTTTCTGGGCTTTCTATTCACCTCTACCAGTCAAGTTCTTTATCCCCTGGAATTACATTATCTCAGCCTCTACAATCTTGTAATTGTCACCAGAACTGTCCTCACGGTTGTCCTCACACCATTCATAGTATGGATTCCTCTTTTTTGCTCTTCAGTGATATCCTGACATTCTTTTTTTTTTTTTTTTTCTGTTTTTTTTTTTTTGCGGTACGCGGGCCTCTCACTGTTGTGGCCTCTCCCGTTGCGGAGCACAGCCTCCGGACGTGCAGGCTCAGTGTCCATGGCTCACGGGCCCAGCCGCTCCGCGGCATGTGGGATCTTTCCAGACCGGGCACAAACCCGCGTCCTCTGCATCGGCAGGCGGACTCTCAACCACTGCGCCACCAGGGAAGCCCATATCCTGACATTCTTAGTTGTTTACTGTCCTACACAAATCATAGAATCCACTTATGTAATTCTAAATATTAAAAAAAATCTTTGAGGATTCTTCTTGGCATTACACCACCTCTAAAAATTAATTTGAACGGACCTTGTCTTTTTTTTTTTTAAAGCTTTATTAGAGTATAGTTGATTTACAGTGTTGTGTTAGTTTAAGGTGTACAGCATAGTGATTCAGTTATACATAGATATATGTATAACAGACCTTGTCTTTTGACAATTTTATTATATTCATGTTCATGTTCTAATTTTTAAGTTATTTTTAATATTTAATATTCTAAAATATTTTTTTCCTGAAGCAGTGTTGTACATTTTGGTCATATCCATTCCTAATAATATTACTAAAATAATCACTGGTAATGTAAGCTATGATTTTTTAAATTATATGTTCTAAGTATTTGTCACCAGTATATTGTATATCAGTGTTACCTCCAGTCACTTTGCTAAACTATCCTATTTTTTTTTTTTTTTTTTTAATTTGGTACGTGGGCCTCTCACTGCTGTGGCCTCTCCCGTTGCGGAGCACAGGCTCCGGACGTGCAGGCCCAGCGGCCATGGCACACGGGCCCAGCCGCTCCGTGGCATGTGGGACCTTCCCGGACTGGGGCACGAACCCGTGTCCCCTGCATCGGCAGGCGGACTCTCAACCACTGAGCCACCAGGGAAGCCCTAAACCATCCTGTTTTTAAAATACTTTTTCTCTATATTCTTTAGTACTTTTCTATGTAGATGTTTTCAACATCAGCGAATAATGACAGCTTATTTCCATTTTTTCCGTTTTTATACTACTAATTCAATTGTTTATTAGAATGCTGGCTTGAGTCTCCAATTAAAAGTTGAATAGAAGTGATTCTAGTAAGCATCCTTGTCACATGATTAAAATATATGATGGCATTTATATATTTCAAATTGCTACTGTTTACCAAGCCGAAGTTCTATTCCCAATTTACTAAATTTTTGTAAAGAATGGGTGTTATACATTATCAATTATATTTTCTGTATCGGAGTGACTGTTTTTTCTCTTTTAGGCTGGCAATGTGTTCAATATATTTATGGGTTTTTCCAATATCGATATGTCCTTATACATAAAGTTTAAACACAGCTTAGTCATAGAGTAGCATATTTCTCATAGACTACTGTATTCCCTTCGCTTATATGTTGTTCAGGATTTTTGTATTATGTCAAGTATAACATCGACTTTAGTTTCCCCTCTCTTAGTGACTGTATCTGGTTTTTATGTTAAGAATATTCCAGCCTGGTAAATGATTGTATTTTCAGGAAGAGTGTGTATAATGTTTGGATATTTGTACTCTAAGATACTCTAGTGTATCTTTGTTGTTTAGTTCATTGATTCCTGACCTTATTTTACTTTACTTCCTATTTCCTGATACGGATTTCTATTCCATGAAGTTGCTAATGTCTTCCTTACATTTTCTTTCATCTGGAAGTCATGTTATCTCTTGTCATCACATGGCTAATTACCACCTCTGAGAGGCCTTTCCTGACCACACATCCTAAACCAGTCTCCCACTATTTCTCATGATACTCTACTGTGTTACTGTTTACCTTCTTCTTGACATAGTCATAATCTTAAATTACATTGTTTATGTACGTTTGCTTGTTTATGATCCAACTCATCCTCCTAGACTGCAGTAGCCTCTGGGACTAAGACCCTGGTTTTCTGCTTTATTATTCTACATCCAGCTCAGAGAAGAGCTTATGACATATAAAAGATAATCTTAAATATATGTTGATGAACTTTCTGCAACTTAGCCCTGGAAATTACTGAAAACACGAAGTTTAAATGTTGACATTCTCAGTCCTCAGAAATAGAAATAAACAAATTACAGATCACTTGCAAAGCCCATCTTTGTGTGTGTGTGTTTGACAGTGTTCTTAGTAAACTCTGTTACGTTGGAATAAACCATAAAAGTGTATGACTTAACATTTTTTCAAAACAACCTAAGAGCAACATAATTTACAGTACATATAGTTTTCCTAATGGGATCTTGGGAAAAACAAGGGGATCTTGAGAGAAATTTTGTAATTTTAAATAGTTACGAAGGTTCCTTTTAATTGATAGGAATGTCTTTAATAAAGTAAATTGCAAAATTTAATTATATATGTGTGTGTGTGTATACACACACATATATATAATTAAAGAAGTAAAAAAGAGAGTAAAGTAAATTGAAATGAACCGCTTGGTGAACAGAGTATATGGGGTGGTTGATTTTATGTATTAACTTGACTAGGCAGTGGGGTGCTCAGATAGAAGGTTAAGTATTATTTCTGGTGTGTCTGTGAGGGTGTTTCTGGATGAGGTGACATCTGAATCAGCAGGCTGAGTAAAGCCAGTTCTCCTCCCCAGTGTGAGTGGGCTTCATCCAATCTGCTGAGGGCTTGAAAAGAACAAAAATGTGGAGAAAGGAGGATTCACTCTCTCTTCCTGACTGAGTTGGGACACTGGTCTTCTCCTGCCCTCGGTCCTCACACCTTTGGACTCAGACTGGACAACACCACCAGCTTCCCTGAGTTTCCAGATTACAGACAGCAGATCATGGAACCTTTCTGTCTCCATAGTTGCAAGAGACAATTTCTTATAAGAAAAATTTCTCTCTCTTGATAGATTGGTATATAGACAGATAGACAGACAGACTAGAATCCTATTAGTTCTGTTCCTCTGATGAAGCCTAACACAGCATATATATAACCAACAATATATTATATATATAACTACATATAATCAATGTAGTTAATGATTTCAGGTATCTAATGGGTTACAATTAGATATACAGTAAATCTTAGAATAATTTTTAGGAAATATTTTATTTAACTTAAAAAGTTAAAGTATACCTTAGCCAACTATTTAAAATCTTAGAATTATTTTATTATGCCCTATTAATTAGCTATCACATTGTATTTCTGTTCATTTGTTTAAATATGAGTTTCACCTAAAAGACTAAGGCCAGTCAGGACAAGGGCCTGGCCAGGACTAACTCTCAGGCTCTTATGTCAAATGAAAACTGGAAAGGATTATATATGAATCAACATTATGCATAATATCGATTATTGCATATCATAATGCTTTGTTTTTAGAAATTTTTATAATTCCATTTTATTTGCATCACATACTTTAACTCACCTAATTTCAGTGTGATATTTTATTACCCGTATTTTACAGCAGTGAAAGCTGAAACTCAGATAGGTTAAAAACTGTTGATATTCACATAAAAATCTGTACCAGAAACAATACAGATCGATAGCATTGAAAGATATAGTTCAGGAAGTCACTGTGGTAATATATATTTAGCCACTGGAAGAAGAAAAATGAACAGCATTGTAATATATGCATATAAAAACATGCAATACTAAGGTTTATTTTTATTTATTTATTATTATTTTTGCGGTATGCAGGCCTCTCACTGTTGTGGCCTCTCCCGTTGCGGAGCACAGGCTCCGGACGCGCAGGCTCAGCGGCCATGGCTCACGGGCCTAGCCGCTCCGCGGCATGTGGGATCTTCCCGGACCAGGGCACGAACACATGTCCCCTGCATTGGCAGGCGGACCCTCAACTACTGCGCCACCAGGGAAGCCCTAAGGTTTATTTTTTAATTAATGAATTTTTAAAAATCCCATCAGGCAATGAAAGAAGATTAAATAATTTATTTATATTAGAAATTAAAATATTACTTTATAACATTTACTGAGTATCCAGCAATATTGGGTAATTATTAAAAAGAAAATGCAATATATCTAATGGAATTAATACTAATTCAATTTTATATTTATAGTTTTCAAAATAATTGGCTGATAATATTGAGTTAATATAAGGTAAACTAAAATTTTAACTTCAATTGGGGTTGGAGAAATTATTTTAGAACGTTTATGCCATAAATTCTAACAACTAGTACATTACAGGAGCAAATACCTACAATGTGTGTGCCTGTGAGAAGTGGTGAAGGTGGTGAGTAAAGGGGCTAAAATGTGGACTCAGATGATTTCCTGGTGTCTGATGACAAAATGTACCAAATTATAGTTGGGATACACTCCAAAGTATATTCAATGGGAAAAGTAATTTCCAAGAAAAGTAAAAGTTCATGACGTCAAATGCTTTTTGAATAGTCTGAAAAGGGTCTGATCAGAAGTTTATGAAAATCTCCAGGATTTTCAACTTACAGAAACACAAATGGAAGGACTTAAACTCTAAATTGGGGAACAATTTAAAAAATACTATTGTTTCTTTGAGGAAATGAACAAAAGTGACATAGGCTGGTCAGCTGCAAGACTGTTTCTATGTTCCTGATAACCCTTGTCAGTGCCACCTGCCTCCCAGCCAAAAGGAGGTCAACAGTCTCAGGTCAACATCTGCAAGATGCCCATCGCACAGCTTGGCGTCTCAGGTTCTGATAGCTTCCCCTCCAACAACCCTTTCTTCTAATCTCCCTGACACCCATTCACACTGAACAAACCTGAATTTTCTTTTTAATTGAATATGGTTGATATACAATATTGTGTTAGTTTCAGGTGTATGGCATAGTGATTCAGCATTTTTGCAGATTGTATTCCATTATAGGTTATTTTAAGATAATGGATATACTTTCCTGTGCTCGGTAGTATATCCTTGTTGCTTATCTATTTTATATATAGTATCTTGTGTCTGTTAATCCCATACCCCTAATTTGTCTTCCCCCTTCCCTCTCTCCCTTGGTAGCTGCAAGTTTGTTTTCCGTATCTCTGAGCCTGTTTCTGTTTTGCATATACATTCATTCATGTTATTTTTTAGAGTCCACATATAAGTGATATCATATAGTATTTGTCTTTTTCTGTCTGACTTCACAAGCCTAATATTCTCTAGGTCCATCCATGTTGCTGTAAATGGCATTATTTCATTCTTTTTATGGCTGAGTAGTATTCCATTGTGTATGTATACCACATCTTTTGAATCCAATAATCTGTTGATGAGCACTTACATTGCTTCCATATCTTGGCAATTGTAAGTATGCTGCTATGAATATTGCGTGTATCTTTTGGAATCAGTATTTTCATCTTCTTTGGATATATATACCCAGGAGTGGGATTACTGAATCATATGGTAGTTCTATTTTTAGTTTTTTAAGGAACCTCCATACTGTTTTCATAGTGGCTACACAAATTTACATTCCCACCAGCAGTATAGGAGGGCTCCTTTTCTCCACATCCTTTCCAACATTTGTTATTTGTAGACATTTTAATGATAGCCATTCTAAAAGGTATGAGTTTACACTTCATTGTGGTTTTGATTTGCATTCTCTAATAATTAGTGATGTGGAGCATATTTTCATCTCCCTGTTAGCCATCTGTATGTCTTCTTTGGTAAAATTTCTATTCAGGTCTTCTGTATACTTTTTTTTTTGTCTTTCCTTTTGTTAATGTGATGTATCACATTGATTTGCATACATAACCATCCTTGTGACACTGGAATAAATCCAAATTAATCATGATGTATGATCCTATTACAGTAAGACCCCTACATATGAATGAGTTCCGTTCTGAGAGCATGTTCGTAAGTCCAATTTGTTCATAAGTCCAACAAAGTTAGCCTAGGTACCTAACTATCACAATCGGCTATATAGTACTGTACTGTAATAGGTTTATAATACTTTTCAAACAAGTAAGTCATAAGAAAACAAACACAAAAACCAAATAAAACACTTTTAATCTTACAGGACAGTACCTTAAAAAGTACAGTAGTACGGTACAACAGCTGGCATCCAGGGGCTGGCACTGAGTGAACAGGCAAGATGAGTTACTGACTGGAGGAGGGGGAGGAGGTGGGAGATGGTAGAGCTGAAGGGTCATCAGCAACAGGAGACGGAGGGCAAGCTGCAATTTCACTCACACCTGATGCTGATGGCACAGGTTCTGGTTCCTTGCTGGATTCAGTTCTATCAACCCTCTTGAAAATCGATCCAGTGATATCTGGGTAGTAGCACATCCACACCTTTGAAAGTTTGCAACTTGATGGTTCATATGTAGGGGACTTACTGTAATGTATTGTTGGATTCAGCTTGCTAATATTTTGTTGAGGATTTTTGCATCTCTGTTCATCAAAGATATTGGCCTGTAATTTTTTTTTTTTTTTTGTATTTTCTTTGTCTGGTTTTGGTATCAGGGTAATGGTAGGCTTATAAACAAAAGTGGGAGTGTTCCCTCCTCTTCAGATTTTTGGAATAGTTTGAGAAGGACAGGTGTAAGTTCTTCTTTGTATGTTTGGTAGAATTTCCTGGGGAAGCTGTCTGGTCCTGAAATTTTGTTTGTTGAGAGGTTTTGTTTTGTTTTGTTTTTTCCCACAGATTCAATTTCACATCTAGTGATCAGACAGTTCAAATGGTCTGTTTCTTCTTGACTCAGTCTTGGCAGGCTGTATGCTTCTACAAATTTATCCATTTCTTCAAGGTTGTCCAATTTGTTAGCATGTAACTATTCATAGTATTCTCTTGTGACTTTTTGTATCTCTGGTTTCAGCTGTTATTTCTCCACATTCATTCTTATTTTGTTTATTTGGGTTCTCTCTCTCTTCTTCTTGATGAGCCTGGCTAAAGGTTTATCAATTTTGTTTAACTTTTCAGAAAACCAGCTCTTGGTTTCATTGATTTTTTTTTTAATCTCTATTTCCTCCCTGATATTTATTATTACCTTCTTCTGCTACCTTTGGGTTCTGTCTGTTCTTCCTTTTATAATTCTTTTAGGTGGTAGGCTAGGCTGTTTGAGATTTTTCTTGTTTGTTGAAGACCAGTATCACTATGAACTTCAGTCTTCGAACTGATTTTGCTGCATCCCATAGATTTTGGAATGTTGTGTTTTCATTTTCATTTGTCTTAAGGTATTTTCTGATTTTCTCTTTGATTTCATTGTTGACCCATTGGTTTTTTAGTAGCATATTATTTAGTCTCCATGTGTTTGCTCTTTTCCCATTTTTCTTCCTGTAGTTGATGTCTAGTTTCACACTCTTGTGGTTGGAAAAGATGCTTGATATAAATTCTGTCCTCTTAAATTTGCTGAGACTTGTTTTGTGACCTAGTATGTGATACATCCTACAGAACATTCCATGCACACTTGAAAAGCATGTGTATTCTGCTTTATTTGGATGTAGTGTCCTGTAGGTATCAAGTAAGTCCAAATGTTATACTGTGTCATTTAGGACCTCTGTTACCTTTATGATTTTCTGTCTGTTGATGTCAGTGGGGTATTTAAAGTTTCCTACTATTACTGTATTATTGTCGATTTCTCCCTTTATGCCTGTTAGTACTTGCTTTATATATTTAGGTGCTCCTGTATTGGGTGTGTGTATGTTAATGAGTGTCATATCCTCCTCTTGTTATCAATCCCTTTATCACTAAAAAATGCCCTTCTTTGTGTTTCATTATAGCCTTTGTTTCAAAGTCTATTTTGTCTGATATGAGTATTGCTATCCCTGCTTTTTTTTGTTTCCATTTGCATGAGGTATCTTTTTCTATCCCCTCACTTTCCATGTGTGTATGTCTTTCACCCTGAAGTAAATTTCTTGTAGGCAGCATATTGGAGGGTCTTGTTTTTTGTACAATCAGCCACCCTAAGACTTTTGATTGGAGCATTTAGTCCATTGATATTTCAAGTAATTATTAATAGGTGTGTACTTCTTGCCATTGTATTCCTTGTTTTCCAGTTGTTTTATAGTTCTTTGTTCATTTCTTCTTCTATTTTTTCCTCTTGTTTGATGATTTTCTTTTGTAGTATGCTTGAGTTCCTTTCTTTGTTGTTTTTGTGTATCTATTGTAGGTTTTGAATTTGTGGTTACCATGGGGTTAATATATACTTATATGACCCAAGATTGTATCTATTTGCTTTATACTGATAGTCATTTAAGTTCAAATACATTCTAAAAGATCGACATTTTTTTACTCCCCTCCCCCACATCTTGTATTTTTGATATCATATTTTACATCTTCATGCTTACCCCTCTATTGTAGTTATAGTTGCTTTTAAGACTTTTGTTTTTTAATCTGTGTACTGGTTTATTTAAGTGATCTTCAATCCTTTTATATATTTGCCTTTCCTATTGGGATTATCCCTTTCCTATAGATCCTTATTTTCTATTTAGAGAAGATCCTTCAACATTTCTTTTATGGCATGTTTAGCATTGCTGAATTCTCTTAGCTTTTGCTTACTTGGGGAATTCTTTCTCTCTCCTTCTATTCTAAATGATAATCTCGATTGGTAGAATATCCTAGGTTGCAGGTTTTTCCCTTTGAAGACTTTGAATATATCATGCCACTTCTTTCTGGCCTGGAAAGTCTTTGCAGAGAAATCAGCTGATAGCCTTATGGGGGTTCCCTTGTAACTGACTGTTTTTCTCTCACTGCCTTTAGAATGCTCCCTTCATCTTTAACTTTTGCTATTTTAATTATAATATGCCTTGCTATGGGTCTGTCTGGGTTCATCTTATTTGACACCCTCTGTACTTCCTGTACATTGCTATCTGTTTCCTTCTTTACATCTGGGAAGTTTTCAGCCATAATTTCTTCAAATACATTTTAGATCCCCTTATCTCCCTCTTCTCCTTCTGGAACCCCTATAATGTGGATGTTGGCACATTTTATATTATCCCATAGATCTTGTATGTTGCTTTCATTTTTTTACTTGTCTTTCTGTCTGCTCTTCTGATTGGGTGATTTCCATTATTCTATCTTCCAGATCACTTGTGTGGTTTTCTGTGTCATTTAGTCTGCTAGTCATTGTTTCTAGAATGCTTTTTATCTCAGAAATTGAATTATCTATTTTTGATTGGGTCTTCTTTATAGTTTCTAGTTCCTTGTTAAAACGATCTGTGCTTAGATTGATTCTCTTTATTCAGTTAGCATTTTTATTACCAACTTTTTGAACTTATTGTCTGTCAGACTGATTAGCTTTGTTTCGTTATTTTTTCATAGGTTTTCTCTTGCACTTTCAATTGAGAGTAGTTCCCCTGCATTTTCATTTTACTTAAACTCTCTTGATCTCTATAAATTTAGATGACAGTTATTTATGGTGGTCTTGAGTGGGTGTTTTCATGTGGGAGCATTCCTATGTAGACTGTGTGTGTCCAATGTCTTTGATGCAAGGGCTGGATTTGATATGGATGCCAGCCACATCTTTCCTCAGGGTGTGCTGGCCACTATCACCTGGATAGGGGGTGTGGTTTGTGTTAGAGGATCACACTGTGCTGAGTGTGATGCGGGATTTCCTCTCTGCTCAGGGGCAGTTGCTGCCCTTTCAAGGGCAGGGTCTGTTCTGAAGTTGCTGGAGTGGATGCCCTGAGGGTCAGGCTTGAGCTAGCTCTCTTCCCTTCTTGTATATTCTTCCTTCTCCCTGCATTGGAGATTTTGCCCCAAAGGAGGAGAGTGCTGTAGTAAATGGGGCTCATGTGCTTACAGAAGTTGGATGTGCTGCCTGTGTGATTACCTGTGGCTCCGCTCAGATGCAGCAACAAGGTCGTGTCTTTTCACCTGTTGAGGTCATCCCATATCTAGTGCAAGGTTACAGTGTGGAGTGGGCGGGGCCAGAGCATCCCTTTGGCTGGCATTAGGGATCATGGCATTGTGGTTGTGGGAATTCAAGTGGCTGTTTCTGTGACACTGAGTAAGCTCCAACAATGGCAACTGCCACCCCACCTGGACCACATCCCAGGCCCCTGGGCCATCTCTGTGTCCCTAGATTGAGTCTTTTTCCAGGAACTGACTGCCCTAGATCCAGTGCCAACCTGTGGCGTGGAGTGACTGGGGCAGGGTTTTCACTCAGCTTTGATTCAGGAGCTTGGTGAGGCAGTAGCCACTAGGGCAGACCTCTCTCCGTCCTGTCTGATGGCAAGCCCAAGCCAGTACCTGTGCATGAGTGGAGTCTAGGATTCTCCAGCCTTTCTATCTATCCCAGTAATTCTCCAAGTAGATAAGTGGGCTTGTCTCCTTTCCATAGAATCCCAGGACTGGGATGTCCAGTCTGTGGCTCAGCCCACTCACTCCCCAGGGTGAGTGTCCACCTGTGCAATCTCCCTTTTCCTTAGTCCCCTCCTAGGGACACAGGTCCAGACCTGATGCTTTTCTTCCTGTCCTACCTGATTATGTGGGAATGTTTATTGCAGCCTTGGTTGTATACAGGTTCTTCTGCCAGTTTCCATTTAGTTTTCTGTGAGAATTATTCCACATATAGATACATTTTCATGTGTTTGTGAGGGGAGGTGAGCTCCACATCCTCCTACTCCACCGTCTGGAGCCTCAACCTGACCTTTCTTCATAACCCGAAACTATAGCATATCTGACATTTTGATTTCAAACATCCCATTCTCCATAATGCCTCTCTCCCTCCAGACCACTTATTCTAGTACTCCTGTTACCAAATCATTGTAGCCCAGGATAGATTTTTATTTGAATCTATCCCCTTTCCTCGATTTATCAGCTTTCTCCTATATTCATTGCCCACCTCATTCAGCTTATATCTCATGGTTTTTCAAGTTATTAACTACTTCACATGGACTCTCCCTTCTCCACTCTTTCGTCTTTCATACCCATAAACAGAAACACAGTTTGTTGAAACCAATTATCCACTCTTTCTTGGTGAATTTTTATTTGTGAAAAATCACAAAATGGAACAACTAGCTCCACTTTAAGTTTATGATCACAAACTTTAGTCACTCAACACTGCTGGATAATGTCATTATTTCTCACTTTCTGAAATGACTCATATATCTTTCTCTCTGCTTAAATCACATTCCCTTTTTTTTTTCTCCCTCACTGCTGGTCGTACCCTCTCAGTATCTTTTCCCGTTTCCTAATCCTTCACCCAGACATCCATTGGTTTCTAGAATCTGAGAGATGGTCTCATTTTAGAGAGCATCTAAATGATGTTTCATTATGATGTCATCTCTCCAGAGAGACTCTCCTTTACCTGCAATCACAACCTCTTTACTTTTATTTCACATACCACAATCTCAAAGTAAACTTGGAGTTTCAATACTTTACCTTTTTGTTTCTTCCAGAAGGATTCTTTGTAGTTTTTCTAGCCCTGGTAAATAATAACTTCTCACTACATAAACATCAAAATAACTAATGAATTTATTGGAAATATTGGCATACAAATCTAGAAGAGACTAAAGAGGGCGCTTCATATAACTCTTTGAGTTAACAAATGAAGATACGGACTCTCAGAGAGTTCCACTGAGAGTTTCACAGTCCACAGCACTAGAGTTGGGACAAGAACTCATCTGGCTTTCTACAGTGATCAATCCTCTGATTAAAAGATAATAACTCCTGTGTTATATGGAGACCTCAGTTCTATCAGAGTTAGCCTCTCTACCTATGAATTTGCCAAATCAGATGTTAAATTCTCAGTGTAGATGCTTTGAACTTTTAGTTAGAAGGGGAACAAAACAAAACTTCCTATTTGTGGCAATAGTGAAATTATCATTTTATTTTTTTTCTAAATACACATTTTCTCCCTGTTTCAGAGACCCAGGCTCTGGATTAATGAGAAAATTGAAGTAGCTGTTCCTAAGTATATGGACAGCAGTGGTACTGTCTTTTCATATGTCTTTTGACATATGAAAAGAATGTAAGAAAGAAAAGCAATGTCTTTTCTTCCTAGCTTTCTATATGCATTCAGAAACTTAAACTCCAGAATGTTGTTTTGGATGGTATATTAGTTTTCTACTGCTTTCATACAAAATTACCACAAGCTTTGTGCCTTAAAACAGCACAAATTTTATTATCTTAGACTTCTTTAGGTCAGAAGTCTGGTGTGAGTCTCACTGAGCTAAAATCAGGGTGTCAGCAGAGCTGCTTTCTTTTCTGGAGGCTCTAGGGAAGAAGCCTCTTCCAGCTTCTGGAGGTGGCCCACATTCCTTGGCTCTCGACCACCTTCTTCTTCCATCTTCAAAGAAGCAACAGCAGACAGAGTCCTCAAGATTTTTATTACTCTTGCCTCTTCTTCCTTTGTCCCGTCATTCTTGGACCACAGCTTGGAAAAGGTCTTCCCTTTAAAGAACTCATGGGAACTTTGAGCCCACCTGGCTAAATCAGACAACCTCCTCATCTCAAGGTCTGTATCCTTGATCACATCTGCAAAGTCCCATTTGCTATGTAAGGTAACACATTCAAAGGTTCCAGGGATTAGGATATGAGCATCTTTGGGGATGGGGGTATTACTCTACCACAGAAGGACTTGAAAGGTAGGATGGAAACTAGTATATTCTCTACATGTAAACCTTTATAATCAGATTTGTGGTCAGAATAGTATATTCTGGACAAAGTATTTTAATTTTTTATAGGTATGGAGGCAATGAGAAAAAGGAAAAGATCTCACCTCAGTTACTCAGGGTTGCACTAAATGCTTATCTTTGATACTAGAATTGGAAATAAGAGCTATACCCATAAGCCTACCCTACCCATATGCCTAACTTGGGTTTCCTTCAACCTTTAAGGGCACCTAACACACTGAAAGTGGTAATCAACTCACCTTCTCAACATCAAGTCTGTGTATTCCTCCACACATTTGGGGTTGAAGAGGAAAAAAAAATCAAAAAAGAAAAAAAAAGTACATTTTTTCAATGGAGGAAGGAGAACATTATCTTAAAGTTTAAGAAGAAGAGTGTATATCCACAAATCATTGAATGTAGGAGCGAGAAGTAATTGTTATAAAGTGCTTGTTTCTCTCAGTAGGATGAAAGAAGATATGGTCTCAGTGGAGGAGTAAAATGACATAAGAGATTGGATTGAGATGAAAAGATAAAAGAATACGATTCTAAGACAAAGTTGTGTGTATGTGTGTGTGTGTGATCTATCTTGATCATTTCACACAACTAGTAAATGGCAGAACTGGGAAAAAGAGGAAGAAGTTATACAATGTTGTACATATTACAAATTTCCTATTTTAAAGAATATAAATATTTTAAGAAAAGTCATTGACCATCCACCTAGCATGATACCTGATTTATCATAAATGCTCAGTAAATGTCTGTTTCATGATTAATTAAAATAATTGCAATGACCAGTGACAGAGCAAGCAGGAAACTTTTGAAACGTGTATTAAAACTACAATGCTAAGCAGTATAGGCATTGCTGAGGCACTGAAGGCATCATATTTAATTACCCTTTTATGTTGAGAAATACTTATTTTCCAAGTGATGAGGTGAATGACCTTCAATTCCTACTTAATTATGTCTTGAAGTTGACCCAGGGTAGGCTTTCTGACCTTCCAGGTGAGTATCTTCAGAAAAGTCCTCATTAAGGGAATCATTACCCTGAGAAAAAGAGGTTCCTTTCAGATGTAGCTATCAGCACGAACATGGACATTCTACTAAACGTGGAGAGCTGCCTTATGAAAAGCTTTTAGATTCCCATCTGGAGTAGGGGCATAAAAGACTTCTCCACTCCATGTAAGCAGTGATATTAGGATTAATTTGACCTATCATTGATCCAGGTATTCATGTCATTGTGATTAGCTTGTGAAAGGAAGTTGGGAAAAGTTTGATAGGTTTGCAAAACAGTATTGATGCTGATTATAGACTGTTAGAGAGCTTGTTCTATTAGTCCTAACTGCTAGAGACTCTTACACAGTTTTATCTGCTGAGCACTGTGATGAACACAGTAGGAGAGTCAACCTGTTCCATCCTGAATGCTCAAGAGGTCATCCTGAGATGTAGGGGTATCGTTACTGCACACTCCCTCCTGAATTCTTGCGTACAAATGCTGTGGGTGAACTCAGGGCCAGTTCCAGGCACACGTGTGATTTCTTCCTCTGTGTCCCTCCTCCTCCTTATTTTTCACCCATTGGTGGTTTCATGGTGCGGGGGGGGGGGGGGGAGAGACATATTCTGTGTGTAGAGAAGGAGGCAGATTGATATACGTGTGAAAATGTGCATAAGAAATGTACAGTTTAAAACAAAAACTGAGTAATAGCATCTCATAGAAGATCCATGGTTCATCATCAAATAAATATTTAAGCCAAAGTCCAGAGTGTGGATGAAGGACTTCAGGCCAGAGTAGTCAGGAAGGGTTTAAAAGGAGAAGAATTTGAAGGATGAGTGAGATTTTATTAGTCTAACAGCAGAAGGGCCACATATTTCCATTAGGTGGATCTGACTTGACACAAAGTCTTTGATCTTGGAAGGTTTAATCTTGAGTATTTTAAGACCAGTAAATCCTGGAATTAATATCTAACTTTCCTGTACACAGCTAACAAGGTTTAGCATTTAAACTGCCGATCCCTCAGTGAGCTATCCAGCAATATGTCCTCTTTCAACTGCATAGGGTTTATATATGTCTTTTTCTGTCTTCTCTATGGAGGGAATTTTACTCCATTAAATGATCTCTGAGATGTTTCCTCATTGCAATGGAATCGGCAATGCTTTTGATATGAGTAATATTTCAACTTAAATTTCAGAGAACCTTGACAGTTTTCATCATTTTTGCTTCTTACAGTGTGATGTATGGTAAATTTATACTCATTAGGACGTCCTCAATATTACAGAGTAGTCCAAAGAGTTACAGTATACATGGTATTTGTCTTTCAAAATTTGTCATGTATCAAAATTCTTTTTATTTTCTTGATGGTGAATGACTGGTGTAAGCAATCCAGAGGTTCTTTATTTTGTCCAAAAGGTGCTGAGTCTAAAAATCTGAAAAGCGCTGTAACATCAGCATCTCTATCATTCATGTGGACTTTTGGTTCTCACTATATTTCACAGGGCTACTTCATGAGTCCTGGTTCCTTCTTCATAGAACAAAAGGATCAAAAGACACAAAATACAGCCTTGTCTGGCTAGTCATTTCTGGCTTCTCGAGATTCACAGTGGAGAAGTATTGAAAAGCGTGAGTGGAGTGATGTGATCAGAGTTGTGCTTTACTATGACTAATAAGATCATGCCAGACTCAGGCTGGCTTGAGAAAAAAAAATGTATGTCTGGATCAGAAATGGCATTTTGGAAGCTAATTCACTCATTTCATTGAGTGATAATAAGCATTTGGGTGGCCATGGGGGAAGACAGTCAGGTATGTACCGGAATTTGGGAAGGAGGTGACAAGTAACTAGATGTTGGGAAGAAAATAAAAGTTGAAAAACTCTGAGGCAGAATGACTGTAATATGATGTTACCATCAATACGATTAAGGAGGTTAGCAGGATGAATTGCAGTTTGTTGGGCTTGCTGTGCCAATAGGGCATTTTTGAGGACACATTTCAGAGGTCAGAGTAGAGAGGACTGACCCCTGTTGGAGGCATAGTTAGTTCTCTGTGCCTGCTAGTGATGTCTTGAGTTATAGAGTGTTTTACACAATTCTATATTATTTACTGGTTTTTGTATGTAGAACAAATTTTTTTCCATCTGTACTTACCCCCAATCCCATGACAGTATTAAGTAATGGAGCCCATGAAAAATGGCAATTGCTAGGGTTTATGGAGATGCAAACTCCCCCAGCTCCCATTGCAGTAGCACCTGTCTGTTTAGAGACCCCTTGCTTCCCAGGATGACTCCCATCCTCCATGTCCTTCCAGTCATTAGTATTATCTCTGAATGGAAGTTGGAAGAAGGTACTATTGGAGGGCTGGAGACATTAGTCTGGTTACTTTGAAAAGTCAGCATCCACCTCGTGAATGCCCATCTGGTTTTATAGCTGGTACAGGCCAAATCTTTCTGAACTACGGGACAGGAAAAGAAATACAAACTGTTTCTCTTCTACTTTCAGGTGCCCATGCCAGGCCTGTTTCTGGCAGAAACATCATGGGTGATCCCATTTTTTTTGTTTGTTTTTTTTTGCGATACGCGGGCCTTTCACTGCTGTGGCCTCTCCCGTTGCGGAGCACAGCCTCCGGACACGCAGGCTCAGTGGCCATGGCTCACGGGCCCAGCCACTCCGCAGCATGTGGGATCTTCCCGGACCGGGGCACGAACCCGTGTCCCCTGCATCGGCAGGCGGACTCTCAACCACTGCGCCACCAGGGAAGCCCCCATTTGTTTTTATTAATCTAATATCATCTGCCTTACAGGGAATGAAATTCCCTCCACACAACAGATCAAAGTCAGTTCTACTTGTCTCATCATGATCTTCCACTTCTTTTCTCTAGGTTCCTCATAGATATTTTATTGGGACATTGGGACAGCCTGTGTCAGGAACTGTTAAAATAGCATCTGGTTAAGACGGGAGATATCATATGTATAAAAGTAGTATATGCATAGCTTAAGTAAATGTCCAAGTATACCTTAGGCTGACTAAACCATGTGACTGACTCATTCGCTAAAATAAAATCTGAATTTTTCAAATCAATGCTAGTTATCAAGGAGGTTATAATAAATATTATCATGTGGCACCTGAGGATAAAAATCTAATGTTAACTGTATTTAAAAGTTCTCTCTTTGGAGCCTCAAAATAGTATTAAGCTATTGGCTATCCAGTTTCTAAAAGGTCTTTAAAAACTGTTCCCGGAGAAAACTAATGAATATACTCTCCTCAGTTGCTCTACTCCAAATTTTAAATTCTCTTAGATGCATTCACAGTTCATCCACACAGTCATTCATTAAACATGTATTAAGCACTGCATGAACTTAAATTATGAGAAAAGCAAAAATACAAATAAATGACATTAAAACTATATGATAAGTACAGTAAGAACAGGAGGTGATATCTCTGCTCTCAAAAGATGAGTCAAAGAAGAACAGAAGCATGGCATATGTACCAAAGTGCTGTAGCAGGCTGGCGAGAAGCAGCATAGTGTACGTACAAAAATCCAAAGAGTTGGGGGTTGGCACATTTTAAAGCATCAAGCAGGGTATGACACTGTTAGCTTTGTAGTTAAAGTAGATTAGAATGGAAGTTGTCTGGAAGAAAAAAATGGAAACTGAATAAAACCTGGAAGTTTTTTTTTAATTTAATTTTTATTTTATATTGGACTATAGTTGATTTACAATGTTGTGTTTCAGGTGTACAGCAAAGTGATTCAGTTATACGTATATTCATTCTTTTTCAGATTGCTTTCCCATTTAGATTATTACAGATTATTGAGTAGAGTTCCCTGTGTTATACAGTAGGTCCTTGTTGATTATCTATTTTATATATAGTAGTGTGTATATGTTAATCCCAAACTCCTAATTTATCCCTTCCCCTCAACTTTACCCTTTGGTAACCCTAACTTTGTGTTCTATGTCTGTGAGTCTGTTTCTGTTTTGTAAATAAGTTCATTTGTATCATTTTTATAGATTCCACGTATAAGTGATATCATGTGATATTTTTCTTTCTCTGGCTTACTTAGTATGCTCATCTCTGGGTTTACCCATGTTGCTGCAAATGGCATTATTTCATTCATTTTATGGTTGAGTAATATTCCATTGTATATATGTACCATATCTTCTTTATCCATTCCTCTGTTGATGGACATTTAGGTTGCTTCCATGTCTTGGCTACCGTAAATAGTGCTGCAGTGAACATTGGGGTGCATGTTTCTTTTCAAACTATGGTTTTCTCTGGGTATATGCCCAGGAGTGGGATTGCTGGATCATATGACAGTTATATTTTTAATTTTTTAAGGAACCTCCATAGTATTCTCCATAACGGTTGTACCAATTTACATTCCCACCAACAATGTAGGAGGGTTCCCTTTTCTCCACACCCTCTCCTGCATTTATTGTTTGTAGACTTTTTGATGATGGCCATTCTGACTGGTGAGAGGGGATACCTCATTGTTTTGATTTGCATTTCTCTAATAATTAGTGATGTTGTGCATCTTTTCACATGCCCATTGGCCATCTCTATGTCTTCTTTGGAGAAATGTCTATTTAGATCTCCTGCCCATTTTTTGATTGGGTTGTTTGTTTTTTGATACTGAGCTGCATGAGCTGTTTGTATATTTTGGAGATTAATCCATTGTCAGTAGTTTTGTTTGCAAATATTTTCTCCCATTCTGTGGGTTGTCTTTTTGTTTTGTTTGTGGCTTCCTTTGCTGTGCAAAAGCTTTTAAGTTTAATTAGGTCCCATTTGTTTATTTTTGTTTTTATTTTAATTACTCTAAGAGGTGGATCCAAGAAGATATTGCTGTGATTTACATCAAAGAGTGTTCTATGTTTTCCTCTAAGAGTCTTATAGTGTCTGGTCTTACATTTAGGCCTTTAATCCATTTTGATTTTATTTTTGTGTGTGAATGTTAGAGAATGTTCCAATTTTATTCTTTTACATGTAGCTCTCCAGTTTTCCCAGCACCACTTATTGAAGACACTGTCTTTTCTTCATTGTATATTTTCACCTCCTTTGTCATACATTAACTGACCATAGGTGTGTGGGTTTATTCCTGGGCTTTCTATCCTGTTTCTTTGATCTATATTTCTCTTTTTGTGCCACTACCATACTGTTTTGATAACTGTAGCTTTGTAGTACAGTCTGATGTCAGGGAGCCTGATTCCTCCAGCTCCATTTTTCTTTATCAGGATTGCTCTATTCAGGGTCTTCTGTCTTTCCATACAAATTAAAAATGTTTTTGCCCTAGTTCTATGAAAAATGCCATTGGTAATTTAATAGGGATTGCATTGAATCTGTAGATTGCCTTGGGTAATATAGTCATTTTGACAATACTGATTCTTCCAATCCAAGAACACAGTATATCTTTCCATCTGTTAGTGTCATCTTCAGTTTCTTTCACAGTGTCTTGTATTTTTCAGAGTACAGGTCTTTTCCCTCCTTAGGTAGGTTTATTCTTAGGTATTTTATTATTTTTCATGTATTGGTAAATAGGATTGTTTCCTTAATGTCTCTTTCTGCTCTTTTGTTGTTAATGTATAGAAATACAAAAGATTTCTCTGTATTAATTTTGTATCCTTCAACTTTACCAAATTCATTGATGAGCTCTAGTAGTTTTCTGGTAGTGACTTTAGGATTTTCTATGTATAGTATTGTGTCACCTGCAAACGGTAACAGTTTTAATTCTTTTCCAGTTTGGATTCCTTTTCTTTCTTTTTCTTCTATTATTGTCATGGTTAGGACTTCCAAAACCATGTTGAATAAATGTGGCAAGGGTGGACATCCTTGTCTTGTTCCTGAGCTTAGAGGAAATGCTTTCAGTTTTCACCATTGAGTATGATGTTAGCTGTGGGTCTGTCATATATGGCGTTTATTACATTGAAATAGGTTCCCTCTATGCCCACTTTCTAGAGGGTTTTTTTTAATCATAAATGGGTGTTGAATTTTGTTGAAAGCTTTTTCTGCATCTATTGAGATGGTCATATGGTTTTTATTCTTCAATTTGTTAATGTGGTATATCACACTGATTGATTTGCAGATATTGAAAAATCCTTGCATCCCTGGGATAAATCCCATTTGATCATGGTGTATGATTCTTTTAATATATTGTTGGATTCAGTTTTCTAGGTTTTTGTTGGTGACTTTTGCATCTGTGTTTATCAGTGATATTGGCCTGTAATTTTCTTTTTTGTGTGGTATCTTCATTTGGTTTTGGTATCAAGGTTGACGATAGCCTTAGAGAATGAGTTTGGGAGTGTTCCTTCCTTTGCAATTTTCTTGGAAGAGTTTCAGAAGGATAGGTGTTAACTTTTTTCTGAATGTTTGATAGAATTTGCCTGTGAAGCCATCTGGTCCTGGACTTTTGTTTGTTGGAAGTTTATAAATCAGTTTCAATTTTGATACTTGTGATTGATCTGTTCATATTTTCTATTTCTTCCTGGTTCATTCTTGGAATATTGTATTCTTCTAAGAATTTGCTCATTTCTTTTAGTTTGTCCAATTTATTGGCATATAGTTGCTTGTAGTAGTCTCTTATGACCCTTTGTATTTCTGTGGTTTCAGCTGTAACATCTTCTTTTTCATTTCTAATTTTATTGATTTGAGCCCTCTCCCTTTTTGTTTTGATGAGTCTGGCTAAAGGTTTATCAGTTTCATTCTTTCAAAGATCCAGCTTTTAGTTTTATTGGTCTTTTCTATTGTTTTCTTCACCTCTATTTCATTTATTTCTGCTCTGATCTTTATGATTTCTTTTCTTCCACTAACTTTGGGTCTTGTTTGTTCTTCTTTCACTAGTTGCTTTAGGTGTAAGGTTAGGTTTTTTTATTTGAGATTTTTCTTGTTTCCTGAGGTACGATTTTATTGCTATAAATCTCCCTCTTATAACTTCTTTTCTGCTTCCCATAGCTTTTGGATTGTTGTGTTTTCATTTTCATTTGTCTCTAGGCAATTTTTTATTTCCTCTTTGATTTCTTTAGTAATTCACTGGTTTTTTAGTAACGTTGTTTAGGCTCCACATGATTGTGGGGTTTTTTTTACAGGTCTTTTCTTGTAGTTGATTTCTAATCTCATAGTGTTGTGGCCGGAGAAGATGGTTGATATGATTTCTGTCTTCTTAATTTTACTTAGCCTTGCTTTGTAGCCCAGAATGTGATCTATCCTGGAGACTGTTCCATGTACGCTTGAGAAGAATGTGTACTCTGCTGCTTTGGGATGGAATGTTATACCAATATCAATTCAGTCCATCTGGTCTAATGTGTCATTTAAGGCTCTGTTTCCTTATTGATTTCCTGTCTGGATGAGGTGTACATTGATGAAAGTTGGGTGTTAAAGTCCCCCACTATTATTGTGTTACTGTCTATTTCTCCTTTTATGACTGTTAGGAGCACCTTGATATATAAGGCAAATGCTGTGTTGGATGTATATTTATTTACAATTGTTGTATCTTCTTCTTGGATTGATCCCTTGATCATTTTGTAGTGTTCTTGTTTGTCTCTTGTAACAGTCTTTATTTTAACAACTATTTTGTCTGATACGAGTATTGCTACTCCAGCTTTCTTTTGATTGCCATTGCATGGAATACCTTTTTCCATCCCCTCAATTTCAGTCTGTATGTGTCCCTAGATCTGAAGTGGGTCTCTTGTAGACAGCATATATATGGGTCTTTTCTTTTTATCCATTCAGCCAGTCTATGTCTTTTGGTTGGAGCATTTAATCCATTTACATTCAAGGTAATTATTGATATGTATGTTCTTATTTCCATCTTGTTGTTTTGGGTTTGTTTTTGTAGGTCTTTTTTCTTCCCTTCCTCTTTTGTTCTCTTGTGATTTGATGACTATCTTTAGTGTTGTGTTTGGATTGCTTTTCTTTTTTGTGTGCGTATCTACTGTAGATTTTTGGTTTGTGGTTACTATGGGGTTTTATTATAGCAGTCTCTATATATACAAGATTGTTTTAAATTGCTGGTCTCTTAATTTCGAATGCATTTCCAATATCCTGCATTTGTACTCTTCTCATGATTGCTGGTTTTGATATCATATTTGTGTGTGGATGATTTCCTACCATAATTGTATGTTTGCCTTTACCAGTGAGCTTTCCCATTAGTAATTTTCTTGTTTATATTTGTGGCATTTTCTTTTCCATCTAGAGAAGTTCCTTTAGCATTTGTTGTAAAGCTGGTTTGGCGGTACTAAATTCTCTTAGCTTTTGCTTGTCTGTAAAGCTTTTGATTTCTCTGTCAAATCTGAACGAGAGCCTTGCTGGGTAGAGTATTCTTGGTTGTAGCTTCTTCACTTTCATCACTTTAAATATACTGTACCACTCCCTTCTGGCCTGCAGACTTTCTGCTGAAAAACCAGCTGATAACCTTGTGGGGATTCCCTTGTACGTTATTTGTTGCTTTTCCCTTTTTGCTTTTGATATTTTCTCTTTGTCTTTAACTTTTGTCAATTTGATTTATGTGTGTCTCGGTGTGTTCCTCCTTGGGTTTATCCTCAATGGGACTCTGTGCCTCCTGGACTTCAGTGAGTGTTTCCTTTCCCATGTTAGGGAAGTTTTTGGCTATAATCCCTTCAAATATTTTCTCAGGCCCTTTCTCTCTCTCTCCTCCTCTTGGCCCCCTATAATGCAAATGTTGATGTGTTTAATGTTGTCCCAGAGGTTTCAGACTGTCCTCATTACTTTTCACTCTTCTTTCTTTATTCTGTTCCACAGCAGTGATTTCCACCAATCTATCTTCCAGCTCATTTATTTGTTCTTCTGCCTCATTTATTCTGATATTGAGTCCTTCTAGTGTATTTTTCATTTGTTACTGTACTGTTCATATCTGTTCTTTTAAGCTTCTAACTCTTTATTAAACATTTCTTGTATCCTCTCGGTCTGTGCCTCCGTTCTTTTTTCCGTGATCTTGGATCAACTTTACTATTGTTACTCTGAATTCTTTTTCAGGTAGATTGCGTATCTCCACTTCACTTAGTTGTTCTTCTGGTGTTTTATCTTGTTCCTTCACCTGGAACATATTTCTCTGCTGTCTCATTTTGTCTAACTTTCTCTGTTTGTGGTCTCCCTTCCTCAGGCTGCAAGACTATAGCTCTTCTTGGTTCCGGTGTCTGCCCCCTGGTGGTGAGGTTGGTCCAAGGGCTTGTGCAGGCTTCCTGGTGGGAGGGACTGGTGTCTTCCCACTGGTGGGTGGAGCTGGGTTTTGTCCCTCTCGTGGGTGGGGCTGTGTCAAGGGGTTTTGTTTATAGGTGGCTGTTGGCTCAGGATGACTTTAGGCAGCCTGTCTGCTGGTGTGTGAGGCTATGTTCTCATCCTGTTCATTGTTTTGCCTGAGGCATCCCAGCACCGGAGGCTGCAGGCTGTTGGGTGGGGCCAGGTCTTGGTGCAAAAATAGTGACCTCTGGGGGAGCTCACGCTGATGAGTATTCCCTGGGGCGTTAACTACAGACAATAATAAACTCCAATCATATGAATAACAGATATGATAGCCAGAACTTGGGGTAAATAAAGATGGAGAAAAACATTGGGTTATTGGACATTTTAAGAGATAAACATCAGGAGGTCTTGAACTTGATAATTGATTAAATGGGCACTGAAAAGAGAAGTCAAAGATGATGGCTGGATTTCTAGCTTAAGGAATGGGATGGAAGTATGGTGATACTGCCCAAATGAGCTGAAGATACAGGTTGAAAAAAGAAAAATGGAAGAAGAGGAGTCAGTCTTAAAAACGGAGGAAAATTCAGTTTGAGGCATTATGATATTTTCAACTATAACTATAGCAGAGAACTAGGTATAAATCCAATGACCTAGGTAGCTGATTAGGAAATTTAAAGTTGGAAGTCATCTGGTTGTTGAAAGAATGATAATGGACAGCATAAACTTAATAGAATGTATCAAGTTAAGAGTAGTAGGTGAAGGTGGTAACCACAGAGTATCAACATTTAAGATAGAAAACGTTCATGATGGAGACATAGGAGGAACCGGGTAGCATGAGAAGAACAAATAAGCAAGGTATTGTGGAAATCAAGGGAAGAGAGAGCTTTGAGAGTGAATGTTTAACAGGTATAAAGTGTAGCAGAGAGTATCCACTAGGTAAAAGGTGAACAATTTCCAGGAGATCTGGGCATAAAAAAGACAAGATTTAACTTACAGAATTTCTGCTAAAGTAGTGGAGATAGAAACAAGGTTTCAGGTGATCAGTAAATGAAAAGTGAAACATAAATTTGGTGCTATGTTTTTGCAAAATTGGGTGAGTAGGAAAGGAGAATCAGTAAATGTTACTAAAGTAATATACTGACTAGTTTATGGGAAGCCAAAGCAAATCAATTTAGATAATCAGAAAGCTCTATCCCTGTATCATATGGTTAGAAAAAACCTTCACTGGATTTAATTTTATGTCCCTAGACTTAAGAACTCCATTTTTGAATCTGGTGTCATAAGATTTGTTGAGAGTAGTGCCCACTTCTCCATCTTAAGACCCGAGCAAGAATTTGTAGGTTTTAATGCCATCAGAAAAACATTAATTGCTTGAGGTACAGTTCTTTCTTTCTAATAAGATCTATGTAAGGTTTGTATTTCCTTTTATGTGTTGGCTGCCAGCAGGTGCAGAGTTAAATATTATAGTCAAATTATAGAAAATATAGGTTAATCCTGATGGTATGTATTCTTTCTTTCCTCCTTGATTTGTCTTCTGTTCCAGCTTATTAAGATGTTGTGTGGTAAGTGATTGTACTTTTTAAAGAAGCAGGGTATACACATACCAAACGACACATGTGTGCTATGGTGTCTGCCCTTGAAGTCAGGGATGAGGGCTGGAGTAGCTCGTAGAAAGAGCTTGTGTCTATGGATATAAAATCCAACATTAAGTTACAAAAACATCCTGATATCTTCTCTTAGTTTAGACCCTTGTGTTCAACTCCAAGACATCTATCAAATTCTATTTTTCAGTCTTAATTTCTCCACTGGAAAATTTTGATGGCTTTTTTTTGTTGCGGTACACGGGCCTCTCACTGTTGTGGCCTCTCCCTTTGCGGAGCACAGGCTCCGGACGCGCAAGCTCAGCGGCCATGTCACGGGCCCAGCTGCTCCGTGGCATGTGGGATCTTCCCGGACCGGGGCACGATCCCGTGACCCCTGCATCGGCAGGCGGACTCTCAACCACTGTGCCACCAGGGAAGCCCAGATGGCTTTTTTTTTTTTATAAGTAGGTAACCACTTTGTCCTTGTCCCTGATTGTGCATAATCACCCAAACAATGGAATACCTTCCAAAGCTTATATTAACATGAACCAAGAAACTGTAACAATGGAGTTACAAATGACTTTGAAAATATTTTGATCGAAATCAAAAGGTAAGTGTATGGCAGTAATTCTATTGAACAACAGAATGAGTTATAGAATCAATTAGCCAATATTTGAAATTAAAAGGGAATGTGTAATTCATCATTCCCTGGTTATAATTCAGTCAATCAATTCAAAGTTGACCTACTGAGAATCTTACCTTGCTTTTCACACTTTTAATGTTAAATGTTGGCTATTTGGAATAAATTTGATTTAGGTAACCTTTCACAGAGCACAGGTACATGTATGCCATAAATGTCAAGAAAAGAATAAAACTGTCTCTTCACACAGACATATAACAAGAATAAAGCTATTATTGGTACACATTAGATAGTCATGGAAAATCTGCTTATCTTTAAAGTCATCAGCTGAGAATAGCATCATTAAAATTAAATTAAAATCAACCAATATTAGCCAGAGAGGGCAGAAACATCATGTTAATCACCTCTGTATCCTCAACAGCATCTAGTGTAATGTCCTGAAAATTCTTGACATTCAGTAAATGTCTTTTTTAAAAATTAAAAAATTTTTTTTTTATTTTTTGGCTGCACTGCGTCTTTGTTGCTATGCCTGGGCTTTCTCTAGTTGCAGCGAACAGGGGCTACTCTTCATTGCAGTGCGCAGGCTTCTCATTGCTGTGGCTTCTCTTGTTGCAGAGGATGGGTTCCAAGCATGTGGGCTTCAGTAGTTGCAGCACACAGGCTCAGTAGTTGTGGCACATGGGCTTAGTTGCTCCATGGCATGTGGGATCTTTCTGGACCAGGGCTCGAACCCGTGTCCCCTGCATTGGCAGGCGGATTCTTAACCACTGCGCCACCAGGAAAATCCCAGTAAATATGTCTTTAATGAATGGCATTTTGAGTTATTTAATTGCAGGTATCCCCATTTTTTTTCCCCAAGGAATATATTTCTCTTTTAGGTTTCTTGATCATGATGTGATCCCCAATACTAGGTAATTGGGAAACAGAATAACTAATTCCTGACACTATTTTAATCAGAAACTGGTTAGCCAACACGACTTATTCCAAGCGCCAAACTCATTGTTATAGACTGAATGTCTGTGTCCACCCCCTGCCCCCCATTCAAAGGTTGAAACCCTACTCTCCCAGCGTGATTGCTTTTAGAGGTGGGGGGGCCTTTGGGAAGCAATTAGAATTAAATGAGGTCATGAGGGAGGAGCCCACAGAAAAGTCACAAAGCTCTTGCTTCTTTTCTCTGCATTCCAGCACATGCAGCTACAAGGAGAAGTCAGCAGTCAGCGAGTCAGAAGAGGTCCTTACAAGAATCAGACCGTGCTGGCACCCTGCTCTCAGACTTCCAGCCTCCAGAACTGTAAGAAATAAGTTTCTGTTATTTATAAGTCACCCTGTCTGTGGTATTTCTGTTATAGCAGCTCAAACAGACTAGGACACTCCTTATTTGGCTTCTTAAAAGTAAAAGATTTTATATGACATGTACCACATACATAGTTGGAGAACACAGAAATTAAGTAGATTTTTCATGATACTTGTAACCAAACTGAACCAACCACATGATTTAAGCTTCAAAGAAAAAAAAAAAAAGAAAGCAAACTGACCCCTGTACCATTTGGTTACTCAACTAATTCTGTTTTATCACAGGTAGCTTCACTTTTTGGTCCTTTGTGTAGTTAACAATGAATGATGTAAGTGCTCTGTTTTGATTTCCTTTGCAGGCCTAGGTGCTCATTGTTTCCATATGTTTTCTTTCTTTTTGAAGCTAGAACTTAATACTTAGGCCAAGACTTGTGATTCTAAAGATTTAGCCACTCCAAGTCTATTCGTTTTCCTAGGTCAAGATGGTTTCATTAGAGTTGTAGAGATGAAGAGAAAAAAAGAAACATTGATTGAAATCCAAATTTCCATATATATGTTCAGAAGAGTAACATTTACTTTCCTTTTACGAGTTTCTCATGACCATTATACATAACACATTTGGAATTACTTGAGTGAAAATAATCCCACTTGATTAAAAATGACTTGCATTTTTTAATGAGATTGATAAACTGATTTTATCTTATAAAGGCACTGATGTGCCTTATAGTTGGTATAACCACTCACCCTTACATATATCACATATGATGTAGAATGCTTTTCCGTCACTGGAATCATATTTACAGAAGACTAAGAAAGAGAATAAACAAAAGTTCTAGCTTATAATGCCTTGCATTTGGTTTGTAATAATCTGTTGAAAAGATGACAAATGCATTGAAATCATTTTCTCATTAACAGTTAGGGAAAAGAAAATACACTACTTTCTAAAACTTTAGGTACAGAATATACAAACATTTTCCCCTAATTTACAGTAATTGGAAAAGGTGCAGAATGAAACTCCAATATAAAATATTAAAATCTTTCAAATCTTCACATGAGTTTTGTTCATTTTCAGAAGAAGCAAAGACATTTTAGAAATCAACTTGAATCAAACATAACCTTTATCATATGTGGTGACTATAAATACTTACATACCCAAGCCAATTTAGGCGAAAATTAGGCCATTAGTAACTGCTCTCATGTCTGAATTAATTAGGAACAAATCCATATTTACCATAGCAACTTCCTCCATTTCAAAACCTGTGACATACAAAGCTTTTAAAATAACATCAATCATTCTTTTTTTTTTTGCGGTACGCGGGCTTCTCCCGCTGCGGAGCACAGGCTCTGGACACGCAGGCTCAGCGGCCATGGCTCACGGGCCCAGCCATGCTGTGGCATGTGGGATCTTCCCGGACCGGGGCACAAACCCGCATCCCCTGCATCGGCAGGTGGACTCTCAACCACTGCACCACCAGGGAAGCCCAATAATTCTTATCTATCATTTTTAATGTCTACATTTGACATTACAGACGACATTTGAAACACCTTAAAATCTAGTTATACACATATGTTTTGAAATTTGCAGTGTTATAATTGAAACATCTAATCGAGACTAAAAGTGATTACAAATGTTAAAGAAAATTATAAAAAGTTCACCATTTAATATCAGAGGTAGACTGTTATACCATTATTCTGAGAATCCTGGCAAAGAACATGAAGATGCTTGAGTGTGAAAGCATAAGAGATATGGGGAGAACAAAAATTAATATCAACCAGTAATGTAAAAGTCAAAGATGTATGACTGAGAATGTTGAGAGAGAAAAATGTCAGTTTCCATATGATCCAAGTAAGAAAAAGAAGAGAGGAAAAAAGCAGTCTTATAGTGACAGGGCAATTCCAGATGTAATATTAAAACCACTATTACATTTGTTTAAAAACTGGGCAAACCATTTTGCTATTGCATCCTAATTCTCTTAGTTTTGAAATAAGAATGGTGGACTTTATCAGCAGTTTTAAAACAGGGGTCCATATAGGAATCTCTTGTGGAGTTTTTCAATAATATGCATGTTGGCACTCAACCTTCATCAGTCTCCTTGGAGAACAGTTAAGTCTAATTATTGTCAAGCAAGATTCACTTTTTCCCTGGCAAGTGTCTTGGGTAATGAGATTAGGAGTATGAGGAAATTACTCTCTTATGGAAAGACAATGATTCTGAAAATACCAAATTTCTTATCAAGGCTTGGGTTTCATTTGAAATCCTTAAAGAAGCATAGAGAGCCAGCCTGGAGACTTGAACAGAGCAAAAACTATGGAAGGACCAATTTTAGCCAAAAGTTGATGGTGACCCCTCAATCTGAAGAGCAAAATTAAAGTTAAAATCCACAACAAGTGGAAGAGAATAAGGTTTAAACCTTTTCTCGTATTTAAGACGAAGAGTAAGCAGCCTTAAATTTTATTTACAAGTCTAAAAATCTGTTAGACTAAAATGTTACATTTACTTAA
Organism: Tursiops truncatus; assembly: GCF_011762595.2. NCBI lineage: Eukaryota > Metazoa > Chordata > Mammalia > Artiodactyla > Delphinidae > Tursiops > Tursiops truncatus. The sequence continues at coordinate 96,785,560 of NC_047042.1, read as the reverse complement.
ATATTATTCCTTATTACATTTAACTATATCTTACAGTAAAGAATAAAATCAACTGTTAATTTAGGTAATAAGTAGTTTTTAAAAATAAAATAAAAGGACATATAAATAGGAACCATGTGTTTCATGCAAGCCTTTCTTAGCCAGACTTGGAACAGAACCTAACTACTTGGTTTATTGACCATAAAACAAGGCCCCGTTTACCTGGAGGCAGCTGCAGGCCTGGTGTTTGGAAATGAATAAGCAGCCTCTATTAGGCCTGCTTTGTAAACTCGGGCCTATTAAATAATGGCACTGTCACAAATGGCTTTCAAAATAGGAGAAATAGTTCCAAACAGTCCTTCTTTGTTTCCTAACTTACCAACATTTGAAAACATGAATTGAATTCTTTCAATTATGCTTTTGCTTTATCAACATGAACGTGCCACGATCACTTGAAAATCAAATCTTCCACTTATCTGTGGAATAGTTCAGGCATAAACAGCTGTCATTGCTACCAAAAAAAAGTCAATCTGTCTGTCTCCAGTTGTGGAGGGATTTACAGTAGAACAGATTTTCATTTTCTCGAGTTTCAAAATGCACCTTACTTTCATAAATCCAACCTTGTACAACTGAATGTCTGAGTCAGAAAAGCTAAAACAATTTTGTTAAAGAAAAGAAAATAGGAAAGGGGTGAAGGTGTAAGTTCCTTACTTTGTTCTGCCAGATAAGATGTCCAATTTAGGAATCACAGAAACCTTATACGTTACCAAAGTAGGATGTCTGTTTCCATCATTAATGCCACATATAGACAGAATACATTTAGACAGCAAATAATGACAGTTCTGGAGAGGTATAGAAATGAAGGAAACTGTTTTCTAATATCAAAGTGATTTCTCTAACACAAAACAGTTAATGACTGTACTTTGTTCGGCGTGGCTTTCTGATGAAAGCCTTTCTTGGTTAAACATTGATATTGGAGATACTCATTGACAGAAGTTTCTTCAACACCTAACTAACTTCAAAGCAATCTTTTTGACACCACAGAAGATGCAATCTATTGCCTGCCCTAGAGAAAGTTACAATTTAATTAGAATGATGAAATAGTCGTATAAAAAATTCTATGGCAATATGAGATCTAAATAGTTGTATGCTAGAATAATAAAGGAGTTTTTCATAAGATGATAGATCTTTCCCAGCCGCAGGAGATGAATAAACGTTTTGGAAGAAGACACCTAAGTGAGTTAGGGTTGACAAAAAAAAATGGTAATCAGAAAACCTGTTAAAAGTACTTTCATCTACTTTCAACGTATTAATACAACAGAATAGCACACTAAGAGGATATACCACATATTCCTATACAGTGGGCCCTCTGCATGCACGGGTTGCGCATTCGTGGATTCATCCAACCACAGATACAGAGGGCTGACCCTACTCCACCATTTTATATAAGAGACTTGAGCGTCTGTGGCTACTGATTTTTGTGGGGGTCCTGGAACCAATCCACCACGGATACAAAGGGACTACTGTATTCTTTTATCCGGTTTGATAAGTTTCAGAATATTTTCTCAGACATTTTAAGGAGAGGACTGTTAAATACTTTTTTCTTTTTCTTTCTTTTTACGCTGAGTGTGTCGTCCACTTCCTTTTACTTTTATGACAGGAGGCTCATGGTCCCCTCCCTCCTGGCTCTGGCCTCTATCACTTTCTTGGTTCTCACAGCTGTGCCACCCTGGGGGAGTAGCTGTACATACTGAGGTTAGTTTTCCTGGCTCTCATTCACCCGTCCTTAGTTTTCACCACAAAGGCTTGTGCTTTGTGTGTCTGGCTTAGGGCAGTGTGAGTCCGCCATCACTGTGAGAAGAGCAGACCCTGGAAATCCACGGGTCCCAGGATGAGATGCACACGGAAGAGACTTGAAACCCGACCCTGGCTTATATGAAAACCTGTGAGGACAGTGAGTCCCTGCTGTTATAAAGTGTCTGTGTAACATGGTTATAGCGAAACATTATTATTAATGCATATGCTTAAGTCTCCTAAGGGTCAGACATGTTTTCATGCTTACTTAGCTCAGGTGACATTCATTAGGCAAAATTATGTCTCTGCTTCTAGACTTGCTAAACCTGAGTAATGATTTGAGCCTGCTTTTAACTATAACATTGGATCCCAAACTTGACCTGCCATGCAACCCACTAATGGGTGGAGACAGAGAAAGTAAAGTGGACAGTAAATATGTATAAAATGACTATTACAACCAAACTTTTCCTGCATAAATACATTCGTAGAAGATATTTTCAGTCGCTAAGCTTATACCTGTCTACACCCATGTGCAACACATGGAGGAATGCTGGATTGCTTTTGCCATTGATGATGGATTGACTGTTAACAGATCAGAAGCAAGAACAACTATTAGCTTATGAAGAGAAAGTGACTTTTTTCTCTTGTTTTGTACTGTACGTTATTCAAATAATAGTTAAAAGACAAATTACTTTTTTCATTTACTAAATGAGCTCTTCAGATAATCTAAAGATTAAATCTTAAGCAGTGATATATGGGTGGACATAAATACGAAGCTACGTAAGAATATAGATGCTCTATTCATTAGACCAGCTATAAATGGGTGTTTCCACGTGCCCAGAGTAGAACACTGATATACTTTATGAAGAGACAGGGGGAACATTTGTTAGTGTGCAAAAAAGCAGAAAGGGATTGCCAAAGAGGCCTTTTGATTTTTAGGGGACAAGACACGGGGTATGGTTTTTGTTGTTTTTAATAGCAAGATATTCCATGCATAATATATGCTCTAGTCACATACATGGGGCAAATCCAAGTCCCTAATGAAGTGTTACCGTAAAATACAAACGCTTCCTGTGTTTTCCTTCTTTCGCTCTGGAGCAAGAGAGACAATCAAAGCAGATATCTTTGTAACAAATGGAAATGGTATTCTTGATGAAAAAGGAATAAAGATTCATTAAATAAAACTTGTAAGATTCTCCTGGGATCAGATCTCCACAATGATGTCTAAGAAGGAGAACTCTTGAATGGGTAGCTTCACAGGAAGAGATTTCAATTTTATCAGAAGCAGAAATAACCTCTTCAAACTGAGGACAGGGGTTCTAAATAAGGAGGTCAGCACATCATCCCATGAAGATGCCAGTATTTACCAGGAGAGAGCACAGGGAAGGCTGTGTAAGCTCTTTTCTCTTAAACTGAACTGATGCCAGTATTTACCCTGAGAGAGCACAGGGAAGGCTGTGTAAGCTCTTTTCTCTTAAACTGAACTAGGAACAGGAGAACTTGTACTGAGACAATCAGAAAAATCCCTCTTAGAGAAAAAGGCTGGGTAGAGCCCCAGAAATATCCAACACATTGGAGTTGAGTTCCTACTATGTGCCAGGCACTGCACACGATCCCAAGTGTAAAGTGGTAGATAGACTTATGTACCTTATATATGCATAACCATATACATTTCTGTATGTATATATGTGCTCCAAGGAGAGGCAGCTTAACAATATTACTCAGGATATAAAACACCCTCACGGGAGGATTATGTATCCTTACCCTGAGTACCGGGAGAAGAATCTACATTCTCCTGCTTCTGGGTAATGCAATCTGAGTGGGGGTGTCCTAGTGGCGCTTCAAACACTACACGTCTTCCGCTGCATTCATCATCCCCGTGTATGTTTCTTTTGCATCTCTGTTATCAAATATCATTAAGTTACCCATGTCTTAAATTAGGGAGCGCTCATCACCTCCCCTTTGCTTGCTTACCTACACATCCAGCTGGTCACCAAATCCTTTACATTTTTTTCTGCTCACCACCTCTTGATTCTGTCCCCTTGTCACCATTTCAACGGATGCTAGTAACAAAAACTGATGTTACTTCCAAAGCTTTCAATGGTTTCCCCGTACTTTCGGGAGAGAAACCAACTTTCTTTACATGGAATCCAAAACTTTTCGCAATCAATTCTCCGTTTAGCCAACAGATGCAGTGCTTGTTTCTTTCTTCTCCTCCTAGGCTTCTAGGTACTAAAACATCTCTGGGAATTTGTGTATTCTGACCTCACTGAAAGCATTACCCTTCCTCCTGCCCATTCTACTATGCTTACACAGTTTTTTGACTTAAGCATTAACAAAAAGAACAAAAATAAATGTTAAGTCTCCAGCCAACCCTCGCTAAGACTTGGATGCCTTTTAAAATGCATACTTAACACGCGATATTGTAATTTTATATCTTGTTTATTAAATTCTGAACTCTTTCAGGGTTTTAAATCGCTACATTTCTTGTGATGAGCACACTGTGTATAATAAAAATTGCCAGTGCTCAGTAAATATATGCCTAATTCATAAAGGTAGGTGGTTGTAGTGGTTAAAATACAGCTATAATGATTAAAAACTAAATTTCTTGATAGGGTAAGAAGCATTTAGCAAAATAGTTTGTAACATGGATAAAACTTCTGTAGTTATAAACTCCCAGCAATCGTTTTCTCCTCTGAGCCTTAACTGGGCATCTAATTCCATATTCCCATAATTTAATAAATAAGCTTGGTTCCTAAAACCATAAATATAAAGGAGATAAATGGCCTGAATCTAATAATGAGCATCTATCAACATCACTTATATGACAGGTCTGCATATTGAATATTTACTTTTATAACAATCAAAATTATCCTGGAAAAACATTTCAGTTCAAGAAAGCAGCTGTCTTAGCTTGTGATTGCTTGAGATACCGACAAACCAATTTGTTAGCCACAGTGGTTCAGTGACTGGATAGCTCAAAATAATGTAAACTTATCCAAGCAAACCTCTTATGTTTCTAGGGTCATATAAATTGTGTTTTCTCAACTACTTAAAGCCAAGTAACTGAAACCCTTGGATAGTTTGTCGTTTCTCTGTTGTAGCTTCTGCCCTGAAAATATTTGATTCATATCATGTAAAGATCTGATCTGTAAATGGATAATAGATATACTTGGCTGTATAAATTCTTAGTTAAGGTTTCTGCATAGTTATCAGGTTAGGTATTGGTGATGTGCTTTCAACACATGTTCTGAGTTGTGAGGCACAACTATAAGGTTGGACAGACCCGAATAATGACAGTTTGAGGTACACCATTAATTGTGGTTTGATTTTTATACTGTTGCCAGAACTGCTCCAGGTATTTGCTCAGAACCCTCCACTGTTAGCACGAGTGTCCTTGCTCAAAACCTGCCACTACACCGTCCCCTGCCCCCTCATTTAGCAGGAGTGAACATAAAGCTTTAAGTTAAAGGGTCCAGAGATAAGAAATGAAGCTATGCATTGCACAAGGGGAATAAACAGATGGAACCAGCTGGGACCAAGGTGGTGACGAATCTGACCTCCAACAGACCCTGAGTCTCATTATATGTTGATTTTACTATACAGCTATTGGTGGCCGGGACCAGATATTAAGGACCAAAAAAGGATAAAAAGGGGGTGGGCACCCTGCTCCCTCAGGGAAAATGCCCTGCCCCTTCCCTGGTAGACTAATGCATATACCTCCCCATCATTATTAGCCTCACTCCTCCTCCCTTTGTCTTTACTGTTTAAAATTAAACCACTCTTGCCAGAAATGGGCGAAAAATTGACCTGTGAACTTAGTTCCTGCTTCTTTATTTGTTGGTCACTGAATAAAGCTTGCGCTGTGTCGATCTTAGTTATTCGCTTACTGGAACCAAATGGGAAAAGAACAGTCCCCTGCCACGGCAGAGAGCCTCGGCCAGTCTAGGGCCCGAGTAGTGTCCGTACGACTTAATTCAGTAATGATACCTGAGTCAGTCAATCATATTGTATAAATGAATTAATAAGTACAAAAAATATCTGTAGGTCATGCAATGATTCTGGTGTTTAGAAAATATGGTTATGACTGAAAAAAGATGGGTATACTTTGTTTAATATATTTTAAAATGAAGACTGATAAATGTAATCAACATTGAAGAAAGAGTATGGTTGATTTAAAATTTTTCTCAAAAGGTTTCAGCCAAATTAAACATTTGAGCACCATAGATAAATAGGTATATGTGACTTTCTAAATGCTCTATTTCTTTAGTTTTACCTTATTCTAGCCCCCTCATTTCCTGTAGAGATTTTAATAACTTGCACACCGTTAAAAAAATTGGTGACCTTAAAAATCACATTTCTAAAATGAAAATTATATCATCATTTGATAATATAATTCTTTTACTTATCTAGTTCTAATAGCTACCCACAGAAATATGATCAAAGTTCCCTAAAAGGACACACGATACTTCGCAATTTGAATTAGTGTAAGAAACTTCTGCTTCTCTTCAGTATTGTTCGTGTGCTCCAGACACCCCGAAATTTCCTTGAAGAATCGTGTCATTTTATACCAGGCAGAGGCTGTTCCCTTGGCTTTAGACTCACTTACCCCACCCCCTGACCAAATCGAGAACGCTGACTTTCCATTATGTCTTAGATCACATGTTATTTCCTCTGTCAAATGTCCATTGAATCCCCTGAGGAAGCAGGTATACCGTTGTTTGTAGGCAAATGATCTATATGCATATTTCATAGAATTTATTACACTGCACTGTAATTTTTTGTTTCAAATCATCTGTTTCTTCCTTTAAAGTATAAACTGTTTCTGCTTTGGGAGCCTGTTTTATTCCTCTCTATATTTTCTAAGTGCATTTCCTGTGCATGGCCCCCAGTAGATGCTGCACAGCCCACAATTCATTCCAGCAACCAGAAGAAGGAAGAATGACAGATACAGAAAACTCCACCATTCAGCTTTTGCTATAGATTTAGGTATTGCCAATGCTTTTTAATATTGAAGAAAAATCACCCTGAGACACAAATACCTATATTTTATTTTAAGATGTGCTAATGCTTGCATTAAACCACCACCTCTTATTCACAACAAATGAATAGGTTAATTGTGCTGAATTCCAGGTCAGCAAAATAAGATGTGATTTAACTGAGCAGTGTGAAAAGTGGTATCTTTTCATAAATAAATGCAGCTCATGGTCCTGTTGTGCATGTAATCCATGGTGCAGAAATAAACCCTCTGAAGAACTATTGTCATAAACAGCATTATTAGGGATAAGCCAAACTTCTTTTTTTTTCAGCTGTCATTCAAAATGGATTTGTCAAAACATAAACGGTCTTCTAAGCTTGGTGGAAGCTTGTTCCATTAGAAGCTGATGTGGTTATTATTGGATGTTTCCATATGACTGTTTTCCAGAGGCCCATGAAATTTTAATTTACTTGAAAAACTAAAATGCAGAATTATTTGTTTTGACATGTTTAATCACTTTTCCATTTTAAAGCTAAAGATGAGAAATTACTGGGGAAAGTTAAAAAATAGTGTCAGTATGAACACAAAGAAATGACAGATTTTCAAATAAAACTTCACATTATTAAACTGTCATTTAGTTGCAGTGTTTTTATTACTTCTTTAGAACGTGAAAAGCATATAAATTGTTTTTGTTATTGCTGATTTAATGTGAAATTAACGTACTTAAAAAATCAATATAATGTCCCACTGCATGCCACTAATTGAATTACTGATGATGAAAACATAAATATGTAACATAAAAATTTGAATTAAAATTTAATTTATTGTACCTTTTCTGATAAATATAGGCACTTATATTTGGGTGGAGTAAAAAGTATCTGAAACTCATACTATTCATTTGTTTATCTGTCTGGCCAAGTGCATTGAACATGTATTTCTGTGTCAGGTACAGGACTAGACTCCTGGGAAACACTGTGGAACCAGGGATGTGGAATCCTGATTCTCAAAGAGCTTATATTAGTGTTAGAGATAAACAAGAAATAAAAATTGAAACAAAGCAACCACATATTATTTTAAAAACAGATGCCAAAGGACTATACGGCAAAGCTACAGTAATCAAAACATCATAGTGCTTGCACAAAAAGAGACACATAGATCAATGGAACAGAATAGAGAGCCCAGCAATAAACCCTTGCACCTATGGTTAATCTACAACAAAGGAGGCAAGAATATACAATGGAGAAGACAGTCTCTTCAATAAGCGGTACTGGGAAAACTGAACAGTTATGTGCAAAACAATGAGATTTGAACATTCCCTTACACCATATACAAAAACAAACTCAAAATGATTTGAAGATCTAAATGTAAGACCTGAAACCATAAAACGTCTAGAAGAGAACATAGGCAGAACACTCTTTGACATAAATCATAGCAGTGTTTTTTGGATCTGTCTCCTAAGGCAAAAGAAATAAAAGCACAAATAAACAAATGGGATTTAACCTACCACCTTTTGCACAGCAAAGGAAACCATCAACAAAATGAAAAGATCACCTATGGAATGGGAGAAAATGTTTGTAAATGATATGACTGACAAGGGGTTAATATCGAAAATTTATAAACAGTTCATGCAACACAACAACAAAAAAACCCAACAACAACAAAGAACCCAATCAAAAAATGGGCAGGAGACCTGAATAGTTATTTTTCCAAAGAAATCATAGAGATGGTGAACAGGCACATGAAAAGATGCTCAGTCAACATCACTAATCATCAGGGAAATGCAAGTCAAAACAGCCATGAGGTATTATCTCAGACCTGTCAGAATGGCTATTATCAAAAAGTCTACAAATAACAAATGTTGGCGACGATATGGAGAAAAGGAACGCTTGAACACTGTTGGTGGAAGTGTAAATTGGTGCAGCCACTATGAAAACAGTACAGAGTTTTCCTCAAAAACCTGAAAATAGAACTACCATATGATCTAGCAATTCCACTCCTGGGTATATATCCAGAAAAAAATGAAAACACTAATTCGAAAAGATACACGCACCCCAATGTTCATAGCAGCAGTATTTACAATAGCCAAAATATGAAAGCAACCCAAGTGTCCATCAACACATGAACAGATAAAGAAGATGTGGTGTATACACACACACACACACACACGTATATATATATGTGTGTGTATGTAAAATGAAATATTACTCAGCCATAAAAAAAATTCTGCCATTTGCAGCAATGTGGATGGACCTAGAGAATATTATGTTTAGTAAAATAAGTCAGAGAAAAACAAATACTGTATGGTATCACTTATATGTGGAATCTAAAAAATAATACAAATGAATGTTATAGCAAAACAGACTCACAGATATAGAAAACAAACCAGTGGTTACCAGTGGGGAGAGGAGCAAATTTGGGGTATGGGATTAAGAGATACAAACTACTATGTATAAAATAGATAAGCAACAAGGATATGTTGTGCAGCACAGGGAATTATAACCATTATCTTATAATAACTTTTAATGGATTATAATTTGTAAAAATACTGAATCACCATGCTGTACACCTGAAACTAATATATTGATAATATTGTAAATCAAATATACTTCGAAAAGAGAACTGCTAAAGGAAATAGAGTTCAATAATATAGAATAGAGGTTAGCCTTGAGTAGAATGCTCAGAAAGAGTGACCTGAGGAAGTGCCTCAAAGCTGGAGAATGAAAAGAAACATGACAAGTGCTTTGAGAATTGCATTTACAGGAAGGCACCATCCTTTACAAAAGTTACATTTGTTTCCAGCCAGGCTAACTTTTTCTCTTCCCTTTTCAGTATCATCTCCCTCCTGATCATTTCTGGTACAATATTCACACCAAAATCGGTTCTCAGGGAAAAAGATGTGAAACTTCTTCCAGAAATATTAGAATTTTAATAGGGATCAAAACCCCTGTTCATCACAATGGAAAGAAATAATGTTCTAAAACTGACGTTTCTGGCATTATGTGCTTAGTACACTTTGGGGACCTGTGGGTGTGGTGGGAGGAACTCTCTTGGTCACCCAGAAATGAGGCCAAAGAGGCAATAACCAAAGGTTGGCCTTGTTGACAATTTCTTTTTTTCATATTTATTTATTTGGTTGCACCAGGTCTTAGTTGTGGCATGTGAACTCTTAGATGCCGTATGCATGTGGGGTCTAGTTTCCTGACTAGGGATCAAACCCGGGCCTCCTGCATTGGGAGCCTGGAGTCTTATCCACTGTGCCACCAGGGAAGTCCTGACAATTTCTTGAAGATAGGTTTTTTTCCCCTTGGGCTATGAGCAGGATAGTAAAAAAAAAAAAAAAAAATGCCCAGAAACAAATGGAGAGTGGAATCAGGTGTGTTTATGATCTGGGTTTTACTGGAAAGGAAGAGTGGAGATGGAAACAGACATGGTTGTTTTCGTAATAGGGAAGGACAAATCTGACTCCATATTGGATCCGTTTCTTTTCCTTTAACCTTTGTATTCTATTACTTCTGCTACAAGTTAATCACTAAAGGGATGTTGCCTGTAGCTTAAAGTATACATAATGGCCCTTCTCCGGGACCCCTGCCTCCCATGCCTGAGCCTTAAGCTAAAATATCTGTATTTAAGTACAGCATTTATGAGGTTAGTTGAAATTTCAGAGATGAGAACAAAGCATTCACTTCTGTGTTTATTTCCATGAACTGTAGGTGTTGAGTTCACTTAAGTGATCATAGAACCTTTTTGGGGTTCATCAATTTGCTCAATATCAGAATTGGCAACTAAACATGATTTTTACAGATCAATAGGCCAAAACACATATTTGACAGTTTTGTCAGATATTGAACTATTGTCTCTCAGGTCAAAATATCTACGCTTCTCTATTTTTATTTTGTGATGCTGCCTATGAGACTCTGAGAATTACATTCCTCCTTCACCAGCTGTTTCTGTGTTAGATTCTACCATCTGGGTGCTAGAGGAAGACCGTGAGGCAGAGGGAAAAAGAAGGAACTGGTTCCCTCTTCTTTAGTTTGCTGTTCTTACCAGTGTTGCCACACAAATGGCCCTTTACCTGTGTACCTGTAATTGGTCCCCGTAGCGTTCGGTTACCACTTCCAGATTTTCCCATACTCTGAAACATGTCAGTGAGGCAGGAGATAGATGGGCCCCTGGGGCAAACAGTTGGAGTTTCTTCTCTGTGGACCTATACTCCAGGAGGAAAATAGTAGGACAATTGAGGGAGGTGGCTGGGCCCTGCCCAGATAGAAGATAAGAGACCGTGTATTTCTTATTCTCGAAGTCAGGAGACCTCCCCGACTACACATGTGCAGAAAAGCTCCTTGGAGGTCAAAAAGGGAGGCGGCACCACTCCATAGTAAGTGATGCTAACGGCCCATAGGCCTCTTGAGTAGAATCCATCTTGGCTAAGAGATGCGCGCGCACACAGGAGGACCCTGAGATATACCGAATACGGACTCCCAACCAGGCAAATCAAAATGATTGGCCAAAGGAAACCCGAAGGAATGCCCCATATAAGTGATATAAACTGCCACGAGGGTGCGATTCTCTCTGAGCCCACCTGTCCTAGTACTGTACTCTGTTTTCTTTTTCCTCCTAATAAACACTGTACTTGTTTCACTACTTTCCATCCTTGCGGGAATTCTTCTTCCACAAAGCCAGAGAGCCACGGCCTTGTCACTGACCAGTGGTCTAGTGGCTAGAATGTGGTACTCTCACTGCTGTGACCCAACCTCAATCACCGGCAGGGACTGAAACCCTGCTTCAAGCTGCCGCAAGCCGAGGCCACCTGAGGTCATCAGCACACACTGGAGGCACCTGTGCTCAGAGGACTGATCGCGATCCTTGGGGTTCTTCTTCCAATCTCAAAAGGTACCAACAAAGTAGGGCAACATTGCTTCCTTTCCCATTAATATATGCACTACTACTGCATATGATTCGATTTACGTAGGACATGCTATGTGTCTTCATACAAATATATCACAGAATGCATTAATACGAGCGTGTGCTGATATCTTGATAGCACATAATACATATTATCTACCATATTTAATTATGCATAATATTGTCTCCATGAATATTCTTTACTAACGGTTATTCATGCATTTACACAGGGCATTGAATCCTTAGCTGTAAGTAGTGTGTTCTACTAATTAAACCTCTGTCAACATTCAAGTCACTTCTGCAGAGGTCTGGGTTCCAGTTCTGCAGGAGCCCTCCTCCAAACCTCTATATTCTGATACCCCAATATCTTCCCTTCATTTCTCCAGCAATTACTATACTTGTGTTACCTTAGTTTCCTTTGCCTTCTTTTGGTCTGCCAGTGTCTATTTAGTCATTTCTCTCGACTGAATTCTCTCTGTTGAAATAACTGGATGGTTTCTGTTTCCTCACTGAACTCTGACTGAGACAACAACATATAATGAGTCTAGGACATCTTCTAAATACAACAGACCATATCCCAAACCGTGCTGTATAGTTTCTTATATTTACAATACTTAAAACATTCAGTAATTAGCAGTTAGAAAACTTCTTGGAAACAAGGGTGGATTTAGAAGTTACTGGTTGCAGTTCAATATTTCTTTTTGAAGGCAGTTGAAAATAGAGCTCTCTCTATTTTGGTGCATTTTGTTTCAATTTACCAGAAGTGTTGATGAGAGGACAGAATGGATTTTATTTTCTTAGCAATTAGAATGCAGGAATAATTAATACAAAAATGAGGAATTATTTTAAAGTCAGTAATTATTGTCAATATGGTGAGCATATACAATTTCTTATGATTGGTCCTATATTTTGAATGATTTTAAATTCTAGGTGAAAATGGATACTTAAGCAGCTTTACCTTAACCCAATCTAGAAGAGATTCAAAGTGCTCCATAGTTTTGTAAAACCTAGTAGATCACTCCTTTGCAAACTCTTTCAACTCAAAAAAACCCCCACAAAACTTTATCCCAAATTTCCCCTCCAGCTACTCATTTTTTAATGCAAAATTCCCCACCTGACATGGTTTACTCCTGATCTGCAATTTCTGATCTCACCCTCTTTCTCAATTAAAACCATTTTACAACAAGTGTTGCCTCTACCACCCCACAGAGCGCTCACTGCTTTCTCTTGTCAAGATCTCTTATCTTTAAGATCTCTTATCTCTTGTCCTGATGGATGTGATCCATCTGATGGACTTAGTTCTCAGTCCTTATCTTATTTGAGATTCTAGCAGCAACATACATGGTGGATCACTGCCTTCTTCTTGAAACAATTTCTTTACTTTCTCAACGCCACATTTTCTTACTTATCCTTGACTCTTCTCCTTGTCCTATACAGCATATCCAGTCTCTCAGTAAACTGACTTCAAATTATATCCAGAATCCAACTACTTCTCCACACTTCAAAACTTCCACTACCACACACTCTGGGCTCACCTGGATTTTAACAGTTCTCTCTGTTTCTATAGCTGGACCTTGAAGTCTATATTTTTAACACAGCAGCCAGAATGACCATTTATAATGGGAAATAGATTATGATTCTTCCGTTGCTTCCTTATTTCATTCAGGGTAAAAGGCAAAGTGTTTGAGGTGGACTATAGGTCTTATATGTAATGAACCCCCATTACCTCTCCTCTTTTACTACTCTCCTGTCACTCACCTTTCTAGAAACGTAACTTCTTTGCTTCACACATTTTAGTCATGCTCCTATCTTTTGGGTCTTGGCTTTTCTGCCTGGGATGCTCTTCCCCAACATATCTACTTGGATCGCTCCCTCAGCTGTTGGAAGTTCTTTTATCACCTTTACTATGAGGCATATGCTGATCTATTTGATACTGTTATGTGCCCAACCCGCCTGCCTTCCAAATAACACACCAGATCCCTTTTATCCTACATCTTCCTTTGCCATAGTGCTTTTCACTTATTTTCTAACATACTACATAATCTCTGTATATTTTATTTATCTATTACAATTATAAGTTAGTCTTCTACCACATTTTAAGCTCCACTGATCAGAAGTCTTTGTTTTGTTCTCTGATTTATACCAGGTGTGCACAACACAATAAGCTTGGCATTCAGTAAATAGTCAATAAATATTTCTTAAGTGAATGTAGAAATTTATGTAACCACCCACTACTCCCTGACAAGTCTCTGCATTCCTTAAACAACTTCCTCCTGTTCTATGGGGGAAATAGCAATGTGCCTATTTACTTTATGCTTTTAATCCCTAAAACTCTTCCCTCAGCCAACTGGATTGGAAAAGTATGCCAGAGCTCCACTAAATCCAGAGCTCCACTACATCCAAATATAATCCTATATATTTGGTGTACCCTTCCCTGACCCCCATTAATTTGACATAATCTCCTGTTCCTAATTTGAAAAACCAACATGGACCAGTGGAAAGAAGTCCAGGAATGAACATCAGAAGACTCTCTGCTCTGGGTCATGTTACCACAGAGCTGTGTAACCCTGGGCTGAACTTTTTTTTTTTTTTTAACATCTTTAGTAGAGTATAGTTGCTTTACAGTGCTGTGTCAGTTTCTGCTTTATAACAAAGTGAATCAGTTATACACATACATATGTTCCCATATCTCTTTCCTCTTGTGTCTCCCTCCCTCCCACCCTCCCTATCCCACCCCTCTTGGTGATCACAAAGCACTGAGCTGATCTCCCTGTGCTACGCGGCTCCTTCCACTAGCTATCTATTTTACGTTTGGTAATGTATATATGTCCATGCCACTCTCTCACTTTGTCCCAGCTTACCCTCCCCCCTCCCCATATCCTCAAGTCCATTCTCTAGTAGGTCTGCATCTTTATTCCCGTCTTGCGCCTAGGTTCTTCTGACCATTTTCTTTTTTTTTAGTATACGGTATTTGTTTTTCTCTTTCTGAATTACTTTACTCTGTATGACAGTCTCTAGGTCCATCCACCTCACTACAAATAACTCAGTTTGTTCCTTTTTATGGCTGAGTAATATTCCATTGTATATATGTGCCACATCTTCTTTATCCATTCATCTCCTGATGGACACTTAGGTTGCTTCCATGTCCTGGCTATTGTAAATAGAACTGCAATGAACATTTTGGTACATGACTTTTTGTGTGTGTGTGTGGTACATGGGCCTCTCATTGTTGTGGCCTCTCCCATTGTGGAGCACAGGTTCCAGATGCGCAGGCTCAGTGGCCATGGCTCACAGGCCCAGCCGCTCCGCGGCATGTGGGATCTTCCCGGACCGGGGCACGAACCCATGTCCCCCGCATCGGCAGGTGGACTCTCAACCACTGTGCCACCAGGGAAGCCCTACATGACTCTTTTTGAATTATGGTTTTCTCAGGGTATATGCCCAGTAGTGGGATTGCTGGGTCGTATGGTAGTTCTATTTTTAGTTTTCTAAGGAACCTCCATACTGTTCTCCAAAGTGGCTGTATCAATTTACATTCCCACCAATAGTGCTAGAGGGTTCCCTTTTCTCCACACCCTCTCCAGCATTTACTGTTGTAGATTTTTTGATGATGGCCATTCTGACCAGTGTGAGATGATATCTCATTGTAGTTTTGATTTGCATTTCTCTAATGATTAATGATGTTGAGCATTCTTTCATGTGTTTGTTGGCAATCTGTATGTCTTCTTTGGAGAAATGTCTATTTAGGTCTTCTGCCCATTTTTGGATTGGGTTGTTTGTTTTTTTGATATTGAGCTGCATGAGCTGCTTGTAAATATTGGAGATTAATCCTTTGTCAGTTGCTTCATTTGCAAATATTTTCTCCCATTCTGAGGGTTGTCTTTTGGTCTTGTTTATGGTTTCCTTTGCTGTGCAAAGCTTTTAAGTTTCATTAGGTCCCATTTGTTTATTTTTGTTTTTATTTCCATTTCTCTAGGAGGTGGGTCAAAAAGGATCTTGCTGTGATTTATGTCATAGAGTGTTCTGCCTATGTTTTCCTCTAAGAGTTTGATGGTGTCTGGCCTTACATTTAGGTCTTTAATCCATTTTGAGTTTACTTTTGTGTATGGTGTTAGGGAGTGTTCTAATTTCATTCTTTTACATGTAGCTGTTCAGGTTTCCCAGCACCACTTATTGAAGAGGCTGTCTTTTCTCCACTGTATATTCTTTTACCATGCAACAAAAAGAATAAAATATCTAGGAATAAACCTACCTGATGAGACAAAAGACCTGTATGCAGAAAATTATAAGACACTGATGAAAGAAATTAAAGATGATACAAATAGATGGAGAGATATACCATGTTCTTGGATTGGAAGAATCAACATTGTGAAAGTGACTCTACTACCCAAAGCAATCTACAGATTCAATGCAATCCCTATCAAACTACCACTGGCATTTTTCACAGAACTAGAACAAAAAATTTCACAATTTGTATGGAAACACAAAAGACCCCGAATAGCCAAAGCAATCTTGAGAAAGAAAAACGGAGCTGGAGGAATCAGGCTCCCTGACTTCAGATTATACTACAAAGCTACAGTAATGAAGACAGTGTGGTACTGGCACAAAAACAGAAATATAGATCAATGGAACAGGATAGAAAGCCCAGAGATAAACCCACGCACATATGGTCACCTTATCTTTGATAAAGGAGGCTGGGCTGAACTCTTAACATCTGAGCCTGCTTCCTCATTTTTTTAATGAACCAGTGGTACAATCTGATCTGTAAAATTTCTTTGGATTCTAATGTAATACGACTGTAAATATAATTTAAGCACAACGTTTATAGTGTATATTTATGTAAAATGCACACCTTATAAACTGGTGTTGTTTTACCACTAATTAAATCTCATATTGTTTTTAACATCATATAGATAAGTCAGAAGTCCATTTATTTACTTTTTATCTCCTCAACTATACTGTAAGTTATTGGAGATACTGATTCTGTCCTCTTTGTTTCCACACTACCGGGAATAAGTAACAATAACATAACAGTAGCACAGCCTAATATTTATATGAGCCAGAGACCCTTCTAACCATTTCACATTTAATTCTCAAGGCCTGCTTGAGAGGTAGATACTATTATCATCTTCATCAGACCATTTTACAAACTAAGAACCTGTGACCCAGAGAATTTAAGTAGTTGATGGATACTGAACATAACGGTAGATTTGAACCCTGGCATTTAGGTTCTAGAGTTCAAGTTCTTGATCACAACACACTGCTCCTTATCTAACTCTCAGTACATATCAATTATTTAGGTAAGAGGAAGGCAGAGATCAGAACAAATGAATAAGTAGGTACCTTTTTGATTATAAAATGTTTGAATTTGAATAGATTAATATCTGGTTTCCTGAAAGAGAGTTCATCTCCTGTGTACACAAGTCAATATTGTTGCTACAGAATGTTTCTGCTGGGTACTGGCAGTTGCAACATTGTCTTGATCACTAAATTCAAGATACATATTTGGGGGCATAAGGTATGATGCTTCTTACCATTTCCCATTGGCAAAGTTCAGGGTAACACGGCTTTTCCATGGCTGCATCAGGGAAAAGAAATTTGGATGCATAACTACATCCAAAAATCAACATTAACAAGAGAGGCTTCCCAAAGACAGTTCCATTTCCAAATTGGTATGTGGAAGCCAAAGGAAGACCCTGCTGTTCTTTCCAGCTCTGTGCTCTGATAGCAACCATTCAGCAGCAGTGAAAACATACTGGAGCAACGTGTTAGAAAAAAAAAAAAAAGATCCCTGAGAAGAATCATTGTTTTTTTCTGGATTTGCAAACAAAACAGACTACCAAATACATGCCAAATGAAAGTTATGTTTTATATGTGCATTTTTTTTACCCTTTAGAAACTGCTTTCCGTAAAATTATTGGCAAAGAAACAAAACAATTATATTCATGCAGGTGAAACTGAAGAGTGGAAATACTAAACTTAGGCCACGAAAATAGACTTTTGCCTGAATACCCTGACAAGATATAACTATTTGATGTATCTGTATTGAGAGAAGTTATTTCAAGGGATCAGTTGAAAAGTATATTTTATTTTCAATTATATTTGGTTGTTATTATACAACAGCCTGCATGCTAGATATATACTGACTTTACTATCAATTATCTGCCCATTTCTCACTTTTTTTCTTACTGCCTAACCTTATGAAACAGTAACTCTAATCCTACTCACCATTTTCCTTTCACCGGTTTCCTCTTATTTATCCTTTGATTTATTTGGTATCTCAACATTTTCCCTAGCTTTTGGAATACCTGCCACTTTTTTATTGTTTTTGTTTGTTTTTTTTACTAGCATGGGGTACTAGAAAGTGCATGGGCTTAGGGAGAGAACCAAATTCATTGCAAGTACTAACTCTGCCACTTTAGAACTTAGAGAATGGGTATAATCTTTATAAGCTTTGGCTTTCTCCTTATAAAAGGACAATGGCCGTTTCTGGATTTGTTGTGACGATCATGTGAGGTAGAATATATCAAGTCCCCAATATCTGTCACAGAGTGCCCCTTAGTATGCTAGCTCTGTTCTAATTGTTGTTTTTCATGAAACAACATTGCCTTGATTTTCTATTCCTTCTGCAGTCCTTAGAGTTCTTTCCAGGGTTTATCTCCGATCTCCTTCAACAGTCATTCCAAATAGATTCAATTCATCTTCCTTAAGATACAATCTTATTATTCATCTATTTTAAACTATTTTTGTAAACTTTCACCATTTTGAGTATACTTATTGTGACTTCTCATTGGAGATGGCAAGAAGCGGGTTGAACAAGGAGTGGACAGTACTAATACTATAATAAGAGACAAATACACATATATGTATAGATTATAATAAAAGCTATAAAGGAAATAAACAAAACTATATGGTAAAGAGTCATAAGTATTAAACTTAGACTCAGATATAAAAGATAATAAAAGGGTCAAGCTGGGATAGGAA
Organism: Tursiops truncatus; assembly: GCF_011762595.2. NCBI lineage: Eukaryota > Metazoa > Chordata > Mammalia > Artiodactyla > Delphinidae > Tursiops > Tursiops truncatus. The sequence continues at coordinate 96,766,923 of NC_047042.1, read as the reverse complement.
AAACCTAAAGTACAAAGACCCTACAAATTTAAAGAACTTGACTCTTCAAGCAATGTAAACACAGGGCCAGAAGGAAGAGCTGAGTTTGGAGAGGTAGGTAGAAGCCAGATCATGGGAGGTGTAATAAGCTATGGTAAGAAGTTAGGGTTGAAACTCATTGAAGGATTTCTTCTCAGGGAGTGCCATGATCTGATTTTTAAATGATCTCCCTGGCTACTATGTGGATAACCAAGTAGACAGAAAGATAGAAAGATAGAAAGATAGATAGATAGATAGATAGATAGATAGATATAATCGATTATAGAGTGGGTTTATACACAGGGCACTCTTTATATCCTCAGTGCTTTAGCACATACTTGGTACCCAATGCGTATTAATGAATGAGTCAGGAAATAATGTGTGTGGGTACGTGAGATCGTGTGTGTGTGTGCATCTATGTCTATAGATAAGACTGAAATCACATACTTGAGTGGATTTTTATGGAAAACTGTGACTTTTCCCCTCTTACTTTATAATTTCTCTATTTTATGATTCTCACAGAGTGGTATGTGAATTTTTTGTGGAGATCAAAGACCAGAGTAATAAAGGGACTTCTGGGGAGATAAAGGTAGCAAAGAGAAGGCTGGCCTCTCTGCTGTCAACAGTCCCACACTTAGGAGCTGAAAACAGCAAGGAGGAGCCCGTGATGAGAAGGACAAACTTCTACACTGACTCCTCAGACAGGTGCCGGATAACTCCTCTGGCAGAGGAAGCTGAACGCTGCTGGGAGAAAGGCGTCCACTGCTCGCTCTCTTCCTTGCTGAATCCTACCTTCACTTATCCCTCTTTTGTCTCTCAGCTTATACCTCTAAGGAATACGTTTTGAAAACTAATAGATTCCAGTTAAGGCTCATTTCCACTCTAAAATTCTCTTTCTCTTACCTTTATTATAGTTCATTTTTTTCCTAACACTTGAGTCTAATACTGACAGTCGATTATTTTGACCATGTAGATACATGCCCACTGCCTAATGCCAAACTCACACATAGACACATAATTTATGTTTGTGCCTGCTACTGAGAAAAATGAGAGGAACATGTTATAGTGAACAAAGCACTAGAGAGTACACCTATTTAGAAAAATAGAGTTTAGAGCTTGTATAAAACAAGAGTACAAATAATAAAGCATGGTTTAGAATAGCACAGAAGAGTATTTACTAGAACAATCTCATTGTATGATTAGTTCTGACCATCCTAGAGAAGAATCAACAATGTCTCTTCATTGTTAGAAGTGCAAAAACTTCACAAAGAAAGTAAAAGTAAAATGGAAGGGCTTCTCTGGTGGCGCAGTGGTTGAGAGTCCGCCTGCTGATGCAGGGGACGCCGGTTCGTGCCCCGGTTCGGGAAGATCCCACATGCCGCGGAGCCGCTGGGTCCGTGAGCCATGGCCGCTGAGCCTGCGCGTCCGGAGCCTGTGCTCCGCAACGGGAGAGGCCACAGCAGTGAGAGGCCCGCGTACGGCAAAAAAAAAAAAAAGTAAAATGGAAGGTATCTAGGATGTTTTCAAAGCACATATATACTGGGAAAGGGGGAAAAAAAGGAGGAAGATCAAAACAGCATAGAGCAAAATGATAAAGAAAAGAAAAACTGAATGGTCCTAAAAGGAACCTCAGGAATCAGCTTAACTTATTTACTAGAGAAGACAACGGAAGTCCACACACGAAGGGGAGGTGAGCCTGGATTCCTCCCTTACGGGCACTAGGCTTTGGGAGTGTAACAGGAGAGACCTCTCAACTTGGGCACTATTGACATTTGGGGCCAAATACATCCTTGTTTGGCAGGGAGAAAGGTTTTTCCTGTATTTTATGGGATATTTAACAGTATCTTTGTCCCCCATCCTCTGGGTGCCGGTAGTGTATGCCCACGTGCGCACACACACCCATCCCCCAATTTGTGACAACTAAAAATGTCTCCAGATATTGCCAAATATCCCCTGGGGTCAAAATCACACCCAGTTCAACACCAGTGCTTTAGAAGTTCTGTCCCTTAAGATTTCTTCTCCTCACCTCCCTGTATTAATATCCATGGTTTCATTAAGGGGAAAATAGGGAACCAGAAAAGCTAGGAACTGTTATTATTATTATTTTGGTAAATGCTCAAATGTGTGAGAAAAGGGAATGGAAGAAAGCAAGCACTTTAGAAAAGTTCAGGAAGAGCTATAATTCTGACTTTAATGTCACATCATCTTCCTGATTAAATCTATTCTATTCTGAACCATTCAAACATGGCAAATGGAGACATTACAGCACTCAATTAGAAATAGAATTAGTGAATTTTAAGGTTTTTAACTTCATTAAAGATTGAAGTTTTTAAAGAGCATATACACCTACACACTCCTACACCTATCAGCTGCATTCATTACCGGAGATCCACTCATTCACAGCAACAGAGCTCACAATCTGTATTTTTTTTCCCAAGAGCGATGCCCATTGGCTGTTCTTGTAATAAATTGCACTGTGCATTACAGAACTGCTCCAGGCGGCCGAAAATACATAAACATATAGAACACCCTCTTTTTCTTTAAGTTTCCCAAGGGCAATATTTCTTATAGAGACTATCAAGGGTTTTATTTCCCTCATCAAGCTTTTAATGAACGAACCATTTGTTAGGTATGCCTATGGTGCTGATTACCCTGCATGAAACAGAATACGTAGCTCTTTGGTTAGAAAAGGTTAGACGTGTACCTGCCAGTGCATCTACATGGACAACCCAGGTTTCACAGTTTCCTCTATAGCACTGAATTATAAAGAATACAGAAAAAGATAGAGAATTTGTTAGCTCTGTTCTTCCCATCATAGTGAATAAAGTGTGCTAGAAGGGCAGCAAGTAGGCACCATATGGTCCTATGTGAACCTAGGAAAAATAGGTGCCTGTCCTGGGATTGGGATGGAAGGATGGTGGAGGTGCTATTTATTCCTCCACGTCATGTATAGTGTCTCCTATGAAGTTACTCTGAAGTTCAGGTTTTATTAAGTTATCCAGTAGAGAAAGGGTTATTGACTGGAGTTACCAAATAGAAGTCAGAGACAACACAATTTGATCACCCAAGACATCATTTCCCTTGACAAAGAAAGTCAGACTAGGCTCCTACAACAAATGCAAAGTCGTTTTAAGTAAGTGTAGAACTGACTGGAGATCAGGGACCTTAAGTAGAAGGTTGTAAAAACATTGATTTCCTTATTTTTCCCTGGCATTATCATGTCAAATGCATTCCTAAGACTGAAGAATAGAGCTAAATTAATTTTAATCACGCACATTTCTACCTTTTTGTAGTCTATGTGGAAACAATAAATGCAAAGGGAATATGACTAATTTCAAGGTTTTACTTCATGTCACGCTCCTGAGAATACATTTTTCGGCAAACGCGTAGATATACTTTTCTTTTATTCATATAAGAGTTTACTCAGTACAGCTCTAGGCTTCAATACGCTAAAAAACAACTCTTCCTGCTATAAAAGTATCACATCAAAATTCACATCCTGATCAATTTCACACACATTAGCCTCCTACAGTTAAGCAATTATTTCCTTGAGATGCTTGCTACTCTCATTTCACAACGAATTTGGTTCATATAAATTGATGAAGACAACAGAATTATAAAGTTACATTTATAACATCTTGGTATCAGTTCATTAAAAAAATCAATCAACTGGATATTGGGAAACATGCCACGTATAAGACTGTGCTCAGCTCAGAGACAGAAGTAAGAACAGGATTTCTGTCCTCTGAAAGCTTTAGGAGATTAAGCCTTTTCAACCAGGGTAGTCAAACATCTGAACTACATAATATACGATTTCAAACTAGTGAAAACAATAAAAGTAGCTTAAAATTTTAGAAGGATTTGAGATCACCATGGGATGAGTGTTCAGGCTTTTGTGGAAAACACATGGGACTTCATCTTAAAAATTGAGGGCTTCATGGAAGATTTTTCCAATGAGAATATGATGACACAGCGGAAGCACTCACTTTGGAATTTTCATCAGGAGGGGATGTATGGAGTGGACTTGTGGAGAGGTGGGAAGCAGAGAGAAGAACCAGGACACTGCCACTGCCCAAGCGTAGCTCCAACAAAAAAAGCAAAGATGAAAATACTGATCACCTCTTCTCTGCCAAGTGTTGTGATAAATTCTAGGAATCCAGAGATGAGTGAGACGTGAGAGTGGAGGAGTTTACAATTGAAGACGGAACAAAGAACGACTGTTATTATCCAAGATGTGGGGAGCCATGTGTACCAGAGGATGGTAGATTATCCTCTGGGGTTTGAGAGAGGAAACGGTACTAAGTTATTACTAAATGTTACGAAAACTGAATCTTGAAGGATGAGTAGGAGTTTGCTGGGGAAGCATTTAGAGGATGGGATTCTTGGCAGAGGGTGGAAAGTAGTCAGAGTTTATGGTGTAAAGCAGGAAAAATGACCCCAAATAACTCCAGCTGGGCTCAGTTTGGGCATACTCATGAAATTAGGACTTATAGGCAATGGAGAAAATATCAAAGTATTCTCCTTGCATTTTAGAAACATAAACTTGGATAATGTGAGAGAGAGAAATGAGAAACAATAGGGAGAGTATGAAAAAGGCTCCTGGGAGAATCCCAATGAGACGTGATCAGGACATCATTGGTATGAGGTGCTGCATTCAACAAATATATCGTAGGTGTCATATTCAACAATGCCTGATCCTCGATGAATGAAAGCCAGTGTGTTGAATTCATATGAGAGGCTGTGTAGTAGAATGGCCCAAAGTGCTGACTTCAGACTCAGATATTTTCTGGACTCTTTTTCAAACTTTTCTAACTACTAGCTGGAGTGGTCTAGGTGAGTTATTCTATCTCTATGCCTCTGTTTCTTCGTCTATTTAATGCAGATGATAATAGCCTTTATACCGAGGAGTTATTGAATTCAGTGATTTAATACGCTGTGCACATTATCTTTGTTTAAACAGTGACTGAAATACAGAAAGACCTCAATCAGTATTAGCCACTGGGAAATCTGGTTCGAGAGATATATGCTTATAACTTCTATGCCATAAAAACAGGACAGTGATTGAAAAGAAACACTCATTCTGGCAAGTAAGATGGCCTTTATTATCTTTTTAAATGATGGCTTTTTGAACTAGGAAAAGGAACAGATGGAGAAAGCACTTCCAAAGAACTCCGGGCACTTGCTACATCATTACGTGTGCCAGGCAAAGATGAACAAAATTTGAATTTTCTAAAGGTTTTGAACTTGGATACTACAAGAACGATTTTACCATTGATATAAATTAGAAAGAAGGTTTCACAATTGTACCTAACTCACAAGTCAACTGAAGCCTTAAGCAAGTTAATTAATTGTGTAGGACTTAGCACAGGGACAGGCATGGTGTAAGCATTCAGTAGCCATTAGCGAGCATCATAGTCATCACTGCAATCCCAGGAGTAGATGAGAGACACATCTGGATGACCCTGGAGTCTCATTTCTTCCAGACTTTTAGTTCCATAGCAGAGCTGGATCAGCAGATCTGAGTCAGCACAGCAGAGAAGCAGACTGATAGCAGCCACTGGGCTCCAGGGGGCCTCCCTTTTCTAATAAGGCAGCTTGTTTTGACTCCTTCCCCCATCATGACATGAAGCATTAAAAGTGAAGGCTCCGGGCTTCCCTGGTGGTGCAGTGGTTGAGAATCTGCCTGCCAATGCAGGGGACACGGATTCAGGCCCTGGTCTGGGAAGATCCCACATGCCGCGGAGCAACTAGGCCCGTGAGCCACAACTACTGAGCCTGCGCGTCTGGAGCCTGTGCTCCGCAACAAGAGAGGCCTCGATAGTGAGAGGCCCGCGCACCGTGATGAAGAGTGGCCCCCGCTTGGCTCAACTAGAGTAAGCCCTTGCACAGAAACGAAGACCCAACACAGACAAAAATAAAAAAAATTGAAAAATAAATTAATTAAAAAAGAAGGCTCAACATTAAAAAGAAAAAAAAGTGAAGGCTTCTCTCTACTGGAATCTTGGCGCTACGGTGTCAGCCAACCATCTATGCCCAGTCAAAGCTAAGAACTTGCGGCACTGTTTGTATCAGTACTTTACTACTCTGATTATAGTTCTCCCCACGTCTCTCAATAAACTGTGTCATATCTGTACGCCAAGAAGCAGTAGGCGTTTGATGAAGGAGGGAGGTGGAGATTTGGCATAGGTCTGCACAGGAACTGAAAGAGGCATTTCAGGTTGGGAGACGGTTGAAACTCATGTCCAAAGGGGTAGGTGATATTTATAGGCAATAGTGGGTTGCAGTCTAGACTCAAGTCAGCAATGTCAGGATTAAAGATAAAATAACAGGGAATTTGAATGAGGGGGAGGAAGACTGCTGGGAAATCAGAGGTGAGCAGTACTCCAGGATCCTGGCAGGGCACTGGCAGCATGGTGAAATGTCTAGGGATAGCAAAATCTCAGCCTGTGGACAGAGGTTCAGCAACAGGGATTCGATCTCTGCAATGATCCCAGAAAGACTAGAGGTACTAGAAGAATGACTGGCAGATCGGCAGCATCTTGCAGAAAATATCAGATGCTAATAAGTGCTACCGCAAAGACCTAGGCAGCCCTTTCCTTGTAAAAATTAGATCTTAAGGAGTGAGAGAAAAAAGGCAGTGCCTGGAGAAGAAAGGGGACTCAGAAATAACTATAGGAATTCAGTTATCAGAATTAGGGTCTGTGCTTAGGTTAGAAAGGCCTCAAGGGAAATGTGTCAGGCTAAAATACATCGTAAAATTGAATTATGATCAAAGATGCGTCCATACACACAATTATTTCCTGATACAATGTTACCAGAGGTAATACTTTCTAAGCAGTATTGTGTGGCTTCCCGACAAATTTTCTTGTTAAGAGCTTTTATAAACAAAGGGAAGAGACTAAGAAATACTTGTGGTAAACATCTCAGAGAGCATCCAGAGGAATCATTCTTCAGGCTGATCCCAAATTAATTTCAGAGGTTCCCAAGTAGCTCTCCAGAATCAGCAGGAAACCTCTCCCGAAGAGACTCATTTCCACAACTAATTATAATGAAGTCATAGATAACCCAATGAGCCTAAATTCTCATTGCTCAAATTGCTTAAATTCATCAATGAAAAAGAAAGGAAGATGATAGTCCAATGGTACTATTTCACAGTCGGAGTTTCCCTGTTGAGTTAATTACCCAGGGTAATTCTCATCATGAGGGTTTGGGGGAGAGGTTCCAATTCAATGAGTTTGCATTATTTCAGATTACGAAGGTAAATCTCTTGATTTTTCTAGGCCAACACTATTTTTATTTTGTTAACTATTTAAAACAAAAGTATATACTCAATGGTAAAAATATCTGTGATGTGACAGTTAATTTCATGCGTCAAATTGCTCAAGAAGACCATCAAAAAGGAAAAACTTTTGATGGTCAAAAAGACCATCAAAAAGGAAAAACTTCTAAAATCAATTTTTAGATACTTTTTTGGTAGAAGGATATGTAGACTATTTGGAAATAGAGAGATTTGTATCCATGGACTCACTATTAAGAGAGAAAAATAAAATCTGTTTTCCCCTGATAGCTAGCAACAGTTTTAAGGGAAAATGCTTTTATATATGAATTCATCTAGCTCCCCCTCCCTTCCTCCCTCCCTCCCTTTATCCTGGAAAAAAAAAAAAAAGGTTTAAAATTAGTTACGTATATTTTCAAATGAAAGCTCATAGACCCAACATAAAATGTTCCATTTGTTATGTAAATGCCATTAAGGAAATTAAGTTGAAGCCCATTGTTTAAGGACACACTTTTAAAACACTGATGTTGGGCTTCCCTGGTGGCGCAGTGGTTGGGAGTCCGCCTGCCGATGCAGGGGACACGGGTTCGTGCCCCGGTCCGGGAGGATCCCACATGCCGCGGAGCGGCTGGGCCCGTGAGCCATGGCCGCTGAGCCTGCGCTCCGCAGCGGGAGAGGCCACAGCAGAGAGAGGCCCGCATACCGCAAAAAAAAAAAAAAAAAAAAAAAAAAAACACTGATGTTATATATATGCTTCTGTTTAAGTAGGGAAACTAGACTTTTAAAATCGATATAACCTACTCTATGTAATTTCCATTCATAATGTTGTTAAGCATTATACTTTTTAGGAATATCATTTCACCCTCAATTATTTATGCTTGGTGTCTGTTTTGGAAAATCTGGATATTATGGAAAATGTATTAAGAAATTAGTAATGGACTGACAACCTACCAGTTAGAGATAATTAGTTAGCATTATCCAGATTTTATTTCATTCAGATCTCTTTTCTAACTATCTGTATATTTACAATAATATTGGGGTCATAATCTATATAAATTTTTGTAAACACTTTTATTTACTGTATTATATTTTCCAATGGTATTAAATATTTTTGAGAAACATGATTTCACATAACATAATAGTATTCCACATGAGGATATACTCTTTAAAATCACCTCTTCATTTAAAATATTTACTTGTTTTCAATTACTGTAAAACAAAGTACTTGACAAATGTGAAGTAATGCCTAAACATTATTATTATTATTATTATTATTATTTTTGCGGTACGCAGGCCTCTCACTGTTGTGGCCTCTCCCGTTGCGGAGCATAGGCTCTGGACGCGCAGGCTCAGCGGCCATGGCTCACGGGCCCAGCCGCTCCGCGGCATGTGGGATCTTCCCGGACCGGGGCACGAACCCGTGTCCCCTGCATCGGCAGGCGGACTCTCAACGACTGCGCCACCAGGGAAGCCCCTACTTATTTTTTGAGTTACAGAAATCTAAGAAATCTAGAAAATAATCTGCAGTTTGAAATCACAGAGCTGAAAATCAATTCTCAATAAATAATTAAAACATAAAAAATAGTATTATAAACGAAACCAGTTTTTCTTATGTGAGGAAAAAGAAATCTCATGATACAAGTTATCACTGAACTTTGAAATTGGTGTGAATTAATTCTTCCAAATATTAATATATTAACTACTTTTTCAAACGTTCATAAAATCAAGAGAGGAGATATCCTAATTGCTTAGGATAGACAGTGCCAGGAGTAGTCCCAGGGAAATAAATTTGCTGAGACTGAACTGGGAACTTGCCAGTATCTGCCAGCAAGTTCCCCAGCTACACACAAAGCCAAGAAAATGTCTACTCCTTAGGCTATGGTCTGAATGTGTGTGTCCCCCAAAATTCACACATTGAAATTTTAATGCCCAGTATGTTATTAGTAGGTGGGGCCTTTGGTAGGTGCTAGGTCATGAGGGTGGAGCCTTCATGAATGGGATTCGTGTTCTTATAAAGAAGACCTCACAGGCTCCCTCACCCCTTCCACCATGTGAGGACACAGCAAGAAGTCTGCAGCCAGGAAGAGGACCCTCACCAGAGCTCAAACAGGCTGGCACCCTGATCTCAGGCTTCCAGCCTCCAGAACTCTGAGAAATAAGTGTGTGTATCTGAGCCATGAAGTCTATGGTATTTGGTTATGGCAGCTTGACTGGACTAAGATAACTTCCCTTAAAGCACCCAAGTGGAAGTTTATCAAAGGTTTACAAAGGAAATTGTACTACAAAACAGAAATAAAAAGAGACCCCCGGAAAGATTCCCATTGGGGACAGAAATCCAAAGATGATGTTTGCTGAGTACAGGTTTCTGAAGCAGTGTGGATGCTGAGAAGTCATTCTATAATTGAAGCAATGTCTAGATGAACAGAATGAGGAGGTTTGAATAATTCAGCTTCGCAAACAGTTGATTTAGGAGGAAGGCATATTCTGAATGGCTCTTCTAAAAGGCTTTGTTTACATGGACAGAAATTGATTTTTGTTAACGAGAAAGGTCGTTAACAAAAATCACTTTCCTTCCACCATATAAATGCTGAACCACATTTTATGACCTTACTGATATGCGCAGACAAAAATTTTAGAGTATGATTCTAAACATCTGTCTGTAATTTAGTGGCATAAAACTGAGGCAGTTTGCAATAAAAAACTTATTTCAAATGGTAGGCAGGTTGTGTGTGTGTGTGTGTGTGTGTGTGTGTGTGTGTGTGCGCGCGCTTTTCTGTTGTTTGGCGATGTATCAGACAGTAATACACATGGACATTTTTTTTACCACTATTACAATATTATAATATTGTTTCTGGAAGATACATTTAGTTTCCTAATATGGATTCATGGAGTACATACCCTCAGGCAATTAGAACTTTAAAAAATTCCAACTTTCCAAATGAGAAGACCAATCTGTAGGTCAGTGTTTTCCTAATTATGGGTTGCAGCTTGTTTTTAGGTCATGAAATCATTTAGTGGGTCATAGTGATTTTTTTTTAATGGAAAAGAAAAAAGTTAGAAAATATCAAAATTATGAGAGCACATGGTGAATTTTATTTCATAAAACTTTGTTTCAGTAGGTATTGAGTATGATATAAAATATTTTCTCACTGTTTTGATCAAAATCATTTGAACTTGGAGGATGTTATGCTAAATGAAATAGACAAAAAAGACAAATACTGGATGACCTCACTTATATGTAGAATCTTAAAAGACTAGAAGTCATATAGAATCAAAGAGTAGAATGGTGGTTGCCAGGGGCTTGTTGAATATTGGTCAAAGAGTACCAACTTTCACAGTCAGGAGGTGAAAAAGTTCTAGGGTATCTAATGAACAGCATGGTGATTATAGTTAACAATACTGCATAGTATACTTAAATACAAAATAAAATAAGAGAGAGATCTTAAGTGTCCTCACCACACACACAAAAGATAACTATGTGAGGTGATACATGTATTAATTAACTTGTTTGTGGTAATCCTGTCACAATGTACATGTATATTAAAACATCACATTGTACATCTTTAAAAAAGCCACACTGTACAACCTAAATATATACAGTTTTAATTTGTCAATCACACCTCAATAAAGCTAGAAACAATTTAGGTGTACAAAATCATCTCTAGGTCCACCTTTGCCAGGGTAGTAGATATGAAAGTTAAAATGAAAATTATTCTCAGAGTGAACAGATGTTATCCATTTGACCCTTTCAGCATTTTTTTTTCTTTTTAGCACTTATTCCTAGTTAAAGGTAATGCATAAATATATATTCACCAGTCAGTGACCTCTGTTCTAAATAGAAATAAATGTAGTGGAATGTTTTATGAAAGTTGATGTTGCAACTTGGAAAATATTTTCACAGAGAGATAACCCACTCTGCAAATTCAAGGTTACTCAGAGTTTGACTAATTTTTACAAGTCATAGTCAATAACTAATGAGACTTAAAAATTAATCACAACTTAGAGGGAAAAAATGCGAGAGGGTGAATAATATATTGAATAGTCTCTAACTTATCGAATTTATTTTGAATTCATCACCAAAGAACAATATTTTCCAAGATGACTTTTCAACCAAATGACTTACCTTCATCCTGGACTACAGAACTTATTATTTAGAAGTAGCACACACGTGTGTGTGTGTGTGAACAACAACATGTTATTAGTGTTTTATTCTTCTAGATTTTCGTTATCTCCTACATTTTTGCAACCAAGCTATTTCAAAAAAGAAGTAAAATAGGACTTTCATTCTTCAGTGCTCATGCTGTTGATAAGAATAGGGTAGATATAGTTTTCAGTGTATAAGACTTTCACCTCCAAGGTAAAGGAAATTGAAGATGATTCAAAGAGATGGAAAGATATCCCATGCTCTTGGACTGGAAGAATATTGTTAAAATGGCCAAACTACCCAAAGCAATCCACAGATATAATGTGATCCCTATCAAATTAACCATGACATTTTTTTCACAAAACTAGAACAATAATCCTAAAATTTATTCGGAAACACAAAAGACCCAGAATTGCCAAAGCAATCCTGAGGGAAAAGAAAAAAGCTGGGGGCATAATCCTTCCAGACTTCAGACAATACTACAAAGCTAAAGTAATCAACACAGCATGGTATTGGCATAAAAACAGATATATAGATCAATGAAATAAACCCAAACACCTACAGTCAATTAATCTTTGACATCGGAGGCAAGAATATACAATGGAGAAAAGACAGTCTCTTCAGCAAGTGGTGTTGGGAAATCTGGACAGCTGCATGTAAATCAATGAAGTTAGACTACTTCCTCCCACCATACACAAAAATAAACTCAAAATGGCTTAAAGACTTAAATATAAGACAAGACACCATAAAACTCCAAGAAGAGAGCATAGGCAAAACATTCTCTGACATAAATCATAGCGATATTTTCTTAGATCAGTCTCCCAAGCCAAAAGAAATAAAAGCAAAAATAAACAAATGGGACCTAATCAAACTTATCAGCTTTTGCACAGCAAAGGAAACCATAAACAAAATGAAAAGACAACCTAGGGACTGGGAGAAAATAACTGCAAATGATGCAACCAACAAGGGCTTAGTTTCCAAAATAATACAAACAGCTCATACAACTCAATATCAAAAAAACAACCCAATCTAAAAATGGGCAGAAGACCTAAATAGACATTTTTCCAAAGAATAAATATAGAGGGCCAATAGGCACATGAAAAGATGCTCAACATTTCTAATTATTAGAGAAACGCAAATCAAAACAACACCAGTCAGAATGGCCATCATCAAAAAGTCTGCAAACAATGAATGCTGGAGAGGGTGTGGAGAAAATGGAACCCTTCTACACTGTTGGTGGAAATGTAAATTGGTACAGCTACTATGGAAAAGAGTCTTGGAGGTTCCTTAAAAAACTAAAATTTGAAGTACGATATGATCCAGCAATCCCACTTCTGGGCATTTATCTGGAAAAGACAAAAACTCTAATTCCAAAAGATACATGCACCCCAATGTTCATTGCAGCACTATTTACAATAGCTAAGGCATGGAAGCAACCTAAGTGTCCATTGACAGATGAATGGATAAAGAAGATGTGGTACATATATAAAATGGAATGTTACTCATTCATAAAAAAGAATGAAATGATGCCATTTGCAGTAACATGGATGAACCTAGAGATGATCATACTAAGTGAAGTAAGTCAGAGAAAAGACAAATATCATATGATATCACTTATATGTGGAATCTAAAAAATAATACAAATGAACTTATTTACCAAACAGAAATAGACTCACAGACATAGAAAATAAAATTATGGTTACCAAAAGGGAAAGGGAGGGGAGGGATAAATTAGGAGTATGGGATTAACAGACACACAATACTACACATAAAATAGTTAAACAGTAAGGATTAACTGTATAGCACAGGGAACTATATCCAATATCTTGTAACAACCTATAATGGGAAAATAATCTAAAAAAGAATCTATATTTGAATCACTTTCTTGTACACCTGAAGCTAACACAGTATTGTAAATCAACTATACTTCAACAGTAAATGAATAGGGTATATATAATACAGAATGATTTCCCTTTGTTAAACCAAATATTAGTGTGCTCCATGTATGGGAAAAAGTGAAAATCTTTGAAACATAAATACTTTCTTTGGACTATATAAGAGTGAGACTATATAAAATTTTGGGTTTCACATCTGTTCTCCTTCATTTGCACAGATTCTTAGCTAAATTGTCAAAAACATCTGAAGTCTACTTTTATCATATTTAAGCAAATCTATTAAGGTAAATTAGTTATTGCATATTGGATTCCTTTGTTCTTTTACATTTTAATAAACACAGTTTAAAACAGATGAGAGTATCTTGGAGTCCTAAATTAGACCAAATTCAATTAGTAAATGTCTATTAATCACTACGTTTAAGATCGTATTCTTTTAATTATAATGGTTCCTGTTATGTGGAAAACCACCAAGAGGTTGGGTTTGCTCAGTGAATGCCAGAAGGGAGGCCTTCATCCTTATATTTTTATGTGTTTAAGCATTAGAAATGAATCATTAAACATAACAGAATCTAATGGGGAATTTCTCAGATGTGGTCAATATTTGTATGTGTATTTGTTTTACGTGTTATTCTGGTCTCTCCAGATAATTTCTATTTGTTCTAAATCTCTCCAGGTGGATTTATACCGGGAAGTAGTGCTAGAGTATGGTGATCAATCATTTTGACTCTGGACATTCAGGGAAAAAGCAAAACTAACAACATAAGAAAGAAAAAGTAAACATCTAGGTATTTCACTATAGCTTTTGATTTCTATAATTCAGAGACATCTGTGACATAATGGTTCCTGTCTTCCTTGAGTCCTTTTCAGTAAGAGTCCACAAAGCCAGGCCATACAGAAGCACACAGCCTACTGTATGAAAAGATACCTATCCTTGAGCAGGAGATATTCTGTGTTCAAGGAGCCACAGTGCTGAATTCAAACATTCCTGGAGCACCTCTTACGTTACAGGTGCTGCTGTATATGTGGGGCATGGCCTCTGCCTTCAAGGAGCTGATAGCATAGAAGAGAAATGAGATGGACCAAATCATACAACATGTTAGCAACTGTGTCAGGTGTGTGCATATGGTGTCACGAGTGAATACGGAATATTTAGAAATCAGAGTCCAGAGTCACACAGTTGAGCCTTCTGTTATGAACTTCCTCTCTTAGTATTTGGTACATCTGCAAGGGGCTCAGGAAACATTCTTTCTCCTTCTGTCTTCCATTTCTAAATAGTTCTTTACTTAAAATAAGTACTTACTTAAAACACCTATTGCAAGAAACATCTAGAGAAATTTGGTGATTTTTTAAAATTATTTATCAGTCCCATATCATACATTATTCTCTTTGTTTATGACATCTCACTTTGCAATCTCAGTTTTCTTTGCACCATCATAATCAAGGAATATTCCAAGGTCGCCAAGTTTGTTCAAATAACAACAATATTACCTAAGTCTCAGTTTATCACACCACTACCATGTCAAGTTTAAAAATTACTCTGCTTAGCCAGGCCAGTCTGCCCTCAGTCGATACATATCTCCTGTCATTCCTGTTTGTAGTCACCCCCCTTTTTTTCTGACACGTTATACAAATTTAGCAAGATCACTTTGAGCTTTTGATTCAAGCAGAATATACCTTTAAAGTCATAATTAAATCAATAGTCTTATTACTAATAGTAAAAGGTATTTGAATGCCCATAAAGTCAAAAGATAAACTACTCTTTCTTATGTTAATCAAATAAACATTCTTTGTTTTTAAACATATAACATTAACTTAGAGGAGTATCCACTGCTCTATTCAAAATGAACTAGCATTTGCAAAAAAAAAAAATGGAAGATTTCAGTCCTCTGAGACAGTCTCAACCAACTTTCCTCCTCGCCCACCCTCACCATCTCAGCGAGGTTCTGTTTCCCTCATTCAATCCGCACTCAGCGCAGCTAAGAGAGTACCTCCCAAGTCTGATTCCAAACATAATCACGAGCATGTGACACCAACACAGCAACAACAGAACTTAAGCTGTGGAAATCACGATAGTTTCAGGAGCGAACACCGAATAGATTTCACTGACCTGAGGAAATATCTATCTGGCTCATCTTGGTCTGCGTGATGTTGATGTGAACGCTGACTTTGCTGTCAGTGAGGTCAATCTCCACGTTGCCCAAATTATCCGCAAAATGACTGAAAAGCAGGAGACCATTGGGGTTCCAAGTCCTGAACTGGAAACTAACCGAAAACAGGTCTTGATGAAGCCGTCCAGGCACCTCCAGGTAACTGGTAGCATTGAAAAAGACAGGTACCGTGTAGGGCTCCACGCATGCGAAACTCAAATTTCCCTGGAAAACAGAAGGGCATGCTTTAAGGAAAGTGTAGAATAAAATAAGCATCCATGGAAGACAGTAGACAAAGCGACAGTTTTACAAATTTCAAAGCAGAACTTGAGCCTGTGTGAAATTCTCACGTGCAGCAGTGTGACACGGATGCAGCAGTTGGATACCTCGGCATGTCCTTCCTGCTATGGCTAACAGGGTACGGCAGTTGGCTACCAAGTTGAGGGATTCGTACAAGCACCATCCAGCATGGAATTGAGAGACTGACAGCCGGATGTGATGGGCTGACTATGGAATGGATGTGTCCCTGTGTGGTGGGCTTGGGTGTGGACCACTGGACCTTCTGAAGACAGCAAGGAGCTGCTTTTCCCTCCCCCACAACTGATGCTGCATCAGCCAGGGAGGGAATGCCTTTGTCCTCTTCTGGATGGCCTTGGTCAAGTGTTTGTTAACATATAAATCTGGTCTCAGTGGGAACTATGATCATTCAGTTGCTATTTATTAAACTATTATGGGGCAAATGCTCTTGGGTTTTATCTCAATACCTAATATATATGAATTAATATTAACTATTTAGCATCAACATGATTGTGATTATCTCAGATTATTTTGTTATTCAACTCAAAAATCTCATTTAAATTCCCATGAAGGACTTCCCTGGTGGTGCAGTGGTTAAGAATCCGCCTGCCAGTGCAGGAGAGATGGGTTCGAGCCCTGGTCTGGGAAGATCCCACATGCTGTGGAGCAACTAAGCCCGTGCACCACAACTACTGAGCCTGCGCTCTAGAGCCTGTGAGCCACAACTACTGAGCCTGTGTGCCACAGCTACTAAAGCCCGTGCGCCTACAGCCCGTGCTCCGCAACAAGAGAAGCCACTGCAATGAGAAGCCCACGCACTGCAATGCAGAGTAGCCCCCGCTCGCCGCAACTAGAGAAAAGCCTGTGTGCAGCAACGAAGACCCAACGCAGCCAAAAATAAAATAAATTTATAAAATAAATAAATTCCCATGAAGTGTGCATATATAACACATTAATGTTTGTGGAAACAGTGACATGAATGTACAAAAGGAAAAGAAAACTTGCAGTAATTAAAACTTCCTCCTTCCCCTTCACACCCCCTCTATTTGGTACAAGGAAATTTGATTTATTATTCAAATACATTGAGTTTTATATTCTAGTATCTAAGTACCTTCCTTTTAAAGATATGAAAATCTACATATTCTTCCATCTTTTTTTTTTTTTTTTCGGTACGCGGGCCTCTCACTGCTGTGGCCCCTCCTGTCGTGGAGCACAGGCTCCGGACACGCAGGCTCAGCGGCCATGGCTCACGGGCCCAGCCGCTTCGCGGCATGTGGGATCTTCTCGGACCGGGGCATGAACCCGCGTCCCCTGCATCGGCAGACGGATTCTCAACCACTGCGCCACCAGGGAAGCCCTTTCCATCTTTTTTTGAACCCACCATATCTTGAGGAATATGATTTGGAGACGTTTTCACTTCATTTTTTGTTTGTTTGTTTAACAACACCGCATATTTGTCCCTAGATGCATAGCTCTTCCACTTTAGTACATTAAGCTAGGCTGTCTCTCTGAATTAATATTCAAATTAAATTTGTGCTGTGACTTCACAGATGATTATTTTTAAATGCTTACTTTTCCCGATGAAAAGAACTGGTTGTGCATAATAACGGAGATGTCATAAATGACTGCATGCCTGTGCTGTGGGGATTGTCTCCCCGCAAAGTTAAAGGTATTTTCTGAGTAATGGTGCTGACTCTGGATCCACCGTATACTGAGGAAATGGGTGTGTATATGGAGAGGGGTGCAGGATGAGTGCTGAGTCAATTCCACTGAACTATCAGCACCTGACATCTTTGAAAGCAAATTTCCTACGTAAATATTTGCCTTTGTAGAGCTGCTTGCAAATGTCCGGCTTGCCTCTATACTGCCTAAACTTTTAATACATAGGTATATTTTTGTTTCAAAGCCTTTTTTATGTTTGCTCATTCTATTTTAACAAACATAATTATAGATAATTCATGCTTTTCTCAATGTCTTTGTTATTCAAGTTAAAATAGCATTTATAAGCACAATATATATTTTGTGGTTAAAGCTGGTTTGGGAATGAGTCCCCCGGAGTGCAATTCTCTGTAGTGTGGGTACCTAATTAATACATATGAGGACCAACTGAGAGGTGTGGGCAGAAATAACACTTTACTTCTTAAAGGTATAAATAATGGAAAAGGTATTATGATGATTTGGACTCTGTACCCTTCTATCTTCAGTAACAATTTCTGAGGAAACAAAAGGACTCTGATGCCATTTTATCCAAAACTTAAAATAGCCTATGTATAAATACTGCTCTAGCTAAGAAATAACACAGCATGGAAAGAGACCATGACCTCAGGGGTCGGATACTGTGAATCCACAATCTATGTTTATGGGAAAGTTATTTTTCCAGTTTAAATCTCAGTTTTCATCTACAAAATGTTTATGACAATATCTCCCTTGTAGTATTGTTCTTAGATTACCATAAATGTAACAGGTCTTGTACAGTGCCTTTTGCCTGTACATGGAGCTATTATTATTTTTCTCTACAGTCAATATATCTTATGAGAAAATTTCACCAAAGTTCAATTTTCAACTATTAGTATAAATTCATCATTATTTTTAAGAAAGATAATTAGTAAAGAAAAATTTTGCATTAAATTATTATTTTATAGTTTCTTATATCCAACCTGAACTCTTGGTTATTCATTCAGCATTTCCATTTGTCCAGTAATTTTATGAAAACCCTAGACTCAAGTTTGGGTTAACAAGACCAGAGTCTTTTAGAGCATAGCACAAATACTCATTATATTATCCACTCCTGCTGGCTCCCAAATATATGGACCTCTGGATTCCCAGGCTCTTCTCAATTACATTTTGGGATTAAAGAAACTCCTGCTCTTGCAGAGCCATAAGGAACTCACATACCAGATTTTTAAGTTGATATCTTGTAGTGATCCTATATGGTGTCGTAGGAACGCAAGTGTGCTAGCATGTCCTTTGATTTCTACTCTCCTTCTTGAAATAGTTCAACCTGGAAACACTCACACCAGAGTCAGAGAAGACCACTGTGAACTTCTGGGTCACAGATTTCACTATCCAATCTAATCCATCTTTATTTAATTGCATAATATTTGGTATGTTTAGCTTGGACAAGAAGTTTATTTCTTTACATATTTGAGTGAATTAACTTTGGAAACATGGAAGTAAATATAATAAAGTTCCTGGTTTTAAAACTTTTAAAATATTGAATTGCATCATAATCAAGAAATGCAGAGCTATATACGATGTGACATTTGGAAACATGAGGCTGCCGATACAAGGGCTGCTGAAAGGCTGCGATGAGGTATGCCTGTTCCTCTGCCATGGGGAATCCAGAAACACTGGGGCTGAAATTCTGGGCCCCATCTGAATCAAACTTATTGTCTATTTCTGGTTCATTTAACTCAAACACTGGTATCTGTTCTCAGAGTAAATTCAATATCTCCACATCTTCAGGTAACTCTAAAGTTAGTTTTCTATGGTTGAACTCACCACAAGCCTGATGATAAATGCTGTGATGCTGTTGTTTATTAACAGTCCAGACACAATAAAATTTCTTTGATTTTTCTATGAACCAATATTTTGGGGGTGAGAAACCTTACCACATTTGAGGGTTCTAGTTTCTTCCTTCTGGCGAGATCAGTTATGTTGATGCCATTGTAGTTAATGTTTTCCATGCAGCCTTTGAAATTCTTTCTACTGCTGGAACTTGGCTTACCGGAGAAAGGTATGCCTCCAAAGGTTATCTTTGAAAAAAAAAAGACGAAATGTCAACATTCATACTGTATTCAACTTAAAAAAAAAAAAAATTTACAATAAATTAGACAAAACTACTATTAGATCCAAGGTCAGTTATCTTTACCTCGACCAATATATACAGACATTTTTTTCTGCCTCCAAAGTCTGTTGCACATTAAATTATGTTGTTATTGAAGTATATGCTAATTGTCATTAATTCTGAAAATTAGACTGTAACTTGAACAAGAAAATAGCAACAACCCCTAGCATTTTAATACACAGAAGACAGTTTATCAATTTTCCTGGGACTGTTTTAAAAGATTGTACACAGCAAATAGCTTTTATTAAGTAATATTAAGAATACATTTTTATGCTTATCATTCAAAGACATACTATCAATAAATGCTTCTAGCCATTATGAAATAACCAGCATTAAAATATTAAGTTTATAAAACTTCAGCCAAAAGCAAAGAAAATTGTATTCAGCCTATTTAGACATTATAGTCTAATGACCATTAGAGTAAAAAATTCATTGGTCTTATTTGAATGCAGAAAATAGTTCCAAAAGTCTAATTGCAACATTGATTAGGAACATCTTCAGATTTGGGGGCTATGATTTGAGAAGTACAGGTTTAAAGATATTATAGGTCTCCTAGGTCCTAAGGAATAAGGTCAATGTTCCTTCCTGTGATTCTTAAGCAATCATTGCCTATAAAAAGGGAGTATATATTTTTCTACATATTTTTGATCCAATTATAGTACTAAATATCAATTTCATATAATAGAAAATTATACTTAATTATGTATTGCCAATGACATTTACTGCTAACAAAGAATTAGTAGTGAATGAATCTATTAATCATAGCTGTAATATCAAGATATATAAACCAGATATATTTCTCTTAATTATTATTAAATTACCAATTTTTCTTACAAAGTTTTGAAAATGAAAGACATATTTCAATGTCAAGACTTCATATTTTATATATAAAGCAGAGATCTTTGGGTTTTAGAAGACACAAATTATGCTTCTGTTATTTATGTTTCGGCATTTTATTTTTACTTTTTAATTTTAAAAAAATTTAAATTTTTAAAATTATTTTTTAACCATTTTAAAATTTTTAATGTACAATGTTATTAGTTTCAGGTGTATAGCAAAGTGATTTAGTTATACACATATATATATTCTTTCTCAGATTCTTTTTCATTATTGGTTATTACAAGATATAGAATATAGTTCCCTGTGCTCTACAGTAGGTCCTTGTTGTTTATCTATTTTATATATAGTAGTGTGTATATGCATTTTAAACGCTTAACTGGTTTTAGGGACAAAGCACAAATTAATGATGGTTTATGAGACAGTATAAAAAACCAAAAAACCTCACTTAAAATAAAATTAAATGTATTAATACCGGTTAGCTGTATATATATCATTTACCTTAGATTTTAAACATGGGAAGAAAAGAGAAAAACTCAGAATACATAAAAAATAATAAGGAAACTACAAAATGAATAATAGAGTACTCTAAAATAGATTAGGAAAATATTTTCAAGTGGCATTGAACTGAACTTATCAGGTGCTATATATACATGTAATTAATAACAAAGGCAGGAATTAATGATACTTTAATGGAGTGTTGTATTTCCCACCTAAAATTCATTTTATCAATTTTGTCAATTTCTGCTCCAGTAATAAAATCTTCCAGCCTTAATGACACGCAGCATCACATTTTGAATAATATTACTAAATGCTATTTAAAAGTATTGTTTTATTCCTTCTCTGGGTGCGTAGTTTCTTTACGGGGGGGACTCTCATTTTCCTTCCAGATGATGATTCACACACTCCTTACGGTTTTTCTGTTTTCAACAACCTTTGGCTCATGTCCTACCTTATAGAAGGTACCCTGGTGAAGCGTCACAGGCTCACTTTACCAGATTCCTTACAATTAAGAGACATGGGTTCAAATCCCAATTCCTAATGTAACTCATCATTTGCTATTAGGTGCTCACTACTTGTTTCTTGTTATGTATTCTCATCAATAAAAGGAAACACGTTGTGATATTGTAATCATTCTCATGGTAAAAAGAAAACTGTTGCAGTTGTTAGATTAATAATCTGATATTGCTATGACTCACACAATTGCCTTATGGATGGCGCTGCCATTCAATGACAATGTTGACTCTAAAAAAGAATTGCACTGACCTTTTTTTTGTTAGCTATCAAGAGTTTCCAAAGGGTGGCAGAGACTGCTAGATACCTCTGAGTGTCCTTTCTCTCACCTTCTTTAAGAAAAAACCATTGCTTTTCAGCCAGGCACAGGCTCCCCAGACAATACATGGCATTTACCGACCTCTTTGAACAGGTTTTGGTCTCATGAGATTTAAGTGGAAGGGTTGTGTGTGACTCCAAGAACTATAATTAAAGGGATGGGGGGGCACAGTCTTCTTCACTCCCTTCCTTTGCACTGTCTGGAATACAAAATGGAACGTGAGTGACGATCTTGGAGTGATTTGAAGAGGGGATGGAGTAGCAGCAGGATAAAAGTAGACTGTGGTCTTGATGACCATGATGCTGCCATTTGAGCCCAGGGCTACCTGCCTGTAGGCTCCTTTTATGTGAAAGGAATAAACATGTATCTGTTATGTTCAGTCTTATTCATTATAACTGATATATGTGGTGATTTCTATTACTTCCTGTTGTCTCCTCACATAACCCTATGAGCAATGTGCTGTTATATTCACTTTATAGAAAGGGAATGTGATTTCACCACTGTCACACAACCAGTTAGGGGCAAAAAGGGATTCAAACCCAGGACTATGGCTCCAATTTGAGCTCATGCCGTTGATTCTCTACAAAATCTCAACCGGTTTCTAAAATCCTAGCCCAGTTCTGCAGTGGGCAAGGGGGGGGCACTCTTCTACTTTCCAAGCAGAGCTGTATGACAAAGGCAAGGGCATAACATCCAAAGTGGGTGTATCTTGGCATTTGGATAAAGAAGGGAGAGAAGCCAGGACAAACACCAGTCTGCTGCCCTGCCCTGCGTTGTCACTGGCTGGAGGAGGAAGAATGAAGTGAACTGCCTCTGTACACCCTTGCACGCTTCTCAGGTCACCATGTAGCTGCAGCTTGACTGCAATGGTGACTTGCTCACTTTTAACAGGCTACAGAGAGGTCAGTGAAGTGAACGGTTAAGGCTTCTCCCCCACAGAAATGCCCAAATTGAGTTATGTCAAAGGAACAAACTTGTCTTCTATTGCTTCTTTTATGATGTATCAATATATCCCCGGGAATGAGGCTAGGTATTATTTAATTAACCACTGGCAGCAGTGTGATGCATCCTGCCAATACTGGCTCATGAGAACTGATTGTTAGAGTCATTGTTAAAAATTAAATTATATAAGCTTTAAATTCAATACATTAAACAAAAAATTAATAACTACTCAGAACTCATGTCTACATTTTCCTATCGTGTATGCTCTTGAGGTTATTTATGTTTATTTTGTCTACAGGATGGAAATATTGAATAGTGGTGTAGTATAATAAATATTTTTGGTCTTTGTTCCCAGTTCCTGGCACAGAGCTCCTAAAATCCTTGCAATTTCCTGAGTAACAGGTGTGTCTTTTGTTAGTCATAATGAGCCCTTTCGTGCAAGGAGATGTGTGCAAAAACACTGAGAGACCGATTCTACTATAGTCCCTAATTTTCTTTAAACAAATAAGCCAAGAGAATCCCTTTATCTTCAGGTAAACATGTTGAGATATAAAGGTAGGCCCAACCATTTTCATTGCAGCTTTTGCCAATAACTGCAGGATCTGAGGAAAGTAATCAGGTAGTAGCTCTACAAAGAGAAATATGTTGAGTCTCTCCTGATTCTTTCTAGTAAATTAAAATTTTTTTCCTGTGTCTCTCTAACAAATATGTCTCAGGCATTTTAGTCTACAGGTGAGGTTCTCAAACATGGTATTCTATCTAGAGGGGCTTCGAAGTGTCGATGAAACTGCTGACCCCATAGAAAGCATTGTGTGTGCATGAATATTCATAGATTTCATCAAAAACTCAAAGGGTCTATAACCCCAAATTTTTAATTCTGTTTTTGAAAATTGGAATTGTGTTTGCCCATTACTAATGTTCCAGGATTTCTCACCTCTTCTATGATACTTCAAAGTTTATTAATGGAGAATGAATAATTCATCTTTAAATTCTCTCCTACAGTAGGAGATAAGCCACATAAGTCAAGATTCATATTAATTTACAGAAGATAGAAATTTTAGGGATTTTCACATTCTTTCCCTTTCAACCATCATTTTTACTTTAAAGAGATATTTGGAGGAGTAATTATTTCCTGATAACCTTAGATTTATTTTAATGTTAATAAAGTCTCTGTATCAAAGTTTATATGGCATATTCTATTCTAAATTTCTATTTAGAAACATATATAATGTATTTATATTACAGAAAATTTAGAAACTGTTTAAACATATAAAGAAAATAACATAGTTGTAAATCCTGACTTTTTCACTTACTATGTTATGGTAAAGCACATTCTATGTTCTGAAAGATTTATGTACGGATATGAGTAACATACATATATGTATATGTATATATCTGCAATTTCAAAACTGGGGGCCAAGGCACATGGAGGTGGCACAGCAAACTCATAGGGGTGCCCCAGTGATGAACATCTTCTTACAGAACTTTTATCCCTATTTATGATTAACATTTTTGATGGACATTTTAAGGTTGAACTGTTCTCCAAATAATTAAAAAACCTGATACGCCTACCAGTATATTATGAGAATATATATTTTTTATGGCAACAATATGATCATTGATTATTTTTTAATCTTTGATCATTTGGAAGGTAAAGAAATATTTTTATTTATGGACAATCTCTTTAAAATATTCTGTATTTTTATTTCTTTTATGACAACGATATCTGAGAAAACAGAACTTGTCAATGACTTAACATATACCAGAACTCAGGATTTCTTATTCAATATTTTGTAATAAATATTAGACAATCCTATGTACATAATATACTGTACATCATCAAGAACAGGTGATTTATAATTAACTACCAAAGAAAAGATTACAACTTAAATTTATTGTGGTTTCGTTAAATGGCCATGATAACATGATAAATGGTCCTTCTCTTTAAATACATCAGTATGTTATTTTGGTACCAAGTTTTTAAACATGTTTTAAGAACTCATTATGAATAATTTAGAAATAAATAAAACGACATATTAACAAATTAGGTTGTCAAGTTGTAAGTTAAGTTTTCTTTGGAGGATAAAATGAAAATGGTATAGGAAGGTATATGATTAACAATAATACAACAAGACAGTAGGAAACTGAGGCAGCCACTTGATGCGTTACAACTTACACATCCTCAAATTTACCTCATAGTCCAAATCCAGGTAGTCGAACTCCCCATTGGTGCGGAAGTGCTGTGTGCTTCTGTCCAGGGTGAGGTTGATGCTCCGGCCCTGGCGCTCAATGACCACAGAGTGCCAGTGGTGATCATCCAGCAGACTTCCTGTCCTCACGGACGTGTGGCCATATATGGGGCCAAGCTGGTTGCTTCCTGAGTGGAAAAGAAACAAGGCAAAGCCATCACAACTCTATGTCGAAGTAGACCTTTCATCTACAACACCAAGGGCTGACGTTTCTCTAAAGCTCTGTCTATTGAAGTTAACATGGGAAAACCAACATGTAACTACACTTAAAAACAGTTGTATGTTCAAACAACATAAAAGCTATTAAAGACGGAAAAAAGTCTGCTCCCTTAAAAAGCATGAGCTTTTTTTTTTTTTTTTTTTCAATTACTGTGCCATGAATTCTGCTAAATTTGGTAGATTCTTTATAAAGTCAGTGCCCCATGGGCTCTGGGGCCAGAGCGCCTGGATTCTGATGCTGGTTCCACCATTGGCTTGTTCCATGATCCTGGCCAAGGTGACAGTTCTCTGGGCCTCTCTTTCCTCACATGTAAAAAGGGAAGAATAATAGTACCTGCTTTACAAGGTTGCTGTAAGGATTAAATTAATTAGTACAAGCAAAGAACTTACACACTTCCTGACATATAGTGAACATTCATTAAATGTTCCCTGTTAATTTTTTTATTATTATTGTTGTTGTTATTATTTTTGGTCAAGAAAACACGGCATGACAATTTTCAGTTTTTTTTTTTTTGATTCCAAAAGCCATAATCAGTATAATATTTAACGTCATGGAAAGTTTACCCAAGTTATACGTTAAAATAAAAAACTGCAAAATTATATATGCAGCATCAATCCAGTTTTGAAATAAGATCTCCATAGCAACAAGACTATAAATAAGAGTGGACGGTTGTGAGAATCTGAAATGTTTACTAAAGTCATCTCTGGATGCTGTTTACATATTTTTTACCATTTTTTATTTTGTCTAATCAAGCATTGCTTTTGATGGTCAGGCAAAGCTAAATGCTATAAAAATACAATACTGCTTCAGAATAAAGAGCATAATAGAAATCAGAGAAACACACAATTGACTGAAGAATTAAATTATTTTCATTTTTTCACATTTAGGATGCTAATATGCCTATACCTGACATTTTCTATGGATTTCCTAGATGAAATTTCTTTCCTTTTGGTGATGAAATCAAATGTTGCCCTGTGATTGTGATTATGATTGTGTATGTACATTGGTGGTGGGACAGGGAGAAAGAAAAGAAAGAATAAATTTAAGTGAAAGACTACATTCAGTTTCATTACTTTAAATATTTAGACTAGAAGGCTAAGCAGCAACTCACGTGCCTGATATTTAGGTAACAGCATTAAAGAGTGACAGCGGATATTTGAGTGGATGTGTTTCCATCGCTGTCATAAATTCTAGTCAATAAAACTCTACACAAACTGCTTTCCAATAATGACATGGTAATGGTCTTTTTAGTGAGGCCATATGATCAGTTCTTGTTTCAGAACAGTAATGTCACACTCTTACAAGCCCCAGCGGCTTTTAAAGGCTATTCTGTACATTTCACTTTTTTTAAAAAAACAGGAGAAAGGTTTGAAAAAATAAACGTCTTTGGATATGATCCAATTGCTCTGAGTGTGTGTGTGTGTGTGTGCATGTGCGTGTGTGTGTGTTAGCGTGCGTGTTTTTAAAAAGCACTTATTTTTGGTTTTCTGGTTTCTCTTCCCCCATCCCTCTTTCTTAGCTTCTACTGAACCTTTTTTTCAAAAACTATCTAGGGATATGTTTCTCCCAGGTAATGCATGAATACATGTTTAATATTACAAATAGAGAATATTATAAAGAATTAATATGTAAAACATTAATCACTCATTTCCATCACTAAAGATAGCATGGTCTATTTCCTTCCAGACATTTTTCATTTACATACATTTAATTATATATACATATAATTATATAATACATATAATTCATACACATAATATAAAATATTGGTATATTTTCCTATGGTTCTCATTTAGTGCTGTACCGTATTCCCCAAATTATTCACAGACATTTTAAACACATACCCACCTATTTCTATACGTTAAGCTTTATTTCTTTCAATTTTTGTTATTGTGACAAATATTGCAAAGTACATCCTTAGACTTAAATCCTAAAGTTATTTCTTATTATTTCTTTATATAAAGAATTTAAAATATCTGAAGATACATTATCAAGTTGTTTTCTTGAAATATTTTCAGGAACAGTACAAAGAATCCTTTTTGTCACATAACTCACCAACACAGATACTATCATTTTTTAAATTTATTTACTTGAAAAAATTGGAATCTTGTTATTTTATTGTACATTTCTTTTATAGATAGTTTGAGCATTTGGTGTTTATAGATTATTTATAATGTTTCTTCTAAAAGTTTTCCTTATATTTTTTGGCAACATTTTCCTCCTAAAGTCTTGATATTATTACAGAGTGGAATGAATTTTTATTCATGAATGACATTAAAATTCTATATTTGACATTTGCATTTTCCCAGGTTTTGGCAGGCATTTTCATTTTATGATTTTTAATATAAAAATTAAAATATTTCTGTGTAATTATATAATCAGCATTTTTGGATAATTTTCTTTTTTGTTATAGAAATTATTATTTCTATCAGAGATTTTGAATGTGAAAAGTTTTATAATAAAAGATAAATCTTTGTAGACACTATAGCAAGTATTATCAACCAAAAAAACTAACTGAAGTTTTAATTTTTAGTATAATTTTGATTTTCAAAGTAATAAAAGTTAATATAAGGGACACAAGCCATATTTAAGAATGTTGGAACAACCATATTGATAAGGAAAGTAAGTAGGCAGGATCTCTTTTTGTGTTCTAATTTTTAGTTTTATAGCTTTCCATTGGGATGCATTTAACATGTGAATTTTAAAAGATTATAAAAGAATTCTATAAAGATTATAAAGTCTTTTATATCTTTATAGACTATAAAATCTTTATAGAATTCTAAAGTCACTGCAGCATAAAAAATACAGAATATATGATGCCCTTCAAACAACTCTTGCATAAATCCCGAAATTTTTAGGCAAGCAAGAGAAGGATAAATGTACTGTTGATTTGCATGAATTGTAACTTTGAATGTCAGTATCTGTGTTGTGGATCTTCCCTTTAGCTTTAAGTAAACCTGAGCTACATTATCAACAACCAAACATGTATTAGGATTGTCCACTTAAAAACAACAACAAAAGCCCAAAACAAAACAATAACTCCTTTGAGTTTCATCTCATTCTCCAGTAAACAAATCATTTCTGATTCCTTCATTTCTAGTTGATAATATTTAAAATATTCATTCCCACACCTTTCATCTTTTCTTAACTGATGACAATAAAACTACTGTCCTTTCTATTCCACTGAGAATAAATCAACAGTAACCACAATGTTGCCGAACAGTGACCTCAGTTTTCTGTCTTCTTAAGTGACATTTTAGGCGAATTTGACACAGTAGACCATAGTAGACCGCCTCTTGTCCTTCCCTGGTCTCTGTGATGCCACATACTAGTATTTCCTCCCACTGTCCACTTCTCCTCAGTCTCCATGTAGTATCTTCTCCTGTTAATCTCATACATGCAACTCCCTAGTTGAAATCTCAACTTTGATGCCTAATAGGCAACTAAAATGCACCATATCCAAACAGATCTCTAGACTTCCTCTGTTGGAAAAAACTAATACTTCTCTATTAGAAGAAACTCTGTGGAGAAAATAAAGCTTTCTGTATTTCTGAAAATGGTGCTAATGTCCATTTGGAACTCAAGCCATACCCTAGGAATTATCCCTTATACATTATCTTTCTTTCTTACTCCATATCCAAATCATTACAAATGATACTGAATTTACCACCAGAATCATCTCCCAAGTGGATCAATTTCTCTACATCTCCACTGATAGCCACCTTCTGCAATCAGTGCTCTCACTGTACCAAGCAGTGTTGTCTCTCACTGTCTCTCACTGTACCAGACTCTCATGTTGATGCAAGTATTTTCTCTTACAGAAGTCTCAGTACTTAAAAAAAATAAGATCATGATGCTAGAGTTTAAAGCCTACTAATAGCTTCCCATTCTTAAAATAATATCTAAACCTTTTACCATGCCCTAAAGGACACTACAGTATTTCAACAATCCTCAATGTTTGGATTTCATCTTTTATCCTATTTACTCATTACAAATACCCACACCAGCCTTTTCCTGTTCCTTGAGCATGTCAGGTCTTAGTCTTTTGTGATTCCCTCCTCTCAATTAACCTTCTCTCAGATATTTTTAGGGCTTGTTTTTGTCATCACTGAAATCTCAGCATGAATATCTTCTCAGGGAGGACCTTCTTCACTACATATTCTAATGTTGACCCATCTTGCCTATGCAATATCCTTTATATATTAACCTATTTAATTGATTTCACACTCCTCATCATTATTTGAAGTCATTTCTTTGGATTTAGTTGTTTTATAAAAATAGTAATAGATAATATAGTGTCTGATGCCCCCACTGTGTCATAAACTTCATGAACTCAAAGAACTCCATTTTCTTCACCCCTGTATCCTAGATGCTCGTATAGTACCTGCAGAGTACAGGTGTTTAATACATATTTTTGAATGAATAAGTATATCAATATATATCAACCACTATGAATTAAAACTGGATTGACAATATAATGTGAACTCCTTTTGCAATTTACATTTTAAGGATTAAAGACCATTAGCATTTAACTAACGGGAAGACTAATAAATGAAAAGAATGGTGCCAAAAGTCAGGACATACCTAGGTTTAAACTGAAGACCAGCTTGGCTTTTTTCAGTTCCAAAGTAATATAATCCCCTTGCTGTCCTTCCCCGTGCAAGATTACCCCTTCACTTTCGGAGGTTTTAAATTTCAAAGCAATGACATCTTTCAGTGTTTTCATCTTCTTGTTTCTGAATCTATATGGTAACACAACATGACCATCAAAGTTGATAACATCAGCCCCTAAAAGAAGAAATAAATAATATGTTAGTTTAATTATTGTATGTTGTCATCCAGTGTGAAGTATATCTTCTTTCAGTGAGTGTCTACACAGAATAAATGAGAAAAAAGTGTTTTTTTCCTGAAAACTCTTTAGCCCTGGGTTCTTGTTCTATTTCTTATTTTGGTTGATTGTGTGTCCTGAAGTGGATTTTATGGGAAGTACTTATAAAGAATGATCACAGAAACCTTTATCAATGTAACTTGTAATACTAATAACATAAATTCCATCAATGACTTTACACGTGTCAAATTTTTAACTTAGAAGTTTGGAGTTTACTTGAAAAAAGTAAAATTTTTAATCCCTGAGATATTATGAGATTTTATTATTTTCCTTCTTAAATGAGGCTGAGTGTTTATGATTTCAAATATATATCAATATTTTGCCCACAAATTTTATTTTCCATGACATAACAATGAAGGATCTTGGAATGCAGGGTTTAGGGTATACTCATTTTTCCAATGGTTTTTATATTCTACTACAGTTTCACTTAACTTTATGGTAGTGCCTAGATATAGTGAAGTGAACTTCAAGAAGCTTTTACCATTTGCTTCTAGGGCTCGTGTCTGTCTCAAATTCCTTGTTAGCCCCTTGCCTTTGGAATGGAGAATTGGGTTGCCCATGTTTTCGACTACACTAAACAAAGACATCCTCACCCATATATAATTAGAAGAACAAGTATCTAGCCTATACTGGGATAAGAGTAGTTCTAATTTTATTTTAGGGAATTTCATTGAAAACATGAAATATAAACTTTTTTAGAAATGTGAACAATTTTTTCACGACGCTCAGAAACAAGGGATGGTGGGCAATAGTTTAATAATTGCTACTTATTCACACCAGAAATAGAAAATGAGATTATTTTATTTATTACACACTGTTGGTTAGTGGGTTGCCAACCCACGGAATGGGTCAACGATGAACTGTAATCATTCAGATCAAATTTTAAGTACAAATAGAAGCTTAGTTACCATAATTAGATCTTTATCATTGAAACTACTTTTAGCTCTTAATATTAAATTGTAGAGAATCTAGACAAATTGGACAGTTCTAATTATCTTAGAATTATAAGCCAGGATGAAGCTGCCTCTCAGTTTGGGGTAAAGTCTTGCCAAAGAATCCACAGGGAGACACTGGAGAAAAATAATAGCAAGTTTAAAGCCTGTCAGAGAAATATCTTCTCATTACATGTCCTAGTTCTCTGGCACTGGTTTACTTCAATCAGCATGGGGAATACTTTGGATCCCGGTAACAGTAACGATAGCACGCTACATCATGGCAGCCTAGGCGGAGGAGCAGAGCTACCGTAGGTATATTCACCCTTCTGTGCAGTACCGGCAGCATATTCACTCTTTCTGTGCAGTGCTTGCCAGTATAAGTTTTGCTTTTAACTAATTCTATAAAGTGAATTACTATGAATACAGTTATTTCAAATATTGCTTAGAATATCTCTAACTTTTCCCTTCAAATCATCAATAGATTTTGACTATTTAAAAATATCCTACCGCCGCAAACATTTATGTTTTTAAATAATAGTTCAGAGAATTGTTACATTCTAAAAAGTTCACAAAGAAAAATATAACTTGGAATTTTGTTTTAATTCTTAGAGTCAATAATTTACTATAAGACTTTGTATAATCATAAAAATTTTTTTAATCAACAGAATTCTGTTCTGAGAGTGTGAATCACAGAGGTTTATTTACTATGGAGGAAAAAAAGCAGCCATTAAATTTTGGCTTCTGCTAACACTGCCAAGCCCATTCGATTTTAGCTTAATCATCTATACTGTCACAACTGAATTCCAATTGCAATATCTTTATCATTTGTGATGAGAGATAAAACAGAGGAAACGTGGAATCTGATTATTGGATCCCAGATTGAATTTATAATCCAGCAGCTGGTTGAAATGACTTTTTGTCTTGAAAAGTGTATAAACAAAAAGTCAGAAGGAGGGAGTAAATTCTGAATTCCAGAAAGTAATTTTGCAGTCAATATCATATCAACAACAGTCATTTTATATACCTTCAATATACATTAATTGACAAAAAATATTCCCCATTCATCTCTTAGGAAGTAAATGTTCCTGGAGCTTAGACAGAGGAAAGAATTCACCCCTCTCCCGTTTCCTCCTAACTCAAAATCAGGTCCAGGTACAGAATAGTGACTTATGCAAATGTTGATGCCTTTCTTCCTTACTTTTAGGGCAATGAAATAAGTGACAAGAAGGATGGTCATCATTTAGACAGTCCTAGGACGTTAAAAAAAAAAAAAACACAAGGAATGTTTTTCATGAGGACCAAACCTCATTTTACAAATTGTAAGTGGTCAGTGGTCGGTTGAGAAACTAATAAAAATGCTCTGCAGGCCAGATCACTCATCACAAAATCCAAACTGTTCTTCTAGGAATGGGTTAAATGCTTGTACAATATTAGCATGTGGATGTGAACTCAGAGTTGGCTTTGAAATTACAAAATTCCTAGAAATAATCTATCATATATAATTTATACATAAGCATGCACCATAAGAGAGTCTGGGATATTGTAAAATCCATCAGAGTTTAGTTCCATTTCCTACAAAATACATTACAATTTCATTTGACATCTAATAGTATGTTGTGCTTATTTTGGGACAAGCCATATTTTTTCCCCTATTACCCTGATTGCTTTTCACTCCCTAGAACAAAGTTTTCTATGCAGTGATTAAATATGTGTGGTTGAACTATTTAAGCAATCTGAACAACAATATGGCTAGTCAAAAAGTGAATGCGAAATCACAGTGCTTCCATGATTTTGTTTCTAACAATAACTCAGAGAGCTGGTAACGTGCCCAATTCATCAAATCGTCACAGCAGAGAAGGCTTTTATTTTAAAACATTTCATTGTTACTTAGTCTTTACTGTCTGAATTTGGAGATACTCAGATGAGATAGTTTGGAAAATTGTTTATCATCTAAGATTTTATTATTTTAAAAAAGTACCTTTGCTAATTTTTACTACAAATGTAATATATGTTTATTGTTAAAAAGAAATGAACAATACAGAAATATAGAATGTAGAATGTGAATCCCCAAGACAAGAGATCACCAGTCTTAATGGGTAACCAGTGTTGATGGTGTGTCATTCTAGATTTTATGCATCTATCTCTCTATCTAATGTATGGAATAATGCAAGAAACTATACATTATTACATATACGTGTGTGTGTGTAAACAGAGAGAGAGAGGAAGGGAAAGAGAAAGGAGAATGTCATTTCATTTAATTGTGGTTCAAAATGTATAATAATAGCTTGAGCTTTGGGCAATCTATTTATAATGTGGGGAAATTGTAGGGTTTAGCAAATTAGTATGTTTTATTGACTTTCGTGCAGCAAGGCACTTACATAAAGTAAGAATGTATATAATTAGAAATGTAATTTATGCTATTTGAAAAAATTAAAAATGTATTTGAATATAGCACCACAACGTAAACAACTTTTGATTTCTTGTTTTCTCATAAATGTTTCATTTTCATATAGAAAATTGAGAATAATAGGAAGATTTAAAGAAGAAAATTAAAAGGACATAATTCTATTTTCATGAAATAACCACTGATAACTTACATTTCTGATTATTTTAATTTGTATATATGTAATGTATGTACATAGATACACAGAAGGATCATACTCTATATAGTTTTGTTACTAAACACTATAGTTTGTTTTTTTTTCAATCTCATATATTGTTTTTCCCAAAACAGGATTTTAATTAGCTAAAAATATACCATCATTTGGATGTCCAGTTTCTTCAATAAGAATCTATTTTGCAGTTTTCTTTTTAATTAACTTTTTATTTTGGAATAATTTTTGATTTAGTGAAAAGTTGCAAAGATAGTACAGTGAGTTCCCACACACCCTCCACTCAGTTTCTTCTAATGTTAACATTTTACATAACTGGTACATTTGTCTAATCTAAGACATAACTTAGGTATAACACTGTTCACTGAAATACAGACTATGTTTGGATTTTACCAGTTTTCACAAATGTTTTTGTTTGTTTGCTTTTCCTATTCCAGGATCCAGTCCAGGATCTCACATTGCATTTCATCATCATGTTTCCTTAGTTTCCTTCAACTCCTTGAATCTGTGATGTTTTCTCAGTCTGTCTTTCATAACTTTGACACTTTAGAAGAGTACCGGTCAGGTATTTTGTAGAATCCTTCTCATCCTGGCTTGGTCTGAAGTTTTCTTATGACTAGACTGGTGGAGTTTGGGGAAAAAACCACTGAGTTGGGGTGTCCTCAGCACTTCCTATCAGGGGAGGCACGATTTCAACATGACTTTCCACTTGTGATAGTGGTCAAGGTGATGTCTGCCGAGTTTCTTCACTGTCAGGTTACTATTTTTCCTTTTCCGTACTTTATTCTGTGGAAGTGAGTCACCAAGTCCAGCCCATGTTTAAGGTAAGGGGAGTTAAATTCTACCTCCTGGAGGGGGAGTATCTACATATACTATTTAGAATTCTTCTGTAAAGATTTCTTCTATTTATTCATTCATTCAATCATTTATTTATATAATTATGGGATTGTGCATGTTTATTTATTCGTTGAGTTTAATTCAATACTTATCTTATTCAAATTTTTCCAGCTTTAGCCATTGGGAGCTCTTTCAGGTTGGTTCCTGTGTCTCTTTGGTAGGTTGTGGCCCCTGCTGCTTCCTCTTCCCCCTCCCTCTTTTCCCCCTCCCTCCCCCTCCCCTCCCCCTCCCCTCCCCGTCCCCTCCCCCTTCCCCTCCTCCACTCCCCTTCCCCTTCCTCCCCTCCCCCTTCCCCCTCCTCCTCTCCCCCTTCCCCTTCCTCTTTTCCCCCTCCTCCCCTCCCCCTTCCCCTCCCTCTTTTCCCCCTCCTCCCATCCCCCTTCCCCTCCTCCCCTCCCCCTTCCCTCTTTTCCCCCTCTTGCCCTCCCCCTTCCCCTCCTCCCCCTTTCCCCCTCCTCCCCTCCCCCTTCCCCCTCCCTCTTTTCCCCTCCTCCCCTCCCCTTCCCCCTCCTCCCCCTCCCCCTCCTCCTCCTCCCCTCCCCTTCCCCCTCCTCCTCTCCCCCTTCCCCCTCCCTCTTTTCCTCTCCTCCCCTCCCCCTTCCCCCTCCTCCCCCTCCCCTCCTCCTCCTCCCCTCCCTTTCCCCCTCCTCCTCTCCCCCTTCCTCCTCCCTCTTTTCCTCTCCTCCCATCCCCCTTCCCCTCCTCCCCTCCCCCTTCCTCTTTTCCCCCTTCTCCTCTCCCCCTTTTCCCCTCCTCCCCTCCCCTCCCCTCCCCCTTCCCCCTACCTCTTTCCCCCTCCCCTCCCCCTTCCCCCTCCTCCCCTCCCCCTTCCCCCTCCTCCTCTCCCCCTTCCCCCTCCTCCTCTCCCCCTTCCCCCTCCCTCTTTTCCCCCTTCTCCCCTCCCCCTTTTCCCCTCCACTCCCTCCCCTTCCCCTCCTCCCCCTCCCCTTCCCCCTCCTCCCATCCTCCTTCCCCCTCTTCCCCTCCCCCTTCCCCCTTCTCAAGCCTCCCTCTCCTCTTCCTAGTCCTCCTCATCCTCCTTTTTCCTCTTTCTCTTCTCTCTTTCTGTCACTATATGATGCCCTAAGCTTATCTTGCACTTTTCCTGCCCCAGACCTAGAATCAGCCATTTTCCCAAGGAACCCCCATTTCTTTTATTGTACAATGGCCCTGAGAAGCTTGCAGGCTTTTTATTTTTTCACTTTGCACACAATAAATTTTCTACAAATATAGTTATCATCTATATGATCTATTCTTCCACAAAATAAGTAAATTATTCAGAAAAAAAGGACAAAAACTTATAAAATGTTTCTTAGTTATCTATTTCACAAGGATTTGCAAGGATTTTGAAGCTCTTTTCATGTTAATCAAATGTTTTTGCATAAACAGTGACTTTTAAAAGCAATAATGATAATTGCTAATATGTGTTTAAGTGATTACTGATTACTCCTTAAATAAATTTGATTATTAATATTTAAGTGGTAATGCATAAGCCCTAATATTTTTAACTAATTTTGTTTTATTTTCATGAAATTAATATGTACTCACTGTAAAAAATTTGTCATGTTAAGAAAGCAAAAACATAATCAATTTAAATTAGTTACAATCACGCCACATAGATATCAAAATACTTCCTGTACGTCTGTCTAAGGAATTTGTGGTTTTCTACAAATACCAACATTTTCTACAAATCCAAACATTTCTACTGATATAATGAGCATTCTTGTAGTGAGATTCTTGAGCACTGGAACAATTATTTTCTGACTTTAAATTTCTAAAGTGTTTAGTTAAAGCATCTGAATTGCTTAAAGATATCAGTAGAGATGTATGTTAACGAGGTAGCATGAAATCTAACATTATGTAATTTATATAAATACCCAAGTCACTTTCAAGAGTGAAATATATCTCTGAAACTAAAGTTGAAAAATACTACAAGGTGCCATTTGCTTAGTTTTGCAAATTTTTACATAGATGCACATCTATGTATTTTCTCTTTTTTTTTTAATGTCAGATGTCAATATTCTAGATATGTCTATCTAGACCTTTCTTTACAAAATAGCACGTCTGCCATCTCCATCTCTAGCTACTTACTCACTGGTCTTCTTCTTCATAGCATTTATCTCTACCTACTACCTGATATATGGACGGGCTCATGAATTTACAGCATGCCTCCACCTCCAAGAATGTATATGCATCAGAGACTTTATTTTGCTCCACCCGGAAGCTCAGTACCACAACAGTGGGTAAGTCAATATTCGTTAAGTATTTGTTGAATGATTGCATGTTGTCATGCACACTCAAAGCACTGGATTAAAGTAGAATAAACTTCTTTAAACTTTTCCTTTAAAAATCTGAATCACTAGATTGGAAGAAATTTCAAGAATCACTCTGATCCACCCTTGGTGCCACAACTACTAATATAACCAGAGTTTCAATTGTTAGAGAAAAAGAATGGTAATTTCGTGTTACTTTTTTTGTGGTGGGGGGAAAAATTCATGCTATTATTATTAATTGTCTTGGTGTTATTTAATTGACAGACATTAACTCTAGTGGAACCGAGTCCATTTCATCTCCTCTGCAGACTGTTTCTGATTAATCACTTTCTTCTAACCCACTGCCCTTTCCTTTCAATATATCTGTGGTTTAAATGTAAATAGGCAGTTTAAATAGATTCTAAAATGTCAATAACAGCTAATTTAGAATAGTAGCAGCAAAAGAGCCTTCTTCAAATCCTTTAAAATATAATGTAGAGACAGACTTTAAAATATCACTTTTACTTTGGGAAAAATAAAACAAAATAAAAACCATAAAGGCTCTTTCATAAAGGCCATCATCTCACATTTTGTGCAATATTTCTCCTTAAAATGTGTTGCTTTGCCCTTAAGAGCTTGATAACTCATGGTAGGACAAGAACAAGCACATCAGAGAAGTCTGATTTCATTTATCCACAACACTGGGACTCCAGTACCCAGTTGCCTGAAAGACTGATCCACATGGACCTTCCACAGGCATATCTAACTCTACCTGCCCAACACATAAGTCTTTCTCTGGGTCTTACTGCTCCTGTTCTTATATCCATTATCCAGTCACTTAAGACAGAGCTCTGGGCCTTTCCTTAGCTCCTCCCTTTCTCATGCACCTATGTTCCGTCAGTTCCAAGTCCAGTGAAATTTAGCATGTCCGTGTTTTTCAAACACATCGCTGACTTTTTATATGCACTGCCACCAGGCTCCCATCACCTCACATACTGTCTATTGCATTAACATTGTGAATGAGCAACTCCCACCCTCCGGTCTTATTCCCCTTAAATTTATCCTCCACACTGAAGCTAGTAAGATCTTTCTGAAATAAACTCTTTTACTGAAAAACTCTCCAGTGTGGCCTGCAAGACCCTCAGTGATAGAGCTCCTGCCTTCCTGACACCCTCACATTTTAGCACCAACTTTTTCCTTAAGTGCTGCTGACGGTAAAACCAACTAAATCCCTTGCTAATTTCACCTAGCGCCTTTCCTTGCGGTAAGCTCACTTCCTTCAATGAACAGCTATTTTAAAAAAATCTAGTTTAAGTTTAGGCATCCTCCAAGCTTCAGATAAAGCTCACCTACTAGAAAGGTCTCCTTGTGTGAAACAGCCCTCACCTATTGCTCCACAGCACCCTTGGATACTTTTATTGTATCCCTTCTCATCTTATATTAAAATTATCTCTTTATGGGTCTGATTTCCTCTGAAGCTTTAAACTTTCCTAAGGTACAGTAGACTCTGGTTTGTTCCACTTTGTATTTCTCACACAATAAACATCTCTTAAACTGATTTAAACATAATTGGTATTTGAGCTGTGTGCACCCCAATGTTCATTGCAACACTGTTTACAATAGGCAAGCCATGGAAACAACCTAAATGTCCATCGACAGATGGATGGATAAAGAAGATGTGGTACATATGTAGAGCGGAATACTACTCAGCCATAAAAAAGAATGAAATGATGCCACTTGTAGCAACATGGACCTAAAAATTATCATACTAAGTAAGCCAGAGAAAGACAAATATCATATGATATCCCTTATATGTAGAATCTAAAAAAATGATACAAATGAACTTATTTACAAAACAGAAAGAGACTCACAGACTTAGAAAACAAACTTATGGTTACCAAAGGGGAGAAACAGGGGAGGGATAAATTAGGAGGCTGGGATTAAC
Source organism: Tursiops truncatus (assembly GCF_011762595.2). NCBI lineage: Eukaryota > Metazoa > Chordata > Mammalia > Artiodactyla > Delphinidae > Tursiops > Tursiops truncatus. Next base: position 96,728,189 of record NC_047042.1, on the reverse strand, counting down.
ATAGACACACTACTATATATAAAAAATAGATAACCAACAAGGACCTACTGTATAGCATAGGAAACTATACTCAATGTCTTGTAATAACCTGTAAGGCAAAAGAATCTGAAAAGAAATATATATATTACTGAATCACTATGCTGTACACGTGAAACTAACATGATATTCTAAATCAACTATACTGCAATTAAAAAAATTAAAAAAAAAACATAATTGGTATTTGAGACAACATGGCAAAAGGGGCATTCCTCTGTTCTCATTTTCCTTCAAAACCATACTGGTGCAAGCAGTTTTCTCTCCAAGAGTACAGACTTACACATGTTTTAATGATAGGCATTTATATAAATATTACAGGTCTTCCCTGGTGGCGCAGTGCTTAAGAATCTGCCTGCCAATGCAGGGGACACGGGTTTGAGCCCTGGTCCAGGAAGATCCCACATGCCGCGGAGCAACTAAGCCCACGCGCCACAACTACTGAGCGTGCGCTCTAGAGCCTGCAAGCCACAACTACTGAGTCCGTGTGCTGCAACTACTGAAGCCCGCACGTCTAGAGCCCATGCTCCACAACAATAGAAGTCACCACAACCAGAAGCCTGTGCACCACAAGGAAGCGTAGCCCCGGCTCGCGGCAACTAGAGAAAACCCACGTGCAGCAACGAAGACCCAACGTAGCCAAAAATAAATGAATAAAATAAATTTATAAAAAAAAATATTACAACTGTGTGTTTCTGATATGGATACTTTAAAACTTGAAATGCTTTCATTACACTCATACTGGAGTTATTTTTTAATAAGTCAGAAATGAAAACATTTAACTGTAGTATGAGTTGAAATACAAAATATATCTTTTCCTTTTAATGTAATGCATTTAAGGGAAATAGTCATTCACACACACACAGATAGACACACACACACACACACACACACACACACACACACACACAGGACATCAGAAAATCAGAGTGCTCCACTTGTGAACAGGGTTATCGCTCTAATACATCTAATAATACAGAGATAATAAGCAATTTCTGAAAATTAGCGCTAAAAATTAGCATAAAATCTATTGTAGGAAATGCATGTGGAAGCTGTTTTTATTTATTTTTGTAAATCGAAAAGTCAAGCACATTAGACTTGCCATCTCTGTGATAATATTACTGTTTACTGAAAATAGCTCCACAGCTTTTCACCATATACAATCTATTTCTCTGCTAAGGAGACTCTCTAGAATTACGAGCCCTAAGTAAATATCTCACAGATGAGGAAAGGAACCAGACATCAAGAAATCCCCCAGAATGTCTTTTAATATAAATTATTCTTAACATTTATTTCAGATTTTCTGTATCATTACTCAGTTAAACTTACTTCTTCTTCTAGTTCCACTGAAAACATTATTGTCAGTGTTGGACCCAAATTTCAACACTGTATTGGCTAAGGCATGGCAGGTTGATTTAGGGACTTGTTTTGGGGCATTGTTTTCATGGTAATTTATACAATACTGAGGAAAAGATAAACTATCCAGATAAGTAAAAGGGGAATGGTGGAAAGGGTGTCAACATCCCAGCAATTTCTCCAAGCTACCACAGCTGGCTCCCACCTTCCCCTCGGTATTAACCACATCTTCCGTTTTCTGTACTTTGATGTGTTGACATGTGGGGCCTTGCTGACCCTGGGGGGACTGCCCCTCCCAGGGTGAGCCAATTCCTGCAAACACACTCTCCAAATACAAACCAACCAATCAACACTCCACAACCCAGCTACCTCCTCTCTCTGGTTGTCACACTCCAGGCCACTATCCATCAGCCCTAATCACCCCAGGCTCAGGTACCAAACAACAAGGGAAGCCCCTGTGCCCCACAGCCTCTGAGATAATTCAAACGAGCCAACCCTAAACCTGCTTACTCAGCCTCATCCATTCCTTCCTGTGGAAAACACAATAAAGGCTCTTTCCTGCCCTCCCCCTTCTCCTCTGGCCTCCCCATGCCCCCACGGCAGATATGCCCTCTCCTCTCGGGAACTGTTAGTAATAACCTACCTTTTCAATGGCAGCTGTTTCCTGATATGTTGGCCTTATTATACCTCAAATAATCTATATTCTGAAATATTTTCTACAGTAAATTCCCTCATTATATCTTAGAAATGAAAAAAATTTTAAATTTAGTCAAACAAGGAAAAAATCTTAAAATTACTGGCAAGACTTATTCCATAGATCTGAAAAAAAGTGAATCTAAGAAATCATTTTGAAATGTCTGATATCAACTAGCATTCCTCAAAATATCTTCTACATCCGTATCACTGCACCAAGAAAGTGGGGCAATGGAGCTAAAGAGGTGATTTTTAAGAAAGAACTAATAGATGAACTCCCCTGTTAAAAGAGAATTAAGATTAAGAAAAATCCAGACAGATTGGGGAAGAGCATATGCGGTTGCCTTAAAGAGCTCAGTAGTTCGGCCTGACTTTAATACATAAGGGTCGTGAATCCTGGCAGGGTTAGAATTGGAAGATGAAGGATCTACTGCTTCATATGGAAGATCTTGGTCTAAGTGTGAAAAGATGATGCCCTGAGGGGAAGGCGCAGGACCAGATCTACATCTTGGGAAGATAACGCCTGTGTCTGTGGCAGAACACGTGCAGAGGCAGAAAGAGCAAAGACCTCCCTCAAAGCAGATAACCATCTGATCGTGTTGATAAAGGTTATACAAAGCCAGAATGCAGAAGATAACTATGTCATTAAAGAACGCAAAGCTGGGGCTTCCCTGGTGGCACAGTGGTTGAGAATCTGCCTGCCAATGCAGGGGACACGAGTTCGAGCCCTGGTCTGGGAAGATCCCACATGCTGCGGAGCAACTAGGCCCGTGAGCCACAACTACTGAGCCTGCGCGTCTGGAGCCTGTGCTCCGCAACAAGAGAGGCCGCGATAGTGAGAGGCCCATGCACCGCGATGAAGAGTGGTCCCCACTTGCCACAACTAGAGAAAGCCCTCGCACAGAAACGAAGACCCAACACAGCCATAAATAAATAAATAAATAAAATAATAATAAAAAAAAGAACGCAAAACTTTCTGATGATGCATCGTTGCTACCCAGGATTTCAAAGCAGTTAAGGCTTCTACGGTGATTGAAGAATTTCAGATGAATACTTACTATCATGGTTTTCTCCAAAGATATGACAAATCCAATATCATAAAAGCATTAGGAATTTTAGTGGAATTGAAACTACCTTAAAAACAAAACCAAAATGTCAAAAATTCTTCTTTGAAATACGTTAAATATTTGGATTCACTTATTTGTACCACCTTACTTTTTAGATGGAAGCTCAGAGGTCTGCCATCTTTAGCTATCACACATTTTAATGCTCTATCTCATTCAATTCCACGTCTTAAAAAATTCACAATAATCTAAAAATGTAAAATCAGCATTTTTCCAAACAGCAGATACTTCCCCAACAACTCCTACAAAGTTTCCTGGACAAGTAGCAATATGTAATAGTAAAAACTATCATTTTTATTTATTTTACTCTTTGTACTTTCCTGAAAGCCAAATGAATCGGTGCAAATGATTTGCGCTTACTTGCAAGAAAGTGGGACATATAGAATGTCTTGAGTTCATGCACAGGATGTAGTACATTACAGCTTCATTTTATTTTTGGTTTGATTTCACATACCTTTGGGTGAATCTTTTATCTCAACCATAAAACAGGATTAATAAAGCTCAGAATGTACACATGTTGTGACATAATGTGTTCTTTCTGCTCCTCTACAGCAGCGGGGTCCTGTCTGACAAAATACTAAATGGTACTCTGAGACCCCGCCATCAACACACCTCAGTGACTCAGGCATTGGAGGGAATCTGATTCACTGGGAACACGGGTGCCGCCCATTACTTCCTGACACCCGCACGCCCACTGAGGCCCTGGTGAGCAGGCTGAATTAATTCATTTCCGTAAATGAGCAAAGTTCCCAGCACTTGTGCAGAGAATCAGCCCTGACAGGGGCTAAAATAATTGGAAGCTCCTGAAATTAGGAACTTCACTGGTCAGAGGGAACAAGCAGTTCATACAAATCAGTGATGCTAGCTTGTTGAAAAACCACGGAGCTCCACTGATCTGTGTACGATTTTCTGACTTTTGATAGAAATACGGGTAACAGAGACAATATTCTCCTTGATTCAAACTCAACAGGGAAAAGATGCTAAATTAATGTCTAAGAAGCTTGGTCTGGCTAGTGGAAAAACAATAGGGAGTATTTGGGATGTACTATGGGCATAAGGGAGGTAGTCCCTCTTCACCTGTAGCAAACTGAAGCTATGCAGCAATTCTGGTGTTATTCAAGCATTCAATTTTCTAGAAAACTCAGAAATCCAACATTTTAATGAAATCTCCTCTGCTTTAGCAGACGCTGCGACTAGTACTCTACAGATAGTTTTTTTGGCTACACATCACTTTAAACTTGAATACTGTCAAAATATAAGACTAAGTAGATCATAATAAGACTGAACAATTAATCTTCCACGATACCATAATTTACCTGTGAATTACTGCAGTATGTATCAGCAAGAAATTTTATTTCTTAAAAAGCAAATTCCTTAGAAAATAAGTCAGTGCTAAACAGAGAGTGAATGGTTAAAAAAAAACCCTAATTTTAATGGTATAATAGGATACAAAGATATACCACTCTACGCTACCATAAAACTACAGGCAAATATTACACTAAACATTGGAAGGAAGGAAGGAAGGAAGGAAATGAGGAAAGGAGGGAGGGAGGGAGAAAACAAAATAAATCTGAGCTTCATTCACTGAGATTTTGGACTTAAGACTCTATCTTAAAAGGAAATATATATATATAAATATTTAAAAGTATTACTGGGACTTCTCTGGTGGTCCAGTGGTAAAGAATCCACCTTGCAATGCAGGGGACTCAGGTTTGATCCCTTGTTAGGGAACTAAGATCCCACATGTGGCAGAGCAACTAAGCCCACGTGCCACAACTACTGAGCTCGCTCACCTCAACTAGAGCCTGCCTGCCGCAAACTGCAGAGGCTACGCGCCCTGCAGCCTGCACACCACAACTAGATAGAAGCCCACGAACCTCAACAAAGATGCCACGGGCCACAATTAAGACCCGACATAGCCTTAAATAAATTAAAAAATCTACAAACAAATGCTGGAGAGGGTGTGGAGAAAAGGGAACCCTCTTGCACTCTTGGTGGGAATGTAAATTGATACAGCCACTATGGAGAACAGTATGGAGGTTCCCTAAAAAACTAAAAATAGAACTACCATCCAACCCAGGAATCCCACTACTGGCATATACCCTGAGAAAACCATAATTCAACAAGAGTCATATACCACAGTGTTCATTGCAGCACTATTTACAAAAGCCAGGACATGGAAGCAACCTAAGTGTCCATCGACACATGAATGGATAAAGAAGGTGTGGCACATATATACAACGGAATATTACTCAGCCATAAAAAGAAATGAAATTGAGTTATTTGTAGTGAGGTGGATGGACCTAGAGTCTGTCATACAGAGTGAAGTGTGTCAGAAAGAGACAAACAAATACCTTATGCTAACACATATATATGGAATTTAAAAAAAAAAAGGTTCTGAAGAACCTAGGGACAGGACAGGAATAAAGACACAGATGTAGAGAATGGACTTGAGGACACGGAGGGGGAAGGGGAAGCTGGGATGAAGTGAGAGAGTGGCATGGACATATATGCACTACCAAATGTAAAATAGATAGCTAGTGGGAAGCAGCTTCATTGCACAGGGAGATCAGCTCAGTGCTTTGTGACCACCTAGAGGGATGGGATAGGGAGGGTGGGAGGGAGACGCAGAGGGAGGGGATATATGTATACGTATAGCTGATTCACTTTGTTATAAAGCAGAAACTAACACACCATTGTAAAGCAATTATACTCCAATAAAGATGTTTAAAAAATTAGATAAATAAATAAATACTAAATATAGCTTTAAAAAATATAAAAGTGTTACCAATTAACAGCTACAGCCAATCCTTCATTACTGGCAGATTCTGTATGTGCAAATTAGCCTACTCACTAAAATTTATTTGTACCTCCAAAACCAATACTTGTGGTGCTTTCAAAGTTATTCACAGATATGTGCAGAGAGGCAAAACATTTGAGTCACTGGCTGCTCATGTGCTCAGCTAAGGTTGACAAGGCAATGCTCTGCCTTCTTGTTTCAGCTCTCATACTGTATAAATGTGTCCTTTGCATTTCCTGCCACACTTTTTGCATTTCTGTGCTTTTTTGTGGAAGATTTTGCTGTTTAAATACCTCTCACCCAAGAGTAGTGCAAAAGTGCTTTCTTGTGTTACCAAGCACAAGAAAGCTGTGACGTGCTTTTTGGAGAAAATACATACATGTGTTGGATAAGCTTTGTCAGTGCTGTCAACCGTGAGCTCCATGTTAATGAATCCACAATACATACTAAATAAGGTGGTGTTAAACAGAAACACAAATAAAGCACGGTTATATATCCATTGACGAAAATGTTGTGACCAGAACCTCACAGGAACCCAATCCCGTATTCCCCCTGAGATCAACAGTTCAGTATTTAAGTCAGGGTTCACGGCAACTTTATAGAATGTAACTGCTGTGAATAGTGAGAACTAACTGTATTTACACTGCATTCATTTCCTTAAACAGGAAAATAAAGGATTATTTCAAACTACCACATATATGAAAGTGAAAATATAATCAAGAAATATTTAAATTATCCTATGGATAAATGATCAAGGAACTGCAGCTCTCCTCATAGGTAAGAGGGATACTACATGATATCATTCCACAAACGGACTTCTTTGTTTTCTTCTCACTGCTTGGACGTGCAGTTATTTCAGTACACGCGACTTCCTTGCAGTTTACAAAGACCAGTCTCATTCTTCACATGCTTATTGCAACTAAACTCTGTGGTTTCCATGTCTAATTATTAAAATTCACTAGGCACTTTGTAACTAGTAAATCCAGTGTTAGCAGTACATTAATGTTGAAGGGGTTCAGAACATGCCACCCCAAAATATGTCTCTTTGATATATTGATTATTTTGAGCTGAAGGTACTTGAGAAACAGCAGATGCAGAAAGGGCTCTCTGATTGACCTCTTTCTACCTAAAAGCAGGTCCTAAAATTTCCCATGAAATGGTCACTATCCCCACACCAGGAAGACAATAACAATATTCTTATCAACAGAGTCTGGGAGCCAAAGCCAAAAACAGGAGTTGGAACCTCAACAAATCAACCTACAAAAACCTCTTCTCTTCAATTAGTTTCCCCAAATATTTCCTAATCACTGTCTCAATTAACTTCCCCCAGCCCCAGCCCTTTGTCTTATTACGTCCTTATAATTTATTATTCTTTGTTTAAAAAGGTATATAAGCTTTGGGGCCTAATGGCTTCCTTGGGTCTTCATTTTTCTTCTGAAGACACCCATGTACATATAAAAATGTTACATAAAATTTGTATGCTTTTCTGCTGTTCATCTGTCCCATGTCAGTTTAATTTGTCAGGTAACCACAGAACCTAAGAGGGTGAAAGGAAGTTCTTTTCCCAATACATCGTGTAGAATCTCAGACTCCTAGAGAATCACAGAATCTAAACCACATCCACCATTTACATTTCTAACGAGGTAAGGCCCAGAATTTTCCTTGTTTATTTAACCATTTGATTATTACCCACTTTTTCTGACCTTATAGGAAATAATCTTGAAGTTTGCAGCATAAAAATACAGATTTTATTGAGTCTATCAGAATAGGAAAATTAGTCCGTCTCCCCTCTAAACCCTAATTTACTTGAGTATAATTATATTGTATAATTTATATAATGATTAATATCATATACTGTTGTATAATTTGTATAATTTATACTCTGAATTTGTTTTCCTGACATAAATCAAGGGTTTCCCTGGCATTTTCTCTTGAATAAAAGTTGAGCTATTGGAAAATTAGAAACGTATTGGTAAAGCTGTAGAATTTTATAGCCTCAAAGAGGGGGATAATTTTTGAATTCAGAAAATAAAAGGGCAACTGTTACAAATTCACATGAATCTTAGGAAAGATTTTTTTGTTATTTTGGTTTGGTTTGCTTCGGTTTCGGTTTTGAAGGGCTAAAAGAAAGGAATCGAATTTGGAAATAGGACATATTGTGATACAGTGCCTACACATCCTATTTTCAACTTTCTGCATTTGACATTTTTTACAGTTTAGGTCAATCCTAACAATTTATGCACTTTCCAAGGCATGACAGATATAAGGCTGTTACAAGTGCTATTTATAGTAGGACGTTTAAGTCCTTAAAATGTCAATGGCTGAGTTTCTCTTAATGTAGACCTAGAAGCAAAGCACAGGTTTTCATTCCAGGGGGATAAAGGGTGTGCTGTGACAGGAAATTTACTGGGAAATTAAAGTGATGCCCGCTTTCTCATGGCCCAAGAGGTATGGCGTGGAAGCAATACCATTATAACCATCCCACCAGGCTTCAGGTGACCACTGGACCGGAACCCAGAGACCTCAGACCGAACCCTGGCCTATTTGCTCTTGAGGACATCAATTTACTCTCTGGACCTATAAAATGAAGGCAGGAAACAGGTAATCTCTTAGATTCCCTTCAGCTCCAAAATTAAGCATCTCTTATTCTGGGTGACTTGGTCAAGCTTACATTCATTTTTAATTTTGATTTTAAATCAGATTCTAGAATGGCAGAATTCTGAACTTTAGAGCATATTCACATTTCCTGATTGCTTTAGCACTTTATCAATTGGGCATTCTCAAAGAGAATTGTAAAACATAAAATCCACAGACATTGAAACATTTTAGAGATGACTACTATGGACTGCTAAATTTTATTTACATTACAAAGTGTCAAAATTTGCAAATTAGAGTAAAACTGTGACATTCTAACTACTATATATAATTATTTATATTATTAATTTAAAAATGATAAAACATTTATTGTATGGAGGTTTCTAGAAGTGGAATCTAACAAAATGATTTGAGATGATAGAGTTATAGCTAACTTATATCCTTAGTGCCTTGATAATGTTCAAACAGAAACATAATTAGTAAGATTGAATTATTTTAATTCTAGAACATGGGAACAAAATTACCTATCTGAGTAAATTAAGGGAAACACTCATTGCTACAAATACCTGGGGCCAGTAAGGATGAATGGATGACCCTGAGCAAGTATAAAAGCGCTGGCCACATTCAGCTATAATATTTCATGTCTCCTACTCTTTTTGCTAGTATTTAGTCTAGTGCACCAGCACAACTCTTGTAAATATCAAAGAATTGTAACATATATATGTATATTTTCATATCTTACTAAATCAAGATCACCTTGAAGGGAGGGACTTGGTGTCTTTAGTGCCCCTAACCCTCGTTCACAGTAGCTGGAGCAGTTGACATAGATTTAGTTAAGACTGCCAGGGTTCTAATTCCTGCTCTGCTGCCTTAAGCTATGTGACCTTCAATAAGTTTCAAGACACCTCAAAGCCTCAATTTCCTTGACTATCAAAAGGTAAAGGTAACAACATAGCAGTTCTTTGCAGAATTGTGAAGATTGAATGAGTTAATGCATGTAAAGCACTTAAAACAGGATCTGGTACATTGTAAACTGCTAATAAACGTTAGCTTTTATTGTTACCATATACTAAGTTCTTGTTTAATTGATTTAAAACAATGAATATTCTGAGCACCCACTTGGTAACATTGACTCAGGCCTGGAAAGAGAACAGGGTCATGTTATTACAATACAATTCATGGACTTAGGACAAACTGTGGCTCCCTGCTTGGTGACAGTAGGACCCACCCTACTTCCTGTTCCATATTTTTGCTGCTTTCACTGACATAGCTTATTTTGCTCCCCAGTGAGGAAAGCAGCAAAATATAGAGAAATAAAGGGAAAGGGAAATATTCTGTCCCTTCCCTACCCTGCTCCACATAACAAGCATTTTGGAGGTCTCTCAGTACAGCCCTCTCACTATGACCTAAGAAACCTGGGGTGCAGGATGAGGGCTGGTCCCCTGTTCGAACAATATCAGATAAAGATTTTCAAACTGAGGCTTCACCTCAACACCATCATCTGTGACTATGCACAGCAGTGCAATGTAACTCGTAATTTCTATATAGCTCATAATTTTGCTATCCAGAAAGCAACTAATATTTACTGAATACAGGAATTCACTGTTACAACATCTAGTTGAAGGAATGCACTAAATGTAACCTATTTTCTTTTTTTTTTTTTTTACACATTTAAAGTTACCAAATTTAGGTAACTCCAACCCAAAGTCTAGAATTAAAACAAAGACTAGCTTCCAATTTTGTATCTTATGACTAAATTCGATGAAATTCTGAAGAGCTCAAGATGGAAAAAAAAAATGTTAACTGCTAAATCAGAATGTTGAATAGACAATGAATCATCCCAAAATTCAGGCACTGGACTTTGGGAACAACTGTAGACTTGGGGTTCGCTTTCTGCATCTAATTTGTTCCTGGTTTCATGTTTATCGGAGTTTAGTATTTAGAGCTTATTATCATTGGTAGATTTGTTTATTGATTTAGTTGTTCTCTTCCTTTATAAATATATTCCTTTTTCTCTTTTTTGTGAGTGTGTATGTGTATGCTTCTTTGTGTGAATTTGTCTGTATAGCTTTGCTTTTGCCATTTGTCCTACAGTTCTGACTGTCCTTTTTTTTTTTTTAAGTATAGTTTTTAGCACTTGTTATCATGCGTGCATTTTTTCTTTTTTTGAGATACGCGGGCCTCTCACTGTTGTGGCCTCTCCCGTTGTGGAGCACAGGCTCCGATGCGCAGGCTCAGCGGCCATGGCTCACGGGCCCAGCCGCTCCGCGGCATGCGGGATCTTCCCGGACCGGGTAACGAACCCATGTCCCCTGCATCAGCAGGCGGACTCTCAACCACTGCGCCACCAGAGAAGCCCTGGATTTATTTTTTGATTTGGTTCCTCTCTTCTTTCTTTGTCTCATTTCTTATTTATTACGTTTTATTTTTAATAATTTTTTTCTATTTTAATAACTATTTTGTTTCTTTCTTCCTTTCTTTTTTTTTTTTTAAATCCCTTTTCTTCTGAGCCATGTGGCTGACAGGGTCTTGGTGCTCTGGCCAGGTGTCAGACCTAAGCCTCTGAAATGGGAGAGCTGAGTTCAGGACATTGGTCCACCAGAGACCTCCCGGTCCCATGTAATATAAAATGGCGAAGGTTCTCCCAGAGATCTCCATCTCAACACTAAGACCCAGCTCCACTCAATGACGAGCAAGCTACAGTGCTGGACACACTAGGCCAAACAACTAGGAAGACAGGAACACAACCCCAACCATTAGCAGAGAGGCTGCCTAAAATCATATTAAGTTCACAGACACCCCAAAACACACCACTGGACGTGGTCCTGCCCAAAAGAAAGACAAGATCCAGCCTCATCCACCAGAACACAGGCACCAGTCCCCTCCACCAGGAAGGCCACACAACCCACTGAACCAACTTTACCCACTGGGGGCAGACATCAAAAACAATGGGAACTACGAACCTGCAGCCTGCGAAAAGGAGACCCCAAACACTGTAAGTTAAGCAAAATGAGAAGAGAGAGAAATACACAGGCAGATGAAGGAGTAAGGTAAAAACTCACCAGACCAAACAAACGAAGAGGAAATAGGCAGTCTACCTGAAAAGGAATTCAGAGTAATGACAGTAAAGATGATCCAAAATCATGGAAATAGAATGGAGAAAATACAAGAAATGTTTAACAAGGACCAAGAAGAAGTAAAAAGCAAACAATCAATGATGAAGAACACAATAAATGAATTTAAAAATTCTCTAGAAGGAATCAATAGCAGAATAACTGAGGCAGAAGAATGGATAAGTGACCTGGAAGATAAAATAGTGGAAATAACTACTGCAGAGGAGAATAAAGAAAAAAGAATTGACGACAGTTTCAGAGACCACTGGGACAACATTAAACGCACCAACATTCAAATTGTAGGGGTCCAGGAGAAGAAGAGAAAATAAAAAGGACTGAGAGGGCTTCCCTGGTGGTGCAGTGGTTGAGAGTCTGCCTGCCAATGCAGGGGACACGGGTTTGTGCCCCGGTCCGGAAAGATCCCACATGCCGCGGAGCAGCTAGGCCCATGAGCCATGGCCACTGGGCCTGCGCATCCGGAGCCTGTGCTCCTCAACGGGAGATGCCAAAACAGTGACAGGCCCGCGTACCGCAAAAAAAAAAAAAAAAAAAAAAGGACTGAGAAAACATTTGAAGCGATTATAGTTGAAAAATTCCCTAATATGGGTAAGGAAATAGTCAATCAAGTCCAAGAAACACAGAGAGTCCCATAGAGGATAAATCCAAGGAGAAACATGCCAAGACATATTAATCAAACTACCAAAAGTTAAATACAAAAATAAGTATTAAAAGCAGCAAGGGAAAAGCGACAAATAACATACAAGGGAATCCCCATAAGGTTAACAGCTGATTTTTCAGCAGAAACTCTGCAAGCCAGAAGGAAGAGGCAGACATATTTAAAGTGATGAAAGGGAAAAAGCTATAACCAAGATTACTCTACCCAGCAAGGATCTCATTCAGATTCGACAGAGAAATTTAAATGTTTACAGACAAGTAAAAGCTAAGAAAATTCAGCACTACCAAACCAGCTCTACAACAAATGCTAAAGGAACTTCTCTAGGCAGGAAACACAGGAGAAGGAAAAGTTTTACAATAACAAACACAAAACAATTAAGAAAATGGGAATAGGAACATACATAGCGATAATTACCTTAAATGTAAATGGATTAAATGCTCCCACCAAAGACCTAGACTAGCTGACTGGATACAAAAACAAGACTGGAATATATGCTGTCTACAAGAGACCCACTTCAGACCTAGGAACACATACAGACTGACAGTGAGGGGATAGAAAAATATATTCCTTGCAAATGGAAATCAAAAGAAAGCTGGAGTAGCAATTCTCATATCAGACAAAATAGACTTTAAAATAAAGACTATTACAAAGGACAAAGAAGGACACTACATAGTGATCAAGGGATCAATCCAAGAGGAAGATATAACAATTGTAAATGTTGATGCACCCAACATAGGAGCACCTCAATACATAAGGCAAATGCTAACAGCCATAAAAGGGGAAATTTACAGTAACACAATACTAGTAGAGGACTTTAACACCCCACTTTCACCAATGGACAGATCAACCAAAATGAAAATAAATAAGGAAACACAAGCTTTAAATGATACATTAAACAAGATGGACTTAATTGATATCTATACTACATTCCATGCAAAAATAGAAAATTACACTTTCTTCTCAACTGCTCATGGAACATTCTCGAAGACAGATCATATTTTGGGTCACAAATCAAGCCTTCATAAATTTAAGACAATGGAAATCATATCAAGTATCTTCTCTGACCACAACGCTATGAGACTAGATATCAATTACAGGAAAAAATCTGTAAAAAATACAAACACAGGGAGGCTAAACAATACACTGCTAAATAACCAAAAGATCACTGAAGAAATCAAAGAGGAAATAAACAAATACTTAGAAACAAATGACAATGAAAACACAATGACCCAAAACCTTTGGGATGTAGCAAAAGCAGTTCTAAGTGGGAAGTTTATAGCAATACAACCCTACCTCAAGAAACAAGAGACATCTCAAATAAACAACCTAACCTTACACGTAAAGCAATTAGAGAATGAAGAACAAAAAACCCCAAAGTTATCAGAAGGTAAGAAATCATAAAGATCAGATCGGAAATAAATAAAAAAGAAATGAAGGACACAACAGCAACGATCAATAAAACTAAATGTTGGTTCTTTGAGAAGATAAACAAAATTTATAAACCATTAGCCAGACTCATCAAGAAAAAAAGGGACAAGACTCAAATCAATAGAATTAGAAATGAAAAAGGAGAATTAACAACTGACACTGCAGAAATACAAAGGATCATGAGAGATTACTACAAGCAACTGTATGTCAATAAAATGGACAATCTGGAAAAATGGACAAATTCTTAGAGAAGCACAACCTTCTGAGACTGAACCAAGAAGAAATAGAAAATATAAACAGACCAATCACAAGCACTGAAATTGAAACTGTGATTAAAACTCTTCCAACAAACAAAAGCCCAGGACCACATGGCTTCACAAGCATATTCTATCAGACATTTAGAGAAGAGCTAACACCTATCCTTCTGAAACTCTTCCAAAATATAGCAGAGGGAGGAACACTCCCAAACTCATTCCACAAGGCCACCATCACCCTGATACCAAAACTAGACAAAAATGTCACAGAAAAGAAAATGACAGGCCAATATCACTGATGAACATAGATGTAAAAATCCTCAACAGAACACTAGCAAACAGAATCCAACAGCACATTAAAAGGATCCTACACCATGCTCAAGTGGGGTTTATCCCACGGATGCAAGCATTCTTCAATATACGCCAGTGAATCAATGTGATACACCATATTAACAGACTGAAGGAGAAAAACCATACGATCATCTCAATAGATGCAGAAAAAGCTTTTGACAAAATTCAACACCCATTTATGATGAAAACCCTCCAGAACGTAGGCATAGAGGGAACTTACCTCAACATAATAAAATATATGACAAACCCATAGCCAACATCATTCTCAATGGTGAAAAACTGAAACCATTTCCACTAAGATCAGGAACAAGACAATGTTACCCACTCTCACCAGTATTATTCAACATAGTTTTGGAAGGTTTAGCCACAGCAATCAGAGAAGAAAAAGAAATAAAAGGAATCCAAATCAGAAAAGAAGAAGTAAAACTGTCACTATTTGCAGATGACAAGATACTATACATAGAGAATCCTAAAGATGCTACCAGAAAACTACTAGAGCTAATCAATGAATTTGGTAAAGTAACAGGATACAAAATTAATGCATAGAAACCTCTTGCATTCTTACACACTAATGATTAAAAATCTGAAAGAGAAATTAAGGAAACACTCCCATTTACCATTGCAACAAAAAGAATAAAATACCTAGGAATAAACCTACCTAAGGAGACAAAAGAACTGTATGCAGAAAATATAAGACACTGATGAAAGAAATTAAAGATGATACAAATAGATGGAGAGATATACCATGTTCTTGGATTGGAAGAATCCACATTGTGAAAATGACTCTACTACCCAAAGCAATCTATAGATTCAATGCAATCCCTATCAAACTACCAACGGCATTTTTCACAGAACTGGAACAAAAAATTTCACAATTTGTATGGAAACACAAAAGACCCCGAATGGCCAAAGCAATCTTGTGAAAGAAAAACGGAGCTGGAGGAATCAGGCTCCCTGACTTCAGACTATACTACAAAGCTACAGTCATCAAGACAGTGGTACTGGCACAAAAACAGAAATATAGATCA
Source organism: Tursiops truncatus (assembly GCF_011762595.2). Classification (NCBI taxonomy): domain Eukaryota; kingdom Metazoa; phylum Chordata; class Mammalia; order Artiodactyla; family Delphinidae; genus Tursiops; species Tursiops truncatus. The sequence continues at coordinate 96,712,738 of NC_047042.1, read as the reverse complement.
ATGGAATAGGATAGAAAGCCCTTAGACAAACCCATGCACATATGGTTACCTTAACGTTGATAAAGGAGGCAAGAATATACAATGGAGAAAAGACAGCCTCTTCAATAAGTGGTGCTGGGAAAACTGGACAGCTACATGTAAAAGAATGAAATTAGAACACTCCCTAACACCATACACAAAAACAAACTCAAAATGGATTAAAGACCTAAATGTAAGGTCAGACACTATAAAACTCTTAGAGGAAAACATAGGCAGAACACTCTATGACATAAATCACAGCAAGATCCTTTTTGACCCACCTCCTAGAGAAATGGAAATAAAAACAAAAATAAACAAATGGGACCTAATGAAACTTAAAAGCTTTTGCACAGCAAAGGACACCATAAGCAAGACAAAAAGAGAACCCTCAGAATGGGAGGAAATATTTGCAAATGAAGCAACTGACAAAGGATTAATCTTCAAAATATACAAGCAACCCATGTAGATCAATATCAGAAAAACAAACAACCCAACCCAAAAATGGGCAGAAGACCTAAATAGACATTTCTCCAAAGCAGATATACAGATTGCCAACAAACACATGAAAGGATGCTCAACATCACTAATCATTAGAGAAATGCAAATCAAAACTACAATGAGGTATCACCTAACAGTAGTCAGAATGGCCATCATCAAAAAAATCTACAAACAATAAATGCTGGAGAGGGTGTGTAGAAAAGGAAACCCTCTTGCACTCTTGGTGGGAATGTAAATCGATACAGCTACTATGGAGAACAGTATGGAAGTTCCTTAAAAAACTAAAAATAGAACTACCACACGACCCAGCAATCCCATAACTGGGCGTATGTCCTGAGAAAACCATAATTCAAAATGAGTCATGTACCACAGTGTTCATTGCTGCTCTATTTACAATAGCCAGGACATGGAAGCAACCTAAGTGTCCATCAACAGATGAATGGATAAAGAAGATGTGGCACATATATACAATGGGATATTACCAGCCATAAAAAGAAACAAAATTGAGTTATTTGTAGTGAGGTGGATGGACCTAGAGTCTGTCATACACAGTGAAGTAAGTCATAAAGAGAAAAACAAATACCATATGCTAACACATACATATGGAATCTAAAAAAACAAAATAAAATGGTTATGAAGAACCTAGGGGCAGGATGGGAATCAAGACGCACACCTACTAGAGAATGGACTTGAGGACACGGGGAGGGGAAAGGGTAAGCTGGGATGAAGTGAGAGAGTGGCATGGACATATATACACTACCAAGTGTAAAACAGATAGCTAGGGGGAAGCAGCCACATAGCACAGGGAGATCAGCTCAGTGCTTTGTGACCGCCTGGAGGGGTGGAATAGGGAGGGTGGGAGGGAGGGAGACGCAAGAGGGAAGAGATATGGGGACATATGTATATGTATGGCTGATTCACTTTGTTATAAAGCAGAAACTAACACACCACTGTAAAGCAATTATAGTCCAATAAAGATGTTTTTAAAAAATATATACAAATACCATGTTCTACACCAGACCGAATACAGTTGGATCTCTAGTGGTAGATCTACAGAGCTGAATTCTAACAGGCTCCCTGTGGATGCTCACGCAAATGTATGTTTGGCAGTTGCTGTTTCATTTAGAAAGTGGGTTAGTGAGGAGGCCCAAGTTTTGGGGTCTTTTGAGAAATCTGGGCCCAAAGGCCGAATCCACTTACTAGCTGGGTAACACCGAGCCCTCGATTTTGTGTAAGTATGAGGATAGTATAATATTTAGTTTACAGGGTTGGTCTTCTGTGACACTGCTGACATTTTGGGCTGGATAACTGTTTTCAGTGAGGGCTATCCTGTGCAAGGTAGAATGTTTGGCGGCAACCACGACCTCTTCCCAGTAGGTGACAATAGCAACACCCCAGTAATGACAATCAAAATTACTTCCAGACATTGCCAAGTGTCCCCTGGGGAGAGGGGAGCAGAGTCACTGCTGGTTCAGACCCCCTCGTTTAAAGGATTGTTGGATCTGATAAATGTGACAGGGTCTGACACATGGTAGGCTATCAAAAAATGTTTATTATCTTTCTTCTCCCTCAACTCACAATGAATCCTCAGAGAAGAGAGCGCTGACAATTTTCACTAAGGTCCTCAGTGTTTTTTGTATTTTTGACACCTCCTGTTTCTCACCTGGCTTTATAGTCAGTTAAAATGAGCAGGCATTCAGCTATAAAGTTAACTTGATTTTGTTCTGAATATTACAAATTTTCAGAAGCAATTAGTTGAGTCTTAACTTTACAATTCATACACATCATATGTAGAGGGGTGAATGTGGGGTGAAAGCTCAGAGCCCTTATATCATTCTTAGGATTAATTTGACAACAGGTCTTTCATAGGCTAGTTCCCCAGCTCTCTAATCAAAGCACTTTATTAAAAGACTGGATTGCATGGCCCATGGGCTTCTCATCTAAAGCAAGTCAAGATTCTCCATCTGTGAAACAAAGAGGTGGGACCAAAGTCACAAGTTCCTCTAAAATTCCATATACTTTAAAAAATTCTATGATTCCAATTAACTCCTAATACTTTCTTCTAATTCGTCAATAATTTTTTACTTTAAAACTTAATAACTATGATATTTTAACATTCACTCAACAAACATTTCATCAAAGTAAAAAAAAATATATATGGCATATATAAATTCACCCCTTTCCCTATACTCAAACACATGTGTGCACGTATGTACTGAAATCATTCTTACACTGCTTACACATGTCTCTGCCAGGGCTGGTCATTGGTTTTTAAAAAACTAAAGTGATGGAAATGGATGTTTTTCTCTCTTTGAAGTCCTTCCATTTCAGTGATTGTCCGCCCCTCCTTCACCCACTCAACATGCTAACAGATACAGCGCAAAGTATCTGATAAAAGAATTCATATTAAGACATAACTATCTCATGACACTAAAAGTTTTAAAGATTTAATGGGAACAGTGCTTAACTCAAAGGAAAGAAATGCCACAGAGGGACCTTGAAGTCCCAGAGAACAGTTAATGAAAGGATGAGTTGACTGGAAGAACAGTTCCTTGAGTCTTTGAAGTTCTACCATGTAGAGAGCAACCAATAGCACTGGTAATGGTGAGAACATATATGAAACTACAGACACAGTTAAACTTACTGATGCTTACTGCCTCCCAATCATAACAGAGGCAAGAATAAAATTATCCCCAGTATGAGAGGCTAACAGAAACAAAAATTAACCCTGTCTTTACTTTTTTAAAGCTTTGTAGGATACTTTGCTGAGCTTTTGCCTATACTTTGCCTTGACAATTTTTTTGCCCTATTAAAGATGAAATCAGTTGTTTCCCAGATGAAAAGTATTTGATAGTTACATGAGGGAGGGAGTCTGAGATTAAGTATTTTCCACACATAGATCAAAATGAAGACAGTTAAAAGATGTTAGTCAATCATTAAGAACAAAAATATTAAATTGCTTTGTTATTTTCTCTTATCAGTTTCATTCCTTTGCTTCTCTGTATCTATTTTCTCGCTTCTGACTCTTGTTTCTTTTCTTTAAACTCATATTTATTCTTCAAATGTCTTTCAAAACTCATTAAACCAAGACATATTCCTTTTCGCTTTTTAAACAATGCGATTCAGTGTTTTCATTATATTCCCATTAAAATGCCCTTTAACAATATCCCTATTAAATTTTTCTTAGAGGTTGTGCCATTGATTAGTCTTAAAGTTGAAAACATAATAATGAATTTTTCTTGGAACTTCCAGTAGGACACTGCTTTGGTGACATGCCTCACTGGATTTCCTGTCGTTTCAAGTTGTGTTACAATGAGACTCTAGGGTTAAAGGCAAATGTATTGGGGAAACATGACTACTGTTTGACTTAACAGAACTTTTGTGTGTATGTAATGGTTATATAATTACTACGGAAACATGCAGGGCATTTGGATTGCATATGCAAATGATTTGCTCATTGCTGTTAATCATTTATATCTCCAGATCACTGGATCAGAGGATGACATGTAAAAGAGTTTCTGAATAACATGATGGGAAGCAACACACGTCTAAAATGAATAGGCATAAAGAGAATTTTAAAATATACAATCTGCTGTGGAGGATTGGCCAGACGATATACAGTAAAATTTTTTTTAGAAATTAAATAAAAAGAGTCTCTATAAATAGAAATAGAAAGAGTCTCTATATTTCTAGCGCTTACAAATATAAGTATGCAGTTTTAGGAGACTTATCACCTACCATTTTCTAACCCAGGCAAAAGGTATACAGACAAAGATAACAATATTATAGCATTTATATAATTTTAAATTTAATGTACATATTAGGATATATGTTTAGTAGAAGTGGGAGTTGACATTACTGTTTGCTTCTCTAAATCACTAATGAGAAAACAGTATTCTCCACATTTCAAATACTAGTTTGTCATTAGTATTGTTCTTCCAGAAACAGGAATTTATATTAGGGATTGTAGCAGACACTCTGGGTTGCCCAGTCAACATTCATTCTCTCTCTTTTTTGTTGTCGTTGTTGGATGAAGCCTGATTTCATTCAGGTGCTCATCTCTTCCCCATGTAATTCAGGGGAAGGAAACCCTTTTCTCAGCAACAGAGCCAATCATGAATTGACAAGTCAACTGTGGTGACCCTATTCTCTTTGCCACTACTTGGTTTAAGGGCTAGTTATGGCCACAGTGGATGAGGAAGGTGTACTGAGAGGTCCCTATGGGTAAGGTTTCTTGATTCCTAAGGAGATGGCAGAACAGATGGTCTCATCCTGTCTCTGAAAACTGCAGAATGTGAATGTGAAAAGTGCAAGGGTCTGGCCATCTTGACATGAGGATTGGAACCAGATGCACACACACAGATGCAAGAGCAGTTTACAAATCATCAGGCTAATAAGTCTACTGACTCTGATATCTACACCATCAATGAACTTTTGGGATGTGGGAAATTAAATTTCCCTATTTTTGAACCAGTTTGAGTCAGGTTTTGTTACAGAAGATTAAGGCAACCTTAAATGTATATTTAACATTTTCTCCTAAAAATATGACAATTGTTCTCTTTAAAAGCACAGAGAAGAAGGAATGCGCTATCTCCTCTAGCCCTCTAGGGACAAGGAAATAAATGATGTGGCAGAGACTACTAGCTATTCAACATAAGAGCAAGAGAAGGGATATTTTAATGATAAAAATTCCATGTTTTACACTCATGGACATAGAGAACAGACTTGTGGTTGCCAATGGGGAGGGGGTTGGGGGTGACTGAGTAGGAGGTTGGGGTTAGCAGATGCAAACTGTTATCTATAGAATGGATAAACAACAAGGTCCTACTGTATAGCACAGGAGACTATATTCAATATCCTATGATAAACCGTAATGGAAAAGAATGTATATATATGTATAACTGAGTCACCTTGCTGCACAGCAGAAATTAACACAACACTGTAAATCAGCTATACTCCAATTAAAAAATAAAGAAAAAAATCCATGTATTAGCTGGCCAGATGGCTACAGAACTATGGCTAGTTTTTCGATTTTCCCTTGCAGCTGGATGTGGGTGGCCGTGTGACCCAATTCTGGTTAAGGGGATGTGAACAGATCGTGCATGTCCATTCTGGTTCTGTTCTCAACTGAAGAGTAAGCTCTTATAAACAGAAACGTGGATCTCATCCTCAGTCCAAAGACACAGTGATTAAATGCCTCGGAAAATATTAAAGAACGCGAGAACACGATTGCCCCGAACCCTCTATTCTTCAGTGATCACCATCCTATTTTCTTCTTCCCTCTTTGCGGTGCCAACTTAAATTAAAAAAAAAATTTGTTTTCAAGGATTTCAAAAGTTAATACACGTTTCTTCCTCCAAGAGTTTAGTTTTGGTAAAAGGCAGAAAAATTAGTTTTTCTACAAGGGAAATCTGCTTCTAAATGATACTTTGAAAATCTTAATTATGTATTAAAAAAGATACACAAAAATAATGAAGAAGTAGGAATAACAGATTAGGTACTGTAAATTTCTAAAGGCTGGCTTAAATCAAGAAGTAGCACACATACACATACTTTATGCAAACTAAAAAAGTATATAAACAGCACAATACTGTGATACTGTATCGTGATATATCACCTGTGCACATAACTCCTACTGTTATTAACAAACCCTGGAGACACTCAGTTTTATGCCCAAGACATCAGTAAGTCTGTAAAATCTTCTCTTCCTCTTTTATGGGAGGGTATTTCTAGACACTAATTTTCCAATCTAACTAAATGTTTAAATGGCAGCAGTCAATACCAGATTCTCTCTGCTACTCAAAGTCCAGCCAATAGTTGACTTTAGCGCACATACATACGTGTGTGTGTCTATATACACACACACACACACACACGTGCGCATATATACATATATGCGCGCGTGTGTGTACACACATATATATATATATATGTCTGTGTATATATACATATATATATATATGTATGTACGTATTTTGGTAGCAATCAATGAAATGATTGTCTTTCCTGCTTGAATAAACCAATGAATAAGTGATCAAGGGCCACTGTGAATTGCAATCTGCCACTTCTAAAAAACACTGTTATTCTAATCCAAAATAATACTAGCCAGAAGCTATTGATCCCCTAGTTCCCTCCTTTTTAGAGCACCAGCGTATGAATCATCTACTATGGTTTCCTTCTAGCGGTGCAAGCTGGGCACAGAGGACAATAGCTACGGCAAAATACAGTCAACAGTCAATAGCACAGATGGGGCTCATCTAAACTGAGGCTTTGGATATTCCTATTTTACCAAGTTTCTTTTGATAAAGTAATTAGGATTAGTTAGTATCCTGTTTTTTAAATGATGAGTGGTTGAGACTGCTAATTTTAATTTTAGCACAGATTCCAGAGAGAAAAATACAAATTGCATTTCTTGAAGGAAAGAGATAGATCCTATATTAAGGTTTGCAGTGAATTCTATAGCAGCTTATGAGGAATAATGATACGATGGCCTCTCAGCTATCCACTAGTGGATATACTTTCTCATGAATTCATAATCATTCATTCAACTGCAGCTCAAATATCACCTGAGCACTACCTGAAACCATGAAGGCTGTTTCTTTGTGAAAATCACTGTTTATAGTCCTTGAATCTTAGCATTAAAGTATGTTTAATATACGTCTCTTTCACTAGAGTACACATTCTTTGAGGAAGGAATTCAGAAATTATATTTTGTTGAATATATACTATGGAAGGTTCATATGAAATAAAATTTAAGTGTTTAATATATGAGGGGAAGTTAAAAAATGTTATGGGTAATGTTTCAAGTTATTTCAATTTTCAATTCAATCTTTCAATCTATCTTTCTCACCTTTTGGCATACTTAGCTACACTTAGCTACACTTAGTCAACACTTGCCTGTGGATGGGGCAGGAGGATGGGGAAACCCAGGGAAATCGAAGGTGCTCAAAACTGACTGGAATCAAATAGCAAGAAATTATAAATAGTTCAGAACTGAAATGATACAAAGATATACCACTCTGTGCTAGCATAAAACTACAGTAAAGTAGGATATTAGTTGAAAAATAAATGTTTTTATAGATACAACTGGCCTTTTGATTGCATTTGGTGACTATAGGGAAACCAACTATAGACAGAAAGTTTATTTTTTTTCTATTCTTTCATACATGCATTAATTAATTTATTAATTATTTAATTGATTCATGTAGTCAACATGTATTAAGTTCCTCCCTTATGCTGGGCAAAGTGCTGGGGGTACAAAGATGAACAAAATGTACAATCCAGATCTAATGTGTAAAGAAAAAGTCTATGTACCTTTGGAACAATTAGTAAGTATTTACCTTAAATAATTATTCCAATGTTTCCACAGTGGGAGAAACACCGAAACATCATTCTCTTGTATCTAACTGACTGCGGGCATAGTGACAGATGACTTTTAGAATATGCACAGATGCACAGGATCAGGTTCATATCACACAAGAAGAGGCTGGGGGAGATCTGGTTACAACATCAGTTGCCTTCTCATTAGTGAGATATTTGACCGCTAGCTGAGTGAATCTCATGTCCATCAGACCTCTTTTCAGACTAATATGTTCTAAATAACCAGTTAATAGAAAATAGAAAATAAATCATACAGTTAAGGGGAAAAGTGGACTAGAAATTGACTTCTGATTCTACTACTCACCAACACTGGGGCCTTTTATGGGAGGTATCACTTTTCTGAGCCTCAGTTTGAAAAATGTGTAAAATATATATGGTACTGATGACACATGAAGATGATCAGCAGGTGTTACAACACGGTACGTAAAAGGATAAAGAGATGGTGAGTCTCAAAAAATAGAAGCTACGTAATTGTTGTTTAATGTTGTTATTGTTTTTATTAATCGAACACAGTTATTAATCTAACACAGACTATACTCAGTTTTTGTCTATTAAATGACTCCTATCAGGTAACCCAAAAAGTCAGGATGTGCCTTTTGTAGAAAGACTAAGGTTTTGGCTCTTTAGAAGATATCTTTTCAGTGAAGCCACTTCTTAAGCACACGTCCTACTATCTGAGAGATGAAGACTCAGCTCTCTAAGGCTCATGCCGTGGTGGCTGGAAGCATGGGCCCTAGAATCAACATCTGGGTTCGTGCTGAGCGCTACTACTCCACAGCTGTTTGATCTTGAGGATGTAACTCAACCTCCCCGTGGTCCCAGTTCCCTCATCTATTAAATGTGGATCATAATAACATCTATCTCCTAGCATAATTAGTGACGATTAAATGAGTCAAAACATGTGACATCCTTAGAACAACGCTTAGAAGACATCAAAATATGCCTGGTTATGTTTTATTACAGAGGAGAGTAAGAGTAAATTAAGGTTTAGCATCAAACCAAATAAGACAAGTAAAGAAGAAAGAAGATATATTCTAAATAAGACTAGAAAATGGAGCTTTTTTTTTTTTTTTTTGAATGAAAGAAAAATGAGGGAGACATAGAATAAGGTTTTTTGTATTAAAGCACTGTGGCCAAGGGACCTATAGTTCCTGTTTGGCCTGTAGGCAAAATGGAACCTGCAGACATCAAGCAAGATCTGTTAAGAAGTAAAGAACACCAAGGTGATAGAGCTTTAAAAATAAATCTGTGCTTTCAACAGCATCAGAATTCCCTGTCTAATCAGTAACAGCTTATCAAGCATGAGATGGGAGAAAAACAATCACTGGGACTCCAGATGGAAATGTTTAATGCATATGCAGTTTACAGGATGAATATAAATTGCAAACAGGGTGGTTTTGGGTTAATCTGCTGAATAAAAAAATATTGAATTAATGAGTAACTGAACATTTGATACAGCAACATGCTTAACCCTTTCACATAAAATCAACTACCAGTGATTTGGCAGGTAAAGTTGGCAATGGCCGTGTTATTCTCCTGCCCAATGTCATTCTTCCGGAGCATATTTTGCAACAGAGGTGAAATCTTAGATGCACTGCAATCTATTCATTGCACTGACGATAAACTATGTGTCGATTTACCTAACTATGCAGTCTACACCGAAGAAGACTACAAGTCTCACTTAAAATGTTTAGCATGCCTTGAACACAAAGGAAGAAAGGTAAACCAGATGTCATGGATGAGAGGAATAAGGGACAATATTCCCTGCTAGTGGGTAACAAGAAACTTGAGGATAATAATGGGGAGTGAATAAAGTGATACATTTCTGTCTCTCCCTATTTCTCTATCTGTAGCCTGTCTAAATTATAGTCACATTTTAATTGTATATATTTTATATTTACATAGTACTTGCTTTATGTTCCAGGACCTTTATAAACATTAATTTAACTAATCCTCAGAATAACATTATAATATAGGAATTATTATTATTCCCATTTTACAGATGAGAGAACTGAGGCACAGAGAGGTTAGGTAACTTGCCCAAGGCAGCTACAAAATGGCACGGCTGGGTTTTGAAACTTGTGTGCTTCCAAGGATTTTTGCACTCAGCCACTACATAGGTGCTTACCTAGATCACAGCCAAAACAAAAACTGCAGACATAGATGAGTTTGATATGTCTCCATTGACAACAATGGCAACAAGATTAGAGAAAGAGTTAGAAAATGTTTTGTTATTAGACTGAGTTTCAGGGAACATGGGAATTTGCTTCAACCTCAGAGTATGAAATTGCCCACTACCCCTGTTGCTGTTAAGTCTTTCCCTTTTGTGAAGTTAGGGGAAAATAATCATAAGCCCATCTTTTGTTTTCACTGAATAAAATGTGCAAATGAAAAAAAAATCACAAGTGCATTCGCTTTCCTTAAACACCAAAGGGAAAGGAATTAAGGTCACCTGTCATAATGCAGCTAAAGATGCAAATGCAGGTTACTTTTATACGGAAACAAAGAAGAATTAACCTTTTAAAACAATTAGGTTGTTTCATTAAAAAAACAAGAAAGATTACAATATGACCTACAGAAACAGTAGGACTAAATTAGAAAACAATGAAAAAAATTTAAGTAGATTCTCTATTTTCTGAAACTGAAACTAGTTTTGTTATTTTAAGAAGTTGAATGAAAAAATATTTTCTAAGTAACAATTAAAATGTCTAAGGCCAGGAAGAGATGCAGTTGTGCTTTAAAGAAACTCAGGAAACTAATACGATGGTGCTTGTTTACCAGCTGATGGGTTCTTGCTATATATTTGCAGTATTTGCCATTAGAAGAAAGGTAGTAGCTATTTAAAAAAAATAATAGTTAATTTGACCTTGACAGTGTTGTTTTTCTTCTTCTATTGTGTTTTTTTAAAATTATAGACCTTGCATTTTTTTTCTGTAGTAAAGGCAGAACTTCTGTTAAAGTTGAAAACACAGTCTAAAAATTGTACATTATTCATTGACATCCCCCATAATATGAATGAAACATACATTGACAAGGAGAAGCAAAAACATCCAGAAGTCCTTAGTTGAGTTTAAAATTTTTTCCATTATTACAAATCAAAAACTTCACCAATCTGCAGCAGATTCAAAATTGCTTTGAAAGCTGCAACTGATTTCACTTAGAAATTTATTTAGCTAGCAAGATCATGTTAAAATTCCACACACTCGTATACTATTATTGTTAGGATGGAATGGTTTATACACATGATCTTATTAATTCCCACCATATTACCCCAAAAAGGCAAAAAAGTATCAGAATTCCTAGTGATAAAAGCTTTTGTGCTTTTTGTGGAGCTGGGAGGTGAAATGTATTATAATCTAGTCTGCACTTCACGCTACCACCTGCCACGGGAATTTTTAAAGTCTTAGGTAAATGGGTATATAAAAGCAAAGGGAATTGAAGCAATGTGGCAGTTAAGAGAAGCCAGGCCTCAGGTGAAATCAACACATGGTATAAGAATAGATTAATGACACCCCTCACCCGGCAATTTCGGTCAAATATGCAATCAAATATTGTTTACTTGCACAAAATCCATATCAATTTCCATAAATGGAGTGTTTACCTTTAAAATAAGATTTATGAGTGGATTTTTATTCCCATGTATTACTAGTTCCACTGTAGTCAACTGTGAAGCTTCGTAATTGTGAAGGATCATTTTAAAACATGCCTATATTCAACCATCAGAGAATACAACACCACTGTGTCAACCTAGGGCATCTAACAACTTCCTAAAATGGACCTGAAGTTCACATCTCGATCTCAATTTAATGCACATCCACAGCGTTTGACCCCAAATAGCTTAGTCACAAAGGCAGTGCCTTCAGTTATAAGAAAAAAAAATGCTTCAGAAGGAGCAAAACATCTTTAGACGCTATTAGAATAGTTCAAGCTTTGAAATCTCACACTTACAGGTTTAAGAGTTCTTAACTCTAATCTCACTTTCAATAAAAATTTATTCATTAAAAAAATAAGATGCAACGCCCCCAATCTATGATGCAATTTTAAGGTACCATACTACTATCATTATAAAGAACATTTCTGATTTTTAATTTATTTTGTATTTTGATCTATCCTGTTTCACTGGCACAATTCTATTTATTCATATAATTCTATTTATAAAAGTTACCATACAAGGAAGGTATTTGGAAGGAAGGAAAGATAAAAAAAAGCAAAAAAGCAAATTTTCTACATCTGATGGGGCTCTTAAATTATGAACATGAAGAAATGCTAATCAATGCATGAGACTTCTGTAGATTATTTTTTAAATGTCAATTGGCCAACTATATAAATAGAAAAAGTAGGGTAAAGATGAGGAAAAGGAAAAGATGGGTTGGTAGCAGTGCCGTATGCAGTCAAGAGGAAATGAACAAATATTATTTGTAGCCAAATGATACCCATCATCTTTAAAGGGGAAGGGGATGTTATTACCTGCCTATTTACACCCATACTTTAGCCCAACCCACTACACCATCCAAGAATATTAGGCAGATGATAAATGAAAGAACAGATGGAGATCTTGAGAAACAACAAAAGAACAGAATGATTTTCAGGGAAACAGGTTGGTTTTGGGGGGATTCTACTGAAAATTTTGGATTCTATTTCAGGTTCATCATCCAGGGTGAATAGAATGAAGTAAATTTTATAGAATGGAATATTTACTAAATCATCATAAACTAAGAAATAATAAAAGGTTAATTTAATTCACAACCTTGATTCCCAAAGCAAAACTGTCTAAGGGAACAAATGAACTGCCTGGCACTTATTCTATTATATGATGCATGTTTAACTTGGAAATGTCACTCTCTGCTTTCTGACTCAATCTCCTAAACTCTCACACGACTCCTTAATTTATGTCACTCTGGTGTCAATCCCCATAACTTCAATAAACAATACATGCTAAGGTCACCATCAAGTTCAATTTTACTAATTTAATGCACAATTTTTTTAATCCTCATTTTAAGTGGTCTCTTAGCAGCATTCACCGCTGCACCCATTTCCATCTTCCTGGCATGTTTTCTCGTCACATTCCTTTCTGGGTTTCCCCTGACCTACTTGCCATTCATTCTCTGCCTCCCTTGTAGCTTATGGTCTATTGTTCAGCCATTAGATTTTGGGGTTCTCAAGGATCCGTCTTGGATGCTCTACTCTTCTCAAACTGTATTCACATCTTAGACAATCTCATCAAGTATAGCTTCAGTTATTTTCCTGTCATTAGTTAAACCGCAGATTTGTCTTCAGCCCCTATTGCCACTGAGTTTCTGAGCCCTTTATTAGTGAGTTGTTCACTAGACACATTGTGGATGTTGAAAACACACTTCAGATTCAACATTTAAAAAATGAAACTCATGATACTTCCTTCAGATTCTTTACTATCAGTCCGTACTTCTTTTTTTTTTTTTTTTTTGCAGTACGCGGGCCTCTCACTGTTGTGGCCTCTCCCGTTGCAGAGCACAGGCTCCGGACGTGCAGGCTCAGCGGCCATGGCTCACGGGCCCAGCCGCTCTGCGGCACGTGGGACCTTCCCGGACCGGGGCACGAACCCGCGTCCCCTGCATCGGCAGGCAGACTCTCAACCTCTGCGCCACCAGGGAAGCCCCCCCAGTCTGTACTTCTGTGCATGGCATTGCCCGATAGCTGGTAAGGCCAAACAGACATGTGAGAGTCATTCTCAAGTACTTTTTTCCATCCAAGTCCATATTCGACTCATCACCAAGTCCGGTCGTTTTTACCTTCTGGTATCTCTTAATTCTCCCACTTAACTCCCACTCTGCTACCACCACCCCAGTCCAAGCTGCCATCTCTCACCCGGACTAAAGCCACGGCTGATTGGTAGCCCCAAGTCTTCTGTTGCTGCTCTGAGACTTGTCCTCCACACTGCAGCCAGGGCAAGGCTTCCACAAAGCAGTTATGAGGATGTTACCCTTCTTCCCTCCCCCTCACTCCCAATACACACACACTTTCGGTGGAGATACTCCAATGACATCTGTTTGGGCTTCTAAGAGAAAAAGAATCAATAACCTGGCAGAGGTTATCGATAAGGTGTCAGATTCCCCCAACTCTCCAGCCTTATTTCATATCAAAGCACCCTTCAATTTCTGTGTTGCAGCCACACCAGTCTTCCCCGTCTGCCCCCAGGGTTTTGAATATGCTCTTTCATCTACCTGGAACATCACCCTTGCTCCTACCTTCGGCCACCTCCAAAGCTCCACCCGACAATCACTTCCTACGGCAGACGCTCCCTTAGCTTCCCAGTGAAGAGCCATGTCCGTCAGCATCTATTACCCTCGGAGCCCCACCGCTCTCCGGGATGAGCAGTTGTAATGCTACCTCTCTTGTGAGTTCTTCCATGCCAGTCGCCCCATGAAGGTAAAGACTGGTTTTCCTCCCCATGACAATACCATTGGCATATCCCCAGCCCCTAGCACATGATGGGTTCAAGTACTTCTTATTGAATACATGAATACTATTACGACCAGAGAAAAGTTATTGATACAAGTTGTCACAACTTGTAAGAAGGACCCGAAACAAAACGTTGTTAGTCCTCTGTCTGTTACTGCACACGCCAGTATTTTTCAGTCATTCATTAACTTACAAGTTTATTTATTGTATGCTGTGCCCTTAGCTCTAACTACCCTTGCCCCCCCTTTGTTTTTTATTAAATATTTCCCATTCTTACTCATTTTTCAGATCTCAGCTTAAGTGTTACTTTCTTACATACGGCCAGCAAATATTTGTTAAATGAATGATGGCCTTATTAAGTATTTATTGATTGCTGTAATTAGGTACCAGGCAGCATACTAGGGCCTGGGGTTACAAAAATTGATACGAAATATTTTCTGCCATCAGGAACTCATTGCATGTTTGGGGATTGCACTCATGTAGGGAGATAATTAAAGCATAATATAAATGGTACAAAGGAGGGATGCACCCCCTGCTGGGTGAATGATGCCCAGGGGAGCCCTGCTGTTGTTCTCACGGAGCACGGTTGCAGGAAGGTATACACCCTTTTTTCAATATAATCTACTTTCTACCTGTTAGCTCTATGAATTCAACCATATCACTTCATTACCTGTTACAAAGAAGAAAATCGACTATTTTACAACATTGCTGGAAAATACCTTTCATGGAAAAAAATTTAACAAAACATGTTGATGGGCTATTTGCAATTGACACGGTAGGCCGCAGAGCATCGGTAAGAAGGCCAGGTTGAATTGCTTTACATGGAAAAATGAAAGGAAGGTAGCTCTGGTGGATCAGCTGGACGAGGCAGAGCAAGAGTCCTAGAGAGAGGAAGATATGTCGGGAGATTTGGCGATACTCTGGAAGAAGAGGGGGTTGAACCACATACCAGGTCCTGGGCATAAGGATACACACACACACAGGGCTAGGAATAGATTTCCTTTGGTTAAATTTCTTTTGAACACAGGGGTATCTGTTACTTAGTTGTACATTGTTGTGTTCTCATATAAATCCTTCCTAAATAAGAACCCTTCTCTCGCGATTCCTTATACCCGTGAGCCCTCAATGTAAGTGTATTCAAGAGAAATTGGTACAGGCTACTGGAAGTGGCCTGACACATATTCTTGGCTCTAGAAAGAGAATGAAAGCATAGGGCCCTAATCATCCTTCTCTGCCCTTGGATCTTCACACTGTACCCTCCTGGCAAGACTATATGACTCCCACTTTCATGACAAGTGGAAAGTCCTTTAAATTCCCTGGCGTGCCACCTTAGAGTAGAACCAGAGGTAGGCTATGTAGAAATGAAAGGCTAACATTCCTAGCATTTGGGTGATCTCTGTATCAGATCAGCTGGTCTAGCAGGTCCTCGAGCTCTCTAGGGCCCAGTGTCTGGCGAGACTCCCAACTGGGAATCTCAGAATTCCTCATATAGCAAGCCACTGACATGTGTGGTTAATATGATAACATATCTCAGGGTCTATGAACCTTGAGATGGGTTATCTATACATATTTTATAATATAGAACTGAGAGGCTGAATCACCTGACACTAGAGATGTCATTTCCCCCAACAACAATGTGCTTTTTCTGCTTCTGCATCTATGCCTGTTGACATTCTATTTGATTGTTTCAGATAAATCTAGTCCTCCTCAAAAGACTGTAATTCCCATGTGAAATGAGACTATGTCATATACTTAACTTCCATCTCTGGTTGCAGATAGACACAACATACCTTCTTTAAAGCAAAAAACAATGCACAGAAAGAAAATTAATGCACAGAAATCTCTTGCATTCCTATACACTAATGATGAAAAATCTGAAAGTGAAATTAAGAAAACACGCCCATGTACCACTGCAACAAAAATAGTAAAATACTGAGGAATAAACCTACCAAAAGAGACAAAAGACCTGTATGCAGAAAATTATAAGACACTGATGAAAGAAATTAAGATGATACAAACAGATGGAGAGACATACCATGTTCTTGGATTGGAAGAATCAACAATGTGAAAATGACTATACTACCCAAAGCAATCTACAGATTCAATGCAATCCCTATCAAACTACCACTGGCATTTTTCACAGAACTAGAACAAAAAATTTCACAATCTGTATAGAAACACAAAAGACCCCGAATAGCCAAAGCAATCTTGAGAAAGAAAAACGGAGCTGGAGGAATCAGGCTCCCTGACTTCAGACTATACTACAAAGCTACAGTCATCAAGAGAGTATGGTACTGGCACAAAAACAGAAATATAGATCAATTGAACAGGATAGAAAGCCCAGAGATAAACCCACGCACATATGGCCACCTTATCTTTGATAAAGGAGGCAAGAATATACAGTGGAGAAAAGACAGCCTCTTCAATAAGTGGTGCTGGGAAAACTGGATAGCAACATATAAAAGAATGAAATTAGAACACTCCCTAACACCATACACAAAAATAAACTCAAAATGGATGAAAGACCTAAATGGAAGGCCAGACACTATCAAACTCTTAGAGGAAAACATAGGCAGAACACTCTATGACATAAACCACAGCAAGATCCTTTTTGACCCACCTTCTAGAGAAATGGAAATAAAAACAAAAATAAACAAATGGGATTTAATGAAATGTAAAACTTTTGCACAGCAAAGGAAACCATAAACAAGACGAAAAGACAACCCTCAGAATGGGAGAAAATATTTGCAAATGAAGCAACTGACAACTGAAAATATTTGCAAATGAAGCAATGACAGAGGATTAATCTCCAAAATATACAAGCAGCTCATGCAGCTCAATATCAAAAAAACAAAGAACCCAATCCAAAAATGGGCAGAAGACCTAAATAGACATTTCTCCAAAGAAGATATACAGATTGCCAACAAACACATGAAAGAATGCTCAACATCATTAATCATTAGAGAAATGCAAATCAAAACTACAATGAGATATCATCGCACACTGGTCAAAATGGCCATCATCAAAAAATCTAGAAACAATAAATGCTGGAGAGAGTGCGGAGAAAAGGGAACGCTCTTGCACTATTGGTGGGAATGTAAATTGATACAGCCACTATGGAGAACGGTAGGGAGGTTCCTTAAAAAACTAAAAACAGAACTACCATATGACCTAGCAATCCCACTACTGGGCATATACCCTGAGAAAACCATAATTCAAAAAGAGTCATGTACCACAATGTTCATTGCAGCTCTATTTACAATAGCCAGGACATGGAAGCAACCTAAGCGGCCATCAACAGATGAATGGATAAAGAAGATGTGGCACATATATACAATGGAATATTACTCAGCCATAAAAAGAAACGAAATTGAGTTATTTGTAGTGAGGTGGATGGACCTAGAGTCTGTCATAAAGAGTGAAGTAAGTCAGAAAGAGAAAAACAAATACTGTATGCTAACACATATATATGGAATGTAAAAAACAAACAAAAGAAATGGTCATGAAGAACCTTGGGGCAAGATGGGAATAAAGACGCAGACCTAGTAGAGAATGGACTTGAGGATATGGCGGCGGGGGGAAGGGTAAGCTGGGGCAAAGTGAGAGAGTGGCATGGATATATGTACGCTACCGAATGTAAAATAGATAGTTAGTAGGAAGCAGCCGCATAGCATAGGGAGATCAGCTTGGTGCTTTGTGACCACCTAGAGGGGTGGGATAGGGAGGGTGGGAGGGAGATGCAAGAGGGAAGACATATGGGGATATATGTATATGTATAACTGATTCTCTTTGTTATAAAGCAGAAACTAACACACCATTGTAAAGCAATTATACTCCAATAAAGATGTTATGAAAACGAAACAAAACAATGCACATGGAATTGCCATATATGACGAGCATAGTACTGAACTAGTCTGTTTCATTTCAGGTTAGAACGAAATTTTCAGGTAATTTGTTGATTGCGTTCATATTAATAAAACAAATGCTGAAAATGCAGACATATCAGCTCTTATTTAAAGCCAAAATTGTCTATATTCCTATGGAAGTCCAGTTGTGACAGTAGGTTATTCCTTTAGAGCTGTTCTAATACTGTATCTGCTACCCACATGTGGTTGTGGTTACTTAAATTTAAATTAGTTAAAATTAAATAAAATCTGAAATCCAGTTTTCAGTCATACTTGCTACATTTCAAGTTCTCAGTAACTACATATGGCTGGTGGCTCCCGTGTTGGATGGTGCAAATATAGAGTATTTCCTTCAACACAGAAAGTGCTATGGGAGAGTCTTGATCCAAATATCATAGAGAACAGAGAATGAGAATAAGTAAACAACTTTCATTTTTCCAGCTAAATAAAGAGTTTTGGGCTACTGGATCTATAGTTATCAACACGGATGCAATTTTTATATCTTTTGATCAACTCCATGTCTAGTTAGATTCTGGAGGAACACATGTACTTACTGGTCTCTAACTCGGACTGATCACAGCAGGAATTTTAGGAAACCCAGAATCTCCTATAATACAATTGAAATACAATTTGTATAACAGGTCAGAAAGTGTTACAGACGTATCTGTAAGGCAAAAACAATTTCAACATGATATGCTGTTCAGTTTCAAAATAAGGGAAGTCCATCTATTAGGTGACTTTAGCTGATTATGAGAACTGAGAGGCAGCAACCTGAGGTGTTACTTGGATTAATCTTACTCCAGTTTTGGCAAACAGAGGTGGGATTTTAAACGTTCTAATCCCTTGGTTGTACTGGTAGCAGAACTAAACGGAATATCATAGAACTGGCAAGATCTGCTAAAAAATACGGTCTACAGACGTTTAGTTCGGTTTAAAGAATTGTTATGGATCATTGAGAAGACTTTTTTCTCTCTTCTACTTGAGTAATAGGTCGATGTGACCTTTGTTGCCGTAGAGTATCTGTACATCAAACGCCAGCTACAGATGTCAAGTTTCTGCTCTTAGACCTCTGAATTCACTTGAATCTCCTCCCTTACAAAACTACTTTTCCCACCTTAATTCTGCTTTAGGGTTCAGAAAGTCTATAGACATTAGAAATCAAGATTATGATCACTTTCTCCATTTTCTTGAAGACTCATGAATTTAATATCCACTAAAACCTAGGTCAAATCTGAAATATAGTTCTAATCATTTCCACCTTTTAAAAAGCCAACTTGAAAATGAGTACCTGCTTTGTGCAAGGTATGTTTTTGGTTGCCGAGGACAGGAATGCTGCACAAGAAACAGTTTGTGCCTTCAAGAAATTGACACTATACTTGGAGAACATACTAATAAAGCATAACGAACTCCTCATGACATTATATGATAAGGGGCAAAATGAACACAAAAGTGGGGGAACTTTTTCCACGTGACAGACTTGCGCTTTTGAGATTCTGTGTCTGCCACCAACTAGTTTGCAATCAGTAAATTGCAGCCACTCTGGATTTCACTTACCTGGTGTTTAAATAAGAGTTGGAAAAGATCATCTTAAATTGTATATAAGATTTACACCTCCTCAAAATTCCTTAATAGTTGGAACTAATAGGCTCATATTTAGATCACAAGTTTGTCTTCAATTTGATCTCATCCTTAACCAAAGTATTTCTTGGCTTGGAACCCAAAATGCTCTCTAAGGAAGGATTTAAATGGCTGTCATTTATTTTAAATGACTATGTATAAGACACTTTCTATTAAAATCGTCAACAAATACTTAATAATATTAACAAAAATTATTCATATTCACCTTACAAAAAGGAAATTGATTTGAGAAAAGATTGATGACCTGTCCAAGTTTAAGAGCTAATAAGAGAGCAGCTGGGATTTGGACAAGATGCTACGTGATAGCAGGTTTCCTTTCCTTCTGTGCCTTTAAATTCAATCTCATCTACAAGTTTTTCTATAGGAAGCAGAAATTAGAAGAAAAATTATACAGGACAAATTTATTTCATTACAGAGACATTACATTCAAGGGTCCAGGATTTTATTTTCTATTTGGGCAGATTAAACACGTTCACAGGCTTACGTTAAAGGAATCTGGGCTCTGGAAATTATACAAAGTGGATGCGGGATTTAAAGAGTTGTAGTTATTAAAATTTTTGGTTTTCTAGTTTAAAATAAGTCAGTCAACTGTGAAGATTTTAATAATTTCTAAGAAAGGATTTGTTATAGATATGTTGAAAATGGGGAGAAGAGTTTTCCATTCACTACAAGCCTTTCTTCTTCATTTCTCTTTATATGAAGATATTTTGTCATTTAATAGGCTCCTCTATGATTCACTGAATATTTTGTAAATATTTATGGAAAAATATACTGTAAGCACTGTTGTCTGGAGATGGGCAAGGGGGTAGGAGTGGCAAGAAAGCAGGCAGGTGTGTACTCAAGAGAATCCAAGCAACCCTCACCTTCTGTGAAGATGCCACGCCACGCACAGGGAAATGTCAAATCTATACAGAACAGCAAGGTCAACCAGAGAATTCTTCCACATCATTCAGCAGTTGAGATGCTACCCTTTCAACAACAAATAGCCTCTCGTTGTAAGGTGGAGAGGTTTTTATGGTAGAATACAGAATGCACAGTAGTATACTCTCTGTCTGTGTGTGCATGTGTATTTTTTCTTTTTTCATAACGGGTAGAACAATGTTATGCACTATTTGTCATGAGACTTCTGATGTCAATTTGGTTGATGTTGGAATTTTAATAATTCTTTGTTAATACTCACATCCTACTAATAACTCTCCAAAATTAAAAATTAAAATGACACATTAAATAGCATGTGGATGGCCACTTTTATCATTTTAAGTCAGCATTTTAAATAATACAGAGAATATTAGTTCTGCTACTTAAACAATGTCATTTCAAAAGCCAAAAGTGTTATATTTAAAATCACTGAAGGACATTTGCTAAAGATTGAGAAAAGTGCTATGCACAAACATACATTTTGTATTTATGTTTCCTTCTCTTTTTCTTTCCAGCTCTCACTTCTCCCTCTTTATATCTTTCTTTGTCAACGGTTACTGTAATTCTTAGTCAATTTACACATCCTGACTCTATTAAGTCAAAATGATCATACAAATATTTTGAGAAACAGAAACTGTGATTTGATAAGAGTAGTTCTCATAGTGAATTTATGACATTGATTTATCGAACATAAGGTAGTCTTTTCAAATAGGCCTGTTTTTAATTCCAAATAAAAGTTAATTATTACTTTTTTTGCCTTCCTTTCCTGATCCCTATGAATATTTCCTACTTCACTGGGCTCAATATAACCTTTTGCAGTTCCATTGAGCTTGCAACAGTCTTTTTCATTTTCCTGAAAAACAGATTTTTACTGGCTCCTTATCATCAACTAAGTGTCAGTAAAATTGCCATGTTAGTAAAGGGGGCCAAGTGTGTCCCATCCCTGTGGCTGCATAATTAGCCTCTAGTGTAAACTGCTGAGCAATTAGTTATTTCTTACAAGCTTTCTACATATTGAATAGATAAAATAGGGACTCATTCTCTCAAAAATATTTCAGTAGAATATACTACATGCAAGGAAGAATGTTCAGGACCAACACCCACCTACTGATTGAATTCTAACACGAATGAATACATACATGTTACTTTTAATATACTACAAGAGGAGAGATCGGACTAAGTACTAAAACAAGATCTGTTATGGTCCTGCCTCTAGCTCCTCACGGGGTGGTCTCAGGACATCCCACTTTATCTCTTTCAGGGAGCTCAGGATCTGCAAACTTAGGGGCTGAATGAGGTAATACCCAAGAAGCCTGCCACCCCTAAGCACTGTCTGGGTCCATGACTCCTGTTTTCTGCTCTTCCTTAATGCCAATCATTTCAGAGAACCTCTTCTCTAAATAGTGGAAGTTATATTTTGATATGAAGGTAGCCCCTTTTACAAAACAATTATTCCTCTGTATGAGCATTAAGACCTCATTTTTGATGTTAATTAATGTTGAAGGCACGTTTTCTTATGAGGTTAAAAACAGATGTTGGGGGCTTCCCTTGTGGCGCAGTGGTTGGGAGTCCACCTGCCGATGCAGGGGAAACGGATTCGTGTCCCAGTCCGGGAAGATCCCACATGCCGCGGAGCGGCTGGGCCCGTGAGCCATGGCTGCTGGGCCTGTGCGTCCGGAGCCTGTGCTCCACAAGGGGGGAGGCCACAAGAGTGAGAGGCCCACGTACCACAAAAAAAAAAAAAAAAAAAAACCATGTTGGATAATAAAATTCATCTCAGGGCTGAGAATATAAGAAGTAAATGAACAGCTACTAAATAATCCTAAGTGCTACCAAAGAGAGCAAGGAAACATGAACAAAACAAGAATAATAATAACAGCTAATATTTATGAGTGCTTACCTTAGGCCACACATTTTGTTAAGCCCTTTATTCTCATCTCATTTAATCCCCATGGCAAATCTATGGAATAAGCATTATTACTCCCATGTTGAGGTGGCAGAAAGGGGGATTTGGAAATCTTAAGCAACCATCACGCACCACCCATTAAATAAACACCGAATTTACTTTAGATTTAAATCCACAGAGTCGTCTCCTTACATTGTTTTACATTGCATTGTATTATATTCAAAAAGGATAATGTTACACTTCAAAATACAGTTAACACAAATAATCTTTATACATGCATATTGTTTTCAAAACTAAAAAGTGATGTTGTGAAGCAGTTTTTTTCAAATGAATTCCAAATATGTTGATGATATATGAAATCACCCATGGCTCTATGCAATATTTCAGATTGATGAAAACACAACTTATTTAATTTGAAAATTGATGTTGTAGGGTTTAAAGTAGAAGAAAAGATGTGATTTTGCTTAGGATAACCTTTTACCCTTTCTGATCTAAATAACATGCTTTTTATTTTTTATACTGTTTTCTTGTTATAAACAGTATATTTATTCTTCAAATTATTACAAATCTAAGCATTCTATATGATATTCAGAGATAAATTTTGAAATATAAATCACAATAGTATAGAGATATTACCCTGCTTCTTTTCAGATATCACTTAAAATATAACCTTTAGGTACTTCTAATGGTATTACTAATTTCATACATATCATAAAGAAGTTTTTGAATAATTAGCATCTGAATGTAAAATAAACTGGTTTATTCAGCAAGCTTTATATCTTCCTTTGAATACAGTAACGGGTTGCTCTTTTGGAGTAAGGATTGTTAGGTGGACCATCTAACAGGTTCCCAACTGGTTCAAGTGCCCAGGACTGCTGGAGAAGCAACAGTCACTGAGGTTTTGGAGAGGAGGGGGTGCAGTCAGGCTGGGGGCTTGTGTGTCTCACGCTCAGCCTCTGTGGACAGACAAGTGAGTATACACAACGACACTGAGGAAGAACCCAAAACGGAAAGACAGCAAGATCAACTAAGACTAAATTTCACCAACGAACATCAAGATGGGAGCTTGAAAGTAAAATTGTTGATAAAGTGATGAGGATTCTCATACACATCTGAATGTGTAGAGATTCAAATTTTGCATACATTTGAAAACCAGCGTCTGGTTATAGTAATTTTCAACTTTTAGTAACAGAGTTAAGGATATTAGTAATGCAGAAAAATATGTAAACAAAAGTGTTTACATAACACCACATCTCAGATATAAATACGGTTAATATTTGAAGTATTTTCATACTTTGTTTTAACCAACTGGCAAGTTGAAGAGATGATGCTTTTTTATTTTTTGGCCATGCCTTATTTTTGTTTTAATTGAAATATAGTTGATCTACAATATCATGTTAGTTTCACGTATACAGCACAGCAATTCAATTATACATGTATAAATATATCCATATATACTACCTTCATACTATCTTCCCTTATATTTTTTTAACATCTTTATTGGAGTAAAATTGCTTTACAGTGTTGTATCACTTTCTGCTGTATAACAAAGTGAATCAGCTACATGTATACATAGATCGCAATAGCCCCTCCCTCTTGTGATTCCCTACCACCCTCCTTATCCACCGCTCTAGGTGGTCACAAAGCACCGAGCTGATCTCCCTGTGCTATGCGGCTGCTTCCCACTAGCTATCTATTTTACATCTGGTAGTGTATATATGTCCATGCCACTCTCTCACGTCATCCCAGCTTACCCTTCCCCCTCCCTGTGTCCTCAAGTCCATTCTCTAGGTCTGCGTCTTTATTCCTGTCCTACCCTTAGGTTCTTCAGAACCTTTTTTTTTTTTTTTTAGATTCCATATCTATGTGTTAGGATACGGTATTTGTTTTTCTCTTTCTGACTTACTTCACTCTGTATGACAGACTCTAGGTCCATCCACCTCAATACAAATAACTCAATTTCGTTTCTTTTTATGGCTGAGTAATATTCCATTGTATATATGTGCCACATCTTCTTTATCCATTCATTTGTCAATGGACACTTAGGTTGCTTCCTTGTCCTGGCTATTGTAAACAGAGCTGCAATAAACATTATGGTACATAACTCTTATTGAATTATGGTTTTCTCAGAGTATATGCCCAGTAGTGGGATTCCTGGGTTGTATGGTAGTTCTATTTTTAGTTTTTTAAGGAACCTCCATACTGTTCTCCATAGTGGCTGTATCAATTTACATTCCCACCAAAAGTACAAGAGGGTTCCCTTTTCTCCACACCCTCTCCAGCATTTATTGTTTGTAGATATTTGATGATGGCCATTCTGACCAGTGTGAGGTGATACCTCATTGTAGTTTTGATTTGCATTTCTCTAATGATTAGTGATGTTGAGCACCCTTTCATATGTTTGTTGGCCATTGGTATATCTTCTTTGGAGAAATGTCTGTTTAGGTCTTCTGCCCATTTTGGGGTTGGGCTGTTTGTTTTTTGATATTGAGATGCATGAGCTGCTTGTATGTTTTGGAGATTAATCCTTTGTCAGTTGCTTTGTTTGCAAGTATTTTCTCCCATTCTGAGGGTTGTCTTATCATCTTGTTTATGGTTTCCTTTGCGTGCAAAAGCTTTTAGGTGTCATTAGGTCCCATTTCTTTATGTTTTTATTTCCATTTCTCTAGGAGGTGGGTTTTATTGATCGTTTTTATTGATAGTTTTACTGATCATTGCTGTTGTTTCCTTCATTTATTTTTCATTAATTTATGATATGATCTTTATGATTTCTTTCCTTTTGCTAAGTTTGGGGTTTTTGTTTGGGTTTTTTTGTTCTTCATTCTAATTGCTTTAGGTGTAAGGTTAGGTTTTTTTATTTGAGATGTTTCTTGTTTCTTGAGGTAGGGTTGTATAGCTATAAACTTCCCTCTTAGAACTGCTTTTGCTGCATCCCATAGGTTTTGGGTTTAGGTTTTGTTTTCACTGTCATTTGTTTCTGGGTATTTTTTGATTTCCTCTTTGATTTCTTCAGTGATCTCTTGGTTATTAAGTAGTGTATTGTTTACCCTCCATATGTTTGTATCTTTTACAGATTTTTTTCCTGTAATTGATATGTAGTCTCATAGAGTTGAGGTCGGAAAAGATACTTGATACGATTTCAATGTTCTTAAATTTACCAAGGCTTGATTTGTGACCAAAGATATGATCTATCTTTGAGAATGTTCCATGAGCACTTGAGGAGAAAGCGTATTCTGTTGTTTTTGGATGGAATATCCTATAAATATCAATTATGTCCATCTTGTTTACTGTACCATTGAAAGCTTGTGTTTCCTTATTTATTTTCATTTTGGATGATCTGTCCATTGGTGAAAGTGGGGTGTTAAAGTCCCCTACTATTATTGTGTTACTGTTGATTTCCCCTTTTATGGCTGTTAGCATTTGCCTTATGTATTGAGGTGCTCCTATGTTGGGTGCATCAATATTTACAATTGTTATATCTTCTTCTTGGATTGATCCCTTGATCATTATGTAATGTCTTTCTTTGTCTCTTGTAATAGTCTTTATTTTAAAGTCTATTTTGTCTGACATGAGAATGGCTACTCCAGCTTTCTTTTGATTTCTTTTGGCATGGAATATCTTTTTCCATCCCCTCACTTTCACTCTGTATGTGTCCCTAGGTCTGAAGTGGGTCTCTTGTAGACAGCATATATATATATATATTTGTATCCATTCAGCCAGTCTATGTATTTTGGTGGGAGCATTTAATTCATTTACATCTAAGGTAATTATCGATACGTATGTTCCTATTACCATTTTGTTAATTGTTTTGGGTTTGTTTTTTTAGGTCTTTTCCTTTCCTTGTGTTGCCTGCCTAGAGAAGTTCCTTTAGCATTTGTTATAAAGGTAGTTTGGTAGTGCTGAAGTCTCTTAGATTTTGCTTGTCTGCAAAGATTTTAATTTCTGTGTCAAATCTGAATGAGATCCTTGCTGGATAGAATAATCTTGGTGGTAGTTCTTTCCCTTTCATCATTTTAAGTATGTCCTGGCACTCCCTTCTGGCTTGCAGAGTTTCTGCTGAAAGATCAGCTGTTAACCTTATGGGGATTCCCTTGTATGTTATTTGTTGTTTTTCCCTTGCTGCTTTTAATAATTTTTCTTTGTATTTAATTTTTGATAGCTTGATTAATATGTGTCTTGATGTGTTTCTCCTTGGATTTATCCTGTATGGGACTC
This sequence comes from Tursiops truncatus, assembly GCF_011762595.2. Classification (NCBI taxonomy): domain Eukaryota; kingdom Metazoa; phylum Chordata; class Mammalia; order Artiodactyla; family Delphinidae; genus Tursiops; species Tursiops truncatus. Next base: position 96,685,822 of record NC_047042.1, on the reverse strand, counting down.
ACTGTGCTTCCTGGACTTGATTAACTATTTCCTTTCCCATATTAGGGAAGTTTACAACTATAATCTCTTCAAATATTTTCTCTGTCCCTTTTTTTTCTCTTCTTCTTCTGGGACCCCTATAATTCAAATGTTGGTGCATATAATGTTGTCCCAGAGATCTCTGAGACTGTCCTCACTTCTTTTCATTCTTTTTTCTTTATTCTGCTCTATGGTAGTTATTTCCATTATTTTATCTTCCAGGTTACTTATCCGTTCTTCTACCTCAGTTATTCTGCTGTTGATTCCTTCTAGAGAATTTTAAATTTCATTTATTGTGTTGCTCATCATTGTTTGTTTGCTCTTTAGTTCTTCTAGGTCCTTGTTAAATGTTTCTTGTATTTTTTTCCATTTTATTTCCATGATTTTGGATCATCTTTACTATCATTACTCTGAATTCTTTTTCAGGAAGACTGCCTATTTCCTCTTCATTTGTTTGGTCCAGTGGGTTTTTACCTTGCTCCTTCATCTGCTGTGTATTTCTCTGTCTTCTTATTTTGCTTAACTTACTGTGTTTGGGGTCTCCTTTTCACAGGCTGCAGGTTCATAGTTCCCATTGTTTTTGATGTCTGCCCCCAGTGGGTAAGGTTGTTTCAGTGGGTTGTGTAGGCTTCCTCGTGGAGGGGACTGGTTTCTGTGTTCTGGTGGATGAGGCTGGATCTTGTCTTTCTGGTGGGCAGGACCATGTCCAGTGGTGTGTTTTGGGGTGTCTGTTAACTTATTATGATTTTAGGCAGCCTCTCTGCTAATGGGTGGGGTTGTGTTCCTGTCTTGCTAGTTGTTTGGCATGGAGTGTCCATCACTGGAGCTTGCAGGTCATTTAGTGGAGCTGGGTCTTAGTGCTGAGATGGAGATCTCTGGGAGAGCTCTTGTCAATTGATATTATTTGGGGCTGGAGGGTCTCTGGTGGTCCAATGTCCTGAACTTGTCTCTCCCACCTCAGAGACTCAGGCCTGACACCTGGCTGGAACACCAAGACACTGTCAGGCATACGGCCAGGTACCTGGGTAGTTTCTTGACTTTTGGGAAGTCTGCGGTCTTCTGCCAGTGTTCAGTAGGTGTTCTGCAGGAGTTATTCCACATGTAGATGTATTTTGGTCTATTTGTGGGGAGGAAGGTGATCTACACATCTTACTTGTCTGACATCTTGAAGGTTCTCTGAGATGCTGCTTTGTATAAACTATTTTATAGTCTGATTTTCTTTCTTTTTTTTTTTAATGGGTCTTTTTTTTAATTTTTAAAAAATATTTTTTATTTAGTGTGCTTTTCTTTAATACTATTTCATGACCATTTTTTGTTGTCAGTAAAAATTCTTTAAGTTTTTTGTAATGACTGTACAACATAGTCAACCATTCTCTTTGTTACAACTTTCAAATGACTAATTTTAGGAAAAATTTTATTTTAGGTGTATTGTGCTTTACTCAGACACAGAGAAATGTAATTTTTCTTTTCCAATTTTTCTTTTGGATGCATTTGGGAATAGGCAATCAATAAACAAACAAATGAACAAACAAATACTTCTTTATCCCAGTTTTTACCCTTAATGGTTGAATGGGTAAACAAAAACTTATTTAATTCCTAGGTTTCTCACTGGTAAAATGGAGACAATAATAGTTCCTAATTTGTAGCAGTACAAATACAGCACTTAGCACAAAATCTGACAAACTGTCAATGCTCAGTCAATGCTGGATCCTCTCATGTAAATCATGATAATAATATTTGTTATTACTACTATCCTCAATATCCTCTGTTATGCTCTGGCTTTAAGCTGTTTAGGAGGTAACATGCTTTGGTGGAAAGATTAAAATTTAGATGGACAATGTTGGATATGTGGGTAAATTACTTCATTTTTTGAAATGTTGGTATTCTCATTTGCAAAGTGGGGGTAACACCACCTATTTTGCAGGATTATGAGGACATTATTGAATCGGCCATAAACACTTAATATTACTCAGCCATAAAAAGGAATGAAATTGAGTTATTTTTAATGAGGTGGATGGACCTAGAGTCTCTCATACAGAGTAAAGTCAGAAAGAGAAAAACAAATACTGGATGCTAACGCATATATATGGACTCTAAGAAAACGGTACTGATGAACCTAGTGGTAGGGCAGGAATAAAGATGCAGATGTACAGAAGAGACTTGAGGACACAGTGGGGGAAGGGACGGGGAAGCTGGGACGAAGTGAGAGAGTAGCACTGACGTATATACACTAGCAAATGTAAAATAGATAGCTAGTGGGAAGCTGCTGCATAGCAAGGAGATCAGTTTGACGCTTTGTGACGACCTAGAGGGGTGGGATAGGGAGGGTGGGAGGGAGGCTCAAGAGGGAGGGGATATGGGGATGTATATATACATGTAGCTGATTCACTTTGTTGTACAGCAGAAATTAACACAAGATTGTAAAGCAATTATACTCCAATAAAGATGTAAAAAAAAACAACACTTAATAAATAGTAGTTATTTCTCATCTTCTGTATCCAATATTTCCTAGCAGATATATTTCTGATTCAAGCTAGTGAGACTTAATCTAAACAAATGATAGTTTAGTTAACCAATCACCCTCTTTTTCCTTAACTGAAAGGCAAGCATGGGTGAAGGAGGGGTGGGGAAGGAATGGACTGGGAGTTTGGGGTTAGCAGATGTAAACCATTATATACAGAATGGATATAAAAAACAAGGTCCTACTATATAGTGTGGGAAACTATGTTCAATATCCTGTGATAAACCATAATGGAAAAGAATTTTTAAAAGAATGTATATATACATAAGTAAAACTGAATCACTTTGCTGTACAGCAAAAATTAACACAGCATTGTAAATCAACTATACTTCAATTTAAAAAATATCAATTTTCTAAAAAAAGCCATCAAGGAAACAGTGATATACTTAATTTTGAAATGTGGCCCCAGTATATTACAGGAAATAAGATCACAACCAACAACATTCCTATTCTTTACTTCCACCCCCAAAAAAGGTATCAAATTTCCTGTTACCAAAAAAAAAAATCAATTTTGTGGTCAATATTATTATGAAATAATTAGCTAAACCATATTGAAGCTGCCTGGAACTCTCCAGATAGCTCGGATTTGATCAGTTCAATTTATAGCAATATAAAATCAGCCAAACCAATTTAATGACATCACCCACTAAAGAAACTGTTTGAACCTCTATATAGAGCATGGTTCTTTCTACATATTATGCCCCACTATGTACATCTCTGAATCAACATGATTAAGATGATACAGGGATTCTACTCTCAAAATCCAAAAAGCATTCACTTGTATCTCATCATTCCATTTCTTATGACAGGCCTATGAGGTAGGGAAGGAGAAGGTGGCATAGCATTTCATATGGATTGGAAAGATCTGACACAGATTACTGAACATATTCACTGAGTCACGTGGTGTTATGTGGTCAACGGAAGTATTATTAAAAATGCAAAACCAGGCCTTCCTTCTTTCCTTAATCAGTAGGCAGGCAGCCCTTTGAAAAGGAAGTTGAGAAGTAGGACAAAACTTCATTTTACTTATGTATTTATTTCCTCTCTTTCAGAGAAAATCAGCATTTACACTATACATTAAAGGTCAGTGTTTCTCAAATCTGAATGGAGGATGTGAAAACAATATGAATTTGTAGACTATTAGCAATGCATATTCTATAATATTTCTATGGCTTTTAACTGTCTACTGGAAAAAGTAAAATGTAAAGGAACAATCATACAAATAATACTTGGCTCAAACTAGGTAAAGGATGCAGTCAAACTTAAATTCACATTAAAGAAAATGTAAAAACAGCCAAAAAAAGAATATAGATTCAAACTGATCCTAGCTGAAAAGACTATATAACTAATGACAAAGTAATGATAATCTATTGATCAAAATAAAACAGCTTGTATTTTAGAAAATTAGAAGAAATTTTGCATGATTCTCGACAAAGAGCACAGATAAAAGATATGAGAATTCAAGGGGTCACTTTTCCTTTCAATACTGATGCCAATAAGGTGATATAGTAGGGTTTCCATCTACAGTGCATACATAGGAGATTTATCTATATAAGTACAGTATAATACCATGACTATCACCCTTATCAATATTAAGTCTAAGAAAATCTCAGCATGCAGGATATACTTTCTGCATATAGCAGGCACTAAAATACAGATGAAATAAAAATTAAACTGATTCTAACAGTGTGTCTATTTCCTTTATTTCAAAGTGACTAACAACGTAACAAACCAATCACCAGGTGACTAGCACCACCTATGCAAGCAGTTCTCAGCGAGGGCAATTTTGCATCCCCGCCTTCCCCCAGGAGACATTTCCTAATGTCTGGTGTCAATTTTGGTTGTCAAAACTGGAGGAGGCATGAGGTACAACCAGCATCTAAGGGATGCTGCTTAAGATTCTACAATGAGCAGGGCATTCTCCTCCCCACCATGTCTAACAATAAATTCTCTGGTCAAAAACATCAAAAGTGTCAAGGAGAGACTTTGACCTATACTGATATTCACCGTGAGCAAAGTATAAAATACGATTTGTTTTAAAGCATTTATTTATTCTTTTATTTTAGAAGGAAGTTACAAAACTAAGAAAAAAATAAGAATAAAGAATGAATGAATGCCACAAATTATAAAAGCACGAGGTGATGAGGTGATCTAGAGTGACTGTGGAAGGTCATGTGAGAGATGGAGGAGATTCTACCATTATGCTGAGCAGTTTTGAGCCAAGCCCAGAATGAGTCTACGTTGTTGGCTGACAAAGGAGGAAACACAATGCATTCTTCAGTCATCTTATGACCTTGAATTAAGAGGACTTCCCTTGTAGCATGGTTTTAAATGAATTTGTGTTATGTTTTACCTTAAACATGGTTGAAGAAAGCTCCTTTGAAGAAGGAATTGAAACCCCTTGTTCTGCTCTACCCCTCAGACATGCTTCTGGACCTCTCACTGGGTTGTGCTGTAATAATTACTGAATTTGCTTTTTGACTGCTGACTCTAGCATTAGTAAATATACTTTATTTGGGGTCAACTGAAAGCATCCTGGTAATAGATGGATACAACTTTACTCTAAATTTGGAGTAGAGGTTAATCAGAGGGGTCATTAAACCAACTGTGCTCAGAGTCAAACACTTAAGAGAGTGAGTTTAATCATATTTTCACCTAATCCTTTGCAACATGGGAAAACCTTGTAAAAATGATTTGAGGGAAAGATTGATCTTTTCTATATAAGCACCAGGCCATAGGAAAGAGGATTCCCCTCCCAAATACTAAAACATTCACATGTCTAAGTAAGTGTAAGGAGATACTTGCAATTCTCTAGATTCATTTTGTACAATGCACAAATATGGCTGATAGAGCAAGTTTAAAAGAGCACAAACCACTCAATATACACAACCTGATAAACAGTAGGCTGACTGCGGAGGAGGAAGAATGTTGCATGTGGTTTTGCATGTTGTTGATACGACCAATGCTAGTAATTAATACAATCCATGTGGTGATATTTGGATCACATGGTGAAATCACATTTACACAGATAAAGGTCTTATCCAGAGCCTAATTTTACCAATAATTTCAGGAAATAAGCATTCAAGAGACTTTAGTATAAGGCCCAAAATTAAGGCCCAATATTATGCGTACATTGACGTCTAAGAAAAACCAGGAGGGTCTAAAATAACCTACCACCAAGTTCCCCTCACACCCTGCTCCCATGCATCAGGTCCCCTAGCCAAAACTCCTCCCTTATCTCAGGGGTCAGGCAGAGTTCCTGCTTATTCCTGAGTGTTTAAGTTATGAAACATCTCCATTCAACACCTCAGTGATTACCTAGCTTATGAGTTATTTTCCAGGGAGCTGTGAACATAAATCTAGAGAGGGAAAGCAACCTAAAACAGGGATATCTTGCTCAAAACAGTCCATAGATGAGGACTTTTCTCCTAGAAGAGATAATTATTTGGGGGTGCTTGGGGGTACAGTTATTGGAATGTTTAAAGAAATTGGTCCAGATCAATTGCCTTCTTTCTCCCCTAAGATCATTCTCCCAGTAACTGGGAGTGAAATGGAACACAGGACAGCTTATTCAACTCCTCCCAGCTCACCAAAACAAGCATGAAAGGCTGAAAAGACTAATATGACACTGTCTGGAGCATAAGAAAATACTACATATGTGCTCCATCCAGAATAGGAGTATAGAAAAGAAAACTGTGATAATTCTCTTCAAGTCTTGGTAAGAAGGATCTGACACTAGTCTAATAGGAATAAAATGATCAAATGTTTTAAAATGACTGATTTCTAATTTTTTTTTTTTTTTTTTTTTTTTTTGTGGCACGCGGGCCTCTCACTGTTGTGGCCTCTCCCCTTGCGGAGCACAGGCTCCGGACGCGCACACTCAGCGGCCGTGGCTCACGGGCCCAGCCACTCCGCGGCATGTGGGATCTTCCCAGACCGGGGCACGAACCCATGTCCCCTGCATCGGCAGGCGGACTCTCAACCACTGCACCACCAGGGAAGCCCTGATTTCTAATTTTTAAGTGATATATATCCAAGTAATCTGGGTTGCTGGAAATTTAGAAGTCAGCATACTAGATGATTATTTTATTAGATTGTTACTTTTAATTCATGAGGGTGATAACTACTATCTTAAATATTTGTTCTTATCTCCCTAGCTAAGCTAATTTAAATAACAACTCAAGAATAAAAGCTAATAAAAAAATCTCTTAGTATATATTTGCAGCATTTTAAATTTTACTTTCCTCACATCAAACAAGGATTGTAAGTAAAATATTGATGAACTGCATAACTGTAACTTGGACTTTAATACTCTTTGTAATCACCTAACATACATAAGGATTAACATACACGTAAAAAGGAGCTAAAATATCTCAGAAGCTGAGATTTCCTTTAGACATATACTGATGTTGATAAACTTTCTGCACAAAAATGCAAAGAAAGCTTGAGTTGTGTTGTTTGCAAGCTGTCCTCAAATGAGTGTATTCTGAAGATCAGTCATTTAAATTGTCCTGTTGGAAATTTGGGATGTGCAATATTGCTGAGATATTTTTCTTGTTAAATATCTCCTTCTATATGTTCTTATGGTGAAAACTGTGACAATGTTTTAGTCACTAGAATCTACAAATATTTTCTGTAGGTCATTGCTGTAATTATAAAAGTCCTTGTGGGTGGAGAAGAAGAAAAGAATAATTAACAAGAGGGGAGAGGTATCAAATGTCAGAGAGGAAGCAATGCTCTAGACTGCTTTGCAGGATTCCTAGGTCTGCAATTAACTCCTTTATGCAAGTCACATAAACCTGTGAGTTTTGGTTTCCTCATTAGTCCAATAAGGGATTGGGCTGGGAAGTCTCTTGGGAACTTTTTAAAGTTCTGGTAGAGTACACATACGGCTGGGCTCTTCGTTTTAATCAAAATGCCTTATTTGTTAACCATGCTGAAGCATGGTAATTTTTCATTACTTTATTCTTATCTTCAGTCAATTATCAGAAAATATTATGCTTTGTTTTAATATGTTTATTTTTCTTGGAAAATTGTTTTATGAAAATAATTTTTGAATAATATTTGCAATACAAATACATCCTCTCTTATTCCATAATAGAAGTATATGATTATTCCTAACTTGGGGCTGCAAACATGGGTCTGATTACATGTTATTCTGTACTAATAATTCTGATTTGCTTTAAGTCAAAATTGTTGATTTTATATGTGAACTTTGAAAATTCCTGAGGGTATATTTAAAGTTAGATTTTGTAGTAAGCAATATAATGTAACCCTAACTCTAAATCAGTGACTTACAAAGTATTTCTCCTGAATATGAACTAGCTGTCACTTGTGACTGTCTTGTACTTAAGTAGAATGTTATACTTCCTCTGCCTTCTCATTGAACAAACTCAATAGTAACTATTTTCCAAGTAAATAAATCACACTGGAAAAAATTAATTAAATGCTGATAGCTTGTATCTCCACACGCACGAAAAATGAGAATGAACTTCTTTGTTCTTCATTTTCATAAATCTCATTTCAACGCAAATGTCATCCTCAAATTTCAATCCAGGGATGAGACCCACTGGGTACCTGACTTTTTATTACATAAAATGATAGTACCTTATTATCATTTAACATCTATACTTTTAAATTTAGATTGCTAAAAAAGTAAAGACTGTGACACAAATGATCCAGTCTATTTTCACCATCTCAACAAACAGCAGACTACTGCAAGAATGATCAGTTGCTGCACTATCACCACAGAGGTGAACCACAGTTAGGTGTAGAGAAATAGTCTATTATAAAATATTCCAATTCCAGTTTGAAAAACAATCTACTTTTTAAAGAACCGAAGAATACAACATGTGCTTGAATGTAAATCCCATTTCTCTTAATAGCAAGACCATTTCTGGTTATACACAGTAAATGTATTTATTTTTTATCTAACTGCACACAAGCTTAAGATCACAGCGTGTCCTTGCATACATAATACACTGGCATGACAATTTTAATTATCTCTTTACCGTGTATAACTTGACTTTGATAGCTATTAAATCTATTTTTATATGAATTTACTTTTATTTTCACATCACTCAATATAAAGTTCAAGTTAATTAATGAGTGTGGTATTTTCCCCTCTGATGCGAAGCAATTTATATTTGTATTCCATGAAGCAGCCTCATGAAATTGTTCTTTAAGATAATCTTAAATAGAAATAACACAAGGTCTAGAAATATTTAACTAGAAAAAGAAATACTGAGTTCTTTCTTTTAAATACGGCTCTTCCAGTACACCTATTAACACATTCAGTTTAGCAATTATTTCAACATTCTGTAGGCCCCTAGAGCACCATTCAATATGATGTAATAGAATCATACCCTGTTTGAAAGAGAAATTAATGAAACAATCCCATTCACCATTGCAACAAAAGAATAAAATACCCAGGAATAAACCTACCTAAGGAGGTAAAAGACCTGTACTCAGTATAAGACACTGAAAGAAATCAAAGATGACACAAAGAGATGGAGAGATATACCATGTTCTTGGATGGGAAGAATCAATATTGTGAAAATGACTATACTACCCAAAGCAATCCAGAAATTCAATGCAATCCCCTATCAAATTACCAATGGCATCTTTCACAGAACTAGAACAAAAAAATCTTAAAATTTGTATGGAGACACAAAAGACCCCGAATAGCCAAAGCAATCATTTCTTTTTAACATCTTTATCGAAGTATAATTGCTTAATAATGTTGTGTTAGCTTCTGCTGTATAACAAAGTGAATCAGCTATATGTATACATATATCCCCATATCCCCTCCCTCTTGTGTCTCCCTCCCACCCTCCTTATCCCACCCTTCTAGGTCGTCACAAAGCACCAAGCTGATTTCCCTGTGCTATGGAGAGCCAAAGCAGTCTTGAGGAAAAAAACAAGAACAAAACAGAGCTGGAGGAATCAGACTCCCTGACTTCAGACTATACTACAAAGCTACAGTAATCAAGACAATATGGTACTGGCACAAAAACAGAAATATAGATCAATGGAACAGGACAGAATGCCCACAGATAAACCCACACACCTATAGGTAACTAATCCATGACAAAGGAGGCAAGAATATACAATGGAGAAAAGACAGCCTCTTCAATAAATGGTGCTGGGAAAACTGGACACCTACATGTAAAAGAATGAAATTAGAACGCTCCCTAACACCATACACAAAAATAAACTCAAAATGGATTAAAGACCTAAATGTAAGACCAGACACTATCAAACTCTTAGAGGAAAACATAGGCAGAACACTCTATGACATAAATCGCAGCAAGATCTTTTTTGACCCTCTTCCTAGAGAAATGGAAATAAAAACAAAAATAAACAAATGAGAACTAATGAAGCTTAAAAGCTTTTGCACAGCAAAGGATACCATAAAGAAGATGAAAAGACAACCCTCAGAATGGGAGAAAATATTTGTAAATGAATCAATGGACAAAGGATTAATCTCCAAGATCTATAAACAGCTCACGCAGCTCAATATCAAAAAAACAAACAACCCAATCAAAAAATGGGCAGAAGACCTAAATAGACATTTCTCCAAAGAAGACATACCGATGGCCAAGAGGCATATGAAAAGATGCTCAACATCACTAATTATTAAAGAAATGCAAATCAAAGCTACAATGATGTATCACCTCACACCGGTCAGAATGGCCATCATCAAAAAATCTACAAACAATAAATGCTGGAGAGGGTGTGGAGAAAAGGGAACCCTCTTGCACTCTTGGTGGGAATGTAAATTGATACAGCCACTATGGAGAACAGTAGGGAGTTTCCTTAAAAAACTAAAAATAGAACTACCATACGACCCAGGAATCCCACTACTTGGCATATACCCTGAGAAAACCATAATTCAAAAAGAGTCATGTACCACAATGTTCATTGCAGCTCTATTTACAATAGCCAGGACATGGAACCAACCTAAGTGTCCACTGACAAATGAATGGATAAAAAAGATGTGGCACATATATACAATGGAATATTACTCAGCCATAAAAAGAAATGAAGTTGAATTACTTGTAGTGAGGTGGATGGACTTAGAATCTGTCATACAGAGTGAAGTAAGTCAAAAAAGAGAAAAACAAATACTGTATGCTAACACATATATATGGAATCTAAAAAAAAAAAAGTGGTTCTGAGGAAACTAGGGGCAGACAGGAATAAATATGTAGACCTAGAGAATGGACCTGAGGACACAGGGAGGGGGAAGGGTAAGCTGGGAAGAAGTGAGAGAGTGGCATGGACATATACACACTACCAAATGTAAAATAGATAGCTAGTGGGAAGCAGCCGCATAACACAGGGAGATCAGCTCGGTGCTTTCTGACCACCTAGAGGGGTGGGATAGGGAGGGTGGGAGGGAGATGCAAGAGGGAAGGGATATGGGGATATAAGTATATATATATATATATATATATATATATATATATATATATATCTGATTCACTTTGTTATACAGCAGGAACTAACACAATGATGTAAAGCAATTGTGCTCCAATTAAGATGTTAAAAAAAAAAGACACATTCACCCCAATGTTCATTGCAGTACTATTTACAATAGCCAAGTCATGGAGGCAACCTAAATGTCCATCAACAGACGAATGGAAAAAGAAGATGTGGTTCATATATACAATGGAATATCATTCAGCCATAAAAAGGAATGAAATTGGGTCATTTGTAGAGACATGGATAGATCTAGAGACTGTCATACAGAGTGAAGTAAGTCAGAAATAGAAAAACAAATATTGTATATTAACGCATGTATGTGGAACCTAGAAAAATGGTACAGATGAACCAGTTTGCAAGGCAGAAACAGAGACACAGATGTAGAGAACAAACGTATGGACACCAAGGGGGAAAAGGGGAGGGGTGGGATTAATTGGGAGATTGGGATTGACATATATACACTACTATGTATAAAATAGATAATTAAAAAGGACCTACTGCATAGCACAGGGAACTCCACTTCACTGTACATTAGAAACTAACATAGCATTGTAAGACAACTATACCCCAATTAAAAAACAGAAGAAAATATACTGTCAAAAAGCATTATTTGAATAACATTCATAAAAAGAAATGTGTATTCGTAATAAAAATATCATACCCTGTTCAACCAATGAAGGAATTTATACAACATCAAGTAGTAAATAGTAATCAATTTTCACTGAGGGAATAAGGTAGATCTGCATCATTTATATCTGACATTAGTTCAGTTCAGCAAACATTAATTGTGTGCAGGGAGTCTGCTAATTAGTGGAACGCCAATGATGGCTAAGATGACTGTGTCTGCCGGTCCCCTCAACATCTTACAGTCTGCTACATTTTTGGAATGTTTTGATGAATATTCCACTAGAAATATTTACATAGTGTAAAAGGAGTAAAGAAAAAATGATGTGCTTCATTCTGGAAATTCAGAGAAATCTTCTTGCTGGAAATTGCATCTCAAGTGAATCTTGGAGGATAAGATAGTTTGGTCAGAAGAATGATGGAGAGGGTACTGCAGTTGGGGAGGCTATCTAGGATGAACACATGTTATGGAAGCAGGTCATGTATTTGGAAATACGGATAGTTTGTATTAGCAGAGCATAAAGTACAACATGGAAATGATAGGACATTAAGACAGCAGAGGTAATAGGAAGGGCAGTATATGTCAAGCTAACAACTTGGACTTTATAGGCAAATGTAGAATCATAAAGTGTTTTAAGCACAGGCGTGATATGATCTGATTTGCATTTTAGATTTTAAATTAGCAACATACTTTACACATAGAATTCGACAAATGCTAATGGACTGATGAATCTGTGTCTCAAGCAACATACAAATCTTTTACTTCACATATGTGTGTGTGATGAACACAAAATACAATAATACAAGTATTACACAAAATGAAACATCTAATGTAAATAGGAAAACCTGGGTTGACATTCAGAAGTGTTTTTGCTTTTCTGCCCAGTTAAACTGATCTACACAGAAATTCTTACCAATTTTAATGAATAAATGTTGCACTGGATTGAGTAATGTTTCCCCCAAATTCATAACCACCCAGCAACTCAAAATGTGGCCTTATTTGGAAATAGGGTCTTTGCAGATGTAATTAGTTCCTTTAAGATGAGGTCATACTGAATTAGAGTAGATCCTAAATCCAATGACTGGTGTCCTTGTAAAAAGGTCATGTGAAGACACAGAGACATAGACACACAGAGGGAAGACAGCCACGTGAAGGAAGAGGCAGGCATTGGAATGATGTGGCAACACCGGTCAGGGAACACCAAGAATTGCTAGCACCCACCAGATGCTAGAGGAGAGGCATGGGATGGTTCCTCTCTCTGAGCCTCCAGAAGGAAGCAACGCTGCTAACACCTTAATTTCAGACTTATGCTCTCTAGAAACATGAGAGAATAAATCTCTGTTGTCTTAAGCTACACAGTTTGTGGTATTTTGTTACGACAGCCCTGGGAACCTAATATACATACACCCGGCAGCATCTCTTGCCTAGGCAGCACAGGAGCTACGGCAGTTAGTCCGTGGTCCTTAGGAGAGAATATTCGCATTGGCACAGCATGAAAAGGACAAAACACTGTCCTCCTTCTAACTGTACTCGGCACCTCTTGATCTATTTTCCCCCCTGGCTGGCACTTAATTTCCACCAGGATTTGCACTGGGTAACATAGGCTTTATTAATTATTCATCCAAATTGAAAGCGTATATAAAAATGACTTTGGTTTGTGTGTACCCTGGCTTGCCAAGGTGCTGACCTTACTTTTATGAAGACTCTGGTTAAAAGCTAATTTAGTATTTGTCATCAGAAAATGCTCACTGCTTTAATCAATGCACCATGTAGGGATTTTGTAAGATGCATGTTTGAGTGCTTCAGACATAAATGATTTTTAAAAGTTATTAGACTGAGACCTCTCCCTTCTGCTTCATGCAGTCCCTTTGGTACAGAGTAAGATTAGCATCAGTGTTTTGGGAGAAAGCTTACAGAGTCAGAAGACATTGGGAATATCATTAAGTTTTAAAAATAACAGCATGCACTTATTTCAACTAAACTTGAGGGAAAACCAAATGTAGAGGGAGCAGAATGATTTAAAATGAGTCTAAATTCATTGAAATTGGAATTCATATTATCATCAAGACGAGTCAGGAAACAAAAACAGCGGAAGCCCTAAAGGCTTGAAAGCAGTGGCCTGGAAATAAACTTCTCCCTCCACCTGGAACAGAGTGAACTTCTTACTTTCAACCTTGAGAAGTATCTAACTTCTCAGATGACAGAGTAACCATGGAAGGACTTCAGAGAAGAAAGATGACAAATACAAGGGGAATCACAGTAGGTACACGCTCCCACAGAAGCAGCTTCATACTGATACTTTTCCTTCTCTAGTTCTTCTGGCAAACTTTGAAGTACAAACCCATTCCTTAACCTGCAGGTATAAGACAGATCTCAGATAAACCCCCTAAAGGGTTTCTAAAAAGATGAGAGAATTCATTTCTTTTCCCTAGGAGTGATCAACGCCTAGTATCTCCTTGCTGGACTCTGGAATACACAGGATTGCTGTTATTAAGGGGGCAAAATGGGAGTGTATCTGAGGGACACTTCCCCTCTCAAAGATCCATGATTCCCTTCCCACTGAAAACTCAAACAAAGCCCTTGAGGCAGTAGCTCACTAAATGGTAAAAAAAAAAAAAAAAAAAAAAAAAAAAGAAAAGAAATAGAAGGCCACCTTCTACGAGGCCACTCTAGTCTGAACTCCAGTATAGGTAAGTTTAAATCATCGATTAACTTTGGAAAAGTTGTCCATAACAAATATGTTTAACACAACTTTTTCTTATTATAAACATGTCTATTTTTCTTGTAAAAGACATAAATATATTTTGCATTCTTCATATATAGATATATGAAAAATAATGGGATCTGGACATTGGTTAGGAAAATGACCTGGTTAGAGGAATGACCAGTCATAAATTTTTGACAGTACAGACAGCTGCCAAGATGATTAAATTATTGTTTTCCAAACTAAGAAAAAAAAATTAGAGATTGCTATTTAAAAAATAAATGTTAAAAAAAGGACACAGGAGAAAAATAAGAAGCAGATGTTTTGCTTCTTATAATCTGTACCATCCAATATGGGAGCCAGTAGTCACGCTACTTAAAACTCAAATTCAAATGAATGAAAATTAAACACAGTTCTCAGTTGTCTTAGCTACATTTCAAGTGCTCCGTAACCACATGTGGCTAGTGGCTGGAGCAGATCTAGAACACTGACATCTTTGTATAAAGTTTTATCTTACTTTATGTTGCCAATTTATCATTTACTCCACTGGCATCTATTGGTATAAAGGTTAATTCCAGTTTCCCAAAGTGTAGGATTATTTTCCCCCCAGAGAGGTTTGTAAACTAGAAAAGTCTAGCATCCTATCTAGCTTCAAGCATTTTTCCTTCATGTCTTGTGATTGCCAAGGCCCAGGCTTGATGGAAAATCTCGTGATAGCACTAACAATAATAATAATAAAAAAAGACAGGGTTGGCTTTAAAAACTACTCAGTTAGAAAAAAAAACAAAACAAAAAACAAAAAACAACAAAAAAAACTACTCAGTTAGAAAAACAGATAAATAGAAGACAATTCAACAGAAGTATGGGCACAGTTCTTGAACAAACCCTTCAAAAAAGAGGGTATACAAATTACAGTAAGCATAACCTCCTCAAAAATCAGGAAAATGTTCACTAACACTAAACTGCATATAATGAACAAACACCAGAATGGCTAAAACTTTCAAACGTTCATTTCTAAACGTCTGAATGTGTGGCGCAACTAAGAATCCTAGTACATTGGTTTTGACAGTCTAAATTGATAAAACCGCTTTAGGAAATTTTTCTCATTATTAACAAAGTTAGACATACATATATCCTAATTTGGTATTACCCCTTCCTAGCTCTATACCTATGAAAAACGTTCATAGCAATTCTATTGAAATCATCCAAAACTGGAAACAACTCAATGTTTATCAACACGAAATGAATACATAATTGTAGAGTAGGCATACAATAGAATAATATTATTCATGAAAATAAACAAATACCACAAATAACAACATGGGTAATTTCACAAATATTTTGAACAAAAGAAGTCAGAGGGGAAATAATGTATATTTTATTATTTCATTGGTATGAGATTTTAAAATTTTAAAAACTACCCTAATCTATGGGGATAAAAATCAGGTGAATATTTACCTTTAAGAAGTAGTAGTAACTGGGAGGGGGCTTGTTGGGTGCTTCTGAGGTGTCAATATAATTGACTTAACCTGATGAAGGTCACATGGGGTTCACTTTGTTAGAATTTAGGAGCAGGAAAACAGTAGTGGTGGTGAGGTCTTGTTGTACCACCAGGATGTCCGGTTTCCCTTTCAGCTCTGTCACTTAGGCTGTGTGCCTTTGGGAAATTTTTAACCCTCATTATTTGTATCCTAATAAATACTACTACTGGAGTAATTGCTCCACTTTCTCTTACCATGTTTTTCTTATTTACTGTGATATGATTAACATTTAGCATATTTCATGACCCATGGAAATTGCTCAATAAATAATTATTAATAAAATAAATTACATACATCATGTTTCCATGGAGAATATTACTTATTTTTCATTTACTGAAAACTGAACATCCTCCTTAGAAAATACGTCATGCAGACAAAAACATTTTGCTTTGGCCTTCCCATCGTGATGCTGAAAGCTAGAATATGCATGAACACAGAGTTCTGTTCCCATGAATACCCAGATCACATAGTAGAAAGGCTCCCAGTTTATGTTGAGGGTCATTTTAGCTTCTGAAAAGTTAAATCTTCTTCCTGAATATCTACATTCTCCTGAAGAACTAAATCTGTCTCTCTACTCATTATATTCGCTACTATAAAGTGATGACCAAATAAAAGAAACACCTATGGAAGTTATTAAATGATCTCTTTGGCCCTTTTTCAGTAACCAGCCCGGTTTTCACATAGCAGTATTGCCCATGAATAAATACGATTTGGTCATCATTACAGGTACTAAATTCATACAAAGCTGAAAGCTTTATATACTTTTTATTATAAACTACCAAATGTTTGGTTAATTTTTAAAAGCTTGCTCAATAGGACATTTGCATTTTCTGATTACAGTTAAGCTTTTGTTGCTATGGGTCTACAGGAAGGGATAGGGGAGAGTCTAATAGGAAACTCCTTGCGTGAAGCTGATCTCCTGATTCCCTGCCCTATCTGTATCCAGCATCCCTCCTCCCCCAGCAATTAGAACAGGAAGAAAAACTTCCCGGGAGGAGATGACTATTTTACCAGACACTTCATATTCTAAAGCTAGTGTCTGGGGGAATTCCCTGGCGGTCCAGTGGTTAGAACTCAGTGCTTTCATTGCTAAGGGCACATGTTCAATCCCTGGTTGGGGAATTAAGATCCCGCAAGACGTGAGGCGCAGCCACATCAAATAAAGCCAGTGTTTGCAAATCATGTGTTTGCAGACTGAACGTGTAGTACCTAGTGGCCTCAAAAAGCCTCAAATAATCTTTAAAGTAATTCTGTGTTAGTACTGCCTTCACAGAAGCAAATAAGATCCATCTTCTCCAGAAGAAGCCACCATCAACCTTCACCTAAAAGAAGTTCCACAGATAAAGTTTTGAAGAAACTGAGGTCACAGTTCAAGAAGATGGATGGGCATAAAGTTAAGGACAAGAAGGATAGGCAGATAAGAATGCTAAGAAGAAGAAGGAAGAAAGGAAAGAATTAAGAGGAGGAGGGAGAGGAGGAGAAAGCACCACTAGCAAAACCGGCTGCAACAACAGACAGCAGAATGACAATCCCTAAAACTCCATATATTGGAATCATTAGACATAGATATAATGTATTTAAAAAATACAAAAGGGTAATCAAAAACACGATTAAAGGAAAAGAAACTTTTTAGGTGACTGAGTAAGTTTTTTTTGTTTTTGTTTTTTGGCGATACGCAAAAAAACTGCTGTGGCCTCTCCCGTTGTGGAGCACAGGCTCCGGACGCGCAGGCTCAGCGGCCATGGCTCACGGGCCCAGCCGCTCCGCGGCATGTGGGATCTTCCCGGACCGGGGCACGAACCCGTGTCCCCTGCATCGGCAGGTGGACTCCCAACCACTGAGCCACCAGGGAAGCCCCTGAGTAAGTTTTTAAAAGGAACAAATAAAACTTTTAGACATATAAAATATAATTGACCTTAAAACTCAGTGGTTGGCTTTAAAATAACAAAAGGTATATATAATTAAAGAGAACCAGAAGGAAGTTCTTAAGACTGTTTTCAAATCCATCACAGAGTCAAAAAGATGAATAAGAGTGTAAGTTTCTGTGTTTTAAACATTTCATAAGACTTCAAGCAACTTTATGAATAAGCTTTGCTGTTTTAGTGTACTGAACAGAAATCATTTCCCAAGTCCTCTACTTAAGGTGTCCTTAAGATATATCTTATATGTGTGTTTGTGTAAAAATGTAAATATATATTTATAACATACAAACAACCTTATATATTATTTATATAAAGAAACATTGCAATTTACTGTCAGAGAAAGCAACTAATATTAAATAATTCAAAATAACAAAATTACTAATTAAATGAAGATGACAAAATCCACCACAAATTTCGACAGAATGGTACTCACAGTAAGAACAGCCGTAGACCTCAATTCTGAGCCCAATGCGGCCTTCTCCGTTCCAATCCAGAGGCACGATGCGCACATAGCGGGCGATTACTGGATGCTGTAAATCATGCCGAACCACACTATCGGAGTTGACGTTCCCAGGAAATGCCTGAAAAATAAACGGGATTCGAAAATTAGGGGAAAATACTTTAGAAACAACCATGTTCTCTATGTGCTGCAATAAACTTAAGTATTTTTATCCAATGGAGGGATTTCATATTCTCTAAACCATAAACAATTTGAAAAAAGCTTCTATATGTTCTGTATTTGAAAACACATCCAATTTTAAATGGGAACTAGGCCAAAGTTTCCATGGGTCCTTTCATATGTGGAAATGCACACATATATTAAAAGAATGAAACACTGTGGCACGCACTGTAGTATCCAGTAAACATTTAAATTACGAGTTCTATTATTTCACATTTAAACTATACAATAAGCAATTTTTCACAGAATCCAACTGTATTTCTTGCTTTTTAAAAATCTTCTCTATGTTACCTTCCCACACCATCATTACAAATTTGAAAATTTTTTCAACATCAGCTCGGTAAAAAGAGCAGAGGCTTGTGCAGAGGCGTGGGACTTCTACCTTTTATTAGCATAAATATACATGAGTGGATCAGAAACACGTTTATTTCATTTTTCTTATTTATAGAAGATTCTGTCAAGAATCATTTGCCATGCATCTTTTTTTATGTTGAAAGTTCATATCGTCTATATTTTTTCAGCAGAGAACAAATGGATTTTCTTTGGGCATGGCTATCATTCATCAGCAAACATTTATAAAACATTTACTGTATAATAAGTATAAAGCAAGATAATACGGGGGGCACAGGGATAGGGAAAGTCATAGATGCCACACTCAAAAAGAATCTAATAATAAGAATTAATAATAGGAAAAATGTCAGTATAAAATTATAATTTAAAGCAAGGACGATTTAAATCAAGAGACCATGATATTTTAGAATATGTCAAATAAATGAGAAATATATGTGTTTACTGTTTTAAACATGAACCACTTAATTTCATATATACATTCTAGCTGTCCCTACCTTAGATAACTTTAGTTTTTGGAAAGCTATATTCTACATGAGATCTTTTATATTTATTTAAATAATCTCCTAAACATTGAAATAAAAATTTTAAAAAGAACACTGAACTTTTTTAGTCACGAAAAGATACAACATAAACACTATATTACATTGCTAATCTGTTATATTCTTGACCTAAGGTTTTGAATTTGCTTCTATTTAAAATCAGGAGTTTCATCTTTTTGAAGTATCTCTTTTATAACAACTTTTAAGAGTTATAAAATTAATAAGAGGCAAGTAAAGAGATGCTTTTAATAAAAAACTACATAGTAGCTTTGAAACGGAAGGCTCTGGTTTAATTGCACACAAATATCACAAAGGTAAATTTGTGGTATAAAGTTGGTTACCCAGCGCTCATTCTCCAGTCATACTCCTGGCCTCCAAAATACAAAATGTAGGGCTTCCCTGGTGGCGCAGTGGTTGAGTCCGCCTGCCGAGGCAGGGGACACGGGTTCGTGCCCCGGTCCGGGAAGATCCCACATGCCGCGGAGCGGCTGGGCCCGTGAGCCATGGCCGCTGAGCCTGCGCGTCCGGAGCCTGTGCTCCACAGCGGGAGAGGCCACAACAGTGAGAGGCCCACGTACCGCAAAAAAAAAAGCAAAATACAAAATGTATAGTGTAAGACCTAGTAATACAGGGAGCGTACTGAAATATTTCCTCAAGATTTAAACTATTTTATAGAACATAAGATGGTTCCAACAATCTGCATCGTGAGTAATAGTCTATAACATGTACAATTTCATGCTTTGGAAACTGGGATCCTCTTCAGTAATGATTTTTGTTGTGTTCTCCTTGGTCTTCCTCAAGCTACATACTATCACTGCCTTTTCAAAATAGCCACACCCACTTCAATCCTTCATTGGACAAAACCATTTGAGCTTCAGGTCTTAAACTTCATCACTTAAATAGACATCTTCTTTGCATCTTGTTGACAACATTTGATTAAGGGAAATAGTAAAAAGTTTTTCTTCTTTTTAGGTATTTTTCTAACCAGCTTTTAGTTTTACAAAGAAGCCACAAATCTAACTACTTTATTAAACCATGGCTGAATTTTAATATCACTATTGGTTGTTCTGTCTTCAAAAGCAATACCAATGAGAACCCCTGAATAAAATCACCTGAATTAAATTCTTGATGGCAGACAGGTTAATCTAAATATTATGTTTTTATAAAAATATTATTTATTTAATTTATTTATTTTTGGCTGCGTTGGGTCTTCATTGCTGCGCGGGCTTTCTCTAGTTGCAGTGAGCAGGGGCTACTCTGTTGCAGTGCGCAGGCTTCTCACTGGGGTGGCTTCTCTTGTTGTGGAGCACGGGCTCTAGGCGCGCAGGCTTCAGTAGTTGTGGCATGCGGGCTCAGTAGTTGTGGCTCGCGGGCTCTAGAGCGCAGGCTCAGTAATTGTGGCGCACAGCTTACCTGCTCCATGGCATGTGGGATCCTTCCGGACCAGGGCTCGAACCTGTGTCCTCTGCACTGGCAGGCAGATTCTTAACCACTGTGTCACCAGGGAAGCCCTAAATATTATCTTAAATAATATTCAACAAAAGCCACCAAACAATTTTAACTTAAGGATCAACTATATGCTTAACATGGTGCTAGGTGGTATATGAATATTAACAACAAAGACAGCAAGTAACTTTCTTGGAACCCTGCTTCTGAGACATTTGTAGCCTTATGAGGCCTGAAAGAAGAAAAATACTCCTCTGCGTTTCTCCTCTACTCCCAGTGTTTTATTTCTGACACCAGATGTAGGGGTTTCCCCACACGTCACACAATCCTTTCTGGACACCAGCTGGCGTCCCATAATTTAACTTAATTCTAATACTATCTACCTGGAGATAGATTCAGATCCCACAGGTTAAGGGCCCAGTCCCACAAGATGACCCCCACTTCAGATGCCAATCTCAAGTCCAGTTTGTCACCTATGCTTCTGACAGACCATACGACAGAGGTTCCACGACCACCTCCTTAGATTCAATCACTTGCTGCAGAGCTCACAGGACTCAGAACAGTTTATATACTAGATTACTGGTTTATTATGAAGGATGTAACTCAGGAACAGCCAGATGGAAGGGGTGCATAGAGCAAGGTGGCTGCGAAGGGGTGCCGAGCCCTTTCCACATGTACCACCCTCCCGGCACCTACACTTACCAAGCTTTCTGAACTCCTGAACTTCTGGGTTTGTATGGTGGCTGCAGTACGCAGGCATGAGGATTAAATCATTGGCCACTGGTGACAGAACTCAATCTCCTGCCCCTCTCTCCTTCCCAGAGGTCAGGATGAGGCTGCAAATTCCAACTCTCTAATCACACAGTTGGTTCCCCTGCTAACCAGCCCCATCTCACAGTTACCTAGGGGCTTTCCAAAAATCACCTCATTGACATGAACTCAGGTGCGGTTAAAAGGAACTTGTTATTCATAACAAAAGACACCCATTTCAGCTTTATTGCACTTATCACTTAGGAAGTCCCAAGGGTTTTAGAAGCTGTGTGACAGAAAACATGGATCAAGACAGAAAAAAAATATTTCTTTTTATAAATCATGATGTCACAGGCCTTACTGCAAAAGGCAGCATCAAAAGGAAGTACAGAAGTGCATGGCATAGCTAGTAATTTCCATAGTACTTGGAATCCTATGGAAACTATGTAATCAGGAAAACTACAGAAAGAGATAGACCTCAGCTGGGTCGGAGGGCAGAATGGTGTTCAGGAGGTAGAAAGGGAGTAGGACACAGGAGAGAACAGGAAAAGGCTGGCATAAAGAAGGAGCTCAGATCTAGGGTTAGATACTTTTCCTTCTCTAGTTCTTCTGGCAAACTTTGAAAACCTAGGGGCAGGACGGTAATAAAGTTCTTTTCATTCCTTCTCCCTGTGTCTGTCCCCCCAAAAGGATTTGACTAGCTTATCTGGAAAATCTACTTTAGAACTATAATTGTGGACTCTGAAAACATGAACTAAGATATATTCAGGAATAAGTAATAAGGACATAAGTCTGATTGGAAGTGTTTATATTGGAACATCATGAATGTTTTAACAAGTTCTGTCTGATTATCGACGAAAGAACCTAGCATGCATTTCTTTTTTTAAGATGACAGAATGAGAGCCATATTCAGGAGATCCTAGGTGGTGGGAGATCATCGTGGGGGCAGAAAGATTAGCAACAAACAGTTAAGAGTGGATGCCACATGGTGGTAAGGGAAAGTAAGAAAATAAAAGAGATCTATTTCAAAAGAAGAAGTAACAACATTTTGAGAGAAGGGAGTAAGAGAAAAGATACAGAGCAACCTATTCCCAGGTATTAACATATTGGCATTGGTGACAGAAAGAGGGAAGGGGGATAAAACAGAAGACATCCATTCCTTCCTTCCCCAGCAAACTCTGCTCTTTAAGTAACAGCAACCAGATTTTCTTTAAAATTTCTTTAAACATTACCCAGACTTCACTCTTAATCCACCTGATCCAGGAGAGGCAGACGCCTCTCTCTGACACCAGGGGTGGGCACCTAACTCAATGAGGCGCAATTTTAGCACTTCTGCTGGAATAATTCATTCACATATTCGCTCATTGATCCATCCACTTATGCATTCGCTCAGGAAATATCTGAGAGTCTTTTATGCACCAGATACTGTTCAAATCACTGGGGAGACAGGGGTGAACAATACAGAGTTTCAGTTCACATTTATATTATTAAAGTACATAGTATGGCAGTACAGAGTGGAGCAGATAATAAATAAAATACAATGAATATATTTACAATAGCTAGGACATGGAAGCAACTGAAATGTCCATTGATAGAGGAATCGTTAAAGATGTGGTACCTATATACAATAGACTGTTACTCAGCCATAAAAAAGAATGAAATAACGCCATGTGCAGCAACATGGGCGGACCTAGAGATTGTCATACTGAGCAAGGAAGTCAGACAGAGAAAGAAAAATATCATACACTGCTTATATGTGGGATCTAAAAAATATGTACAAGTGAACTTATTTACAAAACAGAAATAGAGTCACAGATGTAGGAAACTTATGGTTACCAGGGAGGTAAGGGGGGAGGGATAAATTGGGAGATTGGGATTGACATATACACACTACTATATAAAAAACAGATAACTGATAAGGACCTACTGTATAGCATAGGGAACTCTTCTCAACACTCTGTAATGACCTATATGAGAAAAGGATCTAAAAAAGAGTGGATATATGCATATGTATAACTGATTCACTTTGCTGTACAGCAGAAACCAACATTTTAAATCAACTACACTCCAACGAAAATTTAAAAAAATAATATACAATGAATATATATATATTGAAGATACCAAGTTATATAATATGTATATATTGTTATATATTACAGGCATGCCTCATTTTTCTGCTTCACAGATATTGTGTTTTGTTTTCTTTGTTTTTTACACAAATTGAAGGTTTATGGCAACACTGACTGCAGCAAGTCTATTAGCACCATTTTTCCAACAGCATTGCTCACTTTATGTCTCTGTGTCACATTTTGGTAATCCTTGCAATATTTCAAACTTTTTCATTATTATTATACTCGTCATGGTGATCTGTGATCAGTGATCTTTGATGTTACTACTACAATTGTTTTGGGGTGCCATGAACCATACCCATATAAGATAGTGAACTTAATCTAGAAATGTGTGTGTTCTGACTGCCCCACTGACTGGTCATTCCTCCATCTCTTTTCCTCTCTTTGGGCCTCCTGATTCCCTGAGACACAACAATACTGAAATTAGGCCAAGTCATAAATCTAAGTGTTTAAATGAAAGGAAGAGTCAACTGATGCAGCAAACTTCATCGTTGTCCTATTTTAAGAAAGTGTCACGGCCGCCCCAGCCTTCAATGATCACCACCCTGCTCGGTCAGCAGCCGTCCACGTGGAGCCAAGACCCTCCAGCAGCAAAAAGGTGACAACTCCCTGAGGGCTCAGATGACAGCTCACGGGTTTTAGCAATGAAGTATTTTTAAATTAAGATATGCCCATTGTTTTTAGACATAATGGTATTGCACACTAAATAGACCACAGTATAGTATAAACATAACTTCTACACTGCTTTACCGGGAAACCAAAAACGTCATGTGACTCACTGTATTGCGATATTCTCTTTACTGTGGCGATCTGGAATTGAACACACAATATCTCCCAGGTATGCTTTTATATATACACACACACACACACACACACACACACACACACACACACATATATGTATACATATATATACATATATATGTGTGTGTGCATATATATATATATATATAATTACATATATTGTATACACAAAGGCCAGAAATGCGAACATCTTGAGTATACTTTGCATGTTCTGAGGACAGTAAGGAAGCCAGAGTTTGTGGAGCACAGTGAAGAAGCAAGGAGGGCCTGCAGGCCATGATAATGTTGTCAGTTTCATTTTAATTGGGCTGGAAGGAAATCCACTGCAGAGTTTTAAGCAAAAAAGTCACATAATTTAATTTTTAAGACTGGGGCCAGTAAAATCCCCCTCCCCAAATAAAGCAAAGTTCCTAGGAAAATAGAAGACTAGAGCATAACATAAAACCTAGGATAGTGGTGGATGGAATAATCTGGTGACATGTGCTCCAGAGGAGTGGGGTTGTTTATGGAAAAGGTAGGAACGCTGGAGTGGATGTGAGTGCT
This sequence comes from Tursiops truncatus, assembly GCF_011762595.2. Taxonomy (NCBI): domain Eukaryota; kingdom Metazoa; phylum Chordata; class Mammalia; order Artiodactyla; family Delphinidae; genus Tursiops; species Tursiops truncatus. Next base: position 96,660,763 of record NC_047042.1, on the reverse strand, counting down.
GGAGAGGAGCGACAGAACACTTCTTGTATCCTGGATCCCAAATGTGCGACATATGTGAGGAGAAAACAAAACAATACACAGAGCCACTGGGAATGAAAGCACTCCATCCACTGAGCTCCTGTTGGCCACTGTATTATAAAGGGATGGATGTCAGAGAAAGACAAAGTAGGCCCATCTGTGATGACATCATTTCAGCATCTAAATTCAGAGCTTGCTGAAGAAAGCCTACAGGCTTTCTGATTATTTGACCTGTGTTCTCATTTGTTTGCTTTTAAGGAAACTGAAAGAATAGCGACTAATACAAAGATATTTAAAGGGAAAGATAATTAGTGAAGATTTAAATATATTGCATTTGAGACTTCTCCATCAGATTGAAAGGTCACATAGAAAATTGGAGATGTTTAGGATAGCTTTTCAGAAAGGGTAACATTTATTATTTATGAACAAATGCAGGGCATATGGTATTCAGAATTCACAGCATCAGTAGATTGTGTTTTTTGTACTTCTTTTCACTTCCAAGCATACTGAGATTTAAGACAGTACCCTAAATTGAAGTTTAAAACATTTCAAAAGAATGGTGTAGGTGTTCCCAATCATTGTCTTGAATATAAAGGTGTAAATATACGGGAAATGTCCCATCTATAGCAGTCTTTGGAAAAGTTAAGAAAAGTAGAAGGAGGTGTAGTCATTGATTTTTATAAAAACAACATCTAATATTTATACATCACTTTATTATTTAAAGCGTTCTAGTACACTCTGTATTGTCTGTGCCTCATAGGAAATTCTAAGTTTGGAAGGGATGCTATGTTTTCAAATCGGGAAACTCAGGCTCTGAGAAATTAGAGGACTTACTGGATGTCGAATAGCTAGTCTGGGTAAACCAGGGCAAAGTAACAAGAGCGTCCACTCCCACACTGACCTTTGTTTGAGAATCAAATTTTCAGCTGGGAATAAAGCTTTTTCTATTTAATAGGCACAACACATTTTATTTTTGATATTTGATGTTACCCATTTGAATGTCAAATTTAAAATTTGATAGATAATTTTTATCCGACCACACTTTGGATGTACACTTGATTTCCATCCCACTAATTAGCATATTTTGCCTGCATCCTTTACTGTTCTCAGCATTTTTATTTCCATGAAGTTTGACAACATTAATATCTTCTTTTCTCATGCATTTTCCCCAAAGATGCTCCTACTGTGATCATTAGCCAAAGCTCCTCTGCAAATTTTAATACAAGCAATTAAAAAGTTTGCATGACACTGTTTATTATGAAAAGAAAGGCAGGTCTGCTATAGTGCAAATACTATTTAAGTAGTAACGGCTACATTGTCACACGGTTTGAAAAGAACATTTTTTTCCCCACATCATTTGACTCTCACACTCACTTGCACTTTTTCACATGAATGTAAAAAAAAAAAAAAGAAAGGAAAAAACAAGGTAAGATATACAGCTGATTTTTACAAAACCCTTATGATTTGTAAATCTGTACCAAAAATTGAAAAATTACAGAGGAAATTGAATCTTTCTTGAATAGAACGCTATCCTTTAAAACTCAACCTTCATTTAGACAAATGTCACACAAAATGTATGTTTTGTGGATACACGGAAGCACCAGCCAACTTCAGCATTGTAAGACTGAAAATCAATTTACATAAGCTTGTGAATTACATGTCACCGCTCCTACATCTCCCGTACTGGCTGTGATTTGTATATACGCTTAGAAGGATTCTTTATTTAGTTATTTATTTATTTTTTTACTAACATAGCATTTATGTAATTCGCCAAGCTTTATGCTTAGTAAAACAGAACAATATAACATAATGCTAAACTGATGGTGCTCGTTCTGAGTTACTGTCTTATAAATTATTAAAATATACAGCCAAGAGAGCTTTTTTTTTAAAAAAAATTGAGTTGTTCAGAAAGCTAACTGCAGAATAATCTAAGTATCACTGAAGTTTTAATAACTGAAAATTTCCCACCATGTGCACTAAATATTTCTTCTAGTTCAAACAATAATTCCGATGGCCTAAGAGAGGAGAGGCAGACTTTTTCTGTATGGTACCAAATAGTAAATATTTTCAGCTTAGCATGCTGCATACCTTTCAGTCCCAGATCCTCCTTCTTCTTCCTTTTAATTTTTAACAACACTTGAAAAATGTAAAAACCATCTTCGTTCACAGACATTAAAAGAACAGGCATGGACCAGAGTTAGCCCATGGGCTAGAGTTTGCCAACCCTCGGTCCAAGACAATCTTTCAAATTAATAAATCCTCCCTCAGAGAGGAAGCCAAATCTAAAATCATCAGCAGACTTTTGAGCCCCTTGGCATTTAAAAACCAACAAACTTTGGAAAAGCGTTTTGTCCACCCTTGAAGCGTATGATTTATCAGACTGGAGGAAAACGTATAGGGATGTAGAAGGATGTCATGTATAATGCAGGAAGTAACATTTTCCCTCAAATTCATTATTATGCGGTTTGAAGTGTAACTTAGAAAGTATTTTATGAAGGGAATAAATATATTTAGTCTTCACTAAAACCTCACCTTTTCAGAAACCTAAAATAAGGGATTGCAAGCTCAAGGTTTTGCTCAAGACTGAAAAATGTGTCTAAAACACCCAGCTCTTGTATAAGCAAGCCTATAGGAGGGGCTTTTAGTGCTACAACAAGTCTCATAAATGACAAATTATGTGAGAAAAACAACCACACACGAATACTTCTTAAAGTGAGAGATCTTATTTTCTTAAGACAGAAAATGCCGCGGCTGCCATAGAAACACATATTGAGTCCTTAAGTTGATGTCATAAACCTGTGATCATTCTAATTACTTTTCTTTCAGTTTAATTTTATTTCTTGCTGGATTTTAAATTTTATTGTCCTCATGCCATCAATTCCTATCAAAAGGTAGAAACAGATTTTCTACTGTGCAACCTTGATCGGAGTCTCCAAGCCTCAGTTTGACTCCCTGCCGAGGCAGAAAGAAAAGAAGTACCTTCGTAAAGTACTACATGTTACCGCCCCACTCTGGCCTCTTCACCTGCACGCTCTGGTCATCCTCTTGATCGGGCTGTACAAACACATCCTGCAGGACTCAGCTTACATAAGCTTCTGGAGTAAGTCCTTTCCCTGACACTCACTCCTCAATCACCCACCGTTCTGCAGGGAGCCTCATAGCATCCTATACTTTTCTTTCCCTTCATTCAATTGTAATAACTTCATTATGTCTGTGATCATCCACCTAATCACTGTTTCAGACATAAAGTCAGCATGGAAGCTTGTGATCAAACCTCTGGTTCCCCGCTATTCTGCTGTCCCTAGCACAGTGGATGGTGTTTGGTGAGTATCAGTTTACTGTCCGGTTAAAGGAATAAATAAAAGTGTTCATTCCCAAACTCCCACCTGGTTACATTTCACAGCTCTTATTTTGGGATGTACCAAAAACGAATTCAAAAATACTTATAGTTAATAAACCATATGTTAGATAATATCCTACAGGAAAAAAATAGAGCATGCTTGTCTGATTCGACAAGACACTAGGTTAATAAAACAAGTTTTCCCAGAGTTATGGGGATGTCATTATCCATATATAAAGTATCTGGGAATTCCAGAGATCATGAGGGAAAAACAGGAAACAGTCATGCAAAAATCACATCAAAATCAGGGGAGAAATGCTAGGATCAATGTGAAAATTAACACACACATACACACACACACAAACCCGACCATCAAATCTCTATGTTCACTTCTGTAGTGCACTTGAACTCTGCTAAAAGCATATTCTTTAGATTGTTAAACCACAGCAAATATGTTGGGGGAAAAATGCCAAGATATTTTATCTACATGTAAGCAGCAATACTCTCTCTGGACGCTTCTGCTCCGGACTCAGATATTTCTTATCCTTTTCGTGTTATGAACAGATTTTAGAATTATCTTACTAGAAGAACCATTAATCAATTAAAAATTATGATGTAAAACACTCATTTTGACTTAAAAAAACAATAAGGCAAATATCTTTAAAAATCTAGCTCTTTCATCAATCTTTCCCTTTATGTTTTATGGGAATCACATGGTGATGGTGTTCTATAGGTTTCATCCTTTGCTCAGCTGCTCTCAGCACACCCAAAAGGTAGATCCAGTCTTTTGGATGGCTTCACTGTCTCCCATAGCTTATTCCCATGGGATCTTGGATTCCTCTCTCCCTCCTTCCCTTTCTTTTGTCCTTTTCTTTTTTCCTTCTTGTCCTCCCTCCTTCCCTCTTTCTCTCCCTCCCTCCTTCCCTCCAGCGGTCCAGCATGGAAAGAAGAGACAGAGGGACTGCCCCACATAGTCATTCAGGGACCCAAGCTCACCATGTTTGGTTCTCATCATTAACCTCTGGTTCTCAAGGCCACCGAAGAAACAGAAGAAAAAGCATGGAGAAATGTACAGGGGTGGGGCTTATATTCAGATTTAGAAGTAGAGGGTATCACTTCTATATACGTTGCACTGGTCATGTATCTTTCTGGCCTTAACCTTAGTGTGGAAGAGGTTGGGGAATGCAGCAGAAAACATGGAACAGGTTGGATAAACGCCTAACATTGTCTCTGCCATGGAGAAGTTACACAATGTTCATGCATTTTTGAAATTCTATGCTTATTATATAAGATCATTTGTTGGTCTCCCAACAAACTACAGACAACATAGGCAGCAACACAGCTTTTATTAAAATTGAGGTATAATTTACATACAGTAAATTGCAAAGATCTTCAGTGAATACCTTACTCAGTTTTGAGAAATATTCATCCATGCAATTCCCTCCCCCATCATGATAAAAATATTTCTAATAACTCGGAAACCTCCCTTTTCAATCTCAATCAGCACTCTTCTTAGTTGACACCACTCCCTACCCTATGTAACCACTTTTTCAATTTCCATCACCATAGATTAACTTTGCCTTTTCTTGAACTTACGAAAGGGATCAAACATCACTTTCACTCAGAATGATGTTAAGATCCCCCATGCTTTTATATGTATCCATAGCTAATTCCTTTTTATTGCTGAGTAGTATTTCATTGTATAATATACCACAGTTTGTTTATCCATTCTTCTGTTGACAGACTCCAGGGAGGTTTTCCATTTTTTACTCATATGAATGAAACTACTCTGAGTATTTGTGTAAATTCCTAGGAGCAGAATTTCTGAGCCCTAGAGTAGATGCATGTTTATTTTTTAAGGAATTGCCAAACTTCTTTTTAGTGGTTATAGCAGCAATCATGTATTTTAAATTAATACAGCAGAGAAATCTGCTGTATATTCTATACAACCTAAGTTCATTATTTTATGCATTTATTTTCTCTCAAAACGTGCCTACCTTTTTTCATCATCCTACATGTCAAACCATAAGAAAGGATGAAAATCATTAGATAAATGCTATCAATTGTCTTTTATTCTAATACTTGAAATAAATATATATATACAAAGTAAAAAAAAAAAACACACAAAAGCAATGTCATCAAGCTTAACAATGTTAAAGTACAACACAACTGACAGAAATTTGGAGATGGAAAAGTTTGAGAGAATGGAGAAGAAAGGACCTGGTGAATAATACCTGTGTCCTTCAAGTAAGGAGACAAAAGATATGACCAAAGTTTGATAGAACAGCAAACCCACTTGTAAGTGTATTATCAGAAGTAACAAAACTAACAAAAAAACAATTTAAAATATTTGAAAAAAAATCGATATAATTCCTAAAAACAGGCCAGGTATGGGGGAAAGTAGGTTAGCTAATTACAAATGGATCTATCAAGAATCAGTAGTCGGGCTTCCCTGGTGGTGCAGTGGTTGAGAGTCCGCCTGCCAATACAGGGAGCACGGGTTCATGCCCCGGTCCAGGAAGATCCCACATGCTGTGGAGCGGCTGGGCCTGTGAGCCATGGCCGCTGGGCCTGCGCGTCTGGAGCCTGTGCTCCGCAACAGGAGAGGCCCACGTGCCGCAAAAAAAAAAAAAAAAAAAAAAAAAAAAAGAATCAGTAGTCAGTAGGTAATTTCTAAGTTGATAACTGAACAAACTGCTATATAAGTGTATAGGGAGAATGTAACCAGAGATGGGGAGATATTGGGAAGAGAACTTTTGCTTTTTAAATTAAATTCTTTCTGTACAACTTGATTAAAAATATTTCTCCATATACTATTTTGATAAAAATAAACCACAAAAAATATGTTTTGGAGGGCTGTCTAAAACTTTGGCTTTCAGATTTTTGGCAAACTATGCAGATAGAGACACATGCAGTTGTGAGATTCATCTTGTCTGTAAAAATAAAATCTAACCAGTTGCTTGGCGAAGCATTAAGACTCCTGGTTCTGAGCCCAGAAAGAGATTTCTCAAATGAGTCCGATGTAAAAGGAACCATGCTACACAATGAACAAAGTGTTCTACAACATCTGTATGAGAAGATAGCAGCAAATCTCATAGGGAGGTTCCTGCAGTTCCTAAACGCCAAAACACAATGGTAAGCAAAACTTCCAATGCAGGTATTCAGCTCTCTGCTGAACTGACTTAATCTAGAAATGGTTCAGGGTTTCTAGAGGAATGAATGGATTGCATTGCCTCCAGGTTACCCTCCATAAACACTGCTTTTCTCAAGTATTTAATGTTTCAGTGGCAATGAATTTGAGAATATACTTGGAGGTACCCAGAGTACATCTCATTCTAAATGTGGAACCAAATGCGTTCATAAGCATAAAATCAATAAAACAATCAAGTTTTATTTAGGGTGAGGGTCAGAGTGAGCAAAGTAAATTACCAACTTTAAATTGTATCTTTTCAAAATGTGAAATTCTTGATTTGGATAGCTTTATGCCACGGAATACTAATAATTTTGACTCTAAATGTATTCTCTATTTGCACATTAATAATGACTTTATTCTTTCTCAATTGAATATACTTATGCATCCTACCATTTTTATATTCTATAGCAAAATTAATACCTGGTAATGTTTCTTTGAAATACAGAGAAAGAACCAAAATAACTAACACTTCCTGGGTCTATAAAAGCTATTTTTTCCCAATATATTTGAATCTTACCTTTTATAGGGAAAAAACCCCAGCATTTTACATTATATTCCTCCACTTTTACTGGTCCTAGTTTCCTGCTCCTTTTCTTTACAAAATTTCTCAAGTAAATGGGCTGTGCTCTGCATGTCTCTCTTTCTCTATGCTCTCGTTTTCAGCAATTTTTTTTTTTTTTTTTTTGCGGTACGCGGGCCTCTCACTGTTGTGGCCTCTCCCGTTGCGGAGCACAGGCTCCGGACGCTCAGGCTCAGCGGCCATGGCTCACGGGCCCAGCCGCTCAGCGGCATGTGGGATCTTCCCGGACTGGGGCACGAACCCGTGTCCCCTGCATCGGCAGGCGGACTCTCAACCACTGCGCCACCAGAGAAGCCCAAGTTTTCAGCAATTTGCTAATTGTTATCTTTTCTTTTGAAACAGAAATCAGAAAGATCACTGATAATAGCCCAGTAAATTTTTTCTTGGTTTTTCAATTTTTCTTCAACTTCCTCTACAATTAGTCATCTACTCCTTGAATCTCTCTTATTCAGGGACATTTCCATTTTGCACACTTTATTTGGTCTCAGATTACTTCTCCATCTAACTGGATATTTTTAATCTCTCTGTGGACCATTAAAGATCTTGTTGTTCTCCTTACCCTTCTACAAGTGAGATCATCCACTTTCACACCTTCAGACTTATATTCTACGAGGACATTTTGCTGTCCGTCTGCTTCCTCCACTACCTGGATTTTATTTTCTATCCTCATGGGAGCCTGAGTAATGATGAAGCTAGCTGGTATAGATGGGATTACTCAGGCCCCCTTACTGTCGGGCGGCTGATTCTATTCCACCAATGGGGCACATCAGCAAATCATCAACTCTTCTCAGGCAGCCTGTCTTCCGGGGGGGCCTAGCTTCCACTGGTCTTTCATAACACTGTTTCCTCTCTTTGTTCTGTAAGCTCCAGGAATGGTAATGGCTTCCCTGGGCTTCTAATTCATAAGCGTCTCATCATCCCTTCTTCACTCCCTCAAACCTGCTCACACTTAACTGTCCCTTCACTACATTCTATTTAGGTAAACCCTTTTGAACGCACTATCTGCTTCTGATCAGAACACTGACTAGTACATGAGTACAAAATTCCTATTATAATCTCTCAATCACTTTATCTCCAAAGTCCTTAGAGTATATCCAGTTGAAAATATCTGTGCAGAATTCTAATTTTCCAATATCCCAATTTCCCTAAAATCTTTGGTTCGATTAACTTTACTTTCCTCTGTGCTTTTCATTATCAAATTCTGGTTACTGTTCTTTAGATTCATTTATTCTTCATTCCAGGGTTTAGGCTCTTTTAATTGTTTCCTACCTGAGATTGTATGATTTCCCAGTTTTTTCCCCACTTTCAATCTTATTCTTCTACAATGCAAAATATGGTACTAATCATGTCAAGGCCTCTCACTAAAAAATTTGGGGAAATCCCTACTTCTTACTAAATAAAAATCAAATGGAAGGTGCTATTAAAAACTACCTTGCGGGCTTCCCTGGTGGCGCAGTCGTTGAGAGTCCGCCTGCCAATGCAGGGGATACGGGTTCGTGCCCCAGTCTGGGAAGTTCCCACATGCCGTAGAGCGGCTGGGCCCGTGAGCCATGGTCGCTGAGCCTGCGTGTCTGGAGCCTGTGCTCCACAATGGGAGAGGCCACAACAGTGAGAGGCCCGTGTACCGCAAAAAAAAAAAAAAAAAAAAAAAAAGATATACTTTGTAGAAATCACATAGACATATACAGATAGGCTGACCATAACTGGTGTCAATCAAGGTTGTTTCTCAAGTTGGCCAAACAATCTTAAAAAATCATGAGAATCTCTACTCTGTTGTAGGTGTATAAGAAATAGTTCACTTATGCTAGTTTATGCTAGGTTTAGTTTGCACATCTTTTTTTTTTTCCCTCTGAATGGTTTAACTAAATTCTTACTCTCTTCTGAAGAGTCCGCACATTCTCACTCCCATGCTCTAAACAATGCTTCATTTGACCTCACAGCCAGGATCTTAATAGGAAATGAGTAAAGGAAATACCTTCTATATTTCCTGTTATTTTAAAATAACTGCATATAGAAAATGTTCTTTTGCATAGCTATTCCAACTAGTAAATTTTAATAAGAATTTATTAATAAAATACTATAATAATGGAAAATTTAAACATATATCTTTCATTTAGGGATACATCAGACAAAAATTTACTAAGCATACAGAGACTTAGACAAAATAATAAACTTAATGCTATTGATTTTAAATACCCTGCAAATATTTTTCAAAGCATCGATTGAAAAATATATGGAAATTACATAGTTTAGGCCTTAAAGCAAGCCATAGTTGACGGCTAAAAATTGGTATCATACAAAATGCATTCTCAGAAGACAATGCAGTTAAGTTACATTGACTAAAAATTAAAACAAAACAAAAATATAAGCTCTGAAATTAAAATAATTTAATCCCAATTTGTCACCAACTAGCAATATAATCTTGGATAAACTCAAACAGGAGACACATACAAGGACAAATATACCATTGTGATCAAAAAAGGAAATCATAATGGTATTAAAAATTACTGAGAACAAATTTGTCATAAAAAGTATGAGACATCAAAACTGTGGCATGCAGCTAAAGTAGTATTTTGAGGGAAAATTATGGACTTTATTACTTGCAGTACAAAAGGAAAAATGGTGAAAATTGATGACCTAAGCATACTTCAGAAGTTAGAGGGAAAAAAAGGCCGTAATCAATTCAAAGAATGTATAAGAAAAGAACTAGGAAAATAAGAATATAAATAAACAAACAACTCGTGAAGTTCCAGAGGGCCAAAAAATGATTCTCTATAAAATAAGTAAAATTGGAAAATCTCTGGTGAAACTCATGCCTCAAGAGAAGGAAAAATGATCAATGTTAGGAATGAAGAGAGGATATAACTATACATAGAGATTGAAAATAAAATTAAGAGAACGCTAGGAACAAGCTTTGTGTCAAAAAATGTTAAATGAAAGTGAAAAATGTTCACTACAGCACGAAAAACATAATGTAATAAAAATGACCCAGGAAACAATATAAATAATAAAAAAGCCTCATAAATATTAAAGTTAAACAGACAATTCAAAAATCTACCCACTGCTGAGAAACAGTTCAAGGAACTGTGCTCAAGTTCAAGGATACCTTGTAAGCAGGGCTTTTGTTCCAGACCATCTTTTTAAGGGTGTTCCTTCCCCAGAAAAGGGGCAGATCTGTTTACAGTCCAGGACAATAAAGATAATACCTCCTGTGGGGCAAAGCTCAGCTGGGTTTGCTTGCGACTCATAGAAGAATGAGGTGTCTGAAGCCTAGGTTTCCTCAGCAGTGTTCCAAACCTCCTGCACGTGCAGCATCCACATGGGCCTGTCTGCACCATCCCTTTCGGCTTTGATGTGCAAAGAGAACTGATATGATACGAATATGAAGCTCATAAATAAAAACAAGCCAATAAAAAAAAAAAACCCTGAAAATACCAAGTGCTAATGGAAATGCTATGTAGTAGAACTCTTGTATATCGTTAACAGGAATGCAATTGGTACAGCCTGTTTGGAAAACAGTGTGGCAACTTCTTAAACATGCCCAGCAATCCCACTACTCAAGGATAATGACAATGTATCTTGACATAAAGTCTGAGTGTAAATTTTCGTGGTAGCTTCATTCATAATCATGCCACTCTAGACACATCCCAAATACCCATCAAGCAGTGAGTAGATAAAGACAAGAGTGTGGTACATCCACAGTCCACTGCTCAGCTGACTCCTTCCACAGTCCATCAAGGAGCAAGCTACACTTAGACTATTTTCTCCCTTCTTCTCATTTAACGCTTTCCTCCTTATTTTCCATTAGCCATGTTTCCACGGTGCCTTCATGTTCTAAAAAACAATCTGTCCTGGCCTTGACACTTTTGATGAGACAAATCAAGTGTCCTGATTTAAAAGAAAAAAGAAAGGAAAAATAAATCAAGAAAAGCAAAACAACAAACTTCTTTTAACCCTCCTCACTTCTTCCCTTATGATGCCATATCCTTCTTTACTGACCTCCTAAACTTCTTGAAAAGGCAACTTTATATCCAGTCTTCCAAGGGTTCAAGTCTCAGTACCCACTTTTTTTCCTTATTCTCCTAGCTTTAGTTTCCTGCCCTAATATAGTGAAATCCAAAGCTTCTTACTCAGTTCTGACCCTCTGCAAGCAGTTTGTAGCACTTGGTATCCTGCTAGTATCTTTACCTTTTTAAGACTATGATCTCATTTTGACTCTCAAACAGGAATCACTTCTATCCCCTTATGTCTCTGATTCTTCCTCTTAATCCTCTTCTGGGTAAGGTCTCATGCTAAACCAAATATTAGACAGTGATTTCCATATCCATATCTCCAGCCCTAATTTGGATTTTGAGATCTAGGCCAGAATTTCCAACTGTCTGACCTCTTTTATTAGACAACTGGAAGATGTTTCAAATCAAAAAAGAGAAGTTTTTGCCTTTTCTTTGCTCCATTTCCTGTGTTCCCCATACTGTTTGCTGACACTGCCATCCTTCTAACCTTCCAGCCCAGAATCTTCTGCCACATCTGTACCTTTTCCTCTTCCTTACTCACGTCCACAATGTCCTGAGTGCTGGTGGTCCTGTCTGTCCCGTAATGGCTCTTCCACGTGTGTGGCTACTGTACTTTTTCAAACTCATCCTCCCCGACATCTCTCTGAATGTTCTTTCTGCCTCCAGTCTCCCTCTCCTAAAATTTACTTGCTATACTAGCTGAAGAGGGATCTTTCTAAATTACAACCTCATTCTATGAGAATCTAATTACTTAACCCGAAGTATAGATACAGGTTACCTTTGTTCACATGTTGCCGACTCAATAAATTGAAAAGAATAATTCGTACAGTTATCGCCCTTTGTTTTATTTATAGGATGCTAAATGATTCACTTAACAGATTCTTCTCAACAAATTAACAGAATTGACTTCGCTGAACAAATATGTTTGTTATATTGGCCTCATGCATATACAACCATTGAGCTCTTTTTAGTTAGAACCTGAGAAAAGTAGCCAGTTAGAGCTCCTGACTTACAGAAAATCTATACTGCAGTTTCCATCTTTAATTCTTTCTTTTCTAATGAAAGATGACCCATTTCTTGTGCAATGAGATGACTGTTTCTAGAGCCTGACTATACTCCCCTCTATATATGAAAATTTTATTTGCTTCCTGAATTGAATAATTTAAAACTTCAACTAAATGATCACCACTTTAATTCTGAACACATTTTCCTCAACGAAGGTGATGGGGGGAAACTAAGGGGATTGTCTCCAGCTCCGCCCCACTGACTGCATATGCAAATGAGGAAACCAAGTGTGAAGAAAACCCTTAGGGAGTGTTGAGCTTTTTTACAATTTTACTGTGAAACCCAAAGAGCTTTGGAACCAGGAGGATTCAATTACATCTCTAGTGGTGATGAAGGGATTCAAAAGGCAGCTGGAAGCAAACATGACTTCCGCAGAGGGCAGAAGCCTAGAAGTCATAGCAGGTGAGCGGCAGTCACAGGGTGGCAGCTTCTAGCAGAGTGGACTTAGTGCGGGAGATACGTTCTGGTCTATGAGTGCAACAGATTAGCGGCTGCTAGGAGTAAGGGAGGATATGGGGTGAAAGGGGAGTAGGTGTGGCTATAAAAAGATAACCTGAGGGATGCTTGAGGTAATGGAAATATTCTGCATCCTTACCATACCAATGTCAATGTCTTGGTTTGGATTTCTATACTATAATTTTGTAAGATGTCACCATTGGGGGAAACTGGATAAAAAGGGGACATGGGATATTTCTATATTATTTCTCACAAATACAGGTAAATCTATAATTATCTTAAAATAGAACTTTAATTTATTAAAGATTATATGCTAAGCATCATGTCTCCTTGAGCTATCAAAATTGGTATCTTAGAGATTTATTGTTTTGCCTCAAAATAATATAAATTTTTTTTTTTTTTTTTTTTTTGGCTGCACAGCATGGCTTGTGGGCTCTCAGTTCCCTGACCAGGGATTGAATCCAGCCATGGCAGTGAAAGCCCAGAATCCTAACCACTAGGCCACCAGGGAACTCCCTCAAAATAATATAAAAATTTTAAACAAATGTTGACACATGTAGAGGGAGAGTAACAGGAAATCATAAATTCCCTCTTCAGAAGTTGTAAGTATTAGTTGCTTTCCCCATGTTCATCTCAACCTATTTCCTCTTTTAATATCCTCAAAGTAGAATAAACTCACAAGGATCTGAATACTTCATTCTTCTATGCAAAAATCATCATAAGGCAAGGAACCCAAGTCCCTGAACTACAACAGCGAGGCATCCGGTAAGTTTGTTTAAACTGTCTCTACAAGTGACTGTAAGTTATGATTAATGGTCTTCAGTTCAACAGATAATAAACTGGTGGACTCTACCACAACAAGTAGGATCACTGAATACCAAATATGTACACCGAGTATAATTAATGCCAAGTGACCATCACTATGATGTTTGATGAATGAAGTTCTGTGATTAGAAAAAAAAAACGTAAGAACTAAGAAGAGCCCTTTATCTGATGGTTTTCCAACTGGAAGAAAAACACTTGGGCAAAATTCCACAAAAATGATATTCAAATCACAAATGATTGTCGTAAATATTTTGTTATGGATAGAACAGCAAGTAGTTTATTATGTGTTTGCTTGGTGCAAACATGTTAACAAAATCCAGATTTTGATGTTTATGTTAATGATGAAGAAACAGAAAAAAATGTACAATTTATAATTTATGTTTGTAGACAATCCTAGGCACTTCTGCACAGTGAAAATCTAGGCCACTGGGGAAATTTTGCAATAAAATATGTATATGGGAAAGTGGCTTTAACATAATCGATTTATGGCGATTTTCTAAGGAAGGTGGGAGCCTGTCCAAATTTGTATTTCTAGAATAGTGGCCTTGTTACAACTGAGGACAGATCTAGGAGTCACTGTAGATTATTCTTGGCCGGCAATGGCTCACTGAGCTCTCACAGGGAAGCCAGAAGGAGGAAATGAAATGGGAAGCTTTATCCCCCTGCAGTAAAAGACAACGTTTCTATGGGATACTATTTGTAATTCTGGTCACCAAACTGCAATAAAGAAATAATAGAACTCTGGAAGGTCTAGACAAGGAAGCTGAAATGGTCAAAAGAAAACAGAATCTTCCCTATGTGAATAAGGGGACTTAAAAATATTAATCACATTACAAAAAGGTAAAAAGAGGAGAACACAGGTTTGCACAGCCATACTCAATGTATTCATTAATACATCAGTGTCAATTGTCTGAGTATCCTTAATGCTGTGCTGGGGAGTTCTTTCCTCAACCCTCTACAAGTCAAACATTCATCTATGTTTGATGAAGGAAAATAAGATACTGCTATCAAACTGTCAAAGGACATAAAGCTTAGGAGAATAACAAAATATTATATGCCTGAGGCAATATTTGAAGATAAAAAAACAGAAAGAGAAGCAAAATATAATAAGTTCATGTTTGGTAAACAGAAGTGTAAATATCTTAATTAAAGGGAATTAAACAAGTAGGAGGAAGGACGGAGATGTTTTAAGAGCCTGCTGACTGGAAAAGCTATGAGGTTTTTCTTGACCTCAATTCACTGTGAGTTATCGCATGTTCAATCAGATGTGAAGTGTGACACATGACAACACTACTTTGACTTCAGAATGAACTGTTAGAAATAAGATATCCACGCCAAGGGAAATAACAGTCCTACTGTATTTTACATGGGCCAGGATTGCAATGGTCTGGAAAACACGTCATACAGACGACTGGCTATAAAACAACAATAACAACAACAACAGAACCCATATATGAACATTAATTAAGACTCAAAATTTTACTCATACCCGTTAAACAATGGTCTCTATAGAATGTGTAATTAAAAACAACAAGGGGACACGTTGGATTATTAGGAAAACAGACCAGCTTCTAGAACTTCTAGAGGTTCCTTGAACTTAAGTGACTCTTATGTAATAATGTAATAATTTTAGGATTTAAATCAAAATGTTGCATCTATAAACCTGGGGTACTGGGAAGACTCTCAGGTTGTCTCACTTTTTTAAATTCACAAAACACTGCACAATGATAATATGAAATTCATTACAGTAATGATATTTCTAAGAATATGGAATAACATTCTTTCTTTGTCACCTAGTATCAGTGCCCTCTGACTGACGTGTGTCCCACACCATGCTTTTCTCTGTTGTCTCAGATTTTTGCTGGGGTGAAGATGTTCAAATGACTTCTGACTAGATTCATCTGTCCAGCCCTGACATAGTTAAAAATAATTTTTAAAGGCGATACTGTTAGAGAACTTGATGTTGATGACACACGATTCCTGGGTTTTTATAGGAAACAGAGTTGTACAGCATTATCCCGCTGCTCTGCGTTTCCCCTCAGACCTGGACCTCTGGGTATATCTGAGTAGCAACAAATGCACTGGCAGTGCAGCAGAAGGCAGCCAAGACTGACTTTCTCCTCCAGGTAACAGCTTTAAAGGGGCCCGCTCACATGAGAGCTCTGTTAATCAAGGAACCTAACCTAGTGGTTTTATGGGAGATGCAGTGCTCCCATCAAACAGTTAATAAGCAAGGTCAAGCCACAGGTTGCCCACATCCATCATTCCAGGCTACATACTTTCAAACACCATTACCTCTCTATTGTGTCATTATATATTCATCCTAATTAGGCATTCAAACTCCAGCTTCACACTCTTTCAAGTACGTCTACAGAACAACAGAGAAATATTCTAAAATAGGTCATATAAAATATTCTAGATCAGTTTATATAAATATTCAAAAGCCTTCACTGGCATTTTGGTACTTATTGCATGAAGTGTGAATAAACACACACATAGCATACACACACACACACACACAACCTCAGCCTAGGATTCAGGATCGTCTAGGATATACACAAAGTCTATTTCTCCCAATTATCTGCCATCACGCAAGGCATTACATGTTTCACCTACACTAATTACTCCATTGTCTTAGTCCTAACTGTCTTACGTTTTTCATTTCAGCCTTTTCTCATGCTATTTGCCATAACCTGGACCTTTCTCACCACTTAATTTTTTTCCTATCTTAAGCCTATCTATCCTTGAAGACCTACATTAACAACTCTCTCTTTTATAACTTTATTTTGACTACAACTAATTTGTTGTGAGCCCTTCTGATTCTGAAACACCACTACTGTACAGAATACTTTCTTCTTTGTAGTGTAAGAATTCGCACAATTGTTTTGTTCTCATACTGTATTTCAAGCATACTGAGTTGGGACCAACTGTTTTTATTTATCTGTATTCCCTTCAATCTGGATTTCTGACGTACATATGCTAGGCAAATGGTATTGAGTGTAAAATAAATAAATTGAAAAATAATATGTTAATACCAACATCATGATGAATATTCTAATATTCACCTATTATTCACCTATTACTAAACACATGAAGTTTAACCTATTAAAGGAAAGCCTTTCTAGGAAAGTTATACAGATATTGATACGGGTTCTTTTCTTTTGACATTTGCTTCGTGTTTCTTTTTGCTTTTGCTGTGAATTTTTAAAATAGCATTCTCAACTTGTGAGATGTCATCTAGAGAACAAAGCCTTCCATCAGAACTGCCGTTCGGTCAACTATTATAAGCCTTTGTTGAGTGTCAGAAGGTCAAACAGCATATAAGACAAACCCAAGGAGACGGCACCATACCTGAATACAGGAACATTTAGAAATGCATTTCTACACGCAGCTACTGCTGGTTACACAAGAGAGAAAATACTTGCTTCGTTGGAGGTACATTTTTAAAGTGCTATGAGGGTTTTAATGTGAATTTTCAATTGGTCAGGAAATTCCCAGTACTACTTTAAAAGTATAGAAGTTACTATAAGAACAATAGAGATTTGCACAAACTATTTTTTCACTCTTGGGTTAAAGTGTCTCATTTTTATTATGCTTTTTGATGCGGTACACAGGCCTCTCACTGTTGTGGCCTCTCCCGTTGCGGAGCACAGGTTCCGGACGCGCAGGCTCAGCGGGAATGGCTCACGGGCCCAGCCGCTCCACGGCATGTGGGATCTTCTCGGACTGGGGCACGAACCTGTATCCGTTGCCTTGGCAGGCGGACTCTCAACCACTGCGCCACCAGGGAAGCCCTATTATACATTCTTTACTCAGAGCCTATAACAGTACTCAATGAAAAGGCATTTGAGACTTCCCTGGAGGTCCAGTGCTTCAGACTCCGTGCTCTCAATGCAGGGGGTATTGGTTCGAGCCAATGGTCGGGGAGCTAAGATCCCACATGCCACACGGCACGGCCAAAAAAAAAGAAAAGAAAAGACATTTGTAGCAAGGGCAGATAGATAATATTGGGTCACTCCAATAAAACCAGGCAGCTGATCTTCAGTTGGTAATCATACAAATTATCTATGAGGTATTAGAACTATCATTCTCAAGGCAAGGATTCAAAACATTTTTTCAGAAGGGGATACCTATTGGTCAAGGAAACTAGCAAGTTCTTAAACGCTATCATGCCTTTAGCTTACCAAAATTTAGGAAACACCTGATTCTTGTTTGATTTCTTTTTTTAGCTGGGCCTTGTTATCCAAACACTTAACTATTTCTTTAACTGGTTCAGAAGGTCAATGTTTTATTTATTTATTTTTATTTTTTTTAAACATCTTTATTGGGGTATAATTGCTTTACAATGGTGTGTTAGTTTCTGCTTTATAACAAAGTGAATCAGTTATACATATACATATGTTCCCATATCTCTTCCCTCTTGCGTCTCCCTCCCTCCCACCCTCCCTATCCCACCCCTCCAGGCGGTCACAAAGCACCGAGCTGATCTCCCTGTGCTATGCGGCTGCTTCCCACTAGCTATCTACCTTACGTTTGGTAGTGTATATATGTCCATGCCTCTCTCTCGCTTTGTCACAGCTCACCCTTCCCCCTCCCCATATCCTCAAGTCCGTTCTCCAGTAGGTCTGTGTCTTTATTCCTGTCTTACCCCTAGGTTCTTCCTTGTCTGTCCTGTTTCCTCATTCAAGGCAGTTCCTGAGTTAAAACCATAGTGACCTGTGCAACCCAGGTGGAAAAATCACTGTGTATTAATCTCATCAAATAAGTGTGAACGGTGCAGTGTAGGGCACGTGGCAAGGTGGATTCTGGGAGGGGAATGTCACAAGGCAAGGAGGTCAATGTTCTCCTTCACAGCGGTTCAATTTTCAAAAAAGAAAGTAGGCTTGTTCTCTAGCTCTATACCTTCTTGGAAAATTCGTACCTAACCAGTGTATTTGGTACTTTTATTGGATATAATATGGATTATATATAGGAATTAGTAAGAAAAATTATCCAAAATTTGGAATTAAGGTATAAGAATAATAAGTGTGCTCCATCCCACTAAAAAATTCAACTTATTATAGATTACGGAATAGAACCCTGGTTCTATAAAGACAGGTGTTAATTTATAGAAGATTAATACATTTCCATCTAATAGAAATAATGGCTGTTATAGATTTATTGTCTTGTACAACATTAAACAATTTTGTATCTAACTTATTTTGACATTCTTTCTTTCACTGACCATATACAGTATTCTCTCAGATCTTTTATTTTTATTTTTTTGCGGTACGCGGGCCTCTCCCTGTTGTGGCCTCTCCCGTTGCGGAGCACAGGCTCCGGACGCGCAGGCTCAGTGGCCATGGCTCACAGCATGTGGGATCTTCCCGGACTGGGGCACGAACCCGTGTCCCCTGCATCGGCAGGCGGACTCTCAACCACTGCGCCACCAGGGAAGCCCTCAGATCTTTTATTTTTAGAACCAGCTGTAGCATCCTTCAGGCTTCTTTATTAATGAGTTAAATAAATCTTTGATAAATGCTCACCGTATATTTGTATAAGAATCATGTTGTTTTAGTACATATTATTTGAAATGTATACTTGGGAAGTACATTGTAAAAAGAGTTGTTCAGTGAAAATAGTCAGTTTACTGCCATTTATTTACTGTTTCTTAAATCTTTTGCATTTTATCAAAAAAATCTATCTTATACGGAGAAGAGATTGGTGGTTACCAGAGGGGAAGTGAGTTGGGTAAAATGCGTAAAGGGGTCAATTTTATGGTGATGGATAGAAACTAGACTTTCGGTGGTGAGTCCGCTGTAGCATACACAGAAGTCAAATTATAATGTTGTACATTTGAAATCTGTGTGATGTTATAAATCGATGTTACCTTCATAACAAAAACTAAAAAACAGTCTATCTTTAAATAGAAAATTGAGCGGGGGATGTTGAAAATTTAAAGAATTTAAAATTCCAAGTTCTACTCGAGATACTTTCAGGAAGCATTTTACAGAGTTTTCATCTGCATGGAAAAATGCCATTATATGATACATAGAAACAACAGAATAATACGATAATTTCAATAACCCCGCTGCAGAAAGAAAAAATGCAGCCTTTCAGAGCTGCATTATAACAAAGGGCATTCTATTAACGTTACATGTTAGGAAAAGGCTGCCGTATGAAGCGTTCTGGTTTATTAACACGTGCATAAGGTTGAGAAATGTAATGTGAAGCCAGTGGTGAAGGTGGGTGGGTTGGGGGGATGACTGAAAGGATGGAGGCAGAGAAGGGGAAACGGAAGAGAAAAGAAGAGTGTGATGGATGAAGCAGAAACAGAGGGACCGAAGGAGGAGAAGAGCTCTTGTAAAATGTGTCAATTCACTTTACCTACAGTGGGAAAAGAGGACAAGGAATCCTTTAAATTGATTTTTCCTTCACTAGCTTAAATGACCAAGCTATGGCTAAGAGTTAAACTGGCCTCACGCTTCTAGGGCAGCACCAATCATCAATCTTCCTCCCTGCAGTCTCTCCAGCCTCCACGTTGCCCCTGGACTGTACCCGGATTTTTCTCTGTGGGCCTGCCCTTCTGAGCGCGGAGACCCTTCCCAGCCATCTCTACGGCATCCAAGTGGAACTTCTCTCTGGTCCATTCTTTCAGATTTCTACTTTTTTTTTTTTTTTTTTTTTTTGCGGTACGCGGACCTCTCACCGCTGTGGCCTCTCCCGTCGCGGAGCACAGGCTCCGGACGCGCAGGCTCAGCGGTCATGGCTCACAGGCGCAGCCGCTCCGCGGCATGCGGGATCCTCCCGGACCGGGGCACGAACCCGCGTCCCCTGCATTGGCAGGCGGACTCTCAACCACTGCGCCACCAGGGAAGGCCCAGATTTCTACTTTTGATTGCCAAACCACTAGCTAGTCTACAAACTATCTGATGCTTTATTAAGCTAAGTGTTCTGTAAGAAGAAATACGGAACTCTGTAGCCTCCCGGGGTGGGGGGGCGGGAAGGCCTTCAACAGAATGAGGAATTTGAAAACTGGAACTTTAGACACTTTGGCAAGTCAAAGAAGAAAGAATTTATGTAAAGGGCCGATCTGTCACTATACCTTCAAAATGACCTATTTACTCTTCATACAGGACCCGTTCTTATTAAGAAGTCCTGGGAACAAGTAGTTTGTGTGGGTATACGATCATTTAAAACTTACACTTTATTGTCTTTTTCAGTTCAGCTATTTCAAAGATTATCTACAGCAAACTTTATAATGGGCAAGAGGGGGAGAGATTTGAATATAGAAATGTTTGATTCCTTCAATCCACGGAATGAGGTATTGTTGAGATTTCTTACCATGCTAAGTACAGGAGCCCATTTGGCTTGAACTCAGAAAAAGAAAAAAGACACGTGCATTTCACCAATGACACTTACACAAGCAATCAGATAGTAGATTAAAAGACTGCCACCGCTCACCGGTTTTCCCTGCTTTTATCAATTGTGGGAGCTAGCTAAGTTCTACTCAAATTAGCACTGATGTGTCAGAAGAGTTTTTGAAAAGTCGCACAGCTTTCAATCTCCTAGAACTCAAATAGAAAATAATCAAATTTCCAGTGTTCCCAAGGGATGAACACAGTGCACAAGCAATGAAAATCAGGTAAGTACGATAAAAATATTCAATTAGAGACTTTGCAACTAGATATACCTCATAATAATGTCTACTGCTATCTAGAAGAGGTGACAGTTACTTTGCTTGTCATTCCTAAGAAGGAAGAAATTGAGGGCTGGTGTACTAGCTTCTAAGTTCTTACTATATTTAGACAGTACACCTGGGAGCCACACGCCAACAAGTTGGTTACATACAAGTTAGAATTTAAGCTTGGTGGCAGTGAAAGGGAACAGAAGGTGGTTTATGAGATTTCTAGGACCTCTCTTTTTTATATTTACAATATTTCTGGTGTTTTTAATCTTTCTTAAATTAGAAAGAATACAGCTTTCAAAAACGCTGAAGAGTGTGAAATGTATATATTGATACAATAACAGTTCAATGACTCAAGCCCATTTTATCTTCAAAAACATATAAACCACCAAGAATTGCTACAACCTACACACTATCATGTACACAGTATTACATCACTGAGATTCTCCTTTATGAACCTAGACATCCCGTCAGCATCTCACTGATGGAGCCACTGAACGTGAGCATTTGGCCATGAGGGTTACACTATCACCACTACCACTCACTAACCATCATGAGTTTCTAGATATTACAATGGCATGGTGTTTTTAAATGGATAATTTTTTAAAAAATCAGGATGATTCTCTTTTCTGGATGATGCCAGCATTTTGGCTACAGAATAAAAAAATGATCATCTATTGTATTTGAAGACAAAATAATATAATATAATGAAAAATAAGAAGGGCCAGAAATGTCCTAAGAACTTCTCATGTTGTCTCACTTCTCCCAGCAACTTTATTACACCCATTTTACAGATCAGGATACTGAGGCTGAATGTTTTAGCAGTGTGCCCCAAGGCACTTTGCTTATCATTTCTATGCCCTTTAACCCTGACCTAGTCCTGAATCAGACAACCATTAAACGACCTTAACCATTCCTTTGTCTCCTGTTTTCTAAACTGCGTAAAAAGCAAATACTATGAGAATTACAAAAAACAAAAGCAACAACGAAACACTCTGCAGGAAGCACCCATAAACATTCACTGAACACAATTAAAGTTAACAGATTCACTGAAATGATTTAAGAAATTAATTCCTTAGCATTTACGAAAAACTTTTACGTGACATTTTTAGCACTTTTTTTTCCATTTGGCATTAATAATCTTAAAATTATGAATCAATTTGTCAGGCATCTCAATTAGAGCAGCCAACAAAAGGGAATAACATATTTGCATGATTTCCTGAATGCTGTATACAAACAGCTGAAGAGTCTAGGGGCTGATTATAGAAGAGTGGGTATTATTTAGGCCTCTTCTTTCTATTTTGTTTCCTGTTGCCAAGACTTGAGACCTTTCACTACTGATTAACACTCTTTCCACCAAAGACTGGCAGGGGAGCTGAACGCTGATTGATTCGGGCAGGGAAGATAAATCAATCCACTTTGGTGTGTGGACAGCTGTGGTGGGTGAAGGGGAGTTGATGGGAGAGGCAGGATTACAGAACTAAACATTTTGTGAAAACCAAGGAAGAAAGAGTGAATATTTGGATTACTCGATACTTTGTGAATTCCTTTTATCCATGCTATGTCCTCCCTTTCGAGCTACCTAAACAATAATGTCATTTGCTTCTGTAAAGTTAACTTATTTATTTGTTGTTGGATGATGTAAAAAAAATCTCCATGATTACTGGTAAAACATAAGTTATTGTATCAGTGACTATAAAATAGAGCATAATAATTATTATTTTATAATAGTATTATATTATTGTTTTATAATGATATAAAATAGAACAGAACAAACCACTGTAAGAGAAATGACTGAGTTTTACTTTAGAAAAGCAGGACATGCACTGTAGCTAAATATGTTTTAATTAGAAAATTTTAACCTATCAGGAATGCAGATGTTATAGAGTTTTTTATATTATGCCCCTGAAGTTTGAATTCCTGCTGGGAAAATGCATCTATTTAGAAATATAGAAGAGTTAACATTAAAGTGAGCATAAGTAATCCACAGATTGCTTTAGTGAGTCCATTTTATGACATCCAAGAACTTGGACTCAGAAAAGCTGTAGCAAGAGTCTCCTGGTGAAAAATACGGTTATCCTCCTTAATGTCACGTCACAAGCATTGTTCTTCCATTCATAACTCTTTGTCCTTCTAATATACATAGATTTAGCACTATGCATTCATATTTTTGGCTTATCCCTCTCTTTATCTAAAATTTGTCCTCAATACAAAGGCATATCGGACGAGAAAAAATAATTAGCTTTTTCTCCTCAGCAACTGGCACTGTATGTGGATCACAAGAGATGCTGGGTTAATCTAAGACAGGATGCAGCTTTTGAGAACCTCACATACAGCTGGGGAAGTGTAGGTAGGGTTGAATAGTAGCATGACACACTGTATCTCACAAAGCAGTGAATGATTATTTGCTGAAGAAATTTTGCTCACAACATGTGCCATAAGTATTCAGAGGAAGTAGATGGGTGTAGACAAAATATTCCAGGAAGGTTCCAAGAGAATGCAGGAAACAGAGACTGTGAAAATAGCTGAGCGGTGAGGCAAAGGAAAAACATTTTAGACAGAAGAACAGCCAGGATGAAAGTGCTGATATGAAGACAGGGTGTTTAGGGGACAGTGTATTCGGTTAGAATTTGGTTGAAAAGGTTGCTTAATGCAGGGAAAATATAACCAAATGAAATGTTGGTGTCAGACTGAGGAAATAGCACAAAGCTAAAAGGTTCGTCCTGATTCTGAAGACAAATGCGAGTTTTAACATTGTCTTCACTCCTCCAGCTCTGCTGTACCTCTCCTGAGGTTTAGTAAACATAATTGCAAACAGCATTCCAGGTCTGTTCTCAACAATTAGTAAAACCGTCAGCTCATTCTGCCAAAATTGTCTTGCGCTTTTGGATCCATCAAGAAATAGGACCTATGACTTAAGAAAATTAATCATTCCATGCCTTGCTTGCTGTCATGTTACTGATACTTTGTAACACATTCTTTTGCAAATAGATTGGATTATTTTTCTCTACCTATTTCTTTATGCTTATTTCCTTTTCCTTTTGGTCAAAAATAGCTTTAAAAGTACTTTTTAAAATAAGGGTCTATCAGTTTGATTTTTTTACCATCTAAAGAATTGTCAGGTATCTGTAAACATGGAGATCCCATCTTAAACACATTCCTCCAGGCCACTACAAAAATGTTTATAATGGTTCTAACACTGACAGGTCCCTAAAGGCTCCAGTATTTTAATGCACATAATCTGGGGCAGGATTGGGGAAATCTTTCATCCCAGTCTCTCATTTCTAAGTCTGTTTTATATCCAAGTCAAAACATTCAATCTAATTACAAATAATGTTTTCTAAAGCCTTGGCATGGAAACTTCTCAAAGATGTTGCAAAAGTCTAATGTATTTCTTGACCAGCCTCAAGTATCATCAGATCCAGTTGCAAACCGAGTAACTTTTAAATTTCCACAGAATTAAAATTCTCTAGGATTACTTTTGTCATTTACTTTCAAGTTCTAACTACATTTACAATTATTATTTAGGTTCAATTCTGAATTAAACTTTCACTTCTCCACTCTAATACTTTTTTCCTAAACCGTTATTTCTACATGTTCCTATTAAGTTATTTTTTAAATTTTGAAATGATTTCAAACTTACAGAAAAACTGCAAGAATAGTAGGAAAAACTTCTCTTCCCTCCTGAATTACTTGAAAGTAAGTTGCCAACATAATTCCCATCCTCTCCAAACAGTGTAATATTTAAATTCTACAAACAAGGATATTCTCCTATATAACCAGAATAACTTTCAAAATTAGATAATAACTTTCAAATTATCATTAAAGTTACTAATCTTACTTAGATTTCACCAATTATGCCAATACTGTCCTTTAGGGAAAAAGATCAAGTTCAGACTCACACGTCACGTTTAGTTTTTATGCATCATTAAATCTAGAACAGTTCTCATTCTTTCCTTGACACTTTTAAATCACCGACCAGGTTTTTATAGAATGCCCATCAATTTGGGGTCTCTCTCATGTTTCCTCCCAAATTCAGGTTATACATTTTGGCAGGAATATCACAGAAATGAACCTTCCTACATACAGGTGGTGCATGATATCAATTTGTCCCATTACTGATGCTATTAACTTTGATCACTTGCCAGCCTTCTCTACTATAAAGTTACTCTTTTTCCCATTTCAATTAATAACTATTTTGGAGGAAGGCACATTCAGATAATGTAAATATTCCATTCTCCCATCAAATTTTTACCCACTAGTTTTTGTATCCATTGCATTTCTTGGCAGAATTAATAATTGATGCGATGCCTGCCATACTGTGATCTTTCCGATTCTCTCATTCCTTCCACCTAGCTTAGTTGCCCCTCTTCTGTAAGGAAAAGCTTTCTCTTCTCTTCCCTTCATTTATTTATTCATGTTTTTATTTATCACAAGAGAAACTCAAGGATTCTTATTTTAATATTAGAATCTGTTACTATCATTATTTTGATGTTCAAACTGTTTCAGATTTGTAAAACAGGATTCCGTTTAGCCTAGCTCCTATGCGCTTTTGACATGTCATCGTCATTCTTGAGCCCTTCCTTCCTTTCTGACACAAACAGATGTGTCAGACTCATCTTGTACTTTTCCTGTCTTAGCCCTGAAATTAGTCCCTTTTCCTAAGAAGCTGTGATCCATTAGGATCAAGGTCCATTCAGGAGGTTTTTGAGTAAACATAACTTTCCTTTAAAAAAAAAAAATCCATTCAGGAACCAAAATCTAGATGCCTGGCGTGCTCAGTGCTATTGGAGTGGTGTTGCTTGCAATCCTTCCATTGGAAAGAGCTGCACATGCATTTATATCAATATGTATCTATATTCATCTATAAACACTGAAAACTGTAAAGTATATACCATAGTTTGTACACAGGAATCAGGAATGATTCTGGTGTAATACCCTGAAATTCAAGTTGATGGCTTTATCTCACCTCTGGAAATCTAGGTTGACAATTTGTCCCTAGTGAGAGCTTTCATTAATGTTGTGGACAAGATCGATAAATATCCTATTAGATGGTGAGTTATTCTGTATGTCATTTTCCCCATTAAACAAAGCATTATTTTTAATCTGAAATGATCCATATTTAAATATACTTTCTCCCATTCAATTGAATTGCAAATTCAAGACAAATACAACTTGAAAAGCCCACTGGCTACAAATGATACCCTTCCAAAGAGAAATTATTAATTCAGCAAAACTCCAAGGAAAATAAATACATAGTTCTGCAGCCAAGGTAAGCACACGTACTGGATTGAGACTGTAGGAAAAATATTCCTTTGCCAAAATTCTGCAATCTGATAACCAATTCGGTTAAAAACGACATGGCTTGATATTTTTAACCAGTGCTTTCCTCAGTCAGACATTAAGTTTTTGGAAAATCTCATGTATATAAGCAGAATGAGAAAGAGCATCTGATAATTATCGTATTGTCTCACTTCACTTCAAAATGATGCTTTCTGGGATCACCTCCCATGTAAACTACTTGTACTCAAATCCTTGTACCTGGTCTACATTTGATGGAAGTCAAACAAAGTCAGTTAAGTGTATGTTTTAGATAAATATTTCAGTGAATCTAGAAAACAGGACAAGGATTCAGAAAACCAGAGATCTAACAGAGACGAGAAGAATTTCTGGCAGGATGGAGAAAGGAAGAGTGCGGAGTGCTTGAAAGGCGAAGTGGTTCCCATTCTCAAGGAATTATAATGACAAATGGGAACAATTACACAGATTCATTATAAGGATCTAGATCATACGTGTACAGAAAACACACTTCCTTATTTGGAAGGGAACATCTCCCATTAGTTTCCTTGGCATGAAAGCAAAGGAGATAATAATTGTATGACTGAGAATATTTGTGTTTATTCTCACAACTGAGTTGTAATTGGCCAGATATAGAATTCTAGGTTAGAAATAGTTTCTCCTCAGAATTTTTTTTTTTTTTTTTTTTTGCTGTACACAGGCCTCTTACTGTTGTGGCCTCGCCCGTTGCGGAGCACAGGCTCCGGACGTGCAGCCTCAGCGGCCATGGCTGACGGGCGCAGCCGCTCCGCGGCATGTGGGACCTTCCCCGGCCGGGGCACGAACCTGCGTCCCCTGTATTGGCAGGCGGACTCTCAACCACTGCGCCACCAGGGAAGCCCTGAAAACATTACTATTTTTAAGCCTTTCTTCCCTCTGTATACTCTCTATTTCTTACACATTTTTATTTTTTCCTCTTTTACTCCTCTTTCTTTTCTTTTTTTTTAAATTAACGTGCAAGATTTCCTCAGATATCCATAAAGCTTTGTTTGGGGAAAATGAAGTTTAGAATCTTTATGATTTTCCTCATTGGCGGTGAGATTTCTAATGCAACTGGGTACATAAATCCTATATTCTAGGAAGAAGTCAGGGCTGGAGATAAAAATCGCAGAGACATCAGTGTTTAGAAGCTATTTAAAGCTATGGAGGTAAATAAACTTGTCTTGGACAAAAATACAGATTAACAAAAGGGAGGTCTCACGAAACCTTCTTTTCAAATGAGCCACGCAGTAGGGTTTTCTATTCATTATGACCCACGGTGGTTTCTTTAAACTAATATGTGGTGTTTTGAACAAATTCACATTTAACTCTTCTACATATCTGCAAAATAATGAAGAGCTGTTCGTGCGTTTTAAGTGCTCCGTTTAAAGGCACTTAAAGGTCATAGAAAAAGGATATCAGAAATAGTTAAATCAAAAAACAACCACAATGAGAAGAATCATCTTTAAAAATAATAAATTACATTAATACTCATAAAATAGATTCCATTAATACTGACCAACATGGTGGTTTCACATAACTTCAGATATGTAAAACTGCCTTTTATAATTGAGTACCTGAAAATAATCTAAGCTAAACAATCACTAATTATATTCTTGGGAGGAAGGAAAACAGCTTTATGATATAATAACCAAAAAAACAAACAAACCAAAATCACATTATATGAGTTACTGATTTATAGCAGATATCATTCCCAAAATTTGCTACAAGGTTTATTTCTGTATTTCATGTGATAGTCACTATAAAATTTAAATTCTATACAGCTAGAAAAAAATCGCTTTCCTAATTATCATAAAATTACACTTAGGAATTCATCAAACCTTTAATATTAAAACTTTGAAAAGGAAACAAAAGCTTTCTAGTAGAACTTTAACAGTAATGCTCAAAATGTGAACAATGACATTGATCTATGCTTCCAACAATTCATAAAATCTCTCCCCTAAAAAGGTAAATATAGTGCAACAGAAGAAACTCCAATAAGATTACTTGCATTGTGTTTGAGAGAATCCGAAAAGTTTTAGAACAATGGTTATTTTTTAAGAAAGAATCAAATCCCAGTGCCAGTATTTATTACTAGTAACCTACAACGTCATATGTTCCTGTCCCCATAGGTTGAACTTAAATAACTTTAAAAATCTTTTTCCGCTACCACCTGTATTGTTGGTATAGTAGTCTTCTACAGGAAGTTAGAGTATTCCCATGACGTGCACTGCCTGCTTAGCCATAGAAAATGATCATACCTATAAGAGTACAAAGTAGGTCAGATACCAGAAAAATTCTGCCTTCCTTAAGGGTTTACATACCATGTCAAAAGGCATTGGTTGGGCCTCAAAAATAATA
This sequence comes from Tursiops truncatus, assembly GCF_011762595.2. NCBI lineage: Eukaryota > Metazoa > Chordata > Mammalia > Artiodactyla > Delphinidae > Tursiops > Tursiops truncatus. Next base: position 96,631,930 of record NC_047042.1, on the reverse strand, counting down.
AACACTTTCTGAAATTGTCCATTGCAAACTTTTTCCTTTTCAACTAGAATAATGAAATCATGACCCTTAAGATGTTAGTAGTAGCCAAGACAAAATGATGGATTTGTAGCACGACATTTTAAAGGATGTGTGGGTACAGAACAGAACATGAAAATCAAATCACTATCATTTATAATCCGTAGCAACTTGCTACCATGGGAGAAATACTTTCCCCGGAAAGAGATAAAATATCAATTTATTTTAAAGTATCCTTTGCAATTTCAGAGAGGAAATCCAAGCAAGGATTTATTTAAAAATCCAGAGAATAAGTATTTTTTGTACAGTTTTGTTGCTAATTGTGGGTATTCACATTAGAGTAGTTAATTCTAACAAAAGACACTAACGTGACCACACTTTCTCTATATGTGTCAGATTTAATGACATTTGCTTTGGCAGTAGGAAAATCTGGGCTGTAAAATTATTATCTTTATTGTCTTTACAACACTTCTGGTTAGGAGTTATCACTCTAGGATCAAAAAGAGTAGTCCATCTTGTTTTTTCTAGCTGTTCAGAATTTAAATTTTATAGTGACAATCACGTGAAAAAGAGAAATAAACCTTGTAGCAACCTTTTTTAACATTAACACACAGCAATACACATGTAAAAGCATTCATGTTTCTAAATATGTGTATCTAAAGGACACCATTGGCTCTTCACACTGCACAGTTATTCCATGGTACAGATTCATAGCAGAAACGCTTACAAGGGAGCTGTATGTGTATATAATAGTATCGTTTCTCAGTTGGAGTCTTTTGCTTGATGTAACAGCAGAACCTTGAAATGAATTGTGTTTGCTGAGTAGAGAAAAGGGACAAACAAGAGCTATCATCATTCAGGCAGTAACAATACATTTATGTTAAGGCAATCATTTCTTCAACGTGAACTCTTATAAAGGCATTCAGCAATGCATAATCACTTCTCCCTCATGCCATTCACTTTGTTAGGCTCTGAATACACAAATCACCATAACAACATGGAAAATGAAGAAATATGATCCCTTTGAGTTTTGTTTTTCAACCATCTCAGCACTTTTCCTGATTCAATACGTGCCCAATTGTTCCTACAAGTGAAATGGAGTGATTTTCACCATTATGTTGCTCTTTCTTCTTTAAAAGAACGTAGCAAAGTCTCTGGAGAGGTTTATGTACCCCCAGATTTTCTGAATCTACTCCCTTATTGCTTTTAGAAATTATTATTATTACAAAGCATGAATTTGATGAAAACTATTTTGTTTGTAGCTTCTTTCTTCCTTAACAACCTTGAAAATTTTTCATTAGCTTTCAAAGCGTTCTGTCTCATGACAGTAATATTCTTATCAGGTCAAGATATTCTGCTTAAACATGTTACCACATTGGTGGGCGTTCTCCCTTTCTCTGCCTTCATTCTGACCTCTGTATTTAATGATATTGAAATGCTAACTGCACATCAATGTCCTTCCTCTTACATTTGAATTAAATTCTCTTGTTATACTATGAAGCGATTTCAAATTCCAACATATTTTAAAGTTAACGACATTCCAAATTAAATGATTTATACTCATATACTACTTCAAAGGCTCTGTTCAAATTTCAATATTTCAACTACAATTATTGTTCAATTCTGATCTGGCCAAATCGAATTTCTCTTTTTTATGAATATACTTAGTTTTTTCTTTTACCCTGACTTATGTGAGTTATGCTTTTCCCTCCTAACTAGACTGAGATTTCTAAAAGATAGAAACATTCATCAATGTATTTCCCACAGAGCCCTGGAAATTTTCCTACAGAATGAAGAAAAAGAGAAGTGTGTGTGAGTGAGTGTGTGTGTGTGTGTGTGTGTGTGCGTGCAGGGAGAGGGGGCTCACACATGAACTAATTCTTGACGGCTGCCTATTTCTCCCAGAATCCTATGAGTATGGTACCACACTCGGCAGAACCAAAGTCTCCTTTGGCTGTTCTCACCTGTTTGTGGTCCCTTCTGAGAATAGTGCAAAAATCTGAGAGAACAATTTTCCTTTTGATTTAGCCCATGAGGTTTTCTTATTAACATTTTAAAACTAAATTATCACTACCCAAATACAAACAGATCACAAAATGTGTTTGTCCATCAAAACCTAAATGACTTCTAAGAACAACAGCAGAACGACAGAGTCCCATCACTCTTCTGATTGCACAGTTTCCCTGAAGAACCAAACTTAGTTAGGTAAGGAATGTTTAATGACAAACAAAGTGTTCTTGGTGGAATATTACTTGGAACTCAGGAAAAGAGAATGTGTTGAAATCAGAGAGGAGGATAAAATCAGCCATGGAATAGAGTAGAATACTCTAAAATCAAACTACCTTGAAACAAAAACAACTCAGACTAGATATCTCCTTGCAGTTGTAAATGAAGAGTAAATTGGAACAAGGGAAAAAGGAATTGAAACACAAGTACCACCCATGCTCTTGTAAGGCAGATGTGCACTCAGTCCTCCACTGGGACAGAGGTTGTTTTTCCCATACGTTTGACAGGCTCAGATCAGTAGGACCACGTTTCGTAAAATACATTTTCCATGTGAATACGTGGTAGTAAGTGAAACTAAGTGTCCTGGGCAACTCATTCATTGAATAATTAGGTCTCAGCATGGATAATGCCAAACTCTGAACTGACAAGCATTAAAAAAATGAAAAGTTGGTTCATAGGAACAAATAAACCCACAGAAGTTCAAATGTCATTGTAGATAAGATCTCTCTGTAAATATGGCCTTTTTCCTAGTCCCAGCCTCTGCCTTTTTGGTTTTTTTCTTAAGCTGAAGGAGCTGAGACCATTAAATATTAAATGTGGCCCAAATATCAATATGATAACTTTAATCTGATATCCATATGAGCCATGTAGACTTTTATTTTGCCAGGAAAACTGAAAAATAGTTTTATAAATAAAAACTTTTCAACATTTTGCTTAATTGACATAAAATACATATTTTGAAAATAAATGTTATGTTTTTGATAATAAAGCAATTTTTATATTACTTCAATTTACCAAAATTTCAGAGCTAAAGTGGTATTCCCTTTCTCTCTCACTCTCTTTTTGTTTTACTGAAGGTATTTCACCAAACAGAAATCGCCTTAATAAATTGAATCTGTGTGTCCTTTGGTGGAACACTATAGTTCAGAAGAAATATCACTTTTAGCCAAGATGATTAGAAACATCCTCATGAAAATCCTTCGAGGTGGACTGAACTAATAACCAAATTCAGTAAAGTCACAGGATACAAAATTGACATACAAAAATCAGTTGTGTTTCTATACATTAGCAATAAACAATCAAAAAGAGAATTAAGAAAGCAATCCCACTTACAATAGAATCAAAAAAAAAATTTAGGAATTAATTTAACCAGAGGGGTGAAAGAGCTCTACAATGAAAATTACAAGACACTGATGAAAATTGAAGAAGACACAAATAAATGGAAACATATCCCACGTTCATGGACCAGAATAATTAATATTGTTAAAATGTCCATACAACACAAAGCCAGATATCTACAGATTCAGTACAATCCCTATCAAAATTCTAATGGCATTTTTCAACAGAAATAGAAAAAAAATATCCTAAATCTTCTATGGACTCACAAAAGCCCCAAAGCCAAAGCAATCCTGAGAAAGAAGAACATGTGCTGGAGAATTCACACTTCCTGATTTCAAAGTATATTATAAAACTATAGTAATCAGAACAGTATGATACTAGCATAAAAACAAACACATAGATTAATGGAACAGAATTGAGAGTCCAAAAATAAACCCATGAATAACAGTCAACTACTACTTGACACGAGACAAGAACACTCAATAGGGAAAGGATGGTATCTTCAATAAAAAGTGTTGGGAAAACTGGATATTCACATGCAAAAGGATGAAATCGGACCCTTATCTTACACCACTCACAAAAAAATTAAATTGACATGGATTAAAAACTTGAAACAGTAAAAATCCTAGAAGAATGCATAGTAAAAAATCTTGACATCAGTTCTGGCAATGATTTTTTGGATATGACACCTAAAGCACAAGCAACAAAAGCAAAATTAAACAAGTAGAACTGTATCAAACTAAAAATCTTCTTAACAAGAAAGGAGATCATCAACAAAATGAGAAGGCAACCCATAGAATGGGAGAAAACATTTGCAAACCCTATATCTGACAAGGAGTTAATATCCAAATAAATAAGGAATTCACACAACCCAACATCAAAAAACAAATAATATGATTTAAAAATGGGCAAAGGATCTGAATAGACACTTTACCAAAGAAGACAGGCAGATAAACAACAGATATATGAAAAGATGTTCAACATCACTAATCAACAGAGAAATGCAAATCAAAACCACAAAGAGATAACTCCTCACATCTGTTGGAATATCTACTATCAAAAAGACAAATGTTGGTGAGGATGTAGAGAAAAGGGAACCATTGTGTACTGCTAGTGGGAATATAAATTGTTACAGCCACTATGGAAAACAGTATGAAGATATCTCAAAAAATTAAAAATAGAACTATCATATGATCCAGCAATCCCACTGTGTATATATCTGAATAAAATAAAAACAGGAGATTGAAGAGATATCTGCACCCCATGTTCATTGCAGCATTATTCAAAATAGCAAAGAAAATAACCTAAAGATGCATTCATTTGTCCATCTACAAATGAATGGATAAAGAAAAAATGGTGTATATGATAGAATATTATTCAGTCTTGAAAAAGAAGGAAATTCGTCCATTTGCAACAACATGGATAAACCTGGAGGACATTATGCTAAGTGAAATAAGTCAGATACAGAAAGACAAATGCTGCATTTTTTCACTAATGTGTGGAAACTAAAGTAATCAAGCTAATAGGATCATAGAATGAAATGGTGGCTGCCAGGGGCTGGGGAAAGGTAGAAATGGGGAGATGCTGGTCAAAAGATATAAACCTCCAGTTATACAACCAGTAAGTTCAAGGGATCCAATGTACAGCATGGTGACTACAGCTAACAATACTGTATTGTATACTTGAAAGTTGCTATGAGTAAATCTTAAATGTAACTATGAGAAGCAATAGATGAGTTAACTAATCTTATTGTGGTAATAAGATTCAAAAATATACATTTCTGTATAATTTCAAAAATATAATTTAAAAATATATATCTATCATATCATCTTAAATTTATGCAATATGTCAATTATATCTCAATAAAACCAAAAAAAAAAGAACTCTCTGCATCAGGAGAATTATGTATTAGACAGGCAACTTCTCTAATGCTGGCTTTTATCAACATAGGGTAGGCTTTCCAGGAGTACTCTGAGGTGACTTACAGATGGACTAGATGATAAACAAGAGTCCATTCAAAAAAATGATGTCAAAGAACACAGTATTCAACTTGAAAGCCCTCCCACTGGTCAAATTAGAGAAAATTTTGAGGAAAACAAATATCGACAGTAATACACTATAACCCAGAGGATAATGGAAGAATCCAGGAGTCCATATTGATAGCGAGAAGAGAAAGCTCTTCCTTACAATAATATCCCAGGTAATAAATGTAGAAGGAATGATGGAAATTAATATTGCCATTTAGCAAGCATCACAGTAATAAAAATCATCCCAATGCATGCTAAAATTAATAGACAAATGTTAGATGAAAAAGTATAATGAGAAACAGGATACTGACACAGTCTTAAAAGTATTTTTCCACTATGTACTTATTATAAAAGGAAACAACAGTAACTTTAAAGTAGAAAAATCACTTCAAGTGATCAATGTTAATGTTACCGGAAATGAGACACAGCGGTAGCTTGTGCCTCCTGATACGATGCACTGACAAGGATGTGGCATCATTTGTCACAAATGCATAAACTGAGGAAATTGTGGACAAATTCAAAATGAGCGACATTCTAAAAACCAATTGGCCAATGCTCTTCATGTTTATGAAAGACAAAGAAAGACTGAGGAACTGTCCAAATTAAAAGAGACATGGCATCTAAATGCAGTGTGTAGTCCTGGTCCAGAAAAAAGACATTGATTGGTCAAGTGATGAACTTTGCAAAAGGTCTATAGATTAAAGTGGTATATCAGTGTTAATTTCTGGATAGTGATCAAAGTAATGCCATTATATAACGTGTTGACAATTGGAGAATCTAGGTGAAGGCTATATGGGAATTTTGTATTATTCTTGTTAACTGTTAAGTCTGAAAGAATTTTGAAAGGAAAAGTTAAAAAAGAATAAAGAAAGATATTTCCAAAAAGCAAACCAACAAACAAAAAAGGTGGTGCTAGCTATACTGAGCAGCACACAAGCAGAAACTCCAGGAATCAGTGGCACCAAAAAAGTGAAATGTGTGCCTGGGAGAAAGAGGCTGCAACAGCTATATGGTCCAGACTGTTGGATCTTCAATTATAAACTCAGGAATTTGCTTCTGTTTCCCAAAGGAGAGCCACCGAGAGCTACTTCGCCGGCTAATGACATGGTATAGAAGAGTTCTGTGAGCTTGAGCAGTATAGTGAATAAGGAATGGATTGGATAGGTCCGATTAAGGCCAGTTGGGAAGCCTCAATTATCTATACATACCTAGATGTTAGGCCCTATAAATGCCTAAACTAGGGTGATGGTAGAATAGCAAAAAAAAAAAAAAAAAAAAAAAAGGGAGAGATTAAAATCATGAGGAAAAAGTGATTTGATGACATATACCATTTTATTTAAGAAGTCCACAGTAGACATTGTTATGCACTGACCAGATACCCCTCCATGAGTGAAGGGCTCATTTCCCCTTTGGAATTTCCATGGTGACAGAAAGTCACTGTGTCCAAGATCACTTCCCTTTCCCTGGGGAAACTGCATCCAATAACTATCCAAGTGGAATAGGAAGCCCCAATCCCATCTTCCCATTTTCAGGCCAGTGCTGAAGGACCATCCTAGATTTCAGGGGGTACTAATGAGGTCAGCTGGAAGCTTTATTAAAAATCCTAGCTACACCACCATACCACTGGTGGTTCTGGAAAAGTGACTTACCCTCTGCAACCTCAGTTTCCTCATCTGAAAAGGTTGATAATCATAGTTTGTACAACACAGTGTTGTTGAAAGTATATACTGAGATAATGCACATAAAACTCATAATAATGCACCTGGCTCAGGTAAGCATTCAATATATATTACCTTAAAATTATTACTATTTATCTATTTTATCCTTTTGTCACTAGGTGGCTCTTTCTACATTTTAATTCAATTTTTTACTTTCAAGGATTTTTATATTTTACATTTCTATTTGATTTTACATTAAATTAAAAGTGTTTTATTACAGAAGTAATTGCTATTCATTGAACAAAATTTTGGAAACACTGATAACAACCAAAAAGATGAAATTCTCTATTATTTGAGACACTTCTTGGTTGCAAACAAAAGGAACCCTCTGTAGTGAATGTACCCAGAAAAAATTACTGGAGCGTTGTCAAGCAGCCCACTGTATCAACATATAGATGGAGAATTGGTTCAGAAAAGGGTCAGGATCTATGGAAGCTGGCAGCAAATAACACAGACCAGACTATGGCCTACTATGTCACCAATTGCCCCACTCCACTGGTCACTTGCTGTGGCCACTATTCCTGTACCTTGGCAACTTAGTGTCACAGTCTCCCTATTCAAGTTCACAGGTGGAAATATCTAAGGTCACACATCCATGCCTCAGCAGCCAGAAGGCAGAGAGAGGAAACGTCTGCCTCCCTTCAGATTCCCTATTGGGAGGTAGGGCCTCCCACAACCCAAATTCATACAATAGGGGATTCACCAAAAATGGAAAGAGGGCCTTATCCCCTCCCCAACTCTCCCACCCCGTGATGTGTTACCCAGGCTTGATCACTCACTGGCAAACATCATGTACTTCCATGCTTCTGTGCCTTCGCTTATGCTATTTACTCTAGACTCCCTGCTTTATCCATTCACCTTCTGCACTGTTCAAAATCATACTCCTTCTTTAAAGACCAAGATTCCTCCTTGGAAAAAAAAAAAAAAGAGTACACAGCAACACAACTTCTCTCTCTTCCCCATCCTCCCTCCCTTTCCTTCTCTTCGGTTCCACAGGTAGTGATCCCAAGAGCACCCCCTCGTAAGGCCCTACATGTTCATCTCCATCTCAGAGTCAAAGTGAATCAATAACATAATCAAGAATGATGCTGAATGTTCAAGCTTGGGTGAAAAGAGTCCTGTGATACCACACACCAACACGCTGGCATACATGAAGAAGTGTGTGAGAAAGGAATATGGAGAGGGAAAAATGAAGAGTGGATTTTAGAATGCTAAGATTGAGGAGATGGTGGGGTGGCAACATTCAGCAGGTAGTTGGAATACACAGGGCTCAAATTTGGGAGCAAGTTCGTAATAATGGATACAAACTTTGCTCTTTTCCACATACAGAAAATAGTTCAACTCCTATTTTGAGTACTGCTGTTGCTGCCGTTGCTTCTGTTATCCTGTTAGGTAATCCAAATAGCCTAAGATCTATTATATGATTCCTGTAAGATTTCTTTAAACAAAATTTCCTTTGGTCTGTATATTAGTCATGCGTTCAAACGGTCTAGCTGAGGATTTAGATTAGCATCGTGGACAAGTTTTGAGCAATGTTAAACCATTTCATCTGCTCAAAGATACAAGGTCTGCTTCTTTTTACAGCTTCCAATGAGATAAGAAATACCTCCCACCCAAATAAGTCATTTTAGTCAGGGACAATATAGAAGTTAGTGAAGGCCCTGAATCTTAACAAGTAAGAAGTTCAAGCCTTTCAAACAGAATCAGGCTATCAGGGCTCAAACAGACATTTTGGGAGTAATTTAAAGTAATTTTTTCTGCCTGTGTGAAGAATGGAACCTCAGTGGTGCCTGTGATCTGAAAATAAGAGAGAAAGCACATCCCAATCTATATGTAAAAATAATACCTTGTTTTCTTATTCTGAGCACTTACCAAAAGCCATTTTAACCAGTTTTTGTAAAGATTTTCTTTCTCTGGTAACTCGAATTTCAGAATTCAAAGATGTTACATTCCACATTAAAGTTTATTCATTTTATGTGACCATGAATTTTAATCGTGCACACTTAAAGATATTTTCCCATATGGGAGCTTAACAGTAGGTACATTGAAAAGCGAACTTGAGAAGGTATATTTTCATTCATTCATTTACTCATTTGCTCAAATACTAATTGAACTAAACTCTAAATCACAGAATTTTAGCATGTGAGAGAACGTTAGTGAAAAAACTGAGGCCTTGGTAAAAAGATAGCATCATGGGAATTCAGGCAAGACAAAATTCGTTGAGTGCCTTCAATGAGCCTGCCACTGTACTATGCTAGGCTCTTTTTTTAAAAGATATTTTTTGTTGTTTTGATGTGGACCATTTTTTTTTTTTTTTTTAGGTACCGGGGCCTCTCACTGCTGTGGCCTCTCCCGTTGCGGAGCACAGGCTCCGGACGCGCAGGCCCGGCGGCCATGGGTCACGGGCCCAGCCGCTCCGCGGCATGTGGGATCTTCCCGGACCGGGGCACAACCCGTGTCCCCTGCATCGGCAGGCGGACTCTCAACCACTGCGCCACCAGAGAAGCCCGATGTGGACCATTTTTAAAGTCTTTATTGAATTTGTTACAATATTGCTTCTGTTTTATGTTTTGGTTTTTTGGCCACGAGGCATGTGGGATCTTAGCTCCTAGACCAGTAATCCAACCCGCATCCCCTAAATTGGAAGGCAAAGTCTTAACCACTGGCCTGCCAGGGAAGTCCCCATGCTAGGTTCTTTACCAAGAGGTTTTCTTGAATTCTTATCATTCCTCAATTGTTATAGGATGGTTGTAACTGTCTTATAACCAACCTACAGTTACCAGTAGTATTAAACAATGAAATTGAGACCAAAAGAGGCTAAGTACGACATACATCACATTGGTAAGTAACTTTTCACTTGTCCCTGTTACCTTTCCATGAATGCAATACCTAAAACACTCAGTAAATTAGTTACTTCAGCATTAGTACTATGAGAAGCACACGTGTTTCAACTTATTTCCATGATAATATCATCACAGTAACTTTACATCTGTTTTCAAACGCCTTCAAGGAAGACAGAATAAGGCAAGAATGATTTCTCCATTTTAGATTAATTTGGAAATGTGTCAAATTAGTCCATGCTGAGTAACAATTGCAATTCATCCTAATCTGTATTAGCTTATCACCACTTACTTAATCTCAGAGTATTCAAAATGTCAATAGGGATCACGTTGTCTAATGTTTTCATTTGTTTAACTTCTACCACAAAAACATAGTTTTATCATGCAGGGATAAAAGTGGCAACAGTGAGTGCTAATTAATGCATTTCCTAATAACAAACACTTTTAAAATAACTCACAGTCTGTTAACCCAAACCAACCTTCGAAAAATACATTAAATACTCAAAGTACGCTTTGGAACATTTTCACAAGATTTAAACATTTTTCGGGCATTTATTAACTCATTTTATACCTAACATTGGCATGTAAAGACCAGCGTGGCATTTAAGTACTTAGTTATTGGTTTTGCTAAGCATCAAAACTGTAGTTCGGATTTACTGAATTCTTTGAGCTCTTTCTATACGCCAGGGTCCTTGTCAAGAGCTTAACAAATATTATCTAATATAATTACCAACAATAATCCTCTGACAGATAACATCAGGCCTGTTATATGACACTGAAACCTAAAATGTTGTAGCAACTGGCTCCAAACCCCACATCTTGTGAGTGAAAATATACCTCAGGCCATTGGACCGCAAAGCCCTAGCTCTGAACAAGAGATTCTAGGAGTTTGCTACTTATTTCTCAGCGAGACATTTGCAACCTGTTTAGTAAAAAAATTAGTATACAGTATGGTTAGACTCACTTGGAGAGCGTGGTTCCTCAACCAGCAGTATCAGCAACACTGAAAACTCGTTAGAAAACCAAACTCTCCTGCTTTCCCATCCTATATCCAATCAGAACCTCTGGGGGCGGGGCCTTGCAATCTGTTTCAACAAGCTCTCCAGATGACTCCAATCACCCTATACTAGGAGAATCAGAGCAGTAAAAAAGGTATTTACTCTTCCAAACCTATTTTCCTTTCTTTACATATCACAATAAGTAGAGAAAGAAAGCTTAAAGGAATTTTTCTCCAATAAGATTATTCTCTACAGTTCCTTCAGTGACAGATACAAACTTATTTATACACAATAATTGCTAACTGCCAACTGCCAGTAAAACAAGTCATAATAATGTTCTAGCACAGACCAAAGATCTCTTTAAAAACTGTTTCATTAAAAAATCACAACCCTAAGAGGTACAGAAAATATTTTTTTAAAAAAAGAACTAGTCAAGATTTTTTAAGTGAACTTTAAATATCTAAATGTTTTGGTAAAATTTTATATATATATATGTGTGTGTGTGTGTACAAAACTATAACTACATACATATTTTTTTAGTGAGCCAGGTTTTGTACACAGGTTTTGTTCACAGTTGATAGTTGGCCGAGGACATTGCTTAGTAGCTTTAATACTGCCCAAAAGAAGTATTAAAATTTAAACCTCTTATTCCTATGCATGGTTTCTCTATTTGAAAGAAAAAAAGGTAAGTATTTATGAAAAACTTGTTGACTCTGCTGATGGTTAACTTTACTGAAGATGACGGTTTGAACTAACAAATTAGTTCAAAAATCCAAGTTAAGTATAGTCGTAATGGGAAATTTCAAGCACTTTGTTATGTTTAGGTATCTTGCAGATAGCTAACATCGCCCCCGATACTGAAACAAATGTCACAGTGAGTTGGAGTTTCAGGTCAACTCCCATACTTATTGATAGCACTTTACAGGATAATTGAGGAAGCCTGGTGTCTGCATCCTCTTTTCAGAACCACTTTCATCACTCTATGGATTAAATTAACAGTATTCACTCTCTCAGAACTACGTAGAAGCGATTCAAAACAGTGTGAAAGCTTTTGCCTAGAATAGTATGTTTTTGTGGCAAAAGGTTAATTTCACTATATTCACTCCATTAGAATTCAAAGAGGGCTATTTCACTCAGATATTGAAACACATGAATTGGGACTGCCAAATGCAAATTCCACTAAAATTAAATGCCTACTTAAAAAGAATTGTGCTTACATTTCAAAGCATTACATTTAGCTCATGGGATGCACAATTGCCAGAACATAATACTGATTTATAGGATCTCCACTGCCCAGAAACATCGGGGAAAATGGAAGAACCGGAGGGATTTAAAAGAAATCTGGTCTCTCCACAAAGAAAAGAAATATATTAGGGCTAGAAATCTTATAAAAATAAACTAATGAGGCTGTGGAACTATTTCAATCAACCACATGATTGAGAGAAGTGAGAAATCCTGATCTTGGAGGGCAGGTGCCTTTCATTCTTTTATGATTACCTTGTCTTTTCAATGACGGGATGCACTGCTGAAAGGACAACTTCTTACCATCAGGTCTCAACCAGAAGTCATCTTCATAGGAGGATAGCATGATGTGGAAAGGAGAACAAGAAGAACGAGGGGAGAGAATAAAAAAGAAGGGAAAGAGTAAAGGAGAAAAGGAAAAGGGAAAAATGTCAAGGAAGTGGAAGGTAAAGCAGTTGAGTAAGCTGAAAAGGTAATGAAAATGAGGGAGAGGAAAAACAAAAAGAAAACTCGAACCGGCCCAGGACAAAACGCCTTTATTTGCATGTATAGTTTTCTAAATGGCTCATTCCTCATTTAATTTGGTAAAACAGAATGAACCTGAAAGTGAACTGCTTCCAAGTAGGTCCTATTTACCGTGGGTATTCATAACATTTAAAAAATATATTCTTCCGTATTAATTTTGTTTTTAGCTGTTAACCAGTTACTGTATTTCCTTTTCCAGCCCTCGTGGCTGGTTAAGAACAGATCTGTTCTCGCAAACTTGAAAAGTGTGCCCTTAGTCGACTGAAAGGAAAAAAAAAGCACAACCTACAAGTTGAGAATTATGTCTTATCTGGTGGACAAAACTGAGGACTTCAGCCCAGAAGACTGCTCCAAAGAGGTAAGGGAGGAACCAGGATATAGAGGAGTTTTGCAACAGAGCCAGGTAGTTGGAGTATCAAAAGATTACTGTCAATGAAAGAAAACCAAATATCTCAACTGAATTTAGCGCTTTTCTATGTGTGGGAAGATGCAAGAATCTGGGATCACGGAAATCATTCCTATGGTATGTACCTTAACTGTCTAGGGTCAGTATCCTGCTTTTCTCCATCCTGAATCCCCTCAGGGTACACAGCTGGGGGCAGCTGCAGTGGCTGCTTGCTTGATGGCCACAACATCCTTTGTTTACTGATATGACAGGTGACATTTTTCATCCACAGCCTTCACAATCAGAGCTCCAGTGAGGACACCTGCAACAAGCTGAGAGGCAGTGCACTTGTCTGCCGACTTACCAAAGGAGAAACAATGAAGTTAGTGTGTACATCCCCACACACCCTGCTTTTTCTGGAAAGAGAAAATTCAAATGTGAAACAAAGAGTGTAGAGTTTGGGGGATACTTATGGGGGGGTGGAGGTGGGGGGGGATTCATGAATCAATTCATTAATGCATTCATAATTCTTGCTTTGTGTCAATACTGCATTTGTTCTCTTTTGGTTTTTGACTGTGGTCTCCCAAATTTTGTACTTTCTCTCAAGTACAGATGGCAGGATATGCTGAATTTCCTGAAGCAGAAGATTGGGAAAAATACACTGACACTGACCCTCTACCTATAGATAAAAGGGTAAATACAATTTCAGAGCTAATCAAAAGCAAGAAATGAAGGTATTATTTCCTAGCCTTCAGAATCCCACCTCAGTTCAATAAGCTCTTTCAATAGAAGAAAAAAAAAAAAGTAAAGCCCTTTCTAAAAACTTTTGTCTCAAAAATGATTATTAATTAATAACTGTAAACTAGAAGGTTGAAATAGATGGTTGAAGGTCTTGTATTGTGACAACTTATCAGACTATTATTTCAAGTGGGTAATTATCAAATAAAGCTATCAAGGTACATGATTTTAGCAGTGTACTTTTAATATCCTGGTTCAACAGTGAAGCTGAATTAACCATTAGCCACATATTTTCTATATCTGTATTTTTTTTCTCTTCCTGCAGCCTAGGCAAAAACCCCTGGACACATGTAGATAATAACAAACAAATATCAAACACATAAAACTTAAACGAGACCAAAGAATTGGAAATAGGCATTTATTTTCAATTGTTGTTAATCCAAACATAGAGGTAGAGCGGTCTTTTCTTCTCTGGACCTTTTGACATCTGTAGCGACACATTCTGCATTTCACCCTGTCATCTGTGATACTGGAAATGAAACGCTGTGTCTGATCAGAAGCGTCAAGCATGAAGCCAAGCAAAAGATACATAAGTATCTTACGGTCCATTGCCCATGGCGATTGAGCTAGTGGCATCTAAAAGGAGAGATCTGACACACAACATCATCTTTCATTTTCAACCTCTCTCACTCACACTCACACACACACACACGCACACACACACCAATACACACACGCACAAAGAAATAGCCTTCTCCATCTGGTGGCTACTAATTGACTAATTGAGCAATTGACTAATTGAAACAGTGCTAAACAAGAGTAGGACTGAAAATTTCTCCTACTTTGAACTGATCTAGGATAACTTCTTAGAGTTTCATCAGTGTAAGTAGCTTAAAAAAGGGGGGGGGGGGTTAAAGTTTATGTGAAAATGTGATAGTCCACATGACACCATCTCACATCTCATGTACTTTAAGCATGCATTTTGTTCAATTCTATCCTAAAGGAGTATGTAGGATATAATAAAGTGTTGTTATGGTTCACACATGTTTTGAATACAACTTATTGAAATTAGCTCTAAATTGTATTTTCACTTTCTTCTCTCTATACCAGGGTGAGTGAACTAAAAAGAAAGCCTGTGGGCCAAATCCAGCCTATCACCTATTTTTGGGTGGTCCAGGAGCAAAAAATGGGCTTTACATTTTTAAATGGTAGGGAAAATCAAAAGAAGAATGATGTTACACAACAGGTGAATATTCTATGACATTTAACTTCCAGTGTCCAGTAGTAGAGAGTTATTGAAACACAACAATGCTCACTGGTTTACATATTGGCTGTCTGCTTTCATGGTATAATGACAGAACTGAGTAACTGTGACAGAGATCATATATGTCCTGCAAATCCTAGAATATGAACTGTCTGGCCCGTTTCAAAAAAAATTGCCAACTCTTGATTTATACCATGTCCATCTACATCAGTTGAAGTAGAAATAGTAAAGTCTAGTAGTTTTGATTTAAGCCCTTTTCAGACATCTTCTCTTCCAAAAGTTAATTCTTAACTCAATAATTTATAAAAATATAACACTTTCCTGGCTCCTCCTCCACCCCCAACTTCTGCTGGAGTAATAATTTATATTATATTCTAAGCCAGAACACAAAATTGCTTATTCAACAATGAAACTGAAATATGCCTTTGAGATTAAAAAGAAAGTAGAAAACAATACAAGTGACGAATATAAGATTTTAGTTACATAAGCCACAGTAGAGTTTCAATGGGCTAGACTTCACACCAAGATACATTCCTATACAAGTGGTTTAATCCAGTGGGCAGCAGCCTTTGATCTGGAAATGGGGATAATTTATGTTAAGTGTTTGTCATCTGAAAATGGGAAGATAAGATATATATCAAAGAAAGAGTCTACGTTTTACTAGTTTAGCCATATACAGGGACTCATTTGCCAACATTCTCATCTATTTTCCTATCACAAAATTTACATGAATAAATCAGAAATAGCTTTGAATTACCATAATTTGTCTACATCTTATCTCTTCCAATAAATTATAACTTTGTGAGAATGGGCATAATATACTAGGTAGCCCCGTACTTCTAGATGATCAATGAATATTTATGAAATGAAAATGTCCTCACTGTAGATTTCTCCACAATCCTGGAAGACTGGTTACTGCCTGTCATTATATGTGCTTCCCCTTCCATAACAGCTGTCCATCCAAGGACTACATTTTCTGGCTGGCTTGAATAAACATGGAGCCTTGTGTTCTCTGCAAGCAAATGTAAGCAGAAGTGAAAAGTGTCATTTCTAAGTTAAGGAGCTTAAAATGCAGTTGTGCCTTCCCTTTCTCTCTTTCTCCAAATTCACTGAATGCAGAGGACTCCGGGGTCCTGCAGTGGGATGGGGCCAATGCAAGAAAGGAATTTGGTCCCTGAATTACCGTAATGAAGGCCACTTGCCAACCAGGTACACCTACTTTGGACTGTGCTGTGATTAAGAAGCAAATTCCCTTGTACAAACCACTGTCATTCAGGGATTTATTTGTTATAGCAGCTTTCATGACCCTAACCCAGAACAGTTGCCAATATATCCTTGTTGCTAAATATAAAGGCTGTAAGTCCTTATCTCTGTTAACTTGTCCACAGTATTACTACTATTCATCACTTGCTCCCTTTTGAAATTCCTCTTACCTTTGCCTTCTGGACTAGAAGCATGCTATACAACACTCCCTGTTCCCCTTTAACCTTTCTGGCTTCTCCTTTGCATCCTTGTTGGGCAGCTCTTCTTCTGTTTCAAAGTTCATATACTCCAAAAACTCTGTCCTAAGCCCTTTCCTAGGGCAATCTGACCACTCCAAACCTCTGGAAGAAGCCTTACTTCAACAGCTAGGACCTTCACCTGGAGGAAGGTGACATTTTATGACTTAGGTTAAACTATCTTAAACACACAGGAAACATGAAAATGTCACACCTTCCTAATGTGATTTATATTTCACTGTTCTTTTGAAATCTTACTGTAAGGATTCAGTCATATAGAGATTTCAGCAAACATGGTCATTTTTTTTTCCCTTTTACAAATGCAACTTTTTTGGGACCCTCAAATCATTACACCTAGTAGGTCTTACTTTTACCCTATGCATAATCTACGAGAACCAGAAATCTTCATTCCTTCAACAAGTGATTATTAAGAATTTATGAGTCAACACTGCTCCAAGTGTTATAGAAATACAGTGAAGAGGAAAGTCAATATTCTTGCTTTGATGGAACTTGTTTCAAGTGGAAGAAAACAGATGATAGACACATAAAATAATTTCAGATGAGACAAAGGCTATGAAAACTATAAATTGTAATCATGGGAACACATGGGGAACATGTAATCATAGGGCAAGGACAAGTTTAAGAAACAGTAACACACTCTCTAAGGACACAAACTGAGATGACATCTGAATGGTGAGAAGGAGCCGGCCATGTCTCATGCTTTTGGATTCATTTTTGCAAAACATAGAGGTTGGAATAGATAAGCATTCGTGTTTTATTTGGGTCTAGGAAGTCAATAGGAAAATCAGTAGGCCTTTAGAACTTTCACCAGTTGCATATCCAAAACACAAATTAACTTTAGTCAAACTCTCAAGGCTACCCTTCCATTTTTTACTGTGAGTAAATTTTATTCACACTTCTGCTTTCACGCTATTGTATAATTTATCTTTCCTTATTTATTTTCCCAAATAGACTAAAGGCTACTTAAAAGGTTGGACTTTTTAAAATTTATTTGTGGGTCTTCAGAGATGAACATGTAATGCCTATTCAATGAATATATATTTAATGAAGTAGTAAGTTGAGAGTTAATTATGTATGTCTCTTCTGTAAGATGAAGGCTAACCAGGTACCCTTCTAACTCTTTTTATATAATGTGTTCCCAAGGGTCAAGTTAGAATCACAGTGCCTTAGATTTTTACTTAGAAGAAACTCTAAAGACCATGTTTTCTAGCATTATTATTTTATAGATAAGGAAACTAGTAACCAGGGGATTTCCAAAATGCTCATTTTGCAATATAGAGAGTCATAAGAGTGTATGTAGGGCCGTAGAGAGTTAAGACATGTAACCCAACATCAAATGATGAAGTCACTTCAATTCTTGGAGTCTTTATTGCTGGGAACAGAACTAGCTTTCCTGGTCCCATTTGAAAGGGTTCTTTGGCTGGTGATAATCAACTTGTGCCCTCGGTGTGTAGACCGGAACTGCACTGAGGTGAAGGTCAGGTCCACTGGCTGTGACCTTTGTTTATGAAACACTGGACCACCACTGTCACTTCCAGTGGAGTGCAGAAATGACAAACTCCTTGTACACCAGATCTGCTTAGATAATGCAAAAAGAACTGAATTTTATTTTAATTTGAATTCTCTCAAATTTTCAAAGAAGGTCCCAAATACCTTAGCTTAAAGGGGTAAAACCTAGAAATTAATAGTTTGGTGAACTAAAAAAGCTCCTAACCACAGCCTAGTCCGGGGTATTACTCTATAGGAAGAAACTGCAAAAGGGAATGTACTTTTTGCTTCATTGCTTAAGTCATTTAAGTCCCTTTCTATATTTACTCCTATCTTATCTTTTCAAAAAATGCCATTTCTTCGCACAATGTTCGATCTCTAAAAAAAAAAAAGCCCAATGCGTGTGTGGTACCACATAGATTTTTATAGTGGAGTTTTATTTACTTATCTCTTTTCCACATCAACCCATGCAATTTGATAGGACCCCTCATTTGAGGTTTTGAAGATCAGAAACTCAGAACAGACTGAAGGCTATGAAAAGTCTGACAGTTGCAGATTTCACTTGTTCACCAAAACAAATATTGAATAAATTAAAATGTTTAAAAATGTAAAATATAACATTCATGAGAATATTCCACTTAAACTGCTAGTTCTTCAGCTTATATCAGGTAAGAGTTTGTAAAAAAAATATATGTATATCTAACAAAATGGACTAACACAACATTGTAAACAGACACTTCAATTTTAAAAAATCTAACAAAATGGAATGCCTAACTTACTCTTTCGTGGCTAGGTACTCAACGATCTTAGCTTTGTTTTCAACATTCTTTCTCTCATCTTTCATTCAGGGTGTGATTATTCACGGGTGACAAAAAAGACTAACAGGCCATCCGAGATAATAAACATTTCCTGAGAGTCACGTCATATCTGATCATCCTTAATTATAATTTTTCATTCTCTCCTGGACTCTTACCTGTGAGAATTCTCTTACATTTGCATTCCTCCTCTTCTCTACCCATTCTTTCGTTGAGTTCATCTATGAATAACTATCAATACCTATGATATCTTGATGTCTTGCCTTTCTTCTAATCCCCTCTGTGTGTGTGTGTGTGTGTGTGCGTGTGTGTGTGTAATGAACACCAAGAAAGAAGTATAATTCAAGTATTAATTCTTCACTCATTTTTTCATGCAAGTTTTACACTGAGTGATAAACAATTGTTCTTTCTTCTTTTTTAAAAAATTTACATGAATTCATCACGTGAACTAAATCTACAACAGACTTGGCAACCTAGTTTAAATTGCATTTAAGGGTTTCTGTTTTCAGACTGTCTGCTGGTTGTGTCTATAACACTGTCTAAATGATTATATATACATTTCTTAGCTCTTTCCCATTAGACATTAAGCAGTTGGCTTTGTACCATCAAATGTAAGGAATTTGGCTCCCTTATGCTATCATCCTCCATAAATCTTCCTGCCCTTTTCTGAGTAGTAAAAATATTATTTTTATTTCTCAAGTCCTTACCATGTATCTTTATTTTTTAAATTTTATTTTATTGAAGTAGAGTTCATTTACAATATCATGTTAGTTTCAAGTGTACAGCACAGTGATTTGGGTATATGGATATATATATATATTCTTTTTCAGATTCTTTTCACTAATAGCTTATTACAAAATATTGAGTAGAGTTGCCTGTGCTATACAGTAGGTCTTTGTTGATTACCTATTGTATATACAGTAGTGTGTATGTGTTCATCCCAACCTCCTAATTTATCCTTCCCCCTTCCCCTTTGGTAACCATGAGTTTGTTGTCTATGTCTGTGGGTCTATTTTTGTTTTGTAAATAAGTTCATTTGTATCTCTTTTTTTTAGATTCCACATATAAGCGATATTGTTAAATATTGTTTTTGAACTTCTATTTCTTAATTCCTATGTTCTCTATAAAACCTGAACATTCTACCTAGGAAGGCTTAGGACTCCTAATATGTGTTCTGGCAACTCAAAATAGTATTCTAGTGTTTTAAAATTATGCTTAAAATTAGTACTTCTATAATGACTTTCTATTGCACTTACTGTCTTCTGACTGAGTATAAATGCAAAGGAGGAGTTATTTTACACTCTAGACCAGCACTGGCCAACAGAACTTCCAGAGATAATGGAAAGGTTCTATATCTGCACTGTCCAATCATGAGGAAAAAATCAAACAGCGCTATTCTTGTTCTCAAACACTGGAGGTATGGCTGATAGGTAGATATACCTGAGAAAAATGCAAGGTAAATATAAAAGGGTTTAACCATCATCTAATGCTCTCCTTTAGTTCCCAAAGATTCATAACTTACATATAATTTGGTATTACAAGTAGAGTAACACATTTTAGACCGCATGTATTTTCCAATACATGTCTTTGAACTTTGCCTCTGCTTGAACTGCCTCAGGGACTTGAATACAGACCTAGCATGTATACTTGTTAAAGGGTCTCTTGAAGTTTTAAGAGTTTACAATTCACACTGACAATCACTGTAACGTGGGTGGAAAACAGCCTTAAAAATAGCCCCATGTGGTTAGTGGCAACCACTGGACAGTTTTTGATGAATAATGATCATGTCAGAAGTCTTTTTTTCATCCAAACAACAATTAGTGAGAGCCTTCCCAGTGTCACTAGACTGGCCTACAATGGCCAGGCCAAGGGGAAAACGAACTAGTGAATATTACAAAAAAGAGGCAGACTCCCAGATACAGAGAACAGACTAGTGGTTACCAGTGGGGAGAGGGAAGTGGGGAAGGGGAACATAGGGGCAGGGTGGGTAAGAGGTAGAAACTAGTAGGTATAAAGTAAGCTACAAGGATATATTGTACAATGTGGGGAATATAGCCAATATTTTATAATAACTATAAATGGAGCATAACCTTTAATAACTGTAAATCACTATGTTGTACACCTGTAACTTAGTTACTATTGTACAGCAACTATACTTCAAAATAAAATACAATAGTTCAAAAATAAGACCTTATAAAAGAAAAAAATAAAGCATGAAAGAGCGAGAGGTATACTGAGTACACCTGCATTTCAGTTTTGGCTCTGCTATTCACTAGTTTGGGTGTCTTTTGATCAACTATAAAATGGGAGGGATAATGCTAAATTTGGAAGACATGCGCGATTTTTTGGCAAAGGAAAACTGCCACATGGTAGTTATTTAGTTGATGGTAGCTAATGTTATTAAATTATTTTTTGCATTAATTATAATTACTTTCAAGTTATTAAACATTTTGTTCCACATAGGATTGTAAAGAAGATTAAATTAAAAGAGATGCAATGTAAAAGCACTTAGCTAGGTATCTGACACACAGTACCTGACTGCTCATCATTAATGCCATGTGATTCCTAACCATTTCTCTTATCTCCTCACCCAAGCAGCAGCCTATACCGTGGTTTTATTTCACATGCATTCTACAGGATGCTACATTCCTTCAGAGTGCCTGTGCTCTGTCTCCAGGTCATTATATATTTCTCAACTACCATGTTTTGGGAAACAAGGTTTTTTTCCCTACCTTTGCCTTACCCAGAATTTTAAATTGTCCATCAGATACTCTTTTGCAGTATTTAATACAATAGATATAGGCTGAACTCGTTACTGAGTTCAGACACTGATCAGCGGCGGGAATGAAGCCTTCACGTGGCTCAAAGATACAAACATTTGTCTGGTGAATGAAGTGGTCCCCAGTAAGACCAGATGGCAGAAGAAGGTATTCAAACCTTCTGGACTGATGAAACAGACTCAACTGAAGGCCTGAGTCAGAGAGGTCAGCTGTTTCTGGGCACACACTGACCACTTGGGCACCAAGGGTGCTCCCCAGTGGGAGACGTCCACGTGCCACATGAATTTGCATATAAGTGCATGTGTTATAAAGTGGAAAAAGCTTACAGGTAAGAGTGGTAACCATCTGGGCACAGACCATCTATATCCGTAATTAGGCACAGAGGAATAGAAAATTCTCCTTTTCAGGTCACTGGAATCCTTTCTGCTCACTTCTATGCAGGTGACACAAGATTAGAAAGCGTAAGAACAAGATTGATAAGGCTTAGATATTTTGTATAGGACAAATGACAGTGACTTCCGTCGCCACCATTAGCCTCAACATGAATGGCTCAAGAAGGCAATTCTGTGCAGCAGAAACTGTGGGGGGCCCACCCCACCCCCGCCAGCAAAGGTACCTGTCCTTCTACTTCACTAGGAGAGGTGGCACATGGGGGCCAGAACTGATGCAACAAATGACACAGGTACCTCTGAACAACCATGAAAATAGTTTGGAGAGACAGACGAGAAGACTAGAATTCTCGCTGGTCTAGCACATTGCTTTCAAAACCACTGCCATGTGTGTACTGATGCAAATGACACCTGGTTTGCCCTAAAAAATGTGGGTCTCCTGACACCACCGTAGCCTACGTGCACCCTTTTTCTAGTTTTTTCTTCGCCTTTATTCCTCTGAACAAAATTCGAGCAAGCACAACAAAACGGTTCTCTATAGCCTGTCTCTTATGACTTTATCTCCTAAAGAACTCTTAACACAATGCTGTACATTAGAGGTTGGCGGACTGTGGCCCCCGGACCACATCCAGCCAAGTCACCTGATTTTGTAAATTACATCTTTCGGAACACAACCACACCTATTTGATTAGGCCTTTTCCTTGGCCTCTCTCACGCTACAACAGCAGAATTGAAAGCAGAGACACCGATGGCCTGGCCCTAATGCCTACAGTTTTTATACCTGGCCCTTTACAGAAAGAGTCTGGGGACCCCTGCTATACATGAAAAGGAGATCCAGTAAAGATGTGTTTAAAAATTTAAAACTTGCTCAAAACTGTTTCTAAACTCATGAAAGAACAAATCCTTCCTTGTAGTTGAGTTCTCAGATTACAATATGTTAACACTAAAGAGAATCATATGGATAAACAACAAGGTCCTACTGTATAGCACGGGGAACTATATTAAATATGCTGTGATAAACCATAATGGAAAAGAATATGAAAAATAATATATATATGTATAACTGAACCACTTTGCTGTACAGCAGAAATTAACACAACATTGGAAACCAACTACACTTCAAAAAATGAATTTAAAAAATAAAATTTAAAAAAATAAAGAGAGTCACCTGTTTTCTCTTAATAACAACTAGCCAGTTTAGTGCAGGAGGATTCCCAGTGTGTACAGACCAAGCAGATCTGTACTGAGTATTAGCAAACTACTCTCAGTTCACACCTTTGTTTTTAAATTTTATTGCCTTCTATTAAGGCATCTGGGAATTAAATTTAAAGTAAACAGTTTTAAAGACAAACCAAAAGAAAGCTTGATGGCATGATATTTTTCTGTCGAAACAGATACTTCATTTAGTTAAGTGACAGTGGTAAGAAATGTTGCACGTTTTAAAAACATTTTGCAGTAAATTCCATTGTCTTACAAGCGTTCACTGAGGTTTGACATAGCAATATTCCAAATAAAACCACTGAAAACGTTAGTTTAATTCAGGAATAGTGGGCTGAGGCTGTGGAGAGAGCTTCCAACCCTGATTTGGGTTTCAAATGGGACCTTAATAAATCAAGATGAAGCTCATGGCTTTTCTCACGCCTCTACTGCTGGTGATCAGCGCACTGGGATGGCTTGTTGCTCAGAGCCCTCTTCCTCAGAATTTTCTAATCTTCTAACAGGCAATCACTCACCATAAATAATCATCCGGTCTTGCCTAATACAGGGAAATAAATAAACCAGTGTCTCCCTGCCTGGGAAGATGAGCTTTCAGGTGGTTTCCTTGCAAGTCAGAATCCTACTGCATCGAACTATTTGGATTTTATAAACTGTACAATATCCAAGGCACCTTGACCTTGATAGCAATGCTTTAATTGCTTAGTGATGCCTCAGAACAACACACAACAATTTTTAAAAATCTCAACAAATATTAAACACCAAATCAGTTTTTCAACAATATGACATCTCACGTGATGTTTATGTTTACCTACCCCGTTTGAAACCTAGTTGAATGTAGTCAGGCACTATACGTTGTATTTGAAAGAAATCTAAATTAATTGCACGACTGCAAAGACACTGCATTTTATTTTCTGAAATAAGCAAGCTGAAAGGAAATACAATGTTAATCTACTGTAAGAGAATTTTAAAAAAAAGAGCAAACTACACTATGGTACCTGAAGCACAATATTAAAACGCATCTTGAAAATCAGACAGTTAAATGAATAATAAACACTTAGGACGCGTGCTTCCTCTAATAAATATTTTCTAAGGCTGGCTAAATTGCAATGCCTTATGCATGAGCAGGTACATGCAATTTGGGATGAAATAACTGCTTTTGGAAAAAGGAAAAGTAAAAGTGAATATGTAATTCATAGTCATCTACAGACTTATCAAATGAAAAAAATTAGGGATAGATACATTTGAGAAAATTGCTAGTTTACTTTCATTTCATCACTTTTGTTCCATTTGCATTCTTTATTTAGAAATGGACTAATTTTTATGGTAGAGTAATGGCTTCTGTCTGAAGAATCCATCAATGTCCCTTTGGTGAGGCAGGAAATCCTTTGTACAGCCCACGGCTCCCTCCCACTCAGAGCGCTTGGCATGAGCACACTAACTCAGGTCTCCTGAAAGCCACTGTTAAACGCAATTTGCATGCTCACCTATTTGATTTTAGGCATATTCCTGTCTACCTTCAAATTATCTGCTAGCTTCTGATCTGGGGAGTGCAGTGGAAGGTGGGTTTGAAATCTTGAACTGCATTGTCTGTAAGATGCTTCTAATGAAAATTTCTATAATGTTAACATTCATTTCACTGTAATCTCTTGTCTCTTAACTCCTTTTTACCAAAAGCAGAGGACTACAGACTATATTACTAGTAACCTTTAAAACCGTCAAACCCACCTAATCTCAAGCCTTTCTTGTTCAGTCAGAAGGAGGTTTTTGGATGCAAGCTTAAGCCAAGGTTGACAGGTGCATTTGTAACACCAGGACCTTTAGCAATAACAATAGGACGTGTTAAAGGAAAAAAGTCCACAAAACACAGCTCTAAGAGTATTCATTCTTCCATATCTTCAATAATGATTTTATCTACTAAAAATCTATTATTTGGGGTGGCATTAAACTAGGCCCTTAGGATATAAAAAAAGAAATAAGATACAATGTCTCTGTCCTCAAGAATCTCACAAAAGTAAGGATCAAGTTCATGTTAACAAATGAATTGTACGGAATGAACAATGTTAAAAATCTAAGTAATAGAAACGTGGTGTTTAGAGTTATCTAAACAGGTTACACAAGTAAGCACTTCGTAACTCATATAAATCATTTTACATCTTGACCGAGAGACGATGTGTGCTGTCTTTTGCTTGCCTAGGTTTCTCTGTGATCTCAAAAGGCTCATGAGTTACTCCAAGTCTACAGCAGATTTGGAGACCATAATCCCGGCCACCATGGTGATTTCGGGAGTCAAATTGAGCTCATTCCCCTGAGCATGATTCATTTTTCATTTTGAGACGGTAAGATCACACTGCAACTTCCTCATTTGTTGTGAGCACCTCAAAGACAGTGTCTCGTGTCTTGTGCGTTTCTCTGTTCCCAGTACC
Source organism: Tursiops truncatus (assembly GCF_011762595.2). Taxonomy (NCBI): domain Eukaryota; kingdom Metazoa; phylum Chordata; class Mammalia; order Artiodactyla; family Delphinidae; genus Tursiops; species Tursiops truncatus. The sequence continues at coordinate 96,606,200 of NC_047042.1, read as the reverse complement.
CTTGACTGTGCTCAGCATTTTCTAGTTCAATTAAATCAGCTACTTCTCACGCCACCGTGGCAACATTATCTGCCTTCCCATTTCTCATTATAGTCTCCAGGGAAAGGAGTCACATGGAATAGTACAGAATATAGTGGAATGGGATACAGGGGCAGCGACTGTAACTGCAAAACGTTACTAAAACAACCTCTACTACTTTCAAGCAGAGGTTTTAAAGAAAAAGGAAATGGGCCCTTAGGAGAGAAAATGGAAAATTTCCAATCACAATCTCCCCTCTCTTCATAGTTTTCTTTACCACTCAAACATATGTTACCGAGGTTCTTACTGTCCAACATCCAGAGGTAGACATATCACATTGGAGAAGGTTATTTAGGTTCCTTACAGGTATGCTAGTGGTCACCTTCATTATAGCATCCACAGCACTCCCTGGGACTCGTGACTGGGCCAGCAGGGGTCGCTGCAGGCCGAGAACTGACACTTAGGTTTCACTGCTACAGCCAGCAAGGGAATGAGAATGGATTCACAGGTCACTTTGTGTCAAGTGGAAAATGACGAATAGTTTTGTTCCTGTGGGCTGGAGAGAAGCATGCGTCACTGACCCCTCAAGGATTAATTTCTCATGATAAATGTAATTGTCTAAAATAATAGTGGGGAGGGCTTCCCTGCTGGCGCAGTGGTTGAGAGTCCGCCTGCCGATGCGGGGGACGCGGGTTCGTGCCCTGGTCCGGGAAGATCCCACATGCAGTGGAGCGGCTGGGCCCGTGAGCCATGGCCGCTGGGCCTGCGCGTCCGGAGCCTGTGCTCCGCAACGGGAGAGGCCACAACAGTGAGAGGCCCGCATACCGCAAAATAATAATAATAATAATAATAGTGAGGAAAACCAATCGTTCTAAATGCAACACCCAGAGAATGAGTGGGTAATAGCTGCCCATTTAAAAAGGACAAAGAAATCAAAAGGAGTGGCTAGGGGTACTGTTAGCCTTCTTCAACAACTGAACAAAGAACCTGCTGAATATCCTCTCACGGCTGGAGGCCACAGGTAAAAGGGGACCTACATATTTGATATGTTTATGACAGGCCACTCAATGTGATACTATCTTTCAAAAGAGGAAAAAAATTACTACACGCAAACTTTGGAGAAAATCATCCCGGGACTGGCTGACATTCTGAAATTCAACTGAGGGACTCATTAAACTGAGCATTTGAAAGAATAATAGTTTTTTTTTTCCCCACTTTGCCTAATGTTTGTCGCAATTAAAGAACAATTATTCTTTTCGTTAAATTTCTTATCTATAGGTCTCAGATCACTGATAAACTTTTGAAGAAATCCTTATATCCACGGTACGACACGACTGCTGTGGCTTTTTAAAAAAAACAACGGCAGAAACTGCAGTAAAGAAAGCTGTTTTTCTGAATGCACCATATTTCAAATGACCACTATGAATTCTACAAGAAGAAAGGCCACAGGCCAGAGTGTAATCGATATGGGCTCTTCAGCGACACGTATGGAAAGCACAGAGCCTGCTGAAGAGAAGTTTTCAGTCTCTGGCCTCCCACTCAGAATCAGTGGCCAAGGGCCCATAATAGGCCAGCACTGGGAAAATACAAACATTCCCAGAATAAAGGATAAAGATGTGTAAAGAAAGCATAGTAACGATTTGCAATGGGAAGGATGTGTGTTTTGGATCTGAATGGGATTATTAAATACTGTCGGGGAGAGAAGGAAACTGTTGCTTAGTCTCCCCTTTCCCCAGGGAGGGCTGTATAAGTTAGGAGAGATTTTAGTGAGAGGCAAAGTTAAGGCAAGGAGATGTAGTGGGAGCCAGGTAGAGTGGCAAGCAATGAGGAGCTTCCAATCCCTGGGTCCCCGAGAAACTACTTCCTGGAGAAAAGTCATGGTGTGAGAAGTAAATGGCAGGAGGGTAAGATATCCAGGAAAGTGATACGAGAATATGTGAGAGTAGACAACCTGTGACCCAAGGTCAAGAGGAAAAGAAATGCCACCTGTGACAACCAGGTTCTGAATCCCCTGCTCTACTCTGAGTAGAGCCTTTACCTTCCTAGTCTAAAGCTTGAATGCCTGTAACTCTAATAATTTCCACCTTAACCGCAGCTTGACAACCGGAGGCCCATATCCGGTGCGTCTGACCTTATCTTTCTTGAAGCCTTTGCTTCCCCTTGATTATGACCTCCCTATTTTACACCCTGCCTGGAAATCTGTCTTCAACTCATATTTCTTTCTTTTTTTTAATAGCTTTGCATTTGTTGTCTTGACTCAGGATTGTATATCCCACTTTCAGTAGAGTCATAGCAATGAGAGAAAGATCTGAGTCCTTTCTCTCTTTAGATTGTAAAAGTCACGGTCCTGATTCAAAGAGCCATAAAAATCATGGGGATCCCACATGCCGCGGAGCGGCTGGTCCCGTGAGCCATGGCCGCTGAGCCTGCACGTCCGGAGCCTGTGCTCCGCAACGGGAGAGGCCCCAGCAGTGAGAGGCCCGCGTATCAAGAAAAAAAAAAAAAAAATCATGGGGAAAAAAAAAATACAGAATAGGATGGAAAGGCAATCTTGAGTGTTGAGTTAAACTAAGAAAAATAATGAGGAGAGGATTTCTAAATTTAGGCTTACTTGAGAAGTCTAATGAGGAGAAGCTTTTCTATTTCATTTGTTCATTCATTTATTGATTTAATTTATTTATTTTTGGCTGTGTTGGGTCTTCGTTTCTGTGCAAGGGCTTTCTCTAGTTGTGGCAAGCGGGGGCCACTCTTCATCGCGGTGCACGGGCCTCTCACTATCACGGCCTCTCCCGTTGCGGAGCACAGGCTCCAGACGCGCAGGCTCAGTAGTTGTGGCTCACGGGCCCAGTTGCTCCGCAGCATGGAGGTTCTTCCCAGACTAGGGCTCGAACCCGTGTCCCCTGCATTGGCAGGCAGATTCTCAACCACTGCGCCACCAGGGAAGCCCCCATTTAATTTTAATTGGATACCTATAATGTGACAGGCAACAGTCTAAATACTGAGGATATATGAGACAGATGACAATAACTGAGATAATAATTAATTTTAAATGTATACAAATGTGCTGGGAAGAAAAAAAAGCATCAGCACATAACAACAACAAATTTAGATGCACTATTTTCCTCTGTATTTTATACCTGACGTTTGAACACAAAACTTACCTCCTTCATCCATCTGGATAATTCCTACTTGAATCTCTGGAAGGAGATCAAACATCATTTCTCAATGAAGTGTTTTTATCCCTACTCCACACAGAGTTAGGTGCCCCTTAATGAGGTAACTATGTAAAATTCCTCAGGCACACATTAGAAACCTAGTAAATGCTAGTTTCTGGTTCCTCCTTAATTATTCTCTGACAGTACCATGCAGTAGAAGCCAAAAGAATAGACAATATCAAGAATATGTTTATACAGTAAAGTTGTATCTTACATTCAGGACAGATTCTAATGGCTGTGCCTAAGTATAAATTCTGTATATCCAAATCATTCTTGAAAGTTTCACTAAACCACACATAAAATATAAATATATAAAATACTGTATACATTGGCTTTGTGTACACACATATAAATCCATCAATTCATTATTAATTGTTCTAATTCTTACTTAGTGACTTTCTATGGCCTGCAAATAATCTTTCATTGTCTATCCCAAGAAAGCCATGGAAAACATCACTCTACTCTTCCTTGGCTGTGTAGGCAATAAACTTTCTTTTCTTTTCTATGGCCTGGGAAACTTTAAAGTCATTCGCACATTTATTCCATAGCTTTCGGCATACTGGCAACAAGTTTTTCAGATTTCCTTGCATTTAATACCTGGGGTACACTCTTACAGAGTGGAGTGGAAAGTCAAGTGGTCTGCTTAAATAGAGTTATATTTTCTTCTCCTCTTTTTCTTTCCATGGGCATACAGTTAAATTCACTTAAGTTCAATGACCCTATAATTTTCGTCTACACTCTTCCTGTTTCATTACTCTTCCAAATTCATTTAACCAATGATCTCATTCATATTTACCCAATACACAAGTCTATTAAAAGGTCCATCTGGAATGTTAGCCTTTGTGTTGCTTACATAGGAGGACACGTGTTTCTTCCAGGCTTCTGAGGAATATTACTTAACATACACAGAAGTCTATATCCAAAAAAGGGAAGTCCTAGAAATTGCCCTGAGTAGGAAAAAGAATGAATTTATTCTGTATTCATAATATTGGCTATTTTCTGATTCCACACTCTTTTGGTAGAGTATATTAAAAATTTTTCCTTCCCTTTGCCAGCATAAGCAGGGAAGGGAGATAATTACAGACTGCTACATACTACTGGCTTTGAGCCCAGCTGAAACAGAAAGAGGAAGGAACTGATTTCCTTTTCTTCCAAGACAGACCTATAGGACGCTCAGATCCAGGAGAAAAAAGTCAAGCTAGGTAGTGGATAAATAAGAGTAAACAAGATATTTCCAATAAGTGGAAGGACACACGCTGAAAATTTTTTGAAAAGGCCTTGTAGATGCTTATACAACCATTAGTATATGACTGTAGTTATGCACTAAATAGATTCTAATGAAGAGCAGTGCATAACAGCTCTGCAGGGATTTCTAACCAAGTTAAAGAACTTCATTTCTGAATATCAAGACTGTACCTAAAGCAAAACAAACAAATGAGAAGGTTAAAAATATTCTTAAAAAACTTGTATTACAGCTTTGTCTCAGCTAGAATAGAAATGATCTCCTGGATCTATTTCATTTTCAAAATCATTTTTGTTGGGATTGGGTATATGAATTGATTTGGAGAAGGAAAGCTGCCAGTGGGAAGAAAGACCTACACTTAATAAGATGGGGTAGAAACCTATCAACATGGCCGGTGTTCTATAATGTTCTATCAACCTACTGACTACTATTTACTGAGATGACTAATATATTTAATATTGAGTATCCGTGTTAACCGCTAAAGGCTATGTGTTGAGGAATCTCCATCAGATTTCTCTCTCATATTCTACACTATATAAATTGACCTGCTAATGGAAAACAAAGCAAAAACTAAGTATTTAATGCAATAGAATCATTCTAGGTTCCATAGATCTCTTCCAACAAAGAATAGTGAAGGAGTAATGCATTTTAAGATCATAAACATAACATGCTTTAAAAGAAATATCTCTAGGGTTATCCTAAAAGGTACTGCCAACTAAAAATTGTCACTTGCCATCTGCCTCTGCAAGGATTAGGTCACTAACCACTCCAGTCGCTGACCTTCAACACACCCGGAAAGGAGTTCAGGGTGGAGGTCAGGAATGAGACACCCTGTGCTCTGGGAAAAACTAGCAGAACAGGCCTTCAGATAATTAGATATTTTCAGGAGAAGATTTTATGAGCCCAAGTTCTTGCATCTCCTCACATCTAGAAAAGTCCTAAAATCATTAACGGTGACATCTGCTCCCCGTGACCCACAGTCACCTTGCGCCAGACCGTGTGCTTGATGACACGTAGCCTCCCTCCACCAAAATCACATCTATACTGACCTCCCCTCTCATCTGTTTGGAGCAGTTCCTCAGAGCCATCAGAGAGGCTGCCTCCCAGGCTATAGCGCTCATTTTGCCCCAAATAAAACTTAACTCAAAACTCTCAAGTTGTGCGTGTTTTTTCAGTCGACAGTACACTCCTCCAATATATTTGATAAAATTTTCATATTTAAAATTGCTTGTTAATTTAACACAATAATAATACTCTTTGCCTTGTTTCCCTAGGGAGTGATTGTGGTTCAAGTAGCTTAAAGTTTATAAAAAAAATACCTTCCTGGTTGGAAAACAAGTTTTTTCCTCAGTGTCTTTCTTTACTCTGTTTTAGTAGGGCACTGAGTGACTAATATTTTCAGACACTTTGTGTGTGGCATAGACATCTCTGTGCCCAGAAAATTCTAAATAGCTTTTGAAGTAAAAATCCTACAACTATGTTGATAAATAGGCTTAAGTCATCTAGGATATGAGTAAGATTTAGCAAAAGCAGATGAAAATTACCAGCGACTAAAAGCAAATGCCTCTTGGCAACCACACCAAATAATCTAGAGTTGAATGGGGGTCAGGTAAGAGAACACATGGGAGGTCCAAGATAACAGTAGGAGATAAGCCTAAAACCATATTAGCAATTTTGTTCAAGTGGGATGCTATATATATATTTTGGCAGGGAAAGGGATCACTTATACTATTCGGATGCCAAGTAAGGTTGCATAACATGTCAGGTGGTAGGTCCACCCACAAAAATAGAATTCTCAATAAAGGTTAAGCTACCAGGAGACTTAAGATCTCCATTTTGTTTCCTTCTGCAAAAGGTTGGTGATTCCTTCTCCACTCCTTGGACTGACACTGGGGAGCTTGGTATGACAAGGTGGCATTCCAAATCCGTGAAGACTTAATGGATTATTCAATAAATGTTTCTGCGACCCTTTGATACATACAGATGAAAAAGCTAGACCTGTATTTCACATCATATACTAAAATAATTTCAGGTGAATTAAAGTTGTATAAGTGATGTTTTTAAATTTGAGAAGAAAACCATGTCTTTTTGATATCTGGGCAGAGGGTATTTTCTTCCTCTTCCTCTGAGCAATAACACACACATCATAAAATATTGATCAATAACACTAAAAGAACTTGGCACAGAAAATCAAAAATATATAGAAACAATCTGACAAGACAAGACAAAAGCTGGGGAAGAAAAAGTCCACTAGATCCATCAATTACAACAAAAAAGTATCTTCTCTGATAGAAGGAATCCTTCTGTCAAGTTCCTGATTGATTAAACAGTTCTCTTTCGGAGCCATCAGAGTAGCATTTCCATTACAATGGGCACAATCATTCTGCTCCAGCAAAGCATACATTTCAAAATGTAAAATGTGCCCACTGTATGTCCACTCAATGTAACATCCTAATTTTAGAAAAAAAAAAAATAGCAGTTACCCTTAATGCCATTTTATTAAACGCCAGAAGAAACCATCATGTGTTAGATTATAAGTTAATGAAATTTTATTGCAAAGGCATATAAATGCAAGAATAAAATTTCAAAGTGGGAAATAAGATTGCAAAGCCTCTTCCTATCAATGTGGCAATTTGAGAAAAAAACAAATGAAATAAGAATTGATTTTATTTGGAAAGCTCATAACACAGAGATAACATGACAGTATCATAATAGTTGATCCTATAAAAGTATCAGGAAAAACTAGAAACAGGTACTGCTCTTTCACTTACATTTCCATATGTGTGACATTCTGCAAAACGATTCCTGGTAGATTCGCCTCCTACTGTTAAGAAGAAAGCCTTCCCTTCAAAATGACATTCATGATTCATACAGTTTATCACCGACGTAGACATTAGGGATGAAGAGTTTTAGCTATTTTTAAAATATATAACTAAGAGATACATTGTTTCAGCCCTCAAAACTGCCTCTGAGCAGGTTATTCATTTCAATTAATGCCAAAGCAAACAGTTGGGCAGTCATATCTATACTAATATTTACCTTTCACTTAATGTTTTGAAGCTTTGGGTATGATTAAGATTTGTTATAGTTTATTCACCACATTTTTGTATCTTGAAGTTAACTTTTTCAATGTCACTTTTCTGTTATGTGGTGACTTTAACACTACAGCTGAGATTGTTAGTTTATTTAGCCTTTGCTGCCTTAGGTTCAGGTACTGTACTAGGCATGGAGAATTAAGAAATGAATATGACATCTCCTTATTCAACACATTCACAGCCACTTTGGGGCAAGGGAAAATGAAATTAATAAAGATTTTGTTTAGCAGGGACTATAATGTTTGATCACATATGATGCACAAGGCATTGCTTTATGCATTACAAATACATAATTTTTCATCTTTATTACAAACCTATATAGAAGTTATTATCCTCTACTTTCCAGAAGAGGAAAAAAAAAATAATAGCATTTATTGACTGAACACCAAATGCTAGGATTTTATACAGAACTCTTTTATTTTGTTTTACCTATAAAATAACCCTCTAAAATAGTATTCCTATCATCTTCTCTTTAAACCTGAGGAAATTCACTTAAGTTAATGTATCAGTAAAGAGTTCTCCAGAGAGACAGAAGCAATAGGAATAACTCCAGTCCAAAGGCCAGAGGACTCGAGGTGCAGGAAAAACTGACACCCCAGCTCAAAGGTCATCAGGCAAGAAGAATTTTCTCTTACTTGGGGAGGTTCAGACTTTTTGTTCTATCCAGGTCTTTATTAGGGAGGGCAATCTGCTTTACTCAGTCTAACAATTTAAATGTTAATGTCATTCAAAAAAAAAAAAAAACCTTGCAGAAACACTCAAAATAATATATTTGTCCAAATATCTGGGCATCCTGTGGTCCACTCAACTTGACACATAAGATTAACCATCATAGTCACTATCTGAAGGTCATATAGCCTACGAATGGTAAAGCTTGCACATAAACCTGAAGCCTTGCTCTTAAAAGCCATGAGAGGTTGAGAAAGTACTCCCAAGACACACAGCTAGTGACAGATACATATGTAATTCCAAAGTCTATGCTCTTTCTACTATATCATGATGATTCTAACCCTTGAAATGGTATTGGTTCTTTGGGATTTATACTGCCTTGAGCAGCAAAAATGCTCATAAGACCAGTTATATTTGTCTTTATTACCTGTTATTGGTTTGCTCAGATCTAAAATAGCATTGGCCGCCCATGAAGTCTTATTCTACACTTAGATACTGCCTTAGTTGAAACCAATCTGAAGAGCTGAAAAATTCTGTGCTCTGTTGATTTACCTCCAAGAAATTCAACAGAAGTAATTTCATATTCCAATGAATATAATCTTAACCATCAACACAGATCAACGATCATTCCAGAACCCTGTCACTTACAATAAGCATATGTGCTTGCGTTTCCTTTTAAAAGGTGCTGTGAAGATGAGTATCTATAAATTCAGAAATTCTAAAGAATCCACATAGAAAAAAATTGTACTAAAGGTATGAAAAATAAATCTACTGAACATCTTCAGCCTCTATGCTCTTATAAATGCCCTTTTGAAATGGTTAAAAAGGAATGGGGGGGGGAGGTCCTGAATAAACAATGGCAAAATTAGGAATTCTTAGGTTAGCAGGTTGTTAATCATGTATCTTAAATCTTTTATGAGCACCTTTAAACAAAGCTAAACCATATATAAATGCTCACAGATAATATGATTGTTCCAGAAAGTTGTATACCTGTTTCAATATATACAAGCAAAATTTTCTAATGGACTTAGGAAATCTGCCTCACTTGGGCCTCTGATATCTAAGGAAAGATCACTGTTTTTATGGCCTCTGTTGTCAGGTAAGGCATGTTTTGCCTTTGGGGCATATTAATGGTTTCCTGGACATGAATTTTTGCCAAATTCTTCACACATCTTATCATCAGAATGTTATTGCTCTTTTCCCCACTGTGATTAATAAGAACTGATGTATATTTTAAGCAGGCAAAAAAAAAAAAATTAAAACATCGTACTCATCTCCTTCCCCATGGCTAGGGTCTCTTCATCTTGCTTGCCTCAGCCCTGCCCCGTATAATGGGCCTTGGACAGGCAGAAATGTTAGGAGCCCCCATTCAGGTCCTTAAGTCACTCAATTCAAGGCAAAAGGGGCACAGGGAACATAATAGCTCTCTTCTTTAAGGAACCGATTAGGAAACTGAGGCTTGAACTTCACACAGTTTCAATTCATCGACTTTATTGTAAAATGACTGAAAAAAAAATAAGGTATTCAGATTCCTTGGCAGAAATAATTACAACTGACCAATGCAAGGGTATTTCTCACCCCACCTTTGCCAGAACCTTAGAGAATATGCATAGGCTGGAAAATTTCAAAAGTATGGTTACGTAAACATGAACTAGTGAAAGGGACAGCGGGGATGAGAATCAAAAGTTCTGGACCATTTAGGTTTACCAAGCACAGTGGAGAAGTCAGAGGGGAGGTTGAGGTAAAAGCTAAGGACAAGAAAAATCCCAAGCACCAAAACAGTTCTGAGATGATGAGGGGAGAAGACCCGGGGAGGAATGTGACATGACGGCTATTTCAGTGATGGGGCAACGCTTTGGGGTGGAAGTTTGCATGTATCTTAATTACATTTATTTCTGTTTCAATGTCATGATAAAATTGTTTGCTAATCTAGACTTTACATATATATATATATATTTTTATATATATATAATATATATATATATATATATTTTTTTTTTGGCGGTACGCGGACCTCTCACTGTTGTGGCGTCTCCCGTTGCGGAGCACAGGCTCCGGACGCGCAGGCTCAGCGGCCATGGCTCACGGGCCCAGCCGCTCCGCGGCACGTGGGATCTTCCCGGACCGGGGCACGAACCCGTGTCCCCCGCATCGGCAGGCGGACTCTCAACCACTGCGCCACCAGGGAAGCCCCTAGGCTTTATATTTTCTGATTGGCTTTCAAAACTGCTGTACCCTTCTTCTGCATGCTGATAGGCAAAGATGGATGCAAAGATGGAAGAATATACAGCTTAAGAGTCTCACTTACATGGTCTGTTAAAGACCCTCCAAGAGCCTCTTGTGATATATTCTCATACAAGGTGTTTTTTAAAATTTGCAAAAGGAATAGGTTTTAAGCAGTTGGCTACAACCATCATCTTATTCCTGTTTCCACCACACTTCCCCTCATGCCTGGTGAAACTGGGGCTGTTCCTTCTTTCCTTTGTGCCAACATGCACGGCATGATGACATGAATTACAGAACCAGAGGCTGTACGAGATTAGTGAATACGTCTTGTGGGACCTGGCACCATCAGCATGTGTTTTATAAAGAAAAAATTTTGTAATGTACAGAGTCCTAAGTTAGTCTGTGGAGAATGCTTTCAAAAACCACATGTGTGGGCTTCCCTGGTGGCACAGTGGTTGAGGGTCCGCCTGTCCATGCAGGGGACACGGGTTCATGCCCTGGTCCGGGAAGATCCCACATGCCGCGGAGCGGCTGGGCCCGTGAGCCATGGCCGCTGAGCCTGCGCGTCCGGAGCCTGTGCTCTGCAACGGGAGAGGCCACAACAGTGAGAGGCCCGCATACCGCAAAAAAAAAAACCAGATGTGTAAATTTGTAAGTTAAGTATTTAGTTCAATGCCTCATTTGATAATGTAGCATATGCAATTATAAACTCAAAATACATTGTTATACTGAAGGAAATGGAATATTTTATTAAGCACTTATATGCCATGTAACTGCAATCGAAAAATATGTTTCAATTTAAAATTTTGAAAACTTCACCAACTCTTGATTAGGCCCTATATAAAGATTATGTTTTTTGTCAGACTAAAAGTTATCTCTGAAAGTACTGAAAATTCAGATGCAAATTAATGGAACAAGAAACAGATGAGCAGTAAAATTAATAGAAACTATTCTGACATCGAGAAACAAACTGTAACAAAAATTCTCTTACATCAGGGATTGACATAACTTTTTTTCTGTAGAGGGTCAAGCAGTAAATATTTTAGGCTTTGCAGACCATACTCTCTGTCACAACTATTCAACTCCATAGTTATAGGGCAAAGCATACAAAGGCAAAATGCAAAGGAATGAGCATGACCAATTTGCACCCTGTTTTAGATCATACTAAAAGCAATACTTCATTAAGAGAAAGAGATAAATAGCAAATAGAATAATAGGCTCTAGGATTTCTTGATAATCCATGGAATAAATCATATGAACATCTTCATTCAAATGTACTTTCTCCTCTTTTGACAAAATATACAGACAACAGCAAAAGAAAATATGAAGCTTATATTGATACTACAAGGCAACAAAAAGTTAAAAATTTAAAGAGTATTTAAGATTAATCACCACATCATAAAATTTTAAATGCTCTGAAATCTTTCAGCATATATCTATAAAAGGAACTTGGTAGGGGTGTTTGCAAAGTTGATAATTATCCTAAAAATTTACAAGTTTGTATCACCTTACTAATAACAAGTTGGAAAGATAGAGGAAAATATATTTTTTAAAATACCAACAATTGAAAAAAAAGTAAACATACATTCTAGGGGAATGGCCAAATTATCTTTTCCCTATATAGAAAATTTTATAAGAAATCATTGTCATAAAAAAATGGATAATGAGAGAATTATAGGAACAAAAGTATTTACAATGTTGGTATTTTTAAATTTTATGAACAGTTGTATTTGTCTGCTGTTTTTAAATTATCAATATGAAATTATTTCTTTTCTAAATATTCACTTTTAAACCTCATTATGTATTAGTAATTTTGAATGATTTTTTTTCTAATAGGAAGCTCCCCAAATTACTAAGTTTCCCCAAAACCTGGAAAAGTTTTTATTAAAACTCAATAATTAATCTTTAGATTTTGAATATTTAAAATGATATTCTAATGTACCTTATATAATACCTGTTATATCAATCCTATAAATTTAAGTACCTGAGGATTGTTTTGTTAAAATATGTCGTAAAAATAAATTCAGGTAAATAATCATAACAAAATGAATGCAGTATTTTCCAGCTTTTGAAAAGAACAGAGAGGGAAGAGGAAATAGTTTCTCTGAGCATTTCTCAGTCTGGTGGATTCAGCCTTAGGGCACAGACATGCTTCTGATTCTACAGAATAGTAAAAAGAGTATATTGAAGTTAAAAAAAAATAAAAAAGGAAAGAAAGAACAATACAAATCATATCATTTTAGTTTTACTGGTAGAACAACCTTCCGAATGTCTCCCTTTGAATCCAACTTTCCCTGTCCTAAATTAGGAAGAAAGAGATTGTTGGCAGCCTCATAGGAAGAGGTTTTAACACTAGGTTTAACACTAGCAGGGTCAGTGCTGTGGGGATTGTTCAACTACAAAGAGGAGGATTCTTATACCTCATCTGGATCTGTTTTCTTCTGAGTAAAATGAGGGATTGAGTAAAATGAGGGATTATATAAAATGATTTATATATTTCCGTACATTTCCAACATAGATTCTAAGAAGAGCAGCAACGCCATCCTTAACAGTGTGGGTTGATTGCAGTTAATTGTAGAAAACCCACAGAGACAAGAACTGATCAGCGTGAGTCTGATTCTAGTGACTGTGCTAAATACACGGTCCTAATTCTTAGTGAAGAGGGATGGGATGAGTGCACTAAGTGATTCACCAAGCGCGGGCAAAGAACAAGGTTTTTCAATTAAAGATGTTTCCCAATCCCTCAAACTAGCTGTTATTTTTCTATTTACTATTTTTTGATATGAAGCCAATTCAAGATTTGATGAACTACAAATACTTGAACCTCAATACTGTAACTAATTTATCCTGGTGGAGAAATAGAGATATTCCTGAGCCGAGCCAGAAAAACCTTACAAAAATCAAGGCTGAAACACTAGCCTTCTTATTTAGTGACAGAGAAGTTACACATGGTTACATTATAACTTAAAATGTGACAGTGTCTTATTCTAAGAGTTTCTCAGCTACTCAGTGATCCAGATATTTTATAAAGAAGGTTACAGAGGATAACAAGTACAGACAAGATACTTTTACAAATGGAATTCTTATGCCTGTTGCAAATTATCCCCCGAAGAAATAAAACCTGAGGGCAGTTTTCAAATGTCAGTGAGACTATACAGGATGCTCTCATACGATTATTATGAATTGAACTTATTTTTATTTTAAAAGTAGCAGGTATTCACAGGAGAAAAATATAAAAAGAAATGCCAACAAAAAAAGAAGAAAGATAAATCACTCACAATCTCACCACCTTGAGCGACTCCCATTAAATTATCGTATATAACTGTAAGGTTTCTCTATGCATACAAATATCTATATTAATAATCTTGCAGATGTAAGGACATTGTTTTTTGGTATCTTACTTTCTTAACATTGTTCTATTATAGGTATTTTCTCATTTATTATCATATTTAAGACTACACTTTATTTTACTGTATAGTTGTAATCAAGTCCATTATAATGAACACTTTATTTTTTTCATATTACGAACTATACTACAATGAAAATGTTTCAGTGCACTTTAAGAGCTTATCCTGATCTTTCTTGATAATAAGTGGAACACTTAGGTCAAGTATAAGCCCATTTCAATGCTGACACATGCCGCCAAACCGCTTTTGGGGAGATGGCACCAATGAATATTGGCATTAGCCATTTTCCCAACCACACTAATGTAGGCATTATAAGTAATTGAATTTTCTCTGAGCCAAGAGGCAGTCATGTTATTTCATTCACAGTTTTATTACTAATAGGTTTAACATACAGTTTGTTTTATTGGCTGCTTCTGTGCCGTTTTGGTATTATTGGTATTATCTTTTTTTTTTAAAAATTATTTATTTATTTTATTTTTGGCTGTGTTGGGTCTTCGTTGCTGTGCGCGGGCTTTCTCTAGTTCTGGAGAGCGGGGGCTACTCTTCGTTGCGGTGTGCGGGCTTCTCATTGCGGTGGATTCTCTTGTTGCAGAGCACGGGCTCTAGGCACACGGGCTTCAGTAGTTGTGGTTTGTGGGCTCAGTAGTTGCGGCTCGCAGGCTCAGTAGTTGTGGCTCGCGGGCTCTAGAGCGCAGGTTCAGTAGTTGTGGCGCACGGGCTTAGCTGCTCTGCGGCATGTGGGATCTTCCAGGACCGGGGCTCAAACCTGTGTCCCTTGCATTAGCAGGCGGATTCTCAACCACTGCGCCACCAGGGAAGCCCTGGTATATAATCTATGCATACTTTTTACCTACTTTTTTCTCCACTGCAGTGTTGGGCTTTTTATTATTAATTTGAAGAAGTTATTTATATTTTGAATATTAACTAATGTATAACTTTGTCATAACACTTCCAGACATTTTCTTCAGATTCTTTGAACTATTTTCTATCCTTCAACCACATTCTCCTGCTAGTCCTATATTTCTCTCTTCTTCCGAGCACCTTCCCCTCTCCTATTTATTATTTAGTCCAGCTACACACGCGAAAAAGTTTTTTGTTTGAATTTGATAAAAGTCTTTGTAACCAAGTAGGACCCTACAGGGCCTTCCTGCCACAGACCCCATAACTTCTGCTGTAGCTTCTCTCTGAAGTACCTGGAAAACAGTACCTGCTGTACATTTCCTGAGTTGTTTTAGAGATGTGAAAACCTTCACCAAATGGAAGATGTTAACTATTTGATGACCATGAGCACATAGCCCCCAGGCCTACTGGGGCCTGAGGATGGATAATGTTAACCGCTGTGACATAGCCCTCTTACTCCACCATCAACTATCAGAGAATTGTGCACGAGCTGATCACATACCCTGAGATGCCCCTCCCTCACCTTGCCTTTAAAAATGCTTTGCTGAAACCCATCGAGGAGTTTGGTTTTCTTGAGCACTAGCAGTCCTGAACTCCTTGTTTGGTGCCCTACTATCTATATCTATCTACATCTATATCTATCTATATCTATATACATAGATAGATATGACTTCCTATCAATACTCCATTATTCAGCCACTTCCTTACCCCTGTCTTCTACTTGTGCCTCCAAATGCTAAAATTCTGAGCCGGGGTAGGGGAGGAACATGACTGATGTCTATCAGTCTATCAGTGTTTAACCCCACAGCCTTTGTGACTGAAGCTTTCTCTGCTCAGTTAAATCAGTTATAAATACAGATATGACAAATATAATGTAAATTATATGCAAATCCAAATAATGCAATAGAAACAAATGCAAATACTTCATCTACCGAAACTTTCTTGAACTCACCTGACTGCTAATATTCCATGAGCTATTCTCTTTTTTCTTGAGGATTCATACTTTTCACTTTTCAAAATGTTTTTTTTTCTTTCTTTACTTCCATGCAGGGGAGTCTGCCAATATATATGATTAAAGATATAGAGGGAACTAGATCATGTGGAAAATTATAGGTCATTGTAAGATTTATGGATTTTATTTTAAACGAGACAGGAAGCCATTGAGATTTGAAGCAAGAGATCTGACACAGGATGATTAATGCTTTCAAAAGATTAGTCAAGCTATTATGAAGCTAACATATAATGGGTGTTCAAAAATGGACGTGAGAAAAACAGACCAGTTTGGAGGAAATGCAGAAGTCCAGATGAAAGATGATATTGGCTTGAACTAGCTTATTAGAGATGGAAATATAATAAAGTGGAAACTTTAAGATTCAATTTGATGGTTGAACCAACAAGCCTTAATAAAGAAATGGAAGTGGGGAGGAAGAGAGTGATGGGGACTCCTAGGTTTTTGGTTGAGCAGTTGGTGTATTCTACTGGGATGGAAACAACAGCATGTACGAAGAGAAGTTTATTGAACGTTCTCCATCCTCTTTGTACTTCTAACAGCTCTTGGCACATAAAAGTTAATGGTAGTTTAGCTTTATGGTATATTTCACTCTTCATCTTCAAATCTTATTATTTATTGATCCTTAATAAGGTTCTATAACGTAAATTCAATTTTGTCTGAATCCTGGTTTATTCCTTTTGGTACTTCTTTCTTCATTCATTTTTAGCTGTTTTGATTTGCTTTCTTGTAGAAAATCTATAGTTTTTTAATTAAATTTGTTTGTTAAGTTTAATACTTTTGTTTATCCCATTGGTCCTTATTGTTGAATCAGAATATGACTACTCCTTACCACTCCACTGCTACTACCTTAGTGCAAAAAACCATCATCCCTTACCTGACTATTGAAACTTCCTCATTGCTACTGTTATCAAGTCCAAGCTCGCTCTGCTGGCTGCACGACAGGCCAATAAATAGAATATGACTTCATTTGGAAAGCCGGCAGAATGAGAAGATGACAGACTAATAACATCTTAAAAATAAGATCTTATTGGGGCCTGGATGCCAGTTTCTTTTATAACACAGAGAGGGGGAGCAGATAAGGAAGTAAAGTAAAAAGGCGGTAAGTTCTGCAAATAGAACCTGGAATGGCCAACCTCGGGGAGGGGATGTGTTAATTTCTTCTTTCTTACAGCCATCCACAGGTGGAACAGGGTCCGGATGTTTCCCTGAACAAAGGCACTTTGGTTTAACATTCAGGCAGAGGGGCAGGGTTCCCCGAGGCAGGCCATTGTGTATAGACATTATCCTTTTAGTGAACAAAAGCAGCGGAAAGCAAAGGTTAAAGGAAAAGAAAAAGATCCAACGTGGTCAGATTTGGCTCTTTCCTATTACACTACCACCCTTGATGTCCTACAGTATATTTTCACATGGTTCCTACATTAAACTCTTTAATCATAAGTCAGATCATGTCACTCCATATCAATACATAAGTAAATAACAGAATAAAAGAAATCTCCAGTGACTTTTCATTGTGCACAGAATAAAATACCAACATTCCACCAAGTCAGGTAAAGCCCTATATGATCTCCTAATCCTGCCCGCAGCTCTCTGATGTCATCTCCTAAAACTCTGCTCCATTTTTATTGTTTCTAGCTATGCTGGCCTCTTGGTGATCACACCAGATGCACTCCCACCCCATAAACTCCAGCCTCAAAATCTCATTCTTCTATTTAGTTCAATTATCACCTTTGCAAGGAGGCTTTCCTGGATAGATCAGTGACTATTGACAAGAATATCACAACAGCTTGGTGAATATGTTGCTTAAAGTGCACTGATTAAAGATATGGCT
Organism: Tursiops truncatus; assembly: GCF_011762595.2. NCBI lineage: Eukaryota > Metazoa > Chordata > Mammalia > Artiodactyla > Delphinidae > Tursiops > Tursiops truncatus. The sequence goes on along the minus strand of NC_047042.1, from coordinate 96,588,587 downwards.
AAGGAGATTTGTAAGCAGAGCTTCAAAATATTCATTACTGAGAATGCTAGGTAACAAGGAGATTAGTTTTGGGTCACAAATCTCTACTTTTGGCTTTGTCAGTTGATTTTCTTTTAATCAAATACTTAATTGAGAAGGTGCAAAGGATAAATGTCAAAATTAAAATGATAAAACATTAAGGAGAAACTAATACCATCATTTTTAAAATGTATATTGGTACCAATATGGAGGTGACCTGTTAATATTGTCTTTTGCAGAAACAGCAAATGAAAAATTTTTACTTCAAATCTCTGAAATGGACAGCCATTTTGAAATCTCATCAACTGTATATAAAACATCATTCATTGGAAGAGATCTAAATTTTTGACTAATCTTGAAAAAAAGTCATTGAAAATGAACTAATTGGGGGAAAGAACTGCAAATATAGTTTTTTCTCCCTTTATAGTCCTCTTTCTAAACTTCCATGCACAGTTAAAAATCTTTGGAATATAAATGGAGGATTTTAAACAGAAAAGGAAATTAAAGATTTTAAACAAATTGGAAATATATTAAATATAAATTATCCTACCTAATTTCAGATGATGTCAACTAATAACACCAGAGATGGGGAAGCCATCAGCATTTCACTAATGTATGACAACTGAAAATGAGATTTTAAAATTGTCACTTTCTAGCTCTAGACCAAAAATAAATAAGTAATATGATGAACTGCCATTCTAAAATCAAGAGAAAAATACCAAGCCCAAGTAAGTCCTTTTACATGACATGGACATTTTAAGCCTGTAGACTTGGGGGGGAGGGTAAATTACAGAGAAATCACAACTTCAGACCTTTGTTCCCTACATTAAGGACATAAGAACGATATTACTAGGTCAACTAGCATAAGAAAATAACAATCAAAAAAATATGACGCAGCCACCAGCAATTGTCTAGACTCTAAGGAAATATAATATGAAAAGGCAAGAGAAGAAAACTTTTACAATGTCTGTGGAGCTAAAATTCTATTTCAAACTATAGTTTGGGTGACAAAATAACATGAGAATGACTTCCCATCATTACATCTATAGTGCTATAACACACACACACACACACACACACACTTTATTAAGATTTCTCCATTCTAGTTTTTAAAAGGGAGGAGGCAAAATATGATGCACCTTTTTTTAATGACAGGAATGGAAGACTAAATTTTAAAAAATATATGGAGTACAGGGAGAAAATTCTAACTGTACGGCAATGGTGAGCTCTGTTACTCTTTTCTGAGTTTACAAATTGGTAATTACACTGAAACACTATCTTTTCTGTAAAATAAACCAGATCTCAGAGTTGGTTTGGCAACATTTCAAAGTCTGTGGCAAGCATCAGTCCTGTGAGATTTCAACAAGCCTATGATGTCCACAGAAATTTAAAAGAGTTGGAGACAAAATGTCTAACACTGGGAAAAAAAAAAAAGTCTTATTTATTGTCAGTCAAGGAAGAAATTCTAAGTTTTGAAAAATATAATCTTTAATGCATTTCGGTTTCCCTTGGGCTTTTGTTTTTCCTGAGTTGATTTAGTTTTTCTCCAGGTACTAAAATCCCCAGGTCCTGCACAAAGGAAACATTTTGCCTACTCAGTATGGAGTCCATAACCGTAAAATTGGGGGGTGCTTAAGGTCCTCAGCTCCTTTTATTGCAGGCACATTAAAAATCCAAGGGGTTACAAATTGAGTATCAAGAAGAAAAAGAGCATCAAGAAATCCAAAAAGATTTTCTTTCTCATGGGGACACTGAACTTCTGGGAGGTAAATGACAATCATATTCCCACAGCTATTACAGTGCTACTGAATCATTTCAAACTATATTTTTTACTGGAAGAAAGATTTCAGAGAAAGAGGAGAAAAAGAGCCAATTTTTTAAAGTCTCTTTTGTTATTTTTATGTTACAAATGGATGGGAGGCAATTTCGAATTTGCTGTAGACACATTTACTATATTGAATCCTTTCTCTGCTACTAAGAGAGGTGGATGAGTGGATGAGGAATGGATTCCCCAAGTGGAAAGTGATCCACAGAGAAGAATTCAAAACGAACTCCCATGGTGAATTTCTGAGCTATAGTGCAAAGCAAGGAGCAAAATTGTAGACCGGTGTTTCCTTAGACTTACTAATGCTATTCTATGTGGGGAAAAAAATGCATTTTTTTCTCTTTTGGGGGTGGGACTTATAGTTGATGATGCGTCTCTTCTTTAGTCAATATCTAGAATTTGTTTTCTATTATTTCCTGTGTTGTTAATGCTAAATATTTGACCTCCTTGATACATTTAAAAATTATATATTTTGGTAAATGTCAAGTTTCCACTTGTCTTACAGTGAAAGCTAGTCTGCACTGACACCCTCTTCCTGTACTCAGCCTTAGGGAGGACAATAATGAATTCATAAATTCACCTCCAGTAATCATTTAGTTTATCAGAATTGCCATATTTCTGAGACCACCAATGTCTAACTCTTGGCCTGGTATATAGGAAGGTCAACAAATATTTGGTAAATGAGTGAATAAGATGCTATCTTGGGCACAGAGGTTGAAAAATAATTACCAAAGTTTCTGGCCCTCAAGATGCTGATGAGGTAATAGAGGAATATACAAAGTAAAATTAGCATGCCAGGTTTCAAAAATGTTTTGGAAGGATAAAGAGCAAAATAATTTTACATGGAAAATAGAATTAGCAAAATACAATATATTCTAACAAATACAAAAACCTTCCCTAATTTCAAGGTTATAAACCATCCCATCCTTGGGACTATGGGAACACACATCCAAGTCTTACAGAGAGCAGTTTACCAGTAAACAGACTTAGAAAATTAAAGTTTTGATGACATAAAAAGAATAAGACTCGTTAAATCTTACGGTCAATGGTCTGCCAAGATTGTGTTTTTATCTACATAAGTAAAGACTCAGGACAAACCCAAAGCTCTTGTGTCAACAGTTTCTTTGCCAGAAGTTTCTCTCAAGGATTTCTCCTTCATTAATAGTGGGAACATGTGGTTTCTGGGTTCATAAACAGTTTTCAAGGCTGAATCAAAGTTATTGATGATTTATCTTATTTCTATACCCACTGTGAAATAAAATCACAAAAAATGCCACATTCTTTTTATAATATATTTATCTCCTAACAATATAAATGACTTGCATATTTTGTGATTCTATACAGAGAAACTGTTTTGTTTTAGAGAGAGTTCCCTTACAACGCCACAATATTTATACTACTTCGTAGTTGTTACATCATTCCTACCATAAAGAAAGCAATTTAAATGCTACAAAAATATCATAATGAGCACAAACCTGGCTATAGACTGATCACTGAAGTTGTAGAAGGAGGACCTTTCAATAACTCATTCATTCATTCAGAAATATTTACTGGGGGTCTATAATGTGTCAGGCATTGCGCTACGTGCACATGAACTTACTACCTATGAAACTCATGGTCTGGATGGGGAAGAAAGATACAAAATTCCACTTCACAGAGATGAAACTGAACTGGGATTTACAAGAATAGCAGAGAGGAAATTTTTCTACGCAAGGTGAATGGGTGTAATTTTGTGGTTAAATACGTCCTCCATATTGGTAACTAAACACAGATGAACAGAATCAGTTTAAGAAGTGTTAAAATTGTGTTATGTTGTCTCTAAACACACATACACACATGCACACACAGACATCTCAGTTTAATTTTAATACACAATTTGAAATGGCCTAGTCAGAAATACAAGAGTCCATTTTTAGTTATTGAACAATTAAATATGCTGAGAGACTGGTTAGTTAGCAACTAAGAACTTGAATCAAAAGGCCAAGCGCCAGAGCCAGCTGTTATGAGCACTTTATGTATTATTATCTTCAATCAATGTCAGGGGCTTGGTAAATAAGCACAAGCATTCTTTCAGATGAAACAGTAAATGGTTGATCTTTCTGGTTGGCACTGGAAATGCCATACAAACACTCCTGCCCCTACAAGAATAGAGTGTAGGTATCTAGAGAACTCAATAATCTATAACCCTTCGGACTGTCACCCTAGCCTTAAGATTTGAATTGGTCCTGTGTTCAGAAGCTTATTGGAGGATTTCATTGCTTGACCCTGACCAGAAGTAGTTTAGGTGGATGCTTCTGCTAGAATATTATGGTCTATGTCTTGAGTAAACAAACATTCAAGGTGCTGTCAGAGCATCAAAAAGAGAGCTGGGATTTAATGGAGCTTAGAGGATTGCCTATCACTTATTCTGCTTGCTTTTACTGTCATTTGTTCTGACACTCGTTTTCTCTGTGACTTATCAGGTATAAAGCTCTCTCCTTCTTTACCTATTATATCTCACTGATTATCTACCCTTTATGAATTTATTCATTGTGAATGATCAAATTTGCTTAGGTAAGCCCCTAGCAATATGTTTTATTATCTGGATTTTTTCAAATACATTTGTCACCCTGCACTATTTAATGATCCTCAACATTGATGTTTAATGAAAGTAAATTAATTCTTATGCTTAAATTTGATAATGTATATTTAAATATAATTTGCTTGATAATTCTTAGGGCCTGACCACTCTGTAAAGGTCAGTGAAATTTGCTACTATTCTTCAACCAGTAATAGTGACCAGAAGTAACAAATATCTCCAGGAAAGGAAATAATAATTCTAGAAAACATCTTGAAGACTTTCTAAGTCTTGCTCTGAAAACAGAGACTCTTCAATGGTGATTTTGATTATCATAGTTACTAATGTTGTCTTGAAAGATATAAGTAATATATTTTCAGGTATGATGTAGTAATAAACTAATGAAAAATGTGTAATGCCTAGGAACACTATTAATAGTAAGGGTATACTTCATAAATGATGGATATGTTTTAAAGCCACTTTGATAATTTATATAGGTGTTTTCAAAAGTTTCCATTTATGCTTATTTTATGCCATTAAAAAGAGAATGAGGTATTGAAATTCAAAATTCCTGTCCTTTCCACCTGGTATGCAAAAACAGGTTGATATACAAAAGACTCACTCAAGCAATTATCTTATCATGGATATCTTTACCATGGGTTTGACTAATATTTTTTTCCCTCAACAAAAAAAGAGAGTAGATTGGTTGAATAATTAATAAAGTTTGATTCCTTAACTTACTTAAATTATGAATTTGTCAAATGTATTCCAGGTCTCTCAGAGCCAGCTGTTATGAGCACTTTACGTATTATTATCTTCAATCAATGTCAGAGGCTTGGTCAATAAGCACAAGCATTCTTTCAGATGAAACAGTAAATGGTTGATCTTTCTGGTTTGCACTGGAAATGCCATACAAACACTCCTGCCCCTACAGGAATAGAGTGTAGGTATCTAGAGAACTCAATAATCAAGATTAGATTTGTTTTTTTAACTTTTCAATTTATTAAAGAATAAAATTATTTATACAATTTTATAAAATATAACTTGTTCCTTCAAATTATAAAGATTATACATAAAGGAAACTTACTTTGGAGTCATGGGTTTTATACTTTTTTAATATATTAAGCTTAAACATTTTGATGATTTCCAAATGGATATAATTTAGGACCAGGCATTGGAATTACTATTATTTTTCTAGAGAATCTATATTTACCACCAAAACTATAGCTGCACAGTCTTATATTTAATACTATGGAGGCTTATACTTTAGACAGTTTCCTTATCTATTTAGTTTATAACTATTAATATGCCTTAACCATAGGGATTGATGGAGTTTTTTGTTATTTTGCTTCAAGCAACCTGTGAGTCCAGACCTTGGGAGGAAATAGCACCTGGATTAGAAATAACTGAAGAGAGTTTAAGAAAGGGACTATTTATAAAGGTATGGGCAGGGTATAGAGACCACATGGTGAAATGCATACCCCAGGGATTCTGTCAGAGCTACTTCTTAGTCTATCAGAGCCTGGAGAGAAAAGGACATGTGAAGCAGGACCACCCAATGGAAGTGATCAAAGTTCACCTTTCCTCAATAGACTCAATCAGAAAGTTGAAGCCAGTTGTTTTTCTTGAAATTCCCAATTTTCACATGCACCAATAAATTTTCCTTTTTGCTCAAAAAACAAAGAGAGAGAGAGAGGGAGAGGGAGAGGGAGAGGGAGAGGGAGAGAGAGAGAGAGAGACTCAATCATCCTGGAGCATCCTTGCAGGGAGGGGACCAGGGAAAAATTACCCCAAAATAGCTTGCTCCCTCCTCCAGTCTCCTGCTAGCGTTCCTATAGGCAGAAGCCAACTGAAAGCCAGAAGGCTGTTAATGTCAAGTAGAAAACGATAGAAAGTGAATATGGAGGGGAAAATAAAAAATATCTGGTCAGGAAACTAAACACTAATTTAAACACTAACCTTCTTCTGACTGAGTAGTAGAGTCTTCTGGTTTCTTTAGAGAACAACACACTTGTGGCCCATATGCGTATGGGCTCACTCAACAGTCACCTCAATCTTGTGTAAGTGTCTTCCTGAGAGCAGATGTGGGTAAGATAAAACTACATTTTCCACACGTCTTTATAGGTATGGTTTACATTATGCCAATCAGATGCAAATGCCTAAGTCATCGAACCGGGGCTGAATTACATGAGGACAGTAAGGTCTGGTGTTCGTCTTGCTGCTAAGGATTGTGGCAGAGGTAGTACAGGTCTGGATTCAGCAACTACGGCAGCAGCTCTCTAACGCCTAAGAAGCAGCAGCTTTTTTAATGATCCAGGTCTATGTATGGTTTGGAGAAATTATATTGAAAAATCAGCTTAAAGCCCATTTCCGCTGTCCTGTCAGTTTGCTAGGTATATACCTTGATAAATTAGTTTTTCCCTGAAACACCTAAAATATCATTCTGGCAGGCATTTCACAGAATATTCTCATCACTGTCGACCTTCCATACTGAACTTATTTTGAGACTTAGCCTCTCTGTGATCCAGAAGTAAAGGCTGTATTTATATATGTGAAGGGTAAATTGCAAGTGATTAGTCCTTCTGTTGATTTCAACAGTAGATATACTCACTATTATCAGGAAAAACTCAACAGGTGTTTATATTGTTATATAATCTGTGTAAAACGAACAAATTTAAAATAGGAAAGCATTATGCTCTTATACAAGAACGAACAGCTATCCATAAAGTGTGTCAGACTGATCCAGACCACTTTCTATGATGATTTGAAGATCTAAGGAGGATAAGTAGAACATGGCACATTAACTAGAAAACACACATTTTTTAAACAAGTTATTCTTTTTGAATGACATTCTTCCACCATATGCAATCAAAATTATTGACATGATGACATTTTCCTTCAGTGTTCTGGGTTGAAACACATATATATCAAAAGATATATAAAATAATTCACAGTGATGAGCTTTAAAACAGCTTAAACACACAAAAAAATGAACAAACAAAATTTCTTCAGATCTTTAAATGAAAGCTGGGAATAAGATTGTTTAAATGTGTTTTCAAATAATTGCGATAGGGTTTCTCTGGTGGCGCAGTGGTTGAGAGTCCGCCTGCCAATGCAGGGGACACGGGTTCGTGTCCCGGTCCGGGAAGATCCCACATGCTGCGGAGCGGCTGGGCCTGTGAGCCATGGCCGCTGAGCCTGTGAGTCCGGAGCCTGTGCTCCGCAACAGGAGAGGCCACAACAGTGAGAGGCCCGTGTACAGCAAAAAATAATAATAATAATTGCAATAAGTCAATGATTTAGGTAAGAAAAACTTCCTACTCTCATGAAGAGAAACTGACATCTTTATCTTACATTCCCTATTTATCATCTTATATTTTCAATATATCTTATATCTTCAATAACAGCTACTGGCTCTCCAAGTTCTTAAAGGAAAGTGGGAATGACATCTCCAAGTACCCTTCTTCAATGACCATCAAATGCAAAGAAACTCTGAATGTCTTACATTAATTGTCGAAACATTATAAATCTATCACATATTACTATCTATTCTGTGATCTGTGAACACAGAGAGGGAGGCTGTGAATATGGAGAAGAGAATATATGAATATAGAGGAAAGAACAAAGCCTGACTGCACTAGGATTTTCTAAGCCTCCAGGCAGAAGTGGTGAGACTATTTTGTGGTGTAGAATGTACCTCTAGATACTATGATTATCTCTCATAAAGAAGGAGAGGATTTTTAAAAAATGTAAAGTTTTGGAGATGGTAACTTGGAAAGGTCCAGAATATATTTAGGGATGAGAGAGCTGACAATAGCTTGGGATTGTGTGTGACACTATTGGGAATAAAGTGGGGATGCCATTGTTCAGTTACAAGATTTCATTCAGCGCAAATTCTATTATTTATTCAAAAAATCTCTGCAGAAGGAAGAATAAAATTTAAGAGTTAGACTACAGTTTGGGGAAGCTACAAAGCAGACGTTCTCAAATGTTTGTGTGCATCAGACTCACTTGGGGGACTCATTAAAACACAGATTCTAGGCCCGATCTCCAGTTTCTGATAATAGGTCCAGGGTGTGGTCCACAAATGTTCATTTCTAACAAGTTGCAAGTGATGCTGATGCGGTCAGTCCAGCCATTATACTTTGAAAATTGATACACTAAATAAATGGGCTTGGTGCTTAAAGATGGAGAGAGAGCCTCATCAAATGAGAAGACTTATTCACTGGTGGGGCAGGAAGTAGTTATAATGACCAACGCAATAATAGCAAGAGCAAAGTCCACCAGCAGCACTGGACCATTCAGAAAAGCAGCCACAACGTAGTATCTTTTGGAGCAGAAAAACAGTCAACATTCCCTTCCTTGGAGCGAATGCCATTACATTTTTGTTTCCCCAAACTCTGTTTCCATTGGAAAGAAAATAGGTATACTTACCCTTAAGGTCACTTAATTTAAAAACGCTTCTGAGCACATACCACATTCGAGCGACTGTGCCAGGCAATGGAATACAAAGAAGAATAAGACTTGGTCCCTTCCCCTATGGAAGTCAGCCCATTATTAACATAGTAAAGTCTATAATGCAGAGACAATGCCTGGGCATCTTAGTATCTTATACAAACTTCATCACGGTGCCTTGTGCACAGAAAACACTCAGTAAGCATGCTGAATTAATGTTGCATTCATTGACATGAAAGTATCAGCGGCACGTTCTTCTGAGCCCTACGTTTGCTGAACTCTGATGACATACCAGACTCTCTGCTTATTCTCTCTTTTAATTCTTACAACCACCTTATACGGGAAGTAGTTTTATTATTTCTGTTACACAGAAAGGAAACTCAGCTTTACAAGATCATGCAACTTGCCCCAGATCACACAGCTGAAAGAGTCAAAGCTGGAATCTGAGTCCTGATCTGTACGACTTCCAACTCCCTTCTACATCTGCTGTGCTGTCTCACAAAGTAATTGAAAATATTTTTTTTCTTAGTTACCAAACATGCATTCCTGTGATCTTTACTCTAGTAATACGCATAAGAAATAAATATTTTTACATCGCTCATTCAATTTTTTCCACTCAACTACCAGAGTACAACATGTCAGATATAACTTAATGAAATAACCCAATATACTGCTCTAAGTAATAATAAAAAGAGCTAACATTGAACATATTCCAGACAACATGTTAAATGTCATAACTCATTTTATTTTCAAAAAGAAACCACGTAAGTATTATCTTTACTCCCACTTTATAAATGAGGAGTTAGAAAAATTAAGTAGCAGTTTCTTAGCCATGGAGCTATTAGCAGATGGAAAATTCGAGCCCTCTTTATTCTAACTTTAGCATGACGACTTCACACTGCCTCTCCTCAAGTTCCACCTATTTCTAGACAGTCTGTCCTGAAAGTACTCATCATTATGCTTTCACCTACACTTTTCTATAATGAAACTGGACTGCTTAGCCTCCAAAAACAATACAATGCATGGGTCAAAGACTGAAGGGAGTCACTCACATGACATATTGGTATTCGGCTTACCACCACCTTCAGAACATGGGGAACTTCTGTGCATTTTATATGTGGGCTAAGCAACAGGTAATGCTTGCAGTTAGTTTTCGAATGTGACAAAGTGTATACAACATCAATAAAAACAAAATTAATATGGTTCCAAAAGGAAAATTGAAAAGGTTAAAAGTAGCAAGCATTTTATTTTCCTGTAGTAAGTATTTTCTCTGAATGTAGCACACAATATGTGAAGGAGTTATAGAGAAAAATGCACAATTTACAATGTAATACTTCATTTCCAAATTTAGACACATATACCAATATTGTTATACACATCTTTGTGTATATATTAAGAATTATTGCTTTCATCATGTAAACAGAGATTATTAATATTGCTGGGCAGATCTGATATGGTTTATCTTTTTGAATGGAATCAATACAATGAAAATATCCATTATATACAGGACTCATGATAAGGGAGGATTTATATTCAAATAGTGATTTTCTTTACTCTGTTGATCCAACTTCTCTCATCTGCTTTCTTCTCTAGTTTCAGGGATGTCTATGGCCTAGAATGGCCCCTACATTAGCACAGATTACACACAAACCTCAGCCAGAGTGAAGAACATGTCTTAACATCAAGTTCCCAATGATGCCCAATTCCATTATTTCTCACTCTTGTCTTTCCTTAGAAGGCTCAGGCCAACCTTGCCTTCCTGTTCCTTAAGCAAACCAAGTATATCTCACTCCCTCAGTGTGTACTTACAGACCCTTCTGCCTGGAACGTGTCATTTAGATCTCAGCTCATATGTCGTGTTCTCAGAACATCCTTTTTTCCCTTTCATTTATTTATTTAGCTCTAATTTAGAACTATACATTTCCTTTTTAGTGTATAGTTCTGTGAGTTTTGACAAATGCATAAAGTCATGTAACTGCCACCACAGTCAAGATAGAGAACAGATCCTTTACCCACAAAAATTCACTATGCCCCTTTGTCAACCCCTACTTCTACTTTGTGCCCCAAGAAACCACTGATCTGTTTTCTGTTCCTATATTTTTTCCTTTTTTAGAATGTCATATGTGTGGAATAATATATGTAGCCTTTTGAGTTTGAGTTGGGTATCCATTCTTCACCACTTACATAATGTTACCTTACAATTTGCTCTCCACCACTGTGCTATCTTCTTTTATTTTTGTTATAGCACTTATTATTCCCTGAATACATCATTTTATTTGTTTATCTATTATCTACTTCCTTTCCTCTCAGCTGAAACAGCTACATATGTGAGACTTTTGTGCAAATTAGATTTTTTTTTTCAGATTTACCTTCAACTCATAACTTAAACAAAATTTAGCCTTCGAAGGCATTTCCAGGCAAAAGATTATATGAAGTCCTCAACCCTCAGAGTGGGCTGGTCAACATTCAATTTACATATAGGTAATAATACATTCCGAATAAAAAAGCAGTACGATGAAAGATGCAGGGATGAGTTGTAGACGACATATAAACTGACTTATGAAGATTCAGTTATCTAGAATATAGATTATCAACAGAGTAACAAACAAATTAAATTTTGTTTGTCCCTTGTCAGTGCTTTTGTGAAAAGCAGATTCCCTATATGACAAGGTCAGAGATAAGTATTTATAAATAGAGATCAGTGGAATATAATATACACCAGACAAGCAGAGGATAAAAATTACTAATAATGATACCTTCCACCTCTAGTGTTTTATGTGTTAAATAGCAGTAAAGTAAACAAATATTATAGACCCAATTACTGTGCTAAATCAATGCATGATCAATGGCAAATGCATTTAAGAACTTCAAAGAAATTAAAAAGAAAATTTCTGGGACCATAAGACAAAGGTATCTCTTGATGTAAATCGTGCAATAAATAGCCACTGTGAGGAAAAATATCTGATGGTGTTTATGACTCATTGGTAAAGAACAGTTTTAGATACATTCCTAGATGTCCCTTACCTATTAATCTTACTCCGGGAAAGGAATTTTAAAATGTGACATTTTCTGTTTCAGTTTCATCTAAGCTGCTAAAAGTCAACAACAAAACATGAAGTTCCATAACCCCAATATTCCAAAGCAGAGTACTAGGATATATATATATATATATGGGCCTAGTAAAGGGAAGGTCCAAAAATCTCTCTCCCATCTTATCCTAGTATACTGATATAACAACAAATTGGAAAGAAATATATAATAAATGAGAAAAAAATCACCAAAATTGAGTTGTTTACTTGTTCTATTTCTCTTTGTTTTCGCTGAGTTCTTTTATATGGTTGCATAATCCTTACCTAATAAAGCCATATCCTAAGGCTCAGAGGTATTATGCTGTCCTGATTTTTCTATTAATTTTCTGACTTTTCTCTGTGTGTGTGTGTGTGTGAGCACATGTGTATGTGTGTGTGTGAATTTGTTACCCTTCTTTCTTTCTTCCACTCTTCAAATGTAGATAAAGTCAATGCTTACTTTATTTTTTCTCTCTCTTTTCTTCCTTCTTGAAAGTTTAACACATTTATGTCTGTCTGCCTGCCTATTTATATATATCTCTCTAAACTCCAGAGATTTGTGGAAATAATACTTATCTCTCATAAAATGCTCTGCAAAACCAACCTTTTTTTTGCATATTTCTGTCAATTTTATCCAGGCTCAAAATCACACTCTAATCTATGATTAATCGGTTTCCCTACAATCTCAGTTTTATATGCTGTCATTCATCAGACCCTGAGCATACTCTATAATGCTTCTTGTATACACTACTTCCTCTGCATTTCCACCCTAGTGAAGGCCCATTTTTTTATACATTAGCCTCTAGGCAATTATTTTCAAAACAACTAAACATATTTCCTGCTGCCAGGCTTTGCTATCCACTTATGAAATCATGATTTTATTAAACCTCACTTTCTGTCCTTCTCTGTTTAAAAACATGCATCAAACTTCCCACTTCCGCCTCCTACAGGGAAACACTCACACCTCTTAGCCTGGCATCACATGCCTCCTCTGCACGTGGGGAGCACTGATTTTATAGCCTCTTCACTTTCCATATTTCCTACTCCCTTCCAGACACTATGCAGTCCAGCTAACATGACCAATAAATACTTGGGGAACTCTACATCTTCCACATACACTTTTGAAAAGTGCCCCTCCTCATGTGGCTACTCAAAGCTCAGTTAATTTTCAAGGTTCAGGCCCTCTTTCTCCACAAAACTTTGATGATTCACCTAAACCAATGGTTTCTATGGATTCCATTTGTCATTTACACTTCTGTTATGAGAGGTTACAAACTCCACTGTGACCAAAAAAAACGAGCCAACAAGTGTCCCGAAGATATCAATTATAACTTGCAAATCTAAAATCAACAAATAATGGAGCAAACATTGTATAAAATACATCAATTGCTGTGCAGTTGGGCAAAAGAAGGAATACCAAAATGACCAAAAGAATAAAGGGGAATACTATTCTGTAAGCAAAGTCCTTAGCGTAGTGCCTGGTTTCATAACGGCACTGAAGAGTATGGTTTTCATTCCGAGTCTCAAATGCATCATGTTAAAATATTTAATTTGTTTCCCTAGAAAAATGATGTTTGAGGTCTAAGAAAGTTATGCCACAAATGGGAAAAGTGAATATAAATTTTATCAGCCAATCACAAAAACTAGAATTTGAAGTGTTGCTTAGTTTTGGGGAGATATTACAAATCAAGTAAAACAAGGTCTTAGCATAAAGCTACTTCATTATAATTTGATGCCAATATAGGACATTACCATAACATGAATTCAAAACAAAGTGTCACTTTGAGACCCCAGTACACTTTTATCACTCAATAGCTAATGTAGCATTTTCCACAAAAAACATTATTTTGATTTGTATTTTTCCTTATTATGGATACTGTCATGAACTTTCCAAATTATTAGACATAAGTGATGCACACTGATACGGGACTTTATCAGTATGCGTGTTTGAGAAAAATAAGGAACCTTGCTTAACCTAATAGGAGCAGAGACAAAAGAATTACATTTTCAAAAAGTATTGTTGTTACACCTATTTTTTAAACTTAATTAATTAATTTATATTTTTGTCTGCGTTGGGTCTTCGTTGCTGCATGCAGGCTTTCTCTAGTTGTGGCGAGCAGGGGCTACTCTTCGCTGCGGTGCACAGGCTTCTCATCGCAGTGGCTTCTCTTGTTGCATAGCACGGGCTCTAGGCATGTGGGCTTCAGTAGTTGTGGCACGTGGGCTCAGTAGTTGTGACTCGCGGGCTCTAGAGCACAGGCTCAGTAGTTGTGGCGCATGGGCTTAGTTGCTCCGCGGCACGTGGGATCTTCCCGGACCAGGGCTGGAACCTGTGTCCCCTGCATTGGCAGGTGGATTCTTAACCACTGCGCCACCAGGGAAGTCCCATTACATCTATTTTTAATGCTTTGGAAGCACCTGTCAGCAAGAACATCTGCATCTTAATCTATTTTAAGGAAATTTAAATCATTCTTATGCTGACAAATACAGCCATATTCCAAATAAGTGCATCTCATAAAAGTAAATACATATTCAATGACTCATTAAAATCAGACATTTAAAAAAAATCATGATTCAGGACCCAATACATAGTTTTAAAATAAAAATATTTCTCAATGAAAGAGTTGTGTAGTGTACCATATGCAAATATTTATCTCATTTAATAATGATGATTACTATAAAAATGCCACTTAATCAAAGGAAAGAAATCATTACACCACACGTCTCAACACAATTATTTATTCCTCTCTAGGAAATACAATGTGTATTTGAGATACTTGAAAATTACCATATATTACATAATAGTCATAATGTTTTTGAAGATTGTAAACCAAATATTACTGTTTTTACTAAATGCAAAAAATTGTTGTAGTTTTATTCCCCTAATATGATAACTCCCATTGGTTTGTCATCTGATTACCCACTGGGTTCCCATGCTTCAGAATGAGGGCAAATGACATCCATAAAGGAAAGTTGTTTGACTGTCACATTAGACTTCTTTGAGTCTCTGCATGAAAAAGTCTATGAAAGCCGGTCTTTGTGAAAGCTAAAAGTAGTTTCTAAATTCCATAAGCTCCCTTTAAGAATCAAGAGCTAGACTTGGCCAACTCCGATCAAAGAATATTACTCCAAATCCTTGCTAGAAAAATAAGGGTAGGGGGAGGATGAAAGGGAAGGTCCTCTCAAATAGGAAGAGAAAGTAGAAAGAATTCTATATCAAGAGAAATTGAAGGTGAAGAAATGAGAATGTGAATGAAACTTGAGTCCCTAAGACGAAAGATTTCCCAGTTTCCTGGGTTTTAGGCAGAAAGGTGTGAGGGGCAAAGGCAAAGTTATAAAATACTTGAGGATATCCCCATATCCCTCAAAGGTTGAAGAAAGTCCTCTTTCTTCAACCTTTGAGGGATATTGTCCCTCCCTCCCCTTTCCAGAGAATTTTTCGTGATGACAGGAGACGTTTTTGATTATCACAGTGGGGGAGTGGTGGTTACTATTGGCACCTGGCATCTAATAGATAGAAGCCAAGGACGCTCCTGAACAATCTACAGTGAGGAAGGCAGTCCCCCACCGTAAAGAATTACCTGGCTCAAATTGCCAGTGGTACTGAAGTTTATAAAGCCTACTCTAGTCTGGCGTTCTGCTTCATTGCCATATCCGATATGGGGCTGAGCTGTGTCATAAAGTCCAAAGGCAGCAGTAGGAGCTGAAAGCCCATGCTCAAGAGATAAATTCTTTCATTCAGCAAATGTAGAGTGCTTATTCAATAAATACCTGGCATTGTTCTATCCACTAAGGATAAGCACTGTATGAACCGGACACATTTGGTGGAGAAACCAGAGAGTTAGTGGGCAGAGATGGAACCACTATTCCATGGAAGGTCTCTAGGGACGTTTTCTCTGAAAAGTCGACCTGTAGAGGTCCGAGGAGAAGAAACAGTTCAGTATAGATTTCCCAGAAGAAATGCGTTTGGTATGTTTGAAGAACAGCAAGGAGGCCGGTGTGAATGGAGCAGAGTAAGTGAGAGGAAGGGTGGCCGACGGTCTTGCTTACAGGTGAGATCATTAGGGAATCATGGTCTATCGTAAGGACTTGTGATGTTTTAATGAGTAATGTGAAGGGCAGTGAAGGATTTTGAGCACTGGAGTGACATGATATAATTTACATGTTTAAATGATGAACTTTGCCTTCTGTTTCGAGATTATGAGAGGAGGATGGGGCAGAGGCTAGAACTGGACCCTTGAGGTAGTAAAAGATGTTGGGAAAGGGGTCTGATTCAGGATCTATGTTGATGGTGGAGCTGTATTTGTTGGCAAGTTGGCTCTTTGACAAGACTCAAAATGAATCCAGTAACTCTGCAAAAATAAAGAACAGAGTCGTCATTTGCTAAGATGGGGGGGTATAGACCAAATGCTATCCCCACCCTCCGCAAATCCTATGTTGAAATCTTAACCCCCAATGTGATGGTATTAGGAGTTGGGGCCTTTGGGAGGTGATTAGGTCATGAGGATGGAGCCCTCATGAATGGGATTGGTATCTTATGACAGAGGCTGCAGTGGGCTGGTTTCCTTTCTCTCTCTTTCCCTCTCTCCCTGACATGTGAGGATACAAAACAGGAAGAAAGAGCCCTCACCGGGTACCAAATCATTCCATACCTTGATTTTTGACTCCCAGTCCCCAGAACCATGAAGAATGCATGTGTGTTGTCTAAGCACCCAGTCCATGGTCATTTGTTACAGCAGCAGGAGCTGACTGAGAGAGGGAGAGACTAAGAGGGAGCAGGAATCTGTTTCACTTTGTTATGTTGAGGGGGGTCAGGAATTTGGTTTTTAACCTTCTAACTTGAAGAAGCTTATTACATCTAAATGAAATTAATGAATACACAATTGGATAAATGAGTGTGGAGTTCATGAGAGAGATCTGGACTAGAGTTATATATGTGAGAACTGTCAGAATAGTGATGGTATTTACAGCCGTGAAACAGGATGCTTTCCTCTAGGGCATCGTTTCTCTAACTACCTATGGTGAAAACACAGGATCTTATTCCATTCCACAAGGACTGACATTTGGTCATATTATGGTGGACAATCTTCACAAGGGAGTTTGGCATCACCTGAATTGGACTAGACTCTGTCCAATGACACAAGTCTGTGGATTAGGTCTTGGATGCTGTAGCAATGTGAAATTGATAAAAACGTTTCCAAACTCTTAATCCTAATTTCTGTTGTTATCTCATTGGGGAGAGGTAAAATCAGTTGTGGTCCAGAATCAGTCTACATTTTCTATTTAATCATTTGGTTTTTAGTATGTGATCAGATTGATATGATTCATCATCTCCATTTTACTGTGTAAAGTAGACATGTTCTGAGAACTGGAAAATATTCAAATGCCCATGCAAAAGTTATGCATGTAGGGCTTCCCTGGTGGCGCAGTGGTTGAGAGTCCGCCTGCCGATGCAGGGGACACGGGTTCGTGCCCCGGTCTGGGAGGATCCCACGTGCTGCGGAGCGGCTGGGCCCGTGAGCCATGGCCGCTGAGCCTGCGTGTCCGGAGCCTGTGCTCCGCAACGAGAGAGGCCACAACAGTGAGAGGCCCACGTACCGCAAAAAAAAAAAAAAAAAAAGTTATGCATGTACACTTATGTATACACAGATATATTTAACAAACACAAGCTAGTGTGGTACAACGTATAAATATTAAAGAAAGGGAAATGTTTAGGCAATAATGAACTGAGAAGATCCAAATAACACGAGAAAATTGCTCAAGGTTATTAATTGTGCCAAATAATAAAATTTCCTTAATGCAAAAGGATGTTGAAGAATGAAAGAAAAAGTGAAAAATGGAACTTACATGCAGGAAAAATTTTAAAGGGCTCAGAGGGCAATTTGGAGTTCACATTGCTATAAGGGGGAGAATAAATGATGTAATTAAATGTCTGGAAAAGTAATTGTTCTTAGGACCCTGATATTTTCTCAAGTATCTAATACAATTGACACCATCTGTCTTTTAGTTTTCAACATCCAATTCAAGGAAGTCCCGACATTTCACTTTTGACTGTAATACATTCATCAAATATTTACATTTTTCCTAGTGAAAATTCCAGAACGGATTCAGAGCACAGACACACTTTTAGAAAGTTCTTTTGCTTGATTCATGTCCTTTGGCTTTTATTTTATTTTTCAGTTTTAAGTCAGATTTCATTTTGTAGGATATTGAATGGTCAATTATTTACGATATTGATAAAGTGTAATGGTATTCAGTTCTCTCCCTGTGTACTCATCCATGTATTCAGAATATCTGAGAAATTATACAAAAAGCTAGTTTTTAATCGCTTTTGCCTTTTCCTTTTGAGACCAGGTTAGAAGAATACGTACAGATATTTTATTTTTAGTAAACAGCTGGAAAGAATTTTTGTTTATTTTGTTTTCTATGGAAACATAAAACTTCATTGGAGATATGGCTTTTACTCAGCAGTAATTGCTAAGGCTTGGGTGAATTAAGCACCACACAGAACTATTTTCTCTGTATTACTGCTCTATTTATATTTTGGTAAGTAGCTGCTGTTTGCACTAAATGGATTGATTTCCTGGCTTTTAGCCTCATACAGATCTTCAAAAATAGCTTTTTATTCTACCAGAGTGTTGACAGCATAGGCCCAGAGATAAAGCAAGTTTATTACTACTATTATTATTACTATTTTAATCAGAACGGCATTTACTAAGTTCTATATTTTCTGAAAGATGGTTTTAGAATATAAAATAAAACATTTTATTAAGAGGATAGGGATTCATTTGTTCATTGAATAACAGACTAATATTATTATGTGTCTACTATTGATAGGAATTATGCTAAGCACTGGATGAGTAAAAAACGTCTAGACTCCCAAGAGCCTCAGTGCAGTTAGACAAGAGAGCCAAGTGGGCACATGAGTTTAATGAAAGCCAGTACTATGCACTCGGACAGCAATATGTATAGAGTACCTTGTAAATTCTGAATGAAGTTCAGAGAAAGCTGACAGAGGAGCTGCCTTGGTAGAGCATGGAGGGAAACACAGAAGTTAACCAGGCTGGATGGGAAGGTGTGTATGCGTGTGGAGGGGGTATGGTAAACGGCTGTGAAGTACGGATGGGGTGAGTGGCAGGAAATGGGATTGGAAATATAGGCTGGAGCCTAACTGGGTAAGGTCCTAACAGCCGTTCAAAGAAATGTAGATTTTATTCTAGTGAGAACTGAAGGACTTAGAGAGGTGGGTTGGTGTGGGGAGTGGAGGGATGGTCACATAATTAGACTTCCCTTTTGGAAGGATCTCTAATGATGAATTGACTTGCAGATGGTCAGGACTGGAAGCAGAAAACTTATTTAGGAAAGTATTCAACTAACTTGAGTTGGACCATAACAGGGCTTAAACTAAAATAGAAAGATAAAGAACATTAAGTCTATTCTAGAGTTATTACAATCACAGAACTGACAAGACTTGGTGATTGATTATGTTACCTATGGGACAATATTGGAAAATATCCTGAGGGCCAGCAAGCTCCTGACACTATATTTAACAAACCTTCTTTTTTTTTTAACTTTTAAGAAGCCATTTAACACGCATAAACAAATTACAGGTTGAATTATCTGTTGGTGAAAAATGACTACATGCTAAATAAAAATATAATTGATTTATAATGGATTTCTTGAGAGGAAATTTCAAATAGATTAAAACTATTGTTTTCCTTTAACCCTTCCCCCCACCCAGCCACAGGCACATCTGTCTTCAAGGGGTGCTGGCTAATATCCAAAAACTCCCATAAACAGGACTACTTTGCTCTCATCATAATGCACTGTCACACAGAGCAGGTTGCTAAGAGCTTGTGATGGGTATTTGATTCTGACAAAATTCCCACTGCCATTTTCTGTTCCTGCACAACTCTGGGTCCTCTAGATGTTGATGTTGTATTACTGAGACAGGAAAACCTCCCATGGAGGACCTATCTTCTTCCTCTTTGCTCAACCTGTCTATCTGGAGCTGGCTGGAGGCTCCACGTGGTTATGTGTGGAGAGCAGAAGTCAATCAACAACTATTGCATATTCTCAACTGCAGCCCAGCCTATTTTATCAGACATTGTTAGGTAGAAATGAGCCCAACTACTAACACGTAACCTCAGACGCAAATTTAAGACACGAGTCATGGGGTAGAGGGTCAATGCAGGGAGAGTGAAAAGGAGAGAGGTCAAGAATGAATCTGTCCTCTAAGATCAGGAACAAGACAAGGTTGTCCACTACCATGAGTATTAGTCAACATAGTTTTGGAAGGTTTAGCCACAGCAATCAGAGAAGAAAAAGAAATAAAAGGAATCCAAATCGGAAAAGAAGAAGTAAAGCTGTCACTGTTTGCAGATGACAAGATACTATACATAGAGACTCCTAAAGATGCTACCAGAAAACTGCTAGAGCTAATCAATGAATTTGGTAAAGTAGCAGGATACAAAATTAATGCACAGAAATCTCTTGCATTCTTATACACTAATGATAAAAAATCTGAAAGAGAAATTAAGGAAACACTCTCACTTACCATTGCAACAAAAAGAATAAAATACCTAGGAATAAACCTACCTAAGGAGACGAAAGACCTGCATGCAGAAAACTATAAGACACTGATGAAAGAAATTAAAGATGATACAAACAGATGGAGAGATATGCCATGTTCTTGGATTGGAAGAATCAGCATTGTGAAAATGACTATACTACCCAAAGCAACCTACAGATTCAATGCAATCCCTATCAAACTACCAATGGCATTTTTCACAGAATTAGAACAAAATATTTCACAATTCGTATGGAAACACAAAAGACACTGAATAGCCAAAGCAATCCTGAGAAAGAAAAACAGAGCTGGAGGAATCAGGCTCCCTGACTTCACACTATACTACAAAGCTACAGTCATCAAGACAGTATGGTACTAGCACAAAAACAGAAATACAGATCAATGGAACAGGATAGAAAGCCCAGAGATAAAGCCACGCACATATGGTCAACTTATCTTTGATAAAGGAGGCAAGAATATACAAGGGAGAAAAGACAGCCTCTTCAATAAGTGGTGCTGGGAAAACTGGACAGCTACATGTAAAAGAATGAAATTAGAACACTCCCTAACACGACACACAAAAATAAGCTCAAAATGGATTAAAGACCTAAATGGAAGGCCAGACACTATCAAACTCTTAGAGGAAAACATAGGCAGAACACTCTATGACATAAACCACAGCAAGATCCTTTTTGACCCACCTCCTAGAGAAATGGAAATAAAAACAAAAATAAACAAATGGGATTTAATGAAATGTAAAACTTTTGCACAGCAAAGGAAACTATAAACAAGGCGAAAAGACAACCCCCAGAATGGGCGAAAATATTTGCAAATGAAGCAACTGACAGAGGATTAATCTCCAGAATTTATAAGCAGCTCATGCAGCTCAATATCAAAAAAACAAACAACCCAATCCAAAAATGGGCAGAAGACCTAAATAGACATTTCTCCAAAGAAGATATACAGATTGCCAACAAACACAAGAAAGGATGCTCAACATCACTAATCATTAGAGAAATGCAAATCAAAACTACAATGAGGTATCTCCTCACACTGATCAGAATGGCCATCATCAAAAAATCTACAAACAATACATGCTGAAGAGGGTGTGGAGAAAAGGGAACCCTCTTGCACTGTTGGTGGGAATGTAAATTGATACAGCCACTATGGAGAACAGTATGGAGGTTCCCTAAAAAACTAAAAAGAGAACTACCATACAACCCAGCAATCCCACTACTGGGCATATACCCTGAGCAAACCATAATTCAAAAAGATTCATGTACCACAATATTCACTGGAGCTCTAGTTACAATAGCCAGGACATGGAAGCAACCTAAGTGTCCATCGACACATGAATGGATAAAGAAGATGTGGCACATATATACAATGGAATATTACCAGCCATAAAAAGAAATGAAATTGAGTTATTTGTAGTGAGGTGGATGGACCTAGAGTCTGTCATACAGAGTGAAGTCAGAAAGAGAAAAACAAATACCGTATGCTAACACATATATATGGAATGTAAAAAAAAAAAAAGGGTGGTTCTGAAGAACCTAGGGTCAGGACAGGGATAAAGACACAGACGTAGAGAATGGACTTGAGGACACAGGGAGGGGGAAGGGTAAGCTGGGACGAAGTGAGTGAGTGACATGGACATATACACACTACCAAATGTAAAATAAATAGCTAGTGGGAAGCAGCCTCATAGCACAGGGAGATCAGCTCGGTGTTTTGTGACCACCTAGAGGGGTGGGATAGGGAGGGTGGGAGGGAGACGCAAAAGGGAGGAGATATGGGTATATATACATATACATATATGTATATGTATAGCTGATTCACTGTATTATAAAGCAGAAACTAACACACCATTGTAAAGCAATTATACTCCAGGAAAGAAAAAAAAAAAAAAAGAATGAATCTGGTTTCTGGCTTTTGTGGCTGGAGGCTCTACTTCTAAGTTTTCAATACAGAGCGGGGGTCTGGCCTGGCACATGATGAGGGGCGGGCATGAATTCTCTCTGAGTATATTGGTTTCAGGACCCTGAAGTAAAGTCATATAAATGTGTCCTGTAGGCAACTGAGTATGTGTTTGTGGAGCTGAGCAGAGAGGGCTACAATCGAGACAGAATTCTGGAAGTCAGCAACATGTGTTTGAAGCCTCACTAAAATTATTTAAGAAGAATGTGAGGTATGAGAAAAAAACACAAAAAACACAAAAAAACATACTAAACTTCCACAACTATTTCTCTTATAGACTTGCAATAATGAACCTAACTTGAAATTTTCACTACAGTCAATTGATTGTATAAGATGGGTGGGTGGGACTATTTCTCTCTGAGATACTGCTTTAGTAGAAAATAGCTGTGAGACATGGTCATCACTGATATGTACTAAGAAATGGCAGAGACAAATTGTTAAGGGAAAACTTTGGCTCTCAAAAACTTCCAGAGCTGAGATGTTCCCTGAAGGCTAAAAAAAACATTTGTTCTGTGCACTGAGCAGGAAGTCAATGTGTGGAACCCAGCTGTATTATTATTGTCGGCTTCTGCCACAAAGATCTCAGGCTGGCGGTGCTCAGTCTTCAAAAATCACAAACAGGACGGTTTGACCCAATTAAAAGAATATCTTTAATTTAGTGTCAACATTTTAGAAACATGATGTCTTGTACTAAAATTGTGATATCAGGAATCTCTTAAAACACCCACCTATTTGGCAATGCTGGGCTCCAAATTCACAGATGGCCCACCTCATTCCGTTACCTCAGATGCCTTCGGATGTGTGTTGGCATTCCAGTTTGAGACCCTCAGCTTAATAAGAAGTGTCGTGGTAAGTTTCTGTCCGGAACTTGAAAGTAGGCAAAATAGAGCACTGGTTATCATCTCCGTGCCATGTTTACTAGGTTATTTTACAGACACCTCTGTGATGGCTGAGAGTAAGAGAGTGACTTGGAGATTTTTGCTAGTAGAGACACTCACAAGCTGAGGTTACTTGCACGGATTATAAAACTAATCTCTGTCCAGTGGTATAGATAACCTGACAGTTTATAGTTTATTTCTCCATTACACATTACCCAGTTTTATATCTCAGCCAAAAATATTATTTTAATACACATTTATTAAATGTTCTCTATATACCTAATACCTACATACACTGTGGTCCAGTTTCATCATCTTAAAAGTTCCCTGATTAATAAGCTAAACGAAATCTTAGACTAGTGTTTATTTTATATTTGTCTAGAAGTCATCATTTTACCTTATTAAAATTATACTTTAACAGAACATAAGCCAATTAACCCAATGATCAGAATTGTTTAAGCAAAAGATTGTATTTTCTTATTGTACTTGGCTGGGGTTTAGTTTTCTATTCTACTTGGTGTTTGGTTTGTTCATCAGTCAGATTACATTCTATGAAGACACAGTCTAGCCCTCAAGAGTTCAAAGCATTGTGGCTGAGAAATATAAAAACAATAATAATTATAATGCAAAGGATTAAATGTAGAAATAGATATTCACAAGATATTATGAAAAACAGAGGAAAATCAAGTACCTAAACTGAGTGTGTGTGGGGTTGGGGTGGGGTGGGGATTAGGGAGGCTTCCCAGAGGACATAAAAATTGTACCCTGACATGAGGGATAAGTAGGTGTCATCTACGTCAAAGAGAGAAACAGGATGTCACTCCTGCAGGAACAAGATGCAGGCATTGCCTGGAAGGGTATGTGTAGGTGAGGGGTGAGTGGGGTCACAGTAAGTTATAGAAAACCAAAGTCTAAGAGATGAAGTTATTTTTGTTAGATGTGTAAATTAATCAGTCTGGATTGTAATGTGATTCTGAACCCTCTTCTGCCACTCTGAAGCTAACTTTGTCTTTTAGACGTAAAGTTGTCTATATTTATGGCATTACGTATCCTAATGTATCCCAATAGATTCCGTTAATGTTGGAGAGAATAACTCAGTTCTTGGAGGAAGCAAACTGATCACTCGAGGTCTTTCTTGAATTCTTAATTCATACCCAGATCTCCAGCAGATATGAAAGCGCAACATTTTATGATCAATTTCCATAGACATGTACCTTAGTAAGTCTGATTATATCAAATAGTTACACCCACTAAAGTGGAAATGGGCATTTATTCTGCCAAGAGTTGGTATTCAAAAGAACTTTAATCATGTCCCTGGGAACCAGGAGATACTGAGTTAACTTTTGAAGTATGAAAAATCTGAGGGTATCCCACTGCATTTCACTTTTCAAAAAAGGAGAAGCTCTTTTCTCTAGAAAATTAAATGTGTCCATAACGCTATCATATTCATCTAAGAGCGATCATATTCATCTAAGAGCGATCTTTTTATGTATTTCCAAATGGCTCTAAATTCATGTGTAGCAAAGAGTGTCAATCTTGTGTCTGTATAACTACAGATATACATAATTTGGTTATGAGGTTAATTGTACTCAACACACAGAGCTCTGCTATCGTTTCTTGTTATTTGTACTTTTAGTTCATAGGCAAATCTCAGTAAAAGTCAGTCAAAATGATTTTGATTTGGAAGGCTTTACAATATAAAGAAATGACTTAAGAAAGAAAATAAAAGCATAATACAGTTGGATAAATTGTACATTTCTTGAAGACATAAATCTTAAGCTAAAATATTAGATTTAGGACTATTTGTTCTTCTTTCTTTATAGTATAAGAAGCATTGTGGTGTAAGAAGGAAAATCTCTTCTCTATAGATATGATTCCAAATATAATATAAATACCGGAGAATTATTTTATAGTAATTTAAAATACCTAGAAACATATGGTAACCTAGGCAAAGAATAACTGCTCACAAACCAACTTTGGGACTGACAATTTCTATCGTGTTTTCAAGGATTTCTTCAGAATTCTCAACTTCTCAATTATTAAATATTCTTAAGGTCAGCCATCAGCAATTCATTTATACTTATTGAGCACCAGTTATATGGTTGCTGATGGGAATATAAACACAGCCTATATAAAAATAACAGTTTTCTTCAAAGAGTCAGGCAATTAAGTATTAAGAAATTTTACTATCTGCTCTTACAGAGGTAGGTACAAGGTAATAAAAACATAGCAGAGTGAAAGGCAAAACTAACTCTGTAGAGGGGATGTACGGTTGAAGAAACTGTTCAAAGTTGTCACTGTAAATTTATTTATTTTTCATGGTGAACAACTGTGGCATCTGTATTCCAAACTCAAAAACTTGCTTGTGCAAAGGCATGAGAAAACAGCTAGTTAAAAGAACAACAGAAAACAAATTAATCTTAGAGTTAAAAACTGCTAAAGCAGAGGGTACAAGAGGGATTAGGAACAGAAGATTAACTTGGAAATATAAACAGAGACAGATTTTGCAGGGTATTGATTCCCATATAAAGCAATTTGACCCCTATTTTGTAGACTGACCTGGGTTAAGGAACAGTTGCCCAGAGCACTAAAATATCCCCAAGGCATTAATATGTCACTGGAAATTTAGGAGACAGAAAAAATACTGGGTTTTTTTTTATGCCTTTTACTTTATGCCCTTTCCAGGTAAATGTTTACAAGTGTTTGGAAGAAATGGTTTGGGGAGTTGCTTGGTGTGGAGCATGAGGTCATCAATGAGCTGTAATTGAAGGACAACAGGTCGCTTCAACACCCTCGGAGGTGAGCTACCGTCTTCCCTACATAAATAATCAATAAATGTTTCAAGAACGTAGTTTAAAGGACAGCCAAAATATTAAATTCTCCTAAGTGTTAGCATAGATTCGTTTCATATTCAATGCAAGTAACCTCAGTTTAGGAGTGTCTCATAGCTCGTTAGCATCTGTTTTCCAAAAATTGGAAGCGGTCACCTATAACATCTTTTTACATCTTGATTTAGGGCTTCTTCCCCTACAGTCAGCCATTTGTTTGGGAGCTTAGCATATTAACCCTCAACTCACAGACACACAAATAATCCCTGAAGGTATGTATGATGGTAGGAATGATATTTGGATTCCTTGAAGACCATACTAAAGAGACAGGTAGTGTAAACTGGTTATGGTGGCCAGTCTTCAAACATTAGCCATCATTCACTAAGCTTCTTGCCAGATAGGAAGCGAGGCACATAGGCCACATGTACTCTGCCCATTTCGAAAGGTCCTTTTCTAAACCTGCATATGGTTCTACTGCAGGAGAGAGAAAATTTGTTTTCCTCCTGGAAGAAAAAATACATTGCGTCACTGGATTTTCTGATTTTCTTCCTTCAGCATGCTACATCTTCCCTGGTAGGGATCTGCCAGTGAAACCTATACAATCCAAAGACCCAAATTAAATAAACCAAAAGGAATGTATGAGGATGCCTTGCGTATCATTATAAAAGAACATATGAAGTAACTCATCTTATGCCAGTCTTAGGTAGAAGAATAAAGGGGGCAAAATATCACGTCTTTCTCCCAGCACAGAAATAGATCATACAGTGCAGAAGATATGAAGTATGCATTTAGGTTAACTATATACATATCAGACCACAAAATCCTCTATGTGTAAACATTTTTATGGGAAATACATCTGTTTTTGTTTACCAATTTCTGTCACTATAATCTATCATAATTTTTAATGAAATTATATGTGATGTGTTTATAAAAATTTTTCATTTTAAAAACTGTTTCATTTCTGCATATATAGATTAAAAATTTAAAGTCTAAATCTTTAAGAAACTTATTCAGACGTGTACACTTGAAAGATTTTTATAAACAGTCATTTTACTTGCTTAAGCTGTCTAATTTACATGCAAGACTTTAAATCCCTAAAGGAATTACATAACAAAATTCCTAGCTTTCTATCTGGTGGGACCTTTGGTGAATGATGGCTAAATGTTTGCAGACTGGATAGGCTGCCACCATAACCAGTTATACTTCCTCATCTCTCATCTCTTGTCTTGAATACAAATATCATGGTGAATTAAAGATGACCACAGATACTTCAACACACTTCCCATTGAAAGGTGGGGTCTATGTCTCTGTCTCTTGAAACTGGGCAGGCCCTGTGACTGCCTTGACCAATAGCATTACAGGGACGTGACACGGTGGGGACTATGAGTTGCTGATGGAGGCCTACGGAGAGGACCACGGGGAGGCCCACATGAAGAGGAACCGAGGCCCCAGCCAAGCCGACAGCAGCATCGACCTGCCAGCCCTGGGTGGAAACCTCCCGGAAGAGGCTCTTTCATTCCAGGTTGACCTGCTCCACCTGATGCCACATGAAACAGAAAGGAGCCATTGACATCCACCTGCCCAAACTGTAAATTCATGAGCCAATGAATGTTGTTGTCTCAAGCTACTAATTTTGGGGGTGGTTCATGATGCAGCAATACATAACTGATTTTTTTTTTATTTGCCAGAAACATCAATCAATGGGTTGCAATGACAATGAGGATTAGAATCTGTATGAATTCTATGTGAATTCTATCACAAACACTGTCAGCTACACAAAAGTAGTGATACTTAGAACAGGGGAAAAATAGTTACGAGGTCCTGTGCTAAATTCATGGAGATGCTGTGGCTTCCTGGAGTGCTCTGTTGACGAGGATTGTTATGACAGCTGGTTTCAGCGGGAAACCTGATTCTGATTGATTAGCTCTTTATATTTGTCATTAACAACCTTCAGTGATTGGCCCATTTCATGTGTCATTATATTCAAGTTAGAAGGTCCTCCATAGTGTCACTATAAAAAAGAATTCACCAGAAAGAGAACAACAAAAAGTATTAAAATTCATTTGGACACTTGGACTTGCCGAAACAATATACGTAGTTGACATTTCAGCTTTGCTGAGGATCTTCTTAGTAATTTCTGATTTCTTCTCATCTGTTACACATTTTCAGCTAAGATACTGGGTAAAACATTGTACAAGTATTTTAAAATTCAAATTCCAGGATTAATATCAACTGATGGTACGTGAGCAGGGTTAAACACATTGCTCTTGGGGCCACTGGTAAGTGGGTGAGGTCGCCTAGGTTAGAAACAAGTTTGGGTCATTTCCAAAATGTTCAAAAACCTCAAGGGAAGTTCACATTTACTTATATAAGGACTAATGTAAATAGTCATTTCTTTTGGCTGGGTTTATTTAATTTTTTACAATTCAAGTATAATTGATCTACAACACTATGTTAATTCCAGGTGCACAACAGAGAGATTCGATATTCTATACATTACAAAATTATCACCACTACTTAACTTTTTTTAATTACTCTGGCTAGCTCATGTTCATCAGAAATTCTGATTGGAAGTTATACATGCTTGATTAGCAAAAGTGGGATATTCATCATAACTTAATAAATGAGGGTTGATAGACAAATGTTTAAAAACATGGTATCTGTGGGTGAACATAAGCGGCAGTTGACAGGGAAAAAAAAAGGTAGGAGCCATTTCTATGTTGAAAAGACAGTGCTTGGATATGAAGGTGAGTGTCTGATCTGGATTCCGCATCTTTTCTGCCTTTAACTGTCTGTGACATTTTGGGCAAATCACTTCACCACCCCACCTATTTTCTCATTTGATAAACCAGAACAATGATTCCCCCCTTAACTCACTATTTTTAAGAGGCTGAAATAAAATAACATGCAAAGTAAAATATTTTAGAGATCTGAAGACATCCTCTGAATGTGGACTGGTAGAAAACAATATTGGGGTTCTAACTTTCCTAGTTTATTTATTGGAGATGAAGAACCTTGGGACACAAGTGGCATTTTCATCCTTGCTTCCAGTGGAAGTTAGAACTTTGGAAGATACAAGATGCTGTGGGGTATGAATATCTGGCTGAATGGCTGACTGGCAGCACTTAATATGATTTGGTTTTTCATCCACGAATAAACCCAGAGTGATAGGCAGTTGGCTGAGGTACCTGAGAGCTTCTAAGGAGGAGCAGAAAGGAAATGTCTGCCTGGAAACTTGCCAATTTCATCAATAAGACTCAGATTCAAATTAGAAATCAGAGAGAGGGAAAAAGTCCCAGATAAAATTATTCAACCAGATACCAAGAAGGATATGTGGAGTGATGAAGAAAGTATAATCAAGACAGACATGCCCAGTAATTTATATGATAATATACCAGGAAATGGCTTCAGAAAAAACTTTCTATGGACTCTGCTGTCTATATACCGAGAACATGTGATGAAGAACAAAGTACTCTGATTTTAACAAAGGAACGTAAACATAAAATTACAGATACAATCAAGACTCAATGGCTGGGATTCAACTAGAAATTGATAATGGAAATGTACACTTTATTTAATATAAAGTGAAGGCCGTTCAGAATGAAACAGTTGATTACAAGTAATTTTTGTATAGATGAAAAAGATGAAAGCATCAATTCACTTTAAAAGTGAGAAATTGGAAACTGGTAGACTATTGGATTAAAAACTATATTTATGAAAACAAATATTTATGAGTCAGGCACTCCCTGTATTCTCTCATATTATCCTCACCATGTATCTGTGAGGTAAGGAGTAATGTAGTCTTATTAACGTAGGAGGGCACATGTGTGAATCATTATAGAAATCGACCACCAATAATCAAGGTACTGCAATTAGTTTCATTTGTTTGTCTGTTTTAGAATTATACATAATTCTGAATGTGAGGTTGGGTGATACTCAGGTATAAGAAATATTCCTTTTTTTTTTTTGGAAAAGTAGAAAGAAAGTGGGCAGCAGAAGGGAGAATGTTAAAGTCAGAAGAATTCAGAAAAGTAGCACCAAAAAACTACGAAACAAAACTACGGCTTTAAATTCTTCCTTTTTAAATCAACTTAGATTTTAGAGTTGAGGGGTATATTAAGATATAATCTATCAATTTTTTTTTTATAAAGGCAGACAGAGGAAAATTCAGTTAAGTTTACAAAAGCTTGTCTTAAAGTAATTAATACTCCTAAAATCTAGGAAACATAAAGGGAAAGCACACACTCATACACACACACACACACACACACACACACACACACACTCACTCACTCACTCACTCCGAGTAAAGAAGCAAATGAAGTATGACAAGATCTATCCTGTGCAAAATAAGCACAGGTCTTACTGAAATGCTCAGTTTACAATTAATGTTGAAAAAATCTTTTCAGTGATAAGTCAGTTGTCAAAACACTAATAAAGCACAGTCTAAGAGAATATGGTAATTAAAAGATGACAAATACAATCACTTATGTCTTCTCTGGCTCTTTTCTATCCCTGTTCAACTACACGGCTTTCCTTGCAAAAGGGAGCTCTGAAGGCAATAAGAATAATTGCTGCAAATTTCCACGTAAAATTAAAACCTTAAATTATTAAAGTTATCCATTTATGTGATCTACATTTATCATTTATTGTTCCTGCTTTGTTGAGGGAGAGCTGGAGGAAGAAACTAGATTCAAATGGTGGAAACGTGTGCGTTTCTACATCGGATATGTAAGGGCTCGTTTTGCCAAATTCTTGACACTTTTGAACTGCAGGCAATGCCACACATTTAATCTCTACCTATGTGTGATTTTCCCCATGAAATTACTTATATTAGACTACTGCCCAATTGTTCTTGCATCTTGCCACAAACTTTTTAAAAAATATTTTTCCTATGCAAAATAATAAAAAAGCTGTATCTGACAAAGGCTGAAGGATTTTTGTTGGGAGGATTAACACTCCAAATAGCCAAAGATGTGACAGATAACATTAACAGTTGGGAATGAAAATACTATTCCATTTTGTTTATATTAGTTCTGCTTCCCCTGGAAATCTTATTTCTGCTAATAACTACAAAACCATTCAGCACCTAACTACACTAAATACAGTGTAGTTAACTGATTTAACAATTTTGCACATTTTTTCATTGAAAACATTATTCTGGGGTCTGTATGATGATAAAGATGCATTAAAAAATCTCAGTAGACAACCATTGCTCTGAGATTATCAAATGCAGTGATTAGACTTGTAGAGGCTCTCCTTTTAAAGGGTATATTTGATATTGAAGCTGTAAAAGTATTTAAGGAAACTAGGAAAATAAATTTTACTCTGCCTGACAAGTTTTTAGAACGACCGTAATTAGTACACTTTTTATCTTGAGCAGTATACTCTCCCTTCCAAAGTACTTTGCTTTCTGCTTCCTCTCCCTCCCTCCTTTTGCTGGATGGATCCCTGCTCATCATTTTGTCTCTACTTAGACATCTCTTTTTCCTGGAAGTCATCAGTGGCACCCCACTTCTTAAGCTCCAGGGGGCCCCGCACTTCCCCAGCCCTAGGGTGCAATGTCTGTATTCATCACCTGAGTGTAAACCTCAAAAGGATGGGACTCAGGCTACCCCAGGGAGCATTATATTCTCTGTATCTACAAGAGTATTTGGTCCACAGCTGGTGCTCAATCAACACTGACTGAATTAAAATGTCTCACTGAATTTCCAGGACAGCACTATGAGATTTACAGATGCCCAAGAAGATGAGGCAATTTGATAGCATCACACAGGAAAGGCGTATCATTTTTTCACTCTTCCGATGTCCCTTCCCAGTCTCCCTCTGCCTTCCATCTTAGCTCAACAGAGCTGCAAATGAATACAAAGCATGAAAGGGGCTATTTATTCATTTCTTCTTAGTTTACCCTGAAGTTATCTAGTAATCTTTCCTTTTTACACATGGTTATTATCAGTATGGTCTATATATAATTTGCAAATCTTCTATCTGGAAAAGTTGAATTCAGGTCAACTGTTTCTCTAACAGATTTGTCTTTAGTGCCTCAAGAAACTTCTGGAATTAAGTAAAACTTCAATGTAATGTTTACTTAAAAAATGAATGACCTGCTTTTGATATAAACTGTTAAATAAAAACAATTTCTACAGCTGAATTGGTATAAGGATTAAATGACAGCATTCAGCTTTTGATATAAATTATTAAATAAAAACAACTTCTACAGATGAATTGGTATAAGGATTAAATGACGGCATTCAGGGGATCAATTATTTTATCTCTTAACTATCTCTTCATCACAGCTATAAAATTATGTTTTACAATCTGTTCTTATTTCTTCCAACACAATATAGAATCCCTCTTTATAATTTTGAATTTCCTTGATTCTTTTACTCTTTCCCCAGATATATTACCTGTTCTAGGCTTGAAAAGCTGAATTTTACAAACTTTTAAAGGCAGCTTTATCACTAAAAATTAGTAGCGTCATCTTTAAATTCAAATAATCAAAGTAAATAAATTGATTTCTTAGGACATAAATTCTTACATTTTTAACATTATTTCTGTAGATCCATGGTAGTACCTTTCCATCAAATGCCATTTTCTTCTCTGGGGCCACAATTCCATCTCTTATGCTGTCATATTAAGCCCAGGGGTTCACAAAGTCAGTAAGTGATACCTAAAATATCACCTATCTATTTCTAAAACCTGATCTAAGTAATGGGGAAAAAACCCAATGGGCAAAAAACCTAAAAATCATAAAGAAAATAGCAATATGTTTGCACACATGTTTTGCTGCATATTTCTCTCTACCTAGGGGCTCTACTATGGATTGAATATTTGTGTCCCCCCAGTATTCATACACTGAAGCCCTAATGTGATGCTATTTGAAGGTGAGTTTTGGGGAGGTAATTAGGTCATGACAGTGGAGCCCACGTGAGATACGTGTCCTTGTAAGAGGGAGAGAGGTAGCCTTTTCTCTCTCTCACAGAGGAGATGGCCATCCATAAACCAGGGAGAGGGCCTTACTAAGAACCCAACCATGCTGGCACCCTGACCTCAGACCTCCAGCCTCTGGAAATGTGAATAATGAGTGTGAGAGAGAGCAGCCTAAATTAAGATAGGTCTCAGACCTTAGAGGATCATTTTCTTTTAATTCCACTCTTTTACCAACCTTCAGGTTAAAAAAAGTTTAGGATCTACTTAGTACTTACACAGACTAGAACTAGAAACGGAAGAGGTTGATAGGGAATCAGATAGAAAAAACAGGGTTGTGCATGCATTATTTAGCTTAGTTTAAATTACGATATGGTATAGTACAAAGAACTAAATACTTTTTTTTCCCATTCATCAATAAAAAATAAGTTATGATTTTTTCAAATTGCAATTTCAGGTTATATTAGGGTCTCTGATACCAGAAGAATGTAGACAACACTGAGAAATATCTATGTTCCAGGCATGTGGTAGGCTTTACAATATTGACTAAAGAAACATATACTTAGCCCTACAATTTTACTTATTCATGTTCAAACATTCAGAGGCACTCAGATCCATAGAATTCCAATAAGTTAACAGATAACTGAATCCTTTTCATAAAAACAATAATTCACAACACTCAATAAATGAATCAGTCCACAAAACATGGATTCAACTCTCCATTTGTAATTATGGGGTTATTTTTATAACCACAAACAAACAAAAATGTAGGCCATACAATATGCTCTGACTCTTATAAGTGAAATAGACCAGCTAGAAGCATCCTACCAGTTGAAGACTGCCCTAAATTAGGACACTGACAGATACAGGAAAAGAATTATTCATTCCTGTAAAGTTTCTACTTGTTCTACTTTTAGGCTCTAGGAAGGAAATTAAAAGATACCCGTCCGGAGACCTTTCTCTCTCATTCTTTGAAACTCTCTGATACAATCTTAACCTCCATAAAGCACTGATTATCTAATTTTATCAAACATAATAGTGACTGGGCCACTAAAATAAATATTACAATGAGACTGTTACTGGTGTAATAATGATTATGAATCACACAGTTGTTTCCATTGAAAATGTCCTATTTACAGGAGTAAAGTTCATTGAGCGCCGTTATTAATCAAGATAGGTCAGGATTATAGCTTCTAACTTTAAAAAAATACTAAAAATAATAAATGAGCTTCAAATATAGATAAATTATTTCACATATTAGAAAGCAGAAGGACAAATAGGTTAACATATTCTCTTTAATGTTAAAAATTGCTTGAAAATATTCTAAATAATTGAACTATAAAATGATATTGAAAGAATTGGGGAAACTATTTTTTAACATGATAGCATGTTTGACCTTTTGTCAAGAGCTATATGTTTAACTATTCTGTCCTGGTGTTTTTAACTCTTTCAATGAAATTATCACAACCGATTAGGAAGGTGTTTCATAAGCAAAACTGTGTGTGCGCTGGCAGCATGGGGTTATGGATTTGAGAGGAAGGAAGTAAAGAGGCAGAGACACATACATTTGCTAAATTCCTATTAATTTTACTCTTCATTGCTATTTTAATAGCTAAATTAAAATAAGTTGAGTTGTTTTGAGAATCAATATTCCAATGAGAATAAAAGCTATTTCAGGACACCTTCCCTTGAAAACTTAATAACTACAAATTGAATACATAGAACACTATTTGATTTCCTAGAATTACTACTAACAACTAAAGAAAAAAGAACGGTAATGTAATTATTTAAAAACTATGCTAAAAGCTTAAATATAATTTTTAAATTATCTGTAAAATTACTGGAAATATCTATATAGGGAATGTTGTACAACAGCCCTGAAAAGAATAACACGCCATTTTCCAGCTTTAACATAAATAAACGTTTTGACAAAGAATATGTATAAACATGTTCATGGGCGAAATAAAGTTCATTAGTTTTTCACATGTTTATCTAACACAACAGTTATAGAAGTTAAACAGCATGCTAAATGATTAAAAAGTACAGAAATCAGGTCTCCAAACACAAATGACAAATCTCAGAACTTTCTGGGGGCAAACATTTAATATATACATACACACACATATATATATATATATATATATATATATATATTACTGTATTTCTTTGGTTTTGGACTATTCATATTTTCTATTTATTATGTCAATGTTATTAATCTATATTTTTCAAAAAACATGGTCAAATAAAATAACCAAATATTTGACCCCCACTATTTTGTAATTTTATGAGTGGTTTCAGTTTTTATTAAATTTTTGAGAAAATAGCAACAATAATAGAGCATTAGTTTTTTAATTGAATATTTTCTTTTTTTTATCTTTATTGGAGTAGAATTGGTTTACAATGGTGTGTTAGTTTCTGCTTTATAACAAAGTGAATCAGTTATACATATACATATATTCCTATATCTCTTCCCTCTTGCGTCTCCTTCCCTCCCACCCTCCCTATCCCACCCATCCAGGTGGTCACAAAGCACCGAGCTGATCTCCCTGTGCTATGCGGCTGCTTCCCACTAGCTATCTATTTTACGTTTGGTAGTGTATATATGTCCATGCCTCTCTCTCACTTCTTCCCAGCTTACCCTTCCCCCTCCCCATATCCTCAAGTCCATTCTCTAGTAATATTTTGTCTTTCGATGATCTTTTTTTTAAATTTTGCCTTTTTCTATGTTTTTAAATTTTTGAGTGAATACTCTATTTTTTTTTAAACAAAAGCAGTTAATAATTTACCCCAAATAAAACTTTAGTCATAAATCCATAAAGGTTTGATATATAGAGCTCCAGGTTTCATAATCTTTTCAACGATTGTTCAAATCCTGAGTTTTTATTCCTCTAATGATGGATTGAAGACATATTCTTAAATACCAAATATTTTTTGAGGGGGTGGTAATGGCAATCTGTACATTTTCAAAATTTATTTCTAGTATCATAATATTCTTATTCTTGAGGTACAAATATATGACCAATATAATATCTGATTTATAATCTATCCATTCTTTTTCTTTGTGACTTAATAAACGATCAAATGTAGATACATTCTCTGGTTTTTATGTCATATAAATACAGATTAATTTTATTTTATTTATTTATTTTTTTGCGGTACGCGGGCCTCTCACTGTTGTGGCCTCTCCCGGTGCGGAGCACAGGCTTCGGACGCGCAGACTAAGCGGCCACGGCTCACGCCCAGCCGCTCCGCGGCATGTGGAATCTTCCCGGACTGGGGCACGAACCCATGCCCCCTGCATCGGCAAGCGGACTCTCAACCACTGTGCCACCAGGGAAGACCCAGATTAATTTTTATTGTAATAATATTATTTTTCCTTTCTATATCCTTGATTTATTATATATTAATATTGGTACATATTGGTTAATGTATGGTTAATTGGTACATATTGGTTAAAAGTTAATATTGGTACATTAACTTTTCTATCCACAATTAATTTTTGATACCAAAATTAATATCAAATTAATTTTGATACCACAATTAATTAATATGATACCTTTTTTGATGTATTATATGCCAATTAGCATCTAAACTTTGTGACTCATACATATTACTTATAAACACTGATTTGGTAATATAAAATGATATTCTTTCTCCTTTTTATTGCTTTTATGTTTTTTATTTTTACGTTATTATTCATTCATTCAAGAAATAATTTTGAGTGCCTACTATGTTCCAGACACTCTTCTAGGTGGTGTGAATTCAACAGTGAATAGTACAGTCAAAAATTCCTGGTCTCCTGGGGCTTATGTTTGATGATTCCTATCTTCTTTCTTCTTGCTGCTTTGTTTGATTAAATTTGTCTAATCATAATGGTTTTTTGTAAGTCTTTCCATAGTATGTTGTTTTGTCATTTTAATAGATATATCTATTAAATAATACACATATATATACTTATGCATATATTATTTAATTTTTAAACACATTTTGACAAACTTTTTCACTTAAGAGAAGTTTTAAATTGCTTGCATACAAATCATTTACAATCCATGCTGTGTTAACGTATATCTCTGCTCTTGCATTACTCATTGTGTTTCCTGTTTTATGAAATATGAATACTATTTTGCTTGCTTCTAATCACTAGTATTAAGTGAAGGCTTTAAGGATATTCAATTCTACTGCTTTTTAAGGACACATGTGAGGAACCCATATTCCTCTAAATATTATGAACAATAAAATCAACTCTCCCCTGAACCCCTATCTTAGGCACTGTGATAGGTTATTTTCCTTCTTCCAAATTTACACAGCAAACACCTACTTTTGAGTCTTAGATAAGGTGATCTGGAATTACAGATTTAAAGTTTCATTTTTATATCATTATATCTTCAATTTGAAGCTTTCTATCCAGAAAGTTTTCATTTTGTATTTAACATACACCCAGTGGATACCAAAATCCAAGGATGTTCAAGTCCCTTGCATAGGCGATATTTGCAAATAACCTGTGCACATCCTCACATATTCTTTAAATCATCTCTAGATGACTTATAATATCTAATTATAGTCTAAATCTATGCAAATAGTTGCTGGCATTCAGAAAATTCAAGGTTTGCTTTTTGGAACTTTCTGGAAATTTTTTTTCTGAATATTTTCAAACCATGGTTGGTTGAATCTGTGGATGCGGAGGGCTGACTGTAGTTTTTTTTTTTTAATACATCTTTATTGGAGTATCATTGCTTTAAAATGGTGTGTTAGTTTCTGCTTTATAACAAAGTAAATCAGTTATACATATACATATGTTCCCATATCTCTTCCCTCTTGCGTCTCCCTCCCTCCCACCCTCCCTATTCCACCCCTCTAGGTGGTCACAAAGCACCGAGCTGATCTCCCTGTGCTATGCGGCTGCTTCCCACTAGCTATCTATTTTACGTTTGGTAGTGTATATATGTCCATGCCTCTCTCTCGCTTTGTCACAGCTTACCCTTCCCCCTCCCCATATCCTCAAGTCCATTCTCTAGTAGGTCTGTGTCTTTACTCCTGTCTTACCCCTACGTTCTTCATGACATTTTTTTTTTCTTAAATTCCATATATATGTGTTAGCATACGGTATTTGTCTTTCTCTTTCTGACTTACTTCACTCTGTATGACAGACTCTAGGTCTATCCACCTCATTAAAAATAGCTCAATTTCATTTCTTTTTATGGCTGAGTAATATTCCATTATATATATGTGCCACATCTTCTTTATCCATTCATCCAATGATGGACACTTAGATCACTCCCTAACACCATACACAAAAATAAGCTCAAAATGGATTAAAGACCTAAATGTAAGGCCTGAAACTATCAAACTCTTAGAGGAAAACATAGGCAGAACACTCTATGACATAAATCACAGCAAGATCCTTTTTGACCCCCTTCCTAGAGAAATGGAAATAAAAACAAAAATAAACAAATGGGACCTAATGAAACTTAAAAGCTTTTGCACAGCAAAGGAAACCATAAACAAGACCAAAAGACAACCCTCAGAATGGGAGAAAATATTTGTAAATGAAGCAACTGACAAAGGATTAGTCTCCAATATTTACAAGCAGCTCATGCAGCTCAATATCAAAAAATCAAACAACCCAATCCCAAAATGGGCAGAAGACCTAAGGAGACATTTCTCCAAAGAAGATATACAGATTGCCAACAAACACATGAAAGAATGCTCAACATCATTAATCATTAGAGAAATGCAAATCAAAACTACAATGAGATATCATCTCACACTGGTCAGAATGGCCATCATCAAAATATCTAGAAACAATAAATGCTGAAGAGGGTGTGGAGAAAAGGGAACACTCTTGCACTGCTGGTGGGAATGTGAATTGGTACAGCCACTATGGAGAACAGTATGGAGGTTCCTTCAAAAACTACAAATAGAACTACCATATGACCCAGCAATCCCACTACTGGGCATATACCCTGAGAAAACCATAATTCAAAAAGAGTCATGTACCAAAATGTTCATTGCAGCTCTCTTTACAATAGCCCAGAGATGGAAACAACCTGACCGTAGTTTTAAATGTTCTAGAAAAGTATGGAAGTAGAGCTCCTCTTCTATGCCAAAGTCCGTTTGTGAGAAGATTTAAAATTAGGTCGACTCACATGTGCAGGGATTGACACAGGGTAATGGAATGGTGGCACAGACACCAGCTCAGCAAATCTATTAATGTGTTTGCCTCGCATTGCATTTCATCTAACAAATGTTTATTGAGCAGTTACTACAGCCTACACTGGTTCTTGATTAGAAAATGTGATTGTAAGCAAGCCAAGGTCCTTTCCCTTACAGAGATAATATTGTACTGGAGAAGACAGGTATTAGATGAATAAACAAAGTTCACACAAGATAAACATTGCAAAGCAAAGATACATGTTATAAAGCCAAGTAAAACAGAATAGGTGTTAGAGAGAAACTCGGGATACTTTGAAGTGACCAGCCAAAGCTGCTCCGAGGGGTGACATTTGAATGGGGAGTCACTGAGGTGGAGGGAGGCTTATGCAGATCAGCAGACAGAGCCACGTAGTGCGAGGTCATGAGGCAGGAAAAAGCTCATCTCTGAGTAACTGCAAGAAGGCTGAAGTGCCTGGTGTAGTGGGGACAGAAGAAATGAGGTCAGAAGGACAGGCACCACTCCATTTGTGAAGGGCGTCCTGACAATGAAAGGAGTTTGGACGTTACTCAGAGGGGAAAGTAAAATTATTAAAACAATTTTAGAAAGAGAACTGTCAGAGTCGGATATAAGTTATTTAAACGATCACTGTCTCCTAACTCCTACTTAGATCACCTGTACATAACATATTCTCCCGGCTGGAGTAATCTTATTAACAAAACCAGCAGTAGTACTAGGAAAGGGGGAGGGGGCTAAGTACAGTCTTCCTCAGGATTTCCGAAATCACTAGCAAAATGAATCTAGCCTCGTAGAAAAAGATAAGGCATCATCACTTTCCTCCCTCCCTCCCTCTCATCTCCTATCCTAGTTGTCTGTTGGCCAAATTCAAGGAGAAGCTTGAGGACAAGGAAGTCCCTGGAATCCACAGAAGTTAACTCCTGCCCAGCTATCAGGGTAAAAATAATAAACAGTGGATCTGGGATAATAAATGGAAGATATCTACGACTCAGATTAAGGTGGTGGACTTTGCATGAACAAATATCAAGATCTATTGTATAGCTGAAATAATTAAGGGCCACTGGTTCATGAACAAACAGCACAAACTCCAAAATAAGGAAATAAATTGTGAAATAAATTTTTAAAAAATAAAGAAAATGATTAAAAATTTAAAAAATTAAAAATAACAACAAAAAACCCCCAAAAAAGTAAATTGTGTCTGCAGTAGCCGTTTTAAAATGTAAGAGTACAGGTTCTGAATCTTTTTCTATGTATTTTATTAAAGATTTTATTATGAATTACTTCAAATGTACAAATAAGGACTAGAAATGATATATGTGCATCTAAAACAGTATGCTGAAGAGGAATAATTAACGAAATGTATACCATGAAGAGAGGTAACTTGGCTCAATAAAAATAACTTATAGAATTTCCAGTTCTCATTCTGCGCAGGTAATGAACTGAGAATCTCCAATAACAGAACAACTATCATGGAAGGTGACATCATAAAAGGAAAACGGTCTTCACATAATCTTGCTTCATGCAAAGTAGATAATCCAAATGGCACTGAAAGCTGTAAAATTTTAAAATTCCTTCTCTATACTTTTAATAGATAAATTAGTCTTTACCTTCTTTTTATTAACTTTCATTTTCCTATTCTTAAATGCAATTTTGTATTACCCCTTGTTTGATATCCAACTCCTTTCTTACATATACCACATAATAAGATTTTTGACATCTTACGTCAGATTGAGCATATGTTAATGTCATCTCAGATTTTGATGTCATCAATGAAAACCAATTGCTGTAGTGGTTAAAAGTGGACAGTTACAAACATACCAATGAGCAGAATGGTGAAATAGGAACGTAAAATATTTTTGTATTAAGTTTACTTATTTTCTATTTAAGCCAGAGAAACAAATATGCATGCATATACTAGAGAAATGAAAGTTCTATTTCTTCCATAATCTCTTCTGAATCTTTCAGACTTTCTGGGTCAGCAGCTCATAATGTGTATTGGGTCAACATTGCATAAAAATGATCTGGAGGGTAATTCTGCAATGTGACAATCCGTATTTTAAACCCTGTATGCCTAGAATGGTTCCTGGCACAAATTGAAAGGTTCAATAAATGGTTATTGAATGGGTGATGATATCAATGATCAGAGAAGTATTCTGAGGCAAAATGAAGTTATAATTTTTCTAGAAATCTTCTGAAGCTTTAACCAAGCCAAATAGCCTCAAAGGGTAAAGAATTTTTTTACTGTATAGTTTTATTTCCTTTGTTTCACAGAATCTCAATTGCATACTTTTTGAGAGTGAAGTTACAGTCCTAATAATGTGAATGATATGCTTTCTTTGTTAGGGAGTTGTTTTAAGAGGAAATGATAGGCATGAAATAACACAAAATGATATATGAGAACGAACTTACTGTACAGAAGAAGGTTAAAGAACATATCCTGAGGAACTTATCAGCAATACTTAAATCTGCAATAAGAACATAAACATCTGTGCCTGTGGTATTTTTCAGCCTGGGAACATTCAGGTGACACAAGGATAGGCTGGGCTAAGACCTCACCAAGCCTCTATGTGCCAAAGAGATGGAAGTTCTCTGACTCACAGCTGATGTGATGAGTTCCTTATGGGTGTCTTCAAAGCAAAAATTGTACTGGACAAAGGTAAACAGGAAAGGAAGGCTATTGCAATAGTGGAGAGAGGGAAAAACTCAGTTTGAGCTCTACGTCCTGCAAGGGTGGGTGGGGCGGGGCTGGATCTTAGGCCACCTGTGTTTGCTAATTGACTTTACACAGAGGAAAAGTAAACTTTCTCCTATCTTCATCACTGGAGGTAATTTTCCAACTTGCAATGAGGGGCCCATCAAAGTTAGCTTCTGCTCTCCCATCTGAAACTGGGAGATTGGGGCGCTACTGCCCTTGATGTTTTCAGTTCAGAGGTGGCTCCCAGGCACTTGAAGGAAGGTCCTGGATTGCAAAACAGGCAAAGGCCAGTTTTAGAAAATTTACATCTAAAAGGGACAGAGAAAGGATTTGTTAATTACAAGTGTTCTAAAGTAAATGCTCTGAGAACAAGGAGACTAGGGGCCTAGAGTCAGGAAGGAAGCTGTCTAAAGTCAGGCTGAGGGGAATAGTGAAGACCATATGGGGCAGTTCCTAAGAAATAACCTGGTTAATACCCTGGTTAGTATCCACGTCCTCTTCATAGGAGAATTATTTATCTGTATCCCCTAAGTTATGAGTTTGTGTAGAGAACCAAAACTTAACTTCTCATAAAAATATGTATAAAAATGGCCACTTATTAAGTTCTCCATTCATTCTTTTCTGCTTTTTTACCCTAGAGTCTCTTGTTTTTTTTTTTTTGCGGTACGCGGGCCTCACTGTTGCGGCCTCTCCCATGGCGGAGCACAGGCTGCGGACGCGCAGGTCAGCGGCCATGGCTCACGGGCCCAGCCGCTCCGCGGCATGTGGGATCTTCCCGGAGCGGGCACGAACCCGTGTCCTCTGCATCGGCAGGTGGACTCTCAACCACTGCGCCACCAGGGAAGCCCCCTAGAGTCTCTTTTGCCTTTCACATCAATCATATTG
Source organism: Tursiops truncatus (assembly GCF_011762595.2). NCBI lineage: Eukaryota > Metazoa > Chordata > Mammalia > Artiodactyla > Delphinidae > Tursiops > Tursiops truncatus. The sequence continues at coordinate 96,545,736 of NC_047042.1, read as the reverse complement.
TATTAGTCAGTTATTCACTGATTATAATGCAAATAGAATGCAAATTGACTATAAAATGAAATTGTGAGCATTTACTAGCCTTGTTATGGTGATCATTTCACAATGTATACAAACATTGAATTTTTATGTTGTATACCTGAAACTAACATAATGTGATACGTCAATTATACCTCAATCTAAAAAAAAATTAGCAAAATTAGAGGAGTGTCGGGAGTATCACTCAAAAGGCTTTCTTCTGAAAGAAATTAAAAAAAAATGAAATTGCAAATTTTACTATAGATAGTGGCCTTCCTAAAGTAAATGACACTGTTGTGGAAGAGTTCAAATCACACACACACAAATGGTTAGACCAATTCTAATGAAGAGAAATTGACAGGAAGGATAACTCAAGAGGCATTTCAAAATAAAAGTCTTTGAATAACCAACAGACTTCACTGGAACAACTGACAGTGCTCTTAAACTATTGTTAAAATGTCTTTCCTTGTGATGCTGCTGCAAAAGCAGAATGAAACATGCTCTCAAACAATGTTATGGGAAGAATCATGTCAAAATTTGGCAGAAAATTAATTTGAAAAATTAGAGTATAGCTGCAAATACAAAGTTCTGTTATAAATAAAAATAAACATTTCTTAATTTGTTTTATTTTTCTAGACAAAGTTCTAATGGATTCTCTTTTCCATTTAATTATGCCTTGTTGTTTCCTATCATAAGTAAATTCACATTAATGAACTTTCCTCACAGACAAGTTACCTTCGATATCTTTTTTATACAAATTCCTCATTTCTGGCCTCAGGTTTCAACTTCAGAATTGGCATCTCCATCTCCCTCTGTCCACTACTCTCTTAAATTTAATAGTGGTCTTGCTTTTTGTGCACTGAATTGGCCCTTTACCAATAAGTCTGCTTTAGTTCTCCTGAAATGTGTGTTACTCTTTTTTCTTCATGACTTTGGTCCCCCCTCCAAATCCTAACCTATTAGGCATATAACAGACGCCATACTTCCTAGAGAAAAATAATATATTTGGTAAGTATTATTTTTGAAGCAATGTCAAAAGGAAGGGTTCTACACCTTCTTCCTACCTGTGTGGCTTTTAGCATTCTGAGGTTGAAGGAAAGTACTAGTGTCCCAAAATTTGAAGGAAAACATGTATGGACAAGACATGGCCCTAGACCCTCTGAGACTAATAATCACTGCTTCCCCCAAAGGCAATCACAATACCTGTGCCTCTGCCCTCACCCTCGTGTCTATGGTGATACAGAAATAGCAAATGCCTTGTAGGTCCCCACACAAGCTCTATGTGCTCTTCTCTGAGCTTTTAATTCTTCATACACACACACACCCCCTATTCCCCATTCCCCTGACTCACTCTCATTCATAATTCCAATCCACCGGGACCCTATCTCCGACCCACAGAAGGTCACTGTGCAGCCTCTGAAATATGTGCATTTTCAGGTAGCACCTTGAACCTCTGAGCCTCACAAGGTACCTGACACACAGCAGGTAACTAATTATTGTGCTCATTCAACAAACATCCTTAACAGCAACAGTGACACGCAGCACATCCTTTGAAATACGAAAACAAGAGCCAGACTAGGTTGGTAAAAAGAGATGCTTTGAGAAGAAATAAAAATTGGCCATACGAATAACACAAATCCAATTTTCCCAGTAGCGACTCATTATAGTTCCTCCTTGCTCTGTGTCAAAATCTGTCCCCTGCTTAAAATTCTCGTTGTGTTTGTGTAGAGAGGAGTGGGTGGGAATGGAAAGGGTTATTTCCAGTAATATTAGTTTAAACTACACACCATGTACAGCACGAATAGGCACAAGGAAGTCATGGTTGAAATCCACCTGCTGTATTGAAAAGACATCAAGAATTCTCTAGTGATAGTTTAGATCAATAATCACTTAATCATTTAGATATGTGAGCTACCCAAGGATTAGGAATGAGGCGTCTGGCCCAGTTTCTCGTGGGTCAGAATATTGGAAAGAAGCAATAAGTAAAACATAACTGTTCTGTTGGAATAGCTAGGAAGAAAGAATGTTCCCCTTTGAAATAAAAGATGACTCAAACTTCGGGTGAAAATGTGCTTTTCCCCAGACAATACTCCTCAGATAAACAGATACACTGAACCATTTGCCTGTCTACCGTATTTGCTAATACGGTATTCTTAAGACCATCATTTAAGTATGTGAAAGAACTTCCCTGAATATTTATACACATAGCTCTTCAAAGACAGATGTTAAGCCTTCTAGTTATTATCTCCTAATGTGCATACAACGTATTCGGCACTTACTTTGATATGTTTGGGATGCATTCATGCCTTCTAGGTAAAGCATGTGCTATTCAATTTAGAGGCCTTAAACATGCGCCCAGTATTTTTGAGAGCTAATTAAAACTTCATTATTAGTACAACAGCCGTATCACATTACTGGCTTGATAAGAAACCTAATAACTGATAGTGTCTATCTACATCTTTCAACTGACACATAATTAAGTTGTGTGGAACCCACTGCCCTCTGGAATCTCTTTTTAACAAGAAAACAAAATAAGAACAGTAAGTGTGAAGTGCAGGGTTGATTTATGTTAAAGTGGAGGCAAAGCCTGGATTCTGTCACAGATTTTCAAAGTTTTAAACTTTCCTTTTCAGTCAGAAACATAATTATATTTGAAACACTTATTTTACAAAATTTACTTTTTTCGAAGTGTGTACATAGAGTTACCTTTTATTCTCTTGTGATAGTTGTTTTCATACAGATGGATGACATACCTTTCAATGAAGTATTCAATAAATAAAAAATGAACCTAATAATTTAACCTGCCCAAAGGGGAAGAGAGATAAGTACTAATATAATTAACTCTATTTTTTTTAATTGATAAATCCTTAACAGTTGCTGTTTAATATAAGTTGGCATCCTCCCATCAGGCAACGTTGCTTCCAGGCAATTTTCACACAGACATCACATTGTGTGTTATGGGAGTGGCAATAAACTTTAATATTGTTGAGAACAAAGCATAATTAGGAAAGACATTTTGGGGGGAACAGCAATATGTGATGAATCAAGTTGCAAAGCAAAAGAGTTACAGTGTGTTGTTTAAATTTATTTATGCTGATAAAACTTAGAAGAAAACTATCCTACATTTCTCACAGTTTCTCCATGCAAATAGATTACTGTTATTGACTTAGGATAATTTTATTTAAATCATAAATTATATTAATTATAGCCCAAATACACCCATGTCAGCTACTTAATTGTAAATATTATAATAAGAATAGGGATATCAAAGGTTAAAGTGATTGTCATGGAAACATAACCCAGAAAAGGGAAATCAAATCAGAAAATATTTCTCAGCAAATGTTCCTCAAGTCCTTGCCTCAAAATACAACAACTTTTTTGACTGTGCCCCAAATACAGTAACTTTTCTTACCTGTAACTATTTATATTAGCCTATCTTTGATGACTGAGCTAAAGTAGCTGTTTATGAAGTGACATGAGTAAACAAAATTAGCAAGCAGGAATTAAATAGCCCTATTATTTAATTGCAAAGACACATACTAGAATTACCTAACAATTAAGGTTTGGGATCTTCATTTCCTATTGCAGATTTTACTTTCATCTTGGACTGTCCTTGCACTTGTGCATGTACTTAAGGCATATTAGCCTGAAGCCATTCCAATTTTTATCATTAAGAAAGTTAAAGAGGTAGATGGAAAACTATCGGGGAAGACACTAGAATTATATGAAAAGTAGCATTAAATTCATTACATAAAGCATTTTGTTATTATGGTAGGACAGTACCTCAGAATGACAACAGAAATTGGTGGATTTTCTCAGAATTTTATATATATATATAGAGAGAGAGAGAGAGAGAGAAGAAAAGAAGAATAATGTGTTAGTTTGGATCCACTGAGAAGCAGACGCCAAAATAGTATTAATTGTGCAATTTTTTTGGAGGGGGTCATTGTACATCTGGATACAAGGCTTTTGCTAGATTTATGTATTGTGAATGTTTTCTCAATCTGTGTTTTTGTCTTTTCATTTTTGTAAGGGTGTCCTATGAAGAACACTTTACAATTTTATGTATTATACTTCTATCAATTTTTCTACTATTGCTACTACGTTTTGTGTCCTAATAAATTGTTGACAACTCCAAGATGGTGGATATTTTCTCCTACGTATTCTTCTACAAGTTTAAAAATAGTAGTTTCTACCTTTAGGTGTATGATCTATTTTTAGTTAGTTGTTGTATAGAGTGTGAGGTAAAAGTCAATGTTTATTTTCCCCATATGCATATAATTGTCCCAGCACCATTTGTAGAAAGACTATCCTCTTCCTCATTGAATTGTGTTGGTAGCTTTGTTAAAAGTCAACTATCCATATACATGGTTTTTTTCTTTTTGTAGAATCTCAATTTTTTACTCTTTACCTATGCGTCTATGTTTACATCTGTACCACATTGGCTTTATTACTATAGCATTATGGTAATTTTTGAAATTCTTAAAAATCTTTCAATTTTTTTCAAAATAGTTGTACATATTCCAAGCCTTTTGCAGTTACAAGTAAATTTTAAATCTTGTAAATTTCTAAAAAAAAACCCAAAAAAGCCTTTTAGAAATATGCTAAGAATACATTGCATCTATAGATTAATTTGTGAAGTATCAATGCATTCACAATAATGTGTCTTTCAATCAATGAAAATGGCATATCTCTTCAGTTAAATATACTTCTATTTCTTACAAAAATATTTTGTAATTTTAAGTGTAATTTTTTATGATATTTTTTACATTGTGTTTAACTATTGGCATTTTAAGTCTTTGATGTTATTTTAAGTGATATTACTTTTGTAAGTTACATTTTGCAAATGTTTGATGCTAGAATATGAAATATTTTTTGTATTAGTCTTGTCTCCTGTTACCTTGCTAAAGTCAGTCATTACTTATAACAGATATTTTAAAAAAGATTAAGGTTTTTTAAGTGGAAAATCATATCATCTATAAATATGGACAGGTTTACTTCTTCTTTCCCAAACTTTATACTTCTATTTATTCTTGTCTTATTGCACTGGCTAGGAGCTCCAGCATAACACTGAATAAAAGTGTCAAATCAAAACAGATGTTCTTTTCTTGTTTATAAATCCTGGGGAAAACACTGTTTTTCACCAGTAAGTATTACCTCAGTGATAGGTTTTCATAGATGCTCTATCAGTTTGCTGTAGTTTCCTTCCAACCCATTTTTTGTTGAGAGTGTTTTATCATTAATAGATGTTCGATTCAGTCAAATGATATGTTTTTACATCTATTGAGATAATTACATATGATGATTTGCATTGATCGATTTTTTTTTTTTTTTTTTGCGGTATGTGGGCCTCTCACTGTTGTGGCCTCTCCCGTTGTGGAGCACAGGCTGTGACATGCAGGTTCAGCAGCCATGGCTCACGGGCTCAGCTGCTCTGCAGCATGTGGGATACTCCTGGACCGGGGCACGAACTCGTGTCCCCTGCATCGGCAGGCGGACTCTCAACCACTGCACCACCAGGGAAGCCTGCATTGATCAATTTTTGAATGTTGAACCAACCTTTCTTTCCTAGGATAAATCTTAGTCCTAATGTATTATCTCTATATAAGTATTGCTGGATTTAATTCTTTAATTAATTTTTGTGTCTACATTCATTATAACTATTGATCTGTAATATTCCTTTCTTGTAATTTTTATCTGGCTTTGGTAAATATTATAATGCCCTAAATTGTTGAAAGAGGACTGTAAAGCTATTGAATGACATTACATATCAAGAAAGATACACAGTTTAAAATGTCTAACAATAACCACCAAAAGTGTTAGAGAATTTCAATTCTAAAAAAATAAAAAAAGGAATAAGAACACACTATAACTTCAAATGTAATCTCAAATCAATAGCAAAGAGGGCAAAAAGGAAGGAAGAAAACAGAATTACAAATCTCTTGATACATATAGGTAAGCATTTAGATATTTGTTTAAGGTGGGTCTTGTTTCTTAGATTTGTGTTCCCATTCTCTAACAGTTAACTAATACATTTTTCCTTAATTAGTCTGCAAGGAAATGCTAGCAAGTATTTTACCTTCAAACTATCTTTTGAAACCCTAAATTGCCTAGCTCAGTATTTGGGAAGTGGTATGTGCTCAGGAAAGCTTTTTTGATACTTCTCAAGGTTAAATACTTGGTTGGTAAATGTCTAGTAACAAGGGAGGAAAAAAAACAGCATATTTTTTCATTAGGATTATATGTATTATATATTTTCATTCAAGTCTGATAATTCTTCCCTTAATTAACCATCAGTGACTTTTATTGAATCACATTCTGTATTTAATTAGTATTTTTGAATTGAGGCTATTCCTCATTTTACAAGTTAACTGTGGAAATACCTTTCAGACATTTGACTAATACTTCAATTAAAGCATAGAGTCATATGAAAGATATACCTCTTACCTTTGATAATTATCAGTTATTGATAATTATTCATCCCGACTGAATAAACTAGTAGCATGATTATATAGTGGCAAATAAGGATTATAAGCAAATAATTATCAAATGCTTTAATAAAACTCCTCCTTTCACTTTATTTTCTTTAGTTATTTATACCTTTGTTTTAGCAAAAGAAAAAAAAGTCACCTTTCAGTACAGTCATAAATGCCTACTATTGAAAGATATTTTTATAGGTTTGAGTATGTAAATTTTTCAGTTACTGATTTTCTTTGAAATCCATGTTCACTGTTCACTTTACACTTTCACATAACTACTGATCTAAAGAAGGGTTTTTCAAGTTATCATACAATTATCTTTTACAAAAAATACATTAAGCAATTAGAAGTTCACTAATATTTCCATATTAAAGATCACTGTATAAGACTGTATGCATTCAATACAATAGCAATAAAGTATAAATCTGCATTCATTAAAGTTTACTCAAGCACAAGAATGAGTGTAACACTGGTTTATTTCTGAATCTAAGATAGCTTAATAACTGGAGGTACCAGAATGACCACATTATACCCCAGAGTCTCTGCAATATCACTGTACCATGCAGAGCCATGTGGAGAATGATATGTCTGTACGCATGGCTGCACACAGTAAAAGAATATGAGTGCACACGTATGAATCATAGAAGTTTGAATTCCTAGCCAAGTTAGTTTAAGAAAATCTTCAGATAAAAAATGAAAATAGCATCTAATTAATAGCACTTGCTTTAACCTTTGAGGGCTCTCTGCAAAGTCTTAGGCAGCCAAGCAACATCATGCCTTTCCCCCAAGGTACAAATACAAATACTATGAATAAATATTAGTTCTCATTCATAAGGAAAATAAATATGTTGCATTGAGTAGTAGTATTCTCAGATAAGATTCCCAGATGTCATGGGGCATTTGTAGTATTATTGTTACAAGGAAACATGATAAGAAGTGATTCATTAGTCTTTCTTCAAGAGATAACACAGTACTATGCAAAAGTGGCCAAAATATACAATTTTTTCACTTTCACTGTCATAGCGAAAGGTCCTGAGATCATGGATTCTCTAATGTTACAAAATCTGAACATGATCTAGGAACATAACGTAAGATTTAAAGTAAAGAATTCATTCAATATATCAAATACTATATTCCTTAATTGTTAAAATACAGAATTAATTACATAGAATAAATGGCTCTAACATGAATGAGTAATCTAAAGAATTGGCAGGGGAAAATGTTCTAGTTTCTGAAGTCTTATCACTGCCATGGACTTTGCGCTAGGTCGATTATTTTATCTTTATTTTTCTCAACATTTTAACCGAGAAAATGAGCATGTTAGCCTGTATCCACACGAGGACGCTTCATAGGATGAATTACTGAAAGTGCTGGCAAATGCTTTTTAATTAAAATGGTTACACAATTGCCAACAAATAATAACCCCTTCATTCAAAATTGAATGCCAGAGGTTAACTGATTTGCCAAGATCTCAAGCATTACTTTTTTTTTAATAGACCTTTACTGGAGCATAATTGCTTCACAGTACTGTGTTAGTTTCTGTTGTACACCAGAGTGAATCAGCCATACACATACATATGTCCCCATATCCCCTCCCTCTTGCGTCTCCCTCCCATCCTCCCTATCCCACCCCTCTAGGTCATCACAAAGCAGCCAGCTGATCTCCCTCTGCTATGCTGCTGCTTCCCACTAGTTAACTATTTTACATTAGGTAATGTGTATATATGTCGATGCTACTCTCACTTCACTCCAGCTTTCCCCTCCCACCCCGTGTCCTCAAGTCCATTCTCTATGCCTATGTCTTTATTCCTGCCCTGCAACTAGGTTCACCAATTTTCAGTCTGTTAAATACATTTACCTCTTAAATATTTATGAAGCACCAAAGTTCCAAAATTCAGTAAATTATATAAAAGTATTTGCTCTTCATTTGATCAGATGTAATTTTGTTCTTTAGCCATTTCATGTGGGCAGGTGAAGCAATGTTAATACAACCCTGATAACCTTGATAAAAAAGAAATACCAGGGCCATAGAATGATTGAGCTGCAGTACATGTTTTAAAACAATCTCACTGAATGTTGATAGTCTTCTGATTATAGGCCTTAAATTAGGATATTTTCATAGTTACCCCATGCTTACAGATAGACTCACAGTCTCCAGGTATCAGGAATTTAGGCTTAATTAGAATAATAGTAACAATAGCACTTATAATACTACTTTATTCTTTACTAATGGATTTCTATTGATTTTATCAAATAAGCAATTTTATACAATTATTGGGCACTTAAGAAAACAGCTCATTATAAGATAATTGCTAAATTTTTGAGGTTTAAACTATGTGTAAGAAAATAAGAGATTAAAAAAATGTGAAAACAAAGTAAAAATCCACATAATGCAAAAATAAGCAAACAACAAAGAAACAAATTCAGCCTACAATTTTGCCATTTATGGGTGTTCTTTCCATAGTGAGTGTGACAGCCGGCCGCCAAAAAGAAGAGGTACAAAAGCATGCCACTATGCATCACGGTTATTGAACTTCTTTTCATTCGGAGAAGGGTTTTACTGTTGTGGGGTTAATTCTACCCTTAAAGCCCTGGTACCTATATTTTAACAGATTTGACCAACAGTATCACACTTGATAATAATGAATTATTGTTTTCTGTTTCAAGAGGTATTTTCCATTTATTTAAACAAACACTCTAAATGAACTTAGATGGTTTATTTAGGTTTAGAAAATACATTTAAATCTAATATAGTTGATTAATGTATGTTTACTTGTAAGTTACTTGTAAGTTAAAGAAAATAGAGTATCTTCTCTTCAATCTTCATAGGAATGATTAGAAGACAAAGAGGCATTTTTTCTTTCAAATGAATACGCTCCTATCTCATTTGTGTTCTTGTTGGACTAAGAGGCTGTTGCAGAACTTTCTGACAACCAAGTAACATATGGCAGAGTGCCTGGCACATGGCAGGATCTCTATAAACGGAAACACATTTGTCCCCAGCCCACAAACTCTGTCACCCACAGATCTTTTCCACTGGCTCCTCCTCTTATTCTGCAAAGAGGTTCAACTTTTTTCTAACCTACAAAAAAAAAAAGTTATTTATTTTCCCAGTTTACTTATCTTCTTCTCTCCTTCTCTCTCTCACACACTTTCCATCTCCAATTATTTTTTAAAGTATACTTTATAATCGCACCTTTATATTCTAATTAGTTGTCGTCTTCATGAGGGTAGAGACTACATCTCTTTTATTGCTCATTGTTCATTGTGTTCTCTGTTCTATAAAAATGAACTTGATAAGTATTTGTTAATAAATGAACCCTCATCATGTATTTGTACTTATGTGACTTCTCTATGCATTATTCTATTTAAAATCCTGTTTTTAAGTTTGGCCATGAACCCACCTCTAAAAGCAATCTCAAGTCTCATGTTCTTGCAGTAACTGACTCTCCCTCCTCCTTTTCATGCTAGTTTTCCTAATATTTCTGACTACATTTTTGTTTTGTTTTGTCTTGTTTTAATTTTCTCTTGCATGGTTTTCTAGTCTGACAACTGAATTTAGCGGTTTCCCTTGTATTTATCATTGGCTCTCTCTTCCCTTTCTTTCTATTTCCCCATGGAGTAATCACATATAATATTTTCTTCTTCATTGATTACTCATGGTTTATGGCTCCCATATCTCTATTTTCAGCTCTGCTCTTTCTCCAGAGCTTGAGAATTCAATGTCTACTGGCCTGCTACACACTTTCTAGATAAGCCACTTTCAGTTCAAACCTACGGACTCCCATCTTTTCATTCTTGTCCTCCGGGCATGAGAAGGTGCAAATTTCTATAGGTTTTCATCCAGCCCTCTCTGCTATTTGCCTTGCCAGTCCCCTATCTCAGGCTCTTCGTATCATTCCCCAAGTTATTTTTTAACTCACCCTGATCCTGACACATACTTCTATACTTCTATATGCTTTATGCTTCAAAGCTATGAGACAAAAAAACTGTTTTCTAGGGGTATATCTAGAACATAGCTTAGAAAGACTTCAGAAAAAAGGCATGAATTAATAATACATTAAGACAAATAAGTTCTTACTAGAAGAAACAATGAAAGTAATCAGGGGTTTCAAACGTAAATAATAATTTACATTTCTTAAATAATTTCCTTATATTTGTAACTTCTTTATATTTACATTTATAAATACTCAGTCAATAAAGATGTGCATAGTTAACTTGAAAATTTATCTTGGTTTTAAGAAAAGTAAAAGTGGTTGGAGGGATAGGCCTTAAGGGCTTCACATCTATGCCCTGTGGAGGTCAGCACGCCCGAAGACAATGACACTGACAAATGATATGGTGACAATTGCTCAAACTGTAGCTACAAGATACTTGCGTTTTGGAAGACCTTTGAGGAGTTGATGGAAAAGGAAGTTTTCTCAATTTTCCTTTCTGAGTGATGGTGGTTGCCTGGAGGAGTATGCTAAGGTAGCTTCTGAGGTTGCCTCCAGGCTCAGTAGGAAAAATTGGAATAATCAGACAGTAATATCTACATGGGCACTAGGGATGTGAATGATGGTTGCTTCAATGTGGTAGCACTCTACTGGTTCAAACTAACCTTCTTCAGGCTTCCATGCACTATCACATCCTGATACTTAGTGAATGTTCTCTTTAATTGTGCCAGTTATGATTTTATAGACTGTGGCTTTATTTCCACTTGTTTTTATTCATTTTCTTGATTTTACTTCTCCTTTAGAATTTTCTCTATATTACATATTTTTGCAGAAGGAGCATATACCAAATATTACCATATATTCCATCATTCCATCAAGGTACAGACCTACCTCTGGTTAATTCAATTCTAATACAATCCAATTATGGGATCTTACTCATATATTTATCTCCTCTCTCTCTCTCTCTCTGATGTTCCAAACTCCTCTGATCTCTTTGGTATTAGTGCCACATTTTGCCAATATTCTCTTGACACAAAAGAATTACTTCTGGGCTCATCAATTAAAGTCAACAACATGAAACTGTTTGAATTGCATTTCTATATGTTTATTTACTTTTACCTCTTATTTGCACGTTTATCTGCACTTTCGAAGAACTAAAGAAAATTTCTGAAAGTAGTCTTCATCTTTTAAAGTTACCTTTGCTGAAGAACTGAGAATTCCTCAGTTCAGGAAATACATGAAAATCTAAGAAAGAAAATCAATTCGGCATTGTTCCATGTTTTTCACTTCTTTCTGAAATCTTTACCTGTTTGAATTTCTCAAGGTTCACTGTCATACCTTTCTCATCTCTATTCTCTTTCACTGGTTATGAACATGATTATTATGACTTTAAATACCATCTACATGTTCATGACTCTCAAATTTCTCTGTCTAGTCCAGACTACATACTAGTTCTAGACCTTTCATCTGACCACCCCTTAGGCAGGGACAATCATCTATCCAAATTCACGCTCCCCCTTCCATCGTATAAGGGTGTAGCTGGGCAGTGGCTGACTAACCATACCTACAGATCCAAGCACACCCTTTCACAGAGGTGTGGCCACATGCCTAACTCTCTCAACTGAATGTTAGTGTAAGTGATGTGTATTCCGACCTGGCCATGGCTTTTAAGAAGTAGGTTTGTCTTTTCCAGTCTATCTTCTTTCAAGCTACTAAGATGGAACTCAAGATAAACCTTGAAAGCTACATCTTGATAATATTGGTATCCAAGGTGACTTTTGAAGTGAATCTTGAATATGTCAGGACTTGACAAGAGTCTCTGAATGACTGGTTGGAATAAAACTGTCACCAGCAAAGCCCACGGACAATTACCAAGAAATAAACAGAATCTGGGTAATAAAATAAAGTCTAACCTTTTTTTTCTTTTCTTTCATGCCTAGTCTAGTTTCACTTGCTCACATGGTGCCACGTGAAGAGGCCTTGCACCCAGCACTTCAGACCAGAGCTCCTGGTGTGAAAAATGGCTACACCAGTACCTCAGCTCGGCGGGCTGTGTGCGGAATTCCTGCACGTGACACCACAATCCAAGATGGTGGTGGCAGGCTGTGTGCAGAGAGGCTGCGCACGACACCTCAATCCAAGATGGCGGCACCCGGAGCTGTGCCAACCCTGCGAGCTCCACCCTCTCCCTGCTGATGAGATTCCTGTAAAGCAGCCCTCTCTGTGGCCTGTTGGGAGAGGATGCTCTCTAGAGGACAAGCTCGAACCTCTCCATTCTTTTTGTTTGTTTGTTTGTTTTGTTTTTTTGTTTTTGTGGCGGTACGCAGGCCTCTCCCGTTGTGGAGCACAGGCTCCAGACACGCAGGCTCAGTGGCCATGGCTCACGGGCCCAGCCGCTCCGCAGCATGTGGGATCTTCCCGGCCCGGGGCACGAACCCACGTCCCCTGCATCGGCAGGCGGACTCTTAACCACTGCGCCACCAGGGAAGCCCTCTCCATTCTTTGATCAAAGAATAATATTTTCCTTTGCCTCTAAACCAAACTCGGTGGCTTCTGTTGGCTCAAACTACACCAAGCAGGAGGACCCCTGCTGGGGACCGATTAGGGAAGGTCTATAACAAAACTACCCCCACTTTCCAGGAACCCTGAATTGGACTGCTGGTGGGCATTGCATGTGAAAAAAGAGACACTGTATTCTCACTGAGCAATAATTCATGTGGGGACCCTGCTGCCATTTGCTAACTAATATGTGGCCATATTCCCCTGTTTCACAAGTATCTCAAACTGATAAAGGTCAAGCTTGATTTTTGCCCCTAAACCTGCCCCTCTTCCAGTCTTTCCCATTGCATAAAATAATTTTTATATATTGACTATGTTTCTGGTAATGTTCTAAGTGTATTAAGCATATTTATTCATTTAGTTCTTACAATAACTCTATGAGAGAAGCACTGTTTTTAACCCAGATGTTACAGATGAGGAAGCAGAAATATAAAGACATGAAGTAATATAACAAAGGTCGTTCAGCAGGTAAGCATCAATGACAGGAATCAAATCCAGGGTACTGGCTGCCTGGCCCATTCTCTTCAGCATTTCTCTATACTGCCTCTGATCTAGGGCAAGGCTTTTAACCAACAAATATATTATTTTTAAAATAGTTGGAGGAGTTGGAGTCAAGAAAAAAATGGGTAGGAGATGATAAGACTAGAGGTAAAATTAACACATAGAAATATTTTGACCATATGTTAAACAATGCTACAGAGGGAGGTTTAAAAAAATCGCTTTTAGCCACCCAACTCATCCCTAAATTACTTAGTTGACAAAATAAAGAAAGAAAATGGCTTCACAGCATTAATATCATTTCCTGAATGATGAAATAAAAACTACTCTTTCAAGTTTTTAGAATTCTAATATCAGAGAAAATATTTTTCATTTTTGTAGTCAAGAGGATATCAGAGGATAGAATATTCTAGGTAGAGTAAATATCCAGGGCAAAAACCCTAAGGCAGGGGCATTCCTGGAATGTCCTAGGATCAGTGTGTCTGAGTGAGTAGGGGGAGAGTAGTAGTTGAGATAAGAGAAGTTAACAGGGAATAGAATCCTATAAGTCCGTTTAGGCAATCATAAGGACATTGGCTCTTAGGCTAAGTGAAATGTTGAACAATTGTAGGGTTCTGAGCACAGAGTAGTTACACGATGTGCTTTATATTTTAAAAGGATAACTCTGGATGTTCTGTTTGCATCTGTCTATATGGGGGCATGGGTGAAATAGAGAAATCTGTTGAAGTTCTTATAATCATCATTCCCAGTCAAACGAGAGAGGCAATATGTAGTTTGATTATAGATCTATTTTCACGGTTAAGTAACAGGATTTTCTAATGGATTGTATATGAGGTGTGAAATGAAGAAAGGACTCAACAATAACTCCAAATGTTTGTCCTGATCACTCAGAGTAGTGGAGTTCACATCAAGGGAGATGGAGAAGGTGAATATATGCTATTTGCGTTCAAAAGACCGATTGGGATCTCCAAGGAAGTGAGTAAGCATAGCTGAAAAGAAAAGAAAACCAAGAACTGGGTCCTGGAGCATTCCAACAGTTATAACATTTCCTGGTTACAAGGAAAATCCAACACAGGAGACTGAGAGGGAACAACTAGCTAAGTAGAAGGAAACCCAAGAGAATGTGGTACCTGGAAATCAAAGAAAGTATGTCACAGAGGAGGAAATGTTGAACTCTGTTGAATTATGAAGACTGGTCCAGTACAATGATGAGGGAAGAATGACCACTGATGGGATAGTGACAGTGAAAGCCAGCTTGGAGTGGTCTAAGAGAGACTAGAAGAAGAGAACTGAACAGAGCAAGTCAAAACATTTTTGGAGGAATTTTTGCCACAGAGAACAAAGGAGTACAGCAGTCACTGGTGGGCATCAAGAATAACTTTTTAAAAGTCTAAGGAAATAAAAATATATTAAAACGCTGAAAGGTCTGGAGTGAAAATGTGATGAGTGAGAAGGAGGAAAGAGTTTCTAAGGTTGTGTCTCAGAGTACATAACATGGATTGGGACCTAATGCATGAATGGTAGGATTGGCTGTAGATAGAGGCATGGATGTGAAGTCCAGCTCTTTCCATCATGGGGCTGCACCACCCCAGGCTGGCAGCAAGAGAAGCAGAGAGTGCAAGACTCCAGGCGAGCTAATTTGTGGGCCAGGCCTGGGAGTGTTCTACTTGACTGCCCCCCATGTTCCATTGGCTACAGAGTCAAATGGCTACGCCCAACTCAAGGGCGGCCAGGAATTAGGCTGTGTGACAAGGAAAAAAGGGACATGGGTTTAGTGAACAACTAATCATCCTCTCCCACACCTTTAGTTCCTTGATTCCCAAAAAAACATCAATTGTAAGACTTATTACTGATTAAGTAACAGAAATGTAATGAATAAAAGGGAAAAAAGGACACTTACGGTACTATCTACCTTAAGATATATCCTAATTGGATAATGTTAATATGAGGAAATATCTGTTGACTATTGCCTATTCTGAAACAATACACTCTGCAGTGCCATTTGCTTTTACTTACCTTTAAAGAACTATTCCATCGATAATGTGATTCGAGGAAAGCTTTTGCTTTTGTGTTAAACTCGTTAGCTCAGTTATTCTTTAAAAGAACCTCCTAAAGTATAATTAAAGTCAATGATAAATGAGTGCCTTAATATTTAAGCGATCGTAAACATATTAAGTAAATCTCATGTTATTTTTTTGCTCTTGTTACACGACTGGGTTTTCATCAGAGAACTGAGGCTTGGGTTCCAGTTCAAGTATGCATTTAGTAGGGTGAGGGTTAGGGTTAGGAGTGGAGCTGCAGTTGAGTTTAGAGCCAGGGTAGGTGTCAGGTTCAGAGTTAGGGTTAGGGATTAATTTTGATAACTTTTGACTAATTTTGAGATTTTTTTGATTGACATCCTTGGTAACTTTAGGTATGGATGTATAATGCTGTATTGATCTTATGCTGTCAACAAATTTGTTTAAATCCTATTAATCATGGAGACAGATCATGTTCTTTGTGCCCGAATCCCATTTTAGTGATGCTTTTTAAGATAAACTCTGACTCTGTCCTGCTTTTCTTTAAGGTTTGACTTGCTCTTTGTTGAGGAAATTGAAATACATTTCCTAATCTCTGCTGAAGTAAACCTGAAAATCGAATGTAATTTTCTATGCATTGCCTCAAACTTTTACCTTTATGCTCAATCTCAATTGCTTTTAATACCATTTCATGCACAGGTTCTGAATCTACATCCTGTGTCAGCACTTTGGCCTTTCTTCTGAAGGTTTGGGAATCATCTGACATGTAAATGTAAGACCTACGTAGCTTTAAAGTGTTCATCCTTAGAGTAGTGTGCTCACATGATCACTTCCTCAATGCTGGGCTCTCCCTGGTATTCCAAATGCATCAAGGTTGAAAGGCATTTCTGCTGACATGTGCAACTTTACATGAAATAATTGAGGAACAACAAATTGTATCTACATGAGAGACATATTAGATAGTAAATTTAAATGATCATAATAGAAACATCAAAAACTGAAATTGTTACTTATAAATATGACTACCTTTCAGTGATTGATATTAAATATGGGGTATTTATTTAAAAAACAACAGTTAGCTTAGAATGAATAAAAGAATTTCAGAGTTGGTAGAGAAATTAGAAAATGTTTAGGGCTAGCCCCCTGCAACTAGGTATAAATTTTGTTCTCATTGAGGCATGTTCTTTCTGATATCTGAACAGAATAAATAAATGCAGAGAATCTGTAAATCATATTTGGCTGAAAACCCTCTCCAAGGAACAATAAATATTCCTTTGTCAAGAGAAAGCTTTCATTTCTTCCTTGATCGCCCAGTGTAGATCTGGGTGACTTTTCCAGAATAAGATCTAATTGTAATTTATTGTCTTCAGCCCAGGCCCTTCATGTCTCTTCCTACAGATGCTTTCCAAATCCTGAATTATTCTAAGCCAATTTCATGTCTGTCTTATTTCTTTCCACTTTCAAACTTACTCTGACAAGCATGCCTTGTAGGAGTCTTTGAGTTCTTTGTGCCTGAGGGCATATTCACAGTCCAGTACTTTCAGAAAACCGTTGTTGTCGCCCCCTTCACCCTACAAATACTGTGGAACAAAAATGCTTCTACAGTGTAATATTCTAAATAAATAAGTTTACTTTATTTTTGTAGTATCTTCGAGCAACTGACTACTGTCATCATTTTAATCAGAACCAGTCCTAGGTAACACTGTTATGTTGATAGGTTGGCTGTGGAGTTTTCCTTGTATCAGGCCTCTTCCTGTCTTCTTTCTTTCTATCTAGCTAGCTAGCTACCTCTCATCTCTATAGACTTAAGGGTTCATGTATTTTTTCCTAAAGGTCTGCTATCCATTACCGTCCTTAACTATTCTTGTGCTCGAATTGTCTGGATTTGGCCAATATAAATTTTATCAAGCTGAGTCTTGCGGCCTTTTTGTCATTAATCTTGTTTCCTTTCATTCTGAAATCAAAAGATGTTTCAAACTCAAGTTGTATGTTACTCGAGCAAAATCCTATCTAATTTCTCCAAGCAGACCTGATTCCTTTTACAGGGTAATGGTATTAGTAACTAAGGTCTGCACTAGGTGTGCTCACTGTCATAGTGTCATAGTTTCTAGACCCATTCAATAGTCACAGCTAGGAAATACACACACACACACACACACGTAGGTAGATAATATATGTATGTGTATATATATATGTAAGTACGTAGATACATATATGCATATTCACACATATTTTTAAATGGGATTCTTTCTTGTTTTCTTTTCTTATTCTTTTTTTTTTTTTTTTTTTCAGTACACAGGCCTCTCACTGTTGTGGCCTCTCCCGTTGCGGAGCACAGGCTCTGGACGCACAGGCCCAGCGGCCATGGCTCACGGGCCAGCTGCTCCGCAGCATGTGGGATCTTCCCAGACCGGGGCCTGAACCCGTGTCCCCTGCATCGGCAGGCGGACTCTCAACCACTGCGCCACCAGGGAAGCCTCTCTTATTCTTTATTTATTTCTTACTTCCTTCATAGTGAGAACCAGGGCTCCCAACAACCATCAACATATTTACTCATTTGCTCCATCTATAATGTATTTAAATATCTTCAGAATTGCTTCAACCACATATACATGCTTTCTCATTTCTCATTTCTTACACAAAAGTTAGTACATAATAAATGCTCTTTGCACCTTTTCTTTTTTCACTGAACTATGTATCCAGGAAATCCAGCCCATACCAACTCATAGAGATATTTCTCAGTTTCCTTTATGGCTGCAGTGTATTCATTTTGCGAATGTAGACGAGTTTATTCAACCCATCTCCTGAATGCAGTCATATAGGTAGTTTGCAATATTCTGTCATTTCAATAATGCTGCAATGAATGACCTTGTGTATATGTGTTTTCATGTTATTGGAACCCTACCTTTAGGGTAAATTCCTAGAAGTGAGATGGTTGGTTTGAAGAGTAAATGCATTTATATCTATTGTATGAGCTCTCTATTCATATGTTTTGCTTCTGTTTCTACATTTCCTCAATTTTAATTGGGGAGACATTTTAGATGTGGAAACTTTCTTTGTAACTGTTAACATCTATCATACATAGATGGCAATTATAAGTATAAAATTGAATTAAATTTAGTAGGTTTGGGCATTCATCTTACAAATAGGAAAAACAAACAAACACACAAACACAGGGGTAGCCAAAGACTGGCTTATCTGCCAGTTCCTACGCACATTAGCTGCACACAGTGAGGTCTGTTTTATATGCACTCGTCTTTGTTCAAGCCATAGGCAGTGAGAGCCACACATGATGATTCTTTAGAACTATTCTCTTCATTAGCAAGTACTAGATTGTGCTATACCAGGTACCCATGTGTTAAGTGTGAATAGAGCCCCATGTATTCACATAAATGCTGCACTTACAGAAAGACTGAAATAATCCCCCCATGGGTTGCAGGTAGGCTCTTAAGGTGCTTTGCTAAGTCCCCTGATTGGTCCCTTTTCCTTGGCCCACCAGTTTTCTCCTGCAGTTGTTTTTGGTGCAAGAGATCAATTCTGATCCTCTTCCCTCAGAACTGGACCTTGATTTCAAATCTGATTAAATTATCTTCTAAAATGCACTATTGAATTTTAACGGATATAGAGAAAAGTACACGTCAATTTACAGCTTGATGAATTTCCACAAGTGTGACAAGGCCCTAACTCATGAAACAAACAATTATCAACACACCCAAAGCCTCCCTTTGTACCCCCTTCCAGCCACTACCCTCATGCAAAGGAAACCATTATCCAGACTGCTTACATCACAGGTTTTACCTGTTTATGCATTTTGTACAAAAGGAAACATAGAATATATAATACATTCTTTTGTGTCATGTGTCCTCCTTTTGCACTGATTGTACTGCTATTCTGCACTCAGCCTTTGTGAGATCAGAAACCTCTCTGTACTGTCACCAGGTTATCTGCACTGACCCGGGGTCCAGCTCAGATTCAGGTTGGCCACATACGCCTTCATTTGGCATTAGCTCCTTGACATCTCACTCGGCAACCCGGAGCTGCTTCCAGGTCTGAGGGCTGGGTACACTTTGCTGCCCTGGTCAGTATTCCCAGCTTTCCTCTTATTTACATGGTGCTGTGATCTTGGCTATATTTTCTCCCCTATGGAAATCCTGAGCTTTCCATGCGTTCCCACAATGGTATTTTTGACACTTTTCTTCTTGCAATAGACATAGGTGTGTGCAACATTTGTCGGTATTCACTCGATAAATATAAATTAAGAAAATGAACATTACTGTTTAAGAAATGTGCATCTAATTATAACTACATATACAAATATCCACTAAATCCCATAATTCAGTCAATCTGTTAACAAATATTTACTGAGCACATTCAATGAGCAAGATACCGTCCTAGCTGGGGAGGCCCAACGTTTAACAAGACAAATAAACCTCTCTGAGATCCTACATATAATCACCCACTGTATATCTTCTTAGAGCAAAGACAATGGGGACACAGAAACCAAGAACCAAACTTGGTCTCTCACCTTCCCTGATCTTGTCGTAGGATTTGACCCAGAAAGTATGCCCAGGTAAGTACTCAGGGAATGGTAGCTAGTATTAGAAGTGGTACTTGATCTTAGTCAAAATGCCTAACGCCTCTGCACTTCAACTGAATCAGCTGAGAAATATATCTGATTCTATTACGTATCCACAGATTTTATATGATTGGGGGAAGAATAAGAGTTATTTAGTAGTAAGGGTTGAGTGTGTGTGTGTGTGTGTGTGTGTGTGTGTGTGTGTGTGTACGTGTTTTATTTCATTATCACTTACCCCAGCTTCAAACATAAAATAATTACCTGAATAATATTTCTTTGGTCTTTAAAATAAAAAACAAATGACATTGACATTACTGCTTATTTTAAGTAAAGGTACAGTGTATACTGTCTATTACTATTCCAAGAATAAAGCTGTCAAATTATATTGAATACACACTGACCTTTTTATTTAATAAGTCTTGTGAAAAACCTATTGTGTGTGTGTGTGTGTGTGTGTGTGTATCATCTGATATCACATCATAAAATCCCTTCTAAGGGAAAGGAAATTTCTCCTGTAGTTTTTCAGTTCTGTTATCAAATACTTGTTTGTGCCAGGATGAACGGAAACAGCCTGAATAACTTTATGATAAATTCACAGTCTTTTCTGTTGCTCTAGGCTATCACATACAGCTCTATTTTCCACTTTGTATACTGTAACAAAACTGAAAAATACACAAACAGGAAAGTCACTGTGCGGATAGAATGAACAATTGTGCTTGCTCTGTGCATAGGATGAATAATGCCTTCACCCTGGGCAACTTAGCTTTCATACATGAAGTGCGGGGGATGTGCTTCTTAACTTTCTCTGAAGAATACTGTGAAAGCGAACTAATGAAACATGATGTTTTCAAACAGATGCTCTTATACTCCAGACGAAATGAACAATTACATCTCAAGATGCAACTGGAGAAAGCTGTTTTAGCTTTGGGAGAGCTCTTTTCTTTGCTGATAGAAGAAATGTCTATATTGTTTAGAATGCATGTTTTCTAGAGTCGAGTTTTTAATAAAGAATACAGAATTAAATGATGTTCATAGTGTCACAGGGTGTTTAATTCAGAATAAAGAGCTATGTGAGGTTTGAAACTTGGACACTTTTTAAAGGCCAAACATTCCTCATGGGTGGGTTGAAGCATTGGTTTTGAAAAGCATCTTTGGCTCATTTGTCACCTAGGAGAGAATAATTCTGAAAATCTCTCTTTGAAGTTTTGCTTGTAAATAAATGAATGCAGAGAGTCATCAACCAACTTCTCACGGTTTGACCGAGGAATATTTCCTGAGTTCATGTGGACAAATGTACGATTCCTCTTAGAAGCCATTGTCTTTCTTATAAAACCATTCCCTATTCTTCAAACTGTACACAACACTGTCAACGCTGCAGTGGTAGCAAATAGGTTTTATTGGCCTAAATTTATAAAGCTCTTTTCTAATAGTTAGGTGTAATGAGTTGAACTGTATCCCCCTAAAATTCATATGTGGAAGTCCATCCCCCAGGACCTCAGAACATTATCTCATTTGGAACCAGGGTCGTTGCATACAGAAGTAGTCAAGATGAGATCACGCTGGGGAGATTTGGCGTTCGGTACATGTGACATTCCATCATGTATATGTACAGCCCATTACAGTTAAAATGTGGTGGTCACCCAGTTTTCTGTGGACAGTGAAAGAAAGAACTGAGGAGGGCCATGGTGGCGAAGGTCACAGGCAAATTAATTAGACAGCCCTGGTTTCAAATCCCGGCTCCACTGTTCATTCACTATGTGTACCAGGGAATGGACTGCCTTCTTTAATCCTCAATTTTTGCATTTGTAGAATGGGCTTAATAATAATAAAATCCACATCACCATATTTCAGTTATTTTGCAGATTAAATGAGGTAAACCATCTCAGACACTTAATCAACCCTCAAAAATGCTGGTTCACTGTTATAATTTATTAACTGGTACAGGCAGAGTTTTTTGAACGGCTCTGCTACATCACAGGAGGGAGTTTCCATATATTTCACTCACTACTGCTGCATATTAATATGACTATAAACCATTTAAATGGGAATTACAATAGACCTGCCGTCGCATCAAAATGTATCAGTGAAGTTCATGGGAGAAATGCCGTTTCTTATCTCAAATAATCTTTTCTTTTGGAAGTACAACCTAGTTTTTCTAGGAGGAAGACTTTTCTCCTTCTCTAGGCTTCTGAAAAGGCACTGATGCTAACTGAGTGAACTGTTCAGACAATCTATCAACACAACTTCTTATTGCCAGAATGATAATACAGCTTATAATTAAGCAAGTTATTCAAGCAAACAAAATTTATTTGCCAAGACGTTTTAACATTCTATTAGTTCTTTCTCAAAGTCAACATTGAATAAATTAGTTACTTGGCAAAATTGTGTGCATAAGTGATACACGTAGTACAGATGTCCCCATGGTCACCAGGGGCACAAACATACTTAAAGTCACCCAAGATGACCGGGCTTTTGTTGACAGTTATCGGAGTGATTTTTACTGTCATTATAACTAGATTATATTCTTCTTGAGGACAGATCTATCAACCACTTACTTGAGATCTTTAAACCACTTTTAATATTGTGTTCTATGATTGATGATGATGTTAATAATAATAATACTGATAAATCATTAGGAGGTGAAATGAGAGGAAGATAAGAAGATAAGCCTACATTTATGGCGCATTGTTGTAAGCAATTTAATCTATCCAATTTTCACAAAACCCCATAAGGTAGATACTATTGTATCCCTTTTACAACTAAAGCGACTAAGGTCCATAAAAGGTTGATTAATATGGTTAAATGTTCACTGTTACAAAGTGTTAGAAAGGGTTCTGATATTTCAAGTCCAGCTCCAGAGCCCACACTCTCTTGTTCTATATTGTATATGCCATCAGATTGTTTTCATTTAGTCAAAATAAGCAAGTGGTCATTATAGTAATGGTACTTCTTGCTAAACCAAAGAAAGGTTATGTGGCTTCATATTGAGTACTGGGGTCAGTATACCTGGATGTGTGGCTCAGATGTAAGTAACATCACATCTTTCAGCTTCAGCCCATCTATCTTCAGAATGAAGTACTTCAATTTAATTCTACACTCTTAAACATCTATTTTGTGCTTGGCAGTGAGCTCAGTACTAAGAATATTAGTGAGATGTGCCCTAGAGGACTGCATCAACTCCAACATTCTTCCAAAGGTGGAGAGTTCACATTATGTAACTTAAACATTACTGATTTAAAGGATATGATTTCAGAATTCTAAAGAAAAGTCAGCTTTTTAGCAATTTGTACATTATCTGAAAATCGGGAAAGAGACAGGATTATGTATAGCGTCTCACTATTCATTCCTTCCTACTTCAGTAGAAGATTCATCTGCTAGTAATGACTTCCTATAACAGAGAAGGACAAACCTGACTCCATATTGGATCTATTCCTTTAGCACTAACCTATGTGCTCTGTTGCCTGTGCTTAGTCAGGCTGGCTCTGCACCTTTGTAATAGAATGTTGCCTACAGCCTGAAATATACATGAGAGTCCATTGTCAAGGCTCTTCCTCCAAGGCGTGACCTTTAAAGATGTAACACTTTTCACTCATAGAGAGATAAAAAGTTGCAAAACAGAGAATAACATTTGTCTTGTTGGAGGTTTATAGGTACATTGCACCCTAGCCTACATGGACAGCTGCAAGAACAAAGGATTCAGGGACCAAGAAGTCTGCAACAACCAGCCACACCCCCTCTGCTTTTAGCATAAAAGCAGCCTGAATTCTAACTCCGCACAGTGGCTCTTTGGGAGACTAGTCTAGCCCCTTATCTTCTCCCTCTGCTGACTTTCCAAATAAAGTTGCTATTCCTTGCCCCAATACCTCATCTCTCTCTCGATTCACTGGCCGGCTGTGTGGCGAGCAGTGTGAGTTTGGACTTAGGAACATTCAACTTTTCTCTGCATCCCCAATTTCTTGCCTACGTAACTAAGGACACTCAGTTCCTCAAGAAGCCTCGACTGACCATGACCCTCGAGCACTCTGAATGAAGCATTTTTTGTGTGTGTTCAACCTGTGCATCCTCTATCCATTAGGACACATATAGTCATACAATATAATTATAAATTTAAGTATTTAGCATTACCACTAGATTTTTTTGCCCCTAGAAGGCAGTAATTGTGTTTATCTCCAACCTTCAGTAAATTGTAGGCCCTCAGTAAACGCCTATCAAAGCTGATTCTCTTTTCATGATCTGTCTGCAATTTGCACTGCAAATTTTAATTCTTCCAAATCTGCCTTCTGGTCTGGAAACACAGGAGCCAATTTTAAGTCCTTTTTCTCACAAGAGTTCTTCAAATATTGAAAACAACACACTCTATCTTTAACGTGTATACACATCACTTGTGTATATTTTTTAAGTTGAAGTATAGTCGGTTTACAATACTGTGTTAGTTTCAGGTGTATAGCAAAGTGATTTGGTTTTTCATATATATGTATATATACACATATATATACATGCAATTCGTTTTGTCAATTCTTTTCCATCATTAGCTATTGCAAGATATTGAATATAGTTTTTGTGCTATACAGTAAATCCTTGTTGATTATATGTTTTATGTATGGTAGTGTGTATATGTTAATCCCATGTTCTTAATGTGAATGCTTTTAAGCTGTAGATTCTGATTTGAAAGGTCTGGTGGGTCCCTGAGATTGGTGGGTCCCTGAGATTCTGCATTTCTAACAAGCTCCCAGGTGATGCTCCTGCTGCTGTTGTAGAGACGTCTTTGAGCATCTGGCTTCCGAGAGGCCTCGCACTCTATCTGCAGCTTCTCTACCTCCACGGCTAACCAGCAGAATCTGTTTCAGTGAACACTTAGAAGTCTGTTTTGGAGTCTGCTTATCTTATTCTTTTCAACTAGCCTAAGAAGATAGGAAGGAGGACTGTAGTCAAAAATAGGTTATTTTCCTTGATTTCCAAAGTTAATAAGAGTGAATTCATTAAACTAATTTAAGGGAAGCATCATGGTCATATTTTCACTGAAGTTTAATAAAAAAGTATGTGAAAGACCTGTCCAGATGCAATTTGTACTGTGATGCACAGGACTCCATGTGACAATTAATAAGATCACAATTCAAATGACATAAATTAAGTTTGCATTCTCAATTATACTTGCAAATGAGTTATTAGTCATTTCAGGCTGAGATGCACAGATGTAATATAATGCATTTCCCAATGCATTAATAGAGAAAAGCTATTGTAAAGTGAAAGTAACAGGCTCTTTTGAATTTTCAAGAATAAATCCAGTATAAAATACTATGGTAATATATCTGGAAGGCACAAATTTATAAAGTCAAATAACAATTAAGTGGTTAAAATGAGTAAGTCATTGTTCTAAACTCTTCATTATTGTTCTAAATTCTTCATTATTGTTCTAAATTCTCTTCATAATTGTTCTATTATTGTTCTAAACTCTTCATTATGATTTATCAATTTATACCAATAACCTGTATTGAGATAAGTACTATTGAGGAAGGTGAATTAGTTATTATTATTATTTTATAGATGAGGAAATTTAGGCATAGAATGGTTAAGGAAAGAGCCCAAAGTTACACAGATCTATGTAGCCTAGTTATGACGACTGGCCTGTGTGGTCTGATTCCAGAATGTACCATTGGGCTGTTATTTTCACTGCCTCTCAGGGGCTGCGGCCACACGAGCAGCATGGTTTACTGTGCTCTAAATCCCCCCTATAGGCCTCCTAGTGTTCCTCTAAATTCCACTAAGTTATCACTTGAGCAGAGTAGAGACATGCACTTTAAATGAGGGAACTGATATTTATTTATTTAAAATATTTATTCAATATATTTGTAGGTACCTATCTATCAATATGTTATATAAATTTGCATTCGCTTGGAGTCATTTAGCTTCATGTCACTGAAATCCAAGCTTGATCTGATAAGAAAAATATTAGCATGTCCATTATTTGAGTCCAGAGTAAAATAAAACACCTGAGAATATCCTTATGCTTAACGAGAACACTCCCCCTTCCAGAGAGCTCTCCCAGCAATCAAATATACTTAAAAAAATTACAACAATGATTACATATATCCTCTTTTATCTCATAGATGGAAAACACACTAGACAGAATGAAGGATTATATACTGTTATTCCATTGTCTGTAAGAAATCTTATAAGATTATATCATTTTCCTTTTCCTAACTATGTATGCCAACAATTAATTATTAATTAATTTTTGTATTATTATTATTAATAAATATTATTAATTATTAATAAATTATTAATTTATTATTATTATTAAATTTTTATCTTCCAAATTTTTGGAAAAAAACTAAACACATAACCATGTTGGTTAGAATGGTTCTATATACGTGTATACGTGTAGAATAGTGAGTGACTCACAAATTGACACAAGACAAAAATCTCACGACCTCTTAAAATGAGAATCTCACAATACAAATGTGTATTTAGAAAGGTGATCAAAATTCACTAGTAGAAGCATCACAGTATATGCAAAAGGATCTGGACCATCCACTCGACTTATTAAAACTCATGAGACTTTAAAAACACTACCTGTCCTAAGAGAGGTGTAAATAGAAAAATCTATTTCACAGAAATAAGAAGCCTATTCTAAGTTCACCTTGGAAATTATTTTCTTCCATACAATTCCTGAAGATTTTTTACACTATTTATATCAAGGGTCATTTCAGAAAGGGTTTAATGCAGATTACTCTGATATGTTTTGTTTCTCAATAAACTGTCTATAAAATTATTCTGAACATGCCTGCCTGGTCCATTTCCCCAAGTGTCTGTTTACAGCAACAATGCACCTGTGTACATAAACAAGCAAGGGAAATTCCTATCTATTGGTGAAAAAATTCCTTTATTGTCCTAAGTGAAGAAGAGGCTGTTATTATCTGATGGAAGATATATAAGCAAGTGACAGGGATAGTTGTCTTCCTCAGGGTCATATGCAGGAAAAATTCTAGATTTTTTGGAAAGAATTTAAGTACACTATTGAACTGTGTAACAGTTATGTTTTACATCTATAACTGGAACAGATTTTTTAAGTGATTTGAAAAATTAGTGCAACCACTACAACAAATGGTTGAAAAGATAGGACAGAATAATCCGTTCATTTTTAAACACTGTCCCTTTACATGGCTCACTGGACACATGGCCATCATTATGGTAACAATTTGTTTCAAGCACTGCAATGCACTTGGCATAGAGCAAGGTCTACCCGCCATGCCTCACGAGCCTAACCTGCATGCACCAGCAATGGCCACTCCATTTGTGAATTGGAAAATATGCCAGAGATTTGTCCACATTCCACTTTGTCATGTTTCCTTTGTCTACAATATTTTCAGATATTTTAAATCATGAATAAGGGTAAACAGAGGTCAATTGGATCTGGAAAGGACAGAGGGAGACTAACAAATCTGGAAATTATAACAGACTCTAGTCACTGAATACAAATACTACACTAGTTTTATAAAGTGCTTCTAAGATTGGCAATTGATGACACACATTTCTAAATCCTTATTGTTTGCAAAATTTCTTACATAATCTCACTTAAATCTCCCAAAAGGCATCATTCCCATTTCTCAGTTTAGGAATTTGAGGCACAAGGGACTTCTGCGATTTTATAAACCAAATAAATGAGCCCAGATACTTGAATTCAGACCTTTTGAATCCATATCTTGGCTTTCTCTTTCCAAGTACCTAGTGGTAGGCTAGCCTAGAAGGATGTTTTGGGAATGTTTACTATGCAAATATTGGTTGATGGGCTCTTTGGTTAAAAAAAGTAGAGAATACATGTTCCCGCTATTGACTTGATATTCATAAAATCAAAGAATTTACTAAATTAATCTGTTAACTACTATTTGCTTTCCAGATTTTTTAAATGTTTCAAATTTGTTAGAAACAATTAAGTTTTATGTGCGTGTATATATGTGTGTGTGTGTGTGTGTGTGTGTGTGTGTGTGTGTGTGTGTGTGTATTTGGGGAGAGCATGTAAGCAACAAAGAGATCTGAGTTTTTTTTAACAGATCTAGGAAATTAATACCCTACTTAATATTGCTTAGAGAATACAAAATTATATATTTCTATATTTTTGATAAGGATCTAACTATGTAATTTAAATATAATAAAACATTCCTGTTCTGTGGGACTTTCCTTTCAATATATTCAGTGATGACTGATCCCACTCTGACACTATTAATGAAAGGGATTAAAACAGCTTAAAAAAAAGAATTAGGAATATATAAGCATATTCTCACTATTTAAAGACAATTTTAAAAAGAGAAAGAAAAACTGTGTTTACATTGCAGGTAAATTTGTAGTATGTTACTATCCTAAAAAACAATAATAATGTGTAAGGAAGGCATTCACTATTAATACTCCAATTTCCTATTTTGGCTCCAAATATCTACATTCAAAACCAGTAACTGAATTACCTAAGCAAAACTAAATGCAGCCACTTAGAAAAACGTGCTGGAATTCTTATTGAATTAATGTTCAATGGACTTTTGATAAGAAATGCTTATATAAGAATACTTCCTTTCTCTCTAACAGATTATACATAGGAAATCTGAAAATACCTTGAAAAGTATGCAAATTAGAGTTTGTGGAATATGTAAATGCAAATTAAGTTTTGGCAATTTTACCAACCTGCACATGTTTTCCTTTTATATTGGAAAGGAAATTCTACATAGAAGGAAATGGCATTGAGGATAAAGTGTAAAGGAGTCTATTATGCTTAGGATTATCAAAGAGGAATAAGAAGCTTGACTAGTTTAGCACATTTAGCAACTCACGTATTTGAGTATTAAATATTCAGCTAAAGTATTCTTCAGAGGTCTTTTCAAGAACCATTCTCATCCACAATGAGACTCATGACTTTAAAATCCTGTGAGACTGTCGTAATTTCTTATCTACATGACCTATTCCTCACTTATTTTAACATATCATCCAATGATCATAAAATAATTCAGAATCTCCATATGGACATGTAATAAAAATATTATAATAAAATTGGTCATGGTTGTCCATTTCTACAATCATAGAAAGAATAACCATTGACATTTGTTAAAAACAGTATTTCAGGGATTGAACTTACATTATTTTGCATTCTTCTCAGGTAATCAATCATTTTAGGAAAAAATAGGAAAAGCAACCTTAAAACTTCATCAACTTTGAAATGTTTTGACTCTCTGAAACTTTACATTGTATAAGGTGTTATCCATCAAAAAGCTATCCAATCTTATCTATGTGAGAAATCTTCTTTTTTTAACTAGCCTTCATTTCATTTTATTTTATTTTTTCTAACATCTTTATTGGAGTATAATTGCTTTACAATGGTGTGTTAGTTTCTGCTGTATAACAAAGTGAATCAGCTATATGTATACATCCCCATATCCCCTCCCTCTTGCATCTCCCTCCCACCCTCCCTATCCCACCCCTCTAGGTGGTCACAGAGCACCCAGCTGATCTCCCTGTGCTATGTGGCTGCTTCCCACTAGCTATCTATTTTACATTTGGTAGTGTATATATGTCCCTGCCACTCTCTCACTCTTCTAAGTGCAACATACATTACATTAAACAGTTGGAGTAAGAGAAAGTTTGATATTTGATTACCATTTTTAATAAATTTAAGCCCAGTATATTTTGGGTTGAGATTTGTAAGTGCTAAATTTTAATCACTTAGTGCATGTTAAGACATAAGTTCAAAAGTACTGAAGAACTTTTAGGAAACAACAAATTTTATCTCTTTTAGAATACATCAAAGTGCTGGACGATGTTTTAGATTAGTGAGGGTTAAAATATTTCTATCATAGATCATTAAAGTAAAGTAAATTATGTTGCAGGCTCATTGGCACTTAAGTATATTTTACAGTGTTTAGTTTGTGTCTCAAATTTGTTTTGATTTTTAAAATTTTATAATTAGCTCACTATATTTTCATCTAGAAATAATCATTCATTGCTCATTCATTGCTCACCATGTACTCATTTTTAATGAGAAATACATGATTTTAAAGGAAGCGACAAAATGAACACCAGAAAGGCAAAAAACAATAGCAATACACCCCTTATCACCATCAGAAAGGGCTGAGAGTCCAGTATGTCGATGTAGCCTACCTTCACAACTTGTGATACTTTCGCTGAATGACCTTGTCTCCCTGACTCAACCACTGGCATTTTATGTAGACCAGAAGAGTCCAAGTCACCCTCCTTAGTTCTTTTCACTTACCTCTCTGTATTTAGTCAGAATGGGACCCTCCCTTACTTCTAAGGGTCTGATAACTAAAGCTCTAGTACCACTGCATTTCAGCAGTGACCTTTAGAGCAGCCATCTTTATAAACTACCTTAGTGCCTTATGATAGGAGAGGATTTGACATTCTCTCAACTGTGGGATGAAGACTTTACAGAAACAGAAATCTGAACGATAGTCTGGAGTCTGGCTGCAGCCACTCAAGTAATTGCATTTTCAGTTAGCACCCACAGAGAGTTAGAAAATAATGAATGCTCTCCTGGAAGAGTTTGTGATCTGAGCCCCCCTCATCTACACCCAGTTAGTTGTTTGGTCTGTTGTTTGGTTAGTCATTTGGTCAGTCTCTCTCTCTCTGCTCAACTTTAAGGAAGGTCCTTTCTAATTTTTCTCTTCTACCATTGTTTTTCACAGTTGATCCCCTCTATCCCCACCTTACCTACAGGCTGAAAACCAATCTAGAATATGGTTCTCAATGTCGACCGCACATTAGAATGACGTGGGGAGCTTTAAACTCTCAATGCCTAGACCACCTAACTCCAAATCTCTGGAGGTAGGGCCCAGACATCCACGTCTTAAAGCTTTCTAGGTTCCACTGTGTATCCGGGGTTGAAAACCACTTTTCTATAGATTATGCCTGAGACTTTAAATTATCTTAATTGTGAGATGAAGACTTTCCGTAAAGAGAAATTTTCTCCTCTACTTGCTTCCTACAATTGACACATCCCAATATACAAATGTTCTTGCCATACAATCATGGTTTAATAGAAGTTACTTCTGAAGGACTACTCTCTCATACGTACTTTTGATTATCAGGATATTATAAACTTATCTCACATGACAGTTACGATCACTGGATACTGCTGTGGAAACGACCACCTACCCAAGCCTGGAGCACTAAACTCTGCATACTCACAAAAATTGCTTGAGGATTTTTAAGATGTAAATTCTCTAGGAGTGGGCCCTGGTCAGGTTGAAAATCCCCAGCATTCTGTCTAATACATAAATTGAAAAGAATTTCCTCCCATTCCTCCTTCCTTTTGTTTGGTATTGATGGTTTTACTTGAATTTGGTTATGGTTGCCTTTTAAAATAATTAAACTAAAATAGAGCCCTCAACATTTAGTATTTTAGAATAATTTATTTATATGGTGTGAATATTTGAGTGAATATACACAACTTTCCAATTTAATTAAAATAATTTTAAGAGTAAGTGGATTAAACTT
The DNA here is from genome assembly GCF_011762595.2 of Tursiops truncatus. Taxonomy (NCBI): domain Eukaryota; kingdom Metazoa; phylum Chordata; class Mammalia; order Artiodactyla; family Delphinidae; genus Tursiops; species Tursiops truncatus. Next base: position 96,514,160 of record NC_047042.1, on the reverse strand, counting down.
TATATTTTTCTCTCCTAATAAAAGGATAAAGTGCCTATAGATCTGTAATAGGGGTTTAAACTACTACTATAATACGAGAATGTTCTTTTCTTACCACAAATCACTGCTCCCACTCCTCTAAATTATTTCTTCATAAGTTCAACAGTTTACTCAAATTGAAGATCTCTGTTTCGAAAAATATCAGTGTCATTAATATAAATTCTATTTACATGATTCTGATATAATAGGTCTGGGTGTGCCTGGTATCCATATACTTTAAATTCTTCTCAGGTGACTCAATGGAGAGCCCAGATTGAGACCTGCTGCCCTAAACCTTGAATAGAAACTGCAGCCTAAGGAAACTTTCTTCAATCAACAAGAATGAATGAATGAATGAATGAATAGCTTCTCAGCGGTTTTAATAGATAAATAGTGGCAAATGCACACACCTCAGAGTGAGGACTAGTAATATTTTAAAACGTTTAACACTGGGGAGGGGATGCTAATCGTGGTGCCTGATGTGTTCCAGAGCTGTGGCTGGTCTTTCATTTGCTTTCTCTTTAAAAGAAAACTATTTTTCTACCTTATTTTTCTCTTCATAGGTAGCTAAGAAGCTACCTTCATAGGTGCTTCATCCAAACAGTCCCTCATTGAAACAAAACAGAAAACCAGACTGGGGCTGGCTTCCAGCAGGAAGTGAACCGTGTCAGAGTCCACAGTCCCCCTGCCCTGTGTCCATTAGCTCCTCTAAGCACTGTTGGCAATAGACCTTCTTACCTGTCGTCCTTTAAAGATTTAATTAAATATCTTCAACAGAAACAGTCTGAGGCAAATAAGTGTGAGCAGATATAAGAAATGGAAACCTAAGTCAGGAGAATTTCTTTTTCATTCTATTTGCTTAATTCACAGTTCAGAATTTGCATACAATGTGTACCACGGCAGATCTGTCCTACAGACAAAAATATAGTTACTTGAAATATTGTGCTTAAAGAACTCTAATGTTCTATCATCATTACATTATTTACCAGATACTTTTCTTTTTTTGTTCAGGTTTCAACACAGTTTTACCGGGTGGTTTTGTTTTCTGTGAAATACACCAGAGGATGGGGGAGGGGACACATTGACTGTACAATATAAGGGTTTTCCACCACTAAGGAAAGGCACGGGGTGGGGCAGGGTAGGGCGTATTGGGGATTGGATTCATTTTCCCACCTTCTTTTGCTTTGCTTACATTTCTTTTCTCTCTCATCAAGTACCCGAGGACATAAACACAAAGAAACAAAAATAGCAAGATGAACCTCCAACCAGGCTACTCCCAAGCCTTTCCCCAGGCTGCACCAGGGCTGGGAGGAGCCGGCTAGCTGCTCCCCAGCCCTAGGACACACGGGAGTCTGCTACCATTTTCAAATATCTGCAACTCAATTCTATGTCTTTGCCTTTCCGACAATGACTCACCCAGATATTCCCATCTTGATGGTAGGGTTTCCAATTTCTCCCTGTGTCGCTGTAGAGCATGCGGTATTGGGTCACCCAGTCTGAGCTGCTGTATCTTCCTTGGGTTGCTATGGCACTGATCTGCTTTCGATGGCCAAAGTCAACCTGAAGCCATTGATAATGGTCACTGTCTGATGGAGACCATCCCCCAGCACCTGAATAAGGTAGAGACAAGAGGGTGAAATAGGTATTTAATGTTGAACTTCTACAATTGACAATGGATCATTCTGCATCTTTTAATTGCCTTGGTAGTACCATATTTCACAGATACATTATGAAGTGTCCTTTAGCTGCCACTGGGACTTCAACTAATATTCTTAAAGCTGGGTAACATTGATACTCTAGCCTCCTTATGGTGTAATTATGTGCTCATTTTCTCCTGAGCAAATGTCTTCCTAATTCCTCGATTAGGTCTTATTAGTACATGTCAAAGACTAATTGGCTGAGGGTTGATCAATTTACCATGAATTCTTCAACTAAAAGTCACTAGGAAAAGATATGTAACAATCTATTATTTCCTCGTGAAAGGGTTTATCTTTTAGTAGACCATAAATGAAACAAAAAGCCATTATACACAACTCTACAATATATTTTACTTTAGAAAGTTCAGAGTTCAAAGAATGCTAGTATAGTTCTCAAGATGAGGCCTAATATTGCATTAAGCCCTTGGACTCCTGAGAACTAAGATATATAGTAAATCAGGCAATACATTTACTAACACTTAAGAGGTAGACAACCGATGACTCTAGATAAACACATTTCTAGGAAAATAATTTGAGTCGCTAAATGAAGTGAAACTTCTTTTGGTAAAATAAAATAAGTGACTGGCAAATAGTAAGAATGCAAAAAACATTTATTAGAAAAATAACACTAACATAGAACAAAAAGAGTCCTAATTTATAGCACTATGTAAAATAATTATGGTTGTACATAAATACGTTACAGAAAATATGGCATAATGCTTAGTGCTAAGAGGCGATATAATTTTTTGAGTAAGTTTGGTTACTAATGGGAGTAAATAATGGAAAAATATTCAACAAATTATCCAATATACAGTATATCAAAACATGTGCATCACTTTTCAAATAAGGAATTTAAATGCTGACAATAAAATAATTTATTTTATGAAGAGTATGCTAATAAAGATCATTTTGTAAATCATCACTGATATATCATTCATTTCATCATGTTTATATGGCTTATTTCTGCTTTCAGCCATGACAGAATAGCTCTCCCACCACAAAAAAATTACAAAACTGACAAAATGTATACAATTCCCCTTTTAAGGGACTGGACAACAGACAGTATTGGACCCTGATCCATGAGAGAAGAGAAACAAATGAGGTGAGCCCTGCCAGCTTCCTGGCTTTCTGCCTGGTTCACTTTCCAGATCATGGCACATGGGAGACTATTCCAAACAGGCACAGCAGCATCACTGAGATGGAGACAGAGCAGAATCCAAGCTCCTGAGGAACCTGGCATTTATAGGACAGAGTACCAGGCAGGGGGCAGCTGTGCAGAGAAGGGGCTCTGGAAATGTACATAGGGTCACCAATGAGTCTCTGCAGTTCAGACGCTGAATGAATACTAAGTTGTGTATTTGCAGACCAAGACTCCACTAGACCAGGTGAGGGGAGATCTGAAGTGAACCACAGTCAGAGGCTGCACAGGGCTGTAAGTAGTCTGATTTCAGACTGGACAAGGTTGAGAGAACTTGAACAAACCTAGGCATTCAGTAGAGATCTCAGAAAGGGAGTAGAATAATTTAATCCTAAATAAGGATTCTAATTCTAATCCTACTGTGGACACATCTGAACAAAGGCTGGTAACAAGCATGAAAAAAGATCAATCTGACCCACAAATAAATTAACTCCTCGGTTGAATGAAACTCAACACTCCATTAAGGAAGACCATGAGACTTTACTTTTCATGAAACTTTCATGAAAACATGAAAGAAACTCAACAAAATAGAATCCATAATGTCCAGTACAAAATTTTTTTAAATATTAGATATTTGGGGAAGCAGTAAAATGTGACTCATAACCAGAGAAAAGTCGGTCAATAGAAATAGACAGAAAAATGACAGATGATGAAATGAGCAGATCAGGACCTTAAAACAGAGATTATAAATTTGTTCCATATTTGAACAAGAACATATAGATACTGATGAAACAAATATGAAACCTTAATGGAGAAAAGAAACAACAAAAGAGAGCAAAATGGAAATTTCTGAACTAAAAATTATACCTGAAAATAAAACATTTACTGGATGGGCTTAACAGCAAATTAGAAAACTGAGAAGAAAACATTAGTATACTTAAATACAGGTCCATACAAACCCTTCAAACCAAAGCTCAGACAGGGTAAAAAGGCTTAAAAATGAACAATACTTCAGTAACCTGTAGGATAACATTAAATATCTTAACAATCATGCAAATGGGGTAAGAAAAGCAGAAAGGGTAGAGACTGAGGCAGAAAAAGATACATCTGAAGAAATAATAGTTGAAAAATATGAACCCAAATATCTGAGAAATTCATTGAACGCCAAGCAGGGTAAATACAAAGAAAAACACACCAAGGCATGTCATAAAGAACTGATAAAAAAACAATGTCAAAGAGAAAATCTTAAAACTGTTCAGAGGGCAATAACATCTCAACAATAGCAATGCAAGCCAGTGAACAAGGGAACGACATATCTGAAATGATGAGACGAACTAGAAAGTGTCAATGTAAAATTCTACATCCAGCAAAAATATCCTTTAAACATGAAAGTAACATAATGATGTTTAGGACAAACGCTGAGAGAATTCATCATCAATAGGTATGCTGTATAAGAAATGCAAAATTTTAGCTTCAAGGAAAACTGGCCATACGGAAATTCACATCTACATGAAGAAATAAATGCTGAAAATGGTAAACATGTCACTAAATATAAAATATTTGTTCATGTTTTAAAATTTCTGTAGAAGATAATTGAGTGTTTAGAACAAAAATAGTAACAGTGAATTAGAGGGTTTATAACAGATGTAGAAGTAAAATGTATGACTACAATAGCACAAAGGGTAGGAAGCAAGAAATAAATATACCGTACTGAGTTCCTTATGCTACATTTGAAGTGATACAGTATTACCTGAAGCATTAAACCCTAGATCAAGGGTTTGCAAACGTTTTCTGTAAGGGGTTAAACACTGAGTATTTTAGGCTTTGCAGACCATGCTACCTCTCTTATAACTACTAAACTCTGCTGTTGTAGCATGAAGCAGCCATAGAAGATCCAGAAACAAGAGTGTGGCTGAGTTCCAATAAAACCTTATTAATAAAGACGGGGGCTGGCTGGAGGGCTGTAATGTGTCAACCTCTGCCCAAGATCAACTTCTGAAAAGAGAGGAAATTTTAAAATCTGTGCATTTTACTATATCTAAATTATACTTCCAAAACATTTTAAAAAGATTTATGTATATAATGTGTGTGTATATATTTAGTCTACATACATGCTTTCTATAGAAAGTGTGTATAACTACCTCATAACTACTTTCTCAGTCTTCATTCTCCTATTTCTTCAAACCACACTTCTACAAGAATGATGTTTCTAAAATACAAATTAATCATATTTACTCCCAGACCAATATTTTTCAATTGATCCTCATTGCCTCCAGAAATAAATGGCCCACGCCTTCACACACAAAAGACATGCCTGAACATGCCCTCTATACCTACACAAAGCCTCCCTCAACTTATCCTGGGGAATTATTATTTTTCCTTCAAGGTTCAGCAAGTTCACTCCAAACATCACCACTGCAGTGGATGCTGTGATATGCCATTTTGGCTCTCCTTTATGACTGGGACTTATTCTTTCAGATATTTAGAGTGCTGTCAGAACACAGTAGTTAGCTGTAATTCCCCTTGAGGAATTTCCTTCGTAAAAAAAAGCGGCATTTTACACAAGGTCACATCCCTTCCTAGGTCTGTACAGATGCAAGGATGGGCCAACCAGGGGCTATAAAGGGCCAGTACCCTTGCCCCAACTTGGGAAAACTCTAAGGGTCACTACGGTCTCAGAGGTCCCTGAGGAATTAGTTGAAACTTCCATTGAGATTGCATTGCATCTCAACTCCTTCCTGTGCCTATTTCTGCTTCCTTCCCTTCTCTTCCACAGGTTTTCACCCTGAAGGTACTCCCTAAAAAATTTCCTACATGCGCTTCTCCATTTCAGAATTTGTATCCTGGGAAATCCAGTTCACAATATTTTCTTGGAGCCACTTTCCTTATAATCTGCTCACTAACAATATGGGTTAGTTGCCCCTGCTTTGTACTTTGTTATTTTTATGCTGTTTTTTCCCTACTGTAGCATCAAATATTTCCAATATTCATATATCATCCACATGTCTATTTTACCGAGAATTCTATAAAATTTTGGAGAAGCCATAGATGGACAATATACCTAGCCATCAAGAGATCATAAATATATTTCCTTATCTGTTAGATATATAATTCCAAACTTTGGCAAAATTCTATACCCAACTGCACATAAAGTTCTATCTGTGCATTATTAAAAAGGTGACTTGGTCATTGAAGTAAACAAGCAAATATTACTGTGAATAAAATGAGAAAAATATGTGCATTTGATTGATGAAATTTAGAATATGTCCCCTAGCTAGTTTTTCCAAAAAAAAAAAGAATCCAGAATAAATTTTCTTAAGTTACCCATTTTTTGCTACATTACAATTTTTCAATAAGGAAGCAATTAACATACAGCTACTTTATCCCATTTATCTCATTACTATAAAAAAATGAATTTATTGTCAAATTTAAGGGAAGCAAAAAATCTAAAAGCAATGAAAATGTAAGTCAAAACTTATTCCTTAGCAGAAAGATATGTGGAGAGAATAGTGATTAGCCTCAAGGAGAGGGCAAATGTCAGGCTTTCATGAGGAACATGGTGAAAAGATGGATGAGAAGTTTCTTGTTTCTCTTTGATCTCTCTAGCATTTAATTTGGGGAAGTTGATTACTTTGTTCATTTGGCTTGTGACACGGGTAACCTCTATTGATCCAAGCATTAAGAATGATACCTCTTTCATGACAAAAACCTCAGGAAATGGTATATAAGAGAGCAGAAGGGCTCCCCCAATATATCATGGAGAGTATTAAGAAAGAGGGCAAAAGTGTTCCCAGTGAATATTGTGGTAGCTCAAAGGAACTACCTTTGAGCTTTGAGCTTTAAGCTTTGAGCTTTGAGTGGAAAGTAGAAGAGGAGGTAAAGGAGGTGGAGATACTGAACATTCATAAACTCTTAGCTTCTAAGATTATCTAAGAATAACTCTTATCTAGAAATAATAGAACCAAATTAGATAACTAATAAATTGTTACAGTGACTTGAAAGATACGTACTTACATAGAACACCTACTCTTCCCTAAACACTAGGAGGCTGTTCCCTCACCCTCTTTTTCTTCCTCTTTCTCTCTCCCTCCCTCTCCCCTTTCACCTCCCTCCACCCCTCCCTCTCTTTCTCTCTCTCTTCTTTTTTTCCTCTCTCTCACATACACACATTTCTCTCCCTCCATATATGTGTGTGTGCATGTGCGCGGGTGAGTGTGTGTGAACTATAAAGATACTGGTGTTTGCATGCTGGATGCCCACGCTACTGGGGTTACTTGAGCAAAGAATTATAATAGAGAACTTGGAGAAATGGATGAAACCAACACTCTAAACTCAGGGATAGCTTATAATTGTGATAGACATTTCCGCTTTGTAATTGGTAAATTAGTACCTCTGAAAGCAAAGAGAAACTTTGTGTGTGGTTCAAGAGAGGACCTGGAGTTTCTTTTCCAGTGATAAATGGCTCCTGTATAAACCTGATGCCGAAGCAGATGGTTATAACACCACCAGAGAATACAAGCCTCGATTCTAATTTAACAGAAAAAGGTAGAAAAACATTCAATTAAGGGTAGAACTACCTTTAATGACTGGTTGAGAAATATGTATCAGATGTAAAGAATAAATTGAAAAGGAGACTTGCAGGCCAGATAGCATTATGAGTTCTATCTGAAGTAGGATAAATATACTTCAACCAAGTATAGACACTTGTTGATTGGAGGTAGCCAGAAAAGAGAGCCATGGCCGTTAATTAATGTCTGTCATGAGCTAGAGAAGGGAAAACGGCCATGCCACCATCATTCCTAAAATATGGAATAAACTACTAAAATAATTCTAAAACAAAAGAGTGTAAATGTTAATTTTGAAACAAAATAGAAGAAAAAAGATGTGATTTTATCAGAGTATAGGAAATTACCTCCAGAGACAAATTGGGACATAAGGAGAGAAGCATAGCTGCTTTAACTTTTTGAAACATTCAGATTATATCTCAAAGGACTGGTTTTACTCATAAATGTAACATTAGCTTCCTTGAATGTTTATCAAAGGAGCTGCCAGAAAAGTAAAGGTAGCTAAAAACAAACAAAAAACAATAACACCCCCTCCAAAAAACAAACAACATAAAATTTCAAAACAAAGGACTCAGAAAAACAATAAACAAGAAGGCTCTTCTTCAAAATCAGGTGTGTGGATTATGAACGTTTAAAATAAAAGGGAAATGGTCTAGGGGGTTGGTGATACTGAGGGTGGTGTTGGTGGGTTATAAGGATTTCCTGTTTTGATCACATTTTTTTTTAAATAGGAGACAGTAAATTTCATCACTGTCCTCCAAGTTAACTTTAGCAAAGCATTTGGCAATATCTCTGATAAGTATAAAAAAGTAAAATGTGGTCTGGGACATAGCAGTTTTAGGTTAAGTTCAAAAATGGTTAATAATTATGCCCCAAATATGTTGATTAAGGACTGTGTCAACTTGAAGCTAGGTCCTAATGGTATGCCACAGGCTTTCATTCTGTATACTGTCATTTTTAATATTTTTATTATCTAAGACATGGAAGACATGCTCATGAAATTTGTCAGTTACATAAAGCTGGAAAAGAGACCTAATACAGTAACTAGCTGGATTATGATGTTAAATGTTTGACCGGCTGGAAATCTGAGCTTCTCCTAGCAAAATTTGTTTTAACGTCAATGATAACCTAAAATGCCCATTTTGAACAAATGCATTATCAACTTCATTATTAAGGTGCATAATGCTTAGAAATAATTATGCAACCTTAATTTACTTGATGGGTAATGCAGTGTTAAAATTATGGCATCTAACTATGATACTATATTTGCAGTACTGCATTCAAACATTTTGATACATTTTAATTAAGGCTTTACACATAAATAGAAAAAGAAATCACAAGCATCTAGTATTAGGAATTATCACAAAATGAACATAACCATATAATCACCACCCAGATCTATAAGGAGACCATTGCCAGCGACACAGACGTTCTCATTGTGTCCTTTTCCAAACGTGGTCACCTCTCTCCTCCCCAGTGAACTGCCCCAGAGATTCATCCATGGCATTGTGTTTAGCAGTAGACTCTTCATTTTCTTTGCTGCCTAATACTACATTGTGTAATGTACTGCTCTTTATTGATCCATTATTCTAGGGTAGTGTTGAACATGTGTATATCTCTTTATTGATCCATTATTCTAGGGTAGTGTTGAACATGTGTATATCTCTTTATTGATCCATTATTCTAGGGTAGTGTTGAACATGTGTATATCTCTTTATTGATCCATTATTCTAGGGTAGTGTTGAACATGTGTATATCTCTTTATTGATCCATTATTCTAGGGTAGTGTTGAACATGTGTATATCTCTGGAGCTGTTATGAATAATAATACAGCCATCAACATTTGTGTTCATGCTTTTCAGCACCTCTTTGTGCTTTTCTGTTGGGTATATACCCAGGAGTGGAATTATGTGTCCAAAAATGTTTGTATTTTTAAAATTGAGTCTATTTTGCCAACAATTTTCCAAAGTAGTTTAACTGATTTTTATCCCCCTCGCCCGATACACTCCAGTAGTGTCACAAGTGTTTCTGCTGTTCCACATCTTTGCCAAAACTTGGCATAGTTAGCCTTCTTTTTTGTTGTTGTTGTGTCTTAAATTTAGTTTAGACATTCTGGCTCATTGCAGGTTTACTCTGCATTTTCTTGATAACTACCTTCATTCTGTTGATACCAAGACTTATTATAAAACTACTGTACATTAAGACAAAATTTTATGCGTGCAAGGATAGACAAATAGGCCAAATAAACAAAATATAGAGCCCTGAAACAAAACTACATGTATACATGTGTATATCAGCACTTAATTTGTGACAAAGGTAGCATAGGAAAATAGAGAAAGAAGGTATTTTTTCAATACTATATTCAAGGTCAACTGGATATCCACATGAAAAAAAGGGAAATGTAGCCCTGCCTCATACTATACTGAGATCAAGCTAAAAATGTTTAGATTTAATTGTGAAAAGTAGAACACTGAAGCTTGTAGAAGATGAATTAAGAGAATAACATTATATTCTTGGGGTTAGGAAAGATTTCTTAAACAGGACTCAAAAGCACTAGCTATATAGGAAAAGATGGATAAATTGGATTATGTTAAAATTAGAGATTATTATCAAAAGACATTATTAATAAGAGGGTGAAATGGCTAACATGGATTGGGGGAAGGTATTTCCAAACATATAACAAGGAAAATGCTCATATCCAAAGTGTATAAACAAGTCCCACAAATCAATAAGACACATTCAGACAACCCAATTTTAAAAATGGGCAAGGAACCTTAACAGGCAGTTCACAGAAAAGGACAATAGGCTATAAAACATCTAAAAGGTGCTCAACCTCATGGGTTTGACATTTTCAAAAAATTAAAAAACTAAGAATGTTCAAAGAGAGTACCTACAATGCTAAGAGGACTTAATCTTACAATATTGCTTTGAAGGGACCAAAGACGCTTATGCTTTGTAACAGAAAAGGAAGGAATAACTTAATTTCCAACTTCTACTATTTAAAAGACTAGAGATGTAAAGTTTCCCAGTGATGTAACAACACAAAACATTCCAAAAGTATATATGCTTTATGTATAAAAATTATTTACTTTTAACTCATCTTCTTGAAATTAATATTTTGCTTAAACTAAATGAAGATTTTACCTTTTAACTCAATACCCTCAATTATATTTGTCTGCCCACAGATCACTCATTATACCATAAATTCTTTGCATTTTGGAATTTGACCAAGGAAGAAAACTGGGGACTGCCCTGGTGGCACAGTTAAGAATCCACCTGCCAATTCAGGGGACACGGGTTCGAGCCCTGGTCCGGTTAGAGCCCACATGCCGCGGAGCAACTAAGCCCGTGCACCACAACTACTGAGCCTGCACTCTAGAGCCCGCGAGCCACAACCACTGAAGCCTGCATGCCTAGAGCCCGTGCTCCGCAACTAGAGAAGCCACCACAATGAGAAGCCCGTGTGCCGCAGCAAAGAGTAGCCCTCGCTCGCCGCAACTAGAGAAAGCCCATGTGCAGCAACGAAGACACAACACAGCCAAAAATTAAAAAAAAAAAAAAAAAGAAAATTGAATATCAAACTGATTTTAAGAAATCTGAAACAAATACTTTGCTGGGAGAACAAGTTTCCTTATAAATATGATTGTTCCTTCAAGCATCCAGCATACTACACTAAGAAAATTTGCAGGGACGTCTCTTTACAACGTTGAAAATATCCAGATATGAATTGCATCATTAGAATCGGTAAATTTCTTGCAATTAGGAAAGATTAAAAGCAAATTCAGCTATTAGGCCTCTGTTTACATATTCATCACTTCAGAGGCTGTATCTAAGTTGCAAGAAATAGACACTGCAGGGCAAGTTTAGTTTCATGTACTTTTCAAAAATATAAAATATTTTCAGGGCATTTTATAGGTCAATTATAGATTAAGATCTCTGATTTAAGAATATCAATTTGTTTTTGAAAATGTCAATTTTTACCTTAGGATTGTGCTGTACGAGAGAAGAAAAATTAAACCTACACATAAGAACTGTACAGCCGCATAAACTGCATTAAGGTTAGATAGGAGTTGAAACTAATGTGAACCCAAAATTAAGTTTGATCAGCTTTCTGTTCTAAATAGAAGACACAGAGCAATTTCCATTCTCATCACGAAGAGTAAATTTTCACAGGAGGTAAGCCTGGGCCAGGATGTAAAAGTGAAACTTGTACACAAGTCTAATGAAAAATAAGAATTACATTTGATTAGAAAATCTTGAACCATAATTTTTAAATTTACTTACCAAATAGTGTAAATGATGTAAGATCTTATTTTTTAAATGTCCTGGAAATACTATGACTGGGAGAAAACAGACTCTTTGTGTGTGTTATTTCAGGTGATGGTATTAGGAAAGGAAAGTTAAAGTTATAAATAGTCAGACTTCAATGCAACAATTTTTAAGACATCAAAATAATACCAACAGTAGAATGGATTATCACAAAGTAGTGACCTTTCCATTACCGGGGATACTCAAGTAAAGCTGCATAATAAGTATTTCTTTATAGGGGAATTTTACATAGGCAGGGAGATTAGACTCAATGCCCATTAATTTCATTTACAAAGAAAGTTGAAATGAAATACAAACTATTATGTTGAATTTTTTATCAAGTTGTCTGAAATTTCTTACTGCCTTTAAACTAACAGTTATGATCCAAGCTTTGGTTGATCTATTTTATTAACATCAGGGGAGATGTTACTTATACCATTGCTAAGTAACATTTGACTATATATAACTTTTATTATTAAAAAGAATCTGGTCATTTCCATTTTTACTGTGAATAATTCTCCTGGTTCACTCACTCAGCAATTATTTACAGAGCACTTCTATATGCCGGCCATTAAGAATTTTTAAAAATAATTTTTCAATAAGCAATTTTTACTTGACTTTTTTTATATTTGAGGATACAATCTATTTATTTGGAAAATGTACAAGAATATTCTTTATTGAATAAGCATTTTATTACTGGGAAAACCAGATACCTAATATACTTTTAATGTGCATAGAAATGAGGTCTCGTTTGAAAAAAATAAAGGTAAATTAAAATACCACAAAGTCAGGGTCAGTGAAGTCATGTTTCTTCTTTGCACCTGCTAGGAAGCTGCTATTTGATCCTCACCTGTAAGAAATGCTGAAGAACTTCACCTTGTATTGATACATGTGGGCAAGGGGTCAATTTTATGTTAGTAAATCTACTGTTTACTTCATCTCTGGTAAGCATTCCTATTAAAGTCTACGGAATTTTGAAAACAACATGATAAATTAGAAACGATTTGCCAACCGGTCAAATGCACATTCGCTGGCATCGTACAGGAAATGTCATCATTCCCAAGATGTTATTCTTTGTGATAAGAAAAGTAAAAACACTGTTCTCTGTGCAGCTCACAAAAAATTGTTTGGTGGAGACGAAGGAGATAAGTTTATAGGTTAAAAAGGGCTTCAGAGCTCAAACATGCATCTTTAGGTTATCAAATATATCTGACCTCTATTTACAGGGAAGACTGAAAGACGGATATAGCTGCAGAAATCAATTAAGTCATGCAACTCCAAACAAATCCTGAACAAGTGCACAAGTAAACTCAGGATAACCAACTTTTTCAAGTCAAGGATTGAGTTTTATGTATCATTTAATAACCACCACCAAGTATGGTTCCCTAGACATAAGAATAAAGACACTCAATAAATACATGTTAAATAAATGAATGCAAGAATTAATTAAATTATAAGTGAATATATGAATGGACTAACTGATAAATAAATGACATTCTGGAAGTAAAAGCCCTGAAACAAGAGGGCAAAAATCTTGGGCCCAAGGATCTATGCAAGAAAGGCATAGATCATGAAAGACATATATAAATGGATCTGTAATAAAACTTTTTTTGAATAATACTAGTGATTTACATTGTATTTTCGATGAAAAGGGATGGGAATTTTTGCCATTGCACTCACTATATTTATTCTAGATATTATTCTTTTTTTTATATGAAAGCTAATTTATTAAACCTTTGTACAGAAAGATGAACATACCTGTATAGCAAGCTTATATGAAGAAAGAAGTTACAAAAAGGTAAAAGTGTTATTAAAACTGATGCATGTAAATCACTTACAAAAATACCCGAAATGGGATAAAACTGCTCACCCCTGATTTTTCTCATTTGGTTCACATAGTTGAAATATGAACTTTAAATGGTTATTTAAATATTAGCGTATTCTCACTCAAGAATATGTGTTTCTTCATTAAAAATATATCATTTGGTTGCTGTTATCCATTAAATCTTCATAAATTAAATCTTTAGCCATTATGTTTAAAAGGGCCTTAGACTGTATCAAAACTCTAGCACTCAAAGTGGACAAAACTAGGAATGGAGTAGTTGTCTAGAATTCCACTTTAGCAAGTTTTGCTTGGCCTACAGTTATTCCTTATGCATTAGCACGGCCCAACATGGCAGGAAGCAATCAGCCAACAGGGGGCAGGAGAGTGAGCGGACAGTGTATTTTGTTGAGCTGGAAATGAGCAAGGACCTTCTCAGTTGTTCCACGAGGGATGGGGGATCTTGGCATTGGTCCGCTCCAGAGGTACGCAGGAGACTTGACTGACAGGATGCACAATTCAAAGTGAAAGTTTAAAGAATTCAGATGTAACTCATCACAGTAGGAAATTCCTTTAAGTTCTGTAGCAGCTTTTAGCTAAGTGGCTAAAATTAAGTGAATTTCAAAATTGATTCTCATGTGTATCATAAAAACCTAGGCTCCAGCTAGAATTTTGTACAAAATAAGGCTTGGTTGTTTATTATTGTTTCCTTCACTTAAGAAAGAATAAAGGCCAGAGACACATTTACAAAATGGAAATATTCTCACTGTTAACTAAATATAGTTTATTGTTTATTAACAAAATAATTCAGGATGCAAATAATATCTCCCTGCCATCTGCGTCAGGGATGTCTTTATTGAAGCCTCATTATTTTCCGGGGCAGAGGCTTTGCCATAAAAGAGATCACTGGAAGAAATGCAGAACTGCAAAAGGAAATGCACATACTGCCTGTGCATTAACGAAATCTGTTATTGTGCATGCAATCATGTCAATGACATATGCAAATAATATATGCAGGACTGTATGCAGAATTGTCTGTGGTGGGTACAGTGACAGTCATTTGGTGATGGATGGATGCAAATTTTATATGTACAATGATGCTTGCACAATGCAAAGCTGTTCCATGCAATGATACAAGGGAAATATCTTATTGTATATGCAACGATTTTTAAGCTAGGTCCACATGAAAGTACAGAAAGATGAGGCCATTTTCCACTGACATATCATGATAATTGAGACAGATATTCCTGCTGACTTGAAGTGGAAAATTGACTTCTATCTCCACTTTTCAAATTTGTATACTCAGGCTCAGACTAGGATGGAGCATTTCCAAATGTTTGAAAACATAGGTTATAGAGACTTTCTCTGCTAAAGTTGTATTTTTTTAGAGAGAAGATGCAAAGGGATTATGCTCAAGATCAATATAGTTAAGTACAGTAAACATATCCTTTAGATCAAATTCAAATGTATTTTATGAGTTCTCTGATCTTCCCCATAACTCATGCATAATAAGTGCCTTCCTCTTCTTAGGTCAGCACTTTCTGTGCATAATTTTTATTTCAATCCTAACCTCAGTTCCTGGATGGCAGCAGTCATTATGTCGTTCCCAATTCATGCTTAGAATTCTTTTTATCCTTATGAAGGGGTACAGTACCATAACAGGCTTTTTCAGTAAATATCTACTGTAACTACGGAATCTGTTTTAGTAAAGATTTTTGGCATTCATATACCTGGCAACACAAAAGTCTCACCAAAAATGTAGTGGGTGTATTTTGATATAAATAGAAAATATTAATCGTAGTTCCATCTCCCTAGGCACTGAATGAGTAGGGAAACAACACTAGGAGAGAGATATATAACAAATGGGCCTTGGAAATACAGTTGCTTTTAGTAAAATCTTCAATAGATGTTACCTTCGTATACATAAAGGTATCAATTTTCCTTGCAAAGAACTTCCTTAATGGGTTTTTCCATAGGGCAAGCTTGAAATTGGCTGTTCTAGCAGTGGAAAAGAATGGCAATTTAGAGAAAAAAGGAAAAAAAAAATCAAAACAAAACAGGACCAAAATGTTTTATACATCTTTACAGGGTTAACATGTTCTGCTTTCAGGAAAAATGTCTCACATCTTCATGACCACCAAATCACTAGTTTTGACTCTTCAGAATAGAATTATATCTATAGTCTGAGATTGAGGCAATATAGTATAACAGAAAGCCTACTGGAGTAGAATCAGGAAGAAATGGGTCCCTTTGTACTGCTATAATAAGAACACCACAGATTGGGTGTTTTCATAATTCTGGAGGCTGGCAAGTCCAAAATCAAGGCATTGGCAGATTCCGTGTCTGGAGAGAGCCACCTTCTTGGATCGTAGATGGCCAACTTCTCCCTATGTCCTCACGTGGTAGAAGAGGTGAGGGCTCTCTCACTGGGGACTCTTTCACAAGGGCAATACTGTCATCACAATGGCACCGCCCTCATGACCTAAGCACCTCCTAAAGGTCCCACCTCCAAATATCATCACAATGGGGGTTAGGTTTCAACACATGAATTTTAGGGGAACACAAATATTCAGTCTGTGGCAGGTTCCAAACCTAGTTACAAAATAAGTTTGTGTTACCAAATGTAAAATAGATAGCTAGTGGGAAGCAGCCGCATAGCACAGGGAGATCAACTCGGTGCTTTGTGACCACCTGGAGGGGTGGGATAGGGAGGGTGGGAGGGAGACGCGAGAGGGAGGAGATATGGGGACATATGTATATGTATAGCTGATTCACTTTGTTATACAGCAGAAACTAACACACTGCTGTAAAGCAATTATACTCCAATAAAGATCTTAAAAAGAAAAATAAAAGAAGTTTGTGTTGCCATATGGAATATGGTGTCCAAACGATAAGCCTCAACATTTTGATTCAGCCATGGTAAAGATTCAAAGAAAAGTCATAATAGTATTTGATGAGGAACTTTGTAACAAGAAGACATAACATTTTTGGCATAAGTGCTTTGATAAGTAATGCTCTCATGATTTTGTTAGCCATCTCATTCACAAAACATTGCCTTAGAAAAACACCTAAAACCCAATGATTGTAGGAGTCAAGCAATGAGCAGTATGAGAGACAAGTGCAGGTGAGACAAATAACTAATGTAAGTTTAAAACCCATTTCCTTTTTTTTTCTGTTTTGTCTATTTTTCTTTATATTTACTGACATACAACAGAGGAGCAAGAAATAAAGGCACTGAATTGCTATCTAGACAGTTGTTGATTAATTCCTCAATAACATAATCTTCAACTTTGTGATAACCACAGAGCTTATAAAAAACAGTTGTAGGAAACCGAATATTCATATTTTAAGGTACCAATGAACACCAGCTTTGTATTAACAAATTTACCAATATAAAGAAAAAAACCCCACAACTCACCGGCCTGAGGGTAACTGACCTCATATTTATACTATACATGTTCTCTTGTATTTCAGAAAGCATAAGATGCTCTGAATTTGTCATGAACACTGCTTGTAATACCTAACAACTTCCGATCAAATTACAACAGTAACTTTGTTTTATGTTGGAAACAAAATACCACTATAACTGGTACATGAAGAACAAATTGTAAGGGAGTACAGAGGCTAAGAGAAGAAGTAAAAAAAAATCACAGGTGACTTGGTGTTTAAGGCCCTGTTGGCAGTGGGGGTGTACAGTGAAATAGATGGATGGGAGGACTTAGAAAACACGCCGCTGGGCTGGACTTTATGGTGAGGGCTAATGGTGGCAATGGTAAGGGAAAAGAAGAATCAAGAATGTGTGGCCAAAAATAAATTAAAAAGAAAAATAAAAAAGAATGGCTTCCAGATATTTTGGCTTAAGGGAATTAGAGTGTGTTTGGTATCAATTCCCAACATTAAAAAAATATAATAAACTAAAACCTATTGGAGAAACAGATTTGGGGAAGAAAATCAGGAGTTGTGTTTCAGCCTTAAGTTTGAGATGTCTACTAGACATTCAAGTCAAGATTCCAAGTAGGTTGTAAATATGCGTCTGGATCTCAGGAAGAAGTCAGGGATTAGGATACAACTATATAAGCCATCGGTATGTGGATGATATTTAAAGATGACATTAGAATGAGATGATGCGGTGAGAGAAGTGGGCAGGCTCAAGAACCTAAGAGGACATGCCAAGGCTGATAACTATTTAGAGCAAAAGGAAAAGGAAATCCAAGTGAGGTAGGAAGAAAATGAGGAGAGTATGGTGCCACGGAAAACCAAGCATAAAAGCTTCTCTAGAAAGAGGAAGTGGTCAACCATGTTATTTTTTGAGGCAATGTGGCAACATGCTTTTCTCATGAGTCAAAATATCATCATGCGGGGCTTCCCTGGTGGCGCAGTGGTTGAGAGTCCGCCTGCCGATGCAGGGGACGTGGGTTCGTGCCCCAGTCCGGGAAGATCCCACATGCCGCGGAGCGACTGGGCCCGTGAGCCATGGCCGCTGAGCCTGCGCGTCCGGAGCCTGTGCTCCGCAACGGGAGATGCCACAACAGTGAGAGACCCGCGTACCGCCAAAAAAAAAAAAAAAAAAATACATATATATATATATATATATATATATATATATATATATATATCATCATGCTTTCAATCTATTAAATCCACCTTGCCAGCATTGAAATACTTTTTCCTGTAGGAATAACTCTTATTGCTTGCCATCCCTTCCTTCCCCCAAAGATACATGTACATATATATGGTTTTTGTTCCATTATACCACTATTTAGAATCAACTGAAAATGGGCACATCCATCTCTATATATTTTTATAAATGGGGGCAAGTTAGGGAACTTTGGACAAAGCAATTGTATTAGAATGCTTTGTAACCAACAGATATAATAAATATTATTTTCAAATTATTTATGAAAAGAACAGAATATGAAACTAATATACATTGATCAAAAAGAAGTAAACTTATGAATAATATGGTCCAGAATTAGTATAGAATCAAATTTCACATCTTTACTAGTTCTATTTATTGCTATTATTTTAAAATGTAAAAGGGTTTATCACTGTAGTTTTACCTTTTTGCATGTTAACTAGTGATATTATTTTCCACATACACACACTGATTATAAAACTACTAATTGAATAATCTCTTTATAGCCCTTGTCTATTTACTTATTTATGTCTTAATGATTTTCTTATCTTATTTTGGAGATTCCTTTTTTTTTTTTTTTTTTTTTTTTTTTTGTAAACGGGCCTCTCACTGTTGTGGCCTCTCCCAGTGTGGAGCACAGGCTCCAGATGCGCAGGCTCAGCGGCCATGGCTCACGGGTCCAGCCTCTCTGCGGCATGTGGGATCTTCCCAGACCAGGGCACGAACCCGTGTCCCCTGCATCGGCAGGCGGACTCTCAACCACTGCACCACCAGGGAAGCCCTGGAGATTCTTAAATAACAGAGATGCTAATCTTTAGTTTTATCCCTCTAAATAAAATACTAATTTAAAAAGGAAACATTCAATGACCATATATAATAATAGAGTTGTATGTTATCTTTACCAAAATTCCCATTTTACATGTGTTTAAAAACAAAATCTTGAAAGGTTTAGGTGACCAGCCCAGGCCGCTGAGAACAGAGGGTAGAGATCAGTTTGACTGTGAGGACTCTGATTCCAAAGCCCATGCTTACTCTCTCCATGGAAAAAAAGTATTTTTTTATACAAGACATTTAAAAGAACGCTGAAACTTTAAACTCTTGACAACATCTATCTTGTGTTTTCCCATGTGGGATCACTGAATAAAGAAACATGGAAAAACATGTTAAACAGAGACGACTATGCAAAATACTTTGGCTTTCTTAAGAAAGTGAAAGTAAAGGGATTCCATGAACTTCTTAATAGGCAAATTAAATTCCTTTAAAAATTAATGAGGTGTCACTAGTTTAATACTGAAATAAAGGCAAAAAGCATCATGGTCCATTAGTGACACTGTCTCCTGTAATTATCTGAATTGGGGGTTAAACATGAACCATTCTCACCATTTGTTGGCAGAAAACTTGACAATTCAATGCAGCTATTAAAACTGGTACAAGAACCAATAAGGGTATCTAAAATTAATAAATAATAGGAGAGAAAATGAGAAGAAGGATATTATAACCAAATGAGGAAAAAGAGAAAATACAGAAATGTTTAACTATATTACTAATACATATCTAGTTCTCAATTTTTATTCTAATATTTCAAAAATTATAAATGTGTTACCAGTGAGGAGGTACAATTTGATTTAACATACTTAATATAATGCTGTATGGATAGACTGATTTATACAAAATACAAGAATTTCTTTTATGATCAAAGGTATCTAACTTATTACATCTATTGAATTCTTGAAATTGCTACTACTCAACAGTGAAGCAATGTGGTATCATGTATTTGCTACAATCTTGTCAGCAGATAAAAATAAGGTAAGACAAGAAAGTGCATTCAGCCCTAATTCATGGGAAAAAGCATTTGTCATCTCGAAAAGATGCTCTCAGAAGCTATAAAAGTTAGTGACTATGAATTAACTAAATAGTTTGTGACTTCAATGAAATTACGGGTCAGTGAATTGCAAGGTACATGTTCAATAACTGAAAAATGAAAGTTAATTTTTCAAAACATGAAGCCAAATTATTTCTTTAAATTAGTCATACATTTTCTTTTTTAAAAAATATACGCTATAATCTCAGGAAATGTTACAGTCATGTCACACCTACAAGTGGATGCATTATAAACTTCTTTATACAACAGGAGCTTGGGGGATCAATCTGGTCAGACCACAAGCGAATGAAAGATTTGTCTTGAAGCTGGCTTTGCATAGCTAATCATTATCTTTATTTACATATATAAGTACAATCATATATATACACATGTAGATATACATATATATACATATATGTATATATATATCATATATATATATGTATAATTATTCTTTGGGGTAGCTTTAGGGTGTTAATGATAATGGGTGTGGCCAAAGCCCATGCCTTCTTATCATTCATCCAGCCAGCCACTGTTATCAATTCAAGCTTAACTTTGTTTTCAGAGTGTTTGCTGATTCTCCTGCAATCCTAACAAATTCTACAGATCGTTTACAGAAGAATATCAATTACCAAGGGAAGAATTTTCCATAGCTAGTTTTCAAGAGCTAAATTAGCATGGGATCCAAAGACTTGGTCTTGTCTGCAGTTTGTGCTCTCTTTCTTGGAACTGCTTCTTCACTTACACAAACACGGCAGTAGAGTTTTACATTGTTGTTAACAGTTTTATTTTTTATCTTCTCCATTTACTTCATATTTACTGTTTGATAAGCGTCAAGCTAAGCTGGTTATTTCTTTACTATTTCACCACAGGCCTAAGAAATGGATGTTATGCCTACTTTAAAGACGAAGAAATTAAAGATTAGAGGGGCCTGCTGATTCTCCTAAGGTTGCATAGATGGCTTGGGGAGGGGGCTGGATTCAGATCCAAGCCTGGGAGATTCTAAACTCTGGGCACAAGAGTCCACCAGTACCAGTCAAACTCAGTGCAGCTGACTTTGGTTTATTACCTAGTCATTTCTTTCATTTATATCTGGGTGTCTCAGGGAAGAGTGTTTTCCTAGTAAAGGAAAAAAACTGAATAATAAGATAAAGAGTAAGGATGATAATTGTATCAGAAAAATTAAAGTCACGGGTCAGCAAAAGCAGCTGACCCGTGAAGCGGAAGTTTGCAATCTCTGCTCTCTGAAGGACATTTTAAGCTTAGACAGATAAACCATCTAAGTTGAAATGCAATCTAGCCACACATTACAATTTAGTTTACATTCTTTACAGAGCTCTCAATCAATGCACAGGATCTTGTTATATTACAGAAAATATAAATTACAAATATCTATAGCAGCATTACTTGAAACATATAATGTTGTTGTCTTTGGGGTTTCATTTTGTATATTGTAAGGAGATGAAAATAACCCCCTAAGGCAGAAACACAATTGTATGCTTCAGTGAATAAATTATATTAGGGAATGTACTTCAGAGATGGCAAGGAACATAAGACAGGCTGCTTCTGTAATAAACTCGGTTTCCAGTGAAAAGTAACAAACTTTGTAGGCTGCAATAACTACATCATATCAATACTTTTGCTATTTTCCAAGACACTTATTATTTCTCCACATTTAGATCCAAAATGAAAATGTGGCTTTCTGGAAGACCATCAGCAACAAGACCACCAGCAAATGCAATACACCAGAATCCCCTCAGGGCGCACAGTCAGGGCGACTGCAGTGGCTGTTGACTTGACAGCACAACATCTATTGTTTACTGATATGGCAGGTGACATTCTTCATCCACATCTATTATTAGATGATTCCCTATTATTAGATAATAGGATCATTTGATCCTTAATTACAAATGAAGGAAGAAGGTCATTATTTTGAAGTTAAAACAAATTCTATGAATGCTGGGAGATGCGTACATCATAATACATGTCCTTAGCAGCACTGTCCTCATAAAAAGGATGGAAAAAAAAGCAGGATACTGGTCCTAGATAGTTAAAGTGCATATCAAAGGAATAATTTCAATGAGTCCAGACTCTTACATTTTCCTATAAATAGAAAAGTGCTAACTTCATTAACTTGAGATGTCTGTTTTTTATTTTAATTAACATTAATCTTTTGATGTTCCAACTACTTGTTTTTTTTGCAAATCTCCTATATATCCTGGGTCCTCCCTTACCTCTACAGAGCAGTTCCTTCAGAGCAGTCCCACCTGGGCTTAAGTCCTCAGGAAGTTGGCCAAATAAAACATAATTCTCAACTTTTAGCTTGTGCATTTTTTTCAGTTAACATAGGGAATCAGTTTAATAACGATCTTATTAATAATATATAAGACTATGGGATCATGTTTATAAAATTGTGAGAAAATTACATTACAAATGATATATACAGTTATATTGCAGGATTTCAATTTACTGTATAAAAAGTAGAAAAATATAAGGGTCCAGCCAGCTCTGGTTAAGGGCTGGGGGTAGAAGGGGACCCCTGCAGAGATGGAGGGTTGGGGGCCGGGGTGCTGACTCCGCACGCGACCGCTGGCCCTGCACGTGCGCCCTGGCGCGGCACGGGTGACAGAATAAGAAAGGAGGAGGGAGAAGATGGCAGAAGAGTAAGACGTGGAGATCACCTTCCTCCCCACAGATAGATTAGAAATACATCTACATGTGGAACAGCTCCTACAGAACACCCACTGAACGCTGGCAGAAGACCTCAGACTTCCCAAAAGGCAAGAAACTCCCCACGTACCTGGGTAGGGCAAAAGAAAAAAGAATAAACAGAGACAAAAGGATAGGGATGCGCCCTGCACCAGTGGGAGGGAGCTGTGAAGGAGGAAAGGTTTCCACACACTAGGAAGCCCCTTCTTGGGCGGAGACTGCGGGTGGCAGAGGGGGAAGCTTCGGAGCCGCGAAAGAGGGCACAGCAACAGGGGTGTGGAGGGCAAAGCGGAGAGATTCCCGCACAGAGGATCAGGGCCGACCAGCACTCACCAGCTCGACAGGCTTGTCTGCTCACCTGCTGGGGCGGGCGGGACTGGGAGCTGAGGCTCGGGTTTCTGTCGGAGCGCAGGGAGAGGACTGGGGTTGGCGGCGTGAACACTGCCTGCAGGGGGTTAGTGCACCACGGCTAGCCGGGAGGGAGTCCGGGGAAAAGTCTGGACCTGCCAAAGAGGCAAGAGACTTTTTCTTGCCTCTTTGTTTCCTGGTACAGGAGGAGAGGGGATTCAGAGCGTCGCCTAAAGGAGCTCCAGAGACGGGCATGAGCCGCGGCTATCAGCGTGAACCCCAGAGATGGGCAGGAGACGCTAAGGCTGCTGCTGCCGCCACCAAGAAGCCTGTGTGCGAGCACAGGTCACTGTCCACACCCCCCTTCCAGGGAGCCTGTGCAGCCCGCCACTGCCAGGGTCCCGGGATCCAGGGTCAACTTTCCCAGAAGGCACGGCGCGCCTCAGGCTAGTGCAACATCACTCCAGCCTCTGCTGCTGCAGGCTCACCCCACATCCGTGCCCCTCCCTACCCCTGGCCTGAGTGAGCCAGAGCCCCCGAATCACCTGCTCCTTTAACCTCGTCCTGTCTGGGCAAAGAACAGATGCCCTCCGGCGACCTACACGCAGAGGCGGGGCCAAATCCAAAGCTGAGCCCCGGGAGCTCTGCAAACAAAGAAGAGAAAGGGAAATCTCTCCCAGCAGCCTCAGGAGCAGCGGATTAAAGCTCCACAATCAACTTGATGTACCTGCATTTGTGGAATACCTGAATAGACAACGAATCATCCCAAATTGAGGAGGTGGACTGTGGGAGCAAGATATATTATTTTTTCCCCTTTTCCTCTTTTTGTGAATGTGTATGTGTATGCTTCTGTGTGAGATTTTGTCTGTATAGCTTTGCTTTCACCATTTGTCCTAGGGTTCTGTTCGTCCATATTTCTTTTCCTTTTTTTTTACTTTAAAAACTTTTTTTCTTAATAATTATTTTTTATTTTAATAACTTTATTTTATTTTATCTTACTTTATTTTATCCTCTTTCTTTCTATTTTTTGTGCCTTTAATTCTGAGCCGTGTGGATGAAAGGCTCTTGGTGCTCCAGCCAGGAGTCAGGGCTGTGCCTCTGAGGTGGGAGAGCCAACTTCAGGACACTGGTCCACAAGAGACCTCCCAGCTACACGTAATATCAGATGGCAAAAATCTCCCAGAGATCTCCATCTCAACACCAAGACCCAGCTTCACTCAACGACCAGCAAGCTACAGTGCTGGACACCCTATGCCAAACAACTAGCAAGACAAGCACACAGCCCCATCCATTAGCAGAGAGGCTGCCTAAAATCATAATAAGGCCACAGACACCCCAAGACACACCACCAGACGTGGACCTGCCCACCAGAAAGACAAGATCCAGCCTCAGCCACCAGAATATAGGCGCTAGTCCCCTCCACCAGGACGCCTACACAACCCACTGAACCAACCTTAGCCACTGGGGACAGACACCAAAAACAATGGGAACTATGAACCTGCAGCCGGTGAAAAAGAGACCCAAAACACAGTAAGATAAGCAAAATGAGAAGACAGAAAAACACACAGCAGATGAAGAAGCAAGGTAAAAGCCCACCAGACCTAACAAATGCAGAGGAAATAGGCAGTCTACCTGAGAAAGAATTCAGAATAATGATAGTAAAGATGATCCAAAATCTTGGAAATAGAATAGAGAAAATGCAAGAAACATTTAACAAGGACATAGAAGAACTAAAGAGGAAACAAGCAATGATGAACAATACAATAAATGAAATTAAAAATACTCTAGAAGGGATCATAGTAGAATAACTAAAGCAGAAGAATGGATAAGTGACCTGGAAGATAAAATAGTGGAAATAACTACTGCAGAGCAGAATAAAGGAAAAAAGAATAAGAAGAACTGAGGACAGTCTCAGAGACCTCTGGGACAACATTAAATGCACCAACATTCGAATTATAGGGGTCCCAGAAGAAGAAGAGGAAAAGAAAGGGACTGAGAAAATATTTGAAGAGATTATAGTTGAAAACTTCCCTAATATGGGAAAGGAAATAGCCACCAAAGTCCAGGAAACACAGAGAGTCCCATACAGGATAAATCAAAGGAGAAACACGCCAAGACACATATTAATCAAACTATCAAAAACTAAATACAAAGAAAACATATTAAAAGCAGCATGGGAAAAACAACAAATAACACACAAGGGAATCCCCATAAGGATAACAGCTGATCTTTCAGCAGAAACTCTGCAAGCCAGAAGGGAGTGGCAGGATATATTTAAAGTGATGAAGGAGAAAAGACTTCAACCAAGACTACTCTACCCAGCAAGGATCTCATTCAGATTTGATGGAGAAATTAAAACCTTTACAGACAAGCAAAAGCTGAGAGGGTTCAAAACCACCAAACCAGCTTTAAAACAAATGCTAAAGGAACTTCTCTAGGCAAGAAACACAAGAGAAGGAAAAGACCTACAATAGCAAACCCAAAACAATTAAGAAAATGGGAATAGGAACATACATATCGATAATTACCTTAAATGTAAATGGATTAAATGCTCCCACCAAAAGACACAGACTGGCTGAATGGATACAAAAACAAGACCCGTATATATATGCTGTCTACAAGAGACCCACTTCAGACTTAGGGACACATACAGACTGAAAGTGATGGGATAGAAAAGGATATTCCATGCAAAGGGAAACCAAAAGAAAGCTGGAGTAGCAATTCTTATATAAGACAAAATAGACTTTAAAATAAAAACTATTACAAGAGACGAAGAAGGACACTACATAATGATCAAGGGATCAATCCAAGAAGAAGATATAACGATTGTAAATATTTATGCACCCATCATAGGAACACCTCAGTACATAAGGCAAATGCTAACAGCCATAAACGGGGAAATTGACAGTAACACAATCATAGTAGAGGACTTTAACACCCCACTTTCACCAATGGACAGATCATCCAAAATGGAAATAAATGAGGAAACACAAGCATTAAATGCTACATTAAACAAAGGGGACTTAATTGATATTTATAGGACATTCCATCTAAAAGTAACAGAATACACTTTCTTCTCAAGTGCTCATGGAACTTTCGCCAGGATAGATCATATCTTGGGCCACAAATCAAGCCTTGGTAAATTTAAGAAAATTGAAATCATATCAAGTATCTTTTCCGATCACAACGCTATGAGACTAGATATCAATTACAGGAAAAGGTCTGTAAAAAATACAAACACATGGTGGCTAAACAATACACTACTTAATAACGAAGTGATCTCTGAAGAAATCAAAGAGGAAATCAAAAAATACCTAGAAACAAATGAAAATGGAGATGCGATCACCCAAAACCTATGGGATGCAGCAAAAGCAGTTCTAAGAGGGAAATTTATAGCAATCCAATCCTACCTTAAGAAACAGGAAACACCTCAAATAAACAACCTAACCTGCAACAAAAGCAATTAGAGAAAGAAGAACCAAAAAAACCCAAAGTTAGCAGAAGGAAAGAAATCATAAAAATCAGACCAGAAATAAATGAAAAAGAAATGAAAGAAACGATAGCAAAGATCAATAAAACTAAAAGCTGGTTCTTTGAGAAGATAAACAAAATTGATAATCCATTAGCCAGACTCATTAAGAAAAAAAGGGAGAAGACTCAAATCAATAGAATTAGAAATGAAAAAGGAGAAGTAACAACTGACACTGCAGAAATACAAAGGATCATGAGAGATTACTGCAAGCAACTCTTTGCCAATAAAATGGACAACCTGGAAGAAATGGACAAATGCTTAGAAATGCAAAACCTGCTGACTCTGAACCAGGAAGAAATAGAAAATATGAACAGACCAATCACAAGCACTGAAATTGACTCTGTGATTAAAAATCTTCCAACAAATAAAAGCCCAGGCCCAGATGGCTTCACAGGCAAATTCTATCAAACATTTAGAATAGAGCTAACACCTATCCTTCTCAAACTCTTCCAAAATATAGCAGAGGGAGGAACACTCCCAAACTCATTCTACGAGGCCACCATCACCCTGATACCAAAACCAGACAAAGATACCACAAAGAAAGAAAATTACAGGCCAATATCAATGATGAAAATACATGCAAAAATCCTCAACAAAATACTAGCAAACAGAATCCAACAGCACATTAAAAGGATCATACAACATAAGCAAGTGGGGTTTATTCCAGGAATGCAAGGATTCTTCAATATACGCAAAACAATCAACGTGATACACCATATTAACAAACTGAAGGAGAAAAACCATATGATCATCTCAATAGATGCAGAGAAAGCTTTTGACAAAATTCAACACCCATTTATGATAAAAATCCTGGAGAAAGTAGGCAAAGAGGGAACTTTCCTCAACATAATAAAGGCCATATATGACAAAGCCACAGCCAACATCATCTTCAATGGTGAAAAACTGAAACCATTCCCACTAAAGATCAGGAACAAGACAAGGTTGCTGACTCTCACCCCTATTATTCAACATAGTTTTGGAAGTTTTAGCCACAGCAATCAGAGAAGAGAAAGAAATGAAATGAATCCAAATCGGAAAAGAAGAAGTAAAGCTGACACTGTTTGCTGATGACATGATATTATACATAGAGAATCCTAAAGATGCTACCAGGAAACTACTAGAGCTAATGAATGAATTTGGTAAAGTAGCAGGATACAAAATTAATGCACAGAAATCTCTGGCATTATTATATACTAATTATGAAAAATCTGAAGGTGAAATTAAGAAAACACTGCCACTTACCATTGCAACAAAAAGAAAAAAATATCTAGGAATAAACTTACCTAAGGAGACAAAATACCTGTATGCAGAAATCTATAAGACACTGATGAAAGAAATTAAAGATGATACAAATAGATGGAGAGATATACCATGTTCTTGGATTGGAAGAATCAACATTGTGAAAATGACTCTACTACCCAAAGCAATCTACAGATTCAGTGCGATCCCTATCAAACTACCACTGGCATTTTTCACAGAACTAGAGCAAAAAATTTCACAATTTGTATGGAAACAAAAAATACCCCGAATAGCCAAAGAAATCTTGAGAATGAAAAATGGAGCTGGAGGAATCAGGATCCCTGACTTCAGAGTATACTACAAAGCTACAGCAATCAAGACAGTATGGTACTGGCACAAAAAGAGAAATATAGATCAATGGAACAGCATAGAAAGCCCAGAGATAAACCCACACACATATGGTCACCTTATCTTTGATAAAGGAGGCAAGAATATACAGTGGAGAAAAGACAGCCTCTTCAATAAGTGGTGCTTGGAAAACTGGACAGATACATGTAAAAGAATGAAATTAGAACACTCCCTAACACCATACACAAAAATAAACTCAAAATGGATTAAAGACCTAAATGTAAGGCCAGACACTATCAAACTCTTAGACAAAAACATAGGCAGAACACTCTATGACATAAATCACAGCAAGATCCCTCTTGACCCACCTCCTAGAGAAATGGAAATAAAAACAAAAATAAACAAATGGGACCTAATGAAACTTCAAAGCTTTTGCACAGCAAAGGAAACCATAAACAAGACCAAAAGACAACCCTCAGAATGGGAGAAAATATTTGCAAATGAAGCAACTGACAAAGGATTAATCTCCAAAATTTACAAGCAGCTCAATAACAGAAAAACAAACAACCCAATCCAAAAACGGGCAGAAGACCTAAATAGACATTTCTCCAAAGAAGATATGCAGACTGCCAACAAAAACATGAAAGATTGCTCAACATCATTAATTATTAGAGAAATGCAAATCAAAACTACAATGAGATATCATCTCACACTGGTTAGAATGGCCATCATCAAAAAATCTAGAAACAATAAATGCTGGAAAGGGTGTGTAGAAAAGGGAACACTCTTGCACTGCTGGTGGGAATGTAAATTGATACAGCCACAATGGAGAACAGTATGGAGGTTCCTTTAAAAACTACAAATAGAACTACCATACGACCCAGCATCCCACTACCAGGCATATACCCTGAGAAATCCATAATTCAAAAAGAGTCATGTACCAAAATGTTCATTGCAGCTCTATTTACAATAGCCAGGACATGGAAGCAACCTAAATGTCCATCATCAGATGAATGGTTAAAGATGTGGCACATATATACAATGGAATATTACTCAGCCATAAAAAGAAACGAAATTGAGTTATTTGTAGTGATGTGGATGGACCTAGAGTCTGTCATACAGAGTGAAGTAAGTCAGAAAGAGAAAAGCAAATACCATATGCTAACACATATATATGGAATCTAAGAAAAAAAAAAAAAGGTCATGAAGAACGCAGGGGTAAGATGGGAATAAAGACACAGACCTACTAGAGAATGGACTTGAGAATATGGGGAGGGGGAAGGGTAAGCTGTGACAAAGTGAGAGAGTGGCATGGACATATATACACTACCAAACGTAAAATAGATAGCTAGTGGGAAGCAGCCGCATAGCACAGGGAGATCAGCTGGGTGCTCTGTGATCAGCGAGGGGTGGGACAGGGAGGGTGGGAGGGAGGGAAACGCAAGAGGGAAGAGATATGGGAACATATGTATATGTATAACTGATTCACTTTGTTATATAGCAGAAACTAACACACCATTGTAAAGCAATTACACTCCAATAAAGATGTTTAAAAAAATAAATAAATAAGAAAGGAGTAGGTGAGTGGGAAGTACTGTTGAGGAGCCAACAGTTGCTGCCCCAACATCCCAGTAAATGAAGATATTTCTAAATTTTGAATCGATGATAGAAACTTCCAAAAGGAAAAAAGAAAACCCTGAAGGGTTATACAAAGCTTCCAGGTAATAGATACCTACCTTAGGTAGCTTATCACGTGGGTGAACTTTAAAAATGTGTGACAGGTATTGAGGAATGTTTTGCTGTAGCTACAGAGGAAGTCAAAAGTGTTTCCACATTCTGGTTTCATGTACAATGAGGGCTTCATTATTTGAACTTAGACCATGTATGATAATAAAAGTTGGCACTGATGTAAACATCTTAATAAACTGACCACTTGTAACATTTAAAAAAAAAGTAGAAAAATATAAATAAAATATTATCAGTAGTTAATCCCACGTTATAGGATTATGGGTATTTTTTATTTTCTTTCACTCTAGTTATTTAATTTCCAAACTTTCTACAATGAGTATGTATATAATGTTTTATAATTTTACTTGATTTAAAATATGAATTAACAAAAGCTCTTGACATCTATTTAAAACTTGAGGAAGCTTTTTCATTTATTTATTCATTAGTTTATTCTTTCATTTAACAAGCACTTCTATGATGCCTACCATTTGCCAGACATTTTTCTAAACACTTTACAAATATAATCTAAACTAATCTACTCATTGATTTTATTAGTAGGTCCTATTATTATGCCACCTTTACAGTATGTGCCAGAGCTGGGATTTGAAGTCAGGGAGATTCTGGCTCAGAATCTATGCCTTAAGCCCTATATTCTGCTGCTCTGTTCTGACGGGGTCAGATAAAGCTGCCCACTTCAAGGGACGTTAATTTGGAGGCCGCATTTTTAGTGGTCAGAATGGCCTCTCTCTACAGACATGATAAAATCAAACTTGAGAATCGTATCCTACTCCCAGGCCTGTGGTTCCCCATCCCTGTTCTATGCATATTTTATAAACAGGCAGATTAAGGTGAAAACACAGAACAAGTCCTCCTGAGACTAGGCACATTCATGACTATGTGGGCAGGATGGTGCCTCACACTTATTGCAAGTATATTACTGAAATCTTTACCCACCCTGGCAGTCACAAAGGCTTTACCCTATTGTAACAGCTAGTGTGGGATACATAATTAGTGTATTACCCATGACCACGAAGCCTTTGACAGGCATCTGTACACGCATGGAGCAGGGAGGAGTGCTGAGGAATCATCTAATTCACGATGACGTGCTGCTAAATGAGACTGACCTCTCTTGTGTCCACAGGGCCTTACTTCCTGACTTACCACAACCTGAAAATATGAAAACATACAGCTTTAATTATTCTGGCCAGCTACTTTTTTTTTTAATTGATTTCTGCTCATTATTCTCATTCTCAAATATTGCAGCCACGTTCATCTGGGTTAATAATAGGGGGACTAATACAACGGTTCAAATTAACACACAACTTCTTCTACGGTACAAACTTTCCATCATTCCTCACCTCGTTTTTCCAGTAAGAGTAACTGTACTTGCTCTGGACAGCTGTTCCTACTGGTTATGATGGGGCTGGTCCCCTGCTGACCTGGAAATTAATATGATGATAGACCTACAGTATAGACTGTGGGACATTAAATAACGTCTATCCCTAGGCATTAATCTCCCTCCTTCCCTCCTTCTTTCATTTGCTACTTTACTTCTCTGTAATAAGCAAACCTCCACTTTTTCAGATTCAACTATCAATTTGGTGTAGGCCTACCTTATGCCCAGTGATTTGCTTGATACTCTTAGGTCTATAATGGCTGTTTCTCCATGATCCTGAGGGTTTAAATGTGGGGAATGTGGGCCTTAAGCCCATAGTCTGGTTTGAGGGATCACTGGTCATTTGTTCTTGTCTGATGGTGATAACTGATTCGTATCTTTCTTTTCCTCTCCTGTGGACCCCAAACACTATGATTACTTTCTTTATTCTGCTGAGATGAGCTACAGAAAACCTCCTTTCACAAACCCACCGACTGCATCCTCTCAGCCTTTCATTCTCCTCTTGTTTGAGTCTTTTTTTCTTTTTGTATTAGAAAAAGTTTCTTTTCTTAAATAAATTTTTATTGGAGTTGATTTACAATGCTGTGTTAATTTCAGGTGTACAGCACAGTGAATCAGTTATACATATACATATTATCCACTCTTTTTTTAGATTCTTTTCCCATATAGGTCATGACAGAGTATCGAGTAGAGTTCCCTGTGCTATACAGTAGTTCCTTTTTAGTCATCTATTTTATATATAGTAGTATGTGTCAATCCCAATGTCCCAACTTATCCCTCCCCCACTTTGTAACCATAAGTTTGTTTTCTACATCTGTGACTCTATTTCTGTTTTGTAAATAAGTTCATTTGTAACATTTTTTGTTCAGATTCCACATATAAGCAATACCATATGATTTTTGTCTTTCTCTGTCTGACTTATTTCACTCAGTATGACAATCTCTAGGTCTACCCATGTTGCTGCAAATGGCATTATTTCATTCTTTCTTGTGTCTGAGTAATATTCCATTGTATATATGTACCACATCTTCTTTACCCATTCATCCATCAATGCTTCCATGTCTTGGCTATTGTAAATAGTGCTGCAATGAACGTTGGGGTGCACGTATCTTTTCGAATTATGGTTTTCTCTGGGTATATTCTGGGCACATATTGAAAGGAAACTTCCCTGAACCTTCTTGAGTACCATTCAAGGTGGATTATGGGTAATGGGGAGGGGAGCAGAAGAACGTCATTTAGACTAGGGTTTGTATGACTCTGTCATTTTGTGGATACTTCAGACCAGATGAGTGTTATTTCTTGTTAATTAAATTTCTTTCTAAATTTGTATAAAGTGTAGCTAGAAGTGGTGTTTATGAGGCCCTTCTCTAAGATTTATATTTCCAGGGGCTGAATGGAGATTAATGCCAAGTGACATTTGTTGTATTGTATATGTAATTATTTTCATATTTAGTTACAACCAAACTTATGTACAACAAAAGATTTGATGTGGTTAACATATTGTACTTTGAATACTTAGAGCATTTTTATCTCTTTTGCTTTACTACATTTTTCCATTCAGAAAGAAAATATGTATTTATCTCTCCTCCCTAGTAGATTAAAAGTCCCTGGAAGTTGAGGGATGTATCTTGCTCACCTTTGTATCCTTCCAATACCAACCACAGAGTCTAGCCAAAAGCATTCAATAAATATTTGTAGACTTGAAATGATTTAGGATTCTGAGGACAGAATAAATTTTCCTTTATGAATGAGCATGACGAATAAACCTGAAGCAAAAATGTTTTCCTAGCAAATAGGTCATTAGCATCTAAAAGTAGAATCAGTGAGTTTTTGCCTTCTGAGACTGAAAGCATGAACAATCATAAGAAAGTTCTATCTCTTTTACAGATGAGGGGAGCCCCTTGCCTCCCAACCCTCCTTTCATACCTTGCTTCCCTGGCCACCCCACCTCTAACACTGTGCCTGCACATATATTCTGAAGATGCAGTCAGGAGGTGTAGGCTACTTCTAATGGATTTATCTCAGGTAAAACTCAACAACGCTCAAGTCCAAATTATCTGTAAATTGAAAACCTGTTTCAAACCTCAGCCTAGAACAATTAAATTTTCCCACCCTCTGTTTCTCATACTAGGAAGGAAGCACCTTTGAAATCAAAGGGAGCTCTGCAAGGAGACGGGGAAGCCAGATGAAGGAATTCAAGGCTCTAAATTGCATTCCGGCATTATTTGAAACTATGCAGCTCACATAAAACTATACTAAGGCTAGCCTCAGAGCATACATTTTAACACCCAACTAAATATTGTATCATGCATGCAGGGACACTGTTTCTAAATAATTCATTGCCACTTTTACAGTTCTTTTAATATGTCATTATTATATCTTTAAAATGATATGCATCTGTATTTCTGGGAAGAGTCATCTACCAAGCTCCTGATAGACCAATCCCTGGTACTGATAGCTCTTTTTGTAGGAATAGATTATATCCCGTTATCTGCTTTATTCATTCATTTAATCCAAATCACCCCCTTAAATTTTATTTATGTGTGTATGTATTTATTTATTCATTTATTTCAAACTTACTGAGGACTAACTATGTGCTGTGGCTCAAAGATGCAAATGCACCATCACTGCCTTTGTTTGGCCCACGATCCAAGACAGAGTTGTGCAAACAAGAGAGGATGCATGTTAAGATATTCTTCCATAAGCCCGTGCAAGCAAGAGAGGATGCACATTAAGGTATTCTCCCGTAAGCCTTTCCCCTTTCCAGCCCATTCCATGTTCTCACAGCCATACTTCTCACATAATTTGCATTTTTCATCCTCTTCACATCCCATCCTCTCACTTAATTGCAGTGAACTTTTCCTCAGATGACGGGTTCCTCACACAGTGAGTCTTTCACAGGGTGGTTTCTGCTGCGTCCACTCTGCTGGGCACCTGGGGCGGTCAGCTTATTCCTTCTGCCTCCCTACTGCAACCTCAGGGCCAACATTGGACTGCTACCTCATAAATCTTGCCTCTTTTTTAAGTTGAAGTCATTTGATTTGGGGTTGCCTCTCCCTCTTCTCCACAGAGGGCATGCTCTCTTTCCCTCAAATTTCATGACTTGTCACATAAATGGGTTCACAGTAAAAATCAATTAAGTGGAAAAATTAAGCATTAGTCCCAGGTTCACAATTTTCCTTTTTTTCTCTTCTTTTTCTTTTACTATTAGGTATTTGCAACTTTCACATTCATGTTACTTTGAACTTCTTGGTGTCAGAGTTACCTGACCTCCTCAAGTATAGTGATGCCTATTTTCCCTTCCTCTCTCAACCCCTGGCATTTACTTGCATGGGTGAAATTTAGATCTTTTCATTTTAAGACTTGATTTTTTTTTTTACCTGCAGAATCTCAGATTTTTCCTTTTTGTCTTCCCAGTATAAGTAATCTTCCTTGATTATGTCATTTACTTCTCTTCATATCACTTCTAGGAGTGTAACTCTTAAATCTGTATCTCTAACTTCAGCATTCTTCCAAGTTCCAGAGGGCGCTTCTAACTGCCCACTATTCCCCCAGGACTCTCAGATGGCCCTAGGGTTTCCTGCCTTAAGCTCTGGGACTGCGAATATGATGAGATAGCACAGCCACGATTATGCTATATCATATGGCAAAGGGAATTCTACAGATTTTCAGTTAGGTTACTAATCAGTTGATTTTATGATAGGAAGATGATTCTGGAGGGATTAATCTAATCAAACAAGCAGAGAGTTGGTAGCAGAAGCAGAAGTCAGAGAACTTCCGAGCATGAGAGACATTTGATGTGAGGGAGGTTCTCCACTGCTGAGGCAAACAGGGGTCTCAGTCCTACAACCACAAGGAACGGACCCGTCAACCTGAATGAGGAGCAGATTCTTCCCCAAAGCCTCCAACTGACTGAGTCCCGCCAACATATTCACTTCCATCTTGTGAAACCTGGAGCAGAGAACCCAGTCCAGCTGCCTAGACTTGTGACGGGGGGACCATGAGCTGGTAAATGGCTATTGTGTCAAGTCACTGAGTTTGTGGCAATCTGTTATACAGTAATAGAAAATGAACATGACACATTAAAATAAACACACTTTATCTAAGCTAATGACTTTCCTCCAAAATGTGTTTCCCATCACTTTTCTATGAATGCTAACGGTACCACCGTTCTTCCAGAATGGTCCCTGAGACTCACATCTGCCTTCCTCCCCACGTCTACATAACTGCCAACAACCATGGCATCCCTATCATCTGCACCTCACTTTCCACTCTGTTCTCTTCACCACCATGCAGTTGAGATCCTCCTTACCTCTTGCTTGGGATAATGAAGCACTTTTCTAGTTGGTATCACCACTTTCAATCTAAGGACACTGCCAGTGGAAATTTCCTGCTTAAATCATGTCAATCTCTTTGTTGGAAAAACACCAAAATAATAAAATGAATGTTGGACCTGAGCTCTCTGTCTGGCATTTATCATCACCCCAGCATACTGCTGGGCCCAACCAACTTTTTAGGTAAACAGAACAGCCCATCTTAGCTTGCAACTTCTCTGTATATTCCC
The DNA here is from genome assembly GCF_011762595.2 of Tursiops truncatus. NCBI lineage: Eukaryota > Metazoa > Chordata > Mammalia > Artiodactyla > Delphinidae > Tursiops > Tursiops truncatus. Next base: position 96,478,251 of record NC_047042.1, on the reverse strand, counting down.
ACATATATAACTTTCTTGACAATAAAAACTTTTATTTCTGCAAAAACTCTTTCACTGTCTGTACCAAATTTAATATTGCCATGAAACATATACCGTTGAACTTTGTATCTTCATTCTCTCTGCAAAAGGCCTTCAGTAAATGTTTGCATAAAGAACAAATAAATGCCTCCTCTTTCCTCGTTCACGTTTCCTTCAATGCATTTCCAGGGCACTTATGCTCCTCGCACATGACACGTGACATAATGTAAAGTCTATTCTTGACATCTTCCTTACCTCACTGTAAAGTTCCGAGCAGCGTATCTTATTGTCCTCTGTATCATGAGTGCAAATCCTACAGAAGGTTGCACCCAGCGGATTTTGTTTAAGGATTTTGAAATCAATGCAAACATTGAAGCAGTTTAAACTCTGTGTGAGAGCTCTACTTAATGGTACTGATATACTAGATACCAATCACTTCTATCAATTAAATAAGCCCTGAGTGTTCTCACTTGGACTGGTTGATAAGTCCTCTTCTGGTTAGTAACATGTGCCTGGGGACATTGTCCACAGTGTCCCTATGGCCAGGGGACAACTTTAAACAACTGCCTAATTGGGGAATTTCAGACTTTCACTTTTTTCAACTTTTCTTACAGTTTGTCTAGAGGCACGTGACTTAAATTCTGCCCAACAGAAGGAGGGACACAAAATCTTGTTCTGGAAGTGTATGGGGTAGACATGGTGGCTGGGCAGAACTGGTTTTCTGACAACGGTGGTGTGAGGGGCAGCGGCCCTTTCCAGCTCCAAGTGGGGTCCTGGTAACAGGGCATATCCATGCAGTGGGAGCAGCCATGCTTGCCTCACAGGAGCAGTGGAGTAGGGTGTGTTGGCCTTGCTGGCAGCCTGTCAAATCTGACTCTAGCTCTCCAGAAGTTTCTGCAATTCTCTAATATCCTTTAACAAATCCTTTTCCGTTTGAACATCGAGTGTGGCTACTATGGTTCACAACTAGAATCCTGAGCAATATGTGCCTAGAAGTGGGGAAAAATGTAACCGAGCAGGATGCTAGGGGGTCTTCCAGGGATGGACCCCTCCCCCATATCCTGTGCTGTAGCTCCTCTCTGAAGGACCTAGATGACAGTATCTGATGCACATTTCTAGAGTTGTTTTACAGATGCTAAAATCACCACCAAATAGAAGAAATTAGCTACCTGATGACCATAAGCATGTAGCCCCCAGACCTACTGGTGCCTAAGAATTGATAGTGTTAATCCCCGTGACACCACCCTGTTACCTCACCATCAACCAATCAGAGAATTGTGCACGAGCTGATCACACACGCTGCAACTCCCTTCCCTCACCTGGCCTTTAAAAATGCTTGGCTGAGACCCACTGGGGAGTTCAGGATTTTTGAGCACTAGCTGTCCCGACTCCTTGTCTGGCATCTGCAATAAACGCTTCACTTTTCATCACCACAACCCAGTGTCAATAGATTGGCTTTACTGTGCATAGGTGGGTGGAACCAAGTTTGGTTCGGTAATAAAAACACTTACTCCAAAGAATACCCCATGTTAGTTATTAATAACTCCCAATGCATCCTCCACTATTCAGAATTAGAATACAGTTACATCTTCATGAGTGTAGTTTGTTACTAGGATAATACTATATATTGTCATTCAAAGATTTTTTTAAAAAGTTTAACAGTTTCTTGAGTCTCATAATCACTCTTATACAACTGTTATAATGTGCCAGGAACTATAAATTTTATACACATTGAATGAGTTAATTTTATTAACTCATTCAATCCTTCAACTATCTCCATGAGATAGGTACTATTATCAAAGTTATCCTCATTTTATAAGTGAGGAAATGAAAATCACACAGCCAGTAGGTAGTAGAGAAAGGCTTAGACTTAGGTAGTTAGCCACTCTTCATATTCTTCTTGCACAGTTATTATGAAGTACAGTCAGCATTTTCATTCATTGCCTTCTGATATGTTTGAACATGACTAGTCTCAATGTCATTCAAGCTCTTTGGAAATTAGCTTATTTTGATGTGCATATAGTTGTCTATAATGTGATACAAAATTCAGAAAATACTAAATTCAAATGTGAGTAAAGGTAGAGATGAACTCTTTTAACCAACAAACACTTATTAGAACATATTCTATGCTGACCATGATGTTAGGTGCTGTGGATACAAATAAACATAGAAAACAGTAATACCTCAAGGGGATACCACCTAAGGAATGACACCAACAGGCAAGCAACCAAGAACATTTCAGTATGGTATACCTCGACTACTCTCGACTTCATAATGATGTTATGAACGTCCACTGCTGCCCAAGAGAAGGTTGCCAAATTCTAAAGACTCACTCCTCCATTTAACTTTAAAAACAAACTCAGAAGAATTGATCGAAAAAAAAATCTATTTTCACACAAGAAGAGGTAGAGTTCTTATAGGTAGCATATAAAACCTCAACCCAATATTTACCGCTATTTCCATTACACTAATTCAAATCATGTGATCCATATACCTAAAATACTCCCTCAAAATGAGGGCATTAGGTCGCATGAGAGGACATATCCGTGTATGCGCCCCAGGACCTGGAACAACACTTAGCACATAGAAGGTGCTCAACAGTACTTTTTGAGGGCAAAAACATGAGAAAATGGCTAGAATTGGTTGGAAGCCTTCTAGGACTGTTAGCTAAGTTTGGGCGATTTGGAAATTATAATTTTCTTTTTGAAAGGAATCTCCATGAGGGCAATGACTGTTTTGTTCATGAGCATAAAAAGCACTGACAACGGTACCTGGCCCCTAAAATAGAAATTATTTAATGAACTACACTTCAGTCTTTAGTCAGAAATATCTTTTACAATAATTTCACCTGATGGAGTGCTAAACTATGTCAGATTGTGTCTGTTTCAGACAGTGTCACAAACACTATCAATTTAATTGTCATATCAATTGCTTTGATGTGACAACAACGGTTAAGACAATATAAATGAAAGATTGAAGGTTGTGATAGTCCATGTAATGAATGTACACACAGATACACCTGAAACATATTTTGGGGGAGTTTGTTTTGCTGTCTTATCATCAGTTACAGAAAAAGAGTCTGAAAAACGGCAGTGAATGACTACATCCATTTGGAATACTGCAGCCCACCCTGGATGTATTTTAGTGAGAAATAAACCTGCACTGTTGTAAATCACTGAGATTTGGGGTGTAGTTTGTTCTGCCACACAATCTTCCCTCTTTTTCTCTTGCTAGGTCCAAAGCTAATGGGTTATGGAGGATAGTTAATTACAGAGAAACAACCATTTAATCTCCCCTCTTTCTTCATCTACTGCTTTGCTGAAGTCCATCAATATTTTTCACTTGAAATAGCTTCCGAGCGGTCTTCTTCTGACAACTTTGTCTTTTTTCAGGTTCATCCTCCAGAAGGCCTACTTGGATCCTAACTAATCTGATTAGGCTACGTTCATGCAGAATCTCGCCAATGCATCACAGATACCACCAAGACAAAAATCCAAATTTATGAGCCAGCCCCACGTGACATCAAGCATCTTCTGCCACCTCCCGCACAATCTTCCTGAACATTCGCAAACACTTCCTCCTCCTTTTCTATTTCTGTGCTTTTGTACAGGCCAATTTCTCTGACCAAAGTGACCTTTCTTATCCTGTGTTGACTGATGATCCCGAATGAAAACTACTTTAATACGTCTTTTCTTAAAGGTGAAACTGGCCCACCCTTTTTCAGTGCAATCAAACTCCTGTATGATGAAGAGAATGTCTGTTTAGTGAACACATGCCATGCCACTGGCTCTGGTTGAAGCATTTTACATGTATTAACTCATGTAATCCTCACAAGTGAATGAGGCAAATAGCATTATTTTTTTAATTTTTTTTATTTTTGCGGTACGCGGGACTCTCACTGTTGTGGCCTCTCCCGTTGCGGAGCACAGGCTCCGGACACGCAGGCTCAGCGGCCATGGCTCACAGGCCCAGCCGCTCCGCAGCATGTGGGATCTTCCCAGACCGGGGCACGAACCCGGGTCCCCTGCATCGGCGGGCGGACTCTCAACCACTGAGCCACCAGGGAAGCTCAAGTAGCATTATTATCTCTATTTTACAGGTGAAGAAATTGGGGTTCCATGAAATTAACTTTTCTAAGGTTATTCAGCTATTAAGTGTCCTGGGTGTGTTTCTAACCAAGGCATTATTAGTCTACCCTCTAAGCCCCTGCATTGTTGTATCACTCCTTTAACTATAGAACTCTGTTGTTGGAAACTAGGTCTTATTTAAGTTCATATCCTGAGCTTCTACAAGAATTCTTCGCTCCTGGTCAGCACTCAAATATTTGCTGAGTGAATGTGTTATGAATGAGTAAACTGGAGGGAATGCATGACTTTCTCTCTTTCTCTGTCTTAAGCTGGATAATAAGTTTTTTCTTATAGATTTTTTAATGACTTTAACACAAACAGCAGAAAATATATATGTTCAATTTAAAAATAAGCCCACTAATCTAAAAAAAAATGAACTTATTTACAAAACAGAAGTAGAGTCACAGATATAGAAAACGAACTTATGGTTACCAGGGGATGGGGGGGATAAATTGGGAGATTGGGATTGACATATACCCACTACTATATATAAAATAGATAACTAATAAGAACCTGCTGTATAGCACAGGGAACGCTACTCAATCAATACTCTGTAATGGCCTAAATGGGAAAAGACTCCAAAAAAAGAGTGGATATATGTATACGTATAACTGATTCACTTTGCTGTACACCTGAAACTAACACAACATTGTAAATCAACCATATTCCAGTAAAAATTAAAAAAAAATAAGCCCACCAATTTAACAAATGAGTATTATTGACCCCTTTGAAACTCCCAGTGTATCTCCCAATACCAGCCCCTCCCTCCAACTCAGTAGTAACCAATATTCTGTATTTTCACGTAAGCTTTCTCGTCCCTCTCTTTACGGTTTTATCACGTATGCACACATTCCTATATAATATATGGTTATGTTTTATCTGTTTTGGAACTTTATATAAGTGGAATTATGTCGCATATATTCTTCTGTGACTTATTTAATCCACCTTATGGTTTTTGTGTTCATCCATGTAAACATGTTTATCTGTAGTACATCATTCACTTTCAGTTGTAAATTGTATCTCATTCTATAAAATAGAGTTTACTTTTCCTAACAGTGATGCTATTGATGGACATTTGGGTTGTTTCCACTTTTTTGGCTATCACACACAATGTGATACATCTCTCCGTACATTTTTATACATTTCTTCTGATCAAAATGTGCAAGTATTTTACTAGGCTATCTTCGTATCATTGGAATTGCCGGTGTATAAAGTATGGACATGTTCAACTTCATTAGGTAACAGCCAGCATCTGTGTCTTCAGAATGACTTCAGGTTGTCAGAACTCACCTTGCCTGAACACTGGAGAGCTGAAATTTGTGAACATTTACCACTGTCTGAAGGATGTAGGGGTATAAACGCTCTAGGCTCCCAGCCTCTGTTTCAGACAGCTCTGAGGTGTGACTTGTCTCCAGAGCTTCCCTGTGGGGTCTGAGCCAAAGTCACATCCACAGAATTGGGCTGGAGACCAACCACTGGCTTTCCTTCCCTATCTCACTTTCCACACCCTTGCTAGTCTTCCCCAGGAACACTTTCATCGTCACCTGTATTCTCATCTTAGCAGTAATGCATTTTGTACTTTGATTGGTTCTTGGATTTTGATTTGCGGGGTCAGAGTGTATTATGGGAAACACTAAGTAAAGCCAGAACCAAGAAGGGAGTCAGAGGATTAGCATATTGTTAGCAAAATGTCCACATACAGAATCGAATTGTTTAAAATATCATCAGCATAGTTTCTTTTTTTCAATATTTATCAATTACATTCTAATTCCCCGCTAAGCTATACAATGTAAGAAAGTATTCTTTTTATTATGAGGATTTATTTTTCATTATCAATGTTCAGATTTCAGGGAAAAACAGTTACATTCATATACTTCCAATATGACTGTGATTAGCATTTTTTTCTTTAAATTTTTCACTGAAAACTCCTCAAAGGCAATGGGTGCCCTTGATTTCTACTTTCTCTGACTGCTCTGTCTATAGCATATAAAGCTGTAGGTTATATTCAGAGATGCTGCATTTTAGAGCAGAACTTGATGAATATATAAGGCATTACATAATTAATATAGTAAAAAAACCCACGTATTATTAATATTTTATTTCATCAAAAAAATTTTTTTTGCCTTATGCATTTGTTTCATGGAACGATGTTGGGACAGAATTTTGCCACTTAGAAGTTCTCTTCATTTTTTTTTTCTGGATGAATAATTGGTATAGTGCATTATGTCAACTATGGCTTATTACGGCAGCTTGGGGGGTCTCCAACTGTAGGCAGCTTCTCATTGTGAAAAAAAAACACAGGTAGGTAGGTAGATTTCGATTTTTAATCCTGGTTCCAACACATATGACTGTGACACCTTGGGAAAATTATTTAATCTATCTGTATATCAGTTTCCACCTCTGCAAAATTATATCTTACCCATGACTATGAATACTTTCATCTCCATTTTGGGACTTGAAATCATGACTGATATCTTGGGTAATGCTATTTATGACACTGATACTTTTCAGCAGAGAAATAATTGAATGATTTTTATTTTTAATGAGGTACATTATCCTTGCTAAAGAATGCATTCTCTTGTAGTTATTAAATAATGTCTTTCTGTCACCTTTTCATCATCAATCCCCTGAAACTTAATAGAAATTATGCATATGCAATGACTTGGACAAACTTTTCAACTCCGATACTAAACAGGAAGTTCCATGGAATGTTCAGATAAGTGAATGCAACATTACTTTACGTAGGCATAGAATTTCGTCTACACTAGAGTGACTGACTAATCCAGGTTAGGGTTACACCCATGAAACAAAATATCCAAAGATATTTGGTCCAGCCTTCACTGAAAGAATAACATTCTCTCAAACGCCATGCATGAATCAATCTGGTTCCATGAGAAGGATTTGCCTGCAGCTGTCCAAAACAAAGATCCTAGTTCTTCATCAGCAGAAGCAGCAGCTCTCTTTGGGGCCTGACGAAAGAGTGTTGCCTGAGCACACCCCAACACGATCTTGGTAAACATCAGGCAGCGTATATACGATGTTCTGGAAATGAAAGGATGCCTCTCGAGTTCCATCTTCTTCAACAGTCAACAAAGCTCCTTACTTTAAAGAAGCTCCTCTTCTGTTCCCTGGAGTTGTAATCCACACACTAACTACTCTTCTTGAGCTTCAAAGCATACTTCCTGACACCCCTCTGTGGTTGAAATCCAATGCTGGGCCACAGGCTGCACTTAGCCACTGGACCCCCTCCCCAGCAGCCTCAAGGCTGGAAGAAGTACTGACCCTACATCTCAGACACCCAAGAGGAATCCCCCAACCCCCGTACCTTCCTGAAGAATTTCTAGCACTAAATAACAGCTGCCTCATTCCTGTCTCCAATATTATTGCTTTTCCTGATAAACTAAGGCTGCCCTGTGAGTTGGTATCAAACACTTAGCTCCCTCCCTCACCCTTCAATTATTACAATTCTGTTGTCTTCCAGCCACCACTTGGCTTTAATTGAATTCTGACTCTTCCCCAAAGATCAACGTCACCGCATGTGGTTATACACTGCAAATCCCAGGAGTCAACATTCACGTAGACCTAGACTGACCGATACATATGGCTACCGGGCACTTGACCTGTGGCCAGGGAGACCACCACCTGTCCGAGAGAATGAGGAACTAAATTAAAATTTTTATTTTAATTAATTTAAAATTTTACATTTAAAAACTGACAATTCAGTTCTTGGAGGGCATGTTCAGTATTTGGGGCACAACTTGGGTGTATGAGTCTAGCTGTCCAACAATAAATTTTATGAAACTTAAACAGAGATTAAATATTTCTTTTCTTTTTTCTTTCTATTTTTATTTTTTGCCATGCCTCATGGCATGTGGGATCTTAGTTCCCTGACCAGGGATCAAATACATGCCTCCTGCAGTTGAAGTCCAGAATCCTAACCACTGGACCTCCAGGGAAGTCCCTAGATTAAGTAATTCTAATGAAACCTTCGGAATTAAGATGTGTTATAAATGTAATATACATGCCATACTTTAAAAACTTACTACGAAGAAGCAAAATATCAAATTAATTATGTTTATATTGATTACATATTGAAATGATACTTGGATCTATTAGGTCAAATTGAATATATCATAAAATGTATTTCACTTGTTCCTTTTTTACTTTTTTAATATGGCTATTGGATAATTCACAATTACACATGTGACTCACTTTATATTTTACTGGATAGCACTGTCATACACCATAAGGTAGAGGACGCCCTTTCGAGTCATGCAGTGCACAACCTACAAAACCATATTTGTTGGATTTATCAATGACAATGACCCCTCTGCAGCTCTTAGGACTGTCTAGTAGTAGCTCAACATTCTTTATTCTTATGGCTCTAGAGGACCATTTTTCTCATTTTCTAGAAACATCTTCAAATGAAAGAAACAAACAAAAAACACACAAATTCTTGTCCATTGAGGTTAATGCCATTAGATTCTACCACTTTCTACCATTTTTTGCTGTCATCTACTGAGCTTGGGGTCACTTCCCTCATTTCCTGAAGACATTAGAATCTGACTCCATTTTCCTGTTGAACTGAAGACCTGTCTTCATGGTGTCCATGCCAATAACTCATCCAAAATCACACTCTCAGGCTTTTTTGACCTCTTCATCTTTGATGACCTTTCACACACTGTAATTATTCTCGATGGCCACACTCTGGACTTAGTCATTACCCAGATGTCTGATTTCTCTGAAATCTTATTCTTCAAAAGCCGATTATCTGGTTATAATCACCTGTTCTCCTAGTTGTTCCTTGTCCTTGGCTATATTATACATGGTCTTTGGTCGCTAAGAGACATCCTTGTCATGACACCTCCACTTTCAGTCAGGCTTCTTGGAGCCACTCATGTTATCTACATATGTACATAATCCTAAGGACTTTTATCTGACCATACGTAAATTCCTGACATACTGAACTTCATGTAATATATATCTGCAAAATTCCAACCTGTCTTCTCTCTTCTACTCCTGGGCAAATAAACACTGCTACAGAAAATGACATAATTTTACACATTCATGCCTCTTTAAAGTCATGAAATTGATGATCTTCAACAACAAGTGTGCCTTAAGAATGTCTACTAACATTACAGTAGTTTTGCTTTGAGTTCTCTATCATTTCTTTCTATGTGCTTTCCAAAAAAAAAAAAAAATCTATAAGCCCCTCAATCCTTCCCTATCTACTCATAGCAGAGTTTCCCTTAAACTTTAGTGTGAAATCTAAAGTTATTAAGTATGATTGTCTTTGAATTCTTTTCTCCTCTCTACAAACTCCTATTATATATCCACATGATTTATTACCTCTTTTCCTCTGGTATCAGAGGATAATTGTATCCTCTTATACCTGTTTAAGTCCAACTCCTGTATCTGTATTTATAATGAATAATATCAATACAGATAATAATTAAAACAACCTTCATTTCATGACAGCTAACCTTGTGCCAGGTAACGTGCTGAGTACATTACAAAAATTAATCTCATTTATACCTCACAAAAATTTTATTAGGGCGATATTATTATACCCATTTTATGTATGAAGAAATAGAGTTGAAAAACGTTTAACGACTTTGCCAAAATTGCATAGCTTATAAGTTGGAAGGACAAGTTTCTAACTCAGGTCTGAATTAATACGAAGGCTGTGGTCTTTAACATCGTACTATAGCAGCACATAAGAGAGCCCTAGGATCTCTGAAACCTTACTCCATAAGCTGTGAAGTTTCTAGACTGTAATTTCAACTAACTCTCCTCTTTCTTGGGACTTTTTCTAAAACATTCTTAGATCTCACTCATATTAAAGAAGAAAACCCAACTTGGCCACATCCCATCTCTGGTCTTATCTAATTTTTCTTCTTTTCTTTCATCCCTAAATCCTGAAAATGGCGTCTACGTGTGCTGTCCCCACTTGTTCATTTTAAATTTATTCTTCTACTCAGAAAACTTTGGGTGCTTCTTCCAAAATTCTACTGTAACCACTCCTGTAAAGGGCATAAGTGACCATCATATTGACAAACAAATCTATAGGATCTAGTCTTCATATTACGGGAACTCTTAGCTGCATATGACTTTTTAATTTTCTTGATCACAAAGACACCCCACTCTTGTTGTTTTGCTCATTTTTTGTGTGATCTCCAAGTTTCTGTGAAGGCTTACTCTCCCTCTACCCCTTAAACATTAAACTTTCTTGGTTCTATGTGCCCAGTTCTTCTAACCCCCTGCTAAATAACTGTAATATTTCCACTCCTAGCATTTTTTCAGAGACCTTGTGCACACCAATATCTCTCGAATATGATTAACAGCTGATTTCTATCTTGAATTTCTACTCAGTATATGTAAATCTGAATCTTCAGATCTCTCTCTCTCTCTGCTTCCTTTCTCTACCTTAATTGTTGGCCTCGCTGAGTGGCACAACCCTCTTATTCACCAAAGATAGAAACTCGGGCGGGAAGTTCCTTTATTCTTGCCTCTTTCTATGTTTTTGTTATCTCACATATCCAACTACCATTTCCTTATTGTTTTTTCTCTAAAATATTTTAAGAATTTATCATCATCTCCTTCTTTTTAGAACTGTGAACCAAGGTCGAGTTATAAAGGTACATGGGGAAAAAAAATGAAGGGCGAGTGTCACTGGGAGAATCAGTGAATGAGTGGGAAATTTTTTGTGGGGCTTCTAGATAAGGCTTCTAGAAGGTGGTGTCATTTGACTGGGAGCTTGAAGGAACTGAGTGTGACAGTACTGCAAATGGCATGTTAGGCCAAGGCAGCAGCAAGTACAAGAAATAGCAAGGAGACCTGCGTGGCTAGAGAGGAGTGAGAGACCCTAGGACATGAGGTCAGAGAGATGACGGGTATAAGCAGACAACTAAGGCAAGAGCTTATAGGTCCTTGTAAGGACTTTGGGGGCTTTTGCTCTGAGTGAGATCAAAGTCTGTTGGAGAATTTTTAAGTGGAAGAATGAGAGGTTCTTTTCTGATTTTCAAACCATTACTGGGGCTTCCCTGGTGACGCAGTGGTTGAGAGTCCGCCTGCCGATGCAGGGGACACGGGTTCGTGACCCGGTCCGGGAAGATCCCACATGCTGCAGAGGGGCTGGGCCCTTGAGCCATGGCCGCTGAGCCTGCGTGTCCGGAGCCTGTGCTCTGCAACGGGAGAGGCCACAGCAGTGAGAGGCCCGTGTGCCACACACACAAAAAAAACACGATTACTGTACTGCTGTGTTGATAAACTGTTTGGGGTAACCAGAATGGGGCAATAATAGAATCAGGGAATAAAATTGAAAGCAGGTACTATCTAATCCAGATAAAACAGGATGCTGGATTAGCCCAGGTGTTAGTTGTGGATGTGGTAAGAAACGGTCAGATGTTAAATCTCTTTTAAAGGAAAAGCTGGTAAGGTTTGCATGTGGGAAAGAGAGGAATGATGGGAGATTCCAAGATTTCTGGCTCAATTAGAAGGTGGAGTTGCCATTTATTGAGATGGAGAAGATTCCAGGTCAGGGTTGGTTTAAAAATCAGGGCTTTGTCTTGCTCCCTAGCATGACAATCAAGGATCTCAATGATCCGACCTCTGTCCATGTGAATCCATACTTCTTACCACATGCTAACTCTTGCTTTAAGCGCTAGCAAAACCAAATTACCAGCTGATCCTCCTTTAACAAACACTGTTTTTGACTTTGGTATCTTGGATTATACTAAACTCTTTAGATGAGATTCTACAAAGTAAATTCTATTATGACTTTAACCTCCTTTAAGGACTATTCCCTGAAGTCTCTTCAGCAAAATAAATCATGTGTGCTCTATGATGCCATAATAATCTTCATATTTATATAATTTCACTGCCACATGCTGGCGTAATCCTTATGCAGTCACCATGTTCACACCACGCCCCCTAACCCAGCTCCTCAGTCTGTGAGCTACTTCACGGAAGTTCATTGTTTTATATGAAACTAAAACAAGTTGGCATTTAAAAAATATTTGAGCAAGGGGAATATATAAGGAAGGAAAGAAGAGAGGGAGAGAGAAAAGAAAGGAGTAAGTATTTTTATCTGTTCTACTAGAAAACTCAGGTCTCTCAATAGAGTAATGGGGAGAAACTCTTTAATAATCCGCTTCATTAAGATACACGTCTAGGGCTTCCCTGGTGGCGCAGTGGTTGAGAATCTGCCTGCCGATGCAGGGGACATGGGTTCGAGCCCTGGTCTGGGAAGATCCCACATGCCGCGGAGCAACTGGGCCCGTGAGCCACAACTACTGAGCCTGCGCGTCGGAAGCCTGTGCTCCACAACGAGAGGCCGCGATGAAGACTGGCCCCCGCTCGCCGCAACTAGAGAAAGCCCTCGCACAGAAACGAAGACCCAACGCAGCCCAAAATAAATAAATAAATAATATTAAAAAAAAAAAAGATATACGTCTATGCCACTCTGATTTACACTCAGATGTCACCCGAGCCTTCTCTAAATTTGGATATTGAGACACTCACCAATGTGCTTCAGACAAACAGTGATTCTCCTCATAATGATGATCCCACTTGAGCGTTCCTAAAAAGTTCCCTTGTCAACTCTTCAGACGTTTAAGCCCCACATGCAAACGTATCTGTGTAGTGGCGGTGTTGCTCATTTCAATGCCTGTTTATCGACTGACTGGGCTCCCTCATTCCTTCTAAACTGAGCAACATTTCAAGTCTTATTTTGTTACTTACTTAGTCTTCTCTATCAGGACTTTCCAGGTCCTCACCTGTGTCACTGTGTATTAGAACTACCTGAGAGGTCCAGGGTTGAAAGCATCGATGACGTCACCACGGTCTGGATCACCACTCTAACAGACTTGGTCCTAATCCATTTGTTCAGATGGCTTCTTTGAAAAGACACAGCCGAATGTACCTTGTTAGCCTTGTTTTGTTGAAGATTTAACAAATCTCAATTTGTTAAAATTTAGATTTACATGCAGCAGATGGGTTTTTTGGTTTTTTGTTTTTTTAGCACTCGTTTTGTCCCTTCTTTTAGATACAGGATGTCTTAGTGATAAAGAAAAAGAAAGATTGCCAATGTTCTCTCCCAGTCTGAATAAGTCAGAGTTACATAAATGTTTATGCATAATGAATGTCTAATCGAGGTGCCTGAAATATGAATAACTGTACTATTCCGGACTAGAGTGAGATGGAGAATTCTCATTCGGCCGCAGGATTTTTATTTCCCCATCTGTGACTTCTGTTATTCCCACTCTTGGGGGTGAAACTAGCACAGGTAAAACCTTAGAGCTTCTGAAGGAATCAGTCTCACTTTTTTCCATACCAGCTAAGCCATTCAGACACAGAAAAGGGCTTCCCTGGTGGCGCAGTGGTTGAGAGTCCACCTGCCGATGCAGGGGACACGGGTTTGTGCCCCGGTCCGGGAAGATCCCACATGCCGTGGAGCGGCTGGGCCCGTGAGCCATGGCCGCTGAGCCTGAGCGTCCGGAGCCTGTGCTCTGCAACGGGAGAGGCCACAACAGTGAGAGGTAAGAGTACCGCAAAAAAAAAAAAAAAAAAAGTAGAAAAGAATGGTAGGGGGATATTCCTGTGAATTGAGAACAAAGTGAACCTCAAATCTTGATGAATCCAATACACAGAAATAGAATAATCACAGAGTTTTAGATTTTAGTCTCACTGAGAAATCTATTTGAATTTAAATGGTTGGCATTCCAGAAGCTGATTTACATGTTCCAGGCTGTTAATAAAACATCTTGCCTCTCTATCTCTCCTTAGTGAATGCTTGCCACTTTACTGATAAATTGCTAAGGAGAACTGATTATTTCCAAATGTATGTCATATCAACAGGAAGGAAGGTTCCAAAGCTCTCACAATAAATCGATATGAAAGTACAACAAAAGACCAGCATCCTGGGCTTCCCTGGTGGTGCAGTGGTTGAGAGTCCGCCCGCCGATGCAGGGGACACGGGTTCGTGCCCCGGTCCGGGAAGATCCCACATGCTGCAGAGCGGCTGGGCCCGTGAGCCATTCCCGCTGAGCCTGCGCGTCCGGAGCCTGTGCTCCACAACGGGAGAGGCCATAACAGTGAGAGACCCGCGTACTGCAAAAAAAAAAAAAAAAAAAGACCAGCATCCTTTCTCTCCGTCTTCCTCTGAAGAGTACGCCATGTCTCTCCAAGTGCTCACCCCCAATGCCGCAAGAGGCACAGTGGGTCCTGGTGCGCGTCTGCGGGCTTGCCCACTCACACTTCTCCTCTTTATGAACCACAGGAAGCTGGGCTATAGACTAAGGAACCCCAGACCAAATCATGTAGATCAGGCAGTATTTTTACTGGAGTTGCAGCATTGGACATACCCAACAAGCATCCCCAAGATGGGTCCCTGGGGTGTCTCCTCCCAAGTCTGACTGCAAGCGTCTGAGAGTCAGGCACTCACTCCTGGGGAAGAGGTTAGGCGGCTTGCTGGTTATACAGTCTCTCTCTTCCTCATGCCTGTTGCCTAGTCAGTGCTAGCCTTTTCAGTATAAGACCAATAAACACTGTTCGTTGTTGAAAATACAACTATTTGCTTTCTCATTTCTCTTTCAATTGTGGAAATTCAAATACAACAGTTCGCATTGAAACCCGAAGGCATTTTGTGCTTCTCTGAAATTCTCTTTAGAAAATTATCTTCTGTCATCCATGATTAAGTCTTGAATTTTATGTCGAGAAGCTAGATAATAATAATTTTGAAACAATTGGTCAAATAGCTTTTGATTTCCTTATGCCAATACCTGGTATACAGAAGTTGGGGGAAAAAAACAGAATCAATTCCCTTGGCAGTCTCTACAGGTTTCCAGAAAGTATGATCATTTGATGATCGTAACAAAATGAAAGGCAAGATGTAATACTGCTGAAACCTTCACTTGGAATGGAAGCAACAATTCAGGGATTGAGAATGATCATACAGGGGGATATTGTTGTTATTAATCCCAGGTTATTCCCATGTCATACCAAACAGAGATCCAGTTTAATGCATATCCAGCACATCGCAGACATTTTCCATTTTGTGGTTGAGTTTTATCTCAGTTATTCATTTCCTTCCCCTTTGTACAGACTTACGGCTTTTTCTCCACGTTAGTGACTTTAAAAATATTGCTCTGTCCGTTTCTAGCATATTGATGCACACCAGTAGTTTTTTCTTATTTCAATTCTTTTCTGGGAGACAGATTGTTGGTCTCATTGTTTTGTTCCAATCTTTGGCTGTTCTCACATATATAATATTTCAAGTGAAGTAATATCTTTTTTGCCTACCGCTTCATACCATCCAAATACAGAAACAAGACTGAAGGAATGTAGATTTTTGGCTAGGCTTTGAGTGTAGGGGGAAAAAATGGGGTGTGTGTGTATGTTTTACAACTATATTATTATATGTAAATATTTAAAACAATGTCTTTACTACTCTTGGATTATGTAAGACAAAGATAATATGCACGCAAAGAAATCACACAGTCATTATATACTCAGAAATAAAATAGAGAAATGTGTCCGTTTATTTTCTAAGACACCAGTGGGAAAAATTTAACTATGTTCTAAAACCAGCTCAAATAGTATTCCAATTTTTCCTAAAGAGAAGCTCACATAGACAGGGAAGACTTGTGGAGAAGAGAACAGTAAGTGATTTTGAAATCAGAAGAGGCTGTTCCAAATGCTCAAGTCTGCTTTCTGTTAGCTGTAGCCATGGGCAGGAATATAAACTTTCTTGAATTGAAGTTTTCTTATCCATAAAACTGAGTTTTATTCCCGCTAACTTCTTTCCTAGGCTTTTGTAGGGCTCAAATGAGATAACGTATACATGCCAGCGTTTTTTTCTATCTGTATTTCATCTCTGCTAGGCACCGTCCTAGATGCTGGGTACCCACAGATGCAGGAGACGTAGGGCTTATGTTCCACTCACACCCCTTCTTGTGGGCTCAGAGAAACAACTCTACGGTCCAATACCGTATACTAAGTTCTGAGATAGAAGATAACATGGCGCACCTCGAAAGACAGACAGACACCTCATTTAGCCACCAGTAACAACTTTTTGACAACTACTGAAGGACAAGCAACTTAAAAATGTTGATGCTGTGGATGAAGAACGATCTATATAATAAAAAATCTGGAGGCCAGTAGGAGCTGCTGATAACTTAATACAGTTTGAACCTAAGATGTGGATTGATTGGGGTGGGGGCATTGCTGACACCCTCTGGTTTTCTGGCCTCCCTGGGACGCATTTGTTGTGGGTTGCCTGCCCTTCCACGGTGAGGAAGGGGTCATGATTTCTACCCTATGTGTTCCTCCTGTTGGAACTATTCAAAGCACAATTTAGTCATCCTCTTTCTGGGAACTCTATTTGGAATGCATGGCCTTATCCAAACGTAAACTGAAGAGACTCTAACGACCACTTATGAATCTGTAATATCACAGAAACACATAGACCACATGTGCTCAGGCACAAACCTTCTAATACAAAACAATTCACCCTGTAGGCAGAACACTCTACCTGGCGGCAGACGTCTGGTGACGTGGAGGCGGCAGGTAAACTTCAGACGAGGACCCTCTAACTGGAATAAAATAGCATTGCCCACTGATTTTAAAGTGGAAAACAGATACGAAGGAAGTAAATTCCAGAAGCTACTGAGGGACAAAACAAAGCAACATAAAAACGTACAACTCGAATTTCTTACATTGCTAAGAAAATAAAAACAGCTAAGAAAAAGTAAAAGTGACCCTGGGGTAAAAACCAGAGGAATAAAGCTTTCTACAATTTGTGTTTACATTTTAATGTTAAAGAGGCAAGAACGATGAAAGTAGACTGTCTTGAATGTCATGGTTATTGTCAGCAATATGCATGTCAAACATACATCTCGGTTTTAAAGCGAGGGTTTGAGTAAACAGTGCAGATGTGGATGGCTTATTTGCAGATATAGGAAGGGCAGTACGCTAACAGAAGCTGGACTGCTTTGAATTGTTATTAGTGACAATATTTTTAGAATTCGTTTTGCAAGGCATGAGTATAAAAGAGAGGGCGATTCTAATTTTTTTATTCTTCCCGAAGAAAATTGGGCGGAAAAAGTCATTAATTTGCTAAAGGTATTAAGGCAAGGGCCTATTCATTCTGATGAGAATGACCTAACCAGGTTGCTAATAGAGCCATTACTAGATTAAATCCTCCCAATTGTCTTGGAAATAATTTGGCCTGTTTTTCCTCTTATTGAAGGAAATAAGGGAGAAGAGGCAAATAGGCAAAAAGCATGGAACTTTCTCTAATCATAGGAGAGTAGATATTGAAAAATGATGAAGAGTCACTCGTCTGGCGTAGAAGGAAGGTAATTATAGGGTTTGAAGTATATTTTTCACATGTGTGGTTGTTTGTGCCCTAACCTTGTTGAATGCATGGGTCTTGGGCAGTGTCCCTCACTGGGCAGTAACCTTCCTATGATCAGTTGATGTGAGTTCCCCACACAGCAACTTGTATACATGCCGAGCTCATTTCTGGCCTTTGTTTCTTCCCAGAGGCTACAGTGTTGCAAATAGGACACAGAGTGTATTCTTTATGGGCCAAACACAAGGACTGATAGAACACGGACTGTCACCCAAAGGCACCTGTTACCAGGTGGATGCAGCAGCTAAAACTGAAAGCCTCATCTGTGAAAGAAATATCCTGAAATAAGAAGGGCATGCTTTACCAAATCAACATCATTACCCTGATGGTACCTATTCCACAATTTTGAAAACATTGGAAGATACCAATGGGAACATTTCTCAGTTGTTCTGCATGTACATTCTAAAAAACGGATACTTATCATTGTTTATTTAGAAATGATGATAATAATGTTTGCTATGGTCACTTATTCTCTATTACTGTCTGGACTCCAGTTGGCTACAACAGTGACTAAATAACTTGTGAAATAATTTTTTTTGAAACTGAAAAATGTTAGCAAATACCCACTTCTGATTTAACAAATCATCTCAACAGAGAAGCAGTAAGCCTCTGAAGTTTAAAGTGGATAGAAATCTATGCAATAAATATGATTCAGTACATTTGTCCAGAAAATATTCTTTGAGAGTTGAACATGTCCATAGAACTGTGTTAAAGTGCTTTGAGATTGTGTGAAGAATTCTATTTTTAAGATGAATATTTCTGATATGGTACAAATCATTCACATAAATTCTCCACCATCTTGGCAGAAATGTGGAAAATATTAAAGCCTCTCTTTGAATAAAATTAGCAAATAGCAAAGGAATAATTAAACATTTAATCTCTAAGCATATATTCTGGAATGGTTTAGAAAGAAAAATTCAACTTGTAAAAACTTTATTTCATAAATGTTTTCTCCCAGATATCTTAGCTACTTTCAAAGTTGTTTAGTCGGAAGTATCTCTGTGCCCAGAGGACGAAATAGTCCAGACTATGAGAATCTGTAGTGGCTCATTAAGTTCAAGACCAGGGAGTCTGATCTTGGCTACATGGTGAGGGTGTTCAGAGATGACAAGGTCCTAGGGATCATCTCGTCCAAGTTTCTCAGTACAGAAGTGACATAACTAGGGAAATTAAACAAAGGGAGGAAGTAACCCAAGATCTCTCCAAGGGTAGAAGGGAAATCTAGTTCCTCCAACTCCATAGCAGCATATCCAAAATGACATATTTAATCAGTGTATCTTCTCAAAATGAATAATTATTTAGCTATATTTCTTTGCTCATTCAGATGTCAAGACTTCCCACCCCATATGTCCTAAACTTTATAAGGCAAGTACCAAACAGCATGGTTTTCAATAATGTGTGTAAAGCGAAATTACAAAGCGCATTATCTCAATTGATTATTCACATATCATTTTAGACAATCAGCTATTAATACTGTGATATAAAGAGAGTGTTCGAAAATTAACATCCCAGAGCCATTTCAAAGATGGAGGCAGGGGTTAATATAACAGCATTGATTCTCATCCAGCTTATGATTTTGTCAGTGGCAAATCTTTGCTATGAACATGGCAAGATAGCAACTTCCTAAAAATAATTAACCGAAATTTCTTCACTTCAAATGCCCCAAATCTAAAAACTCCCTTTCTCCAATTAAACCTATCTGCTAAACCAAAAATCATCATCCATCATATTATCATCAAAGAGGCTTTAAAGGCAATATTGTTAGAAACACAGTAGTGAACTCATTGGACACAACCGTACTTCTAAGCATATTAAACAAACCCTGTTTAAAACCATTGATGTGCAGAATGTTTGGCTAGATTTTATAAGAGCTTCTTTCAAAGTGAAAGTGTGTTCTACTGGCTCTAAAGATGTTCCACGATAAAGAGGCTCTCTTTGGTTCCCCTAGAGAGGACCACCAAACAATACTTGCCTGGCTGATTTAACTGTGGAAACGTTGCGTATATATGTGTTGTGTGTGTTCATAGCTTGTATTCACATCACACACCTTGAGAAACAGTGCTCTATGGGAAATGCTACAAAACCCAGCATAGATTTCCATGGGGAACACAAAAGAAGGTATTAAAATTCCAACATTTTAAAATGTGATGCCAAGCAGAAACGTAGTAATATTATTTGCAAATTAAAAAGGCACGCCTAAACAAACTTGTGAGTTATTCCCCAGTAAATATGCTTCCAGCATTTTTTTGAAATGATCAATGATACAAGTACCAATGATACAAATGTATCCTGTATTGCACATTTAATTTTGTAAAGCTCCTGGTGAAGCCAGAATTTTGATTTACATTTGAGAATTAAAATTAAAAAATAAATAAATTAAAACTTAGAATGTTAGTTAGATGGCAACTCTCATTCAATTGTAAAGGTGAATACAAAGACCTACTGATAGCTTTGGAAGAAATCATTTAAAATACATTTTTAAAAATAGTCAAAATTGAAATAGATGAAGGGAAAAATGGTAGTTTTTATTCTCCCTAAAGTCCAGAACAATTCTTTTTGGCTTTTCTGAGTATCATAAAATTAATAAATATATATTAGATTGGATTCTATAAGATCTAATTCAAATGACATAATTATAATAAGAAGAACAAAATAACATTTGAAAATCAGTGACAAAAATTCATTTGAAATGAAAGGAGTTTGAAGTGAAAGAGTAGGGGCACATTTAAGTAAATAGCAGTCCAAAATTTATGTAAAATATCATGAAAAATGTTTAAATGTTATTTTATTGATCTTCCGATTATTATGATATTTTTATGTTACATGATGATAGAGGAAAAACACATTGGAAAATACACAAATTCTAGCAATCACTTTTTAGGGAGGCATTGCTTTTGTGATGAGAAGAATATTTCATTCAATCCACGTTTTAAAATATTAATATCTGTGGTGTTGTTTTAGGAGTTGAGAGTAATTGATGAGAAAGAGACTAATATTTAAATGCAATACAGTTTGTGTCGATTATTTCATTTAACCTTCACAATAGCTCTGCAAAATTGTATAATTGATTCCATTTCAGCATATAAACAGGGGTACCATACCTGCAGGATTACCCTGGTGTAATTATTAATAGCACTGTCACTCTCAAAAGTGCCTGGTTTGGATGATAAGTCATATAACCATAACCATAGAAATCAGGAAGCTGAGATGCAGAAAGTCAAAATAATTGACTAATACCATCCTCATCCTTGGTTGATTCCATATTGGAACCTAATTATGCATGCATACTGTCATTCTCTTTCCACTGCTTAGCACTGCATGAGAAGTGGCTAAATCATCAGGGCTTTGCAGGAGAGTCATTCGAAGATGAAGAAGTATAACCAGTCCAAACAGGAACGTCAAATACTCTGAAATGCTATACTAGAAAAACAGTTCTCTGGATTTTTCTGCTCCTAAGGATTTGCTCTTAAAAGGCAAATGTAACACTTTGACCAATGAATTCATACTAAAGTGACAATGGATTACCAGTGAGTGGATTAAGAGAAATACAGAATAAGTGGTAGAGGCTAGAGAAGGAAAATAGTGGAATGGAAGTTGCCAAAGGGGACAGAAGCTCACTGATTGGGAACTTTAATCTATTTCATAATTTAAGCCTTGAAGTTATAGTCTAAGGGAGGAGCTTCCTAATAAAGGTTAAAGACACTACCTGATCGGGCAGATACTGATGGCCAGGCCTGGGCAATGGAAAACAGAGGAATGGATCAGGGGCTGGAGAGAGCCGAAGAGCACCAGCCGGAAGCATTAATGGCACAAAGAAAGACAAAGTTCTCAAGGAAGCATTGTAATTGCCTTCCCAGTTCATAGTGTATCAGCTACGCTATGTTCTGGGTTTAACTAGTTGTGACAGATCCTTTCACTATTTAAGTTAGAAAGAGGAGAACGAATAGAAAGAAGAAAAGGAGGGGCATTACAAACGTAACTAAGGGACAAGAGAACTGACGCTGCAATAGAGGAGAGAAAATTTTGCTTTCCGGAGTGGCAGGAACAGATCTCTGAAGAGCAGAGGGAGGTATGACGACTTGCTGAGCCACCTAGGAGCTGCAAGAGGCGGTCCAACATGTGTAAGTGTATAAGTGTGAACTGGAGAAGAGGCTGGCATTACGCTAATTACTAAAGCTCTCTCTTGGCCAACAGGAAGAAGAAAAATGACTAAAGCAATGACTGGACCGAGCCTAGGCATCAAGGCATGGTAGCAATGATTAACTTCAGAGGTATATTTTAAGGAAAGGAAAGGACTACAGTTCTTTTTAAGATACAAGTGTGGGGACTTCCCTGGTGGCGCAGTGGTCGAGAGTCCACCTGCCGATGCAGGGGATGCGTGTTCGGGCCCTGGTCCGGGAAGATCCCACATGCCGCGGAGCGGCTGGGCCCGTGAGCCGTGGTCGCTGAGCCTGCGCGTCTGGAGCCTGTGCTCCACAACGGGAGAGGCCACAGCAGTGAGAGGCCTGTGTACCGCAAAAAAAAAAAAAAAAAAAGATAATCAAATTTTCATTTTTGCATGATTATTCTGCTATCTTTGGGGAGAGCTGATCACATGAGTATGAAGCAGAATAAGGAAATCAAACATAAATTTATTCTTATTTATTTCTTAAGTAAGAAAATGGCATTAAAATGGAAAAGAAGATTAAATTAAGGTCTAAAAACAGATACTGTTATAGGCTGGATTGTGTTCTCTCAAAATTCAGATCCTGAAGCCCTAACCCTCCAGTTACCTAAGAATATGACTGTATCTGGAAACAGGGCCTTTAAAGAGGTGATTAAGGCGTACATTGTGTGAGTATGTCACAGAGAGCTGTAGAGACGAAACGAAGACCCAGAGACCAGACTCAACACCCACCCTATAATGGCTTCCTGTATGATCACCTGATTCTCCTTTCTGTGCGATTATAACATTCAAAAGTAATCTACTTGGGGCTTCCCTGGTGGCGCGGTGGTTGGGAGTCCACCTGCCGATGCAGGGGACACGGGTTCGTGCCCTGGTCCGGGAGGATCCCACATGCCTCGGAGTGGTTGGGCCCTTGAGCCATGGCCGCTGAGCCTGCGCGTCTGGCGCCTGTGCTCCGCAACGGGAGAGGCCAGAGCAGTGAGAGGCCCACGTACCGCAAAAAAAAAAAAAAAAAGATACAAGTGTGGACATTAAGTGACCTGCGCCAGTGGCCTTTCCAGATGTCTCGTATATACGTATTCCTCCCAGAAGAGTGATCATCACTTCTATGACCTACAAACGTAATCTGTTCTCCCTGCTGGAGGAAACAAAGGATACAAAAGTACAAAACAACACCACTACAAGTCTCTGCCCTGGGTTTAAGAGAGAAGACAACAGGTTCCTAAAACAGGAGGAATTATCCAAGAAGCAAACCCGAAAACAAAAAGTCTGAGGAGCAGCAAGCAGTGAAGTATCTACTAAGTAAAAGTAAGTGGCAAGAGGGTGAAAGAAACTTGACTCAAACTTTCCATCTCGTTGTAGCTTCTATCTCTGGGTTAATTCAAATGCGGCACTGATAATGCTTCATGTTTTTTAATCAGGAATTCTTTGGTAAATGGGAAGACAGATTTACTAAAATTAGCTCAGGTCCGAGGAGGTGATGATTAGAATTAGAAGGGTAAGTTTCACAGGCTCAAGCAGAAGTACAGCCAGAGGTGACGGCACACAGGCAGCAGAATAGGGATGAGACCAGAGACTTTGTCCATCCTTTACGTGGACGTATGTGGCCTCAAGCCTTCACTTCTTCTCCAGCAGCTGCTTCACTCCTCTCTGTCTTATTTACATGCGGCCTATCGTGCTCTACCCAGTAGTCCTCTTGGTTCCTAAGTTTATGTCGCATAAATGAAACAGAGATTCTGATGACATCAGTTGAGATCGCGGGTTCTCTCTCATCACCTGTGGCTAGTGGGGGGAAGAGAGGACCATGTGGTAGAATGACTGTCCCTTTGGGGCAGTAGAGAGAGGATGACTTCTACAAAAGGCACGTGGAGTAGAAAGTTGAGAGTTTGGCAGGAGAAATGATTGGCATTTCTAACTTATTCTATCTATCAAGGTTGTTGTGGCGATTAAGGGACACTTAGAACATGTGTGAAAGCATTTTATAATCTGCAAAATACTATGTAAATGTCAGGTGGTGGACACCTTCCACAAAACTCTCAAAGGGCTCATCATATCTGTGCTACCCTTTGGAAAGAGTAATCCATCTCATTGCTATTGACTCAGAATGACACAAGACTGGGAAAGCTCCAATGCACTAAGAATGGGAAGATAAATTCAGAACACAGATCACAGGAGGTAGGTACTGTTTTAAAACAAACAAACAAAAATGAAAACAAAAACAAAACCCTTGAAGCAGTAGGCTCCAAAAGACTTGATAGAATTACAAGTGGATTTTTTCATTTAAACATCACATTTCCTCCCAGTTTTGTCATGTTCTGGTCCCTGACATCAAGGTTGTAGCAGATGGATTTGTACTGTGGGGACCCAAAAGCTAAACTCCATTCTATAAATGTGTGTCAATCTGTTGTCTGAAGGTACATTTGCATTTATATTTTGCTTTTCTATGTATTCATAAATCTATCACTCCAAAATGTATTCGAAGAATATCATTTAAATAAATGATAAAAACTTGAAACAATGTTTATCAACATAATATTCAACTGAATTTGTTCTTTTCCGTATTTGTATAATTAGCAAGTTACATTCTTTTCTCCTTCTCTGGCAGGATAACATCTTCCCGCTTTCAGATGGTTATGTGGTGTACGTATCAGATGATTCTTGCCAATAGTCAAGTAAAAAAAAAATCACTAGCATTTCTTTCTTCCCTGACATATACCTTACTTTCTTCTCCCTTTCGAATTCTCTGCTTTATTTTTATGATATATAATTTAAGATATATATTTATTTTTAAGATATGTAATTTTGTGCTGCACTAAAAACAAAACAAAACAAAACAATTCTCACCCAATGCTGGTCATTAGCCATTTATACCTTAGCATGAATCTCAGTCAACATGGCTCCTCTTCCAAGGGCATTTGCATATAAACTTTATAACGGAATAAAAAAGCGTCGGGGCTTCCCTGGTGGCGCAGTGGTTGAGAGTCCGCCTGCTGATGCAGGGGACACGGGTTTGTGCCCCAGTCCGGGAAGATCCCACATGCCGTGGAGTGGCTGGGCCCGTGAGCCATGGCTGCTGAGCCTGTGCATCCGGAGCCTGTGTTCCGCAACGGGAGAGGCCACGACAGTGAGAGGCCCGCGTACCGCAAAAAAAAAAAAAAAAGCAAAAAAAAGCTTCGTTTTTTTTTTTTTTTTTTTTTTAATTGAAATAACCATATGTGGAGTTCTTTTTGGTTTTTCCTTGAAGAGGAAATAACCCTCCTCTCTGATGCTGGCTACCTTGACCCATACTGAGGTTATTAACCTCAACCAGGGTTAAGCTAGCCCTGTGCATGGGTGTCTTGTATGTACACGCAGAGGCAGGGCAGTGTGAGGAGTGGAGACGTGGCCATTTGTGTGACAGTCCCAAGCACGTAGATAGTGTGGGGTGGGCTGGGTGAGGAAGTTATAGGCAACTATGCACATACACCACTGAGAAGCAAAAGGGGTCTTTGGGAGAGAAAAAATAAGTAACTAAACCTTCCCGCATAACAAATATTGATAAAATGGACCATAGGCAAGCATAAATCTATAACTATAGCACAGACAATGCTTTTTCCCAATGAACTACAACATCAGGTTTTTACCCTAACACATGATAATGCATTGTATCAATAGTCAAAGATACAATTGTATCAAAAGTCAAATAAGCTTCCAGTCAAACAACTAAGAAACCATAAATTGTATTTTATAATCATTTGCCTTCAAAACAACTCTCTTATTGGAAATGCATTGTATTTGTACCTCTATCTATGTACATATATGTATAGGTATAGATGTATACATTCTATAAACTATAAAGAAACTTATTATAAAGAAAGTGAAAACATTCCCCAAATCCCATCCTCCAGGTTTAAAGAAAGTTAACATTTTAGAAGTTTAATTTCACTCTACATATACGAGTAGATAAATAGCTCTAAATAATTCAAAGTGACAACTTGTACTATTTTAAAATGAAAAAATATTTTAACATAACTTCACTAGAATGAGAACAACAAAAATACTGTTGATGTTTCTTCATAAAATATATTAATTCCTAATAAATAAATAAATAACTAAATCTGCACTTAAAGTTATGCATCTAGTGGCCTCCTGTTCTGAAAAGTTGGGGGCAGGGGGAAAAGCACATATCTAATCCCATAGTTTGGTATTTTTACCTTCTTGCATCTGTAACATTTATACTCTGTTCTACAACTGTAATTCCTAAATTATCTAGTCACAGTCTTACATTTAAATGAATTCACTGCTCAGTATACATCATTGGACCATGGTTTCTTTCTTTCTTTCTTTTTTTCACTCATCTCACTGTTGGTTGGATTGTTTCATTTGTATTCCCGAAGAGGCTGTACGCTTGACATAACTTGCTCAAATTCACTGGGTATAAAATTCATCAGTCATATTTTCACACAAAACTTTCTAAAGAAATATTTTGAGACTGCTTCCTTTCATTAAAGTTGTTTTCAATCTCTCAATATCATGACACTTCCTTTAGGGAATATCACATCCCCTTGACATCTGGGGATCTATGTATTATTTCTTTTCCCTTTTAGATTTTGTTCCACATTTATTAGTGCTAGGCTGGCCTGCATCATAATTATGATTTTGGGTATGGGAAGTTCTTTGTTTCATGTTTTTCTATCTATATTCTTTTTTTTTTTTTTTTTTTTTTTGGTTTGGACTTAGTGACTTTTATGGAAAAGGAATATTTTCAAATTTTCATTACTTTGACATGTTTAAGGAAAATTTTTGAAAACTTATAGTTACTCACCAGGTCTCTCATGCCCATAGCCTGATGAATATCACATGATGAAATAAGCGTAACTACGCAGATACAGAGAACAGACTGGTGGTTCCCAGAGGCGGGGGTGGGGTGGGGAGGGGTTAAGTGAAATGAGTGAAGGGGGTCAAAAGGTACAAATTTCCAGTTATAAAATAAGTAAATCATGAGGATGTAATACGCAGCATGGTGACTACAGTTAACAATAACGCACTACATATTTGAAAGTTACTAAGAGACGAGATCTTAAAATCCTCATTGCAAGAAAAAAAGTTTGTAACTGTGTATAGTGACAGATGTTAACCAGACTTACTGTGGTGATCATTTTGCAATACATACATGTATACACATATGAAATCGTTATGTTGTACACCTGAAACTAATATACTGTTATGTCAATTATACCTCAATTTTAAAAAAAAGAGTTCACCGTAAAAAATAAAGCAGCTGATGAATACTACTTTTAAATCAAAGCTGTATATGTATTTAAAATTTATTTCCTCTAACTCTGTCAGTATATCTCTTTCACCAAATTTTTTTTTTTTTTAATGATTAAGGTAGCTTCACACTTGTGTGAATTTCTGTATATATTCTTCTACTTTTTCTTTACATGTTTTCGTCTCCTTTTGATCTTTCTGAATCTCTCTGATATTTTTTTCTCTCTTTTCTGATATTTTTTTCTTTCTTCCCCTCTTCATTTTTCTTCCCCTTTTGGGTTTTCCCCTGTTCTCTTTTTTTTCACCTTTGTTCATATTTTTTCCCTCCCTCCTTTTCCTTCCTTCTTTATTTTTTCACATTTTTTTTTCCTGAATTGGTTGTGATTTAAGCTTAGTATTTCCTGGTTTACTGAAAAAAATTATGGTCTTTGTTAGCTGATACATATTTATCCAAGAAAATATTGTTTCTTTCCAAGCTGTCGTTCATTGATATTTATATCAGCATTCCTTTGAAGCAAAAGAGGTTTAAGTTTCTGTTCTTAATCATCTTCTTTTATTCTCTATCAATTGCTCTCTACTTTGAAATCATCATTTACTAATTAATACCATGTCTTTAAAGTCCAAAAGTCAAATTTTAGCTGCAAATGTACACAAATTTTTACATGGCTTTAGTAACAAAGCTAAATTCTGTGTGCTGGGGGATAAATTGCAAAGGGTCCTGTTTTTTCATCCTGCATTTTCAATAGAAACCAAGTGTGTACATTAATAAAAAGGGAAAAAAGCAGTTAATACAAAGTATTCTTTTTTGTGCATGGTACACATATTTGGAACCAATTCTTTTTTAACTTCTTTCTAAATGATTTTCTGATTAACAAGACTTTCCTTAATTCAGAATTTTTATGTCATTTTGAATTCATTATCATAAGCAACTCCAAAAATCCTTCCTCTTTAATTTACCGTCTCTTATTTCTAGCCCATTTTTTCCTATATCACTCCACAATAGTGGCTACAAAAGGGGTTTATAGTAAGCGTCTATGTCTCTGTTAACAAAAGCGGGGAGAATGATTTTGGGTGACAGCTAATAGCTGTTGTACAATAAAATATACTTTAGAAATGCAGTTGTAAATATAACACGTTCTCCTTTAATACATTTGTCAACAAATGAAATAAACGTCGCCTTACCCCCTCGCTTGTTGATCTTGGCATAGCCAGGAGAATAGCTCCCAGACATAGAGGATGAGCTGCTGAAAGCTACATGGGGGAGTCCAGACACAAGTGGCTCGTCACATTTTTCTGAAAAGACAAGAGAGAGAGATTCAATAAAGATCTTTAAATATTCATTGGATAAAATGATTTGTTAAAATAATCATTGAATATAGTACAAAATTTAAAATCTATCTAGCAAATGATTGAAATTTCGGTAACTCAACTATGATCATTCTATAAGCCACAGGCACAGTTTAAACCACCTTCTGATGCTCCAGAGTTACAACCATGATAGAGTGCTTCATTCTGAGGGGCCTCAACACAGGCCTGCTATCTCAGAATCACGAATAACATTGCGGTTGTTTATTTCCCAAGCTTTGGCATCTCCTAAAAATCTTCAGTTATTTATTCATTATAGGGATTCGGGGTTAGAAACATGGAGACTGAAGGAGGGAAGACCAGGAGGAATAATATCCAAACTAAAAGATCAGGAAAGAGGTGTCAGTCAGAGAAGACAAGATAATCACCAACACGAAAAGCACTGCTGTCTAAAAAAATTAATCAGTTCCCATCATACTTGACTAATCACAACTGCACTGGAACCAGGTGTTCCCTCAGTTCTACTCCTCGCTTGGCTTCTACACTGCCATTAACTTTCTTTCCCTCCTTCTTTACTACTGCTGACTCTCCCATTCCACTTTGAGGGACTGTTCTCACCTTCCTAATGTCTAAATGTTAAAAGGCCCAGGACTCAACTCTTGGGGTTCTTTTCAGTCTCCTCTCACTCTCTGGGAGACTGCACCAAGGTCCATGTCTTCTCAGACTGGAATATCCCAAATCCTGCCACCTCATGTCACCTGGTCATCTGGTCCAAGAAGCCATCCGCGATCACTGCTGTGAAAGACTGAATAGCCTTCCTGCTTCCTCCCTTGCTATAGTCCTTCTTCACACAGTAGCCAAAGGGACAGTTTTAAAAATATAGGTGGGTAAGGTGGCTCCTGCGCTCAAAATATCCCCTGGCTCCTGTTCTCAGTCACTTGGAATGAAGTGCAACGTCCTCCAATGGCCCACAGCGGTCCCTGCACTGATCGCATCTTCCAGCATCCTTGTGCTTTGCTGTCCAGCCACCCTTTCCTTCTAACTGCAACAACAGACCTGCTCCTGCCCTGGCCTTCGCTGTTACTCTTCCAGCGACCACAAGCCTCGTCCCTCACCTCCCCCAGGCTCTGCTCAATGTTATCTCTCACAATGCAGACAAGCTTTCCTAGTCCACCCAGCTCCACGAATACCGCACTGCCCTCACTCTCTGTACCCACTTCCAGCTTTATTTTCCTTCACAGCATTCAGAGCCACCTGACACGTTGTGTTTTCACTCATTCCGTTGTTGGGTTGCCTTTCTCTCCCACTCGATTGGAAGCTCTACGGAAATAAAGTTTTTGATAGTTTGCTTAATACTTACTTTCCAGTGATCTGAACAGTACCTGGCACTTGGCACACACTCTCACAACATTTGTAGAAGGAAGGAAGGAAGGAAGGGAGGGAGGGGGGATAAATGAACGAAAAACAACAACTAGACCCAACAGACTCAGAGTCTTAAAGCATGATGCTGAAATACAACATGGTGCAACACCTAACTTTTAGAGAGATGGTCTTAAATCCCCAACAAGTGTTTACACGTGTTCAGTATTCTGTTTAATATGATACAGAACTACACTGTAGGCTCTAGAATGGCTGCTCTCTCAGATACTCATAAACAGGAAAAAAAACTAGCAGTAGAAGGAATGAACTAGTTTTCTTGAAAAGTCGCTCAAGTGGACTGAAGTCTCCAATGATACTGGGGAGATGAATTATTATTCATTACCTCACCACTCAAGTGTGTACAAAACTGAAGTTAAAATGAACACATCCATCCTTGTAAATCATAGTTAGATTTCTTATTTTTCTTAGTTCTGCTGCAAGTGCCTCTGAAAAATATGCATGTGTATGAATACAGTCCCTGGAAAGTTAAATGTAAAAGAATGAAATGATGAACATAAAATTTATTTTAAAAGTATCAATTCACAAAGTAAGAATCCACAGTGAAGGATTTCATATTAATTGTCTAAAAATTTACTGTTCAGTTTAGATGCCACTGAGTACACATATAAAACCTTGATTTCCTAACTTCTGACTCAGTCTAACTTTGTACAGTCTTTTGATGTAAATTCTGCATTTAACTTTAAGGAGTAATCGTTACTTCAAAAGTTTCCATTATATTAAGAATATGCTAATGTTTTTAGCATATTTTTGTTTTATTCATTCATATAAAATAAGAATCTATGACATATAGACACTACTACATACAAAATAAATAACCAATAACCAACAAGGACCTACTTTATAGCACAGAGAACTATACTCAATATTTTGTAATAACCTATAAGGGAAAAGAATTGGAAAAAGAACATATATATATATTTATTTATGAATCACTTTGCTGAACACCTGAAACTAAGACAACATTGTAAATCAACTATACTTCAATAAAAAATAAAAGAAAATAAAATAATTTAAAAAAATATATATGTAAAAAAGAACCTGTGGTGTGTAGGCACAGGAAATGCAGCAGTACATGAAACTGACAACATTCCTGTCCTCATATAATTTATGTTCCAGCAGAAAGTAAAAATAACTAAAACAAAAACAAACAGGTAAAAACATAAAGGTTAATTTATAGTATGAGATGGTGAAAAATACTACAGAGAGACACTGAATATGAATATGGGGCAAGGAGTTTGGGGGGTAGGGTGGAGGTTGAGAGAGTTGCTGATTTTTGCTGCCTAGTCAAGAAAAGCCCCTTTGATCAGGTGACATCTGAGTAGTAATTTGAAGGAAAAGAGGAAGTGAGCTCTGCTAGAAATCAACAGGATCATGCCAGGAGAAGCCTTTTCTAGTTTAAACCTGCTCAGTAAGGCTAGCTTATACCTGGTAATAAGGAATGACACATTTTCCAAAAGTAAGCATTCAATGCATATATAGTTACATGTTACACATGGAAAGTAATTAAAATGAAGTTGATAAATAATTAAGTGATCCATTAGCTAGTTTAAATTTAGAATTTAAATATAGCAGTTATAAAACCTGAAGATAGTTTATCCTTATTACATTTTTTAAAAAAAATTGACTTCCATAACAAATTAATCATCTTCATGCCAAATTAAAAATTTTTCACTGATTTTTAAAACCCACATAAATCAAAATAACAAAATTAGAATAAAACTTGGATCAGGAAAGATAAGAGCATATAAAAGCTTATTTGCTTTTTTTAAAAAAGGTGACTATAAACTTATTATCAGAATTTAAGCATTGGCAACCTCACAAT
The DNA here is from genome assembly GCF_011762595.2 of Tursiops truncatus. NCBI lineage: Eukaryota > Metazoa > Chordata > Mammalia > Artiodactyla > Delphinidae > Tursiops > Tursiops truncatus. The sequence goes on along the minus strand of NC_047042.1, from coordinate 96,446,710 downwards.
CTTCTAAACTGAGACAAAATCTATAACCATGTAATTAAGAAAAATGCTACATAACTGTATGTTCTCCTGGAACACTTTAACCACAAATATTTCTTGAGATCTTACTCTATGCTCCGTACTGTTCTAACAAGTTTGGGCAATAAAATCTACCTATGTATCACCTATCTATCTATTTATCTATCTATAATCTATCTACCTCCCATCCCCTCATGAGATGCAATAATATATGGACCCACATAAAGTAATTAAACATGAAACAAGAGAATAATATCACCAGTTTGTAATTCAATGCTGAATAGAATATAACCAAGTACTGAGAGTAACAAATAAATTAAAAATGCAGGGCTGTTTTTTAGGTGACTTCCTTGTCACTAGTTGTTCTGTCCTAAGTGTGTGACCTTGAGTATGCCAGTTAACCCCCTATCTACAGATGACTCACATATGATATGAAGAAATTAGCTAAGTTTCTCACAAGCCCTAAAACCCCCTAGCATTGTCAAGCACAGGAGTCCACAGCTATATCCCACAGGCCAAATCTGGCCCACTGCTTGCTTTTGTAAGTAAAGTTGTGTTGGAGAACAGCCCCACTCACTCATTTATGTATTGTATGCGGCTACATTCACAGGGCAGCACAATGTCACAAAATGAGACTACACGGCCTACACCTATGGGATGCAGCAAAGGCAGTTCTAAGAGGGAAGTTTATAGCAATACAATCATATCTCAAGAAACAAGAAACATGAAACATCTCAAATAAACAACCTAACCTACCATCTAAAGCAATTAGAGAAAGAAAAACAAAAAAACCCAAAGTTAGCAGAAGGAAAGAAGTCATAAACATCAGATCAGGAATAAATGAAAAAGAAATGAAGAAAACAATAGCAAAGATCAATAAAACTAAAAGCTGGTTCTTTGAGAAGATAAACTAAATTGATAAACCATTAGCCAGACTCATCAAGAAAAAAAGACAGAAGACTCAAATCAATAGAATTAGAAATAAAAAAGAAGTAACAACTGACACTACAAAAATACAAATTATCAGGAGAGAATACTACAAGCAACCATATGCCAATAAAATGGACAACCTGGAAGAAATGAACAAATTCTGAGAAAAGTACAACCTTCCGAGACTGAACCAGGAAGAAACAGAAAATATGAACAGACCAATCACAAGCACTGAAATTGAAACTGTGAGTAAAAATCTTCCAACAAACAAAAGCCCAGGACCAGATGGCTTCACAGGCGAATTCTATCAAACATTTAGAGAAGAGCTAACACCTATCCTTCTCAAACTCTTCCAAAATATAGCAGAGGGAGGAACACTCCCAAACTCATTGTACGAGGTCACCATCACCCTGATACCAAAACCAGACAAAGATGTCACAAAGAAAGAAAACTACAGGCCAATATCACTGATGAACATAGATGCAAAAATCCTCAACAAAATACTAGCAAACAGAATCCAACAGCACATTAAAAGGATCATACACCATGATCAAGTGGGGTTTATCCCAGGAATGCAAGGATTCTTCAATATATGCAAATCAATCAATGTGGTACACTATACTAACAAATTGAAGAATAAAAACCATATGATCATCTCATTAGATGCAGAAAAAGCTTTGGACAAAATTCAACAATAATTTATGATAAAAACCCTCCAGAAAGTAGGCACAAAGGAAACTTACCTCAACGTAATAAAGGCCATATATGACAGACCCACAGCCAACATCATTCTCAATGGTGAAAAACTGAAACCATTTCCACTAAGATCAGGAACAAGACAAGGTTGCCCACTCTCACCACTATTATTCAACATTGTTTTGGAAGTTTTAGCTACAGCAATCAGAGAAGAAAGAGAAATAAAAGGAATCCAAATCAGAAAAGAAGAAGTAAAGCTGTCATTGTTTGCAGATGACATGATACTATATAGAGAATCCTAAAGATGCTACCAGAAAACTGCTAGAGTTAATCAATGAATTTGGTAAACTAGCAGGATACAAAATTAATGCACAGAAATCTCTTGCATTCTTATACACTAATGATGAAGAATCTGAAAGAGAAATTAAGGAAACACTCCCACTTACCACTGCGACAAAAAGAATAAAATACCTAGGAATAAACTTACCTAAGGAGACAAAAGACCTATATGAAGAAAAGTATAAGACACTGATGAAAGAAATTAAAGACGATACCAACAGATGGAGAGATATACCATGTTCTTGGATTGGAAGAATCAACATTGTGAAAATGACTATACTGCCCAAAGCAATCTACAGATTCAATGCAATCCCTATCAAAGTACCAGTGGCATTTTTCACAGAACTAGAACAAAAAATTTCACAATTTGTATGGAAACAAAAAAAACCCCAAATAGCCAAAGCAATCTTGAGAAAGAAAAACGGAGCTGGAGGAATCAGGATAGCTGACTTCAGACTATACTACAAAGCTACAGTCATCAAGACAGTATGTTACTGGCACAAAAACAGAAATATAGATCAATGGAACAGGATAGAAAGCCCAGAGATAAACCCACGCACATATGGTCACCTTATTTTTGATAAAGGAGGCAAGAATATACAAGGGAGAAAAGACAGCTTCTTCAATAAGCGGTGCTGGAAAAACTGGACAGCTACATGTAAAACAATGAATTTAGAACACTCCCTAACACTATACACAAAAATAAACTCAAAATGGATTAAAGACCTAAATGTAAGGCCAGACACTATCAAACTCTTAGACGAAAACATAGGCAGAACACTCTATGACATACATCACAGCAAGATCCTTTTTGACTCACCTCCTAGAGGAATGGAAATACAAACAAAAATAAACAAATGGGACCTAGTGAAACTTAAAAGCTTTTGCACAGCAAGGGAAACCATAAACAAGATGAAAAGACAACCCGCAGAACAGGAGAAAGTGTCTGCAAATGAAGCAACTGACAAAAGACTAATCTCCAAAATTTACAAGCAGCTCATGCAGCTCAATATGAAAAAAACAAACAACCCAACCCCCAAATGGGCAGAAGACCTAAACAGACATTTTCCAAAGAAGATATACAGATTGCCAACAAACACATGAAAGGATGCTCAACATCACTAATCATTAGAGAAATGCAAATCAAAACTACAATGAGGTATCACTGCACACCAGTCAGAATGGCCATCATCAAGAAATCTACAAACAATAAATGCTGGAGAGGGTGTGGAGAAAAGCGAACCCTGTTGCACTGTTAGTGGGAATGTAAATTGATACAGCCACTATGGATAAAAGTATGGAAGTTCCTTAAAAAACTAAAAATAGAACTACCACATGACCCAGCAATCCCACTATTGGGCATATGCCCTGAGAAAACCATAATTCAAAATGAGTCATGTACCACAATGTCCATTGCAGCTCTAGTTACAATAGCCAGGACATGGAAGCAACGTAACTGTCCATCATCGAATGAATGGATAAAGAAGATGTGGCACATATATACAATGGAATATTACTAGCCATAAAAAGAAATGAAATTGAGTTATTTGTGAGGTGGATGGACCTAGAGTCTGTCATACAGAATGAAGTCAGAAAGAGAAAAACAAATACCATATGCTAACACATATATATGGAATCTAAAGAAACAAAAAAAAAATGGTTATGAAAACCTAGGGGCAGGACGGTAATAAAGACCCAGACCTACTAGAGAATGGACTTGAGGACACGGAGAGGGGGAAGGGTAAGCTGTGACAAAGTGAGAGAATTGCATGGACATACATACACTACCAAATGTAAAAAATAATCGATAGCTAGTGGGAAGCAGCTTCACAGCACAGGGAGATCAGCTCGGTGCTTTGTGACCACCTAGAGGGGTGGGAGGGAGATGCAAGAGGGAAGAGATATGGAGATATATGTATATGTATAGCTGATTCACTTTGTTATAAAGTAGAAACTAACACACTATTGTAAAGCAATTATGCTCCAATAAAGATGTTAAAAAAAAAAAAAGACTATATGGCCTCCAAAGCGAAAGTATTTACTATCTGACCTTTACAGGAAAAGTTTTCCAACCTCTGGTTTAGTATAATAAATATTCTATGTATCCATGAAGAAGAAAGATTAATGATCAATTATGGTAACAGGTAACATACAAATAATGAATCCGACCTGAAGAATTGAGGGCATGTAGATGAAGAGGGTTGAGGACACTGTAGAGAAAGGAAAGCTTAGGCAAAATCACGGAGAGACTACAACGGGGATGAAATTTCCTGGAGAAGGCTGTCGCTGCACTCCACGTGTCCCCCTATTGCCAGACTGACTATGATGATGAACTATCTATTTTTATCTCCAACTGTAATAATAGTTATTACACATTCTATCTTCCAAAGAGACAGCTTGCTTGTTGTTCTAGAACACCTGTCTCAACATTCTGCAGACATTAAATATAAGGAAATCAAGTTAGAATTTTTATAGTAGTAGTAGTAGTAGTAGTAGTAGTAGAGAGAGAATGCTAGCATTTGAAATAATTTAGTATTGTATTTTCCCATACTAGGATGTCTTCCAAAACTACAGCCACACAGTTATGGCAAACATTCAGTCTCCAGTGTACTTCCATTCCAGGGAATCTTGGATGAAAACTACAGGAGCAGATGGGCCTTGAGTTTTATTTTCATACAATTTCAGTCAGTCTTCAGACTAGCTGTAAGAATTCTGTACGAATTCATGCTGGAACAGAGGAAATGATTGGCGAAGAGAGATGAAACGACTGTTGCCCTTCACCTATGAGAGTGTGGCCAAGAGAGATCTCTGTTGGCAAGCAGTATGGGCAGGAATTTGCAAGGTCAAATGACTTCAGAACAGATGTAATGGACATCAGAGTATCATTCAATTGTATCTGTGATTGAAAAATAATGTTGGAAAATTTTCATGACACATCTTTAAAAAGTATAGCACTTAAATACATGTTTTATATCACACATTTGGAAATACAAGCCGGATACCCAGAAAACAATTAAGACTAGCAAAGGACTCCAAAACCAAGCAGTGCTATCAGGACGGAAATTCTAGCAATATCTTCGATTCGTATTTAGGAAAAAAAACAAACTGGAAAAGGCATATTCTCAGGGGAATACATAACTCAATGGTCTCCTTACATTCCTGTGCATTCAATTCCTAACTTTTGAAGCTAGAGCTACATTACTCTTCCTGCCTCAGGTTTTATGACCCTTCCTCTCCGTTGTCAGGGAAAATTTCAGAGGCCACACCTCCCCCTAAACTCTTCTGTTTCCAATCTATAGCCTCCTGCCTTGCTCCTTACGGCCAAAACTATCTTCAAATCCAAGCTAAACGTCTGTGCTAATTCCCTAGTAGCATCTCACTTCCTGCAGAGATGGTTTCTTTTCCCCTGACGCTCATTTCAGTGTCTGGAGTCCCGTCTCGATGCTCCAAGACTGTACCGTGCTTCGGGCTCCTGGATTTCCTGATGCTCTGTCTGCTCACCCAGGTGCCCAAACATAGCCAACTGCTGTCCTCACCAGCTGAGAATGCAACTACCAGTGTACCCACCTACTGATGACGATGCTATCCTCTGTACCATCTCCCTGACTTCCTAGACAAAGCATGCTTTTCGTTACTTTGCTTCAAAGACAGTGGAAAATCCTTTGGACAAATAAGGTGGTATTTCTTGTCTAGCCTAGTGGAGAGTTTCAGGATTTGAATGAAAAGGAGACTGAAGTCATGACTCAGGTGCTTCCTGAGTAATCACTGAGGTTAATATTGCCCCTTAAATTCTTCACAAAGTATAAGAAGCATCCGTTTCCACACTCTGACCAAGAGAAGACTTGTATGGGATCTAGTACTTCTTTATTTTAGAGACTTTATTCCCAAGATTATGATTCCTTGTGTGTGTGTGTGTTTTTTTTTTTAATTTTCCTCTAAATAAAGAGGAGAGAACAAGGAAGGAAGGAAGGAGGGACGACAGCACTAACAATAACTTCACAATGTTTCTTTACAGCTGTGGCAGATCCATTATTTTTACTCCCTATAAACTTGGGCCACTGCTTACAGAAGTATTTTGTCTCGATGCACTTAGAAACATGGTGCTTTGTCTTCTTTCCTTGACACGCATTACTTGAATAGGCTCTGTATTTTTCACCTCAGGACTTGGCTAACTTTAGCATTCTATTAAAAAACCGAAACAAACTGAGCTCATTCCACATGTCATCTGTGGAAATCCCATACCCCAATTACTTCTCTCTATGGAAAGGGTGTAATCCTATCTGGAAGCCAAATGTCTTTAAATTTAATAATAATTTACAGATGTATTTTGAAATATAAGTATTGTATTATTCCTTGAATGTATGGCAAGTACAGGAAGTATAAATAAGACTTTCTCTTCCAGTATTTTTTAATAACTTTTTTCAAGTTCAGTTATCTTAACTTAACCTAGTCTAATAAATATTTTCTTGGGATAGTTGTGACTTTCAAAGGTAGTATTAGGCTGAGGTTTTCCCAATATTAGCACATGGAAGAAAGAGCATGTTCTTCACAATAAAAAAATCGAGATTTTATTCCTAAGGGCCAGAATTTGGTTGACTAGCTTCTGTCTTATCCAGAGTCTCCTCAGTTTTTCCATGACTTCAAATGTCTAGTTTTGGGTCCGTTTTTCTATGATTTTTTACATCATAGCAATAGAAAGTAAATGGTTAAAAAAATCCGTGTTATAGGAGCATTCTAGAAAAATGTTTGCTCCTCCTTAGGGCAAAACCACCAAGGACTCCAACTCATATGCCACATATGAAGTTTATATATCTTCACTTCCATCATATTTTCCTCCCGCTCTTCTGATTCATACCTTGCTTTGTGTACCTTCTCCAATTTCCCTGGCCTACTCTGTGTCACTAGAAATGAGACCCATTTTTTTCCTGATCCTATAAAATGTCATACAATACAGAGATAGAAAGGGCTCTCATAGTCCATAGAAGGAATCACTGTTACAAGTCTTCACACACACACACACACACACACACACACACACACACACTACATTTACTATAACATATATGTTTAAATAAGCTAGAACATGTACCATCTGGTCTTTAGCATACTTTGACCTATCACAGAAATTCCCATACAAATATTGCCTTCTGTTTTAAAATAAAAGTAAATATTGTTTTTGTGTATTTAATTTTATATAAGGACCTTTATTATTTATATCTGCATCTGCATAGCAGGGTTAAATTCCTGCACAGAAAACGCAAGAGTATTAGCTCATTGGTAAAACAGATTATGTAGTTAAGTGGAGAATTTATTGTCCTTTCATACAACGTATGGAAGAATGGATTTAGTTTCCTTTACCTACTCCACAAAGAACTTAGCGGTCATGAAGAGAAGTACCATTAGTTTGCCATCAAATGCTAATTTAGGGAAAAGTTAATGAATTTAGAACTAAATCAACTGAGTGGACACACTTTACCTGGTATGCAATGAAAATCATTAAGTGAAAAAAGGAAACTTATATCTCCCCCTTTTTCTTCTCACTGAATCTTTCCTGTTTACTAGTCAATGGAGGTGACTCTATTTACATTTTTTTGTTCATTTTCTATTCAATGGGACACAGCCCAATGTGCTACATATGCATTGCAGTAGCCATGCGTTAAATGAGGCATCTGTCCCTCTTCCATCTCAGTAGCATAAACAGTACAGACCATTAAACCAAAATCAGCAAATAAAGAAATAGTAATAGCAATCATTTATGGAGTACCTATGTGGCAGGCAATATAGTAAATATTCCAAGAGAATTCTCTCAGTGAGTTACTTTAGTAAGCCTTTGACATAGGTATCATTACCATTTTACAGATGAGGAAGCTTGAGACCTCACAGCTAAAGAATAATAGAACCAGGACAAAAACCAAGTTGTGCCTGATTACAAGACCTATGTTTTTGAGGTCTACAATTTCAAGGTCACAGCATCTCCAGATTCACTTTGGATAAAATTTGTATATGTTGCATTGATTGGATTTATTCCTAGGTGTGCAGATCTGCTAATAATATTGAAGTGGTCAGATTTTTCTTACCACTTCCCATTTGGATCCCAGGAATTTACTTGAAGTGATACCCTATACCATGATATTGCAGCAATTTCAATATCTTCTGTCCACAGCAGACCCATACCTTTCAACTAAAAGGAAGAGACTCCTGCAGTTTTACATAGGTGTTCTCAGAGAAAACCATACAGAATCAGCCACTCAACTGATATGCCTACATCCAATGAGTACGACATTCAGCAAAGTACATCAAATTTATTCCATTTATTCATGTAATAAATATTTATTGGGTACTTATTTCCTGATTCAAACTTTATCCCTTTAAAATCCATTTTCTTCACAGTCGCCAGATGGATCTTTTAAAAATGGGGATCAGATTATCCCTGGCCATGGCTCCTGACGGCTTCCCCTCGCACTGAGTATGAAATCCCAACTCCACCAAAGCCTGCAATGGTCTGGCCCTGAGTGATCTCTGGTGTTATTTTATTTCACTCTTCTCCTCTGGGTCACTAAGCTCTTAATTTCACTCTCCTTTCTCTTTTTCAGACACAGAAAGCACACTCCCTCTCACGGCCCTTTCCCCCTTCCCTGCCTCCCAGCTAGAATTCCCTTCATCAGGTCTAAAGAGGGCTGACTTCTTTCCAGGCTGCCCCCAACTCAAATACCACCCTCTCTTTCTTTGGCCAGTGTCTAAATTCACCAACTCAACTTTCACCTTCATATGCCCCAAACATTACTTGCTATTCAATGGATTGCACTGTTTTATTTTGTTCACAGCACCAATCACAATCTAAAATTACCTTGACTGTTTATTTTTTAAAAATGTGTTTATTACTTGTTGACTGGGTAGTAAGGACGATGGGAACGGGGCATGCGCCTGTCCTGTTGAGCCTGTATTCCCAGGGCCTAAGAACCTGGCATACAGCACGAATGCCATAAAAGGCTGTTACATCAATGGATTACTGACAATGAGAGGTAATAAATCCATCGAAATGTGAGGAAGCCACAATCGTTCCTAGTTTTGGCTGTTGAGATGTATTCGCTTTATCTGTCTAATGGACACTTTTGCATTTTTCCATTTTAAAAACTGCTTGTGCAGAGAGAGTTGACTTTATCCCATGACGTTACGTGTAGATCTTCCTGGCTGTATCCCACGTGAGAGACAGCATCTCTCTGATCTTTACCACCTTAACGTGACCTGTCATTTGAACCCCTGGATTATACTGAGGGTTCTTCTATATCATCGGTGCATGCCTTTAGAACTTTTAAAATAACTTAGCTCCAGCAAATGAATTTTGTAAGAGTTGAAGTTACTGACTTTTCTGAGAGAGCTCTTTTACAGCTCTTCTTTGTTTTCAAAAGAACATAAGAATTTGGTATTTCGAATATAACACTTTCATCCCGTATCATTGACAATCTACTGTGATAAGTATTTGTTTATACTTTGATCACCCTGCTATGCAGTGATTTTTCTGGAAGGGAGGGGACTTCAAGACGTTCTCAAAATATGGAAAACAGAACATACAGTAGGGATCTTCATATACTTTGAAAAATATTGAACACAATCAGTACAGTAGCATCTGATAACGAATAGATTCAATGCCATTATCTAAAAAAGTTCAGATCAACTTTCTTCCATTCTGCCTTTTTTTAGTCCAGTACCTACATTAGAAAAAATTTAAGGTAGTATAACTAGAAAATCAGTCACGTTGCAAGAATCATGGTTATAAATCAAATAGGAAATTGTCTGGTCTGCATGGTCCAAGGGCGAATTCCTCAAGACTTGTAGTTCAGATTCTGCTGGACAATTAACAGCTGCAGCATGTTTCTGACATATGGTTTAACAGATTAATCAGTTTCAAATTATCTACTGAACTGTTAATACTAGAAAAAAATAGATTTGTGAGGCTTTAAAAAAAAAAGTTTTTGTCTCCTCTAAGTCGATCTTCTATTTTCAGAGAAATAAATCCTATCACAAAAAATAATATCAACTTTTACCCTTTGTGTAATACAGAAAAGGTTGTGAAATTTAATTCATATTGCTTCATGAAAAAAAGGCAATGGTATTCAAAAATAGCATCAACTGGGCTTCCCTGGTGGCGCAGTGGTTGAGAGTCCACCTGCCGATGCAGGGGACACGGATTCGTGCCCGGTCCGGGAAGATCCCACATGCCGCGGAGCGGCTGGGCCCGTGACCCATGGCCGCTGAGCCTGCGCGTCCGGAGCCCGTGCTCCGCACCGGGAGAGGCCACAACAGTGAGAGGCCCGCGTACCACCAAAAAAAAAAAAAAAAAAAAAAAAAAATAGCATCAACTATTTGCCCTGGAGCCAGGCGGAGGTTTTAATCTCTAAAATAATGGTGAACAGTGCCCTTTCCTTTTTTTTTTTTTTTAACTTAACTTCTAGTCTTGTAAGGAGGCAGAGGTACCTAGCACTTTTAATAAAGCAATCATTTGAAGAGTGTCAAGGTCAACTGCAGTATGCCTAAATGAACTTGAGGACTCTAGCTGTCAAGGGCAATCTTCCTACAGATGAGGTTATTTTGTATTGCAATTTGTTGGTTCACTGGTAAACGTCTCAGTTTTTGACCCTCTAGTTTCATTTACTGGTTAATTCAAAGACAGTATTCACAAATAAGATGCAATGTACTTATTGACAACCAAGTCTATTTCCTAGTCTACTTAACCCACTTCCACTTTTAAATAATTAACTGAAGAGCTATAGATAAACATCCTCTGGTGTTCCTGACTCAAGTCACGTCAGATTTGATCATGCACTTGATTGGTACAAAGTGGACAGTGGACCATTAGACAGTCAATAAAGTGAAGCTGTTGAAGAATGTTTAATTAATTGACAAATATTTACAGTATGTTAAGATAAAGAAAAATGGGCCATGAAACAGTGCTTATGCTATACTCCCTATTTTATCAAGTTTATATTTATAGACCAGAAAATGGCTGAAAGAATACGTAAACCAAAATGTTAACCATGTCACATTTATGATGATAATTGCGACTTTTATTTTCCTGTTTCCTACTTTTTTTGAAATGTTCTTCAAATAACATGTATTGATTTTATAATAAGATATGAAAAATAACTAGTATTAAGGATAACTGCTCAGTGATTATGAATTTAAGATGATATACATTCACTTATTCATTCAACAATTATTTATAAAGTGCCCACAGTAGGTATGCAGCCGGGAACAACACAGAGTTTTCTATTATAATAAATAACACATTTAAAAAATACACAGTGTATCAGATGGTGATAAGTACTATGGGGGAAAATAGAGCAGGGAAGGAACTTGAGGGTACCTACTGGGGGTTGGTGGCGGGTGAGTGAATGTCCTTTCAATGAGGCATCTGAGAAGCCCTCATTGATAAGATCATTCTGGGGCACAGATTTCATGGAAAAGAGGGAACAAGCCATCAGGTTTCCTAATATCTGTGGAATGGTGGTTTCAGGGCGAGAAATAAAAGTAAGAAAGACCAGGAGCAGGATAAACACGAAGGCCAGTGTGGAAGGAGCAGAAGCGCGGGGTAAACAAAAAGGAAACAAACCAGACAGACGATGGGGAGTGAGGGACAGGCTGGGCTTGTAGGTCCTTGGAGGGGATTGGAAGGAGTTGGGCTTTAGCAACCTTCAAAGGTCTTAAGTCCTTAGAGCAGAAAATGTGATATTTTACCAAATTTAATATAAAGGAAGTGAAAGTTTAATGTAAATAGTTTAATGTATTATTTTTAACATCTTTAATGGAGTATAATTGCTTTATAATGGTGTGTTAGTTTCTGCTGTATAACAATGTGAATCAGATATACATATACATATATCCCCATATCTCCTCCCTCTGTGCCTCCCTCCCTCCCACCCTTCCTATCCCACCCCTCTAGGTGGTCACAAAGCACCCAGCTGATTTCCCTGTGCTATGCGGCTACTTCCCACTAGCTATCTATTTTACATTTGGTGGTGTATATAAATCCTAATGTATTTATTTTTCTGCAAATATTTTTCAAGGTTTTATTGCAAACCAAAGTTGGTTTATCACACACACAAAAAGGTGTGTGGTGGGGGGGGGAAAGGATTGTACATTATTATAACCATGTTAATTACAGTACATTAAAATGGTGGTTTACATTACAAATAAGCCTGTAAGTTTAAATATACTAGTGTTACAACCCAATGTACAGACTTTCTTTATACAATACATATAAAAGAAATACAAAAAAGAAACAAAAAAAACAAAAACATAAATAATGCCCATTTTACAGGTGATATTTTAAACAATGAAAACACCAGGCTCTGACTGACAAGTGGGGCATTGGTCCATAAAAACCTTTTCTAAAAATGGAACTATTTGTAGCAGCAATGCTTCTTTAAGCATCTGGATACAAGTCACTGCAAGACCATTTTCGATAAATTTTAGTTATTAACTATATCTTACAAAAAAAAAGCCTACACATAAATTTATCTTCCAAATATGGAAGAAACACACAATGTCCCACGTTGTAGTGTCCTGCAAGTGTCACATTGATGCTTATAACTGAGTCCTTCTGTGAGCAAGCATACCACACCCATACGGCCGATCACACAGGAAGTCCACAAGGAAAAACAGAAGGAAACACTGGGCAACAGGAAGAACTTTGGAGCTAACACGATCTCATCAGAAAAGGCACGTTTCATAAGATTCGTTATCACGGCCCGGACAGACCTTCAGAAGCTCCTTCTCCGAACAGCGTCCTCCTTTGAATGAGACCACTGCATCTGCCTGGGGCGGCCCTCTACTGCTCATTTCAGAGATAGCACCACATTGGAAGGAAGAATAAGGAAAACCTCCCGAGCTCACTGAGGAGGATGTGCTCTTCGAAAAGCTTCCAGCAAACAGTGTGCAATAAGATTGCCAAGATGTGCAAGCTTCCAGGGATGCGCAAATTCTCTTTTAAGATGTCCTGTCAGCTGGCAGCTCTGCCAAAAGGCTAACTAAAACATTTAAAAAACGCCCGTAAAATGCTTCACAGCCAACCCTAAGACCATTCAGAGGAAAGAGTCCACGGGAGGTGCGTAGGAAAAGCCCAGGAAGGCCTCGGCCGCTTCCTTGACGCTGGCTGGGAGGAGGATACTGTCGGGCGACCGACCGATGGAGTTGGGGACCGGCTCTTCGGTAAACTCGGGATCAAAGTGCCACAGGTCGCCGGGTCCACTCACATTTGGGTTAAAAGGGGGAGTAATCTTCTTATTAATGAGATCATCCCAGTTAATTAGGGAGAAGAAGACGTGATTATTAATCTCCATAAAGTCAACCTTGGCACCAAGTCTCTTTGTCCTGTCCTTCTGCGGGAGGCCCTCCAGGACGTGTCTTGCAGAATTTGTAATATTTGGCTTCAACTGGAGGGGTTTGTTCAGCATGTTGTCGTACATCTCAGCTGTGTTTCGGCTATAAAATGGAGGCAGGCCATACAGCATCTCATATAAGACGGCCCCCGGACACCACCAGTCCACGGTCCTATCATAAGGCTGCTTATGAAGCAGGTGCAAGGTACTCGGGTGTGCCGCAGAAGGTGGACGTCGTGCCATTGTGTTCAGCGTTCTCCTTGCAGAGTCCAAAGTCAGTAAGGACAGTGTGTCCCTGGGAACCCAGCAAAATATTCTCTGGCTTTAAGTCTCTATAAACGATGTTCAGAGAGTGCAGGTAACCCAAGGCACTGGCTATTTCAGCAGCATAGCACCGAGCCTGTGGTTCCAGGAAGCATCGCTCCCTCTGGAGACGGTAGAACAACTCTCCACTGTTCATGGAGTCTAGGACAAAGTACAGCTTGTCTGGAAAGAGAAGTGGAGGCCCACCAGAAAGGGTGTTTCACGTTCTTCAGGAGAACATTCCGCTCTGACATAATATGCTTTTCCTCCTTCTCTTTCAGGACCGCTTTCCTGGTGGAGGAGAAAGGTTGGCATTCATGAGCTCAGACTCCTGAGGTTGGGAGATTTTCAAAATGGACTGAACTTCAGGATGTTTGCATGCATAGGAGTTACTGGCGATCTTCTGAATAAAGTTGTTCAGGCCCATCCTTCTCTGTTTCATGAAAGCGATGAGAATTGCTACCATGCCCCTCATCCTGGAGTAAGTCAGGGTGTCCCCAGCAGCCTTGGTTTTCACCGTCATCACCACAGAGATGAAGCACGCGGAGGCGTCAGACACGGGAGACCGGCTCAGCCAACGCTCTGTGTTTTTTATAAGACCGATTTTTACAGCAGTTTTATGTTTACAACGAAACTGTGAGGGCGGTACAGAGATTTCCCATACACCCGCATTCCAACGCAATTATCAACATCACTCACAAGAATGTTACATTTGTTACCAATGATGAACCTACATCGACACATTATAAGCTCCCCAAATCATAGCTTATTTTAGGATTCACTCTTCATGTCATACATTTAATGGGGGCTTGAACAAATGATGATGACATCCATGCATCATTGTAGTGTCACAGAAGAATTTCACTGCGCTAAAAATACCCTTTGCTACATGTATTCATCTCCCCCAAACTCCGATTTTATTTTACTGTCTCTATCGTCTTGCCTTTTCCAGAATGTCATATAGTTGGAATCACAGGGCATGTGGCTTCTTTCACTTGGTGGTATGTGTTTAACTCTCCTCCATGTCTTTTCATGGTTTAATAGCTCACTTCTTTTTAGTGCTAAAGAATATTTCATTGTCTGGATATATCACAGTTTCTTTATCCATTTACCTACTGAAGGCTATCTTGATTGTTTACAAGTTTTAGCAATAGGAAAAAGCTGCAACAAACATCCAGGTTTTTGTCAGGGGTAAGGACAGTTTGATGTTTTAATATTTAACGAAAACATGGGAGGATAAGAAAAAATTCATTAGATAGAAAATGAAAGACAAGAACATTCCAGGCAATGGAATCAGTATCACAAAAAGGCATAAGTACAGGAATGCCTACTGTCTTTAAGGAGGAATGAGACACAAGCTAACAGAATCTTAAACAAAACAAAATAAAACAAAACTAACAAAAAACCTCAACAACTTATTGCAGCTGCCTGACATGCTCTTTTCCCAATTTTCTCTTGGATTACTTATCACATCTTAAATGACAGGAGAAGAGACCTTCTCCAACTCTGCCATACGTTAAGCTACATTTAGTCTATCTCCTTTCTTTCTCAGAGGACCTACTCCCTTTCCTTTGTAGCAACTATGATGAATAGGACTCATGTACTCATCTGCGCATTTCCTTTTTTAACGATGACTCCACCGTGAGCCGTTCATCCTCGCGGATGAAGTTCTCGATAGTTTGCTTCACTTCTCTGTTCCCAGCACATGGCACAGTGACTGGTGTCCAGAATGAATGAACAGCAGATGGTACAGAGGGTAGCAGTCATTGAATTCATAGAGGGTTTGATCAGGATAAGGATGCTAAGGCCAAATTGTGTAGAAAAATCTCATTTGTTCATTCCTGTTTTGCTTGTTCTCAATTATTCTCTCAACAAATGTTTATTAGGTGCCTATTATGTTTAAATCTAGGTATCTTTTTTTTTTTTTTTTTAATTGTGGTACGCGGGCCTCTCACTGCTGTGGCCTCTCCGGTTGCGGAGCACAGGCTCCAGACTCGCAGGCTCAGCGGCCATGGCTCACGGGCCCAGCCGCTCTGCGGCATGTGGGATCCTCCCGGATCGGGGCACGAACCCGTGTCCCCTGCATCGGCAGGCGGACTCTCAACCATTGTGCCACCAGGGAAGCCCTAAATCTAGGTATCTTTTATCCGAGACTTCACAGGCTAGTGAATTCCACGCTATAAATGTGGGTTATATTCTGTGGGCCTTGAGAAACCACTTAAATGTTTTGCTTAATAGGGTAGTGATATGATCCAATCATATCTATATTTTAAAAGAAAGAACACTTTGGCAGCGGGGCGAAGGAGACTTGGAGGTATGTTCTGGAAACAATCAGAATATTACATTGTAAATTAGAAGTTGCACGAAGGTGAACAGAAGCCAGTGGCAGTGGGCTTATACGAGGGGGAAGATGCAAAAGATATTTTGGAAGATGACTGAAGTTGGTTTTACAGGATGTGTGAAGTAATAGAGAAAAGAGAGGCAAACATTACTGAGATTTCTT
Organism: Tursiops truncatus; assembly: GCF_011762595.2. NCBI lineage: Eukaryota > Metazoa > Chordata > Mammalia > Artiodactyla > Delphinidae > Tursiops > Tursiops truncatus. The sequence continues at coordinate 96,430,546 of NC_047042.1, read as the reverse complement.
ATGTGCGTGACAGTAGTGTGAGTCTTTCACCAAGTAAAGACTATAAAATATGCTATTGGATTCATTTGCCTGAATTGTTTATTAAAACAAGAAGTTGAGTCATTTAAGAGCATATGCTGAGATTATATCTTTACTTTAGTTAAAAGTTAGGCCATTAACTAAAATTATAGGTTCTGTAATTCATTTGTTGAAACAATAAAGTTTACTTAACTAGGAAACAGAAAGCCAAGAATACAGCACCTATAAAACCTCCCTAAGACCCTTCAGATTCTCACTGGCCTTCTTTAAGACAAAACTATCCAGTGCTTCGCTTTACAGCTACATATTAAATTGCAAAACTTTGTCTCCTTCACCAAAATACTTTGCTGTTGAATAAGATTTCACCAGCAAGTACAGTTCCCTTATTTGGTGTTCTGCTAACTTGGTACCTTTCTTCGTAACGGTAAACAGTTGTGCACTAATGCCTGTCCATTCCAACTTCTGATGGACTTTTCTCTCACCTTTTTTTCTTCTTATGACATTTTTTTAAATCTTGTCCTTTCTAATGTCTTTGGCTTTAAGCACATGCAAATTTCCCTAGTTGAGGAAGAAATCCTTTTAATGTCACTGCTGACTCTTCCTCTCAGAACCAGGGCCCTTGTATAAGAGTTCTGTATGCCACCACTAAGTAAATGTCCTGGGAACTTGGGACAAATCTAAAAGGAAAAACATGCTGTATTGATATCCAGGAATGTATTCTATTCCAAAGAAAGTCACTTGCCTCGATATATATTTTTTGACAATGTTTGAATTCTAAACAAAACTGTTTTTTCAGAAGGCTTCTATAAAAGGCAAAACCCATACCAAATGAAAAGAAAACGGAAACAAAATAATTATTTTCAAATACACACATGTAGATGGAACGGAAGTCAGAAAAGGAGACTGACTGGATCATTTCTGCCACCTTTCCCAGCCATGAATGGCAATGGATGGTGCTATTTCACTAGGAGTGCCACCAGTAGGAGGTTTTTGAGACAAGCAGACAGGGTCTGAAGCATGACTCTGGTCTTACATAGGCAAGGACAGGCTGAAGTCAAGCCCAGAAAATTCAGATCAAGAAGGAAAAATCAAAAAGATTGCCAGCTATAGGCAAATAAGGACCAGAATCCAGCTACGCTGCTGAGACCCAGTCCTGGGAGAAGCTCTTCCATCTCTGTGGTTCTTTACACAAACTGCTGGGCATGAGAAAAGAAGCCCTACAACCTTAGGAATTTTTAATAGTTAAAAGGAAATCTTACACTTTCCACAGGGAGGAAGAAAGAGAAACCACAGGCAAGCAAAGGCCCAGAAATGAGACTAATTAGAGGTTCCAAAATTAAGTTTGATTAATATGCCAAGTGCATTTGGGGAAATGGTAAAGAACAGGGATTGAAAGTAAGTAGCGTACTGAACCTTGAAAACTAAGCAGATAATTTTCAATCTGCTGCAGAAGGGAATTGGGAACAATCGAAGGTTTCTAAATAGAGAAATTACGGAGTAAAAGTACAGGGAAAATTACCAAAAAATAAACATTGCTTGGTTTTTAAGCTTTTTTTAGAGAGGGAGGTTCCCAGAGAATGAATTCCAGATGAAAAAAAAAAAATGCATCTTGAGAAAACAATGCAATCAGAAATAAACAGGAAATGGAGACAACCCAGTTCACAGAATTCTGTAAAGTTCACGCAGCTACTGAGAGATGACGAAAGTTGCTGATTTTACATTTCGAAATAAGACGCAGAGCCATAGTAGTGAAAAAATCAACGAGACTTATATATTCATGACCATCACAAGGAAGAGATGCCCGCAGTCTCATGGAAACCATCACACTGTTTTCCCAACACACCTACATTTTTACACAAGTCGGCCTCCAAACCTGAATTCAGAAAAACTGAGTTCTAATTTCTATTCAACCTCCAACTATCTTGAGCAAATCCCATATTCACAGTGAATCTCAGTTTCTCCATCTACAAAGAAGTATGGGACATAAAATCCTCAGGGTCCCTTTCATGGTTGACATTCCCGGATTCTCTAATGTCATAAAATGCTCATGAGAGTACCAAATTTTAAAAAGCTACCCTGTTCCTTACTCTCCAAAAGGTGCTTGCTGAATCATTTCTTGTTTACACAAAGGAAGTCAAAGTATTTCAAGAAAATTACAATATAGATCTCTTAATGCTGGCATGAATTGATAGCAAAGCACTGAAAGAAAATTCTTTTGCACCGTATTTCTCTCTCTGCGCTGGAAGCACGTATTGTGATCTAAATGAGCCATTGTAAGTAATGGATAATGACACTGCATTCCTTTGTCAATAAAGCCTGAGATATGCCTCCAACTCTGCTCATTTGAACATCCCCAGATTTTCAAGACTTGACATTCATTTCCTCCTGCTTTCCTAGCCCAAGTGGCTGGCCTTGTTTTATCATCACAGTTGAAAGGAATTTTGCTTTATGATGACTTTATTCAATCACACTCTAAAATGGAAAGTAGATGAACGGCGGAGTGGATTAGAAATAACCAGAAGTCAGAACCTGGATCTATATTTAGGGAGCAGTCCTGTAAAATTAATATTTTTGATAGTACTAAACATGTGTTTTATAAAGATTATTTAAAATCGTCATAGAAACAAATATATATATTACACAAAAGTTTAGTGCTATTTTAAAATACTTCTATATTCATTATTATAATATTCCTTATATTGTAGCTCTATAATTTCAAATAGGCTGAGGATAGGGAAAGATGGAGACTAAAAGCACAGGCTGGGGATTTAGAGTAAGGATGCCTAGAACTGCATCCTGGTTTACCTCTCAATATTATGTGCTCCTGGCTGCATCTCTTAATGTCTTAGAGCATCACTTTTAGCTTAGGTAAGATAGTAGTTAAATCAAAATTAATAAAGTTAAGCATCAGTAGGCAGCCTACATTTACAGATGAAGTTTGGGAGGGGGGAGTGATGCAGATAATAAACATCTCTTGCTGGATGGGATTTTAGAGCTCAGAAAAGGACAGAACATGAACAGATACCTACCGTACAGTATTCAGTGCTGTAATAGAGATATAAATGTCCCAAGAAAGTGACACGGGTGTATAGGGGTAGAATAACTAATTTTGTCTAGAAGATAACATCACCAAGCATATCACTATATTAGTGGAGAGTTCCACAAAATTATAGAAAAGAAAATGCTTTTTAAACTTTAAACTCACATAGGAATATTAGTTTCTTTCACTTATATAATTGAATAAACAACACTGGAGTTGACTATTTGATATTTTTCATATTTCTCATGATGAATTTATCTTAATTAAAACATGAGACATTATTAGGTATATAAAGATATACAATTAGTTTGTGTAGGTAGTTGAAAATATTTCATTATCTCTTGTCTGCCTTTGTGTAAACAATGGAGTAGACCACAATATTCCTTTCACCTATTTTTTTCCATAGAAAATCCACTTAGACTCTAGAATTTCAAATTGATGTTTAATTTGGAAAAAAAAAATGCATGTCAACTAGAGACATCTAGAGAATTCCTTCAGCTAGCTGCCCACTTTCTATTCATACTCATAATCATTTTTAAATCTTTACTAAGTATATTCTCTTTAAAGAAATCCACCATCATATGGCAAATAAACCTGTGTTATGAAACCAAGGCAGCCTGTCTGAATTGGAGACCCCACGGGACAAGAATTCCTTCTGTAATAACTGCAGGAATATCTATAACAGAGTCTCCTATAAATAGCACTGTATTATCTGAATGCTTCAATAAATCAGTTTCCAGATGCACTCTGCACAGTTACATTTCCATGATACGTTTTCTGACTACGTCACAAGTTAACCTAAAAAGATTCGAATTTTGTGTTTGCTGTTAGTTCATCACTTGACATTCCATATTTCTTATTGTTCAGAACAAAAGAATATGCACGTTTATACATTTTTCTAAGTTCCACTCATTGGTGTGTGTTATTTGAAACATCATATGAAAATGCACTTGCAAGTTACCCTGGAGGTGACACAGCAATTTACAAAGAGAAGTATGAACATCGTGCATTCATGGCAGAGCAATGTTCCCTTTTTGATTTGAGTTTTCTAATATCTACAAATGCCACTGTACACCAGTAACAATTCATTTTTTTGGTACCACCATTGGTCATGTGGAAAATATTTTTCCTGGATTTAAAAGAGCACATATATTCAAGCATGCATTTACAGTCTGTCCTTGTTCAGGATATAATTTCATGTAGATTGCAGACATTCTCTACTGTGTCTGATTCATCTCTGAATTTTCATGCCTAGCAAAGTCCCCAACACAACACCAATGCTAGACACATGTCTGTTGGATGACTAAACATGTCTGTTTATTCCTATCTCTTAGGATGGGAAGTTTGTGGGGTTTACAGGCACAAACTCCAGTTACATCTCCAACTAGCACAAACCCTAGAACTGCTGAGTCCAATCCCATTGCAGGAGAATGCCCCCCCAAAATACTCCAGGAGATTGTATTCTGGGTGTTTTTTCCTTCTATAAATTGGGTTATATAATCCAGATATAATGGAGGAAAGACTATCTTTGTGAAATTTGAAGTAGTTTTCTCCTGGAGTAGAAGCAAATTTAATGTGAGCTGCAGCATCTTTTGCTGTTGTTTTTGAGAATAATCCTTTACTTTGAGATGATTAGAATACATTTTGAGGGAGAAAAAGGAAAATAATTTTGAGAATATGATGTGTGGTTTCCCGAAAATTGCACTTCTTAGAAACAGATCACCTAAAAAGTATTTTCCATCCAAAACTACAGAAGCAGAATAAATAGCATCTCTTTCCTAACCCCTGCCTACATCTGTTACACATTTTACCCAAGAATTCTAAAAAAGACCTGCAGAAATATTGCTTGGCTCTATGACACAGCAATAGAACTAGTACATGGAGATAATTTGGTCAAGGTCAGCATAACTATTGTGGTCAGGGAGATTCAGTAAAAAAGAAAAAAACAAAAAACAACGAACAACCTGCATCATTTAATTTTCTTTCTCAGATAAAAGCCATGATAGGGTGTGTGCAAGACAAATGGTAGTCAGCTGATGTGCATTTTTATTCCTATTTCCAAGGACAGCAAAAATTGCAATGAAGGATAAATCAAAAGGTATTATTTAATGGACATCCTATTTTCTCCTGGAAGGGGAAACATGTTTTAACCTTACTTGGCTCCTTTTATTGTTTATTGCAGGCTTAACTCTCCATGTTAACACATCTGTTTGTCCCAGGGTTTTATCCATTTTCCTTAAGAATTTGATTCCTACTAAAATAAAATGTTTCTAGGAGAAATACCATTGGAAGGTGCTATCAGGTTCTGAGAAAGAAGGCTTTGAATACAAGCTTTCATGGGTGGTTGGGATGAAAGAAACAAAAGAAAAACATGAAACTATGAGATATGAAACTGCAGGGACAATAAAATTTAGGTCTTGGCTGGAAGCAGGGGAGCCTGTTACTACACCACCAGTTTGTCTTGGACTAGATCCGCCTGTAAATAATTTATCTATGTGTCCACAGAAAAATCAGGAATAAATGTAGTCACAGCTGACATTTTCTCACATAACAACCTAAAAATAAATTATTAAGCTTATATATTTTAAAAAGATTTTGTAGACTGAATTTTCATAAAGATTCCAAACATCTGGATCTCCATGGAATTTCACCCTATATCTTACTCACCCTTTCCACCACCGCTTAGTATTATAGATAAGTCTAAAAGCAACACCAGATGGTAGAGTGATGGCTGAGAAAGGAGAGCTGGCAAATATATGTGCGTAAGATGGAAACTTTCAATGATAAACATGGGTGAAACTGGTTTGAGTATCAAGACAATATTTGCCAAGATCATATAAAAAGAAATCAATTTCTGCTTGTATATTCTCTAAGGAATCTATGTTGCTTTAATAATGTACAAGAGATGAAATTCAACATGATTTCTATGTACTTTGACTTTTCTTTTTTGGTCTCAATTTTATATAATTGAGTCTAGAATGTTGAAAGCCATTCCTACAGTATTTTAAATTACATGCAATTAAAAAAAATATACCATAACATGAAAGAGCAATAACATGTTTTAAAATGAATGGTACCACAGATGATACATAAGGAGACTTCCTCTGGTCTATTTTTTTATTCCTGAATTCTGATTTGACTTAAAAAGAATGTACCAATATGTGCACTGGAAAATTGTAGAAAAATACTAGACATAATTAGAAACTTTCATAATTTCTTTTTTGAGAATATATTTTATTTTAATCACATAAGCACACACACGTGTGTATCTGTAGATATAGATATGTACATATAAAGCATACATATGTGTATATATGTATCTATAAATAGCACGTACTTGTAAATGTATATATTCTAGATAGGTAGGTATTGAGCAGAGAGGGAAAGAAATCTCTCACAATACCTGATATATCATATGCCCTCACTACATATTATCTTTAGCAGGAGAACATCTTAAAAATTAAAGGAGATTCAACAGCTTTGAAACAAACTACAGGTGATTTGTAGTCAAATGGCTGAACTGTAGGCTTGCTAGGCATAAAGTATAAAGACCACAAGCAGAGGTCGATCTATTAATATTTAAGAAGCAGCTGAGTCACAAACTGTTTATATCTTAGAAATTGTCTAGTTCACCTCCCGCCTATTTCTATTCAGAAATTTGCCAATCTTCTTAATAGATAGCCATTTAACCTCCGTTTAATCAAAAAGTTTACTCTTTTACATGAGCCATTGTCAAACAGTTCCATTAAAAATGTTTCCATTGTATTCTAAATGTTTTAATTATATCGAGTTAAAATCCTTAGCAAATTTTGCAGTCTAAACTGGTGACAGGTGTCACAGGATATAAAAAATCATACCTTGGTATAATCATAATAATTGAACTTTCACCTTTTATATCATCATCCTTTTATTGCCTTTTTGTTTAGTAAGAGGAACTACGGTTTGAGGTGAACAAAATTGGGTTTGAAATCCCAGCAATTATACCTAAAAGCTGTATAGACTTGAACAAGCAACTTTTCTCTCTGGGTTTCAATAATCTCACATCTGAAATCAGAATGGTAATTTATATGGTTAAGAAAAATAGAAAAAGAAAAAGGAAGAAAACAGAAGGAAAGAAATAAAACAGAATAGAATTCTGCTTTATTTACAGAACAGAAGCAGAGTCACAGATGTAGAAAACAAACTTATGGTTACTAGCGGGTGAGGGCGGGGAGGGATAAATCAGGAGATTGGGATTGACATATACACACCACTATATATAAAATAGATAACTAATAAGAACCTGCTGTATAGCACAGGCAACTCTACTCATTACTCTGTAATGGCCTATATGGAAAAATAATCTTAAAAAAAGAGTGGATATATGTATATGTATAACTGACTAACACAACATTGTAAATCAACTATACTCCAATAAAATAAAATTTTATTAAAAAAGAATAAAAGAAAAAAAAAAGAAATAAAACATCTATGTTTTTTGTATGTTGTGTTATTTCAGCTCGATCGCAGGCAGTTTCACCCACTGTGTCATTTAATGCTCATTTATATTGGATAGATATTATCAAATATATATTTAAATTTGAAAAACTACACAGTTCCATCAAATTTAAATCAAAATCTCTATATTTATAAAGCTAGAAAACAGTTCATATTTATTTTAAACCATTATGTAAGAACTTTCCAGGGCAACTTTCTAAGAATCTACATTCATGGGAATCACTTTGTAGTGCTGACCTCATATAGCTCACTTAAAAAAAAAAAAAGGAAGAAAAATTCCCCCAACTTATATTAACACAAATTTCAATGATTATTTTGCTCTTTGCTTTTCATTTCTGTTTTAAAATATAAACCAAGTCTTTAAAGAATGTTAATATTATTTTTGCAATGCACTCGGAAAACTTTCATGGTGGTAAAGAGTGATATGCAGTTTGCATTATTAAAAAAAGACAAAAATACTTCCAATGAGCGTAGGATTTCCCCCCCAAAGAATAAAAACAATTATTCACGGAAAAGACAATGACAATCAACTTATTTCAAATCCTATCTCAAAAGGATAAATACACATAGAGATCGAATATAAGGAAACTACTACTGGTCCAAGTAGGAAGACTAAATTCTAGCCAATGTCCCTTCTGAGGCTCACTTTTTTCCTCTGAAAAGTGATGATCAAACTCTCTTCCTTGTGTTTCTTGCAAGTATGTCAGACTTCAAATCAGATAATATGGGTGAAAGTTCAGTGAAAGCTATAAAAATCTATTCAGGTACAGAGGACTATTATTCGACAGCCATGCAGATAAAACAGCCACATATATATGCCATTTCAAAAGTTTTAACACCTTTAAAATGTAAGTAATGAGCACATTAGGTGCCATGCCAGGGGCCAAGGCTACACAGATGGATCAACCATGCTCCCTAAGCATTCAGAACCTCTATATCAGGAGCTTCAGACATATTCATACTGTTTGATTCAATAAATCCATTTCTGGGGATTATTTTCTACAGAAATAAAATCCTAAATATGGGGAAAGAGATCGTATCAAAAGGCTTTTGTTGCATGGTTATTTATAATAGCAAAAATATTTGAAATGGTACAATTATCAACTACAAGCATATAGCTAAATTACATAATTTCATTTTCTTAATGAAATATTAGAGTCATTAAAATTATAAAGAATATGACTGGAAAGTCCGTTGATCTAACGGTCAGTTGAAATAACCAGGATAGAAGATTGTGAGTTAACTATAATTACCAGTGGGTAAAATTTTATAAAATAAATACTGTCATAGGGGAAAAGTAATGAAAAGACATATACGAAGTTATTAATTATTGTTAACTTTGGTTGGTAATATTACATGCAAAAATTCAAAAGGGGAGCCTCATTTCTATATTTTGCAATTTTCTGATGGATCTACTATACTTATAATGGCTTTTATTATATATCTTTATATAATATACTTATTAATGGCTTTTTATTACAGAGATAATCATGTGATACAAAGGAGTGAGCTCAGTAATAGATTATATTACTGCTGAATACATGTAAAACTCAGATATTTCTAATTTGCTTCTGATCATGTTTGCCATAAAAATCATTAGAAAAAATAATATACATCAAAAATTTCCCAACAGGGCTTCCCTGGTGGCACAGTGGTTGAGAGTCCGCCTGCCGATGTTGGGGACACGGGTTCGTGCCCCGGTCCGGGAGGATCCCACATGCAGCGGAGCAGCTGGGCCCGTGAGCCATGGCCGCTGAGCCTGCGTGTCCGGAGCCTGTGCTCTGCTAAGGGAGAGGCCACAACAGTGAGAGGCCGGCGTACCGCAAAAAAAAAAAAAAAAAAAATTCCCAACAACTTCATTTAAAATATATAGATCATGCTTTAATTAATAGCTCTCTGGGCTAGTAAATTAAAAAAAAACACACAAAAAAACCACACTTTTCTTATTTCTACTCATTATGTCCCCAACATTAATTTCAACTATCCTAATTTCTCTTGAAAAGTTAACTTTTATGACCAGTGCATTTTGTCAAGATCAAAATCTAAATGCATGAAGAATTAACCTTGTACAATAATGAATTAACAAGATCTGAAAAAGATAAAATGAATCACTAAATGATTATCATTACTAAAATGTTCCACTCTGTTCTCTTATGGGGAATGATGGAACACTCTTTTATTGAACCCCATTATCCTAATGAGAAGATATTCTACACTTGATCATAGCCAAAAGGCTGGAGAAGATATTGTAATGACTTACTGCCAGTGCTTAATGAAGAGATTTCTTAATTATTGAAACCACATCTGTTTGATTAACGAGTCCCTTCCAATATCCATGCATCCTCTGCTCTTTAGTGTGTGGCAGAATGTACAGACTGCACATAAACTCTGTTTTTCTTTCGTGAAGGGAAACCTTATCTACCAATGGCAAATGCTGCTCTGAATGAACTTAAAAAAAGGTTAAGTTTCCATTTTGTGCAGGCTTTGTTTAAATCTTGGTTCAATCACTTACTGATTTGTGACATTGGGCAGATCACTTAATACTCCATTGCCTTAGTTTCCTTTTCTGGAAAATATAATACCAACCTTATAGTGCTATTGTGAGGATAAAAGGAGATAATAAATTAAAAGCCCTTAGAATAATGCCTGCACAGAACTAATTCTGTGTACCTAGCACTGGACATGATTCTAAATAAAGTGAAAATTCTGGAATCCATCAGAACCTTGATATTATTATTGGGTACATAAATCAGTAATGCATTAGTTGTTTCTTTTTTAAGAACACGATAGGATGATTCTGTTAACGTTCCTAACGTTTCTATGCTCTTCAAATGACAGTCTCACAGACTTACAGACATAGAAAACAAATTCATGGTTACCAAAGGGAGTGAACATAACATTGCTACCAAAACAAATTTATGGTTACAAATTAGGAGTATGGGATTAACAGATACAAACTACTATACATCAAATAGATAAGCAACAAGAATTTATAGCACAGGGAATTACATTCAATATCTTGTGATAACCTACAATGGAATATAATCTGAAAAAAATAACTGCAGCACTTTGCTGTACACTTGAAACTAACACAATATTGTAAATCAACTATACTTCAGTAAAAAAATAAACTAGCAAACATGATTATTCTCAGTTACTCCGACTTACAATGCCCTAGAGCAAGCAACCTTGAAATTCCAAATTTGTTCTAACAGAAAATTGGAATAGGAAGTTGCATATTTACAACTTTAGTATAAAAAAAGAAAAAAAAATACAAAAATCACATCAATCTCGTTGGCTTCACAAAACGCAAGTATATTCTCTACAGAGGACATATTCTTCCCATTGTCTTCAGCCCTCAATTACGAAGGTAGGGAAAGTGGGACTAACTAGGGCATAACTTGAGCTACATGTGTAAAATCATATTAGTAGAAAGGCCACTGGGTATCAAAGCCTCCTTTATTGTATTCACTCACGTAACTGGGCTCCCTTGAAAACATGTTTAGCACCAAGATAGAAACCTGAAACAGCCATGTGTCCTACTGAATTTGTGTAAGATGAAAGGTAGTTCCAACATGGGAGGTCTTGGTAATCTTTCCTAAAAACGTAGGAAAAGCTGTTGGCATCTTAAGAGTTTTGTCCTAACAATTCCATTTTCAGGCAATGCAGGCACACCAAGAAAAGCAATTTGCTCCTTGAAATTCTACCATCATAAAATCTCCAGAACAGTGCCACGTACATAGAAACTACTTGGTAAACACTTGCTAATTAAATGAGAAAAGTAGGTGAGCCAGAATCAGTTTCCCGTCTCTCTACTAATTTTAAATAATGAAAGAAGAATCAGCTTGAAAATGGAAGTCTTTGAAATCATCTCTTTAAATAAGGTTTACTTTTGCTAATATTTAGTATATATCTAGTTTAATTCTTTGATATTTAACTAGGTTGTCAAGATTCTTGTTAAAATGTTATTTAAAATTAAATATTTTGTTTGTTTGTATTGTTTTTTGTGGTACGCGGGCCTCTCACTGTTGTGGCCTCTCCCACTGCGGAGCACAGGCTCCGGACGCGCAGGCTCAGCGGCCATGGCTCACGGGCCCAGCCGCTCCACGGCACGTGGGATCTTCCCGGACCGGGGCACGAACCCGTGTCCCCTGCATTGGCAGGCGGACTCTCAACCACTGCGCCACCAGGGAAGCCCTAAATATATTTTTTATTGCAAAAACTACTAACTTATAAAAGAAAACTCTTCCTGAACCCTTTCAAATTTAAGCAAAAACATTTGCAATTATTCCCACAAGTTAATGCCGAAGTGATATTTCCCAGAATGCTTCTGTTTCTGTCATGACTTAAAGTTTGGCTTTCTTTGGGCTGCTGTTCCCTATGGCTTGGCGCTTAAAAATATTAGTTCTCCTTTATAAACATCATTCATTAGTGCTACTGACTGAAGGCCACATATAGTCATATTACCATTTTATTCATGTAAATTTATCCAGAGGCTAGTGCCATGCATGCTTACGATTTTCAGATATATACTGAAAAGATACATGTTAAAATAAAATGTCACTGCATTAGGCAGGAATTGCAAAGAAAATGGTGAGTTACAATGGAGCTTCCAAAATGTCCTTCTAAAATGAGTGACCTTTTTATTTTTTTTGAGCTAAAGACAAAAGTATACATGCATAACTTGATCTAATCATCAGAGTGTAATAACATGCATTTATAAGCATTCTGGGGATGACACATACCCCTGGTGAATAAGGTCATCGTGTCAAGTTCAGAAAAACAGGCCTCTACAACTTTGTCCAATGAACTCTTCCGATGGTTCGATTTTAAGGAGGCACACCAGCCATCTTGTCAAGTCCCTTGTCATATAATACCTATTGTTATTTCCTCTGGACTCTGACACGCTTTCCCCATAATAACAAAATAGGGGAAATTTTGGAGTGTTGTGTGCAGCTTCTGTACCCCGCCCGGAGCTGAGCTGTCAGCACAGCCCTTTCGCACTAGGAACTCTGGTCTGAAGTCCTGGGTGAGAGGCCTGTGGACACTGCAACTATGAGCAAGTGAAATTGGACAAGTGCCAAGGAAATAAAGGATCAAAGAACTAAGTTAAGGAGTGTATCGCATTTGCTTCAGATAGGACTGCATTTACCAATGGGCCTGTGATTCACCAAAATATAACATTTTACTAGATGCTGTCATATCGCTATCTAACGGGACTGTTGAGATTAGAGTCCACCGTCAAGCCGTGTAGATGAAAGGCTCTTGGTGCTGCAGGCAGGAGTCAGTGCTGTGCCTCTGAGGTGGGAGAGCCAACTTCAGGACACTGGTCAACAAGAGACCTCCCAGCTACATGTAATATCAAATGGCGAAAATCTCCCGGAGATCTCCATCTCAACACCAAGACCCAGCTTCACTCAACGACCAGCATGCTACAGTGCCAGACACCCTATGCCAGACAACTAGCAAGACAGGAACACAGCCCCAACCATTAGCAGAGAGGCTGCCTAAAATCATAATAAGTCCACAGACACCCCAAAACACACCACCAGACATGGACCTGCCCACTAAAGAGACAAGATCCAGCCTCATCCACCAAAACACAGGCGCTAGTCCCCTCCACCAGGAAGCCTACACAACCCACTGAACCAACCTTAGCCACTGGGGACAGACATCAAAAACAACAGGAACTACAAACCTGCAGCCTGCAAAAAGGAGACCCCAAACACAGTAAGATAAGCAAAATGAGAAGACAGAAAAACACACAGCAGATGAAGGAGCAAGGTAAAAGCCCACCAGACCTAACAAATGAAGAGGAAATAGGCAGTCTACCTGAAAAAGAATTCAGAATAATGATAGTAAAGATGATCCAAAATCTTGGAAATAGAATAGACAAAATGCAAGAAACATTTAACAAGGACCTAGAAGAATTAAAGATGAAACAAACAGTGATGAACAAAACAATAAATGAAATGAAAAAGACTCTAGATGGGATCAATAGCAGAATAATTGAGGCAGAAGAATGGATAAGTGACCTGGAAGATAAAATAGTGGAAATAACTACTGCAGCGCAGAACAAAGAAAAAAGAATGAAAAGAACTAAGGACAGTCTCAGAGACCTCTGGGACAACATTAAACGCACCAACATTCGAATTATAGGGGTTCCAGAAGAAGAAGAGAAAAAGAAAGGGACTGAGAAAATATTTGAAGAGATTATAGTTGAAAACTTCCCTAATATGGGAAAGGAAATAGTTAATCAAGTCCAGGAAGCACAGAGAGTCCCATACAGGATAGATCCAAGGAGAAATATGCCAAGACACATATTAATCAAACTGTCAAAAATTAAATACAAAGAAAGCATATTAAAAGCAGCAAGGGAAAAACAACAAATAACACACAAGGGAATCCCCATAAGGTTAACAGCTGATCTCTCAGCAGAAACTCTGCAAGCCAGAAGGGAGTGGCAGGATATATTTAAAGTGATGAAGGAGAAAAATCTGCAACCAAGATTACTCTACCCAGCAAGGATCTCATTCAGATTTGATGGAGAAATTAAAACCTTTACAGACAAGCAAAAGCTGAGAGATTTCGGCACCACCAAACCAGCTTTAAAACAAATGCTAAAGGAACTTCTCTAGGCAAGAAACACAAGAGAAGGAAAAGACCTATAATAACGAACCCAAAACAATTTAGAAAATGGGAATAGGAACATACATATCGATAATTACCTTTAATGTGAATGGACTAAATGCTCCCACCAAAAGACACAGATTGGCTGAATGGATACAAAAACAAGACCCATATATATGCTGTCTACAAGAGACCCACTTCAGACCTAGAGACACATACAGACTGAAAGTAAGGGGATGGAAAAAGACATTCCATGCAAATGGAAACCAAAAGAAAGCTGGAGTAGCAATTCTCATAACAGACAAAATAGACTTTAAAATAAAGACTATTAGAAGAGACAAAGAAGGACACTACATAATGATCAAGGGATTGATCCAAGAAGAAGATATAACAATTGTAAATATTTATGCACCCAACATAGGAGCACCTCAATACATAAGGCAAATACTAACAGCTGTAAAAGGGGAAACTGACAGCAACACAATCAGAGTAGGGGACTTTAACACCCCACTTTCACCAATGGACAGCTCATCCAAAATGGAAATAAATAAGGAAACACAAGCTTTAAATGACACATTAAACAAGATGGACTTAATTGATATTTATAGGACACTCCATCCAAAAACAACAGAATACACATTTTTCTCAAGTGCTCATGGAACATTCTCCAGGATAGATCATATCTTGGGTCACAAATCAAGCCTTGGTAAATTTAAGAAAATTCAACTTGTATCAAGTATCTTTTCCGACCACAATGACATGAGACTAGATATCAATTACAGGAAAAGATCTGTAAAAAATACAAACACATGGAGGCTAAACAATACACTACTTAATAACGAAATGATCACTGAAGAAATCAAAGAGGAAATCAAAAAATACCTAGAAACAAATGACAATGGAGACACAACGACCCAAAACCTATGGGATGCAGCAAAAGCAGTTCTAAGAGGGAAGTTTATAGCAATATAAGCCCACCTTAAGAAGCAGGAAACATCTCGAATAAACAACCTAACCTTGCACCTAAAGCAATTGGAGAAAGAAGAATTAAAAAACCACCAAAGTTAGCAGAAGGAAAGAAATCATAAAGATCAGATCAGAAATAAATGAAAAAGAAATGAAGGAAACGATAGCAAAGATCAATAAAGCTAAAAGCTGGTTCTTTGAGAAGATAAACAAAATAGATAAACCATTAGCCAGACTCATCAAGAAAAAAAGGGAGAAGACTCAAATCAATAGAATTAGAAATGAAAAAGGAGAAGTAACAACTGACACTGCAGAAATACAAAAGATCATGAGAGATTACTACAAGCAACTCTATGCCAATAAAATGGACAACCTGGAAGAAATGGACAAATTCATAGAAATGCACAACCTGCCAAGACTGAATCAGGAAGAAATAGAAAATATGAACAGACCAATCACAAGCACTGAAATTGAAACTGTGATTAAAAATCTTCCAACAAACAAAAGCCCAGGGCCAGATGGCTTCACAGGTGAATTCTATCAAACATTTAGAGAAGAGCTAACACCTATCCTTCTCAAACTCTTCCAAAATATAGCAGAGGGAGGAACACTCCCAAATTCCTTCTACGAGGCCACCATCACCTTGATACCAAAACCAGACAAGGATGTCACAAAGAAAGAAAACTACAGGTCAATATCACTGATGAACATAGATGCAAAAATCCTCAACAAAATACTAGCAAACAGAATCCTACAGCTCATTTAAAGGATCATACACCATGATCAAGTGGGGTTTATTCCAGGAATACAAGGATTCTTCAATATATGCAAATCTATCAGTGTGACACACCATATTAACAAATTGAAGGAGAAAAACCATATGATCATCTCAATAGATGCAGAGAAAGCTTTTGACAAAATTCAACACCCATTTATGATAAAAACCCTGCAGAAAGTTGGCATAGAGGGAACTTTCCTCAACATAATAAAGGCCATATATGACAAGCCCACAGCCAACATCATCCTCAATGGTGAAAAACTGAAAGCATTTCCACTAAGATCAGGAACAAGACAAGGTTGCCCACACTCACCAATCTTATTCAACATAGTTGGAAGTTTTAGCCACAGCAATCAGAGAAGAAAAGGAAATAAAAGAAATCCACATTGGAAAAGTAGAAGTAAAGCTGTCACTGTTTGCTGATGACATGATAGTATACATAGAGAATCCTAAAGATGCTACCAGAAAACTACTAGAGCTAATCAATGAATTTGGTAAAGTAGCAGGATACAAAATTAATGCACAGAAATCTCTGGCATTCCTATACACTAATGATGAAAAATCTGAAACTGAAATCAAGAAAACACTCCCATTTACCATTGCAACAAAAAGATTAAAATATCTAGGAATAAACCTACCTAAGGAGACAGAAGACCTGTATGTAGAAAATTATAAGACACGGATGAAAGAACTTAAAGATGATACAAATAGATGGAGAGATATACCATGTTCTTGGATTGGAAGAATCAACATTGTGAAAATGACTCTACTACCCAAAGCAATCTATAGATTCAATGCAATCCCTATCAAACTACCACTGGCATTTTTCACAGAACTAGAACAAAAAATGTCACAATTTGTATGGAAACACAAAAGATCCCGAATAGCCAAAGCAATCTTGAGAACGAAAAACGGAGCTGGAGGAATCAGGCTCCCTGACTTCAGACTATACTACAAAGCTACAGTAATCAAGAGAGTATGGTACTGGCACAAAAACAGAAAGATAGATCAATGGAACAGGATAGAAAGCCCAGAGATAAACCCACGCACATATGGTCACCTTATCTTTGATAAAGGAGGCAGGAATGTACAGTGGAGAAAGGATAGCCTCTTCCAAAAGTGGTGCTGGGAAAACTGGACAGGTACGTGTAAAACTATGAGATTACATCACTCCCTAACACCATACACAAAAGTAAGCTCAAAATGGATCAGAGACCTAAATGTAAGGCCAGAAACTATCAAACTCTTAGAGGAAAACATAGGCAGAATACTCTATGACATAAATCACAGCAAGATCCTTTTTGACCACCTCCTAGAGAAATGGAAATAAAAACAAAAATAAACAAATGGGACCTAATGAAACTTCAACGCTTTTGCACAGCAGAGGAAACCATAAACAAGACCAAAAGACAACCCTCCGAATGGTAGAAAATATTTGCAAATGAAGCAACTGACAAAAGATTAATTTCCAAAATTTACAAGCAGCTCATGCAGCTCAATAACAAGAAAAACACAACCCAATCCAAAAACGGGCAGAAGACCTAAATAGACAATTCTCCAAAGAAGATATACAGACTGCCAACAAACACATGAAAGAATGCTCAACATCATTAATCATTAGAGAAATGCAAATCAAGACTACAATGAGATATCATCTCACACCAGTCAGAATGGCCATCATCAAAAAATCTAGAAACAATAGATGCTGGAGAGGGTGTGGAGAAAAGGGAACACTCTTGCACTGCTGGTGGGAATGTGAATTGGTTCAGCTACTATGGAGAACAGTATGGAGGTTCCTTAAAAAACTACAAATAGAACTACCATATGACACAGCAATCCCACTACTGGGCATATACTCTGAGAAAAACAAAATTCAAAAAGAGTCATGTACCAAAATGTTCATTGCAGCTCTATTTACAATAGCCCGGAGATGGAAACAACCTAAGTGCCCATCATTGGATGAATGGATAAAGAAGATGTGGCACATATATACAATGAAATATTACTCAGCCATAAAAAGAAACGAAATTGAGTTATTTGTATTGAGGTGGATGGACCTAGAGTCTGTCATACAGAGTGAAGTAAGTCAGAAAGAGAAAGACAAATACCATATGCTAACACATATATATGGAATTTAAGAAAAAAAAATGTCATGAAGAACCTAGGGGTAAGACGGGAATAAAGACACAGACCTACTGGAGAACGGACTTGAGGATATGGGGAGGGGGAAGGGTGAGCTGTGACAAAGCGAGAGAGAGGCATGGACATATATACACTAACAAATGTAAGGTAGATAGCTAGTGGGAAGCAGGCACATAGCACAGGGATATCAGCTCGGTGCTTTGTGACCGCCTGGAGGGGTGGGATAGGGAGGGTGGGAGGGAGGGAGACGCAAGAGGGAAGAGATATGGGAACATATGTATATGTATAACTGATTCACTTTGTTATAAAGCAGAAACTAAAACACCATTGTAAAGCAATTATACCCCAATAAAGATGTTAAAAAAAATAGGGGAAATTTTAATTCTAATTCACAAGCACTGATCTTCACTATTCAATTCCACTATGGCGGAGTTGATAGCATATTGACTGATGTAACCAAGTTAACTCTAGATTTCAAATTACAAAAAAGCAGTGGCATGAAACACCTATCAGGGTTTCAATGCAGATGTTTGAAAGAAAAAAAAGTTTTGCTACCTTCAGCCAAATATTTTCCTGCAAAAATTATCTAACTTCTATTGACTTCTATATTTTTTAAAAAATGAAAGCAATTTAACCTTCACAATGTCAATCTCCTTTATGGGATCGACACCATCACATTATGAGAATACTGGTAATATCTTTAAAATATTTGTACATTTGTCTATACTCACGCTAGGGCTGAAAATCAGTGCGCCTAAAACCAACTCACAGTTTTCAGCTCCTTGTTAGTTCTCTTCCTGAACATTTTCCTTATGGCATCAAGTCATTTCAGCTGGATGTATGTCATCATTTCCTCCATTTTCACGTCTAATAAATCATCGATTTTTACTGTTCTATTTTTACCCATTTAACTGCTCTCCTTCATTTCCAGCAAAATCAATTCACATTTATGGGACTGTACAGCCTTCTGGTTTCTCTTCACTGCTAATCTTCCTCTCTCGAGTCTGTCCTAAGACCATCCCCACACCAAGCTTTCTAAAGAGTTTACTTAACAGTATCACCTTCTACTTCAAACTTTACAGAGATTCAATATTACCCTTCGGTCTGGCATTGAAGACCCCGAATAATCTTTCTACCCTCACTATTTTCCACAAGTTATGTATATGAACCTTATGACTGGATTAATCTTGTCTCTTCCTTTGTAAGTCAGGAAGACGAAGGGTGAATATGTTGGTCATCAGAAGGTGATCGTGCAAAAGTGTTTCTCAAGAAGACTCTTAAGAATGATGGGAACTGATGCTGAACATCTATCCTCATTCTATCTGGTTGCTGCTTTAGAGAAATAAATATTATTTATTTATGTTCTGGAGAAGTAAATAAATAAAAGACAGAAAAAAAAAAGACTGCAAACTAAGCAGTCAGGAAACTAAGGCAGATGGATAAAAATTCCACAAACTGGCTTGCTGGAGCACTGCCAAAGCGAGCTTCAATTTTTTTTTTTTTTTAATGTGATCTAAAAGGAGAAGCAAAAGAGTGAAAGCACGTAATTATTATTGTTATTATCATCACTACACTCTGTAACAGTTGTTCGGTAAGGAGAGTTTATTATATGGTTTGCAAAACAGGCCAGCACATCTAGCTAAGTTAATCACTTCACGTCTCGATTATTTTATTGCCTCTTGTTGAGTTTCTTCTTTCCAATCTCTTCTACTTCCTTACTATCTTCCAACTCCATCCTTCTCAGACCCAGCCCTCCCCACTCCTGGTGCTACCCTAGTATGGACAGAGTGTGCTCCGGTTTCCTACCATCTACTACTTCACTTTCAGCTCCTGGAGACTGCTCACAGCCTGACAAGACTTCCAAGTCTGTTTCCTTTCTCTCCCAGATTAACCTTGAGCTTTGGTTATTCATATGTCATTTCTCTCCCTCCAGGCTCATATCAACATCAGAGATTTTGCTCTTGATATTTTCTCCATTGAAAATAGTCTTCAGGGGCTTCCCTGGGGGCGCAGTGGTTGAAAGTCCGCCTGCCGATGCAGGGGACGCGGGTTCGTGCCCCGGTCCGGAAAGATCCCACATGCCGCGGAGCGGCTGGGCCCGTGAGCCACGGCCGCTGAGCCTGCGCGTCCGGAGCCTGCGCTCTGCAACGGGAAAGGCCATGACAGTGAGAGGCCCACGTACCGCAAAAAAAAAAAAAAAAAAAAAGCCTCACAATTGCTTTCTAAAGTAACCTGCCAGCAATAAAACTCCTAGCTCATCTTATGTATTCTTTACAATTTCATACAAACATCATATTTAGGATTGTTTTACTTTTCCTCACACTTTAATTCTTTTCTTAATGGAATACAAACTCATGGTTAAAAGCTCCCTCTACTGGTTATTTTTAACATATCAAGAAGAAATTTTAAAAACAATTATCCAAACTTACCTAAAATATATTTCCTAAGAAGTTATCATTCATCTCAAATCTAATTCGTAAAAGTCATCAGTGATACGTCTTTTCATTCATCTGTGTTTTACTCATATGATCCAGTTTCTGAGGAATGTATGCTACTGTAGTTTGTAATCCTTTATTTCTTTGGATGAAATACTTGATTTTTCTCCTTTCCATAAATTCTACCATGCTTCATTCTATACACTCCAGTCACGCTTACAACTCCAGGATTTCCTGGGAGGCGACACAGCATAGCGACAGAGCTCTAGGATTCTGGAGTCGGGCTGCCTTCCTCTGAACTGCCCCTGGCTTGACGCTTTATTACCGGCAATTACCCTGATGAATTCATAAACATCTGTGCAGCTCACTTTCCTCACAAAAGAAATGGGAATAACAATAGTTCTTCTCTCATGCTATCGTTGCAGGTTTTAAATGTTCAGTCAAAGCATTTAGCACAAGTAAGTATTACATCTTCAGGTCCTGGTAAGGCCACGCCTCACTGCTCCCTCAAAGGCAGAGAATGAATGCAATCTGTGGAGTCGTTTTCCCAGTGTCTGACTTTTTTTATTCTCTGAACTTTGCCATGATTCTGTTGTCAATGTCCTCTATCTTCTTCCCAGAGCTTCCCAAGGATCTTGTTTGTATTGCCTTCTGTTCATTTATTTTATTTTTTATCACTGTGGTAAGGACACTTAACATGAGATCTACCCTCCTAACAATTTTTTTTTTTTTTTTTTTTGCGGTACGCGGGCCTCTCACTGTCGTGGCCTCTCCCGTTGCGGAGCACAGGCTCCAGACGCGCAGGCTCAGCGGCCATGGCTCACGGGCCCAGCCGTTCCGCGGCACGTGGGATCCTCCCGGACCGGGGCACGAACCCGTGCCCCCTGCATCGGCAGGCGGACTCTCAACCACTGCGCCACCAGGGAAGCCCCCCTCCTAACAATTTTTTAAGTGTATAACACAGTATTGTTATCTAAACACACAATGTCGTATAGCAGAACTCTAGAAAGTATCCATCTTGCGTTAACTGGCATTTTTATCCCAAAGAATTAGAAATCAGGATCTCAAAGAGATATTATCATCCCCATGCTCATTGAGGCACTATTCACAATAGCTGAAATGTGAAAACAGCATAAATGTTCACTGATGGATGAATGGGTTTTAAAAAGTGGACTATATCTATGATGGGATGTTCAGCATTAAAAAAGAAGGAAATCCTGTAATACGTGACAACATGGATGAACCTTGAGGACATTATGCTAAGTGAGATAAGCAGACACAGAAGCACAAATACTGCATGCTTCTAAAATAGCCTTCCCCATATTTTTTGATGTCTTTCAATTTACTTGCTAGATATCACCCCAAATGGCTCATACTCTTGACGTGTTCCTTGAGTGAAACACAAAAGGAGTTGGCACACACTTTCATTAGAGTCTTATTTTATCCTTTTCATTATATCTCACCGAAGGCTTTCAACTTGAAAGAGGTGATTGAATGATTACTGGATTTCAGAATCACGGCTGCCAACTAAAACACATTTTCTTCAAATTACATTCCCTGCGTTTAAGAGCATTGTTTATTGATGTGAAGTATATTGCTTGTAGAATATAAGGTTAGGTATGTGGACCCTGCAGACAGAAATGCTGGTCCTATAACATGTTTGTCCTTGGCAGTTAGGTAATCTCGTCATTCAACTGTAAAACAGGTATTATGTTTATTTCTATTATTTTCATATAATTAAAGATTATTGAATTAGATTATCATGTAGCCTGGTTCTAAGCTCTACCTATTATCTCACAGGTATATAGTTGAAAATATCTGTAATGAGCAGTGCTGGTAAGATTAATATGAGGTATCACCACAATATGTATTTAAGTATATATATGTTTCAAGCTAATTTTTTTAACTTCAATTTAAAATCATATTGACTTTGGTTTTGGTAAGAATGATATCCCAGGAATCTATTTTTATCACCCAATGGTAAAGTTAAGATGAAAAAGAAAGAATACTTCCCACATAAATCTCAGAATGTTGATACTGTTCACCATGAAGGTCATTTCAACAGCAAACTGTTTTGGTCTTCGTGATATTTCGGAAACATTTCAGTGCATTTCCAAAAGACTGTTTCAAATTTAGATTTCATGGCTAAACATCTGGGTTTCTTTCTTGGTCCATTTAGCTGCATTTCATATATATACCCTCCACTGCTTCAGAAAATAAAAATAGATTTTGTGAAAACTCAGGAGCTGAAAGATAACAGCATTACACAAAATTAAGGGGTCTGGGTGACCTAGTTTGGATAGTCAGTTTTAATTCTAGAAAACACATTGAGATTCTCTGAGGAAAGGATATTATGCATATTTTAGCATCACTTTGTAAAGGCAGAGTTTTCAGAAGTTGGGAGTACAGCTAAAATTCATTTGTTCAAATACAAGCAGCATCACCAATATTTAAAATTGTTTAGCATTCAACATTACTCATCTTGCATTGTACAGTCCTAAATACTTGATCCAGAGTTTTTCCCTTTATAACCAAGCCACATTTTAACTTATTGTCTTGACACTGGATATGTTGATTTATGCAGAATCTATATTGTATAAACTTTATGCAAAAGTTATAATCAGTCAGCTCTAGAAAGTCACGAGATAATTTTCTGTATTCATAAAATTGTTATTTTTCCTACATGAAGATTTTTGAACTGGGTTGTTGAACACTTAAATCTTCAGATGTTGTTTAGATTTTTATCTTGTTATTTTTTAGTAGCAATGTATTTACACTAAATTCAGGAGTCTGCATCTCTTCCTTCTTCTACAGTTACCCCCATCTTTAGGTAACACCCTAATATGTTTTTTGAAAACTCTTTGAAGGTTCCATATTTCTATTTTAATATGTTCTCCCAGTTATCCCAGAACAACTTTCCTTTCTTTTGATAAGCCTTCCATAGTTTTCAAATTATATAGCAGATGTATGCCAAGTCTCCAAGATTACAAGCAATCATGGTTTCTATATTTATGTACAGGCTGTGTGGAGCCTTTATAAATGTCCCAAGTTAGACTAGGGCTTGATCTACCTAAGTGCTAAGTATTAGTTGTTGTTATTGTTGTTGTTGCTGGATGCATTAATACTCCTGCCTTTCTCAAGAGAACTCATACTGCGATGATATGAAAAGAAGATAAGTGTGGAGAGTGCAGCTCAACAGGGGGATAGCCCTAAATTTATCCTCGTGAAATAGAAATATATATTTCCCCAATTGAGGTCACATAAATGAAGACGTAGGATCCTGCCATCTTCGTTTTTGTCTGAGGTACCGGCAGGGCAGTAGAGAAAGGTCATGAAGTGACCACGGTCCACTCCACCCACACAGATCCCAGTGTAGAAGAGATTTATCTGACCCACTATCCCCAAATGATTCTGGTTCATCTTTAATAGCACTGTATGATGAAAAACAGTTTTTGTTTTGTTTTGGTGATCAGAATCATGGATACAGACTGCCAACAACTTTATCATTTATTATTTTAAGCAAAGCAATGGCAGACATATTGGAACTGACTTATTCAATCATTGCAAGAAATCAGTATACCAATGTAGCAACATTTGAGAAATTCTAGAAGATGAGAGAGTAAGGAGAAGGGTTTTACATTCTATCAAAAATACTTGTACATTCAAAAACAAAGAAACAAAAAGAACTATGAAAAACTCTCATCCCATGTATATGATTAAGAAACAGATGTAGGAATAGAAAGCTCTTCTCCCATCCCCAACCTGACTCATCCCTCTTTTCAGGCTCACACTCAATAGCCCCCATCCTCACCTCTCCTCAAGTCTTGCCTGGTTCCTTCTCTTCCTCACTCGTCTTTCTCTTTCTCAGTCTGGGCAGTTTCTAGATGATAGCACATTATAACCACTCAACCTTAACTGTTAGCGTGCCGCAACTTTTTAGATGACAATTTATTCATATTAGGAAACGGTAGTAAAAGGAGGTAATTCTTGTTTAATCTGACTTAGAATATGAAACCTCACTAGTACCAACAAACTAGAAAAAAGGTTAATTGAAATTATTTCAAAATCTAAAGTTAGATTTTTAAAATACAGCTTAAAATGTTAAATTAAAAATATTAATGTATACGTTTAGTTTTATTTCTTGGGTTTTAGCTCTTTGAATGTAATAATAATAATGCAAAGAAAGAAAGAAACAAAAATAATAAGCAAAAAGAGAACTATGCTTTCTCCCCCAGTATTCCATTTCTATGTTTGATTTCATGGATAAATACTTTTATTGACGGCACTAAGTAAACTTAACATTGGCTTAGTTTGCAGTTCTCACAACTTCAAATTGCTGAGGGTCTGGATTTCTGAACATTTGACAAAACTGAGTAAATGCCTATTTACCATGAATTTTGGAGAAAGTAGCTACTAGCAAAATTAGTCTACACGGCCCATTAGAGATTCTTTAAAGCCACAGTAAAATTTTTATTCTTAATCCCAATAGGATTCTTTCCAGTAATACTCTGTGATTATGAGTGGATGGTAGTTTTTCTGATTACAATACCAACTTTTGAAAATGTAGTTTCTCTTCCACATATCTTAAATATATTCCTTCTCTCTCTCTTTTTTTTTTTTTTGGTATGATGATCAAATCAATTATAAAGAGAGGTTGGAAATCTATTACCTGAAGAACAACAATGTGGGTAAACCTTTAAATTATAAATGCACTGAATTTCTCTCTTCTTTATAAAAGTGATAGAATATTATATAACAACAACAAAAAAAGCAGAAGATAATTTCAACAAGAGAGGAAAATGAGGCTAGGCCAGGTAGCTCACATAAAATAATTTCTTCACTGACAATGGATAGAAGGAATGCATGACACATTCTGAGTTTCAACGGAACAGCACAGTAAACTCATTTCAAGTTGAAACAAAATAATGACATTTGAGGGAAAACAAGTTTTAGAATATGTGACATGGATGTGTTTGTATAATGAGCTTTATATATTATCCATGCTACACATAGAAATGACACCTGCAAAATCATTAA
The DNA here is from genome assembly GCF_011762595.2 of Tursiops truncatus. Classification (NCBI taxonomy): domain Eukaryota; kingdom Metazoa; phylum Chordata; class Mammalia; order Artiodactyla; family Delphinidae; genus Tursiops; species Tursiops truncatus. The sequence goes on along the minus strand of NC_047042.1, from coordinate 96,405,003 downwards.
ATTTAAATTGTGTGAGATCTATGCAAACCAGTCTAAGGCTACTACTACAAAACTCTTTTGAAACATCTCCATGAAGTTTAAATTCGGGCATTAAATGTTCATAAAGAAAAATAGGATCTATTGATAATTTCTGGTCTCTGTATAAAGTGATTTACATACTAATTCCCTGATGTATAATAGATTATCACTGGGAATAATTACGTAATCCAAACTGGGCAGTCAGCACTAAATATCATCGTATTTTCTAATATATTTGGATGCTCAGATATATGTAAAATTTAAAAATATATACGATTATTACCAAAACTCAAATAACTATTAAAAACTTAAAACTAAGAAATATACGCTGATATATTTATTTAACAAATGATTTAACACTTTCTAAGTTCCAGGCCCTGCACTGTACGCTGGGTTTCAATGATGAGCAAAACAGAAACTCTGCCCTGAAGCAACTTCTGCAAAAATGTTAAAGAAATCAAATATCAGGCACAGATGATAGTTTTCTACTTTTCTAGCCCACATCTTTCTGTGTTGTTTAGCTTAACAAAGTTCCTGGCAAATTCTCAGTTTGAGATTTTCAGGTATTCCTCAACAGAAGATACACATTTCCAGGTTGCCAATCTGATACGGTGAGTTATATCAAAGGACTGCCAACAATGTTCTAAATTTAGGAAAGGTTTCTTGGTTCACTCTCCCTGTACTGCTTAGGTCTTTGAAGCCAGATCTCTTGGGCCCTGCTCACTAAATGTTCCTTAAACACTGAATTAAAAGCCTGATGGAGACAAAAAGCAGTGGGCAAATATTCATGTAATTCCATGTTTCCCCGTGATCTGCTCCCTAGTCTGACAACTCTGGTGCCTTTGGCCTGTTCCTTTTCCTAAGCTGTCATCCAGCCTGAGACATTAGTAGCTTAGAAATCATGAAGGCTCTTGTATAATCTGGACACAGCAAGGCCTAGTGGACTTTGATTTCAGCCTCAGCTGCTACTCACGAGCGATCTGACCTTTGGCAAATCATTTAACCTTCCCAACGTTCAGGTTTCTCACAGGTAAAATAAAAGTTTGTCCTAGATGCTCTCCAAAGTCACTTCGAGGTGGAAAATGTCACGAGTTTATGAACACAATGAACACGAGGCTCCTGCCGTTATGGCACAATCCTAGTTCAGTTTTTATGGCTGGAAAATTCCGTTAAAAATAAGCTAACACTGCATTCAATGAAAATTTTTAAAAAGTAACTATTATTTGCCGATGTGGTAATCATTTAAAACAAAGGTATGAAGGCAATCATTAGAAGTGTGAAGTGATACAATCAATAATAAGGAATCCAAAGGAGAAATGAGCTAAGTGAAAGAATTACAAAGTCAATGAAAGAGAGAGTGGGAATTCTATTCACTGAACATTAGTCACTCACTGGGAAACTTTTATTGAGCATCTATGTTCTAAGTATGGTTCGTGACCCTGAGGACACAGCTGTAAACAATGCACACATGGTCTCGGTCCTTATATATTTACACCATAGTCAGGGGGAAGGAAGGAACATAGGTAGAGAAAGAAATGAGATAATTTTACATAGTAATAAACAGTAAGTTATAAATAAGGAATAAACTGGGTGAAAGAAAAAGGAGGGGTCTAGTGTTGGGAGGCTGCTAATTTAGGATGGTCAGGAAGGCCTCTCTAATATAAAGTAACAGAAGAGTGGAGACCTTAGTGATGACAGGCTGCTGCCCATACGACCTTCTCAGCATGGAGCCTTCCAGATGAAAGGTACACCGACACTGGATGATACCACAGTAGCAAAGTTGGAAACAAGCTCAGACTTGAAAAATGGAGGCCAGGGTGCCAGGACCACAGTGAGCAAAGGGAGGATGCTGCAGCCTGATGGCAGATACAGGTGGAGCCCAATCTCCCTAAGGAGTGGCATGAATTTGGGGCTTCGTTCTATCTCAGTGGAATATGGAAATGTCAAGCAGCAGACATTGGATGCTTTCAAGAAAGGTGGCAATATCGGTATTATCCATTTGAAAACATCTGTTTGCCTGCTGGATGGAGATGAGATCTAGAATGGTAACAAACAACAGTCATGAGATATGTTAGTATTTTAGAACTACAGGAGAAAACAAATGATGAAATTTTAGGAGACTTAGGTAAATAGTGCATTAAGCAATTCCTAATTAAAGTGAATAAAGCCTTAGGGTTAAGTGAAATAAGAAATGTTTGCCAGGTGAAGGCAAGAACTGGAAGAGTCCATATTTAGTCATACTTGTTTGTTTGCAAATGGAGGAACTATTGTGTCATTGCACTGTCAGCAGTAAATTAGGCTTTTTTTTTGCAGAGTCATAGTGGGCCCGGACTTTAACTTGCTCCATTTTCTAATGTTAACAGTTAGAAAGCTAACAGTCTAAGTGAACTATGGCTTCAGTGAAGGTGGCAAGATGCAAGTTTCCAACCGTAGTGATTTGGAGAAACAGCAGCAATGTACTGAAAATCAATGAATCCGTGTTGGCTTTGTTTTTACCCCAAGGTATACAATACAGGTGAGGCTACTTAAGAAGCCAAAAACTATTCCCATGTTCTGCTTGGATGAGGGTAAGTTGGAAAAAGAGATGGAATGAAGATTTGTAACATCCTTTGCCCTGATGTTTAAGCAAACACAATTGTACAGCAGTATAATTGCGTAATTTGTCCATTATTCATCTAAAAGAGAAGTTATTACCACATTTCTCCAAAGAAGACATACAGATGGCCAACAGGCACATGAAAAGATGCTCAACATCGCTAATTATTAGAGAAATGCAAATCAAAACTACAATGAGGTCCCACCTTACACCGGTCAGAATGGCCATCTTTAAAAAGTCTACAAATAACAAATGCTGGAGAGGGTGTGGAGAAAAGGGAACCCTCCTACACTGTTGGTGGGAATGGAAGTTGGTGCAGCCACTATGGAGAACAGTGTGGAGGGTCCTCAAAAAACTAAAAATAGAGCTGCTGTAAGATTTAGTGATCCACTCCTGGGCATATATCTGGGCAAAACTATAATTCAAAAAGATACATGCACCCCTATCTTCATAGCAGCACTATTCACAATAGCCAAGACACGGAATCAACCTAAATGTCCATCGGCAGATGAATGGATAAAGATATATACAATGGAATACTACCTAGCCATAAAAAAGAATGAAATTATGCCATTTGCAGTAACATGGATTGACTTAGAGATTATCATACTAAGCGAAGTAAGTCAGAAAGTGAAAGACAAATACTGTATGATATCACTTATATGTGGAATCTAAAATATGACACAAATGAACCTATCTATGAAACAGAAACAGACTCAAAGACATAGAAAACAGACTTGTGGTTGCCAAGGGGGGTGGGGTAGGGGAGGGAAGGATTGGGAGTTTGGGGTTAGCAGAAGCAAACTATTACATATAGAATGGATAAATAGCAAGGTCCTACTGTATAGCACAGGGAACTATATTCAATATCTTGTGATAAACCATAAGGGAAGAGAATATGAAAAAGAATATATATATATATATATGTGTGTGTGTATAACTGAATCACTTTGCTGTACAGCAGAAATTAAAACAAAATTGTAAATTAATTATATTTCAATAAAAGATAGATAGATAGATAAATAAATAAAGTGACCCATTGTGCCCCTTATTCAATTCCATCACTGGTTCATTCAGAAATCCATATTGTAGATGTGACATAGTTAGGCACTGTCGGGTACATTTTACAATACCAAAGCTACCAACTTACTGAGAAAATGTCACAGGCTCAATTCTGTTCAGCTTAATTATAGATATTAATTTAATATGTATAATGTGGGATGAGACAAGGGACTGCAGAGGATGTTCAAGACACAGGGGCTTAAAATCTATTGGGGAAAACAAGGCACATATAGAACAATTAAATGAGAATGAAAGTTAATGTGATATTAAATGACAGAATTAGTTACAGAGACAATAATCTTTATTGAAATCTAGAAAAGAGAAAGACAATAAATCGAGTTTGTCACCAACCAATCCCAAGCAGCCAGTGAAAACACTGTTATATGTTAGAAGCATTATTTTCATCATTGTAGTCATAGAATGTTGCTCTTGATTTTGGGTTAGGAAAGAGTTGTAAGGGAAATGATAAAATTATATCATCAGATGATAAAGGAAACATAAATTTAACAGCTGTTTGGATGTAACAGATAATGGCAAGATGTTGCTGACTTAACAATTAATTGTGTACTAAGAAGCAGGCTTTCCTGACTGGTGATGATTAACTACCCAGCTATTAATCATCTAATTGTTAAACTGATTAACTACAACCTTGTTAGCATGTTAAATTAGCTTTACTGCCCCTCACCTTTCGGGCTTCCCTGGTGGCGCAATGGTTGAGAGTCCGCCTGCCTATGCAAGGGACACGGGTTCGTGCCCTGGTCCGGAAATATCCCACATGCCGCGGAGCGGCTGAGCCTGTGAGCCATGGCCGCTGAGCCTGCGTGTCCGGAGCCTGTGCTCCGCAACAGGAAAGGCCACAACAGTTTTCAAAATATATTAGAATTTTGATTAGACTAACAGCAAGCTGTCCATTTTAGGTTATTTTTGAGGTGAAGAGTCCTTCGAAGGGTTTTTGGAGAGGTAATTGCTCTCACATTTTGCAGAGAAATGGATGCAAACAATAAACAGATGAGAACAACCAAATTGGCATAATGGGCCTTTAGACTAAGCTCATTAGATGAGCTACTAATTTAATAAAATCCAAATCTGTTTTCTATTAGGTAGAAAGATAGATATATCTTTATATATACATATATATGTATATACAAATATATATCTACTTACCTAATACACACCACGCACAGTAGAAAAATATATAGAAACATAAATATGCATGTATATGCATATATGTTTTAATTACATATCTGTGCTAGTAATTGTTTAACACAATTTCCTTTTATTTTTGGAATCATACAACAGCACAAACATGCATTTCTCTAAATTTCCTCCTTTTCTTCCTTAGTATCAATGGCATGGTACTGACTGTTGGAATGACCTCCTGTCTGGCTTGTCCTTCTCAAATTGATCCTTCCCCTCTGCCTTCAGCTTTCAAAAACTGGAATCTACTAATATCAATCCCATGTTTAAAACTCATGGTTATGTCTATATGTTACTTTAAAAGACTTTTGTCTCAACAGTGGGATATACGCGTATATGTTGTTTTGATCCGTGCCCTAGAGATGGTGAGTTGACATATGAAGAACGCTCGTGGAGAATGGGGTTAGTGTGCTGGAGAGTGAGTCACCAATGGAGAGACTAACCAGAAGCCCATCTCCCTGAGGTAAGCACTGAAATTTCAATGGCCCTCGTCTCTCATCAGCCCTGGAGAGTTTATGTGAATACTGAATGACTGAAATGATTTTTCACGGGTGAAATGAGAGGTATTCAAGATATGTGGAGACTACTAATATTGAGTGGGCATCTCTCCCCTTTCCTGAACAGGGTTCAGGAACCAAAGCCAGTAGTCTATACCAAATACGTTTCCATTGCGAACAATGACCCAGCCTAACAGTCCCTCTCGTTCTACCCTAAGCTGCTGACAGAGGATTACGCTGCTTGTTTCTGACTCGATGTAGCCAAGTACTGCTTCTTGAATACTGTCACATCTGCACATGAGCCTTGAATTTAAGATCTTGTTACAGTGTCTAAAAGGCCAGAAAGCTGCAGATTTCATTTAATTCACAGAACAGATTGTGTGACTGCTTCTTGTTACTGCCTCTTAATAAATGTTTTAATTTGTAGTAGAGTTAGGACTGGGGCTTGCTTTCCTGTTAACAAACTAACTGGAGCCATTACTTACATCTAACTACTGGAAGATATGAATATCGAACAAAGGAACAAACCTAATAAACGTGAATGACCAAATCGGCTTACGTCATTTGCAATGCACCACTGGGTGCGTGATGAAGGTGAAACTCACTTTTAAGTCCTACAGGCTTTCCATGACCTCTCCACTACCTCACTCTGCAGCATCTTAACAACATCCCTGGCATTCTGTACTGTTACATTTTCCCCCAGAACCAACATACTGTTTGTTCATGCAATTTATCAAGATGTTCCCTTACCTGGAGCATCTGCCCTGCACCTAAGTCTGAATCATCTGGACAACCCAATTTAGACGTTCTCTCCCTCACAGTGCTTCCCGGTCTTTGAAGACTGGGTTGACCACCTCCTCCATATGCTTCCAGAGCACCCTTCTGATACCATTTGCCACAATGTGTTAAAACTGTCTGTTTAGCCATCGAATCCCATCTCTCTACTTCATAAGCAACATGAAAGCAAGTGCCTTGTCTTTTCCTGACATGCATAATACCCAGTAGAATGCTAGTTGATCCGGATACAATCTCCTGTGACTACTTCCATGGACATTTAGAGAAAACAATCCTTGCTTCCCTTGTCCAAGAAAAAACTGTTGTTTACAATGAGCATTTTCTTCAGATGTGGGTCCACAGAGTAGCAGACTAATACAATTGTCATCAGATGTCTCCTCTGTTGACAATTGTAGATGCATTCTTACAGAAATACCTACTGGATAGATCCCACCATTCTAGATTTGAAGATGTTCTTACATAATGCCAACCTGTCCTAGAAAAGGTGACACTACATGTCCAAGATCTGTATTTAGTCAGCATGCCAGTGAAAATAACAGGTGCTTGGGAAATATCTACATAAATTACAAGCAGGCTATCCAAATTAGTTGATTTTGGTGTGTAAAGATATGTGCTAGTTGAAAATTTCTTCTGTGAGGAGCCACAGAAATTCTCTCACCATCTGTTAGCTGATGGACGTGGCTTACAAATGACCTCATCTCTGTATCCTTCCTGTGGTAAGTGGCCTGGATCTAAGGCAGAGTTCTCTTCAGTGGTAGTAAATTATTGACTTTGTTTATCTTTAAGGACGATAACATCAGCTCCATTAGTATGTGCATTTATATTCCAAATACACCACGGAGGCTTCAGTGAGTCAGTTGCTTCCTGGAAATTAGCAAAACGGGTGTACATAATCTATCCCGTTATCCTTTGCAATGCAAAGGACACTGTATAGCAAGTAAGAGTTTACTGGACAAGAACAATATCATGGGTGGTATTTCTCACATTTATTCTATTGATCACCTGCAAACTGCTGATGGCGGTTTACAGGACCAAATGTTTTCTATAGTAAATCCTCCTTCATAATAGCAACTAGAATGACAGTCATTCCAAATTCAGGCATTTATAATTTCAACAGAAAAAAATGCCAAAAACAAACAATGCCCTATAATCTCCCCACAAGAAAAAAAAGAAAAGCAAAACCCAAACAGTAACCTACACCTGTTTTATTTAATCGCCATGTCTGAGCGTTTTTTGTTTTAAAATGGAGAAGGGAAGAGAAAAACATATTTTGAATATTTACCATGTAAAAATCTGTTACAGGCACTTTACCAATGTGGAATATCTTAACTTGGCGATGTCATTATGGTTATGTATTTAATCCTCATTTATAAATGACTAAACTCACATTTAAGGTCATTCACAACCCAGGACTTTTCTTATTTCTTATATCACATAGATTTTGGAAGTATCTGTAAAAGTTGTAATTTTTAAGAATAGCTATATTCTATCTGTTGGCATTTGTTTCATTGTCTGAGCAAATTTATAGACATTTCTTTGGAGAACGAGGAAAACAGATTTTCACGCAAAAATATTAGAGTTTAAAATCTCTTAGCATTCAGCTCACTGTTTATACAATTGAAAACTGAATGATACTTTAAAAATATTGAATAGGTCAAAATATAGAGATGAAGGGCCACAAATAAGGGAAGATGGAAAAAACATGTTTCTATTACTAATTTTCTCTCCCATATTTCTTCCTTGAAGTTGGAAATTCTACGCTGTGAAGTTAATCTTATAATTACAAAATGTTTAAATATAGTATTTATATATTACCACCTAGGTATGCGTTTCCCTAAATAGTTTCTAAAACTCTGCACTAGAAACATTGGAGAAATCGCTATATTTTTAAAGAGAACATTTTCATTTCTCTACACTAGTGATAAACTGCATGGGACATCTCAAATATTACAATAAGCTTCATCTCTATTGTTATCAAAAGCAATTCTGAGGCTCTCGAAAAGCTCTGAAGCGTAGACACAAGGTTGTTGTGGGTTGAATTGGGTGCCCCCACAATACATGTCAAAGTCCTAACCCTGAGTCCTGTGAGTGAACTTAGTTGGAAATAAGGTCTTGGCATCATGTTGAAGTCCTAACCCTGAGTACTGTGAGTGAACTTAGTTGGAAATAAGGTCTTGGCATCAATCATGTGAAGATGAGGTCATACTGGATTAGGGTAGGTCCTAATCCTATATGACAGATATCCTGATAAGAAGAGACACAGACACACACAAAGAGAAAGCCATGGGAAGATGGAGGCAGAGACTGGTGTTGCTGTGACACAAGCTAAGGGAGGCCAGCCAGAGATCCCTAAGGAATGCCAGAGATTGGCCAGAGATCGCTATCACCAGAACCGAGGAGAGGCATGGGACATATTTACCCTCAGAACCTCTAGAAGGAACCACCCCTACCAATGCCTGGATTTCAGACTCCTAGCCTCCAGAACAGTGAGAGAATAAATTTCTGCTGTTTTAAGCTACCCAGTTGGTGGTACTTTGACACGGCAGCCCTAGGAAAAGAATACACTGGTGATATCAACGGATCCATACTCAACAGGCGGACTCTTGGATGTTTCTCAAGTCAGATGCCTCACCAGGCACTAAGGATTAGAGATTATCCTTAACAAATGCACGCATGCAGCCGTCTCTTGTATCCTGCCTCGGGACACAAGACAGTTCTCTACTAAGCATTACTTTGGATGATGAAAAAACAATCTGATGCAACATTTACAGGGTCCTGACTATTCCACAGGAGCCATTCCAACACAGATAATGGACTAACTCATTTAATCACCAAAATCACCCTAAGACCTTAGTATTACAAATGGCTCTGAAAATTGTTACTGACCCCTTGAGATAGTAAGTAGGCAGTAACAGGAGTGAAGTTAATGTAGTCACTTACTGGTGATGATTCTTTGACTCCTTGGATATGACTTTTACCCCTACCTAGGTTGCCACACTTAGCAAATGAAAATACCGGGCAGCTGGTAAAATTTGAGTTTCAGATAGTGAATATTTATTTTAGTGTAAGTATGCCACAAATACTGCATAGGATGCACTTATACTAAAAAAAGCAAGTAGTGTGTTGTTTATCTGATATTAAAAATTTAACTGGGGGCTTCCCTGGTGGTGCAGTGGTTGGGAGTCTGCCTGCCGATGCAGGGGACACGGGTTTGTGCCCCGGTCTGGGAAGATCCCACATGCCGCGGAGCGGCTGGGCCCGTGAGCCACGGCCGCTGAGCCTGCGCATCCGGAGCCTGTGCTCCGCAACGGGAGAGGCCGCAGCAGTGAGAGGCCTGCATACCGCAAAAAAATTTAACTGGCCTTCCTGTATTTTACCTGGCAACTCTACTCCTGTAAGACCTGAGCTTTGGGAACAGAATGCATGGTTAGCATATAGAGAATTCTGAAATTCACAGAAGATTCCTAAAAGGAAATATATGGTCTTTGTTACGTGCAGAACCTGATTTTTAACATCACCTCTTATCTTTGCATCCTTCTTTTCCCAAAAGGAAGTGGGATATAGTAAATTCACTAAATGTTATCGAACAAATTGAATTGACCACTTTAACTAACTTCTCTAAATACAAAATATACTCTCTGAATAACGTTAACAGTCCTTCCCAGGTGAGTCACTAGTGACAATGCTTCTCATCTGTAATTTATTAACTGAATCTAATTGCAGCTTTATATGCCATAACTCTGGTCAACTTCTTTCATCCAACTTGTGAATTTTTTAATAGGTATAATTTTAAATGTTAAGGAAAAGGTTACTAAGTGCATATCAAAGTACCACAAGGTGGATAGCTTAGAACAACACAAGTATATTGTCTCACTGCTCTGGAGGATAGAAGTCTGAACTCTACTAAATCCATGTGTTGGCAGGGCCATGCTCACTCTAATCCTTCCTTGCCTCTTCCAGTTTCTGGTGGCCTCAGGTGTTTCTTAGCTTGTGGCAGCATCACTCCAGTTTCCACCTCCATGTTCACATAACTGTCTTCACTCTGTACCCTTGGTTGCCACTGCATTCCCTCTTTTATCAGGATACCAGTCAAACTGAATTAGTGCCCACCCCAATGACCTCACTTTAACTGGATGATATCTGTAAACACCCTATATCCCAACGGAGTCACATTCACAGGTACCAGGGTTCAGGCCTTCCCCTTTCTCTGGGACTTAATTCCACCTATAACACTAACCTATAATATAGTTTTGACATAATGCCCACTGTTTTCTAACAATGGCAATCCTTCAATTTACCTAATAAATGTTCTAAATCACTAATCCCTTGGACAAAGGAGTCCTATCTGTATCACCACATCTCAGCTAGAAGTAGAATGAAATTCCCCAAACCATTAATGCATTAAGGAGAAGAAAAATTATTGTTGCTGGTTCTAAACCTTTGCATTAATCTCTAGGTTATCCATCTAACTAAATAGAACAATGATCATCACTAGTATAGCACTGATGACACATCAGTACAATTCATTAGTAATTTCATCCACTCTGCCCCAAGCTATACATGTCTGGAGGGCAGAGATCATGGCTTAGGCATCATGGGATGCAAATGGGCCAAGGTTCATCTAATGCATGGTCCAGGTGCCCCTCTCTCAGCCCCTGTTCACGTTGTATGCCTTACAAACTAGTGTACACCCCACAGTCTGACATGTTTAACCAGATAATCTCTCTCTTTATAAATAATACCTTAGTAATAATGTCTTGTTTGCTTTCTGTATTTAATGGTCCCACACACTTTACACATTCAATAACATGTTATTAACATATAACATAGACAGTAGTCTTAAAGAATTAAACCAAAGAAAGATATACAAGCTACCAAAAAAGCATGAATATATAACACACGCTGAGTGGAAAGGGAAATGAGACACTCCAAAAGAGGTGTCCATTTTATTTTTATTTTAGAGTTCCTTTGAACATTAGTAATCACCATGAAAATTATTCAATATTTGCAGCCACCCTAGAAGGATGATTCTTCAGTAAAAAAAAATGTGGTGTTTTGAACCCTCTATCCAGAACTCAATTTGTATTTGTTGGCGTCTTAAAGTGATGCGGGTCAGCCCCAGCAGGAACGGAGTTTGTAAGCACTTCCCTGCATGAGCTGTTTTTTTGTGTCCCCAAAGCATAATACATAATTGCCTTCTCTAGGGAGACTACCAGGGTCTTTTGTATTATGGAAAGCTGCAACATTAGCAAACTCAGGTATTCTAAAGTGAGCCAGTAAAGAGGGACCACTCTACAGGATGATAAATGGGGCTGGAGAAACTGTACTGACAGCATTTCGGAGCAGACGATAGGGATAAAAACCACAAACATCAGAAATGGGCACCAAACCAGAAGCCCTGTCCTTTCTTGCGAATATAACTGGAAAATAAGTTTTATATGAGGATAATAAAACAAGAGACCGCAGAAACACTTTGCTTTCCTTTATAAACAATTAATTGTGAAACCAGAAAAAGGTCTTTTTTGGGGGGGAACGAATTCAATATATTCCGTTCAATAGATGTTTCTCTCCCTATGTCAACATTTGGGTCACCATAGGTCTTTATGGAATGGAAACCAGAGATCCTGGAGGCTGTTCCCTAGGGTTTATGCTATAAAGATAGTTTGGGACATTTATCAGTTTGTTATTTCTGGTCCCTGTTTTTTTATTTTAAACAATAGTTTCCTCTTGGAGAAGAACAAAACCAAAAAGCCACCTTGCTTTAGAAACAAAACATTAAAGGGGGGGGGGAGAGAGAGAGAGAGAGAGAGAGAGAGAGAGAGAGAGAGAGAGGGAGAGATTTCAGACATTCGGATGTCTTTGAGAATTGAATCCAAGGACAAATAAGTCATGCCTTTTCGATTAGAAATACATTAATATGAAAAGATAGCAAAAATATGAAGCAAGTCATTGGGGGCTAATGAAAAATAAGAATAAAGTCTCATCAAAGACCATAGCTCAAGCAGAGGTAACTGCTAATGTGGTTTTGCTTTCTGTTTTAAAATCTGGAAATCTGCCTGTGAACTGAAATGTGGATTTCTAACATAGTTCCAATTAATTCATTTTGAAGTCTGGAAAAAAAAAAGAGGAAAGGCAAAAAAAAAATAGAATTTTATCACTTTGGATGCCACATTTCTCCCCGATTCTTTTCTATTTCTCTCAGTTTATTCCATTTGAAGTTGTTTCAGGGCATAGATTAGAACTCGCTAAAACTGTATTTTCTCTCACATCAGCAGCCATAGTGTTGTTTGGGACATGTCCACCTTAGCTTTCCTCTTTTATGTTAAAAGCCAATGGCGACGTTGGACATCTTTACAGACTCAGCAAATGTGATTGTTGGACTAAAGAATCAAAAAAAAAAAAAAAAAAAAGAAAAGAAAAGATGCTGAAACCCAGAAAGGAACAGAACAGAGAGGGCCAAGGAAATGACATGACATTCCACATCCTATGCAGGCAACCTTTGCTTCTATGAAGAGCGAGAAGAGGCAGAACCTTTGGAATTAGAGAGCAATGGAAAAAATAAATACTGTTTTTGCTTTAACATTGGATAGGGGAGAAACTAGATTTAATTAAAAAATAGAGGGATATATTTTTGTGAGAGACATCTTCCTTTACTTTAGGAGCTAATGAATGTGAATCATCTCGTGAATAGGACAATTCTAGAAGAAAAGCAGATGCCACTTTCAATGAATGAACAAACATCATTGTAAAAGAAAAACAGACCATGTTCAAGTAGTAAATATGAAGACAGAAGTCGCACACTTAACTTTGGCGGATTTGGAACACAGAAAGGAGCCTTCTCAGGTAAAGAACTGTCTAAGGAACCAAATAATGAGACAAACGTGAACATCTTGGGGGAAGAGGCTATTACTTTTTCTGTATTTATGATTTCTTGGTGGAGGGAAGGGGAGCTCCTGTTAGCAGGTAATTAACTATCAAACAATAAAACAAATACTAAGAAAATGGAGACAGGTATGCTCTCAGCCAAACTGCAAGGATTATTTAGTTGAATGATGACAGATAGTGTCAGCGAGGGATCCAGAATTTTTATTGCTCGTAAGTTGTAAAAGTAAAGCTTGCTGTTTTCAATCATTTCATTGCTCTTTAAGTGAGCATAAAATCCGGCATCCTTCATTCTAATTACACAGAAAATGGTTTAAGGAATAGATGTTGTTTTCAGCGGCGGAACGCCATTTTTCTCCCCACTTATCAGACTTACAGCAGCCCTGGCACTCACACGCACAGCTACCCACTAAGAGACACAAGTCTTCCAGTCAGTGACCACAGACCAACCACAGAATCTTTTATTCCAGTCCTCACTTTTAAGAACCTGGTCTTTGAAAGAAAAGATTAGCCTCAGGTTATTGAGAGAAAAGGGGGAATTCAATTTATTTCATTGGTGAGCAGACGACTCATCTTGTGCAATTGGAGGAAAACAACTGAGATTTTTATAAGGTGACAGTGTAAATATTTAGTCCAGTCAATAATGTGCGCCTCGTTTACAGCTTTGCAGATGGTAAACAAAATGGACGAGCATATGGAATATTAAAAGAACACCTGAAGTTGGAGGCACGTACAGCAAATTAAAACTGTATTTGGTAACATCTGGGAGCTTACTGAGCTGCTGCCTAAAATGTGTTTTCTTTTTTCTTTTCTTAAGATTTTTTTGATGTGGATCATTGTTAAAATCTTTATTGAATTTCTTACAATGCTGCTTCTGTTTAATGTTTTGGTTTCTCGGCCACGAGGCATGTGGGATCTTAGCTCCTCGACCAGGGATCGAACCCGCACCCCCTGCATTGGAAGGCGAGGTCTTCACCACTGGACCACCAGGGAAGTTGCTAAAATGTGTTTTCTATCATTTATTTGTTAAACACGTCGAATAAGCATCAGAGAATAATTTCAAATAAGTTGTTTAATGATCTAAAGTCATTTCATCCCTATTTTCACAATGTCTTGGGTCATCCGTATGACTTGTTTACTCAAAGAGCTGACATCACTAAGCCTCTGTTTCAGCATCTGTACAGTGGAGAGCAAACGTTACCAAATCGCCAGGATCACCGGAGTACTATATAAAATACTAGAGAGCTGTGAAGAGTCTCTGGCACAAACACTGTCATTTCCTGTCCTTGTCATCATTACTCAATGAATAAAATCAAGGTGAGCTAAAGGAAAGTGTCAAATTTAAAAGGTTTACGTCTAAACATTTTGTGACACAAACCAATTCACAGCCCTCTGAATTTTTTGACGGCTCTCTCCTTGGCAATTTAAAGTGGACTATTTCTAACTTATGCTGACCAGACATAAGAATCTTCCCCCTCTATGGCTGCGCCCAAGGAAATCCACCCAAAGTGAATGTCTATTAATAAAATCAAGAGAAGCATTTCACAACCAGTCAAGAAAACATACTGGAGTTGTTCTGTTTCTTGCCACAGACTTCTCCTGTAATGAGAGTCTGTCTTCTTGAATGTCTTTCTAGATGTAATTGGGGCCCCAGTTATTTTAATTTCCCTGATTATTGAAGGCATTGTATTATAAAATACTATAACTGCATAATAGAGGTGTGACCTGATCAGGCAATTATCTAGTCCAAGCCGCATCCTTCCTCACTAATGAACACGTCTTCCTACCTAAAGACTGCCAAGCATGCTCACATATTGATCACCTTCAATCCTAATAACCACTGATATAGGCAGACAGGTGTTATAGTTCCCCGCTCCACAGCAGAGGTGAGAAAACTGGGACTCAGCTACATTAAGTGACTTGTCCAAAATCACCCAGGGAGTCCATAGAATGACAGACTCCTAAAATGTTAACCTGATTATCTGGTCAAGGTGTGTCAGACGTAAATGCATGCAAGGGGCAAACCCTTAACATAAAGGCATGTACCAAGCCTGTAGAGGCATCAGAAGAGAATGTGGTTGTATTGTAACAAAGCACAACTGTCTAGTAGCACTGCCTTTGAAGAAACACTTTGGGAGAAATTTAAAGTTGTTGAACAAACAAAACCCTCTCAGGGCTAGATATTGTTGAAGGATCTGGAGTTTTGATCTCTGATTTCTTGAACCCTGGTACTCTCTTGTTAGCCCAAGGAGAGGAAATAGTAGGTTCACGTTCACCCCGCCAGCATTAGATACCCCCGAGGCACGGCTGGCAATGGGCCTTACGCAGCCCAGCCAGGAACTCAAACCACCCTTTTCTCCGCAGACTTAGCTTTTTGCCAGTGGGCCACACACAGCTCAAGGCAGGAGATTCAGACAAAGTGTCAAGCCATTGTTTAGCTGTAAGTAGCGTACTTTAGGTACTTTGGCCCCTGTGCCAAAAACCTGTGTACTTTCCGTGTGGTTGTGGGTAGGTGAATGATGGAGAGGGCATGGTAATGACCTATTACAGCTACTCTGTCGCTCTCCGGCTGGCCTATGGAAGTCATCACCCCCAAGGCCCAACACTGAGACTGAGATGCTTTTAGGAGCAGTTTACCATTTTCTGAATCCTTGGATCAAGTCTTGGAGCCAACGCTGGGGATGGAGAGATGAACATGACGGAGCTCCGCATGCCAAGAGCTTACAGCTCTGCTAAAGCAGGAGCTCTCATGTTTTCCCACCGAGCCCTTTAGATACGCAATTAACTGACATCCATTAGGCTAAAATGTTGAAATACAAAGGGATCTATATTATAACTTGGCTTGTACCAATAGTCTTTTCCTAAATAATAATTGCTACGATCCTGGAGAAAACTAGATGAGTGATTCATCAAAAGCTGTGCCTACCAATTTGAGTAGGGTGATGTTCTTTTCTTCTCCCAGAGGTAAATGAAAACGAATTCAATATACAGTCTACGGAGAGTTGTTTGCTGCTGAAACCGTACATAAAATCACAACTAGAGCCACTGCAATGTGAGAGGTCCAGCTAGATCAGCCCCTGAGAAGATGAGTGAGGTAGTAGACAAATAGTAGTGGATAATATATGAGGTCTAAAGCGACAGGCCCCTCTTACCGTACATATACTTCAAAGACCCAGGAACTTGCTCTATTTCACAGTACCTGCAACTTTATGGAACCTGCAAGTATAAAAAATTTGCACTTGCTTTATCTCATTTCCTTCTCGTAGATACCATTTTAGCAGGTAGGAGAGTATTATTACTTCCTATTTACAGAAGAAAAAAAACTGACAAGCAAAGAGATTAAGTGACTGGCCTCTGGTAACACAGATAATAGGGTTAAAACCTAGAGTCCAGAACTTCAAACTTGTGAAGACCATCTACCACAGTGATTCTCTCTGTGTCACGTATTTTGAAGGAATAGTGAAGAAATTCAGTAATGTGTCATCAGGCATTTGTATAAGTATGCATTTATTTTTCTCAATTATATATCCCCCCAGAGTGAATTGTCTATTCACTTTCTGTGCCTGGACAATTACCAAGTGGTCATTTTAACATGAATTGACGACTTTGTCTGATTCTGTATTCTTATGGTCACGGCTATTTCTGTTTTCTATAGGCACGTACTTCAAGAAAAATAAATAATAAGTAATGCAAAGCTTATAAATAGGTCTCTTAATCCTAAACTTACCAACAAATCTCACCTGAGCTTTAAGTAGGAAATAATTTTAGAGTCAGCCTCCAAATAATCCCCAGTCTAAAATAGCTCTGACATAGTGTCTTAATTCCACTATTAGAAACTAGTTATTTTGAGTACTGTATGGTATTACCAGGGTCCTACTTACAAGCAAATAGCCTATCGTGTTCCAGGCACATGATAACAGAGGGAACTGAAAGGATGAACAAACACATTCGAGCAATAGTGATTCTCACAGTCTAGGAGAACAGCCAGACGTGCAGTGCAGTCAAAGGCAGTGTAACAGGTTGTATAATGAAGCACACACAAGACACTGCGATTGAAGGGACAAGGAATGAGTGACAATGAGTCACGGAAGGCTTTTGAGTGGAGGCTGAGAGATCTTAATGGATGAGTCAGATGGAGAAGTGCATTCCAGAGGAGAGAAGAGCAATCATAAAAGAGAGCACTAATAATAAGAGCCAGATTTGTTCATATCTACTCTGTCCCATTCATTCAACAAATTATATTTCAGTATCTTCCAACCTCCAGGTAACAAGCTAACTCTTTTTTGTTTTTTTTTTTTTTTTTTTTTTTTTGCGGTACGTGGGCCTCTCACTGTTGTGGCCTCTCTGGTTGCGGAGCACAGGTTCCGGACGCGCAGGCTCAGCGGCCATGGCTCACGGGCCCAGCCGCACCGCGGCATGTGGGATCTTCCCGGGGCACGAACCCGCGTCCCCTGCATCGGCAGGCAGACTCTCAACCACTGCGCCACCAGGGAAGCCCCAAGCTAACTCTTTATATACATACACTTGCTCATTTTTTTCTTACAGCCACCCTTGGGGCTGGCTATTAGCTCCGCGGATAGGAGGTGCAGTCTTGAGAGCTAAAGTCACCTGTCCAGTGTCACTGAGCAAGTGGCCGACAGAGCCAGGATTCAGCTCACATCTCCTGAGTCTAGAGCCTGGGTTCTAACCAAGCTCTCCTAAGCTCTATGCTGTGATGGACACAAAGGATGAGCAGGAAATCCAGGCTGGAGTCACACTGGAAAGGAATTTGTTATAATTCGAAAACAACATAAAATTAGCTCTTCCAGCATTTTATGCAGGAAGAATCAACGTAAGTGACAACACTGTGAACAGTGGATTGCAGGGGAGATGCTGGGGTAAGAACCGGGATCTGGGGAAGAAAAATTCTCCACCTTCTCTAGAGCCAGCACAGCTTATAGGCACTGTCAGGGTAGTCGTTATGGGCAGCAGTGACAAACACGACGACAAGCTGAATCCTTTCCCATGAAGAAGCAAGCTACAGGGCTTCCCTGGTGGCGCGGTGGTTGAGAGTCTGCCTGCCGATGCAGGGGACACGGGTTCGTGCCCCGGTCCGGGAAGATCCCACATGCCGCGGAGCGGCTGGGCTCGTGAGCCACGGCCGCTGAGCGCGCGTCCGGAGCCTGTGCTCCGCAACGGGAGAGGCCACAGCAGTGAGAGGCCCGGATACCGCAAAAAAAAAAAAAAAAAAAAAAAAAAGAATCAAGCTACAAAGCAAATGGCCTGCCAGAGAAGCAAAAGTATTGATGGGGCATTTAGCGCAAATGATGGAATACTAATGAATAACCGCAGCTGTCAGGAAGCAGTGACTGTTTGCTTTCCTTATAGATTTCTTCCCTTCACTTTCATTTGCTTTAATGTTCAAAGCTTTGTTTGATGTGAATTTAACGCCTCCTTTTCTCATTCTGTTAATTCTTTGAGTATTTTGTACTGTATCCTTTTGTGTATGTCTGTATGGTTTTTTTTTTCCCTCTTGCATTCCTGATGTTGTATTTAGGGTCCTGAAAGTCTGAGATTTCTTACAAGTTTTAGTTTTGAAAACCAAATGAAGTACTTCAAAGAGGCGAGTGATATTCAAGCTGAAGGTTAGGAAGGGCATTTCATCTCTGGCAATAACTTTGAAGGCAGGGATCACAGGTCAGCTTGAAGAAATCAACATCACGGGGATGTGTACACATTAAAAGAAAAAAGTGAACCAACAGACAAAATAAAGGCAGCACAAAAAATCCCAAGAAGATTATCTAAAATATATTATTATGAAGTCAGAGTGAAGACTCTTGAATTCAGTGACAGAAAGGGGTAAAAAGCAAAAGGTAAATTCTAAAAATTAAGTAAGGTGTAATTTGGGGAAGAAAACACTTTGTTTATAATCAATTTTGACCAAGATGTGCTGTGAATGTTAGGTTACCTATTTTATCTTAAATTGAAAAAGCTGATCAGAATTCTAGTGGTAGGAGGAATTTTTTTTTTTTTTAAAGGAAAGAAACTGGCACACAGGACGGCAGAACGATCAATTATTAATACTTTTTTAAGGGTAACACTTTTATACAAATTGGTCTGTTTCTCCAACTATTTTCACAGCTTTGGGGGAGGGGGGAATCTTAATCAAACACCCAATTCAAATACCCCCAAATGATTATCTTTTATCTTTCTCCTCTATATTTTGGTATCATGCATTTTTATATCGTTTCCATCTTCTGCATATATATATATTTATAAAAATATACAGAATCTTTTCAATCTGGATAGATAATAGATAATTATATATATATATTATACATGTGTAATACATACATAAGATCTTTTTAAGAGGAGCAGTGATTATATCATGCCAACCTCTGTGTCCTTCCTATACTGAGACATGATGTGACAGAGGAGATCACCGGGTGAAGTGAAGGATTAGTGGGCAGTCAACACCCAGGGAACCAGGTGGACACCTGAACTTTTGCTCAGTCTGCAGTGCTTTGTTAGTGGCCAATGGGACAGCTTTTCACTTGACTAATGATTCCCAACCACAAGACTAGCTAGATATGGACCTATACCGAGTGAGGAGTCCTAGCCCTTTATCCTGAACTATCCTATAATCTTGTGACATAGTTTTGAGAGCTTTCCAGTGGTCACTGATTCCAAGTTAGTGACTACCCTGATGACACTAAGTAGCGTCTGCAATGACCACTGTCTCAACACAAAACCTTTAAAGTGTAAATTACATGTAAAAGGCCAAATAAAATAAGGGAGTAGAAAAGAGAAACAAAACTGCCTTAGTGAAGCTGAGGGGAAGGGACGGCCCCAGACAATGGCTCAGATGCCCCTAGAAAAGATAGAAACTTTTCCATATACTCCCCAGCCCTTCTCTGCTATATCAAAAAACGAAATAAAACTAATTAAAACGACAAAAAAACTACAAAGAGTGGACGGCAGTCGATTTTGCTTACTTAGTAAGGTCTCTGTGTGTATAGGGAAGACATAGTTCTGATGGCTAATTTCAAACCTTATTTAAAATCCACGTCAACAGGAGGGAGATATGGAGAGAGCCAGGCCCCTTGTTCTGTACTTTCCCATGGATACATTTGCCCCACTTGTGGGATCAATGCAACAACTTTCAAGCAGCAACTGTTAAGTTCCTTTGAGACTCAATTCTGAGGATCCTTCCACCACATTTCTTTTTGTCTGTCAAGGGTGGTGGTTAGCTTTTGTATTTGTGTCCCAATCTTGATCTGAATCCATAATTCTCCCCCTCCTCTCCCTTGCTTTCGTGCATCTCTTATTCCTCCAACGTTGCGTTCCAGCGTGAACCAGCCTTCCTGCCTTGGTCTCTGCAGGCATATGAGGTGGCCAAGAGTAGAAGCAGAAGTTTTATTAATACCCTGTTAACTTATGAATCCAGGTATACCCACTAGCTCTTGATCTTGGCTTCTAGAAATGAACCTGATAGGGAAAGCACCAATGGCTACCAAGAAAGACATGAAAAATGTCACCACTACCCCAATAGATTATATAGAATAATTCCTGAAATTTCTGAATTCACATAGAGTCAGGCTTGCCAACTTTTACAAGGGTGACTTTCATTTCAAGGATGCACTTTGCTAGGTTATCCCAAAGCTCCACCATTGGATTTTGCAGTTTGTACTTCAAGGCAATGGAACTTAATGCATTTGAATCTCAAGCATCCAGAATTTGGACATTCAATGGCTTCTCGATTTACTTAGAATAAATTCTTAATTTATTAGCGTGACACACATGAATCTGTAAGATTATGGCCCTGATTCTCTCCCCAGCCTCAGCTTGTGTCACTGTTCCCCTTACTTATTCCGCTCTGGCCATCTGAACTTTTATGATTCCTCTATTGCATCAAACTCTTTCCAGACCCTCGGCCTTCCCTACTCCTGAAATTGATTTTCCTACAACAAATCATCTAGATAAATCCCACTCATTCTTCAGATTTCAAAACTTGCCCAGATGGCCTTTCTCTGGCCATCCAGGCTGAGAAGATCTTCCATGGACCTCATTCTTTTCCTTCATCTCACTTACTTATTACAATTAGTCCTTTGTATTTATTTACTTGCTTAATGCCTGCCTTAATCACTATGCTATATACCTGAGGGCAGGTGCATTTCTGTTCTGGTCACCAGTGCATCACCAGCACCCACAGAATACATGAAACACAGCAGGTACAACACAAAGGTGACTTCACATCCATTCCTCTACCACAGTGGCTCTCAGCGCGGGGAGATTTGACTCCTTGGGGAAGATTTGGCAATATTTAGAAATATTCCTGGTTGTTGTCACCAGTAGGGTTGTAACTGGCATTCAGAGGCTAGGGATGTTGCTAATCATTCTACAATGCACAAGACAACCGCCGCAACAAAGAACTATTTGCCCCAAACGTCAAGTGTTTCTCTGTCCTATCTAAATGGATGACGTTAGTTAATACACTGAGACTGAGGTCAACACCTCACCCTAAAAGCTTTTTAGCTCAAATCTTTTATTGAAGCATTACCACAAGGGTAATGTTTGAGCATCTTAAAATCATGAGATTACCAAGGGAACAAGGGTCCTTCCCAATCAAATCATCAAATCCTTGCTGTTGAGAGGCCCCTCCTCTCAGCTCAGTGGACAGCAGCTGACCATTTTCATGAGAAAATTTCAGCATTTTACATCCCAGAAGTTTTAGGGATCTGATCACCTAGGTAGAACGAAGTGCCCCTTTTATTTTTTTAAATGAATGAATTTATTTATTTTTGGCTGCGTTGGGTCTTCGTTGCTGCACGCAGGCTTTCTCTAGTTGCGGCCAGCAGGGGCTACTCTTCGTTGCACTGCATGGGCTTCTCATTGCGGTGGCTTCTCTTGTTGCAGAGCATGAGCTGTAGGCGCACCGGCTTCAGTAGTTGCGGCACGCGGGGTCAGTAGTTGTGGTGCACGGGCTTAGTTGCTCCACGGCCTGTGGGAGCTTCCTGGACAAGGGCTTGAACCCATGTCCCCTGCATTGGAAGGCAGATTCTTAACCACTGCACCACCAGGGAAGTCCCAAGAAGTGCACTTTTAAAGAAAGGTTGCCAGGAAAGGAGCTTTTGGTGACATTTCTCCCCCACTCTTAGAGTCCATATTTATGCTTGGATTTCGCTTACCTTGAGTCAACAGACAATACCTAGATAGGGTTTGAGGGTGTTTCTAGCCTAATATCCTAATAAAGAATCAGACTGAATTTCCACCTTGTCAGTTACTCAAAGTTCCCTGACTGCCCTTGACTGTTTTCCGCCAACCTGACATATGTAAGATGAGGGGAATATTTGACACCAACTAACCTTACATTAGTTTCGTGTTCTCTAGCTCAGGGGTCCCCAACCCCCGGGCCACGGACAGGTACTGGTCCATGTCCTCTTAGGAACTAGGCCACACAGCAGGAGTGGAGCGGCGAGCGAGTTAAGCTTCATCTGCCATTCCCCATTGCTCGCATTACTGCCTGAATCATCTCCACCCCGTCCATGGAAAAATTGTATTCCATGAAACTGGTCCCTGGTGCTAAACAGGTTGGGGACTGCTGCTCTAGCTTATTTGGCAAACACAGGACCCAGTTTACGTTTAAGTATACACTATTTGTAAGAGTCTGATAATAACATGGACTTAGGATCTCTCTATTAATTACAGTCTGACCTTGAACAGTCACTCAGTCTATCACTATATCAGCTTCTTCATCTGTCAAATGATGAGTTCTAAGATTCCCTCTAAATTCACAATTCTATATAATAAATTAGTACCTGCATTTATCAGATTTCCATCCCAAATCATGTTACCTGAAACATTTTTTATTCCCCTGCCCCATATATCATTACTAGAATATAATATAACA
Organism: Tursiops truncatus; assembly: GCF_011762595.2. NCBI lineage: Eukaryota > Metazoa > Chordata > Mammalia > Artiodactyla > Delphinidae > Tursiops > Tursiops truncatus. Next base: position 96,382,067 of record NC_047042.1, on the reverse strand, counting down.
TAATTTCGGGAATGGGCAGTGAGGCTAAGCTTACAACGCATGTGGCACCCTGGAGACTGCTGGCATAATTAAGTAATTTTTACAGTGAGTGGAAATGACATACTTTAAAATTGACCATGTGTGTCAATGCAAAAATATTCTGTCTCCATGCTTGCAGGGTATAAAATGTATTTATTATTTGACAGTTTCCTTCTCTTTAGAGCTCCAACTTTTTGTATCAATTAATTTTTTCAAAGGCAATTTTGAAATATGATTCACCTAACAGTCCAAATGGATGGACATATGACCTATAGAAGTCTCTTACTTAAAATATTTGAGGATGAAATGAAAGAAAGCACTGATGGAGGGAGTTGATCAGAGAAGAAAACAAAAATAATGAGAGACTTAGAGCAAAGAAGGGAGAGAGAAATTGAAAGACAAATAGAACAAGAACAGAGGTAAAGTAAATACAAGAAAAAAAACGGATAAAGATGAGTTTGAAGCCTATTTAAGACCATAGATGTTTGTTTTGCTGGACTTAAGGATGATAGAGTTACTAGTTCTAAAAATAGTTTACTTGGTTTGAGTTCTACCTTCTTTGTAGACATAACCAAATAAAGCAGTCATGCCATGATGCTATTACGCTTAACCAGCCCTCCTGGAATTCCTTCCAGAGAAATGTCTGTTGCCTCTGTTTCACTTTGTTGAGGCCATGTGGCTTATTTCCGTTTAGGATGTTAATTTGTCTGTAGAACTGAAAATAATTGTGTTACTGAAGTTCCTATTCATTGACTAAATGTTAGTGCACAAGAGGTACAGGATATCTTACAAGCAGAGATGCATCTGCTGACTCTGTGTCCTCTCCTGTAACAATAATGAATTCAGAATTTATTGGAAGGATAACTTGCTTTGTGAGAAAAAATAAATCTTTGTTTTTAAAGATTCTTTTGAAGATTTGTTTCACATAAAAACAGACAGACACTATCAGTATGATGTAAGAGAAACAGCCAAGCTTTCCTGGGGTATGTTAGCAACGTGGTCAATGCATATATTACTTGGATGGAAGTAAATCTGTCTTAATTTTGAAGTTTTCAGTATTGTCTACATATGATGCTTAGTATGTTCAAGGACGTTAAAAACAGGCATCTGAAAATTAAAATGGAAGACATACAAAACCATTACTTTTTAAATACAAATTCTGACACTATTAATAATCATTCAGAAATGGGAGACTCTGGGTAAATGGGTTACCAGATGACTAAAGTTCAAAAATATATGGTGGGGGCTTCCCTGGTGGCGCAGTGGTTGAGAGTCCGCCTGCCGATGCAGGGGACACGGGTTCGTGCCCTGGTCCGGGAAGATCCCACATGCCGCGGTGCGGCTGGGCCCGTGAGCCATGGCCTCTGAGCCTGCGCGTCCGGAGCCTGTGCTCCGCAATGGGAGAGGCCACAACAGTGAGAGGCCCTTAGGCATGTGAAGGGTTAAATTTAAGATAATGAAAAATTAAATGAAATTTAAAAATCAGACCCTTGTCACACTAGTCAAATTTCTAGCCCTCAATTGCCACACGTGGCTATTGGCAATTATACTGGATAAAGCAGATACAGAACATTTCTACCACTGCAGAGATTCTATTGGACAGCTCTGATTTAGAGTACAGAAAAATCTTTCTCAATAGAACTCTTTCTAAATAAGTTTGCAATGCTCTGCAATTAATAGACATTTCCTGATTTATGTTCATCTATTTTGATTCAATGCTTCAGAGGTAGTCAAGTGCACAGATGTAGGAATAAGTGGATACCAACTTGAATGGTTTCTCTAGAACTTGCATTCAAGAAAAATTACTTAATATGAATTAGAGTTTGTGTTGTTGTTTCACAATGAAAAAGAAAAAGATTTGCCTTACTTGCTTTCAAAGAAAATACAACATAGCTACTTTTCTTCAAAATTAAATACGTAATAAAAAGCAAATCTTCCTCAAAATGATTAATTCACTCTTCAGCTCATCCTTCTCCCTGTCTCTTGTTGTCACTTTGTTGTGACAAGAAATTCAACTCAAATGTTACTTTTTTCATCACTTTCCAGGTGGGTCACACGTATATCTTGTATTTTTTCCACTCAAGTTCACTGGATTGCTTGCTGATTGGATATGAGAGGACATCTCTTTCATGCTTGTAAGACTTGGTGGAAAGAGTAATTTGGGGATGGGTTACTCTAAAACCTACGAATTTCTCAACTTCAGAATAAATCTGCCAATCGGATACCAGAGTCTATATCATCCTATTAGTTCTACTTCAGAAACAATTGTACATATATGCAATATTTTAAAATCATACTCAATGATATCATTTGTATCCAAATCACTACAGGATTGAAATGAAAGGTATTAAACTCTAAATAGCACCCCAGTCTATAGGTTAAATCATTAAAATCATTTTTAAAGATGGGAAGGAAGTTTCTTGACATCATACATCATAGTGCAGACATCACAGTCTGCTTCTTCCACAGTTTAAAGGATGATATTCCAAATATTTGACAACCAGTAGAGCATGGACCCTGGCCCAGCATGACAAACGTGAGAGGAGACCTCCATGGATGGCTAAGCAGCAAGGAACATCTGGGGGACTAGGGTTAGTGGCTTCACCAAACATTGAGAAAAATATTTAAGTAATGAATAGAGATTTCCTGAAGCATACCAGCTATCAGCCCTGTACAACTGTCTAGCTAAAGAATAACACTGCTGCCATCAGATAAGCCCCTGGCCTTATTTATTTTTTCCTCTAAAGAACAAAATGGTGATAAAATTGCTTAGGAAGAAAAAAGTCTTTGTTTAATCTACATTTTTTTTTCCCCCAGAGCCTTGACTCCATATTATTCAGGTAAGTGATACTAAGTAGAACCTAAGCAATTTTTTGTGCATATCCTTTTTGGATTTTGCACTGCCCTCGGATTTCTTTGATAAGGCCAGTATAATTTTAGGCATGCTTCCTAATTTTCCTTAGAGGATATTGTGATCCTTATCATTGGCTGGCTTGCAAGCATATGTTCAGTGTGCAGTATTTGATGGGTTGTATCTTAGTTTTGCATTGTGCTACAGGAATCCCCCCGCTGGACTGCAGACTTTGTGGGTGTTCCTTTATGGTGGTCTACCTGCATGCAGAGCTAACTAACGAGATTTTGAGATAAACAAAGACTGGTATTTTATAGTTTCTTTTCTATAGAAACACATAGCTATTGCAATCAAAGATGCATTAAAAAGATACAAATATGTAAATATGTCTTTGACCTCTTATTCTTTAAAACCTTCCTTTGAATGCCTGGCACAATATATTTTTACTACCGAGAGAGGTGACTTTTTCATTGTCAGATGTAATTTTTATAAACATATAGGTACTATGTCTTTATGTACCATTGGGCTTCCTGAAAGCAGACTCTCAGAAAACTGCAGTGTTATCCAGTTGTTGCAAACTTATTTAAAAAAAAAAAAAGATATTAGTTTGCTCAGACATGTCAAGTGCTTGGAAATCATTAATCTAGTCCTCACAAGAACAAAACTGAACAAACAAAAAATCAGTAATGCTTCTTAGCTTAATCAGAGAATTGAGGTCACCAGGCAAAGCAGAGAGAGGCAAATGTAGTGAATCACAACATACCAGGAATAGAAATCACTGCTGGAGCCAGCAACCGGTAGGAGAACATAAAGAGTAATTGACTAATTACTGGAAACAGAGTGTGGACTAGCTTCAGAGCCAAAAATCCTTGGGGGCCCAGCCTTGGGAGGAGGCACCCACACTTTCATGAGATTTACCTCTGGGAGGACCACCAGGTTTTCAGCATAAAGGTGGGATAAAATCCTTGTGCTTTCAGCAGGGGAAAAGGAAAAGTAAAAATTTTGAAAAACAACCAGAACATATGTACTCTTTAAAATAGGCCTAGCCTAGACTTACCTGGCCCTAAGACTGGGCTTTGACTACAGCCAAACCAGTCTTGGCGAAGAGAAATGCCCAAGTCCAGCCTCCTCTAGTCTTCCACATGGTGGAAGAGAAATTACCGATTTCAGCCACCTCTGGTCTTCCCGTATCACATAAGGGGGGAAAAGTACTTGTGAAGGTCACATACCAGGTGCTTATGCCCACTAGAAGCCTGAGACCTAATCACTGGACTACAGAATGCTTGCTCTCCACTTAAACCTAACTACACATCAACAGAACTACTGTATAATCATGGGGATACAACAGAAAGATCTTCCCATCTCAGATTAAACAACATGCTACGAATAACCAATGGGTCAAAGAAAAAAATCAAAAGGTGAATAAAAATGAACTTGAGACAAATGAAAATGAAAATATAACATACCAAAACTTATGGGATACAGCAAAAGCAGTTCTAAGAAGAAAATCCATTGCAATAAATGACTACATTAAGTAAAAAGAAAGAGCTGAAAGGAACATCCTAACTTTATACTTCAAGGAACTAGAAAAAGAAAAATAATCTAAGCCTAAAGTAGCAGGAGGAAGGAAATAACAAGCATTAGAGTGAAATAAATGAGATAGAGCATAAAAAGACAATATAAAAGATAAAATAGAGAAAGTTTTAACTGGACTTACCAAAAACAACAACAAAAAAAGACAAAAGTATAAGTGAAAGAGGAGACCTTACAGCTGATATCAGACAAATACAAAGGAACATAAAAGACTACTGTGAACAATTACATGCCAACAAATTGACTAACCCAGAAAAAATGGACAAATTTCTAGAAACATACAACCTATCATAAAGAAAATGAAAATCTGAACAGACCAATTACTAATAAGGAGAATGAATCATTAATCAAAGGCCTCACAACAAAGAAAAGCCCAGCACCATATGGATTCCCAGGTGAGTACTGCCAAACACTGAAAAAAAGAATTAATACCAATCCTCTCAAAATCTCCAAAATCTCCCAAAAAACTGAAGAGAATGGAACATTTCAGACTCCTTTCATGAGATGAATATAACCCTAACACCAAAACCAGACCAAGATATTACAAGAAATGAAAATTACTAACCAATACCTCTCATGAGCGTAAATGCAAATATCCTCAACAAAATATTAGCAAATACAATCCAGCAGTGTATAAACAGAATTATACACCATGGCTAGGGGGACTTTATTCCAGTTATGCAGGTTTGGTTCAATACTCAGAATCAATTAGTGTAATCTATCACATCAATGGGCGAAAACAGAAAAATCTTTTATTTATTTTTAATTGAAATGTAGTTGATTTACAACGTTGTGCCAGTCTCTGCTGTACAGCAAAGTGACTCAGTTATACACATATAGACATTCTTTTTTTAATATTCTTTTCCGTTATGGTTTATCCCAGGAGATTGGATCTAGTTCCCTGTGCTGTATGGTAGGATCTTGCTGTTTATCCATTCTAAATGTAATAGTTTGCATCGTGTCATCATGTCAATAGATAAAGAAAAGACTGAAAAGCCAATACACTTTTATGATAAAAATTCTTAGCAAACATGGCATAGATGGCCCCTTCCTCAACTTCATAAAGAAGGTCTACAAAAACCTACAGCTGGGCTTCCCTGGTGGCGCAGTGGTTGAGAGTCCGCCTGCCGATGCAGGGGACACTGGTTCGTGCCCCGGTCCGGGAAGATCCCACGTGCCGCGGAGCGGCTGGGCCCGTGAGCCATGGCCGCTGAGCCTGCACGTCCGGAGCCTGTGCTCCGCAACGGGAGAGGCCACAACAGCGAGCGGCCCACGTACCGCAAAAAAAACAAAAAACAAAAAAAAACACAAGCCTACAGCTAACATCATACTAAATGTCAAGAAACGAAATGCTTTCTCCTTAAGATAGATAGCAAGACAAAGATGTTGACGGTCACCACTCCTATTCAACATTATAAATTGAATGGAACAACTAGCTAATGCAATAAGATAAGGAAATTAAAGTTACACATATTGGGAAGGAAAAATGGAAACTGTCTTTGTATGTAGATGACATGATTGTTCATGTAGAGAATTCCAAAGAATCAACAACAACAACAACAAACTCCTGGAACAAATAAATGATTACAGTAGGTTGCAGAATTCAAGGTTAATATACGAAAGTTAATGCTTCCCTATATACCAGCAATGAACAATTAGAATTTGAAATTAAAAACACAAAACAATTTCCATTAGCACATGAAAAATAAGATACTCAGGTAGAAGCCTAGCAAGATACATACAAGATTTATATGAGAAAAATTATAAAATGTTGATGAAATAAATCAAAGATGAACAAAATAAATTCAGAGATATTCCATGCTCATGGGTAGGAAGACTCAGTCTTGTTAGGATCTTCTTTCTTCTCAATTTGATCTACAGATTACACACAATCCCAACCAAAATCCCAGTAAATTATTGTGTGGATACTGATAAACTGATTCTAAAGTTTATATGGAAAAACAAAAGACCTAGAATGACCAACAATATTTCTGAAAAAGTTAGAGGACTCACAGTACCTGATTTCAGGACATTATAGAGTTACAGTAATCAAAACAGTGTGGTGTTGGTGAACAAGCAGACAAATAGACCAATGGAACAGAATAGACAGCCCAGAAATAGACTCGCAGATACAGTCAATTGTTCTCTGACAAAGGAGTAAAAACACATGAATGAAAAAAGGATAGTCTTTTCAAGAAATGGTGTTGGAATACGTGGAGATCCATGCAAATCTAGATACTGAAAATGAAATTATTGTTTATACACTACTCCAACTACTTTCATAGAAAAAGTATTTTCTTTATTCCTTACAAACAGTAGCTCTCTTCCTCAGCTCTCTGGGGGATCTGAGTTTTAATTTCATCACTTGTTTTTTTTTTACATTAACACTTACCTTTCTAATTTTCTAATTATTTTCTTAAAGTATCTAATTTTTCCCTAAACTCAAAATATTATTTTCAGCTTCATAAAACCAGGGTATAAATATTCAAACTTCATGTTTACCGATGTCTTTATTCCGGCATTCTTTAATATAATAACACTACTTTGTAATTTAAAAATGTACTTAATTGCTCAGAATTTTGTTTAATATTGATAAAAATAGTCACATCAGCAACATCATCATTTGATGGGTGAGAAAACAACAGGTGAGAGAGTGGAGGTGACTAGTCAAAGGTCATAATGGTAGAATGGGAACTAAATCTATGATTTCCAACACCTTTCTCTTTTCTAAGGACCCTGGAGCCTAGGTTAGCTTAGTAATAATTTATACCTTAACCATTTCCAATAAAAAGAACTCACATGCAATGAGAAAATTAAAAGAGGAAAACTCAAAAATACATATAGAGAATATGAGGAAACAATTCTAATGGATTACAGAAAGTGGACTGAATAAATTAGTTCTGTTTGCAGAAATTTTTTGGCAAACAATGCCCCAAAAAAGACAACTAAGCCTGGATAGGAGGGGAGTCTGGGGGAGAATGGATACACGTATATGTATGGCTAAGTCGCTTTGCTGTGCAGCTGAAACTATCACAACATTGTTAATCAACTATACTCCAATATAAAATAAAAGTTTTTAAAAAAAGACAACTAACTCAAAGCATCGGCATAAAAAATATATCAAATTGTAAAAGAAAACAGACTTAATTCCAAATATAAATTTCTGAAGGCACTTACTACATTTGGAAGCAATTTATTAGCATTAATTAAACACTATTAAGTCCCTAAAATGTCAAGCACAATGCTACCTTCTTTCATATTATGTAACTCTTTCAATGATCTCATGAAGTAGGTCTCTGTTTCATAGCTAAAAAGTCTGAGGTTCACAGATGTTAAATGATTTACTCAAGATCACATGAGTAAACAACAAGACCAGAATTAAAACTCACTTTCCTGATTTCAAGTCCAGAGCTCTTTTACTGTATATTAGAGCTCAATGGAAGGAACATTGGTGAGTATGATGGATAATGTGTTTCATAGCAGATTTACACCATAGTGACTGGTTAAATGTAGGGTAAACAAAGGATTACGTTTTGATGTTACGGTAGGGTGAGCATCAAGGTGATTAATATTCATATGAATAGTCATAATAGCCATCACTTCCTAGAGTAGCTGTCATGTGACTTACACTGCGTTAGGTGATTTAGAGCTTCTATCTCATTTCCCCACCACAACTTTACAATAAAAGCACGATGATCCCATTTTACAAAGGAGAAAACTGATGCTTAAAGTAACTAGGTGACTTGTCCAAGGTCAGACAGCTCAATGTTTGAACTGAGGTTTGTTCCTTGAGGGTCCACACTCTTCCGGATATATTTTAATTCTTTCTTAACCACAGTCAAAATGGTTGTTTTCATCCTTTCAATTTTCCCTCTTGACAATAGGTTAAAATTGCACATGCAATTAAACATTTCTTCAGTTTGCTTATTGTGTGTCCCATTGCACGTTCTGGCTGAAAGCACCTACAATTAGCCAGTGCTGATTAGAAGCGTATGCAATTTCCTAAAGGATAACTCTTATTAAGCATAAGAGGAGGCCAGCTTTTAAGATGTTGGCCTTTATTGGTATACGTTTTGAAGATTTTTATGCAGGGAAAATGTCAATTCAAATGTAACACGAAGGTGCATTTTCTAAATGCATCTTAAATGCTTGCAACTGTGACAGGCCTCGATGTAAATGTTTATCATATGAAAGCATAAACTCTGACACAAAAGTATTTCTACAAGACAACAGGGAGTGTAGGAGACTAGATAAGACCGCTGAGATGACAGTAACTAGAGATGAAAAACACGAATGTGCCCGCCGTCTCCAGGAACCTGAAAAATACATTCCTCGTCTTCTGGCTATGATGTCATCTCTGACCAGTTTTAAGGCATTTTAAAGTCAGTGATTCTGTGCATCCTGAGATGTCTCAGCAGATTAGTAATGGGCTTCAGGACCTTAAACTTCTACGTCACTGGTTTGAATCCAACCCAAGTCATTACCATTTAAAGGTCATCCATTGTTAAAGTAGTCACTGAAAACTGATTTGCCCATTTAATACATCTCTGAATACTGTTGAATTTACACATTAAATCCTTGTACTCATGCCAATTTGACCACTGCCTGATACACGGATTTGAGATGAGCCTGAGTGAAAAACGTGTAAGGGGTAGTTAGCAGGGGTAGAATTCACTGAAGTGACTAAGATTCTAACATTCAGGAAAAAATACTGGGGGGGCTTCCCTGCTGGCGCAGTGGTTGAGAGTCCGCCTGCCGATGCAGGGGACACGGGTTCGTGTCCGGGAAGATCTCACGTGCCGCGGAGCGGCTGGGCCCGTGAGCCATGGCCTCTGGGCCTGCGCGTCTGGAGCCTGTGCTCCGCAACGGGAGAGGCCACAACAGTGAGAGGCCCGCGTACCATAAAAAAAAAATATTGGGTACGTACAGAGCGTCCTCTCCTATCTTCTGGTTGAAAAGAAAAAATACACATTTTTCTCAGTGAATGAATTGCTTAGAGAAAAGAAACAAAACATAAATCCCTACATTTATCTTTATCATTATTTCTCAGTATTTTCTTAAAGAAGCTGAATACCCAGTGGAAATATTAAGAAAGTTGCGAAACTTGCTTTGTTAAAGTGGTTATCAATTGCATGTAATTAAGAAGTTATACATGTACATAGGGATATGCATCACATATCATGTAGGTATTAATTTGGAGTAAGATTCCAAGACAGATTAAAATTAGGAATGAGTGCATTGTGTATTTTCCCAAATCATAGCAGAATCACAAGATGGCGAATTTGTGAGGAATCATTCCTTTAGGAATTGTTCCTGTGACAGTTTTCAAGATTATTTGAAAAAATTTTTCTACACGTTTTTAATCAGGAGGACAAATGCAATGTACTATTTGCTTCACAAACCAAATTTCATTTTCTCCTTTCTACCCAAAATAAACTGGCTCAGAGATTAGAAAAAGAAAAAAGAAGGCCTCTAAAAAAGTCAGTCATGATGCATTTCCCTTTCCTTGATAATACATGGGAGCGTAAGAAAACATTAACTCGTTCCATAAAACTGCTTTTTACACAATTACACGATTTTTGGCAAATGCTACAATCACTTTCTCCTGGTTAAGAGCAGATTCTTGCTTCAAGAAACTTGCAAATGAGGACGTCAAAAAGCCTGGAAACTTTTTAGTGATACAAAATATTTATTTCAATCCCTGGTAATTTTAGTTTCCAGACTCTAGAGCAACCCAAACCTATTAATAACCATGTGCTGAAAAGACTTATACGGTATGATAACACCTATATGTGGAATCTAAAAAATACAACAAACTTGTGAATATAACAAAAAAGCAGCAGACTCACAGATATAGAGAACAAACCAGTGGTTACCCGTGGGAGAGGGAAGACAGGAGAGGCAATATAGGGGTAGCAGGGATATATTGTACAATATGGGGAATATAGCCAATATCTTATAATAACTATAAGTGGAGTATAACCTTTAAAATTATGAATCACTGTATTGTACACCAGTACCATATAATATAGTACATCAACTATACTTCAATTAAAAAATATGATGGTAAAAAAAAAAGCAACGATAGTAAAAACAGTTCAATAAACAAAACAAGACAAAAGACTTATAGATGTTGCAACAAAATGGGCTTAGCCACAAGGCATTCGGAGAGCTCTAAGTGGCCAGAACAGCAGCACAGAGGCCCTGTCCCTGCAGGACCTGAGTAACAGGCGTGCAGTGACCAGTCACCGCCTGACTTTGAAAGACGTGACATGATTGGTTACTGATCTTGATGAGCATCTGTTACTTCTGTATCTGTGAACTGAAGAGCTAGCAGCAGCAACGTTTGTACTTTATGCAATTACAGTTCAAATGCCCTGGACTGAAATGTGAACCCAGTTGTTGGGAGACTGGTATTATTTAAAGAGACAGTGGTAAATGAAATTGCTCAGGTAGGAATCCTGTTAAGAGAAGACTTCCTGTAATTATGTGAATCACACCACATTTGGGAAACTCTTATGTGAGGTTATTTGCAAAAAATATCTCCTTAGAGAATAAGAAATTTTAAAAATGTATTATCAGCGAATCAAGTTTTGATTAAAATGTGGTTCCTCTTTCTATGGGGATCCTGTCATATGTGAAAACCTGATACTTTAATAACAATTTATTTAGATATCCTGCTCACTCTCTTTAGCAAGAGAAAAAAAAGATACACAATATTTCTGCATGATAAAATATAGTATATTCACATAAAAAGATTCCAGAAAATAATTCAAAATGTGAAACGCTTTTGATTCCCTGAAGAAACCAAATATAATCTTTTGTGTACCTCACAACTGCAGGTTTTTATCAGATTGTTTTAATAATGGTACCACTGTTCAATTTGTTATATTTCATCAGGCATGCGTGGCAGTCAGTATAAAGGAGAAGTCAGACTTTAAAATGATATGTTCAAATCTTGTGATAATAAAAAAGGAGTGGCAGATATAATTATAAGGCAGCGACAGATAAATGAAAGATTCTCACGGATGTTGTTGGCCTACTGTTTAGATCTTAAGGAACAAGCGTCCCAAGAAAATTCCTTTTTCTCAAAAGAAAATCCATTCATCCATCTTTTTCTTGTTTTCTTTCTTTCTTTTATTTTTTCAGTTTGCCTATGGTTCCTGCCCTTGATGACCTCATGGTCAATTAGTGGGATTTACATTTAAACACATATTTAGAATACAGTATAAAAGTCATAATAAACACACAAGGAATTTCATGGCAATTTGCTGCCTTATAACTCATCTATCTCATTTGGCTTTCAGAAGACAGGGTGGGCATTTGGAGGACCAGTCATAAATGAGGGAACTAAGGATCTGCAAAATGGACTGATTTGCTCAAGGCCACCTGCTCATCAGAGGCCACGTCCAAAAGTAAACAGTTCACTTTTGACTACAAGAGTGTTTCCAAGGTACTGTTGTGGCTCTTTCCTTCTGATTATAACAGAATTCTCAAGTAAAATCGTAGAGAAAATGTTTTTGAAAATGCCAACATATACAATTATTTTGATTTTTGGGGAAGCATCCCGTAGGCTATATATAAAAGATAAAGGCAGAAAGTTTTAATAGCTAAATATCTTAGTTTTGCAAGTTATAATTTGCTTACCCATTTTATACATGGGTGCTCTAATCAGCTAATAAGAGTCGTAGTTAACTGATGAAGAGCTTTGATTTCCTTCCTAGGATAATTAAGATAATCATTAATAGTCTCTTCTTCATTTTTATGTCACCCCATGGCAATATTTTCCAGTGGGTTTGTGATACATGATGACACAATAATTGTTATAAAATTCAAAGTAGAACTTGTAGAAGAACAATTCTTATGACTATTGCTGTGTCATGAAATAAGTTCACTCTGATTAATATCATTAAAGTTAAGTATAGAAATTAACCGTGATTAGAGTGGTATTTTCAATTGGTGCCTCCCTTATAAATGAATCACTTCATTGCAGAGCTTGTGTCAAAGAAAGTCTGTTTAACACCATGGAATTCCATCTCTACTTTGGGTCAATAATTGTTAGGGAATCAACTGTGTCTGTCTTGAGAACTCTTCACCTTCAGCCATTTTTAGACACAGAAATCAAATTTCCACACGACACCCTCTCCACCATGAAATAGAATCCTTAATTGATTGTCATGGAGAAAGTTGGTGTTTAGCCAAGTATAACATAAGAAAACTTGAACACAGACAAAGACACACACACAGACGTCCTGCCACCTCTTTCTATGGAAAGTGTTGTTGTTTGATTGCAATAAAATTAAAAGAATTTCACTATGAACAACTAAATCTTGCAAAAGCAAATGAAGTTTTTGCTTATTTCTTCTGTCTCCCTTGTCACCCCTCCTTTTTTGCATGATTATCTCCTATGGCTAAACATATTCCCTAAATTTTCAATGCAAATTTCCATTTTCACTAGCTTTAAAATACCTGAGAAAAGAATCATCGAATACCTTGCTTCTAAAAACCAAACCATGTAATACCTATGCAGCCTAAAACTATCACAAATATATTCCCATGTAGTCTAAATTCATATGTCTGTATCATTTACGTGAGTACCACCAAACAACTTTTAAGTCTAGTTTACCCCTCATTGCTATGGTGATACGTGACAGAGGGGAACAAAGGCTACTACAAAGGCAATGACACCGATCACAGATAACATTTGTTAGGTGCTTACAATGGCAAGACATTGTCCATGTATTATCTCATTTAAACCGCACAGTGGTCCTATAAGGCTGGTGTTATATTTCTTCTGTTTTTGTATATCAGGAAATTGAGGCACAAAGAAATTACCATCTTGCTCCAGGTCACATATCTGGTAAACGTCTAAGCAAAGATTTTATTCATGGCAGTTTGACTATAGACCCTGGGCTTTTAACCACCAGTTATTACTTACAGATCTTAAGGACTGTTTTCTGATAGATTGTGTGGTTTTTGAGAGCTAGGCACTAGAGATACTGAGTTCTAGAGTTATCCAATTGTTGAGAAATAAAAATTTTCTCAGTGAAATGATAAAACTATGATTAAATGACACAATTAGTAACAATGATCTCTTAGGTAACTCATGTACCTCTCTCAGAGAAAGGATGCTAGTTAGACATACAAGTTAATGTGCTTTATTGGCAGAACACTTGATTAAATAAATGTAATCTACATAGTATTTAATTTTTCTAGTACAGCATTGGAACCATGTGGGCAGCAAGGACTAATGGTACCATCTGCCCCTATGTTATGATAAATATTGGCTGAATCTACTCCAAAGCCCCAAGAAAAAATACACTGACCACATCCTAAGATGGTATCTGGAAGTTGTATGTTTCATTATGAAACTTCTAGAGAATTAAAGGAGTCAAGTCATATTTCTTATTATTACATAGTATTTTTAGGCACCTATGTATAGAGGCCAATGTTTTGTTCTAATATACCATCTGAAAAGCAATGTTATAGAAAGTCATCAAGAATGAGGAGAAATAATAATCCCTTAAAACTTCTATTTCAATTTCCTTTTCTACTAAGTCAGTGAACTAGAAAAGTGGGCAGTCTGGCTATATGAATGAAAAGAAGATTCCAAATTAATTGAAGATAATTTAAACTAATATTTTAAAAATTTGTGGTTAGATTTTTTCTCTTTTTTTTTTGTGGTACACGGGTCTCTCACTGTTGTGGCCTCTCCCGCTGTGGAACACAGGCTCCGGACGCGCAGGCTCAGCGGCCATGGCTCACGGGCCCAGCCGCTCCGCGGCATGTGGGATCTTCCCGGACCGGGGCACGAACCCGTGTCCCCTGCATCGGCAGGCGGACTCTCAACCGCTGCGCCACCAGGGAGGCCCTGTGGTTAGTTTTTAATCCCATAAGAAGATAATAAATGCTGTTCTCACGTATAATAACTTTCTTGCACATGACTACCACATTGATCTGGCATTACAGAGAAGGGAATTATTTTCAAATAATAAAATTTTCATAATAACTGATTCTTCCTATTAGGCTAGGTATCAACATTTATTTTTTAATGGGAATCCTTTAGAAACCAATGATAAGAAATATTCAAATGCATCTGGACATAAAAGAATATATTCAATATATATCCTTCATAGGTACTTCAATATCTATGAAGTAGTCATAGCACTGATGCAATTCAAACTCTTGGATTTAAAGATTACCTATTCCCCTCTCCTGTCTTGTAGAAAACAGAGCTCTCCAGCAGAATGTAGGCCCCATGAGAGCAGGATATTAGTCCATATTTTTCCCCAGTGCCTAGCACATATTTAGTGTCCTTTAAATATTTGTTTATAACTTGAGAAATGAATGCAGTGGAATCTGATTGAAATTTCGGAAGTACTCATGGCATCGTGCTGTGCTCACCATATGCTATACATACAGGCTCAACCTAGCAGCACTGTTACTCTATTCTTGACTTCAAAGGTGGTTTTGGATTATTTGTTCATTAACATTGCATGGTCGCTATCACCTTAAGTGTTATTAAATATTACCTTTCAGTTAAACCAAGTAAAAGAAACCTATTTTCTAGTACCAATTACTACCACTGGGCACCTAATCTGAGGGATGTAGACTGAATGCTTTCCTCTTTAACTTCATTTTCATGTACATGTATTACAAACAATTCATTTCATTTGACAGATAATTATTTCTAAGCTTAATAGAAAATATACCAGTAAGTGAAATGGATATACTCATCTATTAGATGTCAAAAACGATTTTATTCTAATTACACACCCAGAAGTCTTTCTCAAATAGTCTCTTTTACTTTATGACAGAATAATTACTCCTTTTCACATTATTATTCCGAGATTTTTTTTTCTTTCAAATGATCTTTATCTAGTGTCTATTATGTGCAAAATACTGTTCTGTGTGACTCATCATTTTTCAGTTTATTTGGCCCACACATAGGCCACACATGCTACATTATTGAGTAGTACGAGGCTTTACAGTGATTTAAAATGATCAAATAAGTTTGTTTTTTTTTTTTTTTTTGCGGTATGCGGGCCTCTCACTGCTGTGGCCTCTCCCGTTGTGGAGCACAGGCTCCGGACGCGCAGGCTCAGAGGCCATGGCTCAGGGGCCCAGCCGCTCCGCGGCATGTGGGATCTTCCCGGACCGGGGCACGAACCCGTGTCCCCTGCATCGGCAGGTGGACTCTCAACCACTGCGCCACCAGGGAAGCCCTCAAATAAGTTTTAAAATGGAACGATAACTAGCTTTAACAGATATTGATCTTGATCTCCATTTTACTTTGATATACATATAATTGTGAAAAGTGTTCACTACATGCCCCTTGCTAAGTAAACAGGGGTCACAGTTTAATGAAATTCCATTTTTGGTACCGCTTTGCTCTTACTTTGCTCACTGATAACAGCAGTTGGCCTTTGCCCTCAGACTGTTCCATGCGAGTTCTTCAACTGGTTTGTACACTCGTCTTCTATTTGGTACACTGGTACTATACTATTTGGTATAGTATCCAGCACCCCTATCCCTGGGAAGCAGAAGGATGGTGCAAGAGGTCTACTGAAAGGCTTTGCACCTTTGAAGGTAGGGCCAGCTCACAAATGGTGGATCAAGGGGGGCTGCTGCGAGAGGTAGCGCATTGACTGACTTGTTATCTCTGGAGGGCTGGACAGAAGGAAAAGAGACAGGCTTGCCAAAGGAGAGCAAGAAGTCTTGAACTGGCAGGTGGGATAAGGAGCTGGGGCAAATTCCCTGGGTCATATGAAAAGGGTGGCTGCTGTGACTACTTAAAGGATGCTGGGGCTTCCCTGGTGGCACAGAATCCGCCTGCCAATGCAGGGGACGTGGGGTTGAGCCCTGGTCCGGGAAGATCCCACATGCCGCGGAGCAACTAAGCCTGTGCGCCACAACTACTGAGGCTGAGCTCTAGAGCCCTCGAGCCATAACTACTGAAGCCCGGGCGCCTAGAGCCTGTGCTCCACAACAAGAGAAGCCACCGCAATGAGAAGCCCGCGCACCGCAAGGAAGAGTAGCTCCCGATCGCCGCAACTAGAGAAAGCCTGTGTGCTGCAATGAAGACCCGACGCAGTCAAAAATAAATAAAATAAAAATAAATTTATATAAAAAAAAAAAACGATGCCAGAGGTCTCAGGTGGAGCGACAGAGTCAAGAAGAGCACCGATCCTGCAAAGCCACAGAACTATGTTCATATAATCCATCATACGTAGAGCAAATGTCTTAGGAGCAAGTATCTTACATAACCTGTATCATGTGCCACAAGTGATACACTTTAATCTCCCATCAATAGGAGAAGCATTTCACTCATTATCCTCAGGCATTTTAAAAATTCCTCTAATATGACAGGTGGTGTGAGGCTCTCTTAACACACATAAAAAGGCCTAGTATGGGGCTTCCCTGGTGGCGCAGTGGTTGAGAGTCCGCCTGCCAATGCAGGGGACACGGGTTCGTGTCCCGGTTTGGGAAGATCCCACATGCCGCGGAGCGGCTGGGCCCGTGAGCCATGGCCGCTGAGCCTGAAAAAAAGGCCTAGTATGTTTTAAATGGGAAATAAACTACTTGCATACTTGTTTTTTGTTTTTGTGGTCTGTCTAAAGTAATTTGTTTTTGTGGTCTGTCTAAAGTAATTCAAATGATTTGAAAAGCAATTAATGTCCTATCTAGTATGACATACTGCAGAAGTTTGATGTGTGTTTTATTGAACTTTGGGTTGAGTTTCACTAGTTCCGAGGGATTCTGAGAGCTTCAAGTGCAGTGATGACCACTGTAAATATGAAAAGGGAGATATCTATGGAGGAAATCAAAATTATCTGATAGAGTAACAGATTTTTGAGGGTCATTTTAAGAAACAAGGACCCCCCCCAAATATTTTAGGTTAAAAAATCTTATACATTTATTGTAATAACTATTATGTATATTTATTATACACACCGAGTAGAGAGAGATTAATGTGAGGATGAATAGCGTAGCTCTTCTGCCATTTTAGGGAATCACGTAATCTCACCAAGATAGAATGTTTTCATAATTGAGATAATAATGTCCACCCATAAATTATCATCAGGATTAAATAATTTCGTTTTTGGAACACAGCTGGCACAAAGATTGCAGTATATCTAGCACAAAGGAGGGTCTTAACATGTTGGTTCTTTTTTCCTTCTTTACTTATAATCTACTGATTATATACGCATGGTGTGTCTGCTTGGCGATGCAAAAACCTTTGCCCTGAAATGTCGGTTTTGACAAAAAACCCTTTTTGTCTGGGCATATTCTGGTTATTGCTGTAACTTTTACAGCCCTTTTACATATGAGGGTTATTGTTAGACCTTTAACTTAATATTTGTCTGTGGTTTGTGCTGCTTGATAAAAAGAAGTTTTCTCTTCTCTAAGTTTATGTAGTTTGATATTTTTTCACACTATTACGCTTGCAACCCAAGAATAAAGACAACTCATGCCAAATAACTAGAAAAAGTGTTAGGTATTAGATCTATAGACTAACATGCAGCCAAGTAATCATGATTTGCTTGTCACCTGTATAATAAGACACTGATAAAACCTGTTAACATGGTTCTTATTATATGTTCCCCAAACTCCTATCTACTGAGCAGTGTTCAAAGATTAGTCTGACATATCCTTTGTTGGCTGGAAGTTATCATGTTCTTACCCTGGGTTTATCCCTCTATAGTGAGAATTTTCTGAATGAGAGAGCTCTTGCCTTTTAAAACAGTATATATATATATACATATATATATATATATATATATGTACACACACACACACACATATATGTATATATATGTGTATGTATATATGTATATATATACACATACATATTCATATATGCATATATATCATCTTTCTGTAGTGAGGAAA
Organism: Tursiops truncatus; assembly: GCF_011762595.2. Taxonomy (NCBI): domain Eukaryota; kingdom Metazoa; phylum Chordata; class Mammalia; order Artiodactyla; family Delphinidae; genus Tursiops; species Tursiops truncatus. Next base: position 96,363,712 of record NC_047042.1, on the reverse strand, counting down.
CTAGGTCAAAACTCTAATTTAACATTTGATACAGAGAATTTATAAGATTAATGATATATGTGAAATTCACTTTCTCATTTCACAAGCCATGATATTTATTGTCTTCTTCTGAGTAATGGTTCTGTGACTTCAAATATCAAAGCGATCATACGTGGTTGTGTAGCTTATACATGCGTCTTCTGTGTTTTCAACCTGTGAAACTTTGGGTGGTTTTATCTCAAGCATGATGTATTAAAATACTCAATATTCTGAGATACTATGTGGAATATTTGGATACAGACAATGAACTAGAAACCTAGATATTATAGTGGGAGAGGGAAGGAAACCCTAAGAGCCCCTTGTTTCTAGATATGATGCAATAGCATATGTCTCTATAAGTTTTAGTGAGGTATTTATACTTTTGAAGCCCCCATGTTCTCATATATGAAGTAGGAGTAAGAACAATCTTGCCAACCTAAGATCTAAGTTGAGGGCCAGATGAATAATAGATATGAAAGCACTTTGTAGATGATAACTCAGTATACTGAAAGAAATACTTATCTGTGTGTCTGATACACACTAGGTCCTAAACAGTTAGAAAACGGTCTAAGAGGTCATCAGAGGGATGAGCATATGTCCAGCTAAGCTGTGGCAAAAGTTGTGGACCCAAAGGAAGCCCTTGGGAGAGAGCAGGACTTCTTGTGAAGGATGAACAAGTCCATTAGAATGTTAACAAGCAGAGACATGCAGTAACAGAGACATAGAGAAAGACTGAGAAAGAAAACCTAATGCACTGAAAGCCAAAAATCAACCGAGGTTATAAGGCGCCATCTAAGGGCAAAACTCTACATGAAACGTCCCAACAGATATTTAAAAAGTTTTGTTCTGTTATTCCAACAACATGTATGTTTCCAAAATAAGCAAGGAAATTCATAAAGAACAAAATTGTAAAATGTGGTAAAAGTGTGCTCATAAGTTGTTTAAATACTAAATACTACATGCAGGGAATAAAAAACAAACGTGAAAATTATGAAGTTTTACCAGTTTACGTAATTTTCTGCCTCAACAGACACTGAAGGATTTTGTAAGTTCATTTAACATAAACTTTGTTTGGATATTTAATTTAATGCATTTTTACAAATGTTATTTCACATATCAATACTATACTCCGTGACCTTGAGAAATTAATGAAGTAAATTTTTCCTTGGGTTTAAAATAAATCCCAGAAGTAGTTCAAATTATCTACACAAATTAAAGTTCTTCATGCAAAGTGAAAACTGTCTATTTGCATACAGAAAACAATTTTTCTTTGGCCTTAAACTAATATAACTTTATATATGAGGATCAGTGACAACAGCATACCTGAATTCACTAATCTGCATAAGCAATCATTATATGTAAAATAATTTTAGATTAAAAAGACCAAATTTCTGGTAGACTCCAGATACACAGTATATGTCATAAATAAAAGTATGAAATTTGAAAGATATCTTATTATTACGATATATGACAGTTTTTTATACTTACAGGTAATACTATTTATACAAGATCTGGGTACATAGTAAATGGGTAGCTTCTTTGAATTTGATAGAAACCTACTGAGATAATGAATCCCACTGTTTCCCTATAGCTCTAATCAATTTATTTCTAACCTATGTCTTTCTTTTGAGTATGCACTGAGAGGGGGAAAAAAGGCCAATAATTACAATAATTAGTCTAAAATTGTTGAGCAGTTGACATAAATGGCAATAAGCATCGATCATCTCCAACTTGTGGCAAAATTCATGACATTTTGCAATCAACATTCGTTAACCAGTAACCTGAAGTGTCTTGATTTACATGTTCCATAGATGAAGGAAATATAGTGTATCTCTAGAAATAGGTCAGCTGATTGGAAGTACTAACATCCTACAGACACACACACACACACAGGGATGGAGGGGACAGAGAGAAAGACAGAGAGAAAGAGAGATTTAAAAAAATAACTTTACAAGGGACTGGTAGAAAAATATTTTTTTCATTGAACATTATTACACTTTGAAAAGAAAGCTACACTGAGGAAGGAGAATGGAGGGAACTCACATGAATAGAGGTCTTAATATTTTTCTGGAACATAGTAGGCTTTTACGTATATTATCTCATAGTAGAAAAAAAATCAAGAGGTATAGGTTCTTGAAGAGTTGTTTTCAACATCTACAGGAAGAACTGTAGGGAGAATGAAAAAGAAGCAGCCTGTACCCATTCTTATTCTATAAAACCATATATTCTGCAAAATCACATGTAAAATATAGCTTCTAGGGCATAATAGGCCATTATTTACCTATGTATAATAGTAACTATGGATTTAGTAACTGTTATGCTATTTGCTAACGCTGTTGAATATGGAAAATGGAGGTGTGGAACAAGGCAAGATTGATGCTTGAGGGTGGGGGCAGGGGAACATTTTCTCAAAAACCATGAACAAAATTTTGAGAAGAAAGAACTCTAATAGGGGAGATTACAGTATTCTTCAGGGTCCCTAGGAATAAAACTAAGAATTTAGCACCATTCAATTTCTACTCTATATACACACATAGACAATATATGTTATATATACATGTTTTAAATATATAAGTATATATATGTGGTATATTTATACACATGAATTTAATAAAAGCAACAACATTTCAAAACATTAAAAAATTGTAATTTACAAACTTAACTATTATATTGAATATCTTCTCTTTCCTCTAATCCTAGCTTCCCTAACTCCTCCTCCCCCCACCCCCACCCAATGCACACCTTAACCACACAGAAAGTTCCAAAGTCCTCTGAACATGCCATGAATTTACCTATGTTGGACCCTCTTTTACTTCTCTCCCTTCTCTGCAATACTTAGTCACCTTTCCTGTAAAGCTTTCTGTGAACTCCCCCACCCAAGTCACAATTGATTACCATCATTCTCTGATCCCTTAGCAGCACTCTGTTGACACTGCCACTAGGATTATTTTAGGATATTCAAAGGTTCTAGCGTTTCAAAATTAGTAGATCTGGCTTCTTAAAGGGCCAGTGTCAAACTCTAATCAACAGTTCTTCATATTCACCTCACTAGCTTTCCCATGAGGTCCCACAATCAATCCATATGAATCCCATCCATCTTACAGCACCTTCATCCAATTTCTTCAGAATAAATAAAACATATAGTACAATCCACGTAAAAATGCCTTTGTTTGCCTCAGGAACATTGGCTTTACAGCATGTCCCTGGTCAATATAACCACAGTTGATGTGACTTTGCTACCTTTTGCATTATTGTCATTTGTGCACTACATAAGGGAAAATAGATGGTGTCAATAAATTATAATCTGACTTACAGGAACACACAGAAAACTGTACTCCATAAAGTCAATTTGCGCAAATGCTATGATATGACAGTGGGATTGAACGTTTTGTATTTTCCCATAAAATGGACTAAGAATAGTGCAGGTGAAAGATTAAAATAGCTTCTAAGAACACAGAATAAGAGAAGGATTAAGAAAAGCCATAGCTTCCTTCTTTTCTCTCAAGAGTTCTTCAGTTGCTGTGATCAATATTACAAAGGTTTTCCATTTTGCTTCAACACTCCCCTCTACTAAGCTGTTAAGAAAGAATAAGTATAGAAGCTGACAGCTGACATATTGACATAGCCTAGAAAATAGAATTTAGCATTTAGTTTTTGTTTGGGGATATTGTTTGCTTTTTGTTGTTTGGGATTTTTTAATTTGTTCTTCTTTATTTTTGTCTGCATGCATAATATATGATTATACAATTTAGACAGCCTGGGCTTGAATCTTAATTCTATGGCTCACAAACTGACTACCTATACAAAAATTACTTGATCTCTTTGTGCCTCCGTTTCTCAGCTATAAAATGGTCATAATAATGATACCTACCTCAAAGGAACAAGGTATGCACATTTAATGATTTAATTATGACAATTAAATCTATTACTATTGGGAAGTGCTTCTTATAATGGTATCTGACACATAATAGGTGCTACATACGTGTTTTAAAAATAAAACTATAAATGTATCATGATATAATTACTCTTTACAACTAAAAAAATGGAACATATTTCTTAGATGTTATTATTACTACTATTATTATTAATTTGTATTGCAAGGCAAAAAGCCGTTTAAAATGTCTTAGAATTAATTTGGAATATAAACAAGTATAAAGCTTTAAAAGGGAAAATCCAACCAACTTATATAAATTAATGTTACTGCTTTGTTTGGGAACACAGGCAAAAAAGGAAAGAAGGAAGAATGGAAAGAGAGATTGACCAAGAGAGAAAAAAAGGAAGGGAAAAGGCAGAATGACAGAGGGAAGGAAGGCATGAAGAACGGAAGGTAGGAAGGCTGGCAGACAGAAAGGAAGACTTTAATATACCTGAAGAAAATATAATCCTGAAAAGTTGACATAATAATCAAAATACCTAAGTTGACATAACTTTTATGAGTGTTAGACGGGCTTTTTGAAAAACTAATTTACAACCTGAAGACACATTAGTTATTATGAGTAGTACCATACAACTTCAAATTATTTCACCTACTTTACCTGTCCATTAACTTTTCAATATTTAATTAGCCTACTTTAAAACATTTCATATTAATTTTGTCCAAAATTAAAAGGAGAAAAGGAAATTGAGGATGTGTTAATGTTTTTTATAATGTTTGAATTAAATTAATTAGACATTTTCATAAACCTTTTATGCAAAGTTTGCTTTCTTTGGAAATACACATACCTAAAAAGTGTATAAGCATTAATTTGTAACTTTCTAATATAAATTATCCTAATTGAACCTAATATGTTCTATTGAGTATTGTGGAATTATTCCTTACTAAATTATATATGCAAATTTTCAACAGTGTAAATTGAGTTATTTCTAAGCTACATTAAAATTAAAAGCAATTATTTTGCATTTGCTTGCTTTTTTATATTTGAATACTTCTTGGTTTGCTTTAAAATATTACACTTGAAAATTATAAATATTACAATTAAAATAATAAATATGCCACTTATATGTATATAAAACTATATTCGTAAGTATCTTTATAGTCAAATATCTAAACATCCAACAGCAGAAATTCTAGGGCCAATGTATTATATTTTTGACTACATTTCTCAATGAATATTGTTTGATAATTACACTTAAATTATTAAATTATGTGGAAAACATAACATGATTGATTATATACAAACTGTGTTATGGTATACATTTTATAGTTAGTTAGCCTAATAAATGTTTTCCTAAAAATATTATACATTATAGAATATTATACAACACAATATTATAGAAAATATTATAGAACATAGAAAATCAAGAATAAGTTTATATTCAAAACTAGTTCAGAAAGGATAGAAAATTTTACCGACATAGCATCACTGAAGTAGTTCAAGCATTAAATTTCCCTTTGAGCTTCCTGGTATCCAAGAGAACTAGCAAAGAGGGTCATGCAAGTTCCTTTGACTTACGAAAGGAAGCATGAATATTGATATGGAAGGCAACTTTTATGTCACTGAATTCATAAGAATGAAAAGCATTAAGGACATTATCTCCAACAACAGACATGCCTATGGCTCATTTGCATAAGAACTTTTGCAAAAGCCAATGCCATAATAAATTGTTACAATTATTTGTGGGGTGAGTTGCACTTACATAATAATAATGGCTAAGTTTATTGAGCTTTTACTATGTGGGCACTCTTGAAACACTTAATATGTACCAGCCTGTTTAAACCCCACAGCAACCCAAAAAAGTAGGTACTATAAGGCATGCATTTCTTCAACCATATGTATCGATTACCTATTCTGTTCTAGGCACTTAGAATCCATTAGTAAAGAAAACAGCAAAGAGCCTTTCCCACTGTTTTAGATTAAAAAAACTGAGATTTAAGAGGGTCGGGAATCTAAGGTCACAAAGCAAGTCACCTGACCTGGTGGAGCCACTGTTTGAACCAGGCAGTCTGTTTAGCCTGAGTTCTTACAAATTAGGCCAGACATGCTTCAGATATGTAAATATATATTAGTAATACATGTTAGGATTTTTGTAAATCCATTTCAAGTGACCAAAGGTCTGAGTTCTCTCTGACCAAATGGGAGGATGTGTTGCCGGTAGGAGAAAAAAGAGAAAGTGGGGAAAGAGCCAGTTTGGGGTGAAAATAACCAATCTCCCCAAAGCCAAAAATATTAATTAATTAATCCCTCAATTTATTTGTCTTTCTCAAACCTCTACTGAGTACCTACACTGTGCTACGCACTGTTACACATCCTAGAGGTCTCTGGATGACTAAGATATGATGTGCTTGTCTTTCAAGAGTCACTGTCTTGCTGGCTACCAGGCTGCTGAGGAAGATTCACTGCTGACAATTCAATGAAGAAAGTACAACTATGTCCATATGCTCTGAATACTGAGGCACGGAGAGGAGGTGCCTATCCAGCTTGGGGGACAGGACAAGGAAGCAGTCCTGAAATTTTTAGAGGAAGTTCGTAGTCAAAACATCAAATATCCCAAAATTAAGATGAATGCAGATTAAGGGGAAATTGTTTTTAGAAAGCAAAGGAGAAAGGCAAGCCAATCAATCGTATTAGATAGGCATAGAGAACAAGAGAAAAAGCAGATGACAGAGCAGGAGGGAGAGAAGAGAGCAGAGAACGGAGAGAAGAGGGTCAGGGGATGGGGGAGAGAGAGCATTAGAGAGACTGACAGAGACAGATAAAACAGAGACAAAGAGACAGAGAATGAGACAGAGACACACACACACACACACACACACACACACAGAGAGAGAGAGAGAGAGAGAGAGAGAGAGAGAGAGAACTGACTAGATGACTAATGAGGGACCCTAGAAGAAAACACGGTGAGAGAATTAGCAGTTTTAGCCATTTAGAACTGGGATCAATACTGGTTTTACCACCTAGTAGTCTGGGATCTTAAAGAACTTCTTACCTCTCTTATCCTTTGTTTCCTTATTTCTAAAACCAGATAAGTAATATCCATCTCAAAACATTGCTGAGAGAGTAAATACGATAATGCTTATGAAATAGCTGACACCTAGCTACTCAATAAATAGGATTTTTCTCCTTTCCACTATATATATTATTTTGGATAAACTCGAGCTCTGGAAAGTGATGGGGTTCCATCAGGACTCACTACCCCTATATTTGACATATTGCATATTTTAAGATAAAGGAACTTGAGAAATGATAGCTTAAGGAAGAACTTTCCAACCTTCCCCTGGAAGCAGGTCATAAAACCCTCAAATGAAAGGTGCCCTCGCTATACCCAGAGGAAAAGAGCTCCCTTGTCTCCAAAGACAAAAGGATGCTGAGAAGAATCCTAGTGAACTGGCCTTGCTAAGTCTTTCCCAGTTCACTACACCTGGCTCAGACCCTGTGTCTTATCCTATTTTCCCACGACTTTCCATTCTTCATCACACCTAGAATAAAAAGGCTCAGGTGTAACCTCTTCTTTGGGTCTTCATTTCCTTATGGAGTCTCCCAGGTCATGTAAAACTTAAATACATTTGTATGCTTTTCTCTTGTCAACCTGTCTTTTGGGAAAGAGACCCAGCCAAGAACCTAGAAAAACATTTTTTTTCCTCCCCTACAAAAGAGCACTAACTTGTACTTTTGAAGATTTTAGAAATTTCCCTTTAAACTAATATCATGTTAGCTTAGTAGTTGTAGTTGGTAATGACTTCATTCTTTCATTCTTTCTTTCATTCAGTCTTTCTTTGGTAACTGTTTATTAAACAGTTAGTGTTTGGTGACATCATACTAAACGCCACAGGATCAAATTCAGTGGCTCCTGCCTGAGAGAAATTACTCAAAAGTAATTGCAGGGAAACATTCCAGTAGGGAGATGTAAAGAGTGTACCTAGAACACAGAGGCCTGAGTAATTTGATCTGGGCTGTGCTTTGTTATTGTTGCTTGTGTTAGAAATCAGGGCTCCCACAAAACATGAAAGTAACATTTCTCAACTACATATTCTTCATTGGCTGAAATGCTTTTTCCTAAATCAAATCTAGTTTGTGGTTCTAATAATGCAATTCTATCGGAGATGATGAATAATTGGCAGGAAAAATTGTACAGGGCAAATCCTTCTAAGAAATAAGGGGGTTAAATTTTTTGTTCTAGTTCTGTGGAAAATGCAAGTGGTAGTTTGATAGGGATTGCATTGAATCTGTAAATTGCTTTGGGTAGTAGAGTCATTTTCACAATGTTGATTCTTCCAATCCAAGAACATGGTATATCTCTCCATCTATTTGTATCATCTTTAATTTCTTTCATCAGTGTCTTATAATTTTCTGCATACAGGTCTTTTGTCTCCTTAGGTAGGTTTATTCCTAGATATTTTATTCTTTTTGTTGCAATGGTAAATGGGAGTGTTTTCTTAATTTCACTTTCAGATTTTTCATGATTAGTGTATAGGAATGCCAGAGATTTCTGTGCATTAATTTTGTATCCTGCTACTTTACCAAATTCATTGATTAGCTCTAGTAGGTTTTTGGTAGCATCTTTAGGATTCTCTATGTCATGTCATCTGCAAACAGTGACAGCTTTACCTCTTCTTTTCCGATTTGGATTCCTTTTATTTCCTTTTCTTCTCTGATTGCTGTTGGAGGAATCAGGTTCCCTGACTTCAGATTATACTACAAAGCTACAGTAATCAAGACAGTATTGTACTGGCACAAAAGAGAAATATAGATCAATGGAAGAGGATAGAAAGCCCAGAGATAAACCCACACACATATGGTCACCTTATCTTTAATAAAGGAGGCAGGAATGTACAGTGGAGAAAGGACAGCCTCTTCAATAAGTGGTGCTGGGAAAATTGGACAGCTACATGTAAAAGTATGAGATTAAAACACTCCCTAACACCATACACAAAAATAAGCTCAAAATGGATTAAAGATCTAAAGGTAAGGCCAGAAACTATCAAACTCTTAGAGGAAAACATAGGCAGAACACTCTATGACATAAATCACAGCAAGATCCTTTTTGACCCACCTCCTAGAGAAATGGAAATAAAAACAAAAATAAACAAATGGGACCTAATGAAAGTTAAAAGCTTTTGCACAGCAAAGGAAACCATAAACAAGACGAAAAGACAACCCTCAGAAAGGGAGAAAATATTTGCAAATGAAGCAACTGACAAAGGATTAATCTCCAAAATTTACAGGTAGCTCATGCAGCTCAATAACAAAAAAGCAAACAACCCAATCCAAAAATGGGCAGAAGACCTAAATAGACATTTCTCCAAAGAAGATATACAGATTGCCAACAAACCCATGAAAGAATGCTCAACATCATTAATCATTAGAGAAATGCAAATCAAAACTACAATGAGATATCATCTCACACTGGTCAGAATGGCCATCATGAAAAAATCTAGAAACAGGGCTTCCCTGGTGGTGCAGTGGTTGAGAGTCCACCTGTTGATGCAGGGGACATGGGTTCGTGCCCCGGTCCGGGAAGATCCCACGTGCCGTGGAGCGGCTGGGCCTGTGAGCCATGGCCGCTGAGCCTGCATGTCTGGAGCCTGTGCTCCTCAACAGGAGAGGCCACAACAGTGAGAGGCCTGCACACCGCAAAAAAAAAAAAAAAAAAAATCTAGAAACAATAAATGCTGGAGAGGGTGTGGAGAAAAGGGAATACTCTTGCACTGCTGGTGGGAATGTGAATTGGTACAGCCACTATGGAGAACAGTATGGAGGTTCCTTAAAAAACTAAAAATAGAACTACCATATGACCCAGCAATCCCACTACTGGGCATATACCCTGAGAAAACCGTAATTCAAAAAGAGTCATGTACCAAAATGTTCATTGCAGCTCTATTTACAATAGCCAGGAGATGGAAGCAACCTAAGTGTCCATCATCATCGGATGAATGGATAAAGAAGATGTGGCACATATATACAATGAAATATTACTCAGCCATAAAAGAAATGAAATTGAGTTATTTGTAGTGAGGTGGATGGACCTAGAGTCTGTCATACAGAGTGAAGTAAGTCAGAAAGAGAAAGACAAATACCGTATGCTAACACATATATATGGAATCTAAGAAAAAAAAATGTCATGAAGAACCTAGGTATAAGATGGGAATAAAGACACAGACCTACTAGAGAATGGACTTGAGGATATGGGGAGGGGGAAGGGTGAACTGTGACAAAGCGAGAGAGAGGCATGGACATATATACACTACCAAGCGTAAGGTAGATAGCTAGTGGGAAGCAGCCGCATAGCACAGGGATATCAGCTCGGTGCTTTGTGACCGCCTGGAGGGGTGGGATAGGGAGGGTGGGAGGCAGGGAGACACAAGAGGGAAGAGATATGGGAACATATGTTTAACTGATTCATTTTGTTATAAAGCAGAAACTAACACACCATTGTAAAGCAATTATACTCCAATAAAGATGTAAAAAAAGAAAAAGAAAAAAAAGAAATAAGGGAGTTAAAATGTAATTTCTGAGCAGTCTTCCTCCTGAGTTAATTTAGTGTGCCTGAATTTGTGTAACACAACAAAGCAGATTGTGTGGGGGGAAGGTTTGTTTCATTCCCCTAGATATTTGACGATTAACTCTTCTAAGTACTACTTGTGCTACTGACAATACTTTTTAGTTACTACTGTCTGGCTTACATGAATTCCATCACATCATTCCTCCTATAACTCAAGAATGCTTTTCTGTAAAACATTTAGACATTATACAATGTACAACAATATGCAATAGTGTTCCATGGTCATACAAGCTAATAGTATCAATAACCATCAGCTTTTTATTTATAGAGTACCCTGATTATAATAAACTCTTGCTTAACACAAATAAAAAGTAGGAGGGGAAGAGTATAGAACAACAAGAGTTCGTTGTTCTATACAACTTACAGGAAATTAAATGTGTGTGTGTGTGTGTGTGTGTGTGTGTGTGTGTGTGAGAGAGAGAGAGAGAGAGAGAGAGAGAGAGAGAGAGAGAGCGCGAGCAGCACCTGTGAATATATCAGGGGAGCCAGATTACTTAGTATTACGATTATATTTATGAAAACATCTCCCCTTTCAGTTGCTTCACTTTGCTTCCATCTCTACAAAGAGACACCCCCACTGGATGGTTAACAGACTTCATGGCCAAGTCCAGTGGCCCTAGAACTCATTCTCTTTGCTGCTCCATTACCCTTGACAGTTATAACTTCTTTAAAATCCTCTCCTGAGTATTCTTCTCTTAACTGCTTCCTAACAGGCCTTGGCTTTCTTTGGGCTTCCTGATTTTTGCCTCATAAATGTTAAAGCCCTGGCTTCCAGGTATCTTTAAACTTAAATTTTTAATGACTTCTTCCATTTTGTTAGTTTCTGTGAAATGGATAAAGCAAATAGCTCATTCTCTTGTACTCATCTTTAACTAGATCTCTTAGTCACTCTTCAAGTGCTTAGGGGTCATTCCCACCAGTTCTTTTAACCATCTAATATCATCGTTCTTCTGAAACTACCTTCCCTTTCTCACTTCTTTAATTTGTCTCTAAAGATTCTTCCTTCCTCCCATTTCCAGAATCCTAGAACCATTTTCTGTCACGGGCTTCTCTCTCTTCTCTCTTGTCTTCATGCCTGGAAACTTCATCTATACTTCTTGTACACCCCCTACCAGATTTCTATGATTTATATCTAATTCTCTTTACACTACTATAGTGGAAGAAACACAATTTGAAATGGTTTAGAAGATAAAGCCAAGACTCCTGAATCTGTAATTTTAGGCTATCTGTTACCTTAACTTTTCATGTGCATACTTAATGAGAGCTAAAAAGTGCTAAATAATGAACATTTATCATGATCCTTATTAATTTCTTTGCATATTTTTCCATTTCTTCTTCATTAAAAAAACATGAAATAGAGATGACTGTTTTGCTCCTTTAATAGAAAAAGAATATGAAATTTTGAGTGGCAAAATACCATACTCAAAGTCATAGACAAGCAAAGATTGGTGGCGAAAGTGCTCTAAGCTAGGTCTATAGAGGCTAAATCATTTGCTTAACCTTTTACTGCCTCTTCAATACAATGAACCTTCTGTCTACTCATCCTCCAAATGGAATTTCTGTTCTAGGAAGTTCAGCATCTCTTTATCAACCTTCACTTGACCTCAAATTTATTTCTATCCCATCTCCTAACTCATCCTTCTTTCCTATGTTGAAATAATTGTCTCCTATTTCTCCAAAAGTGTACATCCAACATTTTCCTCAAAGCCTAGTTCAAGCTTTTCTTCTCTGTGAACTCTTCTTTGAAAAGCTTTACCTTAAGTAATATGTTTATTGTTATGTTGTCTATCACATAGATAGCTCTATGCCATATTGGCTTGCAACATTCTTTAATGTTCCCACTGGTATACCATTTAGCTCTGCAGTTTGGTTTAAGTTTCAGGAGGGTAGAAAGCATATTTTCTAGATCCCCTTCCTGAAGTCAGAGGGGGAACTGGACCAGACTGGAATGTGTTTGTGGAGCTGGGTGGGTAAGATATCCCTTTTCCAAGAGGAAATGGAAAAGGATTGCCCAGAGAGACAGTGTCCAGTGATGGGACATATCTCCATCAGAGGTGGACACGTCATCCAACCTGCCACCCATCAAAGGCATGTGCAACAGACAAAGCTGGAGTAAAAGGCATAAATAAGGCATTTAACAATTTTTTAAAAAAAAAGATCAAGGTGGGACCCTGAATTGGATCTTGGAACAGAAAGAAGGTATTAATGGGAAAACTGGTAAAATTCAAATGCAGTCTGGAGTTCAGTTAATAGTAATGTACAAATATCAGTCAGTATGGGGAAGGAGACGTAAAGGACTTTAAAGACACATTTTGAGCTGAGGCAACATAGGAAACTTTCTGTAACCTCTATAGGACGATATGGTTGCAGGACATAACAGATACAAAGCTTTTTATATCAAAACATACTTTATTTAATAAAGGAAACAGGAAGATTCCACTTTATTTCTGGCATAACTGTTAAATATAAGATGTAAATTCTTCTATTATATATTTTAAACCTACTATTATGTGCGATATATTGTGACCAAACTTTAGTGAAAACCCGAAATGAGCATTGTGATAAGAAAAATTTACAGATAAGTGATTTTTTTGAAAATAGAATGGATGGCTTACAAATTATTGGAAATAACAGAAACCAGAGGAATTCAATGACAGGCAATAAAAGATTCTGAAATGAAAGTTCTAAAATATCAAAACCAATGAGGGTCATTCGAGTATCAAAGAGCCTATGCATGAATCTATGATTCTGAACTAATGTCAGAAGAAAAAATACTCTCCTAAAATTTACGTCATTTAATGGGAAAAAAAAAATCAAGAATTAAATCAACCAGGAAGAATTTTGATAAGAAAAAACTGCTGAGCAATAGGCAGTAACCAAAACCATAATGACAGTTTTAAGTGGAAAATTACATTTATGGCTCTAATATATTCAGATTGTAAAAATAAAATAAAAGTCCAATAAAAATATTGGTCTTACCAGCATAGGAACATGATGATACAAAAACAAATGATTCTAACACTAATAGGAGGTTGCAATTGTACATGTTAAAACTGTGTGTTCTCAATAGGTGATTGTTTCATGATTCTTTTTAAGTCTCCAATATTGCAGTACCTTGTATTTCCTTGAAGAGTCCTAAAACCATGGCTTTTACTCTTAGAGAACTTTTAATATTGTTTGGATGTAATAATAAGACTTATTAACACAATGTCAGTGATGCCAATTATTTCCCAAGAGGAGTATAGCCAGTACTCCTGGCTCCCAGGAGCCAGGAAATGCTTCCATTCCCACAAGCACTTTTGTGATGTGATTTTATCACCCTTTCCATAAAATCAGGAGTCTCTTTCTCAGCTGCTTCCCCCACTATTAATCTTGCTTTGGCCAAGAGAATGCAGCAGATGCAGATTCGATATGCTACATGGCTTACAGTCCTGAGCCTTAGAAAACCTTACAGCTTCTATGCTTCACCCTCTCGGACCTCTGTCTTTGTTCAAAAGTGACATGATTGTCTATGTAAAATATCTCAAAGAGCCAACAACAACAACACAACCCTGCTGGAACCGATGAAAACTACTTCTGTATAAGAATAAAAGAAAAGGAAAGCAATAGGGGTTGTTTCAATCAAGAGGTTTATAGGAGAGGAAAGCATGGGTTTTGGAATGGTTAGGTGTAAACAAGAGGGGAGAGAATTTCTGGTGAGGGTACATGATGGGGAGATAACTTCAAATGGAGATAAGAAGGCCATATCTGCACAAAGGTAAAGCTATTTTGACTCAAATGGTGGGAGAAATACAGGGCTACGTGACAGCTATTTACTTTTACTCTGGTTTTGGGCCTTGTCCTAAAGGCCGTATGTGAATTATTGACTTGTTTATCACAAAAATTTATATGAGTTCTGAATTATTAGCATCCATTTTACAGCTGGGGAAACTGAAGCTTAGAAAGTTACGAGCTTACAGAAAGCACTCTCTTCAAAACTATCGTAGCCTCAAATTCTAACCCCAAATTATGGTTGACACTTTGAACTTTACCCAAGAAGCAATAGAGATGAAATGTTTGCTTTGTTTTTTACAGGGTTGTCTCCACATGAGTGTGTGTGTGTGTGTGTGTGTGTGTGTGTGTGAGAGAGAGACAGAGAGACAGAGACAGAGACAGAGAGACAGAGAGAAAGACAGAAGGAGGGAGGGAGGGAGGGAGGGAAAGAGAGAGGGAGAGAAAGATATCAGGAGGAGGGAGACAGCTTAGAGAAGGAGCATGCTAGGAAAGATAAAGACTAAAAGTAGCCCTCCTCCTTTTTTCATTCCTCTGCTCATCTGGTATATGCACCTTGACATCACTTAAGGGGTCCTGGAAAATCCCAGTGCCACTAAGAGTGGACTCAGTTAGAAAGGTAGACAAATAACCTCATTGTCTAGGGAAAGGGGAGAACAATCAGTTCATTTAAATTTTGAAGGTTTACCAAGAAAAACTACTTAATCCCAAAGAGGACTTAAGTGGAGGGAATGCTTGGAAGTTTCTTTTAGTTAACCTGTCTTGGTTAAGCATTCAAAGAGCTGGCTGGCGCCATGGAAATTGGTTGTGTTTATGACTTGGGAATCTGAGCACTAACAGTTGTCACAGTTGGAGAGCATGGGTAGAGAATATCTAATTAATTAATAATGAAGAAGCAGGGTGGTCTTCTCTCAAAACCTTGGATTCTGAGTGAGGCTTCATCTTAGTAACGGTCCCTCAGAGTGGGCACGCCAAGCCCTCAGGGGCTGCCAGTACAGGAATGGGGCTATGGCTCTGATAGGATGGACAGCCCCCTTATGGCTTAGACTGTGTAGGTACTAGGTTTCTTGCATCAATGTGTGTGATGGGATCAAGATAGACATCAGATATTTTCTGTTAATAAGACATGTGAGAGTGTAGGCCATTAAGAGGATAAAATGAAGATGAAGTGCTTATAGTCACATCCCAAATTTGTGGAGCAGGTTTTATCTGTTTTATTTTGAAATAAGCCATGAAAGTATGCTTAATCACAATGTGTCTCTAAGCCTATTTAACTAGGGCAGGAGATTTCAACGTCTCCTTTGCCAGACTTCACACACCTGGAAGTGAGAGTTTTGTTTTGTCCTCTGGGTTTCAATGCCAGGAATCTCTCTGCCTATGTTTGTCATAGATATAGAAACGCTGTCCATGACATAGGCTGGTATTCATTAGGGGCAAGGCTGACGATGTACACCCACAGGTCAGCATTTAGTTTCTTCTGCAGCCTACAGTTTCCACAAGTGATATTCAAAGATGGGATTTTTCCAAACGTCCTCTTACCGAAGATTTGAAAAACACTGGAGTGAGCAGCATGGAACTAGTTCTATGTCCTTAGTACGTGTTGCCTAAGGAAAAGTGAAAGGCCTGCAATTTCTAGTTCCTCAGAAGGTATTTACTTGCTCTAGCGGCGTCTGACTCTTCCTAAACTATTACATAATCTTTAAAAAAAAAGACAAAACTACATTGAACAAATGCACATACTAAAGCATCAGAAGAGCCAGGAAAAGTGCCTTCCTTTAGAGGGACTGTGGCAGACTGAATCATTTTTGAACAAAACATGAATATATGCTCCTTTAAAGATTACAAAATGTGACTGTTTTGTGGAGATTCTGAAAGACAAGAACTCCTAAAAAGCTGTGTTCATTCCTTTTTTGTCCCTGAGAGTTGTCTAAGAAAAATAATGTGAGAAAGCACTTGCATTAGAATAGAACTGCACAGCTGCTTTGAAAAAATGCTGTAGTTCTGGTATTAGAGTTTAAAGGAAAAGGCTGAAATAATTTTTAACGCAGGACACTGATTTTTCTTAAACTCTTTTAAATACCCATTTCTAAGGTGGGAGGAGATAACGTGACCTTTACCGCTGTCCCAGTGTTTACACCTGAAGTGTGATCCGTACAACACTGCTGCTCTGGGACAGTTCTATCAATACATGTTGGTCCAAAACCAAAATCACCAAAAATTTGATATACTTTAAAGCACATTTTCCACAGAAGGTGTTCATATACCTTTAAAAGCACAAATAAAATCCTAAGCAAACATAGAGTTGCTTTTGGTATGTGACTGGTTACACGTGATTGATATGATAACTGAATTATATTTGAAAAAATAGGACTCTTAAGCTCTCCCCTGCTCTGAACATTACTTAATCTCTGGTCTACAGTAAATGGGGATGAAGACCAAGTGATAAAGTCTGAAATGTAATAGGTTATTTTTTAGGTCTGTGTCAATACAACTACAGCAAAACCGCTATGTCAAAGTGATGAGAATACACTAATGGAGAATGTGGGTCACTGAAAATATATGCTTATCGCCTCTTCTTCAGTTTGTTGCTATGTGGCCTCAATAACTCAATTTCAAGACCTTGAAAACAAAGTAAAAACACACTGTGCTCTCAATGTGGTTGGGACAAAAGTTTCCCTAAAGCTTCTGGCCTAATTTTTTAACTACAGGCATTACTAACTCTTATACTTCTTATCTTTTCCTGTATCTTTCAAAATATGTTTGCAAGATAGTATCATCATATCAATTTACTCGATATTTATAGAACACCCATAACAGGAAAATGTACAAGTACAGATGAAACACCCACCAAGATATATCATATCCTGAGACATAAAACACACTGCAACAAATTTAAAATAAATGAAATCATACAACGTAAACTCTCTAACAATAAGAAAATGACACCAGAAATCAATAACAAAAAGATACCTAAAAAAATCCAAAAAATTAAAAAAATTTAAAAACCACACAGATTTCTAAATAACCCATGGGGCAAAGAGATGCTCACAGGGAAACTATAATTAGAAATCAGTAAATTTTTAAAAAGATTTTAAAATTACAGGAAAGAAGTAAAGCAAAAAGCTGGTTCTTTATCAATGATAATGATAAACCTCTAGTCAGACAAATCAGAGCAAATGAGAGAGAGAAAAAGAGGTGGCATAAGCTACCAACATCAGGAACGTAAAAGGGAATACCATGAGGATCCTGATGCTATTAAAAGGGTGATAAAATAATATTATTAACAAATGTATGTCAATAAATTCAGCAACTTCGTTGAAATTAACACACATACAAAGATATAAACTACTAAAATTTACTCAAGAAGAAGTAGATAGCCTGGCGAGTCCCATATCTAGTAAAGAAATTAAATTCATAGTTAAAATCCTTTCCAAAAAGTAAATTTTAGGCCCCAGTTGTTTACTGGTGAATTCTTCCAAACACCGCAGAAAGAAAGAATACCACTTCCATACAAATCTTCTTGAAAAAAGAAAAGGAAGAAAACCTTTCCAACTCATTTTACAAAGCCAATATCACCCTACAGCAAAACTTGTCAAGAAATTATATAAAACAACAGATGAATATACTGCATGAATATGACACAGAATTATTACAAATATTAGCAAGTCGTATCCAACAATTTATGGAAGCAATAATATATCATAACAAGTGGGGTTTATTCCAGGAATATAAATTTGATTTAATATTCAAAAATCAATCAATATAATTTGCTGTATCAACAAACTAAGAAGAAAAAGTATATGATCATCTCATTACATGTAGAAAAATTATTTGACAAAATTCAACTTATAATAAAAACTTCCAACAAACTAGTCATAGAAGGGAACTTCTTCAACCTGATAAACTATCTCTATAGAAAGCCTTCAACTAACATTATACTTGACAGACAAAGACAGTGCTTTTCCCCTAAGATTGGGAACAAAGCAAGAACTCACTACTCTCATTTGGAGGTCCTAATCAGTGCAATACAGCAAGCAAAAAAAAAAAAAAAGAATGAACGAAAACAAATTAGAAAGGAAAAAAATAAAACTGTCACACTCGCAGGAGACATGGTGGTCTAAGTAAAATAAACCTCAAATAATTTCCAGAGAAGCTACCATAGTTAGTAAATGAATTCAGCAAAGTCACAGGATACAAAAATCACTGCATTCCTTTACGTTAAATGAACAATTCGGAATTAGAATTAAGAAATAAGAGTATCATTGAAAATAGCAACAAAAACAAAATAGAGCTGGCAAAATATATGCAAAACATGCATGCTTAAAAAATTAAAACATTTAAGAGATAAATTTTAAAAGCCTAAATAAATGGCACTATATGACATGTTCATGGACCAGAAGACTCAATATTGTTAGAACGTCAATTCTTCTCCGAAAATGAACTATAGATTCAATACAATCCCAAAAATAATACCAGAGGGCTTCCCTGGTGGCACAGTGGTTGGGAGTCTGCCTGCCGATGCAGGGCACATGGGTTCGTGCCCCGGTCTGGGAAGATCCCACATGCCGGGGAGCGGCTGGGCCGGTGAGCCATGGCCGCTGAGCCTGCGCGTCCGGAGCCTGTGCTCCACAACGGGAGAAGCCACAGCAGTGAGAGGCACGCGTACCGCAAAAAAAAAAAAAAAAAAAAAAAATTACCAGCCTAGTTTTTGGTAGAATTTGGCAGACTGACTCTAAACTTTATGTGGAAGAGCAAAGATTCTAGAATGGACAAAACAACTTTGGGAAAGAGAAGCAAAGAAGGATTCAACTTATCAATTTCTATAGGTACTTAATTTAAAGCTGAGAATTAAGACAATGTGGTATTGGTAAAAATGATATAGGTATACATCAGTGACACAGAATAGAGAAACTGAATATAGACTCACAAATTTTCTACAAAGTCACGAAAACAATTCAAAGGAGAAAAGATATTTTCAACAAAATGTTCTGTAACAATCATGTCTCCACATACAATTTTTTTAAGAGATTCCCAGCTTGAAATACATAATAGTCCTAAATGTAAAATATAGAACTATAAAACTGCTCAAAGAAAACACAGAAGAAAATATTTGTGACATAGGTTTAGGCAAAGATTTCTTATATAGGACATAAAAAGTATGCATCATTAAAAAATCTGATAAATAAAAATTAAAACTAATGCTCTTTGAAAGAAACACTAAAGAGATTTTTTTTTAAAGCACAAAACAACAACAGAAACTCCACACAGACTAGAAACAGTATTTGCAAAACATATATATGATTAAGGACTGGTATGCCATATATATATATATATATATATATATATATATATATATATATAAATATAAAGAACATATACATATATAAAGAATTTATATATGTATAAAGAATTTATATATATGAAGAATTTATATATAAAGAGAATTTATATATATAAAGAAGTTATATAAAAAGAATTTATATATATATAAAGAATTTATATATATAAAGAATTTATATATGTATAAAGAATTTATATATATAAAGAATTTATATATATAATTTATATGTAAAGAATTTATATATATATGAAGAATTTATATATAAATATTTTATATATATAAAGAATTTTCACAGCTCAGCAACAGGAAAACAACTCGATTAAAAAAGTAGACATAATATTTGAACAGACACTTCACCAAAAAGAGATAAAGATGTCAAACAAGCACCTGAAAAAATGGTCAACATCATTAACCATGAGGAAATTGCCAATTAAAACCACAGCGAGAAACAACTACATACCTATTAAAATGAATTGGTATATATATAAACAGACAATAGCAAAGGCTGAGGAGGACAGAAAACAATTGGAACTCTCATATTTTTCCTGGTGGAAATACAAAATGGCACAGCCTCAGCTTGGCAGCCTCTTGTAAAGTTAAATACACAAGAAATACACTTGCCATACAATTACCCTATCTAGGTTGTCACCCAACAGAAATGAAGACATCTATCCACACAATAACCTGTACGTGGAAGCTTATAGGAGCTTCGTTTAAAATCTACAAAACCAAGAAAAAACTCCAATGCCTGCCACCCAGTAAATGGCTAAACAAATTGTGCTACAGTGACCAAGAATGAACTACTGATGTACGCTATGCAACTAGGAATCCTAAGAGCTTTATGATAAGTGAAAGAAGCAAGAATCAAATTGTTACAAAATGTATTTACTTTTATATGACATTCCAGGCAAGGGTAAATACTGTAGAGACAGAAAAGAAAAACAGTGGGGTCACCAAGTTTTGGGGACTGAGGGAGGCACTGATTACAAAGAAACATGAGGCACCTTTTGGGGGCAGTGGAACCAAAATCTGATTTTGGCACTGGCTTCAGGACTATTTATCTTTGCCAAAATTCATAGTCATATATCTGAACAGGGTGGATTTTAATGCATTAAAGTATGATTTAATGGACCTGACGTACATATTATATATTACGATTAAATTATAATTACATTAGCTTAGGTATGGCTTGCCCCAAGGTTGTCTGTAGACATTTGAAACAAAATGCTGAAGAATTAAAAACACAGGATTTTCAGACAGAAAGCAGAAGGAGACTGTTATTGGGGAGAAACCTTTCTGGAAACCCACGACTCGCCGCACAGGAAGCCCTTATTCAACCTGTGAGTCAATCCAAGTCAGAAGCAACGTGTGGAGTGACAGCTCAGTGCCTCTGCGAAAATGCCAGCCTCAGAACTGTGTGAATATCGGGCCAGATCAGCTGCTGAATCTTTCAGTCCAAAAATCAACACTGGACCTATTCCAACACTTTTTACCCTCCATTTCCCATCCTTATCTCTGTGTTTCAACCACTTAATCACAATCCTTTCACATTCCCAGCCTCACTTCATATTCAGAACGTCACTCCTCATGAGGATGGTGAAGTGACTGGAGCCGTGAAATATGAGAAAAAGATGGAGGGATGAGGACCTTTAGCCTATGAAAGAAATGATGAGGGAATTTACGATTCCCACCTTCAAATATTTCAAAGACTGTCAGTAGAGGATAAAACACCTTTATGCCATGAAGCTCCCAAGCCATAATGAGGATGAGTGGGCTCAAGTTACAGGGAAACTGAAATTTGTTTAATATAAAGAAAATGCCTATTACCATTAGAAGCTGCCAAAGAATAATAATAACCGCGTTCATACATTTGAGATAGTGTTATACACATTATCTCTTTTAATCTTATTACAACCCTTTGAAGCAGACATTTACAGATGATATAAAATACTTAAGTTCATACAGCTAATGACCAGAATAGCAAAAATTTGAACCCAGGTCTCTCTTTGCTCTGCTATCCTATCTCCCAGTGGGTTGCCTATGGTGGTCCTGACTTCCCATCATTGATTCTACTCCAGCCTACAGGGAACCACTTGGCTGGGATACTTTATAAGGGATTCTACAGTAGCTGAGCTGGGTTCCATCTGCTTGCTACTTAGATATCATCAAATGATGAGATATCATGAGATTCTTTATTAGTGTATTTTCTTATTCACATAATAAATGAATCTGTACTGTCTCCTTTCCTTTTTGCGTGTGTCCATTACTTTTCAAGTTTATTTCTCTTACATGTAAAGGAAATACATCATTCTTCATCACTACCTTACACCACTAGAGTTATGTTCAGGTGAAAGAGAAGGATTTTCAGTCAATAACAGTGTAATTGCACCCCTGCCAGTGAGTGGAGTTTGCCAATGGGATAATCTGCTCACACACAGATGCTATTCCTGGCCCTGACATTTGAGGTTGGCAAGTTGGCTGTCACCCTTCGATGTTGTGCCAATGTCTGCGTAATATTTTCCCACCCAAATCTTGCACAGAACCCCAAAGGCTTATTTGGAACATTGATGGATATTTATAAGAAAAGTTCAGAATCCTGAAAAGGGCTGACAAGAAAGGCTTGATGTTGGTTTCGTACTCTTTTTTCCAGGTTATTGAAACTTGTCAAATATATTCAATTCCTTTTGTTAGTTTCTTTTAATGTTTTGGATGTTAATTCATCTCTTTTCCATATTTTGTTATTTTTAGATGAGTGGTTTAGAAGTCATAAAATTGTAAAAATGTAAGGACCTCTTGATGCCATTCAATCCAATCTACCGCCTACTACAAGACTCCCTTCTAGAGCATCCAGGAAAAAAAAAAACTATCATCACAGTTTTGCTTGAACACGTCACTTAATGACAGAGTGATCATTCCAACGTGCACTCTAGTTAGGGAGAAATGACTTTTATAAGTACCTAAACTTCACCTCTGAATAACTTCTATTGTGTACTCAGGGCAACAAAGAACATCTTTTCTCTGCCTTACATTTGTAGGTATGAATCCTTCTGTGAGCATTTTAGCAGTTGTCTCTACATAACCTGCCTGGGTCTCTGTTTCTATAGCAACTTTTAGCCCTATTTGTGCCAGCTGGTAACCAGTCTCAACCTACCCCTCCATCATCTCCCCTGTGCACTTTTCCTGGATCACTGAGAATCAGAAAACTAACATTTCCAAGACTCCATTGCCAGTTGGATTTGGTCAGGTTTGGAGGTTAGATTGAAGGCCAGAGAAGAAAGAAGGCATTGAGTTTCTGGCAGCAGCCACCTGGAATACCAGCAGAGTACCCTGCAGTAATAGCAGCAGTGGCCTCTCCTACAGCCATAGGGAAGGTAGCCCCTGCTCAAGACAGCAGTGAGTGTGGGGTCCTAGGATCCAGGTACAGCTCCCTGATATCTGAAAAATACCACCTTTTTCCCCCTTTTCCCTATATTCCATCTCTCTCCACCTGTGGTATTTAGAGGTATTTGTTTTCCTGACTGTACACTGACTAAGAACCATTATAACACCACATTCTCCACTGTGGTACAGATTTCTGTGTTCACACCTTACCTCACCACTCCATCAGGCATGAGGATGACACCTAGCATTTGATCATAAATTTTAGGTTGCAATTTTTTTGTCATTTGGAATCATGTCTTCTCTTATCTTCCTCTTCTTCAGACTGCACACACCCAGTTTCCTCATTGCTCCTCATAAAGCATCACTTCTAAATATCTCATCTATCGGACGTTCTTCCTCATATCATTGTCTTTTATTTCACTGGCTCTGAAAATATGGAAATAAACAAACCATTCCGGTTCTGGTCTAATAATAAGACTTTAAAATGAGAAGAACAGATACTTGTTTCATTATCTGAGTACTCTCTGTTCATTAATGCAAACTTTGATTGTATTTGCTTTTCAAAGAAATCACATAATGTAAAAAACTCATTCAAATTCTGTTCAAAAGCCAACATCATAAATTAGCTTGGAATCCCAAACTCAAGATAATTTCAGCCATTCATTCCTTTATTATACTGAAGTATAGTTGATTTACATGTTGTGTTAGTTTCAGGTGTACAGGAAAATGATTGAGTTATATATCTATATTTTTCAGATTCTTTTCCACTATAGGTTATGACAAGATATTGAATATAGTTCCCTGTGCTATACAGTAGGTCCTTGTTGTTTATCTACTTTATATATAGTAGTGTGTATCTGTTAATTCCAAAATCCTAAATTATCCCTCCTTCCCTGCACCCCCCTTTTCCCTTTGTTAACCATAAGTTTGTTTTCAATGTCTGTGATTCTATTTCAGTTATCCATCCTTTTATCTTTACCGTTTGTAAGTTTAACAAGCTGCTGTTCTATGCCCTCATTCAAGATAGGGATAACATGTTCAGTAGGACCATCCCAATACAGAGCCCACACTGTGCAAAGCTGGTGAATCTAGCCTGTTCCTAACCAGGAGTTAGAACTAGAGGGCTCTTTACTTCTCTCCACTTCATTATTCCTCTACGCTAAGTGATGATCTCAATCTCTCACTAGTCAAGAGTTTCACAATTCAAAGTTGATTTTAAATATGACAATTATTTTTCAAATGTATAAATGCTTGAATTTACATTTGAGAGGCTAAAATTTATTTTTAAGATTTGGCACTGTTGATTTCTAAACAATAAATTCATTTTGTCAAAAAGAAAAAAATTATAGTTATATCATTTCTTTCACTGTTGTTGATGCTTAATAAAATTGAATTTCCTAGATACTCTGTATTCTCAAAGGATTCTTGTTTTTGGCAAACCATTACTTTTAAAAAATGAACTCTTCTTAACAATGAAAATTATTGATAGGATGGACATATGGTTCATGGAAGTGAATGCAGGAGGCCTTGCAGCAAAATACTGGATTCTGGTTTTGATTTGCATTTCCCAGATGATAGGTTGATGTTTTCATGTACCTGTTGGCTATCTGAATTTTTTTTTCAGAAAAATATCTATTCAGGTCCTTTGCCCATTTTTATTTGAATTATTTGGGTTTTTTTTTTTTTTTTGCTACTGAGTTGTATATATATATATATCCTTATATATTTTGGATATTAGCACCTTATCAGATATGTGGTTTGCACATATTTTCTCCCATTCTGTAGTTTGCCTTTCATTTTGTTGATCATTTCTTTTGCTGTGTAGAAACTTTTAATTTGGTGTAGTCCACTTTTTAATTTTTTCTTTTGTTGCTGTGCCTAGGGTGTCATATCCACAAAATCATTACCTTATATATGGAATCTAAAAAACACAAACTCACAGAAACAGAGAACAGACTGGTGGTTGCCAGGTGTGGGGAGTGGGGGGATGGATGAAGATGGCCAAAAGGTATGAATTTCCAAATAACAGATGAATAAGTCCTGGGGACGTAATGTACAACATGGTGACTATAGTTAACAATATTATATTGTAAATTTGAAAGTTGCTGAGAGAGTAGGTTTTAAAACACATACACACAATGTAACTATGTGAAGTGATGGATGTGCTAACTAACCTTATTGTGGTGAACATTTCCCAGTACAGTATATACATATATAAAATCACTATGTTGTACACCTAAAACTTACACAATGTTATATTTTACTTATATCTAAATAAATCGGAAAAAGAATACTGTATTTACAGAATATTAAGGACCAGCCTGGAGATTTGTAAACCAGGGCTGAGGAATAAAGTGCAAAACCCAGAAGAACTTTAAATACCAGTACAAGACGACCTTAAAGCAATGTCATAAAGATAGGATGGAATGTGGAATGAGTTATAAAGAGGATAAAAGCTCAGGAGACACATATACTACTTCTTAGTGGAACAGTTAAGGAAAGTTTTGTGTTAGAAGTCAAGCCCATTTCAGGGATAAATAGGGAATTAATATGAGGACCGTAGAGATCATCTTGGTTGTTGATCAAGTATATACGTATAGACGTGTACACGCACACACAAGCAATGAGGTCCTTGGCATATTCTGGTGAGTAGCTCTATCTGTTTGCACAAAGTGATACTGTCTGAGCCAAGGCTGTAATAAGATATGGAAGAAGATGGAGGCAAGATTGTACTGGAGCTTCAATACCCAAAAAATGTTTACTCTAGTCTATAGGGCATGGGAACATATTGAAGCATTTTGAATAGGAGATGGATATGATGAAACATAATACGTTTATTTTCTATGTTAATTGTCACAAAGGCTCTGGTCAATGATATAGCCTCTCAGGCAATCTGTCTAGTAGTAAATAAATATTCATTGATTAAGGTGTTTGTAGTCTGCTCTTTTTTTTTTTTTTTTGCGATACGCAAGTATGTGGGATCTTCCTGGACCGGGGCACGAACCCGTGTCCCCTGCATCGGCAGGCAGACTCTCAATCACTGCGCCACCTGGGAAGCCCTGTAGTCTGCTCTTTTAAAGCCAGACATCAAAGAAAATATTCTGAGAATATTTTGCCAAAGGTGACACATTTTAATCACCAATTCAGATTAGAGGTTTGATAGGTAAGGTCTTGACAAAATCTACCCGACTGCCTTAAAAACACCAGCTTTTGTCTTTTGTTGCCTACGCTGGTGCACCCGTTAAGCCACCGAGCCCCTAACTGCTCAGGAAACCAACAGAGTCAACCAGCCTGGAAAACATGCAGTCTCTCCCGGATGCTTAAAAGTGGCCATTTAGTAAAATGTGAAAGTAGATTGCTTCAGTTTTGTTTGCTGAATTTGACACGGATCAGTGGCAATTTCCAACATGGAGCAGTTTCAGAGGGTCAGATACACCGTTTCAAGTTTTTGTTTTTAATACATCTGATTACTTTTTTTGTTGTTACTTGTAATTTTAATGGTCCAGTATTTGCAAGATAAAATGAATAATCATGAAGATGGAAAACAGCTTTGCTTAGTTCCTTTGCCAGGTAAAACTGTTTGGAATGCAGAACAAGTGTGTGTGCAATGATCTTAGCAGACAGCAAGAAAACGGCAATGATAGATGAACTTTGGTCTTCAGCCAAAAGACCATAAAGGGTGAAACATGCAGAACCAGTCAGAATGATTGAAGGTTGTTTTGGTGTTTAAAGAGGGTACAGTTTTATTCAGTGGTTTGTCTTTACTGCCAGATAGTAAATTACACATTTTCTAATACTGCCTGTTTGCCATCTGCTTTTGAGAAATTATATCTGATAATAGATGATACAAAAGCACGACCTTGCTAAGCTTCCGTGGAAACCGCCCAAACAAAATGCACTGCATATCTTTTCCCTTATTTCTAGAGAGATACTCAGAGAAGAGACAGGGAAAGGAAAGGAATCTGTACAATTATACCATAATAATATTAAATTTTGTTTCATTTATTCAAGGGGAGATCACAGAATGCTGGTCTTATGAAGACTCTATTTCATACTTAGCCATGATTACATAAGAGATAGTTTCCATAAATATCTTTAAAAGGCCTTAACAGATAAAACAGAAAACCAACTAGTAATATATTTTCCATGCCTATGTTTGTCAGAAACACCTGTTGTATTACGTTAGAGTCCTCATTTGTGTTTATTTTAAGGAAATAATATCCAGAATGATCAATTATTTGCTATATTTACAAGCTTTGATTTTAACTGGTATTTATCTGCTTCCAAAAATCAAATACACGTTGGAATGGAAAAACCTTTTCACTAAGGAAGATTTTCAAAGGAATGTATCTGCAGACAGTGCAAAACAAGGTATGATTTTAGGCAATGAAAGCGATATTGAAATAAGTATATCCTTTAAAAATGTACACATTTAGAGAAAACTGTATTCATATCACATATCGTGGGCTATGACTTGAGTATGCTTGGTAAATACCTGTCACGTAAGTTTATAATCATTAAGTATATAAGTTAATAACATGCTATATTGACATGTATAATTATAGATTTTCCATAAATTTGTCTATTGTGTAAAAGTGCATTTAATTTTTATAAGAGAAATCCACTTAATTTTCCAATGAAAATATTCATAAATGCAATTTGGATTTTCATCAAAGTTCCTAGTCATCACATGATTTCATAACAAATGCCTAAAACTTGTCTTAGAATTCAAGAAAAATGGCTAGCTGTTGAAACTCTTGGAATATAAACAAGAGTCTAAAAGGAACTGTTTCTACTATACACCACCTTATTTCTTAAACTGTCATACCACAAATTATTTCATTCAAGAAAATGGTAAATTAAAAAGCCACAACATAAATATTAAAATATGTAACCAAATCGATATATGAAACTAAATTCAGTCAATGCTTCAACAACAAATTATGCAACTCTAAATACTTGTTTTGGACTAATTCGGTATGTTCGTACTACAAATAATATTATTCTTAATCCTTAATATTCACGTCATTTTATCTAGCTGCAAATTGCTTTCACATGAATCATATATACTTCTGGGAAGTCAAGATATTAGGCTACTTGTCTCTCAATAGAAACAGAAAGATACATTCTAGAGAGAGTTCTGCCTGCTACAAAACCCACACAACTCAATATGATGATGCAGACTAGGGATACCACACACACATTCATCAGTGTAAACACAGGTGACCCAAGCATGCCAGGCCATCTATCTGCTTTGAGCTGCCATCTTGCTGAGACGGTCCAGCTCCCCGACAGTAAATCTTTACACCATTATTTTACCCCCGGTGCTGACAAGACATCTCATGCTGTGAGTAGCCAAATGTTTATGTGCAAGGACAGCACGTCCATTATTGTTATTAGTTCTCTGCCCCCATGCATGCGCGAGGAACATTAAAGGCCAAATGGGTGAGAAAGTTTCCCCTGAGCCTTCACTTTACAAACGGAGCCTGGTTCCTATGGAATGTGTGAAGGGATTTACCTTT
Organism: Tursiops truncatus; assembly: GCF_011762595.2. Classification (NCBI taxonomy): domain Eukaryota; kingdom Metazoa; phylum Chordata; class Mammalia; order Artiodactyla; family Delphinidae; genus Tursiops; species Tursiops truncatus. The sequence goes on along the minus strand of NC_047042.1, from coordinate 96,335,179 downwards.
TAAAAATATACAAACAACTGTTCTGAGACTCTAATTTCTAACCAGGGAGTCCGTGGAAAAAAAAACTCAGAAGAGCAGAGTAATGAAGTTTGTACTAGATCAAGTGGTGAGAGATGTGATTTCTATTTCTTCCACTAACCAGCTATGTGACCTTGGCAAATCCCTTACTCTGGTTAATTCTCTTCTATTGCTTTCTCTTTATATGAGAGGTTTCCTTTCAGCCTCTCCAAAAAAATGTATTAAAGACTAAGTGCTCAATAATGCCCTACCCGTCGCTCTCTATAAATAAACGTTCAAGATAATTTCCAATAATTCCTAAGATAATTTTGCCAAGTGATTAGGACCTAAGGGTACTCAAGGAAACCCTTCTAAATTGTTTTCAATTACAATCTTTTCCTAGTCATTTTCCATTGCATTGGCATTCAACTACTGAATAATTTGGGCTAATTTTAAAACGTAGTATTTCTTTTCCAAAAGACACTTTGAGATTTTGTATTCTTTTCAAAAAGTAGTTTACAAATGTTGATAAGTGTCAATACAAATGCTCCGTTTCTGTTAAAACATAAAGGATTACTCTAATATTTACCCAAAAGCTTGTGTGGGAAGCCCTATGGAGGCAGTGGCCATGAGTGTCTTGTTCACTGTTAAATTTTTAGGTGCCTAACAAAATATCTGACACACAGCAAGTGCTCAATAAATTTTTTTTTTTTTTGCGGTACGCGGGCCTCTCACTGTTGTGGCCTCTCCCGTTGTGGAGCACAGGCTCCGGACGCGCAGGCTCAGCGGCCATGGCTCACAGGCCCAGCCTCTCCACGGCATGTGGGATCTTCCCGGACCGGGGCACGAACCCGTGTCCCCTGCATCGGCAGGCGGACTCTCAATCACTGCGCCACCAGGGAAGCCCTACTCAATAAATATTGATAGTGGAAACTGAGGTTATGCCACTATGATTAAAAGTGAAGGTTCTAAGAACCAAACTAGCATCCGAGAAGAATGCGAGCTGTCCCAGTGACTCGAGAAGTTAAGGAAAGTCCAGCATGGCCCAAAAATATAAAAAGATTACTCAGTGAGGAAGAAAAGTACATAAACTAGCAAGCCTTCCAATCTTTTTTTTTTTTTTTTTTGGCTGCGTTGGGTCTTCATTGGTGCACACGAGTTTTCTCTAGTTGGGGCGAGCGGGGGCTACTCTTCGTTGCAGCGTGCAGGCTTCTCATTGCGGTGGCTTCTCTTGTTGCGGAGCACAGGCTCTAGGCGCGCAGGCTTCAGTAGTTGTGGCCCACGGGCTCAGTAGTTGTGGCTCGTGAGCTCTAGAGCGCAGCTCTGTAGTTGTGGCGCATGGGCTTAATTGCACCGTGGCAGGTGGCATCTTCCCAGATCAGGGCTCGAACCTGTGTCCCCCACATTGGCAGGCGGATTCTTAACCACTCCCCTACCAGGGAACTCCCAAGCCTTCTAAATCTTAATCTTCTTTTCATCTGAAAGCAGTCTGCAGTTTTTGTTGCAATCAAAACACTGTCCTGTGAATTTGGACATCCTGCCAACTAAAGTGGAAAGGCTTTTTCCACCAGATGGCTTCCGGAAAGGAGTTCTCATTTTCCATTCTCTGGATGGTAGCAAGAAAGTGAGAGTACAGGCAGGCTATCCATCATTTTTCACCACAGTTAAATCTTCATAGCTACTTATATATACTTGCTTTCTTTTTCCTTTTGTCTACAAAATTGCAATGCCCAATAGAAATAGACTAAAATAATACAGTTCTATCACTTCACTGTAATTCCACCCTTTGACCCATGCCATGATCTATTTAGTCTGAAAATATCCCTATGTTCAAATACTCATTTTTCTTCTTTAAGTTCAAAGTTATTTTACATGTCTCGACTTATTATGAAAGAAGTCTATAATATCCTTCTATTTCTCTTCCCTTAAGAATAAGTCAGTCTTTCGCAATTACCCAAACTGAAAACCCATCTCCAGAAGTAAAAAGATTTTTAAAGGGGTCATGACAGTAAAACTTCTCGTAAAGTCAAATGTCTTGAAATCTCATTTGCCAATAATACTTGTCAAGAATCTTTTATTCAAAAACCTCAGAGGAATTTACACATTAATTCTGACAGCAGCCTGGTAATATACCTACATCACAAATAATGATGGGAAAAGAGGTAGCCCACAGTGAGATAATCAGAGAACTGATAATCTTAGGTCAGTATGGAGGTTCCTTAAAAAACTAAAAATAGAGCTACTGTATGATCCAGCAATCCTGCTCCTGGGCATATATCCGGAGAAAAACATGGTTCGAAAGAATCGATTCTCCATTCTGACTCTCTTCTCTCTATCCTTCAGAAAATGTTCCCTTTTAGAGTTACTTCCACTTTGTGCCATGGAAATCACAAAATAGGGTAAGAAGCCTTGGAAGTTTTCCTAAATTCCTGTGATCCCAGCAATATGTTATCTAAAATAATACGATACTCTATGTTACAGAGGATTTAGTTGTTTTCTAACGTGAGAAGCTTTCTTTTCAGAGTAACTAATGTACCCTCCTGCCAAAAGCCACGATTACACATTTATGCTTATTATCACTACTGTTTCATTTTCCCTTCAACTGAAATGTACATCTTACCCTCTACTCTTTCTAACACATAGTTGGGTGTAAAATGATCAGTTTTGTATTCAGTTGATCCTTGAACAACAGGGGTTTGAATTGCACTTGTCCACTTATACATGGAGTTTTTCAATAGTAAATACTACAGTACTACACGATCTGTGGTTGGTTGAATTTGCAGATGTCGAACCAGGGGTACAGAGGGCTGACTATAAGTTATACATGGATTTTCGATTGTGCAGAGGGTCAGTGCCCCTGATCCCCCTATAATTTTCAAGGGTCCACTGTATTTCTTTTTAGGTTCTCCCAGACTGTAGTTTGGGGAAAAAATGGGAAGACAAGAACTAGGAAGAGGAAAATTCTGTTGGACGATGACTATAATAGTCCAGAAGAAAAATTATGGCAGTCTAGACTAAATGACATCATGAAAGATAGAGAGAAATCAGCAGAATTAAATAAAGGACACTTTTCCCATTGAGAAAATGTAAATTTGGGGAAAAGTTTTACGTGAGCTTATTTAACAAGAATGGTTATTCATACTAAAAAAATTTGTACAATATTCACTTTCTTCAAGTTTATTTTGGGATAATATTTTTTAAAAATCACAAAATTTTAAAAACAGTAGTGAAGAATTCCTGCATTCATTTCACCGAAGTTTGAAACTATGGCAATGTGCAGCTACATGAAATTAATCCTTTGGTAAAGTAGTCAGATTACTTTAGTTCTGTGACTTTACACATTCATCACAGTCAGTATAAATAAATGTATCACGGTGTACTGCAGAGATTTTCATTACCATTTTATTGGAGACTGCCATTGATCAATAGAACTGGTTTTGCCAATGTTCTAATTATTCAGCTAAACTTATCAGCTGGAAAACAGATGAGTAGCATAAAGTGTTGAAAATAATGGTCACTCAACAAATAAATATATGTATCGACTTGAACATGAATGTTTTACAAATTACAATTAGTTTTCTAATTCATTTACCAAGTTTTCATTTGAGAATGCAAAGGGGCAGTATCTCCTTAAGAGGTTCATTTTGGTTTCCATTGTCAGTTTACTCTTTGATTCATCTTACTGACATTCTGGCCTTTTCTTCCTTTTTCTCTCCCTCTCTCTGCCACAAAGCAAAGCTGTATTTCCTATCATCTGTCTGCTAACGATTAGAGTTAATATGATTAAATTGGGAATTATCCTGTGAACTACAGTAATCAGCCACTTTCTCCCCTCTGTTGATTTGATTCATTCTTTTCTTCTATTTCCATTTTAATAATTATTTTATCATTTCACATTAATTTGCTTCCAATAAATTAAATTAAATACGTCAAAGGGCCTCAAAGTAAATTAGCTTTTTGCTAAGTCAGATCTTAAAGATCCAGAATGTGATTTTGTTTTTCACTCTAAATTATAAAGATGCATTACACATTGGAAAAAGCACTTTAAAATTAATTTTCCATTGCTTCTAAAATATCTGAGAATTCCTTCAAGGACAAAAGAACTTTCATCATGAATCCATTATGTCATTTAGACTCAAAATCTTCATGAGAGAAGTTTATTTTAGAAAATATTAGTTTCCTTGTAAAAAAAATTTAAAAAGCATTGCATGACAAAAATTTCACTGACAGACAAAAAATCTGACTTTTTCTCTTTCTAGGTAAAGAATTCCCTAATTTTTAATGTCCCCCTACTATTTTTTATACGTTTGAAATGGTTTCTTTTTTATTTTTATTTTTTAATTGATTAATTTTTTTGGCCACTCTGCACTGAACGCAGAATCTTAGTTCCCCGACCAGGGATCAAACCCATGGCCCCTGCAGTGGAAGTGTGGAGTCTTAACCACTGGAACACCAGGAAAGTCCCAATGTCCCCCTACTATTGCTTTCATTATTTTATCTTTATTATAATTATACAGAGAAAAAGACATTTCGTTATAAATTTATAAAGGGTTCCATCCTTTCTCATGGGGAAAAATATTCTTTCACCTCCCCCCGCCCCCGCATATCCTTGGGACACAGAAAGGTACAGCCATAGAGTTTATTCCAACAGATCACTCGAAAACTTATACAGAACTGAAAATCTCTCCTTTAGAAGATACAAAACACTGTATTGAAGTTTCTCCACTAGTCTGCGCGATACCGCTGAAGTGGAGAAGTATAAAAATATTTTGAGAAAAATTTATCCAACCTGTGATATCAGACAGATGGACTTCCGATGTAAGATGTCAGAGTTCTCAGCTCTTAGGTGACGTGTGAAATGTCTATGGCCAAGATCCAAGCTTTGGTAGGATAAGTGGTGGTTTGAGTGATGAGAAGCAATGGGGGCTAAGCTCTAACTTAGATGTTTATGAATTCATTTAGTATTTATTGAGCGCCTCTTATGTCACACTGATATCTACCTCTGGCATATGAATATAAAACATTTTTCTTACATGGGAATCCCTCTCAAGATAAATATAGGTTAGGAGAGTAGTAAAACATTAACAGAAAACTTGAGTAAAAAGAATAGGTAGGGGCTTCCCTGGTGGCACAGTGGTTGAGAGTCCGCCTGCCGATGCAGGGGACGCGGGTTCGTGCCCCGGTCCGGGAGGATCCCACATGCCGCGGAGCGGCTGGGCCCGTGAGCCATGGCCGCTGGGCCTGCGCGACTGGAGCCTGTGCTCCGCAACGGGAGAGGCCACAACAGTGAGAGGCCCACGTACCGCAAAAAAAAAAAAAAAAAAAGAATAGGTAAAGAGATGAAAGTTTACAGGAGAAAGTGAATACTTCTGTTGGGATCAAGAAAGGCTACCTGGAGTTCAAGCCCTGGGTTCCCCAAGCCAAGTGCTTTCCCAGATTCATCCTTATTTTCTCCTCTTCCAGTCACTATGGGAAATCCTCTTCTTCTAGTGCTCATTGCTTCCCGCCAGTTTCTCTTTCATTGCTCATCAGGGAACAAGGTGGAATTTTATACCTTTTTGTCAACAAGATTAAGCCATTTATGTTTTATTATTTTTTTTAGTGGTATAGTAACAAAGAAACAGACAAGAGTAACGTGTTTATGCATTGTGTTCTTAATTACTAACCATTTTTTAATCTAATCCCTCAGCTAAGACTCTTACAAAGATACTAGTAGTTTTCTTTTAATGTATATGGAGGGCCAAAGTAAGTTACTTTTCTCCCTTCTTCTTTTAAAAAAGAAGGACACTATGCTAAGGTTTTCTGGCATTTCTTTCCAGGAACTGAGGCAAGGCTGAGACCGCAGATATGGTCCAGAATAAAGTCCTTTAAGGGAGGGAAACTGGATTCCATCACAGGAACTCAGGATTCGCCTGCTCTAGTGCTAGCAACAGGTGCTGGGATTCACCTGCCTCTGTACTCCCTTCTGTCATTGACACGGCAGACTCTGCCCTTGGCCGGGCCTCTGATAAGATACGGACATATGTCATGGAGTCCCTCGGCTCCTGCGGCGGCTGAACTGGTACCCAGCCTCAGATCTTCCTTCGCTGAAGAATAATCACACATCATTTCTCTCCAGTGACCCCCAGGACTCGCTTTCCGATTTGTCCTGTGGCAAACTGGCTGGGTTCTGTCGATCTCGTTCTTGTTCTTCTTCCCTGGCCACCAACCCAGTGTCCCCAGCAGACCTGTGTTTTCACCCCTTCTTTCAGGTTCAGTGGCTGCGAATCACAGAAGACGAACTCCCCCTGCCTGTGGCTGTCATGGTCAGGTAGAAAGCCCAGAGATAAACCCATGCACCTACGGTCAACTAATCTATGACAAATGAGGGAAGAACATACAATGGAGAAAAGACAGTCCCTTCAATAAGTGGTGCTGGGAAAACTGGACAGCTACATGTAAAAGAAGGAAATTAGAACACTCCCTAACACCATACACAAAAATAAACTCAAGGGGCTTCCCTGGTGGCGCAGTGGTTGAGAGTCTGCCTGCCGATGCAGGGGATGCGGGTTCGTGCCTTGGTCCGGGAAGATCCCACATACTGCGGAGCGGCTGGGCCCGTGAGCCATGGCCACTGAGCCTGTGTGTCCGGAGCCTGTGTTCCACAACGGGAGAGGCCACAACAGTGAGAGGCCTGCATACCACCAAAACAAAACAAAACAAAACAAAAAAAGAAACTCAAAATGGATTTGAGACCTAAATGTAAGGGCAGACACTATCACACTCTTAGGGGAAAACATGGGAAGAACACTCTATGACATAAATCACAGCAAGATCCCTTTGACCCACCTCCTAGAGTAATGAAAATAAAAACAAAAATAAACAAATGGGACCTAATGAAATCTAAAAGCTTTTGCAAAGCAAGGAAACTATAAAAAAGACGAAGAGACAACCCTCAGAATGGGGGAAAATATTTGCAAATGAAGCAATGGACAAAGGATTAATCTCCAAAATATACGAACAGCTCATGCAGCTCAATATTAAAAAAGACAAACAACCCAATCAAAAAATGGGCAGAAGACCTAAATAGACATTTCTCCAAAGAAGACATACAGATGCCAAAAAGCACATGAAAATATGCTCAACATAGTTAATTATTAGAGAAATGCAAATCAAAACTACAGTGAGGTATCACCTCACACCAGTTAGAATTGGCATCATCAGAAAATATAAAAACAACAAATGCTGCAGAGGGTGTGGAGAAAAGGGAACCCTCTTGCACTGTTGGTGGGAATGTCAACTGATACAGCCACTATGGAGAACAGTAAAGAGGTTCCTTAAAAAACTGAAAATAGAACTACCATATGAGCCAGCAACCCCACTACTGGGCATATACCCAGAGAAAACCATAATTCAAAAAGTCACATGCACCCCAATGGTTACTGCAGCAGTATTTACAATAGCTGGGTCATGGAAGCAACCTAAATGCCCATTGACAGATGAATGGATAAAGAAGATGTGGTAAATATATACAGTGGAATATTACTCAGCCATAAAAAGGAACAAAACTGGGTCGTTTGTAGAGACGTGGATGGACATAGAGACTGTCCTATAGAGTGAAGTAAGTCAGAAAGAGAAAAACAAATATTGTATATTAATGCATATATGTGGAATCTAGCAAAATGGTACACATGAACTGGTTTGCAAGGCAGAAATAGAGACACAGATGAAGAGAATAAACCTAAGGACACCAAGGGGGAAAATTGGCGGGGGGAAGCGATGAATTGGGAGATTGGGATTGACATATATACACTGATATGTAAAAAATACATAACTAATAAGAACCTGCTGTATAAAAATAAATAAATTAAATTAAATAAAAAGAAAAAAAGACCGTACCATTAGATGCTGATGAGACACAAGTCTGTTCAGTAATAGGACTTTAAAAGGAAACCATTTATTCCAGAAAATTTGAAGGCTACGTTTACAAATAGGAGAACTTTCAGAAAACTATTTAGAAATGAATTAGTGTCCTCAATTAAAATTTAAAAATATATATTACATATTATATCACTATTTAGATCTATGACTATTATATAATTAAACTATATATGAAATCATATATTTATATATGATTTTTATATATTTGACATATTTTATGTAACAAAATAAATATTTATATAGTATATATTATAAATACTATATATATTTTTTTAAGTGCCCTCTTAAAATTTATTTATTTTATTTTATTTATGTTTGCATTGGGTATTCGTTGCTGCACGCGGGCTTTCTCTAGTTGCAGTGAGCAGGGGCTACTCTTCGTTGTGGTGCATGGGCTTCTCATTGCAGTGGCTTCTCTTGTTGCGGAGCTCGGGCTCTAGGTGCGCGGGCTTCAGTAGTTGTGGCACGCGGGCTCAGCAGTTGTGGCGCATGGGCTTTGTTGCTCTGGACCAGGGCTCAAACCCGTGTCCCGTGGATTGGCAGGCAGATTCTTAACCACTGTGCCACCAGGGAAGTCCCTACTAAATATGTTTATACTAGTTACGTTATTTATTTCTGAAGCCTGTAAAGAATTTGCTATATATAATTAAACTGAGTAACTTTTCTAATGTAAATATATATAGATAAATATGCATGTGTGTGTGTGCCCACACACACACATATGTTGCACACTTCTCTAGTGTATAAACACAAAAGCAAATGATCAACATGTTTGAGCTCCCTTCTGGAACGTAGAAGCAAACTACTTATGTTATTTTCTGAAATGAGGATTTCTCTACACCTTATTTTGCCAGGCTTTTGAATAGTTATGTTTTCACTTTTATAAGAATGGCTGAGGCTTAGCTAACCTTGGCAAGGTGTGTATAAGTTATGAATAAGAGACTGTACATCATTAATGTGAACTTAGCGTTGGAAGCCTTTTCCCTGATGGTTTTAATACTGTAATTCATTTGTCACCTGAAACAGCGACATATGTGACTTTTCCATGTAGCTTATAAAATTCCAGGCAGTATCTTCAGATAAAATACAGTTCAGAGAATTCACAGGGAAAACTTGCCGATTTGATAAGGCAATGACCAACACTTCTGAAGAGAGACAGATCAGGATGGCCTGGGGACTTGGTGTCCCTCCCCCTGCTCTCCTACCATGTACACACATACTCACATGTATGTGTACACATGCACAAATGATCATACACACACACACACACACACACACACACACACACACACACATAGGGTAGAGCATCTGCGAGCTGACTCCAGAGGTCTGACTTAGCTCAAGGGTGCATAACTCTGTAAAATACTAAAAGCCCTTGAATTATAGACTTTAAATGGGTCAAATGTATGATATGTGAATAAGTATATCTCAGTCAAGCTATTAAAAAAAGCGATGCAGTTACTGTGTTCCTGAATACCCCCCACTTCCATCCCCTCACCCCTCATCTCCTCAGTCGAGGAGCTTTCACTGTTTCACTGTCTCATATTCTCTGCCCTCATTTCCTGTAAATACGTAGAGCATCATCAGAGTGAAGACACTCCTCTACAGGAACTTTGGCCGTGGGGAATGCAGACCCCCTAAGCTTGGCATCAGATAAAGGATGGTCATCAAGGTCGTTGTGTGCTCTCTACTATTGCTTTGATTTTAGGTCCCCCCATTCCCGCCCCAACGATCCTATGTTAGATCCCTACCCTGCTTAACATTAATGGTGAATCTCTGAATGACAACCATGTCTATGATCTTCTCTTGTGTTACACATACTCATTCACTCACTCATTCAATGAACTGTGCCTCAGGGTGAATGTGGAGATACAGCAGTGAAAAAGACAGATGGCATTCTTGCTCTTGGGAGCTTATATCAGAGTATACAATTCCTGGGTACTCTAAGCACTGTTTTCAGAAGTCCTTGCCAATGTTACTAATTGAATTTTTTAATTTCTACTTCCTAAATAATTTATTTAGGAAGAAATAATTTAAAGGCTTGCTTTCCTTTTTCTCTTTAAAAACCAGTCAATATAGTTGCACTGACCTAAAAGTTCTCTTCATATTTTTATACATATTTCATATCCACCATATTCCTATTTTGTTCCATGGTCCCTTTTCTTGAAAGTTTTCATTTACAAACTAGGGGTGATTTTTAAAAAATCAAATCTCTCTCGGAGCTTTAAGAATAATTTTATCATCACAGTGGCTATACCAAGTTTACAAACAATAAAACTAAAACCACAAAAAACTAGATTTTAGTGTGCTTACTCTTGGTTAGGCATATATTTAACTGTCCTGAATCTGCAGTGTCTTTGTAAAAGACAAATTTCACGAACAATTGAAATTGTTTCTTTTTGAGATGTTAAAATTGTTAGGAAAAACATTGCTTTTTTCTCTCTCCTCCCAAACACCTTCACAGAACTCGAGTACAGATCAAAGAGAATATAAGCTATTAGACTGTCAGTGGCAATGGGCCACTGTCACACTAGCACCTGCCTTTCAGAACCACAACCTGAAGGGCGGAAATAGATCGACACTGAAAGAAATAGTTGTAGAAACAGAGAATAAATGAAAAGCAAGGAATCCAAGAGGAAGCAAGACCGAAACAAAATTAATTGCGCTCCTACTCCTTATTGAAAAGAACTTGCATAATAACTAAGATAAAATGTGTTCTCTTATAAATGATCAGTATAGAATCACCCAGGCACTTGAACTTGTTCTGGGAGAGGCTTGTTTTCCTTCCTCTCAAATTCCAAACTACGGGAGGGCTGTCTTCACTTTATTCCCAGTTAGGCTTTTATACATTTTAGGCAATTTTTCCCTCTAACTCAAGCATTAATAGATAAGCCCTATTCACTAGAAGCTGTCTTCCTTACACTTGCTTATGATTCTTTCCACATGACCTCTAGCAGAGAGATTTATTTCCCTTTTTCTTTCTCTAAGCCTATCTATTATTTCCCTTTGCAGAGAATCAACATCACTTTATCCTTCAGACACTGGAGTTTAAAATTCACCCAGCTAAGATGCTTTATATCAAGGAAGAGAAAAATCTACCAGAGAAGAGCAGATCTGTGCAACCACAGGACTATTGGCCCCTTTACAGGAAGCGATTACTGTGGACAGTCTGGATAACCTCAGCTGAAAAAGAAGTTGCATGGCAAAATCCTCCTTTAGTCAAATAGAAGTCCTCAAATAGATACTATAGTGCTATTAGACTAATTTGCTAAGTTTATCCCCTCATGCACAGTTTATCACTCCACTTAGAGAACATACTCTACGCAATGCAAAAAAAAACAAGAAAGAAGGAAAGAAAAGGAGAAAGAGGGGGGAGAGGAGGAAGAGAAGAATTGGCACATCTTCACTAAGGTATCAGATTTATTCACCAAAGATGTCTTTCTGGCCCTAAGGAGTTCATTCGTAACTGATCTACAATATTCACAATATCCAACGACAGTGCAAATTATAATCATCCCCCAATGACACTCACTCTCTAAATGATTTCCTGACATTTCAGAGCTTTAGAGAAGAAGTATATCTTTCCTTTGGGATTCACGTCAGTGTTTGGTCTAATTTCCTTGAACTCCAGATAGAAATAGTCCAAAGGAGGAAATAACAAAACAAAGCCATAACTATGACAAGGGGTTTAGGTTTTGCTAAGATGTTTCATAAAAAGCAGAGACTTTTACAGTTATCTTGTTTTCATCTGGACAGAACAGGTGGGAGGAGTGCCCAGGCAGGTATCCTGCCAGGTGAGTTCAGAAGCCCCGGCAAGACTCTTATTTAGGTTTCCCCCACTATCTGAAAGTAGAAGGTTCCTATGACACCTTTCGTAAGCCAAAATGAAAGGAAGATGCGATTACCTGAGGATACATCTTGCTAATGGCTGCACAAAATAAACTGAGGTGAAGAACAGATGCTCACGGACACAGTTCAAAGCTGTGGCAGCTGATACTGAGATGCTGAATGTGGATACCCGGAAGGAGCCTGGTGCCGTCACTCATGCTACTTGGTGTGTGCACCGCCTCTGTAATGGCTTGATGCAAAACAAATGCACACAACTTTTGCTTTTCGCCTTTTTTCATAAAAGCGGCAATCCTATCGATTTCTTTCAGTTAGCAAAAACAGGTACTTACGTAGATCTTTCAGAAAAGCAAAGTGTAAGGCAAACTTTTGAAAAGCAGGGGATACCTGTACTCTGAACTCACATTAAAACAAAACAACAACCAAAAAGAAAAAGAGAAAAAAACACATCCTCAATGGTGAAACTTCATAAACTACTAAGACTAGGGTGATGCTGGCTACCTCCAAGTAGTTACTAGAACGAATTCTGGAGTCAGATTCTCGTCCTTCCTCTCCTGACCCCATCACTTTTTAGCTATGGTGTAGCCATGGGCAAAGACTTAAATTTTATAAGCTTCAGTTTCCCCTTTGACTAAAATTTTGATGATAGTATGATCCCCATCTTTGGTATGTTCTGAGTACTACATGATATAATGCCTGTAAGTATTGACCATGACGCCTGGCACATAGAAAGTGCTCAGCGATCCCTAACTACTGTCTTTATTACTAGTGATTACTCAGATTAACTCTTCTCCCCTGAGCGGGGGATTGGGAAATGGGAGATCACAGGGCTAATGTGGAGATCATAACATTGACAAAGTGCTCATAAATGCATCAGGATAAAGGGTGGTGAGGGGTAATGAAAAGCCATTTTACCCTCAAGGCAATTTTATTTTAACTTCTGAAGTTCAGTTTCCTTCACCCCCAAAATGGGGATAGTATCAGGATCTCTCTTAGGTGATTCTTGTGGGGTTTACCTGAAATAAGATAATGCTTATAAAGCTGCTGGAACACACAGAATGAGGCACATAGTAAGTGCTCATTGAAGGTGAGTGGTTATCAGGTATTTTTATTGTTGAGAATGATGTCGTTTTCTGCTTTTTACAGTAATACAGTTTTTTCTCTTTAAATATTGGCGATGAGAACAGCACTAGTTTATTTCCGATAGAAAAAAACATGCTCACTTCTCCATCTCTCACCTTAGAATTATCTAGGAAGAGTAAATAATGTTTTACTACCCAGATCCTGGATGAGTCTGTATCTCCAAACTGAGAAAAAGCTCTACATACAAGAGGAAATATAATGTGATGTTTGGGAACCAAGGAAGAAAGCAAGGAACTTGAGACAACCAAGGTTCACAAGTGAGTCAAGATTGCAAAGCACAGACAAAGGGAGAGGACCCAGGAGCAGGAAAGCAGAGGTTAACCATAGCGAAGGGAAGACCTGGGGAATATGAACAGAGCTTGGGGAGGCTTAGAGCTTCCCTAGAGCATGGATCTGGGGTCTCAGGCAACTCTAGACCTGAAGGGCTGGGTGGTCCCTGTTGATGTTGAGGCCACGTAAAGATACAAACTCAAACTTCCATGCCCTAATGTTTCTACAAGCCACTTTTAACTCACATGTTTGAGCATAGTTTCTATATGTTTCTGTAAACTGTGGCTATTTCCACTTTAACTGCAATCAAACCCAGATTACGTTCAAAATTTTAAACGATAGTACAGAGAATACCGAATTTAGGGAGACCTTGACTACAATGCTTACTCTGCCACTAACCAGATGGAGGACATTGTCAACTGTTGTACATCCCTGGACCTCAAGCTCTTCATTAAAGATATTAGATAAGTGATTAATACACTTATATTAAAAGTTTATCTGTACTCCTAATTTCTTCACTGGAAAGGGTTACACGACAAAGTGAGAAGGAACATAATTTGAGCACTAAAATGACACGATTTTTAAATATATATACATATATAAAATAAAACATTGGAATACTGACCCTTTAGCTTCAATTATGTAATATTCATAGCAATGTCTCAACTACCAGATGGAATCAGAACTACAGCACTGAGATACAGCACTTAAGAAATGTCATTGTCAGATCCACGAAGATCTGCATATTTTTTTGATGGACTGCCAAGTGAGATTTCCAGTGATAGTTGCCACAGCCCAAATAGAATATGTATATCAGGGCTACCTGCACATCCTCACCTACCGTGTCCAACAAGCTAGAGGTCATTTGTCAGAGCCTCAAGGAACTTAGTGCTGCAGCGAGACAGGGATCGCTTGCAGTGCTTAATAATTTAAGCCCTTGTCAGTTCATCCTTTTGGATATGCTACCATTTGGGAATAGTCATAAACTCCCCTTTAGTTCAGCTTCTTTTAACCTTGACATGAGCTCAGAGACAAGAATATAAGAATGTTCGATGCAAGCCAAAAAAAAAAAAAAAAAGGTTGGCCTTATCACTAGACTGATGTGGACTGCCACATAACCTGTCTACACAGCATGAGCTACTAGGACAGGTGTGCATATGACTTAATGTAAGGTCATTATAGGCTCCCTGTGTGACCACATGGGTTATGGACAATAATTATGGACTATAGATACTGATGATTCTATAGAAGAATGCAAACTTCTACAACTCAAATAATTTAAATATTGATATTGGGTTTTGCTCTTTTAAAAAAAATCAGGAATAGGATAAACATGTTTAATACTGACTTGAATAATTAAACTACTAGAGCGATACTTTCGGATATCTTAGTATTTTGCAATTTCACATTCAATTGCTTTTCTAAACCAGTCTGAGTGACACACCTGTGGGATGCAGGAATCACTTCTTTCTCTACGTAGGTTGGGGTAGAGGTTTTCAAACCTCTACGTAGGTTTGAAAAGCAGGTATCCCCTGCTTTTCAAAAGTTTGCACTCAGACATTACATACAAGTGTCTGTTCTACTTCAAAAACTGTCCGGGCTCTGAGCAAATAGAGATTAAGAAGGATCAAGTCTACGAGCATTTTCTAATTGTGATTATATAATTCAAAGAATATTGGGCAAGAGTAATAAATACACCTGAGCTACCTCTGAGAGACTACTGGTAAGACGTAATATAAAGCCGTTATTTGTTGGGGTAAATTAATTGGGCATAGAGCTTCCTATTAAAAAAGAAAAGAAAAAAATGCTAGTGAAATTACAAGAAGAAAGAAAGGCAAAGCAGGTGACCCAATGAGGTTCAAACTGTGGCTATAAAGAATATTTTAGGAAATAAATTGTCAATCAATGGGTAAAGCGCAAACTCAAAACTCCCTTTGTTTAATGTAAGATTTCCAAGCAGCTTTCAAGTGTAATACGACTTGAAAAAATGTGAAATAAAAAAACAGAACGTTTGGGCTTCCCTGGTGGCGCAGTGGTTGAGAGTCCGCCTGCCGATGCAGGGGACATGGGAGAGGCCACAACAGTGAGAGGCCCGCGTACCGCAAAACAAAACAAAAAACAGAACGTTTTTATGTTTCTGTAATTTCACTATATAACAAGGTGTCCTGATTAATGTATCAGGGAATCTTCTGGTCATATGACTTACAACGCTGCTACTTGACTTTATGAAGCATTCCTTTGATCATTTAAAGTGAGCTACTCAGCAAAATTTCAATATTAGGTTTTCAGGAATAAACCACAATTTCTTCTTAGGTTTTTATGTAATTAAATTTGTTGCTACATTACTGCCCAAATTGTGAATTCCATATTAAAATTTTCAGAGATGTGCAATTTATATGTGTGTCCAATAACACTACGAGAGTGTACTTCTCTCTGTCTATGCCTCTGGCTATGACTGTAGGGTCAATTTCAGTTTTAAGTTTGGAATACAGTTGAAAAGTAAGGTTATGAGAGGATTTTGAAATCACAGCTTAGACTTGGCAAAAAGAGTCCTAACATTTTCTATACAAACAAATGAAATGCCAGAGCAGACTCTCAATGCCAGAGCTTTTGAAAGAAATCTGGTTTGGCTCAACTAGAGTTAGCTGTGTGTGCTGAGACAACCTGACCTAGAAACAAAATGCTCTCTACAAATAATCAGCGAGACTGAAAGGAAATGAGTATGATTTTTAGTGTTTGACTTCAGTTGAATACTAGACAATTATGAGAAAATAATAATTATTATCTGAGCATACATTGTGGAATAATGACCCTTCCTAGTATGACGTTGCCAAGTGATTTCAGATTTATTTAGTTGTTTAAACATAGACCCATAAGAGGCAAAAACTGGAAAAGATATTGGAAATAATAGCCAATTGTGGCAATGTTTTAGCAGAAACTCAGGCTTGTTTCCAGTAATATTCTAGTATATTCATATATATGTGGGAATCTTTAGAATCGTAATACAAAATCTTTCTTAAAATTCATTTTTAAAATGAAAGTATAATTTACATTCCATAAAATTCACCCTCTTTAGTATAAAGTTCTACAAGTTTTGACAAATGCAAAAGTTGGGCAATCCCCAGCACATTCAATATATAGAACAGTCCCAACATTCCCCAAAACTCCTCTGGGCATCTTTGCGGTCAACCCAACCTCCAGGTCCTGAAAAACACTGGTCTGCTTTCTATTTCTATAGCTGTGCCACAGAGCCCACATTTTAATAGCAGAGAAAATGCACCCGTCTATTTTTTCAAGATGGTTGAAGGAAACAGTATTATAAAATTCTGCTTATACGTTATAAGGTGGTTTCCTAAACGTGAACAAGCGATACGTAGGATGGCTCCATTTATTTGCTACTGGAATCAAAGCTCCTTGTCGCTCCTGTACTTCCAGACCCAGGCTTGGCGACTGGGCATCTGAGTCTTCTTGGTAGATTAATTTGATATCCCCTCAAACTGACACTGCAAATATTTAAACACTTTTTAGAGAAGCCCAGAACCTGGCTGAGTGCAAAGGCAGAAAAGGAGGATTTTGAAAGATAGCATCCTTGCTTCTTGCCTAATCCACTTGGCTAAACAAACACACAATTAATCAACAACTCTTGGACATAAAGCTTTGTTATGAGCAGAACCAAGATCTTCTTACTGTCTCTCCCAGGCAGTTTAACCAAGAATCCTTTTTAATACATCTAGTAGTCTCTTTAGGAAGAATTCTGAAAAATACAATTTTCTTCTTTGATTTACACTTTCAGGGACGTTTTATTGCAGAGCATCCCGAACTGTTGCCAATCTGATCTTTTGTTCCTTCTCTACAATGTATTAGCTCTACACCTCACCTACGGAGCTCAACTAGCCGTCGAGGTCCCCCTGACACTTTAGGACTCTCATCCTCTCCCCTAACTCCCATGGTACCCTGGGGAGTTGACCAGATGTATGGGAAACAAGTGCCTCCGCTGCTAGTTGCTAAGAAACAGAGTAGTGGGAAGAGTGCCCCTGTGTCTTAGAACCAGCATGGAAAATTGAATTAAGTTTTCATATTGAAACAGAGTTTAAATCATAGATTTTTCTACTCTAATGGTATAACACATTCAAATATTTTTTGTTTATTTGTTTCTTCTTTCATTCATCCACGTACTGAGTGCCTGCTATGTCTGAGGCATTGTGCTCATCACTGGAGACATACTTTGCCCTCAGACAGCCCAAATTAAGTGAGGTTAAATCAGCTTCTATAAGCTGGCCTAAGATCTGATCATGCTTTGTTAAATCATTTCTTAAGGAAAATACGTGACTCAAGTTCCAAACGGTAGATTTATAAATAAGCTTTGGTAATCCCAAAACCATTTATCAACTTGGAGTTGCCTGCATATTAGAAATGAACTAGTTCTCTACTAATCAATAACATGCCTTATTTCATCAAATTCAAGTACCACTGATTTAATTGGAGTGAGGGAGGAAAAAGCTGATTGCTATCCCTGTGTTTTGGATTTAAGAAATTCTCCTTTCCCTTACTGCAGATATGTTACATGAGATTTAACAAAAAGAAATACAATCCAACAATAACACCCATCTCACTTGCTCTTCTTTCCTCACAACTTAGGAATGGAAGCTTGTCATCACATTACACGACTGGGTGCATTTTAATATTCAGAGTCTAATGACTGGCATGTGATAAATCTCTCATTAAAATATTCATGAATAATCAGATTAAATGTCACATCTCTAAAGAAAGATCATCTGATAAGTGGTAACATCAGTTAATTTCTTTGTTTATAGAGCACTATTAAAGTAAAAGCAATCAGTATGAAAAACCTCTCTATTGGTATGTGAATTACATATAAATTATGCGTTGCCTCCCACTTGGAACAGCAGAGAAAAATCAGAAAATACTATTTCCTCCGTTTCTAAGAAAAATGGATGGGAGGGACCTATTTTCAATAACGCTCTAATAATTTTTTTTTCCACCAGTACACTACTTCTGTATTGATTGTTATAACTTTTCTAACTAAGGATTAAAGGAACTCTGATTTCCAGAACGATGTGAGAATAAGACGCACTGACAATCAAATGTTTTGGTTACAAAAGAACTGCAATACCATAATCTTGTAGTGAGCAGGTGACCTCACTGAAAGTCTTTGTGCTTAATTTGGCAATTACGTACCAACGTGAGCTACAGAACTGAAGTAAAAAGGGTAGAGTTAGGTGGTAGAAAGCTGGAGTTGGTGCCTTGAAGAAAGGCATCTTACCCTCCTTCAAGGAGAACTAAAAGTGCCCCAACACTGGCCCATAGGAGCTCTCAATACTGGCCCAGTCACACTGTAGCCACCCTGCCAGAAGGCAAAGGGCGAAAAGGCTGTCATTTCTTCTAGAGGGGACTCAAAAATGATACCTGCTTACCACCTCACAACGGTCAGAATGGCCATCATCAAAAAGTCTACAAATAATAAATGCAGGAGAGGGTATGGAGAAAAAGGAACCCTCCTATGCTGTTGGTGGGGATGTAAACTGGTGCAGCCACTATGGAGAACAGTATGAAGGTTCCTTAAAAAACTAAAATTAGAGTTGCCACATGATCCAGCAATCCCACTCCTTGGCATATATCCGGAAAGGACAAAAAAATCTAATTCAAAAAGATACATGTACCCCAATGTACAATAGCCAAGACATGGAAGCAACCTAAGTGTCCACTGATGGATGAATGGATAAAGAAGATGTGGTATATATACACAATGGAATATTACTCAGCCATAAAAAAGAATGAAATAATGCCATTTGTGGCAATATGGATGGACCTACAGTTTATCATACTAAAAGTGAAGTAAGTCAGATAGAGAAAGACAAATATCATATGATATCACTTATATGCGGAATCTAAAAACAAAATGACACAAATGAACTTATATACTGAACAGAAATAGACTCACAGACAGAGAAAACAAACTTATGGTTACCAAAGAGGACAGGGGGAAGGGATAAATTAGGAGGTTGGGATTAATATACACAAACTACTATATATAAAATAGATAACCAACAAGGACCTACTATATAGCAGAGGGAACTATACGCAATGTCTTGTAATAATCTATAAGGGAAAAGATTCTTAAAAAGAATATATTCTTTTTCAGAACATATCTATCTATATATATATATATAGCTGAATCACTGTGCTGTACACCTGAAACTAACACAAAATTGTAAACCAACTACACTTCAATTTAAAAAAATGACACCTACTAATGCTGTACATGTTAAATATGACTTTCTAATACAACACCCGCATATCTATTTTTAACCAAGGTTACTGAAACCAAAATATTCATGCTGTTCAGATAATAACAGCATTTATATACGTAATTTATTATGGAATTATATGACAACCTATAATGGAGCTTGTGATTAACTTCATATTAACATCAAAGTCATATGATATCTTACCCATTCACTGAACAAAGCTATCTCCTTAACATCATTTACTGTAGATTAATGTATGATTTGGCAGAAATGCTACAGAAGAACACTATCCCTTCTCAGATAGAGAAATTTTAGCAAATAGAAATGCATTAACCTTGTTATTTTTTACCCTCGTTCAATCCAATATGCAATGGCTCTAGGGCCAAAGGTATTTGCCCTCAAAATTTCTCACTTTAGTTAGAGTTGTGGATACATTTGGTAGACCTTGAGTTTAGAAATTTATCTAGTCTGAAAAGTTTAACCTACAGGGTGTACATACACAAATATTCCCGGGATTGGGTGTCTCCCACTGAGAAGAGAAAAGTGTTCATATGGTAAAACCGGAGGCAAACAGTTTATTGA
Source organism: Tursiops truncatus (assembly GCF_011762595.2). Taxonomy (NCBI): domain Eukaryota; kingdom Metazoa; phylum Chordata; class Mammalia; order Artiodactyla; family Delphinidae; genus Tursiops; species Tursiops truncatus. The sequence goes on along the minus strand of NC_047042.1, from coordinate 96,315,152 downwards.
AAAGGAGACAATGGAAGAAAAGACAGTTCCCTTTTGTTTCAGAGTATCTTTTCCACGATGTTGCCAGGGGGAGAGCTTTCATTTTCTTAATTCAATGACTTCTTCCAATATTTAAAAACATTTTTTTTTGCCCCTGGTATTTTCTTACGTGTATAGCCACTTAAGTGACCATATCATTTACAAATCAGCTAACCCAAGTTGCTAAGTCATGTTAATAATAAACCATCCACTATAAATCCAGAGTCTTGTTAAATTCTAATACGTCTTTCAATATCTGTCATAGATTATAATCTTAAATTCTTCATGACTATGTGATTGTAATTTACATTCTTAATTACACTAAAAGATAATATATCCTATCTAAAAATAGGCCAACAGCTACTGACAGTCTTTGTAAATTTCAGATAACTAGGCAAAGATTTTTAAAGAATATCTGAATTATAAATATTATTCTAGGGCTTCCCTGGTGGCGCAGTGGTTGAGAGTCCGCCTGCCGATGCGGGGGACACGGGTTCGTGCCCTGGTCCGGGAGGATCCCACATGCCGCAGAGCGGCTGGGCCCATAAGCCATGGCCGCTGAGCCAGCATGTCCGGAGCCTGTGCTCCGCAACGAGAGAGGCCACGACAGTGAGAGGCCCACATAACGCAAAAAAAAAAAAAAAAAAAAAAAAAATATTATTCTACATTATTTAAGGTCTTATTTTTTTTCATTTTTGTCCAGAATTTGTTGTTGATTTTCAAATAATTAACTCAAAAACAATCATTGGATATTCACAGTACATCATATCTCAATAATTTTTATATTAAAATCAGATTTCTCAGAATATGGGATGAAGGTTTCTTAAGTCTATATAGAACTTTAAATTCTCATTTTTCCCAAGCTTGCTATCATTGGGTGTAAATATACTTGAGACGTTTTATATTTGGTTTTGAAAATTGCATTTGCTGTACTATGTTGCTCATATATTTTTAACATCATATTTTCTTAAATGTAAAATAAAAAAACTGTACTCACACAAAATGAAAATTGCAGTTTAGTTTTTAAATTTCAAACCTTAAAATCTCTGGAATAGTTTTGGGAATAGGTATGAGAATTTATGAAAGAAAAACATGACCTCTAAGAATCCACTTAGGTTTCCTGATTTAGTCATTCTTTTCTATTCAAATAATCAAACGTCCTCATTCTTCATTTGAAGAAAATGAAGCACACGGAGATGCAGTAACACGTCCATGGTCACCTCTGTGAAAACCAAAGCCACGTCTGTCTTATTGGCAGAGCACTGCTTCTCCTAGAAGTGTCCCTGACACTGAATAAGCATATCATACCGATTGTTTGGATAGATAATAGTGTATTTATAAACAAATAATTTTAAAATGAGATTTTTAAAGTATTTTCTGAAATCTTCTGGGCAGACTTTAAACAATAGACTAATTGTAAAATTTGAAACTTCGTAGTTGGTGGAACAAGAGAGTATTCACTGACTTATTCACACTTGTAAATTAGTCAAGTGAGTTACGTATGTGAATGAAAGACAGCTACCAGCCAGTATGCAGTTCACCATGAAATAATTTATGTATTGCCTGGATCTTAATAAACCACAGTCTCAAGACAATTCGATAGTGTGCCACATGACTAAATATAAAATTTGTTCCTTTTAGAATTGTCGCTTTAAAAAAGAGATTGTAAACTAGAGATGGATAACAAGAATTTTGAGATGACTAGAAGCTTTCTCTTATGAAGAACAACTGAAAAAAAAATGGCATCATTTAACGTGGCTGGTAAATGCATCTTAAAGAAAGCATTCAGTATCCATCAAGTCCTCAAAAGGCTCCCAGGTAGGAGAGGGTGCAGACTTACCTTGGAGCAGAACTGAAAGCACTTAGCGGAAGAGCAAAGAGGTAGATTTCAGCTCAGTGCAAAGGCATTTCCAAAATAAGTGTCCACGATAGAAATGGGTCCCAAAGAGCTATCATTCTGATGGAATCACTTTCTGATAATATTAATTATTAGAAATTAATATTCTGATAATATTAATTATTCTGATAATATTAATTATTAGAAATTAATTAACCTTCTTCAAACTCTTCCAGTGTGATTGACTTGCATTGACCATTTCAAATCCTTGCTTTCTTTTCAATGCAGTCTAAATCTTCATATTAGGGAACATAATATTCTATGCATTACATGGATGAAGTTATTTTATTAAATAAAATTTCTTAGCTATCCAATATCTAAATCTTCATAAAATATGAAGAAACTTAATACAATACAAAGTTTACTTCTCCCTAATGAATTCATTATCACAGCATTTCTTATGTTAACTACTGATGTCAGTTTTTGCATGAAATACTCTTTGATTTGCTTTGGCCACTACTACTTATGAGCAGTGTATAGTAAACCTTTGGTATTTTTCTAGTAATAAGTAGTTTTCCAAAAATTATTTTTATACTGCCTATTTTACAGTTCCAATAACTAGTAGGAACCTCCAAAAACATCTTTGATGATGATCAAAGGTCATCCAGGGTCAACAGAAATTTTAGATAATCAAGGGGGAAATATTCCCTTGCAGGAAATCATATGACATGATACATTCTTTGGTGTAAAATATTCCATTATTTAAAATATTTTAAATACTAGCATACACAAATAGTATCAAAATGATAAGCCTAGGGAAACCGTTCAACTGCTCTATTATACATTTTAAAATACACATTTTAAAATATAACTATTTTTGATAAATGCATTTTAAGAAATCACATTTAAAGAAGACATACATGTTAACTTTCTATGAGTTTTAGCAGGAGTGGTACTAAGACTATTTGACAAATAGTACGGCAAAGACACTAAATCTAGCATGCCTGCCTTACCCCTAGATTTCTAGACTGTGTGAATTTCCCAGTTTGGACTAACCAGGAGAGATGGGGTAATTCAAGGGAGGAGACTTGGGAAAGTAGCTATTGTCAACCAGAAGAAACTGCATGCAGCTTGCAGTGTGTGACATGCATCATATTACTTTTCAGTAAGTACATTTTTGAATCATGTGAGTATGAAGATAGCCGTCAGCCAGGAGCATGAATCATGACATTAAAGATATCAAAATCATTAAAACAAAATAAGGATTACTTTGGTAGACTGGAATTGTAGGTTATCTCATAGGTATGTAAAAGTTTGAGGCTCAGTGTACATGCTTATTTCTCTATAGTATACTGTATAGAATTATAATTATATAGAATAGAGTAGGTTGTTATGAGTCTCCAGTTCCATTCATAAAAGAAAGCCCTCAAACACTGTGGCCAAAAGACCGTTCTGGAGTTGCTTATTAGTGCCCTAGGTCTGATCACTTTGCTCTGGTCTATGCAGGATCACTGTTTTTGCTTCAGAGCTCTTATTACTAGTTCCCTTTCTACTCATGTTCTTGCTTCAAGTAAAGTGTCTAAACACCGACATTAATTTGATGGGAAAGTTTTTCTCCTTCCAGCGTGCTCCAAGGTTTGAATGAGACAATGGGTACTCTGGCTGTAGAGTTCTCTGACGCTATACTTTAGGCCTATAAGCAACTAATCTTCCCTTCAGGGACAAATACTGTCTGCATGCTGTGATCACGGGAGTGATTGGAAGCCCATTTCAGTCTAAAGAATTACTTCTTCCTTAAAAGAAATAGAAAAAGGCATCCCCTGTGTGCAAGCATGGGTGCCGCAGAACATCTACACAGCACTATAAAATATCTCTTTGGAAAAAACTGGACACAAATATTATTGCATAATCAATCACACATATATATGTAACCAACTCTCACTCACAAACACATATAAATTAATTTATACTTAATGCAGTGCTTTCCAAAACCAAACAGAACAACAAAACTGAAGAATTAAAGCTGAAATTTAAAACCAATTAAGTTGCATAAAAGGAAATAGTAAACTTTTGCTCCTTCTGGTGCTTCCACAGAGCTGAAAACAGTCTTCTAAATTTTAAAATGCACTTATATTCTAGATTTCTAATTTTTTAAATTTTTATTATATTTTTCTTTTTCGCCACGCCACATGACATGCAGGATCTCAGCTCCCCAACCAGGGATTGAACACGTGCCCCCAGCATTGGAAGCCTGGAGGCCTTCCTAACAACCAGACCTCCAGGGAAGTCCTTATATTCTAGATTTGTTAAACCTTTTGGACGTACAGAATGAAATTGGTGAGAAGACTATAATAACTGTAAGTGAAACCATGATCTGAGACATTAACGATGTCCAAAAATAACAGGTCAAAAAATACACACTATTAAGGGTCACTATATATAGTGTTTAAGTTCCTTGACTTAAAATTCAAAATTTCCTCCCAATATTAGTGAAGTCAGTTCTCTTTGAAGTTTTAAAGAATCAGACATGATAGGAGAATGATATGAAGAGGTAATCATTATAATCAGTATTTCTCTCAACTTTGGTTTTGAGTCTTTACTCATTCTTTTAATCCAGACCAATGAAGTATTTTTCCCTAGTTATGGTACAAAATTGCTTTCTTTAGCATAATAAATCATCTCTTGTTTGATCAACTCCTAAGTTAACACGAAGGGATATGCATTTTCATACATAATGCATAAAAATATCAAACTGTCAACTTAGGAAATGAATGAAAATGAGTGGGGAATTGCAAAAGAAGCATGGACTTGTGGAGTTAGAGATGACCTCAAAGAATGGGTCTGCAATCCACCAGAGGGCAGACAGCAGAAGAAAGAAAAACTAGAATCCTGCAGCCTGTGGAACAAAATCCACATGCACAGAAAGATAGACAAGACGAAAAGGCAGAGGGCTATGTACCAGCTGAAGGAACAAGATAAAACCCCAGAAAAACAACTAAATGAAGTGGAGATAGGCAACCTTCCAGAAAAAGAATTCAGAATAATGATAGTGAAGATGATCCAGGGCCTCAGAAAAAGAATGGAGGCAAAGACCGAGAAGATGCAAGAAATATTTAACAAAGACCTAGAAGAATTAAAGAAAAAACAAACAGAGATAAACAGTACAATAAGTGAAATGAAAAATAAACTAGAAGGAATCAATAGCAGAATGACTGAGGCAGAAGAACGGATAAGTGGCATGGAAGACAGGATGGCGGAATTCACTGCTGCAGAACAGAATAAAGAAAAAAGAATGAAAAGAAATGAAGACAGCCTAAGAGACCTCTGGGACAACATTAAACGCAACAACATTCGCATTATAGGGGTCGCACAAGAAGAGAGAGAGAAAGGACCCGAGAAAATATCTGAAGAGATTATAGTTGAAAACTTCCCTAACATGGGAAAGGAAATACCCACCCAAGTCCAGGAAGTGCAGAGTCCCATACAGGATAAACCCAAGGAGAAACACGCCAAGACACATAGTAATCAAATTGGCAAAAATTAAAGACAAAGAAAAGTTATTGAAAGCAGCAAGGGAAAAACGACAAATAACATACAAGGGAACTCCCATAAGGTTAACAGCTGATTTCTCAGCAGAAACTCTACAAGCCAGAAGGGAGTGGCATGATATAATTAAAGTGATGAAAGGGAAGAACCTACAACCAAGATTACTCTACCCGGCAAGGATCTCATTCAGATTCGATGGAGAAATCAAAAGCTTTACAGACATGCAAAAGCTAAGAGAATTCAGCACCACAAAACCAGCTCTACAACAAATGCTAAAGGAACTTCTCTAAGTGGGAAACACAAGAGAAGAAAAGGATCTACAAAAACAAACCCAAAATAATTAAGAAAATAGTCATAGGAACATACATATTGATAATTACCTTAAACATGGAAGGATTAAACGCTCCAACCAAAAGACGCAGGCTTGCTGAATGGATACAAAAACAAGAGCCATATATATGCTGCCTACAAGAGAGCCATTTCAGACATAGGGACACATACAGACTGAAAGTTAGGGGATGGAAAAAGATATTCCATGCAAATGGAAATCAAAAGAAAGCTGGAGTAGCAATACTCACATCAGATAAAATAGACTTTAAAATAAAGAATGTTACAAGAGACAAGGAAGGACACTACATTATGATCAAGAGATCAATCCAAGAAGAAGATATAACAATTATAAATATATATGCACCCAACATAGGAGCACCTCAGTACATAAGGCAACCGCTAACAGCTATAAAACAGAAAATCGACAGTAACCCAATAATAGTGGGGAACTTTAACACCTCACTTACACCAATGGACAGATCATCCAAACAGAAAATTAATAAGGAAACACAAGCTTTAAATGACACAACAGACCAGATAGATTTAATTGATATTTATAGGACGTTGCATCCAAAAATAGCAGATTACACTTTCTTCTCAAGTGTGCAAGGAACATTCTCCAAGACAGATCACATCTTGGGTCACAAATCAAGCCTCAGTAAATTTAAAATCATATCAAGCAACTTTTCTGACCACAATGCTATGAGATTAGAAATCACTTACAGGGAAAAAAACGTAAAAAACACAAACACATGGAGGATAAACAATATGTTACTAAATAACCAAGAGATCATTGAAGAAATCAAAGAGGAAATCAAAAAAACCTAGAGACAAATGATAATGAAAACACAACGATCCAAAACCTATGGGATGCAGGAAAAGCAGTTGTAAGAGGGAAGTTTATAGCTATACAAGCCTACCTCAAGAAACAGGAAAAATCTCAAATAAACAATTTAACCATACACCTAAAGGAACTAGAGAAAGAAGAACAAACAAAACCCAAAGTTAGCAGAAGGAAAGAAATCATAAAGATCAGAGCAGAAATAAATGAAATAGAAACAAAGAAAACAATAGCAAAGATCAATAAAACTAAAAGCTGGTTCTTTGAAAAGATAAACAAAATTGATAAACCATTAGCCAGACTCAGCAAGAAAAAGAGGGAGAGGACTCAAATTAATAAAATTAGAAAAGAAAAAGGAGAAGTTACAATGGACACCGCAGAAATACAAAGCATCCTAAGAGCCTACTACAAGTAACTGTATGTCAATAAAATGGACAACCTAGAAGAAATGGACAAATGCTTAGAAAGGTATAACCTTCCAAGACTGAACCAGGAAGGAATAGAAAATATGAACAGACCAATCACAAGTAATGAAATTGAAACTGTGATTCAAAATCTTCCAACAAACAAAAGTCCAGGACCAGAAGGCTTCACAGGTGAATTCTATCAAACATTTAGAGAAGAGCTAACACCCATCCTTCTCAAACTCTTCCAAAAACTTGCAGAGGAAGGAACACTCCCAAACTCATTCTATGAGGCCACCATCACCCTGATACCAAAACCAGACAAAGATACCACAAAGAAAGAAAATTACAGACCAATATCATTGATGAATATAGATGTAAAAATCCTCATCAAAATACTAGCAAACAGAATCCAACAACACATTAAAAGGCTCATACACCATGATCAAGTGGGATTTATCCCAGGGATGCAAGGATTCTTCAATATATGCAAATCAATCAATGTGATACACCATATTAACAAATTGAAGAAGAAAAACCATACGATCATGTCAATTGATGTAGAAAAAGATTTTGACAAAATTCAATACCCATTTATGATTAAAAACTCTACAGAAAATGGGCACAGAGGGAACGTACCTCAACATAATAAAGGCCATATACAACAAACCCACAGCAAACATCATCCTCAATGGTGAAAAACTGAAAGCATTTCCTCTAAGATCAGGAAAAAGACAAGGATGTCTACTCTCACCACTATTATTCAACAAACTTTTGGAAGTCTTAGCAATGGCAATCAGAGAAGAAAAAAATAAAAGTAATACAAACTGGAAAAGAAGAAGTAAAACTGTCACTGTTTGCAGATGACATGATACTATACACAGAAAATCCTAAAGATGCCACCACAAAACTATTAGAGCTAATCAATAAATTTGGTAATGTTGCAGGATACAAAATTAATGCGTAGAAATCTCTTGCATTCCTATACACTAATGATGAAAAATCTGATAGAGAAATTAAGGAAACATTCCCATTTACCACTGCAACAAAAGGAATAAAATACCTAGGAATAAACCTACCTATGGAGATAAAAGACCTGTATGCAGAAAACTGTAAGACACTGATGTAAGAAATTAAAGCTCACACCAACAGATGGAGAGGTAGACCATTTATTGGATTGGAAGAATCAATATTGTGAAAATGACTACGCTACCCAAAGCAATCGACAAATTCAATGCAATCCCTATCAAATTACCAATGGCATTTTTTACAGAACTAGAACAAAAAATCTTAAATTTTGTATGGAGACACAAAAGACCCCGAATAGCCAAAGCAGTCTTGAGGGAAAAAAGCGGAGCTGGAGGAATCAGACTCCCTGACTTCAGACGATACTACAAAGCTACAGTAATCAAGACAATATGGTACTGGCACAAAAACAGAAATATAGATCAATGGAACAGGATAGAAAGCCCAGAGATAAACCCATGCACCTATGGTCAACTAATCTATGACAAATGAGGCAAGAACATATAATGGAGAAAAGACAGTCTCTTCATTAAGTGGTGCTGGGAAAACTGGAAAGCTACATGTAAAAGAATGAAATTAGAACACTCCCAAACACCATACACAAAAATAAACTCAAAATGGATTAGAGATCTAAATGTAAGACCGGACACTATAAAACTCTTAGAGGAATACATAGGAAGAACACTCTTTGACATAAATCACAGCAAGATCTTTTTTGATACCCTCCTAGAGTAATGGGAATAAAAATAAGCAAATGGGACCTAATGAAACTTAAAAGTTTTGCACAGCAAAGGAAATGATAAACAAGACGAAAAGACACCCCTCAGAATGGGAGAAAATATTTGCAAACGAATCAACAGATAAAGGATTAATCTCCAAAATATATAAACAGCTCATGCAGCTCAATATTAAAAAAACAAACAACCCAATCCAAAAATGGTCAGAAGACCTAAACAGACATTTCTCCAAGAAGACATACAGATGCCCAACAGACACATGAAAAGCTGCTCAACACCGCTAAATATTAGAGAAATGCAAATCAAAACTACATTGAGGTACCATCTCACCAGTCAGAATGGCCATCATCAAAAGTCTGCAAATAATAAATGCTGGAGAGGGTGTGGAGAAAAAGGAACCCTCCTATACTGTTGGTGGGAATATAAATTGGTGCGGCCACTGTGGAGAACAGTATGAAGGTTCCTTAAAAAACTAAAAATAGAGTTACCATATGATCCTGCCATATATCCAGAGAAAACTGTAATTCAAAAAGATACATGTACCCCAATATTCATAGCAGCACTATTTACAATAGCCAAGACATGGAAGCAACCTAGGTGTCCATCAACAGATGAATGGATAAAGAAGATGTGGTATATATATATACAATGGAATATCAGCCATAAAAAAGAATGAAATAATGTCATTTGCAGCAACATGGATGGACCTAGAGATTATCATACTAAGTGACGTAAGTCGGACAGAGAAAAACAAACATCATACGCTGTTGCTTATATGCAGAATCTAAAAAAATGATACAAATGAATTTATTTATAAAACAGATATAGACTCACAGACATAGAAAACAAACATGGTTACCAAAGGGGAAAAAGGGGAGGGATAAATTAGGAGTTTGGGATTAACATACACACTCTACGATATATAAAATAGAGAGCCAACAAGGACCAACTGTATAGGACAGAGAACTATACTCAAAATCTTGTACTAACCTGTAATGGAAAAGAATCTAAAAAAGAATGTGTGTGTGTGTGTGTGTGTGTGTGTATGTCTGAATCACTTTGCTGTACACCTGAAACTAACACAACATTGAAAATCAACTATATTTCAATTTTTTTTTAAATTAGTAACTCTAAGCCAACATATTTGACAAAGCCCGAAAGACTTTTTTTTTTTTTTTTAATTTCAAAATGCAATAGAAAGGGAAGACCGGCAAAGACATACGAGGAAGTAAATATTCCAAACAATGATTTAGTTGTTAACATGCCAGCAAAAGATTTGGTTTTTAAAAAATCATTTTTGTTTTTGTTTTTCTTTTATATCAGAAAAACATGGTTTCAGTAATTCCCGTAAGCAATTCAGCCATGAGCTATCAGCTACTGGTAATGAATTCTCCTACAAAGGAATAATTTATTCTCAGTGTACCCACAAAAGCTGGAATGCTACTGGGAACTTCAAGCTGAAAAAGAACTGTTTCTTATTAGGTACAATGCCATACTCACAATATGTACCTTAAGAGCTACATATTAAATGATGAGAAGTTATTTATCTTCCAAACCCTAGATAGGAAATGGATGAATCATTTCTCATTTCCTCTGAAAGATATGCATTGTATTTTTGTTCAAATTCCAATTTCAGATCTTCAAATTTGTGACACTTTAACTGAAGCAGTAGCATGCACACATGTACACGAACACAAAGCACAAAACAAATGAACTGCCATATCGAAAGGTGATAGCTATTAACAAGAAACACGTTAACAGTAATATGTAAGTGGGCAATTTTCTAAACATGCCCACTTTCATATTAAAGCAAAATTATATTGCAGTCTGTTTATAAGGAAATACTTTTGTTGTAGGATATCCAAAATCTTAATTAATGGTGTCAAATTAAAAAAAATAGCATTGGTTTGCAAGTCAACTCATTATATCTATATCTCTTATTCTTTTCTGAAAGGATTAGTTTAGGGGTGTGTATAAATAATAAAAACAAATAATAAAAACTTAATGGAGTCCAGCATACATGAAAAATGTAAGCTACAATCCTGCCTAATTCTATGAGCCATGCCCGCTGAGCCTGCGCGTCCGGAGCCTGTGCTCCGCAACAGGAGAGGCCACAGCAGTGAGAGGCCCGCGTACTGCAAAAAAAAAACAAACAAAAAAACAAAACTTCAATGATGAGGGTATGTCAAAGGGACACAGGACAACTGAAAGTGCCCTCCAGTGGCCAAAGCTGGAACAATTTTAGCAACAAATATATAAAGCAGAATTAGATTATAACCAAAGTATAAAATCAATATTCATGTGTCCAAACAGATATAAATCAAGGATTAATTACATAAATAGGGAGAATAGATACATTCCCCATGAAGAATAATTCCAAGTAATTTATGTTGATAATGTGCCTTCAAAGAGGTAGGACATAAATCCCCAATCCTTAAATGTGGGCTGTACACAGTGACTTCCTTCCACAAAGGGTTTACTTTACAGTAGAGAAACCAAACAACCTGACCTAAGCTAGGTAATCAAGATTAACCTTGACAGTAATGAAGCATCTTGATAGTACATACCCTAGATATCATGCGATGAGAAGAGCACTTTACTTGTACGATCTTCCTCTCCAAAATCAATAATACCAGTCTAATCATGAGAACATCAGACCATCTGATGGACATTCTATAAATTTCCCAACCAGAACTCCTCAAAACTGTCAAGGTCATCAAAAGCAAGTTAACTCTGAGAAACCGTCATAGACAAGAGAATCCCAAGGAGACATAATGACTAAATGTAATTGGTAAACTGGATGGGATCCTGTAACAGAGAATGAATTAGGTAATACCTAAGGAGACTGGAATAAAGATTGAACTTAATAATATATGAATATTGGTTGTTTAATTGTGGCAAGTGTTAACACACTGAGGTAAGATGTTTAGAGGAAACTGGCCATTGGTTATATGGGAAATGGGGACTCTACTTTCTTCACAACTTTTCTGTAAATCTAAATCTATTCTAAAATAAGAAGTTTAATTTTAAAAAGGGGGGTTGCAAAACTTTACACTGACACATAACAAAGGGGGGTTCTTTGCCTTTAAGAAGGCCTTTGCCTTTAAGAAGGCATCATTGTGCCTTCTTAAATTTCACTCTAGCTTGGCATTTGCCACTGGTAGGAAACTGAGTCAAGGTCAGGATCAATATTGGGTATCTGTTCCAGTACACTGTGACTAAGTGAGGAAATCTCTAAAGTATGCAGAGTACGAGATGACAAAGTTAATGGAGATGATAAAATATCACAGATCTTAACAATTCCAGAATAATGTAAAAGGTCACTTTATTTCCTCCCCTCTCACCACTTGATATTTAAAATTACTTGGTTTTCAAATTTTTTAAAAAGTAGTCAATTAAATCCCAGGCATGAAATGAGCTCCTAAAGACAAGAAAGAACCTGGAGAGAGGTGAGTATACATAGGTGATGTTAATAACAATATACAGTGCTGTCCTTTTCAAAATGCTCTCTCATACGGAATCTGATTCAATCATCACAAAATTCTTCTCTGCTAGGGTAAGTATAATATTTCCAGTGTATTTCAAGATAAGTGTGGCATAATACACGTGGAATATATGGGACTCAACTTTAAGGAGTTAGAAAAGGCTATAAGAGTTAGCATAGGATATTTACAAACATCACCCAGCCTCTGCATTTCAGGACTGGAGTCGTGGGGTAGAATTCTCGACCCATAGTCCCCTTGGTAATATTGATTTACCTTCTTCAGTCTCTATTTCTCACAAGAAAAACAGAAATGCTCAAGAAATGCCTTGCAATTTCAAGGCTATGATTAACATTTATGGGAAGAAAGGTGAAGGAGTTAGCTAGTAATTATCAACGCACCGCACTGCTCTACATCTCTGGCAAGAACCTTTTTGGATCAAGTACCACACAGCACTGTCAACCATGAGCCCCCACAGTCACAATGAGGCTGTAGGTATGACAAGATCCAACAGGTGTCATTAACACGCTATGTCGGATGCAGGAAAAATGCAGTCATGTATAGTCAAATCATAGTCACAAATCCTTATCAACTTATATTATGCTAACTTAATTTCGCTATTTTCAGAGATGATATATGATCGGATTCCATACTATGAATGAATGAACAGACTTCCTTTATAGGAATAATGAAGGTCAACTAGGCTATAGAGATTGGCCACATTCATATAGGGAGTTAACATTAACAAAACTATAACTGCATCTTCTTAACTCTTGTTAAGTAAAATAAGTTTTCCCCTACTTCTTGAAGTGCTGCACAAAATGTATAGAGATAATAAAGAGAGAATATTTTTCTTCATACAATATTTTGAATTTGGGTTTAATCCATCATTAGGATTTGGTATACCTTATATTTAACAAATGGCGTTGAAGATAGTAAGAAATTAGGCAAAGATAATTTAAATATTACACACTAATCTCTGACTACTTAATGTTAAAATTAGCTACATTTCAATAACTTTCATGATGCTTTCTTTACACTTTTATGAGTTTTAAAAAGGACTTTTATAATATAATTTTTTTTTTTAATTTTAGGAACTTCATTTGTATTTTTCTGTCTATATCATGTTTGACACAGTTATCCTTACTTTCACTTGGCTTCAATTATTTTGTATAAACATATATACATTTTTTTCAACAAGATGAGTTGAGATTCAAGTCAAGCGTTTAACAAAAATAAGAAAAACTAGCATTCTGCTCTTATCAGGTAAAACAAGTATGCCTATGCTTACATGCTCAGAGTTGCTTTGTTGCCTCAGGACTGAATTATAGATATGGGTTAATTATGCTTTGGATTTTGGAAAATATATTTATTCATACTCATGGGAACATCCTTCCTAAAAATTATGGTCATGTTCTTTTCTTAGACATCATCTTTGTGTGGTACAGATAGGTTTTAAATAATTTGAAAGCATTATCCTAAAATAATACATATTGTGATCTCTGGTTAATTTAGCTAATCTTTGGAAAGAAAATCCTAAAATGTAAAAATCACAAGCTTTATCTTAATGGATGACTATTTTGAGAGAAATAACATGATTTGTAAATCAAAAATAACTGTGTAAAAATTACAAGGGTTAAAGATATTGAACCTCCATACTATATTACTCTCTTTCAAGCTTTTCTCAACACGTGCCTATGAAACAGGTGATTTTTCTTCTGAACTATAGCCCATAAAATAATTGAACCTAAAAAAAAATAATAATAATAATTGAACCTTCTTTCAATGAGGCAGCATATCTGCTGCATGCTGAGCAGTGAATCTGAAGGTTCAAGGAGTGATGACCATCCAATTCAACAAACTACTTTCTCAAGGGGTTTTTTTTTTTTTACTTGTTTCCTATATTTTTATTTCTTTTTCTTAACCTGGCAGAAAAGAGAGCAAGAAATAAAAGCAAACCAAATAACAACCCCACAACAAAAATCAAATAAATATTATTAAGACATACTGATAGTACGAATTAAGGTAATAGTCAACTCAGAAAAACATTGCCTTATTTCTTTAAGAAACTCATTTTCTTTTAGTCATTTTTGTATGTGGTGCATTTATTAACCTCTTTACATTCTGAAGGACCTCAGATTTTATTTTTTATACTTGACTTTCACGAGCCTCCTAAAAGAAAAATACTTTTTGTTTTACTTTAGTCACTACTACTAGGATTTTTTAAATGCCCTGTTTCTTGCTGTATTTCTGTCCAACTATACATCACAGTTTTAGTTTGTCCTAACATTGGACAACAGATCAATTTTTAATTGTCCAAGAACCTAAACTATCCCTTTATATGTGAAAAACTTCATGGCTGATAAACCATTATTTCAAGTTTATATGTAACTTTTATATTTATTTAAGGGACAAGTTGGTTTCATAAAAATGGCTATACAAAATCTCTACAGAGAGGTAATGACTCAAAGAATAATGAAGCAAAGAATATCAGACAAAAGTAAGATCTTCAAGCCATTACAATCCAGCAAGCCTTAAAATGTTCTGAATGACAGCATCCTTTGAGAATCTGACTAATAACTGTGTTCTTTGTTTCACAAAAAAATGTGCAGGTCCACCAATTTTTGCATTCAGTTTCAATACAACTGAAGCACAACTTGAAAGTCTGTTCGTGGACTCCAGGGTGTAGAATGCTGGGGTATCATTCAACCTCCCTATTTTATAGACAAAGGAACATAGTTCATCAAAGTTAAATGACTTTCTAAGGCTAGACAGCTAGTTCCAGCTAAATGTGGAACAAGAAGAGGTTTCCTGGACCCAGCCCTTTTTCTGTTACACCCAATATGTTAATGATAGTCAACTAGAAAGAAGTATTCACAATAACTAAGCCCATTACACAATTTTAGGTTTTAGTCCATAGAATAAACTACACCTTATTTCATCATTGCCTGTTTCAGTACAAGTGATAACTCTGTAGAGACCCTCATTTCTCAGTGAGGTGGAATAGTCCCTGATATAGAGTAGGTACTCTGTAATGTCTCTTGAATTTCAAATAAGCCGACCTTCTTTGGACATTGGAAAAGGACTGTTGGAAAACTGGCACAAGCATACTATAAGAGATGCTAAACTCCCTGAAAAACTAGATGTTTCAAAATTAAATCATATTACAAACTATTAAGTAGGTCTGAAGATGTTAGCTGATTGTCAAGAAATGCCTCCCTCCATCAGCTTAATTTTTCTTCTTTGATATGTACATTCATGGAATTGGGGGGGACTATAGAATAACATAATCCAAACTCATGTCACACACTCTCTGAGAAATGCCATACAATCTGAACAACTTCAGCAATGCAGGGGTTAAGTCATGGACAGGTGGCTTTACCCTGGTAAGTGATCTTGATTAGCAAGTCCATCCTTATACTGAACAACCATCATCTTCACTGGAAGCTTCACTTATTTGTTGAAATTCTTCCACCCAGACCAATACACATAAAAATAATTCCCTTTCGGGCTTCCCTGGTGGCGCAGTGGTTGGGAGTCCGCCTGCCGATGCAGGGGACACGGGTTCGTGCCCCGGTCTGGGAAGATCCCACATGCCGCGGAGCGGCTGGGCCCGTGAGCCACGGCCGCTGAGCCTGCGCGTCCGCAACGGGAGAGGCCACAACAGTGAGAGGCCCGCGTACCGCAAAAACAAACAAACAAAATAATTCCCTTTATTCTCCCTCTCTCTCTCTCTTTCATATTTGAAATCACTCTGTTGTTCATTGTCCACATTTTCACCAAACCTTTTCAAAATAATCTTACTTTCTGCCTTCCTCGCAACTTTATTTTCTCAATTATGTTTCCTAGGTTTGATTCCCTCTTTCTTTTCACCTCCCTTTTTATTTTCTCTTCCTGTTTCTCTCCTAACCTCTCTCACTCCTATAAACCCTTTGCCCTCTCCCTTACAGACTATCCTTCCTTCTTTTGCTACATTTGGTGGGTGGCGGGGGGGCGTGGGTGAGGCAGGTGGTCCTTAATGAAATTTTAAAAGATCACCAATCCTGATTCTGATGTTAAAATTCCAACTTCCAGAGCTACGACTGCAAAGTAAGTTGAATTCCTTCGTAAGAAGATCTTGAACAAATATGGGAATGCCAATATTTTTGATGGGGAAGTGATCCCGAGAAGCACCAGTATGAGAGGGGGAATGAGGCACAGGATAGAGGAAGTCAGTAAAGCATGTTCTCTGTGGGCACCTGGAGAACTTTGCAGCCCGATCCCACTGGACGACTCTGGGAGATGGCGCAGTCTATGGCTCTTTACCCCAACCAAGGAACAAAGGAACTAGGATATTAATCCACCAATGCTGTCAGTCATCCATCAGGACTGCTCCCTGGTGATATTAACCCCTGGCACTTCTGTGCACCCTTCTGTTGAGCCGGATGCCTTGGGCAGAAAAGCCTTCAGAAAGAGTCCCAGGTGTTTCCAGTTGGAACGTCCGAGAATGGTGTGCGCTGATGAGATAGGAGGGCGGCACCAACAACACCTGCAAAAATTACTTCCCGGCTATATTTTTGTATACTTGTTTAATATTTAAATGGGACTTTCATTCTGATACAAAGTAGACTTCAATATCTGATTTCTATTATATATTTACTGTTTCATTGGGGCAATCCCTTAGCCCCTCCGTCTGGCTCTAATATGTACACTGGTGAATCTAGTGATTCATAAGGAGGTACAATGTGCCACCTGCCTATTTTGGAGCATAAGTGGCAAAACCCAGAAGTGAAATTTCTAGCTTTATCCTGGCCTGGAAGCAATGTGCAAAGAATTGAGCTTTGCAGTTGTATGGACCTAGTTTTTCAGTTGATTTCCTGGTAAGAATTGTGGAGTCCTGTGCAATTTCTTTTTTTAAAACTTGTTTTATTTATTTATTTTTTCACATCTTTATTGGAGTATAATTCCTTTACAATGGTGTGTTAGTTTCTGCTGTATAACAAAGTGGATCAGCTATACGTATACATACATCCCCATATCTCCTCCCTCTTGTGTCTCCCTGCCTCCCACCTTCCCTATCCCACCCCTCTAGGTGGTCACAAAGCACCGAGCTGATCTCCCTGTGCTATGCGGCTGCTTCCCACTAGCTATCTATTTTACATTTGGTAGTGTATAATGTCCATGCCACTCTCTCACTTCGTCCCAGCTTACCCTTCCCCTCCCCGTGTCCTCAAGTCCATTCTCTATGTCTGCGTCTTTATTCCTGTCCTGCCCCTAGCTTCTTCAGAACCTTTTTTTCCCCCTAGATTCCATATATATGTGTTAGCATACGGTATGTTTTTCTCTTTCTGCCGTACCTCCCTCAGTGTCCTCCACTTTTGGGAAAAGATAATTAAAAGCACACAGCTGTGGTGAACACTAACAGAGACCGAGTAAGGCAGCCAGAAGAACACAGTTTTGTTACTTAGTAGGTGTTCAACTGTTGTTGACTACTTCCATCCCCCATGTTCACCTCAAATCAGCATGATTAGGATTTTATAACACAAGGAATTAAAACGGTAACATTATCCTGTACTTTTTCTGAAATAAAGGTCTAATCTTGTTTTTATGTGTTCTCATAATCTGTGAAACATGGATGTAGGCAGCATCATAGTTGGATGTATAGAGTGGTAGATAGAAAATTAAAAAGCAATCATTTTGTTTTCTTTTTGGTATGATAATGGCCACAGTTCACTAGTTTCTGTAATGCTTTCTTCCAAAACTTCAGTTTTTCTAGGTCACCCAAATGTGTGGTATTTTATAAGCAAAATTGTTGCAGTGAATTGCCATGGAGCCTAGTTTTCTTCTTCAGGAAGACTACACATTATTATGGGCCATACTGACTTTATCGTCTTTTTTAAAGGCATGCAGAGAAAACACTGTAGGCACAACGTTCAACAAGTCTACCTTACCAGTTTCCCTGTGGGTTTTGCATTCAGCTGGATGGTTGTAATGTTACAAGGTAAATCCCCAGTAGACATGACTGTGGCCCTTTCTCCATCACTGCACCACCTCTTCACACCTGAGTAACCATTCATAGTCCCTGATTTCTCTTTTTTCTTAGTGTCTCTGGCTTTGCTGGTTATATTTAAGCCTATGTGATGGAAAAATTTTTTACTGAAATTTTCTAACCAACTTTTGTCTATGAGCTTAGGTTACCAGTAAAATTCATACTTTGCTGACATTTATATGCATTTCCTTAACTCCTTACTTAGGGAGCATGTAAACATAGCTTATGTAAATAAAGTCTATCTATGGACAATCGTTCATAACCTAACAGTTATTAGTCAATTTACCTTTATTACATCATGACCATTTAAATATATTTATAAGAGGAACTCAAGTATTAGCAGGAAATGAAAGGTTAACTGTAGTAAAAACAAATTATACTAATGTATTACTTTAAAATTAAATGGGATTTACAGGATATTGAAATAAAAGTTCAAAATGCATTTAAGTGTATCAAGGGGAGAATAACAACCGAGAAATAAGTGGTGTTCCTTGATGATAACAGGACAAAGGGTGTACATAGGGAACACTTCCCAAAAGCAGAGAGATGATGATGAGAAAAAAATGAATTACCTTCTCCTTTACTATCAATGCCTTTAGGAAGATATCTTCCTTCTACTTGTTTCTTGGAACACAGAGGTTAGAGATCTAAAAGTCATTCAATAGAAAAATGTAAAAAGTGAATTGAAAGGAGTCATAAAGGTCATCGAATCTATGTTGTTTAGTGTAGAATTAACTCTGCACCGACCGGTATGGTAGTCACAAGCCAGCGTTACTACCAAGCACTTGAAATGCAGCTAGTTCAAACTGAGATGCAAGTGTAAAATATACCCTAAAATTGGAAGAAGTCATTAAAAAAAGTCAAATATCCCATTAATAATTTTATATTGATTACGTGTTGGAATTATAATATTTTGGATTTACTGGATTAAATAAAATGTATTCTTAAAATTAATTTTCTCTTTTTTTAAACTTGTTTTAAAATATGACTACTGGAAAATTTAAAATCACACATGTGACTTGCATTATATTTCTATTGGACTGTTGGATTTTACAGTAGGCAAAAGTCACAGCATAAACCAAATGAACAAAACAAACATGGGCATATCATGGAGACCTGATAACAATTTTCTTAAAGTTCTGAAATAATGAAAGAAGGAAATTAGGGAACTACTTGACCAAAATGTAAGCATCATCCTTATGGAATGTTTGTCAGAGGCCTTTTGTGTCAGAGCCTTTGTGTGACCACCATGATAGTATCTGTTGCTGAAAAGGCTTCCAGTGATAGCTATAGGAATTACAGACAAATGAGTTTCATCGGGACAGTGGAAACTTTAATAACTTGTAGATACAACCAAGATAATGTGTCTGCAAAGGTCTGACACTTCTCATTGAGCTCTTTGAGGAAATAAATAGAGAGGAAAATATATTGAAGCCAATTATCCTGCCTACAAGTGTCTTCATAAATTATCATATTGATTCTCCTTGGTAGTGAGTGGAAAGGCAAAAAAAAACATGGATAACTACTAAATAGATGCAGGAGCAAAAGAGCTTGTGGCAAAAAAAGAAAGACACCCAGGTATGTAAGTAGAAGAAAAATTGTCCCCAGATATAAGTGATGGGTGCTAATCTCGTTTAACTTTAAGCAACATTGAACAATATCATTTAGCATTTTTGGAAATGAACTGAAGAAGGGACATTACAAAATAAACAATCTATGAGTTTTATGAGACAATAAGTTCTTCATTCAGATTAAGGAAAGGCCAAATTAATGAATAAATACTCAAATATTTTTCTCTGTGTATGTGGTGGTGGGGATGGTTGGGATGGAAATGATATGTGATTTTTTAAAACAGGTGACACAAGCAGTTCCCATCATAACAATCAGTCTCGTGTTGAAAATAACAATGGTTTTTAGAAAATAAAAATATCTTTTTTTTTTTTTTTTTTTTTCGGTATGTGGGCCTCTCACTGTTGTGGCATCTCCCGTTGCGGAGCACAGGCTCTGGATGCGCAGGCTCAGCGGCCATGGCTCACGGGCCCAGCCGCTTTGCGGCATGTGGGATCTTCCCGGACCCGGGCACGAACCCATGTCCCCTGCATCGGCAGGCGGACTCTCAACTACTGCGCCACCAGGGAAGCCCAAAAATATCGTTTGAAATATATATTTCTTAAAAACTTATTACTCTCTGTTTCTTGGAGTTCTGACTCTTTTGCTTATTGCCTTAAAAAATAAACAATCTCTGGCAAAAAGAATGGGATCCAAGATAAACTGTAGCCAGATTTCCTGAGAATATTTCTTTTTTGTTCTTTTATACTCTAAAACCATTGGTAGTATCTTTTAAAAAAAATTTTTTTAATACAAAGGTAAGTTGAGCATTTCCCTTTTCTTTTTTTTTTTAGGTTTCTTGAAATGTTATTTATCTAAAGGAAGAGAATATCTGAAATCATCTCCCTTTCATTTCTTATTGGCTTTCTGACCTGAAAACTAATTTTGCTGTTAACACGGTATGCAATGAGAAAGTGCATGTTTGCATACGAGAGCGACACTGTTATTTTATAACATAAAGAACATAAATCACATATTTAATAATAGTAATAGCTATTTTTATTAAATGATGATCCTATCTACTAGGACTGTTCTAGACTCTTTTTTAAAAAATTCAAAATTTAATTTAATCTTCACAACACTATGAGTCTATTATTGTCCATTTAAAGATATATCAACTATATATTGTCAATTTAAAGATACATCAGCTCAATATTAGAGACATTAGGTACCACAGTCTAGAACACATTGCAAACAAGAAATTTCAAGATAAGACTCCTAGAAACTAACATAAGAAGGCTGGATACTCAAGAGATGCATCTATAAACTTGCTTATTTAGGAGGTGGCCCAATTCTGATATTTGTGTTTGAAGCATCTCCTCTGCAGAGCTCATCTCCTCTGCAGAGCTCTGCAGAGCTCAAGATCCTCTGCAGCTTGGGGCTGCTCTCTGACACAGCAGTTAAAACCTCTTATTTTTATTCAAGAATGTGTTAAATATATACATGTTCCATTGACTCACCTATGAATAAGAATAATCTTTTCTGTACTTTATGTACATATGAGCAGGGAACAGGGAAGTTTAAACAAATCCTCCTCAGATTGAAAGGTCTGAAAGGTAATTTTGCAAAAAAAAAAAAAAAAAACCTTTCTGTTTGGCCTGAGGACAATGCAGGTGCCCTGATGTTCCAGGGGTGTACTGAAGGCACAATGCATATGAGAAGCATTACTTCTATGTAAAACTCTCCTAGACTTTTACCAAAAGGTACAATTTATGTATTTCCTTTGCAGTTTTAACAATGGTTCTTCTCATTGAAGGGAGATATAGAAAACAAAAGAGAACATTCTACTTTTAAAGAGTCTATCTTAAATATATAAAGAAATGTCCATTATAGAAAGACTGTAAAATTGTAGCACCATAAGATTCCTATTTCAGTAACCACGAATCTGCTTTTTTTCGCCTCAAGTATTTCTGCTGTTAGGTCTCAATTATTTTTACCTATGAATGGGCAGCAAATTTTAAGAAATACTAGATAGTTTTCTCCCTTCACCACATTTCTACAGACAGAATAAAATAAAATATTTTCCAATTAATACTCTAGTGGTTTACTAACTTTTAAAGCAAAATACATAAATGGCTTTGCTTATAGATTCACAAGTATCATCTGAATGCTCCTTAAAATCATTAAAAAATTTATGGGCAACGTGGCTACCATTTTTTATGCTTTTTTAGCTTGTTTTAAATTCCTGACTCAAATCCCACAGGTTGGGACTTTCTTATTTTCATTAATATACTTTCTTCTTAAACATATAGGAGACTGACTAGTGTGTAAACAGCACTGGGGCACCCGAGGCTCAAGACAAGAATATAATTACTCTGGGGATAGAACATTTTCAGAACATATTCTAATTCAAAATAGGTTTACGTGCTAATGTGCTCACAAATGACTAGCACCATTTCTAAATCTAGAAGAACTACTTGACTTAATACGTTCAGAGACCAGGCTATCTGTTGAAAACAACTAACCATGTATTGAAAACAACTAAAACCTTTTAGGGTCTAGAGTTGTCCAAGTATAAATCAAGATTATTTTGGAAGGAGATACTAATTAAGAGGAAGGTAATCAGGTCTCAAGGATGGGATTTAAAATATTGATGCATTGTGAGATAATAACAGGAGATCACAATCAGGTTAACTACTTTTACTAATACTAAATTTCCTGGGATTGTTTGTCTTTTTTTCTGAAACTGACAATATCTACCTATAATATGTTATAATCGAATCTTTTTTTTTTTTTTTTTTTTTTTTTTCGGTACGCGGGCCTCTCACTGTTGTGGCCTCTCCCGTTGCGGAGCACAGGCTCCGGACGCGCAGGCTCAGTGGCCATGGCTCATGGGCGCAGCCGCTCCGCGGCATGTGGGATCTTCCCGGACTGGGGCACGAACCCGTGTCCCCTGCATCGGCAGGCGGACTCTCAACCACTGCGCCACCAGGGAAGCCCTATAATCGAATCTTTTGATTCATGCTACGCTTTTAGCATTACCTCCCCTCACTCCAAACTTGTACACATGAATACACACAAGGAAGCAGACAAAGGCAGCTTTTGTATTTAGGTACCCACAAAGTTACCATACCTCTTACACTTACATTTTTTTTCTGCCCTGTCAAGTCTTCCAAAACTACATGGGCGCTGCCCATGTTCCAGGCCTTTCCAATCTCTTAATTTTTTTACTTTAAAAAAATCTCCGAAGAAGAAATAATTTTAATTATCTGTGCAAAAACCTGGATGCAATCTAACCATTTTAGGAGAAAGTTTTAAAGTATAAATATTACTGGTTGTTGCGACAGTAAAAATTTAAAATCCAAAATCATAAATAGAAAAAATAATGGAAGACTTACTTTTAAGAAAAAGAGGTAGGAATGGAACACATTTAAATGAAATGGAAGAAAGCAATAATTTACACTGAAGGCCTTTAAAAGACCTGATTGGTTAGTGGGAATCCTTGGGGGACAAATGAAAGTAAGTGGTGAAAATTTTCATAGCACAAAAAGACAATTTGTTATACTTACATCAATCATTTTGAATAGCATATTCTGTGAGAGAGGGATAAGAGGATAAATACATCACCTCACGACTCTATGCAGTTATGTACCCAACAACGTGCTTTATTTTATACAAAAGAGTGTGCTTCACTGAAGCAGTAATCTGTATTGCCATTATTATCTCAATGAAAAATTTTATTTTCTCTTGACCAGCTTCCTCGCACATATTTTCCTAGAGAAGCGAAATAAACTCACTCATTCACAGTTAACTCAAATGCATCTGTATCACTAAGTGCGTTCGTTCCACAAATAGTGAATTAACATTATATACTGTACGTGATCTATTTTCTACAAAGAAACATATAAGCATGTGCTTTGGCCTTAAAGAGTTTTAAGTCTGGCAAAGGGAACAATATATTTGCCTCAATACCTCCAACAAACTGTATGGGGCATTTAAGTGGTACTGACAGTGTGGGGCAGGAAGGAGCAAATAGTGCGGAAATGACTGAGAAATACTGGATGATGCAGATGATTTTTTTTTTAGTTTAACAGTAAAAGATGGAGAACGTGAAGCGTAACTCAAAATATTAATAACGCTTAAATCTGGATGATATCTCAAGGGATTTCTATGTTCTTTAAATGTTTTTGCATTTTCTATTTTCTTTAAATGAACGTGTCACTGTTATAAAATGAAGAAAATAAGAAATATTATTAAAGCAAATAATGGAACTGAAGGCAAAGTATATATATAAAGGACAAAAGAACAGAATCTGTTAACTGGTAAGATTTTGGACGTATAAAAAGCAAAGTATTATGTTTGGTAAGAAACTCGTGACAAAATACCAATGCAATAGGTGATTGGAGAAGACGGGATTCATCTGCTTTTAGACTTGCTGAATTTGGGTAATGCCTGCTAAGGGCCCATCAACGCAGGTGAAAGTAACACTAAGAAAAGGAGCTCGGGTGGTGCTGGGAGTTCAAGGACAGAGGCAATCATCGGATTCATGGGACACAATTAATATTTGATTGAGATAAATCCAGAATCATATTGAAGACTGAACCTTGGGAAATACTTCTGCAATTAAAATCTTACCTAATGTATATTTGAGATTAGCTCAAAACATGACAGATTATCCATGTTTCTATACTATTTTTTTTTTCCCTGTAGGGCTTTCTGACCAACTAATACTAACAGTAATCTTAGAAACGTTTTGAATTAGTAGGAAAAAATATACCTTCATCTCCTTTCTTAAAGGAAGAACGTGAATAGTACTATGCATTTAACTGTGAATTCTTCATAAGAGTATAAGAAGGCTGACCTTAGCCTTGGTACAAACTTGCTTTGCTGTATAGCTCATGGTGCCCAAAAGAGCAGATAGGGTTGTCAGCACGATCGCATTTAATTTCTGCCCTGCCTAACTGGACGAACTCCATGGAGATGATGACAGCTCCTTGACATCACGGGCACTCGCCGACTACTTATTCACTCATTGAGAGTAAATGAGTGTCAGCTGCCAGAAAATGGAAGGAACGAGGTCTAAGACAGACAAGACACTGCCTTAAAATGATGATGATTTCAAGTACTCAATCTCAGGCACCTACTGGTTTTGTTTTGCAATTCCTAAAGCAAAGTAAGATTCTATTTCTGCTTCTTGAATTAAACATCTGAGGTCAAAGCAGACTAGGTTCCAGATAATCACGCGATAGGGATAAAACATGAAAGTAAATGTTTTATCTATCTATCTATACATCCATATATCTATCTATCCATCTGTCTATCTGATCTCATTGTATCTAGAGACATATATCTAGATATAAGTATCTAGGCTTAATTGACTGAATCAATAAAATATGGTAATATGACCAATATTTTTCAATCTTCTCAATAACAAATAATAGATATTTAAGTGTGCCTCTTTATAGAATTTGATATTGTACAACTTAAGAGTCTCTCTTGGCTCCCTATCAAAAATTATCTTTGTGTCACCTAATTCCTTCTAAATCGTAAAGTCTGATGACTACTAAAATAATTTACATGAAAATATCTTCGTGTATTATGCAAAATTCCATTAAAAATTACGTACACATAGTTTCCATGACCCAGTTTATTCATGACATCTAGGGTCAAATGACCATCTTCTCACTTTCCACAAGATTATGTAACTTTTATGTAACTATTATCTATAATAAGAAAGCACACATAAAATATGATATAAAGTTGGAGAGGAAGAAGATTTGTAGTATTACGCTATTTTACATAGCACACTCATTCATATTTATAGGTAGAATAATACTAATTATATTAATAATAATTATGCCAAAATAGTAAATGGTTGGATGCCATCAAAAGCATTTAGCATTTTAGCAAGTTTACAACTGCAATCAAATCTGCCTCCAGAAATGTATATATAAATACCAAGGCTCTAAGTAAATCAGAGGTTTACATCTAGATTGATCCTAGGGAATAAGAAGAGTTGACATTCCTGTTCTACATATTTGACTTTTCTCAAGTCAGTGTAAATCCTTAGGTTCAATATGATATATGTTGAGCATTAAACCAAATTCTATGTATTTATAACCCTTGGAAGAATCCAGCTCACCACTTAAAGACTTTTTTCAACAGCATCCAGGACAACTAATCACCTGCCCTCTGCCTGATCACCAGCAGTAAGGACTGATCACATCAGGTGTTTCACTATGCCAGTTATTCAACAATGCTCTCTATTGAATTAAAATGTGTTACGTCTACCATACCTGGTTTTAAGTTCTCTTTTAGGATTCAAATAAAAATAGCAAAAATAACATTTAAGCATAATTACCATCATCCACCTATGATATCACAGCCTTCAAAATATTGCTCAATATCTGTTCTTCTTGGCTCCACATTGAACATCTGTGGTTTATTTTTGCCATGACTTGGCTCTGGGACCCTTTACCATCTTAAACTCCTTTTTTCTGCATAAACCATATCTATATAAAGGGCACTAATACAGCTCAGGTACTGGGGCAACACCACAAGGTGGCTAAAAATTTGCCCTTTGAAGTCAAAGAGTTATGTCTGATCTAGAGCAAGTTACTTAGTTCTCTTCCTCACTGGTAAAATGTAAATAAAATAATAATAGTAATAATAATAAAACCCAGCCCAGTTGATAGCACTGGAGTATGCAATAAATACAATAATACATAAAACAGCACAGCCCCTAACAATATAGAAAGATGAATACAAATATAGAAATAAGACACGGCCCCTGCCTCCATGAAGCTTTCACATTAGAAAGGAGATAAAACCATCACAAGTAATAACATAAAGAAGGACTATGTACTGGAGGGAAGGTATAGCAGCGTTTTTTAATTTACATATTTTACTAAATTAAATTTCCTTGCACATTTCTGTAAGTGCAGAGCCCCATGCTTTCATAGACATGTTTTATTAAGATCTAAGTTATACCATCTGGTTATATTTTCTCATACTTTTAATGCATTTGGAAATTGAAGCAAGATGATCTTGTCATCTGGGAAAGACTAAGGAACTAGGGCATGGCGTTCTAAAAGCCCACTGAGGTGGGATCACCAGGGTGAATTTTGATATTACTTTACCTCCTTCATAATATTGTACAATCTTTGGCATTTCAGAGTTGAAAATTTCACTCTACACTCTCTCTTTCATATTATTTAGATCATACTGAATAATACTCCTGCCAGAACTGATCCTTAATAGATCCCTGTATAACATTTCTTCGCCTCCTGAAATAAACTGTTCTATCTATGTATTTCCTCATCGGTGAAATTTCTATTTTAGCTAGAGTATAGGGTGATATAATTATGTAATATTTATCAGTGATAAGAGAAGCATTTTGGAAATGGTGACTTAGCAAAATACAATAAGAGATCCCTATAATCTCCTTTTAAATATCAGGTAAACATTTTTTTGAAAGGGAAATTGCAGATGATTGAAAGTGTGAAAAACAGAAAAACTGTGGGTGAAAAATAGAAGCACCATCTCCTTGCGTTCCTTATTTTGCCACCTTTGCACCTCTTGTCCCACTCTGCACATATGGTGACCTCTTTGCAACATTTGGTGCTGCTGGTCACCTGTACATTCTTGAAACGACCTCATCTCCCGTTATGTCCGAGCTAGCATCTCACTACTCTTTCATTCTTTCACGTCTTTTCAGTGGATATGACCAAAAGTTCATTCTTTGCATCTTAGCTCTTTTCTCTAAATAACCACATAATATCTAAGACTTCTCTGTGCAAATGAATATAAACATTTCTTAGCCTCAAACACAATTTCCATGTTGTACATGGGACATCCCCAGGTTTCTATTGCCTCAAACGCATTATTTCATCCCAACTCAAACCAGTTATGATACCATGTTCTCCATCCTCCTCCAAATAAAACATTTATTTGTCTTCACCTACAAGTTTCTGTTGATTTTTGCTTTGAATGACTTCATATCCATTTTCCCTCTGTCTATAAAATTACAGTCACTACTCCACTGACTACCACGTTAGTACATTTCAACCTTTGATCTCTTTGGAATTTTGTCTGTGTAAGGGGTGAGACAGAGACAACTTAATTTTTTCTACTTTGCTAATTGCATTCACACCGTTTTCTATGTACACAATTTTTCCACATGTATTTGGGTATATTGCTGTCCTGTTTCTTTGTAACCATTCCCTACTGTTTTAATTACTCAGACTTTATCATATGTTTTAATAGCTTATAAAGCTAGCCCTCCTTCACTGCTTCTCTTTAACAGAATTCCCCTAATTATTCTTGCAGACTTGATTCTCATATAAACTCTAAAATAAGTCTCTAATTCAAAAACACTATTGATTTATTTTTCTTTATTTCAGATTAACCTAAGTATGAATTAATACAGAAAGATCCGACATCTTTCTAATATTGAGTCGTCCTATTTACAACCATAGGATTAATCACAAAGAGTGATTAATAATTACATTTTTCCACTGAGATTATTATTAAAATAGCAATTTAAGGACCATTTCATTTTCAAGTTCCCCCTGAGTATTTAGCTGACAAGATAACCATTGACATTGTTTGCATCATATAAGTTCTTTATACATTTAAGCAAAACTCTATTTTTTTCATATATACAATCTATCTGCCGTGTGATATTGCAAGCTCTCAGGAAAGAGTTGTATCTGTATCCTGAGTTGAACTTGGCATGTAAAGTGGATTCATGTCATTCTCAACCTAGGCTTAAGACAAATAGTACAATAGTCACTTTGTATTTACCTTAAGGCAGTCTAATTCTAAAATTGGGGTATTTGAGAAATCAAGGGGAGAGATATAAAAAAGAAAACACTGGGAAAATTAGTTTGGTAATATCTTAAACAATGTTAAAAAGAATTACACGTTTTTGTCATTTTAATTTCTTAGAGAGATTAATTACGCTAATCATCAGTACAGCACTTCAAGAAGGGTTTAATATTCAGAGTGTTCCATATGTGAAACCCTAGAATACCATTCAGATATTGCAGAATTAGTATAATTCCGCTAACAGTTTGTAAAAAGCTGGCTTAGTGCAATACATAGCACTAAAGATCAATTGCAACATTTATTGACCAGCTACTACACGTCAGACACAGAACTAGGTTTTGGAAATGCAGAAATGAATAAGAAAATAAGTCCCATACTTAATTTTGAGGCTCACAGTATGTGGCAAAGATATAAATATATATGGTATGTAATATACTTATCATTTATGATGCAATGTAGCAATGCAACAATAGAAGTAAGAAAAACTGCATAATACACACATATACATTTATTTATATACATACACACAAAGTACAATATGAAAAGATACTGTAAGCAAATATTTTAGGACTGGTAACTTTTGTCACCTCATCTTTTAAAATTCTGATTGCACGGGCAAAAAGTGGAAAGAAAAAAAAACTTGGAAATAAAAATACTTGGAAATCAGTTATATAATTTTTTTCTAATTTGGGTACTAATATGTACAAGTAATACGATTATTTAAGCATATTTTTAAGTGGCAATAATGTCAAAATGCAAATCACAAATATACAGTACATTACGTTCTAATAAAAAGAAAATATCCACCTTTCTGTTACTGCACATGGCCAGGACTTCAGGAGTGCCCTAGAATTAGCAAGCATTTCCTTCCATCTCAAAATTGACTATGTGGAGTGTTGTTAATAAATACTTAGAGAGTCACCTGGATATTTTAATACCTCCTTAATGGAAGTTGTGTAGGAGAAATGAATGTGGCTGGGTTGCAGGCTTACAAAGAGAAAATGCTCTGAGAGATAAACGTTAGACCCCTTAAGTGTGTTTAAGGTCATTTTACTCCCCAGGGAAACATGTTTCTGAAAGCATAATGGAAATTAATGGAAAAAATGTAAGTCTATATAAATCATCGTTTTGCACATAGTTTTACAGAATATCATCAATAGCATAGAGTACAAAAGCAGTAAGTAATGACTTGCTTAATTAATTCATCCACAAAATTAGTTAGTGTCAGATTTCACACATTATTGTAAAGCGCTAGTGATTCAGCAGTAAATAAAACTAGTATCTATCTATCGCAATTTAAGTTTTTTGTGGGGGGGGCTCACATAGCAACCAATAAATTGATAATAAGCCAGTGTTGTGAGTTCTAAGGAAAACACTGAAATAATGTAAATAAAGGGAATAAGGCTCTTACGGTAGCAAAACAAGGGGAGTCCACATTTTTATATTTATAGGATGATCAGGGGAATGGCCTGATTTCAGGGAATATTTGAACAGAGATTTGAAAGAAGAGAGGGAAGAAGGTAGGTGGGATAGTTCTAGGCAGAAGAAAGAGCAAGTTTGAGGTAGAACATGCTTTCCCAAGAGGGAGAGTAGTTAACCGTGAGATCAGAGTGGAAATAGGGGAGACACTCAGACCCACCCTAAGACTCGTGGGTTTTATCCTGAGTGAGATACTAAACAACTGGATGATTTTGAGCAGAGGAGACACACAGGATGACTTATTATTGAAGAATCATTCTAGCTAATACATTGAGCATAGATGAGTAGATGGGGGCAAGAGCAGAAGCAGAGAGAACAGTTAGCAACTTGCAATAATTTAAATGAAAGACGGTGGCTGTCTGGCCAGGGGTGGTAGTGCAAGAGTGGTAAAAAGTAATTAGACTCTGGGGCTTCCCTGGTGGCGCAGTGGTTAAGAATCTGCCTGCCAATGCAGGAGACAATGGGTTCGAGCCCTGGTCCGGGAAGATCTCACATGCCGCAGAGCAACTAAGTCCGTGCGCCACAACTACTGAGCCTGCACTCTAGAGCCAACGAGCCACAACGACTGAGCCTGTGCTCTAGAGCCCACGCGCCACAACGACTGAAGCCCATGCGCCTAGAGCCCGTGCTCCGCAACAAGAAAAACCACCACAATGAGAGGCCCGCGTACCGCAACTACCTAAGCCCACGTGCCTAGAGCCTGTGCCCCGCAACGAAGAGCAGCCCCCGCTCACCGCAACCAGAGAAAGCCCACACACAGCAATGAAGACCTAACGCAGCCAGAAATAGGTAAATAAATAAATATTAAAAATAAATAAACTCTACTCCAATACAAAATAAAACAATTTAAAAAAAAGTAATTAGACTCTGGATACACTTTGAAGGGACAGAAGACAGGATTTGCTGATAGGTTACATGTGACCTGTTAGAGAAAGTAAAGAACCATGGATGACTCTGACATACATGTATGTGTATAGGGTATATACACACACATATATATATATACATATTTATATTTTGGCCATGCCTTGCGGCATGTGGGATCTTAGTTCCCTGACCAGGGATTGAATCCATGCCCCCTGCAGTGGAAGTATGGAGTCTTAACCACTGGACCGCCAGGGAATTCCCTGGCCCCAATATTTCTGATCAAAGTGAGAAGGTTGGAGCTGTCACTGACTGAGATGGGGAACTGCCAAGGAGGAAGTTTGGGGGGATTGGAGAATTTCCATTTTCAGCACATTCCATTTGAAAATTTAATCACTGAAGTGGAGAAGACGTAGTTTGGATTTGAAAGAGTGGAGTTCAGGGAAGAGTGCTGGGTAAAGATATACATTTAGTCCTCAGAGTATAGATGATATTTATAGCCATGGTCCTCAGCATGACCATCTAAAGGATGATTTAGATAGAGGAAAATACTCTGAGGAAGGGATTCTGGGGTACTCTGCAGAAGTTCCAACCACAGAGATGGTGAGGAAATGGATAAGAAAAGGGTTCCGGGAGTCAAGTGAAAGTATTCCAGTAAAGAGAGTGGCAACTGTGTCAAATATTGCTGATACGATCGATTAACAAATGAGGAATGTGAACGAACTATTGAAGTTAGCAATGCGAAAATCATTGGAAACCTTGACAAGACCCATTTTTGATAGATTGGTGGGGACCACACCTAAACTGGAGTGTTCAAAATATAATTGGCTGAGAGAAAGTGTGGACAGTGAGTGTAATTAACTCTTCTCCAGGAGTTGTGCCCTGATGGGGTGCAGAGAAATAGGTAGGAAGTTGAGCAATCTGTCAGGTCAAGGTTTGCTTGAGTATTTAAAAGCAAAAAGAACAGCATGTTAGCATGTCAGTGGAAGTGACAGAGCAGAAAGGCGTAACTGGAGAAACAGGAAAGAGGCAATTGCTGTATTGATGTCTTGAGTGGGGATAGTGCCCAGTGCCATAGGCCCATTTAAAATTAGTGTTCAGGAGTGCTATTGCTGGATCATATGATAATTCTATTTTTAGTTTTTGAAGGAACCTCAATACTGTTTTCCATATTGGCTACACCAATGTACATTCCCACCAATATAAATCAAACGAATTATCCATCTACCTATCTATCTCAGTCTAAACTGGTATACTAGGGTTCTGTTTTCTCCACATCCTTTCCAGCATTTATTATTTGTAGACTTTTTTTTAACATCTTTTTGGAGTATAATTGTTTTACAATGGTGTGTTAGTTTCTGCTATATAAAAAAGTGAATCAGCTATATGTGTACATATATCCCCATATCCCCTCCCTCTTGCCTCTCCCTCTGACCTTCCCTATCCAGCCCCTCTAGGGGGACACAAAGCACCAAGCTGATCTCCCTGTGTTATGCAGCTGCTTCCCATTAGCAATCTATTTCACATTTGGTAGTGTATCTATGTCCATGCCACTCTCTCACTTCGTCCCAGCTTACCCTTCCCCCTCCCCATGTCCTCAAGTCCATTCTCTATGTCTTTATGTCTTTATTCCTGTCCTGCCCCTAGGTTCTTCAAAACCAAGTTATTTTCTTTTTAATTCCATATATATGTGTTAGCATATGATATTTGTTCTTCTCTTTCTGACTTACTTCACTCTGTATGACAGTCTCTAGGTCCATCCACCTCACTACAAATAACTCAATTTCGTTTCTTTTTATGACTGAGTAATATTCCATTGTATATATGTGCCACATCTTCTTTATCCATTCATCTGTCGATAGACATTTAGGTTGGTTCCATGTCCTGGCTATTATAAATAGGGCGGCAATGAACATTGTATTACATGACTCTTTTTGAGTTATGGATTTCTCAGTGTATATGCCCAGTAGTGGGATGGCTGGGTTGTATGGTAGTTCTATTTTTAGTTTTTTAAGGAACCCCCATACTGTTCTCCATAGTGGCTGTATCAATGTACATTCCCACCAACAGTGCAAGAGGGTTCCCTTTTCTCCACATCCTCTCCAGCATTTATTATTTGTAGATTTTTTGATGACGGCCATTCTGACTGGTGTGAGATGATATCTCATTGTAGCTTTGATTTGCATTTCTCTTATGATTAGTGATGTTGAGAATCCTCTCATGTGTTTGTTTGCAATCTGTATATCTTCTTTGGAGAAATGTCTGTTTAGGTTTTCTGCCCATTTTTGGATCGTGTTGTTTGTTTTTTGATATAGAGCTGCATGAGCTCTTTGTATATTTTGGAAATTAATCCTTTGTCAGTTGCTTTGTTTGCAAATATTTTCTCCTATTCTGAGGGTTGTCTTTTCGTCTTGTTTATGGTTTCCTTTGCTGTGCAAAAGATTTTAACTTTCATTAGTTCCCATTTGTTTATTTTTGTTTTTATTTCCATTTCTCTAGGAGGTGGGTCAAAAAGGATCTTGCTGTGATTTATGTCATAGAGTGTTCTGACTACGTTTTCCTCTAAGAGTTTTATAGTATCCGGCCTTACATTTAGGTCTTTAATCCATTTTGAGTTTATTTTTGTGTATGGGGTTAGGGAGTTTTCTAATTTCATTCTTTTACATGTAGCTGTCCAGTTTTCCCAGAACCACTTATTGAAGAGGCTGTCTTTTCTCCCTTGTATATTCTTGCCTCCTTTATCAAAAATAAGGTGACCGTATGTGCATGGATTTATCTCTGGGCTTTCTATCCTGTTCCATTAATCTATTTCTGTTTTTGTGGCAGTACCATACTGTCTTGATTACTGTAGCATTGTAGTATAGTCTGAAGTCAGGGAGCCTGATTCCTCCAGCTCCAGCTCTAGCTCCTTTTTCTTTCTCAAGATTGCTTTGGATATTTGGGGTCTTTTGTGTTTCCATACAAATTGTGAAATTTTTTGTTCTAGTTCTGTGAAAAATGTCATCAGTAGTTTGATAGGGATTGCATTGAATCTGTAGATTGCTTTGGGTAGTAGAGTCATTTTCAAAATGTTGATTCTTCCAATCCAAGAACATGGTATGTCTCTCCACCTGTTTGTATCATCTTTAATTTCTTTCATCAGTGTCTTATAGTTTTCTGCATGTAGGTCTTTTGTCTTCTTAGGTAGGTTTATTCCTAGGTATTTTATTCTTATTGTTGCAATGGTAACTGGGAGTGTTTCCTTAATTTCTCTTTCAGATTTCTCATTATTAGTGTATAGGAATGCAAGAGATTTTTATGTTTTAATTCTGTATCCTGCTACTTTATCAAATTCATTGATTAGCTCTAGTAGTTTTCTGGTGGCATCTTTAGGATTCTCTATGTACAGTATCTTGTTATCTGCAAAAAGTGACAGTTTTACTTCTTCTTTTCCAATTTGGATCCATTTTATTTCTTTTTCTTCTCTGATTGCTGTGGCTAAAACTTCCAAAACTATGTTGAATAATAGTGGTGAGAGTTGGCAACCTTGGCTTGTTCCTGATGTTAGTGGAAATGGTTTCAGCTTTTCACCATTGAGAACGATGTTGGAAGTCGGTTTGTCATATATGGCCTTTATTATGTTGAAGTAAGTTCCCTCTATGCCTACTTCCTTGAGGGTTTTTATCCTAAATGGGTGTTGAATTTTGTCGAAAGCATTTTCTGCATCTACTGAGATAAACCCCACTTGATCGTGGTCTATAATCCTTTAAATGAGCTGTAGGATTCTGTTTGCTAGTATTTTGTTGAGGATTTTTGCATCTATGTTCATCAGTGATATTGGCCTGTAGTTTTCTTTCTTTGTGACATCTTTGTCTGGTTTTGGTATCAGGGTGATGGTGGCCTCATAGAATGAGTTTGGGAGTGTTCCTCCCTCGGCTATATTTTGGAAGAGTTTGAGAAAAATAGGTGTTAGTTCTATTCTAAATGTTTGATAGAATTCGCTTGTGAAGCCATCTGGTCCTGGGCTTTTGTTTGCTGGAAGATTTTTAATCACAGTTTCAATTTCAGTGCTTGTGACTGGTCTGTTTATATTTTCTATTTCTTCCTGGTTCAGTCTCGGAAGGTTGTGCTTTTCTCAGAATTTGTTCATTTCCTCCAGGTTGTCCATTTTATTGGCATATAGTTGCATGTACTAATCTCTCATGATCCTTTGTATATCTGTAGTGTCAGTTGTTAATTCTCCTTTTTCATTTCTAATTCTGTTGATTTCGAGTCTTCTCTCATTTTTTCTTGATAAGTCTGGCTAATGGTTTATCAATTTTGTTTATCTTCTTAAAGAATCCGCTTTTAGTTTTACTGATCTTTGCTATCACCTCCTTCATTTCTTTTT
Organism: Tursiops truncatus; assembly: GCF_011762595.2. NCBI lineage: Eukaryota > Metazoa > Chordata > Mammalia > Artiodactyla > Delphinidae > Tursiops > Tursiops truncatus. The sequence goes on along the minus strand of NC_047042.1, from coordinate 96,279,814 downwards.
ATTTATTTCTGATCTGATCTTTATGATTTCTTTTCTTCTGCTAATTCTGGGGGGTTTTTGTTCTTTTTTCTCTAATTGCTTTAGGTGTAAGGTTAGGTTGTTTATTTGAGATGTTTCTTGTTTCTTGAGGTAGGATTGTATTGCTATAAACTTCCCTCTTAGAACTGCTTTTGGTGCATCCCCTAGGTTATGGGTCATTGTGTTTGCATTGTCATTTGTTCTAGGTAGTTTTTGACTTCCTCTTTGATTTCTTCAGTGACCTCTTGGTTATTTAGTAGTGTATTGTGTAGCCTCCATGTGTTTGTACTTTTTACAGACTTTTTCCTGTAATTGATATCTAGTCTCATAGTGTTATGAATAGAAAAGATACTTGATACGATTTCAATTTTCTTAAATTTACCAAGGCTTGATTTGTGACCCAAGGTATGGTCTATCCTGGAGAATGTTCCATCGGCACTTGAGAAGAAAGTGTATTCTGTTGCTTTTGGATGGAATGTCCTATAAATATCAATTAAGTCCATCGTGTTTAATGTATCATTGAAAGCTTGTGTTTCCATATTTATTTTCATTTTTGATGATCTGCCCATTGGTGAAAGAGGGGTGTTAAAGTCCACTACTATGATTGTGCTACTGTCGATTTCCCCTTTTATGGCTGTTAGCATTTGCCTTATGTATTGAGGTGCTCCTATGTTGGGTGCATAAATATTTAAAATTGTTATATCTTCTTCTTGGATTGATCCCTTGATCATTATGTAGTGTCCTTCTTTGTCTCTTGTAATAGTCTTTATTTTAAAGTTTATTTTGTCTGATATGAGAATGGCTACTCCAGCTTTCTTTTGATTTCCATTTGCATGGAATATCTTTTTCAATCCCTTCACTTTCAGTCTGTATGTGTCCCTAGGTCTGAAGTGGGTCTCCTGTAGACAGCATATATACGTGTCTTGTTTTTGAATCCATTCAGCTAGTCTATGTCTTTTGCATGGAGCATTTAATCCATTCATGTTTAAGGTAATTATGGATATGTATGTTCCTACTACCATTTTCTTAATTGTTTTGGGTTTATTATTGGAGGTCTTTTCCTTCTCTTGTGTTTCCTGACTAAAGAAGTTCCTTTAGCATTTGTTGTAGAGCTGGTTTTGTGGTGCTGAATTCTCTTAGCTTCTGCTTGTCTGTAAAGGTTTTAATTTCTCCATCAAATCTGAATGAGATCCTTGTTGGCTAGAGTATTCTTGGTTGTAGGTTTTTCCCTTTCATCACTTTAAATATGTCCTGCCACTCCCTTCTGGCTTGCAGAGTTTCTGCTGAGAAATCAGCTGTTAACCTTATGTGGATTCCCTTGTATGTTATTTCTTACTTTTCCCTTGCTGCTTTTAATGTTTTTTATTTCTATTTAATTTTTCATAGTTTGATTAATATGTGTCTTGGCGTTTTTCTCCTTGGATTTATGCTATCTGGGACTCTCTCAGCTTCCTGGACTTGATTGACTATTTCTTTTCCCATATTAGGGAAGTTTTCAACTATAATCTCTTCAAATATTTTCTCAGTCCCTTTCTTTTTCTCTTCTTCTTCTGGGACCCCTATAATTCAAATATTGGTGCAGTTAATGTTGTCCCAGATGTCTCTGAGACTGTCCTCAATTCCTTTCATTCTTTTTTCTTTATTCTGCTCTGCGGTTATTTCCACTATTTTATCTTCCAGGTCATTTATCCTTTCTTTTGCCTCAGTTATTCTGCTATTGATCCCTTCTAGAGATTTTTAATTTCATTTATTGTGTTGTTCATCATTGTTTGTTTGCTCTTTAGTTCTTCTGGGTCTTTGTTAAGCATTTCTTGTATTTTATCAATTCTATTTCCAAGATTTTGGATCATCTTTACTATCATTACTCTGAATTCTTTTTCAGGTAGACTGCCTATTTCCTCTTCATTTCTTTGGTCTGGTGGGTTTTTACCTTGCTCCTTCATCTGATGCTTATTTCTCTGTCTTCTCATTTTTCTTAACTTACTGTGTTTGGGGTCTCCTTTTTGAAGGCTGCAGATTTGTAGTTCCTGCTGCTTTTGGTGTCTGCCCCCAGTGGGTAAGGTTGGTACAGTGGGTTGTGTAGGCATCCTGATGGCTGAGACTGGTGACAGTGTTCTTGTGGGCAGGACCACGTCCAGTGGTGTGTTTTGGGGTGTCTGTGAACTTATTATGATTTTCGGCAGCTTCTCTGCTAATGGGTAGGGTTGTGTTCCTGTGTTGCTAGTTGTTTGGTATGTGGTGTCCAGCACTATAGCTTGCTGGTCATTGAGTGGAGCTAGGTCTTAGCATTGAGATGGAGATCTCTGAGAGAGCTTTCGCCATTTGATATTACGTGGGGCTAGGAGGTCTCTGGTGGTCCGATGTCCTGAACTCGGCTCTCCCCTCAAGAGGCTCAGGCTTGACACCCTGCTGGAGCACAAAGATCCTGTCAGCCACACATGGCTTTTGGGAAGTCCGAGGTCTTCTGCCCGCATTCAGTAGGTGTTCTGTAGGAGTTGTTCCACTTGTAGATGTATTTTTGATGTATTTGGGGGGAGTTAGGTGATCTCCATGTCTTACTACTCTGCCATCTTGAAGGTCCTCTATTTGTAGACTTTCTGATGATAGCCATTCTGAATGGTGTGAGGTGTGATACCTCATTGTGGTATTGATTTGCATTTTTCTAATAATTAGCGATGTTGAACACCTTTTCATGCGCCTGTTAGTCATGACTATGTCTTCTTTGGGAAAATGTCTACTTAGGTCTTCTTCCCATTTTTCGTTTGGGTTGTTTGGTTTTTTTGATAGTGAGTTGTATGAACTGTTTGCATATTTTGGATATTAACTCTTTGTTGTTCACAATGTTTACAAATATCCAGCAATCCATCTCCTGGGTATATAACCAGAAAAATGAAAACTCTAATTCGGAAAGAAACATGCACCCGATGTTCATAAAAGCATTATTTACAATAACCAAGATATGGAAGTAACCCAAGTGCCCATCAACAGAGGATTGGCTTAAGAAGATGTGGAGTGTTTGTTTACATGTATACACACACACAGTGGAATATTATTCAGCCATAAAAAAATGAAATATTGCCATTTGCATCAACATGGATGGACCTAGAGAATAGTGTGCTTAGTGAAATAAGTCCGACAGAGAAAGACAAATACTATAAGGATATCACTTATATGTGGAGTCTAAAAACTAATACAAATAAATCTATATACAAAATAAAAACAGACTCCTAGACAGAGAAAACAAACTTATGGTTACCAAAGGGGAGAAGGAGGAGTGGAGGGACAAATTAGGAGTATAGGATTAACAGATCCAAATTACTGTAGATAAGATAGACAAGCAAAAAGGATTTATTGTACAGCATAGGGAATTATACCCAGTATCTTGTAATAACCTATAATGGAAAATACTCTGCAAAAAAAAAAGAAAAAAGAAAAAAGAATCACTATGCTATACACCTGAAACTAACACAGTATTGTAAATCAAATATACTTCAATAAAAAATGTTTTTTGTTTTTTCAATTTTTTTATTTTATTTTTTGCTGCGTTGGGTCTTTGTTGCTGCACACGGGCTTTCTCTAGTTGAGGTGAACAGGGGCTACTCTTTGTTGTGGTGCATGGGCTTCTCAGTGCGGTGGCTTCTCTTGTTGTGGAGCATGGGCTCTAGGTGCCTGGGCTTCAGTAGTTGTGGCACGCAGGCTCAGTAGTTGTGGTTCGCAGGCTCTAGAGCACAGGCTCAGTCAGTAGTTGTGGCACACGGGCTTAGTTGCTCCACGGCATGTGGGATCTTCCTGGACCAGGGCTCAAACCCATGTCCCCTGCATTGGCTGTGCCACCAGGGAAGCGCAATAAAAATGTTTTAAAAATAGTGGTCATGGGCTTCCCTGGTGGCGCAGTGGTTGAGAGTCTGCCTGCCGATGCAGGGGACACGGGTTCGTGCCCTGGTCTGGGAAGATCCCACGTGCCGCGGAGCGGCTGGGCCTGTGAGCCATGGCCGCTGAGCCTGCGCGTCTGGAGCCTGTGCTCCGCAATGTGAGAGGCCACAGCAGTGAGAGGCCCGCGTACGGCAAAAATAAATAAAATAATAATAGTGGTCATGAAACTCAGAGGAAACTAGTCATGCAAGGTGGGTGTTTTTCTTCAGCCTGGCTTAGTTGCCTGTGATAAGGAATAGAGTACACAGGAATTGGAATTAATGTGAGCTGGGGTTTCTCCTGGTGAGCATGACAACACTAGAGAGAATACACCCATGCCCAGCAGGACGTGATTTAAGGGAAAGCAAAAAATCATGACTTGAGAAGGCTGCAGGCTCTTTCTGGGCAGAGCCAGGATTCAGAGCCCAAAGATGCAGCACACTGAGAGCAGAGGGGATGGTGCTCATGGCTAGGATTTTAGCAATTCTGTGAATGAATATTTAATAGTTTAATTAGGGCTATACTACTTTGTTTAAATTAATTTTTATTGGAGTGTAGTTGACTTACAATGTTGTGTTAGTTTTTGCTGTACAGCAAAGTGAATCAGTATATACATATATCCACTCCTCTTTAGATCCTTTTCCCATATAGGTCATTACAGAGTACTGAGTAGAGTTCCTTGTGCTCTACAGTAGGTTCTTATTAGTTATCAATTTTATATATAGTAGTATGTATATGTCAAGGGCCATACTACTTATTATGTATTCTACCAAGATTAACATATAATAATGCTACATGAAATTAGCATAATAGTATGTTTTCTCAACAACACTGATCTATATAACTCGATATATTTTCCAACTTTATTTATAACTCAATTAAAAAGCAGTGTTCCTAGAAATTCTGATATTTTCAGTCAAAGATAGTTGTTTGTTTTTTAAATCATAAAATGATATCTTTCAATTATTTGTAAGTCAGATGCTAAGTATAATTAGAGTGCAGACACGACAAAGGATTAACACAACAGTGCATGAGTATTATGTAAAACTACCAAGAATGGGCAAAAATTGAGTTGTAAAATATATGTGACAAAATAATTAAGCTGTAGAGTTGAGGCTGACAGTTCTGCTAAATGTATTCATTTGTTAATGGCCATTATGTACTATCATGTATTTATTTCATCTCTAAAAGTAACATTGAGATCATTTGCTGTGGCTATGTAACCAGAGGCTACACGTTCCTGGGTATTACAGCAGACATTCCTATTACAGCAGAGGGCACTAAATAATCCTTAAAATCTTATCCAAATCTATAATTCTATGATTACGAATTACTTCCAATGCCACACCCTCTGTGAAGTTCTATCAAGAATGTTTTGAGGGCTTCCCTGGTGGCGCAGTGGTTGAGAGTCCGCCTGCCGATGCAGGGGACACGGGTTCGTGCCCTGGTCTGGGAAGGTCCCACATGCCGCGGAGCGGCTGGGCCCGTGAGCCATGGCCGCTGAGCCTGCGCGTTCGGAGTCTGTGCTCCGCAACGGGAGAGGCCACAGCAGTGAGAGGCCCACGTACCGTAAAAAAAAGAGAATGTTTTGAGAGTTTCTCAATGAGAATAGAGCACTTCTGGGCTGCAGTAACAATTTTTTTCATCTCCCTCTGAAGGAATGTATGCCCTGTTTCATGGTTATTTTTGAAAATGTCTTTGATGGCCGTGTGAATTCACTCAGTCCCAGTATTTATGGATGTTATTTGCCACTCTATTTTCTAGGCAGTGGCGATGAGAACATTTTCATCATGTTGGGCACAGTGCCAAGGGCTTCCTTTGCATTATTTCATTTAATACTCACAACATCTTTATGAGATATGATATCATTTTAATTATCATTTCACAAATGAGGAAAGAGAGACAGAAAGAGGTTAAGTTAGTTGTCTAAGGTCACACAAGTAGGAAAATGGTAGAGCTCATATTCAAACCGATGCTGGCTAGTGCCTGAACCCAGGTTCTACACCAATATGTTACAGTAATGAATAAGACCGTCACTCCTCACATTAGCTTCCTCATCATCTTATTTTTCTTTCTTTTATGTTGTTTTTTGGAGTGAATGTAGACAAAAATTGTTTGAAAGAGCCCTTTTTGGGTTATAACTGTAGCCACATTTATAAAAAGTAATGGTGTTTATAGCTTAGTCTTATAGTGTCAGAGCCTATGTGCTCCTTTTAATCATGATGCTCTTGAGTGCTGAGTATTTACTCTTCTGCCTGTTGTTGTTTCCTCTCATGATTACAGAGCCTGCTGTACAGCCAGGCATCATGCTTCTGTGTGTCTCTGTAGCATTCCACCCCACTTTAGCTTGTCATAAGGCAGCTGGTTTCCTCTCTCATCCACCCACTTAATATGCCCTGCAGAATTATCTGACCAAGATTCTACATGATACGGTTACATTCTACTCACAATAACCTAAAAGCTACATGGCTAGAGATGGAATACATGGATATACAGCAGAATGAATGCTACTGTTGTTCTACAGACTCTTCTGGAGCACGTTGCTACATTGGTACATGATATCAAGGAGCTGAAGACATTGGTCTACTACTTGACTTATCCACAACTTCCATACATTTTAGACAATCCAATGACAACGTTTAGTGTTACAGTGCCAATTATTCTTTTTTTTTTTAAGAAGGTATCAGTGAGAGCAAATTTGCTTTATATAAAGGCCTCAGCAACGACCACTTACACCTGGACAAGTTAAAAGCATGACTAGAGATCAATATCAAAATAGAACTGCAAAGATTCAATGGCTGTACTTCAAGAACAGCCATTGAACCACGTTATAGCCAGAGCTATGTCAAGAAACAAACTTTTATATATATGTATGAAATTAAGAAGCCACTCTACCATTGAGCGTCATTATAGGAAAATTAAATATACATAGAAAAACTAGGTTTAGTAAGCAACTACTTGGATGTGTTTGATGTTATGAGATCAGGTGGCGATTTAGGAAATGTCTGGTAGTTATCCTAACTATAGGCAATTCTGTACCTTGGTGAGTAGATTTATACAACTGTTTGCAGAGGTACTCCTACCAAAGGCTATTAGCAACTGTATAAGATACTTAGTTATAATATATAATGTACCAACATTTTGGTCTGTGGATTACTAGCCACTAGGGGTATAAGAATTTACCCAAATCTTTCTGAAAGTTTAATATTTCTCTAAAAGAATAATATTGTTCTTGATCACCACAATTCTATGTACTAACACTATTATATATATTTTTTCCAGACGTGCTTTCTTTGTATATTCATGCATGATAACTGGATTATTAATATGTTGGATGATTGTCTTAAGAGGTTGGGATGATTCTCATAACATTTTAAAAGAAGATAAACAAAACTGATAAACCATTAGCCAGACTCATCAAGAAAAAAAGAGAAAAGATTCAAATCAATAGAATTAGAAACAAAAAGGAAGTAACAACTGACACTGCAGAAATAAAAAGGATCATGAGAGATTACTACATGCAACTATATGCCAATAAAACGGACAACCTGGAGGAAATGAACAAATTCTGAGAAAAGCACAACCTTCCGAGACTGAACCAGGAAGAAATAGAAAATGTAAACAGACCAGTCACAGGCACTGAAATTGAAACTGTGATTAAAAATCTTCCAGCAAACAAAAGCCCAGGACCAGATGGCTTCACAGGCGAATTCTATCAAACATTTAGAGAAGAGCTAACACCTATCCTTCTCAAACTCTTCCAAAATATAGCCGAGGGAGGAACACTCCCAGACTCATTCTACGAGGCCACTATCACCTTGATACCAAAACCAGACAAAGATGTCACAAAGAAAGAAAAGTAAAGGCCAATATCACTGATGAACATAGATGCAAAAATCCTCAACAAAATACTAGCAAACAAAATCCAACAGCTCATTAAAAGGATCATACACCATGAGCAAGTGGGGTTTATCCCAGGAATGCAAGGATTCTTCAATATATGCAAATCAATCAATGTGATACACCATATTAACAAACTGAAGGAGAAAAACCATATGATCATCTCAATAGATGCAGAAAAAGCTTTTGACAAAATTCAATACCCATTTATGATAAAAACTCTCCAGAAAATGGGCATAGAGGGAACCTACCTCAACATAATAAAAGCCATATATGACAAACCCACAGCAAACATCATTGCTAATGGTGAAAAACTGAAAGCATTTCCTCTAAGATCAGGAACAAGACAAGGACGTCCACTCTCACAATTATTATTCAACATAGTTTTGGAAGTCCCAGCCATGGCAATGAGAGAAGAAAAAGAAATAAAAGGAATCCAAATTGGAAAAGAAGAAGTAAAGCTGTCACTTTTTGCAGATAACATGATACTGTACATAGAGAATCCTAAAAATGCCATCAGAAAACTGCTAGAGCTAATCAATGAATTTGGTAAAGTTGCAAGATACAAAATTAACGCACAGAAATCTCTTGCATTCCTATACACTAATGATGAAAAATCCGAAAGAGAAATTATGGACACCCTCCCATTTACCACTGCAACAAAAAGAATAAAATACCTAGGAATAAACCTACCTAGGGAAACAAAAGACCTGTATGCAGAAAACTATAAGACACTGATGAAAGAAATTAAAGATGATATCAACAGATGGAGAGATAAACCATGTTCTTGGATTGGAAGGATCAATATTGTGAAAATGACTATACTACCCAAAGCAATCTACAGATCCAATGCAATCCCTATCAAATTACCAACGGCATGTTTTACGGAACCAAAACAAATCATCTTAAAATCTGTATGGAGACACAAAAGACCCCGAATAGCCAAAGCAGTCTTGAGGGAAAAAAACAGAACTGGAGGATTCAGACTCCCTGACTTCACACTTTAATACAAAGCTACAGTAATCAAGAGAATATAGTACTGGCAGAAGAACAGAAACATAGATCAATGGAACAAGATAGAAAGCCCAGAGATAAACCCACGCACCTATGGTCAACTAATCTATGACAAAGGAGGCAAGGAATACAACGGAGAAAAGACAGTCTCTTCAATAAGTCATTATGGGAAAACTGGACAGCTACATGTAAAAGAATGACATTAGAACACTCCCTAACACCATACACAAAAATAAACTCAAAATGGATTTGAGACCTAATATAAGACCGGACACTATAAAACTCTTATAGGAAAACATAAAACTCTTATAGGAAAACTCTTTGACATAAATCACAGCAAGATCTTTTTTGATCCACCTCCTAGACTAATGGAAATAAAAACAAAAAGAAACAAACAGGACCTAATGAAACTTCAAAGCTTTTGCACAGCAAAGAAACCATAAACAAGACAAAAAGACAACCCTCAGAATGGGAGAAAATATTCGCAAATGAATCAGTGGACAAAGGATTAATCTCCAAAATATATAAACAGGGCTTCCCTGGTGGCACAGTGGTTGAGAGTCCGCCTGCCGATGCAGGGGTCACGGGTTCATGCCCCGGTCCGGGAGGATCCCACGTGCCACGGAGAGGATAGACCCGTGAGCATGGCCGCTGAGCCTGCGCGTCCGGAGCCTGTGCTCCACAACAGGAGAGGCCACAACAGTGAGAGGCCCGTGTACAGAAAAAAAAAAAAAAATATATATATATATATATATATAAAAATAAATATATATATAAATATATAAATATATAAATATAAATATATATATATAATATATATATATAAAATATATATAAAAATAAATATATATATAAATATATATAAATACATATATATTTTTATATATAAATATATAAATATATATATATAAATATATACATATATATATATATAAAAACAGCTCATGCAGCTCAATATTAAAGAAACAAACAACCCAATCCAAAAATGGGCAGAAGACCTAAATAGACGTTTCTCCAAAGAAGACATACAGATGGCCAAGAAGCACACAAAAAGCTTCTCAACATCACTAATTATTAGAGAAATGCAAATCAAAACTACAATGAGGTATCACCTCACACCAGTTAGAATGGGCAACATCAGAAAATCTACAAACAACAAATGCCTGAGAGGGTGTGGAGAAAAGGGAACCCTCTTGCACTGTTGGTGCGAATGTAAATTGATACAGCCACTATGGAGAACATTATGGAGATTCCTTAAAAAACTAAAAATAGAATTACCATATGATCCAGCAATCCCACTACTGGGCATATATCCAGAGAAAACCATAATTCAAAAAGGCACATGCACCCCAGTGTTCATTGCAGCACTATTTACAATAGCCAGGTCATGGAAGCAACCTAAATGCCCATCGACAGACAAATGGATAAAGAAGTTGTGGTACATATATACAATGGAATATTACTCAGCCATAGAAAAGAACAAAATTGAGTCATTTGTTGAGACGTGGATGGATCTAGAGACTGTCATACAGAGTGAAGTAAGTCAGAAAGAGAAAAACAAATAGCCTATATTAACGCATGTATGTGGAACCTAGAAAAATGGTGCAGATGAACCGGTTTGCAGGGCAGAAGTTGAGACACAGATGTAGAGAACAAACATATGGACGCCAAGGGGGGAAAGCCGCGTGGGGTGGGGATGGTGGTGTGCTGTATTGGGCGATTGGGATTGACATGTATATGCTGATGTGTATAAAATTGATGACTAATAAGAACCAGCAGTATAAACAAACAAACAAACAAAAAATAGAACAACTAATACTAAACTTTCTTTGGGTTATTTATATGGAAATATGTTAATATAAATGTTTCAGACATTACATGAAATTTCTAAAGACCTTATATGTTCTGGTTTAATGTTATAAGTCATAATTCTAGTTATTACTTTAAAATGTATATCTCAGAAATAACTAAATTTCCTTGTCAATTGCAATATTATGAACTTTCATCAAATCTTTAACCGTGGTCATTTTTAAGTCTTTTGTCATTTACAGACAGTTCTGGGTGTACTCTGATGCTTTTGCAAAAATGTTCCTATAAAAGGGTTTCATCTTCAAGGAATTCGTGGAAAAGACTCTGACAAGTATAGGTTTCTGGTAACTGACTATACTGCTGAACTGAATGAATAAGCATTTTCAGAACTCTAATGGAAAACTGATGAATTCATAAAAGTGCTAACAAAAGATCAAGGTGAAAAAAAAATTAATTACATGGGACTGAGTGAACTGATGAGGATGATTATAATTTTTGTGACTTTCTGTTTGAATAAAAAAAAAATCCCACAAGGACTCAGAGGCAAAGAATATATAAATCAATTTTCACTGCAAAGTAAAGGAGCTGTTACAGTGGAGGATTCCTGGACTGAATGTCAATATTATGACATAGTGTGAGTGTGTTTCGTGTTTGGTAATTGCAGTCATTGTTGCTCCTGTTGTGGTCATCCATTTTCAGCGCTTGGTGTCAGTTTATCTCTTGTAAAAATAAAATACAGTGTGTGTGTGTGTGTGAGTTGGGGGAAAAAAAAACAGCAGAGATTTTAAGAATAATACTGATTAAATCAAATATCTTATAGTATGTTTCTTGATAACTGATCTATAATCAATTTTTAAAATTGATTTGTAAGTCAATTAATATTCCTGTTTCATTGTTGAGACTGCTGATAGCTGAATTCTCAAGGATTTGCAAGTCAGTTGTTAAATGTATCCATCATTAAAAATTACATTTTATTATTATCTATATCCTTGATGTTATTTACGTCTATTGTATCTATAGTGGAGATACTATATAATGACATTGCACCACCCATGTCTTCTCAACTCCAGGAACAGTAACATCGTTGTCATTAGAAATTTGTCACTGTGGGGGTATTTACACTATATTTATCAGCAAACATTAAAAATGGGAGCTTTTAAATTTTGGGGGAGGAGGCAGTTGCTAAAAATATACCAGTATACTATGCCTACTATGTATAATATATCCTCTCTTTATCTATTAGAATGAGTAGATCAGAGATGAGGACACAAAATTGCAGAGGATCAGTTATTTAAGTTAAAGCATCTATGCACCACCATCAACAGATGAATGGATAAAGATGATATGGTATATTTATACAATGGAATACTACTCAGCCACAAAAAAGAAGGAAATGTCATTTGCAGCAACATAGATGAACCTAGGGATTAGCATACTAAGTGAAGTAAATCACACAGAGAAAGACAAATATCATATGATATCACTTATATGGGGAATCTTAAAAAAATGGTATAAATGAACTTATTTACAAAACATAAAGAGACTCACACACATATAAAAGAAACTTATAGTTACCAAAGGGGAAAAGGGTGGGGGAAAGGGATAAATTAGGAGTTTGGAATTAACATATACATACTACTATATATAAAATGGATAAACAACAAGGACCTACTGTATAGCACAGGGAACTATACTCAGTATCTTATAATAACCTATAATGGAAACGAATGTGAAAAGGAATATAATGTATATATGTATATATATGTATAACTGAATCACTTTGCTGTACATTTGAAACTAACACAACATTGTAAGTCAACTATACTTCAATAAATACATACATACATACATACATACATAAAAGCATAACTATAGAGTTTTGACTCAAAGAACAGAGCCAGATTCCTCCCTTCATATGCAAGACTTACACTTAAACGTTTTTCTTTTTCATTCAAAGCTCTGTTCTGATGGCCCCCCTCCATCAGAGCCCCAGGAAGCTGAAAGGCTTGTTAACCGCTAACCAGACATGCAATTCAGCTGCCTCCTTCCCAGATGCAATCTGGTTACTGATGGACTGGTTTAATTTAGGGCTGCCTCCAGGAATAAAGTTTTAAATTAATTGATTATAGACCAATGTCATCAAGACACATACTCTACGGTATTGAGTGTATCAGTATTATTCCTAAAAACTCTTCTACTGTAAAGTGTTGTAAAAACCATCAAAATCCCTCAAGACAATCACTGAAACCCATTCATACTCTAACTAGGAAGGTGTACGAATGTACCATTAAGGCACTAGCTCTCAGAGAAAAGACTGTGAGGACACCACGAGTCAGAGACCAAACCATGTCCGTGTCCATGTGACAGCACTAATAATCAGGGAAAATATGCCCACGCAAATGAGGGAGAAAGATAAAACTGGAGGTTTCCACATGCATTAGGTGGCAGTCCTGGTCTTGGTCAGTAAGTATATCTCTGTACTGAATGACAGACTACAGCCTTCCCACACACTTTAACCTGGCGGAATATTTTTTGAACTTGAATTCCCACCTTGGTTCCTACCTGTTCCCAATGATCTTTCTGTACCAGGAAGTAGGAATTTGGAGGGTTTTTTTTCATGTACTAGGAATAATCTCTGGAATGGCTGAGTTCTTGGGAACTGAGGCAACACACGGCTCGTGCATATGGTCCAGAGACCTGTTCACACACACTAACAAACAGTCTCCATAGACTCAGGCAGGAAAGCAGGCAGACAAGCAGTGCGTGGTGCCTTTGGTAGCACCTGGTCCAAAGGCAGGAGTGCGAGCTCTACCAATATCTAAGGGGAATTCTTCCATGCCAGCCTTTTCCAGAGCTTCTTGCAAGCCTCTTGTCTTTCTCTTTTCTGGAGACTATTCTCTCCCGGATACTCTCCCCCTGGGCATCCATCTCACTCCAGCTGCCACAGGGATCCCCAGCCCAGAATGAACTTTCTCTGCGGGAACCTGGGAGCCTTCTAAGCCATGGAGATTTTCCATCCTGCTGAGTTGGCACTGGCTTTCTTTTCTCATCCAGATTTCACGACCAGATGTGAGTTGGCACAGTTGGCCAAAGCAGACATCCTGGGCTTGGAAGTCAAGACGCTTCCTTCTCTTGGTCATGGCAAATGTGTCAGAGGAGATGAATAATTTTTTTTGGCTTTCACAACTGGTGGATGGTGATAACAGGAATGAATGTAGAGATGACTGAAGGAGAAGGATGAGGAAAGGAAGGAGAGTTATCCTGAATTTAATCTGGGACAGATTAAGCCTCAGGTAGATTTAGAACATCTTTGAGTAAGGGTCAGCACAGAAAATAAAGAATCAGGACTCAGAAGAGAAGACTAGGCTGGAATTATAGACTGGGCGTATTTTACTTATTGATGATCCATGATGCTGTGAGACTAGTGACGTCACCCACAAAAAGCTAGTTGAACACTAAGAAAACAAGGGTACGTGTACCTTGGGGAACTTCTAGGCATAAACGTTACACTGCGTAAGAGGCGCCAATGAAAAAGACCAAGGCAATCCAGTCATAAATGCTGAAGAAAGATGGAAGTAATAAATGTAAAAATCATTCAAACTCTGCTATATTCCATGCATTGACAGTCATATCTGGCAGCCAAGGGCAAGGGGACTTGATCAAGATTTTACCAGGAGAGCGTTAAAATACTACATCTATTTTTACAGTCTAATATTCTTGGCCATTCTCTCAATTATTTTCTACATCCTGACATCCAATGACACAGTTAAAGGTACACATTCACAGACTATTTTGAACCTTTAAAAGTCACAACAAGTTTCTTTGAAGAACCTATAGTTTTGCTTCTGTGGTCAAGGGCTTGACCACATGAGCCTATGGGAGTTTCATCCTTGAGAGTTAGAGGGTGGAAATCGTTGTCTTTGTTAATTAAACAAATAGTCTTCATGTTCTAGGCACTTTGAAAGGAGCTGTGGTATACCAGAGGGCAGAGAGGCATGGTCATTGCCTTTGAAAGGCCTACAGACTAGTTGGGGAAATAAACGTTCATCAAATAATATTACAAATGTTACAAGCTGTGTGTTATGAATAATAATATGAGGCACCATAAAGGTGTATAGCAGATATCCCTGGAAAGATAAACCTTTGAATTGAGTCTACATGAAAATTAGAAGTGAACTGACTCAACCAGGTGAAGTTAAAAAGCTTTCCTTGGAGAAAGAACAACCTGTATCAGGACCCTATAGTGCCTTCAGGAAACTAAAAAAAAAAAAAAAAAAAAAAAAAAATTAAATTAACAGAAAAAGGTCAGTATGGGTCAGTATGTCTAGAATACACAGTGAGAGGAAGACATAGAGATAAGTGAAGCCAGAGAGCCAGGTAGATGTCAAGTCATACAAGCATCGTTCCCTTTCTTCCTGGCCATTCCTCAGTCTCATGGGCAGTTAGACAGAGCTTGAGCTGCTGCCAGAGCTATGTTGAGTGTCAATGGCACATGTTCCCTCTACAGGTGGCTCATAAAAACTTTTCTTGTGTGATGTCCCACTCTTCCTCTTCTTCATTTTCCATCTGGATGCAGAAGAACCAAGGGAGAACTTTGGTTCCCTGTGTGACATGGAGGAAAGCCTTCCACAAACCATGAACACACGTTCGAACTTTGAGTGAGAAAGAAACTTATTACATTGTGTTGATCTATTCCATATTTTGGGACTGGTTTTTTACAGCAGCTGGTGCTGTCCTCATTAACATACCTATTTTATGGTAAGCATCACCTCCACCCCTCCTCCAATCGGATCCTTAGAGCAAGAATATTCATATGGCTCAAAAACAATGTTCTATAAAACATTCCAACAGCTTTCGAAAAATGGAGTGGGAGGGCTTGGGAGTATGTGAACTAAAGTTACAGGAAATATTCAAGGTGAGGTTCTGTGTCAGTCTTACAGGGATGCTGAGGAAGAGGAAAGATATTGAATAAGGTGCCTGTGGTTTTTAATTTTATGTGTCAACTTGACTGGGCTAAGGGATCACCAGATAGCTGGTAAAACATTATTTCTGCGTGTATCTGTGAGAGTTTTTCTGGAAGAGATTAACATTTGTATTGGTAGGTTGAGTAAAGAAGATCCCTGTTTCCAATGGGTAGGCATCATCCAGTTTGCTGAGGGCTTTAACAGAACAAAAAGGCAGGGGAAGGCTAAATTTGCTCTCCTGCCTGAGCTAGGACGTCCATCTTCCCCTGCCCTCAGACGTTGATGCTTCTGGTTCTCCAGCCTTTGGACTTAGACTGGGACTTACACCACTGGCTCCCCTGGTTCTCAGACCTTCAGATTTGCACTGAAATGACACCACGGGCTTTCACTACATGACAATGAAATATTACTCGGCCATGAAAAACAAAGAGATCTTGCCATTTGTGACAACATGGATGGACCTCGAGGGCATTACACTAAGTGAGATAAGTCAGATAGATAAAAACAAGTACACTATGATCTCACTTATATGTGGACTCTAGAACAAACAAACGAAACTCATAGAAAAAGACATCAGATTTGTGGTTACCAGAGGGGGAGAGGGAACTGGAGAAAGGGAGTCAAAAGATACAAACTTCCATTTGCAAGGTAAGTACCAGTTAACACTGTTGTATAGTACATATGAAAACTGTTACGAGAATAAAACCTAAGAGTTCTTATCATGGAAAAAAATTCTTCTTTTCCTTTTTTTGGTTCCTTTTTTTTTATCGTCTCTATATGAGACAATGGATGCTAACTAAACTTACTGTGGTAATCCTTCCACAATATATGTAAGTCAAACCATTATGCTGTACACCTTAAAAGTATACCATGATGTATGTCTACTATATCTTAACACAACTAGAAAAGAAAAAAAAAGAAATGGGCATGTGACCTAAATCAGGTCATTGAGACAGAGAGAAGCTTCTGGAAAAAGAAGTTTCCTTTACTATGACAAAAGCACTTTCTCTTCCTTTGAACGATGTGGTGTGAGGCCGTGAAGCCAGATTTCTATGAAGGAGGCCCCTGAAGACAAAGCAAGCACATGAAGGAATGAACCATGTGGGAAGGAAGATGGACTCAGCTCATCTTCCAAACTATGCGAGCAAATACATTCCCTACTTGTTGAAAATGCTTATCCTTAGTTGGGTCGCCTACTACTTAACAGCTAGATACATCTTTCTACTATTTTTGCTATGTCTTAAGCGCTCTATTAAGCATTGCTTAAATGAATTTTTATAACAACCCAATAAGTTGATTATCCACATTTTATAGATAAGAAAACCAAAGCTCAGGGGTGACACAGAGCAACCATCATTTGAAACAAGTGTGTTTTTTTCTTCACTCCAAAGCCTATGAGTTAAGCAGCTTCACTTTGGGGGGGGGGAACCCATAAATTACTTCAGTTTTCCTATATCAGTACTATCATGGTTCGTTAATAATTTTTGAAATGTTACGTCTTACAAAAATGGATACAAAAACTTGGGCAGCTACGCCCGAAGTTAAACCGGCCCTATACATGTAGCTTTATAACCACATCAGAGAGCAACATATATAAGACCCATGAACTTGCCTACAAAATAAGTGGCATACAAAAACACGTTTACCAAAAAGGGACCTGAATTCCAAGTCACTATTGTAAAACGAGCTGACTTATACTAGGAAATGCCACACAACTGTACATAAATATAGCTCATGATACGTTTAGGGTATGTGTCTGTATTTAATTTCAAAGGGTTATGCCACTCATAACAACAAGCAAATGTGAGTAAAGTGCACAGGCAAAGTCATTCAAAAGTAATGCTAAAGGAAATTGATAAGCATGTAAATTGCATTATTTTTAAGAATGGGAACATATGAATAGAGCAAGAACCACATGAACCTTGTTACCTCTACGCTTTACAAGAACTGATTAAAACGTGTAATTTTTCCTGCTATTGTATCAACATTCTCTTGTTCTTTGCGTTTCTCTCATTAGTCTTTAAAAAGAATTCAGTCATTTGTTAAACAACAAAACCCAGAGCTTTTCTGACCCACCTCCCCATGAGTTACAAGCCATCTGTGCCCTTTTTTTGTCCTCCTTCTGTCCTCAGATGCTAACCCTCATCTTCATTCCGTCTGACCCCCAGACATCTCACAATTTTCACTCACTGGGCTTTAGAGACTGCTTTCACTACAGAGAAGTAATTTAATTGGAAATTCCAACCGATACATATGTCTTCCCTACCTGACCTCTAGTTCTTTTGTGAGATGTCCTCCTTCTTCATCTCCAGGACGCCATGCTCTCCTCCTATTCCTTCTGCCTGCTGCTTCTTCTCTACTTTCCAGATTTTTCTTTGTCCATCCCTTAATGCCAGTTCCTCAAAGGTATGTCCTTAATTTTCTTCAATTCTTATCAGACACATTCCACCTGAGCAGCCATTCCATCCACTCCCATATGCTTCAATGTTTATCTACAGGCTGATGACTCTCATGGCTCCCACGTGGGCATCATAGCACCATCACGTACTACAAGATAACGATCTCCAAGATATTTAAAGAGAGACCAAAATACCATGGTGTTGCCTAGTTATTTATTAATGAGTATTCCATATATATCAGAAGGAGGATATTATAGAGCTACTCAGAAAAGTTCTTTTAAAAAAGCAAGAAAATCAATTCCTTTTTCTTTTTAGACACAGGAAAAGTTTATTCTGCATTATTCTAGATCCAGCTATGTTTCGTGAAATCTATGAAAAAGAAAGGCATTTAGAACAATCTGGTCTCTGCACTGCTTGGAACAACCTTAGCCAACATTACATTAGTACCTCTCGGCTGTTACTCTGGGTAGGGCTTTCTAGTGTCGCCCATGTGAGAAACACGTTGATCACAAATCAGCACCTCCAATTCTGAGTGTCCGCCCTTGTGACTTTCAAATTGAGGCTCGTGTTACAAGTCACTGTTTATTTTCTCTCCCTGTAACATATTAATATCTATGGCAAGTGTTTTATCATCAGCAGTTACAGCATTCTCCAAGGATGACAGCCTTCGTCTTTGGGGTGTCTTCCAAGCCTTCCCATTGTGAATTTAAATGATGAGCCAACCTCTGTTTTAAGTCAGGTCAGCCTAAAGTATCCTCTAGAGAAAACCCATCCAGTCGCTTTTGTGTAACCCAGTAAGAGAAACAGGGAGAAACTTATGTTTATTTATATGACATATACAAGACACCAAACATGTTGTCAAAATATAATCTCAAAACCTTTGGGAAGCTATAATTGTTTTGCTATGGTGAAATCTTTCCTTGAAGACACCCAAGATTAGATTTCTTCTGATGGTAGAGGACCTGTTCACTACAGATCCAGAGAAGCCTTGTTTAGAGGAGATAGAAATCTTATTTTCCCTAGTGTCAGATGACTCTTTCATACTTCACTGGTGCCATGGTGATCCTTACATTATAGCTACTCAGGCATATGACTGTATTTCTAGACTGTGAAATCCTCTAAGTCAGAAACACCTTATATTATCAATTCCTGCCCCATGATTCTGTGCAAAAGGAAAGAAAGCCCTGGAAAAAGACACAGCGAGCTTGAACAATGCCATCTACTTGCTATTTATTTGGCGATCTACTCGGAAACCTATTTCCTCTGTAATGTGTTCAACAACAATGAAGTAACGATTAAATACTTTTAAAAACCACAAATATTCTCTTTTTAAATTTGAGAAAAAATATTGTCTCAGAGAAAGTAAAGTCAGAAAATTCAAATAAGCTGGGTTTTCTTCCTTTACTAAAAGTAGCTGTCATTTTCTTGTTTACTATAATACATTACACTGAACCTTAACTTTGATAAGTATTTTTAAAAATTATATTGCATTGGACTTCCCTGGTGGTGCAGTGGTTAAGAATCCGCCTGCCAATGCAGGGGACATGAGTTCGAGCCCTGGTCTGGGAAGTTCCCACATGCCGCGGAGCAACTAAGCCCACGAGCCACAACTACTGAGCCCACGTGCCACAAATACTGAAGCCCGAGCGCCTAGAGCCCGTGCCCTGCAACAAGAGAAGCCACAGCAATGAGAAGCCCGCACAGCACAACGAAGAGTAGCCCCCGCTCGCCACAACTAAAAAAGCCCACGCGCAGCAACGAAGACTCAATGCAGCCAAAAATAAATAAGTAAATTTATTTAAAAAAAAAACTATGTTGCATTAATTCACCTGATTTTTTGTGATGCAAATTTTCTCTGCTTCTTCTCAATATAGGTCACTTTCAATATTCTATCAGCCAAAGTATTATTGTTTTCATAAAATCCCAATTCTAAATCAGATTTATGTAATCTTGCAAAAGTTCAGCTATTGCTGTTATAATTTGTCATTGTCTTACTTTTGTTGTTTCATAACGTTGAAACATTAAATATCATGGTAATATAACAAAATAAAAAATATAGCTTAGGGAATGCCAATTCTGACCTTGCTATATCTCGTGGAAAAAAGCATGAAAGTTGCTTTCATTTATTACACATAACATCCTGTGAAAAAAAGCTCCTTCTGGAAACTCACAGTTTAGTCACTTAGTAATGGAGGCTTTATAATTCAAGCATAATTTACCATTCTGATAATGAGGCTAGATTTCCACCAATTCTTTGATCTGTATATTTTGTAGCACTGATCACACACAGGAGGTTCTCTTGTCAGACAGCATGTCCTTGGAAGGCTGGAGGCTGATGGTAGTCCAGAATTTTAGCCTTAGTAATTATTCAGTCATATGGTTGTGAATCAAGTTATATTTGACAGTTAGTTCTATCAGCTGAATTACTTTTCCAATTTTCTCTACTGGCTTTTTATATCTTAGGGTGATTTTTAACACATTTTTGAGGTGGGAGTGTCATGTAGCCAAGCGTACACTTTCAATTTTTTCAATGTATGTTACTGAACTCCTGCAGGCCCTTTCAGGCACTGATCTAGGTAATGGGAATAAAGTTCTGGTTAAAACATACCACATTTCTAGCCCTCATTGAGATTACACTTTAATCACCTTTACCATCATATAGCTTCTCAGCAATTCCAATACTTCCTAAATATGATCTCAATAAACAAGTGTTTTAGGTATTAATTCATTATAGGTATTTCTTAAACCAAATATCAAACATTAAGACAAAGCATGAGTTGATGGGGGTACTAGCCAGCAAAGGGAACAGAATGGAGTAGCAGATAATAGCTTGGGCTTTGCTCTCAGAAAATCTTGGGCTTGGAAGAAAAAAAGAAAATTGGGCTTGTGTTCTAATTTTCTTCCTCATCTTGAGAGCTCACTGAGTTATTTACTAAACCTTCCAAGTCATCAGTTTTTCCTTTTGTTTTTTAATTTAGTAATCCATTTTTCAGGGTTGTTTCAAGATCCTGTAATTATAGAAAATACTTTAATTTTCACCATGTAGCAATTAATTGAGATGATAAAAAGGCATAGTCACTGTCTACTCCCTCCTTTAAAAACTTTAAAATCTAATTTGAGATGCAAAGTTCAAGAAAACATCAAAGCCACATGAAATCATTATGTCACTTCCAACACAAAAATCATATAATTCTGATTTGCTAAGTATGAAATCAGGTGCTATGGATAAATTATCCCTGATAGATTTCCACTGATACAAAATTACCCTATAGATTGAAAAACCAGAAAATCTAAACATTGGAAGCATTTAGTATTTAAATATTAGTATTTAGTATTTTTTAAAGTCATTTAAAGAAACACATGCCTTAAGGATAGAAATGTAATTGATTATGTAAAGGCAAAGAGTATGATTTGTGGCCAGTTCTGGACCTGCTGCCTTGGTTGGGTCTAAACTTGCAGGTCTCTGAGCAGCTAAAAGCATCACGTAAGATTTGGGAAACAGGATCAGAAGGGGGTTCAGCAGCATGTGGGTTAAAAATGAGAGGGCTTATCCTCTGCAATATTCCACAGACTGAGAAACTTTAAAGCGAGCTGTTATTTTCATGCCAATACATTGTTTTGCATCATGTAATAACGAGGTACCAGAAATTGTATCTTATTTTCCGCACAATGCCATTCAGATGTTTGGGCTGCCTCTTAGCTTCGTGTTGGGGGATGGAATTAAACAGCTTGCGTGTGCAGTGATTTTTAGTCTCTTCCTGGCACCAGATCTGTGAAATGATCAATGATCAATGATGAACTGCGTATCTTTCAATGAGTCAGCCTCCGGTGGGTAGCCAGTAGCAAACACAGCACCAGTTTGACTGATTTGAAAGCTTAAGTGAAGGTTAAGAGTCTGTTTAATATGTGTAGCTTTCTGGAGGGTTGCAAACACTATTTACTGTGATGTTAACTCCTCTGTGGCTGGCATTTTGGCACACAAAGAGGTCTGAGGTGTTTCATATTACGACATTTTCATTAGTGAAGAGAACATTTTATGTAGGTTGCTATTATTATCAATACAATCCATCTAAGATTTCTAGGGGCTGTTTGCTTACTTATGTTTATAAATCCTATCGTATCTTTCCTTTATAGAGCTCAGCAGAGCATAAGATTTTGAGGAGTAGCTGTTTGAGACCCGATACAAATAACCCTTGTTTAGAAAATGTTTCACAAAGATGACATTCTGAGAGCAACTCAGGTGTTGACTATTTTCCCAAGTGAACTAACTCAAGGACTGAAATTTCTCTGTTGGATCAAACATGTAATGAATCCACCTAGAGAAAGCAATTTCAGACTGGCATAGTCAGTGGTTTTTACCAGCTAGAATATTTATTTAGTAGATAAGCAAATAAACCAAAAGCCAAACAGTTTAGCTGTAATCTTGGAGACCCAAATCTCAAGGGAACGGCTATCTGCTATACAATGTTGAAGACTGTTTAAAGGGCTTCCCCATTTGGAGAGTGGTAAGAGTGATAATCTTGGAAATAGAAATAACTGAAAGGGGAGTTTAAGGAACAGAAATTTTTAAAAAAATCTGACTGTAACTCTTATTTACTAGATGTCTAGAGTAGTCACCAAGCCACAATTATAAATATATTCATAAATACATAATTCAGAGTATGAGTTTTGGAATTGACATCCTGGTGATTACCACTTAAAGATGTTGAGCATGACAGTTCACTTCTCTAAATATTAAATATTTTTATTTACAAAATGATATTTAAAGGTTAATTACATAAGAGGACACTTAAAAATGCCTAGTTATAGTATGTATTCAATAAAAGGATAGTAGTAAGTAGTAGGTAGAATCAAAATGTAAATACATTGAATACATTGTACCAATTATGGTATTCCTTCTTCTTTCCAAAATAGCATGATGCTACTTAAAACAACTGCAAAATGAATCTTATAAGATTCTCGTGTGTCTTATTTAAGGATGTATTTTTTTCTAAGGATGTATTTTTTCTGATAAATAACATGCGTGTGTCTAAGATGCAGGTGTGGGATCCAAGTAACACTCTATAATGAGAAGTTAAATATTCGGCGCCTCAAACTTTATCTGAACAAAATTTAATACAGACTCACCAACACCTGGGGAAGTGGAGATTTAATAGTAGCTCCAGGCAAAATGATCTCACTCAATTAAGATGACAGTTTAAATTCCAGTTGGTTGGGTTTACTTTCTGGAAAATATACTATAACTTAGAAGTATTACTTAGTGGACAAAAAAAAAATCTTTGAAATACTTTAAAACTATGAAAAGCAGTCAAAAGAAATCTGGCAGAAATAATTAAGAGTATTAAAATAATTAATAACCAGATATAAGAACTTAAAAGTATAGTCCACAGAGAAGAATCCGATGAGGACTCCTGTGTAGCTGTATCTCTGACCTGGGTTGTTCCCCTATTATTTGCCATACCTATGCCTCCAGCTCTCATTACATAGGTCCCCACTCCTCCCAAGCAGCCCTAATTCAAAAAGGAAAAACAAAATCACTGACCTTACTCTTTACTTTCAAAAGTAGTGAAAAATGAACACATTCACTATTTACTTGTATACATTATAATTAAAAATGAAATTAAATATTAATGTGTTCAAATCTTTATTGTGCATTTTAAATGAGCAAGGGAAATGACTTTATAAATACAAATTTTATTTGGCCTTTATATAGTTATTCAACCATTTTATCCTTACATACTAAGCTTCTTTTGTATGTTATCTAAATAGAAATTTCCTTATTCCCTTTTTTTTGAAGTTCAAAGTTTTCTGATTGGCTAGGTATTTTAAACTTAATCAGGTAACAACATTTTACAAATCTAATTTGATCATAACTTTAATATCATGGTAGAAATGTTAGATTCTTCAGAATTATGGCCACCATTACATTCGATAGTCACAGTAGAAGTCATTTAAATTTTGAACTTTTTTTTTCCTTTTTTTTTTCTTTTGGCTGAGCCACGTGGCTTGTGGGGTCTCAGTTCCCCGAGCAGGGGTTGAACCCATGCCCTCGGCAGTGAAAGAGCAGAGCCCTAACCATTGGACCACCAGGGAATTCCCTAAATTTTGAACTTCTTAAAAAATTGAAATTAGGTTTGTGAAGCCCAGCATATATTTTTGATATGGATGTTGATAGACAGGTACATCTCCTCCTACAAGAAGGAAGCTCTAAATTTAGTCTCAGTACATAGGTTGACAAACTACCTGCAAACCAAACAGAAGTCACAGATATCTATTTCTTGGGCCTCCATGCAAGCAATAATTTTGTTCTACTTTATTGGTTAACTACTGTTTTTAACTAACCAGGACATCATTGAATCTACTCCCCACCCTTCATTTTAAATATTAAATATAAATTATATAATAAGAATTTGTCAGATTGTTTAGGCTGATCTAACTCAGGTACCTAAGTTACACACAGAACTTGAACTTTACAAAAACAGATGTTGCCAAATGACAAGATTATCAGATATCAGAAAGCACTGATTTTAATTTGGTAATTCCAAAGGAAAGCCTGGAAAATTAAAATGGTCATTATGGAGCCCTAATTATTCTTAGTATCTGGAGATCTTATTAATCATTTAAATACAGTATTTTATTTTAAAGTATTTATAACAGAGGATTGTTATTTCATTCACTAAAAAAATGAAACTAGAAAAATTGTCATTATCCATGGTTATAAATATAAATGAACTATTTTATAAAGCTGCTATGGTCTGAATGAGTGTGTCCCCCCCAAATGCATATGTCAAAATCCCAACGCCCAACATGAGCTATTTGGAGATGGGGCCTTTGAGACTTGCTTATGTCTTGAGGGTGGAGCCCTCATGAATGAGATTAAAGTCCTTTCAAAAGAGATCCCAGGGCTTCCCTGGTGGCGCAGATGGTTGAGAGTCCGCCTGCCGATGCAGGGGACACGGGTTCGTGCCGCAGTTCGGAAAGATCCCACATGCCGCGGAGCGGCTGGGCCCGTGAGCCATGGCCGCTGAGCCTCCGCGTCCGGAGCCTGTGCTCCGCAACGGGAGAGGCCACAAGAGTGAGAGGCCCGCGTACCGCAAAAAAAAAAAAAAAAAAAAGAGATGCCAGAGAGAGCCCTTGCTCCTTCCACCTTGAGAGGGAGGACACAGCAAGACTTCAGAAGTCTGCAGCCCAGAAGAGAGCCCTCGTCTGACCATGCTGCACCCTGATCTCAGACTTTCAGCCTGCAGAACTGTGAGAAATAAATATCTGTTGCTTATAAGTCACCTAATCGGCGGTATTTTCTTACAGTAGCCATAATGGACTACGGCAAAAGCCATTTTTCTAGAAGTCCAGAATCTGGAGGCAAGCAAAAGGAGGAATTCTTGCATGCGAATCCTTGGAAAAATGAGGAAAGGTAAACAGAGATTGGGAGTGGTGCTTCCAAGGCCCCAGGTCTTCATCTTCCTCTTTTACAAAAATGTTGGAAAAAGTTTTAAATTTCTGGTCAGAATGTTACCAAACTTGGCATGTGTGTCAGAAGGAAACATGGCAAAATGATGAATGATTGCTTAAAATATCACAGTCACATCCACCATCAAGAAGCACCAGAGCTGCAGGATTTTGAGAGACAGAGGTGATAAGGAACCTGACATACCTGTCTGACTGCCCTGGGGTTCCGAGCAAACATGTCTGGGATTGCTACCCATGCTCTGGATTCTTCCCAGCTTGGCCTGGTCAAGGGCACTGGAGGGTACATAAATCTGAATAGCTTTAGGATGTCCATATCGGCTATAGAGAGAAATATTTAACCCCTAAGAGTGTGGAAGATGTAGTCCGGTTGGGAAAATTCTCCCTTTAAATAGAGCTTTCCTTCAGAAAGTACTTTATAATGGTTACAGTCTACTAAATAATGATTCAAGATGGAAACATAATGGCAAGCTAGAAAGAAAACCCAACACATCTTATCACATAGGAGTCACATGTGACTCCCAAATTATCCATTCATTATCTCTTCTCTGGATCTTTTTAGTGGCTTAACAAGGTTGTATATTTTGTGACAGTATCCACTTCCTCACTGTCAGGGTCTCCCACTGCAAATTACAAACAGATGTTTGTTGCTTTCAAGCCAGATGCCGGCTCATCAGCAGGTGTTGAAGCCTATTTATTTGTACACAGAATATGCTGCAGCCTTGAATCACAACTTCGGTGTGTCTTCACCTTCCTCTCATGTTCACTTGCTCTGTTTCTCCTTTTTTTCTTTTGGTAAGCCATTCCATACATAATATTTAAGCTGTTCGGGCATCATTCCTGGGTTAAAATGGTCCCAAGCAAATTGCCAAAATTAACTGCCATGTGGGTGCTAGGAAGTTGTAGTCTTATGATATTTTTCTACCAAGTTCAGAAAGTTTTTATCGCCTTAGAGTCTTCGGTAATAAAATTTGTTACCGTCCACTCAAACTTTGTTCCCACTGATGACGTATTTCAGCCTCCAGAGCTGACCATCTGGCCTTTTCCACCAGCACTGAAATTCCCTCAAAGAGAAATCACCAGTGATGTCTCACACCTTTGGATAACTTGAATAAATTAATAAGATCAGTTTAAATGATGTTTCTTAAATATCCTAAACTACTTATTAGATCGGTCCTGAGTATTTCATTCTTGAAAATCCCTTCCCAAATAATTAGTTATCAATAACTACAAATAAACACTCGCTCAAAGGTAGGCTTTTAAAAAATTTTCTTCTGAAATATTAGTGTTTAAATTGTGTCACCAAAGGTAAAAGTGAACAGTCTTTCTGTCTGTGAGGCTGTTGTGTTCTAATTTTTCACTCTCAATCACTGGCCTTTTACCCAAACCGATCGCCCTCTGAGATAGGAGTGCATGAAGGGGAGAGACTAAAGACTAAAGGGGAGGGGAGTGAGTCAAAAAGACGTTCTGCAAACTCACTGCCACCCTCTGCTTCAGGATGGGGTCCTTAGCCCAGAGATAACAACTCCTGGTACTGAGGAAAAGTTCTCCAATTCTGTCAGCTAGCAGTTCATTATTTATTGCTTCTACTATTTTCAAAAATAACAAGAAAATAAATTAGACTTCTGTTTCACAGATAAGCTAAAAGCAAATGTGTCGTATTTATGAACCAGTCAGCCTAAATGAACACTGTATTCCTGACCTGAACAAAACAATTTAACTTTAGGTCAAAAGTGGAATTACTAAGTAATTTTACTACCTGTGCATGTGTAAACACGTGTGTGTGCGCAGAATCTAAGGAACAAGACAAAACACACCACTGAATTTTATGAAGGAAAATGAGTATTGTTTCTGTTTTTCGTTTGTTGTTTGTTTCGTATAGGAGGGAGAGATGAAGTGACAGCCAAGCATCGGAAATACTCTTTACCTGCTAGAATCATGACATACAGGTTTGGAATG
Source organism: Tursiops truncatus (assembly GCF_011762595.2). Lineage (NCBI taxonomy): Eukaryota > Metazoa > Chordata > Mammalia > Artiodactyla > Delphinidae > Tursiops > Tursiops truncatus. Next base: position 96,252,372 of record NC_047042.1, on the reverse strand, counting down.
ATGCTTAGAGGCCTTGAATTCTTCCATAGTTGAGAATCTCCTCAATGATAAACCCATAAAGAGATTTCTATGCCTGAGGCTAAAATTATGCAATGGTGGGAAAATTTACCTTCTTAAACAAAGTTTTAAACTTAGAGTCCCTATCATCAAATAGACTAAGTCTAAAATGTCTTTATTCAAGTTCAAAGAGAGCTACCTCTTCTCCAGTCTCAACATCTCTAATTTTGTCAAACATGATTCATATGACAGGGTTGCAGTCTCTTTTCCTTTCTCTTAACATGTTCCAATTAGCCTATATTTCTCTTTAAATGAGGTGCCCAGAAACAAACTCAAGTTTCCAGATACAACCAAATGAGACAAAATAATAATACCTGATGTTTACTGAAATAATACCACATTTATTATGTACCAGACACTATGCTATGCAATGTATCATTTATCTCTTTTAATTCTCTTAGCAACCCTATAAAGAAAACTCTATGGGAAAAAGAGTGAATTAAAAAGCACTACATAAACTGACCAAGAGCACACAGCTCTTGTTGAAGCCTGGATTTACACCTAATCAGTTTGACATCAAAGCCTCAGGAAGACAAAATCACCACACTAATCTGTTCTAAGCCCGATAAATAAAAATAACTGAGTCCCCTTTAGGCACTACTGCCAAATCGTTCTAGTCCTTATGTGGGTGTTCTTTTCCAACCAAACGTAGGCTAGTGTGCTTAAACATCTTAAGTATGACATTTTAACATTTCACACAGTGTTCCAGGTGCTTAAGTCATGCTTTGGGCTCATGGTCTATCATACAACACTTCCATCATCTTTCGTTATTTCTTCATGTCATCACTGGGGAAAAAAAAGGGGGGGGGAAGGGGGGGCACATATGTTTATATATCTTTTTCTAAATCATTTACTCATTTCATAGATCATAGAAACAGAAGGGCCCAGAGAGACAAATGTCACTTGACATTTACCTTCAAGGTGACATCATGTGTCAGCACTTTTCTGCCTACTGTCGCGTCATTCACAAATTTATCTGTTTTCAGCTCCCGTACACGGACATCAAGTCCATATCACCGACTTGTAAACAGTCCTTTTCTTCCTCTATGAACAGTTCTTTTTCTGCTTCTTCCACCTTTCGTTTTACCTCTGGCCCTAACTCCATATTTTTGTAGAATATGGTTATTTTGACCCAAGGTCACACATACAAGAGGAAATAAATCAAACATATTATATTCTGGGGAATTCAACACATAAAAAAGTGTCACCCTTTCTTTACTTTCTGTGACTTGACTTTTTCATACTTTTTTAAAATGAAAATAAAATAATAAATAAAATAAAAATATTGGAGTATCCTTGATTTACACTGTTGTGTTAGTCTGTTGTACAGCAAAGTGAATCAGTTATACATACACATCTATCCACTCTTTTTTAGATTCTATTCCCATATAGGTCATTACAGAGTACTGAGTAGAGTTCCCTGGGCTATACAGTAAGTCCTTATTAGTTACCAATTTTATATATAGTAGGGTACGTATGTCAATCCCAATCTCCCAATGTATCCCTCCCCCCCATGCTGTTTTATATAACATATTTTATTATAGTCTTGACAACTATAATGGCAGCATAAAAATTTTGTTGCAAATCCCTTGTTTTTGGAGAACGTGTTAGGTGCCCCCTCCTACCCTGCCCCCTGGGTTCTTTGGGATTTCCATTACTAGGGATTCTCAAAGTCCTTTCCTCTGGATGTAACTAGGGATTACCAAAACAACAACCACAGAAACAAAAGACAAACAAAAAAATAGCAGGATTGCTGGTCAAGTTTGGGAAATTCTAGATTAGACAGTCTAGGCTAAGCAAGCCTCTGGACTTCTTGACCTCCCATAAACCATAATATAATAATGTCATTTTGCATCTCCAAGATTGTAACAGAGTGTTTAGTATCTTTAAATTTATATAAGCCCAGAATTCCAAAGGAGAAAAATATAAAGTGTACATATTTATTATGAAAATGATCACTATTAGTTAAAGGAGAGATATACTTGCATCACTTTTCGGATACTTGTAAAAAGTCTAAGTTTCGATATTGATACATTTTTCCTTGGTACAGAAAAAAAACATAACTCTGAATTTTACAAAATGATATACAAAAAACACATACATAGATACCAATTATTTGATACAAGATAAGGCACTATCTCTACCTCCCCTACCCCCGAATTTAGAATAGTGAAGCCAAAAGGTAGAAGCAGGTTGTTCAAAAATAACTGCTCACCGCATTCCATTCTATTAGAGAAAGTTATATGTTACATTAGCCAGCATTTACTGGTCAGGCAATTATTCCTTGATAATCAAGGAGAGAGTAAAAAAGAGATGCTCTGTGTCTACAGACAAAAGTATCGAGGCACCTTATGTCAACATTCATATGGAAATTTCCTCTGCAGTACTGAGTTGTACTTAGATACTAGCTGTGCTGAAATGGGGCAGAAAACTAGGAGAGCCAATCTCAGAAAGAAGCAGGGATAAAGCAACTTTCCCTGCAAAAGTCAGTGAGGTGACTTGCACACCCTGCTACATCTTTGGAGGGGGAAAATCTGCATGTAGTCCCTGCAATGGGCCTTGGGAGCTCATGCATTTAATTACTGTCAGATCCATTGAAAGCTACAATGACTTTTCATAAAACATTCAAGTATACACTTGTAAGGCCATCTCATTAACACATCTTGACACTGTCTTGGCAGATAGGAAATTATAACAACTTAGATAAGGTGACACGTGACACTGTCTTACAGGAAACTCATTCGGCCATCTGCCTACCCAAACAGATACCGTGCTCTTCTTTTCTGTAATCTCATTCACAAGGAGCAGAAAAATGTTTTATCATGCTCATGTGTGAGCCTGAAAGTCAACGGAGCTCTGGGCTATGCTACGTAGACTAATTCAGTTTCCACTGTACTTATGAAAATAAAAATTATGGCATTATTTCCAAAACGAACTGAGGCGCTGTAAGGGCACTCAGCTAATAGTCAGCCTTTGGGAAGACTGAACTTATTCTACTGGAAAATGAACATTAAATTTTGCACCAGGATATCAGGAACTAGTAATGTATCAGTAATTAGTCTTCCATTCTTTTCACTCAAGATAAAGTATGTAAGTGTAAACCACACATAGGTGGGTATGAAAGAGATAAACAGAAAAGTCCCCATAGGGAACCAGGGATGGAAGATTGTTAGTCTAACGCTAGAAGTAGCCACAGAGAAAAAGAAAGATGGCAACTTGTTATTTACTTGACTTGAGGGCACGCCTAAATAAATTATCTAATCCGAACAGCCATTCCTTGGAATAAATATTACTGTCATACTGCCTCCATTTAGTAAATTGTTAAGGTCACAGAGCTAGGGCACCGGGAACCAGAAAACAAATGCAAGTCTTCCTGACCTCAAAACCCGACTTCTTTCCTTTAGAGTATTTGGAAAGATTTTTTCATGTAGTGCACTGGTGAGAAGTTGGTTTCTTTCCAATAAAAATCAGGGAAATCTGTGAAACCTCTCTCTGAGGCAAAAGTATGGAGGCAATGGTACCTTGAATCAAGAGATCATAGGAAGCCTTCGCAGGTATGTGGCATAATAAGAAGGGGATTTGTAACCTACAGAATTTAGAGCATAGAAACAAATATTGTTAGAGCTATAGAAACACAGTTGATGAAGGACTGTTATTTTAAATCAGAACGTTGATCAAGAGATTGGTAATCTAATACAGTATTATTAATCAGTAATTATTAGTAATTAATAATTATCTAATTAATTAGATTAAAACAGTATTACTACCAATATAAGGAAACCGCTAATTTGTATTAATTAAAAGGTGAACTAAATGTCTACCTCTCTGAAGGAAATAAGGAGAACAATAGCAACAAAATGGTGAGAAGTAGACAAGAATCTAGCCAGAGATATTGCCGCATCCAGGTCTGACTAAAGGTTTTATTACTACTGGAATTGGGTGCTTTTAATAGGAGATTGCACATGTTGTTCAATAGTAAGACTTCAGCCTTTCATCAATCCTTTTGTCATCTTTATTAAATCTTTAGAAAGCCCAAGTTGCAAGAAACCATTTGGGTCTTCTTTGCATGGATGGATCTACCCAGTTACCTCCGCAGTCAAGATGCTGGTGCCCTGATTGGTCCGTCATGCACAGCGCTAGCACAGGTCACAATCTTGGTGCTACTTAAAGTATGCATACTTCTCAAAATTAAGTATTTGGAATGAATTTTACTTTTCCATGTAATCAAATTTGAAAAATACGTCAATATATTAAAATGTTCCAATGTTCCATATGTTTAATGTTCCAATATATTAAAATACACACCAAACTTAATAAAGCCAAGTGTTCACTAAACAGCATTAATATAACTATTTAAACAGTGAAAGTAACAACTTAGTGGGTTTTCTGATATATCCTTGACAAGAATTAAACTAAGCAGGAAAGGAAATATAATTGGGTAATTTAGTACAAAAATAAATTAATTAAACCAAATTACCTCAAAGTGTAACCCAACTTTAAAATTTCTTTTTATAAAAAGCAATGAAAATAGTCAGTTCCTAGACTGTGGTCTAATAATTAAAACTATATCTTTTTTACTGCTATACTTTCAAATATTATTAAATTGGTTGATGTTGATATCTATTTCAGAAATTTGTTTTGAAAGTACTAACATAGTTCATTAATTGTTCTTTTTTTGGGACTCATGACACTTTAGGATAAAAAGGAAAAGAAAAAATATATTATTATTAATATGTGACTTCTTTTTTGAGAACTTTTCTTGAGAAAGAGCACGGTGTGCCAAGATTGGCATTGAATGGATTCCTATATTAGCTGTGAAATGTGGTCTCGATGTAGTCTAAACCTCTTTCAATATCTTATTATTCTTGTATTTGGTATCATTCCTAAGCCATTTGTTACAGAAAAGGGTGTGTACGGGGGGGGGGTTCTTTTCTAAATTTCAGTTCTACTTCACAATTGCACTGTCTATTGAGAACTATACCCCATTACTTCAACCAGAAGAGGAACATCAAATGTAGTCGTCTATAGTTTACTGTGTGATTCCAATTAGTTGCTATCAAGGTAAAGAAAGAAGTAACTTTTTTTAAAAATGAAGTATAGTTGGTGCTGGGGTGTATGTTTTCTTTTAGTTTTTAACTCAGACACAAAAGTCCAAAAGCATCCTTATACTGTGAAGAGCTTCCTAGGATTACGAAAAACGCAATTGGCAATGAGAGGATTAGAATCCAGATTAGGTTACTTGCAAATTTTCTGCTCTATCAGTGGAATCCTTCAAGATAGGTTCCATTAAAAGTCTACAAATTCAAGGACTGCATCTTAGAAAAATAATTACTATGAAATGCATTTGATTCTCCTAGAAAACAACAAAATACCTGATACCTTACACCATGGAAAGCAAAAGATAAAATCTTTCTTAAAAATATAAAAGGTCGGCTTCCCTGGTGGCGCAGTGGTTGAGAGTCCGCCTGCCGGTGCGGGGGACGCGGGTTTGTGCCCAGGTCCGGGAGGATCCCACATGCCACGGAGCGGCTGGGCCCGTGAGCCATGGCCGCTGGGCCTGCGCATCCGGAGCCTGTGCTCCGCAACGGCAGAGGCTACAACAATGAGAGGCCCCGTACCGCAAAAAAATAAAATAATAAAATAAAAGGTCATCTCCCCTTAGGAGAACTCTAGTTGTGAATTGGATAGAATTTATTGCTATGTGCTCACTCTTGTGATAAATGTTGCAGCATCTTGAGGAAGGTTAAAGAATTGCTGGTTAAAGGACCTGTAGCATCAAACTGTAGTCAACTTCACGTTGCCTGAGAGCTAATGTGACCTGTGAGCCTAAGATGGTGACAGGCAGCCCGGCTGGTGCAGCTCTGTCCTGCTGTAGCTCCCTGGCAAAGAGGCCACTGCCATTCCAGAATGAGTGATTTATCCGTGAATATGCATGAGACGCTAATTTGCAAGGATTCAGTGAAAACTAAGTGTTCTGATGTGGAAGACTGGAATAACAAGAAGGGAGGAGTGAGGAAATGGGGTAAACATACCATAAGCCTTGATTACCCTGAAAGTCTAGCAGGCATCGAGTTTACCTTTTCCTGAAAGCTTGCAGTTTTATTTGCTTGCCTATTTTCAGCATGACATGGGCCACTGAGAGAAGAGAGTCAAAACCACTCACAGTTTATTTTAAATGGAAAATAAATGGTTTATGAGCAGATTTCTTCTAACAACTTTAAAAAATAATTTGAGGCCTACGTTTTGAAGATCTCAGTTTTTTGTTGTTGTTAGCAACAAACTTCTAATTTACCTTTAGACCACAAATGGTTTTGTATATCTAATCAGTCTTATTCATTAGCTTTACCTTGCTTTTTTTTGGGGGGGGGGTACGCGGGCCTCTCGCTGTTGTGGTCTCTCCCGTTGCAGAGCACAGGCTCCGGACGCGCAGGCTCAGCAGCCATGGCTCACGGGCCCAGCCGCTCCCTGGCATGTGGGATCTTCCCGGACCGGGACATGAACCCGTCTCCCCTGAATCGGCAGGCGGACTCCCAACCACTGCGCCACCAGGGAAGTCCTGCCTTGCTTCTTCATTAAAAAAAAAAAAATGCTAGAAGCAAATTCCAGAAATGGAACGTAGAGCACAACAATGTGGGGTTTTCTCCCCCTTACTGTTATTCTTCCTGAAATTGTAGTACTGTTTAATTAATTCTGACATATACTATGCTTTCTTCTGGAACAGAGTCTGTTATTTAAAATCAACAAGTAAGAAATAGCTATGAATATACCTCCAGATGAACAGAATGAATTCCCTGAAGAGGATTCCTAATACTTTTTTCTTTTTAATTGAATTTCTCTACATTGTACCAATTGAAACATGTACTCAGCAAATGAATAAATACTATAGAACCTCTCACAAAAGATTTACCTTGTACACGCTGTTCAGGAATCTTGGAGCTACATATCGCGCCCTGAGAGATGTGTGTATGTTTGTGTGTGCATGTAACTTCACAAATATCTGAGTCTAATGTTTAAAAAAGAAAAATAGACAATTAGAACTGAGTTAAAAATAATGAGACAGAGTGCACAGAAAAGGCAGAGTCGGCTGTGGTGGAAAAAACACTGGATTAGGAATTAGAAGATCTAAACTTACGTGATCTTTGGCAATCACTTAACCTCTCAGATACTCAATTTCTTATCTATAAATATGTATAATAAAGACCATTTTTCTGTAAGGGAGTCTTAGGAGGATATAATCCAATAATATATGTAAATGTACTTTGTAAATTACTAAGTGCCACATATATTATGTTTCCTGTAAATTCAATTGATAGTGTCTGCCATTCATGTCTTTGTATCTCAGTTTTCTCATCAATAAAATGAAAGGACTGGGATTAAATGCTTTCTCAGCATTGTTAGGAGATCCAAATGTAATGTTTTTCTAATACAAAATAAGGTTTGGGCATGTGCTCAAACAACTGTAAAGTCAAAGAGAAGGGATCAAAAATACAGAGGAGGAGCTTCCCTGGTGGTGCAGTGGTTGAGAGTCTGCCTGCCGATGCAGGGGACACGGGTTCGTGCCCCGGTCCGGGAAGATCCCACATGCCACGGAGCGGCTGGGCCCGTGAGCCATGGCCGCTGAGCCTGCGTGTCCGGAGCCTGTGCTCTGCAACGGGAGAGGCCACAACAGTGAGAGGCCCGCGTACCGCAAAAAAAAAAAAAAAAAAAAAATACAGAGGAGGGTGCTGAGCAGAGAGTGGAGGCTGCCATTATGGGGGAGGGGGAAGGTGGCAATGGATAGAAGAAGCCAAAATAAAGGAAAATGTATTAATTAGTATTAATTATGAATTTGAAACAATGGACTCAAGTCATAATATTGATTTGAGGTAAGTAACAAATGCTATCTTACCAGATCTAGTCAAAAAATAATTCAGGAAGAAATATTACTCAGATGACCATTTGAGACTCGGACATATTGACTTCTCAGTTTCCTTGTGTGTCTCTGATTGTCTTTTTATTAGATTTAGACCTCTCTTTCTCTCTCTGTTTCCATCTTTATTTTTATTTAGGCACAGAAAACTTCCAAATCCTACCATCTATCTTTATGTACACAAAATATGGGAAGTATACATGAGACCCTCCCTTCGCCTACAAGCTATTAATTCTACAATACATTCTGACAAAGACAGGAAATCATATAAGCAATGGCCAGGAGAGAGGTCAGGCATTCAAGACCAACACTATAAATTCAAATCAGAAAACAGCTTAAGTACAGCAGATGTCTGGTCTTAACTGGGTAGAAAAAATGCTGCGTTCTCTCAAAAGGAAGTAAAGAAAACAGGCAGTAGAAGATGCCCATTCATTAACAAGCTGTGTGGAAATCTACCAAGGATCATTGCCCATCATGTTGTGGTAGCCCTAAAAAGTGGGTTACTCAAACAAAACTGAAGTAACCTATTATAAAAAAAATATATTTATTAACCAGTTTCTATGTGCCACAAATTACCTAATTTAATTCTCATGGTGACCTTAGGAGATACAGGAAATTAAAGGCTCAGAGAAGTTAATTACTTGCCTAAGGCAATACTGGGAGTAACTAGAACAAGATTTCCACCCCAGCACTAAAGAATCTTATCCCCTCCAGGTGGTCACAAAGCACCGAGCTGATCTCCCTGTGCTATGCAGCTGCTTCCCACTAGCTATCTACCTTACGTTTGTTAGTGTATATATGTCCATGCCTCTCTCGCGCTTTGTCACAGCTTACCCTTCCCCCTCCCCATATCCTCAAGTCCATTCTCTAGTAGGTATGTGTCTTTATTCCTGTCTTACCCCTAGGTTCTTCATGACATTTTTTTTCCCTTAGATTCCATATATATGTGTTAGCATACGGTATTTGTCTTTCTCTTTCTGACTGACTTCACTCTGTAGGACAGACTCTAGGTCTATCCATCTCATTACGAATAGCTCAATTTCGTTTCTTTTTATAGGGAGGGTGGGAGGGAGGGAGGGAGACGCAAGAGGGAAGAGATATGGGTACATATGTATATGTATAACTGATTCACTTTGTAGAAACTAACACACCATTGTAAAGCAATTATACTCCAATAAAGATGTAAAAAAAAACAAAAACAGGGCTTCCCTGGTGGCGCAGTGGTTGAGAATCTGCCTGCCAATGCAGGGGACACAGGTTCGAGCCCTGGTCTGGGAGGATCCCACATGCCACGGAGCAACTAGGCCCGTGAGCCACAACTACTGAGCCTGCGCATCTGGAGCCTGTGCTCCGCAACGAGAGAGGCCATAACAGTGAGAGGCCTGCGCACCGCGATGAAGAGTGGCCCCCACTTGCCACAACTAGAGAAAGCCCTCGCACAGAAACGAAGACCCAACACAACAAAAATAAATTAATTTAAAAAAAAATTAGTAATGAAACCCCCCCCCCCCAAAAAAAGAATCTTATCCCCTAAGCAACATTGCCTTTCTTAGGCATCAAGAGGCAGAGTTCCACATCATCCTCTGTTTTAGTCTGTGTAGCTGGTCCCTGTAAGCTCCAAGAGTTTATCTTCAGGGAAATTGTATTCTTCAAGTCTATTACAAAATGTTAGTAGGAACTTCTTTTCTGATTAGTTGCTTAGATACTTAATAAGAGCTTGGTCCTTAACAAGATACTTGACAAAATCTCCTACTTTGCCCCTTGGTTGATCTGTAGAATTCATAGAATAAGAGCATTTAACGTACCTATTAATGCTGGACATTAGGGGAAATATAAGAATCTGAGCAATACCCATGGCTCTAAGATGTTGTAAGACAGGATCACCGGACAGTATCTCCAAAGACAAACATCTTGAATAAACTAGGGAGATAGTGTTCCATTTATAGGCTCACTTCTACTATCTTTCCTGAACATTCATCCACAGCTTATGGAGGGAATTGAGAATATGCGTTTGAGGCTAAAATGAAAGATCTGGTGATGGGGCGAAGAAGCATAACCTCTGCAAACTTTGCTCAAAATTAATTTCTTTGAACCGGTCTTACAGTATTGCATTGCCTGTTCCCATGATGCTAGCAGACACCATGAGATCAAGAAGTTTACTTATATTCCATGAGCCAACTCTTCTCTAGCTGTACTCTATTATCCTATCACTCCAGGGAAGCCAGAACTCTAGCAACTGGTAGTAGATAAATATTTTGATTGGATAATTTCTGTACGGCAAATTCTTCACCATGACTTCTGGATTATGAGAAAGGAGGCAATGTATTTTACGTCTCAGGATCTAATGATATGTAGTATTAATGACACCATAAGATGAGTCTAGAAGTTCTTAAATGAATACAGGGTAAGAGCTGTGAGAGTTCAGAGTGCAATGGTTTGGAAGTCTTCTTTGAGCTTGTAGCTTTCACTTGGCCTTGAAGGACGAGTAATATTTAAAGGGAAAAAAAAAAAAAAAGAAAAAGAATGAGATCTTCCAGGCATGAGGAACTGCAAGAATAAAGTTGCAGAATTGGCAACACTGGTCATATTCAGGGGACTGAAAAACAATAACCATCTGGTTGGACCACAGGATTCATATTGCAGAGCATGTTCCTGAAAATGTAACTGAGAACTGAATCAATTAAGTTGTCCATATTTCTTAGTCAAATAAATGTGATATTTAACCCTGTATCTGCCACCCTGGACAAGTTAATTTCTCTAAAACTGTATCTTCTATCTGTAATATAAGGATGCTTGCTCACAGAGTAGGAGAGTAAAATGTGATTCTCTATATAAAGAATCTAATACGGTGTCTGGTGTGTAGTTTAAGTATCTACATGGTGTTTTAAAGTAATAATAATAAATACACTAATAGCATTGGATTATCCTCACTAAGTTGAATTTTAGTTTTAATAAATTGATTGAACTGTGAAATTCTCTGATTGTTCTATAGAAAGCCTAGAAATTTAACTTCAGTTTTAGCTATAGATTTAGTACAACTGAACTTTTAGTTTCTGAACTGTTTGTTTCTTCATCACAAAAACGAAAGCTAATGGCCATAAAATTTAACGGAGGTTTCAAGGATATATACAGTAGCATTAAAAATAATTTTTAAAATGTCAAATCATAGCTGTCATTAAGTGTTGAGACAAAGCCCTATCTTAATAAATTCAACCAATGTTTCTTTTTTTTAAAAATAAATTTATTTATTTATTTATTTTTGGCTGCGTTGGGTCTTTGTTGCTGTGTGCGGTCTTTCTCTAGTTGCGGCGAGCGGGGCTACTCTTGGTTGCAGTGCGCAGGCTTCTCATTGCGGTGGCTTCTCTTGTTGTGGAGCACGGGCTCTAGGCGTGTGGGCTTCAGTACTTGTGGCACGTGGGGCTCAGTAGTTGTGGTACATGGGCTTAGTTGCTCTGTGGCATGTGGCATCTTCCCGGACCAGGGCTTGAACCTGTGCCCCCTGCATTGGCAGGCAGATTCTTAACCACTGTGCCACCAGGGAAGTCCCCTAATGTTTCTTTTAAATCAGACTATTGCTGGCACATGTTAGCATTTATTATGTATTTGTCTTTAAACATGTCACATTGCTCCTTGTTCTATTTAGTTTTAGTTCTATTTATGAAGTACACATTTTATGTTACCCTAACGTACATTTTCTATATTTAGAATTTAAAATTCAAGAGTTGATCTTTTTAATCACTTAGAACAACCTCTAATTAACGGAAACCTTGATTCTTATTTTAAAACTTAGCCTGTCCAAAAAAAAACATTCAAAATACAAGTACAATATATTTCAGTAATATATTTTTCTCAAAAAGAAAAAGTCATTCAGATTTAAAATTTTATTATAACTTGAGAGTGTTTTATATTAATCCTGTTAAGAGCCAGAACAGCTTTAATGCCTATTCATATCTTCTTTTAAGTAGTTACTGGAAATAAGAATACTGATATATAAGTAAGTTAATAACAGTAAGATTCAAAAATGTTTTCGGAGGGATAACTTTTATTAAAAACCACGTTTTTGGAATTTTCACATCCATCATTTTCACAGTTACTCTATCTACTGCTGTTATGCAAGATGATATTGAAATTTTTTTTTCTAAGTAGAACCTCTCTATTCTGATATGGGTACTACACCTTCATAATTATTCTTATTGCTTGTGCCTGCCAGGAAGATAAGTTCTGCTCATAAGATTAGATATCGCCTTCATGGAATTATCTGAAAGGCATCCCAAGACATTGTTGACCTAGAAGGAGAGGGTCTTTCTCTACTGTCTTCTACGGAAGCTCCTATTATTAAAGAAAATACACAAGAGATAGAAGACACTACTACAAGTCTCAAGGTAACCTGGGAAGCAGTGGGCAATTTCTTTCTGCCTTTTATAACACAGATGAATTTTTAAATGTTTTTATTTGTTTATAATATATAATTGACACTGGGATTGGGAGCTCAAGGAACGTTCCACTTAATCCCCTCTTTAATGAAAGCCTACTATTCACGATCTGGTGATACCAGAATGAATGAGAAGTAAATTAAGGTCCCCTGAGTTGACACAAGAGAGGTGGAGACCAATACACAATCAAATCATGGCAGCAGAGTGCACTGAAATGCTGGAATAGAGGTATGTATGAGGTGCTACTGGAAGCCAGTGGGAGAGGTGGCTGACATCTTCTCAGTTAGGAAAAGACCCAGAGAGAGGCCGGGAGCTTCACCTTAAAGATGTCAGACATCACTCTTTTAATATGACACGTGACAAGTCCCACCTTTAGTCAGTTGACACGGAAGCATCATCGCTTATTCTGACTCTACTATAGCAGGATTCTGAAGAGACTTCAGCGATGGCCAGCTGTTGTGGAGCTTGGGTTGACAGACGCTAAAAGTATCACCAACAGTATCTCAGAATGAATCTCCCCAAATAAACAAATGCTTCGCCATATGAGAAATGCTTATTAAAATTGTTTACCCTGATATATAATACCACCTGGCTATATTACATAAAACATGACCTGATTTTTTAAAATGTCTGATTAACTAGAGTAATTTATAGAATCTCATTTGTATTTTCATAGACTCACTGGCATTGGAAAGAAGCCATCAAGCAAGATGGCTTATTTAATGCATTTTCCACCTGTGTACATCTTGACTCAGTGGAAGCAAGACAGGACCAGATAACAATCTAATTACCTTGCAAAGGCATTTAGCAACTGGCAATGGGATTCATATAATAATCAAATTCCAGCTGGAACTGACTGCAGTATTTGCTACTGTTTTATTAGAAAATGGTAACATTTCTGCAAGCAAATAAAGGCGCTTGAAGTAACGTAAGATAATAATTATGCAATTTAAATACTGATAAAACGACTAAAATTACAGTCTGTGAGAGAGAGTAAATGACCAAATGTGCAGATGTGTAAATGTGTTTGGTTGTGCTGAGAGGAGGGGAGCTATTGCAATGACATCTATTTAACTAGAGCTGTGTCATTCTTAGCATGTGATTTACACAATTTAACGGCATTCATCAAGTATATGAAATGTACTTATCCAAAGTAGAATGAAATGATCTTTAACAATACCTAAAACAAGGAGAATGGATGGTTAACAACAGGTTGAAATCGATCCAAAATATGAACTAAATATCAAAATGTATGATATTGAAAGAATATTCTACTATAGATGAACCTTCCATGGCAAGCAATAGAATGCGTAATAGACAAGAAGTAAAAAAATTAGAAAGACGTTCTTGGTTAGTTATGTTTCTAAAACTAGCATTTCAGATACAGTTTTGTTAGTTTTGTGGGACAGTTAGGGAACATCTGAAAAACTCAACACAGCAAACACTCCCCGTAGGTTGTTAGCATTTGTTAGCAAATAAATCAGAAGCAAACACTCCAGATGCGGTTATTGTTATGCTTCAACTATGCTGATATCTAAAAATCTCACAAGTTTCTTCATTATCACCCTAGAGAGTAGTAATGATTTTTCAACAGTGAAATAAGTTTCATTAGTGAAGCAAGGCGTGCACTTACGAAGATACCACATGGGAGGCCCTACCTCGCCTGGACAACACTCAGGACTGATGTGCCTGGTCTCCTCTACTCTTCACTGCTGCCTCTGGCCACGAATTCCATCAGGTCCCAAGAGCAACCACCTCCAGAGGATGCTTTGGCCTTATTCCAACTACGTGGTAACTAAATCCTGCTAACTCTCACGCATGGTGTTTGTCAAAGTATCAAAAGACAAAAGGCTGGGTATTTCGTGAATCTCTGAGAAGATTTTATGAATTTTTCTACTTGATTGCTAAGAAGAGACTGAATGGGTAGTAAACTTTGACTTCTGTGATTTACCCTCATCGTACTACGAGATTATATTATGATTGGGCAACAGAAGAACTATAACTCCCACCTCTAACAAGAGAATACCAAGGGATGCTGCAAAGGAAGTTATCAACTGTGGACACTCAAAATGGCTTAGGTCAATTTGCAACATAAACACTCACACACAGAGCATGTGGATATCCAGGTTTCTCTAACTAGTGAGTAAGGAAATAGTTGATTAATAAATAAGAGTATTAAGATATTTGGGCCCTAGTCTTAGTCTAGTCTAATTTGAGTCACAGGCAATTTTCCATAAAGCCTTTCATTTCCTGACAATTCCAGACTGTAGGACTCTTTGGTTACTTGCAACCCTAAAAGTTTGTCAATTTTACCAAAAATGTGATACCCCTAACTGTACACTAGTAGACAATATGATTAATTATAAAGACAACTTTTCTGGAACAACCTTACAGAATACAGTGAGATTCAGTCGCAAGCATTCCTTTCTTTGATCATAATACCCAGGTCCCCCAAATGGTGATCAAAACCAGTTTTACAAAAGTAAATTTTACAAAAGTAAAAAAAAAAGTCAGTAGACTTCTTGCCTGGGAAAGTAACAACATAGTACAGACTGTGCCTGCCCTTGCCCCCATTCCTCCTTTGTCCCTTCTTTTCTCCTGCCCTTGTCCCCATCCCTTTCTTTCCCTCTTAAAAGTTTCACTCCTTCCATAAATACCAAGAGTGACTTTGACCTACAATTCTCCCTCTTATAGCTTTAATGGCATTATTGGGAGAAAAGTCAGAAAACGTGGATATCAATCAAATTGATCGTTAGGAAAATAAACATCATTATGTGCAACTATATTAATTTAAATTGTATGTTGCTTTGAAATCTTTCATCCTAGGAGTACAGTGATGCCCATATGCCTACTCCCAATCTTAATATTTGTACAATGTTAAAAGGGTTATTTTCCCTGTTTGTTTAATCAACCAGAATCATCTGAAAAGAACTTGACTGTGTAGAGTAAGAGCCCTCAAGTCTAATGCTCCCATGTTTCTCTTCCATGTGGAGTTATCTGTACTGAAAGCTAATCTCTTCCACCGAGGGAAGTGAGATTTACGAAATAGCGCCAGCTCACGAATGTCAGATTTCACTAACTCTCTCATCTCTTTGCTGTCCTCTTTGCCCCTGTAAATATTACGCTTTGCTTCCTAGATAAATTGCGCAGCCATTCTTATGAGTAATGTTTGTTTTGGGCAAACACTGGTTCCAGTGAAATGATTAGAATTTTCAACCACCTTGTCTTCTCTAGACACGTTTTGCTCACTGACTCTTCTTACGTGCCTTAGAATTTCTGCTGTGCTCCTTTGGTTCCTGGAGGTGTTATGGTCAGAACGATAGGAATGGAGGAGTAAAGAAAGGAAGAGAAATTGAGGAAGGGCCATTAACATGTATTAAGCATCTACCATCATGCTAGCTTTACTCTACACCATTCACATGCATTATTAGGGCTTTTACTATCAGAACTGCGAAGTAATTAGTATTTTCCTCATTTTATGAATGAGTGTGTCAGATCTCGATGAGATTAAGTATTTATCCAAAGTGAAAAAGCTAGTAAGGATCAAAGCCAGAAATCAAGACCCTGTATGTCTGGAATACAATCCCCTGTACTTTCCATTGTGTTTTGCTGCTTCCTCTACTTCCTTCTTCTAAATGCTTCAAAGGAATACAATATATAGTATTTTAAGATTATATTCATATGTTTGAAGTAAGTTTTCGATTGCAACTTGAGCAAAAAGTAGTCTGACATTACACATTAGAGAAAAAATGTAACAGTGAAAAACCTTATTTCTGCAAGCACTGCTGGAAAGAATATTTTCTGGAATTCAATCGACACTGCTGACATAATACTGATATCTAATGAAGCCATGAGGTGCTTCTATTTAATGTGACTGATTAAGAATTCCAGGTGTGGAAAAAACAGCTCTTTCTTTTGAGTGTGTACCATATGCTACACACTAAGTTTTTTGCATCACTTCTGTAAGTGTATGAGCATCACTTTGTGCAAAGTAGGTTGCGTGGCTCAGAAATTAGACAAGTCACTTCGGTCAGCCCGGTAATAACTGACAGAGCCAATTATTCACTCGGCTTCTGACACCGAGGCCAGTACTTTCAAACCACACCATAGACTGTCCCTTAAATATCACACCATGTGCTCACACCACACACTCCGGAAGATGATTATATCAAATGTAATACTATTTTATACTCTTTTATTGTTCTCTAAATGTTCTTATATATAAATGTATCTCTTTCTAAAGTCTACAATCTCCCTCATGGCTTTTGTTGTTGTTGTTGTGAATTAGTGTTTTAAAACACTTGCTATATTGAAAAAAATGATAGGTTTCGGGTAGATAGATAGGTAGATAAAGACAATATTATGTATAATCCAATACAAGACTTAAGTACAGTAATGTAAACCTAAAGCAAAGGCAAGGTTTATTTTCAAGGAGGAGGTGGGGTGGGGTAGGAACGTGTGTCTAGAATTGATGAGACTCAACTGTTATCACACAGCATCCTTTGCTTTTCAGTTGATTTTACCTGTGCTCCCTGAGGTAGGGAGGGGTTATGGAAGGGAAGACTCAGGAATGGAACTCTTTGGACCCATTCACTCCAGGACTCAGCTCAGCAACAGAGGACATGTAACCGCTGAGTGAAGAGTAAAAACTTTCAGACTCAAGATTTGACCCCTGACTCCAGCTCTCCTTTGGCAAATAAATTAGCCTCTCTTAGCCCCCATTTACTTCATTTAGAAAGTAGGGGAAATAATACTTAAGTAGATCCCTGGATTACTGTGAAGTGTGATGAAAAAAAAAGCAAGTGAAATGCAATGTGTGAACACGTGAGTGCTATGTAAGTGCAATTTCCCTCTTTTGCACCCTGGCGAACACCTGTTTTGTCAAAAACGTCTTGATGGCCCTTGTCCTGACCTGCCTCTGGGACTCTGTGCCATGCTGGCCACCTGTCTGAGCAGCTGTCCACAGCCAGTGCCCTGCACATCGAGTTTAGAGTGAGTAATAGCAAGAGAAGGTAGCAGGGCCGGTCCCCACGCTACATCCATTGCTCAGCAGAAAAGCAAGGAAGCCAAACACTCCACGGTCTTTAAAAAATTATACCAGTCTCACCCCCCTACACACAGTCAACCAACAAAATAAGAAAGAACAGAGGGAATGGAAGAAAAAAAAGTTGATGGGGCTTTTGAGGAACTCGTAGGGGGAAAGAAATAAAAACAATATAACGTATCCTTTAAAAATATTTATCTTAGGGCTTCCCTGGTGGCGCAATGGTTGAGAGTCCGCCTGCCGATGCGGGGGATACGGGTTCGTGCCCCGGTCCGGGAAGATCCCACATGCCGCGGAGCGGCTGGGCCCGTGAGCCAAGGCCACTGAGCCTGCGCGTCCGGAGCCTGTGCTCCGCAACGGGAGAGGCCACAACAGTGAGAGGCCCGCGTACCGCAAAACAAACAAACAAATATTTATCTTAATTTTGTAAATCTGAAGGACTACAAAACGAAAAGGTTTCCAATGAAAACTATGTTGTATGGTTTATTTGTTTTGGAGTGAAATCACCTTTAAGAAAATGTATTTTGAAATCAACATGAATGGTATCTAAGGCTTTAAGGGTGAGAAAGAATTCCCACACTGAGGACACATTACTATTGTTAGAAACTATAAGATGAGTATTTGTTAGGAGTTTCAAATCTCAGTACCTCAAAGCAAGAGCATTGGCAAAGTTGTATGACAAGACAGAAGGCTGAAGTTACTCAGCCGTCACAGTGCAGCTGAAAACTGTGTTAGCAAGGCTCCAGTTGTGCGCAGATGCTTTTTGGTTTCAATTCAACACTCATCACACGGCATTTTCATCAGCCTGAGAGGCAGGAATGAGTGCTGAAAGGGTATTTGACCACCAAATGGAACGCCCCAAAGGACAACTATGTAACTCCTTTCTGTATGTGTGTGTGTTCACACACGTCTTGCATTTATTTAATCCAAACAACACAATAACAATGTCATGCCAGTAAATGTGAATAAACCACATAACGTTTACATTTACCTAATTAAAGCTGGCACTTCCGGAAACATGTGCAGATCATGAGACCATGGATATGGGCAAGGTTCTCCCTTCTACCTCAGAAGTGTAAGAACTCACACTGACACAGGAACACATTTTTTAGGAGATGAAACCTCAGCATTTCTATAGCATTCTATTGAAATGCTCACTAAGTGATACACCAACTTTTAAAAGTATCATATTTATGTAGCAACCTTTTTATAGCAACCTCAATTGTACTAACCTAAATTTTCTTTCAAAATTAAATAAAATCATTAGTCCGAATTTTATGAATGCCAATCATTTCCTTGAAGAGAATGCAAATTAGACTTTCATATTGAAAAATAGAAAAGAATTTGTGCATCTAACTTCTTCTAATTTGAAATATTAATAAGTACATAGGCACTCTAGAAAAAGCATTTATTTAGTGCATTAAAACTTTTTTTCACAAATATATCTAATACTAAACATTAAATGAAAACATTCAAAACAAAGAAAACCACTGCTAGAAACTAATACTGTAGTATTTACATCAACATTTTCAATTTGGTGTTTTTTGGTACTAAAATGTCAATTGAATCATATAAACTGTGAAGTAATAGAATTTTTAATAGACTTCCTACATGTTAAGGTCAGAAGATAAAGATAAATCTGTGTTCTAGTTTTCCAAATATAGTGAGAGCAATGTCAAATATTACCATGTAAACTGTGGATATAATTTCATAAATCCATGTATTCAACATATATTTATTGAGTACTTCCTAGGTATTAGGCACTGGTCTAGTGAAGGGGTTATAACAGCGAACAAAAGAGAGTAAAAGAGATGTTTCACGGAGCTTTTTCTCCAGTGGGGGAAAAGTAATAATATGGTAAGATAGGGAATGAAAAAATGAAAAAATGTTGGTGAGGAGAGAGAAAATTTTAGACAATGTGGCAATGTAAGGCTTTACTGGGAGTGACATTCTAATTAATATTTTATGGGAAGTGAGGAAGCTGGACACACATTCATGTGAGGAAAGGCAGAGGGAATTGTACATACACTGTGTGGAGGATGCTCCTTGGTTAAGGACCAGTAAGGGGACTGTGTGGCTACAGCCAAAACCAGAGGAGGACAGTAAGAGATAAAGACAGAGAGATAGCCAGGAGCACAGTTCAAGAAGGGCCTCACTTTACAGTGAGGGACTTTGATTTTTACCCTGAATGAGAAGCCATTAGAGAGTTTTCAGGAAAGAAGCACCATGATGCAACAGTATAAGCAGGACCTTTCTGGCTGCCATATTGTGGGTGGGAGCAAAAGCAGGAATCCAGTTAGAGATCTACTGGAAGATTCTAGGTGAGAAAAGACAACGGTAACTTAATTTGGGGGGTAGTTAGAAGTGACTAAACCCGGAAGATATTTGGACAGTGAAGTCAATGTGTTAGGTATAAGAGAGAAAGAGTAAGAGGAGACAACAACAGTACCAAGATTTTTGATCTGCACAACTGAAAAAATGGAGTTGCATTAATTGTCAGAGAAACTGAGGAAGGAACTGTTGAAGGGTGTAGGGGTGGCATATGTGGAATCTGCCCTAGGATTATTTAAATTGGCAGAAGAACAATTTTATTATAATATTTTTCAGAATATTATTGTTTCCAACGTATAGAAGAACATGACACAAGAACATTTGGGCATGATAAACATATAATGAACATATAATAATAGTTGCAACCTTGTTTCAGTGGTTCCCCAGGGCCTTTAGAAAGCTCTGAATTCCACAGAGTATTGTAGGACCCTTTCTGTTTAGACCACAGTTTATATCAATTGTTGGTTGTTGTCTATGTTTCCAGGGAAATATGTAGATATACACCTTAATTATATCAGTAGTCTCTAGTTGAAACTAAGCGGATCGTATCTTTTTACTCATACGATCACATACATTAAAATGATGACACATTAGCTGAACAACTCAGAAATGATCAATGCAGTCTGTCTCTGAAAGGGGGGAGAAAATGGAAGGAGGAGATGGAGAGATAAGGAGAGGAAGGGGAAGAACAGAAGGAAGAAAAGCAAGTTGTGTCTATGGTCATAGGCTGCCCATCCCCAGAAGGATACTCAAGGACCTGACTGTACAAATGTGGTACTGTGGTGTCAGTCACACAAAACCTGAAAACAAATAATAGCACGTGCATAAAAAAGACATGAAGTACAGGCCTCTTTCACTTACTGTTTTGAAACAATTCAGTTGAGTGTGAACAGTACTTTTATAACATGCAGCATAAATGTCTACCAGGGGTTTCCTTACGTCAATTTCTCTTGACTCCAAATATATTCATTATGATCAGATGGCCCTTACTAAAACATCACTTTCATCTTGCCCTGGTGAGGAATCTAAAATGTTTTGTGATCAACTTTAATTTCTGCCATTTACACATTTTCCCATAATTACGCCTATCACCTTGGTATGGTCATTCTGTTCCCTTCCTGCTTACAACCTTTGCTCCCTTTCTCTACCCTACTGGATTCTAGACCCTCTCCAAATGCCACTTCCTCCATGAAGCATCCTCTGAATGTCACTCTTTAATGGCCCATAGAACAGATTTTAAGCACTAAACTGTTCCTAAATATCGTCTCTTGTTTATTGATATTTACTGAGTATAGACTATGTGAAAGCCCTGTGCTGGTCTCTGGAAGCAGAAAAAGAGAAAGAGAGAGAACACTTTTTAAAGAACTTCTTGGTCCGGTATCCCAAAACATCTTAATACATGCAAACACTGTGATACCTGCAGACACTGTAACCATATATGTTATAATATGGAAAAGGAAACAGTTGTTGGCATCTTGGGAAAGGGAAGGGAAAACATGCACACACACAAACAGACACACACACATCTTATTTAGGCAGCAATGTCTTAAAATCAGGAGTTCTAATGTTTCCTAGAACAGCATTTCCCAAGCACCTATATTATCAGATTCACCTGGGGGCACTTTATAAAATGAATACAGATTATAAATCCCACTGCCTTCAAGTTAAACTCAGGAATTCTGAGTTGCTGGCCCTGGAATGTATACTTTAAAAGCTCCCACTTTGATGCTGATGATGAGTCAGCTTTGACAACTAGGAGAGTCCCAGAAAAACCGGGATGAACCCTACTTACAGGTTTCAAATTGCTGACCCCTGGGCACCTGGGGAATAACTCATTTCTCTTGGCTACAACAGTGTGCACAAGTCTTGAGTACAGAGGTGGGGCTCAGGAAGAACTCAACTGGTCTTCAAATAATCCACGTCTGATGCCTACTCACCCTGTTCTCCCAATTCCCATCAATCTTATCTCAACCCTTTTAATTTTGACATTGGAAAACTTCAAAGTGATTGCTTTTGACAGGAGCTGTTTAGGTGCCACACTGTCCTTTCTGATGTTTGCTTTAAGTGGATCCAATCCTTTGAACCTTAGAATACCAGGCTAATAGTGTAGAGACTTAATCAATATACGGCATTAAGGTTATCTTCAACCTGTTACAGAGCTGGTTCTCCTGCTTGTGTGATGTCCTTGTAAGGGAAGTTGTTACATGGGTGTGTTTTACCTGGACAGGCTTCTGCCTCTCAGGGCAAGAATTTTCAGCAGATGACTCTTTTACCTACTGATATTCTTTCAATCCTTCACTCTACTCTTTTTCTGTAAAAAGATCAGTGTGTTGTTTCCCTAGACTGACAGGATACATTTAAATTAATGAGATTGGTCAGGTACTTCAAATTCACATTAACATGAATTTATAGACAATAAGAGCCTTCTTCTGTGAAACTCAAAATAGTTTCCAAGTAATAATTTTATGCCAGGAAAGCTGCTAATAGATTTATGCATACTCCATGAGACTGATGGGCAAAATCAGGCTCAAGTGACCTAGCCCAAACTATGAATCAAAATAATTGCTGAAGTATTGTTTTAACCATACTTACTGGTAATTTCTAAGGTTTTCAGTAACTTGATTAAGATCCCAAACCAATACGTTTTCCCTTGGAAAACAAATATTTAAAACACATAATCATGTTTTTGTGTAAAGATTTCCTTTAATATTGATTCCATATAAATGAATAAAATGCATTTTGCTCTGTTAGATTTAAATCAAAACAAGAACGTGTCTGTAACTGAAATACTAAAAACTGTAAAGGATTACAGTAAAGAGATCTTACATCAGAACTGAATGTGGCATATATTATCAACTTGGTAATTTAAACTGTCAAGCATACGCTTTGCTCATAAAATGTATGGTATCAACAATTCTCATTAAAACGGCATGAAATGCATAAATTGAGAATAAACATTCTAAGAATTAAAGAAAAGTTTGAAGTCAGATCAACTTAGAAGCTAAGGCTTAATTAACGATTCAAAATAATAGAAAAGAAAATGATCGTAAGAATACTAGATTCTTATGTAAAACAAGAATGCCTCTGGAAGCTGGACAAGTCCTGATAGATCTCAAAGTCCTATGAATCTCAAAGTACCCATGAAACTTGGACTTAGACTGTGGCTTAAAGGCCAAATTAAGTTCTTCTGACCTAAGTGGTCCCTCTGCTTATCTTCCTGTTCCTGGTAGATACTGAGATACCCATTACTATTGGAATGACCTATGCATGATAATTTCTGAGACCAAGTATTACCTAAAGGGCACTCATTAGAAGGAGTAGAAGGGGCAGCAACTGTATCACAAGGAAGACCAATCTCCTTACGCCTCCTTTAGAGAAGGTGGATTCAGTTAGTGGGGGCCTGAGCTTCAGGTTTTAATGTTGAAGCCATTTTTGATTTTGCAATGCCTCTAGTTCCACATTCGATTTTACCTTTAGATTTTCTACATTCTTTCTTTGGTAGCTTATCTTGCTATCTATCCAACAGATCTTGCTAACACAACCCTGTATTGTACAACACTTGAATCATACATGCAACTCACCTAAACATACTTCCATCAAACCACCTTCCCGTTCAAGAAGAGAGCCAGAAACTTCCTCCCAAATCAATTTCAAAATCATTACTTCCTGTCATAACTAGCAGACATACCTCAGAATCTTTCGACCCCAGTCTCCCCCTCTAAGCTACACACACACACATGCACACACACACACCCCACTACCTCACATTCTTCATCTTGGAATGCTTTTCCCTCAATCTCATTCTGGTTCAAAACCCACATTTTCTTCAAGACCATGTTCCACATCCTCCATGAAGCCCGCTCTGAATGCCACAACCTCCCCAAAGCTCAAATTTCCCCCAAATCTGATCATATGAATTGGAATGTATCATAGTTCATCAATTTCATTGTTTTTTTTTTATATCTTAAATTTGCTTCACTTGCCTGCCAAATACCGTAAAAACAACTGAATAAATCAGTTCACATTTTCTTCGATATGAAGGGAACCTAGAATAGTTCACAGTGCCTGGTAATTTTATATATACATATATATATATACACAAAACATATATATATATATATATATATATATAAAATTGTAGTTCTTTCATTACACACATCCCCCAAATATTTTGAAGACTCCCATGACCCCAGGCAGAAAAAAAATTACTTTAATTAATTAATTAATTATTTTTTTTGCGGCACGCGGGCCTCTCGCTGTTGTGGCCTCTCCCATTGCGGAGCACAGGCTCCGGACGCGCAGGCTCAGCGGCCATGGCTCACGGGCCCAGCCGCTCCACGGCATGTGGGATCTTCCCAGTCCGGGGCACGAACCCATGTCCCCTGCATCGGCAGGCGGACTCTCAACCACTGCGCCACCAGGGAAGCCCAACAAAATTACTTTAAATAAAATACAAGCCCTAATGATTCTGGCCTCTACCTCCTTCCCAGCCAGTTTTCCTCCTCACCCAAGAGTCTCCTCCCTACCCCGTTCCCCCCCATGCGAGCTTCTCTTTGGTCACCATAAACCACCCCAAAGATATCTCGAATCTGTGCCCTATTCTTTTTGTCTGTGCGCTTTCCTCTGCCTACACTCTCAAATCAATCATTTGCATTTTGCTTACTCAGACTAGCTCTTCATGGAACTTCTGACCAATGAAAACCAATGAAGGCTTTGTAATCAGATCCATGTTTTACAAAGATAAAGTCAGTAGCAGAACGAAAAATAAAGTTCATTGGACTATGAACTTACGATATTTATTAGGATATTTATTAAGATGTTGACAAAGACACAAGAAACATCAATGAAGAGGGATTAGAAGATATGTGAGTCCACTTATGCCATTAATTAGTTCTGTGATCTTGGCTCACTTAACCAAGGGTTTCAGTCTCACCTGGAACATTAAAGAATTACAGTAAACCACATCTGATGAACTAATCAAAGCTGGAGCTCCACACTTCTAGGCTGACGTTTCCTGGTCTCTGTCAGCCACCTTTAACAACCTCTCTCATGTGTGATGTCAAGAATAAGTAAAACGAATCTATGGGGATAGAAAAAAGGACAATGATTGCCTACAAGAGGGGACTGACTGGAAAGGGGCATGAGAGAAGGTTTTCGGTGTGAAAGACTGATGGAGGTAATGATTACGTGAATTTTACACGTGTCAAGATCACTGAACTGTACACTCACTTTGGATCTATGCCTTTTATCACATGTAAATTAAAACTCAACTAAAGAGGTATTGCGGGGAAAATGTTCACGTCTTTAATCCATTGGTTCTCATGCCTGGTTGCTCATCAGAATGACTTGGAGAGACTTTACAAGATATTGTTATTTGGGTCCAAGCCCCAGAGATTTTGATTTAATATGTTTAGAGAAAAATAGAAACAGATCATATATGTTAATTCAAAGGTTTACCTATCATATCTTACATGATTTCTAGTTTTATCTCTCATTTTTCCACTCCTCCCATATTACTTGTCAGAGCCTACCAACTAAGGACAACCATCAAAACCACTGTCGTCAAACTGTTAACTGATGAGCTGTACAAGGAAATGCATCCCAGCAGAACCAAGAGGTGTCTCTATAAGGTAGATTACGTTTAGAGTCTGGGGGCTAGAGGAAGTGATAGGATGGTCTGAGCAGGGCTTGGTCTGAATTTATAAATGAGCAGACTTGCCGGCCCAGGGCTCTTAGGATGCACGACTTTGCAGAGTTCCTGCTGGCTCAGTTTGCCTCTAATCTTACCTTGGAACATACAGATCTCAAGGAGCCCTTGTAAAAGGAGTTAGTGCTTAGACTGTCTGCGATGGTGGATTCGTTTGGTATAACATAGGTATTTTGTAAGTCACAGTACAGTTTATTTTGTCCATTGTGGTTTCTATTTCAATGCTCTGTGCCTCTCTGAACACCTAGTTGCCAGCCAGGATGCTTTTCCCTTTATTACATTAAACTAACAGAACTCAAACATTTGCTAGAGCTGCTTAATCTCCAGAAGAATTAAACAAGAAGACACCAGAATGGAGAAGCCAAATGGGTTTAATTTTCTTGAGAGACAAGACCCGCCTTTCCCTGGCTGGCTGCCACTTTCTGGTAAGCACACTTCACCTAATTTTTAAGGATTTGAGCACCTGAGGAAATGTTTATCTTCATGGCTAGATTCAAATCATAATTTCCGTCCTGAGGTGACTGTAGCTTTCTGTTCTATCAACCCCACTCACGGCTAGTTTTTCTTACTATTAATATTAACGTAGCAAGATGAGGAATTCAATAATATCCTGGCAATCAATCATTCATGGATAGCATGCCCAAGGCAGGGCAAGGGAAGACTTTTCTGGTGAAAACGTTCCTTAAAAGATTCCATCATCTTTATGGGATTGTGTGTCCCTTTCCCTCATCAGTGACAGGAATGCAAACATCATCTTGCACATCAGCATCTTCCCTAGACAGTCATCTTTTACAACTGTCCATCATTCTATGTTTTGTTGTTGCTATTAATAACCTCTCACGTACCCAAAGGATGCAGTACTGAAAGAGAATAACAGCTAAAAATGGGAAAACATCAGGCCTGCAGAAGTCCATGATGTAAGGAATGTTCCTATATAGAGCCGGAATGAAGTAGCAGAGACTGCCTGGGAAGTCTTAACTCTCATGCACTGCATTCTGATTTCATCATATACCTTTCTCCTTGTATTTAAAGATTTCAAAATATAGACGCTTCCCCAAAGATCTTCCTTTCACAGTGGATGCATATACCAAGTCATCACACTGTATACTTCAAATACCTTACCATTTTATGTGTCAATTGCACTTCAATAAAACCAACCAACAAAAACACAAAAGTAAATTATCTGAATGTTAAAGCCACAGTAGCTGATAGATCTCTCCTTACTAGACCTGAAAGAAGAAATGTGGGATGCGGTGTTTTTTATTCAGTTGGGAGATCAACAAACACGGTACATGAGGAAATCCTCCATGAGACTTGTATTGTATTGTGATTTCACAATACTTCTGTCACCAAAACTCTGGACAGGGCAATTACTGGGTCTATCATTTCTCTCTCCTGACAGAAGTAATTTTGTATTCATTCCTTTTTAGTTCTGAAACACAGGAGGAAGAAGAGGAGGGGGATAGGTGAAGGCAGGGGTGCTAAATTGTTGCTGTTTCCATATGGTCTGAAAAAATGGGTACTACAAAGGATTCACGGTAGAGTTATCTCAAGCCTAATTATGTTTTACGGGTTTTCTAGACTCAGGAATTGCCATCAGAAATCCAAAATGACAGAGTCGAAGTTTATATTTGATAGCACCTTTGGGATGTGAAACTTGACAACTGAGCTCTCTTTAGGTCAAATGAAACAACTTGCAAGTTCTTCAACCATAGGATATTCATAACAAAACACACATCTAATAATGGAAACATTTCCCAAAATGCAGTAGACACTTTTCTACTAGTAAGTGGGAGGGATGTTTCCTAGAAATAGGAGAAACAGGGGTGTTCAAGGGTTCTTATACCTGGTCCCCTAATTGTCTTAGCCCCCAAAGAGCAGTATTGCATGTCATAGTTTGAGGCATTTCTTCTTCTTGGTAGCCCAGGAGTTTGGGTAATGCCCGGCTTCTAACCAATGTGGGTAGATTGTGATTGCTGCTCCTCTTTGGAGCACATAGCTGTGCCACATTTTGGTCTTACAGGAAGCCAGGAGACAGACAAAACTAGTGTCGAAGGGGTTAGAAAAGCAGAGGAAGGAGTTCCGTCGGTCTTAACAGCTTTCTGTCTTTTAGATGACAGGCGAATTGCAATCTTTCTTGCTATTATCAACCTCCTACTGTTTATAATACAATGGCGGTTTCAGCATTCTGTCATTCCTTCTTTTTATTTCCTTATCTGCTTTTACTTTTGTTTGTAAGGTTTTATTGAGATATTATAATTCACATGTGCTATCAATTTACCCACTTGAAGTCTGCAATTCAATGGTTTTGAGTTCCATCATTTCTTGATGAAATGTCTGGCAGAGGATGAGACCAGAGAGACTTTACTCATCTGGGACATGGAGTAGAATCTTCCAAAATCTCACAGAATTGGTAAGTTCTCAACTAAGTACTGAGACCAACAGAGTTGCCTGAGCCTACGTCGAACAGTACTGAGGCCAATACAGATCATTTAACGGCTTGCTCCTGGAGATAAGGTCATGAACCAGCTGAACAGCTTACTTGTCAAGACTAAGACCTTGCTTATCCAACCACTTTAAGATTCTTGCCTCATGGTGTCCCAGATCCGAAGCTATTAGGTTACTGACTCTACCCAGCCCTAACCAGCGCTCCTCACGTAAGACCTGCCTTAAAATCACCCAGCTCAGTCCCCATGCCTCTGTAAATATCCTCCTCCAGCTTCTCCCCTCCAGACATTGCTCTGATGAGGTAATGTCCTCTTTTAGTGCCATACATCTAATAAACTTAGCTTTGCCTCATCAACGGTTTTTACTTTTTTTTTTTTAAAGAAATTGACAGTCAACACAACACACATTTCTTGAGTCACACAACTGGTGACTTTGGGGACAGTTTTACTGTCAAGTGAGGAAATGAGCACCGCTCTGGACTCAAAGGCAATCTGAGGCAGAAATCCAACACAAAAACAGGAAAAAAAAGAACTGCTCTTATGCATAGAATTCTCAGATTGACTTTGGATGTCTGTGAAACTGAAAGAATATCTTCATAGTTTTGTGTACTTATGTTTTTTAATTATCCTTGAACATTACTAGTATCTAATGGAACTTTTACAGATGTCTAAATCTGTTACCACACAATAGAAATATAAATTTAAATGATTAACAACAGTTTCTTTTTTTAAGGGAGTTGTACAAATTCTTTTATTCTCTACTCATAAAATTGTAATATTCCTTTCTTGTCTCCTCTAACTCTTATAAGTAATCATTAATGAATAAAAAATTACATGCCAAAAAAAAAAGAATTGCTTACTCTTTGGAGCAGCAGGGGTTCATGGGGTTAACCCGCTCTCTCTTTTCCCATCCCATCTAAATGCAGGGTTCTCAGGCATCTTGATAGAAATCCAGTTTAAAAACACACACAAAAAGAGAAACTAAACCACAAATCCCCAAACCCCATACTGCTCTACAATTTAGCCCTGTTTTCTTCTCTACTCTGCCAGCCCTCCCATAGCCCATACATATACATTTTTTTTTCATGTTTCAATCGTAGCTTTGCATCTCTGAGTAATCATGAATGAATATTTAACCATTTTACCAGCATTCAGCAAAGGCTGAATTCCATTGAACTGGCAGATTGCTTTTTAATTTTCTGCTTGGATGGGTTGCTTTTTTTGTCCTGTAGTTTCCAAAATATTTTATGAGTCTTGATGGAGAGGCTAAAACGCCTGCAAATTTTGCTGATCTCTGCCAAAAGCTGATTAACCGTCCCTCATTCTTCAGAAACCCATGTACCAGCAGGCTTAGGTGATGTAAGAAGCATGTGAAACAGTATTTTCACAAAGGCTGCAAAATACTACTTCTACACAAGGGATAAATACCTTGATAATTATCCTGTGCAGATTTTATACTGGTTTTCTGTTTCCGTAGTGGAGGGCGATACTTATGACTCTTAAAGGTGGGAAGTGCAAAGCAGCTTCAGTATCAGTGTCCCTTAAATGCAGCTGATGATCTGTGAATAATAATTATATGACTTTGAAGTGGGCTACCCTTACGAACACAGATATTTTTATGACACCATGTGAATTGTTCTGAACCGCGTAGCTATTTCACTTCAAATGATAACGATCTGGTACCTTGGTTATCTCGTGGCCTTTGTACAACTGATCAGACATCCAGAATAATGTATACTTTCCATATCTCATAATAGATTTTTTAAATGTTTAAAATAATGGAAATAATGTGATGTCGTTATTATCATTTTTTAAAATACATTTTTAAGTCTATGCCCCCCATTGTCTTTTCCACCTCAGTGGACCGCAACTCTTTTTCTCGTTGCTCAGGCCAACCAGAAAAACCAGATTTTTCTCTTGGTCTGTGATGAGGCAGGTTGTATTATGGTTTCCGATGATTTGCTCCCTTCTCTGTCACATAAAGAGACCTGAGGGACCTCCCCAAAGGAGGAGCGTTTGTGTCCACCTAGCTGACCATGGGCTTGGCAATGGTGCTTTGCGCAATAGCATATGAGATGTGATTGACACCTTGTCTCCACACAAGTTTTAAGAGGAATGCCCGCTTTCAAGAAGACTGCAAGCTCCCTAATTGGAACTGCTCCTCCAGCCTGAATTCTGGGATTCATGGAAAACAGGAGAAGGAGCAAAGCAGGGCCAGGCAGACCCACAGATGAGCAAACCCACAGCGGCCTGCATGTAACCTGAGCAAGAAATCAATGCTTGTTGTTGTAAACTTCTGAGATTTGGGGGAAGATTTGAAGTGGTCTGTAATTGCAACATAAATTAAAGTTGACGAAAACAGCTCCTATCCAAGATACTGGCTAATCCTGTACCTCTTTCTTCCAAATTCTTCCAATACCAGTCCACTTCTCACCTCTGTCATCTAGACCACCAAGCTCTCGTACGCAATTATGGTCATAGCCTCCCAATGGGCCTAGATGTTTCTTCCCTTATCATTTGACCCACCGTCTATTTTCAACATGGTACTAGAATGCTTATTTAAAAAAAAAATCCAGGACTTCCCTGGTGGCGCAGTGGTTGTGAGTCCGTCTGCTGATGCAGGGGACGCGGGTTCGTGCCCTGGTCTGGGAAGATCCCACATGCCGCAGAGCGGCTGGGCCCGTGAGCCATGGCCGCTGAGCCTGCGCGTCCAGAGCCTGTGCTCTGCAACGGGAGAGGCCACAGCAGTGAGAGGCCCGCGTACTGCAAAAAAAAAAAAAAAATATCCGATTGTGTCACTCCTGTGCACCAATCCCTTTGATAGCTTCCCACATTACCAAGATGGCAACCAAAATGCTGACATGGCTCACACAGCCATCGGAGGCTCAGACAAAAAGCCTCTCTCTTTGGGGCCCTCCCCAGACTCCCCTGCTACTCACCTCCCTGTGCTCACTCCACCCAAGCCATCCTGGCCTCATGGCCGTATGGCAACCCGGCCATCACGTGCCCCCCGTCAGGCAACTGCTTAGTTCTTCATGCCCCTCAGTTCTTTGCTCAAATAGCATCTACTCAGTGACATCTTCCCAAACCACCCAATGTATTTATTTATTTTTTTAACTTTTTATTTTATATTGGAGTATAGTTGATCAACAATTTTGCATTAGTTTCTGGTGTACAGCAAAGTGATTCAGTTATACATATACATGTATCTATTCTTTTCCAAATTCTTTTCCCATTTAGGTTGTTACATGATATTGAGCAGAAAATTGTTAAGCCTCTCACCCCTGGAACTTCTTCCCCTCCCCTTCTTTCGTTGTCTCCTTGGCACTCACAGCATCTGACATGATAGTGTTCACTTATTTATTTACACATAATTCTACTAGACTGTAAGCTTCATGATGGTAGGAATTTTTTTTTTTTTTTTACTGCTTTGTTTCTAGCTGAGGTCTATCATCTTAACAATAACTTAGTCAATACATGAATTTGTTGTATGGATGAAGAAAGGATTTACATTTTAGGAGATAAGTAAAGCACTATATTAATTTTTTTTCTGTGCTTTCTCTCGGAGATAACTTTTTTCCACATATTTTCAAAACATATTTTAAATTTAACATTTATAGTAGCGGATAGCAATTCTGTGTCAGGGTTATCTCCTAAGTACATTGTATCCCTCTAACTAGAACACATCCATAAGGTTTATGGAATAAAGATCTTGTCAAGTACATTTCAGAATCCAAGAAAATTTCTATCAAAACTTACTGCTGTATCCCTGTAGACATGCCTAGCACTATATATTATTAAATTTTTCCACAAACCCAGGCCTTAAATTATTAAACACTGGGGGATTGGGGGTAATAACCTCAACCCCCCAAATATAAATGTCTTTCCAACTTATACAAGATTCACTGTTAAGAAACAGCCAATTTCATATTTGGAATT
The DNA here is from genome assembly GCF_011762595.2 of Tursiops truncatus. Taxonomy (NCBI): domain Eukaryota; kingdom Metazoa; phylum Chordata; class Mammalia; order Artiodactyla; family Delphinidae; genus Tursiops; species Tursiops truncatus. The sequence goes on along the minus strand of NC_047042.1, from coordinate 96,220,505 downwards.
ATTTTAATGGCTAACTTTACGCATACTTGTCTGATAAAAATATTATGCCATTCCAGTGATTACAAATAAAGAAGTTTCTAAAATTAATGAGTGATTTTTCTTTTTTACATGCTTACTAGTATACTGGAGACATTTATTATCATCTGTGGTAGACACTTACAACAACTGTCTAATGACCCATGCCCCCCTGTGTCCTTGTCCCTTTGCAATGTGACTGTGGATGTCTTGGGGTACTTCATTACACAGCAATAGATAACTGATACAAGTACAGTATTTAGTCTTTCTGCTCTAAATGCATTATTTTCTCCTTTGTAAATGATCAGCCTTTATGAATGGTGAAGTGATGGGGTGGTGAGAAAGCTAGGCAAGCGGTGAGCACTAAGTATATTATCCGTGTACTTTTTCTCATCCATCTTTATTTCTCTTCCACCTGTTTCCCTGCTCCCCTACCTATAGCCCTCCTTCAATGCACCATTGAAACTACAGAAGAAAATGCTCCATCACTGAACTCCCTGATTCTTCCTCCTTCGGACCAAAGCACTTAAATCTCAAACATAAATCCCAAGTTGGAAAGGAAACTCATTACTAATACCCATATTAAATCATAGGCAATCAGTTTCTCCTCCTACTCTCTATCTTATATGCATATGAGCTGTGGCAGGCATTGTTTCTAACTGGTAAACAATTGCAGAAAGGAAAGAGATTTAGATGGAAAGAAAACAGCTCCCAATGAATATCGTATAATTCTGAGTTCAAATCGCTGTCCTTTTGGAACGTGGCTCGAAATCATAATCTTTCATCAGGTGGCAGAACTTCAAATTGGATTAGGATCCATCCCTATCTGCTTTTCACTCATTGTTATAGAATGAAGGAGGAAGAGGAAAATGAATGTGGCCATCTGATGGTTGCCTATGGTCACACAACACATTTCTTTTCTCACTAAAGTTCCTGGTGAAGGAGATCCTTTCATATGTTTCCTCTTTTAACCTCAATGTTTACCATAGTTCTTTATGGGAATAATTAAGTTCCACTATAAATAAGCACCCCATTCATCTACTGAATGACCTCAAAGTGGGAAGCACAATCCCCATGAGATGAAGTTTTCTAAAGGGTGCTTTGAAAGGATTTCTGTATCATGCTTGTCAGAGTAGCCTACTGCGGTTATATAAATAGAAATACTTTTGAGTAATGGCCATGGTGCCATTTTTATTTTTGTTAAAAGAGCATTTTTGCAAAGTACGTGAATAGAAAAGACGAACACAGAATGCCTAAGTATGGGTGTGTGTGTCACCTATGTGGAACTTTAGAATTTGCACACAACATTTACTTATGTTACTTCTCAAAATCTTTATGCCTAATCATTAAGTATTATTGTTTTTTATTTCTATTTTTTATTGTGCTACAGAAGGAAAAAAAACTGAAATCCTGATTGCCTAAGACCATAAAAGAAGAAACTGCTCAGCTTCGATTTGAACCCAAGTCTTGAGAGTAAAGGATAGAACGTGATAGAAGTAAACTGGTTATGTCTAAGTTTTCTTATGTTAAGAGTAGGCCAGAAAGCAAGCTTTAAAATTACTGTAGGGCTTCCCTGGTGGCGCAGTGGTTGAGAGTCTGTCTGCCGATGCAGGGGACGTGGGTTTGTGCCCCGGTCCGGGAAGATCCCACATGCCGCGGAGCGGCTAGGCCCGTGAGCCATGGCCGCTGAGCCTGCGCGTCTGGAGCCTGTCTTCCGCAACGGGAGAGGCCACAACAGTGAGAGGTCCGCGTACCACAAAAAAAAGAAAAAATTACTGTAGGTCTTTTATACATGCATTTTATAATATATGAAGCCAGTTTTCCAAGAACAACTATCTCTGTGGTCAGGAACGATAAGACACATGTTGCTCTCCTTTCCCTTTTATTACTGACCATACAGTTTAAACAAACAAAACTTTTCTACATATGGGCCCTTTTATCTGGGCCGAACACCTTTCAACCACGCTCCTTGACAAATTGCTGGCTGTATACACAGTACATTTGCAACTGATAAATGCATAGACTGTCATAAGTAAAAGGCACTCATACTGCATCACTGTTATTTCGGTGTCAACCAAGTCCACTTCCATGACAGCTGCTCCTAAAGCCCCAGAGGCCTAGGAAGTTTCTGTCTTTGTCTGTTTGCAGATTTCACGTCCTTTAAACTACATAACAAAAGAATTGTCTCCAGAATAGGAGAAGAAAACCCACAGAAAAAAAAAATCAAGTTCGCTTTTAGTCATAGGCTTGGACTGTATTTTTACATTTCTACCAGGAAGGCCTCTATCTCCCCAATTTTCTCCTTTTAAGTCTGTTTTCATACCAAAAGTCCCTCAAATGCAGTGCGTCAGCTATTGGATCATCCTCTAAAAAAATGCAAATATTCTTTGCAGATATCACACATCTACACTCTCTTAGTCATGGACATACGATAAATTAGTTTATGATACATCATCTAAAATGACAGATGCCTTATGAGTAGAATGTCATTTTAGGTCTGATGTTCCCAGTAAGATTAGAATTTTGCCTAGACTATATTTTTAAAATTCAACTACATTCTTTACCACACTTTAATGCTATACACTCTTTTAATACACTATTTATGTTATTGCCAGCAATGACTAGTACATAATTTGTAATTAATAGCTATTCATTGAGAAAAACAACGGGCAAATTGGGGTTAAATAAGGCTAGAGGGGAAAATTTTTACGGTGTAGAGAACTGTTTCCTTGCAGAACATTTGGTTCCGTCCTAAACGTCCATGAGAAATTTGGTCCACACCAAAAAGTCTCCGAAATGTGGTCCTATCCAAAATGATCCTAAGAGACTACTACAAGCAACTATATGCCAATAAAATGAACAACTTAGAAGAAATGGACAAATTCTTAGAAAGGTACCATCCCCCAAGACTGAACCAGGAAGAAGTAGAAAGTATGAACAGACCAATCACAAGTACAGAAATTTAAACCATGATTTAAAAACTCCCAAAAAACAAAACTCCAGGACCTGATGACTTCACGGGCGAATTCTACCACACATTTAGAGAAGAGTTAACACCTATCCTTCTGAAATTATTCCAAAATATTGCAGAGGAGGGGACACTCCCAAACTCATTCTATGAGGCCACCATCACCCTGATACCAAAACCGGACAAAGATACCACAAAACGAGAAAATTACAGGCCAATATCACTGATGAACATAGATGCAAAAATGCTTAACAGAATACTAGCAAACAGAATCCAACAGCACATTAAAAGGATAATACACGATGATCAAGTGAGATTTATCCCAGGGATGCAGGATTTTCCAATATCCGCAAATCAATCAGTGTGATACACCACATTAACAAACTGAAGAATAAAACTATATGATCATCTCAATAGATGCAGAAACAGCTTTCAACAAAATTCAACACCCATTTATGATAAAAACTCTCCAGAAAGAGGGCACAGCGGAAACGTACCTCAACATAATAAAGGTCATATGTCACAAACCCACAGCTAACAACATACTCAACGATGATGAAAACCTGAAAGCATTTCCTCTAAGATCAGGAACAAGACAAGTATGTCTACTCTCGCCACTTTTATTCAGTATAGTTTTGGAAGTCCTAGCCACGGCAATCAGAGAATAAAACTAAATAAAAGGAATCCAAACTGGAAAAGAAGAAGTAAAAGTGTCATTGTTTGTGAAGATGACATGACGCTATACATAGAAAATCCTAAAGATGCTACCAGAAAACTACTACAGCTCGACAGTGAATTTGGTAGTGTTGCAAAATACAAAATTAGTACACAGAAATCTGTTGCATTTCTGTACACTAGCAACAAAAGATCAGAAAGAGAAATTAAGGAAACGATCCCATTTACCGTTGCATTAAAAAAATAAAATACCTAAGAATATACCTATCTAAGGAGGCAAAAGACTTGTACTCCAAAAACTGTAAGACTCTGATGAAAGAAATTGAAGGTGAGACAAACAGAGGGAAAGATACACCATATACTTGGATTGGAAGAATCAATACTGTCAAAATGACTCTACTACCCAAGGCAATCTGGAGTTTCAGAGCAATCGCTATCAAATTACCAACGGCATTTTTCACAAACTAGAACAATTTTTTTTTTTAAATTTGTATGGAAATACAAAAGACCCCAAAAAGCCAAAGCAATCTTGAGAAAGAAAAACGGAGCTGGAGGAATCAGGCTCCTTGACTTCAGACTACACTAAAGCTACAGTCATCAATTGATACAGCCACTGTGGAGAACAGTATGGAGCTTCCTTAAAAAAGTAAAAATAGAACTACCGTATGACCCAGCAATCCCACTACTGGTTTATATACCCTGAGAAAACCATAAAAGGACACATGTACCCCAATGTTCATTGCAGCACTATTTACAATAGTCAGGACATGGAAACAACCTAAATGTCCAATGACAGATGAATGGATAAAGAAGATGTGGTACATATACACAATGGAGTATTACTCAGCCATAAAAAGGAACAAAATTGGGTCATTTGTAGAGATGTGGATTGACCTAGAGTCTGTCATACAGACTGAAGTAATAAGCCAGAAAGAGAAAAACAAATGTCGTATATTAACACATATATGTGGAATCTAGGAAAATGGTACAGATGAACTTATTTGCAGGGCAGGAATAGAGATGTAGACATAGAGAATGGACATGTGGACACAGGAGGGGGAAGGGGAAGGGTGGGACGAATTGGGAGGTTAGGTTTGACACCAATATACTACCATGTGCAAAATAAATAGCTAGTGGGAACGGCTATATAGCACAGGGAACTCAGCTCGGTGCTCTGTGACGACCTGGATGTGTGGGACTGGGGGTGTTGGTAGGGAGGTCCAAGAGGGAGAGGATATAGGTATACATTTAGCTGATTCATTTCATTGTACAACATAAACTAGCACAGCATTGTAAAGTAATTATACTCCAATTAAAAAAAAAAAAACAGGGCTTCCCTGGTGGCACAGTGGTTGAGAATCTGCCTGCCAATGCAGGGGACACGGGTTCGAGCCCTGGTTTGGGAGGATCCCACATGCCGCGGAGCAACTGGGCCCGTGATCCACAACTACTGAGCCTGCGCGTCTGGAGCCTGTGCTCCGCGACAGTGAGAGGCCAGCGCACCGCAATGAAGAGTGGCACCCGCTCGCTGCAACTAGAGAAAGCCCTCGCACAGAAACGAAGACCCAACACAGCCAAAATTAAAAATAAATAAATTAATTAAAAAGCAAACAAACAAACAGTATGGTGTTGGCACAAAGACAGACTTATAGATCAATGGAACAGGATAGAAAGCCCAGAAATAAACCCACACACCTATGGTCAATTAATCTATGACAAAAGAGGCAAGAATACACAATGGAGAAAAGACAGTCTCTTCAATAAGTGGTGCTGGGAAAACTGGACAGTTACATGTAAAAGAATGAAATTAAAACATTCTCTAACACTACACACAAAAATAAACTCAAATTGGATTAAACAGCTAAATGTAAAAACGGATATTATAAAACTCTTAGAGGAAAACATAGGGTAGAACACTCTTTGAAAAAAATCGCAGCAGGGCGTCCCTGGTGGCGCAGTGGTTGAAAGTCTGCCTGCCGATGCAGGGGACACGGGTTCGTGCCCCGGTCCAGGAAGATCCCACATGCCACGGAGCAGCTGGGCCCATGAGCCATGGCCGCTGAGCCTGCGCATCAGGATCTTGTGCTCCGCAACGGGAGAGGCCACAGCAGTGAGAGGCCCGTGTACCGCAAAAAAAAAAAAAAAAAAAAAAAAAAATCACAGCAGTATCTTTTTGGATCCACCTCCAAGAGTAATGAAAATAAAAACAAAACTAAACAAAGGGGACTTAATGAAACTTAAAAGCATTTGCACAGCAAAGGAAATCATAAACAAAATGAAAAGACAACCCACAGAATGGGAGAAAATATTTGCAAATCATGTGACCGACAAGGGATTAATCAACAAAATATACAAACAGCGTATGCAGCTCAGTATCAAAAAAACAAACAATCCAATCAAAAAATGGTCAGAAGACCTAAATAGACATTTCTCCAAAGAAGACATACAGATGTCAAAAGGCACATGAAGATATGCTCAACATCGCTAATTATTAGAGAAATGCAAATCAAAACTATAATGAGGTATCACCTTACACTGGTCAGAATGGCCATCATCAGAAAGTCTACAATGAATGCTGGAGAGGGTGTGGAGAAAAGGGAACCCTCCTATACTGTTGGTGGAAATGTAAATTGGTACAGCCACTGCGGAAAATAAAATAGAAGTTCCTTAAAAAGCTAAAAATATATATCTGGAGGAAACCTTAATTCGAAAAGATACATGCACCCCAATGTTCACTGCAGCACTACTTACAACAGCCAAGACATGGAAGCAACATAAATGCCCGTTGACAGAGAAATGGATAAAGAAGATGTGGTACATGAATACAATGGAATATTACTCAGCCATAAAAAGAATGAAATAATGTCATTTGCAGCAACATGGATGGACTTAGAGATTATCATACTAAGTGACGTAAGTTAGACAGATAAATATCATATGATATCACTTGTATGTGGAATTAAAAAAAATGATACAGATGATCTTATTTACAAAACAGAAACAGACTCACAGACTTAGAAAACAAACTTAGGGTTACCAAAGGGGAAAGGTTGTGGGGGGGGGGATAAATTAGGAGTTTGGGATTAATATATACACACTATTATATGTAAAACAGATAATCAACAAAGATCTATTGTATAGCACAGGGAACTCTACTCAATATTCTGTAATAACCTAAAAGGGAAAAGAACCTGAAGAAGAATATATATATATATATATATATATATATATATATATATATATACACACACACACACACACACACATATAACTGAATAACCTTGCCTACACCTGAAACTAACACAACATTGTAAATCAACTATACTCTAATATAAAATAAAAATTAAATAAACAAAGCAAGCCAAAATACCCATGGGCCCATCTGGTCCAAATGGTTTTGGGCAGGTCAAAATATCAGGGACCTACTGGCCTGAAAATATCAAGAACCTTTTGCTGTGAACCAAATATCATATGGATCAAATGTATTACAGTTGTTTTGGACAGGATCAAATATCAAAGACCTTTTGGCGTGGACCGAATGTTGAATGGACCAAATGTCTTATGGACGTTTTAGACAGGACCAAATGTCTGCTAACCAACATTGCATATACAGTGACCTAGTTGGAACTGGAAAGACAACAAACAAAAACTGGATACTGCATACAAGCTTGCCCAACATAAAGCCGAGCTCTGTATCTGAAGAGAGAGGCAAACATTAAACAAATATTCACACAAATAAATGTAAAATTGCCACCAATGGGTGTTACAAAAGAGCTGGTAGGGGGCTGGGAGAATGTATAACAGAGGGATGTGACCTATGTGGGGTTCAGAAAAGGTTCCCTGAGGAAGTAATGTTTGAGCTTGGAATTGAAGGATATGATAGGAGATAAGTGGGAGGAGAGAATGTTGCAGGTGGAAAAACCAGCATATGCAAAAGCCCAGCGCCCTGAGAGAGCATAACCAGGGTGCAGGGCAGGAGCAGACCCCATAAGGGATGGGGCTTAGAAACCTAATAGCAGATGGAGCCTGAAATGGGGTCAAGAAGAAGGAAAATGGCACATAGGTGGGATGATAGGACCCTGAAGAGGGACTGGGATTATGGTATTTTTTCAGGACTGTCTCTGGAGCAAGAGTGAACATGATGAGTCATGGAACAAAAATCTAAGCTTATTTTCCCACAAGTGGCTGTATTCACAAGACTGTGTGCTTTGCAATAAATTATCCTCCTACCAGGAATAATCTCATTTTCTTTAAGATTGTAATTCTCCCCTCAGCAATGCACAAATGGACACGTTCAGTAATGTTGGATATAAATTAGTTGAACAACCTGTAAGGTTTACATTTTTAGTGTTTTCTTTGATTACTTTGTCCTCATCTTTTTTACAGCATGATTAACTTTTTTGGATAGCCTGTTTCCAAATTCTTTTACCCACATATAGCCTAGAGGTAGATTTACATTGAAGCAAATAACGTTTAAGCTTCAAGGCTGACTACCCCCAAAACCCATGCAGTGGCACTAACAAAGTTCCACACGATCATATGTTTTTATCAAGTTGGAAAAGATGACTATTTTTTTAAGCAGCAGTTGACTGAGATGGCCACATCATTCGACGCTGACTTCCCTCTATGATACTTTCCTTGTGTCAGATGGTCCTACGCCCAGCCTCAGGAGGACATGGGAAGGGAAGGAAAGGAAAAAGAAGGTTTGAAATGTTCAGAGCCAGAAGCTAGTCTGTAGACAAATCTAATAAACAGCTGCACATAACTGTAAGCAAAGAATGTGTTTCTCTTTGATAACTAGTTAAAATGAGTTCTCCTCAGTAAACATAATTTTTAACATTTTTGTTGAGAATCATGCAATAATGTCTTAAAATCTCCACATTTTGGATGTACACACTGTAGAACACTACAAGTATAAATTCCAATTAACCATCCAAAAGAAAAGAGTAAATTGTCTATTTTCCCTATAGAGAAAAATCTATTGTCATATTAAGAAGGAATAAAAGTATTAATTTATAGTCATTTATCTCATTTTAGATACATATTCATTGTATGCCTAATTCTGAATGACCATTTTTGTATTATTTTTCTTAAATTGTATGAAACTTGATTTCCCCTAGATTCATCCCTTTATGGCCAAGATTAGGTTTTTTTTTTCCCTTTTTCTTTTTACTGGAAACTGTCAATACTTTTCCAACATGCTTCCACAATCTTGTTCAACTGGACTCCAAGTTATTTTATTCTTTTTCATTCAATAATGAGATGTTGCTATTTCTGCTTCTTACATCTTTCCCCTCACATAATCAAAAAGTTGATGTTATTTAAATATGTTATCTATGATCATCTTTATGGCATTCCAAGTCAATCTGTTTCTTCCAAACTTTTAATGATTACTTTAGCATTATTATTTGCAAGACCATGAGTTTAATACATATGCTTTGTCTCTGTATATAACTTTCTTAGATTTCCTTTATCTGTCACTCTGTTGCACTCTATTGCATATTCTAAACTTTCCTCTTGTCTTACAGATTTTCTTTTCTCCAGAAAACTTCTTTTCCTTCTCATTTTTCAGTATTAGCCAATACAATACGTTTTTCGCCTTCCCTGCCCAGATGACCTTAATGCTCCTTTCTTCTAACCCCTTGGAAACTCCACTGAAGGCTAATCCATTAATATAAGCTGCATGTGTCATGTATGCATTAGTCATATTTAGTTATCTTTCTCCAGATCAGTTGTTTCTAAACTTTTGGGACAAGAATAATGAATGTGTTTGAAAATCAGATGAAAGCTATGGGCTCTCTCTTTAGAATGACATCTCAGACACCAAACATCTTGCATTTAATCTCAAGGGTATTGACCCCATGTTAAGAATCTCTGTTCCGGACACAGAGATTCAAACTATATCCTGACCATTTTCTTTGTTTCCCAGAGAAGTCATCTCCCAGGTGATGACGGGTGTTTAGTTTTATTCCTCTTACTTTCAGATCGTTTCTCATTTTTCTCTTTGTGTATAAATAGAAAAACAGAACATTTTAAAATTGGGATTTAGCTGCCATAGAACATGGATAAAGAATATTATTCAACCAGGAGAAAGAAGGAAACCCTGCCATTGGTGACAACATGGATGATCCTTGAGAGCATTATGCTAAGTGAGATGAGTCATACAGAGAAAAACTGAAAACACGTATATTGAAAAAATTTAAAGTCTCCCGTAAGAAGGACCACGTGCTGTGGACTCTACTCCGTTGGTAGAAGATTCATATAAGAAACATACAAGTAAAACAAAAAGAGTAAACTTCTAATTTTTGGCTGTAAGGTTCCTTTCAGGTTTATTTCATTTAGTCTGTAGTTCTGGCACTGTTTTACAGTGCACATCAAAAATACATCTCGCTCCACACCTTTCTTTTTCTATATACAATATCATGATATTTCCCTTTTGTTTCTTTCTTAGATCCTCCTTCAGCTTTTTTGATATATTACTTATGTATTTTAACTAACCCCTTTATTCCTGTTCTGTAACTACACTCTGACAATGTTAACATTCAGTATAATTGGGCTCAGCCTGCATTTCACTGTCTTTTTTTTTTTTTTTTTTTTTTTCGGTATGCGGGCCTCTCACTGCCGCGGCCCCTCCAGACGCGCAGGCTCAGCGGCCACGGCTCACGGGCCCCAGCCGCTCCGCGGCACGTGGGATCCTCCCGGACCGGGGCGCGAACCCGTGTCCCCTGCATCGGCAGGCAGACTCCCAACCACTGCGCCACCAGGGAAGCCCTCACTGTCTCTTTTTTATCTTGACCTTCCACTTCTCGTATGTTTGACAAGGATTTTCTTAATGAAAGGCTATGCATTCTCTAGTTACCATTAGTATCCAGTGTGTGGCTAGGATTGTCTCTTTTCCTTTCCTATCCGTTGGTTTGCGCCATCTCTTTGCATGGCTTTGGAGAGAGAAAGAAAGGTCTCTCTATTCCTGATTTGGCTAATTCCACTCAGCATAATAGAAATATGGCCCATATCGAGCCCTAGTCCTACTTAATGATTTGTTCTTAATATTGAGTGAGAGATTGCTGGGATGCTAGCATATTGCTAATGCTTACTTCTCGGCTTATACGATAAACCTTCTCCATCATATTTGTCAGACACTGTGCTAAGTGTGCTGCATGGCTTGTTTTATTTAACCTTTATAACAACTATAGCTACTCCTACCCTGCTGTACAGATGAAAACTAAGGATTACAAAGACAGAACAATGCATAGTAACTTAGAAATTGAACCCAACATCTTTACTCCAAAGTCCACATTTTAACCAATGTTCTCTAACTTGACTATACAAATTTTGTATCAACTCTCACCTTTTCTGTGTAATTTTTTCACTGGCCCTCCCTCTTCCAGGATGGATTTCTCTAAAAAGTCCCCTATCCTTTTTCATCCAGTCCTCTTAACAGGGGTAAAAAAAAAAGGAGCTTGGGTACCCTAGGGTTGTTTTTGACACCCTCTTCAAGAAGATTCTGGGAAGGATATGAATAGAAAGAAGACAATAAAAAGATAAAATTTCTCTTTCTATTCATTCACTTTTCATTATTGATTATGGCAGCATTTTAAAATAGGACAAGCTGTACCATGTAATATAGAGCTAAATTTCCCTAATGAGAATTTTGATTAAGAAAAATCTATCCTGGACATTGCTACCTTTAAATGATATAATTTTACTCCTATGGAAATAAGACTTTAACAATTCAATTTCAAATGATTTGATCACATTTAAAATGACTGAATGTGTAGTTCAAACAGCCCATCAACGACATCAACTACATGTCTAATATTATGGTTTTATGATGATGTTAACCTCTAAAGAAAAGAATAATGAAAGTTATACTATTTTTACTTCATTATCCCTTATATGGGATTTTGATGCCTAAACTTTCAAGAGATAATTCATTGTTGAAGAAAGTGAAATCCAATCCTCAAATGTGACAATCAGAAAATTAATGTGAAATCATCAATTTCCAATATCACGTTATTTTGGTGGTCTATCGGTAGCGCCTATAAATAGCATTTGTGTACAGATGAATTCCAGGCGTATGAACCTGAGTCTGATATCCACATGGTTCTCTTGCTTATTTTCTGTCTCATGCATGAGAGGGAGAACCCTGTCTATTTCACCTTGGTCTGCATTCTCAGAAAACAGGAAAGTGCCTCCTATATATTAGGTATTCAATAGCGATTCAGTGAACAAGAGAACAAACCCTGCTTTCAGAGTTCACAATCTAATAGAAAGCAAGTAGGTTATTACTAAATGCTTATATACGGTCTAAGCAGCCTTCTTGGTCCTTGCATTACTTTAAGGTATGTAGTGAATATTATTCATTATGTCTTTCCAATCGTGGTGCTTTTGCAGTTATGTAGACCGTGTTAGTAACTGAAGTTGAAAAGAAGCAAATAATTACATTTTTATAAATGAGTAAAGGAGGTTTTTTCCCCTAAAAAAATGTTGTTAGAGGAGTTTTGCATCGTAAAAACTGTTGTAGTGATGGTCACAATGTAAACTGACCTACCCTTTTTCTCAAGCCGTTTGTAAATGAATGTCATGAGTCTTAAAATGTTTAAATTTTAATAAATCCCACTTCTGGAAATTTAATTTGAGGAAATAATACAAAAGTTTTGGATGTTTCAGTCTATACTGTCTACTAGGGAAGTATTTATAGTATCAAACAACTGGGAATAAGCTAAAGAGCCAAAACCAGGCAAAAGTTTAAATAAACAATTGCACACATCGTAAATAATGCTATTCATACATATAGACGCATATCAAAAGGAAAGCTAGGGGCTTCCCTGGTGGCGCAGTGGTTGAGAGTCCGCCTGCCGATGCAGGGGACACGGGTTCGTGCCCCGGTCCGGGAAGATCCCACATGCCGCGGAGCGGCTGGGCCCGTGAGCCATGGCCGCTGAGCCTGCGTGTCCGGAGCCTGTGCTCCGCAACGGGAGAGGCCATAACAGTGAGAGGCCCGCGTACAGCAAAAAAAAAAAAAAAAAAAAAAAAAAAAAAAAAAAGGAAAGCTATATGCAGCCAAGATCTCAGCAACAGTTTTCTTTGAGTGGTGAAGCCGTGAGTCCCTTTAATAATTCATGTATTTTTCTAGTTTTCTTTCTATTCCTGAATTTCTACCATAATATATTTATTTTCAAGTAAGGAAAAAAAGACTTCTCTCAATTAAAAATCTCATGTTTACTCTCCCCCTGTTTCCACCTTCTCTCAGTGACGGCTTCCCCCAATTACCCCACATGTGTGGCTTTCATCCACTCTATGGCTCCTGTGACCTCCTCCTAAGCAGATAGAACACATGTATTGGGTTTGTTTCACATTCACGTAAAACAGTAACATTCTCGCACCCAAGAGTTGCACTGATGAGGCGAGAGGGCTGATATCCCAACAGGACAAATGTAAAGTAATAGCTACTGGTATAAAACCAACAGACCCACAGCTGTCACCTCAGCTCCTTCACCAGTCCAACAATTCCACACATGCCTTGGAAGCAGCCTATGGAAGACCCCGAAGCAACATCCGAGGGGAAAAGAAATGGCACGGATTCACCAGTCTTCTGCTTCTTTTTCTTAATTATCTAGTTTTTAATGCATGATTGAAGACAATCTGCCGATGTTCTTGTTTTGGGCCGTACCACGCGGCACATGGGATACTAGTTCCCCAACCAGGGACTGAACCCATACCCCCTGCAGTGGAAGCCCGCCGTCTTAGCCACTGGACCACCAGGGAAGTCCCTCACCAATCTTCTTTTACATAATAAGCTCATGCCTACCAGAATAATAAATATAGATAGATAACTAGAAAAAGAGAAAAAGCAAAGGATCATGTTAATTCTCTCTTCCCATTACTTCATTACACTTGCTTAGCTAAACATCCATCTCTTTCTCTTTTTTTTTTTGTGGTATGTGGGCCTCTCTCTGCTGTTGCCTCTCCCGTTGCAGAGCACAGGCTCCGGACGCGCAGGCTCAGCGGCCATGGCTCATGGGCGCAGCCGCTCCGCGGCATGTGGGATCCTCCCGGACGGGGGCACGAACCCGTGTCCCCTGCATCGGCAGGCGGACTCTCAACCACTGAGCCACCAGAGAAGCCCCTCTTTCTCTCTTTTTGATGCTTATACTTGATCCAGAGACTTGTTGACTTTGGCCTGGAAACCCATTTTTAACAGTTATGCCATTTGTCTTTTCTATCAATAATTCTCAGAAGTAAACATGGGGCTGTGACTAAATTTTTTTTTTTTTTTTTTTTTTTTTTACAAACAATGGACAAGCTTCATTTCTGTCTTTCAAAATCAGTGATTTGAAGATTGGTTAAGTGAGAGCCAGGAGCTTTAAACTGTGTACACAGGATTAACAAGGCCATGCCCCAACAATCCCATTTTACTGAATCACAGTCAAATTATAATCTACTTAGCCATGATCAACTTTTCTCATTTTTTTCTCAGCTAAAACAATCACTAGGATTCGCTGGTCCTGTACACTCTTTACTCCTGAAAACAGCAGAGATTTTCAGTTGTTTCTGAGTTGCTCCGCTTTTCCCATGAAAGCTTCCCAATTATAAGGCAGGCTATCATTTGTAGGGACTCCAGTGAAATTGTTTTTAGAAAAGCTAGGAATCTTGACTGCTTACTCAGAAGCCAGGAGAGCCCTTGAAAGGGCCTCCGCAATTGAAATAATTTTTATAGAAGAAATGGTAATATATTGTATCATGGATATTCTATTTCATGAGATTTTCTCCAGTCGATTCTAAGGTGTCATAACTACATAAGTTTTGCACCCTGTATTTTATCACCCTCTTACATCTCCAAAGAGTCCTTTAGTTCAAATAACACAAGATGTAATGTAAGGTCCCTGGTGACATGTGGAGCCTTCTGCTCTATTCCAAGGCACTGAAGTGGGGGAACAAAAGCTATTCTTGTTCCTGGCATAGAGCGTTCGTATTTTACATTGAGTGATGCCAATTGTTAGGGGAAAAAAGGAAGAAAAGGTCAGATACAAATTGCGTTCTGTTGGCACCAATCAAAATCTTTTCTTTTCTATGACAGGACAGCAAATTGCAGTGAGTAATGAAGGTCCTTTGATATGCTACCATGCAAATAAGCTGCTATCACACAAGGGCACAGAATTGGAAAAGAATGAAACATGGTCATTATGATTTCTACCCTGAGACTCCTAGGGATGAGGAAAGATGATCCCAGATATCTGTCACCAATTTTTAAACTCTCTAGTATGACTTGAGGGAAGAGAGAGAGTAGATATTTTACCAGAGATAAGGAAAAGTGATGGGATTACAGATTCATAGAAACTTTTTAAGTGCTTGGAATTTTCTTTATGGGCCTCATGTGAGCCATAGACATAGTTGGCTGATGTTTCAACAAAGCATTTGACAGACTCACATGATACTCTTGTGAACAGAATGGCAAAAAGTTTGGTAGAGTTTTAATGGGTTTAATAAGAGAGCCCTGGGATAATGATTAATGCTTGACGTACACGTGGAGTTTAGCTTACTGGAAATGTGCTACAGAATTTTGCTTGGACTTTTTTTTTTTTTTTTTTTTTTTTTTTTTTTTGCGGTACGCGGGCCTCTCACTGTTGTGGCCTCTACCGTTGCGGAGCACAGGCTCCAGACGCGCAGGCTCAGCGGCCATGGCTCACGGGCCCAGCCGCTCCGCGGCATGTGGGATCCTCCCGGACTGGGGCACGAACCCGTGTCCCCTGCATCGGCAGGCGGACTCTCAACCACTGTGCCACCAGGGAAGCCCTGCTTGGACTTTTTTTGACTAGATATTTAATCAACAACTTGAAGGCACGTGCCAAACATAATTAAATTTAATAGGAAGAAACAAAGTACCATATTTAGAGAATCAACTACACAAATATGGAATCTAGTGGGATGGTGGCTTGATAATACCTCAAATTAAAAACAAATATTCTTAGGGATTTAACTGAAAAAGATCAGAATTATCCATTAATTTGACAGGGTTTCTATTAAAGCTTTTAAAATCTGAGGTTTTATCAATAGGCATTTACTATTTAGGTCAAAGACATACTTGTACCACTTTGCCATCCTTATACTCTATTTGTATTATTCTATTTGATTTTATATGAAATTTTTAAGGCTTTGATTTAACAACAAAAAAGAGGTATATGTCCAACATTATAATGGCAAAAAGGAACTGTAAATCTTATAGTAATAAAATGGTTAAAAGAGGTTAGGAAGGTTATCTTGGACAAAATGTGATTGGGAGGTGATAGTAGCAATTCATTTTATTTAAATATTTTAAAAGCTATTGGTGAGAAGAAAATAGACACTCTGTGATACAATAACGGACAGCTAGATCCAGGGAGTACAAATTACAAGAAGTCACATCGTTTCCAAGTAAAAATTTGTTTAAAAATTTATTCATAAAATGGACTGCTCTCCATACCTGGGGAAAAAAAATATATATATATATACTTTTTTTTTTAGTTGTTTGTTTTTAAGAAAGAGAACTTATCAACTTTAAGGAATAGCGTAAAGTGTTTTGAAATTGAGAATTGGACCAAAATTCCACTAATGATATAAAAATATTTAGCCATCTAAATTTTTATGCTAGTCATTATAGTTAAAATAGTAGACTTTTACTTTACATATCATTTCAATAGCCCTAAGCTAGTTCCTACCATTGTGGAGTAGTTTTCGTTCCTTATTTTTTCCAAATACTGTAACAACTAAAACACTTTGCTGGAATTTCAAAATTTGATTGTAACATGAAAACCATCCTACCTTGACCTCAAGATTTCAATACTCATTTATGTGCTGAGGCTGGGCTGCTCAAAAATGTTATTATTGGAAACAAAGAAGAGTTGCTTTCAGGGAACATCTCTCTTGTTTCCTTTGGGATTATATGATGTGGTTATGACACACTAGTGGTGTGTGCCATGTATTGACCCCGCTTTGGTAATGAAATTTAAAGCTCTGGAACATTGCAGTTCATTATTTCTATTTGGAATTCTACTGCCTGACTTGAAATAACTAAATTTTAATTAAATTTGATACTTTTGTCTCCAGTATGACAGAGTATTTTATGAACAACAGGTGCTTCAATAATCGCTCTGAATAGGAATTCATAATCTCAGACAACATCCTTCTGTATCATCACTCAAAAAAAGAGACACTGAAACGTTAACTTAGGCAATTTTATCTACTGCAAACATTTCATTAAGTGGCCCTCTTCTCTTAAGGAAGAATGGCAACCTTTGAAGGAGGAGGAGAGACTAGGTCTTAAAAGTCATCAGGAAATTACTGGAAAAAAGAGAGTAGTCGTTTTGTTTTACAATGTGCTCTATTAAATAAAATGATTATGAGACTTGCATGGATTTACTATTTATTACTAACAACAGTGAGAGTTGTCATCATTTGTGAATTTTACAATGACTAAGAATTGCCTCTGTTACAGAATTATTTGGTACTGAAGAAGGAACAGAGAGTTAAGGCCTTTGAATGTTTTAAAATTTTTTAAATCTAATATTTTGTAGTCATCTCAAGATTTGAAATCAGATGATCAAAGTTCAAATCTTAGATTTCCTATTTCCTATATTAGGTCTACTTTATCCTTCTAAATCTAAATTTCCTCAGTTGGGAAATGGTGGGTGGGTGTGAGGATTGGATTAAATATTTGTTGAATCTAAACGTGGCTGATGCTCCATAAATATCCAATAGTTGGACTGTTGTCTATGGAAATACGGTAATTCTTGTTTTTAACACAGTGAGTGGGATATTTTTCTACTATCAGATGATGCTTATTTTGTATTGGTAATTCCCTTTTGCGGGCTTCCTCCCTATTTTAACCTCTTCTAGAGAGGTTACAGTAGAAAAAATAATGGAAGAAAAAAGTAAAGCATTCCAAATTGCTTTCGGAAATTCCTGGCAGAAAAAAAAGAAGCTGAGTGAAAGATCTTTCTGTACGCCAAACGCAAAGTTTATGCCATAAACCAGGAGCCAGCAAACTATACTTTGCAGATCAAATTCAGGCCACCACCTGTTTAGTAAATAAATGGTCTGGGTACAGTCACATTCATTCATTTACACACTGTGTATGACTATCTTCATGATATAATGGCAGAGTTGAATAGTTGTGACAAAGGCTTTATATCTTGAAAAGCCTCAAGTATTTACTATTTGGTCCTTGACAGAAAAAAATTTGCCAATCTCTGTCACCCACCATAGTCAGGTCAGAAATAATAATTGGGCAAGAGCCCCATTTGCCATCTTTTCTCTTTCATGCTACCTCTTCACTTTTTCCTAAACTGGGGAGAGATGAGGGATGATAAAAGTCAAGTTTTATAGAAGATAGTTAAAACCCCAGATAAATTTTGAGGAACTAGAAGGAAAGAGGGTATTTGTGTCAGAGTCCTGTCTGGAACATGAAAAGCCAGAGCCCTCCCAGAAGTTCCCCACAGCAGCACCAGTGCATCCAGTGACTGCAGTGGGGGTAGAGACGGTGTTTGGTGGCAGGAGCAGAGGCATCCCGATGTCTCTGAGAGCCAGGGTAGCCAGGGAGAGCAGTCAATAATAGACCAGGAGGCACCATGGGCATTTTGGAAGATGTTGCTATGCAACAGTTCCAGCTTTTAAGGAGGACAGAACTGGGGCATGGTATTTCCAAGAAGCTCATAACATTCTTGAAATCTAGGCACTGCACGTTAGGTGACGTAGATAGTCCCGAAAGACAGAATTCTTTACCAGAGAAAAATTATGATGGAGTGGCTGAAAATGTATTTCTTGCACTCATGTATATGTCATATAAACGTTTTTTCTTTGTTATTATTGTGAATCCACGGAAATTTGGGGGTTTGCTAAAGCAGCTAACATTACTCTAAATACACTTTTTTTGTTGTTTTTGTTGTTGTTTTGTTTTTGTTTTAACAGAATACGGGTAGCTAATAATACAAGACGTTCAAGAAGGCCTCCATGTAAGGAATGACAGCTTCCTGGGTGTCCAAGAGAGAGAAGTCACCATGGCTGAGACAGTCCCTGCAGCCAAATAGTAGGTTCAGACGGTGCAGTTAGAGCAACGGTGGTTTCAAAAGTTTGAAAATTAAGTAAAAGCCATATTGTGAAGAAACTTGAATGTAAGTGTAGATTTTATCCTACAAGCATTTAGCAACCATGGTTTTTTCAACTGGTGTTATGGGGATCAAATAACTTGAGGCAGGGCAAAAGAAAGAAGAGAACTAAATAGTTTAAAAATAATAGTAAATAATAATAGGATGGATAAATAACTGGGTCCCATTGTATAGCACAGGGAACTATATTCATATCCTGTGATAAACAATAATGGAAAAGAATATGAAAAAGAATATATGTATATATAGCTGAGTCACTTTGCTGTACAGCAGAAATTAAATACAACATTGTAAATCAACTATATACTTCAATAAAATTTAAAATAAAATAAATTAAAAATCAAAAAAATTATAGTATATAATAAAACTATTAGAATAGTCCTAATCTACAACAAAGGAGGCAAGGCTATAAAATGGAGGAAGGACAGTCTCTTCAATAAGTGGTGCTGGGAAAACTAGACAGCCACACATAACAGAATGAAAGGAGAACATTCTTTAGCACCACACACAAAAATAAGCTCAAAATGGATGAAAGACCTAAATGTGAGACTGGACACTATAAAACTCTTAGAGGAAAACATAGGCAGAACACTCTCTGACATAAATCGCACCACTATCTTTTCTGATCCATCTCCCCGAGTAATGGAAATAAAAACAAAAATAAACAAATGGAACCTAAGTAAACTCAAAAGCTTTTGCACAGCAAAGGAAACCATAAAAAAGAAGAAAAGACAACCCTCGGAATGGGGGAAAATATTTGCAAATGAAGGAACTGACAAAGGAGTAATCTCCAAAATTTACAAGCAGCTCATGCAGCTCAATATAAAAAAAAACAAACAACCCAATCCAAAAATGGGCAGAAGACCTAAATAGAACTTTCTCTAAAGAGGATATACAGATGGCCAAAAGGCACATGAAAAGATGCTCAACATCGCTAATCATTAGAGAAATGCAAATCAAAACGACAATGAGGTATCACCTCACACTGGTCAGAATGGCCATCATCAAAAAGTCTACAAATAATATATGCTGGAGAAGGTGTGGAGAAAAGGGAACCCTCTTGCACTGTTGGGGGGAATGTAAACTGGTACAGCCACTATGGAGGACAGTATGGAGGTTTCTCAAAAAACTAAGAACAGAGCTACCATATGATCCTGCAATCCCACTCCTGGGCACATAACTAGAGAAAAACATTGTCCAAAAAGATACATGCACCCCAGTGTTCATTGCAGCACTGTTTACAATAGCCAAGACATGGAAGCAACCTAAATGTCCACTGGCAGAGGAATGAATAAAGAAGATGTGGTACATATATACAATGGAATATTACTCAGCCATTAAAAAGAATGAAATAATGTCATTTGCAGCGACATGGATGGACCTAGAGACTGTCATACTGAGTGAAGTCTGACAGAGAAAGAGAAATATCGTATGATATCACTTATATGTGGAATCTAAAAAGCAATGATACAAATGAACTTATTTACAAAACAGAAACAGGCTCACAGACTTAGAGAAAGAACTTATGGTTACCGTGGGGGAAGGGTGTGGGGAAGAGATAGTTAGGGAATTCGGGATTGACATGTACACACTGCTATATTTAAAATGAATAACCAACAAGGACCTACTATATAGCACAGGGAACTCTGCTCAATATTATGTAACAACCTAAATGGGAAAAGAATTTGAAAAACAGAATAGATACATGTATATGTATATATGATCACTTTGCTGTACCCCTGAAACTATCACAACGTTGTTAATCAACTATACTGCAATATAAAATAAAAAGTTAAAAAAAAAAGAAAAGAAAAGAATAGTCCTGGCATAAGGTGATGAGCAAATTTCAAGACCCTGGTGCCAATGAGTAAATGTTACTTATTGGTGTACTCTCAGTATCTAACACAGTGCTTAACAGGGAGAGGGCCCCCGATAAATAGTTATTTTATGAATAGATGTGTGGCTGTGTGACCAGAAGGGGCCACATATAAGATAGGATCTGAAAAAAGAATACATGATAGGATTCGGTCATTGAAAGGATGTAGAGAGAAAAAAGAGTCTTTGAGAACTCCAAGACTTTAATTCTTTCCCACCAAGATAGGAAGATCTGGAGAAGGACCTGTTTTGTGTTTTAAAAAGATAAACATTGTGTCATTTATAATGTACAAGGCAACTTTTGGTGTAAATTTTATCACTGCATATAAAGAGATTTTAAAATTATTATCATTTCAATGCTCCAATGAGTTAAAGAATCAACCACAAATATTGTAATTCTAATAGCTCTGTGTGTGTGAGTTTTAATAAATTTATTTATGTATTTTATTTCTGGCTGTGTTTGCTGCGAGCAGGGGCTACTCTTCGTTGCAGTGCGCGGGCTGTTCATGTGGTGGCTTCTCTTTGATGCAGCGCATGGGCTCTATGTGCGCAGGCTTCAGTAGTTGTGGCATGAGGGCTCAGTAGTTGTGGCTCACGGGCTTAGTTGCTCCGCGGCATGTGGGATCCTCCTGGACCAGGGATCGAACCTGTGTTCCCTGCATTGGCAGGCGGATTCTCAACCACTGCGCCACCAATGGAAGCCCAGTTTTGTGTTTTTAAATACCTTGATTTTTTCAAAATGGAGGCCAACGACTAATTTTATCCATATTGAAAGATAAGCTTAGTAAAATAAACAGGTAAGATAATGTCATAAGGAGTACAGTCTGGCATTCTTCAACCCTAGAGGACAGCAATGTCCAGTTTTTGAACTAATTAAGTAAGGAAACAGAGTAACACAAGGGAATATACAGAATAGAATTTTTAAAACTTTTTTTTTTGATTGAAGCCTTTCCCACATTTCACCACTGTTATTAGTCAACAGTGTGTTAGGCTATAAATTTATTCATTTTGTCATAAACTGTATCTTTCCACTTAATTGTGAGAGGAGCCAATATAATTGTAAGTACCAGAATCGATTCTGGGATTAAAAGACCAATTTCTACATCCCACATAAAGAGGAGCTAGGAAAGAGCAATTGCATTACAAAAATAGTTTAGGGGGGCTTCCCTGGTAGCGCAGTGGTTGAGAGTCCGCCTGCCGATGCAGGGGACACGGGTTCGTGCCCCGGTCCGGGAAGATCTCACATGCCGCGGAGCGGCTGGGCCCGTGAGCCATGGCCGATGAGCCTGCGCGTCCGGAGCCTGTGCTCCGCAACGGAAGAGGCCACAGCAGTGAGAGGCCCGCGTACTGCCAAAAAAAAAAAGTTAAGATGACTAAAATATTATTCTTTATTATAGTAAGGGTTCTACCTTATTCCCTTTCAACGGATCTTCACAGGGTCTCAAAGCTGTAAAAGAAGGCAATTTGGAGAATAGGAACTTAATAGTAAATCTCAGAATACACATTGATTACTTGGCTTTTAAATTACCCCTTCCAATGTTTAAGTAAGTCATGGTACATCCATATAATGGGCTATTGTGCATCCAAATACAACCCAAATAATTAGGCCGTCCTCCAAAGCATCCTAAATCAGGCCAGTTCTCCCTGCTTCCCTCCTCTCTGTTGTTTGTGCTCTTTTTTCTTTTCTTAACATCTTTATTGGAGTATAATTGCTTTACAATGGTGTGTTAGTTTCTGCTTTACAACAAAGTGAATCACCTATACATATACATATATCCCCATATCTCCTCCCTCTTGCGTCTCCCTCCCTCCCTCCCTCCCTATCCCACCCCTCTAGGTGGTCACAAAGCACCGAGCTGATCTCCCTGTGCTATGTGGCTGCTTCCCACTAGCTATCGGTTTTATGTGGCACATATATACAATGGAATATTACTCAGCCATAAAAGGAAATGAAATTGAGTCATCTGTAGTGAGGTGGATGGACCTAGAGTCTGTCATACAGAGTGAAGGAAGTCAGAAAGAGAAAAATACCGTATGCTAACAAGAGGCAGGACGGGAATAAAGACGCAGACCTACTAGAGAATGTTTGTGCTCTTAATTGAACTAACTTTGGAGCCTCCAGGGTCATCCCTCTGCTTCCATTCTTGCCCATCAGCCAGTCCTTTCTCTATAAAGCTGCCAAAGTGAAATTTTAAAACACAGATCATATTATATCACTCAGCTGCTTCCATCTCCCCAGTGGCTTCCAATTCTTTTTAGAATTAAATCTAAATCTATTCCCAAGTCCCTCCATGATCTGTGCCACACTCCACCCCGATCCCATTTCCGTCCATCTATACCTGAAGCACGTTGGACTTTCTCTGACAGTAATTTCCACCTTCTCACCTTCTGTTTCATCTTCCTACATTACTATTCTCCAAGATCAATACCTATCTAAGTGCCATTCAAGTTTCAGCTAAAATATAGATTTCAGAGGAGCGTCCTGACTCTGAAATCTCACATCGTCCCTCTTCTTCAAGTCTCTACCATATAATACAAAATTATTATTATAACAACTGTTTAATTTAATGATACATGACACTCTCTGAAAAGGAGGATAAGTAACACTGTATATATAAGATTTTCATTACAAGTGGGATTTCAAAGAGGAGTTTCTAGAAGTACTGTCTGAATTTTATTTATAGCTGAGAAATACTGTCAGAAAAGCAAAGGAGACTAGCAAGGGAAGGGGAAGGTGGGCAAAGAAGGGGAGGTGAGTAAATCTAGTAGACTTTTTCAGCCACATTTTCACATCCTACCATAATGGAGTTCACTCTGGGTTGCCTGGACAATGTGCTGCCCCCTCACCCCTCACCAGTTGTAGGGACTATGTCAGTCTCAGTCTCCCACAGGACCAGTGGTTTCCTTGCTCTGGCAGTAGGAGCCACAAACTTCCATAGGGCTCAAGGCCCTTAGGTTTTGGGCATATGAAAACCCTATGTTATCTAGCAGTCAAGAATGTTTCCATATTCTAGATTGCTCTTAAGACTTCCTTCATAAATAGGGAAGCAACAAAAGGGGTAGGGGTCTCTTCTCCCAGTTTGCCTCTGACTGTGGAAAGTCAGGAACTTTGGCATGTATATTCCTTAAAGAGTCTATTCCTTAACTCACACTGTGTGGTGTTATAATACTGGTCCCAAGTCTGATGGATGACACAACCCATCAATTAGCTATAGCCAGGCAATCTATGGCATAGGATTAATTAATTACATCCTTTAAAAAGTTGCTTGGTTCTTTTTTATGGCTGAGTGTATAACTGAGTCATTTTGCTGTAGAGCAGAGATTGGCACAAGATGGTAAATCAATTATACTTTAATTAAAAAAAAATTTAAGAAGTTGCTTAGTTATTGAGTGTTTGGTACTTTTAACTTGATATGAAAATTTCCTATGCTATAAAACTAAAAGGAAAACATAACTATTTTCAATAAAATAGAGTAAAATAGTAAATTCTTTAAAATCATTATATTATTTTTTCCCCTGCCTGGCCTCTCTTCTGCCTTTGCCTTTTTCTTGTCATCTTTTATTTCCCGAAATATTAATAATGACCTTTCAGAACAGCTCTCAAGCAGATGAGAATTTCAGATTTAACCATGACCAAACCCTTTGCTGTGTTATCATTAATTAGCTTAACCAACAGTTCATTTGAAGAAAGTTCCTAAAATGCTCTAAATTCATAGTTCCCAATTAAATGATCCCTTCTTCTCTTTTTTTTAACATCTTTATTGGAGTATAATTGCTTTACAATGGTGTGTTAGTTTCTGCTTTATAATAAAGTGAATCAGCTACACGTATATGTGTATCCCCATATCCCCTCCCTCTTGCGTCTCCCTCCCTCCCTCACCCACCCTCCCTATCCCACCCCCCTAGGTGGTCACAAAGCACCCAGCTGATCTCCCTGTGCTATGCGGCTGCTTCCCTATGTGGCTGCTTCCTGCTAGCTATCTCTTTGACGCTTGGTAGTGTATCTCTGTCCATGCCACTCTCTCACTCTTTTTTTGTTTTGTTTTGTTTTGTTTGCGGTACACGGGCCTCTCACTGCTGTGGCCTCTCTGGTTGCGGAGCACAGGCTCCGGACGCTCAGGCTCAGCGGCCATGGCTCATGGGCGCAGCCGCTCCGCGGGATGTGGGATCTTCCTGGACCGGGGCACGAACCCGCGTCCCCTGAATCAGCAGGCGGACTCTCAACCACTGCGCCACCAGGGAAGCCCTCTCTCACTCTTTTGAGAACAGTTGTGAGGAGGCGGCCTCTCTTTGGCTGTGCTGCAAGGTGTGGGGAAGAGTGAGAAAAGAAAGAAACCTGATATTGATCACGAGTCCTTGAAAGCTACAGATTCTGCATAGGAACCACTTCACATATTAAATTGCAGTGGTTTCAGCTCTAGAAAATATAATGAGGAAACAGTTGACAGTGTATGGTGCTATCTTATTTTCCTGTAATGTGCGATAATGAGATAATTTGGGCTGCGCTGGGACAAGACTAATCAACTTGAATTTCCACCGGATTTAGCAAAGTAGAACCTAACATCATTTCCTATTCCACAAAGATTTCATTTATGGCTCATTTAGTTACATATATAATACTCAGCTTTACTCTTTGCCATAGCCACATTGTGGCTTAATCAGTGCCGAGCTGCTGCAGGATACATTGTTTTGTCATAACTCGACACAAAACACATTTTGTAGCATCTGTAAACAGCACAGAAAAGCAAGAGCTTCAGAAAATAGATATTAAGACGAATTCAGTTTTTGTTACAGCAGATCTTACAATGAACATTCCAGAAATATATTAGCCCAACTTTGGACTCTGATGTCTGAAGTCACTGTTCACTGTGTCTATAGAAACAGATGATGGGCCTCTGACCTCTATACCTTTCTGTTCTGCTACATTAAAATTTTTTGGGGGCTTCCCTGGTGGCGCAGTGGTTGAGAGTCCGCCTGCCGATGCAGGGGACACGGGTTCGTGCCCCGGTCCGGGAAGATCCCACATGCCGCGGAGCGGCTGGGCCCGTGAGCCATGGCCGCTGAGCCTGCACGTCCAGAGCCTGTGCTCCGCAACAGGAGAGGCCACAACAGTAAGAGGCCCGTGTACTGCAAAAAAAAAAAGTTTTTTTGAGGACAGGGACTACATTTCATTTCATTTTATATCCTCTCTGCCAAATCTAGTGTTTGGCACATGGCTGATGATCAAAAAGTGCTTGTTCAATGTGTTTCTGTAAAACAGTATCTATAAGTAGGTTTAAAGAACAAGAGTCATGGAAGTTATACTTTTGGGCTGAAATCTTGGTGGTTAGTAAGTATGCATACATTTTGTGATTTTGAGGGGTAAAAGTCTCTAATTATTAAATCAGATTGATTTATTCTTTATGCTTTTCTTTCTAAATAAATACAAGGTCCTGTTTATAATTAATCTAATATTGGACTAAAATGTAAATATATGACTTCTTATCTTCCTTAAAAAATATAACTTTAATCTGATTTAATATTAGATTGCAATTATGTTTATTTGAATGTCTCGACAACAAGAACATGTGGGGAAGAGCTCTAGATAGAAGAGTGGCATCTTCCTAAGAATAAAAGGCTGCCCTTGTGTCTTTCCTCTCCTCTGAGAGAGTGGCATGGACATATATACACTACCAAATGGGAAATAGATAGCTAGTGGGAAGCAGCCACATAGCACAGGGAGATCAGCTCGGTGCTTTGTGACCACCTAGAGGGGTGGGATAGGGAGGGTGGGAGGGAGACGCAAGAGGGAGGAGATATGGGGATGTATGTATATGTATAGCTGATTCACTTTGTTCTAAAGCAGAAACTAACACACCATTGTAAAGCAATTATACTCCAATAAAGATGTTAAAAAAAATATTTCTTAAACCAAAACAATGAAAGGAAACAATGCCTAAAGGATTAAAGGAAAGCCTAAGAATTTCCTCTCACCAAAAGTAATATCAATAAAGGACACAGACATTTTAAAAATACTTTAAATTAGCTATTATAAATATGTTCAAATAACTAAAGGAAACCATGCCTAAAGAATTAAAGGAAAATATAACCGTTTTATCTCACCAAAAATAATATTCATAAAGGGGAGAGACATTTTAAAAAGACCCAAATAGCAATTACAGAGTCGAAAAGTGTAATAACTGAAATGAAAAACTCACTAGGGAGGTTCAACAGAATATTTGAAATGGCAGATAAAAGAATCCATGAACTTTAATTATAGTCAGCTGGGATTATTAAGTCTGAGGAACAGAAAGAAAAAAGAAAGAAAGAAAAGTGAACAGAGGCTCAGAGACCCATATGACACCATCAAGGGTAACAAAATATGCAAGAGTTTGGAACAAGAGTTCCAAAAGTGAGAAGACAGGGAAAGGAGCAGAAAGAATACTTGAGGAAATAATGGCTGAAGAATTTCCAAATTTGATGAAAAACAGTCATCTGGACATCAAAAATCTCAAGAAAATCCAAATAAGATCCAAGGGGATCACAAAGATATCCACATCTAGACATCATGGTCAAACTACTTAAAATCACAGACAAAGTGATACTCTTGAAAGCAACAAGAGAGGAGTGATCACGTAAATGTGACCCTCAGTAAGATTAACAGCTACATTCTCATCTGGAAACCGTGGAAGCCAAAGAGCAGTGGGATGATGTATTCTACATGATGAAGAAAAAAGACTGTTCACTAAGAATTTTATATCAAGCCAAACTAGATAGACAAAAACGGAGAGAATTCATTGCTAGCAGACTTTCTCTACAAGAAATCGTAGAGAGTCCTTGAGGCTGAAATGAAAGGGACCTGTATTGAGAATATATATGTTACAACTTAACAATAAAAAGATAAATAACCCAATTAAAAAATAGGCAAGGAATCTGAATAGAACTTTTTCCAAATAACGCATATAAATAGACAAACCATATATGGGAAGATACTCAATCGCATTAGTCTTGAGGGAAATACAAATCAAAACCCCAATAAGACAGCGCTTCACACACACTCTGACTGCTATAATTAAAAAAAAAAAAAGATGAATAATACGAAGTATTGGAGAGGATGTAGAAAAACTGTGATACTCATACACTGAAGTTAGGAATGTAAAATAGTTGGTCAATTCCTCAAAAAGTTAAACATAGAGTTACCTTATGGCCCAGCAATTATCCTTCTAGGTATATACCCAAGAGAACTGAAATCACATATGCACATGAAAACTTATAATGGATGTTGATAACAGCAGTATTCACTATAGTCAAAAAGTGGAAACTATCTAAATGTCCTTCAACTGATGAATGGATAAACACAATGTGGTAATCCCACGAACTGTAAAAATGAATGAATTATTGATACATGTTACAACACTGATGAACCGTGGACACATTATAAGTGAAGGAAGCCAGTCACAAAAGACTACATAGTATATGATTCCATTTATATACAATGTCCAGAATAGTCAAAACCATAGAGGCAAAGTAGATTAATAGCTACAAGGGGTTGGGATGAACAAGAGAATGGGGAGGGATTGCTAATGGTTATGGGTTTTTTGAGGGGGGTGATGAAAATGTTCTAAAACTAGATAGTGGTGACGGTTGCACCACACTGCAAATATATTAAAAGGTATTGTATAACTTAAAATGGGGAATTTATGGAATGTGAATTATAGCTCAATAAGGATTTCATTTAATCAAACAACAACAACAAACTGTCTCCTGAATTCTAGTCTTGTGGGTTTTTTGCCTTAGCAATACATTTCTCTTCCAAAAGAAGAATTTTTAGAGGAAGACTGTGTTATCAATGTGAAGATAATTTCTGTCAGTAATTATTTAAAATGACAGTGTAACAAAAAAGGTCTATTATTATTTTAGATGTGATATGGTTTCACCAATATAGAACTCTTATATGGAACTGTTTTGGGAATGTGCAAGACTAAAGAGGTTCCAGTTTGAAGGAGATACGCACATACACACACACACACACACATCAGAATGACACATTATAATTCATGACAATAGACAGCTCAGTAAAAACTGATAAAGTACAGACAATCTATTTGGGATAGAGTATGATGAAGACATAAACAATTGTATGGAAGGATGAGTGTAGCGGACTTGCTTGGAGATAAATAGGATTTCTTCTGAATGCAGTGTGTAGTGTTAAAAATGTGACATCACACATCGTATGTCCTGATCCTTTCCTTCAGCAGATCATGTTTGGTTGGATTAGTACATTAGCGCTCTTGATGAAAAATTACTGTTCTAAGACTTTTCAGCAGCCATACTTTTGGAAATGTGTTTCTGTGCTACTTCCCCTCTCTAAATTGATATATGAACCATCCACTGGTATAACATCCGTTTTCCCTCTCCAGAAAGTTCACAATATGATAGTAGGTCCCCATCTAAATGAACTCTGAAGCGTCGGGATATTTTTGGCAGCATTTTGCCTGCACGTCTTCTTTTTCTATTATTTTTTGTTCACCGTGCATGTAAATGGATGAAAGAAAAAAATAGGTGAAAATGATTAATTTCATTACTAGAAGGAAATACAACTGGAAATGAAACGTTCTGCCACCAGAGTCCTATGTGATCCAAGTCCCTGACTTAAAGGAAAAAAGCTTGTAGAATTTTAAGTGATGTGAATTCAACTGGTTTATTTTACAACAAATATTTTTCACAAGATATAGCAAGTCCAGTTTCAAAGCATGGTTTCAAACAATCACTGGTTGTTTCAGGTAAAGTACAGGGATCTCAAGAACAACAACAGAGTAAGGTAGAGCAACTTACCAGGTAGGAAATTTTAATGTTTTTCTCTAAGAAGCGATTGGAAGCGTGCCAGGAAGGCTCCCAAATTCTCCATCACAGTCACTGAAATTCCATTCTTTCTGGGTAGATACGTATGTGGTCTAGGCAAACCCATGCTATACCTCCCTCCTCCTCAAATATTCTTTCCCACCTTTACATTTCCAGATCTTTTATCTTTTAGAAACAGTCCAAATGCCAGCTGCCCTATAAGGTTCTCCAAGATCATCTCCAGGTACCAGTAATCCTTGTTTCTATTTACTCAATTCTTTATCTGCATCAAATGCATGCATTTATTTGTCACTTCCACTGTGAACATCTCTTACAAACTTGTGAATGCATTTTATTTCTGTCTCTTTATTCCCGCAGTGGTGCAGTGCCTTGCTTTTAGTCAGTAATCAACATGTAAACATTTATTTGTTTGAGTAAATGTTGTAAGACTACACGTGACTCGGGAGGGAGAACTTGAGAAATTACAAGGCGTGAATTCTTTGATATGAATCAATTTAACAAGACACAGTCTTCTTCTGAGGGAGAGATGAACATTGGAAAGGTGAGAATTTTGATGAAGGGCCGGAATGGCAGAATGGATA
Source organism: Tursiops truncatus (assembly GCF_011762595.2). Lineage (NCBI taxonomy): Eukaryota > Metazoa > Chordata > Mammalia > Artiodactyla > Delphinidae > Tursiops > Tursiops truncatus. Next base: position 96,190,407 of record NC_047042.1, on the reverse strand, counting down.
CGGATCACGGGGCATTTACTTAGGAGGGAAAGTTTGGAGGAGCTACTGTGGAATGAGGTACTCGGAAACCTGAAGTTGGCTGAAATTGCTGGGTTCCCTCAAGAATGGAAAGTGTTGTTGACTGGAAGGAAAAAAGATACTAAGGCATTATTTATTAATAAATAGTATATGAAAGACTGTGCAATCCAAATTGGAGCATACATTAACTTGAACTCAATAAAATATTATACAAAGGACAGATTAAGGATAAACCATGTTTTAAATCAGAAAACTAGTAAAATCCTTTAAGAAATCGGGGATTTACTAAATGAAGATCTCTTCCCAATATTCATTATTTTTCACCAATAGACACAACTCCAATCAGCATTTAGAAACAGAAGAGACAAAAGACGAAGTTCCGTGACCACATTAAAGAAGTAGAAACGTTAAAAAGGTATTCACACAAGAGAGAGAACAGAGACTAAGACAGCGTTCACTCTGAGCCTCCGTTTTCTCGATTATAAAATACACAAAAACCCTGCTTCACAGGATCATTACAAAGAGGAAAGGAGATTATGTATACAACGCACCGCGTACATAGTAGGTGTTCACTAAAAGGTAACGTCCACTGTATAATTCAAATGGGCAGTTTCTGAATTCCTGCCTTATAAAGGCAAGTGGCATTAAGTTCATTATAACTCAAGTACTAAAGATGTATTAAGAGACATTCTGCAACTCGATGATATAACTATACAGGGTATGGCAAAATTAAAAATACACTACTTACTTCCATTTTTGTTAAACTTGAGTGGCTAATATGCTCATTAGGCTGTTACTGTCAAATACCATCTTCTAACAGATGTTCATTCCCATGAAATTCATGATAAGACCTGTGAAGTCCTGGGTAGACACAGGCTTAGTCTTTGACATTGACATTGGAAAAAGTAGGTTTTTAGGGGCTGAAGTAAAGGAAAATCAGGATGGCAATAGGCTCTGTTCACATTGTCAGATCCTTGGAGGACAGAGCCCTTCTGTGAAGATCCTATGGGATATCTTACAACACTGCATTTCTAGCTTCACAAAATTCCTGTGTGTTATTTTTTCCTAGTTGGTTGTACTTTTTATTTCTTTCTTTGTTTTATTTCAATTGTTCTCCCCTAAAACCTTCCCTAATCACAAAACAGAAATGGAGTCATTGTTTTTCTTTCTTTTTTTTTTTTTTTTTTTTTTTTTTTTCGTTTTGTTTTAAATAGCCATGAGCCAGCCAGGATTGGTTTCAATGTATTTACCTCTATTTGGTAAATGGTAGAATGTCTCATAAAAAGCAAAGTTTTAAGACTCAAGAAACTGACCAAGTACATGAAGGGCTTTTCATTTTTTAACTTTCCCATCCTTTAGCGTGTGTGTGTGTGTGTGTGTGTGTGTGTATGAACCTGTGCCCATAGGCTTCCAAGAAACTTGTACAAGTATCCACCACCTATACTGAAAGGCATGACTAGAGACCACTTAGGTGGAAACGGGCCTCAACTATCCCCTGAGAGGGCTTTTTTTTTTTTTGGCCAACAAATAATCTTGGTGACATCAGGGCAGTGAAGAGCTAAGGCAAGGTCCCATTCAACACAGACACACTCTTTCTTGCCATCCTCTGTCCACGTACACGTGGGCTTCTGCTTAGAACCTGCAAACATGGGAGAGGCCATCATGGCCTATGCCAGGAGAGGGTCATCATCCCACACTCCCTCCTAACAGAGCCCTCACGATATCACTAGTAGATCTTTGCTGTGCGTTTTCCTCCTTCCTCACCCTCTTTTGAAATTCTGGCAAGTTATATTTGAGATCCACCTTTTAAGAAGTCGATTTTGTCTCAGCATTTGCACCCGTAAGTTTATCTTGTTTCCTATACCTTCGTTCTCCTCTACTCTTCTTCCTAATTTTCTTCACCCCCTGCTGACACTTCTGCACACAGAGTTAAGTATTCCTGGAATGCAAAGGGAAATCACAAAACATTTTAAAAGCTACCATTCCATCTCAAATAACATAATATAATCTTATCTCTATGCCATTCTCATCCTTGGAAATATTCAGTATACAAAAGTCAACTTAAGGCTTATATTTCAGTGCTCTTCACTGAAGCAGAAAGGAATGACACGTTACAGGTGGCAGGGCTCTTCAATATGGTTTAGAGCGTCTTCATTATTTTGCAGTGAAGAGTCTGAGAAGAAAAAGGGTAAAAGAGTTTCCTCGAAGGTCAGAAGTTAACTAAATATCAAAGGCAAGGCCAGGACGTGGATAGTTCCCCTGAATTAATCTCCTTGACTTTCTCCCACTTCACCACGGCTCTCAAGATTTTTTGTCTCTAATCTGTGGCCAGCCAGAACATATCTTACTTGGAAAGCAACATGCAATATGCTTTATGCAATATGTATATATTTGCATATATTGCAACATGAAATATGCAACATGCAATATGTAATATACTTCTTATTCAACATGGAGATGGGAAAGCAATAAGGGTTTTATTAAGAAAGCTGTCTCCTCCTTTGGATACAAAGATAAGTCAAACATAAAAAAATGTCATTGTAACTAGGGGCCCAGAGGAGCTGACCCTGACTAACTGCACGCAATACAGGCTTACCGCAGATTTGACAACCTGGGTTATAATTTTATCAAGAGATGCTCTATTTCTACACTGCCCAAAGCATCTCCTTCAATTTAATCACTTATAAAACTCCATGGCTTCTGCTACAATGGATGATAAATTGATTTTATCCTCTGGTAGTTGGGAAGCACTAATCACGTTTAGTTTTTGCTGTGAGCCTTCTACGGAGTTTGCATATGCACACAAAACACACACTAGATTTTGAACACATTCCTAAATGGGCAGGTGAACTGCCTTCACAGAGCAGTTCATTTTACTATTTTTGAGTGGGAAATGAAACAATGTGATCAAATGTGATTTGCATCTTGGTCAGCATAAAAAGGTCTATAGCAGTGATCATCTATCACAAAGGGTTCTCTCCTCCTAACTCCTGGCTATTTGCATTTCATATTCAAGTCTCATCCTGTTCTCTTGACAGGGTGTCAATGCTACTTCATTTAAAAAATAATTTATTGGGCTTCCCTGGTGGCGCAGTGGTTGAGAGTCCGCCTGCCGATGCAGGGGACGCGGGTTCGTGCCCCGGTCCGGGAAGATCCCACATGCCGCGGAGGGGCTGCGTCTGTGAGCCATGGCCGCTGAGCCTGCGCGTCCGGGGCCTGTGCTCCGCAACGGGAGAGGCCACAACGGTGAGAGGCCCGCATACGGCAAATAATAATAATAATAATAATAATAATAATAATAATAATAATAATAATAATTTATTGACAACTTCTGTAACGAGTTTGGGAGACGATATTCTTTATGCTTTCAGGAAAACTATTGTTACTGCTTAAAAACGGTTATTACTTAATATTTTCATATCTTCTAGTATTTTACTGCATACAAAACATTTTTATGGCTAATATTACCTAATTTAATGTTGTCCTATTTTATAGTGAATTGTAGGTTGAATTTTGTAAATAAAGTTGGTCAGGTTTTTCAAAAAATTGTTTATTTTCATTTTATTCTTTCTCCCTTTCCTCAACAATGGCCTTATCAGTATTTGTTTTGTAGCTGGAACTCACCCAAAGATAATGGTTTGAGATGGCAGATGGGCAGATAAGAGGAACCTCTAAAGGCCCTGTTAACTGGCTTTTATAACTCTGGCTCAGTCTAGATATTTTTAGACCCGGGCTCTTTATTTCCTTTTCTCCCCCAGAAACCTCAACATGCTGTTTTCTGTTTCATAATTACCTTCTTTCATCTCCTTTTAGGTTCCTTCTAGATCACTCCAAACAACACTGCCTAAACAACAACAGAAATACAAACACAACCTTTTTCCAAACCTATCAAATTTTATTTTCAAACTCCTTGAAGTGATTGAAGACATGACACAAATATGACCCCAAAGCAATGCATTCATTTTAGAGATTCATCACTGTGGAGCTGCTACTCTCCAGGACATTTTCTTTTTTAGAAGTTTTGAAATGATACTAGACAACAGCAGTAAAAATGCGCCACTCGTCAGGAATAGATTTGACATCATTAAACAAAACCTAGATAGCTTTTTTGCTGTTGCTAAAATCCATTTTGACTTGACCCACGTGTATAAACAGAAGTGTACCGATGAAAAGAAAATGTGTGATATTCAAGATTGATCTCAAACAGGGTTCATGGCAAGGAAAAGAAGTTACTCCTTTATTTACAAGGGTTATTATTTATATATATCTGCCCGGATTATAAGCTTAATAAAGTAAAAAGAGTGCTTACATTTCTCATTATATCACAAAGCTCATTTTGTTTTGTTTTGTTTTCCCCGTAGTCATAAAAACCTAGTAAATATTTGCAGACTCACCACTTCAAATAAAACCTCTGCAAGATGAGGCAAACCTGAGCCTTTACAATCACCGCTGGCAAATGTTTAGCCTTGAATGTGTCCTTCCCCCATGAAGGTGCACTGTGATAGAACCAGTGCCCACATACCTACGTGCAGAGACAGGGAGCCGTGAGTCTCGCACGGGCTTATCTGTTTTAGAGCTGCTTACAATGAATTCTGCCCAAGGAGTTGGGTTCACACCGGTTTAAGGAAGATGTGGGAAGACTGACAAACTGATGTCTAGAATAAACAATTCAAAGGAAGAAACGAAGAAGCATGATCAAACTCCAAATTTTTTTTAAAAGATGGATTAATTCACGATAACTAACGTAAATAAAAGAGTTTACCAAAGACATGAAGAGCAAGACGAATGTGAGAATGAACAGAGTTTGCCAAGGGAAAGTTGGTTTTTCAAGTTCTGTTTCTTACATTGTGGATATTAAAGAAATTACCTGTGTCTTTCTTTCTCTCTCTCTCTTTCCCTCCCTGTTTACGTTCCTCCCTCCATCCTCCCTCTCCCTCTCTCTTTCCCTCCCTGTTTACGTTCCTCCCTCCATCCTCCCTCTCCCTCCCTCTCTCTCTGTCTTTTCTATATTTATTTGTCTAAGCAAACATTTCCAGTGGATAGTGGGTCATTGGGTTGTATAAAGAGGAAACTTAGCAAGATAAATTTTTTTTTGTTTTGATACTGTTTACTCCCATTCCAAGCACCGGGCTTCTAAGATAGCACTTCTCTTAGTTCAGTACAGAAAACCATAGCAGTTTTACTCTTCAGAGATCCTTCCGGGAGTCGAGGGAGAAAGGCAATATGGCTTTTACTCACTTTTCTAGCAGTCACTGCCAATTTTGCATCCCCACATCTTTAGATCATGGATTCAGAATTTCAGTGCAGGACTATTCTTGGGTACGCTTATATAGGATATTCTACTAACAGACACACAATAAAAGCAGACGGCCACCTTTCTCTGAACATTTTGATTCAGGGAGTAGTTCCATTTCAGTTTCGGTATCCACAGAAGATTCACTTAGCAGCATCAGGTTTCTAAGGGATAGGGATGCTCTTATGGGTGCCTGGCTCCCTCTCCAGCAGCCTCCTTGAATGACTGAAGTGAGTGAGCCTTTTGTGTACAACCCTCGGACGCTATTATGTGTCCCTGAGGGTGTTAATCTCTTGGCACTGCAGCTCAGATAGGAAGTTGAAAACATGCTAATCTGAGCTGAAAAAGTGCCCTTGGGGGAAAAAAATGAAATATATTAAAGAAAAAGAAGCTCACTTTCTGATTTCTCCTCACTTTGGGATAATTTTGTTTTCTAAAAAAAAAGAAGAAAAAAAAAAGGATTCATTTACTATGAGCATCACTGACAATATGTAAGAGAAACTGGCAAAATTTCTCCAGTACTCCAAAGCTCACAGGGGCATAGGTTAAAAGGAACTCTCTCAAGATACCATTCTGTGATGAGAGTCCACGTACAGAATGCCACTCATAAGTATCTGTAATCATTTCAGTTGTACATGAATTTACAGTATTTTCACATAAAGTCCTTATAGTTTCCTCATTTGGGTTTTTCTTTCCTTGCAGAAATCCAATGCTCTTATTCACATCATATGCATTCTAGATACAATAAAATTTTAAATAATAGTGAGAGAAAGAAAAGCCACATTTGTACATAAATGTCTACTAATGGACATGCCATATTTTTCCATTGGGATAATTATATAGTTGGCTTAGATTTTACAGAGACAAGCCACCATCACAGAATGAGGAAAACTTCACTGCCTCACTACTGGGAAGTATCACATCCCCAAGATAGATACAGAATCTTAACTGCTATAGTTGAAACCCAGTATTTTAAAGCGGATACAGAGGTCCAGTACAATTCCAGAGTGAGTTTGGTAATTTAAAGAGAATTCTAGGGCTTCCCTGGTGGCGTAGTGGTTGGGAGTCCACCTGCCGATGCAGAGGATGAGGGTTCGTGCCCAGGTCCGGGAGGATCCCACATGCTGCGGAGCGGCTGGGCCCGTGAGCCATGGCCGCTGAGCCTGCGCGTCCGGAGCCTGTGCTCCGCAACGGGAGAGGCCCGCGTACCGCAAAAAAAAAAAAAAAGAGAGTTCTAGAGTTACAAACCTATACTCACCTAAAGTGATCAATTCTTATTAAAAGTATTTATATGACATTTTAAGTGCAGTCTTTCATCTTAGTACTTTCTTACTTGCTAGTAGAGAACCTTATGTATAGTAGCGGTTTCATAAATATAATTTTCAATTGAATTTTGCACTTAAATGTCTTACTGTTTTCTTTTCATACTTGCTTCATTCAACAAACATTTTTTGGTCTTTACTCAAAAGCTACTGTTTCAGGAAGACGTACCCTGACCACTCTCCTAAATCTCTACCCTTAATAGTTCATATCTGTGAGGTTTTTTTCCCCTATAACTTACCACTACCTATCACACTTTATGTTTTTCTTAGTTAACCTGTTTATTGCTTCATTTCCTATCCAGAATATAGCTTCCTGAGGACACACATGTTTGTTTTATCCACTGCTGTATATTTTCCCTAGAGCTTAGAACAGAGTCTGGCAAATAGGAGGTAAACTATATAAGTAAATATTCAATAAATATTTGTTGAATGAAACAAATTAATGATTATTGAAACCTGTGAGGTGTCCACACAAAGTGATGATACAAGAATAAAATGAGAGAATTTTTTAATACTATATTGTTTCAAGTTGACTGTACACAATACCATCACTATTGTAAGAGCAATAAGAAAAAAGTTGTTTTCATTAGACAAGTTATTTCCTTTTTTAAGGCCTGTGTATCTTTCTACTCTGATCTCCTATTTCTTTCCAAGACAACACTTGAAATATTGAAATGTAATCGGAGAAAAAAGATCCTGACGGCAATGAATAGATGCTAAAGGGTTTTGAGATAAGAACTACTCAAGTAATGAATTGGACAGTAGCAGTTAAAATGCACATCTGGGGAAATGGCCCCAAAGCTACTGAGAAATGGAGGGTAACTTAGGACATTTCAGATAGATGTGGCTTCAGTCCCCTCTTCGGTACAGTGCACAGGTGCTCTAAGTTAAATCACTAATGTTGCCATGTTTCCAGTAAGATATCACTGGGGAAGACTTTCCTGTTCCTAACATTGTTAAAAAAAAAAATACTGTTTTATGGGGTTTCATTAGGCAGCAGCATATGGTTGATTGAAGAAGCAGTATACACAGGGTTGACTGAAAAAACTGTAAGTAGGGGGACCAGGTGAGAAGGTCTCAGGGTAGTATACGTAGTCCTGACAAAATAGAGGGTGTGGTTTTAAAATGACAGAAATGCCAGCAGCCCTGATTTACATACTTTTACTCTTCAATAAAGGTGATCTATGCCATAGGTAAATACACCTGATGCAATGTTATTCCTTTATAACTTTCCAATAATAAATGCCTGCATTAAATGGAAGGGAGGGAGGGAGGAAGGAGGGAGAATGGCATGAGGGAGGGAGGAAGGAGAGAGTGAAAAGGAATGAAGAAAAGGAAGGAAGGAAGGGAGAACATTCTGTGACAGTAGAAATTCTGCATGTGTGAAACACTCTGAAGAAACAGCAAGGGCAGCTCCAAGTCCTACTAGATGTGATGATAATACCTAGGGGAAGAAATCAAGGTGTGTTCCAGATTTTCAAAACTAAGGAATTAAGAAATTTGAAAGGAAAAAAAGAAGCCATCTGGATGGTAAGCTATATTTGGAGAAATAATGATGTTTGGTTCTTAGCCAACAGTCTCTCTTGTTAACACTTCTCAAACTTGTTGACAAAGTCTCTGAACATTAACTCCATGGTTCTATGAAATTTTGAGGTCCCTTCAGATTTGTCTGGGTCTCTCTCCACCTAACGTGTCTAATGTGTCCCCTACCTACTCCCCACCCCACTTGATAGCAGAGCTACCTCTAAGAAAGACTGGGAATTAAGCAGGTTGACTCGGGTCTCTTACATACATCCCCTATCTCTGCCTCACCATCTTCCTTTAAGTACCAAGGGCCCAGTGACCTCATACTATTCACTCATCACCTGTTTTAGTCCTGCTGCCTCTTCAGTTCACTGCTTAAGCCCAGCTGCCCCAAACGGTGCCCAGACTTTACAGTGACCATGTATTCTGAATTTTCTTAGAACAGTCCCAATGTCAACCATCTCCTTTTCCTATCTCAGTCTGCAGTTTGGAAAATTATCACCAAGTCACTCCTCCTCTCTTTAGCTTCCCCTCTCAAACATAACTCATCTTAACTATTTATTAAAGAAATTAAAGACATTAGCGTTAAGTTATAATTCTCTCTAGTAAGAGGTAGCCAGCCCTATGTAGCTGCCTTAGAAGGGCAACTACCCTCTTACTTAAAATAAATCCAGACGTGCTTGTCAGAATAAAACCAGCATCAGTATAAGATGTCTAATAAAATTAAGTGTCAATCATTGTTTGACATTGAAACAACTTAGAATTTACGCTCTAGTCTATCATAATCAGCTTTTGTTACCTTCTAACATGGGTGAAATGAATCAATGAGTTACATCAGTGAGACCACGGTTTATGTGTATTGGTATTTAATCAAAGGGGATGCAGTCACTAGCAAGTCTCATCCCCTAAAGAAAAACATCAAGTTTAAAAATATTGTTTGGGCCATGCGTACCTGATAGAGACATCTAAAAGTTTCTCCAGTTTTATCTGCAATAAAACCGTGTTACATTCAAGTCACAGTGTGCAGTTACAGTACAGCTGGAAAAGATGCAATGTTTTCTTAAAGAAAATGCTTGGCATCCAGGTGAGGAGAATACATAAAGGAATAATACTTAGGGAGCTAAGAACAGATGTGAGAAAAATGATACAGGAGCCATTTGACTCTCTGAGGTTTGAGGCAAAGTCCCATCTGTCAAGCACGTCTCTTGGCTTCCCCCGAAGAATCATGTCTCCAGCTCTGCAGTTTGTCTTGGCAATTAAACGTGTTCCAAGACCTGTCACATTTATCGTCGCAAACTTCTCACGCCAGGCTTCCACCTGCGCTCTGATTTTCCATGATTATCCATGATCTCCGTGGCCTGCTGGTGACCCTCCCAGACCCACCTAAGGTTTCTCCACAAGACATCAACACTATGGCAGCCACAGTCAAACTCACCCCCAAAACACACTTCCCTTCTTTAAGTGTTTAAAGGCACATAAGCTTCCTGGGACTATTTTTTTTCACTGGAAAGTACTTGGGAATTGCTCTCTCTCGAAGGGATACGCCCTCTAGCACACCAGGAAACAGGAAGGAAGCAGCACGTGTTACAAAATCAGATCAATCGGGGTAAAATCCCAAGCCTGCACGTATAGCATCAGAAGGTTGTTACACCTCTGATCTGACTTTCCTCATCTCTAAATTGGCATGATGATTCAAATGTCTTAGACTTCCTGTGAACACGCAATAGGCTAGAACACCGGACACACAGGACACGTCACAGGAGATGAATCCATCTCACATCCTCCCTTGGGGTCTGCCTGTCTGCCATGACATCCCCCAGTGAACAGGTAGTTAATAAAGGCTGCTTGACGATGGTGATGATGATTTTTCCCTTGTTCTATTAGCTTTTCTAAATATCACCACACTGTACTTTCCAACATTACAAAAAAGATGAGCAGTTAACAGTTGTTTACCCTTTTCTGCCATTTCTTTAAAAGATCGTAAAAGCCGAAAGTCAACAAAAGAGGGTAATTACCACCATTTGTAAGGTCACTGAGCAGTCAGAACATAATACACACTCTCACTGTCTCTTTCTCTGTCTCTTTTTCTCTGTCTCTCTCTCTCTGTCTCTCATACATACACAAAATGGTTAGAATGCTATTAGCAAGACTTTTTTTCTCTTTTACTATTGCACTTTTGTCTACATGATCAATTTCTAAATTATGTTACGCCTTTTCGACCAAGAGAAAAGAAAATAGGAAATGACTGGATGAACAACTGCATCTCAAAAATAAGAATATGAGAACCTTGGGGAGGAAACGCAATGCTCTAACTTGCAGATTGAAAAATCATTAACAAGGAATCAAGACAACAGTGCTAATCTCTATCCATGAGATGTAGAAATAAAAGCACCTTCACTTTAACAAAATATCTGCCTTCTAAAAGACTAAAAAGTTTGGTTCCAAAGGAAGGATGTGTGCATGTGTATATGTGTATATATGTGTGTGTGTGTGTGTGTGTGTATATATATATATATATATATATATATATTTATTTATTTACTGATTGTGAAATAATTTTTGAGAAATATTTTCAATACAAAGCCTTTTTTACCTACTCATATTGTCATCTTATAAAAAGATTTTAACAACTCTTTTGTGAATGTATCAAATCTCGTACAGCATCAAAGAATCCTGTGTCTACTAGGATAAACAAAGTGAAGATTTATGTGACGCTGTTAAGTCTGATGAATGCAAACTGAAAAATTCAAGACCAAAATACAATCATGCAAAGGGTGTAGATCCTAAATGCTATTCTGTAAAATAATAAATCCGCTTCAGGTGGAATTCAGGCTTTTCCAAATATGCTGTTTTCTAATTAACAATAACGTTTTTATGCCCCCGATGTCAGTAGGCTTAACTATACGGTGTGAAGAGGCGAGTCCATCTGAATGGTATCAGGGTGCGCTTGGGCAAAGGAATTCATTCATTCTACCTCTGCTGTTACGCCAGCGTGTCATCTAACTATGATTATTACAGCCTGGCAGCATTGCTCACCTGTGTGCCAACCACAGCCTTTACATGGATTAAGAAGTGCTCAAGTCCTGGGGGTGTACTCCAACGGGCATAAGGCAGAGGTCTCTTACGCACCCTACTCCTAGGGTCCACCCAGCGCATAGACATTAGTATATAAAAGAAGATTCACACGGTAGATGTATCCTCATTCTTGGAATAATCAATATAAACTAAAGGGGAAAAAAAAGAGAAAGTCTGAAGTGTGATCATAATTTTCAAAACCCCAAATTACTAGGAAACAAAAAACATAGGCTTTAAAAATGAGACCAGCTCTTTAGGTCTTCCTTCTGCCATATTTATGACCTCATTTCTTCATCTGTAAAATAGCATAATAATGCATAGGTGTCAATATAAAGCAAAGCATATAATTAGCCACTTTGTGCTCAAATCTATTGTTTCTAAATTGTGAAGGTGGCAAATGAAATTTATAGTATTGATAACACAATACACGAAAAACATCTTCACAGCTTAGATACTTTTGTCCACTATATATATTTGTTAGTAGAATACAATTATTCTCTAACCGTGAATGTATGCTATATCCTATTATATCCATTTCTTCAATTAATATCTTTCTCATATAGCTGATGTTAAGAAAATATTTTTTGGTTAAATTAAGATAAATGTGGGTATTTATGTGTGCATACGTGTGTATAAACATACACTGATACCACTATATGTATGTATACACATAACAGAAAATCATATTTATCCAAATTGTATAGGTAAACTTATATGCATATACAAGATTTACATCTTCTTTATAAGCACTTTACAGTAAGTCCCCCTACCTATTTTTAAAATCTGCCGTATTTCTTTTTTTTTTTTTTCATTCTTAGTCTTTGGTTCTTCTACTGTAGGTCTTAGAACTAGCTTGTCATTTTGCAGTGAGCACACGGGGAATCTTATTCCTTTTTTTTTGCATGGTTTTTTTTTTTTTTTTTTTTTGCGGTACGCGGGCCTCTCACTGCTGTGGCCTCTCCCGTTGCGGAGCACAGGCTTCGGACGCGCAGGCTCAGCGGCCATGGCTCACGGGCCCAGCCGCTCTGCGGCATGTGGGATCTTCCCAGACCGGGGCACGAACCCGCGTCCACTGCATTGGCAGGCGGACACCCAACCACTGCGCCACCAAGGAAGCCCCACACGGGGAATCTTAATTGCAATCTGTTACTGTTGCTTTGGCTGACCCTTAATTTTTTTTTTTTTGGCTCTCTTACGCATTTTTAACTTATTATTATGTTTCATTATTGATCATTATATTCATAATGAATGGAGCTTTATATCTTGGGCATTCTTTGAAGTTTAGATTGAAGGTGCTTTCCTCCAGAGGAGATTTGTGGTTGCTTCTGACAGGCTTCTGAGACACTTCACAATAAATTCTGAGCTGAGTCTTTCTGTTCAAAGTCAAGGTCAAGTGTATTAGTGTATTTATCCTGCTCTACAAGACACACTACTGCCACCACCACTTCTACTTTTGTTGACAATTTGGCCCATTGGATCTTAGCTATATTAAGAGTCTACTCTCAGTCAAGAATGACTAAAGTTATAGTATTAGTACAAGGAGCTAAGGATAATTAATTCCATAAATCGATTCCTCTAAGCAACAGTAGAAATCATGGCATATATTTTTCTATAGTGCTTAAACCTCCCGGTAGAATAGGAATAATGGTTGAAAATAACAACCATAATAATTCTAGTGGTAATGAACAGCAGGGGGAGAAATACATTTGAGCAAAATAACTATTTCCTAAAAATTGTGCTTAGTACTTGACGGTACTATTCAATCCTAAAAAAAACAAAAAACAAAAAAACCAACAATGACTCCAAACTGACTACTGCATAGTAGATGATTTTATTATCTTCATTTTACAACTGAGTAAACTGAAGGTAAAAGACAGTGAGTAACTTGCCGAAGGTCATGGAAGTGTTCGACGTGGCATTAAACTCCAGGTCTGTCTGACTTTAGAGCTGAGCTACTGTGCTATATTGTCTTTGAAAATTTCTGGCAATACAGATATTACCAAAACATTTCTCCAAATGTCAAGAATGTATAAAAAGTAAAGATGTTTGACCTGGGCTGTTTAGCAAGAACTAAAGCAGGAAAGTCAGGGGTATTGGGAGATACAGTAAATTAATCTACAGAATACCTATTTATATTGCCAGAATATTAACTGATGCCTCTTAGTCATTTGAAAGAGTTCATAAACCTTTTATAGGAAGGGTTTACTACTACCTGGCAGCTTCTGTTTAGGCCATTTTGGGTAGATATTGGTGGAGTTACTAGATTTCTTAGATCTAGACTTAACTTTGAGATTTCAAAAATTCATTTCATTAGTATACCCAGTTTCTGAGAAATTGCTTCAGTCACAAAAATTGTGAAACCACTAGTGACTGTCTAATTGACAGTAGGCATTCTTCAACCCAAGACACAGAATGTCTACAAAGGGGCCCTATCATCTATCTATCTATCTGCTATCAATCATACATCTATCTATCATCTATCTATCTGCTATCAATCATACATCTATCTATCATCTGTCTATCTGCTATCTATCATCTTTTCATCATCTAGCTAGCTATCAACTTTTTAAAGTTAGGGCAACCTATTAAAATAGTACCTCTCTTTATAAACACATGGGACTGGTTACCTAGAATCAAATCACTCTCTCTTACCAACAAATTATTCTTATCGCCTTTTTTCTAGCCTCCAAACTTCTTTCTGTTCTTATACCTACAATAATTTTTTTTTACAAACTTACACTTCTGCATTTTATAGTTCCTACTTGTATTACATTTATCCATTATGTCAATTATTTTTATATTTCAGATAAATGCTAAAATAGTAGGACTTGATTCTAGAAAATTTTTGCTGTAAGTGGATTCTTGTCACCTCAGTCCCAGAGGGCGGCACTCACATGGACACGACTTTCTTGCCTAAACTTTTGGGGGCCATTACTTATACCCACTTACATGCGTTCCTCTCAAAATGCTTAACAATTTTCTCTTTTAGTTTATAAATTTAATTGTTGACTGCATGTTTGTAAAGTTTACTTATAAAAAGTTGATAAGTTAATTGCTTATCAATTAATTGTTGAATTTATGCTTAAACACTGAGAAAGAGATAGGAGAAAGTACTTCTTTTCTCTTTAGGCCTTTTGGCATAAGAATAATCTTATTTACCATATGAGTATGATTTTTCATAATAAAGCAACAGTTTTAAATTCAGAAAACTTATAAATTTATGTGATACAGCTAATATGAAATACACTTAAACATTTCTAGGGAATGAATATTTATTGTTGAATTGAGCTTTGGAAAAAGAAGTATCAAATATAGGACTGCTTCTATTACACCTGTTTTCTGATGAATTTCAGGGATGTGTTTATTGAACAAAGAACAACTGATAGATAACTCATCTTTATGGGCCCTCTGTTGCCATGGTAATGGTAATGTGACATCCTTCCAAGGGAAGGTTTTGTTCCAAAAACAATAATGAGTAACATCCTGCAGCTTCCATTCAAAACCGAAAATGAGGAGGTTGGGCTTCTTTGCTGGAACAGGTGGGAATGCAGGATCCTGACACTCTTTCATTGAGGCATTCCTCCCTGTCACATCCTATTGCCTGCTATTCAGAAAAGTTTTTTCTTTTAGTGTATAAAAGTTCCTATTCAGTGTTTTCCTGCTAGAGTATTAACTACATAAAATAAAAACTTCTGCTTTGGGGGCAAAGAACACGAAAGGAATGAGTGTGCCTTCAACAAACTGTCCTATTTGTTGTAGCGATTACCTGGGAGGGGTCCCCATCTTCAACTAACAGATTGTCTAACTATATTAACTCAAAACAAAGAGACAATTTTAAACTAAAACACATTAACAGAAACCTTCCCCAAGTGACCCAAATTCCCCAAACGTTTACCTTCAAATGTTTCTCAGTAGTCCATTGACATATAGGGCCCTTTATTATTTGTTCAATAATGTTGCTTAGAATTTGCCAGGCACATATTGGTCAGAACATAGCATTCTTCTGGGTGGTGGGGATCCAGAGTGAGTAGAATAGGCAGAAGTCCTTAGCAAGTAATAGTAAACCATCGTGTGTGTGTGTGTGTGCGTGTGTGTGTGTGTGTGTGTGTGTGTTGTGCAACGAGGGGTGGGGTTGGCCGTTTGGATTTCTATATTTGAAGGAGGAGAAATTAAGCATGAGGTGGTGTGTATTGGATACGGCACCTGGATGATTCGTTGGCATGAAGAGTTAAGAAGTACTAAGTCAAATGAACCTAACTCTTTACATTCAGGACTAATACGTGGATCTCATGACAAGGGCGTTGTTGAAGGGAGGCCAAGTCAAAGAGGCTCAGCCCAGAGGACGTTTATATCCAGGAAGCCAAAAAGTTTAAACCAGTTTATAACTGAATTAGAGCTGTTAAGTATTGATCACCCTCTCCTGGGTTTTTATTCCCACCATTCCTTTCTACCTGCTTGGTCTTTGCTTCCCTCATTCTTCCAATCTCTCTGTTCCTTTCACCTCTCCACTCTTTCTTGGGCTTTCTCCTTTACTCTTCCCCCAGGCTTGGGGTGATCCTTAGGAGAATTAGTTGATGAGATACAAAGGAGGAAAGAAAATGTCTGGACTTGGACTACATCTTTATACTTGGCCATAAAACTGCCTAAAACCAGTTTCCCACCTATGTAACCTAGCCACCCGCCCCCAAAACAAATTCTCTGACTAGGGTTACAAAAAAGTAGAAGTTAAATTTTCTACCACTTAGTCTTTCTGGGGCTTTCGTATTCAATGTTTATTTGGTATCAAAGGGCACGCGTGCTTGCAGGGAATGGGGAGGCACGTGCACAGTCATTCAGGACCAACCATATCTCAGGTACTGTATTACTCACTCTGCTCCTTACCTCATTCAATCCTAACTTCAACCATCTAACTCAAGTATCACTGTCTCCATTTTAGAGCCAAAGACTCAAAACCTGAAGCAATCTGCGGGCGTCACATGGTCTGTGAACGAAGAATTTTTTCTAATGTAAAATTAATCTGAGTCAATTTTTACTACATAATTTGGAAGATTGTGTGTGTGTGTGTGTGAGAGAGAGAGAGAGAGAAAGAGAGAGAGAGAGAGGAGGGGGGGGAGAGAGAGAGAGAGAGAGAGAGAGAGAGAGAGAGAGAGAGAGGTATGGAGAGGTATGGAGAGAGAAAGATTGCTGAAGGAGAATGATGACTGAAATCATTGAATACAGGAAGCTTAAGTGGAATTTCTAAGTAACAGTTAAATCAAAAATGATTAAGATAAATCCAGCATAACTCCACATATATGGTAAAAAAATCACATTAGTAACACAGCTTTCTTATTTATAGTAAATCTTTATGCCAGAGACTCAGAAATCATTTAGCAAGCTTAACATTTCATCACCAACTTTAAAATATACAGAATGGACCCTTCCATGAGATAAATAATAAAATTATAATTATCTAAGGAGTATATTCATAAAGCAGTTACTTAGTTGCAGTCATTTTATACAATAAAGACAGTCCGTAGATCACATCTATCTACAGCGCACATATACCTTTTTGTCCTATACTTGGAGTCATTACCAACAAAATTAAACCATGAGATTCTACCTAAGGTTAGTCTTATTTGTACTTCAAAATAACCAAATCAACTGACTCTTAATCCAGTCGTCTCAAAAAGATTATCTCTAGTCTATATAGATTTTCCATATAAACCCTGGCAGACATTTTAGGGAAAGGGAACATGAAAACAAACTTCTGTCTACCTTCAAGTATACTCTCAGTTCATAGCAAAAACTCTCCCCTTCCTTAAAATTAAAAATAATACTACTACAAACAATAAATGCTGGAGACGGTGTGGAGAAAAGGGAACCCTCTTGCACTGTTGGTAGGAATATAAATTGATACAGCCACTATGGAGAACAGTATGGAGGTTCCTTAAAAAAATAAACATAGAACTACCATACGACCCAGCAATTCCACTACTGGACATATACCGTGAGAAAACCATAATTCAAAAAGAGTCAGGTACCACAATGTTCATTGCAGCTCTACTTACAATAGCCAGGACGTGGAAGCAACCCGAGTGTCCATCAACAGAGGAATGGATAAAGAAGATGTGGCACATATATACAATGGACTTTTACTCAGCCATAAAAAGGAACGAAACTGAGTTATCTGTAGTGAGGTGGATGGACCAAAAGACTGTCATACAGAGTGAAGTAAGTCAGAAAGAGAAAAACAAATACCGTGTGCTAACACAATATATATGGAATCTAAAAAATAAAGAAAGAAAAGAAAAAAAAAATGGTCAGAAGAACCTAGGGGCAAGACGGGAATAAAGATGCAGACCTACTAGAGAATGGACTTGAGGATACAGGGAGGGGGAAGGGTAAGCTGGGACAAAGTGAGAGAGTGGCATGAGACATATATACACTACCAAACGTAAAATAGATAGCTAGGGGGAAGCAGCCGCATAGCACAGGGAGATCAGCTCGGTGCTTTGTGACCACCTAGAGGGGTGGGATAGGGAGGGTGGGAGGGAGGGAGATGCAAGAGGTAAGAGATATGGGGACATATGTATATGTATAACTGATTCACTTTGTTATAAAGCAGAAACTAACACACCATCGAAAAGCAATTACACTCCAATAAAGTTGTTAAATAAAAACAAAAAAAACTGGAGTTCAACTTATAGTAAAAATATATAGCTTACATGGAATTACAGAGTAGCTAAATTTTTATATAAATTAGTTTGCAATAAAAATCCCTGAACAAAATTTTGAAAAGTAATAATAATTACAATCATGTAAAAGAGAGAAAGAGGAATCAATTTTTTTTTTCAGAAAATAAATACCGAGAGTTAGACTGCTTTTATTTTCCATAGCAGCCATGGATTTTTCAGTATCTTCAGAAGTCTGAAGCTTGGACAAACAAGTATATAATTTTTCTTTTGTTGAAATTTTGGATATAAAATAGAATTTCTAATGAATATGAAAGTTTACAAGATTCCTTTGGTGACTATTGTAATTACTTGACAAGAGACACTGAAAACCTATTCTAAATCCATTCTTGTAACTGAAGATTGAAAAAACAAAACACCGTATGTTTAGGCTTAAAGGCAAAGCAGCGAAAAATAAAGGTAAAAATGATATTCTTACTTTATCAGAAACCAATGAAAATGCCCAGGTTTTTATACCGAAGAGTAGAAACCTTAATGGGAAACACCTTTCAGTGAGCGCTGGTCCACAGTATTTGGTTTCAACTACTACCTATTAAGAGCTCCCCAATCAATATCTATTTACCTGACATCTCACTTGGGCTACATTTCAATTTAGAGTGCCTTTAGGATAATTTAAGTTTTCTAACCTAAAAAATAAAAGTTCAAATGAAAACTAAATTCTTCATCTTCTCTGAGACTTTACATTCCCAACCAGCTGTGACAACATCATTAGCTCAAACTCCTTGGCTAGAAATATATGTGATATTTTTTGGATATTGGGAGGAGTCAAAGTATGTTCAAATACTGTCAGTTACTCACTTGCCATTTTTCTCAGGTATACTCATTCCTTTCCATTTCTCTTGTCACCACTGTGATATAGGTTCTTGTCACTTCCTATTTAGATTATTACAACCACTTCCCATTGATATGCTATCAATTTTCATCTCCCAAATTAAACTGCATACAATTCACTGCCGGAATAAAGACCCCCAAACTTCAATCCAATCATTATACCACCCTGTCCAGAACCACCCAATGACTAGTCCTGCCTCCTGCAAACTGTTTCACATAGCCTGGTCTTTAGA
Organism: Tursiops truncatus; assembly: GCF_011762595.2. Classification (NCBI taxonomy): domain Eukaryota; kingdom Metazoa; phylum Chordata; class Mammalia; order Artiodactyla; family Delphinidae; genus Tursiops; species Tursiops truncatus. Next base: position 96,171,377 of record NC_047042.1, on the reverse strand, counting down.
AGCTCTTTAGTCTAAATTTATCTCCCCCTATTTCTCAGTGAGAACACCTTCATTCCTTTCAGCCACTCTCTTCTCATCCTCAAGAAGTGCTGTAAACCATTTTAATGCAGAACTTTCTTCTTTTAGGCTTAGACTGCCTTCTTTCCTCTGCTCTAGCAATTTACATCCTCTTCTCCATTTAACCTCATGTCTGACATGAAGCCTCTCCTTACCAGCTTAGTGCCCGGTGAGCCAATGGATAGATGAACCGAGCAAGCTAAGGACAGCTGAAAAGTGTATTCAGCAGGATCATGCCATCAAGTAAATTTGTTATCCAAAGTTTAAATGCTTCAAAGACATGCTTTTTTTTTTTTTTTTTTTTCGGTATGTGGACCTCTCACTGTTGTGGCCTCTCCCGTTGCGGAGCACAGGCTCCGGACATGCAGGCTCAGCGGCCATGGCTCACCGGCCCAGCCGCTCCACGGCATGTGGGATCTTCCCGGACCGGGGCACGAACCCGTGTCCCCTGCATCGGCAGGCGGACTCTCAACCACTGCGCCACCAGGGAAGCCCCAAAGACATACTTTTTTAACATTCAGTCACAGAAAAAGAAATAATGTGTGTGTGTATTTCAGGCCAATGATAGAATCATAGAATGTTAGGAAACCGAGACCCAGATAGGGGAAGTGACTTGCCCAAACCTGCATTTGTGGCAGTTGAGACTTAACCCAGCTCCTCTGTTGGCAATGATTGAGATAAGAAGCTGCATCGGATTAAGAAATCTACTTTTACCAGACAAAAATGTCAATATCTTTCTTTCCTGAATCTAGATGCATCCAGGTCTAGCTTTACTTTTCTTTTGCTTCATTAAGTATCCATTATTATTATGTAAAATGCAATTAACATGAAAATAACTTAGATGTGCTTAGTTTGAAAAAGGTGTATTTTCATTGTTGATACTGAGACTGTATCATTTTCAGATCGATTTGTGATTTATAGTTCATATAAAGTCAATAATTAATCTTTTAGCAATAACAGAGCTTTGTTTATAAACAGGAAAGATTAGAGCAGAGACTGTCATCTTCCTCAAGTGCTAAAGTTCTAACCATGCAGAAAAATACAGCATCTTTCTTCCTCCTTGGGGTACATATATATAGGACAATACGAACAGAGGTAGATGGTGATAAAAATAATTTAAAATAAAGATGTATACATATATTACATTATAAATTTTATTATATGAATTATAAATTTTATAAATTTAAAACTTATAAATAATTTAAAAACCAGATCTATCTATCTATAACTGTCTATCTATCCACCTACCTAAATAAATACAAATCATTTATGTGGAAAAGTAGCTTAATAAATTGGGCTGTGCCCTCTCCTGGAAGCATACACCCAGAGTGCAAAATAAATAAAATAAGGCAAATACAAATACACTTTGAAACTGGAACAACCCAAATAAGCCCCCAAATATCTTGAAATACGTTGTGTAACAACACTGATTAGTACTCAGAATCTTCAAACACTCTATTTCAATCTTTACCTGCATCTTGGAGTTCATTCCAAGTCAGGCTCTGTACTGAGCAAAGAGAGTTACACCAGCCAGTCATGGTAAAATCCTCTATGCCACCCACTCTGTCAGCTAGGTCAGATTCTGACTGAAAGATGGCTCTTAATAAAAATAAATGCTGTTATTTTTACTGTGGACACAACACTGAAACCTTTTCTCCATGAGCCAGAAGAAACCAAGGTGAAAATATGAGTTTTAAGGATGTTGATACTGGAAAAACAAAGAATCTGGGGACAGACCTGTGGTACTCAGGAGACTGGATCTCACTGTGAAGGACTGAACTGAACGAACTAATGAAGAAAAGCAGTTGAAATAGATATTTAGAGATACACTGTATCAGTAAAACGATTACATTCTTCAGATTTGAATAGTTTTAGTTGTAGGTGGAAAGAACGTTAACTGAATACAGGTAGATCACGATGAAAAATAGTTTTAAATTAAGGGGAATTTATTGAGAAGAATTTCCTAAGAAAATTACAGTATCCAAGAATGAAGAATATTGTCCCCCAGGTAATCAAAAGATTATTTAGAGCAAAATTCAACCAAAATATACAATGAAGTATTTGGGTTTTTGAGGGAACAGGAAAGAGAGAAGAGTGCTTTTGAAATCTTTATATGAGACAGGAGAAATACAAAAGGAAGAAGGAAGAAAAGAAAGAAGGGATAGAAGGAAGAAAAAAGTCACACAAAGCCATGAGATGATACAAGGACCTTTTTTTTTTTAATACATTCTCTCCATAAATCACCTAATAAACTATGACCCTCTTAACTTTTCATACAGTCCTTCTAGGCTTCTAGAGTTGTCTATGGGCACTTTGAAAGGAATTGAGGCCTTTTTTTTTAAACCTAGGCAGGGATTGCCCGCCACAGAGTCTGTAAACTTCCCTTCAGAGATGCTAGATCATGGATCATTCCCATGGGATGCTCAAGGTGTGCTCTCAGCACATACCCCTCAGTCTAGATACTTTCCTTTCTACCTTCCATTCAGTCCACCTTCCATTCACTTTTCCTAGAATAGCATCCAGCTATAGGGAGCTTTCCCCTCCATAAATTATAATAGTGCCTTGTACCATTCGCTTGGAACGAATCCCATATTTACATCTAAGCAGAAATCTAAAGGATAGTATAGGACATGGGTGAGAATACTGTAGGCAAATGATACGCCTTATATCACAGTAGAGCATTTCATTTTGAGAAACGGATAGAAGGTCAATTCAACTGCAGGATAGCATGAGGGCAAGGAGCAGTATTAGGCTGGAGGTGAAGGACACATGCTAAGAGGGGCCCTCAACACATGGTCCCTCTCAAGGAGTCAATGACATTTTCCCTTAGGGATTTGAGTAATATGATTTTATATTCATTTTACAACTTTGAACATGCATATGGAGAACTGTTTGCAGGGGCACAGGAAAGTGGTGCTTAAGCCCAAGCTTTTCTTTATGTTCATGACCACTACGGGAGATGGCTTGAGTTTAGAGTGACCAGGAGAATGCTCAAATTTTCTTCAAATCTCAAATGTTGAAAATTCATGCAAATCTATATCCATTTCTCTCAATATGAATAAAATTATTTCCTATCCTTTCTAAACACACACATAACAACTGTGCAGAAAACCTTGGGTAGATGGGTTATCTTTATCATTTGTTTCCACCGATTTATTGCCCCCTTGCCTATGCCATTTAGGGTCTAATCTTCCTTGTTTAAAATAAAAGGGTGTCAATGATAGTATATAAAAATGATAATATTACAAGGGTCTCTATGGCACTAAAAAAGACATACAGACCAATGGAACAGGATAGAAAGCCCAGAAATAAACCCACCCATCTACGGTCAATTAATCTATGACAAAGGAGGCAGATCTTTTTGGATCTATCTCCTATAGTAATGGAAAGAAAAACAAAAATGAACAAATGAGACCTAATTAAACTTAAAAACTTTTGCAGAGAAAAGTAAACCATAAACAAAACGGAAAGACAACATACAGAATGGGAGAAAAGATTTGCAATCGATGCAACCAACAAGGGATTCATTTCCAAAATATACAAACAGCTCATGGAGGTCAATATAAAAAAAAAAAGAGCCCCAAACAACCCAATCAAGAAATGGGCAGATCTAAATAGTCATTTATCCAAAGAAGCCATACAGATGGCCAACAGGATCATGAAAAGATGCTTGACGTCGCTAATTATTAGAGAAATGCAAATCAAAACTACAATGAGACATCACTCCAGTGAGAACAGCCATCATCAAAGAGTCCACAAATAATAAATGCTGGAGAGGGTGTGAAGAAAAAGGAACCCTCTTACACTGTCGATAGGAATGTAAATTGGTGCAGCCACTATGGAGAACAGTATGGAGGTTTCTTAAAAAACTGAAAATAGAGTTACCATATGGTCCTGCAATCCCACTCCCGGGCATATATCCAAAGAAAACTATAATTAGAAAAGATACATGCACCCCAATGTCCATTGCAGCACTGTTCACAATAGCCAAGACATGGAAGCAACCTAAATGCCCACCAACAGAGGAATGGATAAAGAAGATGTGGTACATATATACAATGAAACACTACCCAGTCATAAAAAAGAATGAAATAATGCCACTTGCAGCAATATGGATGGACCCAGAGATTATCATATTAAGTGAAGTAAGCCAGAGAGAGAAAGACAAATATCATATGATATTGCTTACACATGGAATCTAAAAAAGGGATACAAATAAATTTATTTACAAAGCACAAAGAGACTCGCAGACATAATAAATAAACTTATGGTTACCAAAGGGGAAGGTGTGAGGGGGGATAAATTAGGAGGTTGGGATGAACAGATACACACTACTGTATATAAAATAGATAATCAACAAGGACCTACTATATAGCACAGGGAACTCTACTCAATATTTTGTAATAACCTATAAGGGAAAAGAATCTGAAAAAGGATATATATACATACGTATGTATGTATATATATATATATATGTATAACTGAATCACTGTGCTGTACACCTGAAACTAACATAATATTGTAAATCAACTATACTTCAGTAACTAAATAAATAAATGTTCTCTAAGCTAACAAAGTAGAATTACAACTAGGATTATAATCAAGGAGTCAATGGTATTTGGTTGCCAAGTACGATCTACTCAAACTAACCAGACTCTCAGCTGGGCTAATTGACTTTTTAAAATATCAGCTATGTCCCCAAGAAGGGAGAATATCTTCATCTCTTTTAGAAAAAATATCTTTTAATCCAATAAAGATGCAAGAGAAAATATTTTAATTTGCTTGTAAAGAATCTATCATTTTAAAGTTTGAACACACATTATATATTTTCCCCCATCGTTATGTATGTATTATACTTTCTAATACTTATACTAATTTATTCTATGGTATATATGAGTGTTGGGTCATAATAAAGTTTTAGATTAATAGTGAACAAATAGTCTGAAATAAAATTGATTTGAATGACTATGTTCTTGAGGTCTTAGTAATTATCCAAGTTCAAGGTAATTGTTGCTTTAACTTTGAGGCTGCATATTATGTTTGGTTCAGAAATCAGTTATCTACTTAGAAAGCAATTTTCTCCAGCAGAAAAGATGTGATTTTTCTTTAAAACACGGAACATAATAAGTGTAATTATTTGGATGCAGGATATACAAAACTTCACTGTAAATGGTGCATAAATGGGGCCTCATTTTGTATTGATTTATGAGCTATATACAGCCCAGCCCTCCATGTCCCCTGCATCAGTTATAAGTATATTGAGGTGGAAGTGAAAATTCATATCCACCCACTGTGAAATAGAATTACCTGAAACGGTACAGAATAGTAGCCTATGTAATGGTACACTTACACAATGGAGATAATGTAGGGATGTTGAACTGACCTACATAAAATGTTGATAATATTTCTCCAAACCAGGACACCCATGAGAGCTTCTTTATCACAACGTTGGGGTCATTTTCATCCAAACTAGCAAGTCCATTTTCGATTCTGAAGAAATCTGGGCAACTGACAGAATCTTCTGGAATTTTATTTATTCAACTACCCAAGTTGGTAGTGGTGGTCCCCATTTCCCACAATAAATGACCCATGGACTTTAATTTCTGAACTTTAATTTTGCTATCCACAGGACCCCTGTAATTCTTAATTACAGGTAATCACCAACGCTCATAGGAATGAGAAGTCAATTCTCTGGATAATTAGAAACGTGCCTAAGCTATCTGAAGAGCTCCTGTAAAAATAATTTTATGTGAAATACGTTTGCTTTAAATGACAAATCCAAACACACAATTTATCTTGTAGAGGTGTCATTTGAATGTTCACTGATGATGGAACTTGGAAACACAAATTGAGAGAGACTACTATGTGCAGGGCTTTACGCTAGAGCAGGTCCATGAGGAAATGGAACCAAAGGGGGTGCTGTCCATGCATCACAGCCAGTGTCGTGGAACTCATTACCTTTTTGCCATTGGAAAAAAAATTCAGGTTTGATTAAACTCAGAGGCTATTTCTTCATTTTCGCTTCATAGCTGGGATACTTCACCATTCAGAAGCAGAGAAGCAACAATGTTCTAAGACCTATAGACACCCAGTGCATACAGGCAGATAAAGAGAACTTGATCTCAGATGAGAAACCACAACTTGTCTGAACTCTGATTCAAGGGAGTGACCTCCACGGGCGAAGACTCGGGAACACACAGAGAAGGATCAACAGACAACGCAGAGCAAAAAGCACACCGGATTATGGTTTCACTAAATCCTCTAGTAAATAGGGATTAAAATATTTATCAGATCCACTCTGTACTGTATTTGCAGTTTGTTTTCACTAGAACTAAGAGTTATCTAACTCTTCAGGAAATTATATGCAATTCTCATTCCATTCCAACCATTTTGTGGACTTTATAATTTGTTCATTAACCCAGGTCAGTAGAGTTGCAAACAAAAATGGTAATCAGGTCCAAGATTCTGAAAGCCAGGGTGGGACCTTTTACAGAATTCTGTCTCAGCAAGGCTTATTTCTATCTATCTGTACTATTTAGTAAAATAGATGCTTGGGATTCAGGTAATAAAATAAACTATGGCTATCAGAGAGAGAGCAAGAAACTCAATCAAGGAGAATGAGGAAAAATCATTCAGGGAATGATATTTGGCCAAGGTCTCTACCAGGTAGAGAAAGGAACGAGGGACAACTCACGTAGTGGGAACAGTATGTGCTAAGTCTTTATCAAGTATAAGTTGTCTCTTTCTCTGCCCTTTATTAATAATGTGTAACTTTTCATTTGTCTGTTTTTTCTTGTGAGCTCATTTTTTATTTCCTTGAACCTTCAGATGCCTTAGTAACATAAGCAAAATGAAGAATAGGGCTTCCCTGGTGGCGCAGTGGTTGAGAGTCCGCCTGCCGATGCAGGGGACACAGGTTCGTGCCCCAGTCCGGGAAGATCCCACATGCCGCGGAGCGGCTGGGCCCGTGAGCCATGGCCGCTGAGCCTGCGCGTCCGGAGCCTGTGCTCCGCAACGGGAGAGGCCACAACAGTGAGAGGCCCGCGTACCGCAAAGCAAAAACAAAATGAAGAATAACATCAACAGGCTAATTCCACGCATTATAAATTTCAAAAATGTGCAAAAGAAAACATGATGTAGGATTAAAAATAGAGGATTCAATTCACAAAGGAAAACAAGAGAATGGTATATTTAAAAAAACAATTAAGAGAGTGGTGACCTCTGCGGTAAGTGGGAATCATTCAGCATGAGAAAGAGTTATGCACATGGCTTCAAGGGAAATGGTTATATTCTAATTCTTAAATTGGTGAGCGGCATCATTTTTTATTCTTTAAACATTGTCTTAGGGTGGGTTCTTTGGGAAGCAGAGTCTGAGATGGAGTGAGCATGTAGGGCATCTACTGCAGTTTCCCTTTGGGATTAACACTGTGAAAGGGAGGGGAAGGAGGCAGGATTGGGCAGAGGGAGAAGGCCAGCTGTGATGCAGGCCTGCCCCCCTCAGCTGAACTCAAGGGAGGTCCAAAGCTGAATTGTCAGTCATCCCCAGGTAGCCTTTATAACCTGCTTCATCAGTCATCAGAAGTGAGCCATCCCCAGAAAGACATGATCCCCTGCAGCTGAAGTTACCCCTGAAAGGGCTGACAGCTAAAGGCTGTCTACCTACAGCATTTCCAACAGCTGGGACCCTTGAAGGGTGATCTGAATGGGGCATATGACCTTGTAAAATACAGTATTTTAGAAAATATATTTAAAAATAATTGGGAGATTGGGACTGACATATATACACTACCATGCGTAAAACAGACAGCTAGTGGGAACCTGCTGTACAGCACAGGGAGCTCAGCTTGGTGCTCTGTGGTGACCTAGATGGATGGGATGGGGGGTGGGTGGAAGGGAAGTCCAAGAGGGAGGGGATATATGTATACGTATAGCTGATTCACTTCGCTGTACAGCAGAAACTAACACAACACTGTAAAGCAACTACACCCCATAAAAAAAAAATAACCTCAACTTATCAAGGTTTTGATTTTAGAATCAGATCGTTTATTTTACTTGAAATTAAAAGAAAACATACATTCTACACAGTATACGGTGCCTCTTTCTCTTGATGGAAACACATTTTCAAATGCTTTCATTACCCTGGGACATATGGTCAGGTTCTAGAGACTAATCTCATTTAGTTTGGTTGTTTAGTCCCTTACATTTTTGCTTCACCTTTATCCGTCTATAATTTCCATCTTAACAGTATCGTTTGAACTCTTTCAGTTTCCCGACCATTTCTTCTTGCTGAAGAAGTCTGAAGCAAAAGATGAATTACCTTTTGGCCTCGCTTTTACAGTTGCAATTTAGCATGTCACACTTTCCCAAGCAGAAGGTGTATTTTTACCTTGGTATTCTGTTTTTAAAAACTAAGTATGTATTTAGCAGTTTTTCATGAACCTCAGCACGACGGTCTAATTCCAGCTCATATTTATCAGTTACAGCTTTACTTTCATAGGCTCTTGCCACTTCGTGCATACTCATGAGACTAGGTTCTACACCCTTCCCAGGACCTTCAACACTTCCTGCGGAGTACCTACTGTGATCTTTAACACACTGCACTTTTATCACCAGCTTTATTCTTTGTCTATACGCTAGACTGAGATAATTTTGATGTGCTTCTATTTAACCCTAAATATCTAGACCTACTCTTCCCCTTGCCCCCAAAGTCTCTTTCTATACCTACAATTAAAATTTATTTTCTTCTTGAGTTACTTTTCTTCTTTTAAAAGAATCATATTAATGACTCAATTAGAGAACACGAACACCCATTCTTCATGAAAGTGTTATTTTTCCTCTTGAATATTTTGTCTCCCTAAATAAAAATGTTTGTGAAGCCTACAAGTATACGTGTTTTTAATCAACTGTTATTACATTGAACAGCGTTTCCTCCACACTGCCCCAAAGTATTAGTTAATACTTCAATAATATGACAATTTTTATAAATTTGTGTTTAGTAATTAGTAATTTGATCTAGCAGGTGGAAATGTAGAGATATGTGAACAACAGATTCCCATGGATCAAAGTTATTCTACTTAATTGTGTCTCACTTGAGATTCAAGGGACTTGTATAACGTTTATTTGGGATTTACTTAAATACTTATTTCTCAAGGAAACTCAATAGTTATGAAACAGAAAATTAACACTCTTTGAAATATATTCTTCTCCATCTTGGCAGGAAAAAGAAACACTCCAAAGCCATTTAATCTAAAGACAGCACTTTCTTTAAAATTGCCCAAATTATTTCCTGTAGATCTTATTGAACAGGCTGTTCCAAGAGATGGATGGACAGTCGAGAAAGAATGCAGAATGAGCAACTGAAATGACAACGACATTTAACTTTATCAGAAATGACCTGAAAACCCCATTTACCACAGTCATCTTTTGCATCAGCCTGTGTAATAGTGCTTTTAATGAAAGAGACAAGCATAACTGAACTAATTACTTATAGACACTAAAATCAGTCATGTCAATGACTCCATCACACACATTCACTTGGTTTTTACAACAGTTTTTCTTAAAGACGAACTATTTATCAGAAAATTCTATATATTAAAAATTCTATATATTAAAATATCACCAAATGGTGATATTTTTAAGTATGCTTAAGATTTATCTAAATTAATGCAATAATTTTCAAATATGATGGAGTTTGTAAATTCTTTAGGATAAGTTGAATATTTTAAGAATAGTTCATATATTTCACTTGTTACACTGAATTATTAAATATCCTTCATTCCCCCAATGACAGATTACAGAGGAAAAAATCTGAAGTAAAGAAGAAAAGAAGAAGTGAAGAAATCTGAATGTACAGAAAAGACATTTCTAAACAGTTCTCTGTAAGTCATATTAATGTTCATAAATATCAACATAATCATCAAAACCATAGCTGTCTTCAAAGATATAATAGTGTTCTAAGTACAACACAACATAGAGATGTTTTAGATCTGACCTTCCAGTTTTAGTATTCATTAGTTGCCTGTCAATAATTTACCAATTGATCTGATCAAAAGGTCAAGCCTAATCAGACTTTTCTGTGGCTAAAATAACCAAACTATGATTAGTGACTTCAGACATACGTTATGCTTGAAATTATTACCCTTTTATTGGGCTTAAAATTACTGATTACTTCAAAATCAGCATTTCCTCATGGTATCCGGAATCAACATTGGTAAAGGGATGAAGACGAAGGGATCCTGACCAAGGGCGAGAAGATAGATGAAATTTACTTATTTACCTGCAATAAGTATCCTTTCCATTAGTTCATAAGAGGTCAAATTTATCAGTTGACCAATGTTGAAAACAACTGGCTGTTAATAAATATTTGTTCAGCATTGTTGTAGTCCAAGCTCAGGCCTGCAGCACTGAAGCTTGAATAAACATGATGACACGTCAAGAGACAGAGCCAGGATCCCTAAGTGTCATACATCAGGGACTTCTTTGAAGGTTGCTGTGATCTCGCCCCCAGACATTAGCACGAAAGTCTGCAAATCCACGCTTCTCAGTGCCTCTGACCTGCTGCCCTCTTCACGCTGTGTGCATTGCTGAGATGGCCAAACATCAGCCTGTGAACGGCTTCCATCAGGGAGAAACGGAGGTTTAGGGATCCTAATCTACTCCCTTGGTATGTTGCTTCTTTGCTGGACCCATAGAACTAAAAGCAACCTTAGGCTGGCTCGAATCATCATTCCATCCAGTTTTTATAACAAAACCAGCTTTCATGGTCTAGCTTGGCGTAAATATCCAAAACCAGACTGCAGGTCCAGCAGAGGCCTCTGACTCAAAAGCCTACTGCTCAGGTAAGCAGCAAACACTGTCACTTAAAACAATATGTGACCCAGGAAAAAAGCAAACAAAACCGTTTCTGACTCCCAATTAACAAAGATTTGCATAGTCTTCTACATAATAACTCCAAATTAAATTTATTTTAATTACTGGATTTGAGTCTTAAGGTCTTAGCCAGAGAACCATACAAACACTACACCAAAATAACCACATCAATTCCCATTTCCTGAACTATGAAAATATTTTCATATATTAACCTGTCCTAGAGTACCAGTCTCTAGTCCTCTGATATAAACGAGGTGTGAAGAGAGCACACAAAATCTCAGAACATCAAATTTTAAATGACTCTCCAGGAGCTGCTGGAATATTTAAGCACCCTGTGTAAAGGGAACTGATTCCACCACATTTATACGGAATGGACAGGATAAGCTCTACGATTTGATGATTTGGAGAGACCAGAGCACAGCCCATTTAATACTTCTCTAGAAACTAGTCCTAGGACTTCAGTTTACCTTAGACACATTAGTAAAGCTCACATTGAGTAATTAGGACTAGAAATGCTAATGGCTCTGGGACTTGGATGGAGGGAAAAAATGACCTGTATCCAGGTAGGTTTCCAACTGCTCTATGCTGGAGACTTGCATCCTAATGCTTTGCTCAGGCCCCCTCCACAATACGAGCCCTTTTTGCTGTTCTCCCCTATCCTAATACCTTTAAAGAAAAGGGAGAAAGAAAACCAACTCAGCAACCTTTGCATCATAGTAGAAAGGAAAATGCAGCTAGCTACCATCGTCCTTTCCAGTCTCTGAACATTTGGGCTCAAGACTGCAACGTCTTACACCAGAAAACCCAAATTTGAACGAAGGGCTGTGGTTTCATTTAGACAAGTGAGAGATGCTTTAACAGATGCTTTAATGAGAGATACTGTGACGGAAAAGGCTTCTGATGGTCTTTCTAAACAGTTCAGAGATAACTGGGGCCTCTAAAGGGGGCCTATTAAAGCAGAAGCCAGACTAGGTTCAGAAACTGAGTGATCACAGACTGAAAAAAACGCCGCCTCCAAACTGAAGTGAGGTTGATGAGATCTAAGCACTGAGACAGACTAAGAAGCCATTAAAATTCAGGAAAGCACCTGGGACCAGACGACACAGTAACACAACTCTCAAACTCATTCCCACTTACCCAGCCAATTTGAAACCAACAGATCCTGAACAGTCTGTGACCAGAGTTGTCTGTAACGTTTTTTCAACATACTGCACTAAGTATGGTGCCAGGCTTCCCATCTATCTGTTAGACACATAAAAACAGTCTAGAAGGATGAGACATTCAATATTAGAATGCATGATAGATCACTTCAGAATCACATTTTTAGTATTAAAAAAGATGATAGGGCTTCCCTGGTGGTGCAGTGGTTGAGAGTCCGCCTGCTGATGCAGGGGACACAGGTTCGTGCCCCGGTCCGGGAAGATCCCACATGCCGCGGAGCGGCTGGGCCCGTGAGCCATGGCCGCTGAGCCTGAGCGTCCGGAGCCTGTGCTCCACAACGGGAGAGGCCACAACAGTGAGAGGCCTGCGAACCGCAAAAAAAAAACCCAAAAAACAAAACAAAAAAAACACAAGAGGATGATAAGTTAGCAAATACAGGAGATAATTCATGGCAGAATTGGAGGAGGAGAAAAGAGGGAGGAGATGCAGGTATGTGTTTACACACTTATTTTTTTTCCAAAAGGATCTCTCCCATCTGCCTAATGGGTTTTACGGATTATTCTTAATTAGCTAAAGTTTCTAATTTCCACAAGGGAGATTAGTTAACAAATAAGAGCTCTTCTTCGGTTCTCCAGTATCATTCATTTTAGGAAAATACATTCAACATGCTTTATTATGCAGATTTCATCTACCATCACTGTAATTATTTCCTTCCATAACTAACTCCCTTTTTCAATATTCTCATAGGGTGGGAAAAAGGCTATAAATCTGCCTTAAGAATTTCACCTGGAATGATGGGGTTTTTGTGGTTATTTGTTTGCTTCTTTGTTTGGGGAGGAAGAAAGGCAAGAAGGGCAAAACAAGCTTCAGGAACAGAAGGCGTTGAGTAAAAAAAATGTATTCTGTGAAGGTGGCTTACTAATGAACTATTTTTAAAGATCAAACTTTATTTTGAACATGCTCTGTGACCCAGTTGAGTATAAGAAAATGAGTGGGATGCTATATGAACTAATGGCAGGATTACAGCCAGGATTCCTGATCTGCTCTCAAATTCAGATGTTCTAAAGCACTGCTTCCCAGACAACCTCCCCTTCTGAAGCCACCTAAAACCATGTTGCACTCCAAACAGATGACGTCAACTTTTTTTTTCTATTTTGGTTTGAAAAAAATAAGTGAGTGGACTATATTTTATTCATTTTTACATTTCTCCCATTTTTTCCTCACATTTTAGCACTTGTTAATACCTATGTATATTAGAATTTAGTATTGAGGGCCAACTAATTTCCTCAAAGTAATATTTTAAGTTACGTTATGATGTCAGATTTTGTATATCACTTAAATACTGTGACATTTAGTTACCTCATCACAGTCACATTTGAGAACAATGTTCCGGACATGTAGTTAGTCAACGTGGAAAAATAATCGAGCACTTTGATTCCATGGTGTTTTTTAGCAAAATAATCATTTCTCTATATTGACGGGGAGATGATCTTTTCCTTGAATCTGGAACTGATGGGGGCATGAAGGGAGAAAAAAGAGATAAGGAGGAAAGACTAAAGAATAAAAGAATGCAGGTAAACACATGGAGACCAGGGCACAATTATAATACCGGCAAAACTCATTTAACATAACAAGCCCTTGAGAAAGCTTGGAATAGATCCATCAGAGATGAAAAGAACCCAGCAAGATGATTCTTCTCCTTCATTCTTCTCTCTCCTTCTCTTTTTCAATTTTTATTTCTCCTCTTAAATTTCCTGTCTATTTCTTCCCATTTATCCTCTAAGATTTTCTACTCGCTCCAGGGTTCTTTCCTTTTACACCTTCCATCACTCTCCCCATCCGTGGAGATCTGGAGGGTCATCTCACCTGGAAAGAAGGAAGGGTGATGTCTGATGGTCAGCACTCTTTCCTCCCCTACCTATTTGTAGTTTCCCTCTAAGGAAGACTCCGGGAAATGGCTGGCCTGACACTGAGTAATTTCAAGGACTTCTAGAAATAGTACTTGTTTCTAAACTATTTGGAAAGAGATGACATGAGAGATATCCAAACTGGGGATCAATGATGCAATCCAAAATGCTATTAAGTCAACAAATCGTTCCCCACACAGCGAGCAAAGTAAGTTTTCCTCGACGTCGACAGCCTTGTGTGGGCCTCATCTATATTTTATCCTGTATTAATCACAGATTTTGACTACAAAATCCTCTTTTCTGATACTCTGGAACAGATCCTATTTTGCACACTATACTCTATCTGGCTCTGATAAGAAATATTCTGAAAACGAAGTGTATTAACGGAGCACATCTCAACATCAGGAGAGGTATGGCTTTAACAAGAAGACCAACTAGCGATGAACATCCTGAGATGCTCTGAAAGGAGAACTCCAAGGGGAGAAGTGAAGAAACATGTCTGGGTTATAAGAGGCTCCCCCCTTATCCCCAACAGTTGAAGGGGGAAAGCGTCTGTGCTGGAAAAGGAAGGGTCATCTGTTTTCCTTATCGGGAGGCTGCATATGAGCAACGCTGGTACTCTTATTGTCATTCAGATCTCTTCTTGAAGAAAGGGAAGACAAATTGCAAAGGAGTAACAAAGAAGAAAAGAGAACTGATAAATCATACAGCAAAGCAAGTCTATGCTTTGCAGTTTAAGTAGAAATGAAATGGTTTGTTACATGCCGAAAACAATTAATGAACCCAGGTAGACATATCTGCTGTTACTCTTTTCAAACCTAAACTAGTCTTTGTATTACATCAGGTACTTTGGAAGCTCTTCTAACTCATTCAGGTCTCAGAATAAGCCCTTCAATGTGCTCAGTTAGAAATATCTTAATTGAAAAACTATAAGAAGAAAATAGATTATTTTAATGGACATTTGCACTGTGTTTCAGAAATAAAAATTATGTGTGGAGGAGTGAAAAGACTCCTTAGGGAACAAGAGAAGAATTGGATCTTTTCCATTTGTGGTCATTTTTAATAAAGACAGATCACACTGGCATAAAAAGAGTCCAGGGCTTCCCTGGTGGCGCAGTGGTTGAGAGTCCGCCTGCCGATGCAGGGGACACAGGTTCGTGCCCCGGTCCGGGAGGATCGCACATGCCGCGGAGCGGCTGGGCCCGGGTGCCATGGCCGCTGGGCCTGCGCGTCCGGAGCCTGTGCTCCGCAACGGGAGAGGCCACAACAGTGAGAGGCCCGCATACCGCAAAAAAAAAAAAAAAAAAAAAAAGAGTCCAGCCCACATTGACTTTTTCTTTTTTCCAGAAAATTGACCTACAAATGGTTAAATGTCAGCATTATGTGTATTTTGAATGCTCTCTAGCTCTGTGGGTTTAAATTATCTATCCCCAATTCACCTACATTTTGACAGCACTGAATTCTTTTTTTCATGTATTTCTCACCGCATTCAGCACGTAGAGTCAAAAGACAAGGAACTGAATTCTGACTCTACCACGTACTAGACCTGAATTTAGATAATTTACCTATGTTTATCTAAACACGCTTTGCCACGGTTTTCTAACTCCCTTGTAATATTTTTATGAGAATTAAAAATTTTTAAAGTTTTAAGGTTTTTGCAAAGAAAGAAAGATGCTAAAAATTATTATTGTATCTTCTTACTCATTTCTTGTTGAAAGAAATAATTTGCTGAATGCCTCTCACTGAGGAGGTGGACTTAATGCTCTTCACAATTTCAGAATATTGTATATGAACAGTCACAGGTCCTGTCAAGAACCTCTTGAGATTTGGCCAGTTTCGTAACCTGATCTCGTTCCAATATTTCTAGACTTCATGCTTCGTCTCCACTGTGATGTTAAACTTTCTCTTCACTCCATCTTTTATAAGCATCTCATGGCCTCTATTTTAAAACCTCCTCCTGGCCTTTTGCACCTTCTTGCCTCTCCTCGTCTCATAATAACCAGACACTCAAAAGCTTATACAGATGTCATTTTCAGGAAATATTTTACTTTCTGACCCTCTAACACTTCATTGGCTTAAGGAAAGTTGCAAGAAGAAGCTAGTTCCTTTGAGGCAGGGGAAGGCATCGAGAGAGTGACCTGAGCTAGGTGCAGCATATGCTCTGATGTTGATTTTATAATCGGGTCCAGTCCTGAGTCTTGGCTACAGCACTATCAGAATCTGAACTAGCAGAGGTGGTGAGGTGGTGGAGTCTGCTGGGCCAGTATCCTACAGTAAGTGCTGAAAGCATGTGAAAGTTCATGTTCACAGTGGCACACACACCTATATTAATCATTCATACGTTTTCTCTTTCTTGGAGAAAAGTGAAAGAAGTCAGCACCCATGGGGAGAAATTCAATCCTGATACGTATTCTGAGAAAATCAATTTCACTTGTAAGGTAGAGGCCAAGTACAGATGACAAACTAAGCAGGCTTGATTTCTCTACTATATTTTAGAGATTTAAAGGGGGGAGTTCAGTAAGTCACAACATTTGAATGAAATTTAATCTTGTTGCTCTCTGATAGTTAATTAGCATTGGGTGCTGAGAAAGTTTTTGAGATCTGAGGTTGTATTTATAAGACCAAGAAAAACATAATTTATACGAGTATTGAATCAGTCAAGGCTCTTTAGAGAAACAAAACCAACAGGATGTCTACGTATATAGAAAGAGATTTATCATAAGGAACTGGCTCACGTGATCATGGAAGCCTAGCAAGTCTTCCAGGGTGAGCTGGCAGGCTGGAAACGCAAGAAAGTCAATCGTGCAGTTCTAGTCCAAAAGACGGCAGGCTGGAGACCCACGATATTCCATTTCTAGCCCAAAGGCCGTCTGCTACAACCAGAGAGAGCCGATGTTGCCCATGAGCCTAAAAGGCAATCTGCTGGAGAATCATCTCTTGCTAGGCGGAGGCTGTTTTTCTTGTTCTATTCAAGTCTTCATCTGATTGGATGAGGCATACCCACATTATGGATGGCAATCTGCTTTACTCAGAGTCCACCAACTTAAATATTAATCTCATCCAAAAGCACCCAGAATAATGTTTGACCAAATATTTGAGCACCCCATGTCCTGGCCAAGTTGACACATAATTAACCATCATAGGTATTTTATATAAATATGTATTATTTATATAAACACCTGTTATTTATCTAAATAAAATATATATTATTCATATAAGTCATTATATTAAATATAATAACTGAATATTCCATAAAACCTCAGATACTAACATACCATCTAACATTGTCATATGCACCGCATACCAAAATTCCAGAAAAAAGTACATGTGATGGTGACTGGAACTTTGCTTCTGTTAACGTACATTCCTGGGTGGATTTTTTTATAGATGGGATTTTTTAAAGCGGACTTCAAATAAAACATGGCATTCACTTCATCACTGAATGGTGATCACGTTTTAAATTAGCATTTCTTAAAAATAATTTTTCACATATTAAAAATGAAAACACATTATATTGATTCATTTATACCTTCAGAAATGTAAGTATTAGCATAAATCTTTAGAACATCCTTTCTGATTAATTTTTTAGTCATTAGTTTTATTCATCATGTGAAGTCTCTAGATGATATTGCACTTTGCTTCAGCTTCTGAAACAATCATGATTCCACACTTTATCTACCTCACATGTTCTTTACTTGCTGTAAAGATCACAGAAGTATTGAGAATATGAAATCTAATTCAACACTTCTAAAAACTACATCTGTGATTGCAGAGTTGTCTTTAAGGCATTTATCTTAAATTACTGCTTGACACTGCAGTTAGCAAATGACAAACAATGATTGTAATCCACTTGGGCCAGATTCCACAGTGCTTTCCACACCAAAATGGTAAAAGTTTAACTTGAATGAGGTCATCAAAATAAAGACCAAAGTGTCATGCAATACAGTTTGAAAGAATACATTTAAATAATAGTTAAATTATGGAAAATGTTTTTGTACAAAGCACAGAAGGTTGTCTTTGATACCTTGTGGATTAGATCATTTCTAAGACTGTCTTTCCTGACAATTTCTTTACACTACTTTCTACCTGTTCTCTGTCCAATTACAGCAAGACTGTAAGTGGGCTACTGCATATATAGAAAGTATGTCATCTATACTAGGATGAATGCTTATGGAGATTTTCTATTTTGAGTAAAACCCTAAGATAGAGATTAAAGGGACACTCCCTGAGCTCTTTTAGGCCTGATGCTCAAAAGCTTAGCACTTAGCAACATCACACCTGGAGAAAACGTCGTGAGACCTTAAGGAGAACTTGGGAGATTTGGGGAAAGATTATATAAAGATCAAACCTCAAAAAGAATAATTCACCCAGGCCTGAAATGTTCAGATTTGGAGGAATCTGGAGATTTTAGTTCTATTCTCATATCATCCAGTCCTTTAGGAGGATTTAGGAGACTTGGAAAAGTTTATATATAGATCAAGTCTCAAGCAGAACAAGTTTTCACATCCCAGCTTTCAGATTTGGATGAACCTGGAGTTTTTGTCTATTTCTGATTCCATCAAGCAAGTTACCCTTTGTAGAAACACTTCAATTACAAGTACATTGGGGGCTTTCATTTAACCACCAGGCCTGCCTGGAAATCGTATCATAATTTGAAGGTCCATCACTTTGTTTTCAGGTTTCCAGGTGACTTTGCTCAAAAAAAATTTTTTAATCTAAATAAATAAATAAGGAGACTTCTTACTTCTGATTTTGGAAAGCAACCAACTTTTTTTCTTCCTGCCATTTGTAAGCTTCCAAAAATATCACATTTAATCAGTCACTATTCAGGCATTGTCATTATGGAGATCAGTAAAGAGTTTCCATGTTTGTAGGAAACTGAGCAAGTATATTGAAAAATAAAACTTTTTTTCATTTTTGTAAGAAAAAGTTATGAGGGATATGTGTACACATGCTCAGAGCTCACACTGGTTCATGGTTTACACTTAATATAGCATAACTTTATAAACATAACAGACTACAGGGTTCATATGCTCTATATACCTCCCTTTTCAAGTGACTTTTAAGGTTATTATTGTCTGATTATTTTATTATTTATTTTCCACTTATTTGCAGGTTTTTGAATTAAAATACAAAGAACTGACCATTTTTTTCATCTATACGAGTTAACAATCAAGGATGAAAGCTATTAAAATATGCAGTTATCTAATTATTCTTTTTCTTTTATGCCCAGGACAAATAACAAGCTGGATCTATTAAATTAGTTTTTCTACTCTAAAATGAGTTTTCATTTCCTATGCCACTCAGTGGTGTCTACCTTTCTACATAAGTCTCTATACACTTAAAAATCATGCCAATTCTATATGGAAAAAGAGAAGGTCTAGCAGGAACTACCAGAAACAAGGTAGAGATGCCCCTGTCTCTTTAACCAGATGCCTGCGCTCATTCTCTTTTCTAAGCTCCTGTAAAAGGTGCAGATGTTTGTCCCAAACTGGTACTTTGCCCTGTGATCTGGTCCACATTTGTTTATTGACTAGGTCTCATCCAGAAGAGGCTGTGAATAGACATTTTTGAAACTGAAAAGAAAAGCATACAAGTATTTGTATTAGGTAAAACAATGATGTGGACTAGAAAGAGAAGATAGACATAAGGGGCTTCCCCGGTGGCGCAGTGGTTAAGAATCCGCCTGCCAATGCAGGGGACAGGGGTTCGAGCCCTGGTCCGGGAAGATCCCACATGCCACGGAGATACTAAGCCCGAGCGCCACGACTACTGAAGCCCACGCGCCTAGAGCCCGTGCGCCACAACAAGAGAAGCCACCACAATGAGAAGCCGGCACACCGCAATGAAGAGTAGCCCCCGCTCGCCACAACTAGAGAAAAGCCCGCGCGCAGCAAGGAAGACCCAATGCAGCCAAAAATACATAAATAAATTAATTAATTTTAAAAAAAGGTAGACATAAGGATGTATTAGTAAGAGGAAGGCAGGGCTATGATGACGTTCTGAGGTCAAGGATCAAGTCATCCTTTAGAAAGAATTTTTTTCTTTTGCTGTGGCCTCTCCAGTTGAGGAGCACAGGCTCCGATGCGCAGGCTCAGCGGCCATGGCTCACGGGCCCAGCGGCATGTGGGATACTCCCAGACCGGGGCACAAACCCGTGTCCCCTGCATCGGCAGGCGGACTCTCAACCACTGCGCCACCAGGGAAGCCCTAGAAAGATTTTTTAAAAACAGAATAAAATTACTTTCTGTATGCCCACATAAAGCTATTGTTCTCTGCAAGGGTTTTTAATATGACTGATTTACATGGACAGTAAAGTTGCTTTTGTATGCTCATTACTTACAATGCACTAAGGCTCTAAGAGAGCCCACAGTGGGGAACAAAGAGAGATGAATTACACAATGGACACACACTGGGCAGCTAAATTAGGACTGGCCAGTGTTTCATGCAGGTTGGTTTCAGACAAAGAAAGGAACTTCGAGGGAAAAGTATAGTATAGTTCCTCCATTAATGGATATCATTTATAAGTTAATATGTATTTATTATACTCAAGCTATTCCCTCCAAATGTTTTAATCCATCTGTCTGTGTATGTATATGTTTCCATAAATGTGTGTGTCTATGTATCTACCTATGTATTTACCATCTATCTTTTCATCAGCTGTCTATCAACTAGGCATTTTGTTTAGCATCATTTTGAGAGTTCAGCAATTCATTTGTTCTACCTGCTCTGTGAAACTAGCACTTGACTTTATCTGACCTAAACACGCAGTGGTTAACCAATTAGAGTCCCCTTCTTAATGTATGCCCAAGATTAAGTACTTGGATCCCTACTACCTTTTCAGGTTTCTTAATATATAGTGAAATTTTTAAGGTGAGTTACCAAGTTGGACTCAACTAGGTCATTATCCTATTGAAAACAAGACTTCCTTTTACAAAATCTATTACTTCTATATAAACAAATTCAGTTAAAACTTTCATTGCAAAATGATTTGCCTTATGTCACCTACCCTCCTATAAATATGTAGAGGAATAAGAAACACTTCTAAGAAGTACTCAAAAATGGCAGAAAGGCCTTCTGAGGTTTTAAAGATTATACCAAGAAGCGATCACATTTTATAAAATTAATCTATGAGTATGGAACAAGTAGCAATTACATGTGTATTACTATGATGAACCGCATTCAATAATACCTGAGAGGGCTTCCGTGGTGGCACAGTGGTTAAGAATCCTCCTGCCAATGCAGAAGACACGGGTTTGAGCCCTGGTCGGGGAAGATCCCACATGCCGTGGAGCAACTAAGCCCATGTGCCACAACTACTGAGCCTGCACTCTAGAACCCGTGAGCCACAACTATTGAGCTGGTGAGCCACAACTACTGAAGCCCACGAGCCTAGAGCCCGTGCTCCACAAAAGAGAAGCCACCGCAAGGAGAAGCCTGCGCATCACAATGAAGAGTAGCCCCCGCTCGCTTCAACTAGAGAAAGCCCGTGCAGCCATGAAGACCCAATGTAGCCAAAACTAAATAAATAAATTAAAAAATAATAATAATACCTGATAAATGTACAGTATGACCTCAAAGAGCTTAATATTTTAAGTTTATCTTTAGTTTAAACAATTCGATTATAATCTACTTTAGCGTATTCTTCATTTCTCTTCTAAGTTTGATGAGATTCCTGGATTTTTAAACATAGCTTTCATCAAATTTGGACATTTTTGAAGTCATTATGTTTTTAAATATTTTTTCTACTTCTCCATCCTTCTATATCTCAAAGTTATCATGCCCAATCTTTCCTCTAGCGTCTTGAACTTATGATAATAACTGTCTTAATGCCCTTATCTACTAATTCTATTATGTGTGTTATTTCTTTGTCCATGTTGTTTTCTTTGTCTTCATTATGGGTTATATTTTCCTGCTCATTTCCACCCCTAGCAGTATTTGATTGAATAGCAGACACTGCTCATTTTACCTTGCTGCAGCTGGAATTTGCATATACCTATAAATATTCCAAGTTTTGTTTTACGACTCAGTTAAGTTTCTTGGAAATACCTTGATCATGTGGGGTCTTGCTTTAAAGCTTTGTTGAGTGAGATCAAAGCAGCATTGAGGGCTAAACTTGCTCCACTGCAAAGGCAAAGATTCATGAGGGCTCTATCCCGTGTCCCATGAAATATGAGGCACTCCTCTCCAGCTGGTGGGAATAGGCACTGCTTCCAGCCCTATGTGAGCTCCATATATCATTCCTTTTATTCATTTACAGACGGTAGTTCATCCTCCAGCTGCTGGTGGTTTCCTCACACATATGCACAAATCAGGACCCTACTGAAGAGTCCAGAGGGATCCTTTTCAGAACTCCGGAGCTCCCTTTCTATGCAGCTCTCTCATCTCCAACACTCTTCCCTGAGAACTCCAGTCACCTTGGGCTCCCAAGATGCTCAGCTCTATCTCCTCAAACCAGGGAGACAGCTGAGCTCCTCCTATATCTGCACTGCAGGCTGGAACCTAGGCTGGCTCTGGAAATGAGCTCCAGATAGTAAGCTGGGGTAACCATAGGTCTCTCCTCAATTGTTCATAATGTCTCACGGATCACTGTACTTTCCTGACTCTTGTTCAATGTCCTGAAAATCATGACTTCATATGTGTTCTCTCATTTTGTGGCTGTTTTAGATGAAAGAGTAAACTTGGTCCCTGCTATTTATTCCATCTTGGACAGAAGTAGAAGCCTGTCCATGAACTTAGAATCTAGTTGTGGATGAGTATGCAAAGATGTATTAACAAAAACACACAGGATGTGGCACATCAGTGAGTGTTAAACTGTCTGCATGACTCTTGCTGCCTCTGGGAAGTTAAATTTAAAGGAAGAATTTAAATTCAACTAATAATGGCGTGAAGGTTGTCGAATACCTGGTAACAGTACGTTTTATATTTCCAATAAGAAACATATGGGGGCTAGAACAAAGATCGTTAACTGAGAGGTTCTGGTAGGGATAAGAGGTAAACACAGCAAACAAATTTATCTGGTGTTGAAACTACAGTGTCTGCTCATAATATTTTAAAGACAAGGATACATAACTACATTGTTTCATCTAGTCATCTGTTCTTTTATTTAATCAAAAATTTTTTTAATATTTACCATACATGACATGGACTACATACCAGGAAATTGCGAAGAGTGTAATAATGAATAAGGCATGTTTTCTTAAGCACAACTAATGGAGGAGAAAAATGTACATGCAAATATTCATAAAAAAACAATTACTAAAAAAATAATTACTAAAAAAAACCAAACAATTACTATAATAGAGGTTTATGGCATGGAACCAAGATATATAGAGAAAAGAGCCCCTTATTCCCTCTGCAGGTGGAATGGGGGAATCCTAATCATTTTCAGAGGCAAGGCGATATTTAAGCTGCATCTAGAAAAATATTTGAGAACTTGCCAGGTAGAATATTGTGAGGAGTAGAAAGCTCATTCTAAAGATAAAAATAAGATCAGCTCACAATTTGTGGGACCCAGTGCAAAATGAAAATGCAGCCCCCTTGTTCCAAATTGTTAAGAATTTCAAGATGGAGGTGTCAGAGCATTGAACCAAGTGTGGAGCCCTTTGAGTGCAGGACTCTGGGGACTGCACAGGTCATGTGCCATGAAGCTGGCTCTGCTGTTCATGTCTGAAGCATAGGGTGGATAGTGGTGGCAGGGCCAGGGATGAGCGTGGAAAGTACATACAACACATGAAGGGATGGGATGGTTAGACTGAGTTCATGTCAGAGAAAAGGGAAATTGAAAACTCTTAAATTTTCTTGAAAAACTAACAACAGAGTTAACCATATGCTCCTGCAATCCCACTCCTGGGCGTTTATCTGGAGAAAACCATAATTTGAAAAGATACATGCACTCTAATGTTCATTGCAGTACTATTTACAATAGCCAAGATATGGAAGCAACCTAGGCATCTACAGACAGGTGAATGGATAAAGAAGATGTGAGATATACAGAGATATATAGATATATAAAATGGACTATTACTCAGCCATAAAAAAGAATGAAATAGTGAAATAATGCCATTAGCAGCAACATGGATGTACCCAGAGATTGTCATATTAAGTGAAGTCGGTCAGACAAAGGCAAATATCACGTGATATCGCTAATATGTGAAATCATAAAAAAATATACAAATGAACTTACACAACACAGAAACAGACCCACAGACATAGAAAACAAACTTATGGTTACCAAAGGGGAAAGGGGGAGGAATAAATTAGGAGTTTGGGGTTAAAATATACACAGTACTATATATAAAATAGATAACCAACAAGGACCTACTGTAGAGCACAGGGAACTATACCTATAATGGAAGAGAATATAAGAGTATATATATATATTTTATAGATATGTATAACTGAATCACTTTGCTATACAGCAGAAATTAACACAGCACTGTAAGTCAACTATACTTCAATAAAAAAATAAAATAAAAAAATTATTGTTGTTTTAAGCCAGTCAGTTTTGGGGCAATTTGTTATACAGAAATAGAGAATTGAAACAGAAATTAAATCTACCCAGAGATACAAAACATCATGTATCATTATGTGCACACTTCACATGTTTTCTTTAAAATGCAATAGATTTTAAACATGCTACTAATTACGTTTAAAATGTTATTAATTATTAAAAAGAATAATGACTATTACCTATTTTTGCTGGTTTTTTTTTTTATATCAGTTTGGAAGGACTAACTTTGTAGCAAACACAACACATAAGTAGTATTTGTAAACACCCTGAATAATACCATATTTAATAATGTGAACATAAAATAAACTGAGGAGTAGCAGGAATGAAATTAAAATTGGGTGCTATATATGGGACTGTTGACTGCTAACTGTAACCGGGCAGAGGGTATGTCAATGTTCCCCAGAAGTCAGCTGGTACGAACATCGCTGGCAAATAAGATCTTCCCTCACCTAAATGCAATGAGCGTGGATCAGAGCTGACAGGATGGTGCAGCCGCTCAGTCGTCACTGATTACAATCTGTAACCTGACAGATTTCACAAACCTGTCAACTAAAACATCATTATTTAATTTAATTAATTTATTTATTTTTTTGCGGTACGCGGGCCTCTCACTGTTGTGGCCTCTCCCGTTGCGGAGCACAGGCTCCGGACGCGCAGGCTCAGCGGCCATGGCTCACGGGCCCAGCCGCTCCGCGGCATGTGGGATCTTCCCGGACCAGGGCACGAACCCGTATCCCCTGCATCGGCAGGCGGACTCTCAACCACTGCGCCACCGGGGAAGCCCCAACATCATTATTTTAAAAGGCAAATCAACCAGCTTAATATCATGGATATTTGTGAAATATGCAAAAACCTATGACGCCACCTTAAACATCTTCCAACGTTCGTTTCCACTCTTTCACTGACAGCCTCTATCATATATATCCATGGGACCTCACACTACCTGGGTCTTCCACCTCTAGACTCAGATGGAACAGACACACGTGCTGTTATTCTTGCTGCTACGTGCAGTCCAACCCCTTGATAGCCTAAATAAAACAAGTGTAAGATGACTGATAATCGGAGGTGGGCTGGCTAGGGACATTGGGCTCTGAGGAACCACATGGCAATGATTTCTCAGGGTTTTCTTTTTGCCTCACATATCCCAGAATGGTTGCTGGCTTCTCCAACAACCCAGAAACATCAATGGACACAGAAAAAAAAAAAAAAAAAAAAACACAAAAGCCAGCTTCCTCTAGCCAAAGGACTAGCAAAGGGGCAGCCTAGCAAGACAGAACACTTTCATACAGTAAACACCTGCTCCAGCAAACCATCATAGTAAAAATCCCACCTCCATGCCCATCGGCAGGGGCCAAATGGCAAGCCTATACTCCCACCCATGCCAGGCTCCACCCAGACATGGCTCTAGCCTCTCCCCACCCCATGGCAGAGTGGTTGTCAGAGAAGAGTGGGGACCCCTGACTTCTACCCCACCCAAATGAAGCAGCTCCCTTCCCTCCAACCAGGACAGGGACCCTAAAATTCCACCTCCACCAAGCAGTTAGAAAGTATCCCTCCCCACAGGAGGTGTCAAAGGAGGCTGAATGAGAAACCTGGACTTTCACCACATCCTGGCAATAACAAGGTAGTGTAATGTCAGGGAAGAACCACTAAGACAGAAAATTTAATGGATGTTCAGAGTCTCATAACATAATACCCCAAAATGTCCAGGATAATTTCAAAATCACTCATTATACCAAGAGGCAGGGACATCTCAACTTAAACAGGTATATAATTGACATGTAATTGACAAATGCCAACCCTGAGATGACACAGAAGTTGGAGTTGCGTGACAAGGATTTTAAAGTAGCTGTCATAAAAATGATTCAACAAGAAATTGTGAACATCCCTCAAACACACAAAAGAATAAAAAGCCTCAGTGAAGAAACAGAAGATTCAAACAGAAGTTTTAGAACTAAAAAATACTATAAGCAAAATGTAAAACTCTAAGGACAGACTCAACAGCAGAATGCAAAGGGCAGAAGAAAGAACCAATAAATTAGAAGATAGAACAACATAAATGACCCAAAATGAAGCTCAGAAAGAAGAAAAACAGACCGGAAAAAAACAAAACAACAAAAAACAAAAACAGAGTCTCAGGGACCTGTGAGACTATAACAAAAGGTCTACCATTCATGTCATCAGAATCTTAGAAAAAGAGATCAATGTGGGCAGAGCTGAAAGATTATTCAGAAGAATAATGGCTGAAAAGGACTTACAGGGATTTAAGATTTCTACTTCCAGTACACTGTCATAAAATCATCAGGTGTGGGGCTGGTGGGTGGTGGTAGATTTGGCTATAACAGAGTGACGTGTGGAAAATGTCTGTGGTGACAGAGTACCTCTGTATCTAAACTGAATGGTGGTTACATGAATCCAGACATTTGATAGATACTATACACACATTGTACCAATGTCAATTTATTGCGCTGTAGTTTTCAAAGATGTAACCATTGCAGTAAACTAGTTGGTGGGTACCATCTCTGTACTAACTTTGCAGCGTACTGTGGATCTATAATTATCTAAAAATAAACATCTAGGGACTTCCCTGGTGGTGCAGTGGTTAAGAATCCGCCTGCCAATGCAGGGGACATGGGTTCAAGCCCTGGTCTGGGAAGATCCCACATGCTGTGGAGCAACTAAGCCCGTGTGCCACAACTACTGAGCCTGCACTCTAGAGCCCGCAAGCCACAACTACTGAACCCACGTGCCACAACTACTGAAGCCCACGCACCTAGAGCTCGTGCTCTGCAACAAGAGAAGCCACTGCAATGAGAAGCCCGCTCACCGCAATGAAGAGTAGCCCCCGCTCGCCACAACTAGAGAAAGCCCGCACACAGCAAAGAAGACCCAACACAGCCAAAAATAAATAAATTTAAAAAATAAAATAAAATTGTTACAAAACATATCTACTGTAACGATTCTATATTTCCTGTCCCTCTCTTGAGACCATAGTAGAGTACAAGGAAAAGAATTTTGAGCTGGAAGACAGGAGACTCAGATGTAGTTGCCACTTTGTGGGATGTCATCTTGGGAAAGTATATCATCTTGGAACAACATCATGACTTTTCTGTTTTATTTCCTTAACTGTGAATAAATGTATAAGATGAGATTTCTGACATCTCTAATTTTATGATTTGATACTTTGGTCACAGTTAACAGTCATACTGTGTGATCTCACTATGTTCACTAAGTACGTGTAGGTAGCATTACAATCTTGTCTTTACTCAGTAATTACTATTTCAAGATACTTCACAGGAATCTCATGGATAAAGTTAAAAACACATAGGGGGCTTCCTGTGCACACAGTTATTTAGACTCTGAGAGACTTTCTAATTATCATTCAGTTATGGAAGCCGCTGTTAAGAAAAGTTCACAAATGTAGAGCCCTATTTTCTTAGACGAGTGTATCACCATGTAAATTCAAAACTCTGAGAATTAAGGAAAGAAAGGAAAGAATGCAAGTGGAACTTGAAAGATAGAATTGATTCTTTGATCTGATTCAATTAAAATCCCCAGGATAACAAGCAAACTACATTGATATTCTTTTATCATAAAGAATCCATTTGGGGATGTTTATTAACTCTAAGAATCTTCTGCTTGGTATTTGAAACTAGTAAAATAAACACTCCTGTGATTATTGCAATTTGAAATATTACTTTGTCAAACTGTTAAACCTCAATTTATAGCACGGGTGTTAATGAGGCATGAAAACCTTCCCAGCCTGATTTGCAGTTGCAAGATTCTCATACTTTATAGCAGTGCAATTGTTTTTCAGTTTACATAATGCCAAAAAAAAGGACACTGTCTTTGCCGGTATATACTCTGTAGTAGATCATCAAAACAGCAATTCAGGGGACGATTTGAAAGTAGTCAACTCATTCTAAAATAAATAGGACACAATAGGGAAAACTTAAGTCCTGAGGTCTTTAGAGAGGCCATTCAAAATTTCGCAAAAACGAATGCAGCTGCTAATATTCAACCTCTGAAATGTACATCCCTTCCCCGAATATAACATAAGAATAGAGTTAGCCCTTGAGACAATAAAATATCTTTCCTCCTTCACTGAAGCTATATTCTTGGCATAACTGTGCTGTGGCACATACTCTCAATTAAGCAATAAAAGTTAAGCCCGCAGCAGCATTTAAAATCATGTTAATACATCTGTCCTTAACTTTTAGATTCAACGTAAAGCTAATAGAAGTATATTATTTAAAATGTGACTTGAGTAAATGGTAAGGCCTGTTTTCTTAGGCACACTGACAAGTACTTTATGAAATATTTTAAAGTTATCTCTTTAAAGTAAATGGCTTTTAAGGTTAAATTCAAAATAAAATAAAAATTTGATCTCTATGTATGTTGAAATGATAGTTATGTAAATTATGAATTTATAAATAGTTTAAAAAAATTAAGTGTCTTAAAATTAATATCCTGTATACAGAGCTGGACTTGGGTAAAATTTTATACGAAGTCTACTTCATAGAGTCTCTGGGGCTTTTCATAGGGTATAAAACAATAAAAGCAGTGAGATGTTTTGTTTAGCCAGGGCAAGACATATAGACGAGTGTACTGTATATTCCAACTAGATTTCTCTGCAGGCATTGAAATAAGAACCTTCAAAAGCTGCTCAAGTGCTCTGTGCCATATTAAATATTCAGAGTCGAAAATAAATCTACATGTGGTAGAACCCACCTGAGAGCTGCCTTCACCACCTTCTCACTCACTGTTTCAATGGCTCACACATTTTGTTTCGTTTCTTTCCCCCTAAAACCAGTTGACCTTTTTCTTAGCTCAGTGACCACAAAGGCAAAGAATAATAGGCATTTGTTTTGAAGAATAAATGTTCACTGATGTGAATCTGACACCACAGTACTCTCAAGAAAGTACCAGGGTGCTCACAAATATAATTTCTTTTTTCTTTTTTTCTGCCACACCCTTGGCCTTGTGCATTGAAAAAACAACAACAAAAAAAGGCTTTTAGATCACTGTTCATACCAGTGATTTCTCTAGATAATTTGGAGCTGAGTGCAATATTAAAATGTTCACAGCCATCATCCTCTGAATTGGTTTAGTCCTTGATAATAACTTAGCAACTGCTACCAGTCTTGCATTTCAGTTTCAATATGCTTACTCCATACTGTGTCATAATTACCAAAATTATTATTAAACCATAATATTTTTATTTAAACTGAAGCACTTTACATTCACGTAACCTCATGATCTCAAGTTGAATTCTTTGGGGTAAAGATTGCCTTGCACAATCTTTCTCAATTCACATGCAAGATCAATTCATTTAGTAAGAAAGATCTATGATTCTTTTCTACTCTGGAGGTAAACTGATTCTTATTTTCCACAATGTAATCGGCAAGAAGCAACACGGTCATTTTACCAAGATTAATGCCATTACCTGAAGGGAATTTTAGATGATATATTTCTAATGATTCCCCACAATAAATTTCCTACACACACACACACACACACACACACACAAATTTCCTACACAAAACATCAGAATTCTATTTAAAAAGAAAAGCAGCAACAGATATTTGTTATACCTTCAAGCTAACCTAGCTATTATAAAAACTCCTACTGTCGTTCCTGCTATAAAGCGGGCTTTTAGTAAATGTTATTTTCACTCCTAATTCATTCTTCATTCTTTCCCCTCTCCTCTGCTTTCCTCTATTACATGCTATCTTTACTCCACAGAGATTTCAGAAGTACTGCTAAAATAAAAGCAGAATATTCAGAAATTGCCTAGATATGTGAGCAAACAAACAAGAAAAGAAACTATAAAGAGATAAATACATGCACATAAATGTACACACACACCCCCTCTTCAGTTATTTGATTCGCTAATGGAAGAAAGATTTCTTCTCTTGAACAATTTAAAAAATTATCTTTGGGCTTCCCTGGTGGCGCAGTGGTTCAGAGTCCACCTGCCGATGCAGGGGACAGGGGTTCGTGCCCCGGTCCGGGAGGATCCCACATGCCGCGGAGCGGCTGGGCCCCTGAGCCATGGCCGCTGAGCCTGTGCGTCCGGAGCCTGTGCTCCGCAACGGG
Source organism: Tursiops truncatus (assembly GCF_011762595.2). Taxonomy (NCBI): domain Eukaryota; kingdom Metazoa; phylum Chordata; class Mammalia; order Artiodactyla; family Delphinidae; genus Tursiops; species Tursiops truncatus. Next base: position 96,140,771 of record NC_047042.1, on the reverse strand, counting down.
AGAGGCCACAACAGTGAGAGGCCCGCGTACCGCAAAAAAAAAAAAAAAATTATCTTTATCCTACACCTCAGACTGCTAGTGATCTGGAAAATCTTTTGGGGAATTATTTTGCTACCTCACACGAAACTGCTTACTCTGGGTTTGTATTGTATAAGATATCCTGTTCCAATAATTAAAATGCTATCATGTCCTAGGTATTTTGTTCTTTCTGATGCGATGGTAAATGATGACAGAGTTTTCTATTGAGAAATGGGATATGGCTTAATTTCCAACAAATTCAAATTCAGCAAAAATTGACTAACCACCAACCTAGGGGATGATACCAGTCATATCCATAGATATTATTGGTTTAATTCAAGTTAAAGCTCAAAACCATCACGAAATAGCTTTTATACTCTCATTTAACAAATGAGAAAATTGAGGCACAGAGAAGGTACAGGGCTTCTAGAAGGTCACACCACTGACAGAGCTAGTGTGCCAACTATGAACGTCTTTTACCTCCAAGTCCAGATGTCTGTTTTTAAAAAGAGACTGGTACTCAGACGAATCTGAATATAAAATATGGGTCTGCTATTTACTAAATTTGGGGTTTCAGAAATCCCCAAACAACACTGCTTTCGCTTATAAAATGGCAATATTACTAATCTCATTAATTTTATATACTAGTTGTTAGGTGGATTGAATGAATTACTATTTTAAAAAGGTTCACAATAGTCATTGCTCCTTTGTCCTTATTTCTCTTACTTCTCACCCTGAGCTTCTGCAGCAGCCCTGAAATTTCTAAACAGGGAGGTGTAAGCACAGTGATCTAAATGAAAGAGGGGAGAGAGGGCCGGGGCAGTGCTAGAAACTGCTTTGTTTTTCCCTAAAATGTTTATGAAATGTCCGTTTAACCCTTTAAAGATGGTGGTAGACTGCAATCATTTTTAGTCAAGTTAGCAAGCTCAAAACCTATGTTTTTTATTTTTAATGAAAACAAACAATCAAAAGGACAAATGATGGATTATGAGTGCATATTGGAAAATACTGTGAAATCTGGATCCAGGAGAGGAAGAATGCTGAGAGCTTACACTCACCTCCTCAGTCCTCAAGGCCCAGGTGTAACTGTTAGAATCTTGAATCGACATGTCAAGATCCAAGGCGGACACGTCGATTCAAGGTAGGTGTCAGAGGACAGGACAGGACTAAAGGACAAAGGATGCTCACAGGCTATTTCTATTATGATGAGGTACCCACTCCCCCCAGCCAAGATGAACCATCCCTACTTGAGTTGGGGATAAGATGCCCTTAAAGAGGCAACAATTTAACACACAGAGCTTTGGGCCTAATGAACTGTGTTGTGAGGCCAAAGGGCCTGTAAGATCAAGATTCTGAAGATGTTACACACACACACACACACCCCCCAAAGTGATTCTGAGGACTTCCCCTAGTTCCCTTTACCCCATTCACACCTATCTCAGCACTAACACACGTAAGAGGTAGAATTAAAAACCTACTCTTAAATCAAAGAGGAAATCAAAAAATACCTAGAAACAAATGACAATGAAAACACGATGACCCAAAACCTATGGGATGCAGCAAAAGCAGTTCTAAGGGGGAAGTTTATAGCAATACAAATACAATCCTACCTCAAGAAACAAGAAACATCTCAAATAAACAACCCAACCTTACACCTAAAGCAATTAGAGAAAGAAGAACAAAAAAAACCCAAAGTTAGCAAAGGAAAGAAATCATAAAGATTAGAACAGAAAAAGAAATAAAGGAAGCAACAGCAAAGATCAATAAAACTAAAATCTGGTTCTTTGAGAAGATAAACAAAATTGATAAACCATTAGCCAGACTCATCAAGAAAAAAAGGGAGAAGACTCAAATCAATACAATTAGAAATAAAAAAGGAGAAGTAACAACTGACACTGCAGAAATACAAAGGATCATGAGAGGTTACTACAAGCAACTCTATGCCAATAAAATGGACAACCTGGAAGAGATGGACAAATTCTTAGAAATGCACAACGGTCTGACACTGAACCAGGAAGAAATAGAAAATATGAACAGACCAATCACAAGCACTGAAATTGAAGCTGTGCTTAAAAATCTTCCAACAAACAAAAGCCCAGGACCAGATGGCTTCACAGGCGAATTCTATCAAACATTTAGAATAGAGCTAACACCTATCCTTCTCAAACTCTTCCAAAATATAGCAGAGGGAGGAATACTCACAAACTCATTCTACGAGGCCACCATCATCCAGATACCAAAACCAGACAAAGATGTCACAAAGAAAGAGAACTACAGGCCAATATCACTGATGAACATAGATGCAAACATCCTCAACAAAATCCTAGTAAACAGAATCCAACAGCACATTAAAAGGATCATACACCATGGTCAAGTGGGGTTGATCCCAGGAATGCAAGGATTCTTCAATATACACAAATCAATCAATGTGATACACCATATTAACAAATTGAAGGAGAAACACCATATGATCATCTCAACAGATGCAGAGAAAACTTTCAACAAAATTCAACACCTATTTATGATAAAACCCTCCAGAAATTAGGCATAGCGGAACTTTCCTCAACATAATAAAGGCCATGTATGACAAACCTGCAGCCAACATCGTCCTCAATGGTGAAAAACTGAAACCATTTCCACTAAGATCAGGAACAACACAAGGTTGCCCACTCTCACCACTCTTAGTCAACATAGTTTTGGAAGTTTTAGCCACAGCAATCAGAGAAGAAAAAGAAATAAAAGGAATCCAAAACGGAAAAGAAGAAGTAAAGCTGTCACTGTTTGCAGATGACATGATACTATACATAGAGAATCCTAATGATGCTACCAGAAAACTACTAAGGCTAATCAATGAATTTGGTAAAGTAGCAGGATACAAAATTAATGCACAGAAATCTCTGGCATTCTCATACACTAATGATGAAAAATCTGAAAGTGAAATTAAGAAAACACTCCCATTTACCATTGCAACAAAAAGAATAAAATACCTAGGAATAAACCTACCTAAGGAGACAAAAGAGCTGTATGCAGAAAATTATAAGACACTGATGAAAGAAATTAAAGATGATTAACAAATAGATGGAGAGATATAACACGTTCTTGGATTGGAAGAATCAACATTGTGAAAATGACTATACTACCCAAAGCAATCTACAGATTCAATGCAATCCCTATCAAACTACCACTAGCATTTTTCACAGAACTAGAACAAAAAATTTCACAATTTGTATGGAAACACAAAAGACCCCGAATAGCCAAAGCAATCTTGAGAAAAAAACAGAGCTAGAGGAATCAGGTTCCCTGACTTCAGACTATACTACAAAACTACAGCAATCAAGACAGTATGGTACTGCCACAAAAGCAGAAATATAGATGCATGGAACAGGATAGAAAGCCCAGAGATAAACCCACGTACATATGGTCACCTTATCTTTGATAAAGGAGGCAAGAATATGCAAGGGAGAAAAGACAGCCTCTTCAATAAGTGGTGCTGGGAAAACTGGACAGTTACATGTAAAAGTATGAAATGAGAACACTCCCTAACACCATACACAAAAATAAACTCAAAATGGATTAAAGACCTAACTGTAAGGTCAGATACTATAAAACTCTTAGAGGAAAACATAGGCAGAACACTCTATGACATAAATCACAGCAAGATCCTTTTTGACCCACCTCCTAGAGAAATGGAAATAAAAACAAAAATAAACAAATGGGACCTAATGAAACTTAAAAGCATTTGCACAGCAAAGGAAACCATAAACAAGACAAAAAGACAACCCTCAGAATGGGAGACAATATTTGCAAATGAAGCAACTGACAAAGGAGTAATCTCCAAAATATACGAGGAGCTCATGCAGCTCAATATCAAAAAAACAACCCAATCCAAAAATGGGCAGAAGACCTATATCTCCAAAGAAGATATACAGATTGCCAACAAACACATGAAAGAATGCTCAACATCATTAATCATTAGAGAAATGCAAATCAAAAGTACAATGAGATATCATCTCACACCGGTCAGAATGGCCATCATCAAAAAATCTACAAACAGTAAATGCTGGAGAGGGTGCGGAGAATAGGGAACCCTATTGCACTGTTGCTGGGAATGTAAATTGACACAGCCACTATGGAGAACAGTATGGAGGTTCTTTAAAAAACTAAAAATAGAACTACCATACAACCTAGCAATCCCACTACTGGGCATATACCCTGAGAAAAACATAATTCAAAAAGAGTCATGTACCAAAATGTTCATTGCAGCTCTATTTACAATAGCCGGGACATGGAAGCAACCTAAGTGTCCATCAACAGATGAATGGATAAAGAAGATGTGGCACATATATACAATGGAATACTACTCAGCCATAAAAAGAAATGAAATTGAGTTATTCGTAGTGAGGTGGATGGACCTAGAGTTTGTCATACAGAGTGAAGTATGTCAGAAAGAGAAAACAAATACCGTATGCTAACACATATATATGGAATCTAAGGGAAAAAAATGGTCATGAAGAACCTAGGGCCAAGACAGGAATAAAGACACAGACCTACTAGAGAATGGACTTGAGGATATGGGGAGGGGGAAAGGTAAGCTGGGACAAAGTGAGAGAGTGGCATGGACATATATACACTACCAAACTTAAAATAGATAGCTAGTGGGAAGCAGCCGCATAGCACAAGGAGATCAGCTCGGTGCTTTGTGACCACCTAGGGAGGGTGGGAGGGAGACGCAAGAGGGAGGGGTTATGGGGATATATGTATATGTATAACTGATTCACTTTGTTATAAAGCAGAAACTAACACACCATTGTAAAGCAATTATACTCCAATAAAGATGTTTAAAAAAAACCTACTCTTACATATATCACAATAAATTTGATGTAAAGAAAACAGAAACATTTTAAAGGCTTTCGGAAACATGGAGCAAAGGAACAAACATCAGATGGACATTAGATGTCCTAGCTGCAAAAAGATAAAGGATAAACACTTCTAAAATATAAAGGGAAAAGAACCTGTGGTCCATAATTTTACATACAGCTATTTCATCACTTAAGAATGAGGATAAAATCAATATATTCACTTCATAAGTTTTTGCCACACGCAAATATACATAGAAACAGTATTTGAAAGTACCCAGAGAGAAAGAACCCCACCAAGAGGAGAAATTATTCCAGAAGGAGTACGAGGGCAGAGACACGAGGGTTGGGCAAATATATTAAGGTGCTTGTCGTGTTGGGAGGGTGTAATGTACTATCCACTTTACAGCAAAGATAAGAAAAATTAAGATCATTAAGTGTTTTACCTTTCCTTTGTTTCTTCCACAACATCTCCAGGGAAGGAGGTGAAAGGGTGTGAACCAGTGAATACCTGATAATCTCTGGCCTGTTTCCTCATCTCTTGGCTGGAGACAATGAAGTGAGTGAAGGAAAGACAAGGAGCAGTGATGAACGGGGAGAGGCTGGTGGATGAACTCCCTGCCTCCTTCTCAGGCAGAGCCTTTGGGAAGTAGCAATAACCCAGAGAAGACTGGGAGATTAAAGCGCCAAGAGGATATTCCTGAGTAGACCCCAGAGGGCCAGCGAGACCTCAGAGCAAGATGCTTGCTGGGTTTAGGCAGACGGGCTTATCTTGTACATACTCACATCCAGTGGTATGGAAACCAGAGGATGTGGTCCATGCCCACACATGTAATCAGCAGCAGAGAGACCCACTATAAATGAAGTGGTCCTGTAGATAGGAAAGAGAGTCTGTGAGTGTCTGTACTGAGGATCAAACAGGTTGATGGACCTTTCTGGAGATGCCTGCTTGGAGAGATGACTTGATGACATCATGTATATTCATTATCTAGAAATACGTAAGTCCCCTGAGACTTAGTCACAACCCCAAGAAAAACACTTCTTTGTCCAACTCAGAAGAATAGGGATTGGGATAGTTCTTAAGTTGGCTTCTAGATAAAATTTCTTGCACAGCTATATTTTTGAACTGAAAGGCATACCCGTTACATATGCTTGTAGTATTAATCTGTAGTTTTCATACTAATACAGTTTAAATAAAGGTCTACAACATTGTTGAATGTATCCTATGATCAATTCTTGGATCTCTACAAAGTCTTCACTGTATGAGTATGTGAAATACACCTAAATTTCTGGATCTTAATTTAGAAGTCTAAGGTAAGTTGTCAACATAACCTTTTGATTTACATCCAGAGGGAACTAGAATGAATTTTGTGACATCCCAAGTATGCAATGAACTGTCATCTTAGATATTTGATAATAAAGGTGATGCCTCACTGAACTGGCATCTCTGTGCCTCAAATTCCAATATTGAGTTTTTCAGTTAATGAGACAAGCAATTGACATGAAATAATAATGATAACAGAATCAGAGATGGGAATCTACTTATATTACTGTAAATGAAGTGTGGGTTCTCCAGGATTGCTAATATTTTGAAAGATTTGGGAAAAACACTAAGGAGTATTAAATAGTTTTAACTCTATCATCACCGGTAAACTTTAAACAATGTGAAATTGTGGAATATTTTCAGAGATAATGTTTTGGTGGAGAGCTAAGTAACAAACATTCCCCAGAGATCCTCATAAAAGATGAGGATACCCACAGAGACCTTATAGCCAGTGTGACTTTCAATCCTCACATCTTCTCTTCAGGTAGCAGACATATCCATCCCCTTTGTTAAATGTCAGCCTATACTGCTATTTCACAGTCATTATCTTAAGGGCTTTCATTAGCTCCTTTGGATTTTAAATTGAATGTCAAATAGAATTTGGGTAACAGAGAAATAAAAAATCAAAAGTTTCTTCTAAGAAAAGTGAACGGATAAGTTTCAATACTTCTCACATACTTTATTAAAATTTAAAATTTTAAAAATTTTAAAACACTTTAAAATTTAAAAGAATATCATCTTTATATTCTCTTTTATTCCACCAAACTTCTTATTCCTATGGTGCATGTTTTCAAAACCCAATTCAAACAGTGAGGCAACTGGTTAGGCAAATTCTAACATACTTATGTTAATAACAGGAGACACACACACACACACACACAAAACAAAATAAAATAGGCCAGAGTATTTGAATGTGAGTTTATCTCATAAATCCAGAACATATGCTCAGTATACATGTAGTACAAGGAAAGCTGATGTGTTAAATAATCGCTCCAAAGCATGTAACCAAGCTGAAACCTGACTTGGACAATAGTCATATCACTCCCAGACAAATGGAAGGAAGGAGGAAATTCTACTTTGTGGCAAGTTATAGAATGTGTAAGCCCTGAACATGAAGAAGTGGATGTACTGGAGGGTGCTGATGGAGTTGTGTTTGGGAGCATCTGGATATACGAAGTGAGTTATTGAAATCTGGACTGGACAGGTGATCTTCAAATCACCTACGTGCAAGTAATGGTTGAAGGTAAGGAAGTGACATCTGAGGGAGAGAAAACAAAACAAAACAAAACAAAAAGTCAAGTAAGTACCTTAATGATTGTCTATATTTATGAGAAGGAGTAAAATCTGATATTGTCTCTAAAATTGGTATGAGAAATAGAGAATAGCAACTCTCATTTTTATATCAAGGAAATCAGTGACATCTACATCAATAAGTAATCCACTAAACACTTTAGCAAGCATACTACACTAGATAAAAGATAACATAATTTTGATATATGGCCTTGAAATTGATGAGAAAGTTTAGAAAATTGTCTTAGGTACAGGAAGGATAAATATAAGGAAGGGAAAAATATTCCCTTCTCTGAGCAGAAATGTACTCCCTAGTAAAGAAGATGTATCAATGGTGGATACTCCAACCATGAGTGTTTGTACAGTATTACTTTTAATAAGTGATCCAAAAAGTGATATAATGAAATACCAGAGATTATAGATTATCTTACCTTGTTTTTGAAAATGCAATGTCAAGCTAACACGAATAAAGGAACGATTTGTCAGGTTATGTAAATAGACTGAAGAATAGAAATGATTTTAGAGGATAAGAAAATTATGCTTCAGATGATAGGCAACAGTCAACAAATTTCAAATTTCTAAGAGAATCGGGAAGCAAAACGAATCCTATTTTTTCCACTGTTCTCTAGTGTCCACTCTAAATTTTAAAGATGTCAACAGAAGCCCAACAGAAAAAACTTATCTCACTCCTTTATAAAACATATTGCAGAACATTTGTAGGAAAGGCTTTTGAACATCTATTATGAATAAGAGAGCTCAGGAAAATCCAGAAAAGAACAACTAAAGACTTGCAAAATTACAAAGGAACCATTATTATTATTGTTGTTGTTATTTCAAGGAGAATAACCTAAACCATCTGAAAAGGTGAAAAATGAGATAAGATCTGATTAAAATGCACAGTAGTAAAGAAAACATAACCATGATCATGGATTTTCAGTTCATTATAAATATGTATCCTCAAATTCGGAAGGTAATTTTGGACAAATAAAAGAAAGTGCTTATTTTATCCAGTGGACGATAAACCTTCAGAGTGCTTGATCCCACACAGTTAGAAGATGATAACATTAAGTAAGGTGAAGAATCATTTAAAATGAGTGTTTCATAAACTGTGCTACACAGAACACCAGATCAAAAGAATATGAATAGATTCTGGGACAAAAAGGGGGTTTCTATAGTCAAATACATTTGGGATATGAGAGAGAAACAATTTAACAGTTCCCTTTAGCATAGGGCTTCTAAGAGTTTCTCTTATATAATATGCATTATACATAATTGTATGGTCAATATAGGCTAGATTATTTCTTGGCAACAAACCCTGAACTCCTAGTGACTTAACGCAATAAATGTTTATTTATCATTCACACTACATGCCCGTCACAGGATAGCAATGATGTTTTTTCCACAAAAATCCCTGACTGGGTACCACCATCTTGCAGTTGCACCATATATAACGGGGCTTTTTTCCTTACTATGGTAAGAAAAGGGCAACGAACAAACAAACAACCACAAAACAAAGATTGAAGAGTTTTCAAGTCTTATTGAGTTTTCCAATGTCTTATCCCAAAATTTACTTCACTCTGTTCACATTTTTATGGTCATAACTGGTCACATATTCCAGTATCCAACGGGGACTGGAAAATACAAAGAAGCAAAATTACATTTGGTGAACATTATTATCTTTTTCCCTAGTATCCCAGAGGGAATTTTCAAATGCAGCCTTTCCCAAACTTATTAGAGTGCAGGATTAATTTTCAGTATGGTATTTCATAGAATTAAGTGTCAATGACACACAATTTGAGAAATAACCAATTTAAATAAGCTTTTGTTTGAAAAGAAGGAATTTAAGCAATAGGCTTACAATTCAGCCATACTATTTTGATGTAAATACATGGAAGAATGGTAAACAGATAAAGAGATTCTTTTCCTTCCAATATTTCTACAGTGTTAGCGTTCACAATGCTTGCCTTTGGTATTACTTGTCAACAGGGAAGTCAGCTTAGCCCCTTATCTGTACTATATTCTCCATCCCTTAGTATCACTGAATAACATGTATATATTTAAGGTTCCATCAAGCTCATATACCAAGCACTTTATGTTGTACTGTTTAAGAAATTCTGTAAACTATTTTATAGTTTATACCTCGATGTCAAAGTTGGATTCTGAAAAAATAGCTATTAAGTTTTAGAAGCTTCCATTTTCAGTAGACAAATATTTCCTCTGCATTTTATGTTTCCTTTATTTTTTAGCATCATCGTAAATATTTATCATTCTGCTTTTAGTCATCTATTGGAGTTTGATAAGTATGCTAAGCTATTTTAAACTGAAATAATTTTCTTTTTATCTGTTTATTCTGTCGGTTTAGGTGCTCATTTCTTTGTAAAAATTAAGTATTTTTTCTTGTTTTGTATTATATATATCAACACAAAACTTTTCATAATAGATGTGTTGTTTTTCAAGTATACCATTTGAAGAACTATGAATCCACACTTGTATCATCACCAGGGCAACAGATATAGTCTCATCCACCATTGTTAGGATTTATACCCTATTTCTCTGCACAGACATGCCTAACAATATCAATAGCATAAGAGCATATCTACTTTGCAGACACTGTTTGGTAATTAACTCAAGAATTGTCAAGTTGCAAAAAGGGAAAAAAAAGACTTTTATTCACTTTTCCATCACAAATGTAAAACTTTCAAAGTGTTATTCTGATTTGGACCTACAGTTCATTCTATCCAAGAGTCTACTTCTGAGAGAGATACACAACACTAGTTAGAGGAGATTATCAGTACTTCCATTGTAAATTCAGGATATTACAGACATTCCCTAACAGTTGTCACTGTTTCCCTGAATAACTCATCCAGTGTTCAATGACTGGATTATTTGCAAAGAGATGGTATATAGCGGTCATTTCAACAAGTTTGGGATTTGATTCAGTGACATCATTTTGGTATATCACTTACCCAAAATAGTATTTACTAGCTATTTACCTTGGGTTTGACCAAAAAGCAACTTTTTGCAGATATGCTGCTACTGCTACAGGCTCTTAGGCGCTAAATCATCTCTTTTAAATATATGATACCATATGCCCATTTCTTTCTCTGAGGAAAGGAAATGACTGTCAGCAACATATCTCCAAAAAAAAAAAAAACACTGAATAAAAAAGCTGGAGATACATATTTACGAATAAGTGATTGGCGCACATGACATACACATGTATTTGTTGAGTCTCTCAGAAGCACTAAGTACTTATGTAATATATTTGCTGAAATGCAGGTACTATCAATCTCCCTTTATGTAGAAGAGCCTAGAGGTTAAAAAGTTCAACTAGATATCCTCACAGCCAATAAATAACTGATGGAGGTGGGATCGGATGTCAAGTCTAACTGATGCCATGTCATGTGCTCTTAAAAACTCTGCTCTCACAAGGCACAAGATTAACTAAGAGACAAGAAGCAGAACTAAAAGGAAAACTAATAAAATGTCGACCATAGGTTTTCAGTAGGTGCTGGAAACAGCTGGTACTACCACATTACTACATACTTTCTTGCAGTGGTGGAGGGGCGTGTTAAAATAATAATTTATAAAAATTATAAATTGTAAAAATTATTACTAAAAATCTTATATTCTTGGTACGAAGTTTGGGGTTAAAAGAAATCAGTGCAATTTGATGCTTAGGAACACTACATTTTAAATTCCAGACTTTATATCCTCTTCTCACCATTTAAAGCTATCATTAAAGCTTTAGTCACATTAATAAAGAAGAAAACTCGTAAGATTGCCTCTTAGAAATTCTGTTGAATACTTTGGCTCCTATTTTTATGTCACTTTATTGAGTAGAACCAAATCAAATGTAACCTCGCAGGGTAATTCTCTCGTGAATAGCTCCTGCAGATTTAGATTAAAATGGTATCTGGCCGTATAAAGAAAAAGCAGTTTAATGCTACAGCGGACACCATTCCCTAATCCTCATGTATCGTTTGTGAAATTCAGAGACTGGCAAAAATAAATGCCCTTTGCCCTTAAATACTCTGCAGAGATGGAGTCTGAAAAGCATACCCAGGACTTGGCTGCTTTTTGGGGAAAGTAAAAAAACTGCGGTGGTCAAGACCATTATTTTCATTCCAATAAACCAATACACAATAAGCTTTTTCAAGAATAAAAGGAGAAATTCTTAAATGTGGAACCTGCGGCTAAGTTTGCTGCTTCTACACGTAAGCCTGGCCTTATTCTAAGATGGTCACATTTCTGTGTGTACATTCAACAGACCTTGACCAAGTCCTCTTTTGCCCCAGGCACTGCGTGGCAAGAAGTGACAGGCTCCACCCTAGAGGTTTTCACAGTTGTTGTGTCACACACCACAACACAGCAGGCGGAGGGAACATCCGGAGAGAGAAGCAGTTTGCAACCTCTTTTGAATGCATACCCTCTTACTGGCTTTTTCACTCCATCTTCCGCATTCCCCCACCAGGCAAAAAATGTGCACCTTTGAGTTTATATTATGAGAGGAAGAAGTACAGAGAATGCCTTTTTCAGATCACATCCCCAACTGCACCCCGACTCTACCGTTTTCCCCCTGAAGGTTTCATTGTGTTTAAGGTCTGTCTTCTCATCCTTTCCTTCTCTCCAGTCCGTCACTGAAGTGAAGTTTTGAATTATAAGATGTGGGCTGACCCCAAACAAATTAAGTTAAAAGGGACCACCAGTGTAGCTTTTCTTTTTTTTCTTTTTTTTTTTTTTTGCGGTACGCGGGCCTCTCACTGTTGTGGCCTCCCCCGCCGCGGAGCACAGGCTCTGGACGCGCAGGCTCAGCGGCCATGGCTCACGGGCCCAGCCGCTCCGCGGCACGTGGGATCTTCCCGGACCGGGGCACGAACCCGCGTCCCCTGCATAGGCAGGCGGACTCTCAACCACTGAGCCACCAGGGAAGCCCCAGTGTAGCTCTTCTGTTTCTAATTATTCACTTGCTTTCTTTCTGTGGATGCAAAGGTCCCAGTGGTCACCAGTAGCAAATATGCTAAATTCAATTTGTCAGAGAACACATGGACATTGAGATCATTTATCACTCGATGTTCTGGACCCGCCAAACACTTTGTAGTCAAAACAAAAGCTATTACAAAAGAGCACTTATGGTTAGAGAATGCAAGACACCTCTTAATATTGGAGGAAGGAAAAGTCATCCATTCCAAACATAGCCGTTTGGGGCTTTAGTTTTCATTGGCTCCGGTCTCTGTGACAGATGGCCAGGCCATGGAATGACACTGCGTTAATAGGTGCACGTACACCTCATCGGTGTTCCAAAGTCAACCAGAGTAGACAAAACTATAGTTTGAAAAGATACGTGCACCCCTACGTTCATAGCAGCACTGTTCACAATAGTCAAGACATGGAAACGTGGAAACGTCCGTCGACAGAGGAATGGATAAAGAAGATGCGGTGTATACACACACACACACACACAGTGGAATACTACTCAGCCATGAAAGAGAATGAAATAATGCCATGTGCAGCAACATGGTGGACCTGGAGATTATCATACTAAGGGAAGTAAGTCAGCCAGAGAAAGACAAACACCATATGATATCACTTATATGTAGAATCTAAAATATGATACAAATGAACCTATCTATGAAACAGAAACAGGTTCACAGACATAGAGAACAGAGTTATGGTTGCTAAGGGGGAGGGGTGGATTGGAGTTTGGGATTAGCACATGCAAACTATATTGGGTTGGCCAAAAAGTTCATTCTGGTTTTCCATAACACCTTATGGAAAACCCCGAATGAACTTTTTGTCCAATCCTATATATAGGATGGATAAACAACGAGGTCCTACTGGATAGCACAGGGAACTATATTCAATATCCTGTGATAAACCACAATGGAAAAGAATATGAAAAAGAATATATATATATGCATAACTGAATCACTTTGTTGTACAGCAGAAATTAACACATTGGAAATCAACTATATGCCAATAAAAACTTTTAAAAGATATAAAAAAAAGTAAAGTGGTGTGGCCAGAGTTAGTTTCTTATGAACCCAACACCAACACTGTAAACTCTATTAAAGAGAATATAGCTAATTAAATGTTTTCACTAATTGTTATTTTGGTTTTGCCCGTCACACTTTGAAAACAGAGTAGACAGCAAAATGTATGTAACAATACAACTTCAGAACTAAATGAATGCTTTGCAGCTATTCAACCCCACTACTCCATTTTACCAAATGAGGAAAGAGGTAAATTAGTATCAGAATTTGTGTAGAATTCTTATTTTCTGATTATCTGACCAGCATTCCTCCCACTATAAGAGACACTCTCAAAATTACTTGCAAGAGATTTATTTATTTAATTTTGGATCATCCAGGAGCATCCCATAGAATTTTTGGTTCCATAGCTACTACATTTATAGTGTTTTATCATGAGAATTTATATTTAGAAGACAACAAAGAATGGGAGAATTCTGAATGAGCAAAACACATACAGAATTCGATTTATTTAGACAGAGAGAGCAGACTTGTGGTTGCTAAGGGGGAGAGGGGGTGGGAGAGGGATGGACTGGGAGTTTGGGGTTAGCAGATGCAAACTATTACGTTTAGAATGGATAAACAGCAAGGTCCTACTGTATAGCACAGGAACTATATGCAATATCCTGTGATAAACCATAATGGAAAATAATATAAAAAGAATATATATATATATATATATATATATATGTGTAGTATAACTGAGTCACTTTTCTGTACAGCAGAGACTGGCACGGCACTGTAAATCAACTATACTTCAATAAAAAAAAGAAAAAAAGGATTCAATTTATTTATTCTACTGAACTTACTGAGGTAAGAAAGAAAAAATAATGCCTTAAGCTTTTCAGCATGTAAAAATAGTGAACATGACTCAAGATGATAATTCATTGCAAGATGTTCTCTGAAAGACTACAAAAACAACTTTCTCTGTTCAATCATTATTTAACAGAAAACACCCCGTTCTCTTGATCTTCTGATTTAAGTGTTTTTTTCTTGAATATGTTTTTTTCTCCATATCACTGAGTAGGTGGAATCAGTGAGTTTGACTTTTCCATGTGACTGTTGAGAATTAGGTTGTTTGGTTCAGAATAGCTTCTGTATTACGACTACTTTTTAATAGGGCCATTGAACAAGATTTCCTGTTCTTTATGATGCTTCAATATGACCACAAGGTAAAAAAAAAAAAAAGAAAAAAGAAGCTAGTTTGGCCAGTTTAATGATTGGGCTTTTCTGTTTTTCCTGTGCATGAAATAGCAAAGAATGAGGAAAGGGAATGTTCAACATAATAGTAAGTATATTTCTCAGATTCTAGGAAAGATATTTTTAAAGAACTTAGAGTTACAGGGATATGACCCAATGACCAGGGATTTAATAAAACACAAAAAGAAATTTACAGGTTAATAGCTCAGGTCTTAGAGCTAGACTGCCTGCGTTTGAATTGTGACTCCCCATTAACTAGCAATGAGACTTTGTTCCAGCTACTAACCCTCTCTGTAACTCACGAGCGAGCTCTGCGGCTTTAGTATAGTTATTAAACCTCATGATAACTCAGACTCCTCATTATAAAAATGGAAACAGTAATAGAAGCCACCTCATATACCTGTTATAAAAATTATCAATACACATAAAACATACAGATTTGTGCCTGGCTAATAGTATGCACTCAATAAACATTAGCTATAATTACTATAGTAAGAAACATGGAAGTCACATCTTATGAAGAATACTTTGAGCAACTTTTATGACCAAGAGAAGGTAGATGCCCACAGAGTTACTCCAAAGAGCAGAGCTAAAAACCAACAAATGGAGGTTTTAGGACCACAGACTTAAACGGCACTGGAGGAAACACTCCTTGATAACTTCTAATGTCTACGAAGAGGATGGATGACTTCCAGAGATCCTAGAAGGTGTTTTTATACAAATTGCCACTAGATGTTAAGTGATTGTGACAGAGATTGCCCCCCAAAGCCTAAAATATACTTAGTCCCTGGCACTTTACCAGAAGTGTTTGCCCCTGATCTAGGTGGCACAGAAATGAATCACTTCCACTGTTTATTTCCAAGTCATAAAGTAAATATGACTTTGGAAGTGAAAACCTACAAAATATGTATTTAAAGATGCATATGTGTAATCTTTTTAATCATGATGAAGGGTCTGAAAAACAACCTTACATTTTCAGACATTTAACATGTGGAAGCACTTAACTAGAAACGAGAAAGTTTTAGACAATTAGTATAAGAGAAGCAGTTATTGAAATGTCACTGAAATACATTTTGACTTAAAATGGATTTAACTGACTTATGCTTTTAAACTTTTTAAAAATATTTTTTCAATGTTTTAAGGTATATATTTCTGTATATATACATATATAATACACACACACACACACACACACACACACACACACTTTTATCCCCCTGCCTACACATAAGAACACTGAGGCAAAAATTAAGCTAAAATGGCAACATCCAGCCTCTGGTATCACAGTGCTAGTTCCTGAATCTCTACTCTGCTCCTCTAGCAGATATTTGGGGAATTACGCTGTCCTTGCCTCGGTTTCTTCGTCCTTGAAATGTGAAGGATGATAATTATGATAATAAACACCTATGTCATAGAGCTGATTTAGAGAATTAAATGAGGTACATATAAAGCAGGGAGAGCAGAGCGTGGCACATATTAAGCTCCGAACAATGTTAATCAACAATTATTCTTGTGGTTGTTTTAGCTGTTACATTTTCCTTTCCCCACCATTCAGAAGGGTCTACAAATACATAAAAACGTCTTCAGGGACATATCATCTGTGTCGTCAACCTAAGGCAAGAAAGGTGCCCACTAACCTGAATATTTCACTCTGTAAAAATAATCACTTATGTCATAAAAGGTATCGATGGGGTGGAAGGGATCACAGCTGCTAGGATTTTTTCCTTTCTATCATCTTTAGCAATGCTGATTGCCCTGCAAATGTCTGCTAGTTAACTGTCTTTATTGGAAGGAAGCTTCTGTAAGAAAAAAGGAGAAAACAACTGTGAATGTTTTCCTCTTTCTTATAGGGATTATGTCAATAAGCAAGAAAAGCTTACCTTTTCTTAAAACAAGATTTGTTTTTATCATTCATCTAAAAGTGCAAAGAGCATAATAGTAGACTACAAAAAATAGTATTAGGAAAGGTTTAGAAAAGTATGAGGACATTCTGATAACCAAACCCCAACAGAATACAAAAATAATTTAAAGAGTCATAAATTTTGCTTGTGAAAATTTAAGAAAGAGGCAAAAACCATATTTTGGGAGAAGAGATGCTTTTTGTTGTTTTGTGTCATTTGTTCTGTTTGTTTTGTTTCATCTTTTATCTAGTGCTTACATGTATGCAGATAATGTTGCCTCTATCACATTTCTCCTGCTGGATTAGATTTTTGGCCAATGATGAAGAATAAAATGTAAGTATGTTGTAAATGTGTTAGACTATGAACCATTGATAATTATAAAGCTTGATTTGTAAAACTGGTTTTCAATATATATCTGGAATGCTTGCAGCAACTGTTTATAGACAACATTGTAATGGCTGTGTAGGGTAGAATCTGTCTTTCAATGACAGGTTTACTGTTCCTGTTGGTTCTTCACTACTAGAATCTTTCCCCAAAATGCTTCTCTGCTGCAGTGGAGATACAACCTATGCAGAAGCAAACAAACAGTACGCTTGAGGCTGCTACCCTTGCAAAGGGCTGCTTACAAGGCTGGCACTCGGCAGTTGTCCATGACCTTGAATGATAAACAGTTCCTACACTAATGTAAAACTTTCCCTAAACGAAAAGAGCAGTCCACTGTGCCTAAACTGTGTGTGCCAACTACATGGTTTATAGTGAATACCTGCTTTCCTTCTGGGACACTGAATCTGTTATTTGCTAGATGGAAGGTGCCTATCTATTGACACACCCAAAACACCCCTTGACTTTCTAGTCTCAGGCCAGCTTCCCCAGTAGATGACATTTCTCATGTGTTGTCACAACTCATTGCTGGAGGAATTAAGTGCCTTCTGTGTGACACCAGGTTACACCTGGTGTTCTCTGGATTTCACCCTCCCTGTCTTTTCTCTTTGCTGATTTTGTTTGGACCCTTTTGCTGTAGTGAATCATAGCCATGAGTATGACCATATGCTGGGTCCTGTGAGCCGTACCGAATCATATAAACCGGGGAAGGGAGAACAGGGGGAGTCTTGGAGATTCCACACACTACTCAACTTGACCTTGCTGAGAATCTGACGCAGATGAATCCCATGGCGTATAGCTGTTCTATAATTTTACATTAACTATGAAATCGAATTTCTTAACTTCAACACCACAGATTGGGAATGCTTTATGAAATTTCTCCCAACTTCTCCTTGAAGGAAGTATGAAAGGTACTGACAGTCACTGAATATTCTGAGTGACTCAGAAATATTACAGTGATGCATTTAATAGCTATATTAACTAAGTTTAATCTCAGGTTTGTGTGACTTTAAGGCCTGTGCTCTTACCATTATGCTACACAAACTTTCCCGAAAATAGCAGAGAAAAGAGCTGCCTTCTGTTTTGCTCTAAAGATGTTTGTTGCAATTGTGTATGGATTTAACTGCTGTTGAACATAATGAATACTTAGTGTGCAGAAATGTCATGCCCAGAACAGTGCAGAGACCTAAGGAGGTCAATCGTGTGACCTAGAGTATTTGGATAACAGTTTTGGTCATTCCTCACGTGTGTCACAGTCACGTGTCTTCCCCTGTGACGGGTTGCAAATTGGGCGGTTGCTAAAAAATTAGAACACAGGTATCCTGGATTTGTAAGGAGGATGCTCAAAATGGGAAAGTAGAGATCCCTTGCTCATCTCTCCAGCCTCCCCTCCTTTATAAATTCACATCTAAAACTTCTGGCATTTTCTACACGACTTTTAACCCCGCAGCTTTTCCCTCATGGAGTTAACTAATAATAATGATATAACCATTAATCATGAAATGCTTGTAGGCGAAGACTGTACTATTCATTTTTTCCGAAAAATAAATATAAGCAAAGAAGCTAAGGAAGCAAGCAAAGAATCTACTCACAGAGTTTTGTCTCTATTGTAATTACAATATGCACTGAATATTTAAAGGATGCAGGTTCAAACATCATTTCACATATGGCTGTTGTTCCTTCCCAAGAGAGAATAAAGAAATAAATGAAAATGTGAACTCTGCAATAAGAAAAGCTGCCCTAGAGATGAGAGACTCAAAGGAAAGGATATCAGATAACATGAGGAAAAAAAAGACATATTAAAAGGTTTTAACAAGAGGTATTAAGTAACCAACATTAGATAAATTTTGAAGGAAGCTAAAAAGTAATTCTAGCGGTGTCATAACAGTATTTTCTTCATAGAAAATACAGAGAGTTAAAGACAAACAAATTCTTAAGTGACTTTGATTTATGCTTCATCCCTTTTATCATACAATAAACTACATATAATTCAGAAAATTTATGTTTTAAGGAATTGTTAAGATATTAATAAACCAACTTTTTTTTTAATGGGCATGGTATGGCTAGCTTGGAAGAACACATTCATACTATTTTGTGTTCTATGCTACCAGACAATTTATAGGAAAAATAAAGCATGGTCTTTCAGGTAGCATAAGAAAGGGTTTGTAGTGTATAGAAAGGCCAAAATAGCATAACTCCACTTTGAGGATAGAGAATAAAGCCCTGACACAAAAACTTAAGTGTCTCACTTTTTCATATGTTTTACACAAGAATGAAAAAATGGCTGTATAAGAATGTTCACTTCAATGCTGTTGGCAATAACAAACATCATATAAAATTTTCTCCATAGTGAAATGATACATTGATACCACTTCTACTGAAAAGAATGAAGTAGACCTTTGTGTGCTATTATGAAAAGATCTTAAAACTTATACTCTTTCATCTAGAAAGGCTCACTGTATAAAAAAAAAAGGATCTATCTATCTATCATCTACCTATCTATCTATTTACATATGTGAGTGTATGTGAATGTGTAATCGGGAAATTTCAGAAGAGATACAAAATAAATTGATGATACACAGAATTGATGATTCTTTGGAAGGTGACTGAGTGTCTGGAATAGGAGAACTCTACTTTTTCTTGTATGTTTGAAGTCTCCTATGGTTCTAGATATATTTTATATCTATATTTTAATAAATGGTGGTTTGACTTTTACTATATTTAGGTGATTTTTACAATATGCTTTAAAATTCTGAAAATTGCTCACTATTTAAAAAGTGCAAATATTTAGATTATTAACTATTTAAATGACTCAAAATATTGAGATGAGTAATATTTAAATGACTATTGATAATAATTAGGTGATTATTTTCTGAATACTATACCTTACCTACATTTTTTACTTGCTGTAAAGTTCAATTTGAAATTAATTGTATCTTTGATGAAACCTTTTATATTAACATTAATACACATTAATATTATTCTAAATGATTATTAAAATAGATCAATGGATTAGAAGCTAGCTAATCAAGAGCTGTGAAATTTTTGCTTAAATTTTTCATGCCTAGTAGTATGCTTCTCTATATCTATTTAATAATACAATTAATAGCCAACTTTTGCTATTAGGATAGCTTATTCTATTTCTAGGTCAATAACATACTGTACATACTTGGGAGAGGAGAAATGTAGTCAATATCAACATAGATTCCATTATAAGATTTCATCATTTTAGGAGCAGATATAACAAATGGCCAACCTGAAAGTATTTCTATAAAATCAAAATACTTTTTCTCATTTTTACTCCTCTTGACATGATGGTTTTTTCTACTGTATACCTGTGATACCTCTTTCATTTTGAAGTCCATTTTTTTCCAATGAATCCTTCACATAAATGCAGAAAACCTTTGCATAATATAAGTTGATATGTGTATTGTCATAAACAGTTAGAAAACGACTATCAGACCATTCTGAACATATCAACACAAATGCTTGCATAACTTTTCTTCTTTTCTTCATTCATTAGTCCTCAATGATATCTAAGAGCCTACAAAGGTCTAGGAATGCCATTTGACCAAAAATAGAACAATGAAGACCAGTGACAAGTCCAACATTCATGTTGTATCTTATGTAAATCAATGCAATTATTCTAATATTATGAATAAATGTCACAGGTTTGGAGCTGCTGTAAAATGGATCAGGCACTTTTATGAGCTCCCTACCAATAGGAGTGTTCAATGGGAAAATGGATAACCACCCACAAGGAGTGTCATAGAGGGGACTTTGTTTAGGGTGGGAGAGTTGGACAACTAAGGCCACATCCAACTGTGAGGTATTGTTTTCAGGTATACTGCCATTTTTAGTTTTTTGTTTTGTTTTGCCAAAAATGTATATTGTCAGAAAATGCTTATTAAGAATATTTTTCACCTCAATAATGGAATATTGAAAACATTGAGAAGAACTACCTTTTTAATACAAATTCATTATTTATTACAAATTCTCCTCGTGAAGATGGATAAGACAGCAAGGAAAAGACATTTTAGAGAAGAAAGTCCGTGCTCATTGGACTTTGCTCATTAAAAGAGACACTTGCAAAGACACCTTAAGTCCTTGACATAAATTCCTTCTGAAGTCAAAAGACAAGTTCATTCAGCACCCTCAAGCTTGAAGGTGAGATTCCAGTAGCTAAGCTATACAAACTGCCTTGCTTTTTCACCAACTAAAAGCTAGTAGTGAAAATGGAAAAAAGGAGAAATTTTTCAAGTCTCTGCAGGCTCTTTTAAAAATCACAAAATCATAAAATTTCAACATAACCTTAGAGTTCATGTAATCTAATACTCTCATATTATAGATCTGTTAAGTGAAGCTCAGAAAAATTAAATGCCTAGCTTGGTAACTTTTCAATTAGCAACTTTCTTGGTTTATTTATTGTCCTCTGGCCTTAAAACTTTTCCATTGGTGCTTCCTCTCACCAAGGAATAATGGATCTAATTATCTAACTCTGCATTTTAAAAATTGGCCTTGTCTAAAGAGGTTTGGCCTTTGCCCTTGGGAGGTAACCTACGTCACACCCAACAGGATTATCTTTGTTTAGAGTGAGGATTAGCCTTACCCAATAGTCTTAGGGTGAGGGCTGCCCAAGTCAGAAAGACCAACCATGTGATTTAGGTTGGGGGCTTTGGGTCATGAGGGATCAGTTGACCTGGAGACTGAATTCAACCATGCGGGCAATCATTCTATCCATCTTGCCTATGTAATGAAGCCCCAGTAAACACTCTGGACACCCAGCTCAGATGAGTATCCACAGTTGGCAATACTCGGTGTACTGTCACACACCATAACCAGGAAGAGTCACACCACGCATGACCCAGTGGGGAGAGGGTGACCCATTTCTGCCCTATGTGTCTCTTCCCTTGGCTGATTTCATTCTACCTCCTTTCCCTATAATATACCATAATCATGAGTATAATAAACTTTCTGCGGTTATTTGAGTCCTTCTAGTGAATTAATGAAACTGTGGGTGGTTTTTGGGAATCCCTCCTCGACACTTGCAGTTGATGTCAGAAATCAGGGCAGTTTCGTAGGGACGGTTCCCTCAAATTCTGCAGTTTGGCTAACTCTGTATACTGACTTAAATAGTCACATGTAAAAATGTCTTCAAAGTTACACTGCCTCATTTATGGAACTGATAAAATGAAGTTACAAGAATCAACACTCCCTATACAAAGAAGCTGTGATGGTTAACTACCCAGATATTTGGTCAAATAATATTCAGATGTTTCTGTGAAGGTATTTTTTAGATGAGATTAACATTTAAATCAGTAGATTGTGAGTAAAACAAATCACCCCCTACAATGTGGGTGGGCCCACACATGCTCGCGCTCTCTCTCTCTCTCTCTCTCTCTCTCTCTATATATACATATACACACCCACATATACATACATATATACATATACACACATATACACCCACACACACACACTTCCTATTGGCTGTGTTTCTCTGGAGAACCCTAACACAGGGGCATTTCTGTGTATGAAGAGCACCAGTAGGCCCTCTAAGCTTCAAGATCTTCAGAAGCTGGGAAATCCCAAATGAGAAAATGAAATTGACTGATGTGAGATTTCTAAGTGATTTCTTATACTGTTACATCAACAACTTCCAGAGTTTGTAAAGCCCTAAAGTCATATGTAATAGAACAGATATTTACAATTCATTTAAAGTACTCTGATATCAAACATCATTGACTCAGCTTGGCAATAATCTACATGAAGACTAATACAATCAACAGGAAATAACAAGGAAGTTAAAATCAAGACAAAGGACAAAGTACTGACAACTGCCTCATTTTTCCTCTTCCTTGCAGCTACAAATATTTCTTGAAATTCCTTTGTGCTACAGGAGGCTAAGAAAAAGTTATTTGACAAACCTCTGCTTCCTCTTTCCCATACCATTCCTAGTAGGTGGCCCAGAGGAAAACAGTTCTGTCAATGAAAAACTCTTTTTTCATAAAGAATTTTCACAGACCTTATCTATCTGTATACTGTGTATAACAGGGTCTTACCCACTGACTTCATTCATCAGTTTTCTTGGTAGCAATTGACAGCATCTTAACAATTCAACCATAACAAAATCTTATGGAAGATAGTATATTATATTATTTCATGTAACACTGGTTCCTTGCAGTTTCAGGTAAGGGGAAGAAAGTTATTGAAGGATTTTTCATTGTATATTTCAGAATATTCGTGTACTTCATAATAAATATATATGTAATATATTTATTATTATTATGTGATATATATCTTTATATGTATGAATTATTTACCTATTTTTTTAAGTAAGCAAAATATAGTGGCAGATTACTATATTTTCTAATACAATTTCTGCAAAAAAAAAGCCCAGGAAGTTGTTTATACAACTATTTAGAATATATTTAGAAAAACGCAAACCCAACAGTTAGCAGTAATTACCTCTGGGAAGGAAAACTTCGGTTGTAAAAGAAGTGTACAGGAATTTAATCTTTTATTTTTCTCCCCTTTCTATTTAAAACCCATTTATGATTTAATTTCATAGTTTAAAAAATCTTTTAGAGACCCCCACTAGGATTCTTTAAAGGGTCTGAGTCAGTGCTGGGATGTGTCCTGCAACTTAATAGTCTCCAGCAGAGTGAAACACAGCTGCCACAGAAAGGAGCTCCTGAGATCACCCACCCGCACACAGAGCTCAGAGCTTTGGGCTCTAGCTGAAAATGGTAATTTTAACTGTATTGCTCTGTAAAGAAGGCAAGTCACACATTCTAATTCCCTTTCCCAGAGGAGGAAGAAAGTCTGAGAAGTCAAAAGAGGAGAAAAGGGGTGGGAAAGAGGAGCTTAATCTGCATCCATTTGTCCATTTGTTTCCATGACTTCACTGGTCCACAGATCTCTTTCTTGTTTGTGCCTTTTCTCTCCCCACTGGAAGGTACGCCTTCAAGAACAGTAGCCAGCACATCTCTCTTACCTCTGCCCCGACAGCCTAGGGTGGTACCTGCCACCTAGTACACTCAACATATCTGTGTTGAATGAATGAATGAGGACTTCTAGCAAAGATGCCTATGATGTATCTAACCAGAATGACTTCGTATCTAATAAATAACCACACAGTATACATAAGTATGTATAAATTTATATACTAAGCTGCCTCTTCAAACTCCTTGTAAACTTCAGATCTTATCATTTTAACTAATAATGAATTTTAAATATATATATTTGTCATGACAATGCCAAAACACACAAAATTTTAAAACTATGTAGTAATAGAAAGATAATTAAAAATGATCTCAGGAGAAATACTTAGGAAGGGAGTCAAGATGGCGGTGTGGGAAGACACGGAGTTTGTGTCTCTCCACAACTAGGGTACCTGCCAGATGCTGGTGGGGGACCTCGATGTCCAAGGAGATGGGAGGAACCCCCAAACGACCTGGTAGAACATGGGAAGACTGAGGGAGGAGGAGAAGTGGAGGCCGGGCAGGACAGCTGCCCCTGAGGGGTGGCTGGGATGGGGGTGGGGTTCCTACACCTGGAGGGACCCTTGCGGGCTCAGATCATGGGGGGAGCGTACCTAGAATTTCCCTGCCCAATCATCCCAGAAAGCCTGCCCGGCTATTGGGCCCGGTTCTACACCCTCAGAGGCCCCCTCTGGGCCACACTGGTCATGTGGTTGTAGGAGGGAGGCCAGGGAAGTACAGAAGTGGCAGGTAGGAGGGGCCCTCCAGGACCAGAGGAGGGGGAGAAGAGCTGAGGGTGTTTGCCCTGCCCACTCGGGCCACGAAGCCCGCTGGACTCCCAGGCCAGGCCCCATGCCCTCCAAGACCAGAGGCACGGTTGGGCCCCTTCTGTTGAGAATAAGCCCCACCCTCTGCCACACCACTGGCCCCCAGGTCATTTTCCAGCCCTATGGATCCTAAGCATAGGCCCCGCCCACCACCTAAACCCTGTCCCTGCCTAAGCCCTGCCCCCCACAGCCAGGGCCTTTTCACCCTTCTCTTTTTTTTCCTCCTCTTTTTTATTCTTGTGGTTCTGTTTCACCTTCCGCTTGTTGTTTCATGTATATTTTTATTTTTATATTCTTTCTAACATATTTGTTCGTTTCCTGGTCTAATTTTATTTTTTACTCTGTTACTGTTCTGCTCCTTTTTTCTTTTTCTTTTTTCTTTTTTTTTTTTTTGCCACCCTGCGCAGCTTGTGGGATCTTGGTTCATGAGACAAGCTGTGGGTCAGGCCGAAACTCCTGCAGTGGGAGCTTCAAGTCCGAACCACTGGACTAACAGAGAACCTCAGACCCCAGGGAATATCCATCAGAGTGAGGTCTCCCAGAAGTCCTCATCTCGGCAACAAGACCCAGCTCTACCCAACAGCCTACAAACTCCAGTGCGGGAAGCCTCAGGTCAAACAACCAGTAAGACAGGAACACAATCCCACCCATCAAAAAAATAAAAAAATGAGAGGGAAAAAAAGTATGTCACAGATGAAGGAGTACAGTAAAGACCTACAAGACCAAATAAATGAAGAGGAAATAGGCAATCTACCTGAAAAAGAATTCAGAGTAATGATAGTAAAGATGATCCAGAATCTTGGAAATAGAATGAAGGCACATACTGAGAAAATACAAGAAATGTTTAACAAAGATCTAGAGGAACTAAAGAACAAAGAAACAGAGATGAACAACACAATAACTGAAATGAAAAACACACCAGAAGGAATCAGTAACAGAATAACTGAGGCAGAAGAATGAATAAATGAGCTGGAAAACCGAGTGGTGGAAATAACTGCCGACAAGCAGAATAAAGAAAAACGAATGAAAAGAATTGAAGACAATCTCAGAGACCTCTGGGGCAACACTAAACACACCAACATTTGAAATATAGGGGTCCCAGAAGAAGAAGAGAAAAAGAATGGGTCTAAGAAAATATTTGAAGAGATTATAGTGGAAAACTTCCTTAACATGGGAAAGGAAATAGTCACCCAAGTCCAGGAAATGCAGAGAGTCCCATATAGGATAAACCCTAGGAGAAACACACCAAGACACATATTAATCAAACTAACAAAAGTTAAATTCAAAGAAAAAATATTAAAAGCAGAAAGGGAGAGGCAAAAAATAACACACAAAGGAATCCTCAGAAGGTTATTAGCTGATTTTTCAGCAGAAACTCTGCAGGCTGGAAGGGAGTGGCAGGATATACTTAAAGTGATGAAAGAGAAAAACCTACAACCAAGATTACTCTACCCAGCAAGGATCTCATTCAGATTCCATGGAGAAAACAAAAGCTTTTCAGATAAGCAAAAGCTAAGAGAATTCAGCACCACCAAACCAGCTTTACAACAAATGCTAAAGTAACTTCGCCAGGCAGGAAACACAAGAGGAGAAAAAGACCCACAAAAATAAACCCAAAACAATTAAGAAAATGGTAATAGGAACATACATATCAAAAATAACCTTGAATGTAAATGGATTAAATTCCCCAACCAAAAGACACAGACTGGCTGAATGGATACAAAAACAAGCCCTGTATATACACTGTCTATAAGAGACCCACTTCAGGCGTAGGGAAACAGACAGACTGAAAGTGAGGGGATGGAAAAAGACATTCCATGCAAATGGAAATCAAAAGAAAGCTGGAGTAGCCATTCTCATATCAGACAAAATAGACTTTAAAATAAAGACTATTACAAGAGACAAAGAAGGACACTACATAACGATCAAGGGATCAATCCAAGAAGAAGATATAACAATTGTAAATATTTATGCACCCAACATAGAAGCACCTCAATATATAAGGCAAATGATAACAGCCATAAAAGGGAAAATCGACAGTAGCACAATTATAGTAGGGGACTTTAACACCCCACTTTCACCCATGGACAGATCAACCAAAATGAAAATAAATAAGGAAACACAAGCTTTAAATGATACATTAAACAAGATGGATTTAACTGATATTTATAATACATTCCATCCAAAAATAGTAGATTACACTTTCTTCTCAAGTGTTCATGGAACATTCTCCAAGACAGATCATATCTTGAGTCACAAATCAAGCCTTGGAAAATTTAAGAAAATTGAAATCATATCAATCATCTTTTCTGACCACAATGCTATGAGACTGGAAATCAATTACAGGAAAAAAATCTGAGAAAAACACAAATACATGGAGGCTAAACAGTGTGCTACTAAATAACCAAGAGATCACTGAAGAAATCAAAGAAGAAATAAGAAAATACATAGAAACAAATGACAATGAAAACATGATGACCCAAAACCTATGGGATGCAGCAAAAGTAGTTCTAAGGGGGATGTTTATAGCAATTCAATCTCACCTCAAGAAACAAGAAAAATCTCAAATAAACAATCTAATCCCACACCTAAAGCAACTAGAGAAAGAAGAACAAAGAAGGAAAGATATCATAAAATCAGAGCAGAAATTAATGAAACAGAAACAAAGAAAACAATAGCGAAGATCAATAAAACTAAAACTTGGTTCTTTGAGAAGATAAACAAAATTGAAAAACCCTTAGCCAGATTTATCAAGAAAAAAAGAGAGAGGATGCAAATCAATAATACAGAAATGAAAAAGGAGAAATCACAACTGACACCACAGAAATACAGAGGACTATAAGAGCCTACTACAAACAACTATATGCCAATAAAATGGACAACCATGAAGAAATGGACAAATTCCTGGAAAGGTACAATTTTCCAAGACTGAACCAGGAAGAATTAGAAAATATAAACAGACCTATCACAAGTAATGAAATTGAAACTGTAATTTAAAATCTTCCAACAAACAAAAGTCCAGGACCAGATAGCTTCACAGGCAAATTCCATCAAACATTTAGAAAAGAGCTAACACCAATCTTTCTCAAACTCTTGCAAAACACTGCAGAGGGAGGAACACTCCCAAATTCATTCCATGAAGCCACCATCACCCTGATACCAAAACCAGAAAAAGATATCACGGAAAAAGAAAATGATAGACCAATCTCACTGATGAACATAGATGCAAAGATCCTGAACAAAGTACTAGCAAACAGAATCCAACAACATATTAAAAGTGTCATACACCATGATGAAGTAGGGTTAATCCCAGGAATACAAGGATTCTTCAATAAATGCAAATCAATTAATGTGGTACACGATATTAACAAATTAAGGAATAAAAACCATATGAAAAAAAGTGAGAGAGTAGCACTGACATATATACACTACCAAACGTAAAATAGATAGCTAGTGGGAAGCAGCCACATAGCACAGGGAGATCAGCTCGGTGCTTTGTGACCCCCTAGAGGGATGGGATTGGGAAGAGTGAGAGGGAGGCTCAAGAGGGAGGGGATATGAGGATATATGTATGCATATAGCTGATTCACCTTGTTATACTAATGCAGAAACTAATGCAACACTGTAAAGCAATTATACTCCAATAAAGTTGTTAAAAATAAATTAATTTTAAAAAACATATGATCATCTCAGTAGATGCAGAAAAAGCTTTTGACAAAATTCAACACCCATTTATGATAAAAAACACTCTCCAGAAAATGGGCATAGAGGGAACCTACCTCAACATAATAAAGGCCATATACGACAAACCCACAGCAAACATCATACTCAACGGTGAAAAACTGAAAGCATTTCCACTAAGATCAGGAACAAGACACGGATGTCCACTCTTGCTACTCTTATTCAACACAGTTTTGGAAGTCCTAGCCATGGCAACCAAAGAAGAAAAGTAAATAAAAGGAATACAAATTGGAAAAGAAAAAGTAAAACTGTCAGAGTTTGTAGACGACATGATACTATATGTAGAAAATCCTAAAGATGCCACCAGAAAACTGCTAGGACTAATCAATGAATTTGGTAAGGCTGCAGGATACAAAGTTAATGCACAGAAATCTCTGGCATTCCTATAGACTAACAACGAAAAATCAGAAAGAGAAATTAAGGAAACAATCCCATTTACCATCACAACAAAAAGAATAAAATACCTAGGAATAAACCTACCTAAGGAGGCGAAAGACCTGTACTCAGAAAACTATAGAACACTGATGAAAGAAATCAAAGATGACATAAACAGATGGAGAAATATAACCTGTTCTTGGATTGGAAGAATCAATATTGTGAACATGACTATACTACCCAAAGCAATCTATAGATTCAATGCAATCTCTATCAAACTACCGATGGCATTCTTCACACGATTAGGACAAAAAATTTTACAATTTGTATGGAAACACAAAAGACCCCGAATAGCCAAAGCAATCTTGAGAAAGAAAAACGGAGCTGGAGGAATCAGTCTCCCTGACTCCAAACTATACTACAAATCTACAGAAATCAAGACAGTATGATACTGGCTCAAAAACAGAAAAATAGATCAATGGTACAGGATAGAAAGCCCAGAGATTAACCCACACACATATGGTCACCTAATTTATGACAGAGGAAGCAAGAACATACAATGGAGAAAAGACAGCCTCTTCAATAAGTGACGCTGGGAAAACTGGACAGCTACATGTAAAAGAATGAAATTAGAACACTACCTAATCACCATACACAAAAATAAACTCCAGAAGGAGTAAAGACCTAAATGTAAGACCGGACACTATAAAACTCTTAAAGGAAAGCATAGGAAAAACACTCTTTGACATAAACCACAGCGAGATCTTTTAATGGAAATAAAACCAAAAATAAACAAATGGGATCTAATGAAACTTAAAAGCTTTTGCACAGTAAAAGAAACCATAAACAAGATGAAAAGACAACCCTCAGAATGGGAGAAAATAGTTGCAAATGAAGCAACTGACAAAAGATTAACGTCCAAAATATACAAACAGCTCATGGATCTCAATATCAAAAAAACAAACAACCCAATTAAAAAATGGGCAGAACACCTAAATAGACATTTCACCAAAGAAGACATGCAGATGGGCAAGAGGCACATGAAAAGATGCTGAACATCACTAATCATTCGAGAAATGCAAATCAAAACTACAATGAGGTATCACCTCACACCAGTCAGAATGGATATTATCAAAAAAATCTAGAAACAATAAATGCTGGAGAGGATGTGGTGAAAAGGGAACCCTCCTGCAGTGTTGGTGGGAATGTAAATTGATACGGCCATTATGGAAAACAGTATGGAGGTCCCTTAATAAACTACAAATATAACTACCATACGACCCAGCAATCCCACTACTGGGCATATACCCTGAGAAAACTAAAATTCAAAACGAGGCATGTACCAAATTGTTCACTGCAGCACTATTTACAATAGCCAGGACATGGAAGCAACCTAAATGCCCATCGACAGATGAATGGATAAAGAAGATGTGGCACATATATACAAGGGAATATTACTCAGCCATAAAAAGAAACAAAATTGAGTTATTTGTAGTGAGGTGGATGGACCTAGAGTCTGTCATACAGAGTGAAGTAAGTCAGAAAGAGAAAAACAAATACCGTTTGCTAACACATATATATGAAATCTAAAAAAAAATGGTACTTATGAACCTAGTGGCAGGGCAGGAGTAAAGACGCAGACGTAGAGAATTGACTTGAGGACATGGGGCGGGGGCAGGGTAAGCTGGGATGAAGTGAGAGAGTGGCATGGACATATATACACTACCAAATGTAAAATAGATAGCTAGTGGGAAGCAGCAGCATAGTACAGGGAGATCTCAGTGCTTTGTGACGACCTAGAGGGGTGGGATAGGGAGGGTGGGAGGGAGACTCAAGAGGGAGGGGATATGGGGATATATGTATTCATATGGTTGATTCTCTTTGTTGTACAACAGAAACTAACACGGCATTGTGAAGCAATTATACTCCAATAAAGATGTATGAAAAAATGATCTTAGTTTATGCTGCTAATAGCTTCCAAACAAACAAACAAACAGAAAAAGAGAACTCAGATAACTGCAATGGTAAAGAATACATATTTGACTTCAGACAAAGATGTAAAGTTGTCTTCATGTTTAACCTGGGTCTGCTTTAGAATTCTGCCTTAAGCACAAAGGGTAGCATAAACTCGCTGTTTTTGAGAGCTCCTCTTAGCAGAGAGGCACTTAGCATGCAAATCTGTAACATAAATTTAGTTTACAAATGACATTGCAGAATGATTGCTGCTACATCTTACTTTTTAGTCACAACGGATGTGAAAAGGATAACTAGTGAAATAACTATAATTCAAGTAGAAAACTGACATAAGGTCCCATAAGCTTCTCCAAGTAGCTTTACTTTTTGACATAGAGTTCTTTTCACAGATACATCTTTTGGTTCCGTGACAGTTTTACTAGAATAAAGGATGGGCGAGATTTAAAGTGCCTTAGGGTGGTTAAATATAAGCAGATATAGTTAAGAATTCTCTTCTGCTGTCCCCTAATTCTCATCAATTGTCAACCTATTGTATACATGTGAGAATGAGTCCAATGCATAGTATTTTGGGATAGAATCCAACTTATCCTCACTTTGTTTTCCTAAAATCAGGGGATAGAATGTCACATAATATTTAGGAAAGAATCTTCTTACTTGGGGGATTCTGAGTTGCAATTTAGTGTATCAGTTTTTAGTCCATAGATGCTATGTATTTTATTATTGTTAAAAATTTTTATTGGAGTATAGTTGATTTACAGTGTTGTGTTAGTTTCTGCTATACAGCAAATGAATCAGTTATACATACACATATATACATTCTTCTTTAGATTCTTCTCCCATATAGGCCATTACAGAGTATTGAGTAGAGTTCCCTTTGCTATACAGTGGGTCCTTATTAGTTATCTGTTTTATATATAGTAGTGTGTATATGTCAATCCCAATCTCCCAGTTTATCCCTCCCCTCCCAAAGACAAATATCATATGTTATCGCTTGTATGTGGAATCTCAAAAAATGGTACAAATGAACTTATTTACAAAACAGAAATAGAGTCACAGATGTAGAAAACAATCTTATGGTTACCAAGGGATGCTATGTATTTTAAAGAGATGAAAACAATTGATTCATCCTTATCTTCATTTCAAAACTATAAGTGGTGGATCAAATATGATCAGAACTTAAAGTAGGTGGCATTTGAAATACAGTAGAAAGATAGTCATTTCTGAATAAAAGGAACTCCGATAAACAGAGACACAACTAGCCATAAGAGAGTAAACACAAAGTTTCACAAAGTCTTATCCCCTTATACTAATTGTATGGTTATAAGTTGAATGGCTACAGAGGAGTTGTTTTTTTGTTCTGTTCTGTTTTGTTTTGTTTCAGATAATAAGCTACACAGAAATCCCTACAATTAATTTAGACATAAAGTGTATGTATATAATATGTGTACTATATATTGTAAATTATGGTGTTCAAAATGCAATAATATAGATTTATCTAAATTATCATTTTAGATGTAATTTCATTTATATAAAAAAATGGCAGTTGAAATCATATATGAGAAGATACGAAATTATCAACTTTTCAAACAGTAATAAATATAAATAATACAATGGATATTCTTTCAGTGTTACTTTGTAACTAAAATATTTTTTGACATGATTTTGAATAGAAGTCCTTTAATTTTATAGAATATCACACAAAAAATCTATTCTCCTAAATAGAATTTGATAAGAAGAAACTTGAAATTGTGAAATTATTTATTGAGGTGAATGGATAGTCATTCTTGTCACCTGGAATACAATTTATATTGACTTCTTTTTTTTTCTTTTTTTTGCGGTACGCAGGCCTCTCACTGTTGTGGCCTCTCCCCTTGCGGAGCACAGGCTCCGGACGTGCAGGCTCAGCGGCCATGGCTCACAGGCCCAGCCGCTCCGCGGCATGTGGGATCTTCCCGGACCGGGGCACGGACCCGTGTCCCCTGCATCGGCAGGCAGACTCTCAACCACTGCGCCACCAGGGAAGCCCCTATCTTGACTTCTTAACAAACAAGAACAATTTAGTTCCATAGTTTTAGAGAATTTTCCTAAATTCTAGATATATACATATCATTTGCCGCTTTTCTTTTTTACTAAAATATGAAGAAAGAGTACTAAAATGAGAAATAAGTGAAGTCTTTAGTGGCAAAAATATTTTTACATGGTTTTCTAAACTTATAAGGAAAATAAAATGTAAGAGATGTTCCTACAATTTTAAAGGGGAAGTGTCTCAATTACAGGGACATTAAACCCAGTGGGTTAAATACAGCAGATACATTTAATGGAAGTCAGAATGTGTTGCATTAAGGTAACAGCTGCAGTTTTCAAAGAGTTCATTAAACATTACATTTAATTTTTCTTTTGGCAATAAAAACCATTAGTTTCATTTTATTAGCTGTCATTTTTTAAGTGCAAATAAAGAAATTTTACTTAAAGTGTACCTATACAATTATTTTGAAGTAAAAATGCAATGTGCTTAAATCGATTCCTATTATTGTAAGAAAACAACATACTGGAAATGAGTACATTCAAAGTTGGAAATACCAGAGGAACACAAATAAGAATTCATTTGAAAATCTACCACTCTTCCTTCAGTGAAGCACTCATTTTGTTCTGAAGCTGAGTGCTCACCCGGGCGGTTAATTTCTTCGTGGATCCTGGTGCTTTGTTCCTTATGAACTGAAGCTGTCAACTGCGATTTTTTTCACTTGAAGCCCTGTTACAAACTAACATGCTTCGCTGGGCGCACAGCACTTGCAATCTAACCAGACCGCATTCTACCCTTTGCTGCCAAGGGACTCCTACGTTACTTTGGCAAGTAGTAGTCATTACAGAGTACTCTCCACTGTTTCCGTATAATCCTTCTTTTCTTCCACTCTACTCCTTCAAAAGAAACGATATTTATTTTCTTTTATTTCAAATTTTACTTATGTAAAAAAGTGGCATGGAAAACCTCTATTATTCTGTTCTAGAAAAGCAGGAAAGGATATTTTCTTCCACATATCCCAGACATTCCTCAGGATGAAGGCTTTTAAAAGCATCTCTCTCTCCTACAAGCCTCTCCCACACCCGCAGTCTGCTGTCCTGTCCCCAGGTGCTGAAGAGTGCTCTCCCCATTCTTCTCGTGGCTGCATCCCAGAGCCCACATATTTCCAAGGCCAGCCCTTTTGCCTAAAACCCTCAAAACTCTCCCCCATCCCACTCTTTCCAATCCCCCTCCAGCCACTCCTTATTGATCTAGGGGGCCGGTAGCTCCAATGTCAACAGGGCAAGGACTAGACATCAGTGAGTGAAGCCCAGGGGTAAGAGAACGGGCAGACGCCTGGATGGTCACCTTCCAGGTAATGGTGTGGGGGAATGCAGGTCCAGACCTGCCAGAGCCTCAGGCTTCCCAAGAGGAGTCACAGGCTCTGGATACGTCATAGAGAAGAACAATCTGACTCTGTATTTGCTCTGTTTCTTTAACTTTTGTATTTTGCCTTGAGTTAAGAATATTGCGTATAGCCTGAAATATACAGGACAACCCGTTCTCAAAGCTCTGACCTTTAAGAGTGTAACACTTTTCCATTCAGATGGAGAGATGAAAAGTTGCAGAACAGAGAATAACATTTGTCTTGTTGAAGGTTTACCGGAACTTTGTGCCCTGGCCTACGTGGAAAGCGGCAAGAACAAAGGATTCCCACGCCAAGCAGTCTGCAACAACCAACCACGCCCCTTCCTCAACTTGCCTTTAAAAATGTTTTGCTGGGCGTCCCTGGTGGCGCAGTGGTTGAGAGTCCGCCTGCCGATGCAGGGGACACGGGTTCGTGCCCCGGTCCGGGAAGATCCCACATGCCGCGGAGCAGCTGGGCCCGTGAGCCATGGCCGCTGAGCGTGCGCTTCCGGAGCCTGTGCTCCGCAAGGGGAGAGGCCACAACAGTGAGAGGCCCGCGTACCGCAAAAAACAAAAAACGTTTTGCCAAAACTCTTCGGGGACTTCAGGAATGGGGGGCGGGGGGGCATGAACCACACGTTCTCCCTTCAATAAATCTTTCTCCGCTCCAAACGCCAACGTTTGGGTATTGTTTGGCCTCACTATTCGGGCACAGGAACTTGCATTTGGTAAGAGATACTCATGAAGAGTTTATCAGTGTTTAGAAGCAGACCTACAACTATTTCTAACAATATTATGTGGGCTAGACAAAACAGTTCTGTGATCAGATTCTTAAACTTAGAACACTGCTTCATACCTAGTTGATAGCCCCTAAGAATTTATATTATTGTACATATATGTATGTACACATAGATACGTATACAGTTGGCCCTTGTGCTGCAAACATTACGTTTACAGAAACATAAAGGCTGGCAAGCTTGGCAGTTAATATAGTTGATGTGCCTGGGTTTTGTCCAAAAACAACAACTAAGCTTTGTGAGTTTTGTGTATCCAAACAACTTGACAAACTCTAGAGGCGGCAGGATGTCTGGTCTTTGAGGTCATTAATGCTTCCCTGAGGCTGACAGGGGCCGACACAGCTTCACAAAAATAAATGGTCTTATAATCTCCAAAAACAAGGAAAGAAGGATCAGTAAACGTTTTCCTTTTACAGGGCTTATGTCGAAAGTTTTCCCTAAGGGAAAAATCTGAGTGTAATTCATCTGAGTAACTTAAGTCTCTTATGCAATGACTGTGCAGAAAGGGTAAGAGAAGAATAACCAAAAATGTTAAAATGTGAAGAGATGAGTTCACCCAGAGAAGAGGCTGTGAAATTCTTACAAAGACTGAAGATATTTTCAGCCTTCACAGCTATCTAGAGCTTTGTGTACAGTGTTCCTTCCCTACAAATAGAAAAGAACCTGCTTCCAACAATGTGTAATGAGTCTTTACTCAGCTTCTTATTTTATTTTGCTTAGAACGACTGAAATTTCTCTCCTTATTTCTCTTTCAGGAGTTTGAGAAATGCATGAGAATAACTCCACACCAAATTCCAAGTAGAAAACACAACCTGATGAAGGGGGTATGGTGATTCCAAACAGCATTCAACAACTGTCCCCACATGAGCTCAGACCCTCTCTTTTCATAACACCGCATAGTAACTTTTGATTATTTTCCTACCTGAGTCCTTCTCATGCATTAGTTAAGAATGAGTAATAACCCATCTGAGGGCATTTTTCATTCTATGCACTAGAAAAGACCCATTCCTTTACCATCATATGGCTATATTTTGCTGCTTTTTTCATTACTTCAATGAAAATTGCTTATTTTGGTTTGTTTTTGCTTTTGGTCTACAACCCAGCCCGTGCAACTGTAATAACCTGATTAGTCAACAACCAGCTGTGTTTTGTGGCCGATCTAAGCTGAGATGTCTCCTTTTCCCATGGGTCAGGATCTAAAAGCTAGTCTCTCTGACTAGAGATAGAAAATGTACCTATTTCCATGAGCCCAGATGACAGTAAGGCATTCATCCCAGGACTTTAGGTTTCCTCTATGACTAAACTGAAATCCTTCATCTTCAGCTTTAAGATGTCACAGTACTATCTGAGGAGCTACAGAAAATTCATTGGCTTTATGAACTAGAACATTCTACTTCTGTCAGCTGGCTATAACTAATGAATTAATTCAAAGCAAGACGTCACAGGGACTTAGAGCTCCGCCTCACAGATAAGGCATCTCTGCTTTAATATGTAACTAAAAGAAACTGCCACAGTAACTTTAGACTTCTCTACCACACATCTTCAGCACTGTGGAGGGAAGAATGTGACCTAGATCTCACAAATGGTGGAAGGAACATATGGCTGGAGTGGGCATTATTCACCGAGGAACGGCAGTCCCATATGTGCCCTGAAGAAATCTAGGCTAAGCCTTGTCTGAATTCCCTGTCCTGATTTGACTGAATTAAATCAAACAAGGAGTATCTCTTCCTGACATTCCTCCCCTGGTCTTGAGCCCTGAATTGATAGAAAAATAACAAAGCACTTGCACAAACCTAACCTTTATTGCATTGGAACATCTTTCCAGGCCGGTAGTGCACCAGCATTTTCTCTGATTTACAAAGAAGAAGCCTGCAGCTGTGAAAGCAACAGTGACTTTAAGACTCCCAACCTGGTGGCGGGGTCTGGGTTCCTAGTCAGCCTGAACCGACCCGCAAGGCTCCAGGTGGAAGGTGGCTGCTTTTGTCCGCAATGCCCGCCCCCCGCCAAAAAAATTCAAAATAACAATTTGGGGGGTGTTCAAATTAACTTTACAAAATGACAGGTCAATCTACTTAAAGCCGATTTTATACCAAACCACCCTCTCTATGGGATTATTTATCACTTTTATTAATGGGAAAAGTTGTGAATCTGGGCACAGTATGATTGGAGCTACTGTAACTATTTTGGCAAAAATTAATATCTTACAGATAATTTAAAGGGCTCACTGGAGTTCCAATCACATCCACCCATGGGGATTCATGGGGTTTGCATGTAATCCTTTAGGACAGAGGTCAGCAAACTCTTTCTGGAAATAGTAAATATTTGGGGATTTGTGGTCTGTAAACTCTCTGTCACAACTACTCAACTGTCTTTGAAGCATGAAAGCAGCCAGTAGGCAAATAGGTGTGGCTGTGTCCCAATAAAAGATTATTCACAAGAACAGGCAGCTAAAAGGACTGCGCCCACTGGCAGAGGTGTCCCCTTCCTTAGAGACCGGCATTTGCGATGACATCAAAATCACCCTGAATATTTAGCATGAAGAGAATATGGAAAAGTCCAGAGAGTAGGTGAAAGAGAAAAGCAAGGGCAGTAGGAATGAACACTTTTCCTGAAAACAGATAATTACTTTGATTCTTAGGTCCCTTCCAGCTCCAACTTTCTCAATTACAGGACCACAAATTAGTCATTACAGAGGCCTTGGGAGACACACAGGCTCTTCAAGAGAGAGACAGAGTTAGAAGGACATGGAAAGTCATCTCATCCAGGCTCTTGCCCTCTTTTGATATTACTGAGATCTTGGAAGGTTAAGTACCAAGTCTTGGTCCATTACTATTTCTGCTCTTTCCCCCAGGTCCAGGTAACTGCCTAACAGTGGTTCTTAAAGAAGATCTTATGGCTTGAACTAGGAATGAGATGCCTTAGCGGCAGGGCAGAAAGCCTTTTAGGAGGAGGATCCAGTGATAAATTTCGAATAAGGCAGAATATTAATTACTTATGGGTAGGAGAGAAAATCAAGAAAACTAATAAATCTAACACTTGAATGTTCTATTCATGACACAGTTTTTGTGATAGGTATTTTATATGTCCATTGCCTTTTCTGATATTTAAAAGACAAGATGTCTGAAAAGTCTAATTAGTAGGATATTTTCTACTTTACTTCTTGGATAATTTAATCAAGTGTTTATCCTGTGATACGTGGATTATGCTGCCAACTATTAAATATGTCTAATGTATTTTTAAAACTAAATTATTTAGTTGCTACTAAAATTCTATGAAAAAAGTTGTGTTTTCAAGTTTGTTTTTAAGTGATTTCAAGTAACTTGTTTTAAGTAATTGTTTTTTAATCATAAATAATAAGACAATTACAGTTGCTTCTCAAAACAACTGAATTTTTCAGATTTTTTAGTACTGTATAGAATGTATGGAGAAAAATCAAAACTTGACTCCAAACTCAAATCGCCTGTTAAATTACTTCATGAAATTTATTTAACGTCCCCAAATAGAGTTGTGATGAGCAATATACAGGCATCCCTCATTTTATTGTACTTCACAGATACTGCATTTTTTATAAATTGATCGTTTGTGGCAACTTTGAGTCAAGCAAGTCTATGGGCGCCATTTTTTCCAACAGCTTTGCTCACTTTGTGTCTCTCTGTCATATCTTGGTAATTCTCACAATATTTTAAACTTTGTCATCATTACTAGATTATGGTGATCTGTGATCAGTGATCTTTGATGTTACTGTTGCAAAAAGATTATGACTCACTGAAGGCTCAGAGGACGGTTATCATTTTTGAGCGATAAAATACTTTCTAATTAAGGCACGTACACTTATTTTAGACATAATGCCATTGCACATTTAACAGACGACAATATAGTATAAACATAACTTTCATACGCACTTGGAAAGCAAAAAATTTGTGTGACTCTCTTTATTGAAATATTCGCTTTATCGAGGTGGTCTGGGACCAAACCTGCCAATGTGTCTGAGGTGTGCCGTAATTTACTTATGATAAGTGATAAAACAATGTAAAATATAACAAAAATTTGTGAAAAAATAAATACGATGGTGTAGCTTTTAGAATTGTTGCAAAGATTAAATGAGATAACCATATATTAATCGTTTTTGCCTCTCTACTGATGGATGAGGAAGCTGGGTTCAGAAACTAAACTGGCCAACGGCAGCATGTTCACTTGGGTGTGGATTTGAATCCAGGCCGATATGTTTGCAAGGACTCTCTCTTCCGTTGACTCTATTGGCTGTTCACCATCAAGGAGATATCCAAATTTTCAAATTACTGTGTGTAGTTAATTTAAAGAGATCACTGTGATAGTTCTCATTGTTTCTGAAGAACGTAAAAGCTGGGTTTTTGTGTACAAATTTTTGCAACTAGTTTCCTTTAGTAAACAACCCTTGACTAGAGGAGGAAGAAGTACTATTTTTATAAATGTATTCTGTCAGCCGATAGTCTCTATAGAGAGAAATGGACTACTTATTTTAATGGTTAATTTTGCTTGAATAAATTAATACTCCAATGTTTTCTCATCTTTTGCAGAAGATTTGCAAGACCTTTTCTGTATATATTATTTAACGTTCAGTGCCCAGGTTACCCTAGGTGAGCGTTCTCCAGTTTGGGATTATTTATATACTTTATTCTTAAATTCCAAAATACATGACTACTATTGACAGTCTACAGAACTCTCAACATATTTCATGTCTTAATAAATCACAAGAAAAGTGCCTGAGTGGTTTAATAGAGCTCTTGTTCAAGGAAGTCACATGTTTCTGAGCTTCTAGAAGAGCAGGTAGTAAATGATTATGAGGTCAAAGAAGTACCCACGTCCATGACTATTCCAGAAGCTTCCTGGAGGAGGTTGCCTTTATGGACTTGTTGTACCAACTGAGCTCATTTTCTGCAATTGTCTCCTCAAAGTTGCCTTATAGCCACAACACTTCAAAATAATTTCACAAAATTATAACTCACAACATAAACCACAATATAGTAGAACAGAGTGGATTAAATGTGTCAAGTCTTGACATACTTATGTTTGAGTTGGCACACGGATGCCTGATTGTTCAATGCGGGGAACATGCTATACCAACAGAACCCCAGAGATGAAATCATTTCATGATTTTTATCACTATGCTTATCTCTACATCTTTTATTATTTCACCACATTTAACTGATTACACGTTTTCCACAAGACACCAAATCACTTGAAATCAGATATTAATATCAACTTTTTTTAGTATTACAAAAAAAAAAAACCCAAAATTGTTCATTTCTCCTGATATCGTTATAATGAAAACCATAGGCAATATTAGAAATTTACAAACTTTATTCTGGGTCCATCACTTTTCCTTTCTACATCCTCTTCACACTGCTGATGTCCTCTGTGGCTAGGTACCCAAGGCCCTCCTTTGGCACCCAACAGAGGCCTACAATAGATCAAAACTACCATCCCATCATCTATCAGTGTTTTTAGTAAGAAAGTAATCTACAAAAATAAGCCATTTTTTCAAACCTGTGACCTAGGTGATGAGTTGAAGAACACACACCAGAATTTTATGACTGTTTAGAACATCCTTTCACCTGGAAATATAAACCACTATAACCTCTATAGTTCTCCATATCCTATGTGTACACATGCCACCATCCTTCAGACCTTAGGATGCTCACCCTGGACAATCATAGCAGTTGCTCTGGCTTTCCAGTCACCTTACTCTAATACAAAAAGTTCTGCCATTTTGACTCATGAAATCCCCATGAGGATGACACACACCACCTGCTATGACACCATGTGACACTGCGCTTCAACCCAACCATGACACACCCTTGCCCTCCTGGATGCTTTCGTCCAGCACCTCTTGACTGGGTCCTTCAATTGTGCACATTCATAATTTCAGTCTTTCCCAGATCTCAGCTTTTCTATACCTCAAGATCTTAGTTTCTTATCCTCTGGGTTTTTGTTTTTGTTTTGTTCTTGTCTTAATTTTATTGTTTTAGTGAACCAGAGAAGAAGAAAATAAAAACCCAGTTTTGTAACTGTCCTAGTTAGGAATATATTAAGAGTGTCATCCTCAGAGATAGAGCCTCAACTATTCTCTGAAGAGACATAATTCACATGCTATTTAAACGATTAATTTGTCTAATGGATTAACACCTGCTCTTTTTTTCCATTAAATCTGTACGTATATTTTTAAAACATATGCAGGACTTTACAATAAACCTTTTTGTTAATAAACAGAATTGAGGGATTTTGATTTTAAATGGCATTTGGCAAGCAGTGCCTGATGAGTCCTATCTCAAGGGAACCACAATACACTTAAGAAGAATCAAGAAATTTAAAGAGTGAAAGATGGATGGATGGAAGGAAGGAAGGAAGGGAGGGAGGGAAGGAGGGAGGAAGAAAGAGAGAGAAAAGGGGAGAAAGGAAGGTGG
The DNA here is from genome assembly GCF_011762595.2 of Tursiops truncatus. Lineage (NCBI taxonomy): Eukaryota > Metazoa > Chordata > Mammalia > Artiodactyla > Delphinidae > Tursiops > Tursiops truncatus. The sequence goes on along the minus strand of NC_047042.1, from coordinate 96,099,223 downwards.
ACAGACCTTTAGAACATATCTTAATTAGGAACCATTTTTCTAATTCTAATACATAACTAAATATTCATGTAGCTCTGAACCTCTGGCCCATGCTTTGACCATTAGACCATCATTTTCAATTACAGGGAGTACGATTTATTTATCTAGGTTCATCTTAAAAGGCTCTAGCAATTAGCTTTTGAGAATGAATTCTCAAATGCCACATTTCCAGGTACAGTAGTGGAACCAGTGGGTAAGTCGCTGTGTTCAGTCAAGGTTCCTCACTAGGGGAGTTAACCTCTCCCAGTGCTAGCACTCATTCTTCACTACTGTGTGCCCCTAGTTGCCACAGTGACAAGATAAGGTTATCTGGGGATTTCTTCCTTAAGTCAGATTGTATTGGGCCTCATTCTGCCTTTGCAAAGTTAAACGTTTACCAAGCGTGTGTAAAATGTGATTTGTATATCTTAGGTCTAAACAGTAAAATGGTTTTGGTGAAATAATCAGATATAAACCACTTAGAAGAAAATAAACAGGAGGGACTAGACCAAACTAAAAAGCTTCTGCATGGCAAAGGAAACCATTAGCACAATGAAAAGGCAACCTATGGAATAAGAGAAAATGTTTGCAAAAAACATATCCAGTAAGGGATTCATACCCAAAATATACAAGGAACTCCTAAAAAGTAACAGCAAAAAAAATAAATAACCCAATTTAAAAATGGGCGAAGGACCTGAACAAACATGCAAATGGCCAACAGGTACATGAAAAGGTGCTCAACATCACTAATCATCAGAGAAGTGCAAATCAAAACCACAAAAAGCTATCACCGCACACCTGTTAGAATGACTATTATCAAAAAGAGAAGCGATAACAAATGCTGGCAAGGATGTGGAGAAAAGGAAACCTTTTTGTGCTATAGGTGGGGAGGTAAACTAGTATAGCCACTATGGAAAACAGCATGGAGAATTCTCAAAAAATTAAAAATATACGATCCAGAAATCCCACTTCTAGGTACATATACAAAGGAAACAAAATCACCTCGAAGAGATATCTGCATTCCCATGTTCACAGCAGTATTATTCACGATAGCCAAGGTATGGAAACAAACCAAGCAACTGCTGACAGATGAGTGGATAAAGAAAATGTGATACACATACATAATGGAATATTATTCCACCTTAAAAATGAAGGAAATCCTGTCATATGCAAAATGGATGACCTAGAAGGCATTGTGCTAAGTGAAATAAACCAGACAGAGAAAGACAAAACCACATGATATCTTTTATATGAGTAATCTAAAAAAAAAAAAGTTGAACTAATAGGAAAACTGGTTGCCAGGGAGGGAGGATTTAGGGATAGGGGAAATAGGGACAGGTTGGTTAAACAAACAACCAAATAAATTCCTCTCAAAAACCTATTCAAGCCATTCTGAATCTCAAACACATAAAAATCTGATTTTCCAGAATTTCAAAAGATTCACTAACTTAAGTGTGTGTTATTTGTAACCTGTTTGTTTTCTTAATCATTTTCTCTCTCCATGACTAACTTTAGAAATTTACACAGAAATATTATATATATATATGTTTTTTCTTTAAATTCAGGTACCCTGAAATACTTCAAAAATATATTTCATCTATCCCATATTAAAAAAGGGTAATTATAGGCTCTGTCTACCAAAAATTTTAAAGGGGATTGATAATTTCATAACATGTATTCATTTTCAACTTTTTACTGAGTACCAACTTCGTTGAGCAAAGCAGGCAAGATCTCAGCCCCTGTGGAGTTTATGGTCTCATAACATATGGCTGTTGGTGGTGGCGGTGTTGCTGTTTTTATTATTTGTTATCCTTGCCCCTGAGAGAAACCTAAGTCAACTGGATTAGAAATCAAAGTAGAATTTTTATTGACTTACGTTACTGCAGGTGGCTTCAGGGAAAACTGCAATGTCCACCAGATCACCTCCACGTGCCTTCTCTCTTAACTCTGCATTCCTCTGTAGATCAGTCTTTCACCAAATAGTAACTATATTCCGTTTCTTTCTTCCAAGTCCAAAAATCTTGAGGGAAGTCTCTGATTTGCCAGAGTGCCTCATGTACCCAGACTGTGCTCCACGGGGCCAGATTTGATCACCAGAAATCCTTATTAAGAACTTTTTTTCTTAATCATGGCAAAAAACACCATGAGATTTATTCTCTTAAAATTTTTAGGGCTTCTCGGGTGGCACAGTGGTTGACAGCCCGCCTGCCGATGCAAGGGACGCGGGTTCGTGCCCCGGTCCGGGAGAATCCCACGTGCCGCGGAGCGGCTGGGCCCGTGAGCCATGGCCACTGGGCCTGCGCGTCCGGAGCCTGTGCTCCGCAACGGGAGAGGCCACAACAGTGAGAGGCCCGCGTACAGCAAAAAAAAAAAAAATTTTAAAGTGAACAGTACAGTACTGTTGACTATAACAATGTTTTAAGCAGAGGTCTAGAAATATTTCTTCTTGCACAACTGAAACGTTACAGGCATTGAACAGTTACCTCTCATCTCCCCTCGATCCCAGTTCCTGGCAACCATCTTTCCAGTTTCTGTCTCGGATTTGAGGACTCCAAGTGCCTCTTACAAATGGAGTCATGCAATATTCGTCTTTCTCCGGCTGGCTTATTTCACTTAGCATGATGTCCTCAAGATTCATCCGTGTTGTCATATATAATAGGATTTCCTTCTTTTTTAAGGCTGAGGTATGAACGAGATGTGGAGGATAAATAGAAAGCTAGGCTGAGAGGGTTGACGCAGCGCAAACTCCAGCTAATGGCCAAGTAAGGAAGAAACACAGTGTGTCCGAGGATCTGATAGACGTTCGTGGGCTGGGGTGATGGGAATGAGAACCCAATGGCTGAGAAGGACCAACAGAGCAGCAGAATGAACCTGGAGACTTGTGCAGAGGCCAGACCCTGCATAACCTGGGTCTGCCTACCTGCTCCCGGCTTCTCTTCATTTCCCAGTTTCCTTCCATCTAATTCAATCCACAAATATTGTGAAACACGGACTCCGCACGAAGTGAGACAGACCTCTTCAAAGAGTATTCGTTTTCATCTCCTTAATTCCCTGTTGCTAAAACCAGGAGGATATGTTCTTTGTTCTCCTTAGATTAAGTCGGAAATTGTGTCCTTAGTACAGGAGAAACTCTGGAACGTTATGACTGTCCCAGCGGAGCAAGTGGTGGTCTTGATTCTACTCCTGTTACCGAAACAGACCCGTTTTGCCTGATGCACAGCAAGCCGAAACGCTGAGATGCCAAGGTTTGCAGCAAAGAGAGGGTTTACTCACAAGGTAGCCAAGCTAGAAGACAAGAAGTCGCACATCCACCTTCCCAAAGGCAAGGGGCTGGAGTATGGGGATAAAGAGTAAAGAAGCAGGGCAGTTTGAGGCGTGGGGAGCGTGGAGAAAGGTGATTGAGAAAAGGTGTGGGAATCATCATTCTGCACAGGTGTAACGAAGCTACTGACCTCTGCATGTTCAAAAGCGCGAGAGCTTGGTACGATCTGAGCATGGAGTTTTCAGCCCTCTGACGTAAAAAGGTCACCTAGGGGACACTCGCGCATGCCCAGATGGCGGGTTGGCCGTCCTATCCAGCCTTAACAGGCTCAGCTTGAACTAGGCACAGCTGACTCCAAGTTTCTGGATAACAGCTCCGGCAAACATCTTATTGTTTCGGCTACGTGCTACTTGGAGGACAAATTTTTGTATCAACAATTAAAACGACCTTGATTAGTGAAGGCAGGTTACAGGTGAAATGTACTTAATTTAATGATTACCCACGATTGCACTTCTATGTTTGGGAAGAATTTTTGTAAGGTTTTCTTTTGTCCAACAGTGTTATTCAACACTGTCAAATATTAGTAGAGCTTAGAGGAACTCGATTTAAACTGTTACTGTCTGGGCTTTTATTAGGTGAAGGTTTTTTGTTGCCAGTGGGTATTTTTGTCATTTTAAGATAACATCTATTTTTAAAAATAGATTTCAGTTCATCAATGATCAACTTTTCCCCGAAAAGTAAATATATTAACTAGAAACGAATCAAAATTTAAAATAGCAAATTTACTTAATTTAAAAGTGTGTTTCAAAGTTTTATTACAAACAAAACTTTAACCTAATATTATATAACTCCTATAAATTAACAACTCTCAAATAATTGTAATAAAATAAAAGGGAGCCAGCCATTAATCAAATGACTAAAACTCTGTTTAAGATATAATTAGTTCATCTGATTAAAACAATAAATGCCCTCTAGTAATTACTGACTTATCACTCACATTATTTTGTGAATTTCATAATTGATAATATTGAAAAGATTATAATTAATTTTTCAAAAATTCTATGAGTACCATGGATAAAATCTTAATGTGAGTTGACTAAACTCTCTAGTCATGCCCTTAACAAAAAATGATATACATTTAAAAGTAAAAATGACAAGTGTAGGTGTTGATTGAAATTCATTAAAAGCTCGAAAATTTTCATTCAAGTATAGGTGCCTTCTGCAAAACACACAGATATATAAAAATGAGCTACGAAGTTATTAATCATATTGTATAGCGGATAATTAATAAAGGATTACTTCAGTAATTTAAATAAAGCAAAAGTAGAAAATAAAATTACACAACTATAAACTATAAATTGTAAGTTACTTAAATTCAAGAATTTGAATCCATGAAGTGTTCGAAGATTTATATTTAAAAAAAACTTTATTTGCATTCATTGTTAAACTTTCCAAAGTTTCAAAATTTTCACATCCAGTCTGCAAGTTCAATTATTTTACATCATAAATGTCTTTCCCTCATTTTCATGTTTATGTATGTATAATATTAGTACATAGAAACCTAGCTGTACTTAAGAAGCTTTTTCAACTCCTACAAGAACCAGTCTGAAAGCTCACAGTACGTGCACTTAAATTGTTTACTGACTTATCACACTGTGTTATAATTACTTGCCCATTTGCCTCTTTTTGTAGATAGATACAGATGTCACGGTTATACTGTTAATGTACATAATTACTTCAGTGAATAATTTTATCTGTAGTATGGTTAACCTATCCTTCTGATTTTACATCTTATTTTAGAACGATTAAAAGAACAATGGCTATATCTGATTCTGGAGAGACCCTATTGAGCATCTGGTCCCTGAACTCATGCCTAAGCAGGAGAGATTCTCTCTGACCCCTTCGGTATTGAGAAACATGTGGATTTAACAGTTCGCATACAAAATTCAGATTGTACTTTTAGCTCAAACACACAGAAAAGAGCTGGAGTACACGTTTAAAACCCATATGTCGATGGTGCTCTACAAAGTACAACGTCAATAAAGTAGTTGGAAATTTGAAGGTTTATTGCAGATATTAACAATGTGAAATAAACACATACTCCTCTACTAAGAATACCTGTTACAGCTGCCCAATGTAAAGATGATTATATATGAACACATTTTATGTGGCAGATTTTCAACTTCTGAGGAAAACTGATCTCTAGATGTAATATTTATAATAGTAATACATATATATATCATGCCCTTAGTTGAAAATAAAACACATTTTCATCTTTTAGATTGTATGCTTCTAATATTATGGCTATAAATATGAGAAATATATTTTCTAAATACCAGCTTTACACTGTGACCAATTACAGTATGAGTACCAAGTAAATGTCTGATCACAAAATACTGTGTCAGGAAAAACATGAGGGAATGTATGACTTTCCTACCTGTCAAGTCCATTAGCTGCATATGTTCTTTTCTACTGTATTCTACTTCACTTCAATAAGTTCACTTATTTCTACTTATTATCTACTTATTTCTACTTATTATCTACTTCACTTCAATAAGTTCACTTATTTCTATTTTTCTCTGCCACCAGCTCTGTTACTTGCCTAGTCTTTGGCCATATCAACTAATAAATACATTGATTTGTAGCTTCTGCCTGCCCTGCTGTCTTAATTTTTTTTAACATTTTTTTTGATGTGGACCACTTTTAAAGGCTTTATTGAATTTGTTACAATATTACTTCTGTTTGATGTTTTGGGTTTTTGGTCACAAGGCATATGGGATCTTAGCTCCCCAACCAGGGATTGAAACTGCACCCCCTGCATTGGAAGGCAAAGTCTTAACCACTGGACCACCAGGGAAGTCCCTACCCTACCGTCTTAGAAATAATTATACCCTCCTCTTTTTTTATTTTACGAAGTGAGTTCTAGCTGCTAGCCCAGTAGCAGGTGGTATGTATAGGAAATATTAGGACAGTTACATAGACTCAAGAAACTACAAAATGGTACTATTTAAAGTCATTCCAGGTATGCAGTGGAATTTAAATGGTGCTGTTTGTTCTTCATCTATACCCCTTTTCCTGACTTGTTCTCTCAAATGTTTCTTTGGAAGACTTTCTGGTTGGTTGGTGTGTTACTAACGACCCTCAAACAATACTAAGCCACTGAAACTATTACTCAGATTTTGGTTGGTGTTGGTTTGCAGTTGGGTCAAATAGGATTCTCAGTTTTTCAAAATCTGCCTGCCATCCTTTGCGAAGAGAGAATTTCCTTATCAATCTAAGAGTTTTCAAACCACTCCTGTAAAGTAACACAGATTTCTGTGCCTAAAAGTTCCAAAGTCTTCAGCCCTTGGAACTCCTTACATACCGTAAGCCCATTTTTCTCTATCCTATTTGGGTTTCTGAGATGTGATTAACAGCTAGTTGTTAAACCTGGTTCTACCCATATATGATGTTCACATCATTTAGTTATTATTCAAAGCTTGTTATGTGATGGACCTTGAAAGAAACAATCCCAAATGTCCACTCTGTGTGTCTCATTGGGACCTCTACTGACAGTTAATTCCCAGCTGCTTCGCAGAACTGGAAATTCCTTTCCCCTGTTAGATCTCACACTAAATTTCACTTTATAGTTATGTTATATCCTTAGTTCTCAACTCATTGAGACAAGTAATAATTAAAACAACTTACGTACGATGAATACCCAAGGCTTCTTTTGCATCCAGTTATCATGTCTGTCTGTTTACCCCAACTGAATATAATTCACTAGAGCAGAAGTAACAGGCAAGAAGAATGTCTACTGTTGAAGAAAAAGGTAACTCAGGGAAAACTAGTAACAGTTTTTCTATTGTCTTCCAACATCCTTTTCATTCTTAATTTTTACTAGAATCGTTTTTCTTTAACTTATTCAACAAATGCAGGAAACTCTGCTTCCATTTCCCTTCTAGAAGTTTCAGTGAATAGTTGAGAGAGAGTTGTAGCATAACTGGACAGTACAGGATGAGGACGTTATTGGTTCACTGTGGTCATAGGGAGGGAGGATTGCCTTAGGGACCATCCCTGGCCCAGGGAAGATATCGAGGAAAGAGTTCTCTTACTAGAACTGGAATTTTTATACTCTCTCCCGCACAGCTGTGGTTGGCCACCTACTTCTGTTTTCTCAAACTACTACATGAGTGTTACGGCCCATGCCATTTAAACAACAGTAGTCTCTACAGCATGGACATATATACACTACCAAATGTCAAATAGATAGCTAGTGGGAAGCAGCCACATAGCACAGGGAGATCAGCTCGGTGCTTTGTGACCACCTAGAGGGGTGGGATAGGGAGGGTAGGAGGGAGATGCAAGAAGGAGGAGATATGGGGATATATGTATGCATATAGCTGATTCACTTTGTCATAAAGCAGAAACTAGCACAACATTGTAAAGCAACGATACTCCAATAAAGATGTTAAAAAAAAAACAGTAGTATAGTTGAGATATAATATATTTCCCTTCTTAGTGAAGTGAATCTGAAATAGAAATAATAAAATTAGGATTAAAATGTGCTCTGTCACACAAAAGTAACTACCAGTGAACGAGCAGAAACATGTCTACTTAACAGAGGGAAAAAAAAATTAAAGTTCAAGGTATTCTATCTACATATGTGGTTGTGATAATATAGAAAATAGAAATCCTATATATTTTTACTTAAATAGTGATTCAAATATTTTAAGAGGAAATATTTTTAAGAGGAAATATTTTCTAAGATTTTAAATTCATAAGAAAAATATTTATTTTCAGCTTCTCTCTACCCTGGCTGGCTTCAAAGTTTAGAAAGCCAAATAAATGTTTTGTCAAAGTAACCAGGGTAGACTTGTTATAGAGTCAACTACCTTATTCTCTTGAGGGACAGACTCAGAGAATACAAAACATGTTTAGACGCAGCTTCACCTCACTCCAGACAGGAGAGATACTCTCACTTGTGAACTCTTCAACAAAGCATTTTTAGATTCAGAAAAATGCAATATAAGATTCTGGTACATAAAAAAATTATGTACAATTCTGGTAGCTAAAATTATTCTTGGCATTCTGCTAAAGAAAATGTCTGAGTTATTCCAAAGTACCCGCAAATTTTGTTCCCTTTCACCTTTGTGACATGTTTTTTATGACCATGGATTATTTCTACTCACACACTGGCATGACTGATGTAATGCTTCCTTCTAGTGATGTTGAAAGTTAACGAGGGAGGAGAGTATATTTCCAGATATTTTGAAAATATTAATCTCACAATTACTCAAAGAATTGGGAACATGGGGAGTGTAGATACTTAGGAAACAAATCATCCTAACTGCACAGTTCAGTCGTTAGTAGCGAGTTCTTTCCTTATCATCTTTCATGGCCATTTTCACAAGTTGCCTCAGAAACTTTCATTTGAACCTGACTCATACTGTGGCCCTGCTGGGTTAATTGACCTTAATGTTTCAGATTCTTATACATTAAAATAACAAATAACCCTTTGAATGACATCTAGGCAGTAGGAATGACAGGCAATCAACAATATCCTCGGGAACGACATGTAACTACAGTACCTGAAATGCCCAAGGATCACTGCTGTCATCAGTAACTACTATAAATCTTGCCTCCGGGAAATGTATTTATGTAAATCTGCACAAGAATCTACTGACAAGCAGCAGAAAAGTCAAGGCCTCCACTATGACATGTGGAAGTGTGAATACCAATCAAGAGAAAATCCAGTCAGTGTAAAATGTTATTAAAGCCACGGGGTCTAAAATTTTCAGAAAGAATGAAGTCACTTCACAGTGAATTTCAAGTAATACTCCGTCCACTCATTGTAATAGAAAAGTGAAATAATAGAGGTCAAATAAAGGATCAAAGGTCAATATTATTTGGAAGTCCATTATAAATTGTGAAAAATAACGTATTGCATGAATCAAAAGGCTGCAATAAATTTATAAACTTAAAAAGTTAAAGTGATATGTTTCTCAGGTAAGAATTAGAAAATGTATTCCCTTATTTATTAATGCATTAAAGGAATAATGTATAAAGTACTGTTCTCACTCTCAAGCAAATAAATACCTTTACTTCCTGTTTAATACCCATACATTCCAGTTGTCTAAAAAAGTTTTAAAAAGTAAAATATTATTTTTTTCCTAACAGTACTGATCTAAGAGAAAAAGCATATATTTTACAGAATATATATATTTGACATTCTTTTAAAAAAAGAAAGACAGGAATTCAATAAAGAAGGAATTATTTCCAAAATTTAAGATGAAAATTTTTTGAATAATGACACCTATATTTCTACAGCATTGCTATTAGCACATTAATTCCACACAACATTTAAACTCACTTCATTATTCACTCACACAAAAAATTTTGTTTTCTTATAATTCCCTAATCAAGTAAATCCTAATTGAAATAGGCTGTGAGTACCTTTGATAATGATTTGAAATTCTAACCTAGAATTAATGATCTGGTATCAATAGTAGTAATTAAACTTAGAAAATAAAACTACACGGTTCATTAAAAAAAAACTTAACAGATGTTTTAAAATAGCATATAATTATATTTAAAATTATGACATATGAAACAGTGGAAAAATAAAGTATGTAATTTAGGAAAATTGTTGAAATGTTGCAATTAAAATATTAAATGAAATATATATATATATATATATCCTGAAAGGAAAAAATATTTCACGAAATATGTTTCTAAAAGTCTTAACAAAATATGGAAACTGACTAGATGAGTGTGATTTTCTCAGAAATCTGAGTAGTAGAAATATTATTTAATACATGATGTAGGCTATAGTATGTTAGAAGAAATGATCTATCAGGGGTGAGGTCAAATATGGAAGGAGGGAAGTATATTAATTCAAGACATGGCACATTTACTCTGTGCCGAAAATATTCAGGAATATTAACTCATCTAAAATTGCAGCAACACTATAAATGAAGACATCCTCCAATTTACACATGAACTCAACTTAAAATATTCTAAGAAGATTTCCCTGACTAATGCTCTCTACGTTTTCCTTTCTGAGATATTCATTTTGCCCTTCCCTTGTAGGTAAAGCTAGCTAGCTAGATATTTATCTACCGTCTATCTGCCTACATACCATCCTATCTACCACGTTTTCATTTTGTTTTATATTCTGCTCTGCTACATGGAACATTTATGGTTGTGATGCTCTTATGAACTTATCAATATAATTATTCACACCGAGTACAACTTTTAGCTGTATTGCTATTTATTCATATCAATCTAATCTGATTTAGAATATTAGTTAGGAAAGTACGGACGCTGTTTGTTCAATTCATTTTCTATAGCAATACTTTCAAACTGCGATCTGTCTAATATTTAGTGCCTATCCTCGGGGCTAAGGAATATGAGTGGGAAACCTGTGAGGCCCCGTCTGCCCCTCACCCTCCAATGGGAAGGTACCAGAAGAAACTATTTAGCATCATTATGTGTTGAGTATTTACCGTGTACAAAGCAACACCTGTACAATTCGGTATATACAAATTAAAGAATAATAAAACACCTCCACTTCCCTCTGCATGTGGTGAGGTAGTTAAGACTCTGGCGTTGGACTCCCTAGGTTTGAATGTCACCTCCGCTGCTTGCTAAGCTCTATGCCTCAAATTCCTCAGCTGTAAAATAAAGTGATAAAAGTACCAACCTCATTAGGTTACTTGTGTGGAATAACCACACCGCTTTTTAGGTGTGTAAAATACTTAGAACAGTTCCTGATACATAAAACGGATAGTATTTTTATTATTCGTGTACAGATGAGACACGAATATAAACAAGTACAAGAAACAAGCTTTGACCTTAAATACTCTTAGTTTACCCTCTTCAGCCACGTGGTCACTTAACCTTTCATGAAAACATTTATTAAGCGTCTTTCTGTGCCAGGCCCAGAGTCACACACTGGACTTGCAAATAAGAAGAGATGAAGCATTCTACCACAGATTTCACAATCCCCAGAAAAGACTCTAAAACCATATTTATAAAATGGGGAAATTAGTCTTGTGCTCTGGATTGAGCGATAGAGGGTAGTTGAGATTCTTCTCTCCAATCCAATCCAGTTGCTACTATTGTTCACAAACTCTCAGGCTCTGTCTTATCTTCCATGTACCTTTCAAGTCTGGTATAACATTACTTAAAAACGAGCGTTTAGTTACCTGCTCCCCAGCCTGCATCCCACAGTACTCCTTTATTCCATGACTATTTCAATAGCAGATCTTTGTTTTCCTTCCCTTTAGTCAAGGAATCCAGATACATTTCCAGATGAACTTCTCTGACTAAAAATTTAAGAAATGCCATCTGAAGGCCCAGGGCACTCCACAAGCGGCACTAACCCTGGCAAGAAATCTCATTCGTCCAAACACAAATTGCGATGGGTCAGCCAGATTGATTCATGTACATCAATCAATCCCTTTGAATAAAGCAACAATAAACAGGCTTTGAAAAGATCTAAAAGAAAGTCACTTAGTGACAACTGTATCATAAGTACCTATTAATAAATTCTGTCCCTTTGTAAATGAATGTAACATTAAAATTAGACTGCCACTGAATGTATTTAGGTGTCTGGCTCTTTTTAATTGTTGTAATTTTAAATGTTTATATTTTATTTGGTCAATTTTCAGGTGTTCATTATCCAATTTTTGTTTTTTCTTTTATATAAGGCTAACCAGAAAAAACATTAATCACATGGTATTGTTTATCATCCATATCTATAAAGAAGTATTCCAGAGAATTAGGCAAGAATCAAGAGAAAACAAACTGGACTTCCCTGGTGGCTCAGTGGTTAAGAATCCGCCTGCCAATGCAAGGGACATGGGTTCAAACCCTGGTCTGGGAAGATCCTACATGCTGTGGAGCAACTAAGCCCGTGCGCCACAGCTACTGAGCCTGAGCTCTAGAACCCACGAGCCACAACTACTGAGCCCACGTGCCACAACTGCTGAAGCCTGTGCACCCAGACCCCGCACACCTAGAGCCCATGCTCTGCAACAAGAGAAGCCACCACAATGAGAAGCCCACGCACAGCAACAAAGAGTAGCCCCCGCTCACCACAACTAGAGAAAGCCCACGCGCAGCAACAAAGACCCAATGCAGCCAAAAGTAAATAAATAAATTTATTAAAAATTTAAAAAATTAAAAAAAAAGAGAGATAACAAACTATACTAATGTGGCCCGTGCATGGGCTTTCAGCTCCACTGGGAGAGGGTAGATTGTGGTAAGGAGGCTCCAACATGGAATTCCCCAAGTAAATAGATACACTCTTCCAGGTCTATATCAGCAAATGAGGCATGAATGGTGTCAAGGACATCCATGATTCCTCTCCATTGATTGGCCCTATTATCTATTTTAAAAACCTCACAGAGGAAGACGCCCTCATAGCTATACTGACGTGTGCTTTATCAAATCAGTATGAAATCTCTCCCAGGCGGATTTATTTACTCATTTATTTTGCTACTCCAAGCTGGAATAAAGCATCTATTATATCATATCGAACTCTCATTTGGGGGTGAAAACTATAAATAAGTCATCTTGTTTCCAGATGGGAAGAATACTAAAGAACTTTCCACTGGAAAAGCACTCCAGCAGATTTATAAGCACCTGCCTGACTATCACCTGCTTAGTCTGTCCTGTTATCTTACATACTTGACATAAAGCATTGCATGGAAAAATACCAACAGACTATACGTGTTATCAGTTAGAAGGTAATTGCAAAAAGCAGTATTTTCCTCTTTATTTCATTTAAGCTCTGTCCTTTGGATGTTTTGAAGGTGAGCCATTTCTCTGGGTGCCACGGTTGCCAGCAGGACTAGCCTCTTTCCCCTTTTCCTCAACCAAACCTCAACTATTTTGCGAAACTCTGCCTGAGTGCACATGATTACTCGGCAATCACTTTCTTTCAAAAGAAGATTTGAACATGATTGGAAATCTTAGCCCGAGGGAGTTTTCTAACATGCTTTGGATGAGGCACGATTACTCTATCCCCACACGTAAATGCTAGTACTGAAAACCACAGTTTTGGTGAATGTTAAGACATTGCTCTAAAAATCAAAGAGAAAAACAAGGGAAAAAATCCCTATCATTACATTGTAAGCTTTATTAGGAAAAAGAAATATGAACCATACAAGAGAGCTCCACTCTGCAGAATGAACCCTCAGCGTTATCCAAGTGGACACATATTTCTAACATTTTCTCAAATACGCGAAATTCCCAATTTCTATCTCTGTGCTTCCAACTTAAAAACAGAGCAGATTTTGTCAGAGAGGTAAAAATGGATTCAGATTTGGTCCAAGCTTTAGAGGATATTTGTTATTATTTTGATTCATCCTTCTTTAAACTTTGTCATGATAACACACACTCCAGTTTTCTTGGTTTTGTTTATTTTTTGTGTTTGTGAACCATCTTTACTTTCTTATACTTCTCAATAATGGGATGATAATGATAATAACAAAAATAATAATACCAATGGTAAATATTAAAGCTATGTTAAGTGATTAATATGCATTCTTCCTCATTGTAACACCATAAAATACACCCAATTATTAAATACCATTTAAAAGTTGAGAAAATTGAAGCTTAGAGGCATACACTTATCTCCAAAGTGGATTTTAACCCAGGTATTCGACTTTAGCTCATTTGAACTTAACCAGTACCGAAGTTTTTAAACAGTACCCACTGTCCTATAAATACACATGATTTCTACAGAAGTTTTCTTTCTGCCTGTTTGAAATTTAGAGAAAACATTCCATCCCTCTTCCAGTTTATTTTACCCACTTAGATTAATTAAAAGCAATTAAATGAACAGGAATCTTTTAAAAATGAGTTGACAGTTCTTTGAGCATTTGACTACAAAGTAGAATTACTTAAAATGTATATGGTTAATGTATATGATAAAGGATCAAAGTTGGGCATATAGAAAATAAGTTAAATCCTTAAAAAAGTCTCGGACTTCCACTTATTAAGGCTTGTTGAACGTAAGTATATATCCCTTCTCCTTCTGGAAATCCCATAAAATTATGAGAATAAAAAAATTATAAACCCATAGGGAAAAACCAGGGAGACGAGAGTAGATGAGACATGGAGATGAAAAGTAGACGGATGAGGGCGGAAAAGCTCAAAATATCTGAGTGCTGATGATGTTTGTCAGCTGCAGGGGTGGGTTGCGGTGGGGGAGGCACCATAAAAAGCAAGCCTTTCTTCCTGTAGAACTAGAATGGACCGTTAGACACGTGAAAGAAACCGTGCGAGCATTACACACCCCGGAACGTGTTCCCCACCCATACTTTTCCAGGATCAATGAAGAAGTATGCATTGCATTTATTTGTCACGTTTTCTTAATTCTAGAACAGCCCCAGTCTACCTCATATTTTTTTAATCTCATGATGGATATACTTAAAGAGTCTCAGCCAGTGTCTTGTAGAATTTGCCATAATCCAGATGTGTCTAACCGGCTCCTCAGTGTTAGATTTGGGTCACACAGTGAAGCTTTGCACTTCTCACTGGGTCTCCCAGAAGGTGTATCCTGTCAGGATGTTGCATTATTGGTGATGTTCAGTTTAACCACTCAGTTAAGATGGTCACCTACTTTTCTGTGCCTTACTCTTTTTTATTTTCTCTTAACATGATTCTATAATTTGGGTAAGTTGACAAAGAAACAAGGAAGAGATCAATTTTATTTTACACAAGCAAGGCTTCCTTCCAGATGTTTATTTATTGAAAATCTGTCCAAATCAAATCCTCTGTTCACTGTAGCACAAAAAAGTGAATAACACCTTTTCCCCCAAAGATGAAAACATTTCCATTGTCAAATTATAGTGTCTTTTCATGAGTCTGAATAAAAAGAAATACTCTGTCAAAAACAACTGGCGTTGTCATCAAACATGCTCTTCTGACGGGTGTGCTTCATCCAACAGCTATGTGTGATGAGCAATGAAAGAGTAAAACGTTCTAGCACTTTCCTACCATCACTCCAACTTTTTACCCCTCATTCTGTGCCTGAATTCTAAATTCACTGTGTTCTGAACTCCAAAGGCATAAAAAACATTATGACTTTCCAAAAATCACAGTACGGAGAAATTATTTCCATTTTTTCCTAGATTAAAGATGGTACCCCCGTTCTAAATATATTTGATTTAAAGAAGACTATCCCTTCAGCCACAACTCATGGAAATGTATAACATTAAAATGTGTTGTGGATGTATGCCTTACTCTTAATAGTAAACAAATCAAAACCAAACTAAACTAAAAGTCAGTAGGCAAGTGCAGGTGCGTCAAGTGTAAAATATGAAAGGCATAGACCAAGATAAAAGGAAAAAAAGCACAGAAAAATTGCAAGGACCATAAAATATTAAAGCCTTCAAATGTGAAAGAGATTTTAAAAATGTTAATCCTATGGAAATAAAACAGATGTTATGAAAAGCAGAGAAAGAGAACAAACAAGAAAATATTCTATTAAAATAAAATGTTGAAATAAAAATATTTAAAATTCTAAATAAAAAGTTGAGATGAACTGGACAAATGTTTGAGAAACGTTTCCAGAAAGAACAGCAAAAAGACAAAGGTAGAAAATAGGACAGAAAAGATAACAGTAGAAGGTTGATGCAGAAAGAATTACAAAGACGATGAGGACGATATTGGGAAGAAAAATATAATTCAAAAACATTTGCTAGAACTGAAGAACGTCAATCTTTAGTATTGAAGCAGAAATAGTTGTTGCTTCCAATGATTAAGTACTTTACATTCTACCATCAGAAAAACACAAACCTGTACCATTTTATACACTGAGATAAATCTAAAATAATAGGATTGTCCTGATTAGTTCTTGAATATTTCCCATATCTGGCTTCCTAATAAAAATAATTATATGCCTAATTTTTGCTATACTGATGTCTGAAAATAAGTCAGGCCCTCTGTGCATACGATAATCTTGTGAGACAGTTGCTGTTTTCCACCATGTATAGACTAATTAAACCGATAATTTGAATATTTCACAGGTTTGTTTGTTTATTTTATTTGGTCCTTTAAAACTTGTTTTCTATTTGGCAAGATAGTTCTTCTGAATTCTGACTCCCCTGAACTCTGTGTAACTTCTTTTCTTTCTGAAAGAAATACTTATCTCTGTCTCTCCTTTTGACCCCAAATTGAAGGGAACCATACCAATATATACAACCACAAAATTTTAGATACTGTGGATCAAGAGAAAATACTAAAAGCTTTCAGACAACTCAGAAACAAAGAACACACACACACACACACACACACACACACACGTAATATATCAGAATCAGAAATCAAAGTGGATAGAGCATCTCAAAAATAAGATGCTAGAAGACTATATAGAATGCCTTTAGTATTTTGAAGGAAAAGTATTTCCCCCCAGACATCTAATTAGTCAAATTAACTACGAGTGACACTAAACTAAAGGCATCTTTTTGACATACAAGTCTCAAAATTTATCCCCCATACACTCTTTCTCAGGAAGTCTGTGAAGGAGCTCCACCAAAATGAGAAATTAAAACAACCAGAAACAGATACCAAGACCCAGGAGATCTCATATGAGTACGAGAAAAAGAAAGCTCACAACGTGATGGAGAAATTAAGTCCTACCAACGGGGCAGTGGGCCTAAGGAACAATCTGTCTGTTTTTGAATGTGCTACCTAAGTCTTCCAGAGTCATTTCTTCACAAAGTGAGGAAGAAGAAAACACATGACTTCATGAATGTGACCATCTGTCCTACCAACAAGATGAATTATTAGGAATCCTGGCATCCTCTTCCAAGGTCCACCAATCCAGAGGAATTAGAGAAGAAACAAAAGAAAGAAAAAAAGAATGACACACACATGGTGAAAACCTTCTGGGGTCAAGGGGAAGTGGTCTGTTCTAAGCTTGTTTTGTGAACCACCTGGGGCAGGAGACAGAGGACCAGGCTATGGGAGAACAAGAATCTGGAATGTTTGTTCCTGTCCCCTTAATTATTTGGGACAGAATGGTTCCTGCTGTTAGCTAAGACCTCGGGTGCCGGGGTTCTGGCAGTAGACTAGAAAGCCTCAAAATCCCAAAAGTCATTGCGAGGAAGTGAGAAAAACTCATGACGGTTATTCATTCGCTGCTCATCTTCCTCAGAGATCCAGGGCTGGTGAATTACAACCTAAAGAATGTCGCCCTCGGGGCTTCCCTGGTGGCGCAGTGGTTGAGAGTCAGCCTGCTGATGCAGGGGACACAGGTTCGTTACCCGGTCCGGGAAGATCCCACATGCCGCGGAGCGGCTGGGCCCGTGAGCCATGGCCGCTGAGCCTGCGCGTCCGGAGCCTGTGCTCCGCAACGGGAGAGGCCACAGCAGTGAGAGGCCCGCGTACTGCAAAAATAAATAAATAAATAAATAAATTAATTAATTAAAAAAAAAAAAGAATGTCGCCCTCAAATTCTGTTTTGCTGAAAGTGCAAATGGTGGATGAAGTCCTGAATTAGGAATACTTTTGGGGGCGGTTGGAGTGGAGACTGGTTTTTCTGGTACCTCTGGGTTCTCCACCCTAGAGGCATCCATCCTCTGCTCCCTGAATTCTTAAGGGCAAACAGGACTTGGGGTGACCTTCTTGCTCTCTTGAGCCTGACCTAGCAGTCCATAACCCTCAGGGAAAAAGACAAGCCATTGGAAGGACATACTATTTCAAAAAGAAAATAACGTATTGGATTACAGATGTTATGAATTTGATCATTCTTATAAGTATTTTACGGTTCTTCTGGAAATTTTGGAAAAGAACTAAGGATACAGAGAACACAAAACAAATGTGAAACTGAGGCAATCATTAACATCAAAGAGAGAAAAAGTTATAAAATACAGGACTTAAAAAGAGATTATCATACTAAGTGAAGTAAGTCAGACAGAGAAAGACAAATATCATATGGTATTACTTACATGCAGAATCTTAAAAAATGATACAAATGAACTCATTTACAAAACAGAAACAGACCCATAGACATAGAAAACAAACTTATGGTTACCAAAGGGGAAAGGTAGAGGGGGAAGGGACAGATTGGGAGTTTGGGATTGACATGTACACACTGCTGTATTTAAAACTGATAACCAATAAGGACCTACTCTACAGCACAGGGACTCTGCTCAATATTCTGTAATAACCTAAATGGGAAAAGAATCTAAAAAAGAGCGGATATATGTCTATGTATAACTGAATCACTTTGCTGTACACCTGAAACTAATACAATATTACATATCAACTATACTCTAATATAAAATAAAATTTTTTTAAAAAAGCAAATGAAAGCTATTGCTGTGGGGAGCAGGACATAGGTTGTGGGAAAGGATGAGGCTGAAATTTCTTATTTTCCACTATAAGCCTGGTTGTAGTACTATTTGATTTTTAAACTACCTATGTGTGATATGCTGATAAAAATAAAAATTCAATAAAGCTCTATTAATTAAGTTCATTAACTACCTGCAAAGCAGTTCGGTTTTTGTCTGTCTTTTAAAGTAGCTAAAATACAGTGACAGCTTACTACAGAAACCTCACCCAAGGAAATGCAGATGAAGTCCATTGTTGCAAGTATTTCAGAAGATACATTTTTACAACAGAAAGAAAACTATTTCAAGTCTTATATGACAAGAAAACAGGCTGCTCTGAAACCCCAAGGAATCAGTAACTAGTGAAATTCCTACTCTCAACTCACTAGAAAGCAAGAAAGCAAGATCACCCTCAATCCTGAATGGAGTGTAGAAAAGGAGGCCAAAGACATCTCATCCAATTTAAGCTAGAAAAGAGATTACTAGGCTTGAGTTTACATTAGCTTTTTATTCTGTTTCCTATTTTGAAATGATTGTACTTAATCATGAAATATAATGTGAATAAATTGTTCCTAGCTGACTTACAAACAAACATTCATATATGTAATGTTACTGGTATATTTGTTTTTAGTTATTTAGTTATTAGTTTATTAGTTTTAAATCCAAGATAAGACAGAGATCATTTCCTGGGAGCAACACAGCCCAAGCACCTATAGGTAGAAATACAGTAGGGACACAAATGTGATCCCTAAGCAAGGCCTTCAGGACTTTCGCTAGCCCTGGAAAAGCATCATGATTACAAGAAATAGGAAGTCATAAATAATTGAAATTGGTAGGATTAAGGAATTTTAGAGCCAGAAAGGAACTTAGAGATGGAAAAATGCAATCGAAATGGGAAAATATCAATATTCTACGCTTACATTTGGTGCAATCTGGGGATAGAACATCCATAGTCTCAAGGAAATTACAGATTTGAGTTCAGTTTAACAAGTGTACACTAAGCAGCTTCCATTCACAGGCTCTGGTCTAGAGACTGCAGACAAACTCACTCATTCACGAAATGTACGAAGCCAGCGACGTTCCTGGCTTGCTCCAAATGGTGGTGATAAAACAATGAACCCAATAAGCACATTTTCTGCCTCCAGTGATTAATATGGCCAGTCTGGCAGGTAAGCAAACTATTAAAGAATGATGAGATTATGGTAGGGGGAAGGGAAATGTTCTCTGTGAGTGCAGAGAAAAGAGCCTAACACAATCAAGGCATCAGGGAACTTTCACAGGCAGCAGCCCAAAGGTTGAAAGGCAGAGTTTCCTGTCTTTAAGCAATTCCTGGGTTAACCAGAACACCTCAGCCCAAATATATGGCTTGACTGAGGAATTAAGATATGTACAACTTTTTACCATTCAGCTTGGCTATCTGTTGTCCGCAGCACATTGCTTAATGATAAACAAACTGAAAGAAACCAACTTTCTCTACACAAGATTATACAATGATGGTTGATTTGAAATCAAGACCTCTTGGTTTACATGCAAATTTTCAACTACTCAGTACATTTCACAACTACAGGGGGAAAAGCAGCTCAAAATGAAATTAGAAGATAATATGTAAGAAACCACCATTTACAACTCCATTAATAAGTACTTATTGTCTTTGATGACTCAGAAAAGGGCAAAAGCACCAAACACCTTCAGCTCGGTTTATGCTTCTCATTTCATGACACCCTGGATGCCTTCACTGCTTGAATAAACGTTGCAAGCTAGGAGTCCTGTGCTCCACTGAGCTTTCTATTTCAATATGCAGAAATAATTTCTGTACAGTGATGGTTCTAACAATAAGAGTGGCTAGAGAATGACATTAACTTTGCTAGTTACGCTGAGAAGAAGAGAACCCAATTAACTTTACATTGCATTGTATTGCATTGTTTCCATCTTTCTTTTTTTTTTTCAGATGTCTTTCCTTGGATTTTTTTTTTCTTTTTGCGGTACGCGGGCCTCTCACTGTTGTGGCCTCTCCCGTTGCGAAGCACAGGCTCCGGACGCGCAGGCTCAGCGGCCATGGCTCACGGACCCAGCCGCTCCGCGGCATGTGGGATCTTCCCGGACCGGGGCACGAACCTGTATCCCCTGCATCGGCAGGCGGACTCTCAACCACTGCACCACCAGGGAAGCCCCCATTGATGCTTTTTATGCTGCCAAAAAACCTGTAGAGACTACAGATAATAGAAGCCCTGAATAATGATTCCGGATATGCTAACTCTTCCCAGAAAGACATCTCCAGCCTCATAAAACATGGAATTTAACATAAAAAAACATAGCTACTTCTCAGATGATATAATGTACTTTAATCCAGAATATCCAGGGTCAGAATTTATTGAAGACAATCAAAAAAAATTTTTAAGAAAGCATGCCAATTTAATTTCTTACCACTAAACAATGAGACATTTACAATAAGTGTAAAGTTTCAAACTTATAATTTGAGAGATCGGGTCCAATCATGTCATGCTCAAAAATGAATCTGTATCAAAAGTATTCTACAATTTAGAAAGTACGGGGTACTTAGAGACCATGTAACTTGAATTTTTTGAACAGCTTTATTAAGGTACAATTACTATATAACAAAAACTGCATCTTTTTAATATACAGGTATACCCCAGAGATATTGCGTGTTCAGCTCCAGACCGCAATAAAGCAGATATCACAAAAAGTGAGTCACACAATTTTTTTGGTTTCCCAGTGCATATAAAAGTTATGTTTCATTAAAGGTAGTCTATTAAGTGTGTAATAGCATTTTTATTACATCAAAAAAAAATCATTGTACCTACTTTAACTAAAAAATACTTTCGTGCTAAAAAATACTTTATTGCTAAAAGAATGCTAACCATCATCTGAACCTTCAATGAGCTGTGACAGTAACATCAAAGACGCTGATTACAGATAACCATGATCATATTTCGTTAATGTAATAATAACGAAAAAGTTTGAAATATTGCAAGCATTACCAAAATGTGACACAGAGACAAGAAGTGAGCAAATGCTTTTGTAAAAATGGCACCTATAGACTTGCCTGATGCAGGGCTGTCAGAAACCTTCAATTTGTAAAAAACCCAGTTTTTACAATAAAGCAAAGCTCAATAAAGTGAAGTATGCCTATATATAATCTGGTGATTTTGCCATATGCATACACCCGTGATACCATCATCACAATCCAGGTAATACACGTATCCATCACCTCCAAAAGTTTTCTTGTGTCTTTTGTGTGTGTGTCAAGAGCCCTTCCAGCAAAAAAGCCAGCTGCATGATTTCTGCTTTAATGATCTTTTCAGTATGCCACACTGCTTGTTATATGATTTGTGTGAAACTACACTGAAGGGCTAATTTTAAATAGCTATACAAATCTAGTTTATAATTTTTGATTATAATTTTTGATATATTTTTTGATAATTTTTGGTCTAAAAAATAAATAAAAAAATAAATTTTGATATATTTTTGATATAATTTTTGATAATTTTTGGATTAAAAGTGATTTGATGAACACATTTTAGCAAGTCAAAGCTACACAAAACTAATCAGTCTGTGTCAGCTACTGATGTCTTCCTTAAAATTGGCACTCTTGTGTATGATTCTTCAATTCCAGAGTCAAGTGCATCAACGTCTACAACGTGAGCTATTTCACACCCATCCTCATTGTTTCCATGACGCTAAAGAAACACTGAGTTCAGTGAACACACTAGCTAGAACAGATGACCTTTTAGCTACAACGGAATTTCAAAAGAATACAATAGATTTGGGGGCAAAATTATCTGTGAAGGGGTAAAATCATATTCCTAAACCAAAAAGAAAATCTCTTTTATTTCTGGAGTTCAATTCCAAAGATCCTATACAGTTGTTTCAAATTTTTCATCTATGTCTTGCCACACACGCTTTAAGAATATTTTTTCTCAAGCACTTGACTATAGCATACTTATTTCCAGGTTCATCCTAACTCGTAACAGGACAGTTCTGAAGGCATCTAAGTGTAGTTCACTGCACTCATGAGAACAGCTAACTTTATTTATTTAAGCAGACCTTGATATGGAGATTAGATTGCCACCTTAGGTTTATGAGATGAATTATTCTGTTTACAGAGCACTATGCATTTCCATAGCCAAGTTGGTTTAAAAATCTTTAAATGTTATTTATCTATTATATTTGTTAAATTAATAGATGGAACTACCTGGAAAGTAATTATATGTACCCTGAAGGGTAATTATGCAATTTTATTGATAGTAGGATTGGTGTAGCCTAATGAACACTGACATAATTTGCAAAAAACATCAGAAATTTCTACCTCGTTTTCAAGCAAACTTCCCTGTCAGAAGACAGGCGTAAATGAAATGGCACAGGGAAGCCTTCAGAAGGTGGGTACTTTCCCCACTAAACTACCTCATTACCGTGTCCTTTTCCTGCCATATCTCTGCAAATTATTTCATCCCTTTCATCTCTCCAAGTAAAGTTGCCACCTTCCTTTTCCATGCACCATTTTTCTTGTTTTTCTCACTGTTCGCACCTCACTCTTCAATGCAAAGGTCACAAACAGTTGGAAGTCTGTGGCACCCACCTGTTCTCAAGTGTATCTTCTTGGTCCCTTCTTTCTATTTTCCCAGTCTACTTTTTAGTCCAAGCATTGATTTGTCAGAAAGCTTCCAACAGGCGTAACCTGACAACACTTTGCTTCAGCTGTCCAGAAACTCTCTTGATATTTCCAATAAGTCTTTTCTGATGCCTCTGCTATGGCCACCTAGAGGAACCCAACCCCAAATCCCTTGTTAACAACATGCGATTTCCAAGGAAGTTATCATCCTAGAGTCAAACTTTGATCAATGAGGAATGGGGGCCAGTGAATAAATGCTCCTCCCTCATTTTTTGTGGGACACATAGTTCTAAGGTCCAGTCTACATTGCTTTAGTCAAGGTCAAGCCCCATGGACCAGCAAGAGAAACCACTCTTGCATTTGGATTTCTCTCCAGCTTTGTTTCATTTTCTCCTGTCCTCTACTTCTGACCCTGAGATTTCTTCCCAAAATAAAACTAATTCCTGTAGCCCTTTATCTTTGGCTCTGTTTCCTGAGATCTGACTCCTTAACTGACCGAGTTCCTTGAACTGTTGCAAGGAACTTGTCCTCATACATTTCTCATGTCTAATCCTCGTCTATTTATCTGACAAATAGTTATATAATACATGCAGCATGTACTTTTTTAAAGATCATAAAGTATTAACTCAGTTAATTCATCATAAACCCTATGAGGTAGGTACTACTATAATCACTAATTACAAATGAAGAAATAGGCACAGAAAGTTTAAATAACTTTCCCAAGATTATATATCTGGTCAGTGGGGCAGCCACAGTTCCAAATCATGCAGTCTTGCTCTAGAATACACAGTCGACAAATAAGCTGGAATCTTCTTGATTGTTGTTGTAACTCCGTTATAGTGAGTGATATGTCAATAAGGGCCTTACTTGCTTGTCTCAAGTATGTGTTTGTTCTCAACTTTCTGAACAAAATCCTTTTAGATTTGATAGTCTTTACGTGGCAACCTCAGGTCAATGATCAAAAAAGCACATCCCAATATGCAAATGCTCATTAAGTCTTTGCTTATGCCATGTTTGCTGATGTCCCATTGGCCAAAGCACATCACACACGGCCAAGTCCAGAGTCATTGTGAGGAGGGAATATATAAGAGCATGGATGCCAGGAAGTTGGACAGTTTTTTTTTTAATGTTTACTTTGAAGTTAATAAGTTCTTACGTGTAAATACAATAAAAATAATGCAAATGGAGACTAATGTTGTACTGTTTGCTACCATGATAGACAGAGACAGATCAATGGAAAATGCAAAACAACTCACTGAAACATTTTGGTATGTTTAACGCACCAGAAATTTATTATAATGACTAAAGAAGAGAGTAATTGCTATGATGGTCGGCTTTTTAAAAAGTCTTTTGGAAACTGGGTGAAGAATAATGAAGAGACAAAAGTAGAAATGTTTCAATAGTCATTTTGTTCATCTTCCCTTACCTAGAGAAGATGACATAAATTACTTTTAGCCAAAAAACTACTTCTGCTACTTCTGAAATTCTCATTTAACAATTCTGCATTTACCTCATTTTTATTTAAGTCCTTCATAGAAATATGACACTTCTACTAATACTTTGAAATGCTCAAATAAAAAGCACTACTAAACAGTAATTAAATGCATTGCATCATTACCTTTTATAGTTGCTATAGGCAATTTGAGTGTATTTTTTTTGCAGTATACAGGGATACGCTCAGTTAAAAAGCAAAATCATTGTAAGACTGATTGGTCTCAACATTTTCTAAGCAGAAATTTAAGATTTTTTATTCTCATTCAAGAAGTCAGCATTCTCAGAAAACACATTAAGTTCAACATATTCAGCTGTTTTTAAGTTACCTGAAAAGGGAAAATAATGTACTTTCTTATTCTAGAATAAAAGAATTGCAGACAGCCTGTACGTAATTTAAAAACAGCTTACATTTATAACTTCAGGCTCTCTAAGTGTTGATTATTCAGTAGGAAACAAATGCTTAGCTAAATTTGAAAGCTTACAAAAAAATCCTATTATGAAAGTGTTTCCCTTTTATAAGGCTGACTCCTTTTTACATTTTTGAAATGTATACAAAGTCTCAAGGTGTGACCCAAATTTTGGTCCCAAGCACTTACAAAAGTATACTAAGCGATCCTCAGATGATTTTCTTGTTAATCTCATGTCAGAGTTTAAGGGGGGAGAGGAAATCTCTTAGGTGAGGATGTAATGTCCACAAAAAGGCCAGTTTCAGTATTGCCTCTTCTTCAAACAGATGTGACAATGGAAGCCCTTTCTGCATCGTCTTATAGCAACTCAAAATGAACAGCTTTGACTTTTTTGAGAAAATTCACTGGGGAGTCTGAGAATAGGAATGGGAAGAAGTTGCCATTATTCAGATACCCTAAGATCACAACAGTATTTTTAGGGTCTCACCTCCAATTCAAGATTAACTCTCTACCTTCTCAAGATCAACCTGTCCACCTTATCTCTGGAACAGCTGATTGGTTCAAGTTCCATGTACACCTCCTCCCAGCAAAGATCTGCCTCCCAGTCATCACAGGGAGAACCACTCTAGGGAAGCGTCGCACAAGCTCTGGAAATTGGAAGGCACCCATTAGCAGGAGATTCCAAGGTCCTGTGTACCCAGAGCGTGCTTTCAAAGAGGGGTATGGAGGCACAACCCCAGAGAGACAGATCTCCTAGGTCCCATCTACTCTGTGCCACTTGGGGTACAGGCAGAGGGGAGGCACATAGAGTCACTGCAAACCCCGCAAGAGCAGGGCTCATGTCAGTGGCTCTGACTGCTCAGTCTAAATACAGTAATCTTGATCTGCTGCAAACTCATCCTCTTCCTTACATGTTTTTCTCTCTCTCTCTCTGCTTTCTTGATTTCCCTAAAAGGATTACTTTTGGAATGTTTATATGACATTTGTTTCCTCTGAACAAAGTTTACTCCTTCATTTGCCGTATATGAATCCTATGTTCACGTCATTCGGCTGAGCAATATTTTAAAAATAACATGGAACACAATTCTACTTTAAACTATGGCTTGTAATGTGTATCCTGTCAACATAAGTCAATGGTTAAGAGCCGAGAGTCACATGGCCTTCGTTTAAATACTGGCTACACTATGTACAGGTTGACTGTTATTAAGAAAGTTATATACCATTTCTGTGCTCCATTTCTCTCATTTGCCAAATAAAGATAACAGTATCTACTCCACAGGGTTCCCACAAAGGTAAAATAAGTTAAAAATATAAAGCACTTGAAATCGTTTCAAATAAACAGCAGGTACCCAGTAGAGGGTGATTGCTCTTGACAACACCATCATCATCATCATCATCTTCGTCATAATCATCTAAGGCCCCGGTTCCTAACATTGCTTGCAAATTAGAATTAGCTTGGGGAGCTTTAAAAAAGGCAGCATCTCAAACCAAATTAAGTCAAAATTTTAGAAGTATGACCCAAATATCAATAATTTCTAGTCCCACAACCAATAGTACTTTTTACAGTTTCTTTCCCAGTTTCATGACTATGCCCTATTAGTCAGCCCACATCTATTATGCATCTGTTACTGTTGCCCAGGTTGCCCTCCATACTATTCTGTTATCAATATTTACTAAATACTTACTCTCCATGCACTGAGCTGTATCTGAGATGTAGGGGTAGGTAACACAGGTAAGATGCATGCCCTTATGGTGGGAAAAATAAACAATTTACAGGGATAACAGACAAGCAAATACATATCAACACTGTGAAATTCCCATTAAGGAAAAAAAAGAAAATGATGTCATAGGGGTATCTGTAAACATGGTAGAGGGAACTTAAAGTAAGACCTCATTTCTTTGCTCCTCTGCCCCTGGTAGCTTGTTAGAACTGCAGAAACTTGGACGCCACCCCAGGCCTATTCAGAATCTGCATTTTATGTTCCCCATAATCTAACTTCAACAATTATAAACTCATGGCCAGTGTTTCTTTTACAGCCCTTGCTCTAATTATTTTGAAGCAAATCTTCAACATCTTATATCTAGAAATATTTTCGTGTGTATTGTTAAAGATAGACTCTTCTCCTGGGCTTTTAATTTGAGTAACTGAGTGGATGCAGATACTATTTAACATGATGTAGAAAATGGAGAGAGAAGTTGACAGGGTGCTTGCGGAGATGGGCAGGAAATGATGAGGGGAACAAGGGTTATCCTTTACACATAGTGCTCTTATTAGGCAACCCAGTAGAGCTTCAGGGATGCATGCAGCTGGATGTGTGATCCAAGAGATCAGGGGAGCCCTCAAGGTCAGGGATATACAATATCTAAGTGGTATTTAAAGTTATATGACAGATTTGAAGGAGAGGGTAAACAGAGAGTGAAGGAAGTCTACTCCTAGGCACTTGGACGTACAGATGACAGGATGACAGGAACAGAAGACCAAGCCAATCAGACTAGAAGAAAAAGAAGTGTGGAGCTGTACGTAGGGCCTAAGACAGGAGAAGGATTCCAGGAGCGAATGCTCCATGGTATTGAATGATGCAAAATAAGATGAGTACACATTACTGTCTGTTGGATTTGGCAACTGGTGACATTAACAAAAGAAGTTTATGTGACGAGGCCATAAACCAAGATGGAATGAGTGCTAGATTAAGCCAGGAGACCAGCAGGGTTTTCTCAGAGTTTCACAACCTACGAATGTGTCCAGATCCATCACATGGTATGAGGAAAATACCAACGTTTTTGAATGATTTCCTTTTTTCCATAAACTGGATAAAAGAATGAAAATAAATGCAGATGAAATGCGAGAAAATAAAAAGTAATCAATATAGACAACTCTTATGAGACATTTTGCGAGACTGCTCTGGTCCCCACAGGTCCCCACAGATGTCACAGGGGTATATTCTGGTTGGAGTCCACACGCCTACCACGTGAGTGGTGAATGCTGCAGAGAAGATGCCAAATGGGTTCCTTTGAACAGATGAGGTAAAATCAGTGGTTGGAGCCTTTCTTTTTTTTTTTTTTTAAACAACTTTATTGCAGTATAATTGCTTTACAATGGTGTGTTAGTTTCTGTTTCATAACGAAGTGAATCAGCTATACATATACATACATCCCCACATCTCCTCCCTCTTGCGTCTCCCTCCCACCCTCCCTATGCCACCCCTCTGGGTGGACACAAAGCACTGAGCTGATCTCCCTGTGCTATGCAGCTGCTTCCCACTAGCTATCCATTTTACATTTGGTAGTATATATAAGTCCATGCCACTCTCTCACTTCGTCACAGCTTCCCATTCCCCCTCCCCGTGTCCTCAAGTCCATTCTCTACATCTGTGTCTTTATTCTTGTTTTGCCCCTAGCTTCTTCAGAACCATTTATTTTTTTCTTTAGATTCCATATCTATGTGCTAGCGTATGGTATTTGTTTTTCTCCTTCTGACTTATTCACTCTGTATGACAGACTCTAGGTCCATCCACCTCACTACAAATAACTCAATTTCGTTTCTTTTTATGGCTGAGTAATGTTCCATTGTATATACGTGCAACCTCTTTATCCATTCATCTGTCGAAGGACACTTAGGTTGCTTCCATGTCCTAGCTATTGTAAATAGAGCTGCAATGAATATTGTGGTACGTTACTCTTGTTGAATTATGGTTTTCTCAGGGTATATGCCCAGTAGTGGGATTGCTGGGTCGTACAGTAGTTCTATTTTTAGTTTTTTAAGAAACCTCCATACTGTTCTCCATAGTGTCTGTATCAATTTACATTCCCACCGACAGTGCAAGAGAGTTCCCTTTTCTCCACATCCTATCCAGCATTTATTGTTTGTAGACTTTTTGATGATGGCCATTCTGACTGGTGTGAGATGATATCTCATTGTAGTTTTGATTTGCATTTCTCTAATGATTAATGATGTTGAGCATCCTTTCTTATGTCTGTTGTCAATCTGTATATCTTCTTTGGAGAAGTGTCTTCTGCCCATTTTTGGACTGGGTTGTTTGTTTTTTTGATATTGAGCTGCATGAGCTGCTTGTATATTTTGGAGATTAATCCTTTGTCAGTTGCTTCATTAGCAAATATTTTCTCCCATTCTGAGGGTTGTCTTTTTGTCTTGTTTATGTTTTCCTTTGCTGTGCAAAAGCTTTTAAGTTTCACTAGGTCCTATTTGTTTATTTATTTTTTTATTTCCATTTCTCTAGGAGGTGGGTCAAAAAGGACCTTGCTGTGATTTATGTCATAGTGTTCTGCCTATGTTTTCCTCTAAGAGTTTTATAGTGTCTGGCCTTACATTTAGGTCTTTAAGCCATTTTGAGTTTACTTTTGTGTATGGTGTTAGGGAGTGTTCTAATTTCATTCTTTTACATGTAGATGTCTAGTTTTCCCAGCATCACTTATTGAAGCGGCTGTCTTTTCTCCATTGTATATCCTTGCCTCCTTTAACAAAGATAAGGTGACCATAGGTGTGTGGGTTTATCTCTGGGCTTTCTATCCTGTTCCATTGATCTATATTTCTGTTTTTGGGGCTTCACCGGTGGCGCAGTGGTTGGGAGTCCGCCTGCCGAGGAAGGGGACGCAGGTTCATGCCCCAGTCCGGGAGGATCCCACATGCCGCGGAGCATCTGGGCCCGTGAGCCATGGCCGCTGAGCCTGCGCATCCGGAGCCTGTGCTCTGTAACGGGAGAGGCCACAGCGGTGAGAGGCCCGCGTACCGCAAAAAAAATAAATAAATAAATAAAAAAAATATATATATATTTCTGTTTTTGTGCCAGTACCATACTGTCTTGATTACTGTAACTTTGTAGTATAGTCTGAAGTCAGGGCGCCTGATTCCTCCAGCTCCGTTTTTATTTCTCAAGATTGCTTTGGCTATTCAGGGTCTTTTGTGTGTCCATACAAATTGTGAATTTTTTTGTTCTAGTTCTGTAAAAACGTCATTGGTAGTTTGATTGGGATTGCATTGAATCTGTAGATTGCTTTGGGTAGTATAGTCATTTTCACAATGTTGATTCTTCCAATCCAAGAACATGGTATATCTCTCCATCTGTTGGTATCATCTTTAATTTCTTTCATCAGTGTCTTATAGTTTTCTGTATATAGGTCTTTTATCTCCTCAGGTAGGTTTATTCCTAGGTATTTTATTCTTTTTGCTGCAATGGTAAATGTGAGTGTTTCCTTAATTTCTCTTTCAGATTTTTCATCATAATGTATAGGAATGCAAGAGATTTTTGTGCATTAATTTTGTATCCTGCTACTTTACCAAATTCATCGATTAGCTCTAGTAGTTTTCTGGTAGCATCTTTAGGATTCTCTATGTATAGTATCATGTCATCAGCAAACAGTGACGGCTTTACTTCTTTTCCGATTTGGATTCATTTCTTTTCTTCTCTGACTGCTGTGGCTAAAACTCCCAAAACTATGTTGACTAATAGTGGTGAGAGTGGGCA
Organism: Tursiops truncatus; assembly: GCF_011762595.2. Classification (NCBI taxonomy): domain Eukaryota; kingdom Metazoa; phylum Chordata; class Mammalia; order Artiodactyla; family Delphinidae; genus Tursiops; species Tursiops truncatus. The sequence goes on along the minus strand of NC_047042.1, from coordinate 96,068,600 downwards.
ATCTTGTCTTTTTCCTGATCTTAGAGGAAATGGTTTCAGTTTTTCACCATTGAGAATGATGTTGGCTGTGGGTTTGTCATATACGGCCTTTATTATGCTGAGGTAAGTTCCCTCTATGTCTACTTTCTGGAGGTTTTGTATCATAAATGGGTGTTGAATTTTGTCAAAAGCTTTTTCTGCATCTATTGAGATGATCATATGGTTTTTATCCTTCAGTTTGTTAATATTGTGTATCACATTGATTGATTTGCATATATTGAAGAATCCTTGCATTCCTGGAATAAACCCCACTTGATCATGGTGTATGATCCTTTCAGTGTGCTGTTGGATCCTGTTTCCTAGTTGAGGATTTCTGTATCTATGTTCATCAGTGATATTGGCCTGTAGTTTTCTTTCTTTGTGACATCTTTGTCTGGTTTTGGTATCAGGGTGATGGTGGCCTCATAGAATGAGTTTGGGAGTGTTCCTCCCTCTGCTGTATTTTGGAAGAGTTTGAGAAGGATAGGCGTTAGCTCTTCTCTAAATGTTTGATAGAATTCGCCTGTGAAGCCATCTGGTCCTGGGCTTTTGTTTGTTGGAAGAGTTTTAATCACAGTTTTAATTTCAGTGCTTGTGATTGGTCTGTTTATATTTTCTATTTCTTTTTGGTTCAGTCTCAGAAGGTTGTGCTTTTCTAGGAATATGTCCATTTCTTCTAGGTTGTCCATTTTATTGGCATATAGTTGCTTTTAGTAATATCCCATGATCCTTTGTATTTCTGCAGTGTCAGCTGTTACTTCTGCTTTTTCATTTCTAATTCTATTGATTTGAGTCTTCTCCCTCTTTTTCTTGATGAGTCTGGTAATGGTTTATCAATTTCGTTTATATTCTCAAAGAACCAACTTTTAGTTTTTTTGATCTTTGCTATCATTTCATTCATTTCTTTTTCATTTATTTCTGATCTGATCTTTATGATTTCTTTCCTTCTGCTAACTTTGAGTTTTTTTTGTTCTTCTTTCTCTAATTGTTCTAGGTGTAAGGTTAGGTTGTTTATTTGAGATGTTTCTTCTTTCTTGAGGTAGGATTGTATTGCTATAAACTTCCCTCTTAGCACTGCTTTTGCTACATCCCATAGGTTTTGGATTGTTGTGTTTTCATTGTCATTTGTTTCTAGGTATTTTTTGATTTCCTCTTTGATTTCTTCATTGATTTCTTGGTTATTTAGTAGTGTATTGTGTAGCCTCCATGTGTTTGTATTTTTTACAGATTTTTTCCTGTAATTGATATCTAGTCTCATAACGTTGTGGTCAGAAAAGCTACTTGTATGATTTCAATTTTCTTAAATTTATCAAGGCTTGATTTATGACCCAAGATATGCTCTATCCTGGAGAATGTTCCATGAGCACTTGAGAAGAAAGTGTATTTTGCTGTTTTTGGATGGAATGTACTCTAAATATCAATTAAGTCCATCTTGTTTAATGTATCATTTAAAGCTTGTGTTTCCTTATTTATTTTCATTTTGGATGATCTGTCCTTGGTGAAAGTGGGGTGTTAAAGTCCCCTACTATTATTGTGTTACTGATGATTTCCCCTGTTATGGCTGTTAGCATTCATTCTTAAGAGATAGTTTGGTAACAGAGAAGCAATGAACTAATAAAAGTATTATTTAAAAAAAAAGTGAAACTAGGAAAGTGAAATTGCTATAGGGAGTTTTCTGGTTTTCATTAACACAATTGAAGTTTTAAAACTAAAATTTTTAGTGCCTTTTTAAAGGCAATATGAACAAACAGAATGTGTGTCTCCTTTTGTGGTTCTATCAGTAGCCAAAATATATCTTTGATATATTTTCCCTAGAACTAGGTACTTTTAAGCTAGCATATCAACATAAATATCTGTTAATAAGGCTTTATAAGATTTAAAATAAATTCTAGAGTTGAACATTCACTCTCAATTATATATTACATTTACAGAATCATCATACTGTTGAAAAGACCCTTAAAATACACCAGAACCACAAATATTGAAATCTTAGCTACTTTAATATGCACGAATGGTAAGACTCAAACAGATTTGAAAATATGCCTCTGTTTCATTATTTTTATATGCTTTAGGAAAAACTAAAACACATTACTTAAGTTACACATCCCCTCTGACCCTAATTACCAGCCCAGCATATTTGCTTGTATTGTAAGCATCAATTAAAAAGGTTCAGAGGCTTCCCTGGTGGCGCAGTGGTTGAGAGTCCGCCCGCCGATGCAGGGGACACGGCTTCGTGCCCCGGTCCGGGAAGATCCCACATGCCGCGGAGCGGCTGGGCCCGTGAGCCATGGCCGCTGAGCCTGCGCGTCCGGAGCCTGTGCTCCGCAACGGGAGAGGCCACAACAGTGAGAGGTCCGCGTATCGCAAAAAAAAAAAAAAAAAAAAAAAGGTTCAGGTCACATTAGCTATGCATTTATTCTGCTACATCAAAGGCCTTATACTAAGGACATGCTCTTCCTTTAAATCCTTCCTTGCAGCTAAAGTGAATTTTTAAATTTTAAGTTTTTAATGATAATTTTTAAAGCTTCTTGTGAATATCTTTCTTGTCATTCCTTCTCTCAGCTATTTTGGTGTATTTGTATATTTATAAGCATAATTTGATCTTTTAACAGCAAGTAGATACAACAGATTGAGTGACAAGGCCTTAAATATGTCTATGGCTATTGACAGTGCTAATATTTGTAAATTAAGTTCTGATAAAATAAAATCTATGCACTTCAGAAATGTTTTTAATTTGGAGGCCATTTACCATGTGTGATTTTAGACCTTTCTAGTTCACTCCTTTTTAAAAAAATTTAAACTTTGACATGTATTTTATTATTTTTCATAGTCACAAACAAAACTTTAAAAGTCAAATTTGGTTAAAAACATATACAAAAGCATTGTGACCACCTGGAGCGGTGGGATAGGGAGGGTGGGAGGGAGGGAGACGCAAGAGGGAAGAGATATGGGAACATATATATATATGTATAACTGATTCACTTTGTTATAAAGCAGAAACTAACACACCATTGTAAAGCAATTATACTCCAACAAAGATGTAAAAAAAAAAAAAAACCATACAGAAAAGCAAACCCTTTTTCCGCTTTGCTACCCAGAAGCAGCCATTTTCTCTTTCTTGATATAGATCCTTTTTAAAGTGAAATATATCATCAGACAAGAGAAAGTACGTAAACTGTTAAAAATTTGCGCAATTGAAAATTTTTAAAATAAATTCTCACATCTATTTGATAAGGTGATTGAAAAACCATTTTCCTTCAAAAATTTAAAGGCTTTGCTCCATTTGCTTCCAGTATTCAGGATGGTGATTCTCACACAATCTCAGAAAATTTATATGGGATTTTTTTCTTTCTAGAAGCTTTTTTTGAGTTTTCTCATTATTCGGTAGTAGTATGAAATTTCTCAATAATGTTTTAAATCTGGAGACTTGGGTATTTCAGTTCTGGGATATTTTCTTTATTATATTTTTGATAATTTTTCACCACCATTTGCTCTCTTTTTCTGAGGTTCTTATTACTTAGATTGGTTTTAAAGTTAAATTCAAAATAAAATAAAAATTTGATTTCTATGTACACTGAAATTATAGTTGTGTAAATTATGAATTTATAAATAGTTGAAAAAATTAAGTGTCTTAAAATTAATACCCTGTATACAGAGCTGGACTTGGGTAAAATTTTATAAGAAGTCTACTTCATAGAGTCTCTGGGGCTTTTTATAGGGTATAAAATAATAAAAGCAGTGAGGTGTTTTGTTTAGCCTGGGCAAGACGCATAGGTGAGCGTACTGTGTATTTCAACTAGATTTCTCTGCAGTCATCGGAAAAAGAACCTTCAAAAGTTGCTCGAGTGTTCTGTGTACAGAGCTGGACTTGGGTAAAATTTTATGAGAAGTCTACTTCATAGTCAGTCTCTTGGGCTTTTTATAGGGTATAAAGATGGGTTGATACTCCAAATTTCTTATCTTTTCTTCATATGAGTCCATCTCTATCTTTTTGATCTATTTTATAGGAGATCATCTCACTTTTCTTTAACACATCTATGATGTTCCTATTCATGAATTTTGTATATAACACCATCAACATTATACATCATTGTAATACAACATCATATTACCTCTTGAAGGATGAATTTGGTTTCTTTGAAGCTTTATCTTCCTGCCTGAATTGTGAGTATGTTTTGTTTTTGTGTTTATAGTTTCTATCTCTCCTCTTATGTCCAAGGATTTCTTCAGATTCCTGGGGGTATTTGGGAATGTGTTTCTGGTTTACGGTGAGGCACTAAATAGCTAAATAGAAATTCTGTGATACACAAGAGGGCTCTGCTCATTTCATAGATTCATTCTTGTGCCACCAGTTAGCTATTTACATTTTTGCGGAAGATCTCCAAATGTCTGTAGTTAAACATCTTTTCTCCAGGGCAGATCTAATTACCCTGAGAAAGATCTTTTAATGTCTGCCATGTTTCTGAAATAGAATGAAATGGGCAATTGTACCATTTGGCATGTTCGCTTTTCTTAAGATATTAATTTTCTTCTACGTGTATTACCATCCTGTTTATCATATGATCCTATATCCACAGCCTGTCACATGCTTTTTTCAAATACTATGTGACCTGTCTCACAGACAGCTGGAAGAAGGGTAGGCGCCTGACTGAACCAGGTTTGTACTGAGAACCTAGGAGTCTACTGTCTCTTCTACAAAGTTGAAAAAAAAATCTCCCTGCCTCACAACTGCTTACAAAGTACCTTCTTTTTGGTGTCTTGTACCCCTTAGCTTTTTTTCAAATGGTCTCTTGTGGTTTTCTCTAACTGAAGAATCTTAAAATTGGGCCCCCAATTTCACCCACTCTCTGTCTTCATTTAAAGTTCAGAATTGTAGATTTCTTCCAGGTTTATTGAGGGTGCAGTTTATATTTCTGCTCTTTATTCTCCTCTACATTTGGGATTATTAACTGGGAAAATGAAAATGACTTTGCTGAAACTAAAAGTTGGATTCAGTTACTTTTAAAATATGTGATGAATTTTTCCATACACATTTATTTGATGAGGTAAATAAAGAAAAGGTAGTGCAAGGAACTGAATAAATAAAAAGTAGATAAATCCTGAGAGAACTTTTCTCCAAAAACTTCCAAGTGTTTTATTCATCTAGCTTTGGTTTGTTCCCTTTCTTGCTTCCATAGAAACCTTAGACAATCTGCTATTCTGGTAACCACTTACAATACATAGTAAAGCCATTTTATGGCACTAACTAGAAAGAAATAGGAACTTGTGAAGTTTCTTTAACAAATCGCTATAGGTGGCTTTATACTCATTACTTACTGAAAATAAAGATATACTCAATGTAAAGATGAGTATTGAGAACATTAGAAATGGACCTTTAAGGGTGTTTCCTAATAGAGATGGTTTATTACAACTGTTCCTTGCCCTCATTCTGTCCTCAATCAGTACCCTTTTCATCAATCCTGTAAATATAGGTCTTTCCAATTTTATTTCTCTCTGGCTTCTCTCATTAGGCAGTAACATTTAAAATATTTATATATGTAATATTTGTTCCAAAAAATTTATAAAACAATTAATATTGGCATGTGTAATACTGCAAAATAACTACAATACAACTAGTAAACAAAGAATAGATATTTGCACTTGTATATGTATATGAAAAGTTGTATTTTAACATTGTGCTTAGTCAAAGTAGCAAAAGCATTCCTATAAAACATCCACAATCACTATTATTAAACATTTTGCTATAAGTAATAATTTCTGCATATGTATAGGCAAAATGATAAAAATAGCAGATGCACACAGGCAATGGATAAAGTAGAATTATACAATAATAATGATAATTATAGTATGATTGCCTACTCAGAAAACTCAAAAGACGTAGAGAGATCATTATTACATCTTACAAGAGTATTCAGTATGATGCTTAGTATAAAATTAAAATTTTAGAATTTGTTAGCTATCATATACTAACTACATTCACAACTTCAACATAATTAAGGAAAAATACTGTTTACAGGATAACTCTACTATCAAGTTTTAAAATTTACAAGAAATGTACAAGATCTATGTAAAGATACTTTAAAACTTTACTGAAATACATATAAAAAGCCTTGAAAAAATGGATTTTTATCCATTTTGGATAAGATTTAATATTATAAAGTAACAATTATCACCAAATTATTCTATGAATTTACACATTCCCCATACAAATGTTAGACAGTTCTTTTGTTTGTCTTCTTAGTTTTGTTTTTGTTTTGGAACCAGTCAAGCTGACACTAAAATTTATATGGAAATTTTAACATTTAAAAAAGAAAAAAAGCTTAAAGAGTGGTGAGTAGCACTACTAAATATTTAAGAATATTTTAAGACTATATTAATTCACAGTGTGGTGCTGGTGTCTGAATAGACAAAAAAATTTGTTACAAAATATAAAGCCCCCAAATACTCAGTGGCTCAGTGGTTGAGAGTCCGCCTGCCGATGCAGGGGACAGGGCTTCGTGCCCCGGTCCGGGAAGATCCCACATGCCGCGGAGCGGCTGGACCCGTGAGCCATGGCCGCTGAGCCTGCGCGTCCGTAGCCTGTGCTCCGCAACGGGAGAGGCCACAACAGTGAGAGGCCCGCGTACCGCAAAAAAAAAAAAAAGAGAAATTACTTTGTGTTATTAGGTCAATATCAAAGGACATTTTCCCCCCCAGGGTATTTTGATGTATTGTTTTCTTTGCTATTTATTTTTTCTTACTCTAAATCTGAATAATTCTTTTATGATTTCTGGGAATCTATTTTTTTGCTTGTCTGGGACTTTGGATACAAAAAAAGCCATAGCTAGAGAGGAATATGGGGTCAAAGAGGATACACATACCTACCCACCCCCACCTTCACTCACACACAGGCACAAACATGTGTAAGGACAGAACATATATGATTCCTGTTGAGGAGAAAGGAAGATATTGGGGATTAGAGAAGAGAAAATGAACCAACAAGGACCTACTGTTTAGCACAGGGAACTATACTCAGTATTTTATAATAACCTATAAGGGAAAAAATATGAAAAAGGGTATATATACATATACATGTATATGTGTGTGCACATATATATGTGTACGTATGTGCATATATATGTATAAAACTGAATCACTCTGCTGGACACCTGAAACTAACACATTGTAAATCAACTATACTTCAATAAAAAAAAATTAAAGGTAAAAAAAGAGAAAATGCTATCTAATATATAGACATACCTGAGAACACAAAGCAAGAGATAATCAGAGAAGAAATGGAAGGTTGAGCCTTTGAAGGAGGAGAGACTTTTCTTACTCATCATAGGAGAGAAAAGAAGATGGGTGGAAAGCACTTTGGCCAGCGGGTCCTTAATCTGCTTTCTTTAAAGGTGGGTACCAAGCCAATGTTCAGATTATATTGAATCACCAGTTCATGCCAAATACATTGTATTTCATCAAATAATGATATTGAAATAATCATTTATATATATTCATATATATTATATATGAACCTCTATTAGTACTAAGGAGGAAGATGTAATCAAAATGTTTGTCTTAGTTTTAAAGTTTTAATGGATTTATTAGGGGGATAAAAAGGCAATCAAGCTATGTTCAGAATGGACTGAGAGGTATAGTCAGATTAGTGATGAAAATCGTTGATACGGTAAAAATAAAATTAAACGTCTGAAAGAACTGTGTAAACTCTTAAGCCTTACAGAGAGGTAGAGTTTTCTTGTGAACATGTGTGTACCTGCTTTATCCCCAGTACTAAACTGCAAATATCCTAAGAGTGAAAACCTTCTTTTCCATCCCTCTATCTTCTTATAATACATTGTTTCATATATGCGCATGTCATGTACAACCTTTACATTCTCACACTAAAGAAATTTTTTGTTTGTTTGTTTTTCCTTTTTTTTTTTTTTTTTTTGCGGTACGCGGGCCTCTCACTGCTGTGGCCTCTCCCTTAGCGGAGCACAGGCTCCGGACGTGCAGGCTCAGCGGCCATGGCTCACGGGCCCAGCCGCTCCGCGGCATGTGGGATCTTCCCGGACTGGGGCACGAACCCGTGTTCCCTGCATCGGCAGGCAGACTCTCAACCACTGCGCCACCAGGGAAGCCCAGAAGTTGTTTTTTGATATATAAATATACCAAAGACATATGTTTGTGTGTTTGTTTCCTGAATCATACAGGCATGAAATGAAATGTTTCATTGCATTGGCTCTGCCACTTACAAACTGAATAGGTTGTTTAACCTGAAATGAGTTTAATAACAATTATCCCATGGCTTTTTTTTTTTTCTTTATTGGAGTATAATGGCTTTACAATGGTGTGTTAGTTTCTGCTTTATAACAAAGTGAGTCAGTTATACATATACATATGTTCCCATATCTCTTCCCTCTTGCGTCTCCCTCCCCATGGCTTTTTAATGAAGATTAAATTAAATAATTCATGTAAAGCACATAGTACAATGTGTAGCCCATGATAAACCTGCCATAAATGTGAGTAGCCATCATTTAGTACTCCTCATGAACTGATCGATTGATCGGTTGATCAGCTGATGATGACGTTGCCTAAAGGATGAAATCATGCTCTCTCTTTCAAAACACTGGAGATGGGAATACTCTGGTTGTTCACTGGGTCTCCTACAATGCTATAGTTTGGTAATTCTCAAAGCAGCTACTTTTATGTACTTCATACCTTTGAAATTAACTACTATATAGTCTTTCAAGGTAAGATACAACCGGGAAAGCTTACAACAGGTTTAGTCTCATGATTTGAACTGACAAAAAGTTCACCTCTGCCTAAAAATGGACTCAGGGTTTCCTATGAACTTTATGTCATTCTCCAAAAGTAGATCTGAGCTGCAAGGCTCCAGAGCCCTGTGAAGTACAACTTTTCTCCCAGAAACAGGATGTATTTTGGCTCCAAATTGCTTTTTACAATTCTTACCTTCAGTACATGACTGAAATAAAGATCAATTCAGACTCCAGTCTCACTGCAGATAAATAAATGATGGGCGATATCTCCAAGACAGGTGGAGCTCTTGATGGATGGACAAGCTGAATACATAAGCACACATGAAAGACCAGTTCTGAGCACACATCCTAAATCCCTTTGGTTTTCTTGGACACATCACCTGATGTCAAAAATTCTTTTTGTGGAGGAATTTTCTTTGAGGTTTTCATGGTATATGTAGGTTTGTTTTCTATTATCGTTGTCTAAAGAGTAATGTGATACAAGTTTCCTGTGGATTCAAAGCAACTGGGTTACCTGATACATATATATGATTTTTTCAGGATAACTTTTATCAAAAAATATTACAAGTGCATTATGAAAATCTAAATGAATTCATTATTCTGCATTTAGAAAATTCTTGATTGGTTTTTTTGGATAAATTCATTTTAGAAAAAATTTTCAGCACTAAACTCTTACTGTGTCAGAAAGTATGAAAAAAATAATTAAATCCAACAGAATGTACGTTGTCACTTTTTATATATGTAAATGACTACCAGTATGCAAATATCTATCTATCTATGTATTATCTGGTTCAGATTCAATTTCATGATGAGAAAAAAACTGAAGAAAAAATAAGGACATCCTCATTATTATAGATACTGACAGTGTTAGTTCTTCAGTTAAGATACAGCCCTGATGTAGGTCGTAAGCATTCTTTAATTTACTATAATCTGGAATTGCCTGCTGGGTACTCGACACAGGAAGAGACACACATAGCTGTTTGCTGGGTAGTACAGGACCAATGACTAATTCATTCTCAGGCTTACGTTTATTCATAGCACAAATTTAAATGCTTATTTGGCAACCTTTCTCTCATTTCTACTTCTGATGATAGCAGCTCATTCAGTTTAATGTTGTCTTATTAAATGAACAGACATGTCCTCACAGTCTAATGTTAGGCACCAAACAGGGAAAGGAATTGATCATGAGACTGATTTAAACAACATAACACAACTGACTCATGTTACCACATTATTAATTATTAATTAGTTCTTAATTAGTTCATATTTTCCTCATTTTTGCAGAAGGAGGTAAATGCCAGTATCCCAAACAATCTAAAACATTTTCTTCTAACAACACAAATAAATGTAGACAAGTAGGTGAAAAACACTGAAATAAAATTATATGTGTATGTATGTCTGAATGTTTTAATAAAGTGAGTTCAGTTTGGGCACCTGGATGTGAAAAATAAGGACATATGTGCCTCTATTCATAATAGCCAAGACATGCTAACAACCTAAATGTCCATCAACAGATGAATAAAGAAGATGTGGTACCTATATACAATGGAATATTACTCAGCCATAAAAAAGAACAAAATAATGCCATTTGCAGCAACATGGATGTAACTAGAGATGATCATACTAAGTGAAGTAAGTCAAAAAGAGAAAGACAAATACCATATCATATCATTTATATGTAGAATCTAAAATATGACACAAATGAACCTATCTATGAAACAGAAAAAGAATCAGGGACATAGAGAACAGACTAGTGGTTGCCAAGGGGGAGCAGGGTGGGAGAGGGATGGAGTGGGAGGTCAGGGTTAGCAGATGTAAGCTTTTATATACAGAATGGATAAACAACAAGGTCCTACCATATAGCATAGATAACTATATTCAATATCCTATGATAAACCACAAAGGAAAAGAATATTTTTTAAAAGTACATATATGTATAACTGAATTACCTTGCTGTACAGCAGAAATTAACACAACGTTGTAAATCAACTGTACTTCAGTAAAAAAGACATATGTGCCTTCTTTTTATGCTTCTGCAGATAGAAATTTAATTATTGTCAGTGTGCTAGCCTGGGTCATGCCCTTAGTTTATTTGGGAATGCCATCCTGGAGCATGTGTGAGGAATGAGGGAATGAAAGGGAAGGAAAACCAAAATGGGTTTCTATTATGAAAGGTGGCTGTCATTTTGAGGGACAGATGTGCAATCTTTGGGACTTTCATTGAATCCTTAGAGAGAAATTTAGTCCGCGGGGTCTGAGATGCTGTTAGGTTGCACCTGTGATAAGCTTTTTGATGACCATGTGAAACTGGCCACCACATACACACTGGCTGGAGTAAAAGACGTGCGTATTAAATGGTTCATTAAAAGGAGTTCAGAAAAAAATGAAAAGTCGAGGATGCCACATTAATATAACTAGACTGAAACTATACAATAAATAATATTATTGAATGGAAAACATATAGCTCCCATGGAATACTGAATGTAAAATTTCTCTTGGCATTTTATAGTAAGAACTTGCAAATTTGACAGAGATTCCATTGGAAAAATTTTAAACAGAAATCTCTCTCTGTTCTATAGGAAAAACTATGAACAAACACACACATAACCTTTGAAAAACAGCCACTGCTCTTTTAAATCAGCTCTGCTAGATGAAGAACTGTTAAACTTCCTTTAAATTGCTTCTTTGGTGCATACGTGTTCAGAAAAGCAGAACACTGCCTTTCACTGCATTTTCCCTTGTATGATCAGGCTGTGTCTAATCACCTGAGTATCCTGATTAAAAGTTAATCAGGCACTTGAAAAACTCTTTTTAAAAACTAATTGTATATACAAGGAGTTCTCATTAGGAAAATCTATGCCAGTCACACGGAGTCCTTTGACTTATTTTTCATCTTACAAAACAATTATATCTGAATTTCATGATTTAAATGGTTACAATCTCCACCGCAAATTCCACTAAATTTTCAGTGAACAAATTCATAATCTGTAGTCATATATTTTATTTTAAAGAGCCTCCTGCCTCTAAAGCAATGGAGAGTTACGTGGAAATGTTGGGGGAAAAAGCTGGGCAGGGAGTGAAAAGACTGGAGTTCTACCCTAAGCCCTGTCGGTCCCCAGCTGCACACATCTAGGAGGCTGCTTAAGTTCTCTGAGCTTCACCACTTGAGTCAATTTCTAGCTCAAGAATGAGTTTGGAGCCAGGCTAATTGCTCAGATTTTTATCTCCAGCAATTGCTGGATTTTTGATTTGGGGCAAGTCACTAAATTCCTCTGAGGCTCAGTTCCATCAGCTGTTAATTAAAAACTAAAAATACTGATTCAGAGTTTTTGAGAACTAATTGAAATAATATATGTAAAGCATTTAGCATAGAGGTTGACTCATTTTAAACAGTATTTAGCTGTTTCTCTTTATTTGCCCCTTTCCAGAATACAAAGCAAGAACCCACTGGCCGAAGTTCTCTAGGAGCCTAGCACACATCTTTTCTCACATATGCTAAGAAGGGAGCTCCCTCCTCCATCAAAGGCTGAAACTTCCTTTTCTTCCCTGAATCCCCTCTTGCTTTGTTTCCTCGAAAAGGCTTGTATATTGACATTGTTTTCCCTTCTGCATCCTCAAAGGCTCCCTTTTCTCTCATCCTCAAAGGCTCCCTTTTCTCTCCCTCCCTTTTCTCTCCTTTTCTTTTATCTCTCAGCATAGACATATGTTCTATTGCTCTATCTGTACCCATGTGTGTGTGTTGTGTGTGTGTGTTGTGTGTGTTTATGTGTGTACTTCTCCCTGACCCAATATATCTCTCCAGCTATTTCTCTCTGTTATCACCACAAAACTCTAAAGAGCTGTCTACATATGCTATCTTGATTTTATCTCTCATTCACTCTGAGGAAAAAAAATTAACATTTTTTAGAAGATTTAATTGAAGTAGAGCTGACATGCAATATTATTTTCATTCACTCAATCTCATCTGTCAGGGTTCTTTTCTATTGTACTATTTCATGGAACCTTCTCTTTTCAGGGTCAAGAACAATTCCCACGGTGTCATCCTATGTCAATCTTATTCACTCTTCGCGGCACTCAGCAGAACCCACCCCTCATTTTGTCTTAGGACACTCCCCTATCTTAGGTCCCTGTCAACCCTCCATCCTGAGTTTCCTCTTATTACTGGTTCACTGATGTTCCATCCCCTTTGCTAGTTGCATCTTTTTACCCACCTGCACTGTTGAGGTCACTCATGGCTCAGTCCTGGGCTACTTCTCTCAAAACTTATTCCCTAAAAAACCCTCATATATTCTCATCTTAAATGCCATTAATGCTGCTTATACACAGCTTTTAAAAGATAGAGGATAGATGTACCTAGCTAGCTAGAGATATATAGTTATTATTTAGGGCATACAACTGCTCGAGTTTAAATCCTAGATCTGCAACTCAGTAGCTACACAACTTTGGCAAGTCACGTCACCTCTCTGTGCCTTACTTTAAATCTATTTCAACAAATTATTGAGAGTATTAATAAACGTTGAGTCCTTTAAAAAGTGGCATATAACGTGCTATGTAAATAGTTAATATCATTGCTATTTTTACAGTAATTCAGATTTTGTCACTCCTCCACTCAAAACCCTTCTTTCACTGTATTTAGAATAAAATTCAGCGTCTCTGTGTTAGTTTCCAAGGCTCTATATCATCTGACCCCAGATTTTCCCTCCATCACAACTCACACTCCCACGCCCACCCCCCACCACCACCTCCTTGCCTTGTTCAACAGCCTCTAGTCACATGGGTCTTTTTTTTTTTTTTTTAGCTCCTCAGACATGAAAACATCTTGTCTCTGGGGAATTTGCACATACCTCAGTCCACCCTGCTCTCCTAGGCAGCTCCTTCATGTCCTTGGGTTTAAGTGCAAGCCTGTCTTCTCATTCCTTGTATGCTTATTCCACAGTCACATATCAGTGGCTGCGCCCCGCTTCCGTACCCCAATTATTTTCTACCTTGGACCCTTCTTTGTTTCCTTCATAGCCCTTATCACAATTTAATAGTTAATGCTAATGCTTTTGTTTTTGTTCTTCCCTGCTAGAGCATGAGTTTGAGAAGGTGAGAATTCTATCTTTCCCTTCACAGTGTCTCACACTTACTAGGCACTTAAAACTATCTGTGCAATAATGAGCAAATGAAGATATAGGAAAGTAGTTTTTAACCTCAATATAAGCTAAAACTTTCTAACAGACCCGTCGTAAAGCATCTTACAAAGCAGTAAGTTCAAGCAACATTACAAATCCAAGGGCTGGAGTGAAAATCTTCTTCATGTCTGTACCTTGATTTCTCTATTTTTTAATGAACAAAGAAAAGGATCAATACTGTTTTGTAACATTTCTGTGTACTATCACAAATAGTCCGTGCTTCTGAATAATAATGATAGGCAGTACCACGTTAATAATAAAATTCAACTACCTTGTTCTCACTATGCTTACAAAATTTTTAATATTTTAAATATTCTAAATATTCTCTTCCATGTCCTTATATTTACATATTGACTTTTCAAGCTTTCATTGCAGGCATTTATAGCTTGTGATAATCCAATCATGACTATTGCATGACACTTTTGCCGAGCGTTAGCCTGCCAATCATATGGAATCTAATTTCTCATTTAAAAATGGATCCTGTTTTACAGAGAGCCACTGGGAGTAATCTACCTTCTACCGGAGAGCAACTGAAACATCTGAGACAAATTCAGTCTTTTAGAGCAGCAGGGTACCATTTAGTAATTTACCTCCTCTGGGGCATTGATCGGTACCCTAAAGCACTGTAAGAGTTAATTTACTTCATACACTGAACACGTGAATCCTAGGAAAGGATGCTTAGTTTAGCTCAAAACAAAGCAGGATTAAGACACAAATTAAAAGTAGCTTAAATCATGTACTCTAACATATTTAGGTAAAAAAATAGTACTTTGGTTAAGGTGTCATTTTTCTTTCACGGGTATTTTAGGAATTTGTAGTTATTAAGCTCCATGCCTCTTTCCCCTGCTTGAAAAAAACAGAATTCCTGTTGCCAAATATTGATACATTTGCAATTAATATAGGGTGTTGAGTCATTCTCAAAGTGAAATTCTACTGAAAGCAAAAAGAAAAAGAATCATGATGCACTCAGCAAGTGTATAGTATCCTGAGTGGCCCTGGTATCACATATGGCCCTAAACTGATGAATCACTATTTCACTTCAGTGACTTGGGTAACAAGTGCCACTATCAATTGAGAAGGTCTGCTTACTATCCACAAATTTCCTTGAAAGTGAGAATCAATTTGAGAATTCCTACTAATGCCACAATGCACTATCATTCCAGTAGAAAAGACCTGTGGTTTGCAAACTTTTTTAAAGCCATAGAAAACCAGGGGAATTACTCTGATTGAACTGGAATCTGGAGGTCTAAGACGTGCGCCACAACTACTGAGCCTGCGCTCTAGAGCCTGCGAGCCACAACTACTGAGCCCGCACACCACAACTACTGAAGCCCACGTGCCTAGAGCCCGTGCTCTGCAACAAGAGAAGCCCACACACCAGAACAAAGAGTAGCCCCCGCTCACCGCAACTAGGGAAAGCCTGCACACAGCAATGAAGACCCAACGCAGCCGAAAATAAATAAATAAATATTTTAAAAAAGAAATGATTATAATCTTCTTCATTGAAAGTCAAACTTACCCAGCTGAAACCTGAAAGAAGAAAAGGATTTTGCTGCCATGAGGCAGGAGAAGGGTATTTCTATCAAGGGAGACAGACATGGTAAAGGCTTAACACTGGAAAAAAAAGAGATTTCAGGCGTCTGAAAGTAGGTCAGCATTCCTGGAGCTTAGATTGCGTCAGAAACAGAAATGGTGGTGGACGTCAAGCCTACAGATGTTAGCAGAAGTCTGGTATTGAGGAACCTTTTATTTCAGGTTAAGAGTTTTGCATTTTATCCTAAAATAATGTGGAACCCTTAAGCTGAGAGAGATCTTTCCAGATCTGTAAATCAAAGAGATCAGTCAGACTACAGGACTTTATGTTAGCAGTGAAGAATACTGAAGTCACTGAATTTGTTTATTTATTTTCTTAATGATGTATTTCTTTTTTTTTAATTTATTTTTGGCTGCGTTGGGTCTTCATTGCTGTACGTGGGCTTTTTCTAGTTGCGGCAAGCGGGAGCTGCTCTTCGTTGCGGTGCGCGGGCTTCTCACTGTGGTGGCTTCTCTTGTTGCGGAGCACAGGCTCTAGAGCGCAGGCTCAGTAGTTGTGGCGCATGGGCTTAGTCACTCTGCGGCATATGGGGTCTTCCCGGACCAGGGCTCAAACCCATGTCCCCTGCATTGATAGGCAGATTCTTAACAACTGTGCCACTAGGGAAGCCCACTGAATTTGTTTTTGATATCACAATTCATATTGCTGCTACACAACTTCAAACGTTCACACGTGTGTGTGTGTGTGTGTGTGTGTGTGTGTGTGTACACACATATACACACGTACATTCAAATAGAGTATCTCTTATAAAGTCATTTGGGATACTTATAAGCTACTGCCTATAACAAAGTTAATGTCTACATGTTATTTATCAGACCCTAGGCCAATTTCAGGTTATTTTAGAAAAAGAAACATTGGACTGTTCATAGACACATGTTTTTCTACAATCCTACAAAAAAATACACAAAACTCTACAGCTATATTAACATTCAACTGCATGGCACCTGTGGTTAGTCATGGCAATATGCCAGTGAACAAGAGTTTGCTCTAATGAAATAAAGGAAATAAAGGAAAAATACTGTACAAAGTACATTCTAACAATATATTGGTTACAAAAAATTCAAGAGTTAGAATCACAGCATGATGGAATTGACAGACCTTAGTGATCATGGAACCCAATCTTATTTCCACAGATGAGATAACTGAGGTCTCTGGAATGAGAGGAACTTGCTAGAGTCCTATGTCTATTCCTTGCGTACGGAGGAGAAAGCTTTGAAAGCCTTGAGAGATTTCCCAGATCCACCACATAAAGTGACCCACCTACTGCCTTATGCTGTTTGGTGGTGCTCCTGTGACGCAGGTTGAAATACAAGAGCTCTGTTTCCAACCTCACATATTCTCTTCTGAAAACTCCTATTCCTCCTAAATTATGGGGTCATTCCTCTGATCTTAGAATTCCTTATGTAATAGAATCAGAATAAATGGGACCATAGCTTCCTTCTACCATAAAATAATCTTTTTAATTGAGATCAACCACAACCAAAGGAAAATAGCAGTAGCTGCTTCCCAGCCAAGATTTAGTGACTCACAGCTTCTGTTGGCAACATCTTAGTGAGAGGATGGAAAAAACACCTGATTTTCCTCACCGGTGGAAGCATCACTAAAGACCACCCCTAGCTGCACAGCCCAGGGAGTGAGAGGGATAAACCACTGTCTTCCTTTCATTCATTTGTAGAGTCCATTTCTTAGTCTTAAAATCACTTTGAGTTCAGTTTAAGTATAGTGATGAATTGAGCATCATTATTTTAGGTTTTCTTTTTTCCTTATTGTTTTGGGAAGTATCCAACTCTTCTAACACTGGTAACACTCTAGAATAATGAAATCTAATCAACAATCTTTAGCCTGCTGTTATCAAAACTCTGTACTTGTTAATACCATCTTTCCTCAGAGTTCATCATCCAGCTGTAATGATTTCTTTTGATCTTCCTTTCATTAGATGCCACAGATCTGTAACTCTTCAATATTACTCTTTTTCCCAAACTCATCCTGGCTGTCAGATCTTTGGTCAAAGTGTTCTAAAGAACTCAGTTTTGCTTACCCTGAACAAGACGTTATAATGACCTTGATCACTGCTGCTGGATGTTGTTTTTGCAAGAAAGGAGGCTGTGCTTGATGAGATGAGGGAAACATGGCAGAATTGTTTTCTGTGCAAAAGCTGTAACCATAAGCACTGACCTGAAGAAAAGTCACATACAGGCGGCTTCCAAGTTGTCATGCTTAGGAGCGTAAGGGAACACTGAAAGCAAATGTTTAAAGAAAATGTGTGTGTGTGTGTGTGTGCTTGTGTGCATTTAAGGGGTGGAGGAAAGGCTTGTCAAGATCTAGCAAAGCAGAAAAATCATATGAATCAATGCTCTACATGAAACAGTAGTTCCACGCCCACGTACAAACTCCATAGAGAACCTCTAACTGTAAGGCTAGGATGAAATAAATAAAATGATGTTTAAAAATTGGCACATTTATCCATTTTGCATAATATCCTGTCTTGATAATAATTAACCTTTTTTCACATTCAAATTAGAGATCAAAACATTTGACTTTGTATTGACTTTCATTAGCTTATTGCTTTAAAAGCAGGTACTATTTATGTTTTTCAACACCTAGGAATGAGACAATCAATTCTTCAAATCCTTAATACCTAGTTTCTAAATGTGTGGTTATAACTCTGTTTGGCTGGCATAAGAATACGTAATGTCTTCTTTTATCGCCTTGTTCAGTGATTCATTCATTCACATTCATTCCCTCCCTCCTATACTTTCTTTTATTTTCATGTGAATGTTTCTGAGACAGAATGTTCCTATGCTACTTCTCCACATCTCAAATGAAGAGGGAAGTACCTAGAGGTTAGTTATGCCTGATGAAACCAGAGGCTATTACTTAGTAAGCAACAGGGGCACAAAATAGTGAAGGACAGCAGCTAAGGCTGTTGGTCAGACATCAGGAACTTGCATTCTAAATACACAGACTGTGAGAATTATAAACTCGGGTTATAATCCCAGAATCCCCTGTTGAAGGTCTTGAAACAAAAATGTAGACTTTGAGACAACCTATCTGATGTCAATGGACAGAGCTTCCCAGGAAATATATCATTTGACTTCGCAAAACTCTATAATGTGTGTGTTTATGTGCGTACTTTTTTATGTTTCCTCAACTGAGACTTTTAGCTAGAGAGGGTTATTTTCTTGTTTGAAATACATAGGTAAATCGCGGGACCAATTACTGACTCTGCAGTAAAAGTAAGGATATTCATACACCCCTTGTCCCTGTGTTGTACAAGATGAAAGCGATGTTTTAAAACAAACAGACAGGGCTTCCCTGGTGGCGCAGTGGTTTAGAGTCCGCCTGCCGATGCAGGGGACACAGGTTCGTGCCCCGGTCCGGGAAGATCCCACATGCCGCGGAGCGGCTGGGCCCGGGAGCCATGGCTGCTGAGCCTGCACGTCCGGAGCCTGTGCTCCGCAACGGGAGAGGCCACAACAGTCAGAGACCCGCGTAACGCAAAAAAAAAAAAAAAAAAAAAACCACCTGAGAACTCAAGAAACCCAATGGAAGAATGAAAGAAGTGTAAAAAGTACTACTTTGATGAACACCTATATATCTATTCACCCCTCCACCAGCTAACATGCAAGAGTTAAAACGTGCTTAAATAAGTAAACAACAAAATATATTAATTAAAATGAAAAGACTTTTGACAAAGGTATTGTGGACTGTCTAAATTAAGGTCATTATATAATCTAATTTTATTTAAGTAGGGATTAAACAGAGAGCAGAACTCAGAACTCCTCTGCCTTCTTTTCTGATGGGCTCACTACACATCATCTGCATGTGTTTTAGAGATTATGGGAGAGATTTATTAACACAAAACAGGCACAAATAGCTCATGACCAGAGACAGTTTTGAAAGGTGACCAATACCCATGAGGAACATGATTAGCTGACTTTAAATAATGCAGTGCTGCCACCATGGAGGTGCTTCCTGGACTTGGATGAAACAATGCCTAGAAAGTTGCTCCAGTGTTATTGGAACCCCATGCTGTTAAATAACATTTACTTCAGTTTCTGGCACTATTAGCATTATCCCCCATTGGTCAGCTAATTAGACATAAACCTATTCAACAAAAATAAACTTTTATGGACACTCTATTGCTTAAATCAAGCTTTTGCATATTTAAATTGTCATCTTGTTTATGATGTAAAATATATTCTGATTCTTCTTTATGAATTTTAAGAATGGATGAAGGAAACAGTTAATAAGGTTTATTTGTTCTGATATACAAGGAATTTGAATAAAGCAAAAAGAAATCTTAAAACTACAAACACATTCGTACTGTACTTATGTTTAGAAACCACACGTCCCCTGAGAACCAGTTTATATTGTATATTTAAATATGCAACAAACTTCCGCATATAGTCAACTGCTCAGACTTATCACTGTTGCCAATAAGACACACCTGAACCTACTGCCAATCCTTTTGCCTGCTACATCATTCCACGAATCCGCTTTCCAAATACAAATTTATGCCATTGATGTGCCTCATATGTTCCTCCTTACCCCATTGAAATCATGCCGCTTTTACGTTACCAGAATATGCCCAAAGGCCCAGCTCAATTTCTTTTTCCCCCTTAATGGTATGAAATTGAATCTATTGAAAAACAGACCAGGTTGCCCATTCAATATAAGAAAATCATATGATCCCTTAAAGACCAATAAAACAGGAGCTGAAGAATGAAATATGCATAGAGCTACGATGATATGAACAATGCCTTAAATTTAGATATTATCAAAACAGTTTCATTTAAATCTTACAAAGCCCTGAGAAGTGGGCCAAGCTAGCAACATTATACTTATTTCTATATATGGAGTCTAACACTCACAGCAGATAAGTGTCTCATCCAAGGTCACGTAACTAGTAAGTAGCAAAAAATGGACAAAACCGGGTTTTTCTGACTCCTAGTGTAGAACATTTCCTCTACAAGAGTAGCTTTCTAACGAGTACAAATGGTACAGTACAGTAACTGTACAGTACAAACTGTGTAGGGCTGCAGGTCACTGCGTTAAGTATCAATATTCCTCAATCAGCACCAGCATTCAACTGAGGAACAGGTGTTCACAAATATTCTCACCTGGTTTAGGGTCACAGCATCTGGGGTGCTAGGAGGTGGCCAAACCTTCCCCCTTTCCTTTCTCTCCCCAGAATGGTTAGAAGTCAGGGCTTTGGAGTCAGACAGATATGAGTACATACTCTGGTTCTACTATTACTAGCTTCCTTACTTTGGGCTAATTACTGAACTTTTAGGCCTAAGTCTTAGTTTCCTCAACTGAAAGAAGCAGTATATGTGAAGGGCTTAGCACCACTTAGCTAACATGAATTAATATTACTAATTATGATAGCAATGTTTTTAATATATGCAGTTGGTGTTATAATAATAAAGTATAAATTTAAATGAATTTAAATAAACTTTCCATTGGTATAT
Source organism: Tursiops truncatus (assembly GCF_011762595.2). Taxonomy (NCBI): domain Eukaryota; kingdom Metazoa; phylum Chordata; class Mammalia; order Artiodactyla; family Delphinidae; genus Tursiops; species Tursiops truncatus. Next base: position 96,047,584 of record NC_047042.1, on the reverse strand, counting down.
ACCTTATTCATAGATACCAATAATTTTAACTCTATTCTATAGAGTCTATTATTGTTATTTTTACTATTAAAATAGGCCATCATAACCTAACATTTTGTGAAATATTCTTCTACCCCAATGCAGCTACTACTTTTTTCAGGTATATGGGTACATACTCTACTTTTGATATGAAGGTTTCCAAGTAGCTCGACTGCCATGCATAGTTGTTATTCAAAGAAATTTTCAAAATACCTCAGTGGGAAGGCATAAAATCTTGATATAAACTTTCAAAGACAGCAAGAAGTTGGCGATGCATGTCACTCAGTGCCAGAATTATCACACCAAAATCATGCACTAAATAAGTGTGGGATAGATACTTGAAACCTAGCCCACGGTTTTGTGAAAATATGCAAAAACTGTCAAACTGCTTAGTGAATTTTCACCCTTGCAACATAACAATGCACAATATTCTAGGGGAAAGCTGATACTAAGGTTCTGTGTGGTTTATAAATATGAAAAGAAACATATTTCTGCAGACTTTTTGGGACTGCCAGCTAGTATGACGCTAGCACTTTGGTAGATAAACATTTGCATATTCTTCATATGGGCACAAAAACAAAGGATTGATGTTCACTCATTCAACACATTTATTTAGGATGGAATATAGGACACAATGTTGTAAGCAATAAATATATAGTAATAAAAAACATCACGAAAGTCATTGCCTCATGGACCCTATATACTAGTGGAAATTGGATAAATAAGTAAATAACTACACATATACACCTTGGAGTCTGAGAAAAAGCTACTGAGAAACCTAGAGAACAGGTGAAGTCATGTTGGCAGGGGGTGGAAAAAGTGGGGGGGCCTAGCAATTTTAAATCATTGGTCAGGGGATACCTCACTGCAAAGATGCTATTTGAGCAAAGATATTAAGGAGTTGAGGGAGGTCCTCATGCAGATAGTAGAGGGAAAGGTGCTCTGGGCAGAGGAAACAGCAAATGAGGCAGAAACATGACTGGCATGCTTGAGGAACAGCTAGGAATCCTTTATGGGTGGAGCTGAGTGACCATGTCAGAGAACCGAAAGATGTCCTCAGAGGGGTAGCGGGGTCAGAAGAGGTAGAACCTTGCAGGTCTGAGGGTAACAGAAAGCCACTGGTAAGTTTTCACAAGTGCAGGGACGTGCTCTCACACTTAGTGTATAAAGTATCATTCTGGCTGCTGTCTTCAGCACAGACTGAAATGAAAAATGGCAGGAACGGAAGCAAGAGGGTGACTTTGGAGGTTATAGAAATATTATAGGTAAGAGGTGATAGTGTCTTGGTCCAGGGTGGCAGCAGTAGAGGTGCTGGGCGGTGGTTACCTATTAAGGAGAGAGAAAGGATTTATGGATGGTTGGGATGTGAGCATGAGACAAAGTGGAATCAAAGATGACTTCAGTGTTTAGATCCTGAGGAATGGAAGGGATGAAACTGCTATGAACCAACATGGCAAAGACTGTGAATGGGGCAGATTTTTAAAGGACAAAGAAGATCTCAGATTTGAATATTTTAAGATTATGATGCCTATTCAACATCTCAGTTAGTGGTGATGTCACATAAGCAGTTGGGATACAAGTCTGGGTTTTTCAGGAGAAGTCAGGAGGGGAGATAGACATTTGGGAATCATCAACACATGCATGATATTTAAAAACACAAAACTTTACATAATCCCCAAAAGTAGATAAAGAATAGACCCAAGGGTGGAGAAGAAAAGCATTTAAACAATTCAAGGCCAAGGACACTGGGGAAAAGAGTAAGAAGGAGTGATCCATTATACAGAAGAGAAATCGAGGTCAAGAAATGTCTGAAGCTACATACAGAAGGTGTTTCAAGGATGAAGAAATGTTCATGGGCTTCCCTGGTGGCGCAGTGGTTGGGGGTCCGCCTGCCGATGCAGGGGACGTGGGTTCGTGCCCCGGTCCGGGAGGATCCCGCATGCCGCGGAGCGGCTGGGCCCGTGGGCCATGGCCGCTGGGCCTGCACGTCCACAGCCTGTGCTCCTCAATGGGAGAGGCCACAACAGTGAGAGGCCCGTGTATCGCAAAAAAAAACAAACAAAAAAAAAGTTCAACAATGTCGAGCACTGCTAATGGGTCAAGAAAGATGAGGACTGAGGAGGAAGCATTAATGCCTGTAGCATCAACAAGAATACTTTTTGTAGAAAGTTGAGGACAAAAGCCTAATTAGAGTGAATTTTTTTTTTTAGTGAGAGAGGAAGAATTAAAACCATAAGTGCCAACCACATGTTTTTCTGAGTTTTGCAATAAAGGTTGCAGAGAAATAAGAAAATATCTGTCATAATACTGGAATCAAGTAAGTTTTGGTTGTTGTGGTTGTTGTTATTTTGAAGATGAGGTCACTTGAAATGTGTTTATCCTGATAGAACTCTCCATTAGAGACAGATCGAGAAGACAGATTGGAGACCCATACTCCTGTATAAGGGAGAGACAAAGGAATCTAGTACGTTCACTGAACACGGGGGCATTCTTCCAGAGAGAGCAGGAAAAAAGTCACACTGTAGAAGCAAAGATGCAGATAAATGGGTGGTATGATATTCATCTGAGGAAGTTCTCTGCTGATTCTTTCTGGGGTAGAGGATGCAAGAACATCAGGTGAACAGAAGGATTGTAGAGAGAACTTTGGATGAAAGAAAATCCCATATCCAAGTGGAATTTAATTTTTTCAGATGGAATAAACACATGAACCTGAACAAAGCTAATAGAGAAAAATATTAAGTCAAAAATATTTGACTGGCAAAAACAAAAGCAAAAACTTTTAAGAAATAGGGAAGATGTCCTTCATTATACATAAAGTGGAGATTATTCATAGAACCTATGAAATTTTTGAAAGGGTCATCTATTTGGTTCATTCAAATGAATTATTAGTTTGAAAATGATGGCCAAATATTAAATTTAAATAAGATTTAAAGGACAGTGGTTAAGAATCGGCTTGCCAATGCAGGAGACACGGGTTCGAGCCGTGGCCCGGGAAGATCCCACGTGCCACAGAGCAACTAAGCCCGTGTGTCACAACTACTGAGCCTGCGCGTTAGAGCCCACGAGCCACAACTACTGAGCCCATGTGCCACAAATACTGAAGCCTGCGCACCTAGAGTCCGTGCTCTGCAACAAGAGAAGCCACCGCAATAAGAAGCCCGCGCACCTCAACGAAGAGTAGCCCCTGCTCTCCGCAACTAGAGAAAGTCCATGCACAGTGATGAAGACTCAATGCGGCCATAAATAAATAATAAATAAATAAATAAACAAACAAATTTATTTTAAAAATAAATAAAATTAAAAAAATTTTTAATCTCAAAAAAAAAATCAACACAAAGAGCATTTATGGGAAGAATTTGTCACACATTCTGAAAATTAGTAAAGATCATACATTTGTCCTGATCTTCCAAGGATCTGGGGACAATGACTGAATATGAGGACAACATTATTAACAACAATGAAATATGTAATTCAAGTAAGATTTTAAAATAAAATATCATAGACTATTAAAATATTTTCATATGGAAGAATTTTGCTTATCAAAATTATAAAAGAAGACTAGGTCCATTACTTTCTTTGAATTCAACTGTCATTGTTGATAATTAATCCATCAAAGATGAGGATGGTTTTACATACATTTTATACATTTTACATACTCTTTATAGCACTAAAGGAGTAAACCATGTTCTAATGACCGTAAAATAGGAGGAAAAAAAGCAATTTATGATTCAGCTTGATTATATATGTTACGTACCGTATCTATTCTTAATGACTGAGGCTCATTTCTAAAGATCAAATTTACATTCAAAGATTGGAGACTTCACATACTTTCATGTAAAGTAAAAGTCAGAATAATCTCTGTAGGAGAGTATTCTGAATGGGACATTTTGAAAATTATTAAAAATGATGATTTTGTGTAATTGTAATTCTAGCCATATTTATAATAAAACTAAAAATACAATAAGATACTTCAATTAAAAAACTGTGATGCTACATTATGAATACTACACAGCATGAAAATACATGGAAAAACAAAGAACACACCATTAATGTAATATAAACCAAACCAACACCAAAAGAAAAACTGATTCAAACTATGGACTCTAAAATTATGTTTTGAGCCCCAACTCTGCCATTTCCTAGCTCTGTGACCTTGAAAATGTACTTAACCTCTTGAAGTCTCCCTTTTGCACTGGCTCTATTTTGACATTCACCAGCACAGACCAACGTTGGACAAATTCTTTTAACTTCCCCCAAATAAATTAACTTGTTTTAAAGCCTGAGAAACTGATACAGATTTTACTGAAGCTTTCATACAGGGGAATAGATCTGACTTTACATCACATACTGCACTGCAAAGAAGTTAAAATGCTATTTAGATAGCAGTATCCCTTTCTCTCTGACATCCCAGTAGTAAAGTTCAGAAAAACTGAGATAATGCTAATGACCAAGACAAAATAATCTGGAAGCCATTCAACTTACAAAGAGTATAAAGTAAGTTAAAACAACAAACAGGAAACAAATTTTTGTGTCATAATAAAAGACTATGATTAATTCAACAGTCTGTACCTGAGGTAAAAAGGGAAAGCAAATCTGAAAAAAAGGTGGGTTAGTAGAGGAGTTTAATGAAACAGGTAAACTTTCCAAAACATTGATAAGTTAAAAATTTCTGTCTTACCTGGTTAGAGCTCTAATGAGTAAACAAGTATCATTTAATTAAAGTCAATTTAATGTAAGTTGTATATAAAACATTTATGCTGTCTTGAATTTCCTACAAGTTGATATAACATTGAAAAAACAAAGCAAACATAAAACCCCACTAAACAAACTCTTAGACTAATATAAACTTGATAAATTATAACTCTGCATTATTTCCTTTAAATGCACATTGTGTTTTTTATTTGATGGGCCAGTTCTTCTGAAATCAAATTTTATTACAACTCTTTTCATATCCACTTATTTATCTTCTCAGTTCTTTTGACTCTGAGTCTTCCTTCCATATAGTTGAAAATTTTCATACATGCACAGGTTTGCAATTAGCTTTTCCTTTTCTTCTTTATTATGTCACATGCAATTCAAGAAATAAAGAAACTAGAAAGGAGAGATACTGTTAAGGGTAAAAGGCTGTTGCTAAGTTATCCCATGTGCGATAGACAAAATTTTAGGATGGACTTTGTGATCCCCACTCCTTGGTATCCACACCTATGTGTAAACCCCCTGCTTCCCATGCCTTACCTGGGGTGCTAAAAGAACCTGTAACTTATTTCTAGAGAACAGAATATGACAAAGGTGAAGAGATTTTTTTAGATGTAATTAGGAGCTCTCTGCAGGTGACTTCGAATGAATCATAAGGGAGGTGATCTTGGATGGGCCTGGCCTAATCAGGTGAACTCTTCAAGTAAAGGTCCAGGCTTTTGGCTGTTTGTTAAGCAACAATTGAAAACTAATACACCCTGATTTTAATATCTGCTCTATTTGAAATTCCCTACCAAATCAACAACATAATTAAAGCAGGGGGAATGAATTTAAGATTACTTTGAAAGTAATTGATGGATACATAGAGATTCACTCCATTATTCAATTTTTTACATTTGAAAATTTAATAATATATTTTTAATCATGAAAACAAAGAATTAAAAAACCTTTTTATCTTTTTAACACCAGTTTTGTTTGGTGCTAATGAGATATGATATAAAGACCAATCTGTTACTGTTCCTACTGAGAGCTGATAAAAAGCTGATAATTTTAATATATCAAAAGGTAAGTGAGAGATATGGGGATACATGTATACGTATAGCTGATTCACTCTGTTATAAAGCAGAAACTAACACACCATTGTAAAGCAATTATACCCCAATAATTTTTTTTTTAAAAAAGGTAAGTGAAATAACCGTTATTCCAAAGGTGTGTGACTTTAACATGTTATACAATGATGATTAACTGCATAAATAAGAAAAGAGATAAACACGTCAGTAAAAGTCTTCAAAAGAAAACTTCGGAACCGATTAGATTAATTTACGACTGAGGGAACATAAAAGGATTTGCTAGAACGGATATTTAGAACCATAGTTGGTATTAATTTTGACTAAGATTGTGTTGAAAGGGAGGGTGGGAGGGAGACGCAAGGGGGGGAGATATGGGGATATATGTATGTGTATAGCCGATTCACTTTGCTATCAAGCAGAAACTAACACACCATTGTAAAGCAATTATACTCCCAATAAAGATGTTAAAAAAAAAAGAAAGATTGTGTTGGAAATTTTGCTTTAACCAATGTTCCTGTTGCTTCATATCTGTTAAGAGCCATTCAGGAAAAAAACACTACTGTATTCTGCTAGTAAGTTTATGTGTTCAATAAGTACAGCTTATCTCATTCCCAGTTCACTGAGCCAGCGCTATAGGGCCACAGAGTTGTGTTTATTCTCCCAAAATCGTAAATAAAAGTCTACCATCTGGTGTTAAATCTTCAGGTGCAGACTTTTAGTAACTCTGAAGCCCAAGGTAAAATAACTTCCTATTGTGAGCATTTAATGGTCGACTATGAAACAAAGAAGCAAAGCCAATGCTGACTGGGAAATTTAACAGGGAACGAGAACGTACTGTATGTTTTTTGAAAAATTCTGCGTTGCCCATCCAGGGAAAATTTTGCAGACTATGACCACTTATAGGATCCAGGAGGTTAATGACAGAATAAAGTCTGGGAAGATTGACCAGATGACCTCTTCTAGCTCTCCCAATTTCAGGAACGTTTGATTCTAGTATCTGGTTCAAGGTCTTTCTTCACCCGCTGGGAGTCGAAGGCCTGAGGCAAGTCTGTTTTTTCTTGGTAATATTGACTACAGTGCTCTCTGCTCTCCCCTTGGTCTCTGACTGAACATTTTCCCTGTTTCATTTCTAGCTTTGAACTCCTTTTTCCCCACCCATCCTTTAATAATGACAGCATCCCAAAGAACTGAATGTAATTGAAGTAAATGACCAAGACTGGTTTTAGAATGGAGTCTGGGTTCCTAGCCACACTCTACAAGCTTTCCATTGTGAAGTGTAAAAAAATGCTCCAAAATACAGCCTCTTGCCATTGCAGGAGCTGTAGACTCCATCTCCAACTTTATAGTCATGGTTCCTTGTGCTAAGACGTTTTTCATCTCTTCCCTCCCTCCTTGCCTAAAAGGGGCTCCACAGAAACAAACAAACAAACAAACAACCTGTATTCTCCTGTGGTACAAAGTAGTGGCCTTATCAGCCCTCCGGATGAATTCATTAGCTCTTTATCGTCTTTTCTATCAGCGTGTCCCTTTTATGTGCTCTTGCTTTCATATTTTCTCCAGCTCCCTCTAACCCCCACTGTGAGAGTGTCTTTATCTCATTCGTTTTTACAGAGGCAGAGCGTCGCTGAGCTCTTAGTAGGCACTCAGTAACTATTAATTCATTGATAATCCTCACACGGATATCAACTACTAGACAAAGCTCACTTGTAAGTCATGCACCCCTGGACTAGTGACAAGTCTGTGTTTTACACATTGTTCCTGGCCTTCTTCCTCTTCCTCAGCTGTATGACCGGGAAAGAGTTCCCTTTAAGTTTGCTTTAGTATCTAGAGCAAAATGCCATTGTCTTTCGATTTCCCTTTTGTTCACATAGCAGTTAGAAGACATTTTGGGCAACTCTGGTGTGATGTCTGAAATCACTTATTGAAAGTGGAGTGGGAAAAACAAATGACTGGGTCTAAGGTCCCATGCTGGTCCTGTTATTAATAAACTGCAGGAACTGGCATTTCAGAGTTCTCAGGGTTGTGTGTGGGTGTAAGTATGATTGTGCGTGTGTGTGTGTGTGTGTGTGTGTGTGTTCTCACTTTAACATAGCAGTTTGTGCTATAAAGACTGTGAAGAAGCTACATCTGTCTGAACCTTTGCTCACTGGAGTACTGAAATTGGGAAGAAATATGAACTTCACAATGACCCTCAACAGTCTAATCAGGTGTTTCCGGCCAACTTCGTATAATTAATCCAAAAGGACCCTAATAAGCCTTAAGAACAAAGCCTAGATTCCACCCTTTCACCTAACATCTTGAATCCTACAAAGGACAGGAGGAAAAATGCAAACTCATTAGGACATATGAAATGGGAAAAAAATCTCTGGTAACACATATGCCATAAAAAATGCGTTATCATTATTGGAACATAATGACGGACCATTTATCAATCTCATAACTTACTATCTAGTCCACATACAAAGTCCATCACAGTCAGGCACAACTCCACCAAGCCACTTAGAATGTACGTTTACCTGCCTTCCTACACCATCTACACTTAAAGAGCGCAGAGTCTTTGCTAAATTTTAAATCCATTCCAATTAGTGTCACCATAAAAATGGAGAACCAGCTGTTCATTGACCTTGCATTACAATGTTCAAACTTATTATTCTCCAGACTATTCTTAGCGCACAGGCTCTGGACGCGCAGGCTCAGCGGCCATGGCTCACGGGCCCAGCCGCTCCGCGGCATGTGCGATCTTCCCGGAGCGGGGCACGAACCCGTGTCCCCTGCATCGGCAGGCGGACTCTCTATCACTGCGCCACCAGGGAAACCCAGCATCTCTTTTTCATGTTCATTAATGTCAGACTTTTATATTTCTAACAAAGGTATTATTTTTGCTCAAACTTTTAGTAATCTTATTGTGTTTGCTCTAAATTTTCTTAAGGTATATAATTATTGGATTCAATTGTTTAACTGCCAGGCTGAAGGTAATATTCTATTAAATGTTAGTCCAATGAAGAATGGGGTAGTAGAGTTACCAGACACCAGCCCTGAATACGCAGGTTTGTTTGAAATATCAGTTTAAGACACCTATGAGAAACTAATTTTATTTTCATGATTTTCCTTAAATAAAATGACTTCTATTTTTCTACATGATCACTTAGGATGTCAGAATTTCTATAGTAAGGACAAGTTATTTTGGTGAAGATAACATACTGGAATTTACATTCCAGCAAAGACAATTTACAGAGCAATGTTTGATTGATCTTTGGTTATGCTGATGGAGGTATTGTAGCTTGAAACCATTCTCTTCAGAACATGAGCAATATAGTGAGAAATTATTGCAAAGGAAATAGTTTTTACAGTTTTGAAGTCAAATAGTAGAAAAACACTGCTCTTCAAATTTTGTACAATAGCATGCTCTCTATACCCTTCCTTTTTATATTTTACACATTTATGATTTTTTTTAAAAAAATCCACAAAAATGATGTTTTGTTTTGTTTTTTTTCACAGTGAAATCGCATCTTTAACGGATGACCATTTGGGAAGTTAATTTTTTTGGCATGAGTCTACAAATGAATATTACTGATGTTGTATAGTTTTAACGGCATGGAATTAAAATCCTAGAAATGTAACAAATCCCAGCAAAAATGATGTTTTAAAAACTACAGAAATATATAAGAAAATATTTATATTGCTCATAATTTCAACAGAATTACTTGTACAACTTAAAGAAACATCATAATATCTTTTGCTTTTAATATCTCACTTTTTAAGAACCTGCAGAATCTCAGTATTTTACAGCCTTTATTCCAACTTACCAATTATGTATAGATATGAACACAACTTTGGTCTGAAACACAGCTTCTACTTTTTCCTAAATTTTCAAAAATATGCAATTAGGATGAAACAAATTAAATATCCAATTTCGTATATAAGTTGATCATTTAAAAACTCTAAATTGCCTTTCAGACAATTTCTTTTAGTTCACTTACTTCAGATTGTTTCAATTGGGCACATTTTTTTTTTTAACAGCATGTTTTAAGAAATCATCAGCTTAAATATTTCAAACATTACTGCAAATTCCTCGTCTCTTTTTAAAAAATGGATTACGCTTGATGATTTAACTTTTAAAAGACATTTTAAAGAGTTTCCATGAACAACTCTAATATATGAGGATAGTTATTTTTGCCCTGTTCAAGGTCATTGTAGCAAAGGATAAATATATCAGATAAGTCAAACATAGTATACATTTATGGTTTTAAATGTGACAAGCACATATGTAATATGTAGGGGATCATTTTCTTTATAAAAAAAGTGAAGTATGAAATTAAATCATTTGTAATTTCATATCCAGCTTCAGATTTATAACCTAACCAGAGGTGCAGTGTTTACAGCTTGTGTTTCTCAATTAACCAAAGGCTAACACTTTATATACCAAATTGAACCCATTTATTCCTATGAAAATCTTCATAGAATGTCTTGTTCATCGTTCAGTAACAGAGGAAATCATCTGTTAGAGATTAAAGTTAACAAGAAAGATATGTAACCTACATTAAGGAAAAAGAAAAAAAAATTCTTCACCAAACAACATAAAACACAATTGGAAAAAATGGAGAGTCATCTTGTGTCTCCAAATCCCATGTTTGCAAAATACCAATTATTCATAACTATAATGTGATTTCACTTTGTTTCGGGGGGGGAGGGACTTCTTGAAAGGGAACTTGACACAGTAAATCTGAAGTTAAATTGGAAAATTAACAGGAAAGAACAGCCAAATCATTTTACGAATAAAGAATAATGAAGAAGTCAAGTCTTCCCCTAAAATGTTAGTAGATGCTACAAGCATAATATAATTGAAATGTTGTGGTACTAGTACAAGGACTGACAAATAGGTCAATGGACAAAGCAGCTCCAAAGCAGAACTTTACTAAGGATACTAAGTATTTAGCACAGTATTCCTCAAATCTAAGACATCACCACTGGGTAGATATACCCCTTAAGGAGGGAAATCTCCAGCCAATTAAATTATGTGCTTTCTAACATCTAGAATTTTTACATATATTGAAAGAACTTATTCACCCTCTATTAGAGACAGATGTTACCACCCACATACATAAAATATATAAGCAAAAATAAATTAAATTAATTAACATTCTATAATTTCTTCACATCTGGAACTGAACTCTCCTAAACCATTTTTAGATCTAGAGTTCTTAATATTTTTGCTTTTCCACACAGTGAAAAAGAGCACTGGTTATGTGGTATTTCTGAAGAAAAGCCAGTGATGTTGGCATCTGAAATGTGACTTTGCAACTACGTGGAACTAGCCATATTTTGAGTTCGACTTGAAGTGTATTGGTAAACATACCTGATTCATGATCTTCTTCAAATATTACTCTATTTGGTTCCTAGGGATTAAAAGACCACTCCACTATTGTCTCTGGAGAATGATTTCCACAGGGACACACATCTGCACATTTTAATGCTGGGGCTTTCAAAATTTGTACATGCACAGGTAATGGCAAGCAGTCTGACTCTGCCTGAGTGACCATGATTTTTAGACTTCATTGTTTGCAAATGTTCCAGTGAAAGGTAAGGTATCACATAAGCAGTGAAATTCAGTGTGTTACAGACATCAAGAATTATTGCTATAAATACAGAATTATTCAAAAAAGTACATAAACAATTTTTTTAAAATTCCACCTCTTATCTAAAGTAATGAATGATAATACCTGCCATACGTACCCCAAAAGATGCTTTGAGGATACAAACACAATCAGGCATGTGCATAAAATTTTTAAATTATGAAGCACTATACAGTACTCTAAAAGTGAATACTTTTTAGACAATTTAGCAAGTCTGTTTTTTTGCTTGTTTTGATGTTTCTTTTGTTTTCCAAAATTAACACTAGAATTAAACACTAAAATTGCTTTCTCATAAGTGGTTTTACAACCTTTTAAATTCATTATCAAAATCCTTTCTTGCTAGCAATATGGTAACATTACATTATTTGTGATCGAATTATTTATATACCAGAATTGCAGTATTACTGTACAAAATTTTTTCAACTCTTTGTATATCTTTCTTACATTTGACATATTGATACATTGCATGCATTTCGTTTGTGCTAATATATCTATTAATCAAAACTTGTTCAATGAAAGGCACTTACAATTTTTTTGTTTGTTTGTTTGTTTGCCGTTGCGGATCACAGGCTCCGGACGCGCAGGCTCAGTGGTCATGGCTCACGGGCCCAGCGGCTCCGCGGCACACGGGATCCCCCCGGAATGGGGCACGAACCCGCGTCCCCCGCATCGTTAGGCGGACCCCCAACCACTGCGCCACCAGGGAAGCCCCGGCACTTACAATTTTTACTCAATCTTACACTTACAAGTTTTACTAAATCTTAATTAAAATGAAAATAAATGTTAAAATAAGTTAATTAGAGATATGTTGGGATTTAAGACGCGGAGTTTCTGCATGATATATCAACTTACTTGTAAAATTTCTTAATGATACTTTACATTCTTAATGTCATGTAAGTTAGTGGCATTACATTAATAACTTATACGCTGATCATTTTGTAAAAATCGATCAAACTTAGAATAATAATGCCAATAAAACAGCACAGTTAAAATAAGCATGAAACAAGCAAATGTCCTAAAATGTTTCAACAGAAGAATAGATAAGTTGATTTCAATCACTGTTGAACATTACAAACTGAACTCTTACCCTTTGCAGAAAAGGAAAAGAGAAAACATACTGAATTACACTTTTCTTCCTGATAAAAGTAAGTTCAATAAATGATCTTAAAAGAGATATTTCCTTCATGGCACTAAGCTCTAGACAGATTTTCTGGGAAAATACTAGTCAGTATCTTCAACTGCCTTTTGTAAAAATGAAGAAATATTCTTTTATTACCACTTTTATAGTCTCATCAATAAAACATTAAAGCATAGAATTAAATCTTACTCTAGCAAAGATTTTCCTACCCAGAATTCATAAAACATAACATAGGGACAGCTGTGAGACCAGTCCACAAGGCTAACATTTGTCAGGTAGAAATAAGAATGATAGTAGACCCAGTTCTACTTCCTTGGGGCATGACCATGACAATTTAGAAAAACTGTTATTGTGGTAACATTGGTTTATAACATTATATGAACTTATAACATTATGTAAGTTTAATGTGTACATTATATTTTGACTTTTGTATACGCTGCAGTGTGCTGACCACCAAAAATTTATTTTCCACCTGTCACCGTACAGTTGACCCCCTTTACCTATTTCACCCCTCCCCCACCCCTTCCCCTCGGGTAACCACTGCTCTGTTTTCTGTATCTAAGTGTTTGTTTTTGTTTGGTTTGTTCATTTATTTTGTTTTTTTGTGCTTTTGTTTGTTTTTATATTCCACGTATGAATGAAATCACACACTGTTTGTCTTTTTCTGTCTGAAATTTCATTTAGCATAATACCCTCCAAGTCCATCCATGTTGTCAAAAATGGCAAGATTTCATGTTTAATCATGGCTGAGTGTGTGTGTGTGTGTGTGTGTGTGTGTGTGTGTATGCGTAGGTGTGTGTGTGTGCGTGTGTGTACACCATATCTTCTTTATCCATTCATCTGTTGGTGGGCGCTTAGGTTGTGTCCATATCTTGGCGATTATCAGTAGCGCTTTGATGAACATGGGGTGCATGGACACAAGAGTGTCTCTGTCCTCTCTCACCTCTATCATCTCAGTCAAGATGGTGAAAAGGGTTAACAAGGTTACTTTTGATTTGGAAGAAAAAAATATCTTTCAGGTTACAGATTGCTCAAAAATATCTTACCAATTAACTGCATTAATTCCTGTTTTGAAGCTCCAAATACCTGTCTTTGGCTTTCGATATAGAGGTTTGCTGTTTCATTATTTCAAGTCCATTTATGTGTGAGGCACCAGCGTGCACACTGCAATTCACACATGAATTATAAGAACTTTAAAAATATTTGTAAATGGACCAATGAATAATCTTGTACTTTCCAAGGTAGAATAATTAAATATCATTTTTTCTTTAATATGTTTCTTACTTATTGTTTGGGATTTAGTCTGCCTTGAGACTGACGGTATTTTCTTCTCACTTCTGTAAAAGCTTAGCTGGGAGTGGGAGACAGGTAGGGGGTGTGTATTAGTTGGCTACGGCTGCCATGACAAAATACCACAGACTACGTGGCTTAAACAACAGAAATTTATTTTCTCAGAGTTCTGGAGGCCGGAAGTCCAAGATCAATGTGTCAGTAGGTTGGATTTCTTCTGAGATCTCTCTCCTTGGCTTGTAGCCTTCTTGCTGTGCCCTCACGTGGTCTTACATCTGTGCACACACATGCCTGGTGTCTCTCTGTATGTCTAAGTTTCTCTTCTTATTAGGAAACCAGTCAGATTGGAGTAGGACCCACCCTAATGGTTTCATATTCACTCAATTACCCCTCTCAGGGGCCTCACTCCAAATACAGTCACGTTTGGAGCTACCAGAGACTTTGGCTACAAGATATGAATTTTGAGGGGACACAATTCAGCCTACAACAGGCTGTTAGAGCAATTATTGTCTAAAAGTTTCTGTCTTACTTGTCTGCTCTTCCTGATACATTTATATACAATGCAGGCTTTAGTTGGGAATTCTTTTGTCTGCACTCACTGGCATTTCTGCTTTGCCAACTTCTTCACCACTGTGCGCCACCAGGGAAGCCCCATGGCAGGCCGATTTAACCACTGCGCCACCAGGGGAATCCCCTTACCCTTGTTTCATAAACAACTTTCTAAGAAACAATAATGATTAGAACAGATTAGAAAAGAACTGCACTGAAATATAAGACAATAGAAAAAGTAAAGAGAACTATAGTCAAACGTAGTAACTTAGTAAAGCTCTATTTTCCATAAGAATTTCAAATGTCAAAATCCCTACTTCTTTCTTCCACTATTATAGCCCCTAGGCTTTTCTTGAAGCAACAATATTAGTGACATTTAAAATAACTGATCTGGGCTTCCCTGGTGGCGCAGTGGTTGAGGGTCCGCCTGCCGACGCAGGGGACGCGGGTTCGTGCCCCGCTCCGGGAAGATCGCACATGCCGCGGAGCGGCTGGGCCCGTGAGCCATGGCCGCTGAGCCTGCGCTTCCGGAGCCTGTGCTCCGCAAGGGGAGAGGCCACAACAGTGAGAGGCCCGCGTACCGCAAAAAAAAAAAAAAAGAAAAAAAAAAGTGGCTGCAAATGCTTTTGCAGTCCTTCCATTGGCAACTAGAGTGTAACTCCTGATCCTTGAAACCTGCTTCCCCAACCGAATGTGGCAGTGATATGGGACATGAGAGGCCTTCCTGCTTCTTGGAAGGCCTCTTACAACACCGGCTTTGAGGCAAGTCAGCCCCCATGGAGGAAGTACAAATACCCAGAAACCATTATCTCAGGAGAATCCCAAGCCACGTGGATGAGATGCCACATGGAGAGGAGAAGATCAAAGAACATCCAGCCCACCTGACCTGTCACTGATTAACCCCTCCTCTGGAGAATGGATCTTCCCATCCTATCTCAGCATGAATCAGGGGTGAATAGCTCATATGAGCCCTCTCTGAATTTCTGACCCTCCAAATCATGACCAAATTAATATTGTTGTTTTAAGACATTAAGTTGGGGGGACTTTGGTATACCACAATAGACAACTAGAACACGATGAACAAATTCAAGGTGACTAGGATAAACTGAGCTTAATTAACTAGAGATCAGTAGACCCTAATCTGGGAGCTGTGGTGTTTCTATTCCTCTCCCAAGAAAAGAAAAGTGAGTTTGGCATTTACAAAGTTTTTTTAGGAGGAGAGGAGGTTTTTTAAACTTTTCTGTTCCCTCTGATGTTCAAAGCTGATTTCTGCTCACTCTGAGCTTGAGTCTATACTGTGAATGACAGAGGCAGCTAGAAATAAATCACGCTGCCGGATTAATGGAATAAACCTGATAAAGGACAGAATGAGTTATGTGATACTTTGTTCTTGAGTAACAGCTTCTGATTATTGCTTATATCTTACAGACAGTTTGACCATATTTTAGACCTTGAAGCCATGAAATCGTGATACTATTTTTTTCTACAACCACAGCACAATCATATTTGGGGTAATTGAAAAGAAACAATGAGGATCTAGTATCCTGGGTCTATGATGTATTACTCGTACATAGTCACTAATTGGTAAATTACAAAGTTGATGCCGCATTTAACATTCTTCCTCACTCTTGGCACCACTACCCTCATCCACGCCACCTTGTTACCTTTACTGGCTTTTCCTCCAGTAGCTGAAGATGCTCTAGCCTCAGGATCTTTGCTCTCGATATTCTTTTAAAATGGAAATTTCACTGACCCGACACCATGTATGGCTTGTTCCTCACTTCATTGGGTTTTTTTATAAAATCAGAGAGGGTTTCCTGGAGCCCTCTACGTAAAATAATACTTCTAATCCTCCTCAATACTCCTCAGTACTTGTATCTTACGTTATTTTTCTACGTTCCATTTATCCCCATATAACATATTTTAATTTTTATACTCTCATTTGATTATCTCCTCTATGAGAAAAAAGTTTGCATTATAGCCATCCATTCAACTATTCCCCTCACACACACACACACACACAAAATGATACAGGAACTCTGCAATATTTCCAGAATCTTGAACAGTGCTTCTTTGGAACATGATGGGTTGAAGTTCATGTAAAACGTGGTTTGTCAAGGAGGAAACATCTGGACGTTTTGGATGGCAGAGCTAAGACCAAGAACATCACTTTAGTATTTATGCATATACCCTACGGTTACTAGAGTCTGCAGCGAAAATCATCTTGTCTTTAATAGTTAGGACATCATTCTGTGATTCTTTTCAGCAATGGCTAATTTCCCAGCTCTCCTTACATCACCCTTTTAATATCCTGGATATCAGTGCAAAAGTCCTAGATCTCAGGTCCTGCCCACTTATTGCACAAAATAAAGCTCTTAATCTTTTCACTTAAGGCAGGGCACGCTTAATATTCTTTTTGTTTCTGTATCAAAGGTTCACTTTAGTTAAGAGGCCATTAATTCACTCCTTTTTATTACAATAACCACTGAGAATTATGCTCGTTTAAAATTATACAACCATAAAAATTGACCTTCAAAATGCACTGAGCATTTGTAACCTTCTCATTTGTTGATAAGCTATGAAAATATGAATGGACTGCTTGCTAGATGAACCGTAAGTCATAGCTGTGGGTTTTTCTTTAAATTTAATTTCACTTGAAGTATCTCAGGTGTTATACTGTATTGTAGTCGCAAAGTTCTGCAGAATGAATAGGCCAGTGTTTGAGTATTTATCAAAGTTTCACTGTTTTTGTGCGACCAGATACACAATTGTTTTTTTTAAAAGGTGCCCTCTCCTATCTACCGGATGCTAATGTTTTCAAAATTTAGTGTTTAACCAACAGAGCTGATCCATCGTGTACAAAAATGTACACTGCATATTGTTTATAGTAGCCCCTATTATTTGGCTGCATATTGTTTATAGTAGCCCCTATTATTTGGCTGCATATTGTTTATAGTCGCCCCTATTATTTGGCTAGCTCAGATTGCCCTTAAATCAAGATTTTGTGTAAACATGGCTCAAAGAAATGGAACCACAGAGAACCATAAATATTAAATGTCTTCTTTTTCTCTAAATATCCTTGAAGAATTAAGTTTAAGGAATAAATGAAATTTCTCTCTTGCTCACTCCATCCCAGGGAGATTTTACTATCTTATCATCATGTCACTTTTTTTTTTTTTTTTTTTTTTTTTGTGGTACGCGGGCCTCTCACTGCGGTGGCCTCTCCCGTTGCGGAGCACAGGCTCCGGACGCGCAGGCTCAGCGGCCGTGGCTCACGGGACCCTCCGCGGCATGTGGGATCTTCCCGGACCAGGGCACGAACCCGCGTCCCCTGCATCGTCAGGCGGACTCTCAACCACTGCGCCACCAGGGAAGCCCCCATGTCACTTTTTAATGCTTTCAGTATAAAATAAATTGTTATACTTTTTCCTAGGGGTGGAAAAGATACATCAAACTACTTTTATATATAGGATGGGAAATAATGTATTCTTCATACTTGACATCTAAACACAAATGAAAGCAATGAAATATGACTGTCTTTCCATAAGAAAACTGGACGGGCCATCCAATGGGCAGCACGTCACCCAACAGGCCTATGTTTTACACTTGGTTAACACATCTTGGATCAAGATGGTTCAGTCACAAAGTGAAGAGCAAAATAGTTCTGTGAGCTGGATGCCAGCAGTACTGTCCGCAGCTGTCACGAGTTAAATATGAAACGTTATCTCTCTAATCTATGGGGCTTTTCCGTTTCTGTGGCAGAGGTTCGATTTGTGCATATACCTCTCCCTGTGCTCTTTACTAGTTCCTTGTGGCTATGATGTGTCATCAACATATACAAAATTGTAAATGGGATAATAAATTCTGAAATCCCTCAATTTATAACACAAAGAATAGTACCAAGAGGCACATCACAGTTTTGTCCTACATGGATTGAGGGCTCCCTGAATAAGTTTACTCTCAGCAAATGACACCCACTGTCAAGCAACTGATTCATCACAGCTCTGACAAGAAGTAAAGACTCAGGAGCTTCAGGGAGGAGATGTGCAAGGTAGGTTTCAGGTCTTTGGAAGGGACTGTGTTCATTCTCTTTGAGGACTTTGAGAAAACAAACAGAAATCATAGGTTGTTGACTTTCTGAGTCATGTATGTGCAGGTGTGTGAAAAATTAATGTAAGTGTCCTTCACTGGCCTCAATACAAATATCTGTTTTTCCTTCTTCATTGAGTTGTGTGTGTGTACATGTGATCTTCAGTAAAATGAGGATGTTGAGAATGATAACAGCGAGAGTATTTGTTAACTATGTCCTGTCTGAGCATACTATAGAACACTTAATAATTACATATCATTGTAGACAGAATCATTCCCTTAGATCTTAATACTATTTAGCCAAAATACAACCTCCAGAAGTGAATCAATATTAATTGAAAAGTGTGTCAAGATTTCCCAGTCTGAACAATTCTTTTGGAGATTGGTAAAGTTTGTGGCCAGAGGAATACCTAGACAAATCTAAATAAATATGTCTAATATTTTCATATCAAGTTGTATTTAGACTGGGCATGAATTATTGTTACCTGAAATGTGTTCACGTGATCTGTCTTGGGGACCCAATATTAATAACTTTAGAGATTTTTATTTAAATTGCATCAGGCAGGGGAAGTAGGAAGGAGGGAAGGTAGGAGGAAATAAAGAAATGAGGAACTAATTCTTGAAATGTCCATCATGTATTAGTGCTATCTTATGTTCAGTTCATATTCACATTTAATTTCTCTCTGCCTCTGTGTGTGTGTGTGTGTGTGTGTGTGTGTGTGTGTGTTTAATTCCCTTCATTTGCCTTCATGGTCTGGACTGAATGCGTCCACAACTGGTTCTGACACCCCATAGTAACTCTCTCCATTTAGGTTTCTGGATATTAGAAACCTGAGGTTAAGCATTTTTCTCCTTTTATGGGTATCTTAAAATGCAACTTATCCCTGGAATGGCAAGGCATGAGATCAATTTAACTCTTTCAATAATTACTTTACTAATGCAGTCCTTAGAAGAGAAATTTCTTTAGGAAGTATGATAAGAAATAAATAACCAGGACAAAAGGGGACTAGGGAGAACAGAAATGAATGTGCATCATATCAAAGACAAACATCATTAACTTCATAAGGTCAAGTGCTAGAGGGAGAGAAACACTTTCAAGAAATGGTGCATTTATTAAAAAATAGGGAATTCTGTCTTTTTAGGATTCCAGTTTTCCTCAGAAGCTTTAAATTCAAGAACGGGAAGAAATTATTCCTTCAGGTTTATCTTTTATAAAGTCTATTTTAATGCCTTCCTAGGAATATGCTTGGCCTGTAGCTTCTCTTTAAAGGAGCTGTATCTCTCTCCTGGACGGTACTATTTATGTATCTACCATGGATTCATATCATGGATGGTATTAAGAAGCTACTTTTGGATCTATTATTTATGTATCGATTTATGCCATTTATGGATACAAGGGTGCTTAACAGAAATGCACCCAGCAGAGTTTTATTTTTTGGTTTTGATTTTGTCATTTTCATGCATTTATAGCAGCTAACTTCCTTATCTGTTATTATGGTCTTGACCAAAATCAGTGCTACAGTCTCTCTCTGGTCAGCATGATATTCTGATTCTTTTGATCAATGATAAAGATATTGCATAAAAGCAAGAGACAGAGATCAAAAGATTTTACTCTCCTATTCTCTATCAATTACAATTTCAAATACTAGACAGGGTTTCGACAAAGAACTGTTACATGAGCATAATTAACGAAGAGGGAAAAAAAAACTCTCAACAAAAGACCTTTAGACATTTCATTATCTGTAAAACAGGCAAGTGGACTCTAGCATATTTTGCTTAAACTGATGATTTTTACCTCATTTATTTCCCATAAAAAGAAAACCTTTGAACATGGTGTTTTTAAGGAACTTTAAGTCACACATAGGGAATTTTCCTGAAAGTTTCCCAAACATACGTGATATAAGAAGTCTAATTTGATGGTATACAAACTCCTTTAGCTCTGAATGTCCATGGACTCTGCCAATGTCATGTTATCTGGGATAGTAGAAAGACCAGAACAATATTTTGCAAGAAAACACTAAAGTTACTTATTTCCAGTATTGTTTTCTAATGCTTATCAACTCCTCTCTCTCACTACAACAGAAGTAAATTCATATCCTCTGATTTCCAATTCATATCCTATTCTGTGTATTATACAGTAAACCACTCGCTAAAATCAGATTTTCTATTTTTCAAATTCAACAACTTGTAGTCACACTGTCTTAGTACCACTTCTGTCTGTGTATTTACCCTGTTTACATTCTCCATTGTGCTTTCGTGTATTCACTGGAAAAACAGTGAATGAAGCCCTACTCAGTGCCAGTGACCATCATAGTCATTAGGAGTAAAAAGGATGAATACAATAGTCTCATCTTATTCTCAGAGAAAAAAGGTCCTTGAAAATAAAAGACGATCCAATAGATTTCCCAAATTCAAGTGTATATATTTCATTCTGTGACAGCACCATGGATGAGATAATTCCAGAATACACACAACAATGCCCTAGATTGGAATAAAACCTTTCCTGAACATTTGGATAACTGCTAAGTTTCCAACGGAAATATTATGCTTCTAAAAATGATAATTTTCCGCCAAACATCATGAAACTCTGGGTAATCACCAGTTCAATCCATTATACCCGTAACCAGCCTTCACTGATCCTTTTAATTGCTTCTACAAAAGACTTGCATGTCCTCCAAGCAGCAGGAAGCCTAAACAGAAAGATGTTTGCCCAAGTTGTTTTCCATGAACTTGGACTCATCTGTGCCTAGTTCAAGCTGAGCTGGTTCAGACTGGATAGGACCGCCAACCCTCCAGCTGGGCATGCGCGAGTGCCCACCAGATGACCTTTTGACATCAGAAGGCTGAAAACTCCACCCTCAGATCATGCAACAGCCACCATTTTCTGAACAAGTCCCGTGAAGAATCCTGTAGCTTAGTTACACCTGGGCATAATGACAATTACCTCACCTTTTTCTTATTTCCAACCATATCTCCCCAGGCTCCCCACGCGTCGGACAACCCTGCCTCTTTATCCTCTAAATACCTCAGCCCCCGGCCTCCAGGGAGGTGGGTTTGGGATTTGCTCTCCCATCTCCTGGCTTGGCTGCCTCGTGAATAATCCATTTCTCGGCTGCAAACCTCAGCATCTCGCTGCACACGGGGCAAAGGAACCTGGCTCAGTAACAATCATGCATATTGTTAAGGCCAGCTGAGGTCCTACCAAAACTCACACATCAGAGTTAGTTAGTTGATGGTTAAGAATCAGAAAGAAAACTTTAAGTGAAGCAGATAATGGTGTTTATCTCACAGCACAAATACTGGCCCAGCTGTTGAGTTTACTCACATTGAAAGCTGGGTGCTGCCTTATCTGTGTGCTGAGCTGTAGAAAAGAAATAAAACCTAGTGATCAAAACACATGAATATTTTAGGTAGCTATCAGTGACAAGCTCTAAAATGTGTTGTAACTTGGACATCACCTGGGTTGTAACTATCAACACCAGCCGTCGGCAGCCAAAAAAAGGGAAGGTTATCTGTCTTCCTTTTTCCCTCCGGATCCTTTTCTCTACGGCACCGCCCTCCCTGTGAGTTTATTTCCATGTCACCTTGCCATCAAGTTACCCTTGAAGGCCTATTAACTGTGCTAAAGCAACGGAATTCTTTTTCCTAGATGTTTTTCCATATTGAAACTGTACTTTTAAAAAAGGAAAAATTGTTGCTTACAAAGGGAAGAATCTCTAATATGTGAGAGCTTCAGGTCTTGCGTAAAATTGGTGGGAAAAAATGAACCCAGTAATCCCACGTGGAGGCTCCGATCCATTCTGCATGTTTTTAAGTCTTGCCTTTATGACCGTAGATGAACTATATTTTCCTTCTTGATATTTTAAGCACCCACAGGCAGGAGAGTACCACTGTGTGCTAACTGTATGTAGAAGAGCATCTTTCTTTTTCGCTTCGTCTGTTACTCCCATGCGCCATGATCATGCCGTGCCACGTGACTTTATGCGGGGGCGAGGCTACGCTGAGATTCCGTCTGCGTTCCACGTTTCCTCTTCTCTGCTTTGAGGCTGCGGCGGTGCCTCGTGATTCTGATGAAGGCTCTGCTCTGCGAAGCCCAGTTAGGCAAACTGAAGATGAGAGCTGAGCTCCGTACAGGGGCTTCTCTCCTCTCAGAAGGTTAAGAGGGAAATTCTGCTTTTCTAACATTTTGAGAATCAGGCAGAAAGCCACTGAACTGTAGGTAACTGAAAAAGTAGAACAAAGTTTCCCCTATTTCCCCATCTTAATTATTTCACATCTGATTCTATGACAATCAAATTACTCAAATGGAGATAATGGCCCCTTGAGTACTTGATCTCTTTGAGTTTGCTTTTATCTATGTCTTCACTGTAGCCCCCTATTTTTTCCTGTGTTTTCTAAATGAGTGTGTCATCATACTTCAGGCAAAAATACTACCAACTGAAGTCTCGCTATACTCAGGTACTTGATAATATATTTCTGATAATTATTTTAAAACTGGCCTAGTCGTCTTTGTAAACACTTCTTAATTATTACTTGACCTTCTAAAGCTCAGAAAATCTTTCAATATGATTGCATTTTTTTCTGCTCCCTGGAAACCAAGCCCTTTAGAAAATGACTTTTATTTTCCCTTTTTGTCAGTGACTTTTTTAACTCTAATGTTTGAACTCAGCAATTCAAAGAAACTTGAATGAACTGAATGAGTGGCAATAGAAAATCCCCTTCTACATAATTTCATACTTGTATTATCAGTTGACTATTCCCTGATAACTCTTGGTCAATTAAATCAATTTACCACTTTGAAAGCCATATGAACTATTCTTCAAACCTTCAGTACGCCCAAAGAAGAGGAAAAAATATATTTCTGATCATCGAGTCAGATCTTGGAGAGGGGGAATGAAGATTGATTGCCATTGCAACCTGAACATGAAAATAAATAAAACACTGTAAAAAACTCTATCTAATCTGGTGCCTCTTTCTTCTTATTATGTATAATCTTCTGCCTGAATGTAACTTCGAATTTACATACCTATTTCTCTATGGAAAGGAACCACTGATAGCTGTCCAACTCCAGGTATTATCTCTTTGTATTAACATCTTTATTTGAAATATGTTGAAATCACCATCACTCAAGAACAAATAAAAACAAAACCTAAAACTGCAGAGATATAATATCTGAAAAGTGAAAACTATAACCAGAAAAATTTCAGAGTTGTATTTATCGTGTTTTACTATTGCAACAATAAGCATTTGGAAACATGCTATATACTTTCTGTATTACATAATTCTCATATATTTTAAACAGCTTATACCCAGAACTTTCTTGCCGTATTCACAGAGAAAACATTAATTTAGATATCGATTTCCATATAAAACCATTAATGGAGTTGTAATCGTTTATGTACTAAAAGTATGAGGAAACTATTTTAAGAGAAAATGGAAACTTCAATGTGAAATCAATGGAATGCGTTGGCCCCTTCCTCCCTTCATGTAGTAGGAAGTGTGGCATCACTCAAGAGAGAAGTTAATCAGTAACTGACAACATAGCCACGCCCCAGCGATGAAAATGCCGACACAGCCCCGCACCTGCTATTCTGCTGTCCGCCTAAATTAGACAAGCCACACAGAGAACTGTTTTTATTAAATTATGCTAAAACAAATAAAATATCAGATTCAGTGATCACTCAAGTTATTCAATGTTCATAGACATCAAGCAGAATAATCAATTCATGTTAGAAGGGAATTGAGTCCTAAATCTACAAACGTATGTCAAGTTTGGCTTCAGTCCAAATTCATGAAAGATACACTTTTGACGAACTCTGCTACAGCGGTGAGTGGAGATTTTGTGTACAGTGTTATTTTCTAATCTTTGTTTGTCTAATCCACACCCTAAACTCTTACAATCCCTCTGGCTTTATGGGAAAGTCTTCCCTGAATGTATAGATTAAGGCTTTTACTACTAAGTTTTAAATCTTACATTAACATAATAGCCTATACAATTTGATGACACGAAAAACTGGAGTTCCTTTATCAGTTGGTAATGTGCTAAGTCTTTTTAAAAGCATCTTTATTGCTGTGAACCTATATAAGTGACATAGGGTAGAATAGATTTGATATATTCACACTCGCCTCTGTGCCACGGAAAAAGAATAAGTTTTTAACTCTCAGAAAAACATTAAAAGCCTAAGAACAGTAAAACTTATCTGACCTAGAAGATTAAGACGATTCTGTGACACCACACCTTATCATGGGGAAACAACAGAGCAAGACATTCAAGGGCAATGCTTCTAGAATCAGACTGCCTGGGCTCAAAACCAGCTTTACCACATGTTACCCCTACGACTGTGAGCAAGTTACTTTACCTTTTGTGCCTCAATTTTCTCATATGTAAAATGGGATAACAGTAGTATCTGTCTCCTAGGGCTCCTTTCAGTCTCAAATCAATAAATATTTGCAAGCATAACAGTGTCTCACATAGAGTAAGTGATCCAAAAGTATTTGCTAAATTAATAAACATAAGATTAATTCATTACCATTAATTTTTGTAACTTATACTTTTAAATAAGGCAAAATATATAGCTTAAAATTTACAGATAGAAATATTCAGATATTCTCAAATGTGTTTTAAAAATGTTTACACCACCCATCCCTGCCCCATCATCACTCAGTTGACGTAATTCTACAATTTGCTACCATAGATGCTTCCCCCACATCTCTCTTGAAACGAGACCAGTTCATTCTTTTCTGAATACCTGCAGTTTGCATAAGATGTGTGCTTTCCAAACATAGAATATTTATAATTAGGGAGAGAAGACATTAAAATAAGTTGTAAGCTTATTCTGAATATTGAGGTTTAGTATCTGTTTTTATTTCATAGAAAAAAGTTATAGTGTGTGTATAGTGAATTTCAGAAGCCTAGACTATAATTTTTTTAATGTAATTGACATATGTATCATCTCATTTCACCTGCATAATATATTGAGAGTGAAGTAACATGGCATTATTATTGGTATGGAAATAAGACCATCTATAATGACAAAATCTGCTTTAAGATGAGAGCTCATGTTTTTGACATTTAAGACTTCTAAATATTTTAACCTTCTTTTCATTATAAAATATATAATTAGAATAGAACTAAATATGGAAAACCAGGGTCCATTTTGCTATTAGTTTCATAATCATAATAATCATCATTGTACCACCACCAATACTGTGATGGAAAATGTTACATTCATCTTTCTCATAAAAAAACCTCAAGCCACTATTACATAATTTTGAATAAGTTAACTGTACTTCTTCAAAAAAAGTTGACATGTGCAACATGAACTTGATCTTTTGAAATTCTGTCCAGAAGTATGACAGCATCAGCAATTACGAAGCATGTGTTTGTTTAACACAAAAGAACCATTTAGAAGAGATTAGCTTCGTTTCAAACTAGTGGTGGAAAATGGAGAAAGCTGGAGACCTCCTATATCAGAAAACAGGGGTGCATGACTTTGGAAGCAGGGCAGCTTAATTGTATTTGTAGCAGATTGAGAAAAAAATCAGTACTTTCCAGATCATGCAATGAGTGCCTGTTTACCAGGATAAATTACTACTGCTGAAAGAATTGTTCAAAAGGAGTACCAGAAAAGAAAAGAGGGATTTTTTTTCTTTAGACCTGACATTATTGTCTAATTATACAAGGATTCTCAGAAAGACTGGAGGAAAAGGCAGGGAAGTATATTGAATGTGTACTTCTTTGGAATTTAGGGCTTAGTTTATATGATTACCATTTTGTTTGTGTTGTTTGAAAAATTATACATTTTGTTAATAAGTCATAAAGTCAACTGGTAATTTCTTTGTGTGTGATGAGAACTTTTAAGATCTACTCTCTTTGCAACTTTTAAATATGCAACACAGTATTATCAACTATAGTCACCATGCTGTATATTACCTCCCCGTGACTTACTTATTTTATAGCCGGAAGTTTGTATCTTTCAATTCCCTTCACCCATTTCACACCACACCCCCCCACCCCAGCCTCTGGCAACCACCAATCTGTTCTCTGTATCTATGAGCTGGTATTTGGCTTTTTTGTTTTTGTTTTCTTACATTTCAAATATAGGTGAGATTATATGGTATTTGTCTTTTTCTGTCTGATTTAGCATAAAGCCTTCAAGGTCTACCCATGTTGTCACAAGATTTCAATTCTTTTTTTTGATGGCTGAACAATATCCCATCATACAGATATAGATATAGACATAAATATCAGTATCTGTATCTATATCTATATATACGCACACTTAACGCCACATTTTCTGTGTCCATTCATCCACTGATGAACATTTAGGTCATTCCCAAATCCTGGTTATTGTAAATAATGCTGCAATGAACATGGGGGTGCATATATCTTTTCAAAGTAGTGGTTTTGTTTTCTTGGGACACATGCCCAGAAGTGGAATTGTGGTCAGACAGTAGTTCTATTTTTAATTTTTTGAGGGACCTCTCATTGAATTTCTAATTTCAGTGTATTACAGTTATAAAGAATCTTATACTCTATTTTTAATTTTTTGAGGGACCTCTCATTGAATTTCTAATTTCAGTATATTACAGTTATAAAGAATCTTATACTCAAAGGAAATCCATATATTATGACAATCAAATATTAAAACTTAACATGAATACATGAAAAGGGATTAAGAAAATACAAATGTTATCAATCTTTACCACTCTACAGGATAGGAAGGCATGGTATTATCCACAACGTAAAGTGGTAAAGCAATAAAACTGTCCATCTGATTAAGAGATTGCAGTTTGACTGGTTTGTAAATGTATTAAAAGAATAAATGAATGAATGAGTGAATGAGTCCCTGTTTGAACAAGGCCTACATGCCACTGGATTTGGTGCCCTTCCTCTGATGCGCTCTCTTAGTTGGGCAAATAGGGCACCAGAACAAGGGCAGCAGTGCCATTCTGATAAAAAGAAAGTTCAAGCTCTTGGAAAGGGTAGAGTAGCTTCGGGGAGCCATGCAATGGTTGGAGTGAGTTATTTTTCTGAAGAACATATTCCTGAACACATCAATAATGTCTGTGATATAGAAAACAGTTACAAATATATAACATCCTGTTTATCCTTTAAGCCTACAATGGGGTCTAATGTTATCTTATAGACAAACAGTCATGAAATCGCTACCTCCCGTCACGGGTAGATTTATAATAGGATTTTTAAATATATACTCAACTTCTTTCCACTCTTTGTTTCTAATTACCATCTCTACACTTTGGTTTAAGTCTCTTATCTAAATGACCAATTTTATTCTTGCCTTCTCTCTACTTAGCTCATCAGGATCCCCAGTAGTGAAATGTCAATGGAAGGGTACAGGGCACAGCATTTGAATAAAAGACTCCAATAAGACTCATATCTGACCTTGAATCAGTCATTGAACTTCTTTCCTCTCTCCCTTCATTTCTACAATGACAAAAAAGTAAAGCACCAGATTTTAGTTCTTTAACTTGAAGGTAAAAAATAATAAAACTGTTATGATGTAATGAGGTATATAGAAAAAAGCTGTTTTAAAAGCATATTATCATTATCAACTAATAACCACAGATCATATGATAAAAACATACAATTGATAAGGAGCGCAAATGGCCTCTTTAACTTAAACTCAAAAGATTAAAAGGCGTTGTCAAAAATTAAATCTTGAGACAAATGATCATATAACTTTTGACTGTAGTTTACTTGATTTGTTTGAAAGAACTAAGAGAAATAAACAGTTATGTCTTAATTTAGAAGCTGTTTATTATTTCAAATAGGCAGCCATGTCTCAACATATAAGCGCTTTTTTGTTTTGTTCTTTATAAAAAGAGAGAACAGATGAATTTCTGTCTGGTCCATTTCAATCTGTTTTCTTTTGTTACTAGAATTATTATATTCTAAGGCAATTCGAAGTCCCAAGAAGTTCTAGTTGTAATAGGAAATTAAACATAGCAATTAACCTAAGGCTACTCATAACTGACAGCATAAAACTGCATTCTCGTATTGTGACATTACTAACTAAAAAACAAATGCATAAACAAAATCTAAATAAACACAAGTCAAAAATTCCCAACACATTGGAGCTTAAGAGTAAAATGATGCTATGTTGCAAAAACGTGTTACTGGTTATTTTGGGTTACTCGAAATTCAAGTCTACTCATCAACTAACCCTCACCTGTTGGCGCAAGTTTCTAACATTTAAGCTCATCTCATCAGACATTTCCTTTGCAGTAAATTAATGTCAAAAATTTCTAGCAGTTGCTCAAGGTCATGGAGGTTAAAAAAGAATCCTATCATAGCTCCTTTTGATTTATCTTAAATTTTAAGATTGCAGATAATGTGGTTTTAAAGTGCTGGCTGTTGACGTGTTGCTCAGTCTGTTAGAGATAAACTCAGAATAGGGTGGGGAGTACGGCACTCTCTCCTCTCATTGAGAATCTTTATAAGAACTTAAACAGATAATACCAACCAGCTTTTGATTAACCGGGGTAGCTGTTTATATAATATATATTGATTATCTTTCCTCCTTTCTCCCTAGTTGGTATATGCCATCTAAGGGACGAATAGACGAATAGACATTATTTGTATGTTCTACTTTCTTTTCCAAAAAATTGAGTGTTTTTTAATAAACAAGTTTGATTTGTCATAAGAAGCAATCACTGGAGTCAATGATTTAGAATCAGTTGATTTTCTCTCAACTAAAAATTAAGTGATGCATGTATTTGCTATTTCAGTAATTTGCTGTGTGGAAAGAAACTGGTCCCTTGCTTTTAAGTTAAACTCAACTGCACAAACCAAACTTCAGTATGGATTTGAATCAGAGATCTGCTTCGCCTCTATTTCTCCAATTAAAAAGATGTTTATTCTTAAAATTCATAACCACATTTTATGGATTTCAAATATTGTGCCATGTTATTGCTTTGTTATCAATATAATACTCTCAGTCCTAAAGAAAAAACACTTCAAAATCACAGTGAATTGATTTGCTTAACTGAGAAAGACTAGGACCCTGTAAACCACTGATATTTCTTTCTGTTTGACCATACTGAGTGCTATTAACTCAGAACTAAAACTTAACATTTCTCCCTGAATGATTTTACAGAGTATTATGCTGAGCTGTATTAGTCAATAGAAGCCACTGTTAAAATATCAAGTAACTGGAAGTTCTGAATTGCATATTAAGGGGATTGAACTGATTATAAATTATAAAAGAGAAATTTATAATACTGAACTCCAGTTAGCTTCAGTGTAAGTTAGTCCTGGAAATCCACAGTACCTGATGGAGGGAAGAATAAATGGGTGGATGGGTGGATGGATGGACGGATGGATGGATGGATGGATGGACAGACCATGAACACTGTCGCTCTACTGACTATGACTGTAGAAAGTTAAAGTAATCACAACAGTAATCACAAAATGGGAGACTAGACAGAGGGGTATTAATAGGTAAAAAATATCAGTGTTAGTTCAGATACTATCAATAAAATGTAAATCGACAAAAGATAAATTAAAAGCACCAAAATACCTAAAGAAGCCAAAAGGGAAAATAGTATACAACTAGAGTTACACAGAACTACTCAATTTCTACCTCTGACTCTTCAAAGAAAAGGAAAACATGCTGTATCCATGCACAAGGCACTAGCTTCTACTCCTTGGCTTTTTAAAAAGCTGAGTAATCAGAAATAATTCAATTCATAAAAACAACTGATACAAATCCAATCACAGACTAATAAGATATTAGAATAATATCAACTTAAACAATAGCTTCTGTGTAGTACGTAACAATGATAGGTAATTTCATTTTAATTAAATGTCAGGAAGAAAATTCTATTCATATTTTTCATACTAACTATGCAGATCATGTACGAAAAGAATCCAAGCAGCTGTTTGAATGTGGTATTTTCATTCTGAGATATTGTACCTGCTGGCATTCTGATTAGTGTTTACTCATTTTAGCATTAAAAATACCAAGTTTAATTTCTGACATACTGTGGAGTACTGTCAATATGATATAAGATAATCATACAGAAAACCACTTTGCACAGTCATTACCCAATGGCATATTTGCACTAGTACTTTGTCACAATTACGTGTCAAATACCAGCCAAGAAATTTCTTTGAATTTGGTTCCGATTGTCAAATTACAGTTCCCCTTTTTTTACTAGAAGTCTGATACAGAAGCAGTGTGAAGATTAGAAGCCCTGGGAAACACCTTGAGTTCTAGCTGCTGCAGTAAGGAGAAGTGACTTTTAAGATATCTTGCTGCAAATTAGAAATGCACCCCCTGCCCCGTGCTCTTGGGGGAATAAGCTTCTGTTCCATTGCAGCTCACACATATTCCCTGAATCAGGACCCCTTATTTAGGGCATAAACTACATAAACAAGCGTGGCAGCCATGAGAGTACTGTTAAAACAATCACACTCTGGAGACCCAGCAAAATCCCCTATAATGGCTCTCTCCAAAGTTAAAGTAGGAAATGTTTCTAAGATTTCAATGACCAATGGAGAGAGGTCTTAAAACTATCTTAACCAAAACAATGCCCTCAGTCATGTCCAATGATGGTAAAAGTATTTCTTCTCACTACCTAGTTCTCTAACCTGTAATCAATATTTAGAATGAGGCCCAGTGTTAATACTGGATGTGAAAAGCAGTCTGCTCTTCTCTATTTACTTTATTTTTTTTCCATATTACTAATATTTTTTGAATTTTATTTTATTTTTTTTATACAGCAGGTTCTTACTAGTTATCTATTTTATACGTATTACTGCATGTATGTCAATCCCAGTCTCCCAGTTCATCCCACCACCACCACTCCTCCCCACCACTTTCCCCCCTTGGTGTCCATATGTTTGTTCTCTCCATCTGTGTCTCTATTTCTGCCCTGCAAACCTGTTCATCTGTATGGATTTACTTTAAAATAATATTTTTAAAAGTTGAGGAAGGTGTATGATTTGAGGCTGGCAAATTGCTCATAACTTTATCATGCTCTCAATCATTTTATGTTTGAAAAGAAAGAGATTTAACAATTATGCCATGGGACTTCCGAGCTTCCACTGCAGGGGGCATGGGTTCAATCCCTGGTCGGGAAACTAAGATCCCACGTGCTGCACAGTGCAGCCAAAATAAATAAATAATAAAGATTATGCCAAAGTTTTCCTTTTATTTCCTAAATCCACATCCCTCTTGTTTTTCTCAAGCCCCTTGTGCATCCCCATTCCCATAACACACACACACACACACACACATACACACACACACACACACACACACACACACACACGGACATAGCTGCTTCCACCTCGAAACCCCAATAGCATTAGTTTAGTGCCTATTACTCTAGATTATATTTTGTGCACCTACCTTTCTCTACCCTTAGAAGCTAAAACTTTTGAGGTCAAGATCAGCCCACAATAACAAGTGTCTGCTGTACTACAGAAAATTGGTAACTTTTTGTTGCATAATAAATTTACTACAAAGGTCATATCTATATTGGGGAGAGGAAACTTTTTCACCTAGTTAAACATGAAATGTGTTTCTAGAGATGAATTTCTAGGGACAGAAATAGAGGACAAGGCTGTAATAGCAAAGAAATAACAACAGTAATGCTAATAATAATATAATGATGATGACAAAGACCTCCACAGCCATGGTCTTCCGTTTGGGAAATGTATGGTTTGGTCCACAGATCCACAGACCATCACTTTATCCTCAGGCCATTGCTTCTGTACTCCAGGCAACACATCATACTGTTTAAGAATTTTGACTCCAAGGCAAACTGCCTTTTGAAGTCTCCCCTCCAACACTTAATCAGCTGTGTAATATTGAGCAAATTATTTAGCTTCTTTGAGCCTCACTTTCCCTTTCCATAAATTTTGGAGAATAATCTACCTCAAAGGCTCCTCACGAGAATTAAATGAAAATATGTAAAACACTAAACAGCATGCCTGGAATATAACAGATTCTACATCTGTTCGCTATTAATATTTCTGTCATATAGCAAACACTCAAAATTTTTAAGAAGTGAATAGGTAAATGAATGATCACATACATAAACCATTTTGACTTAGTTAGTTGAAAAGTTATGTCATTAAATACTTCCTTCCCAATCTGATGGACACAGAAGTTGAGACTGTCAAAATGCTTTAAAATCATCTATAAATGACAATAAAACAAACATCTATTACCTGAGACTGTAAGGGGATTGGGTATTTTTTATTTTAAATCCTGATATTTTGATAGCAAAAAGTTCTACACTATGTCTTAAAATGTTTTGCTTTGCAGAAAACATTTGTCCAGCCATTTTGTCATTAACTGTACCTTTTTCAGTTCTTTAAAAATTATCCAATTACCACTATAACCACTTGAAAACTACCCAGGACAATTTTCTTCTATCCTTGCAGAAAATAGGCTCCCATTAGTTTCTCAGAAAGAGTGAAGGAAGAATGGTCCCTTTGCCAAGCCCTGAGTTTTTGCCCAAAATAGAAATTGCTGGGAAAGACTTTGGGGATGAGAGTCACACCACCACCAAAATCATTCCCCTTTCTTTAGCTGAGAAGAGGTTTACCATCAGCCTTCATCACAACCACACCAATTTTCTCGTCTGCTTCCACAACCAGCATGCAGGCTGTACCCTCCTGTGTTCGTGTTTGCTCCTTCTAGAAAGTTTTTAGCACTTTTGTGTGTGTGTGTGTGTGTGTGTGTGTGTGTGTGTGTATATATATATATATATATATATGTATATTTATTTGAGATCACCTACAGAATTTTGGACATTTGTAGGCACTCAATCAATGTTGTTAAAATGACACCAGGTAGACCTTCTATATGAAAAGGAGACAAATAATATTCTGTAAAAAGGGAATATGGAAGAGATCATTTTTTTCTTCCATTCCCACATGAATCCTGAGGCAACATCACTGTCTCTCACATGAAGCTTCAGAGAGCCCAACAGATTTCAGAAATGTCATTAAAATTTACTACATCTACCCCTAAAGCACATTAATTATATACAATATTAACTTTGATTTTGTTAACCTGGAATGTTGGGATCTTCTACTAGCTTAAGGAAATGTTATCACTGAAGTGTAGCGCCTTACCTTTTATAAAAAATGAATGTACTTGTCCTAAATAGTGTGTCTGTGAAACTCAAGTTAAAGATAATCATCTGTATGGTGAACAATATGGATTTGGATACGAGCACGAAAGTCTCTGTGGATCAGGTCTCAATTATTTTCACAAACATAAAATCCATAATACATTTTTCCTTTTTGTCTTAGCTGTCAGGAAACTCAGAGTTAACATCAGTATGCAATGATTTTAAACTCACTGAAAAGTCCTAATGACATATTTTTTCTACTGACTTTCGATAGTGCCTATATTAATTTACTTAGTAATAAGTCAGGATGCTACACATGCAACTTGTAGGTTTCTAAACTCTGTCTTGAAGCAGGTGAGTATAACTTTTAAATACGTAAATTCATTGTTTTTTGTTGTTGCTGTTAACTTGATAGCTCGAAACTCTATGGCCCACCTAAAATTTAGGCTCGGATTATTTTTCTCCATAATAATCAACCAGCCATACTATTTCTAATATTAAAAAAGATAACATTTTTGTACAATATGGGGGCCCTCAAGTCAGTCTGTCTTTAGGAAGATGTTCTTAAATTTTAATGTAGTGGAACTCTCAGAAGTATATCTATTTAATGTTCTCTCTCTTAATGCTTCAAGCATAGGTAGCATTATTTACCCAGTCGTACCAATGTCACGTTGGTTAAACTCACACAGTTGCTTTCACTTCGTAACGTAAGATGTATGCAATATTTATTCACTGATCCTTAGATTCTTCAATAATAAATTAAGGACACTTGATTTAAGTTTATGGTTGAACCATACTTTTCTTTTATTGCTGTTTTACCTATAGCATTCTTATTCTTTAGTCTGTACATATGGATTCCTACAGATTCTTCCTTCTTTACTTACAGACTTAGAGCTTTAATATAAAAACTTATTTTACTTTCAGTCAAAATTATTCCAAGTTCCCCTCACCTCATTCCTTGATAACTGCTGAACCTTCTGGGTGTCGTTTCAAAAAGAGTCTTTGAACTTCAGTCCCTCTTGCATAGCACAATTGATTAAACTTCCTAAAACCAACTTCTATTACATCCACATTCTCAAGTAGATAATGGCTCCTCCTGACCTGTCCTATTGACCTAAAATTTTTCTGAAGTTCAAGCTCTGCCGTATCCGAGACCCATTCTTCATACTTAACCTTATTTCCTGCCATCACAAAACTTCTACCTCAAATTCCAATCAGGTAGCCACCCTCCCTAACCACAGGCACTACGTTAATTCCTACATTTGTACATGCTTTTCTTTATATCTGAAGTAAGATTCTTACTTCCTTCTGCCTACATAAAATCTACACATTCTTTAAGGCTTAATGTAAATATTACCTCCTCCATAGTTGGGGAATATACTGGACTCTAAATTCCCAATGGTTTTGAGATTTTTTTTTCATATTTAACAATAATATTGATAATAATAGTTACATATGTTCATGCGCCAAAGACACTATGCACATCGCGTGCACTATTTCTTTTAATATTCACACTAAAATTCTGAAGTAGAGAATATGACCATCCGTATTCTACAGGAACTGCATGTTAAAGAAATCTGCCTGGGCTTAAATACAGGAGCTGAGATGCAATCCAGTGTCAAATTGACACTCAAGGCCATGCTCTTATCCATCTTCAAAGAAACTAATATACCCATCCTCTTTAAGAGGTCTCCACGCTGTTATTCTCAACCTCTCCACCTACGCCACTGAAACAGAATTGTCCAAGATCAGAGATATCCAACCTACTGCCTTCACTGTTGACTTGCATTGAAAAAACATGGTTTTGAGACATTGACTGTGGATCACACATTCAGGCAGATTTTATGAGAAATAAATGGATGAGATAGGGAAAATCAAAGCCCAAATAAACTCCAAGTAACTTGATAGTTCTAGAACTGGACAGTAATCCACGTTAATCTTATAGCTCCCAACACCTCAGAAATTTAGGTATAACCGCTATGAGAATCCACAATCACTCCCCGCCCCCAATTCTACATATAGTAGATGTTAATTAAGTCCTCCCTGAACCTCTCCTGAATTTCGGGAGGGGGTGGGCAGTAGGGTGATTTGCTTTCTAATGGTATCTTCTGTTTCCTGAGCTAAGCTACTGCACATGCTCTTTCTGTGCTTAAGTGTCTCACTTTCTGTAAGAAAATCCTCTATTGCAAGCATTTGTGAACACACCTTTTTAAAGCTGTGTGGAGACAGAGCAATGACTCAATAATAGCAAGGCAGACAGATTCAAATGGCAAACAGTGGCTTTTCACTAAGTCCCAGACTCATTCTTTCCCTCATCCTGTCTCCCTCTTATCCCTCACTCCCTCTATCTTCCACCTTCTGCAGAAAACCAACCATTTCCTCTCTTTCTTGCATTGGAAGGAGTTTCCCTTCCTTTGGTAAGTTGATGGCCACTTTCATTCATGCCCACAGCATCTCATCTTTTATATCAAGTGGCAGGAGGCTTATAATGGTGTTTCCCCAAACAAATATATTTCTCTGTACTACCAATTAATACAATAAACTTCTCATCATTTATTTATGCATTTGTGTGTGTACAGTAGCATTTTCAGGGAATGTGTCTGTAGCGTTCAGTTTGTAAAACTGGATGCCAGAGACAGCTTTCATTAGGCCTGTAGCACAGAGAATGTGTTTACTCTTGTTATGCTTATCAGTATAGAACCACCCACGATTTAAACATTAGAAAAACCTAAATGCTATCAATACTCAGTAGTAAACATTTCAAGGAGAAGCATATAAAAGTCATAACTCTCTGATGGTTATTACCTAAATAGAATCCATGTCATATGTACTGAACCTCTTAGATTTTTTCTACCTCATCTGCCTATTTGCCCTCCTTCCAGCACAGGTTCTAGTTCCACCTTTATTCTCTCCGGTGCTTACTCATCCATTTTCCTTGTTGGGCTGTAACCTTCTCATTTGTATTTCCTGGGTCTTTAAGATTTTATCTATTTTGGTCACCCATCTATTTTTCCCCTTTATCCTGTTTCTAGTTGCCGCAAGTGGCTATAAAATGGAAATAAAGTATATACCTAATATTGAAGATTAGTTCATCAAAACTTTGCCTTGGGCTTCCCTGGTGGTGCAGTGGTTGAGCGTCCACCTGCCAATGCAGGGGACGCAGGTTCGTGCCCCGGACCGGGAGGATCCCACATGCCGCGGAGCGGCTGGGCCCGTGAGCCATGGCCGCTGAGCCTGCGCGTCCGGAGCCTGTGCTCCGCAACGGGAGAGGCCACGACAGTGAGAGGCCGGAGTACCTCAAAAAAAAAAAAAAAAAAAAAACTTTGCCTTTGCTCTTAATATATAAAAAATGAGAAGATATCCTTTTCTTTAAAAACCATCAGCACAGACAGAATCTTAACATAGTTACATTAAGAGAGCACACTAATAGACCAATGATTCTTAATTTGAAATTTTAATAAATATATATAAATATGCAGATATATGTAAATATATAACCCACATGTATATATGTATATTTACTCATATGTAAATATATATTACATACCATAGTGAGAGATGTTACAGTAACACGGGATATAAATAGAATACATTCATTCAAGAAAAAAAAACTGGATCAATAGCCTGGGAATCAAAACACTTTTACTTCTTGGCTTTTACTATATTTAAAAAAAAATACAGAAAAAATGTTATTTCTGTTGTTTCTATTCATATTTAAATAACATTCTAGGAATATGTAGAAAGAAATAATATAGGTGCTAATATCTGCCTTAATCTTCATCTCAAAGAACTCAATACTCTGCTAACCTATTTTCTATAAGTACTTAGAACTTCATGTTTTGAAAAACTGAACTTTAAGCTTTTATATATACAATTTTTTCAACTTCAATTGTACACTTTTTGATCTCACCAGGATCTTGGTACTTTCGGTTTAGATGACAAGATGACAAGCAGGGTATTATTTGCACCTTTATTATCTACAGTAAAATGTGTGGCCAAATTAATTTGTATGGTTTGTGTTGTTAGTGGGTGCTGGGTTAATTACCAGGGCAAAGCCACAGCATGTAGTATAATGGGTGTGGGACAGCCATACAATATCCATATTTATAAGGCAGCATATACCCTTGACATTATCACAACAGATTAAGAATGCCATCTCCTGAAGTCTGATTCCTAAGACTGCTCAAGAGAAAAATTTTGCATTGCTCTGTGAAACATTCTCCAGCAAACAAAAGTTAAATAAGGCAAAATCAGATAATTCGTATAAGACAGCTTTTCATGGTTTCATGAAAATTTTGTTTCTATTTTCAGGACAATAATTCTAAGTTTCCTGGAACAGAGACAATAAGGCTACAAAACTTATCTGACCCAATCTGAAAAAAAATAGGGAAATCTTTATTGTCTTTATCTTTGAGGGGTGTGAAAATCCATTGAAAACAAAAATGTTTCTAGGATTTGCAGAGAAAAGTATTTTAATGGGTGCATGGGGGGGCATAATATCTATTTAGCTTATTACATCTCTAAAAAATTGAATACTCTGCAAGAAGAATTCTCAAACTGAGTTTGAGACATTATTTACAAACCCATGTCTTTATGGACATTGTTTCAAAGATCAGCCAGGCAAGGAGACCAGAAGGGTGAAACCCCATCCTCACATGCTTCTGTAGAAAAAAACACTTCTGTTTCCACAACTTCTAACCCACAAACCCATTTTCCCTCATCTCTCCCTGTGACTAGCGGTACAAATAATACCATTTTGTCAAATTCATCTTGACATTTTCATTACAGTGACTGACCTATAGTAGACATTCCATAAATATTTGTTGGCTGAAACAAATGGGTTATGATGATTTTGTCAATTTTTCAGTGTAAAACTTATGACTTTCTGCATCTGTTACTTAATAATTTGAAATTATTTAACTAAAAATGTAATTCAATTATTTTCATCTTGATGATAATTTAGTATTTGTGGGTAAAGAGAAAAAGAAAGAACAAATTAGAATCTATATCACCTTATCACCTCACAACGGTCAGAATGGCCATCATCAAAAAGTCTACAAATAATAAATGCTGGAGAGGGTGTGGAGAAAAAGGAACCCTCCCACACTATTGGTGGGAATGTAAATTGCTGCAGTCACTGTGGAAAACAGTACGGAGGTTCCTTAAAAAACTAAAAATAGAGTTGACATGTGATCCAGCAATCCCACTCCTGGGTATATATGTGGAGAAAACTCCAATTCAAAAAGATACATGCACCCCAGTGTTCATAGCTGCACTATTTACAATAGTCAAGACGTGGAAGCAACCTAAGTGTCCACTGACAGATGAATGGATAAACACGATGTGGTATATAGACACAATGGAATATTACCCAGCCATAAAAAAGAATGAAATAATGCCATTTGCAGCAACATGGATGGACCTAGAGATTACCATACTAAGTGAAGTAAGCCAGGCAAAGAGAAATATCATATGATATCACTTATAAGTAGAATCTAAAATATGATACAAATGACATAATTTACAAAAGAGAAACAGACTCGCATACATACAAAACAAAGGTTACCAAAGGGGAAAAGGCAGGGGGGATAAATTAGGAGTTTGGGATTAACATATACGCACTACCATATATAAAAGAGATAAACAACAAGGTCCTTCTGTATAGAACAGGTAAGTATATTCAGTGTCTTATAATAAACCATAATGGAAAAGAATATGGGAAAGAATATATATATGTATATATATATAAAAAAGAATCTCTATCACCTTATAATTTGATTGGTTAAAAGCTAAATGTAACAAATAATTCCTCAATAAAAGTTTCTTTCCATTTAGGAAAACTTTTCTTTTGGCAAACAAAAATTAAGCTGCTATTTTAATAACTAAGAGTCCAAAAACCATACCTAAAAACAACATTAATATATCTCATCTCAATATGATTGATAGCATTCTGTAATTAATTCAAAACAGGGAGAAATATGTAACATATTAATTGATGAACACTTCAACCTTAACGGAGTTTAAATCTCTTAAGGTTCAGGCTTTTGTTCCTGGATGTTAACCTAACAATAATAGTGTCAAATGATAAAAGTAAGATAATTTTATCCATCATAACTTAAACCAAAACATGGTAAGTGGAAGGAATTATCTCAATTATATAAGGAATATATGGTGGGGAGATTGTGTTTAATGGACACTGACAAGTATGTTAGACAAACTTCTTTGCAGCAGTTTATATAACACAGGGGTTCCATAAGCAAGAAGTTGTCTGGACCACCCAGCCGTAAAAAAGAATGAAATAATATCATTTACAGCAACATGGATGTAACTAGAGATTATCATAATAAATGAAGTAAATCACAAAGAGAAAGACAAATACCATATGATATCACTTGTAAATGGAATCTAAAATATGACACAAATGAATCTATCTATGAAACAGAAACAGAAACACAGACATACAGAACAGACTGGTGGTTGCCAAGGGGGAGGGGGTTGGGGGAGGGATGGAGTGGGAGTTTGGGATTAGCAGATGCAAACTATTGTATATAAGCTGGGTAAATAACAAGGTCCTACTGTACAGCACAGGGAACTATATTCAATATCCTGTGATAAACCATAATAGAAAAGAATATAAAAAGGGATATATATATATATATATATATATATATATATATACACACACACACACACACATATATAACTGAATCACTCTGTTGTACAGCAGTAATTAACACAAACTTGTAAATCAACTATACTTCAATTAAAAAATAATAATAATAAAGAAGCTGTGTGGAAACAGACCAACCGGCACTGGCACACAGTGCCATCATCACCTCTGAAGGGGCAGTTGGTGACATCTCCTCCTCACACCACTTTTCCCAGGAGGTAGAGTCCAAATGTCCTCTCAACTCAGGAATCCTTAGCATAGTCCGGCCCAAGGAGGCTCTCCGTACAAGTTATTTGAATTCCTTGGCTCTGGGTATGACTGTAAAGCTCTGAATTGTTAAGGATGCTTAAGATGAATGGCTAAATGTTTAATTTTGCTTTGGTCCCATATTTACAAAGCCATTAGCCTATAGTTAAAAAGCATTCCCCCCACGTTGTGATTCTGCTGAATTGCCATTCAGCTCTCATCATTTAGCCGGAAGGAAAGCCCAGTCAGAAAGAATGGGACTGAAGATGAATTCCTTATGGGGCTGATTTCCCTCTCTCTCATCAAATAAGTTGTGGAAAGTTTTCTAGAAACTGGATCAATGACCCTTCCTAGAACAACTTTTTAGTTGCTATACGTAGAAATTTTGAAAGATATATATTTTTTTAATAAGGGGAGAAGGCTCTTTTATAAAACAAAATAACTTTTACATTTTGAAAGCTCACCACACGGCGTTTTTGTTTTTTTTTTAATTCTTTTGAGATTATTGTATTATTTTTCCTTCGGTATTTGAGAGTATATTAGCAGTATATTTTTTCAAATTACTGAATTCAGAGGAATAAAAAAACAGCAAGCGGGCTTCCCTGGTGGCGCAGTGGTTGAGAGTCCGCCTGCCGATGCAGGGGACGCGGGTTCATGCCCCGGTCCGGGAAGATCCCACATGCCGCGGAGAGGCTGGGCCCGTGAGCCATGGCCACTGAGCCTGCGCGTCCGGAGCCTGTGCTCTGTAACGGGAGAGGCCACAACAGTGAGAGGCCCGCATACCGCAAAAAAAAAAAAAAACCCAGCAAGCACCAAGCCAAACCAAAGAGAAAAGAACGATACAAAAGAAAATGACAGCCTCAAAATCTACATGCCTATACTTGACAAAATTGTAGAGGACATGGATAGGCTAGATTACTTTCTCCTAAGGGAAAATTCACATCTTGTAAGAAGATGTACTTGTATATTTAGTTCGTAAATGCTAATAGACGATGATAATACGTTTCTTCCAGAAACATACCGCCATTACAGAGAAACTCTCCATTAGAGATTTTGTATCACAGGTATATTTATGGTATTAGCCAGCTCTGGACTTGAACTAATCAGTAAACAATCAGATGTCTAGGTCAAATTATCAATTATAGAGAATGACTTTCTTTTCCATTTCATTAAGATGAAAGATACGAGAATTCAGGTAGGTCTAAAACTGAACAATTAAAAAAAAAAAAACTGACAGATTTTTCATTGAGTATAGTCTCCTAAGCCTACAGCTGCCTCCTGTGAATTCCTATGCTCATAGCACTAGAAATTTTAAACTGCAGTGATTGTGGCAGTCATTTATATATTAATTATTTTGATTGTTTCAATTAAACAAAATTTTATTTACTTTTTAAAAAGTATAGATATTCACTCCTTTTTATAATAAGAAAATAGGCTCAATGCTTTATATATTTATCTGCCTTTATACATTATGTGCACACCTATATGCTAAACACTTAGCCAGGTGCTAAGGTTTGATACTTCCCTGCCTTCAACGCTCTCTTGCAGGGGTCAGCGAACATTTTCTATAAATGTCCAAAGAGCAAATATTTCAGGCTTTGGGGGCCATATATTGATTCTGTGGCAGCCACTCTACGTTCTTCAAGCAGCACAGACAATACATGAACAAGTGGGCGTGGCTGTGTTCCAGTAAAACTTTATGAACATTCAAACAAGAATTTCATATACTTCCGCATGTCACAAAATATTATGCTCCTTTTATTTGTAAAAATCATTTAAAAAACATTTTTTTAGCTGAGGGCTGTACAAACAGCACCTAGTTGAATCTAGCTTTGGGGTTTGCCGGCCCTCAGTTCAAAATATTCAAAGAGGGAAGGTTTTCTTATGCGATGTATATTTTTCATGACAAAATATTCCCCTATCCTCTGAAGTCTCACAGACCTGTCGCTTAGAAAAATTGTAAGGATTTTTGTCAAGTTTTTACTTTACAGAAAGATTTTCATCGTTTGCCATCTTAGTATACTCGGCTCCAAATTGATATAACTGATTCTAGGAAATGGAAAAAAAAAAAACAACAACAGAGTAAGATGTAACATTTTGTAGTTGGCAAGGGAACTCTACTACAGTATCTGCTGCCTCTATTTGTAAAGGAGTATGGAAGAATAAGAAAAACTGTTTTCGACCAATACGGGTCACAGCTACTGGGAGCAATGCATTGCTATACAGGAACAACACTCCTGGCACTGATTTTGCAAGATGCTGTAGTATACAGGGAGATGTAGACAAGCTATGTTTTAATTTAAATGAGCCATCACACTCAGAGCAGTAGCCTCAACAGTTTACATAATACATGATGAAATCTGAGGCTCAGTGTATTTAAGCACCTTGCCCAAGAGTCCACATATCATCTCAAATCATTTCTTTCTGATTCCAAAATAAATACTCTTTCCCCTATAAACTGATTCCCAGGATGGGGAGACACGAGTTTTTTCAGAACAAAGTAGGAAACTAGGCATCTTAGCCTC
Source organism: Tursiops truncatus (assembly GCF_011762595.2). Classification (NCBI taxonomy): domain Eukaryota; kingdom Metazoa; phylum Chordata; class Mammalia; order Artiodactyla; family Delphinidae; genus Tursiops; species Tursiops truncatus. Next base: position 96,004,547 of record NC_047042.1, on the reverse strand, counting down.
TCGTGTGCAAGTAATTAGCGACAATTTAATTGGAATTGAAAGTGTTTTCACTGCGTGAATAAAGAACACCAATATAAAAACAGCTTTGCTCCACTTTCGAACTGTGCATTAGCAGATAATCTTACCAGTTTCACAAGTGGCAGAGCCCTGCGTAAGTATTTCTTAGTTCTACCAGCATGGATGTACCAAATTTATTTGCTCTCTTGTGACTGAATTTAGGGAAGCATTTGCTGTACTTGGGTTCAAAATGGTATCCATTTTCAGATGAGAATTAACGAGATTACATCTAAGGTTCATTCCAATGGTGCTGCTTCCGTCTGTAAATGGACCTGCAATAAGGGCCTCCCTTCCCCTCCCACACACACACACACTTTCTCTCTTCTCCTCTTAAACATATGAATTATATAAATTAGGTAACCTATACAATTACTAATTATTTTAGCTTAAATGCTTGAAGCTTTCATTCATCAAAGGATAACATAAAGTTCTTATTTGTCTTATTCTGCCAGTAATCTTCCAAGTTTATGGTGTAAAAAGCATTTATATATTAAAATTATAATAGCAGTGAAGCACAGGAGGAAAAATTGTAGCAGGTCCATATCTTATTGCCAAACATAAAAGAGTATAAATATTGAAATAATAAAATGGGCACTTTTCGTTTTAGAATATTTGACAAGGAAAATGTTTTGTACTAAGGATTCATCTTTCTGCTCTGGAATACAAAATGAGTTAATTTCCTATAACGAAATTTCTTTTTTAATAAAACAGATTGTTGGTGTGAAATTTGTCTTTTCCTCTCAAAAGAGTAAATAAAAATAAAGACAAATTTTAGCTATAACCTGGAATATAAATGTTCTCTTTCTGAAGGCCCAAATCACTCATACATAATCATGAGTGCCTTGTACGGGCAGCAGGACTTAATATGATTTGTACCTGTTGATTTTATACTACTCTGGTGAACCATGAACATTAGTAAGGCGAGATTAATTTATACTTTTTATAATTTCATTCAAGATTTTCAAAGAAAATAATGAATCAAGGCAGAAAAATGTCTTAAGGAAGAAGGAAAATTAACCATAGTCAATGTCTTCTCTATTTCACTCCCGCGGATGCAGAAAATAAGTCACATCCCTGGATGCAACTCTCCCCATCCTACCTTTTGAATATCTTCATTTTTCCAATTAAATTAATGTTTTCTACCATGAATCAAGTGCTAAGTCTTTATAAACATAAATATATGCCTGTCCTACTTTGTTCTTTGAAGTCTGTGCTTGCTGGAAAGAGAAAGGAAGAAAATCTGTACCAGGTGAATGGAAAGAAAGAGGCTTTCCTCTTCACATTCCATCACTCTGAGTGAGTGGTGAGGTCTAGAGCACAAAATACATTAGGTTTCCTCTACTGTTTGCCTTTATACTGGAGGCAAATTAGAAGACTGATTAAATTATCCACAGTTCTGCAAAGTACAGTGACACTTATAATTACCTGATTTTATGAACATGAAATATTTGCATATTCTAAAATCACTGAAAAATAATTCACTTCCCTGTATCTTCCAACATTATGTGTACCCTAGTGTTTAAGCCAAGAAACATAAACCCTGTATCACATAATTAAGTATATTGGAATAGATTTTCTAATTCTAAAACTGGGAGTTTAATATAAATTTATATATTTGGACACAACTCTTTTTGTACTTCTCCTTAAGCAGATGTAACATTAAAAAATTTTCAATATCTTTTTTCCAGGTAAGATAACAGTAACTTTTTATACATATTTATAATTTTAAGGTTCAAATCTGGAACTTCTTTGCCCTTTTCACATTAACAAAACCTTTTATCTAAGCAGCAAAATTCTGGTAAACTTCAAAATAGCTCAGTTTGAGATTCTTGTCATATCACCTTCTGAATGATCAACTAAATGTACATGAAATCTCCCCGTCTATTGCTATATCTGTGTAAGCATGTTTGTCTAGTTAGAAGCACATGATCAGAAGTCATAAGCCTTCAAAAAAAGATTAGTGTCTGCTGGAAACTCCCTCCCTGTGGCACTCAGCTTTGTTTTTTCTGAGGTCATCTCAGAGTTAAGAATAAGTTGGAAAATAAGCTCATATCTTTGCAAACGAGGATTGCGGGGAAAAATACAGCTTCAGGACTCGGGGGAGACAGTGCCCTGACAGGCAACCCATTAAGTTCAGCACGTTTATCTGCCTCTTCGCACCTGCTGAAATCAGACAACACGTTTGCCAAGCAGACCTTCTAATGCTAATTCGATGTTCCAGTGGGGACACCTACTTTGAAGAGATATGTCCCAATGTAAATTATTAAATTGATCACGTGGCCCACCGATTGATCTCATGGAAGTTTCAGCAGTATGAGTCATGCCTCCTTGGGACGAGCAAATTTCGTTATTTTCTGAAAGGGCAGAAAGGCTCATTTGAAGGCAGTTCATTCTTTAGGAAAAGATGGCAACAACTGAAATGTTCTCTTCTGTCTCACTTGCTTTTTCTCTAAGTTCATATTCACGTTGCATTTGCCTTTGTGTGACTTTTAGCAATTCCTGCTGTTGCTACTGAGATTTCTCTATGTGCTTCTGACGGATGTTCTGATCACACACGTGTTTTTAATGGAGTCATCTGTCCTATTACCCGATGTTGGATGATTTTATATATAGGCTTACAGACACACACTGGGTGAAGACTGAAAGGCAGTCATAACTACAGTGGGGGTCATGGACAGTAGCATCTTCATGAATTATTGCTCTGTTCTGCCTGACGAGGTGGACAGGGTCAGATGACCCAGACCCTTGAAGTGACATTAAAGATTTGGGCTCTTACCAGGAAAGATGGGAAGTCATTCAAGAGATTTTAGCAGGGAGTGACACAATCACATTTTCATTTGAAAAGATCATTCTGGCTGAGTGTAAAGAATGGCTGAGTGTTGAGAAAAGCAAAGTTCTTAATGATTCAGGAAACTGCCTGGAGAGACAGAAAAAGAAAGGAGGGTGATGGGGGATAGGCTGGTTTGTCCCTGCAGATATTTCTATTGAAAAGATTTTAGTGGCTAAGTGGCATTTACCTTGGTGAATTTATCACCAAGTTTTGCAGAACCAGAAACAAATTCTTACGATGGAGATTTTATGCAGAATCAACGAACTCTCAAAACCAAAAAGCAAGGAAGTTATCATTGTTCCCATTTCACAGATGAAGAGACTAAAAGCGTGACAAAGCAGATAGTTTTCCCAAGTGACAAAGTTTATTGGAGTTAAAGTGAGATTCAAATTTGCTCTGTATGATTCCAAATCCCATGCTATTTCTACCTTACATACAGCCTCTCTGTTGAGAAATGTAATTGCCCATGGATTAGACATTCTCTCCTGATGAACCAAATTGTACTCAGGAAACCCCAGCTCCTTAAAGCAAACAAACAAACAAATCTCAGCGTATGTGGAGATTAATTATTCATGGACTCATTTTAGAATTTCTGCGAGCCTTAATATGGTCAGTATAAGGTAAACTTTTATCTGTTATTTACACTAACATGTCAACTTTGACACCCTTCCCAAAGGGAAAGGTAAGATTTTCTTCTCAAGGAATTACACTTAATCTAAAAATGATTGACTTCTTAATCAAAATTCTAAATGTTTTCTCTTTAGTGTACGAACTTTATCATTTTCACTAATATAGATTGATATTAGCCATACTCGCTATGCCTGATCCGGTGGAAATGTGGATATACTCATAATATTCAACATTAATTAGTCAGGGATTTATATTGCACCTGCTTTCAAAATTGACTTGAGATCATTGTTTTACTAATACTCATGTCTCTATCAAGTCAATATCTGCAGGGTAAACATTTAGCTTCTTTATTTAAAGCTACTTTGTTTCAGTAAAGAGAGGATTATTTTAAAATTTGCTCATGATTCCTTCCTTTGGCGAGCTTAAACCTACATTATCTATTATAGGAAGTGAGTTGAATGCTTATCGTTTTATAAATTTCCAAGAAATATCTAATCATTCTTTAAGAAGGTTAATCTCATGAGTGAGTGGTGAATTTACTGTCGATATAGTATTAATATTTCTATTACTTTTTTTTTTTCTTTTTGGTACGCGGGCCTCTCACTGTTGTGGCCTCTCCCGTTGCGGGGCACAGGCTCCGGACGAGCAGGCTCAGCGGCCATGGCTCACGGGCCCAGCCGCTCTGCGGCACGTGGGATCCTCCCGGACCGGGGCACGAACCCATGTCCCCTGCATCGGCAGGCAGACTCTCAACTACTGCGCCACCAGGAAAGCCCCCTCTATTACTTTTAAAAAGTAAAAATGGAGAACATCAGATAATACGAGGACTTTGTTTCGACATCTAGGCTGCCAGTTAACTGATTTCAGTTTTATCTAAGTAGATTGTTTGCATCTAAAACTGGAAGCTAGAAGAAGACAGAATTTGAGATCGTAAGATCAAGGATCAGGTTTTGTCTCTCAAAATCTTGATTTCATAAAATGGGGAAAACAGAACCAACCTCATAAGGCCTTTATGTAAAATAATATATAACATGGTTGAAAACAGGCTGATGCATTATAAAAGGTGTATATGTTTTCGGTTTTATTATAGCAACCAGGTGAAATAATTGGAGTATACTTTTCCCCTACATCAATCATCTCTAAATATTTTAGATGATGTAATCCTATCAGTAAAATAATTTTGAGTTTGCAACCCCTCAAAATGTGTATTTCAAAAAATAAAGTCTTTATATGAACAACTCTCACTAGTTTATCATCAACAACATACACAAAGTCAAACTTATTATTAACAGTAACAGATTTATCCACATTTCAAACTACTTCCTGGATAATTTTTTGTCTCTTATCAGATCTGATTAAATCATCATTAATTTTTACCTCATAATGTGACCAAGAAAGGGCTTGTATTGGGAGTATAAATATCAACCCTGCCATTTTCATGTTGTTTTTGTTTGTATCTTTAGTGTAACATTCACTATGAGATTTCTTTAGCCATTTTTCATTTTAGGAGAGTTAATAAACAAAATGTCTATTGTCAATCCGTCTTCTCTTCTGCTTAGGAATTATTGGCACCATGTATAAAATATGAATAATGCTTAATTTATTTCAATTTTTAGATGAAAATAACTAAAAATAGAAGATCTAAATTTTTCTTTCCATGTTTCACATTCCATACTTATGTACTCCTAGCATCTTTACTTTGGGGATCACTCACCTGGGTAAGTTTAATGATTGGTAATAAGACAAATACATACATCTTAATTTCTTTAGAAACAGCCACAGCTACTGATTTTTCTCCCATGATTATATTTACTCTATTCATAACTAAAGATTTTAGTATTATAAAAAGATGAATTTAAAAGACTTGAGATTTCCCAATCTACTGCATATCTCTTTATGAGACAGTTATCACTAAAAACTTTCAAAGATACATTTGATGTTGCTAATTTTCACAATCTTACCAAATTATAAAGTATGACTATGATCTGTTCGTTAGGTGAGATTTATTTTAAATAGCAACATAGTTGGACATGTGTGCTAGCATATACTAAAAAGAAGACAAAAAAATCTAGGGCTTCCCTGGTGGCACAGTGGTTGAGAGTCTGCCTGTTGATGCAGGGGACGTGGGTTTGTGCCCCGGTCCGGGAGGATCCCACATGCCGCGGAGCGGCTGGGCCCGTGAGCCATGGTTGCTGGGCCTGCGCATCCGGAGCCTGTGCTCTGCAACAGGAGAGGCCACAACAGTGAGAGGCCCGCGTACCGGGAAAAAAAAAAAAAAAAAATCTAATGTCATGTAACACGTATTAAGACATACATAAAGGCTCATCTTGTTCACTTACAAAATTGCAGGCAGGGTTATCTGTTTCATAATAATTGACAGTACTTAGCACATAAGCATTCTATAAATATTTGAGAATTTGATTATTCCAGTTTCAGAATCATATGAGTATTGTTGAATAAAGTAAACCTTTAATGTTGACATTGATCACTGGAACCACGGACCACATTTGGCTATGCCACATAGCCAAGAGGAGTCCTTATGTCCTCACTGTATGGTTCACGCTTCTCTAGAATATTTCAAAGTTTCAAACATTCTGACCTATTATCAGGCTATATTTGTTTTGACAGTATGGTCACAGCACCTATTACTCATAAAACTTATAGTTCATTTTAGAAGTGGAGCCTACCTTTAACTGACAGTGAAAAGTTTCTCTGATTGAAAATCCCTGCTGACTCAAAACTTATTCCTAGTCTCTTATCAATTGCTCTTTTCTTCCTGAGAACAGACTAACAGTACTAAGTCATAATCTCATTTTTTAAAACTCTACTAATAACAAGTGCAATGGTATGTATGTACCTCCCTGAATCATTTTTCTGTGCCCTGTGAGTTTGGGTTTGGATTTTACTCACACAATAAACCTATGTTGACAGGCATCAGACAGACTACTGAAGTTGTGTCCTGTTCCAAAGTTATGGCAGGTGAAGTGGGCTCAGCCTTCATCGGATCATTTCACACCAGAAGGGGAGACACACAGGCAACAGATATAATGAGTGGAGCAATGGCCTGTAGACAGTGTCTTCAAGCATCACAAGGCCTAATTGTGCTTTGGAGCTATAAAGCATTTCTCCCCTGCCTTTCAAGAGCTGCAATATTGGGAGCAAGAGGTATAAAGCACAGGTTAAATTAGATCAAGGATGGGACAGGACCGTTCAGGTGAAGCACTTCCATGACTGCTTCTGTAAAGAATCAGCTTCTAGTCATAGATCTACAAATTATCAAGCCAAAATAATCAGTCGGCCAGGTAAGCACTGATGACCGTACTCACACCTCTGGAGACTCAATCAGCAGCATTACTATAAATTTTTCTTTTTCCAATTCTTTATGTTTAGATTTCAGGACTTTTTAGAGCTCTTAGTTCTATAACTAAGAGACGTAAAGCACTTAGGCATAGTGTAAGGACTCCCTCATTCTGTAATAATACGAAATGACCTGTTTTTATTAACGTGCTAGCCACCGTGTTAAGAAATTTTCCATACATTATTTCATTTTATCCTCACTATAATCCTATGATATATGTACCTTTTATGGGTATATATAGGTAGGGAAACCTAAAGAAATTAGATAACTTAAATGAGGTCATACAGATAGTAAGATAGTAGACATATGAATTTGTGTCTTATTTCAATATGTTTTTGTTAAATGTTTAATTAGATAAAATTCGTTTTAGGAATGCCACGAAAGTACCACCTCTATCATATCTGCTTACTGATGCCTGAAATTCTACCATAAAAGATTCATTCTTTAGTAAGAAGCTACTCAACTTTCGTTAAAATGAAAAGAAAAAAAAAAAAAGCTGGTTCTAGGAGGATATCAAGCCATATCAATGTTTTAGACGTCAGTGTGACAGAAAGCCTTGCTGGTTAGAACATCTTCACTTTGCCAGAAGTATAAACTTGAAATGATACAATTCATAATATTTTGGATCACATAAGCTAAAAAACCCAGGCGTAGAGGCGTGACCAGGCAAGGTCCATGTAGGACCTTGGCTCCTCTCTGTAATTCTTCTAGATCAGCCCCGCCTCTCCACTCCCCTACAGCCTTCATCTTCAGGGTGAGTGCAGGATGGCCAAGCTTTTCAGGGAGAGTGAAGGTCACTGCAGGAGACTTTCTCGAGAGAGAAAGCTTTTCTTTTCCTCCCTCTTAGAAGCCCTGGGGAAATCTGGCCTGAAGTCTCACTGGCTCAGAGGGTGCCTTAGCCAGCCCTGAGGCTGCTCACTCATTGACGGGCTTACAGCTCCCCATCCTTGAAGAAAGAACTTTGGAGAAAGGAATGGGATGATACTGACAAGATGAGGCCAAAAGTTAGTAAAGTTGGCTGGGTCCACCCCTAGGAGCTTTGGCAGTGCCTATGCCTGGATCGAATCTCAGACCAGTAAGATTAGAATCCAGGGGTGAAGATGTGGAGGAATGCATACGGTGGACAACTGGCCACCATACTTGTAAGAAACCTCTCCAAATGACGTTAAGGTGCAGCCAGAACTTAGAATCACTCTGGTTCAGACTCTGGAATGGGGGTCAGCGTCTATTAGAGTCTATTACCTAATCCATGGGGCTGCAAGAGAACATGGCGGGGGGCAGGTCAAGTGGAATGAAAGTGAGACCTCAACATTATACCAAGTCTTAGTGACAGATGACATAAAGGAAGTGAGAGGGCAATCTGATCCCTTGAGAAGTGAGAGGGCAATCTGATCCCTTGAGATGTGAAAAGGGGCAGGTATTGAGGGACAGGGCAGGGAGGAAGAAATACAGAAAAAGGGAAGGGAAGAAAGAATATGAAAGTGTCCATTTCCTGTTTCACTTAAGGGTCATTCTTAATAATAACAGTAAAGACAATAATTACAACTCCATTTACATAAAGCATTTAAAAATACTTTTTCATCTATTGTCATTTGCATATGTTATATTTCAGCTGCGTTGGGGAGTTTCAGGCTTTTGTCAAGTTAAAAGTTCTCTGATAAAGGCAACTACTTCTGTAAAAAAGATGACATGGATGAATGAAATACAGTTTAAGTTTTAGCACTGTAAAAAGTATCAAATCACATCTAAGAGTATGCTTCCTGAATTACCAATCAAAAGTCTACTGAGCTGTGTGTGTGTGTACAATTTAACCATAGCAATCTAAAAATTGCCCAAAAGAACATATAGGTAAGTCTAGCTAAGACAACTCTCACACATCAAAATAAGAAGGTGAAATTAGTTCTCCACAATATGAAATATATCTCAAAGACACCGTCTTTAGCAGTGCTGTGTTCATGAAAGAATAGACAAGGAGAAAAAATGAAATATCTAGATAAGAAATGAGCCTTATCAAATATCTAAGTATCAAAAGGGCCCTAAATAAGAGAAAAATGAGAAAATTTAGGAAAAGCTACAAAATGACATTAACTACTTGGTATCTTTCTGTTGATAAAAGTGATTAAATACTTCAAATATCATGGAAATATGTAATTTCGAAATTAAAAACCCTTATAACTCATCCTCCAGGGATTAGCAAGTTAACATATTGGTAGATATTCCTCCAGATTTGTGTATTATTATAAAAATATGATCTTTGTTTTTCTTATTTATGTTTTTCATTTATTTTTTCCATCTTTTAGAAATCTAATTCATTTTTTTTCTAACAATAAGTTACTGCAAAATATATTTAACCAATCCCTAATTGATGAACATGTATGCTGTTTATAAATTTATCACAATTAATGTAATGCTGTAATCAATATTTCTGAACAAGTAACTTTGTATTCTCCTATTCATATCCATATTTCAATAGAATTATTAAAATTTTATTAGTAATTTCTAAATTTAAAAACCAATATTGTTCAACTTGATGAGAAAAATAATATTTACACATGGAAAAGACATAAAAATAATAAACTGTGAAAGAGGGAATAGAAGTTGCTCACCTACAGAAGAAATTTCAACTGTCACTGAAATCAAAGATATCCCAACTTAAACATGGAGCTATCATTTTTCACTCAGTACAATTATTTTACATTCTTTTAGAAAACTAATATGTATCAAGATCTTTAAAACGTTATAAATCAATCATTATAAACTGAACATTAGCCAACATCTAAAATCAATTCATGAAAAATATGTAATTAGAGTTGGATATAAGTAATAAATGAAAGAAAATATAAAATTACAGTTATAACTATAAAAATTTAAAAATAGGTTGAAGTAACTATATCACCATATTACAAGGGTTTGAAAGCAATAGGATTTTTTATTTCTGTGTGTATACGTGTGTTTCCCTCCAAGTGTACTTCTTTTAGAAGGAATAAAAACTTTCATGACAAAGACGAATGATTTTCCCCTAATCAACTGCTATGCATTTATATTCTTATATACTGGCTTTTCAAAAACTAATGCCTAACTTTGCTGTAACAGATGCCATTTTTACTTTAATGATAGAGCGCAGTATTGTAACTTAGATGATAGAAATTTTTCTCATATATTTTAAGAACAACAAATAAGAGTTCTCATTATTTAGAATAAATGCAGAGTGATTGACTACAGTTTTCAAAATACAACGACAACAGGAGTTTCTCACACAGTTTCCAGCCATTTCACAACATTCTTTAGAAGGTTTAGAAAATTACTGTGTTTGAGATGTTTGACGAAAACATACCCTCCAACATTCTTTGTGTCTTTCCTTGTGGGCCCAGTCAGAACCTTTGAGGATCCGAGTTTTGAAGTTATTGAAAATGATTTACCTTTAATCATCACATGTGTGAAGGCTACGGCTTAGTGCTATTCCCATCCCTGACATAGTGTTCGACACCTATCTTAATTCTGGGCAAGAGCAACATGGCATTCATCTATGCCTTCTTATTTCGATGGTTATATTTAGCACTGTAATGAAAGCAAGCACCAACCAGAAATATTGATTACTCCAATTTTCTTATCTTCATTTTACTCCACATTCTGACTTTATTAGATTTCTGAATCACCACAAAATAAGGTTAATCAATCACTATTTTCTGCTTTTGGCTTACACTGTCAGGCAAAATGATACCTTCAAAACTCATCAAATTATAATTTATATATGGGTGAAGATGCCCGGTTATATTTTTTTCATACTAAGGAGCTACGAGCACAGTGATGGGCACATAGTAGAAAACATAATAAATTCATGCCCAAAGGAATTAAAAAGAAGCCATAGTCCTTTTTTTAATCACAGGAACTAAAGGGATTAAACATAAGGTAATCTCTATTTCACTAGACTATTTTAAATGTTTTTTCTTCGGCTGACAACGGATTAATCTTCAAAATTTGCTAAGGGCTCATACAGCTCAATATCAAAAAAAACAAAAAACCCAATCAAAAAATGGGCGGAAGACCTAAATAGACATTTCTCCAAAGAAGACGTAGAGATGGCCAACAGGCACATGAAAGGATGCTCAACATCGCTAATTATTAGAGAAATGAAAACCAAAACTACAATGAGATATCACCTCACACCTGTCAGAATGGCCATCATCAAAAATTCAACAAACAATAAATGCTGGAGAGGGTGTGGAGAAAAGGGAACCCTCCTGCACTCTTGGTGGGAATGTAAACTGGTACAGCCACTATGGAGAACAGTATGGAGGTTCCTTAAAAAACTAAAAATAGAACTACCATGAGACCCAGCTTTCCCACTACTGGACATATACCCAGAGAAAACCATCGTTTGAAAGGATACATGCACCCCAATATTCATTGCCCTGCTGTTTACAATAGCCAAGACATGGAAGCAACCTAAGTGTCCATCAACAGAGGGATGGATAAAGAATATGTGGTACATATATACAATGAATATTACTCAGCCATTAAAAGAATGAAATAATGCCATTTGCAGCAACATGGATAGACCTGGAGATTATCAAACTAAGTGAAGTAAGTCAGACAGAGAAAGGCAAATACCATATGATATCGCTTATATGCAGAATATTAAAAAATGATACAAATGAATTTATTTACAGAACAGAAACAGACTCACACATAGAAAACAAATTTATGATTACTAAAGGGGAAAGGTGGGGGCCAGGGATAAATTGAGAGTTTGGGATTGACATGTACACACGACTATATTTAAAATAGGTAACCAACAAGGACCTACTGTACAGCACAGGGAACTCTACTCAATATTCTGTAATAACCTAAATGGGAAAAGAACTTGAAAGAGAATAAATATATGTATATATATCACTGAATCACTTTGCTGTACACCTGAAACTAACACAACATTGTAAATCAACGATAGTCTACTACAAAATAAAATGTTTTTCAATAAAAAGCTAAGTATAAAGAATATTTAAAAAATTATATACTGTTATTTTCCTATAAGTCCATCAATTATTAAGAGATGGAATATTTTTAAAGTTCTTATCCAAATTTGAGGAATGTTAAGAGATGGAACATTAAAAAATACCAAACAAAAAAAAATTTTTTTTAATTGAATGAGTAGTCTTCACACTGATGTCACATAGAGGACATTAACTCAAATTCCGGAGGAAAATAATAGTTTTGTCTCCCTATCCTTAAGACATCCAGAATTTCAAATGTATGCTTTGCCAGAAAAATTAGGAAAGAGGTACAGGAAATTACATCAGACATCTGTACAAGGTGCAACTAGTGAAAGGATCTCAAATATATCTTGAGTTAGTAACTGTGAAGTAATCTCACAGGGGTAGAACTGCATGAGTCCCTCTAACGCTAGAGTCATATCAATTGTTTGAAGAGGCAGCTTATCTTGGCGCCTAAAGCTCCAATACTGTGGGAGACATTATTCTAATCGCCTGACAGTAATATTCAGCGCCCTTTGCTTCTCTATCGCCCCCACGTGGTCACAGCCTGATGCTGCTACACAGTAAGATGAACCAAATGATTACGTGTCTCTCTGCTTTAGGTTTTCTCTTTTTCTGTCCTGTCATTCCATCTCCTATTGCTCAGTTGAAAAGTACCTACTCAACTTTCAAAACATCCTAGGGATAATTTAATCATTTTATCCAGGAAACGTCCCGTGAAATTTCAAGGTGGACCGAGTCCCTTTTAGGTGTTCCCTTAGCATCCTGTACTTGATTTCTGCTAAAATGCTCATCCTTTTATATGGTGATTTTCTACTCCTATATCTCTGCATGATGCTGAAACTTTAGGACTAATAGGAAGTTTCCTGTAAGAATAAGCAAACATAAGCTCAGGAAGCGCCTGACTTGTGATACATTCTGTGAGGATTACCTATCTCCTTTAGAACTGATGCTTTGCTTGGCAAATACATTTCTCATTCTAATTTGCTTCCCTTGTAGCTTTTCTAGAGGGAGGAAATATTTCCATTAGTAGATATCATTATCTTGGTCCTCCTGACAGGTCTAGTTATCACTGCACATGAAAACCATGACATTCTGAGATATATACTAGTTTCTAGGAATTTGGTTAGCATGTGTGCATTCATCTCCACGGGTGCCACTGACATCTTAGCAGGAGAATTCTTGGTTGTGGGCAGGGGCTGTCCTGTGCACTATAGGATACTTAGTAGCATCCATGGCCTTGACCCACCAGATGCCAGTAGCATCCCCTCACCTCTCGTGACAAACAAAAACATCTCCAGATAGTGCCAAATATCCCCTGGGGGGGCAAACCTGCTCCCGGTTGAGAACCACTGCCCTAAGAGTAATTCAGCCAGTTTGAATTACTGAATTAGGTAGAAATGGAAAAAGCAAAACCTCCAGTTCTAGAAACAAGGGTCTTGGATTAGCAGTACATGGACTCACTCACTATGTACCCCAACCATTCTTGTGGCTGCAAGTGGCTGTGTCCTCAGCTGGGAGGATATAAAGGCTCATCTAAACCGGCGTTTAGGATCTCATGTGATTTACTTCTCTTACCCACAGCCCATTTGTCAGAAGGGGGACCCTGGAGCTTAATACAACCTGTGTTCTAGGAGAATTTGGCTCAGTGGCTCCAGTTTGCTGATTAATATAAGAGCTTCTCCAGACTTACAAGATCTTTTGCCCCATCTAGAAGAAAGTGGTTTAAAACACAGCATGCTTTAGACATGTTACTTTAAATACCTAAAAGTTAGCGCGTGTGTGTGTGTGTGTGTGTGTGTGTGTGTGCATATACACACACGTGAGTTTACCTTGATTGTCAGCTTTAGAAATACCCGTTAACAGAAATGTAGTCACTGTTTAAAAAGAATTAATTATAAAAAAGGAAAGAAAAAAAAAAAGCCCACTCGGCTTAAAATGTAGGTTGACTCTTGTAGGGAATGTCTTTCCTTCTGATGAATCACACCTGACCTCCGAGGTCGCCTATATACTTACTCAGAAATGAGCCGGAATTGCACCTGCACTGCACATTTCTCCCTCATTAAATCCTTCCTCATCCATGGAAAACTGGCTGATGCTTTCCATGCCCCTCCCGTGTGGCCTGAAGAACTTTAATGGCGCGGAATCACATAATAACCAAGCACTCCCTGGTCTGGTGAACCAACTGCACATACTGAACAAACAGGGGCAAATGTTCCTCCAAAGGACTGATGAGTCCATTGGCGGTTTAATTTAAGGCTGTCCTGGGGTAGCCATGCCAACTCACCTGGTCTCTTTATGTTTGTGTGACCATAGAATCAGACCAATTCCTTCCTTTTATTCTGGGACTATGGCTTCCAAATCACAGAAGAATGAAAACTCTCCCCTGATATTCATCTACAGACTCAGCTTTGAGGTCACCGGCCTCCATGGCAATTGTCCACACCCATTCCTTACACATTTGCAAAGCAGCTCTGAGGGGCTAATAAGAAGGGTTTATTGCCGTATCTGCCGTGCCCACGGATGACAACGCCAGGCTTGCACTTGAAATAACTTCGCTTAGTCCTTTCGGGTGTCAAGAATTCATATGACAATTGTAATGGACCTTTAAAATATTAATAATATTAATAATGTTATCTGACATTTGTTGAGTATATACTATATGTTAGGCACTGTGGCTAACCACTTCACATATATCATTTCATTTAATGCCTACAACAATTATGAGGTAGGAACTATATAAACATGCCAAGGTCTTCCATATGAGCACTGAACTAACTTTTTCAGATTTTGCAACAAGTGCTAGTGGTTCCTTTATGTTTGAATAGTGCAGTACTTTAGAGCATTTACCTATGTGTATTTTATTCTCATTATGATCGGTGAAGATTAAAGACAATGTCACTGCCTCACTTTACAATGGCAGCCTCTAAGCCTCTCAAGTTTTAAGTAACTGGGCAGTAGAAGTGGGAGGGCCTTATAATCCAGACCCACTGACCACAAAGTAGAGGTTTTCCCCTGTTCTGTTATAAATAGAAGAAAATCTTCTTGACCCATAAAACATATAATGACAATTGAAACATGGCCTTAAAATATCCTGAGAAAGCAGAGGCTTGAGCTCACGGCTGCCTTTTCTCATTGACTTGTGTTTTAGGCCAGGAGCCAGCAAACTATGGCCCACTGGCCAGATTTGGCGGCCACCTGTTTTTGGAAATAAAATTTTATTGGAGCACAACCACCTGTCTTTGTTTAGGTATCATCTACAGCTGATTTTGTGCCACCAGCTACCATGTCTGACAGCTACAATGTCAGAGTTGACTACAGTCGGCCCTCCGTGTCCCCGGGTTTCACATCTCTGGATTCAAACAACTGGATCCAAGGTTGGTTGAATCTGCTGAGGCGAACCTCATGGAAACAGTGGGTCATGTACTCGTTGCACTGTACCACTTTATAAAAGCGATTTGAGCACCTGAGGAGTCTGGTACCCCTGGGAGCTCCTGGAACCAACCATCACCCCGGTGGACACCAAGGGACAGTTATAGTTGTGATACAAATTGTATACCTGCAAAGTAAAATATCTATTTTCTGGTCCTTTACAGAAAAAAAGATCACCAATTCCTGCTCATTTAAGTTATAAATGAATTCTCCTTTCCTCATATTTGGCTTGGGAATGATTGTGAATAAACTTTTTTTTTTAATTGTTAGGCAACCTTAGGACAGTGTCAGTCTTCATAACACGAATAGAATGAGTCCGGAAATATTTTGCAGGAGAGACATTTGTTATTAAAAATCATTTCCCAAAAGAGCACTTGTGGCTTCGCCTCTGGCTAAATCCTCTGCCCATCCTGGCTCTCGCGCCAGCCTGGGGCTGAGTGCCTCCCAGCCCACGGTCACGGGTGCCCCCCCACCTGCACTGGGGAGGTTCAGCCCCACACTCTCAGTGAACTCCTCCATCACTTCCGTTTCTATGTACTCTATTTTTAGCCTACTTGTCCTTTCTTATTATTGTTTAAACAGGTTAAAATCTCCCCCCAACATAAATAATATTGCTTAGGTCCTATCTATTCTTCTAGCTACCAATTTGTTCTGTCTCCCATCTTTTATGGTGAGCTTCTAGGAAGACTTATCTACAATCACTGTCTTTGTTCCCATTTACTCCCCAACCCATTGCCTTTGGTTTTTTGTCCACATCACAGCCCACGTGGGCATCTGTATGTATGTGGATGTGTGTATGCACACAGACACACACACACACACACACAGGCGAAAATTTTTGTAAATGCCCATTACTTCTTGAGGATTAATTCGTAATAGTGGAATTGCTGAGTTAAAGGTAATAACATTTTAAGACCTCCAGAAAAGCTCTGCTTACGCTTCTACCGGCAGTGAACAAGAATACTTAATTCCCAGGACACTGCTGACAGTGGGATGTTATCATCTTTAAAATCTTAATCAATTGGATTAAGACTAATAGTTTTGCAATGTTATATTAATTTTGTTTTCTTTGATTACTCATAAAGTATTATATATTTTCATAGATTAACTGGTAGAGGATTAAGATCCAATTTCCAGAATACGGTTTTTGAAAATTTTTCTTTTTAATGTAAAACACTTTTAAAATAAGCCAGTAATTTAAAAAATTGTGAAATAGCATTCAACGCAATTTTATCAGTAATTTATCTGAAATAAAGATGGGCATGAAGTCTGAATAAATGTGACATATTAAATTAAGAAAATATCAAGACGTAACTTCAAATGTCAAAAATTTATGAAAATTTGACTCAGATTTCTAGGGGAAATTTTTAGAAATTATAAGAGCTAGTGGGTATATTTAATATTTCTCCTTGAAAAAGAAACAAAACTACAAAAAATAAAGACTCAGAACAATTTTAGCTTAACATTTATGAAATACGTTTCTATTTTGTTTTCATGAATTCTTCCTTAATATATGATGGAATAAAAGCATATCTTTTATAAAAAACTAAAAGCTTATTAAAATACATTATTTTTCACCTTTTTATTGGGGCCTTTGAAGCTAAGGAGCTAACTCAATTCCAACTCAATTAGATAGGAATTAAAATATGACAGAAAATGGTAAATTATTTTGCTAATGAAATAGTCTAATGTTAGATACAGCGAAACAATAATCTTACGGTGTGTTTTCTGTACAAAATACTTGAAACCATATGGGGTCATTTGACACTATTCAGATATAAACAGAAACTAAAGTATAAATAACATACATAGAAATTGCTTGGTGTCAGGGCTAAGGTTTGATAATCAGTCTGGTCATGATGACTAAATATGGCTTAAAAATATCTTGTCAGTGAAGGTGTGAGACTCCTTTTGTGGACCTGTGATGTCTGTTAAATTAATTAAAAAGCAAATCACAAGATAACACATTCTGAGAAATATTAGCAGGTGCTGTTAAAGATTAATCCTGAAGGGGGCGCCATATCACTTTTAAAGGACAAGTGTTTTTACCTGACTCCAAATTAATTTATGCATTTTGATTGTTTAAATAATCACCTTCTCCATTAAACTGTAGTCCTTATATTTCTATTTATTTATTTACCACATTAAGAGTGTTCCAGAAATGTTTATTGAATGAATGAATCTCTTGTGACAACTGAGACTTCATGGTTTTTAAGCTAACGAAGTTAAACCTGTATTATGTTTAAAACAATGTACTCTCCCTTCTAACCATTAAATGTAGTCATTTGTTACAGCATTAAACAATCTGGGTCTGAACTGATGTGTTTAACAGAACCATTTTACAGTATACAACATAAGGCTTAAAGTTTATATAATCTTTGGCCCTGGAATTCTGCCTCAATGAATATGTTCTAATGACATAATAATAGATTAGAGTAAAAATTGATTATAAAACAACATATTTTTGAAATATTAAAATTGCTTAAAAATTACCTTCCTTCGCTATTACACTTATTAATGCTGCTATTATTGATGACCAAAGCAACCGATCAAAATGAGATGGATGAATCAAGAGAATTATGAAATTATTTGTAATCAAGAAATTCTAAATCTTCTAATGGAGAGATTCTAGGTTGAAAATTTTTTAAGCCAATTGCCAAAAACAAGCAAAATTCATCTATGTCTGGAGAACAGGTCATCGTTTGGTGGAGGGGGCACTTAATCACTCACTGATTCCCACATATATTTTCTCCAGGGACATCTATCTACTGAGAGACTACTATGTCCAGGCTCTGTGCTAAGTGCTTAGGGACCAGAATCACTCATTCAGGACCATGGAGGGTCTTGCATATAATACACGAGACTTAGTAGTTTATCATGTGAACAGTGGGGCAGAAGAGTAACATGAGATTTATAATGTAAAGATGATCATTACAGTGGATCCAGGTGTCGATCCAGTCTTCCAGGGTAACAGGAAGACTAGAGTGAGAAACACCAATTATTAGACTCTTGAAATGGTCCAAGTAAGGGTAAAAGGAAAGCCTGAAGTAAGACAGTAGCCATAAACACTGAAAGAGGAGACAGCTATGAACGCCAGCAGAGATGGCATGTTTTGAGTCTCTTGTCTTTTACAAGGACAGCAGCACATAAAAGATACTGTAATGTTTGAAACGGGAGGGTATAAAAGGTAAAAATGGACTTCGCTGAGGAAGGTCTACAACGAGATGTAGCCATTGGCGGGTCAGCTGGTCAAGGTTTTCTCTTATCCTTCAGTCAGGGAGTCCATGGCCCATGCATATAAGCAACAAAGGCAATCATCTGAACAAGTAATTGCAAGCACTGGAATGTGGGTACAGAGTGAGTGGCAATGAATTACGTTTACATTTATTTAAGTAATTATTTAAATCTGTAGACCCTTTCATTTGTTATTTGAAGAATGATTTTCTTCTCTTTAATGTTTCTCTCTTCTCTTTGTGTTTCTTCTAACACAAAGACCTCAAGAGTAAAATAGTATTGTGATATGTTTTTTCTTTCTTTTATAATTGAGACATACTTGACATATAACATTATGCTTTCTGTCAACAATGAATTATGTAATATAAATCTTGGATCATTTCCCCAAAACAAATTTAGCACCACTTTGAAATAAAATTTCAAATGTATAAAAGATCTAATTTGGTAATCCCTCTTGGCATGCATTAGTTAGCATACCTATGCCACCTATGTAAAATTTCCCTCTCACTGTTGCAGCCTCTCCCGTTGCGGAGCACAGGCACAGCGGCCATGGCTCACAGGCACAGCGGCCATGGCTCACAGGCACAGCGGCCATGGCTCACGGGCCCAGCCGCTCCGCGGCATGTGGGAACTTCGCGGACCGGGGCACGAACCCGTGTCCCCTGCATCGGCAGGCGGACTCTCAACCACTGCACCACCAGGGAAGCCCATCCTTTACCTTTATTGTAGGACAATGATCCCTTCCTAGTTACCTCTTTCCACACTCCTGCTACTTCCTCCAGCATGGCTCTCTTTCACCAGCTGCTAAAAAGTCTCTTTAAAAGTTGAAGACTTTGATCACTAGGTAAACATTGTGGCTTTAAATGAAGCTATTCTCTCTCATTGCCTTACAGATTTCCACAGCAATTCTTTCTAGTGGGATTTCAGCTGAGTTTCACCCAAAAAACACAGGTAGTTGTTGAACTATCTTCTTGTGAATCTTTTGGACAATCAATCAAATAAGACAATTCATGTAGAATACGTAAGCATATGCTCTGGATAACACGGTATAATGTTAATTTACCTTTTGTTCCACCTTGAAAGAATGTGAGCTATTTCCGCCTTAATTCTATTCCAAGAAAATAATTAAGTGAACTCTCCTCTCTCTGAGCTCTCTATCTCTGGGTGTCCCTCTGGGTGCAAGCTCAGAAAACCACCTTCTACCCAGGAGCTATTTTAGATGGATGTGAAAAAATAGATCCAGCCAGAGGTGAGCAAGAGAACTTTGAAAGGAGGGAGGTTATAAAGATGGGTGGTTATAACGCAAGAGAGAAAGGAGCTATGCCTCCCCAGGTCCCCAAGTCTGAACCTGGCTTTTGCTGTTGTAGTTGTTTGTTTTTAAATCCTATTCAAGGTGAAAAAAATGGGGAAAACAAAAATTATCAATAATCAGAAATGAAAAGGAGGCATCACTAGAGATCCTTGAGATATTATAACGACTCATTTATTCCATAGATCTCTGTGACTTTATAAACATAAGATTCACCTATATTTTTCTAAAAAAATTACAGGAATTCTTTACATATCCTGTACACAAGTACTCTGTGGCTTCCTTTTACCTCTCTCAAAGGTGCTTTTTGAGGAATGAAATTCTTAATTTTAAGTAACCACAATTCATCACATTTTAATTTCATAAGTAGTGCTTTTGGTACCCTGTTAAAAAAAATCTTTGCATGCCCGAAGACATGAAGGTATCACCCTATGTTTTCTTCTAGAAATGTTACTAACTTGGTTTTCACATTTAGTTTGATGATCCATTTCAAATTAATTTCTGTATGTTTTGAGGTAGTGTCAAGTTTCATATCTTTCCACATTGAAAAGGACAATCTTTCCCACTGAACTGCAGTGGAAGATAGATAAATAGATAGATAGGCAGACAGAAGGATATGGAGATATGTATATCTGAAATGTTTGGAAGTGTTTCTGGACTTTCTATTCCATTACACTGCTCTATTTGTCTATTCTTATGCTGATACCAAACTAACTCAATTATTACACACTTATAGTAATGCTTGATAACTGAGAGTGTAATTAAACACCTTTGTTCTTCAAAAGAATCAATAGATTCATCGATCTTGTTTGTGGTGAAAATCTATTGGACCTAATTCCAGAACCTCCAGTTGGTTAGTTAACTGATTATAGGATGACATGCAAGGTGGACTTGAAATTCTGTGGTCATGAGGACCAAGGCTTCAATACATGGCAGAGGAGTAGACATCACAACACCACCTTACAGCAGAAAGAGCAATGGTTACTGTGAAGGTTGACCTTAGTCTATGAATACCACAGACTAAGCATCAGATCTGCCTTGTTTTCTAGGTACCATGTAAGTTTCCTGGCTACTTATTCAACACCAGGCAGAGGTAGAAGTTCTCCCAGACCTGATTAAGTTTGAATGTCTTGCTATAATATTTAGCTGGAGCTCAGAATAAGATACAAAATTATTCTGATAAAGAACAGAGAAACATCACGGTATTTTTCACTGGTGTGTTATGAAGTGAAGTTATAACCACCAGACATTTAGAAATACTCACTTCTCTTGCTTCAACCAACTCTACAAAGGCAGGGAGTACAGCTAGCTACTTCGTGTTGCCATCCCTAGATCCTACAGCATATGCTAATCAAATCAATAAATCCCATTATATGTAGCAGATTGGGACTCTTTGTATGATAGCTCTTGTTCACTGTGATATCGATGGTATTTTTTTCTATAGTATTTAGGATTTAAAACTCTCATTCAATTAGCACCTTTAGCAGTTCCTAACCACAGGGCAGACCATGTAAATATGGAAATCACTGGCCTCCAATTGGTTACCTCTCTCCCCATCTTCTGCATAACTTAGAGCAAGTTTCAGCACTTCATAGCATCACTTGCTATATAAATATATCTCACAAGCCATGATGACCAGAAGAGGTTTTAATGTCCACTGGATGAGAAAATGGAGGGAGGATTACGTCAAACAGTACTGAGCATTTCCCTCTGAGAAAATCCTCCTGGACTTGCCCTGCTCCCATACCCCCCTCCCCAACCTCTCCTTTTCTATGCAAAGCTATTTGCATCAGCTCAACCTCTTCCAATTTTGTTTCAAGTATCCAAACATCTATCACCTTACCCTGTGGTCAAGTATATGAAAAGCTATTACATTAAAGAGAACTTTAAACTTAACTAGAAAAAGCAATCCAACAAGGTGGAAACTTCCATAGAAGAGTATGTCTATGCCTGTGTGGATGTGTTGGATTTGGGATATGGAGTGACTGAGTAAACAAACATATTTTCCCCGTCACAACATCTTTCTTGTCACATAAGCAATTGAAACCCAGACTGTATATTTTTTCATACCGATCCTGTCAGCTTCTTTAGAGAAGTCTTTTCTTTCTATTGTCTTGTTTTCTCTGCTTAGCAGTTTGTACTT
The DNA here is from genome assembly GCF_011762595.2 of Tursiops truncatus. Taxonomy (NCBI): domain Eukaryota; kingdom Metazoa; phylum Chordata; class Mammalia; order Artiodactyla; family Delphinidae; genus Tursiops; species Tursiops truncatus. Next base: position 95,982,560 of record NC_047042.1, on the reverse strand, counting down.
TTTACTGCCTCACATTCCCCTGCAGGAAGCAATTTAAAATCCTTTTTTTTCCTCTTTAACATTACAACTCACTTATGAATACAGTTCATAGCAAAAACAATTTTTGAAGAGAAAGAGAACATCAGTCTCTCCACAAGTTAAATTTCATTCCAGGGCTTCCCCGGTGGCGCAGTGGTTGAGAGTCCGCCTGCCGATGCAGGGGACGCGGGTTCGTGCCCCGGTCCGGGAGGATCCCGCATGCCGCGGAGCGGCTGGGCCCGTGAGCCATGGCCGCTGAGCCTGCGCGTCCTGAGCCTGTGCTCCGCAACAGGAGAGGCCACCACAGTGAGAGGCCCCTGTAACGCAAAGAAAAAAAAAAAAATTTCATTCCAAAAATGAAAAATCAAGTTATGGTCCCAAACTTTGCTTTATCTACTATACTTGTCAAGGTTTTTAGTTGAAAGCAACAGAAACTAACCCTGGAGGACTGGAACAGAAAAGGAATTTCCTGAATTCTTAATTGTGCTAGCTTATAGAATGAGCTAGAGCCTTTAAAATATCAGCTCAGAAAACCAGAAGAGACAGTGAAAGGCTACAGAGCTAGAATCGGAGTCTAAAGTCATGCCACATAACTGTCTGGGGAGGACACTATTGCATAACTGTCTAGGGAGGACACTATTGCATAACTGTCTAGGGAGGACACTATTGCATAACTGTCTAGGGAGGACACCATTGCATAACTGTCTAGGGAGGACACCATTGCATAACTGTCTAGGGAGGACACCATTGCATAACTGTCTAGGGAGGACACTATTGCATAACTGTCTAGGGAGGACACCATTGCATAACTGTCTAGGGAGGACACTATTGCATAACTGTCTAGGGAGGACACCATTGCATAACTGTCTAGGGAGGACACCATTGCATAACTGTCTAGGCAGGACACCGTTGCATAACTGTCTAGGGAGGACACCATTGCATAACTGTCTAGGGAGGACACTATTGCATAACTGTCTAGGGAGGACACCATTGCATAACTGTCTAGGGAGGACACCATTGCATAACTGTCTAGGGAGGACACCATTGCATAACTGTCTAGGGAGGACACCATTGCATAACTGTCTAGGGAGGACACCATTGCATAACTGTCTAGGGAGGACACTATTGCATAACTGTCTAGGGAGGACACCATTGCATAACTGTCTAGGGAGGACACCATTGCATAACTGTCTAGGGAGGACACTATTGGTACCATTTCTCAGCATTAGATGCTTCAGCGTGTACGTCTCTGGCTCTGAAATATCCCAACTCACTGTGAATTGCCAATATCCAAAGGGGCCTTTGCTAGTCTTGTCTCCTTGCTTCTTTGGTTCTCAGATTGATGCTTAAGATTGGCTGAGCTGAGGTCATGTGCTTATGGCCTCACTTTCTTCATCGATAAATTAAGATAAGTTGTATATCACCCACAGAACTTTTAAAATTACTTGCAGGGGAGCCTGGGAGAATGCATATTTCTCCTTTCAGGAGTCTATGGCTTTCCCAAATTCTAAGACTCATTGGTTAGAAATCTCCAAACATAAGGAGGTGCAGCCCCACTTGAAAAAGCAAAACAAAGCAACAGCAATAGCACCAAATGTCCCATTACAGTCATATGATCATGTAGAAATTTCTAAATTAAATTTGACTAAATTACATCTAACTCAGTATTCTAGATTTGAACATATACCCAAAGGATGGCCTGTTTAAAAAGTTTAGAAACATGCCTCAACAATATATTGCCATATATAATAGTATTATATATGGAAATTTTATGATATGGTAATAGAATGCATTATATTCACGTATAATACTAATATAATAATTTATATACTTATATATATAAAGTATATACAGTTGACCCACAAACAACACAAGTTTGAACTGCACAAGTCCACTTATACGCAGATTTATTTCAGTAATAAATCCTACAGTACTATACAATCCGAGGTTGGTTGAATCTTCAGATGTGGAACCTCAGATCACGAGGGCTGACTCTAAGTTATACACAGATTTTCCACTGCACAGAGAGTCGGTGCCCCAACCCCTTCATTGTTCAAAGGTAAACTGTACATACTTTTTATTTTTTTTTTAAAGAACATGGCTACGTACTTTTAGCATTGCCAGGCTCACACTATGTTCACTTTAAACAAAGCCATTACGGTTTTATAAGCTTTGATCTTTTCCCTCTTTGCTGCCTCTGTGTATTAAGATAAACAGTCATAATCTTCTATTTGACCTCATAATGAATGCGGCTACTTATTTTGTCTCCCTTGACCCTACTGAATTGTAGGATTTTAATATCTTTAAGATATAATAACCAGAATAGCATTTCCAGTAGGTAAGTCAACTGGCAAACTGCATTTGGAGCATGGTATTTTGTAATCACTCTATCTGCTTTGAACGGATGCCACCACTCTCTCTGCCGCTGCTTCCACCACCATCTGCTTCTCTCATAGGAAATGTGTTGTCAGCAATTGACACTTCTGGAATTTCAACTACCCTCGATTCTTCTTTGTTGCTTCCTTGCTTCACTTGCACTTCTGTCCTATATTATTTCAAGTTTCCCTTTCTAGTATCAGATAATCCCTTGTTCCACTTCTGTTTCCTGGGGTCTCTCATGCCAATGTCATAGTTTGGGTCACTCCCACCATCATTTTTGCCAAACATCATACTAATAGATTTTGTCAGAGAAAACCATTAAAACGCATTGTTACCCAATTTTACTGGACAGACCCTATTTTTACTGGGCATATTCTTCTCTTACTGACTCACGGCCAATTGTTTTATATAAAAATGTTTATAAAACTTAATTTATATGTAAGAAGTTTTAGAGCTTTTGTTGTTTCCTTTACATTGGAATCTCCCAAAGTGAAACCACATTCTCACTCACTGGTTCTCCCTTCTGACTCTTCAGAGGAGAATGAATTCATTAGGGATGTCCGAAGGTCCTAAAAAGGACACCATCTTTAAGTCAAAGGCATCTGGAGTGAATATTTCCTCTAGCTTGTTATTTCTGTGATCACAGGCAAATCTGTTCTCTTTTCTATGTCTAACTTTCTCTATCAGTAAATTAAAATAATTACATCTAACTCATACAACTATCATAATTGCTTCTCAGGGAATCTCTCTGGCTTTAATTCATTCCTTTATACTTTAAATGTGGGTGAACATTGAAATTTTCCTATTTTCCCCTTATATTTTCTTTTAGAGTTCTGTCTTCAAGTCTCTTTAATTGGCTTCTCAAATATGATTTCATAGATGACTCTTGATCCCAGAGGTTATCCCTTGACTCATTCCTGGTCTTCTGTTCTCTATTTAATGGAGCCGTACCCTGCTCTGTCAACACCCCCCAGGATGGCACAAGAAATGAAATTTTATCGAAACAGTTAATCAGGCAGGCCTTACAAATCATCATTTCAATATTTTCTTGGAAAATGTAAGTCCTGATCTGCCTGTGAGGTTAGAACAAAAGCTGAATTGCTTTGATACAAAAACCTGAGATTACACTTTTCTAGTATTTTTTTTTGTTTTTCCCCTGAGAGACTAGGGTTGAAAAAGAGAAGAAATGGAATGGAAATGAGGATAAGTGGCAGGAGAGAAAGGAGAGTTTACAAGTCAGAACAAAAGGATTATTTAAAACACAAGTTTTAAAAATATAATTTAATTTTAAGTTGCGTACATAGTAATAGACATTTGTACATCTCCCTAAGCCTGCATTTGCCTTGTTTGTGTGGGATTTTGTGAAAGTTCAGGAAAAGAGCTGGTTTCTATTTCCAGCTCAACATCTGAAGAACAATGACAGCCTGTGGACAAAAGTTCTGGGGCTGAACTGAGAAGTTTGTGGCAGAGGTGAATGTAAGAGTAAAACCCCTGGGAAATTCGTAAAAAAAATCTGGGGGACTTCAGTAACCTTGCAACGAAGAGTGGGGTAGGAATTCGAGCCATTATTATTAAGGTCTTAAGGATCACGTTAAGGTGATTCCTACTTATACTTCCAACTACTTACTGCATATTTATAAGTATATACCTTACTATTAGCTCAAATACAGTATTTCTAAAAGTAAAATCATATTTCCTAAATAATGTCCAAAATCGAATGTCTATTACTCTTACAGGTACCAAAATAATGGCATCAACTTTCCCCCCTTTTCATGCTGTTTGTTACTAAGCTTCATTTATTATGAAGTCTGTTCGATAGTAGTTACCATCAGAAAATCTACTGTCTGTTGTTTGGCAGTATTTCTCATCAAAATAACTGCCTAAGTAATGTTTCCTTGCTTGTTTGCTTACTTTTTTAAAAAGTAGCAATAGGAATCTTGACATTGTACACACTGGGAAAAACTACATGCACTGCAAAAGAAGAAATAATTTTTTCTTTCTGTATCTTGAAAAGCATACAAAGCTATCACTTTTCTTGTTAGGATTTCTTGGAAGTTTCTGGGGGACCCAGAGCACTGTTAATAGAACTTATTCAAAAATTCCAGGTAAGGGAAGACTCAAAAGAAGTGGAAGGGGCAGGAATTTAATAGAGGGTTAGCAAGAGTGGTCAGCTGGGGTTCAGATAGTTTCCAAAAAAGCTGGTCAAAAATGGTGTGTGGAAAAGGTACAAATTGTTTTTGTGGTTAGTAGCCATTTCATGGGCAGTCTGGGTTGATCAAGATGGGTAGGGGGCTTCCCTGGTGGCACAGTGGTTGAGAGTCCGCCTGCCGATGCAGGGGACATGGGTTCGTACCCCGGCCCAGGAAGATCCCACATGCCTCGGAGCGGCTGGGCCCGTGACCCATGGCCGCTGAGCCTGCGCGTCCGGAGCCTGTGGTCCACAACGGGAGAGGCCACAACAGTGAGAGGCCCGCATACCGCAAAAAAAAAAAAAAAGATGGGTAGGGAAAAAGTTAATGGTTAAGGTCCTACAGAAGGGGATGAAATAGGACACCTGAGGGACAGAGTCTGGGAACACTCACTGTGGAAAGTGCTCACCCCCCTGGGTCTCTCACCCTTCCCAAGCAGCACAATAAAATACAGCAGCAACACACACACATTGAGAGTTTTTCTAACAACTGACGCAGCAGAATATTTTAAAATTCTCCCTGCAGGCTTTCAGAGGTTTTTGTTCATTGATTAGTGCACGTTTATGTTTTCCTGTCCATAGAATCATTGCTTCTCAATGCCATTCAAACATAAAATCCATGCAAAAACTTGTAAGAAAAATATGCCCAGGTAAATGATGGGACTTAGTTTCAAAGTGAAACCTAATATTTATTTTATTTGGAAGAGGGTGGAGTTAGCCTCCCTCAGGTTATCTTTGAGCAGAAGAATTCTGAGCTGCTAAATTTCTGTTTTCCAGAAACTATTTACTAGCTTTAAGTTTTACAGATTATGGTATGCAAGGTATCAGGATTTTGAGATTCTGTGCTGCGGAGAAAAAGAAGCAGAGAGCCTAGAAGTGTTTGCCATCTACTGCGAGTAGAAGTGATGGGGTAGCTGGCTTGGGGAAGGAAATTCTGAAAATGACCACATATAGGTAAACAGGAAGTTTAGGAATTTTATCTGCATGACTATGATGTGCCCACTTGGCTTTCATCCTTTCATAAAACCTTAGTAAATTCTACACTGTTTACCACAATTGAACTTGTATGCGGGTTGGCATGGGGAGTTGAGAGACAGAATGACTTAAATTAGAACAGCACAGCCGAGGGGACCAAATCCAACTCAATCACAGATATAAAATTTGGGGAAAACTTGTCAGATTAAACACTGTGATGCTTAGTGAAAAAAATGATGTTGTTAGTGACTTATTGACTATTAATAATGTCAAGAACTTAGTATCTTTAAAATAATGAAGAAACATGTTTTGTTTTGTTTTTTAATTTTGCCATACACCTATGATAATGACGGCATGGTTTATACAATAGAACTTTATCAGAAATTAGGCAATTAAGGAACTATCACTCGAAGGAGAGTAGCAATTATCAACAAAATGTTCCAGCTCTGATGCCTTTATGTTTGTACATCAGGAGACTATGTGACTGTAGGACTAGATTTTTTTTTTTTTTAGGACTACATTTTAAGAGAAATAGTTTAGAGAGTTTATTCCTCTCAAAACATTCTGACCCTTGAAATACAGTAGTAATAAGTTACACTTGGTCAAAGACTATAAGGGTACATAATCTTTTTTCATAAAGAAAAATAATAGTAAATTTAAAAATCTCAAAAGCATCAACACTTTAACCATTTTAATTGTCTTGGTTTTACTTTCAACGCTGTACATACGGTATGCATAAATATCTGGAAAATTGAATAAAGTAGAAAATAAACACTGTTATGTTTGCTAGAAAGTATGATTACCCTTTAGTTATTTTAATTTAACAAAAAGTAAATTTGTTTTTACATATTTTCTTTCAGTTTCAAAAATATATATTAATTTGAATAATTCAAATTATTCAGAATTTAGGCATATAATGAACTACATTTACAAGGAAGTAATTTTTGTATATATCCACATTATATTTGTTTATATCCTAATTTCTCAATAAATAGTTAATAAGTGAATGAAATACTAGCTGGATAATCAAAGCAACTTAATTTGTACAAAAAGTAAACTTAGCAAACTGTTGGAGTATTTGCTCATTTCCTCTTGTTGACAACCGTTATGGCCCGACAGCATAATCAGTGCTTCTCAAAGTGAGGTCCCTGAACCAGCAACATTAACACCACCTAAACATTTGTTAGGAATCTGTGTGTTAACACCGCCTTCCACTGATGATGATGTGGACCAAAGTTTCAAAACCACTGGTCTAGGCTGCAGTGAGGGTCCCCTGCTTCCACATTTACTACCTCATAGAACAGAACACCATCCAATAGGACACCTTGAACAATCAAATTCTCTCCCTCTAGAAGTTAAGCTAAGAAACCTAAACACTGGAAATTTCGTAACAGGTGATAGTTTTTGAAGTTGTTAAGTCGATACACTTAGGTATAACTTGAACTGACATTTTGGGGCCTTGTGAACAACATCAGGTGTTGGTTTATTGACAAAAGTAGGAAAATAGAGCAGATATATAAAGAGATGAGAGAAGAGACACAGAGATGGTTAAGTAGCCACCCTTGTTTCTATATTTTTCTTATACTTGGTTCTGGCCCCACGTCATTTCTGGCTGCATTTTTTGTTCGTGGGTTTGGTGTGCTGTTTCTGTATAAATGATCTATCCCACTCTCCCCTTTATTTCCATGAGCTTAGTTCCCTTTCTCTTTCCTGCAACAAAATAATTCTAATACAAATGTGTGCCTAATAGTAGTCAGTTAGTTGTTTAAATAAAGGAAAATAAGAGTGAGCAACTGCTGAGTACGGCTAAATGGATTTGCAATTAGTTGGTGGATGCAGTTATTTAAATGAACCTTTGCAAACACAAGTAAAATGCTAAAAGCAAACCAAGTGAAGGTATATACTTCGGAGCATTGTGGATAAGTGTTTTCTAATTAGCTATTAAACTATCCTACGGACACACATTTCTAGAATACACTCTGGTTGTTCTAGTTTAAATGAATCCCGTGATGCCTTGGATATTTATCGATGTAGCAGGGTAAAAAAATCCTCAAAGCTGGGCTTGCCTGGTGGCGCAGTGGTTGAGAGTCCGCCTGCCGATGCAGGGGACGCGGGTTCGTGCGCCGGTCCGGGAAGATCCCACATGCCGCGGAGCGGCTGGGCCCGTGAGCCATGGCCGCTGAGCTTGCGCGGCTGGAGCCTGTGCTCCGCGGCGGGAGAGGCCACAACAGTGAGAGGCCCGCGTACCGCAAAAAAAAAAACCAAACCAAAACAAACAAACAAAAAAAACAACAACAGAAAACCCTCAAAGCTTTAGCTTGCTGCTTATTTCTTATTTGATTTTAGACATTTTATTTACCCCTTCAGAACTTTCAGGTTTTTCTCCACTTCATACTGAAGAAAATATCTATTGCAACACTGTGGTAAGGCACTGGTTTTATATGAAAAAGAAATGATCTTATCTTAAGATATCTCTTACCTTAAGAGGTTTTCTTACAATATTTCTATCTAAAATTTTCTTTAATTGGCATTTTATTGATACTAAGACACAGGCAGCAATTTTAGTGATTTCTGTGTTTGAATCATTATTATTCTAAAAAGTATTATTCTTTGGTATATTTAGTATTCATTACTTTTCTTTAGTATCTTGACTAGAAATGTTTTTTTCATAGAAAGCCAAAATATTACATACATTTTTTCACATATCAATAACTACAATATAAATATATTTTAAATTTTTTTTCTAATTTTTAGGAATTCCATGGACAAGACCTTACCTAGATTTCATGGCTATGATCATGAAATAAAACGCTCGAACTGCATTACATTTTATCGTGCATTCAACCAGTGTGTTTAGTTATAATAGAACTGACTGTAGAACACTTTTAATGAAATAGGAACTTACCTATTCAATTATCAGAACTTAGAATGCAATGCTGATCTGCTGAAGGTACAAGAAGAAAAAGGCCAGAAAGACCTACGACCCTAACAAGCTTCCAGAAGGGTCTGCCCCAACACACTTGAAGCACGAGTGAATTCCTTCCTTACTGGCTATTTCAAAACACCTCTGCTGCTGAATGATGTTCAATAAAATGAACTAATTTTTCTCTTTTCATCCCTGATTGACACTGTTAGGAATGACCTCTTCTTTTGCAACAAGATTTATACACAGCCTAAATTAGAGAAGAAAAGAGAAAATAACAAATTCCTCTGAAGTGGGTTCTTTCTTCTTATTTTCACTTTTATTCCTCTACCCAAGCTTCACTCTGTCAAATCTAGGATCTTGCCCCCACAGTGGACCACCCCAAGGAAAACATCTGGAACCTTGCTCTTACACTTTCCGGCCACATCGTGCCACCCGTGCCCTAGCGGATACCCACGGTCAGTCACACAGGTGCCTTGTTGCCACTTCCCATCATACCACCTCTAAATGAAGCCGGCACAGTAAGCTAGGATTACTCACTGCCCAGGTCTGCATTCATGAAAACTGCTTTAAGTCGTTCTTCACAAACGTCCCACATGCCTTTTTTCTTAACTCTTTGCATGTTCTTTCTACCTGTCTGTTGCTGCCAGCATCTTCTTATGCTAATCAGGATCCCAGGTCACATATGTTACTAAGGAAAGCCACAGAAATGTATGTCTTGGTTCACTATTTGCCTAACGTCAAATCAGCCTCTCTACTGCTTATCATTATTGATAATTCATATTACAGAATACTAATCTATATTCCTCAACTTCACTATGAAAAACTTAAATTTGGCCTATTTATTAGTTTCCTATACTTATGGCTACAGTCAAAGTAGGCTACAAGCCAAATAACTGAAATTAAGTTTCTGATCACCCCTTTCCCTCTTCACAAATACTTTCTGGATCCTTATTTTTAAGACTTCATTCATCTTGCATGCACCCTAGTTTTCTAATTATTTTCTTAAGTTACTACTACATCAAATTAAACTCCAGACTAAGTGTACAATATATTATTTCTTTAAATTTGGCAGGTACTTCCCTGGTTTTTCTCCTTTTGTCCTAAAATGCCTGCCTTGACTATCTATTGCTAACTAATAAAGCATTACTCACCTGAACCTATCTGAAAGGACATCTCTTTTGGAAATCATAAGGCCAAATCTAAATGACTTCTCCTCTTGCTTCGTTCCTTCCTGCCATTATTTTCATTCTTTATCATTTTTACCTTGTGTAGGACCTGTATATAAGGGACAGTGGTGAAAGGAAAGCAATGTTTATTAAGAACTTATGTGTCAAGGGATATTCTGAACATTCTTCATTAAAATGCACTATCGTATTCTCTCTTATCCTCCTATCCTATAACATTAGATGTATTATCTTTACAACAAAAGGAACCAGGCTCCTTGGAGAAATGCCTAATTCTATGGTTGGGCAGGGTTAACACTAGAGGAGCCTAGAACATCGTGTAACCCCAGAAAGTAAGGAAGTGATGCCACCTCCCCCCACCCCTGCCAGAAAAAAAGGACGGGAACATATCAAAAAGACACCAAGCACACAGGAACCAATTAAAAAGAGCCCCGAGTGGCCAAAGCTGGAACAATGTGAATAAATAATTAAATCAATAGTGTTAGCACTGGATTATAACCCAAAGAAGAAAGTAAATATCCATGAACTAATAGAATGATTGAATTAATTATGGAGTAAAAGGACAAATCTTCCTTAATGAAGAATTCCAAATAATAAATGTAGAAAGAATGGAAGAAATTGAAGATTACCAATAGAAATATTACATTAATAGATTAGCAATAGAAATATCAATTATCAATTATATTATCAATTATATTATCAATATAATCAATAGAAATAGAAATCAATAGAAATATCAATTATCAATATAATTATCAATTATATTATCAATATAATAATAATTGCTGTAGGCAAGATCCACTGATGCATGATAAAATTAATGAGCAGAACTTTAAGGAGAAGCAAGATATTTACATAGCCTCAAAGCTCCTCCTCCAAGTATTTATTAATTATTCCCATAATTTTCCACAAATTCTTTGATACTCCTCCCTTGTGGAGGTGAAGCATAATTCCATTCAGTGCAGTGTAGGGTGGACTTCATGATTTCCTGCTCACAAATACAGTACGGAAAAGGAAACAGTAAGTTTACAGAGGAGAAACCTGGCAGACGCCACCAGAACCCAGTGATCAAGGTCACCTCACCAACAACAATTCACCTTGATGTTATATAACCCCAGGTATGATGCAAAAAACCCACAACCCCAGTCTAATCATGAGCAACATCCTTCAGATCCAAATTGAAGGATGTTGTACAAAAGTACTCTCCAGAAACCATGAAATACAATGAAAGACAGGACTGTCACAAACTGGAGAAGTTTAAGATATGATATTTCAATGAAATGTGGATCCTAGAAAATCAATAACAAAAAGATATGTGTAGAAAACTGGTGAAATCCAAATAAAGTCTATGGTTTAGTTAACAGTAGTATACCTTTGTAAATTTCTCAATTTTGATAAATATTCCATGGTTATGCCCAATGCTAACATTAGGGGAAGCTGGATGAAGGGTATTTAAGAACTCTTCATACTATCTTTGCAACTCTTCTGTGAATCTAAAAGCACTTCAAAATAAATATGTTAAAAAATCTTCCACTCTATCTTACAAAGAGGAATCCATTTCTGAAAACCTACTTCCATGTGTGTAGCTATTAGGGAGCACACCAGACTGAAGGGTTTCTTTCTAAAATGACCCACCTTCCTTGGAATGCCAGGATTTTTTTTCTTGTTACACTTGAATTCTGTCTTGTGACAAAGCACTGCCGTGAAGAGGTGAGTAGATACTATTAACTGCTAAAAATATTTCAATGATTTGTTTTAAGTTTGTAGATTATACACAAAATATTCAGTCTCTTCCTAAATCTTTGGGGGAAAAATGTAGGTTTAGTTCCCTGAATTACTCACTTTGGCTGCACAGTTTGATAATGCTCATCAGACAACTGTTTACCTTCTCATATTTCTTTTCAATTTAGACACAGAATTTCAGATACACTGCTTAGGTTCTGTTGATAATGTGATCCTTGCAGATACTATTAGATTCTGTCCCCTCCATCACTAATAGAGTACTACTTGGAATTATAGATTTTTCTTTAAAATAACACCTGCTACTTCACAAAACTAACAAAGTAAAAATCACAGGACTCGTTATCTCAGTACAATGAAGTATGCATTTATGCATTTGTGATGCCTGATTTTTATCCTGAAAGATTTCTAGAAGAGTTTGTTAATAGATGACACGTGTGACCCTCTCCTCTGTGACAAGAGCCACTAGAGGTTTTAGAGTTTGATTGCTTAATTTTAAGAGCTAAATAAATTTATGTATTTATGTATTTATTATTTTAGTTTATTTTTGTTCACTCATTTTCTTTTTTGATTGAAGTACAGTTGATTTTTATTTATTACTTTAAAAAGATAGAATGTGTATGCAATCTTTCAATGCCTCTAGAAGAAATGGCATATATATGAAGAAGGTAAAATATTATATTTACACAAATTGATATATGTAGAAAGTGGAATATTATATTTCAGATTTGTTAGGTTTTCATTTTTTTTAAAGATTCTGGTAAAACTATTTCTTAAATTCTAATTTTTATGATCAGCACCGTCAATATTAGCTATTGTATCTGATCATCTCAGATGACGGCATCTAACATATCCACGTCTCTTTTAAAGGTAAATATCAAACATATACAGCAAAAACTCAGTTTGGCTATTGGAATTCTCGTTCAATTATTTTAGCAATTCTTAGAACATGCACTGGAATATCAAGTAAAATAGGAATAAATAAGATCCGTAAGGTGTTCACACGTGGTGACGAGTGGAAGACAGATGACCCAAGGACAAGGCTAACATGCAAAGACAACCCCAGCTCCCTGTGTAAGTGATCATGATAGTGGGTCCAGGGGAGAAGTTACCTGTGCCTGGTGAATGCCTTCCTAGTACAGGTGACTTAAGGACCATCTCTTAAAGAGGAATTGAATTCATCAGTTTGGGGAAAAAGTAGTGTGGCTAGAAAAGACAATCCAAGCAGAGAAGCTCATGAATGCAATTTCATAGACGCATGGGACAGAATGGGAGAATGAGGCAAAGTTAAGCACATATCTGAGTCTGTACTTCAATATATGTATCCTAGAGAGGAAGGCAAGAGATGAGCCCAGAAAGATAGGGTGGGACAAAATCGTGAGAACACAGTATTACACATTTTTAGAGTATTGTGGTGATTAAAAGAAAGGACCTTGGGACTTCCTTGGTGGTGCAGTGGTTAAGAGTCCGCCTGCCAATGCAGGGGACACTGGTTCGAGCCCTGGTCTGGGAAGATCCCACATGCCGCGGAGCAAGTAAGCCCGTGCACCACAACTACTGAGCCTGCGCTCTAGAGCCTGCGAGCCACAACGACTGAGCCCGCGAGCCACAACTACTGAAGCCCGTGCGCCTAGAACCCGTGCTCCACATCAAGAGAAGCCACCGCAATGAGAAGCCCACGCCCCCCAACAAAGAGTAGCCCCCGCTCGCCGCAACTAGAGAAAGCCCACACGCAGCAAAGAAGACCCCATGCAGCCAAATAAATAAATATTTTTTTTCTAAAAAGGACCTTATTAACTATTTGAATTGGGTAAGGTTATTTTTCTCATATTTGTTGTGAGGAATAAGAACTACATATAAAGCTTCTAGTGGAAAGTGCAGCATTTTATACGCCAACAGGAAATGGCAAGAGTTGTTCTTGCTATTAGTGTTGTTGCTGTCATTATCTTCATGACCATGTAGCAGTAAGACACTATGGGCAAATTTTAAGTAGGAAATTAACATGATCATATCTGTGGTTTAAATAGGTATGTTTTTATCCCATTGACTCTGCTACTGGCTATTAAATGTTTTATTTTTCTTTCTTTTTAAAAAGCTAGGGCCATGGAAAGCACAAACTTTCATCAGCCTCATTCTGCATTTGGAAAAGGGAGACTATTGGGGGAAAGTGTTCTCTTTTCTGGTCTTGAACAGGATCTTCTCTACAATCTTGCTTTCGGACTCCTCCTTATTGCTCTGCGCCTGACATACACTAAGCTTTCAGGTCCCATCATCTCTGCTGTCTCTGTTTTCTCTGCATTTTTTTCTACGCTCTCTAGTCCTACCGCAGCTATTTTCCCAAAACAAAATAGGGAGTGGTTCGAAACAGGCAGTCAAGCTAAAAGTCTGTTCTTTAGACTTTGGGCAAAGGACGAGGGTCTGAAGTTGGGGTTCAGGCAGTGAGGACAGAAAAGCTACGGGAAAATGAGATACATTTTAAAAGTAAAATCTAAATGAATGAATTAATAAAATTATTTTCTTCCCTTGGGGTGACAGTGTGGTCATATATGGAGGCAGGGGTTATAGAAAATAAAGAGAGACCTTTTAGTGAGGCTGGGGCTATCTGCCCAATAAAAATCCTCATTGGAGGGCTTCCCTGGTGGTGCAGTGGTTGAGAGTCCGCCTGCCGATGCAGGGGACGCGGGCTCCTGCCCCGGTCCGGGAAGATCCCACGTGCCGCGGAGCGGCTGGGTCCGTGAGCCATGGCCGCTGAGCCTGCGCGTCCAGAGCCTGTGCTCCGCAACGGGAGAGGCCGCAACAGTGAGAAGCCGGCGTACCGCAAAAACAAAAACAACAACAAAAAAAACAAATCCTCATTGGAAAGTTTGTGAAGCGCCACAGCTGGACTGCGATTCAGCGTTGGTGATTTGGATTTGGTGTGCATGACAGACGGGATTACTGTTCCCAACTCTTTGCTCAGCCCCTGCAATAGGATTATATGGAATCAGCTACGATCATGTGAGAATTCCTGTTTCTTCGGCAGGATGAGTCTGGTCCTCCCTGACCTTTGCTTGGTCGTTGACATGCTTTGGCCAATGGACATGAGCAGCCATGGCATTTTTTATGATTAAGGGGAAGGTGTGAATGTGATTGTCTGCCTCAGTCCCTTGCTCTCTCTCTCCTGTTCTGTCCTCCACCCTGAGAACGGCATGACCCAGCTGGTGGCTGTGTTTTTCACTCTGGGGTCTGGAATTGGATGCCAAGTGAAACTGAGTCCTGCAGAGCCCAACTGGACCCAGCCAATCTGAACCCACCCTGCTGTCGTCACGTGAGCAAGAAACAAACGTTCTCTTCAGCAGCCTCTGAGATTTGGGGGTTGGATGTTATTACAAGAAAAGAGCCGACTGACACAGAATGCCTGCACCCCACTTATATTATCCCATAAAATCAACTCTGAATTTTCTAAGGAATACCAGGGTATTTACTTTATCCACAAATTAAAATCCATATGAAAATACATTATGCCTAGTCTAAAGCTATGAGTCACACACTGGAGTTTGAAAAAACCTTTGGAAATCACAATGGAGTATTAATTTAGATTAGTGTGGTCTCTACAGCCTAAATTTCCTAGTTACTTCATCCTCTGATTTGTACTCCCTCATCTTGCCATTTTTCACTCAAGATAATAAAGTTAATTAAAATGAACACCTATTATATGTTGAGAGTTCCTTGAAAGTAAAAATTAAGTAACTTTTTGCTCTATGCGGCTAGGTAGGAATATCAGTGTTCAAAATGAAGTTCTTAATTATTTTATACTTCTTAATTCTTAATTATTTTGTTATAAAATGATACGAGGAAAAGAGGTACGTTTTAAATTTCAGGTGAATAAAGACTGGGAGAAAATACTTGCAAATGATGGGACAAAAGAGGGGTTAATTTCCAAAATATACAAACAGCTCATACAACTCAGTAACAGGAAAATAAACACCCCATTCAAAAAAATGGGATGGAGACCTAAATAGACATTTCTCCAAAGAAGACATACAGATGGCCAAAAGGCACATGAAAAGATGCTCAACATCACTAATCATTAGAGAAATGCAAATCAAAACTGCAATGAGGTATCACCTCATACCGGTCAGAATGGCCATCACCAAAAAGTCTACAGATCACAAAGGCTGGAGAGGGTGTGGAGAAAAGTGAACCCTCCTACACTGTTGGTGGGAATGTAAATTGGTGCAGCCACTATGGAGAACAGAATGGAGTTTCCTTAAGAAACTAAAAATAGAGCTGCCATATGACCCAGCAATTCCACTCCTGGTCATATATCAGGAGGAAACTCTAATTCTAAAAGATACATGCACCCCAATGTTCATAGCAGCACTATTTACAATGACCAAGACATGGAAGCAACCTATGTGTCCATTGACAGATGGATGGATAAAGAAGATGTGGGTATATATATATGCAATGGAATACTACCCAGCCATAAAAAAGAATGAAATAATGCCATTTGCAGCAACAGGGATGCAACTAGAGATTATCATACTAAGTGAAGTAAGTCAGAAAGAGAAAGACAAATATCGTATGATATCACTTACAGGTGGAATCTAAAATATAACACAAATGAACTTATTTATGAAATGGAAACAGACTCACAGACATAGAAAACAAACTCATGGTTACCAAAGGGGAAGGAGGAGGGAGGGATAAATTAGGAGTTTGGGATTTGCAGATACACACTACTGTATATAAAATAGATAAACAACAAGAGCCTACTGTATAGCACAGGGAACTATATTCAATATTCTGTAATAAGCCATAATGGAAAAAAATATGAAAAGTATATACATATATATATATATATATATATATATATATATATATATATATATATATATAAAACTGTATCACTTTGCTGTATACCAGAAACTAACACACTGCAAATCAACTACACTTCAATAAAAATTTTTTTTTAATTTCAGGTGACACCATGGCTGGTTTTGATTTATAATTGTGTATAAGTTTATATTTGTGCATATGCAAGACAAAAAACCTTAAAACTCCATTGTAATTAATAAATATTTTTTAAAGTTATCTACTTTTTTCCTATAGAAAAGGTAAACATTTTCAATGTTATGGCATATAATGGAAAGATAAGATAGGGCAAAAAAATATAAGCACATAAATAAAAACAGGGTGGAATTAATAAATTTGGAATCTGTCATTCAAAATAAAGTCATAATTTATGTAAAACTAAGGTTACAAAACTTACTTATAGTCACAAAAATAAACATTTTACAGGCTAAAGTTTTAATGAGGAAGGGTAATTTGATTATATCTTTATGGTTGAAATACTTTTTAAAAGTTATATGTACTTGTCTAACGTAAGATTACATTTTGTATCACTGTGATGGTTCTATATTCCATGTAATCAAATCAGAGAGTCATGAAAACTGGATATAATATTCTGGTTTATATTGCCCTCATTTCATAGTTATATATAAGAAAGACTGATAACCAAGACTGTCAAGTGGAAAAGACTGTCACTAATACAAACAATAAACTAAACGACCCTTACTGTATATAAGAAAATAACGTGTTTTTTTGCCACCTTGAGTTACCTAAACTACCATCTTGTGATGTTATTGAAGGGCAGTATGTAAGGTAATCTAATATCTTGTTACATACTTGCAAGGCATGCATATTAACATCCCATATAAATGATATCCTCCTGAATCTAGAATGAATACAATGTCTCCTAATTTTATAAATTTGAGGTCATCAAATATGATTAATATCAGTCTCTGACCAGCATAGCTACCTACACGTATCCACATGCGGTCTTACCTTCCATGTAGAGCAGCCATGATGGAAACCTTGCCTAGTAAATTACCTGTCTGAGAGAAGGCAATGATCCCATTGATGCAGTAACTAGAAGCCATGGTGATGGGGTAGGTGGAAGGCTTGCAGAGACTACCAGTAAGACGGCAGTAGTAGGACAGTTAAAACCAAGTGTTAAGTGAGGCACTGGGACAGGCTGAAGAGGGGTTTGTCATAAACAAATCTGCCTTGCCCTCTATCCATGAGAACTTTGGCTTGTAATTAGCAAATACCGTCTTTGCTAAAGGTCAGGTCTATGGCATAAAACCCAAGGGTTGAATAGCAAACTCACAATTATTGGGGGATGCTTAGGCTGAACCACATGAAACTTGCTTTTGTATCCGCAAGGTGCTTGAATATTAGTAATCTGATAGAGTTAAACCTCCTTGGCAGTATTAGAAGCTTTACATATGTTGACTCATAATTCTCACAACACACCTCAGACAAGGTATTATCATCATCTCTTTTTTAATAGCTGCTGAAATTTATAATCAAGATGTTAAGTATCCCTGACAACACTATTTTAGGTTCACTTGGGTGTAGTTTGTTTCTGGTACATAACAGTTTCCATTTACACAGCTGGTGTTCTAGAATGACTACAGTATTTTATATCTACAAATGAATAAGATGTCTTGGAGTTTGAAAATGAAATTTAAATCTTTCCAAATAATGAAGAGAAGCTTTCCACTGAAGAGTACCTTCATACACAGGCCTTTGAGTCAAGGAGTATTTAAAATTAAAATTTCTTATTTTTTCCTTTTCTTTTGCCAAGAAATATCTATCATTCTTTTTAATAAAAATGAGTACAATCTAAATCTTTCTTGACATTTCTAATCTAATGAAGGAAATAAAATGCTATGTTTCTTGTCATCTTTTCCCAAAAGGCTTTGAAATAAACTTGTTCAGTGATGACAGCATAGTAATGAAAAGTGTATAATGAAAACAGCATTCTGACAGGTTTTCAAATACCTGTGTGGAAATAAGAAAAGCAACTCATTTCATGGCAGGACTGAACAGACCAAGGCCAAAGTTAGAAATAAAGAAAATAACACTGAGGCCAAACATAAAGAGAGAGATTCCTATTAAAAGGGACATGTGGGTAATTAACAGAGACGTGTGACCATGTGTTCAAAGCCAAGGCACAGGCTGCCAGGGAAGAGATGCATGTGAGATTAGATGCCCCTTGCATATACCATACATTTACTCTAGCAGATATAGGATAAGAAAAATAAAAGGAACAGTTATGTGCTCTGAGATTCATATGAAAGGAAGAGGAATAAAATTTCCCCATTTCAGTTAGGAGATATGTCGATAAATGATAATTTGGAGATTTTTTTTGAGCAGTGGAATTAGATAAAATATTTTCCAGACCAGAAAACATAAAGATCTCCAGAATATTCTATAGCAATGATAATAAGTATTCCTAATCACTGTACTAACTGAATTTACTGAGCACTTACTATCAAAAAAGAATGATGCCCTACTTATTCCTTTATCATTTCATTTAGGACTCATTCCAAATGGATGAGATTGGTATAAATAATCCTATTTAATAGGAAGAAGCCTCAGATTTTACCAAAAATGAAATAGCCATTGTTACAAAGTTCAAATTTGAACCTTTAATTCCAATGTTCAACACTGTATTAAATTCATTGTTATTATAGAAAATTATTTTGAACCTGTACTTTTCATTTAGGATTTCTTCAATCATTTGAGTATATGCTCTGCTACTATACTGAAGCTAATAATGGTCAACTTTATTGAATGACCGACCACAGAGAATGCTGAGCTAAGCATTTTACATGCGTTATCACATTTAATCCTCACAACTATCCCATAAGACACATATTAATATTGTGCCCATTCTATAGCTCAACAAACTGACATTTGAAGAGGTTAAGTAATTTTTGCAAAGTCATATGTTTTTTAAACAATGGAGTGAAATTTCAAACGTATTTATTTTAACTTCAGTATGGGCAAACTTAACTATATTGAAGTACATCAGGCTTCTAGAAGGGCTTGCCTTCTTATTTGAGTATTTTCATTTATGAATTTTTAGTTTCAAATTTTAAAGAGGTCATTGAATTCTTCTTAAAGTTATGGACTGACTTTAGATTCTGATTCCTTGAAAATATGTCAAGTCTTATTACACAAGGAAAATATAATGGGTTGTGATTATATACCTTATATCAACAATATTTCACAATTTCCTCTAAAATTTAGAAATAGCTTTGTGGAAGGCTTTGGTTCTAAAAATGTCAGGTTAACATCTGAGACATCTTCATGGAATGAGTTAGTATATCTCCTGAACTGTCTTTTTAAGTTAGTTTAGTGAAAAGTACAGCCAGTTTTCAAGATAATTTGGTGGTTGGAGGAAAGAAAACTTTACTATTGAGCAAACAGTCATGCTTCTGTGTGTATATTTTCCTGAGCACAATAATTATTGTTGTCTGGATAAATAGAGCTTATTTTTATGTGCCAGCCTAAGTAGAATAATTAAATCCATATCAACATAAATTATTATTTCCACGCGAGAAACTTCTGTTTCTTTAAACACACCTCATTTTGGTGAACTGAAGATACAGCAATAAGATTTTGAAGTCTATGCATATATTTAAATGCCTTACCTCCCAACATTCTTTTCATATTCAAGCCACATGTGAAGAACAAACATAAGTTTTTAAAAACCCTCAATTTTATGGACATACCACTTTATATGGTATTAAGTGCCTTTGGGTCAAATGCTGGAATTTCAGTTTTCCCACCCTTAATTCAAGAAGAAATATCTGCTTTGTCTATATCCTATGGCTATTGTGAGATAATGAGATAATATACATTTTTAATGTCTATAAATAGAAGGCCTTATTAATAAATTATTAATTGATGAATATGATTATGAGTAACATTCTCATTAGAGGGAGAGTTCTTCCCTGAAAAGTAACTCATTAGGCCTTTATTTCAAGGTAATGAACTTTTCTGTATTCTACCAGCTTTTACTTATTCATTGATGACTTAGAGTCCACTTTGTTCCTTCTGAGGCTTAATGTAGCTTACAATGTTAACTGCATATAAAACAGAAGAGGAAATAAAATGTAGACAAAATTACACCTTAAGGAACGGGTAGATGCACTCTTATCTGGATATCCTAGATAAATACATTTCTGTAACTGAACAAAAATTTCGGCCAGAGGGGAACTATAGAACCCCAAAGTTAATACAGTCTCCATGTTTAAAAGAACATAAAACTACCAAGAGGTGCTCAATAAACATTTATTAAAAATGGCTACATGGGGCTTCCCTGGTGGCGCAGTGGTTGAGAGTCCGCCTGCTGATGCAGGGGACGCGGGTTCGTGCCCCGGTCCGGGAAGATCCCACGTGCCGCGGAGCGGCTGGGCCCGTGAGCCATGGCCGCTGAGGCTGCGCGTCTGGAGCCTGTGCTCCGCAACGGGAGAGGCCACAACAGTGAGAGGCCCGCGTACTGCAAAAAAAAAAAAAAAAAAAAAGGCTACATGACTGAGTTAACCTGGAGACCTATTACATTTCAAGCCTCCTGACCTTAAATGGTAGGTGTGACATATCTTGTCGATCTTTACACAAAGGCCATTGGATGACATAACTGTTACTCCGCAGACCAGATAATGGTCTTTCTGATGGACATTTTATACTGCCCCTTTAGAAATCTAATTATATTAAATTAAATTACAACCCACTGAGGGCACTTCTGTGAGGATTCACAGTATATTCTAGTTTTTAAAAATGGATTTCCGCTTATCCCATTTAGAGAACTTAGATGAAAGATTAATTCATGTTTTCCTGAGACATGTTGCATCTCACGTGGGCAAATGTTTGAAAACAGCCTGGTTTACTTTATGATTTGGTGATTTTTCAGGGCTTTTGCTTCATGATATCTATAAGGTTGATTCATGAACCGCTCATCAATTTTGACTATAAGACACAAGCGTTCGACCTACCAGTGCTGATTTGAAAATTGGAAATCTGACCTGAAATCCTGTTCATAAAAAGATCACACAGCCCGGAGGCAGTCTGAAAGGAAGCTGGATGACTGTAAGTAGATTATTTCAGTGTCTACACACAATGCCAGTGCTTACGGGGAGCCTGGAGGTTATCCCATCGACTACGCCTCCACGTTTTACTTGTGAAAACTGTGCCTAAGGGCTCACTCTTTCAAGGTCATATGGCTGGTCACTCTTCTTGTAAAGCTACTGGCTTTTTTCTTTTTTTTCTTTTTTTGCTACTGGCTTTTTAATCATAACGTTTTCTTGTGGAATGGGACTTTGCTTTTATTCACGGAATAAACAGACATCAGCAGAAATGAGGAAGAATTCTGAAGTGCACCAAGGTGCACTATTATCCACTTACACAGAAAGCTGGCGCTGCAGAAAAATTAAATCAAGGGGGGAAAAGGTCACTGGAACCAAAGAAGAGAATCCAGACTTAAAATTACGTGTATTCTAGCATTACTAATTTAAATCTAATCATTGTTGCTACTCTCTGAATTTTGTGTTTTTTGCACCTAAATCTTCTAAGCGCTTATCTACTCTAAATCTGGAACATCTTCTTGGAGATACTGTTTTCTACTTTAGCATCATACTCTCATATTTCTTCCTAATACTCAAATCACATTCTTCCTATAGCAGATGCCGACAGTACTATCAACTGAAGAAAAAAGCACAACTTAAAAGATGAGAGTTATGTTTTATTCGGGGACCTTACTGAGAACCATAGCCCAAGATACAGCCTTTCAGATAGCTCTGAGGGACTGCTCCAAAGAAGCAAGGGAGGAGCCAGGATATACAGGAGCTTTGCTGAAAAAACCCATGTAGTCAAACATCAAAAGATTATACCTAATCACAAAAAACAAACAAACAAAAAAAACCCAGACATCCTAAGTTAAAACCTCAAGTTAATGGGGCTTCCCTGGTAGCACAATGGTTAAGAATCCCCCTGCCAATGCAGGGGACACAGGTTGGAGCCCTGTTCTGGGAAGATCCCACATGCCAGGGAGCAACTAAGCCCGTGCGCCACAACTACTGAGCCTGCGCTCTAGAGCCCATAAGCCACAACTACTGAGCCTGTGTGCCACAACTACTGAGCCCACGAGCCACAACTCCTGAAGCCCACGCGCCTAGAGCCCGTGCTCCACAACAACAGAGGCCACCGCAATGAGAAGCCCGCGCACCGCAACGAAATGTAGCCCCCGCTCGCCGCAACTAGAGAAAACCTGCACACAGCAACAAAGACCCAATGCAGCTAAAAATAAATAAATAAATAAATAGAATACTTTTAGTGCTTTTCTAAGTCTGGGAAGATGCAAGAGTCTGACCTCATTGAAATTATTCAATAGATATGCATCTCAACTATCTAGGGCCTGTATCCTGTTTTTCTCCATCTTGAATTCTCCTCAGGGTGGCTGCAGTGGCTGATGACTTAATGGTGGCCAGCATTCCTTGTTTACTGGAATGGAAAGCAAGATTTTTGTCCACAATACCGTCTTTTTATCTCACCAATAGAAAATAACGATTGCTTGTTGCCAATCAGCTCATATCCTTCCTGTAATGTAGAACCGTTTTGGGGTACCTTTCCATGCTTTTCTCTTCAGTCCTCTAATGTTTTAAGTCTCTCTCTGTTCCCTCCATTCCAACCTTCAGGCATTTTTGATGCCTGCTACTCCATCATCAAGCTCTTCCGACAGAACTTAAGTTTCTGATACCAAATTAGAACAGGTATTTTAATTACTAGAAAACTGTGTACTGACATAAGTATCTCCTTATTCATTCACGTAACTGTAATGTGAACCCACTTAAATATTGTACTTTTAAAGACCATCCTTCATTCCTCACATCTGTTTTCTAGGGGAGTTCAGCTTTCTCCTTGACTGAGAGAATAGCTTTCTGAAACTATCTATTGCAGAAAATATACATTTACCTTTTGTATAAGGGTGACCCCCTTTATACCACTATCCCTAGAGTAGGATCTGGGGGAATGTTGGTAAAGAGGTGAATTTTATATTTCTCTTCTTTTGTGTGTCCATAGATGAAGTAAAAACGATCACATCTATAGAATCTTGCTTTTTGGGCAAAGACAGACATTTATACTTGAAACAGTGAAAGATTTCTATTGCTTTGTTGAGTAACTCATTTTTCCCTAAGTATCTAGTATCTCAAAGGATGTCTGCTCCTCAGAAATGTTAATATACTTTTATGATCAAATAACCTTGGGAAATTCTGAGTTAGAGATAGACGGGTGAGCATGGGTTATCTCAGAGCCTTTAATATGCTAATGTGTTTTGTGAATCACCAAAGGGTTTCAAGTTGCCCTAATATTTGTATTTCTTAAACATATTTCACCTCAGAACTTCACAGCGCTAATTCTCTCTGTGGTGCATGCTTTGGAAAATGCTAGTCTAGACACTTGTTAGGATGCAAGAGTAATGACTCTCTGAATTCTCTTTCAAGTATATGGCCTTAGCTCATATACAAAGATCACGTAACTTGCGAATTACTCCAAACCACTCAAGGTGCAAAGAGTGTCAGGTTTCATTAATTTTTCTAAATCAGATTAATTGGTCCAAACTATCTACTTGATGAAATTAGCAAGAATCCCAGTATTTATTTGTCATGACTCTCTTTCCCTCCTCATGTGTGAACCTTGACAGGTCACTGGTCAATACTTGTCTACTGTGGTGCCCTTTGTTCATTTAAAGTGGGGACTTCTTTGACAACATCCCCTCCCTCTGGATCAACTCTGACTTCAGGGATCTTTTCTTTGACTCCAGAGTCAAGTATCTGAAGGCCACATATCCACCTCCTCAGAGGCCCAGCCTCCGTCTTAGCCACCAATATATGGCTACCATTTTGGAATCATCTGAGTGTCATCACCAAGGACATTAAATCATCTTTCTCTCTCTTGTTCTGGGTCCCTCTTTCTCTTTTTTCTCAAAATACCAGCATTAATAATTTCCCTTAGGACAACTCAGCTTAACTGTCTAAAATACACAAAGTCCCTCAAATGCTATCTTGAGTGCTTGTCCACATCTAATTGTTCAACCCTGAAACATGAAAAATCTATTAACTTCCTGCAGAAACAAGGGACTCAGAACTCCTTCCTATGTGAAGAAAATATATAAAAGACAAGAACTAATTTATTAATAACTTAGAGTCACATTTATAAAACAATCCACCTTGGGGTACTTGGTATACAATTTGGTGTATACATCTCAGATTCACAGTGTCAAGTGCTCAGAAGCTCCCCAGTTCCTGAGAGAAGGAAATGTTTGAAGAGTTTAATTAATTTGCTGCTCTCACTGGCTAAGTGTAAGATTGATATTAACCCTGCATTTATGATCCCATAAAAAGAAAATCTTAACATCAGAACATTCAAAGATATACTTCCCAGTCGCTGGTATTTTTTTAGCATGCAGCATAACCTATTCCCAGATGTTATCATGTAGCTATTTATTTTTTAAAAAAACAGAAGGCAAACAAAGCCATTAAAACATAATTAACATTCCTTTAGAAGATGGCGGAGTAGAAGGACATGCTCTCACTCCCTCTTGCGAGAACACCAGAATCACAATTAGCTGCAGGACAATGATCGACAGGAGGACACTGGAACTCACCAAGAAAGATACCCCACATCCAAAGACAAAGGAGAAGTCACAATGAGACGGTAGGAGGGGC
This sequence comes from Tursiops truncatus, assembly GCF_011762595.2. Lineage (NCBI taxonomy): Eukaryota > Metazoa > Chordata > Mammalia > Artiodactyla > Delphinidae > Tursiops > Tursiops truncatus. The sequence continues at coordinate 95,957,588 of NC_047042.1, read as the reverse complement.
GCAATCACAGTAAAGTCAAATCCAATAACTGCTGGGTGGGTGACTCACAGACTGGAGAACACTTACACCACAGAAGTCCACTGACTGGAGTGAAGATTCTGAGCCCCACGTCAGGCTTCCCAACCTGGGGGTCCGACAACAGGAAGAGAAATTCCTAGAGAATCAGACTTTGAAGGCTAGTGAGATTTGACTGCAGGACCTCGACAGGACTGGGGGAAACACAGACTCCACTCTTGGAGGGCACACACAAAGTAGTGTGCACATTGGGACCCAGGGGAAGGAGGAGTGACCCCAAGGAAGACTGAACCAGACCTACCTACTAGTATTGAAGGGTCTCCTGCGGAGGCAGGGGGTGGCTGTGGCTCACCGTGGGGATGAGGACATTGGCAGCGGAGGTTCTGGGAGGTACTCCTTGGTGAGAGCCCTCCCAGAGTCCACCATTAGCCCCACCAAAGAGCCCAGGTAGGCTCCAGTGTTGGGCTGCCTTGGGCCAAACAACCCAAAGGGAGGGAACCCAGCCCCACCCATCAGCAGTCAAGCGGATTAAAGTTTTACTGAGCTCTGCCCACCACAGCAACACCCAGCTCTACCCACCACCAGGCCCTCCCATCAGGAAACTTGCACAAGCCTCTTAGATAGCCTCATCCACCAGAGGGCAGACAGCAGAAGCAAGAAGAACTACAATCCTGCAGCCTGTGGAACAAAAACTACATTCACAGAAAGACAGACAAGATGAAAAGGCAGAGGGCTATGTACCAGATGAAGGAACAAGATAAAACCCCAGAAAAACAACTAAATGAAGTGGAGATAGGCAACCTTCCAGAAAAAGAATTCAGAATAATGATAGTAAAGATGATCCAGGACCTTGGAAAAAGAATGGAGGCAAAGATCGAGAAGATGCAAGAAATGTTTAACAAAGACCTGGAAGAATTAAAGAACAAACAAACAGAGATGAACAAAACAATAACTGAAATGAAAACTACACTAGAAGGAATCAATAGCAGAATAACTGAGGCAGAAGAACAGATAAGTGACCTGGAAGGCAGAATGGTGGAATTCACTGCTGCAGAACAGAATAAAGAAAAAAGAATGAAAAGAAATGAAGACGGCCTAAGAGACATCTGGGACAACATTAAACGCAACAACATTCGCATTATAGGGGTCCCAGAAGGAGAAGAGAGAGAGAAAGGACCAGAGAAAATATTTGAAGAGATTATAGTCGAAAACTTCCCTAACATGGGAAAGGAAATAGCCACCCAAGTCCGGGAAGCGCAGAGAGTCCCATACAGGATAAACCCAAGGATAAACACGCCAAGACACATAGCAATCAAATTGGCCAAAATTAAAGACAAAGAAAAATTATTGAGAGCAGCAAGGGAAAAATTACAAATAACATACAAGGAAACTCCCATAAGGTTAACAGCTGATTTCTCGGCAGAAACTCTACAGGCCAAAAGGGAGTGGCATGACATATTTAGAGTGATGAAAGGGAAGAACCTACAACCAAGATTACTCTACCTGGCAAGGATCTCATTCAGATTCAATGGGGAAATCAAAAGCTTCACAGACAAGCAAAAGCTAAGAGAATTCAGCACCACCAAACCAGCTCTACAACAAATGCTAAAGGAACTTCTCTAAGTGGGAAACACAAGAGAAGAAAAGGACCTACAAAAACAAACCCAAAACAATTAAGAAAACGGTCATAGGAACATACATATCGATAATAACCTTAAACGTGAATGGATTAAATGCTCCACCAAAAGACACAGGCTTGCTGAATGGATACAAAAACAAGACCCATCTATATGCTGTCTACAAGAGACCCACTTCAGACCTAGGGACACATACAGGCTGAAAGTGAGGGGATGGAAAAAGATGTTCCATGCAAGTGGAAATCAAAAGAAAGCTGGAGTAGCAATACTCATATCAGATAAAATAGACTTTAAAATAAACAATGTTCCAAGAGACAAGGAAGGACACTATATAATGATCAAGGGATCAATCCAAGAAGAAGATATAACAATTATAAATACAAATGTACCCAACATAGGCGCACCTTAATACATAAGGCAACTGCTAACAGCTATAAAAGAGGAAATCGACAGTAACATAATAATAGTGGGAGACTTTAACACCTCACTTACACCAATGCACAGATCATCCAAAATGAAAATAAATAAGGAAACAGAAGCTTTAAATGACACAATAGACCAGATATTTAATTGATATTTATAGGACATTCCATCCAAAAACAGCAGATTACACTTCCTTCTCAAGTGCGCATGGAACATTCTCCAGGATAGATCACATCTTGGGTCACAAATCAAGTCTCAGTAAATTTAAGAAAATTGAAATCATATCAAGCATCTTTTCTGACCACAACGCTATGAGATTAGAAATGAATTACAGGGAAAAAAATGTAAAAAACACAAACACATGGAGGCTAAACAATACGTTACTAAATAACCAAGAGATCACTGAAGAAATCAAAGAGGAAATCAAAAAATGCCTAGAGACAAATGACAATGAAAACATGACGATCCAAAACGTATGGGATGCAGCAAAAGCAGTTCTAAGAGGGAAGTTTATAGCTATACAAGCCTACCTCAAGAAACAAGAAAAATCTCAAATAAACAATCTAACCTTGCACCTAAAGGAACTAGAGAATGAAGAACAAACAAAATCCAAAGTTAGCAGAAGGAAAGAAATCATAAAGATCAGAGCAGAAATAAATGAAATAGAAACAAAGAAAACAGTAGCAAAGATCAATAAAACTAAAAGCTGGTTCTTTGAGAAGATAAACAAAATTGATAAACCATTAGGCAGACTCATCAAGAAAAAGAGGGAGAGGACTCAAATCAATAAAATTAGAAATGAAAAAGGAGAAGTTACAACAGACACCGCAGAAATACAAACCATCCTAAGAGACTACTACAAGCAACTCTATGCCAATAAAATGGACAATTTGGAAGAAATGGACAAATTCTTAGAGAGGTATAAACTTCCGAGATTGAAGCAGGAAGAAGTAGAAAATATGAACAGACCAATCACAAGTAATGAAATTGAAACTGTGATTAAAAATTTTCCAACAAACAAAAGTCGAGGACCAGATGGCTTCACAGGTGAATTCTATCAAACATATAGAGAAGAGCTAACACCTATCCTTCTCAAACTCTTCCAAAAAATTGCAGAGGAAGGAACACTCCCAAACTCATTCTGTGAGGCCACCATCACCCTGATACCAAAACCAGACAAAGATACTACAAAAAAAGAAAATTAAAGACCAATATCACTGATGAATATAGATGCAGAAATCCTCAACAAAATACTAGCAAACAGAATCCAACAACACATTAAAAGGATCATACACCATGATCAAGTGGGATTTATCCCAGGGATGCAAGGATTCTTCAATATATGCAAATCAATCAACATGCTACACCATATTAAAAAAATTGATGAATAAAAACCATTAGATCATCTCAATAGATGCAGAAAGAGCTTTTGACAAAATTCAACACCTATTTATGATAAAAACCCTCCAGAAAGTGGGCACAAAGGGAACCTACCACAACATAATAAAGGCCATATACGACAAACCCACAGCAAACATCATTCTCAATGGTGAAAAACTGAAAGCATTTCTTCTAAGATCAGGAAGAAGACAAGGTTGCCCACTCTCACCACTATTATTCAACATAGTTTTGGAAGTCCTAGCCATGGTAATCAGAGAAGAAAAAGAAATTCCCAGTGGGATTAAGGTACAGATACTACACTCAGTACTCTGTAATGTTCTATATGGATAAAGAATCTAAAAAAAGAGTGTATATATGTGTAGGTATGACTGGTTCACTTTGCTGTACACCTGAAACTAACACAGCATTGTAAATTAACTATACTCCAGTAAAAATTAATTTAAAAAATAATCAAATCAAATCAAATAACTATGAAAAAGGTACAGATACCTATAGTGATAACAGGCTAGGTAACACTTTATTGGCTGCCTTTCCTTTCCTAGCTCATATCCCCCATTCCTCTGCCAAAGAAATCACTGGGCCTGGAATCCTGGTCTCATAGCCTGCTTCCAGGAGGACAACATGAAGACAATGCTCTAAGAAAATGCAAATAGCGGGTCAGCTGGGGTATTCTCTGCATTACCTCTACTTTCTCAGGAGCTGAAGCAGAAAGTGAAGGAGAAAATGGGACAGTCACTCACCTCTCCCTTTTATACCAGCAATACTGCTACTCACAAATTTAAAAAACAAAACAAAAAAGAAAAGGAAGACTAAATGAAACTATCTTAACTCTCACCTATTTCTCTTGCCTCTTCTATAGCTTTCATCTCTGACCGAAGACCTATCTTCTATCTACAGCCATTTCACTGTGTCTTAGTGAAATAAGGTGTCCCCAATCTTTTCCTTTACCACCTTCCTGTTTATACTGTTTGTACTTCCTGCCTGAACAGGCCATACTGAAAGAGGCCCATGCTTTGTCCCACAGGTCTGCAAATGCTTATTGTTTACAGACCCAACTCCCCAAGAAACAAACACAATATTAGTCAAAGACATTCTGAATATAAAACCAGGAAGAAGGACAAAGGAATCTTTCTCAAATCAGGTGCTAAAATGCTCAGTTTCTTAAGGAAAAACACTACTATATGTAGAAGTGCTACTTGGTAATGCTTCCAGCGTGGGTATAGATTTGATTTTTCATAATACTCAGTATAAATCGAGGTGTGAGTCTCCAGTTCTCACAGACCTTAAATACAGTTACAGACCATGCTCTGAAGAGACTTCTGTTGCTAATTTAGTGAACCACTGCTTTATCATGTTTTGGAGTGACCCCTGGCTTGCTATTAGACTTGGAAAGCTACTCGTTACAATATGACAAATTCAAATTGCTTTTGAGGTAAATAGACAGGTTTCTGTCTATTGTTGCCTTCTGAGGACTAAATTCTGAGATCAACCCTTTAAGGAAGAGTCCAACCTATGGAAAAGTTTTCCTGCCCTAAGCTCTGTTCTCAGATACACTGAAAACCACTTTTCTTGGACAATTTTATTTTAAACATACTTCTATGTAATGACTACAACATCTTATTACATTGATTTGATAGGATTTTTTTATAGAAATGCTTGCAGGACCGTTCAGGATTACACACTCTAACACGTGAAGATTAAGTTCTATAACATATAATCCACAAACTGATTACATTGCTTTATTATATAACAGAGTGAGGGATAAAGCAATTAATCAGCCTCTTGTCTGTCTGCTCCTAGGGGACCCTCAGGACCAAGGTGGCAAAAAACAACATTTTCTGTATTCTCTCTTGTATCCCCACGCGTTCTATAGTGCCAGTCACATAACAGGTGCAGAATAAGTAAGTTTTTGACTGTATAAATTAATAAATGCATAGTCATTAGGATAGATAGAATAGTTGTCAAACAAGATTACGCCTTGATTTGAAACACTGAAATAAATAATGCAGAACTTGCCCAACAGGATGAGAGATATTTAGCAACTGAAGCCTAGAAATAAAAGAGTTTTACAGGCAAATACTGGAGATACCTACTCTCACTCCAAAAGAGAAAGGATTCTGGCCCAAAGACTCAAGGATGTTTTAGCAGCTGTATCCCCATAGGTAGATGGACAAAATATCTGAACTACACACATTTCTCAATTTCAAACTCATCAAGCAATGCACAGGTTTAATTTCATTTTCTAGTTACCTTTTCCATAGGAAAAAATGTACAAGTCATGCAAAAATATAGGCTGAGAATGACGTTTTTCACTGTCAATTGATCATTGGTTTTTCTTTTATATACTAAGCCTCTTTTTAACTTGGACCCTGTAAGTCCTTTCAGGAGGGAAAGTCTCGTAAGTAAACTGTCAGATTTAAATCTATGGAGCTGAAGTCCAGACCCAGGGCTCTGGAAAATGTCTCTTTGGAAACCTCCTGAGAGATGGTCAGTCAGCGCCTTTTATAGTTACCTGAACTTTAGCATGGAGATAAAAACCACTAGAGAACAACAACAACTGTCTAACCTTAAGGATATTGGAAAAAGTAAGAAAGAAAATAAATGTTTGTTCTAATATCAAGCCAGCTCTATTTCTGAATTAGTTCTCTCCCATCCTGCATGAATTGAAAAGAAAACTATAAAAATGCTAAGCCTAAAAGCATGTGTTACATGTAAAGCCCTTTCTAGGAAATGCCTTCAGCATAAATGACCATGATAAATATCACCTGATCCCAGCGCTCACTCCATCCCCAGACGCACAGCATCAGAGCAATTATACCCTGGCCAGTAGCCTGTGATGTGGTCTAGTGGAACAGCTTGGCTTCAAAGGTTTCCTGCTCATTAATTAAATCAATCAGATCTTGTCTTGAGGGGTTGAACTAGGATACAAAGAAAGAGTCGCTTAGCTAGTAGTAGGATCCTTAGACAAAGGGACATATTTTCTGCTGAGTATACTTTAACTCTATTTTGTTCTTACTTTCTACATTCAGATATCTGTACCCTGCCTTTTCAATAAGCCTGCATATTCGTGAGTAACTAGATACTATAAGTACATGTTCAAGGTTGAAAAATGTTAAACGGAGGAATGAGGTGACTGGTTGCTAGAGACAAGACTGGTAGATACAGAGGCTGAGTAGAACTAGTCATAACAATAACAGAAAACAGGTTCATACCCCTGGCTTACTAAGAATATTTTGTGAATAGCACGATTTTAGCCTTATTTAGTTTTTGAACTGAGATCTAGAAGTATCCTACTTCTGTGCTTCCAAAAAGTCTACTGCAGGATCTGAATTCCTAGCTTCCTTAATCCATATGTACCCTCAAAATAATTGTTCCATCACTTGAGATAACTTTAGTCAATCTATATTCCTTGCAGTGTAAGAGCTCAAAGGACCCTCTAGTTGCCAACTATTGCATGGGCATAATGTTCTAGGATCTGTAAAATACATTAAATATATTAAATTTTTAAATATATTTTTGAATTAACTTATTTAATCTCTACAGCTACATCGCCAGATGGTAATTCCCTTCCACGACTTGTCCATATTTATATAGGTAACAATAGTGGAGTCAGCATTCAAATCCAGGGCTGTATCCCCAGCTACAATCACTTATCAGTTACAGCCAATTACTGCCACTGTGTAAAAAAATTTTTCATTTCCATTCACTTGCATTCTTTATTCTTTACCCATCCAAAGGAAGAACGTTTTAAAGCATCTTCGTCTATCAAGTGCAACATACATTAAGATGCCGATGAACATGGAAAGATGAAATGGGATATTTCTGACATTTGGTACCAGGGCAAGATGGAATTTCTACTCAGATGCCAGGTTACTCGTCAGCCAAGGAGGTGCTTCCTTCTGAGGTTGTTCAGTGACTTTTATGCTTTCCTGATTCTGCCAGGCATGGCTCTAGACCAGAGCAGAATCCTTGTGACACCTGCAGGTTAAAACAAAGTGTCTAATGCCAGATGGATTTGAATACTCATCTCTATTAGTTTTAGGACCTGGGGTGCCCTTAGCTATAAGTTACAGTATCCTTTGATTTCACACATGTACCAGTTCTTGTAAGGCAAGTTTAATCCAAGTTTTTATTAGATCAAAACTCAACAGGAGGGCTTCCCTGGTGGCGCAGTGGTTGAGTCCGCCTGCCCATGCAGGGGACACGGGTTCGTGCCCCGGTCCCGGAAGATCCCACATGCCGCGGAGCAGCTGGGCCCGTGAGCCATGGCCGCTGAGCCTGCGCGTCTGGAGCCTGTACTCCACAACAGGAGAGGCCACGACAGTGAGAGGCCCGCGTACCGCAAAAAAAAAAACTCAACAGGACATTTCATATGCTTTGCTGAAGGTTCATTTAATCTCTCATTTTCAATGGAAATCTTCATTTGGAAACATGCCATTTAGTCATTTTGCCATTTACTTATACGTTTATTTATTTTCATTGAATGCCTGAAAGAGATCTTTTGCTTGGTAGTTTAGTAAACCATACCCAAAATATTCATCTTAACCTTCACTTGCTGAATTCCATTTCCCTCGTGAGAGGAACGTAGGGCAGCAGCAGTAATGCTTTTCCAAAGCAGGACTTTTTTTTTTTTAAACAGGAACTGCAACCAAACAAAAAAATTTACATCTCGACTCTGTGTCTCTGGTTTTTTTGGTGGTGGTTGATGTTTTTTAATTAAAAAACTATTGAAAAATAAACTCTAGTGCAGAGAAGTTTACTACTGAGAAGATGAATACATTATATAGCAGTAGCAGTTTTGGAAAGCGGAAGCAATTTGGGGAAGTTCCCATAGTAGGGACTGTATAAAAATGTATAATGAACACATTACTCTTTTTCAGTGTGCAGGATGCATCAATACCCTTTTACTGCATACTACCATGTGTAACCCTGGCTACGTCACTGTTTCTCAAGGGCTTTTAAAAGGCAGTGTTTAGATTAGGCTGATGTTATTTGAACCACTACCTAAAGCAGAGGGACCCCCAGAAATGGTTTCAGAAGCCACTTCATGGAACCCCCCTCTCCTGTCCCCAAGCTGATTTCTATTTAGGAATTAGATCTTTGAGGAAGAATTTGTTTGGAGGAAAAGTTTCATGGCTTAAGAAGACAAAAAAAAGTTTGTACACCATTGAGATAGAAGGTTTTTAATCTTTTCTAACATTCCAGCCCTTATAGCCCATAACCCATACCCTGTCTTTTTATTTAGAAGGGGAATACTGTATAGCACAGGGAACTATATTCAATACCCTGGGATAAACCATAATGGAAAAGAATATGAAAAAGAATGTATATCTACGTATAACTGAACAACTTTACTGTATAGCTGAAATTAACACAACACTGTAAATCAACTATACTTCAATAAAATAAATTTTAAAAAATAAATAGAAGGGGAAAAACCATATTACCATCATTCTTTTTTTCTTATTCAGAACTTCCATTATCCACTAGTCCATTTTGCTAGCCTATTCTGCTTTTAAGAAAGTCTACCATGGAGACATAAGCTGAGAGACAGATAAATTTTATAAGAATATTCATCTTTTTAAAATCATGTGAAATGGTTCAGTGATCTAATAGAGAGTTTTACTGTACTGATGCATGTGTGATTCGAAAGAAAATTATATGATTAAATTCCTTTTCTCAGCCAATCAGAAAGGAGATTCCATGCATTTTTACAACCTCTAATAAACTTTGTAGATGAAAAATTGGGCTGTTAATCTCAAGTAAAGTGACAGAAATAAAATATTATGAATAAAATTTTTCCTTGGGCTTCATGGGCAAAAGAAATATGGTCTCTAGTCAAATCATTAAAATGCTGTATTCATTATTTATAGAATAAAGCAATAGGAACATGACAGGAAAATGATAAAACAATGAGGAAATTGCACAAAGAGATGAAATGTGAATCACCTTCATCTAAGAGAGGAATTAATGTTGGTAATATTTCTATAAGAAAACAATGCTATAGTACACACACAGGACAGATTTTAATTTTTAGCAAGACTGGTGCTAGCCTAATATATTAAGAACTTGCTTTGTAGAAATAAAAATATAGTGAAAATAAAATATCCAACATTAACATAGTATTTACAATCTGCCAAGCAGTCATCTAAACACTCGGAATATGTTTATTCATTTACTATTTACTATATAACTCTATGGGGTTCTCTACCATTACCATCTCCAAGTAAGAGATGAGAAAACTGAGACCCAATGAGATTAAGAAACACGTGTTCAAGTCACACACCTAGAAAGTTATGGGGCTAGAAGTCTCATTTACGCCATCCTCACTACCAAGCAACACTTTTAAACTGTTACCTCTGAATTTTTCTACTTCTCACCAGTGTCAGACACATGCCCTAATTATCTCCTGGATCTCTCCAGCTAGAACACTACAGGCATTCTAGATGCTATATCTCTCAAAATGAGTCCCACAGAATTTCTATGCTTGTCTTGACCACCCTGCAAGGTGGAGGATGGTGGGGGGAACAGGCCCCTGCTGGTGTAGACAATGATGGAGTACATGACTGGTAAGAAATGTAAAATAATGAATAAGTAAACATATAAAACCGAAGTCCATTTTCTTTTTATTGTGAGGCAATTCTCAACTATATCAGTGATGAAATACTCCTCTTTTCTGAGACCCAGGGCTCCCCAGCCAACCTCCCTTTCAAGGATTCTCACTAACACAGGGTCATCACTCTCCTCCACTGCTGATTACATTAACAGCTGTGCCAGCCATTCAGTGAAAAACATGAGTTATCCTAGAAGCTCCGCTCTTCTCTATTCATTCCTGCTCATCCAACAATCAAAAAGTGGACCCTTTTGATATTTCTAGCATCAGTTCTCTGCCCTCTTCTAGTTATTTTTATTGACAGAGATTCATGGACAGGATCTTCAGGTAAACTCAATTTTCTCATTATTTAAAACGAAACACACGTTCCTTGACTTTTCTAAATTACGGAAGTATATGAAAGACAATACAAATCACTTTGGAGGTCAATGACTGGAGTCAACCAACACAACATTTCTGGATATCCTCCAGCTCATTTCTATCCTCTCTTCTCCTCTGCTCCCCTCCCCAGCTGTCTCTCTGTCTTATGCATAAGCGTGTTTTATAGAACTGGGCTCATACTTTATACATAGTTTCGCTGACTGCATTTTTCATCCATTAGTATAAATAACTAATAAGAATTTTGAGGTCAAAGAGCGTAACTTTTTGTTTGTTTTAAAGTTACATTTCTTAAAAAAATAAAATGAATGTGTGCTTATTGTTGAAGACTTGGAAAATACAAAATAAAAGGAAAATGTAAGAGTCGCTTACAATCCCATGGTCATTGTACTGGACCTCGGACAAAACCGTCCCTCGCCATTTCTCATCTAGACGACGGCTGATCATATCCTAATTTGAATCCCTGTCTCAGACAAGTTTACCCTCATCTCTCAACCTACCATCCGCACTGCTTCAGGATGAGGAGGCTTTAAATTTCACAAACGTGATGAGGTCACCCTGTTGAACTGCCACGCCCTACCCTCTGACTCTATCGTCCTGTATGAAGTATCCCAACGCACCATGATATTTCGAAAGGTACTCTCCCCACTTGACTTAATTTGCTTCATTCTTCAACCCAGCAGATGCAGAAGGAAGCTGTTTATTATATAAAGGCAGTAACCCCTACAGACTGAGGCAGAATCTGGGTTCTGTGAGGCTGGGTCACCACAAAATGGAAGAGTGCAGCCAGCTAGACATTTTCTGGTACAGGTCAGGATTAGAGCCAATCTCTGAGATGACTGGAGAGATCTGGGAACTAATAGAAATTCAGATTTCCTAGAAAGAATGGGACTAGATTATAAAGAGTTAGGGAGTCAAAGAAGGCAGAATTTAGGTTAGCAAGGAATACATTAGCAGGATTTTGACCAACAAGGGATTACCTGAAATTGTGTTAAAAAAAAAACATAACAGTTGCATGTTAGAAGGTTAGATTAGATTAGAAGGTTATTTTGGATTTTAGGCAGCTGGGTCAGTGTGCTGCTGTAGTTCTCATACTGCGATGAGGTTAGGGTACAGGCTAGCACTGTAACCGGCTAAGTGACGTACATCACACCAGACTGTCACCAGCATCAAAGCCTGAGCTCTGTGTGTTCTGCCAATGCCCGGCATCATCCTGGCACATAGGGACACAGGAGTTATTTTCCATAGGTTGTTATGTTAGCTTAGATATGCATTTTCCTCAGTTTTCCAAGACGAACGCTGAGTCTCATTTATCAACCTGTCCTTGGACTCCCACTGGAAACCTGGTTTATAAACTTGAACCCAGCTGACTGTCGCCTGTGATCATGGTCATTTGACAGGACATTTGCCACCTCGAAGAATTTATATACAGTAAAATAATTTGAAAATAATTTATAAACAGTAAAAATTTAGATTTTTAAAAAAATTCTTCCTGGACACTCTATGGTTTTGAGTAGTTTTTTCTGTGTACCTTCTAAATGAAACCTAGATTATTTTTATTTCCCATTATTTGATGTAGTTTATTGGTTGAATTTGTCTTGAAAAAAATTACTCACGGGTGTTTTGAGTTGTATTTTTATCTGTTTGTTTAGTTTAATTTCATTGTTGTTGACTGTTGAAAAGCATTATGTATTTTTTAAACAGTGTTAATATATACCTAAAGTATTCTTCAGCTTTCAAAGTGCTTTTTTTTTAAGCTATTCGTTTTAATTTTTCCCTCCACACAATTTTCTGATTTTTTTTTTTTTTTTTTTTTGCGGTACACAGGCCTCTCACTGCTGTGGCCTCTCCCGTTGCGGAGCACAGGCTCCGGACGCGCAGGCTCAGCGGCCATGGCTCACGGGCCCAGCCGCTCCGCAGCATGTGGGATCTTCCCAGACCGGGGCACGAACCCGTGTCCCCTGCATCAGCAGGTGGACTCTCAACCATTGCGCCACCTGGGAAGCCCTCTGATATTTTTATACTTTGTTTTTTGTTAAAAAAAAAACAAAAAACAAAAACTAATGTATTCCCTTAGTTTTTCCTTTCCATGCAGAATTTGAGTGATCGATCACTAATACAAAGTGTTCTTATCCCTGCAAGGACACATTTATGCAATTTTACACAAGCCCAGCCAATATGAAGTCAAACTCAGTCAATTGTTTTGCTTCTATTGCTGAAGAAACACTGCAGAGACCAAAATAAAAGACACATGGGTTAGCCCAGTCTTCATTGAAGAGAAGGAAACAAACATGTTCCTTGATGAAAACAGTTACTTGTTACAACACAACAAAATCGGGCCTTGGAATAATCTATGACATCTTTCTTGTATTAAAATAAAACTGTTAATCATAACATCTTAGAAGACTAATAAGCAACACTTTCATGCTTTCATTCTCCTCCCAACACAAAACTCTGTTCATTTCCTGACCAGAACATGGTCTCTCCTAATTTGATGCTGTACCACAGGTAGAGATGGATGAAACTTTCTGAAGGTCTGACTTTGCCATGATCGAAATAATAAGTGCACTTACAGGAATACACATTTCCAATCAGGTAAAAGCTTCTGGCTATATGGACCTTTTGAGAAACAAAAAGCAAAGACCACAAATAAGATCATGCATAAAAACTCTACTGGCTCCAAACTAGATTTTTTTAAAGGACAATTTTAGTCAAAGTATGTTATTTTCCAGCTACTGATGCTAATAGAAGGAAAATGCTTTTTAAATGCTTAGTGGATGTTTCGTGGTTTTATCATCATCGTTATGAACAAGTTATGCTAAATTATGTAAATAAGTCTTGGCATGGAAGGCTTATATGTACTTAATATACTTTACAACTATTTCTCTCTATTTGGTAGTATCCTCTTTTGGATAAGAGCTAGGTGTTTATCTTTTATTAATAAAAACACTTTACTACAGAGCTTATTTTATTTTCCCTCTTTGCAGATCTTTCATAGACACATTATAATAATTGAAATAGAAGAGAAAAATTCGAATTCCTCACAGTTGTATCTGTCTTATATTTCTACTTACACCTGTGAAGAAGATATTCTTAACTCCCACCTTGGTCTCTAGTTAAGACTGACAAAGTTACATCCTTATGTATCTCAGCTCTGTTCAGTAAGAACATCAAACTCGGCGCACCCCAAACTGAGTTTATTATCTTCATCTGAAAACCTTCTCGTTCTCACTCAGGCGCCCACACGAGAAACAGGAATAATGGGACCCCTCCCCAGTCTGCCTCCCACTGAATTTAGTGATCAAGTCCTGACATTCTACCTCTTAAAGTGTCTCTTGCATGACCACTGGTTGCCACCTTGAGCTACTGCATCTCTTCTCCAGAAGAAAGCTGTTACCCCAGCCCTCTGGCTTTCTTTCCTCTAAATAAACCTCCAAAAACTAAATCAGAATCTGTGGATGTTAATCACGTTATTGGCCAAACACCTTGGCACGGAATATAGAAATCTCCCCAGACTGCCTGGTTTCCAATCTTGCCTCTGCCACTCACTCTTGCTTGCCATTCCCTCCACCTAGAACACCATCCTTCTAGCTTATCTGTCCAGCTTAAATACTGAAAATTTAGCTCAAGCAGTTCTCCAAGGTTGCTTTCCCTGATTCCATTGTCCAGACACCTTCTCTCATGTAACTACAGTACTTTACTATAATTCTTAAAGCAGTTTAGAGACAGCACTATATCCTCTTTCTGTCTGTGGACATCTGGAGGGCAGTGGTGTGTTTTACCTTGCGTTGTAACCCAGAAGTGTCTGCACATGTGGCAGCTCGGATATTTCTTGGTAGAATGAATGACTTGGTGTTTACTGCCGCTAGATAACTTAGGCATTAAAAAAAAAAAAAGGGTATTCTAAACAGAAGTCAGAAGCCAGAAATCCTAAATGCAACTTCTACTTCTATCCTTAACATGCTTTAATAAATCTTCTTCCTTTCTCCCTTTCTTCTGCCCTATTTCCTTCCTTCCTCCCTTCTATAAACGCTTGGGACACAATGTTGTGCCTTGTTCCATGTTTGGCAGCGAGGAGATATAAATTACAGAGGATCACTATCCTTTCCTTAAATGCAATGAGAATTTAATTTTCAAATTCTCTGACTTGACTTAAGGAAAATATCTGTCCAACTAGCAAAACGCAAGTCTGCTTTGATATGTCAAGAAATATTATAGTCCTGGATAGATGTTAAGTTTTCAGACTTTTAGTGGCATTTGTTATTCTAAAATGAATTTTATGTAAAATATGCTCTCACAACATGAATTTCTATTTAGTTTACTTCAATCCCTCAGTAAACTGCTAGGTATGGAGAACTTTCAATGAACTGCCGACTTTATTTGATAGCATGCCGGGGGCTTTACCTGGGAGAGACAGGATCCTTCATGTGATTGGTGAAAAACATTGAGAGAAGCACTATAAAAAGTTAATCCTGGGCTTCCCTGGTGGCACAGTGGTCGAGAGTCCGCCTGCCAATGCAGGGGACACAGGTTCGTGCCCCGGTCCGGGAAGATCCCACATGCCGCGGAGTGGCTGGGCCCGTGAGCCATGGCCGCTGAGCCTGCGCATCTGGAGCCTGTGCTCCGCAACGGGAGAGGCCACAACAGTGAGAGGCCACAACAGTGAGAGGCCTGCATACCGCAAAAAAAAAAAAAAAAAAAAAAATAGAACTACTATATGACCCAGCAATTCCACTACTGGGCATATACCCTGAGAAAACCATAATTCAAAAAGAGTCATGTACCACAATATTCACGGCAGCTCTGTTTACAATAGCCAGGAGATGGAAGCAACCTAAGTGTCCATCGACAGATGAATGGATAAAGAAGATGTGGCACGTATATACAATAGATACTCAGCCATTAAAAAGAAACAAAATTGAGTTATGTGTAGTGAGGTGGATGGACCTAGAGTCTGTCATATAGAGTGAAGTAAATCAGAAAGAGAAAAACAAATACCATATCCTAACACATAGATATGGAATCAAAAAAAAAATGGTTCTGAAGAACCAAAGGGTAGGACAGGAATAAAGATGCAGACATAGAGAATGGATCTGAGGACACGGGGAGGGGGAAGGGTAAGCTGGGACGAAGTGAGAGAGTGGCATTGACTTATACATACTACCAAATGTAAAATAGAGAGCTAGTGGGAAGCAGCCGCATAGCACAGGGAGATCAGCTCGGTGCTTTGTGACCACCTAGAGGGGTGGGATAGGGAGGGTGGGAGGGAGACGCAAGAGGGAGGAGATATGGGGATATATGTATATGTATAGCTGATTCACTTTGTTATAATGCGGAAACTGACATACCACTGTAAAGCAATTATACTCCAATAAAGATGTTAAAAAATAAATAAATAAAAGAATAGTTGAGGACATGGGGAGGGAGAAGGGTTAGCTGGGATGAATTGAGAAAGTAGCATTGCCATATATACACTACCTAATGTCAAACAGATAGCTAATGGGAAGCAGCTGCATAACACAGGGAGATCAGCTCAGTGCTTTGTGACCACCTAGAGGGGTGGGATAGGGAGGGTAGGAGGGAAATGCAAGAGGGAGGGGATATGGGGATATATATATGCATGTAGCTGATTCACTTTGTTATACAGCCGAAACTAACACAACACTGTAAATCAATTACAACCCAATAAAACTTTTAAAAGGAAAAATAAATAAAATCCCTTTATTGCAAGAGCAAACAAAACCTTGACCAGTTAGGGAAGTGCTATGACTGAGACCAGAATCTGCTCTACTCAATTCCTAGCTTAAGTCTTTCCTGCAATGGTTAAACTTTAAATGATGATATAGGTGGTAAATACAAATAATTTCACAAGATAATTTTGTATAAACTGACGTTCGACCTATTTACATGATTTCACTTTAGAAGCTAGTATGTCTTGAGGTTTCCTTAATCTTTAAGATTAAGGAAATCCTTAATCTTTTAAGATTTTTATCAAGGATAAACATCTTATACACCTGTTGTTTGATGTCAAAAATCACAAAAAATATTTGATTGTATGAAATTTGGTCTTGACAAAGCTGTCAGTTCTTACAGAATCATGAAGTATAAATGGCAATTAAGATATCATTCTACGAGGCCCAAGTCAGAATAGCAAGATGTATTGGTCTTGGCTCCCTGACAGCAGGCTTTGGGATTAGGAAGACCTAGGACGGAGTCTCACCCGGACACTGGTTAGGTGTCGTGACCTTGAGAAAATTAGTTTGTGTCTCTTGGGCTTTTGTTTCTTCATCTGTAAAATTAGGAGGCTGGACTGGAATGTTCTCTAAGGTTCCTTCCATCTCTAAAATTCTATGATCCATAGGGCTTCCCTTGTGGCGCAGTGGCTGAGAGTCCGCCTGCCAATGCAGGGGACGCGGGTTCGTGCCCCGGTCCGGCAGGATCCCACATGCCGCGGAGCGGCTGGGCCCGTGAGCCATGGCCGCTGGGCCTGTGCATCCGGAGCCTGTGCTCCGCGATGGGAGAGGCCACGGCAGTGAGAGGCCCGTGTACCGCAAAAAAATAAATAAATAAATTCTATGATTCATAATCTTTAGAGAGCACAGGTTTCATCATTATAACGTCTTTATAAAACCTATCAATCAGTCTCCAAGGCTGACAATATCAGCCAGAACTCAAAGGTACGTTATTAGCATTATTAGCTAATAATTAGCTAATAATAATATTATTAGCAAGTGCTTAGTCATTAAGCGTGAGAGTATTGGCCGCAATATGCTAAAAGACTCCTTGGAAAGCTCCTTTAAGTAATTCAAGAGTGCAAAAGAAAAAAAGTCACATCATTAATTATACAAAGTTATGACTCCAGACACACTGCATTTACCTGCGACTTTTCAAAGTTAACACACACAATCCTAGGAAAAGTTGTAAAGCTTCCTTCTTTCCTACCACCCTGAAGGTGCCAGTGCTGTCTCTATTTATCCCATTTCCCATTCTTATAAAGATGGAACGGTTCACAACAATTAGCAATTTCTATCTATTCAGCAATTATTTGGTGTTTAGAGAAATAAAAGCTTAATTACAGGCGAGTGTCACTCCAACCCACACATTTGCACTGAATGCTTCTTTTCACAAAGAGTGGCATAAGAGTGGTTTACTTTATTCAAAGTTATTTCAAAGGGCTGCATAGGGAGGAGACTCCTCTGCAGTGATGGCAGCCTGTGTAATTCATTAGCTCCCATCTCCAAAGCACAAGGGCTGGGCAGGGTGGAGCCGGCCTTACAGGACACTCCACTTCCATCAGGGATCTCTCTTCCCGGTACTCATTCCTTACACTCATTCTCCTACACCTGTGCGGTCTCACGTATTAGCCATGAGCCACATACAGCTATTTAAATTTAAATGAACTAAAATTAAACAGAATTTAACTTGCACAGCCTGAGCCACATTCCAGGTTCCAGACCACCTTCTCCACAAAGTACAGGACTTGACTGTCAGCAAGTAGAACTCATGACGATTACAAAACTGTCACCATAGGAAAAATATAATTTCTTTCAAGCCTCCTAGCACAAGTTTTGAAAGGCCTTGGGAGAGATTCTGACTAGCAGGACTGGGTCACGTGCACAACCCCTGACCTGTTTTGTGGCCTGAGAGGTGAGACGAGGGGGCGGAAGGCTGTTTCTGTTCTGATGACATGGCTACAGAGAGCGAGGCAGGGGAAGCAGGACACCTGGAGAAGGTGTTCCTGCATGATTTGCCTTCAGTTCAATGCATCAACCTTAGGTGTTACCATTGAACGTATTTTCACAAATGTATATACGCTGATAACCTACCTAACCATGTGGCTATTAAGATATAACATTTCTACCACCCCAGGAAGTTCCCCCACACCCCTTCCCAGTCAATCTCCACCTCCCACCCAAAGTAACCACGACTGTGATATTCTGCACCATAGATTAAGTTTGTATATGGATGTGCTCACACGTGTGTGTGTATATTTTCTTTCACATGGACACGTTATTTCTTAAACAGCAGACTGAAATGCTGAAAAGCATCATTTCTTATGAGAAACTTTGGTTTGATTCCTGACTCTTACCTTAAAGAGTTATTCAACTTCCTAAGCCTCATTTTTCTCTAAGTAAATAAGGATAATAGTAGTAACTATTTCACATGATTGTCACGAAGAGTAAATGAGGCGAGACTTCCCTGGTGGCGCAGTGGTTAAGAATCCGCCTGCCAATGCAGGGGACACGGGTTTGAGCCCTGGTCCGGGAAGATCCTACATGCCGTGGAGCAACTAAGCCCGTGTGCCACAACTACTGAGCCTGAACTCTAGAGCCCGCGAGCCACAACGACTGAGCCCACGTGCCACAACTACTGAAGCCCGCAGGCCTAGAGCCCATGCTCCGCAACAAGAGAAGCCACTGCAATGAGCAGCCCCTGCACGGCAACGAAGAGTAACCCCTGCTCGCCACAACTAGAGAAAGCCCATGCGCAGCAACGAAGACCCAACACAGCGAAAAATAAATTAATTAAAATAAATAAATTAAAAGATAAAAAGAGTAAATGAGGCCATAAATGTAAACAATGGGGTACTAAGTCAATGTGATGCTTGAAACAGTACATATATTCAGGAAATGTTAGCTTTTATTTTGATTTCATTGCAAAATTTTCAGGGTTCTTATTCTATCACAGACCTTTACACTCCCTCTTAAGTAAAACAGTAGACGATTCATCTAGATTCTTCTGTGAGTCCATGTAAAGAGGAATAATAGGTCAAGCTTTCTCATACATTTAAATTAAAGATCAAGAGTGTGAAAGGAAACTTCGAAATGAAAGTCCTTAAAAATCAATTGAAAAGGTAGTACTGACGATGATTCTGGTTCTTTTGATTAAATGTTTGAGCAATATCAAAACTGCCACTATGCACAACCCAGTTTTATGAGCCTTAGAAGAACTTCACGACAGCCATTCCCCAAGTTTTATTCTGCCAGTTTTACGGCTGACTCATCACAGCTCAGATTTTCAATGGAACAGTTGATGATATACACCAACCTCCTATAAAACAACTCTAGTACGGGTCCCATTTTTACATAATGCGATTTAATAGAACTGCTATTGTATGGAATGACAGTCATCTGGGTACCTTATGATTTCAGGTATTTATTCCAGAGTGGAAGGCAATTCTTTGGTTTGTTTGCTTTGAGCAAAAGGAAAACAGATTTTCAGGGAGTCAATAAGCCTGTGGTCTGGGCAAAAGGGACTGGATCTCCTGGGTCAGAGTCTACCTTGGTTTTGAGGTCAGCCAGGGACTGGCCTGTGGGAGAAATTGATGAGCCATGCTGATCTGAAGTTGCTTCTGAAACTTTGGCTTCAGGGAGTTCAAAGGAAAAGCAGCAGGGTGTTCAGAGGCAGGTTTCTGAAGCAACTATTTAGCTGCAGTGTCAAAAATGGTTCTACCATGACAAAAACACAGTTAAAAAAAACCCTCTCTAGTTATCAATTCAAAAAGTCTTACCATATTTTATACAGTTTTTAAATGTTCTGGAAGAATGGTCAGCAATGGATGTCATTGCAACGGGTGCCGTAGATCCCCACTCCCATCCCCACTTGACCATCTTATCCACGACTGCCTGACTTCTGAGAGCCGGCCAACACCCGCGCTTCTTCTGCTGCAGGCTTTCTCTTGTCACTGAAGATTGCTTTTCTACTCACATGGCAGTCTGGCAGAGCCAGGGAATTAACCCTCTTAGCCCTCATCAGAAACATCCAAAGACTAATGTGAGTTGATGTATACACGCCCCAGCAGCACTGCCCTCCAGTGGGGAGAGCTCTGAGGCCCCAGTTTCACACGGCTGCCCAGTTCATCCTGTGGGATTGAGTGCCAGTTGCCCTTGGTAGCTGCGGCTTTGATAACGCAGCTCCATCAACTGGCCTTCAGCCACCCTTCCCAGTCTCACTTTCCCACACTCCTGCTTGAATATCCTTAAGGGTTTGCTTCTGGGGGACTTAGAGACTAAAACAGTCACTGATTCAAATGGAAAGTGAAAGATCCTTTATAAAAGCAAGTATGATACTGGCTGAAGACAGAGAGCAGGGCAAGAATTTGAGAACCACCTTCACACAAACTCTTCTGGGCTTCCTGGTCTGAATTCGATTCAGTTGAACAAATATTTATCAAGTGTCTTCTACATAGAAAGCATTTTCCCTAGATATTTAACAAGGCTGTTATAAAAATATTAAATAAGGTAACATTCCATTCTAGAACTTCAACACATCTTATAAAGTTTCTTCCAAATGTATATAAGTAGTGTCCATTTTCATAAGGAGACTCTTGGAATGACATTCATCCTGATCAATTCCACAAAATTGCAATTTTGTCAGAATCACTTATCTAGTGATGAGGTTCAATTGTGTAATGATTTTCAGCTTATAACGGTTTAAAATTACCTTGAACCAACCCTGAGAACGTGGGTGGGTTAATTTTATTTTTCAAGAAATCGTAAGAGACTCTGATGTGTATACAGCTCAATATGCCCTTCTCATGGGAAATGTTTACTTTTTAAAAATAAATTTATTTATTTATTTTTGGCTGTGTTGGGTCTTCATTGCTGCGCGCAGGCTTTCTCTAGTTGCAGCAAGCAGCGGCTACTCTTCGTTGTGGTGCGTGGGCTTCTCATTGCGGTGGCTTCTCTTGTTGCGGAGCACGGGCTCTAGGCATCCGGGCTTCAGTAGTTGTGGCACACGGGCTCAGTAGTTGTGGCGCATGGGCTTAGTTGCTCCACAGCATGTGGGATCTTCCCGGACCAGGGCTCGAACCCATGTTCCCTGCACTGGCAGGTGGATTCTTAACCACTGTGCCACCAGGGAAGGCCGGAAATGTTTACTTTCAATAGCATGATTGCTTTTTTTATTCAGAAGATAGCTTCAAGGAGAGGGTGTTTTTGAATGTAAAAAATATTTTGTAAAATTGTTTCCAAGTAAGGTGACAATTGGATTACTTGAGAACTAGGCCTTAGCTTTACATCAATGTCTTCTTACGGATTAAATGTAAGAATGTAGTTCAAGTTTACAAACCAGAAGGTTCTATGCATTTATGGCTAGAAATGTGCTCTTTGTGTACATAGTAGTTATGTCTCCGTGACATGCATCATTTGATTTGATATTTGCTTAACTGAAATGTGATGGGTTGCCATTATCAAACCGACCAGATACTCTGTAACCTTAAACTGAGGGTTCTTGTGTCTGTATGAAAGGAGTGGCCAATGGGGAACACAGCAGGACAGCAGATGCCAGGGTTACTCTGGCATCTGGCAACAGCCTCAGTAAAATGCATTTGACTAGAGCAGTTAGGTCAGTCACAAGAGAATACTCACTAATTTGCGAATTTGATTCTATTATTTATACTAATGTTGTTTTCCTGGGGTCACTGGGGCAATGCACTATAGCCTGTTTCTTGAAGGAAGGAATTTTATAAAAATGCAAGAAAATTAAGATAACTGTCGATAAATGATTACAGATTGAAGGAGACTAAAAAGAGGGCGAGACATTTGATGATTAATGACACAACTAAGGGACAATGGTACCTTTAATACAGCAATGCTGATTCTTCATGTATTTTATTTCACAAGTTGAATATTATTCTGAAGTGCGAAATCAGTTTCAGTATGCATGACACCATAAATATTTATCATATATCTTTAGCGTGCCAGGCCCCATGCTAGCGGCTAGGGCTGAAAGGCAAAGAAGATTAACACAGATTTTTCTCTTCTGGAAATAACAAAGTCAGGTATGCAAGCAAACAAAATGCTTGGCGGTTAGTACAGTGATAGTCACCGAATATGGGGTATTTTGCCTCACAAACTGCACAGAACCTTACACTTAATACATAATGATAATATTTATATTATTTATAAATATTTATGTTATTTATATTTATGCACATACTAGGTACTGCACTGGAGAAAGGGCTTTACATGATCTCATTGAATCCTCATAGCATCCTTATGAAGTATATACAGAAGATCTGGGTTCTGTGGGGACTGAATTTTAAAGACTGTGAAGATGACTATGCCTGGGCCCTGGCCAAGGGGACCTTGAAACTTACGCTTTGCTGCCTTCATAGTACATCTTCCTCCCACCGCCATTATTATACCAACTTTTCAGATGAGGAAACTGAGACCTAAAATGTCAATGTAACTTTCAAAAGACAGTTACCTGTATGAAAACTGACAGAGTATAGAAGGTTCAAGAGAAGAATTTTCACCACGGCCTCACTGACAAAATCCTCTAAACTCTGTGGGACAGGAATGAGGCCATCTCATGGGCCAATGTCGTTGATTCGGGCATTGGCTGACAGGTGCAATTAGGTTCTTTCTACAGAAGAGGATGCAAAGGTTAAGAAGTGTTCAACCTTAGTGCTAATATTCATCTGTCAATTAAAGAGCAGGCCTTGGGAACCAGAATATTTGAATCTAGTGTTACTGGATGACTTAAAGTAGATCAACTCACTACATTATCCCGAAAAGTGTTCTACAAACCAGAATAGTCCTATTAGTCACATTATTTAATTTTCAGCATTAACGTCTGGATACATTAATTCATGGGCTGCTCACCATGCAACAATGTCACAGAATCTGATAAAGTAGCTATAAGTAATCTGACAGTTGATTGATTTCAATTGTCATCATGTAGACAAAGGAAAATACTAGTGTCACTGGGTTAAGTAAAGTAGGTTTTCCAATTCCATCTATTTAGTTTTCAAAACTAATACTTCCATGATATTTAACTTTGCTGCAGAGGAGAAAAATGGTGATCAATAACCAAGGTTTATGCCCAGCAAAGTGCACTGAGATTTACAGCTACTGTGAAAGCATAATTTAAAATTATAAAGAAAGTTTCTTTTTCATTTTGCGGTTTGACAACAGTGTTGGACAGGTATTAAAATTTCGCTTTTAAAAAATGATACCTTTATATGCACATAAGCAACTCTACTGAAATGAAATTAGTCTGAGAACGGCAATTTAGATTTAGAGAAGCAGGGCTGTTAAAAATTAATCACTCGTTCCCCACTCCATGATGAAATTCAGTGTTTTCCAAAGGGCATCTCTCCAGTGGCTGTGCAGTGGTGCAAAGGGCTACACTGTTGAGAGGACTTTCATCTTTTTGCACGGAATCAATGAAGAAAAGTGTTGAATACAAGACAGCTGCCCATCATCGGTGTGTTAGATTAATCTCAGTGAGAGGGAGATACTAACAGACATCACCAAATAATCGATTGTAATCCTCTGGAGAAACACAACGTGCTGGAGAGAAAACAAGAACTCTTTGTGATGAGCATTCTGTTTGTTTCTGTAAGGACCCATTTCCTTATAGAAACATGTTGGGGGAGTCTATATTTCCTAACTATACTAAATTCTAACTTCTGGACCATTTTATCTACCGTCTCATCACCCATGTCTAAAAATTCTCATCATTCAAGGTTAAGCCCAAATTCAATTATTCTATGCAAAGGAAAATCAGATATTTTCTTGCATTGCTATAAGACAATTTAATTACTCATACACACACGAACTTGATAATATTATGACAAAAATACACTGGCCAGTTCTGTCATCTTTTGGTGATCTTTCAACCAGATTGATGGTTTTGAGCATTTAAGGCTCAAAAAATCAGAAAAGTCCTAAAGTGTCAAGGCGGGTTACCTGTTCTGGTCTTGCCTGCACAGCTCTGTGATTTTAAGGCTGCACATGTATAGACGGCATTGAAATATTCTTTGGGTTTCACAAAAATGTGGGTCTGCCTTCAAGAAGAATGCTTACAGATGATTTTGTTTTTGTTTTTTTTACAAATGATTTTGTTTTTGTTTTTTTTTACAAATGATTTTGATTTTGTTGCTACAGACAGAATAAAATAGAAATCTTACACAAAAGTCAATTGAAAAATTATAGTCTCTAGAATTTCTGTGTCAATGCCTCAAATAAACAGAATTTTCTAAGTAAAGGGAAATGTATCCCCAATCCATTTATAAAATCAATTGATTAATTCAAACTGATTTTTAGTAAAAACTTCTGTCTATGTTAAAGGTTTCTTTTAATAAATAAAGGTTTCTTTTTATTCATTAAATAATGAATAAAATAATTATTCATTATTTTAAACACTGCATATATGGACAGAAAGAATCCAATGAAAAAGCAGCATTTGAATGCAATTCCTGAATCATCAGGGTGAAGAATGAAACATCTTGGACCAGGTCAAGCTTTGCAAAAAAGAATAAAAATCAGTGGACCTGGCCTGGCCGGTGTGCGCTGCTCAAGATGCCTGACGGTTCTGTTCTCCACTCTGCCACTCTCACTTCCTTCTCCTCTGCCCTAGATCAAATCTGTTAGTGTTTCGGAATGCCCAAACTTTTCAACGTTTTCATAGATATTTTAAATATGACTTGTCAAAAAGGCATTGCTAGACGGGTGAACACACGCACCCTGGAATTACAGAATCCGAATTCAAAAGCGGCTCTGCAGTCTACTAAGTGTGTTATCTAGGGCAAGTTACTTTCCCTCTCCAAACCTCAGTGCTTCCAGACATACAATGAGATGATTACCTTCCTCGTATGACTGTGTGAGATTTGAGTAATGTACCTCATGAAAGCATATAAGGACAGCTGGGGGAAGATACCAGAATGATGTATAATATTTTTAACTTTCCCTGAAATATTTGCCCCTCCAAGGCTTCCACCTTCCAGGGACAGTCAGAAAGCATACTGCCCCAGGGAGGAAAGAACATATTCTGCCTGGAACAAAGAGGCCACTGATTGGCTTTGAGCATCAAAGCTGATGCCCAGCAGCAAGAGCAAGGTCTTGAAAGCCAGGCCTTAAATGACTTTCTGAACTCCTCTAATTCAATTTGACATATCAAACACTAAGCCAGACTGATCAGACAATAGCCCAGGGTATAATTCAGACAATAGCCCAGGGTAGAGAAGAAATGGAAATTCCAATCCTTCTTACCAAAGTGAAGGGAGGTAGAGATAAAGAGATGGGATCCAATGGTGAGACACCAGCAACTTGGTAGTTCTCAGTGCTGGAGGGAGAGGTGGGGAATTAGATGGAATAGAGTAAACCCTTCAAGTAGAGGGTGCATCCTCTTATTTCCTGTTTGGGTACCTGGGAGAGAATAACCTCACACCCTCTCCCCTTCTCCAGTCCAAATGCTAGAGTAGTTACAAGACAGTAGACAGAGTAAAAGTGAACGTGGTTAGCAAGAGTGGGTACCACTGTGCAGCCATGATACTTTTACAAGGTGAAGGGCTGAGAATCCCTCTTTGTTGTTAGGAACAAATGCAGCAGGAGCGGGAAAGATGTGCTCAGAAGTCGGATTTGAGTCTGACTGGGGAGCCTGCCGAAAGGGCTGCCAAAGGAAGTGGGAGACTGACTCCAGCTGAAAGCCATTTAGTCTGAAACCCAATGAAGTCATGACCTACAGTGGGGTGCAATGCAACGGAGAATCATGGTGGAGCCCAGGCATCAGGAGGAGACAGCCCAAGCTTCCCAGAAGCATCATCTGTGACTAGGAAATCTGCCAGAGTTACCACAGTCACAGACTTCTGTCACTAACGCCAGCAATTAAATCACAGATGAGCCTAGACCAACAGTATCTCAGCAGTCCATGCCCATCCAGGGATCAGACCAGCCACCCATGAGATCACAGGCCCATTTCCCTGATCCTGCCTGCAACTAGGTCAGGGAGGTCAGGGAGAAGGGAGAAATCTGAAAGTAAATATTCAATGCTAAGTGATCTAATCTCATGCATATTACTTGGTTGGATTACATTTAGGCTTTCCCACTTGCTCTCTACAGGAGAGATGGAGGCTTGCAAGTGAGATTAAAACATTTAAGGAAAATCTGAGTATACTGTTGATATAGTTACTCCCCACTCCCCCACTGGTTACAGGTCTACACCTATGCAATAACTCAAATAATGCTCACAATAACCTTATGAGAAAAATACGGCTATTACCCCCACTAATCACTGCAAGATGAACAGAAGTCTACTGTTCATCACAGAACATTAGGCTAAGGGTAAGGGGGCCAAGTTCACTGTTGCATTGTGCATGGGTTGGGGGAGGGAGGCTTCAGTGTTTTTGTTTTGTTTTCACGATCATACATCACTTGTCTAACCCTGGACAGTCACGTCACCTCCACGAAACTTTGCTCAGAGAAGAAGACTAAATGATCCAGAACTAATCAACTATCCACATGTGAGACCACGCCCTTCAGATTTGGGTTCAATAGCAGCACACAGTACATGAAAGCAAACAAAGTGGAACTGAATGTTGCTTTGGAAGCAAAGGAAGCAAAACAAAGCAAATTTTCATATGCAAGGTCAGATACAGGCCTTGCTAAGATAAACTTGAACCAGTAACAAGTCTAGGGCTCTGTTACCAAACCACGGTTGTTTTGTCTGACATGCAGCAAACCAGAAAGCTGAAACACCTAGATTTGTAGCAAAGAGAAGGTTTATTCACGAGGCAGCCAAAGGAGGAGACCAGGAGGTGGGAGGACGAGTCTCAGATCCACCTCCCCGAAGGCTCAGGTCATTCATGGAATAAAGAGTAAAGAGGCAGATTTGTCAGAAGCGTGGGGAGCGTGGGGAACGTGCGGAAAGGTGACTGGTAGAAATGTGTGGTAATCGTCACCCAGCTCAGAGTAACTAAGCTACAGGCCTCTGCATGTTAAAAACTGGAGGTGCTTAGCAGCACCCGAGGGTAGAGTGTTTGGCCCTCTGACATCGAAAGGTCACTGAACAGACACTCCCGTGCCCAGCTGGAGGGGCATGGGCCCAACCAGTCTTAACCAGCTCGGCTAGAATTAGACACTTCTGACTCCTAGTTTCTGGAAAACAACTTGGGAAAAAAATATCTTACTGTGTAGGCTACCAGCCACTTAGAGGACATGCAAGCTTTTTGGAGCAACAATTAAAATGACCTTGAGGGCTTCCCTGGTGGCGCAGTGGTTGAGAGTCCGCCTGCCGGTGCAGGGGACACGGGTTCGTGCCCCGGTCCGGGAAGATCCCACATGCCGCAGAGCGGCTGAGCCCGTGAGCCATGGCCACTGAGCCTGTGCGTCGGGAGCCTGTGCTCTGCAATGGGAGAGGCTACAGCGGTGAGAGGCCCACGTACCGCAAAAAAAAAAAAAAAAATGACCTTGATTATTGAAGGAAGGTAAAATAGATTTGACTAATGATTACCCACGGTTTCATTTCCACCAAACAATGGAAAATAAAACTATATTAATTGATTTCACCATTAACACTGTATACATCTGCTTTATGTAAAGTCTCCAAAAGATTACGTCAGTTACTCTGCATGAAGTTGGCTTTCATTTTAGACACATGAAAAAATACAGGCTTAAGTTGGGATGATAATAATAGTCCTCAGGCAATCCTGAAGGTGTTATTCTGAAGCTAAAGTAGAAATCTTGAAAAACGTCTACCTTTCAAATATCAATTTCTAAGTCAATCATTTCCTGGATGTAAAATCAATGCCCATCACCTGTCAAAAATTGGTAAGTTCTTGCTTTTTTGTGAAGGTGACATTGGTATTTTAATGCTGCATTTTTAATGTTCTCATTTTTGCTTTATAATGTTTCTATGTATTTTTTTTTTTTAACTAGTCCACACTTTAGTAACAGTTTTGTGCCTGGGTCCATGTGTTGACAGATTTATATTAACCCTTATACAAATTTTTAACTGATATTACCTTAAACTATTACAGTTCCACAAAAGTATTTTGACCACATACTAACAGAAACTTGAATAGCTATTCAGGCACTTCAGAATCAGTGGGTCACATATAAAGAAATATTGTAAATCAGCGACAAAATAAACCCCAGAATTGTTTATAGATTACTTATTCAAAACTAATAGCATCAATTATTAGTAAATACTTTAAAGTACAGAACTGCCATTGAAGGAAGATTTTCAGGGATAAACATATATATTGATATAATAGGAACTTGTAAGTTCAGAACTGTGCTAAACTGCAGGATATCTAAAGACAAAGTTCTAGATATATTTTAGTTTATTAATAAAGCATGTTAAAATTACTAGTCATAGAATGAGTTTGGAATAACAGTGATTTTTCTCTATTTTTTTCTGGTTTGTCAGACTGTATAATCATATATCAAAATCTATAAGATTTATATACTGCAATTTGATATTGTGCCATGCCATAATACTGGTTGAACCATATTAGGATTCTGATAAAAATCGTTTTTAAAAGTGAAATAGTATCTTTTTAAAAAATCACGGATATCGGGGCTTCCCTGGTGGCGCAGTGGTTGAGAGTCCGCCTGCCGATGCAGGGGACACGGGTTCGTGCCCCGGTCCGGGAGGATCCCACATGCCGCGAAGCGGCTGCGCCCGTGAGCCATGGCCGCTGAGCCTGCGCGTCCAGAGCCTGTGCTCTGCAACCGGAGAGGCCACAACAGTGAGAGGCCCGAGTACCGCAGAAAACACCAAAAAAAAAAAACAACAAAAAAAACACTCAGATGGAGGAGTATATTCAATAGATAGATCATAAACAGATCAGAAAATTCAAGGATCTGGTGATTTGAAATTTCTCATCAACTAATAGTGTGAATTAGACGAAACCCGTGACCACTGGGAGACAGCTCCCTAACGTAAAGTGAGGGGCTTAGTGAGAAGCACGTGTCATTTGGAGCGACTCCTAAGATTCTATGAATTTGTGTCCCCTTGTGGGTTTTTTGTTTGTTTGGTTTAGTTTTTGTGGTAAGAACACCTAACATGAGATGTGATCTCTTAACAAAATTTCAAGCGCACTATATATACTTTATTAACTCTAGGCATGCTGTACACTAGGTCTCTAGAAACTGCTGGAGGTGATGAGCATGCTTATTACTTGGTGGCAGTGGTCTCACTGGTGTATGCCTATGTCTAAACTCATCAAATTATATACATTAAATATGTGCAGCTTATATATCAATTATAATTCAATAAATCTCTAAGAAAAGATTCTATGAATTATTTGACTTTCTAAATAGGCATTGGAAGATTTTAGCATTTCGCAAAGGTCTAAAGGGTGCAAAAAGCAACAGATCATTTGCTAAATCGGGCCAGCTGAGAATCTGGTGCTTCTTTGTTTTAAAATGTTGAAGTATCTAATGGGCACAGAACACTCAGCCCGGTTTGTACTCTACCTTTAGGTAACGGACTAGTTAGGTTTGAAGTGGTAGTTACTGCTGAAGGAAAGCAGGATGATTCGGGAGGGCTGAAGTCAAGGAGAAATCCAAGCTGAGAGAAGTGTCTTAGGATTCCCAATAAGAGACCAGGGGAACAAGCAGCTTCCGTGTGTCTCATACATCAGTTCTGACTGTGGCTTGCTAAGGACCAAGGGAAGGCTGAGGCTTTTCTATTTCTATCGTAAGGCTAGCGCTGCACTCTCCTCATCTGGCTTCTTTCCAGGTATGTACATGGTGATAACATCCCCAGCTGAAAGAGGCATTAAAGGAACCTAAGCTTTAGGAATCCATTATGACGCTCCCAATTCTTCACTTTGGAGCTGATACATCCAAACAGCATAAAAGGCTGAAGGAGGCTAATGCCTGTGTATATTACACAGGATCTTTATCATGGCTCTGTGATGTCTTTAGAAACTCGTAGACCAGGTGACACCAAAAATCTCAGCAGTGTTTTTATCTTAGACATGTCACAAGCGTGCAAGCTAGATGCAACCTCTAAAGGGCTGACCTACAATACCAAACCTGAAGTTTGAAATTCCTGTTTATCAAGAAATGAAACACAGCAGCAAGGGCAGTCACAAGTTTCCACCGTAATAGCTATGTCCCACCCCTGTCCTGCAGTTTCTTGTTGCAGGGGTGAATGAATAATTTAATCTGCATGAGCCATCAATTCTAGTCCTCCTTCAAAAATCTGGCAGTGGTCCCAGCTAATTTCATTTATGATGTGGCTTTTTTTTTTAGACCATGAGTATTCAGAAAGTGAAAAAGGGCAACCAGTATCTCATTATGAGAGTGTGTTTCTGTTCTTTATTTTTCCCTTCCAGTAATACTTTATTGATTTATTAATCAGCAACAAATCAAAGGATAAGGACCAGACATTTCCTCATTAATTAGTTACAGGAACAAGCAACACTAATCAGTCTAACTTCAACTATAAATAATTAGTCTTTTTATTTCTCTTGAGAGAGGAGAATGAATTATAGAAATTTTATTATGCTTTATATTTTTTCACTGAATGTAAATTTATATTTTGGGTACTTAGCATAAGATTCATACTTTGTGAAATGTATAATCAGGAAATA
Organism: Tursiops truncatus; assembly: GCF_011762595.2. Classification (NCBI taxonomy): domain Eukaryota; kingdom Metazoa; phylum Chordata; class Mammalia; order Artiodactyla; family Delphinidae; genus Tursiops; species Tursiops truncatus. The sequence continues at coordinate 95,926,789 of NC_047042.1, read as the reverse complement.
ACTTTTTATGCAAACCGTTTTGATTAATAACTTGACAGAGTTGCTTAGTCATCCACTAGCAAAGTTTTTTGTAATTTTTTTCCTTCGGTACACCACCTCCCTCTGCCCTCAAATTAGTCTGCTAAAGTTAGAAATAGTAATAATAAGGACCAATTTTAGGAACTGAAAAAATCGTCCTACTTATTTGCTTACTGAATTTTGGTAACTTTTCTTACATCGAAACAGATTTTTTTTTGAGTGGATAAAACAACAAGGTCCTACTGTATAGCACAGGGATATTCAATATCCCGAGATAAACCATAATGGAAAAGAAAATTTAAAAGAATGTATATATATGTATAACTAAATCACTTTGCTGTATAGCAGAAATTAACACAACACTGTAAATCAACTATACTTCAATTTAAAAAAAGCATTTTGAAATTCAACTGTTTTGTAATTTGGTTAGTGGTAACTGAGATATATAAAAACAGTTACAGTGAAATAAAATTAATGAACTATTTATGAAACACTTTTTTTAAAACAGATTTTTTTCTATCGTTCATGCAATCATTCTCTTAATCATTGATCATTCATCACATATTTATTGGGCAACCACTGTGTGCCGAGCACAGTGCTAGCTGCTATAGTTATTACATCCTGCTGTACCATATACACGTGATCTTGCAGTCATGGTCTACCGTTAAATGAAGGATGCAAACATCTTTATAAATATAAATACACTATTATAAATTGAGATAATTTCCAAGATGAAAATAATTACTTCTATTTCTTGATTCTGAATAGTTTTCATGGTTTCAATTACCACTGTTTGTCTAAGGACTCCGACAAATCAGTTGACAATTAAATACAGATATTCCTTCCCACTAATATACATCTTTTCTTGTTAATCTCTTCTCCATTCTTTTACCTTTCACTTAGAAGAACAAACCATGCTCCCCGTTGGTTTTTCCACTGTTAAATCCTCCTTTTATTTATCCTAAAGAAACCCTGGGTTTTTCTCCTCCATCTATACCTGACCAGGGTGATCATATTATTGTTCACTTTATCATCGACCCAACTTTAACTTTTATTAAAGTAAGTGTCTTTTCCAAATTTACTAAAATCACCATTTATCCCTGGGAAAAACTGTTAGGAATAACCTCCCAGTTAATGTCATACACATTTGGATCTGTGATTTTATTTAAACTTACTTCTTAATGGTATCTGTATGATAGAGAATAGTCTGTCAGGCAATGTACTGGAACACTGGGCTTTATTTTTGCTTAAAGTTTAAAAAATATTTTCTCAACTCCCAAGCTACTTGTTCTCACGTTTTGAGTTCCATCGGAGCATTTTTAAAGTAATGTGAACTACATAACCCAAACCTTTGTTCTAATGACTACTGTTACAATATCTCTTTATTTATTATTTTGAACAAAACAAACCAACCAGAGCAGGCTCATTTTCTCTGTCTACAATTGTATCTATCTATCCCTTTAGTTATGGTATTTTTGATGCTAACCGTGATTCAAATAATGCTTGTTACATGAATGAATGAAAAACATGTTTTCCTATCGTGTGTTAAAAAAATGATTTTGTAAAGTAAAAAATTTCTATTGCTGGCACATTTGTACGATTAACAAAAGAAAGGAGGTAGAAGGAAGCCAGCTGAAACTGATGGAACCTACCATGAAGCAAGAATGTTATTTACATACTGCTATTTTAAACTCAGGGCACCCTGAATGGGAAGAATTTAATCTCCAGTTAGATAGAAGAAAACCAAGCTTCAAGAGATTAAATAATATTTTAGATAAGATTTAAATGCATAGCTTTCTTATTCCACACCTCATTTTTTCCCCTACTATATATACTACATGATACGTTCCACCATGCTGGTTGGTTTAAAAACTTTAAACACGTGTTTACACATGTAAATATATGGGTTCACATAAATCAGAATGAAGAATACGACTTGCTTAATGCCCTCCATTCGAAAGAGGCAGGGAGGTCAGATATTTTGAGACTGACATTGCCAGTGCTACTTGGGTCAATTCAAGCAGCAATCATAGGGTCAGGTTTTAGGTGAATACTTGAGGCCACCTTTGTCCTTGGGCTCTTTGCCTTGAGATCATTACCAGTGGATGCTTGGTGTTAGGTGAGAAGCTACATAATCCATGTGAATAAAAATCTATGCAAACACAGCATAAAGAAACAAAAATCAAAATATGTATTTTGATTATAGATTAACTCGGTGATATCGGAAGAAATTAAATGGTATATTTAAATAAAGTTTACGCTACCACAGCATCATGTTGGTGATGAATTTAAATCTGGAAGTTTGATTGGTGAGGTCTAACATTAAAAGAACACATGGATAGAGGTTGAGTCATTATATTTTTACTAAGTTGTATAATTTAATGTTTTAATGGGTTTCATCATTTTCACCTTGCAGCACAAGGTAATGTTGACAAGGAACCAATCTTTAAAGGACTACTTATAAAAAGAGAAACGGTGCATTATAATCCTGACACTTAAGGTCAAGTACTGAAGATGCATTGTATATTAATGTATCCAATATATCAGACCAGAAGTTAATGTCTATCCTCCCTTTTGGGTCTAGACTATTTCATAAACCTATTTTTACTTTCTTCAGTCTGATTAATAGTATCCTGAAATACTCCATCCTGACAGCGCATAAAGATAGCCTGCACGTTACATGAAAATCATGAAGGAATTAAGTCTCATTATATTTAAAATGATACATTTCAGAAATTGAAAATGACTTCATGCATAGGTTTAATTAAACACGCTCTAGTATGGTGTTTTCCTTTAGGAAATTATTCAAAGCTAGTGCTTAATTGTTGCAATTTCCACTGAACTGCTGGATGGACTCTCCCACTAAAACTTTGCTAGAATGGGTTCAAGCCACCCTTTCTTTAACAACATATATCAGTTGTAACAGCTATGATTGACAGTCGTAACACAAATATATTTTCCAATTTTTTTTTCTATCTGGGTCAATGATTTTACCTTGTGATACGTCCTTGAAAAATAGTGTTGGTGGTGTTAAAAGAGAATTTAGCTAAAACAAAAAAAAATGGCAAAATACTTAAGAGTTTTTGTTTGGAGTAAATAGCTATGGTATTAGGATTAGAGGCTGATTCCAGCTTTGCCACCTACTGCCTCTACAACCTTAAGCAGATTACTTAAATTGTTTGTTCCTTAGCGTCCACACGTTTTGGGTTGTGGGTTTTTTTGTGGGTTTTTTTTAAATATTTATTTATTTTTTTGGCTGTGCCGGATCTTCATTGCGGCATGTGGGATCTAGTTCCCTGACCAGGGATTGAACCCGGGCCCCGTGCACTGGAAGCACAGTCTTAAACACTGGACCACGACAGAAGTCCCAAATCCACATGTTTTAAAAGGAGGCAATTATAATGCCTACCTCTCAAATTGATGTAAGACCTAAATGAGGTGATATATGCTAAAAGACTTTATAAAGGCTAAATTCTTCCACAGATAATTGAGTTCCTCTTCCTTAACTCATTTCATTACTAATTTTGTTTGTTCCTTTTCATAAGTCAGTATTAATGAAGAAAAGATAAGGCATTCCTTATTCTCTTCTGTTTTTACGTTCTAGTCATTCTCAGCATAATAATTTTTAATAAATTTAGGGAAAGCATCACCAAATAAATATATATTATTAAGATAATATACTTAGTAGCCTGAGCCCATATTATAAATTCGATTGTTTTATGATCACAGATTATTTTATGAGTCAGTCTACTGGATGCAAGATATGCATTCTGTGCAATGAAGTGCACAAAATCTTCATATAAAGAAAAAAATGGGAGGTTTTGGAAAATTTTGTGTCAAAATTTGACACCTACTCAGAGCTTACGAACATTCTTTCATTTAATCAAAATACAACGTTAAACTTTGACAGAAATATTTGCATTCTTTTATACTTTATTCTTAACTTGAACTCTTAAATTTGTTGATGTTGAACGGCTTTCCATATTGCATTTTCCAGGGTATGTTGATATATAACGTGATAAGAGTTTTCTAGGAATCATATCTACCGAGAAGACAGCCTTTTCACCTTAACAAATCATGGAAGATTACGCAGCATTAATTCACTGGCCTCCCAAGAGTAACATGATACATATTCAACCAAAAGAGATGCAAGGACTGTGCTTTTGCAGATTTGTGAAATAACAATGAAAAATGTAAATGAAAAGGACAGTAGAAGTAAAGAGTACAGCCAAGATAGGTAACTTTTATTTTAAAGAATAATTACTAAATCATCACACAGACTAAATGTATTCTGCCACTGGTATTTCAATTTTAGAAATTACTGGATATAGAACAGGATTGATATGGGTCAGAAAAAACAAAAAAAAAGGTTTGACCCACGACTAAAACAGATACATCATACTCTGCATTCTAGCTAAATGCAAGGGAGAACAGGTAATATTATGTAAATATTATTCATAATTTTATAAACACATTCTCAAAACATAAACTGGCATCTTGAATACATGTACTAATTGTTTAGCATAATGCCTACAATAGTTCCAATTCCAAATATTATACAAAAATGAACCTAAAATTATTAGATTCTCTATTAATGGATTCTGAACAGTAGCCTGAATTTTTCCAGATTTATCCTCCTGTGTTGGTGGCCTCATGGAGAATCATTATTGCTGTGTTCTCCTGGGCCATATGGAGAATATATGGCTCTACAAACCTTTATCTTAACAAACAGAGAAGGTATTCTTTAATATATTTTCACTAGCCTTAAATATTAAAAATAAAGTCTCTTGAAAGGGCAAATTGCTGTGTTAAACATTTCATCATGATTGTATATATACTACGGCTGGATACAGTCCTATGTGAAATTTCAGATGTAGTTTACCCTATAGGGAAAAAAGTGCATGGTCTGAAACGCAGGTATTTAATTTTTTCCCTAGAAACGAAGACTTCTCCTTTACTATATACTTTATTTTTAATGTCTTAATTATTCACATTGTTTTGTCCTAAGAGATTCTAATTCCAAAACTGCTATAGTTTAAAAGTTTTCGAAATGGAAAAAGCAGTAAGGGTGCTATTAATAGTTTCCATTCTCCTAAAATATTGTCATATTTAAACATTTTTTAAAATCTACAGGCTTATTTTAGTTTCAAACATTCTAAAGTTTTCAGAATAGTCTTTCACTCAGAAGACACAAATAGGCTTATCTGAAGTGGTTCTGCTAAGCAATTCAATAGATTGTACAGTCCACAGGGAACACCATTAATTATGTAAAGACTGATGGGGATTCATTTACTTGGTTTCTTTCAGAACCACTTGACTTGTCACTATTTAATTAAACAAGAATCTATGTGATAGTAAGAAGAAATGTATGCTGTCAGTAAACAATACTAAATATGCCCCTGGAATAGAGAATGGGATTGTAGATGTCTTCATATTTATAGAGAAAATCAGAGAAAGAGAATTATAAACACTTGCCTACGTGACATATATCTCCAATCATACCTTTTCTTTAGTTTCCTGTTACAGGAGAACACTGTGAAGACAAATACTACCAGTGCATGAAAACATTCCTTCATTTCGTCTCTCAAAGTGTCCATTTTCTTCCAGAGGAGTAGATTTTATGCATTTTATATAACGTTCACATGTCTTAGTTCAATTTGAAAATACGGCACTGTGCACACTGCCTGTGTCATTACCTGGTGAAAATCCCAATAACAAGATATTAACGACAGGCTGCTGAAGGGTGGGGCAGAGTTGGTTTTATACAATAAACAGTTTTAAAAAAATGAAAATTACACGATTGCGAGCTCTTCTGATGTAAGTTATATCTAAAATATTTTAACTACAGAGTTGAAATATCTAAAAAGTTTTTAAACTACATGATCCCTGATCCTATAAGGCTGTTGGCACCAAAGGACTGGTGTGACAGAGATGGCATACAGATGACAACCTGTCAATCTTCTAGCTTCGGGACCATGGGAAGATCGTGTGACTCTTTGACACTTATTTTTCTAACAGGGGCATGCAATTATTTACACTGGAATAGATATAATGTATATCAAGTCATAGATACAACATATGCAAAGCAACCATACCACTGCCTATTGCAAGGATAGCTATTATAAATAGGCATTATAATCTTTTCTCTGATTTTATGTTTAAGAACAATATTGGCACAAGGAGTCCGTAGAAGTAGAGATCACTACTGTCACATTGAGACAGGATTAACAGACCTACTAAGTGACTAGTCGATTCATATTTAGTTTTCTATTTAGAGCTTATCATATTTCCCTTAAGGTATTATTTGGCCTGTGAATCTTAGGACAGACAATATAGCTTTCCCTGAGATGTAAAAGAGATTTTGCATAAAACAAGGTTTTATGGGAATTCTTCCCCATAGATATATTTTATTTAGCTTAAAGAATGTCCTTGAATTGAGAGAAAGTCAACATGAATATATTTAAAACAAATGGTGGGGTGCACCAAATCATTTATTAAATAATTTTAATTTCATATGTTAAGCAAAAGTAGTATACTAGTTCTGCATTAAAAAGAACTCCCCCCAAAACAATTTATTTTAATAAGCTGGAGTTTTCTCTTTTTATTAACTCTGAAAATTTGTCTGGTGAAAAAAAAATACCTTGCATAAGCTACAAACGCTTATAGCCACGCAATATGTCAGAAAACAGAATTTTCTAAACAGATTAGAAGTTTCTCTCTTTGCTATACTACAAAAGACTCTATGCGTAAAGTAGAAACCGATTAGAAAGAGAAGGATAACTGATTCAAGAATCTCACTACCAGGCACAAACACTGTCAATATTCTGATGCGTTTATTTCTTTTTTTTTTTTGTGGTACGTGGGCCTCTCACTGTTGTGGCCTCTCCCGTTGCGGAGCACAGGCTCCGGACGCGCAGGCTCAGCGGCCATGGCTCACGGGCCCAGCCGCTCCGCGGCACGTGGGATCCTCCCGGAACCGGGGCACGAACGCGCGTGCCCCGCATCAGCAGGCGGACCCTCAACCACTGCGCCACCAGGGAAGCCCTGATGCATTTATTTCTGGTTTTATAATGTACATTTTCTGTAATCACAGCTCATTCTTACCATGAAATTTTATATAATAACATTAAAAATTACAGAAGACTCTCACTGCATATTATTATAAACACTTTATGAATGTGATTTTATTAGCTATATAACATAACATCTAGTAGCATGATATCTAGTAGACTTTTCATAATTTGTACAGCCATTCCCACTGCTAAATATTTTGGCTACTTTAAATATCCAAACATTATATATATGCAACAGTAAATTTGGGGGGGGGGCCATAGGTTTCTTTATATCTTGGTTTTTTCTTAGGCCTGACTGTCAGGAATGACATTACTGGGTCAAAGTTGAGATTTTCTATGACTCTTGATACACAAGCATTGAGTTTTTAACATTAAAATTAAAGTTAGATAAATATGATATTTTCTGCAACTAAAATCTGAGGACCTCACTCAGGAAGACTTATTATCTAGTTTCATTCCTGGATAGGAAATACAATTCCCAATAAAATTTAGCCATCAGTAAAAAATAAAAATCCATTGGCTGAAATCAGATAATATGGGTTATGCATGGGGACCAGGGAAGATTCTTCTACACTATTAGTGGCATTTTTTCATGTAAAAAAAACATGAAAACATCCTTTGGGGCAGCTCAAAGGATGGCTTGGTGTAGCAAAAGCCCCACATGATCTCCAATACCAACCCTCCAAATAACCACAAATAAGCACACAGTCTAAAGGAAGACAACGCTTTTCATATATAAACAGGACAACCGCCCATCACCCCAAGGATCGTCACCCCTAATTCCCTACTATATAGGAAGCCAGGAGTGAGCTTTATTCTTGTCTATGTTGTTCTCTGCTCTATCACCGACCTCACTTCAACTGCTCTAAAGAGAACTGTCAAAAAGGATGATTTTACTGCGTGTTTCTCGACCTTAGGATTTTGTAAAGACAGCAAAATGATTTGTGACCAAAAACCAATTCAGGGATAGACAGAATGACATACACTTCACAAAGTACTAACTGAAGCAAAAATTATACATAATACCAAAAACAATTTAATTGAGATCAATGTCAAGTCTCAGTTTTTCCTTAATAAATATCTGATTCACACACTCACACACACACACACACGCAATTGACACAATTAGTGTGGATTAAAAAAGACTATTTTCCTTTCTGCTTCATTTGGAATTTTTCTTCTTCTAGGGTCTATTGATCCTCTTCTTCTATGTTACTGTTTTCCAACTGTAATACATTCTGGAGAATCCAATAGGCTGTAAATATGTTGAAGGGAAACTCTGTAGCTGCACTAATACTTCTCAGAACACCTAGCAGAGTAGCCAGCACTTAGCAGGAGCCAATAAATATTTACTGAATGAATGGGTTATTTGAATGCAACATTCCTTCTTTATATGAGGAGCCTTAAACTATTTTCAGGTTCCTCTGAAATGTCCCATGTAATGACTCAAAATTCCCGTTAAGTGTAGTCCTTGCTGATTATTTTCTATGATGCTGTACTTCTCCTGTGGAAAGATCAGTACTGATGGCGTGCTTTACCTCTTAACCTGAAACAGTTTTTTCTAAAAGTTATTTTAACATAAATGCTCTGTTCATTTGTGCTTTCCTGTCTCATTGATGTAAGGAGAAGACCTACATTTCCCTCTCTAAGTTGTGAATATCTTAGCTGGGGTCCAACAAAAAAAATAGAAAACCCCATTTTGAAGAAATATGAATTTGATGATGATCCCTCTGGGAAACATGCCTTTTGGTTTCAGCCATGCAGGGTCTGTTTTTAATAAAATATTTTTAACCCAAACTGTTCAGGCTATGGAAAGACATTGCATTACTCCATTTTCAGTATGCAATGTTTTGTTAGTTCCATTCAGAGGCCATATTCATTACTACCTGGTAGAGTGACAAACTCTGAGCTTCTGCAGAAGCAAAAGGATCAGAAGAGGGAATGCAGATACGCACATTTTAAGTCATGATAGCTCTAGTCTTGGAAGAACAGAACAATCACTGTGGATATTTTGAAAGGATTCCATTTCTTGGGACTACCCAAAGCCACTACTCACAAATTGAACTGTCTTTAAAATTAGTTTTCAGACTCCATCAGCTGGGATTTTGGAGGAATGAACTCAAACTTTTTTGACTATCTTTTAGCTAGACACTGCCCATGGGGCAAGCAGGTGGGGTCGAGTGGGGGTGGGCTGTGGTGAAAGGGAGGCTTTTTTTTCAAGCATGGAAACAGAAACATTAAAAGTGCCATTCACAATCCTTTTAGGGGAAAAATCAAGTGAGAAGTTGTGTATCACTGATGGGACAATGTTTTCACATCTCCATCGGTTTCTTCCTTCCACTCTCTTTCTCTCTAATTCCTTATTGGTCTATAGCATTGAGGTGGGCACCCTCTACAAAAGGAGGTAAAGTGTTTTCAAACAGAAAATTTATTCTTAGGGCAACAGGAAATTATTAGAGCTGAAACACTTGCACACACACACAAAAGAAAGGACAAAACAGAACATTTTTCCTTCCAGTTTTGCACAATGATATAATTAGAACCCTAATTATTTAATTCATGTGGTCATGGATCTTATTTTTCAGTTTTGGTAAGTTATAGTAGTTTCTCCCATCTGTGGTGTTTCCCTTTCCTCCTATGGTCTCCTCTGTCCATGTGTTCTCCTGTCCTGCCCTGGTGGTTTCACTTCTAATCCTTCTGCTCTGCCCACCCCTACAGGTCCTATGTCAACTTATTGATCTGTTTCCCAGCTCTGACTCTCTGACACCTTGGTTCAGTGCATTAGGATTGATCTTGGGGGATCAATTCTCATCTAGAATTTCTCCACCATAATTCAGGTTGATATTTCAAGGTATAATAAACTGTGCCCCATTTACTGGAGTCTATCTCGTATATGTTATGTGCTCCCATCCAGTGGCAGGGAAGAGACAATTTCATCAGATGTTTTAAAGGAAGAATTTAAAGACATTAATTGCTAATTAGATGAATCTTAAAGAGAACTTACACTTACAGTCATCATTATTTGGAGAAAGAGGTACTGGAAAATAAAGTGGCCTTTGGCAGGAATCAACAAGCATGGAGGTGGAAGTGATGATGCATTTGGTTGAGCAAAGGAATACAGGGTTGACACTGGGGAGAAATGGTATATTTTGATGTCATAAGATAGTCTTTGAAGGAACAGAGGTGACTCTGGAACTTAAATATGTACTACTGAAAAAATGTCAAGAAACAGATGAAATTATTGAAATACTACCCTGGAATTCACATACAGTACCAGATAACTGTCCAACTTAGTATTTTAAATGCAGAATTTCGTTTTATTAAAAAAAAAAAGATGTTCTGTGCCAGGCTCATATCTGTTCTCATTGGCTCTGATGAAGACGCACCTCTAGAACATCAGAAAAAAGAATATAAATTTGGCAATATCGTTTTCTCCCCCAGCTTGAAGACAGGTTAAGCGATGATCTCACACATTTTGTACAAAATTTAAGGTGGAAAGCATAAGAGAATGCATTAGTGTAGTTGGTTGAACTTGTGAGAAAGTGAGGTACTGTGAGTCAGGAATATAAATTTAAGTGTGTTAAAGCTAATAAGACTGCCATTCACCGGCAACACCCAATTAGACAAACGGGCAGCATAAATCCTGAGGGATACATAGAACTTAGACCACTTCTATTATTTTGGGACTCAGAGTTTCCATTTTTTAATGTCACAATAAAGTCGTTCCTTTTTAAGTTATTCAAGTGATCTATCCATTTGCCACAATTCTTTAAATCATCACTATTTTCCGAAACTTCAATTTAAAATTGGCATTTTATAGAAGACTGCCCTCAGAGATTTCATTGCTTTCCTTTACATTTCCAAGTTGTACTTTAGTGGGAGATATTTCCAAATTGTAAGCAAGACTGTTCAGATACTAAAAAATCTCAAAAACCCACTTTTAGCGAGAGGCATCTTTTTAAAGCTTGGAAAAATGTTTGGTTCTTATGTAAGTTTAATTCTAGAGAAAAGAATGAAGTCAACATACTGTCAGACTAGATGAGTCATTCTGCCTCCAAAAATGCAAAGCAGATGCATATTTTGAAGAACAAGCCAAGGATTAAATATTGTGTTAACGTTATACTTAAACTTTAATCCTAATATATCTGGAAACAAATTAGTGAGGCTGTAATTAAAACTGTAAGCTCTGAGTACCTTTTAAAATAGAATCGTAATACAAAAATCTACAGGTACTTTTAAAGCTAAGGCTCCCAGCCTACACCTTGAATTTAAATTCCAATCACACTGTCACACCTTTTAAAAAAGTTGAGCAATTACACACCTGCTTTCTAAGGTCAGTTTAACTACCTATCGATCTTTAAAGGAAGCTCTTTGAATTTATCTGATGAAAAAACCTGGCAACTTTTAAACTAGTGCAAACCGACTACCTACACTGTAAGGTAGTAATCCCTACACAAATTTCTTTTGGTATGTCTTTTGTGATATTATTTGCTACAAGGAATAAAAACTGTGAATCTAAGTAGAACTAGTCTTTTCTGATTTTTATACCATTCTGGGTTTTACACAATTTTTTTTAACATCTTTATTGAAGTATAATTGCTTTACAATGGTGTGTTAGTTTCTGCTTCATAACAAAGTGAGTCAGTTATACATATACATATATCCCCATATCTCCTCCCTCTTGCGTCTCCCTCCCACCCTCCCTATCCCACCCCTCTAGGTGGACACAAAGCACGGAGCTGATCTTCCTGTGCTATGCAGCTGCTTCCCACTAGCTATCTGTTTTACATTTGGTAGTGTATAATGTCCATGCCACTCTCTCACTTCGTCCCAGCTTACCCTTCCCCCTCCCCGTGTCCTCAAGTCCATTCTCTACATATGCGTCTTTATTCCTGCCCTGCCCCTAGCTTCTTCAGAACCATTTTTTTTCCTTAAGATTCCATATCTGTGTGTTAGCATACGGTATTTGTTTTTCTCTTTCTGACTTACTTCACTCTGTATGACAGACCCTAGGTCCATCCACCTCACTACAAATAACTCAATTTCATTTCTTTTTAATGGCTGAGTAATATTGCATTGTATATATGTGCCACATATTCTTTATCCATTCATCTGTCGATGGACACTTAGGTTGCTTCCATGTCCTGGCTCTTGTAAATAGAGCTGCAATGAACATTGTGGTACATGACTCTTTTTGAATTATGGTTTTCTCAGGGTATATGCCCAGTAGTGGGATTGCTGGGCCATATGGTAGTTCTATTTTTAGTTTTTTGAGAAAACTCCATGCTGTTCTCCACAGTGGCTGTATCACTTTACATTCCCACCAACAGTGCAAGAGGGTTCCCTTTTCTCCACACCCTCTCCAGCATTTATTGTTTCTAGATTTTTTGATAATATCCATTCTGACTGGTGTGAGATGATATCTCATTGTAGTTTTGATTTGCATTTCTCTAATGATTAGTGATGTTCAGCATCCTTTCATGTGTTTGTTGGCAATCTGTATATCTTCTTTGGAGAAATGTCTATTTAGGTCTTCTGCCCACACTTGGACTGGGTTGTTTGTTTTTTTGATATTGAGCTGCATGAGCTGCTTGTAACTTTTGGAGATTAATCCTTTGCCAGTTGTTTTGTTTTCAAATATTTTCTCCCATTCTGAGGGTTGTCTTTTCGTCTTGTTTATGTTTTCCTTTGCTGTGTAAAAGCTTTTAAGTTTCATTAGGTCCCATCTGTTTATTTTTATTTCCATTTCTCTAGGAGATGGGTCAAAAAGGATCTTGCTGTGGTTTCTGTCATAGAGTGTTCTGCCTATGTTTTCCTCTAAGAGTTTTATAGTGTCTGGCCTTACATTTAGGTCTTTAATCCATTTTGAGTTTATTTTTTACACAATTTTTTAAAATACTCGGTTGTTCCAAGCTACACTAGGGAAAAAGAAAGTAGAAAGTCTCATTAACCTATAATGTTGTAGGTCTTTCCTTTTAACTGCAGTGGAGAATTTTTCCTTAGCTGAACAGAGGAGACCACCTCCTAGAGAAAGAGGGGTGACTCCTGAGGAAACGAAGGAAGTTCACTGGTAAAAAAAAAAAAATATCGAACAACAATATTACTCACTGTCTCAGAGATCATATCCTACAGCTTTGACACTAACAAGAAGGAGGAAGTAAACTGTCAATAGAGGAAATATCGATAAAAGGAAGTCTTCCAGAACACTAGGTGTGGACAAAATAAAGAAACTTAGAAATTTCCAATAATACTGCAAGAACACAAAGGATCTTTAACTCTTGGTGTATGTCTTTCTATGCATATATTTCTATGTGAATATATACCTGTATATTTAACATTAAATAAAAACAGATTTCTTGCTGTAATTAATCTTGTCTCGACTGTGGAGCTATTTGTAATGTCTTATACTTGCCACGTACAATCTTTTCTTCTGCTGGTCCCTTCTGATGTAGCCTTCCTCTGATGCTCTATAACTGTCCGCAGTAAAGTTTTCCCTGTAAGCTTAAGCTTACCTTAAATAAGCCCAAAAGATAGTTTTTTGGGACCTTCTAAACCAGGGGTTCCCAACCCCTGGGCCATGTATTGGTACCAGTCTACAGCCTGTTAGGAACCAGGCCGCACAGCAGGAGGTGAGTGGCGGGTGAGCGAGCAGTTTCATCTGTATTTACAGCCGCTCCCCGTCACTTGCATTACCACGGGAGCTCCGCCTCCTGTCAGATCAGCGGCGGCCTTGGATTCTCATAGGAGCACAAACCCTATTATGAATTGTGCATGTGAGGGATCTAGGTTGTACGCTCCTTATGAGAATCTAATGCCTGATGATCTGAAGTGGAGCTGAGGCGGTGATGCTAGCGCTGGGGAGCGGCTGCAAATACAAATTATCATTAGCAGAGAGGTGTGACTGCACAGAGACCAAAATAAATCAACCGCTTGCAGACTCATATCAAAACCCTATCAGTGAGTGGTAAGTGAAAACAAGCTCAGTGCTCCCACTGATTCTGCATGATGGTCAGTTGTGTAATTATTTCATTATATATTACAATGTAATAATAATAGAAATAAAGTGCACAATAAATGTAATGCACTTGAATCATCCCGAAACCATCCCCCCCCAACCCCCGGTCCATAGAAAAACTGTCTTCCACGAAACCAGTCCCTGGTGCCAAAAAGGATGGGGACTGCTGTTCTAAACTATAAGTGATCTGACCACTCAAAACCCTCATGTGATGCCTAGTGTTCGTTTTCTTTCTACCTTCCTTGTAGTTATCGTGCATACATGGCAGAGGTTGTGTTTGCTGTTTTGACGAACATAAACTAATACCTGTGTAAGAGTCTCTCATCATTTCATTTTGCTCCAGAAACAAGCAGAGTAATGCCAAGGATATGTTATTTTTTTAATACATCTTTATTGGAGTATAATTGCTTCACAATGCTGTGTTAGTTTCTGCTTTACAACAAAGTGAATCAGCCATATGCCTACATATATCCCCATATCCCCTCCCTCTTGAGCCTCCCTCCCACCCTCCGTATCCCACCCCTCTAGGTCATCACAAAGCACCGAGCTGATCTCCCTGTGCTATGCTGCTGCTTCCCACTAGCCACCTATTTTGTATTTGGTAGTGTATATATGTCAATGCTACTCTCACTTTGCCCCAGCTTCCCCTCCCCTCCCCAACCCCGTGTCCTCAAGTCCATTCTCTATGTCTGCGTCTTTATTCCTGCCCTGCCACTCAACTACCATATGACCCAGGAATCCCACTATGGGCATATACCCTGAGAATACCATAATTCAAATAGACTCATGTACCACAATGTTCACTGCAGCTCTATTTACAATAGCCAGGACATGAACGCAACCTAAGTGTCCATCGACGGATGAATGGATAAGGAAGATGTGCCACATGTACACAATGGAATATTACTCAGCCATAAAAAGAAATGAAATTGAGTTATTTGTAGTGAGGTGGATGGACCCAGAGACTGTCATACAGAGTGAAGTAAGTCAGAAAGAGAAAAATAAATACCGTATGCTAGGGATATGTCATTTCTAAGTGTTCATTTTAACTTCACCATGAGTGTGAGTGATTCTTTGTCAAATAACTTTTAAGGTCAAGCACCGTTAGCTAATGCACTGCATCACTCACTGTGTATTCAGACGTAGTGATATGTGATCTTTCTAGAGTCATATGCAAACCTGATGTTCTTCCAGTGTTCTTGGGAAAGCAGAAGTCAGATTTCACAGAAACCTAAACACCAAGAGAACTCACATGGTAAATTGATTCTAGTCTAGAGTAGCTGGTGGCCAAGGGCTGATGGATCTCTTACGTGAGGTGGGATTCACCCAATCATTAAGCTTTTGCTATTTTTTTTGAGAAACACGCAATAACTTCTTGAAAACTGGAAAAGAGAATCTCTTTTCTTTAATTAAAGAAACAAAGCCCCAATTTTGACATCTAAAAAAACCCTACATTTTTATATAAAATTGGATTTAAAGATCTGTTTCCAGAGTTGGAGTGTATGTAAGAAAGTTCTTGTGTAAAGAGAAACAATGTAGTGAGCACAAATCCATTCAAACACTGGGATAATGTGGGGAAACAGTTCAAACACTGGGATAATGTGGGGAAACAGATAGTAGGCAAAAAGCCAAGGCTCCTGGACCATGTACCTGGATGGCGCGAATCATCAGGAGAACACTTGATGTCACAGTGTTTCCTAGCTGGCAGGTCACTCCCCGGCTGGGCTGATATGGTCTTGAATCCTAACACCTTGTTGTTTTAGTTTAGTGAGTCCTGCATCCTTTGAAATTTTAATTCTGACCAAGCATACCAGAAACAGTAACAAAAAGTCTTTTCAAAACATCTGAATCTATAATTTAGTAGCTCTTTTAAATATCACTGGCCATAAGAGGGAAACAGCAGGCAGGGGGAGTGGGTTAATTGAAAGTTATAAAGAAGCCATTGAGTGAAAAGTGGTAAGAAGGGATGAAAGCAATTTCAGACCGTGTCAGTCACTAGTTAGTTTATGCGCCCCTTGTGAGCGCAATACTGGTGCCATTTCTTTTCTTCTCATTTTCCTTTTTGAATGTTTGAATGCGCAGTGTTCTCTGCATTTACTGTCTGGTGTTCCTTGGTTGGTTGCCATATAAACTGCACCTGATTTAATGTTTTAGTGCAAACTTTTTTTTTTTTCAAACGAAAATCAAGCCATCCTTAAAAATGCATCCCTTGTTTCTAGAATCAAGTGCGTACATAAACTCTGTAGCAAGCAAAGGAAGTTTTATCTCCCCAAGGCTCAAGACACTTGGAATGCTTGCAGCATCTTTTTAGCGAAGAAAGTATAAAATAAGAATGTCCGGGGCTTCCCTGGTGGCGCAGTGGTTGAGAGTCCACCTGCCGATGCAGGGCACACGGGTTCGTGCCCCGGTCCAGGAGGATCCCACATGCCGCGGAGCGGCTGGGCCCGTGAGCCATGGCCGCTGAGCCTGCGCGTCCGGAGCCTGTGCTCCGCAACGGGAGAGGCCACAACAGTGAGAGTCCTGCGTACCGCGAAAAAAAAGAATGTCCGGAGAAGGACTTTTGCTACATTCTTCCTTGAAGAATAACCGTCTATGCTGCTTTTAAAGCAACAAAGAGGGGTTCAGAAACAAACACTTACATTTGTACTTAAATTTTTCAATGTATGTGGAATGTAATTTTATCAATGGAAAGCCCAGGTTGCAGAAGTGGCTAGCTGCAAATTTGGGACTAGAATTGAGGTCTTCTGATCCTCAGTTCTGTTCTTTTCCTGCTACATTTCGCTGCCTTTTATAGTAACCGTTGACTCAGAAGAGGCAGCATTTTGTGATGTTTGCAAGGATAGTTTTAGCACCAGTAAAGGATGAGGTATAAACTTCATATGAAAATATTTTTAGGACCATATATGTAATTTTTGTTGTTATTTTGTTATGAGGTAAAGCTAATGAGTTTATGGATGAAAGTCAAAACTTGGTCTAAATTAAAATTTTTTCTAGTTTAGGATAAGAACTTTAATTAGAGTTTCTGATTTAGCCAGCAGTGCATTGTGAAAAGAGGCTAGAAAGCATTTGGGAACAGGCTGAAAGTTTCATGTTACATGTGTTTTATAGGTTCTTTTGAACCCTGGATTCAGGAGATAAATTTATGTTTGAAATGTAACAAGTTAAAATTCTTGGTGACCAAAAAGAATTTTATATATATACACACAATTAACTTTATATATATATATATATATATATAGACACACATAATGAACTTTATTCAACTTCTGCATCTAATTGCTAGCTTCATGTGATTGCAGTCCCTCAAATTTTGTTGTGCTTTGTCATGTATTCTATAAATATCTTTTTTCTATCTTGTAATATTTACACTGGACATTTACTTCTTTGACCACTACATTTTAGAAAATGCTTTTTAAAGAAACATAAGTGACATTTTCATGAAATGGAATGTTGATTTAGAAAGAGAGAGAAGGGATGGGTCTATTTCTGCCACACACAAGAAAACTCTTTGAAAGTGTCACTTCTGATGCTGTGAGCATCAGGATTTTGTCACTTTTTGATTCATGTATGATCCGTTTCTTGAACTACAAGATTAGCGTTAAAAAAATGCTGCTTTTCTTTTTGTTATTCCTTATAAAAGGTTGCGGAATGCTTTGTATCTTGTTTCTTTAGCAAATATGAGTTGAGAAGTTGCGCTTGTAAGGTGGGGCAGATAAAACCACTAACTCTTACTCTGGAGGACAGGACATCGCCTACTCTCGCTGAAGGATTTTGGTACCACGGGGATACCGCATGTTTTAACAAAGAGCCAGAGCCATGGTGAACAAGTGCCCACTAGACGGTTTTCTAACGTGGTGGAGCCATGCTAATGGTACAATTAGCACAGACACTGAAAAGCAAGCTCCACCAGAGTAGAAAAGCTGTGTTGATCCTTTACCTTATCTCCAGTCTTTGCAAGACGCCAAGGTCCAATTTGACGGTAGTGATATTTGCTCTTGCATTGAGGATTGAAGCCCAGAATCAGTTAAGGGGCACAGCTACACAACTCTACCTGTCTCCTTAGCTTACTGCAGGATGGCCAGAGCCGGTGCCCTTCCTGCCTGTGTAGAAGGCAGCAGAGATGAATGATCAGTCTCCTAATTACCAAGCTAATTCATAAGGTTTGCATCACTTTCCTGAGTTCTCACCAAGGCTCAATAAGGAAATCGCTCCCTTGAAGTCTATCTCTGTTATTACCCTGCACTATAAGTCAGGGTGCTGTCTTTAGCGTCTGTGAACATATGTTCTTGGAAGATTAGCCACAAAATCGCACACTTATGTGAGAAAATTACTGCTCCATTAAAGTAATTTATGGGATCATGTGCAGAAGAGCCATTAGATATGGCAACCATGGTGACTGGATGGCATTTCATATTGTTAAAGGGGTGTTGTACATGATAAACTCTCAATAGAAACAGCTGTAAATTACTTGCAGTTGAAGTGTGATAAGCCTTCAAATGATTACATTATATGAGCACAAGTGTTCAAAAATTGCATCTGAATGTTGAAATTCAATTGATTTACCCTGAATTTCAAGGACCCTCACTCCATCACACCTGCAAAATATCACCTCCATGGTCCTATCTCTTCTCTTTTTATTTGCTTCCTGGCTAAAAGGTCAATGCTGACAGTCCCCTGTTGGACAACATCTAAGCAAATATACCCATTTAATTGTAAACTGCTTCACGCATGTACAGAAACTTTGTTTCATGTTTTGCCTTTCTCTACGTCACTCTATTAGCCTTAATCTTCAACTTTACACTAAATAAGACATAACTGGTGGTAAGAATTTTAAACTAAAATATATGTGGCAAGTTGCAATCCCCAGTCCAACCTTAATTAGTTGTATGACCTTGGGAAAGTTATTGAACTTCTTGAGGATAAAGTATTATTGATAAACATGATTACTCTTATCATCAACAGCATCATCATTTAGCATATTCTCTGTGCACCATGTCTCATGTGGCCAATATAATCCTCATGCTTATTTTATGAGTTAAGCATTATGATTGTTATTTTAAAGATTTAGTGAGTATGGATCAAAGAAGGACGCCCAAATTCCACTGCACGAGGGAATTAGAACATATCTGAAATTGATACATTTTTCTCTCTCTAATTTTCATTCTATGATTACAAATAGATTTCATATCAATCTGCATCTTTAAGTACTGTGATTAAAAGTACATTTTGTACTAAAGAAATTCATAATTACCATGATACATCATTACTAGCAAAAAGGTTAATGAATTTCTCAAAACCAGACACTTTTAAATATCAATGACTAGTCCCCCACATAGCGAGATTCTGATTTAACTTGTACCTGGATGGGTTTTATGTACAGCCACAGCTGAAAACCACTGATCTAACATAGTTGTGACATTACTCAGACAACCAAGAAATAACCAATTGAGATGTCACATTGATATCTACCAGATGTTAGCTCAGTAGCTCACTAGTTTGGTGTACTCTGGGCTACTCTTGTGATATAAGGTGCAAAATAAATGAACTTTTATTATTCGGTTGGCTGTGGGTATGCTGACTACATAATTTTTCAACTATTTTACCTTCCATGCTGGTAATAATTTTATATCCCTTATACAAAATCACTTATATATCACTTTTATATTAGAGAATCACCAGGAATGTCATATTACTTTGATATAATAGCCTAGAATCAAACGAGTTCAAGTGATATCAAAGTCCTCTAAAACACATTAACATACCTAAGCAATGGGTTGCAGGACACAGAGGGAAACTTGATAAAGTGGGGAAAACTTGGCATTAAGCGTCCCTATTTTAGGATCGGTTCTACCACTAACTAGCTCACTGATTACAGCACTGCAATATTTTTTTCTCTGAGCCTGTTTCTCTACTTCAAAAGTGGAGGAGTTAGATTAAATGACTGCTAAGGTCTCTTCTAGCCCTAATATACTTCCAGTTCTGAGTTAGTTGGTATATATGTTAATTAACAATCCAAAAAATGCTGCACTAAAAAAGTTCACTGCAGTATTTCAAATCTCATTTATATCAAGCAACAAATACATTGATGGGCTGAATTAAGTATCAATCAGTACATGGACCTCCTTCTG
This sequence comes from Tursiops truncatus, assembly GCF_011762595.2. Taxonomy (NCBI): domain Eukaryota; kingdom Metazoa; phylum Chordata; class Mammalia; order Artiodactyla; family Delphinidae; genus Tursiops; species Tursiops truncatus. Next base: position 95,906,555 of record NC_047042.1, on the reverse strand, counting down.
AAATCTTTTCTTTTTTTTTTCTATAAGTCTATTTCAATGTAGGAATTTTCCTTCAAAGGTAATTTCCCTTTAATATTTTAATACATAAACTGATATAAAGTTGTCTTTACATTCCACTGTAAGATGTTTTAATTGACCCATACCATACTATGTACTCTTAAATACTAAGACCATGGAGAAAGACAGAGAATTGTGAGTTTTGAAAGTATCAAAAACTCAGAGGAACTCTTCTGGTCACCTTGGTAATAATAAATGCAGAAGTGCATTGGAGCAGGTAAGTCAGCAATATGAAACATATTAGTGGTTTACGGGAAAACAACCTTGCATTTATCATTATACATTTCAGGATCAGAGGGTTTACTGCTTCACAATAATCCATGCTTTGTTCTAGGAAGGCAGAACATGTGCCCGTGGTAAGCTTGGATAAGAGAGAGTTCTGTGCTCCCTGACTGAATTTCCTGTCTGCAAAGATGTTCCTTGGGGACCCTCCTACACTGCTGGTGGGAATGTAAGTTGGTGCAGCCACTATGGAGACCAGAATGGAGGTTCCTTAAAAAACTAAAAATAGAGGTACCATATGATCTTGCAATCCCACTCCTGGGCATATATCCAGAGAAAAACATAATTCAAAAAGATATATGCAGCCCAATGTTCATTGCAGCACTATTTATAATAGCCAAGACATGGAAGCAACCTAAGTGTCCATCAACAGATGGATGGATAAAAAGATGTGGTATGTAGGCACAATGGAATATTACTCAGCCATAAAAAAGAATGAAATATCAATTTACATTCCCACAAACAGTGCAACAGTGTTCCCTTTTCTCCACACCAAAATGTTCATTGCAGCTCTATTTACAATAGCCAGGACATGGAAGCAACCTAAGTGCCCATCAACAGATGAATGGATAAAGATGTGACACATATATACAATGGAATATTACTCAGCCATAAAAAGAAACGAAAGTGAGTTAGTTGTAGTGAGATGGATGGACCTAGAGTCTGTCATACAGAGTGAAGTAAGTCAGAGAAAAATACCATATGCTAACACATATATATATAGAATCTAAGAAAAAAAAAAAAGGTCATGAAGAACCTAGGGGCAAGATGGGAATAAAGACACAGACCTACTAGAGAACGGACTTGAGGATATGGGGAGGGGGAAGGGTGAGCTGTGACAAAGCGAGAGAGAGGCATGGACATATATACACTACCAAACGTAAAATAGATAGCTAGTGGGAAGCGGCCGCATAGCACAGGGAGATCAGCTCGGTGCTTTGTGACCACCTAGAGGGGTGGGATAGGGAGGGTGGGAGGGAGGGATACGCAAGAGGGAAGAGATATGGGAACATATGTAGATGTATAACTGATTCACTTTGTTATAAAGCAGAAACTAACATACCATTGTGAAGCAATTATACTCCAATAAAGACGTTTAAAAAAAAAGAATGAAATAATGCCATCTGCAGCACCATGGATGGATCTAGAGATTATCATACTAAGTGAAGTAAGCCAGACAGAGAAAGACAAATATCATATGTTATCACTTAGATGTGGAATCTAAAAAATGACACAGATGAACTTATTTTCAAAACAGAAACAGACTCACAGACATAGAAAACAAACTTATGGTTACCAAAGGGGAAGGTGGGGGGAAGGGATAAATGAGGAGGATGGGTTTAACATATACACACTACAATATATAAAATAGATAACCAAGAGGGACGTACTGTATAGCACAAGGAACTATTCTCAATATCTTGCAATAACCTATAATGGAAGAGAATGTAAAAAAAGAATATATATTATATTTTATGTATATGTATACAAAACGGAATCACTTTGCTGTACACCCTGAAACACAGCATTGCAAACCAACTATATTTCAATAAAAAAATTTTTAAAAGATGCTCCTTGAGAAGTTTTCAGAGAAAAGATCAAGAGTAGGGGGAGGTGGAGAGAGAGAAGGAGGGGAGTTTGTTGTAAGCCAGGTCAGACCAAACTAGGGGAGAGAGAGGTCTCAAGGGCACAAATAGTGATAAAACAGTAATTACAGGCTCTGACTTTGTAATTACATGTATGTTTATGAATTCCCCAGAACTGGCCCACGTGTGTGCTGTGGAGTAGCGTTTTCTTGGCTATTTTGTGACCGCTGCCATCATCCTCTTATGCACTTGGTTCTAACGGTGCCAACAGCATCACAGCCGCCCGTGGTGTCGTCTGCCTCCCACAAGTGACACGACTGACCTTGACCCATCTCACATTGGAGCAGAAGCTGCCTGAGCGAAGGATGCTAGCACTCTAGGGAATCTTTCATGCTCTACTCACACTCATGAGAGCTGGGTGGGATGATATACTGAGTGACAATTACGCTCTCTCAGAATGCTTTTTCCCCTAAGCAAAGGCCCTTAATGGGCTTCCCTCAACAATGTTAGTGACATGACTAGCATTTTTAGAAGTATTTCTAAGGTAAACACAATTTAAGTCTAACTCAGACCTTTCCTACATGAACAGATATGATTATACTGCAGCAAAAGTTTTGAGATGAAGGGCTAGTACAGAAACAGGATACAAGAGACTGATTTCAGGTCCTAGCTTTGACATTTATTAGTTTTGCAGACTACAGGTAAGTCATCAGAATGTATTACGTAGTCTTAAAAAGTAGGTAATACAAAATGAATGAAAGTGAAACACGTGGAAACATCCTCCGGAAAGGATACTGAGTTTGGGGAATGAAGAATGCTATAAACTTCCAGGTAAGAGAAAGAAGACACCCTCAAAACGAAGAAAATCAAGTTATCTCAGATTTGTCATCTACAATATTTGATGCCGGAAGATAATAGAGCTGAGGGAGAGAAAAGAGTGTGACCAAGGATTCTATACTCAGTCAAGTTATCACTCAAATATGAAAGCAACAGAAAGTCAATTTCAAATATATCACACACGAGAGAAAAAAATAAGGAACAACAAGACAAGAGAGGTAAGATTGTTTTATATAAGGATATGAATGGATACATTATGATATGAAACTGGAAGAAAGTACAGATTCAATTAAAAATACAATCTAGATTTCCATAACTATGATAAAAGTTATCTTATCATCTAATATGTATAATTTAATATACATAATTCAAATCAAATTTAAGATGTACAATCCTTGAGGAAAAATGCACAGAGAGAAACCTAAGTACAAGAGAGAAACAAATAAATACAAGAAAAAATTTCCTTCTGTTTGTTTTGTTATCATTTGGAGGACTGGAGGGGACAGGAAGATGAAACGAGACAAGATGCCCCTGCTCTCTTCTGGGGCATTGATAAACACCACTGACTGAACTAGGCAAATGGAAACTAGGAAGCATGAATGTAATATCAATAATATTCAAAGCAGAAGTCAGTATACATTTTATCATATGGGGTTAAGAGGATCTGTTTTACGGATAGAGAGTATAGTCAAACAAAAAGCTTGCTGTACGCCCTGATACACCTAGAAAGCAGTCATTGTTGGCAGTGCAAGAAAATGTGGAGAGAACCAATTCTGACACCTCTCCCTTGTAAATAATAATACCCGAGGAAAAAGAGGATTGAACCAAATGATTACCGTTTTATCTGCTAACAATATATCCACGCACATACACCTGAAACAGACTATTTATTTTAATTCCAAGTGCCCACACAATATTCACGAAAGTCAGCCCTACATTAGGTCACAGAGAGAAACTCAGTGGTTTCCAAAAGGAAGCCATAATACAAACTACACTCTCTGCAAATAATATTTAGTTATATCTATAATTTTTATAATTTGAAAGGACAAATGAGAAAGAGCTAGAGGGATCAATTTGTCAAGCCCTTGAGAGTTTACTAACACTGCATCTACGGGTATTCATGAACTACCTACTATGTGCCAGGCATGAGCCTTGTCTCTGGAGGTAGAAGTTCGTGAGACACAACCACTGTCCCTTGGAGCTCACAGCACAGAAGTCACCGTTAGAATTACAAACGGTTCTCTCTAGAGCCTGTTGCTTCTCTAATTCAGGGACCAGCTATTTTTTCTGTCAAGGGCAAAATAGGAAATATTTTTGGCTATGAGAGACGAGACATATGGTCTCTATCACAGCCACTGAACCCTGCTGTTGTAGGGTGAAAGGTCCAGATCCATGGGCAAAACGTAAACAGTAGGCGTGACCAGATTTCATCTGCCGCATAGTTGGCTGACTCCTGCTCTAGTGAAACGTACTCTCTCTCCCAGCCAGAGCACAGAAAAACTCCTTTTCAATTTGGGGGCTCTTTCTTACAAACTCAACAGGATTTCCTACTTTGTATCTCAGTTCAAATGTGTTGTATTTAAGCTGTATTGTGGAGTGTTAGGTTTACGGATTGGTCTGGGAAACTGACCACCATTGATCTCACAATATTAATTTTATGGGAAACTGTGTTCCGAGTTCAAAACTCTTCCATGTTCAAGCATAGTTTCTGGAATGTGGTAGGTTAGCAGAGTGACGCTTACATTTTTTTTTTTTTTTTTTTTTTTTTTTTGGTACGCGGGCCTCTCACTGCTGAGGCCTCTCCCGTTGCTGAGCACAGGCTCCGGACACGCAGGCTCAAAGGCCATGGCTCACGGGCCCAGCCGCTCCGCGGCATGTGGGATCTTCCCGGACCGGGGCACGAACGCGTGTCCCCTGCATCGGCAGGCGGACTCTCAACCACTGCGCCACCAGGGAAGCCCAATGCTTACATTTTTATTTCTTTAACTTTCAGCAGAACTGACATAGTAAATCATTACCGAATATGGAAAAAAAAAGAACTAGTGACATTATTTGCAACATAAAAGACAACGGTGTATTTCTAGGCTTTTCTCACTCAAATTAAGGTACTTCTATGAACCACCTCATTGCAATTATGAAGTATTTACATACTGCTCAATCCCTCTCCTGTTTTTCTTTGAAGTCTAACGTTTCAAAACTGTCTTTCTTCAACTTCAAAGGAGGAGTTCATCAAGATAACTAAATTATCATTCAAGCCATCCACTTTTCCTTTGTAAAATATTCAACAACTCTAATCATCCTTTATGAAGTACTAATATCCACCTGGGAAACTGTAATTCATGCTTTCAGGAAGAAGGCACCAATCCTTCTAGATGGTATTTAACTGAGCCTGAGACCGAGGGAATAGAGCAGTGAACAAAATCAAAAACTAAAATGTATTGCATTAAAACGTTAACTAATATTAACTAACATTAACATTAATGTTTCTTCTGTTAACTATTATTAATTAGTTGATCCGTAATGTAATTGTCCAAATTAGCATGGTACAGTCTTTTCATTCCTAGTAGGTGTTAGTGTTTAAAATTACAAAGTCCTTAGCTGTTTGGAGTCTATTTAGTCTCTACTGTATTCCATAATATCCCATATTACTATCTGCCATTTAAATTAGTTTAGAAACCATATGCTCCATTTTTTTTTTTTTTTTTTTTTCCAGCACGCGGGCCTCTCACTGTTGTGGTATCTCCCATTGCGCAGCACAGGCTCCGGACGCGCAGGCTCAGCGGCCATGGCTCACGGGCCCAGCCGCTCCACGGCATGTGGGATCTTCCCAGACCAGGGCACGAACCCGTGTCCCCTGCATCGGCAGGCGGACTCTCAACCACTGCGCCACGAGGGAAGCCCCGTATGCTCCATTTTTAGGTTTTATTTGAATTCTTAGAATACTGCTTTATCCTCAAGGCATTTCATCATTTGGTCAATCAATTAATCAAAAACATATATGTTCATTGTATTAGATAATCTGAAAGTTGCAAAGTAAGGAAAGGGTATAGTTTCCTCAAATTTATAGCCCATGATATTTGCTTACACGCATACTGAGAGGTTGCTTGGGGAGAATGCTGTAACTTTTCTATGTATAGGATACTGGAAGCTGAGGCTGGGCAAAGGGAAAACAAAACTGGTGGCCACTATAAGGGAGATCTTCAGAAATCAGAAAAAGTCCAAAAGTCAAGTCCATAGTTATAAGCAGAGATCAACTCCTGGATTCAAAGAAAAGAGTCAACTACTATTAGATTACAAGTGTGAACCCTGAGAGATTTCTCGAAGTAATGGCGAGATAATGCATAGGGAGAATATTTTGCAGACATCCTAAGGCAGAGAGAATTGCAGGTGGGAAGAGGGCTCTGAGTTGGTTGGACAAAATGTCATCACGCCAGCTCAAGATCTGAGGTCATGGAGGTGACCCACCTGCTCCCCATACAAATTTGGGAATTTGTACACACTACCGGAGCATGAGTACAGGGGAAATGGCAGTAGGCATCCTCGTAGGGCTTACTGTGATAAGTGTTCTTGGGACTGCAGGGTGGTCAGGGCAGATGTGCAGTAGTGCCGGATGACCTAGCCTCTTGCTTCTCAGCATAGTTTTCTTAATAACGGTTGGATGGCCTTTCACTCCAAGGTGTCAGTGTTCAATAGGCCATAGAGTACACAATGGGGGCAAGTTTCAAACTCATAACCAAAGGCGAGTAAAACTAGGAAAAAGAAGTTGGAGAGTCATTTATAGAAAGTTCCAGGTATCTTCTCATCAGTGTGTTGAGAGGAGAGTTTAAGGGCCATGGATCGCCTAGCTGTTTGGGCCAAGTGTGAGATCTGTGATGCCAGAATCCCTCCTGGGCACCAAGGAGGTGCCTCCTCCTTGCAGTATGGGGTGGGAACAGGGTTCTGAAAGACCTGGCATCTCTTCAGTGAGGGATAATAATAAAGGCATTGTATCGATACACACCCATTTATAAAGTGAAGCAGAATCAAGTTTGAATCCTGAGAGAAAGCTTTGCGAAACATGGAAGGTCCAAAAACACCATTCCCAGGAGAGAACCTTTATAGGATACCTGTGATTGTAGATGTTGGCTACAAAGAATCTGGTGTGCATGGTATGCAGGTTTCAACAAAGAAGAACTAATGTATTCAAGTGCAGAAAAAATTAAATGGCAACGTCTAAAAAAAGGAGCAAGAAATAAGAATTTCTATAACAAGAGAAGGTGTCATAAAAGGGTGGTATTTAAATAGGACATAGAAACTGAGTAGGACTTAGATAGGAATTGTGGTAAAGGTACCACCTTTCTGGAAGAGGTTAAATGTGATCTCACAAGAGAGGTACATGAGTAAGACAGACACCAACTAGGATTTCAGAGCAATGAGAGAGGGAGTTAGGTGTGTGAGGCTGGATCACACACAAGTGCTTGACAAATCAAACAGAATGAAGTTCAATTTGGAAAGGAAAATTCTGAATCAATCATGTAAAGGGTAAACGCAGTGTTTAAAAAGGATGAATCTGCTGTACCAGAAGGAAAAAGAGCCCCTGGGAACGATATGTGGTGAACCAATACGGTACAATGGAAATACATAAAAAAGATGGATGTAAGGGCCTGTGTCTGCAAAAGCTACGACAAAAGTCAACTCAAGAGAACACCTTTTGCTGTTTTAGAAGAAGATATTGTGTGTATCCTTGGAGGCATGTGATGCACCAGAAAGGAAGCAGATATTTCTCCTGCTTCCCAATAAGGTAGATTTGCCATATTCCTAAGATGAGAAATATGCAAAAATTACATGTATGTACAGGTCTCCTAAAAATTGTCAAGCCTTCTACATCCGTATGCATTTTTAGGATGGATTCCTGCGGGGACGTTATTGAACATCCGACGTTTTGAACCACCAACATGTTGCTGGTCTTTGGAATCTTGTTTCACACAGACGCACAGTTTTCCCCATTCGTACCTACTCTTCAGTTTACGCCCAGGGGAAAAGGTACTGACTATTTTAGACCTAAATTTATTTTTGCTATTTCTGTTTTTTTTAAATTATTCTTTTATTCTGTATCATCTTTCTGAGCACTGGCTTTTATCTATTGCAGCCATTCTGATGGTTAGAGTAACTTTCAACATCACATGGACATTAAAATTAATTCCGGAAACAATAAAAAGGATGGAACATAAGCTCTAACCTTACCTACAGACCTGGATGTGACTGGAACACATCAACCTATTACATCAACCTATTATAGGATATTAAATCAGCTGCTGATGAAGAAACACTATTGCCGGTGCCAGGAAGTCCACTTGTGTAAGAGCCTGGGGGAGCAGTCATCTCCCTTTAGGGCCTCAACGTCTTGATTTTTTGCTTGTGTGGACAGAACTTAGGAAATGCTTTTATCATAAAATGTAACATTCATTCATGGTTAAAGCCTTGAGTTGCAGGCCTTCAGAAACAAGGTCAGGTTTATTTTTCCATGTAAGCATAAAACTACAGCAAAATTTAATGTAATATTCATTTTGAATATTCATCTGAGCAGTGAAAAAGCAAAATCTTTCGTTATTCCACACCCCTATCCTGGTCCTTTATTTGGGGCTAAAAGGTCTTGGAAGGCACGAGAAGAAATGTATTCTCTTGTGCCAGGGTATGAAAAGATCTGGAAAACTTCACCAAGTTGAGACTTGCAGATGTAGGACATGTTAAACTTTGTGTTACTGTTATTAAAAATAATGATAAAAAATTAGCCTTGCATTTTACCTTAAATACCACCTGGGGTGACTTTTTCACATTCCTGATAAAGAAGTTGAAACCAATAAATATAAAAATATTAGCCTCAAATGTCAGAGATGTTTAGTGGCAGAGCTGAAAAATCCAAGTGTTTTCAGTTCCTTTATTCTATTTATTTTAGTGTCAATGTTAAAATAAAGAAAATGAATCACAGACATTGTGGCTTCTTGGCAAACGTTGCTCTCTCCATCTCATTGTTTCCAAAAGGTGCTTAAAATAACTCAGTAATGAGAGTGAATTGTTGAGAAGCATATGCATTTAAAGTTGAAGTCATGGAACAGTGTCTATTCACTCTAGGAGTGCAAAATGGTTCTTAGAAACTCACAGATTAACCCTTGGGAAAAGTGTAGGCAATTAGGACTTAGAGAGTTGGAACATACCTCACTCTTTCTCCTGCTCTTATTATGGTCAAAGATCAATCAGTTTCAAAGGGCACATCACATAGACCTGGGTTTGAACTTCAAAAGAACTGGATTTGAATCACAGCAATTCTACTTACTGGCTATTAAACTTGCTGATATCATATAATGTCTCTGAAATCTATTTATTTATTTTTTTTACTTTCATACATAAAGTGAGAACAGTGATACACACTTCAAAGGACTATGGTGAATATTACATATGACAAATCCAACGTAAGTGATTTAGTAGTTGGTTTGATGGATACATGGAAGCTATGACTAACATTACTTCCTAACACAGTGCACAGAGAAGACAGTTAGTTCATGGAGAAAGACTAGAGAGAATGTCAATGACTCTTATGTTGAAAACATACATTTTAGTTTGCTAGGCCAAAAAATAAATATATAAATAAAAGACACTACAGATAAAATAATCATGCGTTCACATTGAGAAAATAATTTTTAAACTTCAGTTAAGTTGTAAGTGAAACATATCTATAAAGCAAATCTATTTTGATGGAGAATGGACATAAGTCTCCATACAGTTCTCCTTAAAGTTTAACAACTCTAAAAATCAGAAAAAGGAAAGGAAGAGGAGGATGGAAAGGAGAGAGGGAGAAAGGAAAGAAAAAAGGAAAGGAGGAAGAAAGGAAAGGAGAGAAAAGAAAAAAGCAATGAAACAGAAAGAAAGGGAGGGAACGTCTATAAATATTCAGGAGGACTTCCTAGTGGCTGAAGGCAACATCTGTAATTGCCAGGCTACTTAAAACCTAGGTATCTAGTCAAAGAGGCTGTGAATTAGCACTGCTGTAATTACTAAATGGAAAAAGCTACACAAAGTCTACACTTTCCCAGAGGGTGTTTTTCCTGTCACTGATTCTTTGTGCCAGAATATCCAACAACAAGCAGAGCTTAGTGCTTTGGCAATCACTGTTACAAGTGTGCGTAGAACCCTCTTCAACTGTGAATGGCTTCGGAGGGAGGAGGCGTAACACACACACACACACACACACACACACGGAGGGCTGCTGCTTTGTTACTAAAACTCATTTCCTATTGTTTTAAAGGAAATCAGACAACTTCTTCACGGTGCTGTTTCTGTAAAAAACAGGTTCTTTTTCTTTTGTCTTTAAAGCATGTAAAACAAATCAAAGAGATTGTCTTCTTGATACATTTTCTTTCCCCTTAGTCACTCATCTATATTCTATAGTCATTTTAGAAAGGTTTAATGCATTTCTTCTTCATTTTGGAAATATCACAACAGCCTATTCAATTCTGTATGAACATAGGTTATCTGACCAGGACAATTCACATAATTCCTGGGCTTCACTTACCTCATTTATGCATGTATCAAGTGCCCGATATTTAATGATTCTCTAAGTATATGCTATGTTCAGGTTTTTTTCAGTAAAGGTGCATAGGCCTAAAATTCACAGGAAGCTGTGCTCAGGTAGGTGTATCAATTACCTTTGATCATTCCTGCTTTTAGTGAACTTAATGCTGAAAATTTTTTCTCACTCTTTAGGCCACGCTTCTTTGATGTTGAAAATTATAAACAGAAAAAAAAATTAAAAAATTAAAAAATTAAAAATTAAAAAATTAAAAATATAAAAAATTAAAAAAAAAAAGAAATCCTGCTCCAAAAAAAAAAAAAAAAGAAAAGAAAATTATAAACAGGCTTACACAGGTTGTTAAGCCTGTAGGTTTAAAAGTATTATGCAGCCTACTACTGAGGATGTTATAGGATAAAAGCAGGCATCTATGGAACCTTTTGGGTTTAAAAAATAAGAGGAGAGTAGGGTTTAAGACAATAAAAATAACGGTGGGAATATGGTCAATCTACCCCCTTAGTAAAAGAGAAGAAATAAACTCATATAGTTAGTATAAACTATTGACATAGGAACTGAATGGTTCATCTACAGCTACTATGCAGAGAAAAATAAAGCAAGCAAAGTAAATAAATATATAAAAAATGTGACAAAGTAACAAATTAGAATGTGATATTTACAAGCTATCTAGATTCTAGCATATTCCTTCTGTGAAGAGAAGCTGCACTGGGCTGAATCCATCATCTTTGCTGACAGGGAGTCTTAATAATGTTGGATCCTTTGCAACTGGAATTTTTATCATTCAACATTTATTTGACAAAATCGTAACAATACCAACTCAATGTATCTGTAATATTGTGATAAAACTTCTTAAAGGCCCCAGAACTCTTTTTCTTACTCTATTCACATGTAGGTGGGGCTGTGAATGGCTAAAATCTCCCAGGGATGTGCTGTCTATACCTTCTGTATCAATGATAAAAGCCTTCATCAAAAAGTCCCTGTTCTGTGGTCCATTATACAATAAAGCCAGTCTCAGAGGGAGACAAGAATGGAGCTGATAGGAAAGAAAGGTTTCCTCACAAAAGCACAGGATAGCAGAAGGGAAAAAGACACACGTCTGCCTGTCAGTCTATACTCCAGCCCCCAGCGAACCAGAATCTCACTGTCAACAGCCTACGGGGAAACTCTTCCTTACAATGAATACGATATAGTAACACCCCCGTTTGTCAGACATTTAGAACTTTCCAGAGTATGATGGCAAATATCGATGGCAGAAGAGATTCCTCCAGGTGAGTTCTCTAAAATCCATGTTCAAAGGAGAAGTTACTTCACATTTGGTCACAGAACAGGAGGAAAATCAGTTACTCCTGGGTCACTACACATACCCCTCCCCACCACCGGCATCATTTCTTAGAGTTCTACTTTCATTAGCCTCCACGCCTCAAGATACTCACTGGTAATTCAGACCCTTTCACTGTGATGCCCTGTCTAGAACAGCCCTGACCCCATGCCTCAAGCTTCCTTCTAACAGCTCTTATCAAACCCCCATCCAAAATCACCATCACTCCTTAACTCCCAACTCTCTGTCTCTCTCAAAACTTCTGTTTCCCCAGTGTAGCCTTTTTCAGCTAGATGATTAGAGATGAGAAGGCTGATGTAAGTTTAGTTTACATTCAACTAAACATATCACCTGCTTTCTCTCAGCCAGGAAGATGGGTATTTTATAAAATCTTCAGTGTTTTTAAAACCGGTAAATTTATTTGTTAACTTAGAGCCTATGTTTGGGGGGCAAGAACACACTCAAATCATACCATGTAACAGACCAACTGCTTGCCGTGTGGCTTGAGTCCCAAATTTAGGTTTACCCAGATTAGGATCCTGCTCAAGTTATCTCAAGCCTTTGTCCTGACGTTAGTTTTTAGGATTACAAACAAAACCAAGGGTCAGATTATATGACCTGAACTAAAAGAATAATTCTGCTTGTTTGTTTCTCTGCACTCTACCCGCAGAGGAACCACCCAATTTTTAATAAAATACTTACTATTTGAGGAATAACTCAGTAGCTGCGTATATTTCAACATTAAGATCTGATATCTGGAGATTACAAGAACCATTACTTACCAAAATGGAAACATTAAAAAAGTCTTAATCACATAGAATTACCTACTAGATGTCAAAATAAGTATATGTAAGTCACTCCTTGCATAGGCAGAAAGGCGTCTTTAATTTTTAATATGCCCAATGTTAATTTCTTTGTATTTTATGGAGTAATACCTAATAAGAAAATAGCAAACTACAACATAAATTACTTTGGGGGGGGCGTGTTTCATAAATCCGATGTCTCACAGAGTAGCTGTGATGAAATTATAGATTTAAATAATCAATATTTACATGAAAGAAATGCAGGCAAGTGAGGAATATGTTCCAAGTAGCTTAAGAAATAAGATAAAGCGCAGGTAACATGAGGCATTCAGGGTTACTAGATTATATTCAGTGAAAGGAAGACCATTCTCACAGGTAAAGTGGAAGCATTAAACCTGACGATCTCTACATTTCTACACTATGATTCTCTTAGTTCTAAAAGTCTAGGCTTCTAAAATTGATGAAATGGTCAAAATAATAAGACAGAATCCTCTGTGTCGAGAGGGAGAAGGAACTAAAATAAATGAGAAAGAAACTGCATGAGAATGCACCCAATATTTTGAATAACAGAACAGTGAAACTCCAAAGTATTTCTTACATATAAATATATATCCTTCTGTTCCAAACAGAACAGTTCAAGAATTATTTTCGTAGGGAGGTGCAGGGGAGTCAACCTTTCAATTCATCAGCTTCTCTTCATGTCTTGGTATTGACACGTAGAAGAGAATCCAGTACCAACAGAACTAAGAAAGGAATACGAAGGATTTGAAGCATTTTTAGAATTAATAACATAACAGCTTCTCTGGTTCAGTTTAGCTTTTCACTGGTACTTTTCGGTTATAAGAGCAAATGTGGTGAACAGGCAAAGAAGAAAATGACATGCCATTACTGCAGCCAACAGCAAGAAACTCCAATCTGTAGAGATTTGCGTGTATAAACAATCTGACAATAGTTTTGTTTTTATTTTTTTTTCACATTGTGTCTCTTGCCTGGAATACAAAGCTCTTGCGGATGCCTCAGACCTTTAAAAACCATGAAGAAATTGAACGTTATTCAAGAATTTCTTATACTAAATCAATACAGCAGAAGCACTTAGTCAACCAAAACAGGCTCTTGGGGAGGCCCGGCTGCCCTTCAATACTGTCCAGATCTACAATTCAGGAAACGCTATAGACATGAGAGTCGTTCAAAATTTACAACCCCTGAATAAGCAGCATGAAAGGATTGCAGAGTAGAAGCAGAGAGTGATGAACGTCGAAAAGAAGAGGCAGGAGTGAAAGGCAGCTGAATTCACAGCAAGAACAGAGCAGAATATTTGGCTAAGGCTCTCACTGAAGCAATACCAAACTAAACACGGCTCTCTCCCGAATGCCCATTTGGGGCCTCCTGCCTGCGGGTCTCTTGCCTTCCCTGACCCTCTCTGAAGGCTTGAGGCCACTTGTGGTTATAGCTTGAGGCACAATACCTTCCCCTAATTGGTATCTTTACTTGTATCAAGTTATCCAGATATCTGTATAACTCTATCTAGATTTTTTAAATCTAACTAACTTAATTTAGGACAATGGCAAATTTGCTTACACAGTATCCAAAAATAAAGCAATCCCATCAAAAGTGGCTTCACGAGGGCCAGTAGCTTACTTGTATCACTTTTATCGGAATTTGCAGCAGTTAAAAGAGTTTGGCACTGTGGCAGGTGTCTCAAATGTCTGAATGATGAAATGAGTCACAGATACAGAGTGCAGTTTTTGTGGAGAATTTCTACTGGTTCCCAGGGAATTGGGAACTCTGGTTTTCAAGCTGTTTATGTTCAGCTTAAGTTCCTTTTGCCTGGCTTTCCAAAGGATGTCTAAATTCTCTGGCAATCTGTATTCCAATCAAAAGTGATAGACAAAACCGGTTCCCAGAGTACTTCTATCTTCTGAGACAAAATTATTGTTCTCTCTTTCATCCTCCTTCTTTACACCTCCAAGCCCTAAACTGAATTACCTTGTTATTTTTCTAAAGGCGCTCATAGGCGATATGATCCATATACAAAGAAGAGACTGATTTATTATGTTTTTATTTCGATTACCAATAAAACAGAAGGCAGACTTCAATACTTACAGGTGTGAAACTGGACTCATAATTATTGACCCCCCAATACGTCATATTTATCAGAGATTATGAGGACCACTCATTATATAATTCATAAATACTTCTTAACTAGTGTGCTGTTTTATTCTGAAACGTGAAAGGAGTAGTTTTATTCTGAAAATTGAACAAGAAGTTTAAATATGTTTTCCTAAGGAATATATTTGCATATACAGTATATAAAAATTTCCCCTAGGGTAGCAATAACTGTAGATGTGGAAAGTGAGAGATTACATTAGAAGAACTGTGAGTCCCCTTCAGCTTTTCTGCATCCTTTCCACTGCTCCCACTAGGGACATAAGCTAATACTGCTAAACATTTAGTGTCTATAATCCTACAATAGGGCTACTGCCAGTGATGCCACAACAGAAAAGGAGAAGAGAGAGAGGGAAATGGAGAAGGAGGGAGGGGAGAAGGAGTGAAGAGAGAGAGACAGAGCCAGAGAAAGAGGCAGAGAGAGTAAAGGAAAACCAAATGTAATAACATAGAAGAGCTGTCTTAGAACTAAATGAAGGTCATGCATTTGGAAAAGAAAAATCAAATAAAGAATAATAATACCTATACCTATTCTTATAAACCTAGTAATGTTAACTTGTCCAATAATTTCATTGCACAAACATTGGTCTCTAAAGTTGTCTTAATATTTTTAGCCATTCATAATCCTTGAAATTTTTTTTTTGTGCAGAATCTCAAACTCATTGGCAAACACCTTATCGTAACTGAAAATTAGATCATAATATGCTGGATCAAGCTCATATAATATATCTCTGCTTATCATATTAAGATGGATAATTAAAAGTCATTGTTATCCTCAGTTGAACAGCCCACCTCACACTTTCTCATATATGTATGTGTATGTGTGTGTGTGTGTGTGTGTGTGTGTGTGTGTGTGTGTACATCCCTGTTAAACAATTAATTAGACAGGTACAGAAACCTGAAAACAGAGCTTTTATCCTCAGTTCCTCAAAGACTGACTTCTCACATCCTGCCTCCAAACCTTTTTGCCTGGTCTCCCCATCCTTCAATTGTCTACTTCAACTCTACATTTTCAACTTTAGTTCTGAGCACTTTGCAAGATCAGCCCTCTTACTGATCCAGGTTAATATGCATTCCATACTCGCTAAGGTGACTCCTGCATTCGTTACCATTACTGCTACTGACCAGAAGGATCTATACATTTCTTCCTTAACAGGCTGGATACTTCCCATCCTCAAACAACTGGTTTTAGCCCATAGCTTGGTGCCTAAAATACAATAATAAATTTATTCTTAAATGAACAAGGAATGGATGAGTGAGTTACACCACATCTGTGAAACCTACACTCCCGTGACATCCTAGATTTATAACCCTACTGCAAAATTTCAGCAAAGCCTTAATGGAAGTGCTGGGGAACTTAAGAAACAGTGTATGGATTTTAATTTTTCCTTGTCTAGGGAATACGTAATATACGGATTATTCCCTTTACTGGCTGATTTCCTTGTAGTTATAAATGAATTTGGGGGATAAGAACCAAGACACTAAGCTCAAAGAAGTGGGTGGAGCTCATGAAGTATCTTAAGTTTCTTATTGTGAGTATTCCTGGTTGGGGCCTCAATCATACAGAGCAATGCATTCATAACTAACTACTTCTTGGACATATTTTTATCCATATATTGATTATTTATTCCTAGAAGTCAGGGATCTTATCATCTGTTTTCAAGTAACATATATATATATATATATATTTTTTTTTTTTTTTTTTTTTTTTGGTACACGGGCCTCTCACTGTTGTGGCCTCTCCCGTTGCGGAGCACAGGCTCCGGACGCGCAGGCTCAGCGGCCATGGCTCACGGGCCCAGCCACTCCGCGGCATGTGGGATCTTCCCGGACCGGGGCACGAACCCGCGTCCCCTGCATCGGCAGGCGGACTCTCAACCACTGCGCCACCAGGGAAGCCCCAAGTAACATATATTGAATATACTGATATGTCAGGCATTCTTTAAAGAATTGTATATGATACACTTTACAGTACTGAGCAAAGTCACAGAGTCCCAGTTCTCATGGAACTTATTACTTAGTAAAGGAGAGAAACATTGTAAGCTACTATTCTCAAAAACAACCATAAAATTTCAGAAGTGACAGAAAGTTTAACAGGGGCATTAAATTTGTCAAGGAGGTGTGAGAACTGCTATATGAGTCACAGATTTGAATTCAACCTTATGTCCTAAGATACACACGTATATTTACCATGCCGTAAACAGATAGGCAAAATACAAACGTGCGTATGTGTGCATTTAAAAAAGCAAATAGGGTTACAACAGTTTTTTCAAAATATCAATGTTAATAAGAATTGAGAAAAATTCAGTTATAAAGAGGATATATATATCCTATATATAAATAAATGTGCTGTTACAAACTTCAAATGTATTAGTTGATCCTTAAAATGAAATTGGACTAAAAACATGAGCCTACTTTAATAATATATGTTGATAATAAGATTTAAAAAGGCTTAAAGTGACTAAGCAAAACTATCAGTAAACACAAAGTTCTCTGTAGTAAATATTAAATTAGTGAATTCCATGCTTTTTATCCTTAGAACTAACACTGTGCTTCTACTTGTTCTGATGGGGAGATTGGACCACTTGCAGTGTTTTAAAAGCAGATAGTAGTAACTACACTAGTGTTTCCAAAATGTAGATGTTCATTGGAATTTTGGGGGATAAAAACCAAAACAAAATATTTAGCTATTTAAAAACAAAAGTAGTGCTTCCCTGGTGGCGCAGTGGTTGAGAGTCCGCCTGCAGATGCAGGGGACACGGGTTCGTGCCCCGGTCCGGGAAGATCCCACATGCCGTGGAGCGGCTGGGCCCGTGAGCCATGGCCGCTGAGCCTGCGCGTCCGGAGCCTGTGCTCCGCAACGGGAGAGGCCACAACAGTGAGAGGCCCGCGTACTGCAAAGAAAAAAAAAAAAAGTTAATGAATTCAATAAAATCAAAAGAGGTAGAAGAATCTAGACTGGTAGGAAGACTGTGCAGAGTAAGTGTCAATAAGTGCTTCTCAACCTTGGCACCACTGACATGCTGAGATGGAAAATTCTGTGCTGTCCCTGTGCATTACAGAAAATATAGCAGCATCCGGCCTTTACATACTGGATGCCATTAGCACCCCCCGCCCCCAACTCTGACAACCAAAGGTGTCTCCAAATACGGCTAAACGTTCCTTGGGAGGAAAACTGCACCCAGTTTAGAGCCATTTGTTCGAACAGAAGTATTTTCAGAATCAAATTGTAAGAAATTCAAGGATGGTGGGTGAAAATGAGAAAAAAAAAAAAAAACATGATCAGTTAACAAAAGAAGAAGAAATTTTCAAGGTAAATATATTTTAAAGCATAAGCCAATACAATATAGAAACAGAGTATCTTTTCAAAATTTGCTGAATAAAATGAAAAGACAAAACAAGTTTGTCCTTCTTAGCCTAATTAATGAACAAACGATATAAAAGAAAATCTGTACTCAAGGTTGGCTATAATTTAAATTGTTTTCAGCTTTGTTTCCTCTGCAGGACTACTGACAAGCTATCAACACTATATACTTTTAAAAATATGTAAAACATTTAATTAAATATTTTTATAACAGTTTATTATTAACTTTATCAACTATGTTTTATAGCATTATTTCTACAGCATTGAAGAAAAGCAGCATTTTCCTTAGATGTTAATAGAAATTTTGGCCAGTTCAGATTCCCAAACTGATGATTATTTAGGATGAGAAAAGGAAACAGGGAAATTTGTATATTTTTAATGCCAAATGAGTTAGAATTATAAAACACTTGCTCGTAGCTTTTGAGGTAATGACAATAAATATTGAACCTATAAATATCATGATTAAAGTGAGTTTTTTTAATTTATAAAGGGGTCTTGTTTAGCTGTTAAAAATATTTCACTGTTTTCTTACCTATTTGTATGTATACTTGTTATACGTGATTCACTTTGGTATTTTCCTCTTCTGACCATACTATTCTCTCCAGCACTTCTAAAGAACTAATATCAAGGAATTCTTTTTTTCAAGCAAAAAAGAAAACTGAATTTACTGAAACTACCAAAGGCAGTAATTACCCAACTACTACAAAATACTGTTTTGTCCCATACAGTTTTCTTTTTCTCTCCTTAGTTATTGTTTGCCTAGAAGGCTATTTAAAGATAAGAGGGATTTGAGCTTGTCCACTGACAATCAATGAAGAAGCTTTTTAATGGAAAGCTACTCAATATAGCAGAGTATAATGGCCAAAAAAAAAAAAAGGTAAAAAACTCTTCCCCTGTTAAGAAGTGACTATCCACACAATGAACAACCCTTAATGTCTTCACAAACTGTGTTTCCTATCAGTTTTGTTTATATTGCTCTGAAAACCTTCAATTCATATTTTATCGAAACGTATATTTTCTTCTTTATATTTTCCAAAATTAGTTTTTCTAAAATTATTCTTTTCTTTTGATGACATTAATATCTGACTCCACCAGGGAAAAAACACACTACTTAAAAAGTATTAGCACCATTCGATCTTTATTTTGTAATAAAACAAATAATTGTCAAGCACTTACCATGTGTCAGGTAGTATTCTAGGTGCTGGATATATATCAGAGAAAAAAAGGGATAAGTATCAATATCGCTAGCCTTACGTGGCTTACATTTTAATGGAAGAGACAGTTATTTTTAAAGTTATGTATAAATAAATTATATATGATAGAAGGTGATAAGTTATATGGAAAAGAAAATGCAGAGGAAAAGAAAATGGCTTGGATGGATTGTATTTTCAAATACTGCAGGTCCCCTTGAGAAGGTGACATTTGAGCAGACAGTGGAACGTGGTGAAGGTACTCCCTTGTGGGTACCTGTAATTTGACTGTTACTTAAATGATAACTCGGGCTGCTATACTGAGACTAGTTCATAGTAGAAAAGAGCTAGACGCTGATGAACCAAGGAGAGCTACTGTAATAATCGAGATGTGAAATAATGATTGGGGAGGGCTGAGGAAGTGGATGCCATGAGAACTGTTTGGACTCTGGGTATATTTTGGGTAGTGTCAACGGGACTGCCTTACCAACTAAGTGTGGGTAGGAGTCAAGGAAAACTCAAGTTCTTGGATTGAACAACTGGAAATAAACAGATCTGACACAGTCTGTGATAAGGAAAGCTAATGATGAGTTATACATGAGTGGAGTGGGGAAGATCAGCTTTAGCCATTATACAAGAAAAACAATGGGAGTGTCCATGATCAATACTGACTTGAAGGAGAGAGTTCCAATCTATACCTGCATCTAGATACAAAGTTTGAGCATGCATTTCCAACTTCATATTGAATTTCTTTTCATACATAATCCACGGCCACCTCAAATTCTCTGTGTCCAAACAGAAGTCCAGTAACTTCCCCCAGAACACCCCCCTCCTACTCTATTTCACAAATTTGTAAAAGAGAAAAACAAAGATATGCTTGTACTAGTGGGATATCTAGGCCACATCCTAAACTCCTTTCTCTTCTTATCCACACATACCCAAAGTTTTAAATACCTCTGGAATCTGCAGCCTTCTCTCTATCCTTTCTGCTATGAATTGTCCTATACAATATTTCTCAACTGAGTCAGGCAGAGGGGCTAACACCTCAGCACACAACAGCTGCAATGTCATTAACAAGACTATTTCCTTCGAATTTCAGCTAAGTCACTGTTACCATCTGAAGTCTTTCATGACCTGCCCCCTAGTTTGATTTGAATCCATGTTTCTAGGCCCCGACCATACCCACTATAACAAGTATCCACTATTAACACTGAGCTCCAAGGACTAGTATCATGTATATGTCAAATGTTTAATGTCTGAATACTTCCTATTAGAGCTACTAGAATTAACCACACTCGTTTATGGATTTGAGGTTTGGCTATAGGGTATGTTGAAGAAGATACATAGAAAAGGAACTAAAGCCGGTAATAAGAATTCTAGGAAGTCCTTTCTCTTGGATTGAGTTCACAGAGCAGCTGCTGGACAGCCAGTGGTCACCACCATGTCTCCAATTTCAGGTTGATGAAAAAGCCCCCAGGGTGCCTGATTCCTTCTCACTACATGTCATATGGGAAGCCCGTTTCATGCTTTCTCACTCAGATGACACACATTTGGTTTCTGAGTTTTTCTTTCATCCCCCAAGACTTCACAGTTCTTGTTCCAGGCTTGAGTTTTGACGACCTGGCTTGTTCCTTCAGAACCCTTGGGTGCCCAACCACTAAACCCTGATCTTCCCCAAACCTTCTCTCTTTTCTTCTACAGAGAGAATTGTTCCTCCGGGCCTCCCCAAATCCACCTCAATTCTAATGTTATTTGAGGCAATCAGAGGCAACGATCCAAGCAGGTTGGATCAGCTACTAGCATGCACAGTAATTTGAAAAACGAGTTTAAATATCACTTCACTAGTCTCCTAGTAAATTTTCTGGTGAATAACTAGTGATTACTGACTAGTTTACAACGGTGGATATGTCTACATTTTTTTAAAAATTTCCACTGCACAGTATTTTATTTGCATTATGATTTAAGGAAGTTCATGAAATCAGCATGAAACCTCATCCAACTTTAATACTGCTGATTCTATGGAAAAAATAAATTTAAATTTCCAAATAAATTAACTTTTGGAGTATAGTCCATAGAAAGCTTAGAAATTGATTGACCAAAAAGAGGAAGAAATATGTTAATGTTCTCAAACATTAAGGACATACTGTTTCTAATTGTGACGTTACGCACATAAGCACACACACACAACACAGAAAACAACTATGATGCTACAGGAAGAGAAGGGCTGAATGGTTTATTGATAGGTAATAACAACACATGCTGTGAACCATAGACCTAATACAGCTTCTATCATTGTGAATTACACAAGTGATTCTGCGTAGTCCAAAAGGAAAATATTTTATTATTATATATTGCCACCTGCTAACTCTTGCTAACTCTATATTTCTATCACATTAAATTCTTATTTAATGACATAGATTTCCAACATTAATTCATTTTTATGGCATCGTTAAGTAGAGATTTTATTGGCAATGGAATATCTATATTAATTGGAGAGCCCACTGGAAAATTTAAACACTGCTGATTTAAAATTTCAATTAATCAGTTAAAAGTACTGATGGATGGATTGTCTTGAAATGTTTAGCTTTAATAATCAAGAGAAAAAACTGATAACTTTTATAACCTACATAAAACTTATACAAAAATTTGAAAGAAAAATAGATAACTTTGATAATAGTCTTTTGATAATATGCTTCTATTCTTTGCCTACTGTAAGGCTGTTTGGTACAAAATATATCTCAAGCATGCCACCTTTTGGAAATATTATTCATAATAAAATTGTCATAACTGATTTGAATTGAGAACCTTCAGTTTCTTTTGCATTTGTGATGAATTAAACATTAAGCATTTTATTCTAAAAATACATTTTCTGCTTTATTGAACATTGCCAAATTCTCTGAAAAATATCTTAGTAATCATATGTTATGCTTCTCCAAGATACCAAAAAAAAGTTTTTAGAAAAAGCTCACCCAAATTATTATAGATTTTTCTTCTGCGTCAGAGTTTGGAAGTTTAACAATAATTATTATCCATTATAGTTTTGCAAGGGCACCATATTTTAATTCCAAACTATAAATGTACACAGGAATATATACAAAGAGCTAAAAATACTGTTTTGTAGATTATTAATGAAAATTCATTACGTGTGTATAGGGCTTTAATTCAGAGTTCTTTCAAACACACACACACACACACACACACACACACACACACACACACACACACAGCTTATCATTTGAAACTCCTAAGAACTTCATGAAGATTGGTTCCAACTAAAAGATGAGAGATATGATTCTCAGAAAACTCACAGGAAGAAGAGGTCTACGTACAAATCATCCTTTTACACTATATACAGAAATATGAGATTTATTTTAAAATTATGACACATTTGTAAAACCATACAGAAGGAAAATAAAGATAACCAACTGGGAGTCATAAGTAAGAATCAGAGTGTCCAAAGTCATGAAAAAGTAACCCAATGTGCCAGTCTACGCAATAAAGCGGGGAACAGACCTGCTTCTTTAGTCAAATGAGAAGGAAATTGAGAAGCGATCTATTGATGGCCCTCAAGTTCACGAGCTGCTGTTCAGAAAATGGAAATCTGTTGTTCTAATCATGCCAAGGGATCTGCTGTGACATAAGGCTATGAAATTAGCTCTACAAAATAACTGTGTTTGTAGAGGGACACTAATAACATAGCAACAAACAGCCACTTAAATAATACACACATACATAGATACATATATACATACATACATACATACATATGTACACACATACACACAAATATCCACGCTGCTTTCTCTAAATACTTTAGAAAAACCAGCGATTCATCTCTTCCGGATCAACTTTTCCTGGAATGAGTAGATGAGCGAAATATGACTAGAAAATGCCTATGAGTTAAGATTCTGTCTCATAGTTTGTATTTAATGAAGTCTTAGGACATACGCAGTAGAGCAAATGTCACTGCATTTCTTTTCTACTTAGAGAAAAGTATTAAAAAAATCTGAAAAAGAAGAAATTATTCAAGGTATACAGCTATAAGATATTTTAAAAGTTCAACTGGAACTAAATACCGACTCACCAATTTTAAGGAGGAATTTTATAAAACATTGAGAAAACTTATGGGTCCCTGTCTGGATGTTCAGATCAGTTTTTTGTGAAAATCAGGACTCAGAAAGTTCGTGTGTTTAGAATTCTATATACGGGTGAAGCAAATCCTAAACTCTTGGCTAGCTGTACTCCCAATATACCATATTAGCTCTCTCTCAAAATATAATGCTACCTTTTATCTAATGTAATAGAGGTGGGGTGAAAACAGTTCCTTCAAAACTGCATAAAAATATCTTGGAGTTTGAGATCATTTATAGTAGGAATTAATATAAAAATTAAAAAGCAAGCACATGAAGAATAAAGTAAAATATATAAATAAGACATATTTCACATATGTTCATGGTAGGGCGAAACTAAAGCTAGAACATAAATTGTTATTTATCTCGTCCATTACCCATTAGGTTCTTTACAGTTAAGCTATTACTCATATATCACCCTGTCTCTGCCTATCTCTCCACTGTCTATCTCTCTCTCTCTCTAGAGAGAAATTATTACAGGAAATTAAATAAAAGGTTTTATTGCCTAGGTAGTTTTTACTCACCACTACTTCAACCACATGAAAAATATTTCAAAGGGGCAAATACATCACCAGAAGTGTGTGTACAGATTTTTATTTTCAGGGACGAGCTTGTTACTGGAGTAAAGGGAGGTGAGCTCGATACGCATTCTGTGGAGAACCCGGTAAAGGGCCATTCTTCCCATTCATCAATTCCACTAAACCCCACTTATTAACCTTCATAAGAGAGGACTTCCTAAGCAGAAACACTTTATGTAAATCTGTGAATGACCTCTCTTCTCCACACGCCTGCATTCTTACAAATACACTTAAAACAGCCTCTGTGTTAAACGGCATTTTAAGAATCGCTGGAGAACACACAAAAAATAACAGAAAGTATACCCTATAAAGCTCTTTGCCATTAATTATCGCAAAGATTTGAGTGCCATAATGTTCCTTAAGAAGATGAATGCAGAAATGCAGATGCCCAGATATTAGTCAAAACTGCTAAAGACAAAAGAATCCCAGGATACAGATGTTTGGAAATTCCATTTCTCTCACCTTGGTCCCCCCTTTTTTCTCTTTATCTTACCCTACTCCCTTTACTCCCTTTAGAGGCAGCATATACTGTTAAAAATAGAAAAGTTTGAGTCAAAACACTTTGATTCACTTCTTAGTTTTAACTTTTGTCTCTTATGACCTTCCTCTTTGGACTAGAACTTCTATAAAAGTACTATAAAGCAAGTATTACCTTAAAGGGGTACATAAAGAAGTTTGTAAATAAACAGTCATTTAAAGCTGAGCTCTCTATTTTACATACATTACTTTTATCACGTAGAGTTTTAAAATTTTTTTCCAGGAAATTTTCTTTACTATCTTTTTTCCAAAAAAATAGAGAATTTAATGTTACTTCATTTCTGTGTGTAGTTTCCCCCATCACATGTAGTACCAGTTTTCATTTGTGATTCCAAAAGATGGATTCAATAGCAGATCTACAGAATTGTTTAATGTACTGATGTGATCTTTAAAAAATGAGGCAGAAATTCTCCCTTCTTTCTCCTGTTCTCAACATAGTGACACCAATGTAAGTCCCAGCATACTTGCCCTTAGACCTCACCTTGACTTGGAGAAAATGGAGCATCTCTACCCATTTAATACATGCTCATTGTCATCAGGGTTGATCACAAGTTCTATGTGAATGCAGTTCTGTCCCAGAAGGTGTATGAGGGGTTATCCCCAGGAGCTGACAGCTTCTGTGTTACAGGATGATTGACACGCAAGACAGGAATTTTGTTTCTACATAATGCTATCCTTTTATGTAATTATTTTTTCAATTTCCTTTCTTTTAACCTCATTGCAAAGTTTCCAAGAGCATCTGCCCAAACCTCAACAAAAAGCCTATGACTTTAATTCAATTCAATTTATTTCAATTCAGCAAGTATCTTTGTAATTAAGAATGGCCAGGACACTCTTAGTTACCAGGAATAAAATGGTATGCAAGATAAAAAAGATTCCCTGATTCCTAGAATTTACTGTTTGGTTGAATTAAAATTTTTAGTGCTCGCTGGCCTGAAACATCATTGTAATTTGGGACAACATCTGCAGAAGTCTTTGGGGGAGTCAATTTAGATTTAAATGCCTTAAGCAATAAGATTACTACCATGATTTATAGCCAAATGTATTTATACTACTATTTCCCAGCTCTGAGGAAGCATAGCATAATGAAGAGTCTAGGCCCCAAGGTTAGCAAAAAGCTCAACCACAGCACATAGGAGCTCTGCATGTTTTGACAAATCATTCAACCTGTCAAAGCCTCAATTTTCTCATCTGTAAAATGGAAGCCCTAAGTAGTACTTACCATAAAAGTTTGTTGAGCAATTAAAGGAGATTATATCTAGAACATGGTAATGTTTAAGAAATATCTGTTCTTGTTCTTATTTATAAACAATGAGTGAGAGTAGAGGACAAAACCACAATATATAATTTCAATATCCTTAATCATAGATCGCAGACTTGTAAAGGGAACTCCTGGGAGACAATAACTTTTTCTGCCTTGGCCCTGGAAAAGAAGGACGACTTCTTCCCAGGTACGTTCCGTCCATAGATGCTTTTTTATCAGGTGCGGAGCAACAGTCTCAAAGATTTCAAATATCCCTTGGGAAGACCCAAGTAGTGCTCCATGAGCTGATGGGTAGGGTCCAATGGCACCTCTGAGCTCTCAGCTGGATGCCCACATTCTCTACCACAGCCAAGTGTATCCTTTCTGTGTCTCAGAGGAACACTGTTTAAACGCTCAGTGAGATCCTGGGGGCAGAAAGTGTGCACTCATGGAAACATGGACCAGACAGACTTAACTAATGGGCACTGTCAAAATTCAAGTTGTCATGTGCAATTCAACACTGACTTCCCCGCCAATATTTTAGGAAAACCTAAGGGTCTAAATGGAGACTTAGCTGCCTGTTTCACCTCATCCTTGTCTGTGCTATCGCAAAAGAACAAGTTTGATTCCTACTCAAGCCTTAATCTGGTACATAGGATAAAACCAATCCTTGAATCAATTTAAAAAACCACAGTCCATCTAAATATTTGTCTTGTAGCATTAAGTATTTCAAGTTTTGTATAGGACTGAAAAACAATTAAAAACAAAATGAGAGACAGCAACCCTTTCAACCCCTCACCAGTATATTACATAAAAAATAACTGTTTTTATCACATTCTTTCTCTGACCCATCCATTATAAACTCAGAGCAAAACTATTTAAGGAAGATTAGAAGCCCCTTTTTCAATCACAGTCTGTAGGAACTGACAAACTGTGCTCAAAACATGAAATGAAATGAGGCGAAAGGAAAATGAATGATCAGTGTTCTCTAAATGGCTTCTTTTGTAATAATGTCTTATCAATGCAATTTTTTAAAATGAAAACGTGGGATAAATTGAAGAGGCAGAGCAGATCTTAAAATGAAACTGGAAGTTTAATAATCTGCTGCTTTTCCTTTAGTCATAGAAAAATATACTTCGTGAATACATAAAAACATTCTGATAATAGAGGTGATCGCCGCTATGTATTATTCATACGGCAATGAGTTCACACGATGCTACTACATCAAGCAAAGCAGATTAACTATAGGAACGAACTTCAAAGTACACTGTCTTTTTGGTCTCCAAAGCAATAAAGATCCAGTCACTTCCCTTTTAGGGATTTGTTCTGCACAATTTAGAATGCAGTAGTTTCTTTCCTTCATTACGCCCTCCACGTGAGACAGACTGAATCAGAGGCTACAGAAACAGACATTTCTTTCTACTGAGAGTCTCAGATGTTTAGAACCATTTCTACACTCGTGGTTTCATCAACATTCTGCTCCCCAATCCACCTATTTCTTAACAGTGGTGCTGCAAAGCTTCCACTTTTGTCACAGTTTGACTACATTTTCCAAAGAAATAACAACCCAGTCAGACATTACAAAATTAGAAGATTGACGGAGTAGCTTGGCCACCTTTCCTAAAATTATGTGAAACTCGTTTGTATGTGACCAGTCTATACTAAAGAGCATTCTGTTGTATCCTGCTTCAGCACAGATCTGACAAGAACGTAGAGCTGCATTTAATTACTGTTTTCTAATAATGTTAGGAAAACACAGTGAAACTTTTAAGATCGTAAACTGTAAAAATTTTATCACGAAGAAACACTGAAATGAAGTGAAAAATAAAATCAAGGACATTAGGTATTTCCATAACTTATGAAAGAGGAATAGGAAGCAAGTTCAGTGCAATGTTACTAAGGTGCAGACAGATATGAAATGCATAAAACTATATGAAGCGAAAGGTCCGAGATTAATTACACCAGAAAGAATTGATGAAGGTATTTTGGGTTGGATCAGATTTATTGCATGTGAAGTTGTACCACTGGAAAAAGTCAGGAATTCAATCATAAAATGTATATTTGACTGTTGAAATGTGAGTGTGTAGGAACTTAGTATTTACAGGAAAATGTCCTGAGAGTAGCAAGGTTTAAGTAGCAATGTCCTGCAGTAGCAAAGTTTAAGATCCTGAGGGGTAACAAATTGATCCACATATAGATAGATTAGAAAAACATTTTTACTAGGTATTTTTTGATCATCAAAACAGAAAACGTAGCAGAGACTTTCTATTATATGGCCTATGTGGTAATTCCTGCAGAGGCTTTGAGCTAATAATTTAAACTAGGCAATAATGGTGGAGCGAAAGCTCTAGATGCCTGTTCTCAAATCTAACAGAGATTTCCTGCTAACGTCAGCCATTATCAACGTAACTATTAAACAATGAGTTGGAGGTATTAATCAAAGCAAATATATAAGAAAAAACAGAAATATAAGAATTGGAAAGAAGAATTAAATTGTCTCTATTTCCAGGTGCTATAATAATAGACCTAAATTTCAAAAAAAAGAAATTAAAATCTATAAATATAAAAAATCTATAACCTTTGTATATATACAAACAAGCACTTGGGAAATATAATCAAGACAACTTCTTGATAGTATGAAAATATACTCCACAAATATAAACAACAGATGAAGAAGAGTCTCCGCATCATTATTTGAAATAGCAAAACACTGGAAACAAACCAAGAATCTATTCAGAAAGGACATGGTTTTGAACAAACTATGGAACAGTCACCAAGTGGAGAACTATGAAACTGTAAAAAAGAAAGAGGTAGAAATCTTTATGTACAAACATGAGGGAGATTTCCAGGGTAAGTTACAAACCAGTATGCAGAAGGGAGTACAAAGTACAATAATTGTTGTGTTATAAAGGAAGAGAAATAGGAATGCATATACACATATACTTAATTTTGTAAAAAGTAACATTGGAAGGATATACCACAAACTAAACACATGTTTATTTACATGGGTTAGGGTAAGCTGGAGTGGATACAGACAGAACTGAGTTTTGTCTGAGTGTACCTTTCATATGGTTTTGACATTTGAGCCGGTTCAATATTTTACATATGTAAAAAGGAAAAAAAAAATCAAAGTCCTCTGGTCATTTTCCATTTGTAAAACCCAATAATTAAGGCTTCCTAATTGTCCACTTAAAATAAATCAAGAGTCTAATCCTTCAAGGGAAAGAGATAGGAGAGATACTTCTCAAACTACTTCCAAGCTGGTAAGCACGATCTGACAGCAGGGAGTCTAAGGGATATGTCAGCTTTAAAACAATAAGATATATATTTTTTAAGAAATAAAATATTGCCTATTTTGTCATTCCCATTTCTTACAAAGCAGTTTCAATTCTTGTGGTATATTTTACACGCAATAAAATTTAAAGATCTTAAGTACCCAGTCAGATGACTTTTGAAAAATACTTTCACCCATAACCAAATAGAACTTCACTAAGTATTGATAATACTGCCCCGAGACAGACGAACTTCTATTATACATGATCATTTCCTCTTCTTGAACTTCACATAAATGTATCTATTTTTTATGTCTGCCTACCTTTGCTCATATAATGATATTTGATATTAATCTCTGTTGTGCACATCAGTAGTTGTTTATAATGCTGAGTAGTAGTATTTTACATCAATATAGCACTATTTGGTTATCCATTCTCTTGTTGATGGAATTTTGGGTTGTTTCCAGCTTCCAGCTCTCTGAAAACAGTTGTTACGAACGTGTTTTTACAAGTTTTTGTGAACATATGCTTTTATTTCTACTGAGTAAATACTTAGAAGTGGAATTGATAGGTGAGAGGGTAACCGTATGCTTGTTGGTAAAGAGCACAAGCTTCCAGTTTTTAGATGAATACGTTCTGGGATCTAATATACAGCATGATGAATATAGCTAACACTACCGTATCATATACTTGAAAGTTGTTAAGAAAATAGATCTTAAATGTTCTCACTACAAAAAAATAATAGTTATGTGAGATGACAGATGTGTTAACTATCCTTATGGTGGCAATTGTTTTACAATAGAGATGTGTGTCAAATCATCACATTGTACATCTTAAACTTACACAATGTCCTATGTCAATTACATATCAACCAAGCTGGCAGAAAGTAAAAGGAAACATACATATGTATGAAACAACCCAACAGATTTGAAAAATTTCCGTATCCTTTTTCATTTCCACCAGCAAAGTATGTGAATTCAGCTTGCCACATCTTCACCCACCCTTGATATTGTTAGCCTTTTTAATTTTAGCAATTCTAGTGTGTAGCTGCATTTCATTTTGTTTTAAATTACATATAACTGTTGAGTTACGATACTGAACAATTTTTGGGTGCTTACTGGCCATCTGTTTATCTTTATAAACTCTCCAAGTCTTTTGCTCATCTTAATTATGTTGTCTTTTTATAATTGATTTGTAGGAGCTCTTTACATGGTCCAGATAAAAGTCTTTTGCCAGATATATGTCATGTGAATATTTTCTTTTCAATACAGATATCCAATTTTCTAGGTCCAGTCGTTGACACAATTTTCCTTTCCCCATTTAATTACATTTGCGCCTTTGTTGAAAATAAATTGCCCATATATATGGTGGATCTAGTTCTGGACTCTGTTCTGTTGTCTTGGTCTATTTGTTTATCCTCACACCTAGACTATACTGTCCTGATTAATGTAGTTTTACAGTAAGTCTAACACTGTGCCATTATATTAGCCACTGTCCTCACAGGATGATGAGCACGTTTAGATGTTTCTCTCTTTGAACTTTCAAGCCTCTTTCACATAAACTTCAATATATCAACACATGAACTGACATAGATGACAGTATGATATAGAGAATGAGAACAAATCCTTTCCAGACAAAAGGATGTGACTCTGAATCCTATCACACAGGAAATCCTTTCATGTTCTTTATATGTCATTTTCCTCACCTAATAAAATAGGGACAATACTACCTATCTCATAAAAGTTTTGAAAGGTTTAATTAATAAGATACCATATTTAAAGTATCCAGTGAATTATCTGACATATGGAGTAAACCTACAATAACATAGCTAGCTGTAGACACTATATTCAAAGAAAGTAAGGGTATATTATTCTTTGTAGAAATTCAAAACATGGAGACAATTTTGAATGACTGCCGTACTATTTTTTTAAGATTAGCAATTTCTTTCTTTGGAATATATTATCAATTACTTACAATGTACTACTTTATACTGTTTATGACTGAAATTACATCTTTCTGCATTACTAATTATTAATGATCGCTTTTGTAATATAATATACACATTTCACGGTGTTGACAAAAGATAAGAACTTCGCTGTTTGCGCACATACCTCTTCAATATTTTCTCTTAGTTCTGAATTTCCCAGAATAGAAAATGAAACAAGCATGCACATCTGTATCAGGAGAAAACACAGCAATGTTACTCAGAGCATTTTCCCAATAGGTTTACTCTTTCATTACTGTGTAATTAACCCCACACTGAGAATTCTATTGTGAATTCTTTTGCAGCAGCAAATTAAACATTTGACTTGCAGACTATTATGTTTCTGTGAAAGTGACTATCATGTCATTAGAAAATAGGCGAGCAATATTGTGAGTAATGAAGAGTTTTCAGGGAAGCTTTCAATGAAGCTAGAAGATTTGCCCTGGGAGAAAATACTCTATATATTTCAAAGGCCTCACCACGATCTCCAGCATAAAATCCATCAAAGTCTAATAAAGTAGCTTCACTAGCATGATCACATCACCTTATTAATAATTTATTGGTTGGCAAAGGTACTGAGGGGATTCTAATGCATCATTTTAGGCACAAAAGAACACTACTGTGATGCTCATCAAGGTGAGCACAACAGAAGTCAAATCCGTAGTAAACAAATTTGGTATCTTTTTTTTTTTTTTTTTTTTTTTGCGGTACGCGGGCCTCTCACTGTTGTGGCCTCTCCCGTTGCGGAGCACAGGCTCCGGACGCGCAGGCTCTGTGGCCATGGCTCACGGGCCCAGCCGCTCCGCGGCACGTGGGATCTTCCCGGAACGGGGCACGAACGCGTGCCCCTTGCATCGGCAGGCGGACTCTCAACCACTGCGCCACCAGGGAAACCCACCAATTTGGTATCTTTAAACCACATGACTAGGTATTCTTCCATTAACTAAGAAAGCAGCATCCTACAACACTGTATGTTTTACTAGGAATTTGCCGTTCATATCTAAAAATATGAACTTCAAGGCAACCATCTGACATCTTGAAAACACAGAAATACATTTTCCTGATCAAAAGTCCACATTTAAGAATTTTCATAAAATGACCTATTTTAGTTAAACAACCCAAAGAGAGCAACACTGGTGTCAACATGTGATATTAAAATTCTCATCCACAGAAAATGAGACTCCCAATGGACTTTAGGATATTTATAATGCCCACTGTATATTCACAATGAATTGTGAACACTATATGGAAGTCAACAGAACAGAACAGAACGGATGTCTGTTCTAAATCTTCCTCATATTCATTGACATTAGAGAGGGATTGGTGAAACACTGATGCTAAGGGACTGATAGGGAATACGGAGTAGGCAGTACCCCAGGTCAATAACTGAACTGTGAACATGGTGTACACCTGGGGAAAAAATGGAACTTCCCACTCTCATCACCTTTACAAAAGCCATTATTTTATGGATAAGGGCGTACTTCACCTTCTAATATAATGCTGCTACAGCTTGAAAATACAGGCATAACCCAGCTGTCCACCTAGAATGGCCTTTTACAAGACATGCTTTATAAAATCCTCTTATTTGTTTCAATGAATCTCCTCTTAACAGGCTGTCCTGAAACTTGGCTCCAATTGGGCTGCACCGTCTCCTAATGGACAGTCTTACTTTATGAACTTGAACAAGAGGTAGTGCGCTTCCTTCCCAATTAAACATAATTCAATCCCCAGAGACACGGCTCCATTATTGTTCCAGTGTTTAACTGCAGTATTTTAAAAAGGAAGGAGAACAACTGGATTTAAGCAAAGTAGAAGTTCTTGGCAATTTGAATCACTGGGTCTTCACCAGGATTTTGATGAGAAATGAGAAACAGAAGTGGTCATTTCAGGGCTGTCATCTGTCTGAAATAAAAGCCTGTATTCAAAGGTTATTTATTTATGTTATTGTTTAGGAAACAAATTAAAGTGCTCAGAGCCCAACCAGGGAAATCGTGTGTTAATTACACACAAGATTTCACTTCCTTCCGCATACCATTCTCTAATACAACTGCTTATCCTAGAAATGGAAATACTGACTCCATGACCTTTTCTTAACCAAAGAGTTCTCTGATGCATACAAAAGACTCTGGATTACACTATCATCTAGAAACTACTTAGAAATTATTCCTTCCTCAGGAAAAGTTTCATGTATCGCTTAGCTTTTAATGCATGTTTAAGTTATATGCCCCAGAAATTTCATGTACCGTTTTCAAGAGTGAAATCTTTTAAAACTCTCTAGCTCATTAGTTTTTCAATATTATCTGTCCAGTTAATTATTCAATGTGATCTGGAGGTTTCCACAAAGACAAAACCACATGTTAATGTACAGAGACATCTACTAAACAGAAGGAATCCCTTTGTGATGAATAACTTGAAGGCAAAAAACTTGACAAATATTAAAGAAAACAAAGTATCTCAACAGTGATCAGTTCTACATTCTTGAATTAATGGAGAGGGCCAGAGGAAAACAGAAACCAAATTTAGTCATGTGTGTGCTTGTCTCAAGCAATCAATTCTAAACTTCCTATGGCTGGGGACATAAATATTCTATGGCCTTACTTTATCCCACTTTCTAATAGTTGGCTATCACTAATGTTTGCTCTTGCAGTATAACCTTGAAATCTGTCCTCAACAACATGTGAAATTTGCATAATGAAAAGGATCTGAACATTTTGCCCAAGCATGAAATACATTGTTATAATTGTTCAAAATCTATGATATTCTTAAATTCCCTTTTTAAAATAAATAAAACCACGTGAAACCTTAAAAGGGTCTGATCTAAGTAATATATTTCTTTCAACTGATTATGGTTTCATGGTGCTCACCAGTAATCTGCTGATCTTATTTATTTATTTATTTATTTATTTATTTTTTGCGGTACGCGGGCCTCTCACTGTTGCGGCCTCTCCCGTTGCGGAGCACAGGCTCCGGAGGCGCAGGCCCAGCGGCCATGGCCCACGGGCCCAGCCGCTCCGCGGCACATGGGATCCTCCCGGACCGGGGCACGAACCCATGTCCCCTACATCGGCAGGCGGACTCTCAAGCACTGCGCCACCAGGGAAGCCCAATCTGCTGATCTTGAAGTGAGCAATATTCCTAAATGTGAAATATTCCTAAAATAAAATATACCATTTAGAGATGAGGAGTTCTAAATTCTACTTACAGTTTTATTTAGCCAACAAATTGCATTATCAGAGTTATATAGTAAACACTCAATTCCATCCTCAATACTGAAAGAGCTTCGCAAAGAATAAATACTCATGGCTTCTCTTATAGGTGAAAACCTGCTTCGTTTGCCCTGTTTGGATACTTGGACTTATATTTACTTGCCTTCAAGAAATGGTATACCAAAGCACTCTATTTTTGTAGAGCCTGTGAGGCACTTCACTTTATACATTGATTTTCAGAAGTGAAAAGCAGTCTTGGAGCCTCTCCTCTCTGAGGTTTTTTTTTTTCCTACTTCATTGCTAAAAATAGAACCGCACTGCTGAGGGACTATGGTCATTGCTAGATGAGCATGGACAATATATCTGAGAGCTGCTTAACATGCAGAAGGGAACAATTCTTATTTCTCTATGAAACTCCACTGGGAAGCCAGCACACAGGCAATTTTTCGCACTCTACTCGTTCTATAGCAAGGACACAAAAAGACTGTGTTCTTTTCTAAATATAGAATGTCTCCCTTTCTTTCAGAGATTGCTGTCAAGATTTCTAGTTGTCTGCCCACTATCTATTCTCTTTTTCTTCCTTACTAGAGCACCCTAATTTGGTTTGGGATAGCAAAGGACCCAGATGAAATCCAATATTTTCTAGACTCATTCGGAAATAAGAGAGGCCACGTGACACCATTCTGGTCAAAGGAATGTAAACAGAAGTCATCGTGTGGGGCTTTCAGGAATGCTACATAGGGAGACTCAGTTGGGGCCTCTTGTGCCCTTCACTCTTCATTCTTTCTCTGGCTCTGATCATGGGCATAGAACTTAAGAGTTACAGTCAATTTTTTTCAGCCATGAACAATCACCAAGAGCATCTGGGAGTTTGAGTTTCTAAAACAATGTCAGCACTGCCTATCTGTAGACTTATTTGGTAGGGTTAATGTTTGGGGGTTTTCTGTCCTATATGATCAGTATAAATTCTAACTTACGTGGATAAAATTCATCAATCTTCATCAATCTACCAAGTTAATCCTCTTCCAGCCTCTACCTGCCTCCAAACCTGGAGGCTTTCAAAAGTCATCTGGAGACTTTGATTACAACCTTTTCTTCCTTCACATCCAAAGTCTTTCATTCATTCTTTCACTTTTCTTCTGTGGTCATACCTGACTTAGTTTCACCACTCACATGACTGCAGTTCTAAGTCAAAACGTCGCAAATGAGAAAGATGCTAAAAGTAAATTTTACTTTTTACTTAAAAATTAAAACAGAACATTCTTAAAAATTACGAGAAGCAGGAGGAAACAGAAAAAAAATTAAAATGAGGTAAATACCTTCACTATATTCCCCTTACAATAAATTTACATGAGAGTATGACTCAAATTCTAGATGGATGCAGCCTAAGTACATAAATACCAGTGGCTAACAATGGCTCTAACAACAGCCTACTCAACAAAAGCAAAGTAACCTAGAGTCTTAAACACACACACACGCACACATACACACACACACTTATCCACTAACACACACCCACCCCCGAAAAAGAAAGCCTGGAACCCGGAAGAGTACAATAAAAACTAGTTTTTAAACATTTTAATATAATTTTAAAAGCCTTTGTGTGGGAAAATATTGACACACAGAAAGTGTAACATTGATTAAACGTTACATATGATATAGATCTCTAAATAATAGGCGCTCTAAATAATACCATAAACTTATTTTTAAAATGTTCCTACTCACTAAACAAATTATTTTCAGGAAACACAATACAGTTAGCCCATAAGTTCTTTAGGAGATTGGGCATTGTAAACATTGGAAAATGAAACTTACAGATGTTCTTTATTTATTATTATGAGCTATAATAATGGAAACCAGTCTGAAGAGAGTTTCAAAATTATGTATTTCTGGAGGTTATCTCACTTGGATAAAAATAAGTTTATAGGAGTGACAGTCATAAGACTGGACTTAATCCTTTGAGGACTCAAATAAGAGCATAATTTAAGCGTGACAAGATTTAGAAATGAGGATTTTGTCCTCATTCATAAAAAAACTAAAAAATTAATAACTTAGTATCCAATTTTAGGCATATCATTAACAAAGTAGAATCCATTATCTCTGTTTTCTCACTTGTGACTTCAGGAGAAAGTGAACTTAACTTCTTTATTTTCAACGACTTTTAAACTGCTATAAGAAAAAGGAAGTAAAATTTGAAGAAATTCTCTTAAGTTTTCAACGTTTATTCTGAAGAAATTTGAAAGAATATAAACAATAGTGAAATCATTCTCTACTGACAGTCATATAGGATGGTCCTCTAGTCTCATAAACCAAAAGATTTATTATTTCATATAGAATTAGAAGAGAAACCCCAGTTAAAATAATATGAAGCAAAAGTTGGTATAGAATATAATAATTTATGGCACAATGTTTATTTTCTGTTCATAAGTGGTAGAGTGGGTCAACCCTGAATTTTAAAAAAATTAATAAAGGAGATTCAATTGGCCATTGACAGATTTTGCTATCTTTAACTTCTCCCTTTCAACTGTTTCCTTCTTGTTTTCTTATAAAAACCTCTTCCACTCTCTTATAACTAATATTTCACGGAACACTTGGGAATTTTCTATTTCTCCCTTTCCTTCCATAGCCAAAATCGTGTTCAGGACCACCATGCACGTGTATACAGTTTGTACTTTGCACAAAGGTACCCAGCTGAATGAGCAAATCTCTGATTGAAACTGAGCTCACAAATTGCCCAAAGCTGTGAAAGGCATTGTCTCTCCAGAGGAAGGGAAGGAGGTGGGCAGAAAGGAACCCTCTGCTCACCAACCCCTGAACTTTGAGGCTACATTTGCCAAGGGTGAGGGTCAACTTCTTTTCAAATTCATACAGGTATCCTATAGCCTAGAAGCAGCCCTAGTCTTCAGAGTTGCTACTCCCACTGCAAATGTTTCTAACATTTTCAAAGGAGTCGAACCTATTAAAGTCAACTGTAACACAGTAAGGTGTGGGTCAATAATGATGACAGACAGGTGAAATTCAGTATGTGTAGAACTGAGAAACAGAGAAGCAGGAGACAAAGCATCACTTAGTATCTCTGAACTACACACAAGGGAATCAATGCCGATCCCTGTTTGAGATCATCTTTCCCAGTAAATCATACTATTAAGGAATAGTAGCATGGAGACTGTGTATGCCTAATAATCCCTGCTATACTTCTTTTGTAACTTCACCTAGAGTTTACCTTACTTGGACTTTTGATTTTCCTGTAGAGAATGACACACATGTCATATGGATTCGTAAGGTGCAACATTAGTGAAATTTTAATAATGACTAACAAATTATAAAAGAAAGGGAAAAATCAGATGATTTAAACTCACTGTTAGTACCCAGTACTGTATTTTTCATGTTTGAAAGAAAACCATGTAATGTGACCAAGGAAAACTGCAGTTGCGTTTTCTTGAAATGCATAATCTTACAAGTAGATGAATCTTACAATTCGTTTACAATCACAAACGAATCTAAAGTTTCTAATGATATACTTGCTATTGAAATATAAAACACTTACACACAAATGTGAACTTTCTAAGCAAATGAAAGGTACATTCCTCACAGTGTTTCACAATTAACTTAGCTTGCCTCTGGCCAGCCAAAGGGCAGATGGCTATCCTTTTAAAATCTCTAGGTGAACCATCTCTCAGAAAGGAGAGGCTGGGTAGAGTAACCCTATGTTCCATTTCAAACTGGCTAGGCTGCTATTTCCTTTGGCACTGAGAGCCACACCCCTTCATTTAAAGAAAGATTATGTCAGAAAAGTCTGTCCCTCAGCCTGTAGATAAGAAGCCAGTACACAAAAGGGAGACAGAGAAGTGATGGCAGCTTCTAAAACAATGGTTCTTAACCTTATCAAATCCAGTGTCATGTGTGTATGAATAAACATGTAACTCCCTTTTTATAAATCTGAAATAAAATTCATTACATTCTAATCTAAGCACAAAATTTAAACATCAATCATCTTAATACAATAAAAGGAAAGGAATTTATACAAACAATATATATTTCAATATGGAAATATCCAAGGTATATCACACTATAAGACAGAGTAGTCAGATGTTTTACTCACACCTAGAATCATGGTGAATATAATAGTTACATATGCAGATTGACACAAATGGGTTGTATTTGCCACTCAGATACTATAAGGAACATTGTTAGTTGTGATTCTATGAAGTGCTGAAAGCTCATATTAATGATCTGAAAGAGTACCAAGTTTCCTCCACTTACACAGTTGTTTTATCTGGAAAATTAGTGCATATTAAAACTATTGATACACTTTGAATTTATATTCAAATTCTAGTTAGGTTCTAGATTCAGATATTTCTAAACAGATTTTCCATTTGCTCGAATCTTACAGGCATTGGGTGGTGGGAAATTCTTTGTGGGGCAGGCCTGACATACGGATGGCCAGATGTTCTAGCAGTCCTGATCGCCACCCTCAATGTTAATGCCACCACCCTCTTCATTATAAGCAAGAAAAATACCACAGCAAATTTCCAAAATGCCCTCTTGGGTTCTGTTTTCTTTGAGGCTCTCCCGTCAGAGGGAGGAGAAAGAGAGCACTAATTCTTCCTTCTCCTCGCAGCTATTGCTGCATAGACAATAAACTATATAAGGTGGTTTAAGGGAAGATCCGTTATCAACAAAATATTGCTTGCCCCTGCCAAGAACTGAAATCACATCTCTTATTAAACATCCAAGAGAAACTTAATGGGAGATACTGTGGGTCCTTCAGATTTCCCAACCTCAAGTTGAAACACCTGAAGTAATGGATATTTTCAGTGATAGAAATGATGAGAGTTAATAAATGAGAATCATAGTTCAAACATTCTACATCCTACCTATAATGAGGTCCTACTATCTACCTAATTATTTCCCAGATCTCCATGACATGGTTCTGAATATACCACCACAGATATTAGACACTTCAAGACAGAGAAACATATGACAACAAAGTGAGGTAATACGGTGGGGGGGTGGTTTTAGATGGAGGTACTAGAAGGCTGAATGAGGACACTGGAAATCATTTTAGACACAAGTTTGAGAAGGAGACAAAGACGAGGAAAGGAAGGGGGCAGGATTCAATATGTCAAAGCATTTTGGTGCATTTTGTCAAGGGATTCAATACTGTTGTCACTTTTTCTTTGACAATCCCCATCTTGATATTTTTTTCCCTTTTCCACGCAGTACGGAAGAAGTTCATGTCAGGATCTTGAGTCATTGAACAGGAAGTAGTCCCCACCATCCATCCTGGATCTGTACAAGAACCCTCTACTTCTTTATCTATCCTTCAATATCACAGAGAATGTCTCATTTTCTCTTTTCTAGTTCATCTGCTAAAGTGAGTTATCTACCACCTGAGTTTTTGAAATGGGATTTCCTTCAGCAAGTGAAGCTAAATCTATTTAGGCAAACTTTGAGACAAAGCAGGCATTCCACCAAATTAGAGATGGTAGAGAGATAGGCATGAAAGTGTTACACTTGGGGAAGTGAGACTCTTACAGCTACCCAGATGTTACAACAATGAGCTAATAGGAATAGAGTGACTAGGAATGCTAAGTCCCTAAAATCATGTATGAATTACATGTTAATTTTACACAAAGATAATGAAAAGAGAACTGACATTTATGAAATACCTACATTGTGCCATTCGCTATACTATGCACTTTAATATATGTCATCTCACAGTCAACTCAATAGGTATTATTATTCCAATTAATTTACAAATGAGAAAACTAATGTTTGTAGATAATAAAACACATCTCTTTTCACAGACTTCTTTAACAGAGTCCCTTAGTTGAATCTGGGGTGTCTAATACAAAATCTATCACATTCAGACAGCAAATCAATATTTTAAAAATAACTGACAGACTAGATGAAGGAATTAGTGTGTTGATAAAAATGAATGAAAAAACTCAAATACCACACACAGAATTTCAAAGAAAATTAATCATAAGCACAAAAGAAACGGAGGTGTGCAGAGGTCTGCTGCAATGGGAGTTTAACGCATCTTCTAATATGAATAGATCAATCATAATCTTTCTTAATGATTTCAGAAATCCTTTTTAATTTAAAAGCCAGTAGTCAAAAGAGAATTTTGACAGCAGTAAGATGAAATAGCAAAGCACAGTGATCTTAAGCCATTTAGGGGTGGAAAACGCAGTTCCAAAGACCTGATTGGTCACTGAAATAATAATCAAAATAGTATATTTAATAAACATTTATAGCCATTTCAGTATCAGCATAATTTTACATGGTCTTTGGGTCAAGAACACATGATATATGTAAGTTACTTACAAGTATGTTTTTAAAGATTTTTTTAATTATGTCACTTCAATGAGGTGAGTTTCATTTACAAAGAAACTTCAACTACATGACCAACAAATTTCCTCATAATGTACACTAAATAAACATTGACACCCCCATCACACACACACACAGACATACACACAAATGTGTATCTTAGAGATACTGAGAATTAGACATGTTATTTTCCAAAATAAAAATGGACTCCAAGATCTGGGTGTTCAAAAGTTATATTTCTTACTCGTATACTGCAATTTCCCTTGAACGATATTGTCTGTACTGTACAGTATCCAAGCTCATTTCATGGACATTTCCATTATTTCCTTATTTACAAATTTAATAGCAATATTAAAAGATCACTTGTATGAAAACTACATAGTAACACATTAAGCTCTCACTCAGTATTAACAGCAACAAAACATTCAATAGCAAAGGTCAAGTGCTTAAAAAATTTTGAGATAAAAACATGAATATACCTAATAAAACTATGGTGGACTACCAACAATTCTATATTCTTCAGACCTTTCATACCATTTCAAAATTCAATGCACAAAACACATTATATTTTTCAGAGAGTAAAGAAAGTTGGAATATATCATTTCACACCTATTTCTTCATAGAATTCCCAGAAGAAAAATGTGAAAATGACAATGTGACATTTGTCATCAATTTACAGCTGATGCTTTACAGTTTTAGAACTTGAGAATGTTTATTCTCTTAGGATGCTTTTCTTATATTCTGCCACACATCTGGCTTTAGTTTCATAATATACAAGAAAGGTACTTTATAAAAACAAAATTCAACTGAAAAAAAATGTCAGCATAATTTGCAACAAAAATTCTCACTATTATAGATAATTATGGTATTCTTGAAGAAATAGTGACATAATCCTTCAGTAATATTTTAAAGAATTATATATTTAGGAAGAATGTGGTTTTTTCTCCCTTAATTTTTATAATTTACTTTTCAATTTCAATTTTATTTATAGTTCTTTAATTTAAATTGGAATTACATGCTACCAACGAAAAGCATCCTTGGTCCTACCTTTTGGCAAACCACTAAGTTTGTGGTACAAAAAAATTATTATTGGTCTTTTTTATTTTTAGTCAAAAACTCTTCCACAAGTGTTTCTATGAAATTTGAGGCTCTGTTTTAACAAAATTACATATATATGTCATCTTTGACTCAATAACAATGTTAAAAAGACCTTTAAATCATATTTTAATAGTAAAATTAAGAGTAAAAAAGAGGCTCACATTCCTCTTTCAAGTACTAAGTATTTCTTCATGCGTGGCAGAAGATGAAAAAGAAAAAAAAAAGTACCAACAACATTTCAAAAAAACAAATATCCCACTATGTTCTTAAAAATGGATGAAACATCCCTATCTTCCATGTGTCAGGTAAGTGGGTATTTAAAGAACATATTACCTTTTCCAGAAGTATATATTATGGTCTAATAGGATGCTTAAAGTTATACTTTTAGAGCAATTTCATGATTAAAAAATATTCACTCAATTATTTACGAGTTAGTCCTAAGAATGAATAAAGTTTCCAGGCAAATCAAAATGCAATACTCAGACTGCAGATTGTAGAAGTGCATTAGTTCTGCTTTGGTGAGACTTGACAGAGGATGTCCACGGTCCAAAGAAGTCCAAAGAAAAATTAGGAAATAACTAACAGGGGAATAACCAGGTACTTGTTATAGGTCACTCGGCTTGCATCTAACATTTTCTCCACTTAAGGTTTGAAAGTTTGTTTTTCTATAGTAATCACTCATAAGTCCCATCATGAGAAGTAGCCGTGTATTTTTTTCTTAAATCACACAACACGGTGCCAAAGTGTTTCACCTGCTCATTGCTCTGAGATTCATGTCAATTCACCATGAACAATGACCCTATTTTGACATTTCAAGCAAACCACTGCCATGTAAACCAACATACACCCAACAGCGGAAACCAAATCGCTGGATATTGAAGGTGAGTGCTGGCCGAGGGAATAAGCGAGTGTAAGGCTCTCAACAGCCTCCACCTGCCCCCAAGTTTAGAGAATGAGCCCATGTGGACATTATTAACATTTGTCAGGAGACCCCGCCTGCTCAAGAACGCAACCAAACCAGACCAAAGGAAGCAACAAACCAACCTACTCACAGTTTTTGTGAAACGAAATCCCTTGGGAGAGTACAGCATGAACCTCCTGAACACCCCTTCCTCGGAACCCCTCTGAACCACACTAAAGTCCCCTAAACGCTGAAATGCAAGACTTAGAGCAACAGTGTCATTGAGTCTAACTTTCCCACTGCAATCAGTTATCCTCTTGAGGATAACTTAAGATATAAAATATATTAATAGTAATGCTTTGTGGTCCCCTTGGGAGTTGATTATATAGGAAAGACTGATCTTGATTGTCTTTTTTAAATGGAAAAACTCACGATATTGGCATAAATGCCACGTAATTTATGGGAGGATTACCAGACTATTGGTAGGCGTCCATCATGCCCTATATAGTAATTTCTGGTCGTCTACGATGTAAAAATCACACTCAATTAGTATTAAGAACGGCACAGACACGCTGATCAATCTCGTTCACCTTATCAGATCTTTTTCTATACATCTACTCACATAGCGAAATGTTTTTCTATTTATAAGTTGAAATAATATAAATCAATAATAAATAATAAATAATTTTATGTCAGTAAATGAATACGTGCTTTACAAGCATGACATCAACACGGAGTTATCTGCATATCAGTAAACAATATTTTTATTATGCTACTGGAACAAAAAAAGTGCATACACACA
This sequence comes from Tursiops truncatus, assembly GCF_011762595.2. Lineage (NCBI taxonomy): Eukaryota > Metazoa > Chordata > Mammalia > Artiodactyla > Delphinidae > Tursiops > Tursiops truncatus. Next base: position 95,863,298 of record NC_047042.1, on the reverse strand, counting down.
CTTTATCGAACATGAGAAGAGTATTCTGGTAACTGAGATTCATTAGATGGATTTTGGTAGGATTCTACCAGTCTTAACAGAGAAAGGTAAGAATTCTTTCTTCCTTTGTGATAATCTATAATAATGACTAGCTTTACTTAGAAAGCATTATTTCTAGTATACTATCAACAGCATAGATATCTTGTTATTATAGTTTCGTTTAGCATACCTCTAGAAATCTCTACAACCTGGAACAAGTTACTTCACCTTCTAGGGCTTGATCTTCCTAATCTTTATAATAATATTGCTAACACATAACATTAGTTGAGAATTTGCTCTTGGTAAAGCAATTTGTTAAGCATTTTAAATGCATAGTATTATTTAAACTTCGTTAGCACCTTGAGATTCTACCCCAAACTCCTGTTAGAGGTAAAAGCAAGACTGAGGTTTGGAAGAGACTCCATTCTGTTCTAAGACTGGAAAGTCTAGGAAACTAGAATCATAGAATTTTTTTTTAATTGTAACGGGCTTTAGAGATAATCTAGTTCAATTCTCTAAAATTTTAAATGCAAAACTAAAATTTAGAGAGATTACAGAAATTGACAAGACTACACAACTAACCCATTTATCTATACTTTTTGCATGTTTTTCCCCAAACTATATCACAGACGACACTACTGTACCTTCTCTTTACACATAAAATATTTAATAGTGTGGTATAATGATTCTATTTTTTTTCCCCATTTTCCCCATTTAGAGTGTGCTTCTTAATTTTAAAATAAACAAGAAGTTTGTTATGGCATCCTTCATTACAGATTCCAAGTTTAAAACCTTGCTACTCAATGTGCGGTCATGGACCTCTCTCAATGTCAGCATCAGATGGGAGCTTGTTAGAAATGCCACATCTTAGGTCCTACCCCAGACCTACTGAATCAGAATCTTCCAGGTGGTTCATGTGCATAATAACAGGTGTGAAGTGCTGCTTTCTGCAGTTCTTACATCTTTTGCATCAACTTCCTCAATATCAGCCCCAGTAATGGCCACCGTTGACTAGTACTCAAGAACCAACAAACATCCATGTATAACCTCTTGTTGGCCAGTGTTTTAAGTATACCGATCATCTGCTTAAAAGCATACTTTTGCATAGACTAGAATCTGAGATAAAGATTATAATTTGAGATACAGACACTGCTTGGGTTTGTTACAGACACACAGTCATCTAGCACTTGCAGGCTGTGCTTTATTTTATGTCAAATGTGAAGGCTAAGCCTTTGACGTATGGTCAATGTTGAAAAGTTAAGCTGCAAAGATACTGAAAGTATAAAAACATATATATCAAGCTCTATCCTGCTCTCTGTTTAAATTGGCACATAACTCAAATTCTGAAATAACCTTATTTTAATATTATATTCCTTAAAAACACAATCAGTATGGAATTAATTGTAATAAGAAAACAAGGTACATTTTCTAACAATCCTTGGACTTGTAGCGTTTATAAATGCACACATCTTTAATAAAACCACTATCCACCCCAAAGTATACAGCAATCCAACTAACTGAAATCTTACTAAGATGAGAAAATCTCTGAAGTATAGAGTACAGCAATGCCAAAGGTTAGTACTTTAAGAATATGATGCATATTACCATTAATCACATTAAAAATAACTACAGATATCCTGTAACTATTGAGTTAAAATACCAATATGACAATTTTGTGAAAGTATGTTATAATTACATTCAATATTATATACTTCTTTAAAGTCTGCTATAAACAATACACTTTGAAATGTATGTTATTTAGGAAACTTCCTCTTATAAATGACTGCTATTTCAATAGCATATATATGTGTTAAACGATCAAAGTTATTTCTCTCCTTAGCAAAATTCTCTAAGCTAAATACCATTGAATTATTAGAATATTAGTACTGATGTTTCTAAATGAGTGGAATGATTGCTCATGTACACAATACTGTCCAGGAACAAAATAATATTTTTACATAATGAAACAAGTGTTCCTTTTTGATATTAAAATTAGTTAGGCAACACATATTGACTACAGTGCAATTATAAAAATGGAGATAAATTTCTGAAAATCATATACATATAACTATATGTTAAAGCACTTAGTTTGCTTAACATTTCTACCACTTCCTCAACAGTTCAAAATCAGACTTTATTAAAAAATGTTTTGGATTTACTATTGTTCAGCTGTTCTTGATTTCTTTTGGATTTAAATGTGTTTTGTGTCAATGTATTAAACAATGAATTTAATTTTCAAAGGGAAAGCAGAATTTAACTTCTTTAAGCCTAATATCTCACGGTCTGGTAAGAAAGAACAAGTCGTTTGATATAAAACAGTCATGAATATTTTCTCTTATTGCTAATTTTTATTATTTGAAGAGATGGGGACCAGTGATTTTTCTCTCACTAGTGTAACCCAGTTTCCTTCGACCTCACCTTCTATCTTCCTGTTTGATGGGAACAGGCAGAAGAAGAAGAGGCACACAGATGATAAAAAACCATGAGAGGAACTCTGGACTCGTTTTAAATTTCCCATTGGTAAAAACAGAATGTTGAGCTTTTTCACTCTCTCCTTTGTCCTTTTTCTGTAAATGAAATTGGAAGTCCTCCTCCCTTTACTGAAAAAGAATATTCAAAATTTGAGGAGAGGAAGAAACAAATATTTTCCAAGTTGGTTGAAAAGAGTATATCCTAAGTCCTTAAGTCTCTACAGCCAGGGATTTGGAAATTCCAAACTGTGAAAATAAATATCTAATACATATATTCTACCAATGTCAGACAGAAAGTGATGAATAAAGTCACCTGGCCTGACTCAGGCTGGCTACAAGGCAGGGCCTGGACATGGCCCAAGGGCTCTCCTGAGCCCCAGGGAAAAGAATGACAAGAATTCACTACGAACTATTGACAGGGCCTTAGAATATGTCTCAGAATATAATTTTCCAGTAGCCAACTTTCTCCGTCATTTTTATGATCCTATCATTTCCAATTCCTACCTTCACGTAGCAAAACATAAATGTTAATTTTGCCTGGGCCTTTGCAAGGCAACTACATAGCTTTTTTTTTTTTTTAAATAAACCAATTTATTCTTTTTAAATACCTGAATTATTAGTGCCTCATAAGCTCACCAGCATGGGAAGGACTCTTCTAAACCCTTTCTGTGTTTGTAGACACATGGATGTACCCACAGACACAGACCATACGAGTTCCCATGTTTCTAAGCATAAAACAGTATGCTGTACCTATAACTTCGTAAATAGTACTCTTCTCTTAATAATGACTTAACGAATGGATGTCACTCCGTACAGAGCAGCTCCAATCACCATCATGATATGTGCTTCTTTTTCTGCACATGCACATGTTTTCCTGGGAAAATGCTTTAGTATAAATAAAGTTGCTTTCTAAAAATGTTTACTTATAAGTGTTTTCTACCTTCAGAGAGATTGTAAAACCCTTCAGGACAGAGCCCCTGTCTCCAAAGTCTTTACTCCAGGGCTTACCACAGTGATCTATTTTCAAAAGACCCTCAAATGTTTCCATTGACAATGAAAAAAAAATGTCTATAAACAATTTCAGCTGAACCTCCCAAAATCCTGAGCACTGATTTTCAGGGTCTTAAAATAATATCACTGTTTGATTTCCCAGCTTTCTAGCTATTTGGATAGTCACATTCAAAAATGAAAAAAAAAAAACTGTCAAATTTCTTTTTATACTTTCCATCACATTTCAGAAAACAAGCTTTATACCATCTGCCCATATGGCTGACAAGTTACAGTAAAAATGTTTATGCTTTTGGATATGTTCCTCGTGCCCACAAGCTCTCTAATTTGCAAATGTTGTGGTTTTTCAGAAACATTTGTAAGGTAATTGAATACCTACTACATTGTAAAACAGGCTCTCCTAAATAGATTAATTATTTTACACTGCTTGAATAATTTCTCCCTTACTTTTTAACATGAGCATACTTTTAAAATAAATGACTCGCGTACTAACATCGCTGTGTGTAGAGTATAGCTGTACTTATGTTGTTATATAATAAATGATAAATCCAATTAATATAAATGATATATGCATTACTTCTTTCAATTAAGTCTTCCTTAATATATTTGAACCATATCGTTATCTCACTTTTTGACCATTTACATGTGGTATTATGTGAAAATTAAATAAGATACCTTTGCTAATTATTCCAAATGTGTCAGCTTCCCAAGTAAATTATGAAATAAATGTCTGAGGCAATTACACATAATTTTGCAATATCTACATAGTCTAATCTAGTATTATAGAAGCTATATAATAAATATTGAATGCATTAAAAAATAACAAAATTACTAAGATTAATCTACCATCATGTGCCCGTCACTCCATATCCTGTATTTAATCCTTCTAGCAAGACTTTCATGAAGGTACTGCTATTTCATCATTTTAAATATTAGAAACCTGAGGGTCAAAAATTTAGATAATTTGTCCATGGTCACTGAAGAACTAAAGCCAACAACCAAACCCAGTCTTTCTGACATGAAAGTCTGTGCTAATAACAACTATAAGATATTTTCCAAAAGAATACGTAGATTCTTTTAAAGAAACATTCACACTGTTACCAAATCCATGTCAACACATTTCAGCAGGTATCCAGTAGAAAAATAATTTTCAGCAATGACTACAGAACATTTTATGACAGTGATCTTTATTTTAGGAGCTTCTAGGATGAAGATACCCTTTCCTAGTAAAGGACTATTTATTTCACATATTTAAGGAGATTAGCTTTGACAATAGAGACCTCTTACCATAGATAATAAACAGAGTCAGGAACCCTGTCATAGAGAAGACCCATAGTATCTGAAACTCATGGGCGGTGAATACATACATAAATATATAAATAAATAAACACATACATACATACAACACCCACATATAGTATTCTGATTTTTATTTGCTTCAGTGACGTCTGCCTAGCCAAATCTGCCGTTTTACATTAAATCGAGGTAGATTCCAACTACTTCTAGTTCATATAATCAATTAACGACTTAGAAAAACAAAACAGCAAAACAGAAACAGATAAAATTTTCCATAATATTTAAAGACTGAATATACTTTAAAATGGCAATTAAGAAAAACCTTATCCCCACACACCCTACATCCAAAACTATGCTGAGTACTCTATGTGTAGTAATGTATATACTTTTTTTTTAACATCTTTATTGCTTTACAATGGTGTGTTAGTTTCTGCTTTATAACAAAGTGAATCAGCTATGCATATACATATATCCCCATATCTCCTCCCTCTTGCGTCTCCCTCCCACCCTCTCTATCCCACCCCTCTAGGTGGTCACAAAGCACCGAGCTGATCTCCCTGTGCTATGCAGCTGCTTCCCACTAGCTATCTATTTCACATTTGGTAGTGTATAATGTCCATGCCACTCTCTCACTTCGTCCCAGCTTACCCTTCCCCCTCTCCGTGTCCTCAAGTCCATTCTCTACGTCTGCGTCTTTATTCCTGCCCTGCCCCTAGCTTCTTCAGAACCTTTTTTTTGGATTCCATATGTATGTGTTATTGGCAGATAGTGAAGTTCATGCCTAGAGTGTAAGATTTTCTTTTTTTAAAAAAATTATATATAACTCACATATAACACCATATTAGTTTCCGGCATACAACATACTGATGAGATAGTTGTATATAGTATGAAACTCTCACCACACCAAATCTCGTTCACATCCATCACCGCACAGGTACAGAACTTGTTTTCTTGTGATGAGAACTTTTAAGAGCTACTCTCTTAGCAACTTTCAAATATCCGACACGGTGTTATTAACTAGGGTCACCACGCTGCGCATCACATCCCCAGGACTTATGTATTCCATAACTGGAAGTTTGTACCTTTTGACCCCCTTCACCCATTTTGCCTTTGTCCTCAACTCCCCACCTCTGGCCACCACCAGTCAATTCTCTGTAACCACGTGCTTGATTTATTAATATATTGTTTTTTAGGTTTCACATATAAGTGAGATTATGGTGTTTCTCTTCCTCTGACTTATCTCACTTAGCATTATGTCCTTTAGGTCCACCCATGTGTCATAAATGGCAAGATTTCAATCTTTTTATGGCTAAATAATATTCCAATATATCTTTGATATATATAGCACATCTTCTTTATCCATTCACCATTCAATGGACACTTAAGTTGATTCCATAACTTGGCTATTGTAAATAATACTGCAGGGCATATATCTTTTCAAATTAGTCTTTTCATTTTCTTCAGGTAAATACCCAGAAGTGGAATTACTAAATCATATGGTAATTCAATTTTTTTTTTTTTTTGCGGTACACGGGCATCTCACTGTTGTGGTCTCTCCCGTTGCGGAGCACAGGCTCCGGACGCACAGGCTCAGCGGCCATGGCTCACGGGCCCAGCCTCTCCACGGCATGTGGGATCTTCCCGGACCGGGGCACGAACCCGCGTCCCCTGCCTCAGCAGGTGGACACTCAACCACTGCGCCACCAGGGAAGCCCTGGTAATTCAATTTTTAATTTTTTGAGGAACATCCGTATAGGTTTCCATAGTAACTGCACAGATCTACATTCCTACCAATAGTGAACAAAAGTTCCCTTTTCTTCACATCCTCACCAACACTTGTTAGTTCCTGTCCTTTTGATAATAGCCATCCTAACAGGTGTGAGGTGATGTCTCATTGCCCTTTTGATTTGCATTTCCCTGATGATTAGTGTTGCTGAGCATCTTTTCATGTACTTGTTGGCTGTTTGTCCTCTTCAGGAAAGTATTTATTCAGATCTTTTGCCCATTTTTAATCAGACGGTTTGGTTTTTTTTGCTATTGAGTTGTATAAGTTCTTTATATATTTTGAATATTAACCCCTTATTGGATACAGGAGTCCCGCCCCTTAACCACAGGGTATACATTCTAAGACCCCCAGTGGATGCCTAAAACCATGGATAGTACTGAACCCTATATATACTATGTATTTTTCCTATATATACATATATACCTAAGGTTTAATTTATAAATCAGGCATAGTAAAAGATTAACAGTAACTAATAATAAAACAATTATAACAATATACTGTAATAAAGGGTCCATAACTTTTGCAATTTGAGGTGCAACATAAAAATTAGAATGAATTTCTTTTTCCTTCTTCACAATTTCACGGATAGAAGACTCATTATTACTGTAGGTTTTAGCAACCTCGGCATATTTTCTTTCCTCAATAAGTTGAAAACATTCACCTTTTGACTTAAAGGAAGCACATGATGGCTTATCTCAGGCATATCCGAACTACCAGCATTGCTACTGTTGCACTCTGGGGCCATTATTAAGTAAAATAAGGGCTACTTGAACGCAAGCACTGCCACAGTCAATACAGTGAACTGAAAACCGGGACAGTCAATCCGATAACCAGGTTGGCTACTAAGTGATTAAGGAGCAGGATACGCTGGACAAAGGGATGATTCATGGCCTGGGCAGGACAGAGCAGGATGGCACGAAATTTCATCAAGCTACTCAGAATGGTGCCCTATGTGAAAGTTACCAATTGCTTATTTGTGGAATTTTCCATTTAGTATTTTCAGACTGCAGTTGACCTTGGTTCACTGAAACCTTGGAAAGTGAAACCGTGGATAAGGAGGGACTACTGCATATGGTTTTCATATATCTTCTCCCATTCTGTAGGTTGCCTTTTCACTTTGTTGATGGCTTTCTTTGTTGTGAGGAATCTTTTTTGTCGTCCCACGTACTTATTTTGCTTTTGTTACCTTTGCTTTTGGTGTCAGATCTAAAAAAGCATCACCAAGATCAATGTCAAGGAGCTTACTACCTATGTTTTCTTCTAGGAGTTTTATAGTTTCACGTTGCACATTCAACTCTTTAATCCATTTTGAGTTGATTTTGGCATATGGTGTAAGACAGTGGTCCAGTTTCATCCTTTTGCATATGGCTGTGCAGTTTCCCAAACACTATTTATTGAAAAGACTGTACTTTCCCCATCATATGTTCTTGGCTCCTTTGTCATAAATTAATTGACCTGGCTGATAGTCAAGTTCATTCACAGAGGGTAAGGTTTTCTTAATGCTTTTTTTTTTTTTTTTTTTTTGCAGTACACGGGCCTCTCACTGTTGTGGCCTCTCCCGTTGTGGAGCACAGGCTCCGGACGCACAGGCTCAGCGGCCATGGCTCACGGGCCCAGCCGCTCCACGGCACGTGGGTTCTTCCCAGACCGGGGCACGAACCCGTGTCCCCTCCATCGGCAGGCGGACTCTCAACCACTGCACCACCAGGGAAGCCCCTTAATGCTTATGTTTAACAAAACTGGTAAAATATATATTATTCTCTTATTAAAGATAATAAATGCTTATTCTCTATATTTTGTCCAGCAAAGATTTATTTTCTCTCTACTTGCTGATAAACTATTAAACAGTGTCATTTACTCTTTCAAAGCTTAATTTTTGTCATGTTTTACAAAAGACTTGTTCCAAAATCACTAGATACCTCCCCATCAGGGGGAGGTCCAAACTTGGCCAATGTGGGAATTGCATAGTTGTCCTCTTCTGCTTGGAACATTCTTCCTCTCTTCTTTTCTTGCGTAGTTTCTTCCCATTCTTTAGGCTCCAATTAAAAGATGTTACAAAAATAATAAAATAAAATAAATAAAAATGTGCAGTTACAATACATTTTAAATTCCAAAACTTATGTTTTGGGTGATGATATAATCTCTGTAAAATTGAAATACTTCAGATCATTGTATACAATAATTATATAACATTAAACCATGTTTCCATGATATGAAGACTACTCAAATTGCAGTAATATTTTCCTAATATACTTTGGGCAAAGAACAGATAATAAACTGAAATTCAAGACTATGTTGTCTTTCACTTTGAGCAAATAGATGTAAATTAGCCTTTAAAGTAATGTCAAAAGCCCTGTTACTTTTGAACGACAGTCCTCTGAAATACTTATCTGTTTCTTTTTTTTTCTTTTTTTGATTCATACAGACTGGTCAGTTTCAAGGCAGTATTTTTATAATACGAGGATTACTCCTTACAGAGAACTTTATTGTAACTACTATTATGTTAAAATTATATTACTTCTGATTACAATGCTTTTAGCTATAAGAATACAACTAAGGAAAGAAATCCTTACTTGTTGCTACATCCTAGCTATTTGCACAATTTATACACAGAACTAACCCATCAATTCAATTCCATTATATTTAACAATGCTTATATACCTAGAAGTGTTATAGGTAATCTGGGGGATATAAATAAATATATATCATAGTATTTTCTTTTAATTGATATATTAATTAGCTATCTACAAAAATAGTGACTATTAAAATTGTATTTAATCAGACTTTACGATATCTGTCTTCAAATACTTTATGGCAGTAGAATATGGGGTAGATATTAAGCTTTTATTACCTTAAAGCCCAGCTAGAACTAATGTCAGGAGTTTATGAAAATGTAGAATTTTGTGTTAGTATATGGGATAACTTGATAAAAGAACTGTATAAATGTGAAATCAGTAAGCTTTAAATTTTTTGAGCATCCTTCTGCTTTGAGTATTCTAAAAGGGAGGTAATGGACTAATTTTATATGATAATTCAACACAACTAGTACACTACCTAATATAGTAAAAGATGCTTATTGAAATCTAGTTCTTTTGATACAACTACACCCTTAAATCTATTCATCTAAGAACAAAATGTAGGCTGTGTCTGTGCAAACTGTGGGCTAAGAGAAATGGGAGTAACCTGGACTTCCCTGGTGGCACAGTGGTTAAGAATCAGCCTGGGAATGCAAGGGACACATGTTCAATCCCTGGTCCGGGAAGATCCCACATGCCGCAGAGCAACTAAGCCCGTGGGCCACAACTACTGAGCCTGAGCTCTAGAGCCCATGAGCCATAGTGCTTAGAGCCCATGAAGCCCCAGCGCCTACAGCCTGTGCTCCGCAACAAGAGAAGCCACCGCCATGAGAAGCCCGCACACCGCTGCGAAGAGTAGTCCCCGCTCGCCGCAACTAGAGAAAGCCCACACGCAGCAATGAAGACCCAATGCAGCCAAAACTAACTAAAAATTTATTTTTTTAAAAAAGAAATGGGAGTAACTTGTGTTATGAGTAGGCAGTGCTAGGGTATCACTGTAAAGGATATAAATTTCGAAACAGATTTTGCTGGATGGTCAACTTTGAAAAGGCAAGGCTGGAGGATATTTTTAAGGATGTGGTGCATCATGTACAAAGTTTCAAATGTAGGGATGAAAAGAGTTAATTCAAAATATGAACACATGGAATATAAGCACCTACATTTTGTATTCATCAAAGGATATTTTTGTTATATTAAAAATCAAAATGAAATTCACTGACATTCTATAGCAACTTTGACAATATCAACTAATATGCTGGATTAATACACACTAAATATATGTAATTATCAAGTTTCTCTGCAACTACCTCTATCATTTACAAGATTTTTTGACAATTTAAGCACTCTATTTAAAGTACCTGTTAGGCACAGTAATTATTTTGTTGACATCTGTCTTCAATTTGCATGCAGATTACAGGTATTTCTTTGAAAAAACGTGTTTTGAAAAGGGCAGTCATGCTTGGCTTTTAACGAGTCTGATCATACGGCTTAAGAGAAGTACAGAAAATGCTACAAAATAGAGCCATGTAGGAAAAGGGTTGGAGAAGTTGTAGAGCTTTCACAGCATGGTTTCATTATTTCCCTTGAGATGGCAGATTAATATTCATCTATAAACAATGACAAACAAGTATCTGTGTTTTATCATTGAAAATAACTTTTCTTGCCTTCCTTTAGTGTCAGCAATTTGGGTCATTTCTCACTCCAGTATCAGATAATTGAAGGTAACTTGCATTATTTTTCATCACTCCATCCCTTGTAAGTTCAAATAGCAGAGAAACTGCTTATTACCAGCTTGATATCTTGCCTGCAATTAGACCAAATCACCACAGGGAGGTGATGGTACCTCTAATCTGCTCCAAAGTTCTGAGGTTTGGGCCATATATTAGATTTTTCTAAATCAGCATATATATAATAGGAAAAGGCATTTCGGGAGGGAACGGAATGTAAGAAGGCATAAGAGAAATGTGATTAGAAACAGCATGTTGTATTAGAGAAGTTGCAAGGATTTCAGTATGGCAAGGTTATGGGGTGCAAATGTTGGGTTAGGGGGAGATTATATTAAAGGGACAGACAAGAACCAGAGAAGTGGAGCACGGTGCCAAGATCTGTGATTTACAAAAGGATTTCTGGCATAGATATCCATGATAAACTAGAGGAGAAACATGCAGAGCAAGGAGGCATACTAGGAGGCTACTAAATTAATGCCGGAGGGAAATGCTGAAAATCTTAACCACAGCTGTGGTGACGGGGATGGAGAGAAGGGAATAGATACTAGGGATATTTTAGCACTAGAACTGACAACTATTTTTGAGACAAATATTTTCCCACTGCCATTAAAGTAAAATAAGTTTTCCTCTTGACAAGACTCTCAAGAAAAGTTTTACGGTTTAGACATCACGTGAAATTGATACTCAAAACAATGGTTATAGATTACACAGGTATCATCTTTTAACCTTTAGTCATGGCAATAATATTTACAGTTCTGGATACAGACTGCAAAATTTCCTGAGAACCAGTTTAAAACAGCTTTTATTCCTATCTGACAAAGCATTTTAACAAATATTTTCCATAGATTTAAGTAAATATTTTCACCACATCATTATTATAATTATGCTAATAGTACCCAAAAGATAGAATTGCATTGTAAAATCACTTTATTATGAAGAGGTAGAACATAAACAACATTGTCTGCATTATTATTTAATGTTATCATTGAAATGTAAACATTATGATAACAGGTTTCTTTCCCCTATAACTCTATACAAGAAGGTAATTAACCCTTAAAATATTGCCTAGATGCAAGCTGAACGTCAGTATTAGAGAACTGGAAATCAATGACGTACTATTTCACCCATCCAGCGGCACTATGGTTAAGAGCACCGGCTGTACGGATAGACCATATGGGTAGCCTGGGCAAGGTACTTCATTTTTCTGTCTGCCTCAGTTTTCTTACCTGCAGACTGAAGCACTGTTGTAAGGACTAAATGAGTGAATACACCTAAAGAGTAGTGCCTGACCTGAAGTCTGCAATCCACAAATATGGATATTCATATCAACTGGCAACAATTTCAAAGCATAATAAAGTCTATTGATGCCTGAAGTTCTGGAAAAGGGCACTAACTGATTGGTGCTGAAAATGTAATGTTATTACAGATTTCTAGAACTCAATCAGGAAACATTTATTAAAGAAAAGATATATATTTTTAAATTTTTTTTTTTTTTTTTTTTTTTTTTTTTGCTGCATTGGGTCTTCGTTGCTGCGCACGGGCTTTCTCTAGTTGCAGCGAGCGGGGGCTACTCTTCATTGTGGTGCGCGGGCTTCTCATTGCGGTGGCTTCTCTTGTTGCCGAGCACGGGCTCTAGGTACACAGGCTTCAGTAGTTGTGGCATGCGGGCTCAGAAGCTGGGGCTCATGGGCTCTAGAGTGAAGGCTCAGTAGTTGTGGCGCACAGGCTTAGTTGCTCTGCGGCATGTGGGATCTTCCCCAACCAGGGATAGAACCCACGTCCCCTGAGCTGGCCAGCGGATTCTTAACCACTGTACCATCAGGGAAGTCCAAGAAAAGATACGTACTTTTTGATCAAGCACCCCAGTCTCGGACGTCAATTCCACACAAATAAACCCATCAGTATGTAAATATCTGACAGAGGCTGCTTATTTTTGCATTCTTAATAGTAGAAGCAATGTAAATACCCAATTATGACACACTGATATCTTTGACACAGTATTATCTTTGTCAACTGACATAATAAAATGGTTATTCTTAATTCCATACTCCAGACAGCCAAAAAGCATAGCAAACAATACTAGCATCTGCTTTAAACTAGCCGTGAGGAACTTACCTGCTCCTGTCAAGATATCTGAGTAAACCTCACATATATATACTACAGATGTGCATGAGGTAAGATGAAATTGTATTCTTGGAGATTTCATCACTACCAGTAAAAACCTCTTCTACTGTAAGGCAGACATAAATTCTTCTAAATATTCTTTTCACATGATAACATTTAATATTAATCATGTGATTTAACTAACAATGAGTGTATTTTCTCACTAACAAAAGTCAGCTGAAAAACCTCCGGTGATGATACCATACATGGTATAAGTAAAAAATAAAGTTTTATTTTAGAGATCAAGTCTCATGAGATTATATGCGGTTGTCTGGTAGATTGTGTCCAGAAGGATTTGATTCTGTGGCCATATTTAGACTCACTGAGAAAAAAATGATAGATTGGCAACATGTGCCTTGATGGTGGCATCAAACTCATGTGTTATTGTGACTACAGGCATGTAGGGAGAAACAAAAAGTCTGGAGCACGTTTTCTTAGATCAGTTGACATTAAAAACACTAAACTAATAGCATATTCATTTAATCACCTGAAAAAACTGATATTCATATATGATTTTCCAGATATTATTTGTGTTTGAATCAAAAATTTTTCAAATAACTACATACATTCTATAAATTTCAAGCTTAAATTTATTAACAAGTAAGTAATTTAATGAAGAACAGGTCATTGTTCATGTGTAATTAACAAATTTTAAACAAGTGATACCCCTAAAATATGCTAAAATGTGGCCACATTACATAATTAGGCTGATTTTTTTTTCATGTAGTTCTTCCGTTCATATATTTTGTCCAATATCCGAAAAGTATCTATAGAGTATATGAAGGTAAATATTTACTTATAAGGTTGCTTAATAACGTGGTTCCCGTTAAGTAAGAGACGAATGCCTAGAAAAATGAGTTGAGTGATGTATTTTAATCAATATACAATTTATGTTGGTTCACAATAAGCATTTGAGTCTGTATGATTTACAAGTAATAATAAGCACCTTCCATTTTAAGAGAATATTCTTACAGATAAATGTATTCTTTGGCAAAGCATGGTATTTCACCACATAATAAACTGTTTTGTTAATTCAGAGTATAGGTATTTACTTTGCCCATGTATTCCTTTTAAGCAATACCATAGCTTACAGAAAAACCCGAACGAACTTTTTGGCCAACCCCATATCATTGAATGACTTAGCTGACACTGTTACAGTGGCTGGTAGAAAATTAGGGGTCAAGGCAAAAGGTTTCTTTTTATGTCCTTTTTCAACATGACTCTAACTGCATAGAAGTGAGCAAATCCTTGTTGAATTTCATTAAGCTTTATGTAACTTGATTCCAACGTAGATGCACCACACAAGACAGCAGCAGGGAGCCCGACTTTGAAGGTTAACCTTTATCGCCATTTTCTACGATATGCATTGATCACTAAGACCACCAACCCACGGCAACAAAGCCGGGGTGAAAGTACTGGAAAAGGGAAGAAGAACCTTACATATCTTTGGGGATAATTTTTCCTGGTAAAAAATATTCTCTGGAACTAATTTTACCTCTTTCCTAAATATGAAAACATTAAAGAATATATCACTGTGTATGTTTATGAAAGCATTTCAAACACATGTAAATCATAAGGATAACTTAAACTATGGCCCTCGGGAGCTTGCCGTACTTTTCAGCACTTTTACAGTATACCACAAATGGGATCTCTTCAGCAAGCAAGCTCAGAGCCAATGAATACATCTTTATTTCCAGATTTCCTACTAGCAGGGGAGGTTTTAAAATCTGGATGCTATTAAAAAAAATAATCAGTTACTTCAAGCTATTATTATGAATAGTCTACCCCAAAAATGAACTAAGTAAGAGTTTAACAAGCTCTTTTTCAAAATTTACAATTAAGAAAATTATCAACTTGGTCTTCAAAATGCAAACGCCTCCTTTTTTTTTTTTTGAATAATTGACCCAACCCTTCATAACTGTGCAGTAGGAACACGAACAGCAAGTAACTACCAACTCAAGGCATGTCAAATTCACCTGATACTTAAATGGACAACATGGAATTGAATGTGTAGCCACTAACATCCATAACCAAGATGTGTTTATAATGGTAATGTTATTAACCATAGATAAAGAAATGCTTTTTTAAATGTCTCTCTAAAATAAATATCACTAATAGGACCATGCAGATATGAGTAACGAATGAATGAAGAGAAGGGCTTGATGGTCATAGTTTAAGTAAATTCTCCAACTCAACCTCAAAGGGGAAAAAACGAGTCTTATTTCACTGCTGGTTTTTAACCACATTCATCTAGTTCAATACTAAATAAGCTTATTACTGGCAATTTTAATATTTGGGGGTTTGATAGCGGAAAATAAACGGCCCTCTTTTCTCTCCCTGAGTTCTCAATTAGAAAAGAAGCCACAGATGGAGAGCAAATATCACCCTTTACATAGTAATTGCTAATACGGAGGAAAAGTACTTCAATGCGTGGCAACCATGGGATGCATCAACCTTAATTCTGAAATTAAACAGACCTTCTAGCCATAGGAAGAGTTGAACATCATAAGGCTCTTCATATTATCACGGAAGTTATTGCAGAAGCACAGCCTACTCTTGTATGTCTTTTAGTAGAATCTATACCTTCTGCAGGCAGCGTGGAGGGAAGAAGGAGGAAGGGCTCAGCTCAACTAGGTCCTTCTCCCAAAGTCACCTAACAGGTAAATCACTCTA
This sequence comes from Tursiops truncatus, assembly GCF_011762595.2. Lineage (NCBI taxonomy): Eukaryota > Metazoa > Chordata > Mammalia > Artiodactyla > Delphinidae > Tursiops > Tursiops truncatus. Next base: position 95,847,580 of record NC_047042.1, on the reverse strand, counting down.
CCTAACCTGGGGTGGAATTCGAACCGAATACCATTCACTGGAACAGTAGAGATAGAAGCTAAGAATGTTACAAGTGCAGTTTTCTCCACATAACAGAAAACATTAAGACGGAGAAGGAGGTTGCGCCTCAAAATCCCAACATCTTTAGTTGGTCAGAACTACAACAGACAGGTTCTCTAGATCCCAGGAGGTGGGAAGATGCAATGTTTTAACTGAGCACCCTGTTAAGAAGTAGTCTCTTTTAAGTTTCTCATTTGAAAAGTTAAAGCCTACCTAAAGATCATTTCGTCATTATTCTTACATAGTAAAATGGCAAAAATAAACACATAATTTCTTCCAGCAGCCAAATATGGGATGAATATAGAAATATAATTTATTTTTCTACAAGCTACTTATCTTAAAATATGTATTTCTCTAGAAAACTGAGAACATTCAATTTCAGATATAGATATAAATATAGCACTCACTTTATTTCCATAACACTGTATTTGTGAGGCTTAAATTATTATGGGCTCTGTTGTTTAACTTAGTACAGTGATGAATGATAAAATAAAGCACTTCTCAAATCAATCAGATATGGGAAAACTTTGAAATTACACATTTATTTCTTTATCCCATCAATATCAATCACTACAGAGAGACAACATGCAGAAGTTGGTTCTCTATATGTTTAATATTTTTAAGGAAATCACCCACTGGATTTGAAGTAAGAATCTCGCCCTATTCTGTACAACATTTACAAGAAATAAAATCTACTTTAAAAAAGAGAAGCAAGCCAAGGGGAGGTACATCAAATTCTTTTTATGTTTCAATCATGAAAAGGATACATCAAACAAGAAGACTTACTAGTTCACTTTTAAATACTTATTAAGATTTTCTCTGGAAGAATTTATAATTAAGGGAAGTGATTTAAAATCTCAAAGAAGTTACACACCTTGAAATGTCCTGCCAATTAGAATAGAAAAAAATATTAGAAGTGTGATTTTTAAATATATATGATGCACATCAAATAACTTTGATGTTATTTATCTAAAGATGATACGCTATATGTTTATACCTGTATAAAAGTTAATAAAAACTATTTTGAACTTGTGGATTCATTTTTTTACCTACTTTTTCCATGTATTGATGTTACAGGAGAAAACTTAGACAAAGATCCCTGTTTCCTGAATATCAGTGCCTACAATGAAATCGGGATTATATATTTCTCTCTAGTGAGTAAATAATACTTTTCATTAGTTTGCATTAGGTAAATAATATACTGCCTCTTATCAATCAATAAATTTTGCTAGCCTAAAGCACTTTTTAAGTTAAATTCATTTTATTAAAACAAACTCATTACTATGTACAAGCTCAGTATAAACTAATAGTATTTGATTTTATATTTACTTATATATTTTATATTTAATTCAACTATTTGAAAGATACCATTTTAAGGGTGGTATATGAATAAAAGAGAGAAAATAGAAAAATATACTATTGTTTTGATATTGTTGGTTTATTTACTTGGAATACTTGCACAAAAAGACCTATCTATGAACTTGTAAGCAACTTAAACCCCTTGAAAGACTTGTTAGCAAATATATAAATATACACATATTTTACATATAATAAATATATATCTATATTAAATAATATTATATCTCTATATATTACATAATATATATTTAAAGGATTTTACCATGTGTATGTATATGTATATATTTATACACATTTGCACTCATATATGTAAAAACATATTTGTTACAAAGTATTGGAGCACACTTCTCAAATGTGACAGTCAGTGAAATTATAGTTTAATGGCTATTTAAAATAATGTAAAGTGACTTTTATCAGAAAGCACTGTTTAAGCCAAAATTTAGTAAACTTTGAGAACAAATTAAATTCACTAAATGTCAGCTCAAGCTCATCATTTAGAACTGTACTGTCAGGGTCTTGCAAATATGTTCAAATCAATGCAACTCCCGAAGAGTAAAATATTCCACTTAAACTTTACATATGTGCCCTGTACAGATACATTTACAAGAAGGGAGGCTCTACGATTCCATGGGCTCAGCAGCAGCTCATTTCCACTATCTGGCAAGAAATTAAATTCCACTTCTACTTCATCCTAGAGATAAGCTTCTTTAAAGTTTATTTTAGTTTAGTTACAAAATAGATAGTATCAACAGGAACAGCATATGCATATATAGTTCAATAACAGACAAGAAGAAATAAGTCAGAAACCAATGTATATCTGAAATGGTATTGTTATCAAATTTAAAAATACTACCTGCCTCTTCAAAAAATGCCCATCATATTAAAAAGTTATTTGGGGACTGAAAGTCTTAGCATAGTCATCATATTTTAAAAATGGGTACCAAATAAAAACATTACTTTTAGACTTTTAGGCTACTTTTTATCTTGTGATGACCTCTCCTGGTTGAGTTGTTCATTATCTTACTTTCGTGTAGTTACCATTTTTTCTCTCCTTTGGATGCTTTTAATATTAAGAATTTAGCTATCAAACTTCTTCAGAGCTGCATATACTATAAATTCAATTTTTCATTAAGGGTAGAAGTATAAATTTAAAGTACTGAGTACGTGAAGCTCATTCTAATCAGTAAAATCAATATCATTCTTATTTATTTAATTCATCTCTAGGATGGGGGCAACTTTGAGTTTTGGTCACAATTTAGATTCAAATGAAACAAAAAGTCATATTAATTAAGCCATTACACGTTTTCAACAATGAGGAATAGGAGCTAAATAAATAATCTGAATAATTGAACATAACCATTAACTATCTTAAAAGTAATGGTCTCTGCTCTTCCCTCTTCCCCTGTGGCCAAATTCTAAGTTGTAAGAACTAAGAATATATTTCAGAGATAACAACCTTCCCATTCTTAAAATATACTAACCCAATGACTGAAGGTAAGCCATTCTTGACACACGGTGAATTTTTCAGATTGATTCATTATAATTAAAGTCTACAGAAAGATCAGGAAAAACTCTGGCTGTGAGGGCCTTCAATCCGTGAACACAGTAAATTGAATGTATAATGAGCTTATTTTCTGAGAAAAGTGTCAATTAGTTCTATATAACCAGACCTTGACATGGAAACTGAAATTTCATCAGAATAGTTTTCTCAGAATCTAGTAACATGTTTATGTAAATATGAATACCGAGCATTAATAGCTGCACAATTTATATTTAAATCTATAAAACTGACATTAAATATTAATAACACATCATGTTTTTGAGGTTTAATCTACTTTGGAAAAAACTATAAAAGTTCGTTTCAAGTTCATTACAAACTCAGATTACCAGTTAGTGGCTTCTCTATCTTTAAATGCAAGGAAAGAGAACCAAGTACTCTATTTCGGAGAATATGTCAAACAGTAATACTGGTTCATCATATGATAATATTATTTAGTAGATCCTTTAGCACAACTTATGAAGTCCTTTTTCAACGTTTATTCTTATCAATATTTACACACTGGGATAAGAGCATTCATATTAACATATGGACAAAGATGCATTAATGAATCCCAGGATATGATAGACAGAAATAGTACTACTTCATATATGAATACTGGAAAACACTAAACTTTTTTTCCTGCATGGAAAACGCTTATTTTGAAACTCTAATATCTCCATGATGATTCTTTAACAAGTCGTCCATTCTCAGAAACAAGTATGTCTTATGAATATTACCCTAAGATTCCTACAGGCTATTTTCTAGTATTTAACTCTTTCTGAACCAAAGGAGCGCTCATGCATTTCCTCTCTAGATGCACAATACGCACTTCTAAAGCAATGCAGACGACGGGCTGGAATCTTCCATTTCTTTCTACTCTTTCTAACCTTGTGAACAAATGAACAATCTTTTCTAGAAAAACTAGCCAAAACACACAGAGATAAACATATTTCACAGCATCATTTTTTCTGAGAACTCTTTTAAGAAATCTGTTCATTACTGCATTAATGCTATTTTGCACCGACTGCCCCAAGTCCTAGACTGCATTGCACTTAGCTGCCAGAGAATTAAAGCAATTTCAGCTACAATATTGGATTCACCGTCTTCCATTTTAATAAGCAAATACTAAACGGTCATTAACTTGGGGCTGCGGTGAGGGGGGGCGAATAGAAGTCCATAGGAGCCCAAAAGACGCTCCTTTCTCACTCCCATAGCCATGCTTATTTAAGTTAAAACCATAAATAAAACTAAGAAACTTATTTTTGCCATGTTTTCACTTTTCATTCACTGACCTACCTAAGCAAAAGGCAATGAACTTCCTCTACACAAACACACCAAAGTGGAAGAATAAGTCCTAAGACGCTGTCCCCGACACTAATGACTCTAACCCAGCAGTTGCCAACCAATCTCCACGACCAGAAACAACTTTCTAGAAACATCACCAGCTTCAAAAACCCTCTCCCCGCAACCCGGAGCGCGGGGTTTGGAGTGTCCCCTGCTGCAGTGGCCGCAAGTGCGTGACAGAGAAGCCACACACACACATCAGGCTGCGACACCTCAGAAGGCACCTCCGAGTTGGTACCCTGGGGTGGAACATCAATGCGGCACTGAAACTGCTCCAGCGCAGAGCGAGCTCGCGGGAGGGCTACTTACGGGACGTGGCGGGAGCCGTCCAGGCTCTGCAGAGGATGCTGCCGACCAGCCAGAAGGAAAGCGCTGCCCCGCAGCCGGCTCCCCGAGCCACCGGCATCCTTCGCCTCCTGGCTCGCGGTACTCCAAAGGCTCGCTGCAGAGAGATGCCGTCAGGCTCTCCGAGGGGTTCTCGAAGGGAGATGGGCCGTCCTTAGGCACGACCGAAAGCCAAGCCCCTCCTACTTCCTCTTTTCTCCCCTCACCCGCGCCGGGCTCCAGTCCGGCGGGGCTGGGAGCTGCAGGGCGGTCGCAGCCTTCGTCTTCCCTCCGCGCGGGTCTTGCCTCTTGCTCCTGCGAACCAACGCCAGGGGGAAGAATTCAAACCGAGAAGGAAAGGGAGGGGGGAGCAGAGGAGGGGACACCTACCCCGCCCTCTCCCTCTCGGGAAAAAAAAAAAGAAAAAAAATCACCAGGGGACGAGGCGGAAAACCAGAAGAGCGGAGGACGCAGAAGGAGCAGGGAGCACGCCGGAGACGGCGGTGCTGAGGTCGCCACTGCGGGCGAGCGCTCCCCCGGCCGCTGGGCAGCGTGACTCGGAGGGGTTTCCAGTCGCCCACCAGCTCACATGGAGCGACTGTGTTTGCGCGGAGCGGAGCACGCAGCCGGGCCGGCGGAGGGGCGGGCGCACGCACGGCCTCAGCGCGGCGCGGCGCGGGGCAGCATCTCCCAGGCGGTGCAGCGCGAGCAGCGGCGGCTGCGGCCGGAGGGCTGGAAACGCCGTCGCCAGCAGCGCCTGCGAAGCCGGGCGGCGGACGAGGCGGGGGGAAAACCCTCCCTCCTCTCCCCCCTCTCCAGGCCCCTCCCTGGCTCCTCCTTCGCCGCCGCCTGCTTCTCCTTACCTTACCCCTCTGGCTGTCACAAACCTTCCGCCCTGCCCTCGCCTCGCTGGGAAACAGGAGAGAGGAGGAACCCAGGGGCCCGGGTCCCTCAGCTGGGGCGCGGGCCGAGGAGGGAGGCGCGCGCCTCTCCCCGGGTGGGAGGCGGTGCTGAAGTTGGGAATTCGCAGTGTGATCTTGGAACCCGGCTCCAACCCTGACTGCCCCCTACCCAGCTGCAGGAAACAGAACCCCTTCGCTCGGATGCCTTCTTCTCCTGTCTCTCCTCCCCTTCAGATAGAGATGGTACAGGCCCCGGGAGCTCCGGCCCCCCGGGAACTAGAATCAGGCGTCCGACTGGCAGGTCTTCCGAGTGGTCCTAACACCAAGTGACGGAGCTGAACATCCCGACTGGAGCGGCAAGGACTGCAGACGCCGCTAATGCAGATGTTTTCAATATGTAATTAATTCATACTCAGTGCACACGTACACCCAGCACTCGCTGCTGCCGGGAAAACTCCATTCAGGCAAACGCGCACACAAACAGATACAAACACAAAACTGAAATCAGCAGGCATACAGGTAACTACTTCAAGGTATCGGATGCGTTGCAAGTACGAAGAATTACGAATATCTAGGGAGACCCAGATTTTCTTTTCTCATTCAGATCATTTCAATAATAAATCTCAGGCTCTTCTCCCCCGCTCACACCTCTCCGGACACCATCCTCCATATAGTTTCCTTCCAGCCAGTCTACATATAGTACTGGGGATTCTTATATCTCTGCAGAACCAATCCTTTTACTGACTCTACTGACACAGTTAAGAATTACTGGTCATCTAACTATCTAACGATGTTTACGGAGGGCTAAGGAGGAGGAACCATGTCTTTCAATGTTATGCCATGAATAAGCATTCGCCTTTCAAGATAAATAAAATTTTTATGGAGACTTGCCTACTCCTGGAATATACTCTGAGTTTAATATTATGGTTATTTCTCAGAAAGGTCCACTGTAAACAGTGCTGTGTGTTCACTGCATAATTTGTATGGTGGTAATGGGCCTGATTCAGCATTCTTTATTAGAGCTTTGTTTCCTATTAATTTAAAGGGATGTTTTGTCCTAGTAAGAACTACAGATTGGGTACAATCTGGAAAATGAAGACACACAGAGATGACTAACGGGGGAAACTGCATCCTTGTGCTGTAAAACTCGCCACCTATAAAATGATACAGTAGATGCATTCTTATGGAATATAAAATGCCCTTTTTCTATTTTAATTCCCACAGACTGTCAGAAGTCAATGAGCGCTTGCGAAAACACTGTGGTAGAGAACTGTCCTCAACCATCTGTAAGAACTCAAAGAAACCAGTCATAGGAGAAAAATACTGTGCAGGAGCACAACTTTTCAGAAGTCAGTTTTTAAACTATGTCTGTCTATTTTAACCATTGCAGTAAATGCCACTAAAGTAGGGCTCAAGTTGTTTAATAGAAGAATAAAAGTGGGAGCAATTGAAAGTATTACCATTTCAGTATCTCAGTGGATGCTATTCAGTGGGTATCTACTTCAGGCAGGTTTGAACTGAATCCATCTATTAGGGTACCGAGTTTAAAAAGCTGGCAGAAGATTTCTATTTAATTGTTTTGTAACAGAAAATGACATACCTGAGGGTGTTGCTTTCCTACAAAAACATTCTGACCAGTTTGTAATCATTTCTCTTAAGGAGTAAAAACAAACAAAACAAAACTTTGTTTTAATGACGCGTGTAACCACCCTGCGTCACCACTGTGCTATATAGTATGGTCTTACTTCATGCCAGTGTGAGCTAAGACCCTGCCTTTATCAATTTTCAATGTACTTTGCCATGTTTGAAAGTTAACAATGTCACATTCTTTGTAGTGCAACTACCTTTGCTTGAAATTTGTGTTAACTAGATACGGACATTGGAATTTACAATTATACTTAAATAAGACTTCAGTAGTTTCAGGATCAGACATTCCTTAGATTCTAATGCTACATTCTCCATATCCAGTTCACCCTTTTCATCATTAGATATTAAGAAGATTCTTTTTGACTTCAATTATAACTCTTAATGAGAAGGTAAGAAGTACCAAACCCATTTGGCCTAGTCAACCTTTAAGAACCTGTAAAAGTGAGAAGCCAAACAATAGATTCAGGATACTTCTATCAGAAGCCTATTAGATACAGTAAACATGGACTGTCTTATTCCAGAGAGTGAATTCATCATGGATATATGCATTACACTGTATTTGAAAAGAATCGAAGACAGCATATGATGAAGTGAAATGTTTCTTTAGTTCAATATAAGAATATAAGGTCAATCAAAGTTTGAGAATAGTAAAACTGAGTGGACCAAAGGCACACAAAGAGAAAACAAAAACATGATGAGGAAAGAAGATGGGCAAGTGGTATTATTTTGGAAGTGAAGTAATATAAAATAAGAAAGGATAGACAATTCCTGTTTCCCACCACTCATGTCCTCTTTTCTTCTTCTACAGAAATTATTGGGCTTATTTTTTTATATTAACATGACCCCATAATTGGAACAAGTTATTGCTTCACAAACAACATATGCATCATTCATTTATATCTCCAATATTTGTTGAGTTTCTACTATTATTGAGCTGGACGTTGTGCTAGACACTGGGATTATACCTCTGAGTAATCAATAACCCTCTTGACCTCAGAGTTGGTGGCTAATGATTGAATAAAGAGATCAAGATAAATATGCATAACGTTTATACTGACATCTATTCAGGTGAATATTGACTGGGTAATCTAGTATCTTCATATTTTCTTTAAAAAATGAAGATCATCAAAAAACTTTCTTATCACAATCATCATCATAAGCATTCCAGAGACCTGTAAGTATTCTGCCACCCGGTAAATTATCTCAAAAGTCGTCCCCAAATTCTGGAACTTCACTGATGAAAAGAATCACAATATTTTGGTTTTAATAACACTTTGAAGTGACTAACTCTATTAATGAAGCACTGAAAAAATTCAGGACTTTCCAATAAGTAAAGAAACAATTAGTATATCTCCAGGTGTGGTCCTTAGAGTGGAATTTGCTTCTGGAAATCAAGATGTTCAGCTATGCCCAGAAATCAGTGAATTCCCCCAGGAAAATGAGTCTAATGAGGATAGAAACTCTTGCCACTCTGACTGTATACTCCAAGAAGAATTGAGTAGCTGGATGTACAGGATCTGTCTGGGATGCATTCTCTAGTAAGGATGAACATAATGAGATCAAGTCTTACAGGAAAGCTCCTGGTATACAGAAAGTCACCTGCAGTCTGGGCCTTTGGCAATGCTAATTGGCCCTGGGCACAGTGAGATACTTCCCATTATAATCAAATATTAATTGTGAGAAAGCCTGTTTGAGGAAAGTGGCATAAACTAAAAGTAGCTTCCAAAACCCCGGTCTATTTTAAAGGTCTCAGAGAAATGCATGACAACTACTGCTATCTAGATTACACTCTCTGAAGATATTTGTTTAGAAACAATTCATGTTTAATGATTTATTGTTTTAATATTAATAGAAAGAGTACAGTTGGGGAAAGGTGGTCTGAATGCATGTATAAAACATCTTTGAAATCAATGATCAAGGTTAGGAAACTGGGAGGAAGCTGGCTGAATCAATATGTAATATTTGGAATATAGAATCTGATCTTAACTTTTATTGCATTCTTCACTTTCTGTACACCAGCTTTCTTTTGATTATAGTCTAATGTGAGTACATAAGAATCACATAACTCAGAATAATTGTTCTTCCAGAATTGCAATTAAGAGTTACTTTTTTCTATAGCATTTTAGTGCTTTAGCGCCAACAAACCTAACCTACAATTTATGTAGTGATTACTTTCAGAAATCTCCCATTATTTGATGATCTCACAGATTAAGGAAAATATAATTTCAAATTAGTGTCCCCAGAAAAATGCCATAACTTTGAAAAGTAAAATATAATATTTACCTTTCAGACAAGGAATTACTGAATAAAGGATATAAAGAAAAATACACATGCTTTGAATATCAAATTGTATGGTAATTTCATACTAATATTATGGATGTAAAGAGGGAAAGAGAAAGCTCTTAGAATTGACTTTTTTTTTTTTTTGCGGTACACGGGCCTCTCACTGTTGTGGCCCCTCCCATTGCAGAGCACAGGCTCCGAACGCGCAGGCTCGGCGGCCATGGCTCATGGGCCTAGCCACTCCGTGGCAGGTAGGATCCTCCCGCACCGAGGCACGAATCCGTGTCCCCTGCATCGGCAGGCGGACTCTCAACCACTGCGCCACCAGGGAAGCCCTAAAATTGACTTATCTTTTTATTGCCTTATCATTTCTCTTTAAAGTCTTGTGACGTCAAATCAAATCATAACTATAGAGAAGAAAGGGAAGGGTCGAGGAAAAAAGTGAATGAAGAGAGATAGAGTTAGCCTATACCAATCACTTCCTTGTTGTAAACGCTTATGAAAATACCTAATTACGTAAAGGAATGATGGCTAAACAGTAATTATTTAGCGGTGAATGTGATTTTTAGGTTTCTGAAAATTCAAAAACTTTTTAAGCAAGTTCAATATTTCTAAAGTCTCAGTTTGATTTTAAAATAGAATTTTATTTAGATGCGAGATTAAAACTAGCTAGAAATGGGTTGCCAAAAAAAACCCTCAAGAAATAAAAGTTATATTCAAGGAACAAAAGAATTTCCCCCCCAAAAAAACCCACTCCACCCAAAACACAATAATATTAAGTAGATTACTTTTTTTTTTTTTTTTTTTCAGTACGCAGGCCTCTCACTGTTGCGGCCCCTCCCGTTGCGAAGCATAGGCTCCGGACGCGCAAGCTCAGCGGCCATGGCTCACCGGCCCAGCCGCTCCGTGGCATGCGGGATCTTCCCAGACTGGAGCACGAACCCGTGTCCCCTACATCGACAGGCGGACTGCCAACCACCGCGCCACCAGGGAAGCCCAGGTAGATTACTTTTGAATGTTATAATCGCATAGAAAGGAGAATCAGGTGATCATACAAGAAACCATTTATAGGGTGGGTGTTGAGTCTGGTCTCTGGGTCTTTGTTTCGGCTCTACAACTCTCTGTGACATACACAATGTACGCCTTAATTTCCTCATTTATAAGATTAGATTATATTTACATCTAAGGAATTAAATTATTTCGAGGATTAAAAATAATTTATATATCTGGCTTATATAAAGTGCTTATTTATGCTATGACATAAACGAATTGTACCAAAATTCTACTCTGAATTCCAGTTCATGCCTCAATATATTTATGTTGCAAATTCATTCAAAAAATTTTGGATAGGGACTTCCCTGGTGGTCCAGAGGTAAAGAATCTGCCTTCCAATGCAGGCGACGCTGGTTCGATCCCTGGTCAGGGAACTAAGATCCCACATGCCACGGGGCAACTAAGCCCCCATGCCACAATTGTTGAGCTCACGTGCCTCAACTAGAGAGCCCATGTGCCGCAAACTACAGAGCCCATGTGCCACAACTAGAGAGAAGCCCTGCGCCACAGTGAAGATTCTGTCTGCTGCAACTAAGACCCAACACAGCCAGAAGAATAAATAAAATAAATAAGTATTTTAAAATAAATTAATTTTTTAAAATTGGTGAATTAAAAAAAATTTGGATAAAAAATAAGGCTTCCATCAGAAAAAAATGATTTCAAATTCTCTGGACATAAAGACAAGCAGTTTATTAATTGATGCTAAATATTACCATCTTTCCCACAGAACAAAATGCATACTGAAATAAAATTTTAGAAATGTGTTTGGAATTTGAGAGGACTGTGAGAAAGTGAGAGCTGTAGAGTGTAAGGCAAAATGTCGGGTATGTGACCTGAGGTACACGTTTGCCAACATCCCAGACCTTCTTCAGGTTTAGAAAATTATCATTATTTCAATTAAAAGAGTGAAACACAGTTGTTTTCAATTATTCTAAGCATTAAGGTGAGGGTATCCTACTGAGACTGGTAGAGAGGTATAGATTTTCCTCAGCAACAATGGACACCCATTTTCTAAAGCAATATTTTAAGGAGAAGGAGGTGACAAAAGAAATTTTCAAAACTATAGACGGGGCCCTGAGAGGAATGAAATAACAAGGAAAATTCAATTAGATTGGCGATGGGCAAAGGAAATCTGGAAGAAGAAAGTTCATCTAAAAGAAGTTGCAAGCTGTGTATTTCCCCCTCTGGGTTGTTCAAATTTTTTCAGTCTGTTCATCCTCGAGATATTTCTGGACCAAGATCTACTATAGAATCTCCAGCTGACTTAAGGACAGAAACCCTTTGCACTCAGAAGTTTTAGTGTCAGTGAAGGTAGAACCACAGTTTCAAGCTAGGTTGGATATTAATCCTAATGCTTCACACACAGTCTAGATACGAATGAACTCATTTCTGAGGCAGAGAGTCTAGAATTGTCTTGAATGGTCCCATTTTCTTCATTGCTAATATTTTTCTAGATACCTAGCAGATGGGAGAGCATACAGTTATGGTGGGGATCATGGGATACACAAAAAGCAACTTTTCGGCAACAATAACAACATCAACAATAAACTGAAGTTAGGAAAACTCACCATCTAGTATATAAATTATTAACACTTAACCCAATTTAGAAAATGCTTTCCATGTTAAATTACATCTTTACATGCTGTACTGTGTGATGCCTACCTGTTGAATGCCCAAACATCTAAGATCCTCCAAGTTTACCTTAAATATTTCTTGGACTTCCATCTTCCATTTTCCTCTCATCAGTTTTTGATAACGCCAGGCCAACTGACACAGCTGAAGGGCATCAGGAACTTTCAAAACCCAATATAAGTATTAGATTAAACGAGTAGTCAGGTTAGACCAGGGAACATAATAAAGCAAATAGTGCATATTGTTCTGGGGAATCTGGGCATTTTAAGAACAAAACAAATAAACAAAAGAATAATGAGAGGGCTTCCCTGGTGGCGCAGTGGTTGAGAGTCCGCCTGCCGTTGCAGGGGACACGGGTTCGTGTCCCGGTCCGGGAAGATCCCACATGCCGCGGAGCGACTGGGCCCGTGAGCCATGGCCGCTGAGCCTGCGCGTCCGGAGCCTGTGCTCCGCAACGGGAGAGGCCGCAACAGTGAGAGGCCCGTGTACCGAAAAAAAAAAAAAAAAAAAAAGAATAATGAGTGTTCTCACTGTAAGAGTTACCATCATTAATTTGAAACTCCAGATTGCTAAGAACATTCTTTTTACTCCATCCAAGAAACTGCTTTGACTTAAATCTCTGTACAATTTATTATGTCCTCAGTTTGCAGTGGTGAAGATATTGAGTGGAACAGGCTTGGAGGTGATAATTACTGCCTAAACGTTTTAAGCTAATTTGCAGAGTTACTGCCAAAACATTTAAAGCTAGATTCCATAGTTCCTAGTGTTCTTAACTCCTGGGAGGATGCAGTGCTTCGTCAGGCAATAGGAAATGATAAGGCCTCTTTTACTTACGCAGAGTTGAAGAAAATTACAGAACCTATAGCTGTGTTTTATATCACCTACATAAAACCAAGAATAAATTCAGTTTCACTGGGATCTGCGTGATATTTGTAAAATGAATTTCAGAGATGCCTTTAACTACATGCTTCAGTATAAACATGGTTAATTCTTCTTTTTAAAAATGTTTTCCATTTGAATATATAAATGTTAAAGTTCTCCTAGTATAGCAATGCTACTAACACCTAAATACCTTTGGTATTATAATTTAATGACACTTAAGGTAGTTTATGTGATAATATAATAATTAACGATCTCTTGGTCTATTGAACTTTCTGCTTGGTAAGCATTTAGCCAGGAACGGGGAGGAGAGAAGGAAGATGGTTTTTCCATTTATGTCTTATTTAATGGTATTTCTCATGTGTAATTAGGTCATATATACCTGCTTTAGTATGTTGAGTAGACGGACGTAATTGAAACTTTCTTTAATAATCCATAAATTTGGTAATCCAATCTTTCATTTTAACTGCATATACTATAATTGATGGTATGAGATCGGGTTTTTTCTAATTTCAGAATTAGTGTGGTGTCTTTCAAATTTGCTTTTTTCTGATCTTCTCATCTTCTTAAATCCCTAAGGGCCCGTGCAGCAAGTTGGGACTGAACTTACCACATGGCAGGTAATTCTGCACGCTCTTAAAGACCTGATGGGAATGAGGGTCAAGATGCACAGAAGTGGATGAACGTTAAGACAGGCTGAGCTTTTCATTTTAATGTGGTTTATCATTCTGTGTTGTGTTGTTTTGTTTGGGGCATGGTGACGCATTTCCTGGGGCAAAGAAGTAGTACTAGATGGTAGTAAACAATTATTTGACGGTTGTCTCTGATTATATCACTTTGGGACTGTGGTTATAGCTTTCTGGAAGAAGAGATTCTATCTCTTTCATAAGTAACTTCAACTAATATCTTATATATGCCAGTTCTCATATATTCAGTTTATGCCATCTTCATAAATGCCCAATACAGAAGACAATGCTGGTTTATTGTGAGTTCCAGTTACTGACTTTAGGCTAATAATTGGTTGTTACTATAAAGGTTATGGACTGACCTGTTGGCATTTTCATTCCTCAGAAGGTTCTGCGTCCTTTTGTCCCTCATCCAGAAATTCCCAGTGGAGATTAAAAGTCATTTTCAGACTTCCATATTGGGAGTTACTGAAATAAATTAGCTAAAACTTTCATTTCGTGAGGTAATTTAAATTGTGTGTGTGGGGAAGAGAAGGGCAAAATGCACACGTACCAAATTCTTATAAGGCTATACTTATTATTCTCAGTTTAGGTATAATCTTGATAAATACACTTTGCATTTAATAAATCATGAGTAATATCATATGCCAACACTCAAGCACTCTCCAGTGTGTAGCATACTTCATAGTTATGTAATTTAAGAGTAAAAATCACTAGCATCTACTTTTAAAAGATTTGAAAGGTGACAGTGTTCATTTTTACAATGTATAATGTCTAGAGTTAGTGAGAAGGGCTTTCATCCTATTGCTTTTAAAATTCATGTGCTGTGGAGGTGTTTACATTCACACTGGGGTGAGTTACCAGAAGGATGGGCTCAAGGGAGACTTTTCTGTTCTTTCTTCTGTCAGAGTCCATTAGTTGAATTCTACCAGATGCAGGAAAGGATGAATTGGGTTGGGAATGGCTTACGCTTAACGTTTCGTAGACACTCAGTACATTATTCTCGATTGATTAAAATGTGTCTCTTGTTCAGGGTCATTCGAATTATTGGTTTACATGTGTGATCAAAGAATCTTAATAAGAATTCTCTCAGTTTTATTGATGAAGGAACTGTAAGGACTTTTCTGATGTTCGCCCTCCTTCTTGATGTTGGTATTCTGATAGGAAAAGTCATAGGGTAGCTTCAACAGAAGATAATCAACGTCACCCCAAAAGGATCAACTTGGCTAAGATCGTCAACTCTGATGATTGCCCACTGACTCCTTAGAAAGGAGGATGAACACACACAAAAATTAAAGTAGTAACACAACATCTGGTGACTTCACAGATGTGCTTGGGAAGACCCAAAGCTATTGTATGAAATCAATCTGTGACCCCAGGCTTGCTCTCTCAATCTTCCCTCCCAAGTCACCATCACTGCCTCAAACAAACAGCACAATTTGTTCCATCCTTTCCTCCTCATCCAATTTGACACCCTATAGGGGAATTTGTGTGCGGTTTATGACTCACAGAAAGATACAATAAGGACAAGCAGAGGAGTGGGTAAAAATATAGCTAAATGACACACAGAGGAGTGGGTAAAAATATAGCTAAATGAGGTTTGTCCTGGGGAAATGGCATTGGTGCTGTTCGCACTTGAGTAAGTTTCACCTAAACTGTGAATTGAGATTTGAACCTTATAGTTTAATAGAGTTACAAAAGTCCATGCTATTATAATAGTCACACACACACACACACACACACACACACACTAGCCAGAATATTCCCAGGATGCCCTTTTGAAAGTAGAATGGGATTGCATAAAACTAAACTCAAAATTTCAAAACTGAATCAAACTTTACTGCCTTCAGTGGTGGAAATCAGTAATGCAGTTGTATTCCCCTTATGCTTTGGGGAGGACTTTTTAAATAAATATTTAGTTAAAGCAGATACCACATAGATTTGGAATTCTCTGGGTAAAGCATTCTCATTAACACATTTCTCAAATTTAAGTTTCTCAAATGAATTCCCCTTCTCTTGTCGCTACATTTGAGGATTATTAAAAACGGAAAAAATTGCCTTGTAATAATTAACAAACTAATTATCTACTTCAGACTACTCTGGAAAGAATATATACAGAGAAATTAAATAACTTCTCCCCCTTATTTAACTTCAAAGACCGCATAGCCTATGCTTCTTATTTTCAGAGATAAGAAACTGTGTGTGTGTGTGTGTGCGTGCGTGCACGTGTGTGCGTGTGCGCATGCGTGTGTGTGTGTGAAAGAGGGAGAGAGAGAGAAACAAAACATAGATATTTTAGTTTCTCTAAGCAAAGTAAAGAGGGAAATTGTCCAGATAATTACAGCCGTCAAGCACTTTTTGTTTACTTATCCCTGTTGAAGAGTGTTATTGGAAAATACCTTCCTCCATTGTACAGAAATTGCTTATAGTGTACAAAGAAATTTAAAGATGGCCATATTCCACTCTCACTTTAGAATAAATAACAATAATTAAAACAGAAATCAAAACCAAGTAAACAAAATACCATCAGAGCATGAAACAGTTTGCAAAGGTCTAAGTCTTGAAACATCTATTCCTGAATTGAGACCATTAGCTCATATTCTACAGTGTCTGTAACAGTAAAATCAAGGGACTAAAACTGGGTGAAGGAAAAAGTACTCTACAACCGGTTACTTTGGATTCCCCAAAATAACAATATCAATTTAAAACAATCAGAAATATGTCAAATCCAAATATTAACTCAACTTTTGTACTATTTTCTTTTTCTCTTAGTTCTTAAAATACAGAGTGATATGTTAATTTTGATTGAACAGTTATTAAAACATTAGAGGAAAGGTTTCAAAGGTCTTAATATTTAAATTAATCCCCAAATTGTAGTTTTGAATAGTACTTATAATTATTTTTTAAAAATCCTGGAGAAGGAGTCAAAGGAAGAAGAGAAAAGAAATTAAAACTAAAAACAAAACAAAACTGTAATTTATGGTCTACAGTCCTATAGCAGGCAGAGTATGAGATTAAGAGCAACATGATATGATGTTTTTTAGATAAAAAAAGAGTAGAAGTACTTCCTCTTTTGCTCTAACTGGAAAGACTGCTAAAGAAAATGGGTGTTTCCATACACCAAGGAAAGAGAATTCCTGATTAATCTAAAAGGCATCATTAGTACCGTTTTTTTAGATTCCATATACATGCGTTAGCATACGGTATTTGTTTTTCTCTTTCTGATTTACTTCACTGTGCATGACAGACTCTAGGTCCATCCACCTCATTACAAATAACTCAGTTTCATTCCTTTTAATGGCTGAGTAATATTCCATTGTATACATGTGCCATATCTTCTTTATCCATTCGTCTTCCAACCTAGTGGCAGGGTAGGAATAAAGACGCAGATGTAGAGAACGGGCTTGAGGACATGGAGGCTGGGGGGAAGCGTAAGTTGGGATGAAGTGACAGAATAGCACTGACATATATACACAGCCAAATGTAAAATAGATAGCTAGTGGGAAGCTGCTGCACATCACAGGGAAATCAACTCGATGCTTTGTGACGACCTAGAGGGGTGGGATAGGGTGAGTGGGAGGGAGGCACAAGAGGTAGGGGATATGGGGATATAGGTATACATACAGCTGATTCACCTTGTTATACAACAGAAAGTAATGCAAGATTGTAAAGCAATTATACTCCAATAAAGATATTAAAAAAAATTTTTTAATGAAAAAATAAAAGGCATCATCAGCCTACTGTTCACACAAATTTTGTTTCCTCTGTTTCACCAGAAAATAATCTCTACTCTAATTACCCCCTACTCCAGGAAAAATAGAAATATTTATAAGTTGCTCTATTTACATTCAAAATAAAAATAAATTTAATTAATGTCAAGAAAATAATTTTATAATTTAGATAAGATTAATTGACTAGAAGAATGTCACTAAGAAAACTGACACTTTTTTTTTAACCACTAAATGTTCATATCTGGGCATTTTAAAAACTGGCAACATGGAGGCTGTTTTCTTTTTTCAACAAGCACGTTTGCCTAGCACTTCAAAGTCCACATAATACATTGAAATCATTCTCATTTCATCCTTGACACCATTTTCATTCTACTGTTTGGGGAAAAGAATATCAGAAAGGAATATCAAATAAAATTAGTGATGCAAACATACATCATACAAACTTTTGCTCATTCATTCATTTCATTCCACAAATTTCGTGACTTCCTTCCATGAGTTAGGCATTGTTCTAGGTTTTAAGTATAGAGCAATGGACAAGATCATTAAGATGCCTGATCTTCTAGGTCTTACATGATAATAGGGTGGGATGAAATATTATGCAGTGATAAATGATAGGTTAAAGTTAAAATTAATGTAATTCAGAGCCTGGTAGGCTACCATAGATTGAATGATTAACAAGGACTTCTTATGGAAGTGAAGTCTTTTTCTTGCTGAGACCCAAAGAACAAATCAATCATATGAAAGTGTAAAGGAAAAGAATTTCTTCTCCTCCTTCTTCTTCTTCTCCTCCTTCTCCTTCTCCTTCTCCTTCTCCTTCTCCTTCTCCTTCTCCTTCTCCTTCTCCTTCTTCTCCCACAAAGGGAATAGTTTTGCAAGACTGTAAAGTGACAATGCATTTAGTACCATTGTGATGTGGTAGCTTAGTTGGATTAGAGGCCACTGAGCAAAAAGGAAAGGCGTAGCTGATGAGGTCTTCAAAATAGACCAGCTAGACAGGGTGACAGGACAGGAAGGAGAGACGTCAATTAGCATAGTCAGGCCAGATAATGGTAGTTTAAACTGCTATAATTCTAATGGAGATGGAGAGAAATGGATATTTTGGGTACAATTTTGAAGTAAGGTCAATAGGACCTATTAATGGATTATATATGAATAGAAAAGGAAATCAAGTATGCCTGCTATTTTTATGCATTTATGTGTTTAATATTTTAAATTTTTTATTAAGTAACTGGATGCATAACGATACCATTTACCAAAACGAGGAGGACTGGGGCAGAAGAAGATTTGGCATGAAATGAATTATTCTCTTTCAGATAATTAAAATTTGTAATGCCTCTGAGAAATTCAAGTGTAGATGTCCGGTATGTGGGTAGATGTCTGGTCTGGAGTTTAAGATAGAAATCAGGGGTGGAAATAAATTATATAAAAGTGCCTGAAAAGAATGTGAAGATTGAGAAGGGAAGGAAAGTAAGGATTGTCTCTGAGCCCTCCAATATTTAGAAATTCAGCTGTGCAGGAGGAAAAAAGCAGAAGTGACTGAGACAGAGAGGCCAGTGGCTAGGAAGAAAACTAAAAGCTTTTGTGTTAAAAAAAAATTAAGAAAAGCAAGAGTTTTGAATATTGAGATAGAATGAATTAAATTTTTTCTGGGCAACATTCATGAGCCCTTTTTAGTTAACTTTCATGTGCTTTTACTCCCACCATTCTTTACTACCTGCTAATGTTTCCATGTTTCAGGAGTGAACATAGAAGCTGCGTTTTCTAATTTGTGCTCTCCTCGTGCACACTTGGGGCTGGAGGGGAGCTGTCTCCCTGAGTGCCTGTTAAGGGTATTACCTATATGCCACGTGGACATTAGCATGAGTTTAAACATAGGGGGTGTGCCTCCAGGGGGAGGGGAGATGGCCCCCTGAATGCTCTGGTACACACATATATCCCTTCAGACTCAGCCTACTGATGCCAGAGGAAAGTAACTCCTGGGCTGGGGAGCCAGGATTCAGGTTGCAGAGGAAGAAGAGGCATAGAACCACACCTATCTCAGCACAGTGCCTTTGACTTTTCTAGGCAGCGCAGGAGTATTGCTGTAGACTTGCACTTTAATTCAGTGTCGTAGATGGATTTTATCATGGTCCTTAATGATAATTTATAGCTACCATAAGTAGATAGTGTTATGGGCTGAATTGTGTCCCCTGAAAATTCATACATTGAAGCCCTAACCACCAGTACCTTAAAATGTGACTGTATTTGGGGATAGGGTTTTTAAAGACATAATTAACTTAAAATGAGACCTTTAGGATGGGCCTTCATCCAATAATGACTGGTTTCCTTGTAAGGAGAGGAAATTTGGACACAGAAAGATCTGGAGAAAAGATCACAGGAGGATGACACAGGGAGAAGATGGCCATCTACAATCCAAGAAAGGGACTCCTTGAGCTCAGACTTCTAGCCTTCAGGACTGTGAGAGGATGAATTTCTCTTGTTCATGCTGTCCAGTCTGTGGTGCTTTGTTATGGCAGCCCTAGCAAACTAACACAGGGAGAAACAGTTTTCTACCTGACACAGTTAAGGTGGAGAATTACAAATGTTCAATCCTGAGTCCTAAAGACAGTTTGTCTGAATCCTCTTTTCCACCTTTCGTATTTCTCTTGATGTATAAGAATGAGAATTGAATGAAACAAGAGCTAAGCTATGTCACTTAGTTGAGTAGTCAGGCATGGTAGCCACGGGCAGTACCTCCGTTCCCTTTCCGGCAGTATGTCATATTTGGTTAAGTGTTCAGTGAAGCTGCCCATTATTATACATTACATGAGATTGCTAATGTAGAAATATGGAAATGAAGTTAACCCATCTGCAGTGTCTAGAGTATATTGTAGAACCCTGGTTCTGTCTAGTATCCCTTTACTGCATGGGAGTCATCTGTCAAGACAGGTCAATATCAAGTTTCTTCCTTCAAAAAGTTTTACCATTCTCAGAGCTTCAACAATCAACTATTTCTTCTATATATTTCTAAATAGAAAAACACCTTTTTAAAATGGAACTTTGGGGACTAATACATCACCACTAATAGGATCCCTGTCTCACCTGCGTGTGTGGGTCACAAAACCACGGGGACACTGAATGGAGTGAGTTCTGCAAACTGCATGGTGTTTCCCAGTCTCATTGTGCTTGAGTATTAATATAGTTTATATATAGTAATTAGATAGCATATAATTTACTATAAATTATTTTTCTTATAGTTTCCATTTATATTAGAGTTAAAGCATTGTATTGATTTTTTTCTGGAAATTGTGTGTTTTAGTAGGTTATATTATCTACGACCTTTGATTCAAAAAAATGTTATAAAATATTTGTTTAATGTAGCGTTATGCCTGCTGGGGTTGGCTGCTTTCTCATCATCATGATAGCGGGTTTTCATTCAAGTGTTCTCCTTGCAGTTATGCCTTTCTAAAACATGAGAACCCCAAAACAGATTCTCTGCCTATTTTAATCTCTAAATAATTTTCTAATTTAAAGTGATTGGAAAGGAAGAAAACATTTATTAGATGGCTGTCCAAGTGACTCTTTTTATTCAGATGTGCCACCACTTCAACAGTTTTTGAAGGACAGAATGAAGGTCGTCATTTCAGTGATGTGACTCTCGATATGCTCTCATTAGCAAGCATATTTTTTCACTGTTTCCACCTTAGACCCGAAATTCAGCATAATTAATCATATCTACCTTGGCGGTTCAGAAGCTGGTTTGCTACCTAGCTAAATTCCATGAAGCTAACCAGGTTTTTGATGTATCACTTAGCAGATATATATAGCACTTCCTAAGTGCCAGGAACCATTCTAAACCTTTGCAAACATTAGCTCATTTTAATCTTTACAACAGCTACCGTATTATCCCCATTACACAGAAGAACAGACTGAGGCACTGACAAGTTAACCTGCTCAAGGTCAGTGATATTCAGTAAGTCACAGAGCCTGGGTATCAATCCAGCCAATCTGGCCCTAGAGGCTATGCACTTGCCTGTGCTTCAGTGCCTTCTAAATTTGCCATTCAGCAAATGAGAAAGAATTTTGCAATAAAAAATGTGATGAGCAAACGGAATTAGGCTACATTGCTTGTTTTCAATAAAGAGATCTTTCAGTTTCCACTTATGTTAAATTAAATCGATCATCCTATATCAGGTATGAATAATCAATTGAAGATTATATTCAGGTAAAGATCATTTTAATCATTTTTAATACATAGGCAATTACATGAAAGTTGCAACTGCAATTTCCCTGTAATAGAAGAGGAGGAAATAAAAGACACAATATTATACATATTATGACATTTTGAAACAAGGAGGGAAGAGAGAAAGGGAGAGAGGGAAGAAGGGAGGGGTCGGGGAAGAGAGAGAGAGAAAGAAAGAGAGAGAGGGAGAGAGAGAATTTAGGGTAAAAAGCAGAGGAAAAATTGGGAGGAGACCAATGATTGATGAAAGGGAAACGTGAGCATTTTTTGTCCATCTGCTCATGGCAAATTTCCAGCATTTGACATTCTTTGCTTTCCTCGTCCAAAGATTTATTAAAAATGGTATCCTTTTTTGAAGCCAGCTCAAACCTCCCCTATTTCCAGGATTGTTTTTCCTGGGAAAGCTGAAACAGTCCTGATTTTCTCCCTTTCTGGATGGACGCGCTTCCTGGTTTATACTTGGACATGTGCTGTCTTTCTGTGGCTTCCTCCATTTGACTGTATAATACAGTTAGAGCTTTGTTCACATGGTTCCTATTTTCTAAATGTGCCCAGAACATTTTAGTCTTTGAAGTAATTAGAACATTATGCAAACATTGAAGAAAACCATCCAGGATCTGTGTATTGATGACATTTTATAAATGGAAGTTGTTGCTAGGGAAGCCAAGCTACTTATATATCAATCAATTCAAATTATTGTGAGAAAATTCTGGTGAAGCAGAAATAGTGGAAGGCGAATAAAAAAAAAAATTCCATCGGATGGAAACATCGTTATTATTGCTGCTGTTGTTACTGATTTTGCAGTTCCTTCTAAGTCTCCTTTATTTATTTTTATTTAAAAAAAATTCTCAAATGTTTAGCATTTCCTTAGCCTGCGATCCTTTGAGGACTTCCAAATATCACCATTTGGTCAATATTTACATTTTGATGTTATTTTCTCTCCCTGAACAAGAATCCTCTTTGAATAGGACAGCCACATAGTTCTGTTTGATTTCTCTGAGCGCTTAGAATTTGGGATCTGCGTCTCATATTTTTTCCTATATATAATAATATAGGAAAAATAATATAATATATAATACTATATTGTTATAGTATTCCTATTTCTTGTTGTTTAATTTCTTTTCAACAATAGTCCTTTTACTTTTTTTTAACTAAGTAAAGTTATCAATAGTCCTGGACTGAAGCAGTCACATGTCTTAGCAATCAGGAGAATATAAATTATCTCCTCTCTTAGGCTGGTCAAAGCAATACACGTCTCACATTTCTGATGGTTAAATTCAACGGAAAGTTTACAATAAAGAAATTGAGCCCTGCAGAATAAATGTCTATCTCTACCTGGGTTCTGAAGAGATCTGAGTATCCGGGGAATGAGACGCTCCAGATGCATTTCACTGTAGAGATTATAATTTTTTTTTCCAGGGCATGATCACTTAGTATCCTCCTTATTTAGTCATCCTATCAGTAGAAAACAGTTGCAATACAATTAAAATTCCTACAAATGAAGAGGAAAGACAGGGCCGATAGAAATCAGAAGCTGTAGGAACCAATGTATTATAATGATGAGTAATCATAAATCTGGATTGCAAGATGTCCACTGGCCTTCACTGATTTTATCTGACAATAGTCAACAACGTTTTTATAAAATATCTTGTAGTTCTACGCTCAATGGTACATTGCAAATACTGACCTTTACCTAGAGGAAATCTCTACTCTTTATCTTAATATCAATGGCTTTAAATTTGTTCTATTTGAAAAAAATGTATTTAGTGTTTGTGAAATCATCATGTCACATCAATTTCAGTGGAAAGACCCTGCCCCTCACGCCGCTCCATGATGCTAGTTGAACTTAAAAGAAAACAAACACTATTTAAAATTTCTTAAGAAGCCTGTCATTCTCTTATAGGTTAGTACATCCTAATTTCAATATAATTTAAACTCTTCATTTGAGATCTTTCAAATCAAGGTAGCTTTGATATAAACATTCATATAAATACATAGTTATACATATATATTCACAGGCACACAGATGTGTGTACATGTAAAACACATGTACGTGCTTTATAAGTCTTCTGATTTAACTTAATGTAGCATAAATATGCCCATTTCAATAAGTATTCTTTATAGTATGCTTTTTAATCATTTCATAATTTTCAACTGAAAAGTTATGGGTCACATCTAGAATTGACTTCTTCAGTCATTTACTGTTGATTATTTATATTATTTTCGATGCCTTACATCTATAAGTAATACTGCACTGAACATCGTGTGCACACACTTTTGCACAAAGTTCGGCTAACTTCTTCAGCAATGGCTTGGTGAGTGTGCTGGCCATTCTCTATTCCTCTTGAGTGTCTCCTGCCCTTCTCTGTTGGGCTTGGGGCCCATAAGCCTTATCATGGGGCTCTTGGCTTTCCATTGGTTTCCCTTGTCCAGTGGAAGACACTGGCAGATTAGCTGGTGGGAGAAGAGAGCAGTTGGGGTATTAATTCTACACTGCCCCCACCATCTAATCACTGGCCTCTGGTCTGACAGGGACTGAGTCCTGTGGTTTAATCTTCTCCCTTTTTCCTTCACACTTGGGTCTCATCAGTTATTGATTTGCCCTCTTGTCTGAGAGGTGAGAATGGCCTCCCCGTGTTCCCAGTCTCTGAATGCTTCACCACGCCTTGGTTCTCTTACCTGGCCACACCTCTGTAAATAGCACATTCATTCATCTCTCCTCATTTCTATCCTTTGGGTGAGTCATCTGTTGTCTGCCTATGCACAGCATAGTACACGGCATCCGTTGATTACTAATGAGGATAAATGTTAAGCGTGTGTGTATGTGTGTGTGCATGTGTGTGTGTGTGTTTACAGATCAAATACTAGCTAGCAGACTGTCGAAAAAGCACCATCTATGGACTAGTGTTCACATTTCAGCTCAAGCACACATTAGCTATGTGGATTGAGGCAAGACCCCCTCTTCTTTTAAAACATCCTTAAGCCTTCTTTTTCTTTTTATCATATATGTGATAGCGATAACGATAGTGTTCGAAGTAAAGTGATTGGATTTGAGGTCTGTGGTCCCCTCCAACTTTAAGCCTGTGATCTTACTTCTCCAGCAGTAACAAGACAGAAAGAGGCCCTGCCTAGTTTGATAATGCATGACTGATACAGCGAACTACACTTCATGTGTTAAGTTACTGACGCATTTGTATGGCAGCTTTGTTTTTCATTTTATTTTCTCCAAAGACTGATAAATATGATGATTTTTTTAAACAACGCCACATGAGGTAGACTTAACATTTTACTGTGTCAGATCCCATTAACCCATTTAAAAGTCAGATCCCATTAACCAAAAGTAGCCATGCTAATAAGAGAAATGGAATCCCGCATCTCTATCAAGTCACGTTTACTTATTTATTGCTTTTTCTGAACTCCTTGGTTAGCAAATTTCATTTTTGTTATCCATAAGTTATCCAGAAAAGGCTAGAAACGCTATCTGAAATTAAATACGTCACTTAATCTATTGCTATAGATCACATTATTTCTCTTAGCAGAGGGAACTTCCTAGGAATTTAAAAAGGCTAGGGGTCTCGAGGCACATGGAAGGAATGGAATATTTCTTGGAACACGAGCAGCATGAACCCCAGAAGCAGGTCGTTTGTCCTGGGGGTAATGGTGTGAGAGAAAGGTAACGCAGAGCCTCTGAGAGTTTCAATGGAGCGGAAAAAGTGGAGAGAGAGCTTACAATATTTTTTGCAAATGTCTAAAATTTGCAGTGCAAGGATGAAGGTTGCGAAGAACATACAGGGTGTGACGTACTTGCTTTGCATTTGGGTTTGATGTTATTGACTCACCTTCAGTGGGTCTTGTGCTTTGAGTTGTGTGGGCCATGGATTTGCCCTGCTTCTTCTGCCCATCCTCCGTGAGCGCAGCCTGGGTTTGTGAGACATCTGTGTAGGGTTAGGAGGGCAGCAAAAGTTGTTGAACAGAACGGAACGAACAGGCTCGTGCATAAATTCAACTTGTAAGTGTGGAGCCATCCATGCTCTGCTGAAATGCTGAGCAACCATTGCTGAGGAAGAAAGAGAGAAGTCTCTAGCGAGGTGATTTGGAGAGATGAATGGATAATTGAGTGGATGGGATATTTACTAATGCTATTTCTATGCATTCTTTGCAAGAAAAAAGAATGTACAAGAATATCATAGCAGATCTCAAAAGGACATGTAGATGTTTAAAAACACATTTGGGCTTCTATGTTTAGTAAACTAGATTTTTAAACATTTTTCTCTAACACTTAACAGAAAATCTGGCATTCAAGCAAAGTATCATTGAAACAATAACAGCAAAAGCCCTCTCCTACCCTCCCCACAGAAGAGTGTAAAGGCTCTCCCCCAGAGGACTCAGGTGAGCGGAAGGGAAGACCGCAGGCCCTGCGCTTGAGGGCAGCTGGCCAGCTTGGCCAGAAATGGCCAGGGCTCCATGACCCTTTGGCTCTCGTGGGAGAGTGTAAAGTTCTGTCAGCTCATCCATTTGGATAATTAGCAAAAGATATTATTTCCCTGCTCCATCTGCTTGCATTTTTGCTAATAATTGGAACTCTGAATAATGTTCCCAAGTCCTTTAGCTCTCTGTCACCACCACTGAGCACATAACCTCTTTGGGGAAAGGCCGGGCACTGAGAACGCTTAGGCTCTTCTCCTGTGGGACAGACGACCGTAAAACCCTGGGACTCTCACCACAATCATCCAGAGGCACGTCGGGGCTCACTGGTCATGGAGCTGACCGAGGCCAGGGTGGCAGAGACCACTCCATTTGGAAAGCCACAGCTTATACCCTTAAGCACAGACAGCTGTCTTGTAAACGCGGGGCTTAGCGAACAGGAGCTGACCCAAAGGGAAGAGTAAAACCATTTAGTCAATCAGAGACCAACTTTAAGAAATTACCTCCTAATGGTGGGTTGGATGTATGCTATATTTTTAAAAATCCTATAGCAGTTCTCTTATGAGTATGAGATTATGGATTTCTCCAGACCGGGACCTGGCCTCATCCTTCTTTCTGCATGGTAATTCGCAACAGTAGTGCCCTCAATTAAGTCCAGTTGGCTGGCTGCCTGAGAACACTTCCAACCAGTGAAGAATGAACTGAATAGAAGCAGAAAGAACAACTTTTGCATTTTGAAATGAGTGTTACATTATCCTTTCAACTCTAAAGCCCTTCTCACATTTTTTTTTTCAAAGAGCCTGTGAGTTGAATCTCAATAGGAAAAAATGCTTCACATCCACCCAAGCATTCATTCACTCATTGTTTTTATTGAGTAGCTACTATGTGCCAGTGGCTTTGGTGGGCACTGGAGAGGCCCAGTTGACCCCATTTCTGCAAGACAACCACTATATTTTTGCAGGGTCAAGTGCTCTAATGTATTACCAAGATAGGTACATTCAAGTTAATAGTAATTAACATTTGCTGCTAGATTCTATGACATTTAGAAGATTTTATTAATAATAAATTAAGAGAGGAAGTAGCTATTTAAAAACTAAATTCATTCTACTAATGATGCATGTTTTTCCTGAAAATTCATTCTACTGAAAATATATGATTTTTTTTTCTTCAAAGAGCTAATAAGTGATAGAACTGGAATATCGACATATTGTTAAATGTTTTTTCTCTTTTCTTTCTCCTTTCCATGACATAAGAATGGGGCTACTGTTCACTTCAAAAAGAGAGCAATTTCAGTGTTTAAAAAAGATTCTCTTAAGCAATGTTTTCATGTCACAATTAAGATGTAAGAGGTTTTAGAATAGAAAGATCTTTATATTGTAAAACAAAGTTGCTCTTGTCTGTAACAGACAGAAATGAAAGCAAACATGCTCTTGTCTGTAACAGACAGAAATGAATGCATTTCAATGGTCAATTTAAAAAATATATTTCCATTATGTTTAATACTTTTGAACTACTGGTAGGAAAAACATAATTTACAGATATGTATTTTGGGTTTCAACTTTTCTAAAAATTTAAATGCCACAGAATAAGTCAATTTTCATTATAGTATAAAATTAATCAGACACAGTTAGTTGTTACGTATTTTACAAAATATAATCTGTTGATCAAGTTACTGGATTTTTTCCTGAACATCCCTTTCTCATAAAACTCCTGGCAATTAAGTTGATGTATTATTGAGATAAATTGTATGTCATTTTAAAATAAGTTATGTCTTTCTGTTGGTTTGAGTGCTAAATCGATGTCACTGCTTTATGCTACATTTCTGCTCATTAGGCAGCCAAGTTGGACTTGATTTTAAAACTTGGTGTTTTTATAAAGACCACCATTCCCAACACTTCATTTTGTAGATGAGTATAATGAGACTTAAAAGTTTAACAAACTGGCCGATATCACAGCACTAAGCCAGGGCTGGGTCTCGTAGTCTGATGTTATGGTTTCATCCATTGATATTCTACCAGTTGGTTGATAAACAGCTCCCTGGAGAAAAAAGCATTGAATTGTAGCAGGTGCTAATTTCCAGGGTGTGCATAACTCTCACCATGGCTGATTTCAGGACACCAACATGATGTCACTGAATGAGCTACAGAGATGTGCAGTAGCTCACTGCTCTACGTTATTTCCAGAACATGAATTTGTATTCATATTTTTGGTGTGTATGACAAAATACAGATAAAATAGATTTAAATAACTTGAAGAGCAGAAATAACAGTATATTAGCATAACTGGGAATTGATGAGTGTTTATTGTCTTTGTTTTCAATACAGTTTATTTAACTAATATAATTGCATATACAGTTTATAAAATTTATATAATTTTATATAATTAAATACTAATAGTGGCTTTGTTTAACAACTAGCTTACTGAATCCCTGAATATTTAACAATTGGCTCTTACAAGCTGGGACAGGAAGTTTCTAACACAACACTGGATCACCAAAAACATATGGTAAGTCAGTTTGGTTGGTTGAAAGTGTTTTCAGTGTGTCTCCTCTCATTGTTCTTTTGTGTGTGTGTGTGTGTGTGTGTGTGTGATAGTGATATGTCATGAAATTGTTCCATACCAGTATCAAGTCTGAGACAAGTGATGGCATAAACTGCAAGATTGTAAATGTTTAAATTGTATATCATTGCAGAAAGTTTCTGCAAAATAGTTAATCATTTTCTTAACATTTTTAAATCCATGTGTTTAAAAAAATAAATACTGTATATACATTTCATGCTCCTTCTTCCTGGCTCTCTGACTGTTTAGTCCAGATAAACTTTTGCTAAGATTCAACCCTAGATTTTTCATGTGAAAAACTTTTATCAATTAAATATAATACTTGTACCAACGAATTATTGCCCTGCTAGCATGTACAAGAAAACCTGATTATGTGTAATAGCAAAATCTGTAACCATATTGTCATAGTATTAGTTACATATTAATGCTAGTTCATGTTATGAACTACATTACTTTTCCAAATTCTATTTTGTTGTGACCATTCTGTGCTGAGTGAAAACAGTTATTATATGGGCTGATGTTTGATTTATGTGGTTAAAAATTCATAGTAGCTAAGCTGATAATGGTGGAGGGGATTGGATACAAGCATCCAATATTGCTACCAAAGCGGAAAAGAGATTTGAAGTGATGAAAAGAGGCCCTTAGAATGATAGTCACAACATTAATAACAGGCCTCCAATACAGGTACATAGAAAGGACTTTTATGCAAGGGTGTGGCAGCAGTGTTAACATGCATGTCGATACTTCTAGTACCTCACTCTCTGCATGGTACGGAACAGTTGGGCACTGGAGAACTATGTGTAAGTCTATATCATGAACATGGCTGCTTCATGAGCAAAACAGAGCAAAGTAGAGACGGCTGAGTTAGTCATCAAATAGGGGGTTATTGAGGAGACCCTCAATAACAATATCAAGCATTCTTGAAACTCGGTAGCGAACACACTAAACCTTTTAGAATCTGTTATAATTCTCTAGCTCTGATTTCACTATATGGATGTTGGGATGATGATTATTATCTGGGGAGGAAGTCCCGATGGGCCAGACGGTACAATGAAACCCCACACCCATGACTCACATTATGAAAATGCAGATTGACTGCTTTCCTGGGATCCCTTAGGTGTCGGCAACGCCTGGAAGTCCTAACAGCTGCTCTTGGTCTGCTATCAAGCTTAAGTGCCCAACATTAGAGATTTATTTCTTTGGGCCTTGAAAGACTATCCTAATAAAGATGCAGCAGAGAGTAGGAAGAGGGGTAGAAAAGGAAAAGAGACAATTGCGTTAGTTATTCTCGACTAATAGCAGAGTTCAACTTTCTCTCCAAACCAGAGAGATCAAACAGAGCAAACCTCTTACCGCCCCAGCCTATGTGGGATGCTGGGTAGAAACCCAATAAATGGTCCAGCGTGGAACATGCACTCTAAGTGGCTCCAGGGATAGGTAATGGTCATAGGGGAAAGAAGAAGGACTGGCAATGTAAACTTTTACAAAGGACTGGTCCTCTACAGGGCTTCATTAATTTGGTATCTCCAAAGAGATTTTATATAAATTTGTTTAGAGGAGTTCTTTTGTGTGTCTCCCAAAATATTCAGATGGCAAAACACATTTAGAAACTTCTTGACTGCAGTATCAAGGAACACATACAGTGCACACTTTATATTATGAAATGTAACGGGTGATGTACATGCTCTGTAGCACAGATTAATTTAAAAATTACAATGAATGTCCACTAGGTGGCGAGTGTGCTATATAGTGTTCAGATCCCCTAGTTAAGGTGGAGCTGTTTCATCTTGCACATCAAGGGATCCGATCAGACTGTTTGGGGGCCAAACAAATGTCTGAAGTAGATTTTAGAAGCCAGATAAGAGGTTCCAATTATTAGAGAGTAACTCGCTTTGTGAATTAAATGTCTTCCCCAAGCACTAAGCAGCACGAAGGGGCTACTTATTAGAGCGTATGTGTTTTAATACCACTGCTCACTGCTATGATGATTTTTATCTGAATTCTCTGTTCCAGTTACCCTCCTAATACCATGAAATCTAGAGTTAAGAGCTCTTTCCTGGGCTGCAGTTTCTTCCCCATAATTTTCTGTGTATTAAGCATCGTTAATCGACCAAATAGACCTGAGATCTTCTTCCTCGGGCATTTTACAAGTCCTCTCTTCACAGTCTCTTCTGTGAAGGACCACATTTTAAGCACTACACACTGAGGATTAATAATTGCAGGGTTGGAAGATAAGGTGAGCTGATTGGGGCAAGTGCATAGCCAAGGTTACTATACAGTGAGGCTTCTAGCTTAGAAAACTTCTCGTTTATGAACCCTTTTTCTTGCCGGGGGGGGGGGAGTAATTTATATTAAGTGGATGAACCAATTACGCACATTTTAATAGTCATCTTTAGGCTTTCTAAAGTGCATTTTCTTCCAGTTTGACTTACTTAACAAGAAATATTTTCTTCCTATCTTAGGATGAACTCTAATAATGAATCTTACATCCTTTATTTTTTACCTCTGATTTTACTGTTTCATTGTAGAAAAATTACAAAAATATCATAATTCTCATCTAGTAGTGCTGAAGTCTTTTTTCAAATGTTTCAGCTATAATATTAATCTTGAATCAAGTTATTCATATATCCCTTCCTTAAGTTCATTAAGATTTTGCATATTGTGATTTCTGACGACTTTAACTTGTATAAAGCATTACAGAAAAGATCATTAAAGAAAAAGATCATTTGGAAAATCAAGGTAGAAAAATATCTACAAACTTATGTAAATCAACTATTAACTTAAAATTATGTCTGCATAAGTTACATGAACCATGGATAGATAAAAATAATTTGTACTCTTTTTTAAATAAATTTATTTATTTAATTTATTTTTGGCTGTGTTGGGTCTTTGTTGCTGCGCACAGGCTTTCTCTAGGTGTGGAGAGCGGTGGCTACACTTTGTTGCAGTGAGCTGCTTCTCTTGCCGTGGAACACAGGCTCTAGGCGAGCGGGCTTCAGTAGTTGTGGCATGTGGGCTCCGTGGTTGTGGCGCACGGGCTTAGTTGCTCCGCGGCATGTGGGATCTTCCCGGACCAGGGCTCGAACCCGTGTCCACTGCATTGGCAGGCAGATTCTGAACCACTGCGCCACCAGGGAAGCCTGAAATAATTTTTACTCTTAAATCAGTTCCCCTAAATGCCAATTCGTCCTTGTAATTGGCTCTGATTCACTGACCTTTTCTCCTTTGACAACATCTTCACTGTCACAAGGATATTGATAGATTCTGTCAGTTAGAAGTAATGTGATAATCTACATTCTTATTAATTACTCATAAACTCGTATTATTTTCCTCAAGAAGATTAACTTAAGAATAAAGAAACACCTTAGCCCCCCAAACGATTTTTCAAGGATAGTGACTTTGACAATAATTAGAATATTCTTTCACATCCCAGCTTTATCAGTCTTGGCATTCCAGTGAGCCCAGATTCACGCGCTTCAGATTTTCTCCACAGTAGGAGGCTTAGACCAGTGTGGTGAAGAGAAAGTCGACCAGTTAGAATCTTGGTGCCACCACTTATCAGTTGGGTGATTTTGCACAAGATCGTTAATCTCTCTGAACGTCTGCCTACTACTCTATTAAAAGACAGTGCTGGAGTGGGAAATAATAATGACTAATACATAGGATCATATAGGATACATACGATGGGGTTTTAAATGAGATAATACATGTACTTAATACTTTGCTTGGTACAGAATAAATTCTGAAGCCATAGTTGCATGATTCATTTTTGCTACTGTGATGGAAGATGGATCAGATAAAATACTAAGAGGCAGGTTTATTACCATTGGGATTTGTTTATCAAATTTTCAAGGAAAATACATTTAAAACACTTTTAAAACTGTATTTTTAAATCACTTATTTGGCAATGTACACAATTTCTGTGATAGTTTCATTTCAAATGAGCAGAAAAGCTTGTCATCAAGCCACTCGATATTTAAAGACTGCCTTTAGATCTCATTTAGACATGTTCATTTTCTCAATATTACCCACCCCACCTCTTCAGTCATTTAAGGCTTCTCTAAATATATCAAAAGCAATATGAATAAAATATAATTTAAATATTAATTGAATATGTTTAAAATATATATGATATAGTTTAACATTATCTTTGAAAAACATAGAAAATGTTAGTATTGTATAAGATAAAATAACTTTCTAAAAGCTTTTCCGAGAAATTATAATAATAACATTGAATATATTGTTGAAAACAGACTTTATGTTTTAATAATAGATATTGTAAAAGCTTTATTATTTTACTAGTAATATTTATTAGAGGGTAAAACACACATCTAGAAACACATTCTAGAGAAAAAAAAAATTGTTGTTAGTCAATAAGGTCATCATGAAGTTCATTATCTAATGTAAATGCATTAAATGACTATAAATTTTAAGACACCTGAGATTTATTCAGATTTGCTTTCCCAGGACTTAGCAACAGTCTCCTTAATGAATGCTTCTTAGGACTTCCCTGGTGGCACAGTGGTTAAGAATCCACCTGCCAATGCAGGGCACACAGGTTCAATCCCTTGTCTGGGAAGATCTCATGTGCTGTGGAGCAACTAAGCCCGTGCGCCACAACTACGGAGCCCAAGTGCCACAACTACTGAAGCCCGCACGGCTAGAGCCTGTGCTCTGCAACAAGGGAAGCCACTGCAATAAGAAGCATGCACGCCGCAACGAAGAGTAGCCCCTGCTTGCTCCGCAACTAGAGAAAGCCCGTGCACAGCAATGAAGACCAAACACAGCCAAAAATAAATAAATCAAATAAATAAATTTATTTTAAAAAAATGAATGCTACTTAATTGTCATATTTTGTTTTTAAAGCTTTTTCAGTGATATTTTCATACTTTAATAAAATTTCACTTTTGAAAAAAATCACAAATTATTATGGAAACATGCTTAAAAACATGTTCAAATATCCATACAATTGTAACTTGGCTTATTGAACTTTGTATTTTTTATCGGAAAATTGGTGATTATTACAAAGAAACATTATCTGGTATATATGTTCAGAATTAAAAATAAAAAACTTCGATTTGTATGTCTGATCCACTGGCTTCTCTATCTACTTTATTTGTCTAGGCTCTATTTAAACATTTGCTTCTCTCTGTTTCTCCCTAGTGATATGAGTATCCTATGTCATGTGATCTCCATGACAAATTATATGTATCTGCTGTAACCTAGATGTGTATCTATCTGACCCTAGCAAATGCAAACCAAATGAAAGGCTGATAGCCATAATAAAAAACTTTGGCCTTTATAGAAATGCACCCATATACACACATAGTCAGTACAATGTGAGATTATATGGTATGATTCTTGGACAGTGATGTTTGGCTCATATGCAAAGATAAGAAGCAAAAGCCAGGGTGCTAAGAGAAAAGAGTAAAGGAGAGACAAAGGGCCAAGAAAGAAAAGCTTCCATTTCTTACAGCTTTCACAGTCTTATTTCCAGTCTTCCTGAAGCTCATGTATTTCCTTTTCCCTTTGATTCCATGAATACTCAGTATATCCCAATAGCATATTTCCCTATTTTTGCTTTAGCTAACTTAAAGTTTGTCTCATGCATATGTATATAAGCAAGTAATATTTCTTAGGAATACATTGTGGCATTAGAAGTACATAACATCCCTAAAATAAACTCTATAAAAGCATACTTTACTAAGCTCATGATATGTCAAACTCCTTTTAAAATGATGCTACAATATGACTGAAGTACTGAAAATAAATTTTCTTAGACGTCAAAATTATAAAGATATAACTCCCTCTTTTTTCCCAAGTAATTATGCACTACAAGAGACTATAGTAGAATTCATTGTTTAGTGAATAAAAATCAAACTAACCCAAGAATATCAGTTGTTTCAAATCTTTCTGTGGAAGCTTTTATTAAATCCATATCAGAATAAATAAAGATTTATGAAGGGCTAATGCTTAAGGTAACCTCTTAAATGAAGGATGATTTTATTGATCACACTGATTGTTATAGAATAGGAACAAAAATCAGAATTATCATTAAATAATATTTTTAATGCTTCCTGGATAAGAGAGAGAAATTCATTTTCACCTAGTAGATGTAGCTAAGATTTTTGGAAACAAAGTGGAGGGATCATTAAAAACAAAAAAAGGGAAACTAAACACTGAAGAAATTTTGAATATATTGCAGATAGGAACGATTTGTAGACCACGAGGAAACAATGTACTGAAGAACTCAGTAAAAACATGGATTTTTTTTTTTGCATATTTTCATGTTTTCTCATTCACACTAGTTTTGGAAAGTTTGAAAGTTACTTCATTTTTTAAGACTTCTGGAGTAAACATTTCAGCATTTTTACCAAATTACTTTCTGGGACAATTTTCTTCTATGGTTAAACTGTGACTTTGAGAAAATATGCTGCTTCACAAGTAGATCTGAACAAATAAGAATATATGTTAATTTGAAATGGTAGAGAAGGTGGCTTAAGCCATATGAAACTGCCATTTTTTGTAGGTAAACGTATGATGATAACATCATGCATGACTATGGACAGGATCTCGAAGTCAATTTGAAAAAATAAAGTAGATATGTTTAAGAAGTAGAAGCATCAGTGATTTAAAGAGCTGCTTTCAAGATCTATTTTAACCTTATTAATATGTCATATGTATCTTTTAACAGCATACATTTTAGTTGAAATTATTGATAACCTTTTGGTGTTGTTCAATTATTCTTCTAAAGAGCTTCTTCCTATTACTTGATAATCTGCTATTATGAAGTCAACTCAAAGTCTCCCACCCAGAAGAGATAGTACCTTTGATATATAATTGATTATGTTCTTGTATAGCATTATTTTCTTGGAATCTAGACTATTTTATAAAGAACAAATATAAAGTTGCTGGTCGGTTATTCAGAGCTATGAGGTTAATCTATAGTTATTTAAATGGTACCTTTTTTTTTTTTTTTTAAGTTCTGGCAAACAAACTCCTTTAGAAGCTTGAAACATTTCAGCAGTTTATTATTACAGAGAAGCTACATCTGGTATAAATGATTATTAGTGGCTGGCATAAATGCATTATTAATTCAGTGGATTGTACTTTTCAATGTTAATTATCCGTGGCATGGGTTTTCAGATCCAGTCTCATTAATCACAGGCCCTGGGCCAGTATGCTAATTTGAAGACTATGCAAGAATTAGTAAATATTTGTTCCTTGGTAATACAGTGATAAAACTATGAACTAGAGTATATCACATCCAAGAACCATTGCTCTGTAGCGTCATCTATTGAATAACCCTAATCAACTTGAAAAGCCTTTCTTTTTTCATAGACCTATAAATACCCTAATAGTTTGGAACAAATAAATTAGTTATTAATTTGAATCAGACAGTGATCTTGGGTTTCTCACTTGTTTGTGTGTCCTCTTCCTACCTTATTTGTTTTTATAGCCCAACAATGTTATTCGGTTAATTATCGGTGAATAGACAATTTGAAATATGAAATGTAATGAACTATATATGAGCCAGGATCTTTGTTAAGGAAGAATCACTCTCTTAATTACAAGGAAATATATACAGGGAAAATTCCCTGACCTGTTCAGTTGACTGTCATGTGTTATAAATAACTGACACATTCTCTAGGAATTGCTGAAGATTATATGCAAGGAACCTGTTCTTGGGACATAGGCTTAAGGACAGTCTCTGGTCCTCATTCTTCTTGAAGACGTTTCCCATATAAATTTGAAAGTGTCTCTCAGGAAATGCTTTTCTTTTCTTCCTCAAATTACACATCATCTACCCTAAGATCCAAATCCTTAGAGCTTTGTTCTGGTTGTGTTACTGCCTCCTAGTTTGACAAACTAAACTGTGCCAGTGGATAGGAGTAGGTTAATATACTATTTCTCCAAGATGATTTATTTTCAAGTTAGCCATGCTATAACCCAAAGAAGTGATTCTGGTAGAGAAGATTTTAAGTTGACAAGTGGGGTACTTTTAGATGAGTCAGCATTTTTACGCCCATCAAAGATTTTACATCGCATCGAACCTGCGCTGCTCTTTTTGATTCTTTGGTTGGCTTTAACTAGACATTTTTAATTTCTCAAATTATCAAGTCTTCTTATATCATTGTAGATTTATATCACTCCTTTTGCTTATGGTTTCATTTCTACATCTCTGAGCCCCATTGCTCTCATTTATAAAAATGGTCATTGTTCTTTTGTCCTGTTTTGATTTACACCTAAGAGGAATTGTTACCAAACCAAACTTGGGTCTACTCACCCGACATGAAACAAAGATGAAACCACACCGGGTTGTGGTGGAAGAAATTACAGTGTATGTTGCAAGGTACCCAACATGGGGTCAAGCAAGGGGAATTGGCAGCTCATCCTCAAAATTACCAAACTCCCCTGTGGCTTTCAGGAAGGGTTTTTAAAGGTAACATTAGGAAGGAGGGTTGCAGGGTGCCTGATCAGCTCACGGACATTCTTCTGATTGGTTGTTGCTAAGGTGACAGGACAATGTTTTGGGAATTTCAATTATCAGTTTTCTGGCTCCAAATGGTCTGGGGTCCAAGTGCTTGTGGTCAGCATGCAGTTAACTTCTTCCACCCGATGGGGGTTTTAATGTCTGCAAAACAACTCAAGGATATGACTCAGAATATTATCTATAGCTCTTGAGGAGGAACTAAAAGTCCTTGACTTTGTTTATGGCTAAACTATTATTATCTTGTCTGACAGTTTTCCTTTGTTTCTGCATTTCTTGATTAAGTTTGCTCTTTGGAACTCAGGGAAGGCCTAGGAGGCTACAGCTTTTCTACAAACAAGAGGCGGGGGACATTGAGGGTTCTGATCCTGCTGGGTTTCTGGATTACAAAGCCCAAGGCACCAATTCCCTGTACTGCTTGTTAGTGCTTTGATTTCCTAACCCCCTAAGAATGTCTTCTTGAAAGTTTATGTTTAAATAATGGTTTTGACAGTTGAGCTCTCCATCTTTAATGTCTAAATCTTAATTTTCCCAACCAATGATAATTCAAAGCGATCAAGGCACTTTGTCAAGCCACTTCGTTCACACTTCCAATTCCTTCCATTTTCTTTCTTTCTTTCTTTTCCCTCATTATGTGTTAGAATCAATTTTGGAATAGGAACCGAGTACACCTTTGTTATGTCCCGGCCTCTGGTGGCTTTGTAGAAGTTATTTAGCCTTTGTAAACTTCAGTTTCTTCATTGGTAAAATATGGTACATAATCTAATCCCACATGCTTGTTGTACCAAGTAAATGCATGAAGATACACAATTCTTGTCACCTAGTGGCTCAGGAAAGTTTTGTTTTCTTCTCCTTTCTTATGAGGCTATTGCCTTTGCTGACTTTTGATAAATACACCCATTGAAAAACAGAGTACTAGTTGTTGTTCAAGTGCTTTCTCCCCAAAACACGACTTAGCAGAGATCTTAGTTTTAGTTTACCTACCATCCTTAATAATGATTCCACTTCCTATTATAGACGAGCCCTTTCATCAATGTACATGTAACCACAGCAAATCCTCAACACGTCTTCCTGCTCTAAAGTTTGCTCTCCTCCACTTAATTCTCCACGTGATAGCTAAAGTGATTATATATATGTATGGTATAATTATACGTGTATAATTATATAAATACGTTGATGGCTTAACGTTGATGGCTTGACGTTGATGGCTTAACAGATTTTTATTACTCATACACAATAAGATATATGCATGATAAAAATTTATTAAGGCATCAATGCATTTAAGTAATTACAAAATTTCTAGTCACCATTTAAAAAAATTAACAAAATTAAAAAAGAAATACCTGGGGAAAAAAACCTCTTAAGAACAATTGATATCCCCTAATCTCTCTCTTAAAAATCAATGAGAAAAAGATAAACAATGCAATAGCTAAATGGACAAAAACATGAACACAGCCAAGACATATAATGATCAATGATGCTATTAAAAATCAATGAGAACAAGATAAACAATGCAATAGCTGAATGGACAAAAACATGAACACAGCCAAGACATATAATGATCAATGATGCTATCACTTAATGTTATTCTGTTCACTGTTTAATTATATTTAAATTAAAGGGGATAGATTTTTTATTTTACATGTGAAATTGGTAAAGATTAAATGTTTAACAATCCTTAATACGTTAAGAGCGTGGAGTATGCTATCATAAACCATGAAGTCTGCATTCTTTAGCTTGGTTCATAAGTCTCTCTGACCTGGACCCTTCCTGTCCCATCAGTGTGTTTCCAGCATTCTCTGCTATGCACCAACCACAATGACCTTTCTTGCTTTTACCTAAGAAGATATATTATCATCAGTCTTCACATAGGTTTCTTTTTCTCCTGCCAAAAACGTTTTCTCTTTCAATTCAATTTGTCAATACATCCTTCCTTTATGTTTCATTGACTAAATATTTCTCTTGGAAGGGTCCACTATCTTCCATAAACTCTGGTTGAATGGCCCTGCCACATCTTCCTCTAGTACCTCTCACCTCTCACTTCTCATTTATATGCTGTAATGTTCAATTTTAATCGCTTGTTCAATTTTAACTACCCCTGCTGGACCATAGGCTTTCTTGAGCACTTTTCTATCCCCGCCACCTAAAAAAAATGCCTGAAATATAGTGGGTACTCAATAAATAATTTGTTAACTATTAAGAGTTTAATACTTTCACGAATAATATTTGCTTATTCATAGAACAATAGACTTATCACAAATACCCCAACTGTGATTGTCAGAGCATCAAATCATCCAGGACATTGAGCCACCCATAAGCTTTTTGTTCTAAAGTCGCAATACCCTTTACTAAAATAATAATATAAATATTTAATAAACATATTTTATTGTTAAAATAAAAACACAAGCAAGATTGAAATGCATGGCTTTGTAAAGATATGTGTAGCCATCAACGGCCGGTTTTTAAAGCATCATTTACAAACTTAGGAGTCAGTTTAGTTGTGGTTTTTGGAGCCTGTGAATTGGGTCTGCTGTGAGCACTGAGAGCATTTAACTGTATTAAATATTTTAATGGTTAGAAGTAACAGAGGGAAAGAGTAAGGGAGGGAGGCAAAGAGGGAGGGAAGGGGGGGAGGGGGAGAAAGGGAGAGAGAGAAAGGCAATTGGGATACACTGGGTCTGTCAGGAATGAGGAAGTTAGATTCAGGTGCAGTTATTCAATAACAAAGAACTATTCAAACTACAAAATTACTAGTATACAAATTCCTTAACACTAATGAGAGCCAGTGCTCTTTACTAGTTAGAATTGTGCCACAAAATAATACCTTTCCTTGGGACTAAGTGGTTTTTTTTGATATAAAAGTTAAATTAGAAGGTGAGTGACATTTGTTTGGGTTATTACAAAACGAATTCTCGCCATAGATGCGAGGTTAGACTCTAGTCCCTCAAATCTCTCAAATTCTGAGAGTAATGAGTCCAGGAATATGTGAAGACATTATAATCAGTTTGCTGTGATCACAAATGTTATACAAGCAGAATCCATCTCAGGCTCATAAAAGTTTTAGCTGCCTTGTAATGAAGATCTAGTTGATAGGGTGAACTATACTCTGTGCTAAAAATGACAACTGACCCGAAGATAAGCTATCACAGACCAAAGTCTCTTACATTTCCTATAAAAACACAAATTGGAATGCGTTAAACCTCATGATGTATGTTTGCCAGGAAAGATGTTCTGAACTAGTATGAATCCATCTGACAAGTGATCTTCATTATAAAGAGTGTGTTTATCTATCTGCACTTTAATCTTATTTTAAAACTTAATAGCAAAGATATATATTTTTTAGACCTTTTGTAGTTAGAAGTTAAAATGCTATAAAATCATCAGCCATAATAAATAGTTTAAAGTACCAATGGATATACATCAGATATATACAAATATTTGTATATGTCAGATATACATCAAATATTTCTTTCTGTTTATTATTGTTACCATACAAATTTTCCGGGTGGATTTTTCACTGAATGTAGAGAGGCCATTGAAAATAATCTCCTGTGAAATACAGGCTCTGTGCCATGTGCTAAGTTCACTTCTGGGGACCCTGGAGTCAGCCTCTGCAGCAGTTAAAGTAGAGAAACAGAACATTGTCCATTTAGCTGCCCATCAGGAGAGATATTTGTGTGTTAAGGTACTATACAAAATAACTGTTGTTTTATTATTTTTTTTATTTATTTATTTTTTTTTGCGGTTTGAGGGCCTCTCACCGTTGTGGCCTCTCCCTTTGCGGAGCACAGGCTCTGGACGTGCAGGCTCAGTGGCCATGGCTCACGGGCCCAGCCGCTCCGCGGCATGTGGGATCTTCCCGGACCGGGGCACAACCCGCATCCCCTGCATCGGCAGGCGGACTCTCAACCACTGCGCCACCAGGGAAGCCCATAACTGTTGTTTTAAATAGTAACCCCAAATAATACACCACAAAGGCAGATGCTCTGAATTGTGAACAGTGTTTTGCCATTGAGGTGTTTTTTGATGACAACATTTATGCATCCGGCACAGCTAGGAGTAGTAGGGAGATGAGGAATAGCCATATAGGGATTTTTACATTTAAAATTGGTTAATGATTCTAAACAATGATGATGAGGTTATTTAGTAGAGAGTAAATGGAGTTCACTTTTCTATAAACCATTTAAAAGTCAAGGATTATATTGCTGTGGCCGGAATTGGCCCATTTGTATGCTTGTTTACTCTGTAGGATATTTGGAAGTACATCTGTTTTACACTGCTGGAATGCAATTTTGTTCTCATAGAAAGGTTAGTTCTTTAATCATTGGGGAAAACTTTTAAAGATATATTTTTATTTGAAATATAGTTGATTTACAAAATTATGTTAGTTTCAAATATATAACATAGTGATTTGATATTTTTATAGATTGTACTCCATTAAAGTTATTACGAAATATTGGTTATATTTCCTGTGCTGTACATTACATCCTTGTATCTTATTTATTTTATACCTAATAGTTTGTACCTCTTAATTTCCTTCCCCTATCTTACCCTTCCCCCACCCTCTTCCCACTGGTAACCACTAGTTTGTTCTCTGTATCTATGAGTCTGTTTCTGTTTTGTTGTATTCATTCGTTTTATTTTTTAGATTCCACACATAAGTGAAAACATATAGTATTTTTCTTTCTCTGTCTGACTTACTTCACTAAGCATATTGCTCTCCATTTGCATCCATATTGTTGGAAATGGCAAATTTCCATTTTTTTATGGCTGAGTAATATTCCATTATCTATCTATCTATCTATCTACCACATCTTCTTTACCCATTCATCTGTGGATGGACATTTAGGTTGCTTCCATATCATGGCTATTGTGAATAATGCTGCTATGAGCATTGAGGTGCATATATCTTTTTGAGTTATTGTTTTTATTTTCTTCAGATACATACCCAGAAGTGGAATTGACCCTGAAGTTTCTAAAAGTTGTACTTTCAAGGACATATTAGGATGATCTGACTTATGTGAAGATATTATCTCTAAAAATCATTTTCAGTGCCAGAATTACAGATTGATAATGAGTTATTTCTGGAAGTCATCAGAAGCACATTCAACAATTAATTTTAAGATAATGACTTCATTGTCAATCAAGTGAATTAGTCCAATTTAAGAGGCTTATACTTATAGACGGAGGTTAATACTGCCAAGTAGTACATGCCCGATGTCCTAAATTACATAAAGGTCAGCCAAATTAATTTTCTTTAAATACATTAAATGTTTCATGAGAGCTTCTCTTTTATGTACCTAGGTGATGATGGGAAAGCAGGACTGCTAGGATATTTCTCCTGCCGTTTCCTCTCTTGCCAATATTCTCTATCCACGTTCCTCCTGATTTCTATGATAGCACAATAGATTAAATTGTCAGAGCAGATTCACAGGAATCAAGCTATTTACCTGGCACCAATCTTTACTAATGATTCAGATACCAGCAAACAGCAAGTACAGATAAAACAGTCTTTCCCAGAAAGAGGCTGAAACCATCAGACAACATCCAAAAGTGTTCTCTTTCTTCTTTCTTAGGACATCTTTATTCACAAAGAGACTGACTTTAATTTGGGGGGGAAATCTCTTTTGTATACACTGTTAATTATATAACTTACTAACCCTAATTCTCTAGGCAGCCCTGCAGCATAAGTCAACAATGCCAGGTAAATTGACAATATTGCAATCTATATGGTTTAGTTATATCCTGATATAACCATTTAAGAGATAGGGGCTTCATAAGGGAGACTGAGTCAAGGAGACTCAGCATATTTACAAGGAGATCTGGGTGAGGCTGTTCATTTCCCTGAACTCTCCCAATAGGAAAGAAACTAGTCTTAGGCCTTTTCCTTTTTAAGTTCCCACACAGTTAATTTCCGTATGTTGATGTATCCATTTTTCTGTGAATTCCCATATAGATAGCAGCATTATACCATTTTTTGGAAATACTGTTCTTATAGGAGTTGATATGAATTTTATCAAAAATTTGGAAAATGTATCAAACTGTAAAATCTTTAAAAAG
Source organism: Tursiops truncatus (assembly GCF_011762595.2). NCBI lineage: Eukaryota > Metazoa > Chordata > Mammalia > Artiodactyla > Delphinidae > Tursiops > Tursiops truncatus. Next base: position 95,804,383 of record NC_047042.1, on the reverse strand, counting down.
AGATATAGTGCAATGAACATGATATTAAGTTCCAGTTGAACCTGAATTTGACTTTAAATTTCACAGTCTACTTGCTTTACAGCAGAAGGCATTATTTATATTTTCTGGGAAGTGGTTTCCTCATGTGATGAAAGTCAAAATGGTGATAGAGTTTAGTGTTCTTGTGTGGGTCATGAGACATAGGTATACAGAAAGTGCTAAGAAAGTGCTCAACATGTAACGGGCTCAGAAAACACTTGTATTATTTGCCTTTCTGTGAAGTTAATCAGATCTCAGAGTTTTCCTCTCTGATCAATAATGTTGCCCATTTTCCTTGCTCTTATCTCAGCTGTATGAATACTTCTTTCCCATTTCCTTTGCTAATGTTCTCTTCCTTCTCCGTTACCCTAAATCTGTATATTCACTTTTCAAATTATGTTCTTAACATTTTTCTTTTCTCATTCTACATTCATATTTTGAGAGTCCTACATGTATGGTAAGTATTTTATTTTGAAAACATATCCATGATTTGAAATATCACTTTTATTGAAATAAGGCTAAAACCACATTTCAAAAACACACTTTTAAAATAAGATAATAGTAATCTGCATATCGGACATCTCTGACCATACTCTCAACTTCCATCCTGATTGTGAGTTTATATTTCTAGTTTTATGAATGACTTTATCATTTGAAAAGTTCACACAGTTTTCACAAACCAAACGCAAACACTTCTCATGGAATTTCAGTTCCTCATTCGTTTTTGTTCAAAAATATGTATTGAGTATATACTATATACCTGGTACTGTGTTGGGTTTTATGTGTGGTGGTAAACAAAATCATCATGTTTCCTACACTCAAGTATCATATAGATTGAAATGATAAAAAGACATTAGTCAAATAGCTGTCCCAAATGTAACTGCAACTGTAACAGATAATACAAACAAATTAACTAGGATGGGCTTCCCTGGTGGCGCAGTGGTTGAGAGTCCGTCTGCCGATGCAGGGGACGCGGGTTCGTGCCCCAGTCTGGGAGGATCCCACGTGCCGCGGAGCGGCTGGGTCGGTGAGCCATGGCCGCTGAGCCTGCGCGTCCAGAGCCTGTGCTCCACAGCGGGAGAGGCCACAACAGTGAGAGGCCCGTGTACCGCACACACAAAAAATTTACTAGGATATGGTGGATTAGTGAGAAGAGGGGGACCAGGCAAACACTCCCAGATTCCCAGGTAAAGTTTTTGTATTTTACTATCCACCATGACCATTGTCAGGCAAAACTTCATCCTCTCTTGTCTGGAATGTAAGAATCAGCTGGTTGTCAGAGAAAAGGAAAAAGATGAAAAGATTCGGGGGCTTCCAAGAAATCCAGAATGCACGGGTGGATTTATTAATACCACCCCTTACTGTCCAGGTAATATACATATATAGTTATTGCAGTCAGAACATCAATGATATGCTCTCTTTGGCTCTGGTTTTGTATATCTGAGATCTTCAGCTTACTTTCAAATTTTCTCCCTGCTGCCTCCAACCTCCCCACTGTTTTCTTAGGATGGGTTAAAATCCACTGATATCAGCTGTCCCTATTTGTCATCACCTTGCTTTTGCTACAATTACACCTTTTGGGACTAGAGGTCTAGATCTTCGTGCTTACTTTATCCTTGTGAGGCAAAAAAGTTCTATTATAGTCCTTGTATATAGATCAAACACACAACTTAAAAATAAACATTCATGGGCTTCCCTGGTGGCGCAGTGGTTGAGAGTCCACCTGCCGATACAGGGGACGCGGGTTCGTGCCCTGATCCGGGAAGATCCCACATGCCGCGGAGGGGCTGGGCCCGTGAGCCATGGCCGCTGAGCCTGCGCGTCCGGAGCCTGTGCTCCGCAATGGGAGAGGTCACAACAGTGAGAGGCCCGCGTACCGAAAAAAAGAAAAAAAAAAATTCATAATCTTTTATTATTTGTTAAGATCTTCTTGTGAAATAAGGATCTGATCCATTATCTTTGGCTGAGGAGTTTCTCGTAACTTAACTGACATATAGGGTATTTATAATCATAATGATTTACATTTATAATCGATTAGGATCTCTCTTTTACCTCCTGACTCCTTGATCTTCTAAAAAGTGTAAGACCTTGTTCAGAGATCTGTAATCCTGCACTTGGTGGGGTGCTCCATGATGCAGTGGGAGGAGGGCCGTTCACTGCCTTTAGTGCTCACTCAGTCCTGAGAAAAAGCCTTATTCCAAACAGCCTTACCGGAATATCCCTTTTTGGAGGAATCCTGGGAATTAACTGCTATTTTCTTCTTGTGAAGACAAATATTTGTAACCTTCTCTTAACAAGTGAAGACTGGGCCTTCTCCCTCCACGGGCGGTGATATGTGTTTTCTTCTCTCCTTTGTTACACGATTTGCTCCTATCTGTTCAATTGTTTTCTTTTGCCCTCCAGATTACAACCATATATCTCTCTAATTATTGCAAAGACAAGTTGACTTATTGACCAAAACATGTCAAGAAAGCCCAGAAGTGTTGCCTCACAGCTTGATAACCATTGAACCAGGTTCACCCTTTCATTGAGGTTCAGCTTAAGTCAGAGAACACCCTGAGGCCTCATTCTTTCCTCTAATTCCCAATAATTCTTACTTTCTATACCATTCATTTTTTTATTTGGTCTCTTCTAATTCGTATCGTCATCGTAATCTTCCTTCAAATTAGGGACCATTTCTTCTAGTCTTCACAGAGTCAGGCTTCTGAGAAAAGGCAAATTAAGATGTTTAAGCTCATCATTGCTTTATATACGCTTTGTCCTTACTTTATTAGAGTGTAAGAAATGTTGGCATTTTCTTCTCTTGCTTAATCCTTCATAGTTAATTACAAGAGTGTTTCAGAAAAAGCTGGAGTAGAAATAAGCATATGATATTGAAAGGAATAAAAACTATAAATCCCTTTGATGTATACAAAAGGTAAGAAGGAATATTGTGTGGGCTCAAAGTTTTTACGTTTTCTGAAATATGATATATTTTCTCATATTTAAATATACTTCATGAAGTGATGTTGTCTTCTGTAAAAATTCAACCGATCCGTGTCGTGCTTTTCCTGACCATTTTATTATTGATTGGAATTTACACAGTTAATAATCAACAAATATGTGTCTAAAATCCGTTAACTCCAAGAACATGTGCTATAGACTATGGAGGGTATGAGAAACTATGTTCTAAAGTTTGTCCTTATCTCAAAGAACAATGCAACGTAGTGTGGAGACACAGGATAGAAAGACTGAAAAAAAAAGTGAAATGACTGACCAAACAAACCACAGAAGATATTCCAACACGTGAAATCAATTTTCTAAAAATAAATATAAAATATATTTATAATTTTATAAATTTTTATATTTTATATATAAATATTGAAAAATAAACATGGGGCATTTCATGCTAATACAAACCAATAAAATTAACCTGAGAAATATTATATATTTAAAAAGAGGAATTATGGTGAGTTGCAAATATCTGGAAAGTTTCAAGGAAAAGGAAGCTCCTGAAATGGCACATCAGAGAAGAGATTTAAGAGCAGAGAAGAGAAAAATGCAAATCGATAATAATTCAGGAAAGGTGTGTTCATGGAACATGATGAAAGCATTCTTGAGATGAGCTATATGGGAACATAGAGAGATTGTTTAGACACTAAAATATGAAGCTAAAGAATTTGAATTTATCCTCTGCTGTAGTTGCCAAAGGGATTTTTTCTCTCCTGCTGTGGTCTGATTACCTATCAGAACTTTCAAATTCTTTGGAGCACATTAGAAGTGACACATGACTTAATAGTTTCAAAGGGAAATATCTGATCATATGTAATTCAATGTATAGGTCATGAATGTATAGAAAATTGGCACTAGTCCCAATCCTTTTGTCTCTGCATATTGCTTTGATTTTTATTTTGTGTTAGTAAATGACAGACCAAGGAAATGAGACACTTTAAAGATTTTAAATCCCTTTTCTCATCCATTACGTATATATAAACTCCAATGCTACCAACTGACTTAGGCTTCATATAACTTGTTCCTCACTGTAACACTTCATAATACGCCATGTTACTGTTGTCAAAAGTGGGGTCCAGCTGCTGGCTACTCTAAAGCCAATAAAGAGGCAAGGTTGGTGGAAAGTTTGCTTGGTTTCAGAGGCCAGCAATGGGGGAGGAGGTTGGAGGGAGGGAGGACTCCTGTCCAAAGGCGGACTCCCCTCTCCCCTGACAATCAGTGGGCAAAAGCTTTTAAAGGAGACTTTCAAGGGTGTATAGGTAGAGGGAGGGGGCTACCTGCAGAAACAACACAGTCATCTTGAAAGTGGTCCTGCGGTGGTCTGATCAGCGTCATCTTGACTGTTTTAAGTGCAGTTAGTCTTCAGTTCCAGGGTTTGTTTGCTTCCATTACTTTGAGGCCAGTTCTCTTGGAATCATTGCAGCTTAAGTCATGGCTACAGTCTGGTCATCATGTACTTAACTTCTTCCACCTGGTGGTGGTTCCAGTATCTACAAGACAGTTCAAAGGATATGGCTCAGAATGTTAGCTATAGCCCTTGAGGAAGAACTAAAAGTCCTTGACTTGGTTTAATGGTTAAACTATTATTATTTGGTCTTGTTTGACTGTTTTTCTTGCTTCTGCATTTTCTCACTTCCCTGATTAAACTTATTCTTTAGCTAAGGTTTTTCTACAGACAAAAGACAGGCAGAGGACATGGTGGGGGCAGGACTATAGGGTCCTGCTCTGTTTCATTGCCTCATGTTTTGAGATAATTTGATGAATGATGCATTACACAATATTGGAGAAAAGAAACAAAATTTATGTCATTCATCTGTTAGTGGTTCAGAGTTCCAATTTCATTCAAACCTATTTATTTTAAATTTCTCCTTTCTTTTTGCAAAAAAAATACAACTTATAGAAGTATAATTTTAAAGGTGTATTTTAAAGGTTGTAAAGACAGCTTTGATAGGAGAGATTACTAAATTAACTTAGTAAACATTTTATTAAATGTTAATAAAAAATGCTTAATAAATTTTAAACATTATATTAAAATTTTAAGGAAATGAAAGAAAATGAAATTAATTTTAGGAATTTTGAATCTAAAGGATTTTTTTAAATGGCTGCACAAAAAAATATGAAGGAGATAGCATTTATGCAAATTTATTTATGGTAACTCTAGTGGATTCAGTAAACACTTAATAAGCTCTTAACACTGTATCTAATTCTCCATATGTATGCTGTTGGTGTTTGTAGAATGTCAGGTTTTCAATCATCCCTGTTTATTTTTGCATATTTAATGATATTAGTTACTACTATTCATGTCTCCTGATAGAAAGAATATACCTGGTTCTTGTATTTCTGCCATTTAAAGTTTTTAAAAATTAAAACTCTAATGATAAAACAAGTGTTTTATGATAATAGCCACCATTTATTGTATGCATATTATGTGGTTTTTCCTCAGAATAAGGACTTTGAATGACAGCAATCGTGAGGGTGATAAAATAGTTATATACCAGGATCTGGGCTATACCTTTGACATAAATTAGCTCAATTAATCTTTTTTTAATTATAATTTTTTTTTGGCTTAGTTGGGTCTTGGCTGCGTCATGCTGGATCTTTCGTTGTGGTGCACGGGCTCCCCGCTGTGGCACGTGGGCTTCTCTCTAGTTGTAGCGTGCGGGCTCCAGAGCGCGTGGGCTCTGTAGTTGCGGCACATGGGCTCCAGTTGCCCTGCAGCATGTAGGATCTTAGTTCCCCGACCGGAGATCGAACCCTCGTCCCCTGCACTGGAAGGCGGATTTTCAAACCCTGGACCACCAGGGAAGTCCCAGTTCAGTTAATCTTTTAATTCTCTTAGACAGGTATTATAAACCCCATTTTACAGATGTAAAGAGGAAGGATTAACTTGCCAAATTGTAGACACCTAGAAAAAGTCAGAAACCAAATTTGCAATCCAATAACAGTTGCTTTGGGGCCTGTCCTTTCTCTCCTATGCCACAAAGTTTCCTAAGCTGTTTCTCTGTGTACGGTTTTTAAAATTTTTACCACACATGCTTTGAAACCACAGTTTATAATTCACAGTTTACTCTCTTGCTGCAGTGTCTTCTCTGCCCCTTCACTTCATGGACTATTTCTATCCTCCTAATGTTGTTTGTACCCTTAATCTTTTGTTATCTTCCTGGGTCATATTTTTTTCTGCACTCATCTCATTTGTAATGGCATGAGGGTTTCAAGGGCATATAACCTTCCTCTGGAGTATAAGGCATAATGAGGCTTCATTCTGCCTATCAAATGCATGGCTATTGTTGTGGTTGTTGCACTATTTTGTTTAATTTTGTGTCTCTTATTTATTCTGTATCAGCAAACACCACTCAAATCATAAGAGCCTTGACTACTTTAAAATGAGGTGGGAAAAGGTGACTCTCCCTGAAATGCAAAACGTCCTCTTCTTCCACAGGCTGGTAAGGATTACTTGTACACCTCTTTACAAGAGAAATAAATTCCTGGAGGTCACCTCTCTTTCCATTTCCTTTTTTTCTTTTAAAACCTTTCTGTTTTCCACTCCAGAACACAACTATTTCCTATTGTACTTAAACAACAGAGTCAAAGAAACCATATATTCCTGGTCTATGATTCTCAGCACTGTTAATTTTAACATATTTCTGGGAGTGATGTATGGTTTATATGCATACAATGCTAAGTCTGAATCTGCGATAGATGGAGACAGCTGTGGGAAGTGGTTAAACCAAACACTTCCTTTGCTCTTGAGTTCCTTATCCTCTGGTTTAGAAGAAAAGACAAAAAACATCCAACCAGAAGAGGAAGCCAGACTACAATATTCATGAGACCACTAAATGTTTTAAAATTTAAAGGAATAGAATAGAATATATACATATATATATACATATCTCATACGTTTATACATCCAAATATATATATATACATCCTAATATATTACATATATTATATCTCTTACTATTATGTATTTCCTGTTTATATTATCTTACTAATATACTACCTAATTCCTTACTAATCTTAATATATATAACTAATATATCAATATAACTATTTATTACTAATTCTAATATATTTTAGGATTAGTAAGAAAATAGGTCTTGAGCTAGATAATCCTCAAAAGAAGTCCAGGTTTAAGTCCATGCCCAAACCAAGAGCAGATACCTCCAGTTGTGCTGGGGGGGAAATAGGATGACATGATTTCCCATTTGTTCAATTCCCTCACGTGCCTTCTAAAAGTGCTCACATATGTTTGAAATATTTCTTGCTAGGTTTATGTTGAAGTATTTTATTTCACTCTACTATCTCTGTACAACTCCTAAGCGTACATGGGGCCCACTAGGGTCCTGTCATTTGTGGTTGGCTTCATTCACTCTTATTCTGCAACACCTTTGCAACTAGTTTTGGTGAAGATGAAGGTGAGTATTTTTTTCTTTATCTCTTCTAGTTGCTTAGTCTTTTTTTATGAGGAAGTTTGTAGAAGTTCAAAAGCTTTGCTGCCATCACGATCTTGTCCTGACCAGAAGCCTGTACTTTGATTATTAGTTTTTATTGAAATATATTTGACATATAACATTATGTAAGTTTAAGGTATACAACATGTTGACTTGATACATTTATATATTGCAATATGATCCATTGTAGCATTAGCTATGACCTCTATCTCATCACATAATTATCATTTCTTTTATTCACATTAACCAAGATATAGAAACAATCTAAGTGTTCATCAATGGACAAATGGATAAAGAAGATGTTCTTTGATTATTATGGACAATTCTGTTTTTTTGGAAGAGTTGCCTGTACTTTAAATAAAAGAAGCATAAACATTGGCTTTACAGTAATTTCCAGTAATTGATAGGAAATGATTTGTTCCCTCTCTTTACTGATATTTGACTCATCTAAAATTATCAATTATTAATTTATTAAGTGAAAAATAAAATAGCTATAGTGACAGAAGTACAAAAGCATATTGATATGTAGTAAAAATATAAATAGTTGCCTTTATAAGTATCAAGGACTTAAACTGATCATAGTTTTAGGTCCAGGAATCATACCTCCAAGGATCTCTTCTGAAAAAAAGCTTTAGAAATGAAGATGGTAATTTATCAACAGGATTATTTCTTATAACTTCATTTATAATAGTAAAAAAATCAGAAACAGTCCAAAATCAGAGAAATGGTTAAATAAATAGTAATATAATATAGAATAATAACAGGCATCTTCTTTTGGTTAGAGCTGAAATTCATATAAATCTGTTGGAGTTCTAGGGGAAAAAAATTGAACCATGCTTATAATTAGCTTTGAGATACATGGAGAAGTGCCCAGTAGACTTGGCAGAGGAAAGAATCATCAAAAGAAGCCCCCAGTGACAGTGATTTGCTGAGAATTGAGGACAAAAATCATCATAAGGGAAGAATCTTGCAATTCCAAGTAAAACAGTAGAACAGGGCTTGTGAGACAAATGGGGGTAGTGGTTCCAAATATAGTACAGTGTCTCTTGAACTTGTCTGATACAGATATCCTGGCTGTAAGAAACTCTCTTGGGGAAATGATACTGTATCATTTCTGAGCCAGCTAGATGAATGAAAACAGCGTACCATGGCTGATTTGAATATATACATTTTTAAAAAGCCTGATTAAATAGTCACATGCCTACCTGTTATGTTTAATTTAAATTTAGTTGCATACATATTTTAAAATATTATATTAAGTAATATATTACTATAAAAAGTTAGTTTTCTACTATCACATTTTAAAGTTAATTTTATTCAAACTCTTTAAATTTTGACATCAGTATTTCTGTCATCATTACAGCCAATTTTTGAGTCATCTATCACAGTTTTCAATAGCACATTATCCTCAATTCTCAGCCAAGTTGTTTTAAGTACTGAACTTTTTCACTCTGTGTATGGTACTGTTTCTGGAAAATTTATCTTAATTGCCTAAACGACAGGCAATAATTTGCATAACATCACAATTTTATTTTTTCAAGAATCTTGTTGATATGTATTCCTGATTTACACAGAGTGATTAATTTTAAACCCAACGTATTTATAGTGCTATCCAACGTTTGTAAGTAAAGGCTTAAAAAAACAGAAAAAAGAAAATCACCAAGTATATTTTCCCAACTTTTTACCTGTAGCGTAACTGAGATCGGGGAAATTTATATGACCCTGAGGAACAAAACGAATGTATATTTCAGTTAATTCAAAGTGAATGCAAACTGATCCTATTTTTCTGATCGGATCGAAAATAATTGATTCGCCGGATCAGTAGGTATCCAATGTGCGTGATGAGCTGTTGTAATGAAGGTACCACATCCAGCACAAGGGTCTGTGGTTGGGGCCACCGCCTGGGTGTGTTTTGGGTGGTGCACCATCATCTACCATATTCCATCTGGGGTTTTAACGGCCAGACTGGAGAGACCAATGCAGACACAACGGGGACCACAACTCCTGTATCTCTTGTGGCTTTGAGGGTGGCGCGAATATCTGCTGTTCCGCCTAAGATATAGTTTTGATTCTGGTTTAGTGTCTTGGCCGAGGAAAAATACAGTATCAGGGTCTACCGCTTGGCCTTCATTACTATTATGTATCTTACCCCACTGGTCAGGAAATCAATGTGAGGATACTGCCGGAAGAACGTGCCTTCCCTGTGTTCCCATTGTGATAAGGGGTCTGTGATCATATTGTTGGACACAGGTGTCAGTGTTAGCTCTGATCCTCTACCCAATAGGTCTTGAGACAACTAGCTACGTTCTTTTTTTTTTTAATTGATGCATATTTGACAATTATGAATTATATCTATTTAGGGCATACACGTTGATGATTTGATATATATTGTGAAAAATATCACCACATTCAACGTTATTTAACATATCTGTCGCCTCAGATCGTTATCACTTTTGTGTATATTTGTGTAATGAGAACAGTTAAGATCCACCGTCTTAGCAAATTTCAGGTACACAATACAATATTGTTAACTCTAGTGGCATTGCTGTACATTAGATCTCCAGAACTTATTCTTGCATAACTAAAACATTGTACTCCTTGACCATCACCTCCCTATTCCCCTCCCCACCATTCTTCTCTCCACTTCTATGAGTTTGACCATTTTAGATCCCACATGTAAGTGAGATCATACAGCATTTGTCTTTCTGCATCTGGCTTATTTCATTTAGTATAATGTTCTCCAAGCTCATTTATGTTGTTGCAAATGACAGAGTTTCCTTCTTTTTTAAGGTTGAATAACAATGCAATATGATGTATAATATACAATATATATTTTATTATAATATTATATTTACTTTATTTATCCATGGATATTTATGCTGTTTCCATACCTTGGCTATTATAAATAATGATGAAATGAACATAAGAGTGCAGATATCTCTTTGAGATCCTGATTTCATTTTTTTTTTCCTTTTTGGATACATACCCAGAAGTGACTCTTTAATTTACTGACATTGGGGAATCCATTCTGTATACATCAAAGGGGTTTATTGTTTTCATTTCTTTAAATATCATATGCTTAGTTCTACTTCAGTTTTTCCTAAAATACCCTTGTAATTGTAACTAGGAAGGATTAAGCAAGAGAGGAAAATGTCAACATTTCTTACATTCTAATAGAGTAAGGAGAAAGTGAACGTAAAGCAATGATGAGCTTAAACATCTTAATCTGACTTTTTCTCAGAAGCCTGACTCCATGTGAAGACTGGAAGAAATGGTCCCTAATTTGAAGGAAAATAACAGTGACCATACAGAGTAAAAGAGGCCAAATGAAAAAAATGAACAGTATAGAAAGTAAGAATTATTGGAATTTAGAGGAGAGAATGAGGTCACAGTATGAGACAGAGAGAGAGGGGGGGGGTGGGGAAAGGGAGTTTGGTTCATCAAGGTTTATGAAGAATAGGGATATTCAAAAAATTTTGACCAGTATAAAATTTTTATTCTTGCTATCTCCTTTCCTTATCTTCCAAGGTAGAAATCTGTGACAAGTTACCTGTTCATACACCAAATTCTCTAAACTGTGTGAGTCTAAACAAACACTGGGAGACATGGCATATGATTTGAAGCTTCTGGTGATATGGCTTTGATGACCCTAAAGGGGAGGGAACTTTAGATCTTCCAATGGTAAATGAGTCCCTTCGTACATAGATTAAAATAGAAGCACATCAATCCTAAATGATAAAAGTAGTAGTCAGTCTTATGTGATATGGTGGATACATAAGTAACTGTTAAAGACTAGATCATCTTATCAATCAGTGTCATTACAATGAATTGTTAAGTAACTGCTCAATTAATATTAAAACTGGAACTATTAATATGATGGCCTTGTCTGGAAGGAACTGGAGATTTAGAAGGATGCAACCACTGCTAGAGACTCCACCTAAGGTGAAGAGCTAGCAGAGAAACAACCTTGATTCTCCATTTCTTCCTAGTACCGATTTCCCAGCCTCCAATTTTCCACCAGTGCTTCCTTTTGGGCAAACTAGCAAGAAATCAGCTCAATTGGATGCCTAGGAAATGTTGTCTGCAAAGCAGAGTAGAAGAGAGAGAGAGAAAGGCAAAAAAATAGAACGGAAAGCAAAGGACTGGTCTGAGAAAGGCATGATTTTTAAAAAAATTTTATTGGAGTAGAGTTGACTTACAATGTTGTGTTAGCTTCAGGTGTACAGCAAAGTGAGTCAGTTATACATATACATATATATGCTTTTTCAGATTGTTTTCCACATATAGGTTATTACAGAATATTGAGTAGAGTTCCCTGTGCTGTACAGTAGGTCCTTGTTGGTTATCTATTTTATATATACTAGTTTGAGTGTGTTAATCCCAAACTCCTAATTTATCCCTTCCCCCACATTTCCCCTTTCCAGTTAAAAGAAATAACTATATTCTTGGGTATGGTATATGGTTTAGGAGTTTTCTGTAGAGCAAAAAATAACAGAAGGAATGGCTGAAAGGTCAGCTTCACCTCAATGAGAATTATGCGGTTATGTCCAAAAGTGAAGGACTTTTTCTGGGTGCTATTTGAGAACACTGGCTATGAGAGCAGTGATTGGAATGGATTACGAGGAAAGCTGCCATGGTCACGGAAGAGCCCACAGGACACTGCCAATAAAAAGAGCCTGGGTCCCTTTTATTTTGCTGGTTGGCTATTTGGACTAAATATCAATGCCCTTGTGAATTCAAGATGCCAATACCAGAAATGCTCTTTATGTCAAGTGAATAGAAATAGGAGGAGTTAGGAATGAGATTTAATTTTGTGAGAATAATAACAATATAATAACAGAGATAATACAAGAGAAAATGATCTGTTCTTTAATATCATAATCTACATCATCAGAAACTAGCATTATACAATCACAATGATCAAAAACATTTACCAATGGTTAAATTGTGCATGGCAATCAGAAAGTTATTTAGAAGCAGAGAATATATTTGTACAGGTTTTACTTTTAAACAAAAGTATGTTATATCGTTAAAAATTATTAGAAATTTTGGTAAAATGTATTACTGTTCCCAAAAGTTTGCTGCCCCTCCCTGTAGAGGGTTATTGGCTAGGTGGTTTTCTTTGGTCAATCAACATGAGTGGTAACATTTTATATCACTTCTAGGCAGAAGATTTAAGAGCCAACACGGGGGTCTGCCATTGTTCTTTTCCCCGCTGCCTTGAGATTGTCATATCACAAATAAGGTACAGTTGGCCTGTGAAAGATATTTAATCTTACTACAAAAAAAAAAATCCCTAGTTGTTGTAAACCACTGAGATCATGGGGTTGTTAAGGCTTTTAGTTATTGCAGCCTAGCTGAGTGGAAACTGACTGATGAAAATCTTGGAGGATTCTTCTATCAAGGTGACAATTTAGGTAACCCTTTTTTTTTTTGCGGTACGCAGGCCTCTCACTGCTGTGGCCTCTCCTGTTGCGGAGCACAGGCTCCGGACGCGCAGGCTCAGCGGCCATGGCTCACGGGCTCAGCCGCTCCGAGGCATGTGGGATCTTCCCAGACCAGGGCACGAACCTGCGTCCCCTGCATCGGCAGGCGGACTCTCAACCACTGCGCCACCAGGGAAGCCCCTCCTGACCATCTTGAAGATGTCATTTAAGTTACATTTCTTCTGGCAAAATTTTGTTAATCCTTGTCTCCAGATTAGGCTAGCTTTCTTTGTTTAACCCACTGTAGAACTGTATTTCTTTCTTTGTAAGCAACCATTATTTTTGCATTTTAGTTTAGATTTTATTAGATGTTTTAGTTCATTCCAATGATCATTTCATTATCCGTGAGAAGCACTGCACTTTCAGGCAGTCATTTCATCACAGTTATTAAACCATTCAAAAGTCCTCTATATTCATACTCCTTTTAAAATGCTCCCATCACAAACAAGCATGTATTTTGAGCAATTAAAGGCACATGACACAATCATCTGTTTTATCAACAACACAGCTATTATGTCACCCATCTGATCCTTTATGCATTTTTAAATATATCTGTAGTTGTGCTTATTATGTTGCTAAAATTCTCCGTTCTCAGATATTTATTGTTATTGCGGTTTAATTGACATACAGCATTATAATAGTTTCAGGTGTACAACATAATGATTCAATATTTGTATATATTGCAAAATGATCACTACAATTAGGTCTAGTTAACATTTGTCACTACACACAGTTACAGAAGTTTTTTCCTTGTGATAATAAGTACTTTAAAGATTTACTCTCTTAGAAGATTTCAAATATGCAATACAGTATTATTAACTATAGTTGCCATGTTGTACATTACATCGCCATGATATTAGTTTTTAAATATATAAAGGTCTTCAATCCAAAGTAAATATCTTAAAAAATATATGAATTTTTATATTTTCTATTGAGATAACAAACAATTCCAAACCCATTATTTTTCAAAATTCAAGATTCTGCTATGTCTCCATCTATAGCACTGATGAACATTGTGGAAAGTTTGATTTGTACTATTTCATTTCAGATGACCTAAGGTCCACAGAGTTGCACTTACTGATTTAATTTAGAGTGTCAGGTGTCTGGAGATCTCTAAATTTATCTCATGCCAGTCTTATGCCTTTATCCCTTTACTGTTGCTTCAAACCTTCATTTCTTAGGGATGATATATTTTACAAACTGATCAATTTATATTCAGAATAATTAGTAGCTTGTGTTAAAGGAAAGCTCTTCAATCATAAGAGACATTAAAATAAAATTAAAATAGCTTATGTCCTCGTATGCTTTAGCTGTTTGTATAAAGATAATATTTTTTTGGAATTTGTGTTGTGTGTAGAGATAATTTCAGTGATTTTCGTTTCTCTCTAAGCTGGAGTGGAGAGAGGGAGAGGGAGAGAGAAGGAATGCTATGAACAACTTGGTTTTAGGTAGCAGTCAATTAATTAAAAGCTTAATAGTGTTTTTCATAAAAGTACTAGTCTTCACTGTTTTTCTCCATTTAAGCTATTACTTTGAACTATCTCCATTAACTGTGACTATTAATGACCTATCAAATACAATGTGTTTAATCTCATTGACAAAACAAGCCATGAAGAGACAGAAAAATCAAACTATTGGGCTGGCCAAAAATTTTTTTCGGGCTTTGCCAAGGAAAAATCCAAATGAACTTTTTGGCCAACCCAATATTTCACTTTACTTACTCATAAAAGTAGGGAGTGACATTATTTAAATCTAAACTGAGATTTCCCTTCCCTATAGTGCCCAAACTTCCATTTCAATATATACTGTAAAAGTATGTATTTCTTTAATACAAAATCCGTTGTATTTCTACACACTATCAATGAAAAATCAGAATTAAAAATTTTAGAAAATGTAACACCATTTGCATTAGCACCAAAAATGGGTATATACTTAGGTATAAATCCTACAACATATGTTCAGGATCTATGCTAAAAACTGCAAGCTTCTGATGAAAGAAATCAATAAACATGGAAATAAGTGGAGAGATACATTGTATTCATAGATTGGAAGATTGAGTCTGGTTGAGATGTCCGTTCTTCCTGTTTAGAACTATAGATTCAATGTGATCCCAAATGAATTCTCAGTAGGCTTTGTTCATAGGTAAGTTGCTAATAGATCACTCAATATGGCAGGTTCACTCACTCATTATTATTACTTTTGCTGTTTTATAAGACTCAAGTAAAGAAATGACTCCCATGCTATTAGATGAAATACCACTGATCTGGGTGTAATGACAACCTCCTTTGGCCTCTGAATTTGGTAGAATCTAAATGAGCAGAGGATTCTCTTGTTTGAGTTCCATTGACATAATTATAGATACTATCATTATGAGAGTGTTTCCTTTTTTTCTGTATAATCTATTGGACATTTTAGAGACTATATTATAGTCATTTGGAAGAAATTGGAAGAAATAAAATAAAAGTTAAAAAAAAACCCAAATAACTCCAAAGTTAGTGTTAAAAAGAAATTTAAATTGGTATATTGAGATGGCTATGAAAAGAAAATAGAGAATCAGATCATCATTATACAGTTTTATTTTATGCAAATAAATTCAGTTTCCTAAGGGAATAGAGGTTGGTAAAGGATGTAAGTCTGTAGTCATCAAGTATGGCATATAAGCCTCTGTAGTGAGTTATTTGTCAGTAAAACGTAATATTAAAATTTTTTGTATAAATTACATTGCCATTTTGAGACAAGCATATATGTCAAAAGTTAAAACAATTTTGTGCCATTTCTAAATGAGAAGAGAAAAATGCAAAATTCATTTCTATTGCATGACTACTAATGTATGTGTACATTATTAATTTAAGAGCATAAAATTAACCCCATTTAGTACATATATTTTTCTTTAACACTACCCTTCTAAGCATGGAAAGAACAAAGGATTCATATCATCACTGAGAGAGTGATTCATATATTAACAGTAATAACTATTAATAAATATTAATTGCTTTGAATCAGGTATTGAAAAGACAGTGGGGACAATTACAAGATATCTATTCAGGTGGCAAGAAATTTATTTCTTACTCACTCATCAATGTTTTAATTTCAAGCCTCCCATTCTTCCTAACACCAGAAGACATATTAGTCACTTCTAGGTAAATTGACTTACAGGTTTGCAGAAATCTCCAATCTTATCCCCACCCCACTATCCCCCTACAGGCATCTTCCTGGTATGTCATTCTAGAGTCATAATGTTAGGAGTTAGGAGGGTTGGAACATTAGTTCATCCTTGGTGTGTCCTTGTCTGTCCAAGTTTGCATCCATGTGCATTGCCCCATCCAGTCCTCAGAACGATTCCTTGTAAACACTGGTGTCTGCTGAGATATTCCATTTTTATTCATTCTCTGCTGGTGTGGTTCACACAGCATCCAGTGCTACATCTCCTTGTCCCAAATTAAACTCTTCCTCCATTCTGCTAACCTCTATGCCCTTCATGCCCTTGGTGGCATGAAGAAACTTTAGACATTCTTCCATCCTTCCCTGAATCCACATGTCACCCCATGTTTCCTTACCCAGTGGGTCCCCTTTTCCCACCACCTCACCTCATCACCACCATGCTGTAGCTAT
Organism: Tursiops truncatus; assembly: GCF_011762595.2. Classification (NCBI taxonomy): domain Eukaryota; kingdom Metazoa; phylum Chordata; class Mammalia; order Artiodactyla; family Delphinidae; genus Tursiops; species Tursiops truncatus. The sequence goes on along the minus strand of NC_047042.1, from coordinate 95,787,825 downwards.
CACTCCTTGGTGGTTGCACTGAGGTAGTCGCCACCTAAGTTGTTTTTGTTAAGATCATAAATTACATTTTTTAAAAATGTTCTTTCCAAAGGAAGCCCAAGTTCATTATTTTAGAATGTACAGTTTACCTAATATCTGAATTCTTTGCATATCTACTTTCCCTATATTGAAAAGAGAAATCAAGAAAAATGCTTCTCTGCCCAGTCCCCTCTCCAGCCCCCGCCCTTTTTTCTACTTCACACATACTGTCAGGAATCAAAGCAGCTTCCAGAATGCTTCTGTGGTGATCAGCTTCAGAGACACTGAAGTAAACTTCTAACTGCCAGGACCACAGCGGTGGTCTTGGATGATACTGTGAAAATCAAATTATCTTCTTAGAGTTCAGCATTAGCAGGAAAATCACACGTTTGAACTCAACTACCACTGCTAAGAAAATAATGGCATTTTGTTTTTCTCGGCAGAAATTTCTTAAGAATATAAACCAGTCTCTTAGATGCAAAGGGATGTAAATAAGGATTGTTTATTTTGAAAGAAAAAATTTAAAAGGTGACAGGGGAGATACACTGGAAGAACTAGATTACCAGTATTTTGCCAGTGTTTGCTTAGTGACTTTGGGCACGAAAATATTTTCGAAATGCTATAAAGAATACTCTTATGAAAGCGACTGAAGCAAAATGTCATAAATTTGTCTGAAACTTTGATAAAAAATCATTACTAAAAGGTGAAAGAATGTACATATATTATCCAATTTCCAGAGTCTTCAACAGTTGAAAATGTCCAAAAGAACTGGTAGTCATGGGGATATGTTTTAATCGCTTCCTATTCACTTCATTGGTGAAGAGAGATTCCCATCGTAGGGCTGAGGGGATGGTTGCCACTAGACAGATGTGATCGATAGTAGTGCATTAGTCACATAGACTCACAGCTTGGGGGTGGAGGACACCACACATCATGCAGGACCACCAGGGGTTGCACTTGGAAACAAAGTGAATGAAAAGGCGATGTATGACAGGCTTCATAGTATCAAGTGGGGAAGGTGGCTCTTGGTTCCTGCAGGAGGCTGCAATTGATGTGGTTGACTAATTCTACAGGCTGGCAGGGAGCTGAAACCTACTACTCAGGGATAATCAGGAACTATGCCTGGAGGGTCAGGAACTGGAATAGGGAGGGTCATTTGTTTGATTAGGGGACCTTCTCCATGGGAGCAGAGTGGGGAACTTGTAGCTAAGCCATTGGAGCCTGTTCTGGATTTTCCCAAATGTTGAGAAATTCCATAAAAAGTAAAGTGTCATAGGAAGAAATTTGAAAATGACTTATTGTGAAATAGATTATATGTATTATAGAATGAGTGATTCCTAAACAGTTAAGGACGACCACAGACATGATAGCCCAAATCTGTAAAAATAATGCCATTGAAGGCAAAAGTAAAAATGCCTGAGCTCCAGGAAAAATATGCAGGCATACTCTCCCAGTCAACTCTGCTTGACCGAAAAAAAAAAAAAAAAAAAAAAAAAAAGAAGAGATCCACTGTTTGGGTAAGCTAGCATTTGATTAGTATAAACCAGTTATCTCTTTCTGTAATGTGCCAAGCAGGTAGCACGTATTTCAGGGCCAGAAGGTCTGTTACAGCTACTGAACTGTGGTGTAGCATGAAAGCAACCACAGGTAGTACGTAAATAAATTGGTATGGCTGTGTTCAAATAAAATTTTATTTATAAAAACAGCAAGAGAGCCAGATTTGGCCCACAATGATAGTTTGACCATTACTGGACCATATACTGATAACATTAAGCACATAATCAGAGAAACTCCAGGCCTCTGTTTGTATTCTTATCAGGAGGCAAAGTATGCCTTATCAAAACGTTTTATCTAAGAGAGAAAAAAGTTTCATATTAATATACATTACTTGTAGTAATGGAGGAAAAATTTTGAGTACAAATTAAAAGGCTTTAAAAGAATCTTTATCTGAGTACTTTTAATTTTATTAACTTTTTATTGATTCCAATTATTAATGTGCCGTATCATTACATATTTAAAAGGCTTTTTTGGGACTTCCCTCGTGGCGCAGTGGTTAAGAATCTGCCTGCCAATGCAGGAGACACAGGTTCAAGCCCTGGTCTGGGAAGATCCCACATGCCGCAGAGCAACTAAGCCCGTGTGCCACATCTAAGGAGCCTGCACTCTGGATCCCGCGAACCACAACTACTGAGCCTGCATGCCGCAACTACTGAAGTCTGTGTGCTCTAGGGCCCGAGTGCCGCAACTACTGAATCCCGCTCACCTAGAGCTGGAGCTCTGCAACAAGAGAAGCCACTGCAATGAGAAGGCTAGGAATCATAAGATATATGTTATAATTGAAATTATAACCAGAGAATCCAAAAAATGAAAGTGTGGAATTAATGGAGAAGAAAACTGTATATCTGATTTAATCTTTACATAAGTACTGTGAGTTATAATGAAATATAGTCTCTTTCTCTTTTGTAATAATAAATGAGATAGACTAAAAGTACCCATTTATTTTAGATAATAAGATTAGCATAGTGTGAAGAAATTGACTGTGCCATTTTTAGTCTTCTTTAAGAATGACAAAAGACAATTATAGTATAAGGTTTTCAAATTTCAAGACTATTTAGCAGTGGAAATAAGTTTATATAAGTTTAAAATTTTCTTTTTTTTAAAATTAAAGGTATTATTTTCACTCATCTAGACATGCCTACACCATTCTTCACAATCAATAATGGAAATTAAGAGTGATCTGCACATAATTAAAGATCATGTTAGAGGATTATCACATGCCTTTCAAAGCCAATTGTTATGGACAAAAATTCACAATGTAACCCTAACGCCCACTGTGATTGTATTTGGAGATGGGGCCTTTGGGAGATAATCAGGTCTTGATGAGATCATGAGGATGGGTCCCTCATGATGGCATTAGTGCACTTTTAAAAAGAGATCCCAGAAAACATGCTTCTCCTTTCTCTCTCCCTCTTGCTTATATGAACAAAGAGAGAAGGTGGTCATCTGCAAGCCAGGAAGAGAGTCCTCAATGAGGAACCAGATCTGCTGGCACCTTTATCTTGGACTTCCCATCCTCCAGAATTGTAAGAAAATACATTTCTGTTCTTTAAGCCCCAAGTCTATAGTATTTTGTTATGGCAGCCTGAACAGAGTGACACATCAATAATTTAGTTTCAATAAATAGCTCCATAGGATATAAATGTATTTTGCTTGTATTCAGTTCGAAATCGCAGAGCTGAACTCAATGCTCTAATGACTTTCTTTAAGTAATTTATTTACATGAGACTTCAGTTATGTTTCTCTTAATTCCTCTGCCCATTCCCTTATTATTCAATAGTACTCACTAGAGTTAGTGTGGTCCATTACCATGTTTTAGAAATAACTAATGTGCTATATTTTAGTCCTGAAGTTATTTTAGACAGTGCATTGAAAATTCAAACCAAAAACTTGAAGCAATTCTATTAGATTTTGGACCCTTAAAATATCAGCAAACAGATTAGAGAGGGAGGTCAAGGAAGCTAGAGGCAGAGACCACTAATTGACTGAGTCAGGAAATGATACAGGCTTACACCAAAGAATAGGGAGTAGGGCTGGAGAAAAGAGACAGATGAGAGATACTAAGAAGGAAGCATCATTGGGATTTTAGTGACATACGATATGACAATGGATCTTTCACTTATTTCTCTTCCAACCACTGAAATGTCTCCAGTGGCTTCTCTTCTTTTTCTACACTTAGACTAAGCTGTACAGAAAGTGAAATCCCTGGCGCTGTGTCCTCCTTCTATGTCTGCTTCCCCTGGGAGTAATTTGGACTGCCATAGATTTGTCTGCATGAAAGATGACTTAGTGTTAATGGCAACTGACCTCTCTGTCTCTTTAACCAACTTTTGGTAGACTACCTCTCATGACCATGCTGGGAGTTTCTGAAGCTTACTGTGATAAAATGGAGCTCAACATCTTCCCCCCTAAAAGTAGCATCTCACCATTATCATTAAAAAAATTCCAACAGTCATGCTCTAGATTTTTCCAGAATGTTCTTTTTATTATTCTCCCCTATACTCATTACATCTATTAAGCATTCTAGTCTTACCTGTCCTTCATTGCATTTCCAGCCAAAACTTTTTGCTAAGGTCCCTTTCTGCCCTTTTCTACATAGTGTGCTATACCTTAGGAAAACAGAAAGCTTTTCTTTTTATCACTACTTCAAGACTAAACTCAAGGTTTTTAGGAATGTAAAATCACATTTATCTATAAGTTTGAAAGAAAACTTTTTTGCAATAGGTAATAGTTTTAAGTTGGTAGGATGATCACCTATTAAAAGAATCTAATACAATTGTGTATGTAAAATAAATCAAATTTTATATAAAAGAAAAAATATCTTATTAGAGAGACTAGGGCAGAGAAATTCAAATAGATTTTTCAGTAGTGCAACTACAGATATTTTTAGATGCATGAAGTTTTAGGTGCCAAAGTATTAAATCTACTTGTACCAAAAAATGTCTATTATAGGCTAATGAAGATGTGATTATTAAAATCCACTTCTTAAATGAATCCTTTTATTTATCTATTTGGTATTCTTTCTATATGTTCAAATATTGGTAAATGGGGCTCCCCTGGTGGCACAGTGGTTGAGAGTCAGCCTGCTGATGCAGGGGACACGGGTTCGTGCCCCGGTCCGGGAAGATCCCACATGCCGCGGAGCGGCTGGGCCCGTGAGCCATGGCCGCTGAGCCTGCGCTTCCGGAGCCTGTGCTCCGCAACGGGAGAGGCCACAGCAGTCAGAGGCCCGCGTACCACAAGGAAAAAAAAAAATATATATATATATATTGGTAAATGTTTAATCCAGTGATTCTCATGAATTGTGAGTTTTCTGAGCTGGAAATTAGCATTTTATTTATTTGGTATTGTAAACTACCAATTAAAAAACGTAATAAAAGCAAGAAATGATAAAGATAATATCATTGTGAAACTTACTGATTATAAGATACAAAAATATCTTCACAAATCTCAAAACACCTCAGCAGAGCTTGAAGTATTTCCAGAATGGGCACAGAAAGATCTTAAAGGTTTGAAAATATTTTAAACTTCCTACATCTGTGAGAAAGTCCCAAGAAATGTAACACAGGTGAAATGATTAATTTATCACAGATTCTATATCATATAATATGTAATTTTGAAAATTACATATTACAATTACGCCCACTAAATCTACATGCACAGTAAAGAGACAGGAAGAATGGCAAAGTGCCTCATTTCTAAGCTATAAAAGTCTTAGAACTGTGAATTTAAAATAACTCAATAAAAATACTAGGAGAATTTATAAGATGTGGTCCTTGCCCTTAGCTCCTTCTCTTCCATAAAAACTGCAAGTAAAACTCATATGCATTTTATTATTCATAAAAACAAGCCATTGCTGACTGCTTAGCAAATAGAACCACAAAGGGCAGGAACAAAATACTGTGAGAACAAGATAGCTCATTCACAAACTAACCAGAGCAACTTCTTCTTCACTTCTATGATTTTGGATGCATCCTCATTTCCATTGGATAAAAATATAAATGTTGGTAAGCCATTCAGAAGTGCATCAATGAAATAAACACAGAAGCAGACTTTGAGTTCAGGGACCTTCACTATAGTTATCTTATTTTGATGAAAATAATGTGTTGCTATCCAAGGACCTATTTTTATTTTTTTAACTTTCGATTTGGAAGTAATTTTAAACTTACAGAAAAATTGCCAAAATAAAATTCGTACAAAGAACATCCACATATTCTTTCCCTGGTTCCACCTATTTTGAGCATTTTACCTCATTAGTTTATTGCTTTCATTCTCTATTTACATATACACACTTGTGTATACAATTTACACACGTGCACACACACACGTAATTTTTTCCTGAATCACTCGAGGAATAAGTTACATATATCATGGCTCTTTACCCCTAAATACTTCAGTAAGTATTTCCTAAATATAACAGTGTTCTCTCACATAACCACAGGACTGTTATTAACCTCGAAAGCTTTAACATGAATATAATAACAATATATGAAAACCCATTTATATTTCAGTTTTGTCAAATAACACAATAATATTCTTTATAGGAGTTTTGTTTTGTTGTTTGTTTGTTTCCAGTATAGGATCCAGTCTAGGGTCAGGAATGGTACTTAGTTGTCACATCTCTTTGGATTTCCTTAATTTGGAATATTTACGCAAGCTTTCCCTGTCTTTTATGACATTAACCTATTAAAAAATGCAGCTGCCCCCTTCTTTGGTATTTGATAGAAACGTCCTCATTTTGTGCTTATCTGGTGTGTACTTGTGATTAGATTAGATGTTTTCATTCTGAGCAGGATTATTGCACAGGTGATGTGTCCTCAGGGTATCATAACTGAAGATACATGATATCCATCTGTCCCTTACTGTTGAAATTTGCTTTGGTCACTTGAACAATTATCTTTAAGTATAATTATTTTCCTTCATAACTAGTAAGTAGTCACTTGGAAATTTTAAGACTGTGCAAATATTCTGCTTCTCATCAAAACTTTTCCCCAGATCTAGCATTCAGTGGTGATTCCTGGCTGATCCAATCCCTACTATGAGGATAGACAAATAATGATTTCCCCACTTGACCTGTGCCTAGACACTTACAAGGTGACCTTCCCCTTTCTACTTAAGCAAAAGACCTCCCTTCTCTCTTATTTACATCTCTTTGTATGTGAGCATGTATGTATATATTCATCTGTCTACTCATTATCAATATGAAATCATGAATTTCAGTTTTTTCAATGACTTATAATTCATATTGTACTTAATTTTTATAATAATCCCACTTTTGACTAGTGGGGACACTTTTGCACTAGCTTCTGCAGCCATGTTTAATGATCCTGCTTGCTTTTCTTTTTTAAGCACTTTTTAATTTCTGGAACAAGGAGATGTTCCAGGTTTACCCTGTAATTACTCTTTCTCAAACTTGGAAGGAGCCAATACCTGAGGAATCCTGGTTCAAAGATCAAGAGATCAGTTTTGTCATTCAGATTGACTCCTAGGCCACTGTTAACATTTTTCTGACTTTCTGCTCAAAATGAAGCCATAGAAGTTAGTTGAAATGACAAATATTAATAGTGGGTTTATTTACTATGTTCCAGGCACTGCAAATGGATTTATATATATATATATATATATATATATATATATATATATAAATTCAAATATATAACATTAACCTAAAAAGTGTTGCTATTGCTATTTTACAATGATAAAATGATACCATCTATATAATTAACTGGTCCAAGTTCATTTAAAAAATAATTGCCCAAACTGGTTCTGAACTTGGTTTTGTTTACCAGCAATTCAAGTCCTTATCCTGTTACACCACGTTCTAGTGCTATGGTAACAATATGCATTCAATGAAGCAGAGTATAACGTAAAAGCAAAGTTTAAGAGGATAAGGCACACAGGTTGCCCAGGATTTATTGTGTTAGGCATTTTCCTGAGTAGTCTGTGGGTTGGTTTATAAAATATTCAATAGACTTGCAGTTGTAACATGAGTTCTTTTCTTTAAGCAAATAGAAGGCACATAATACCTAAACATACTTTCCAATGATTATTGCTAGAAAGAAAAAATGAGGTCAAGTTAGAAAGATCCTATCCAGAATACACTTAGGGTGAACTTGTCCAGGTGCCCAGTCTTCCTAAATATCGTTCATACAAAACTCACGGACTATTTCAGCGTGTTTTTCTCGTTTTACGGCTTCTCTCACCTATTGTGAATTGATAGATACTGAGTTTGGCTCATATGCGCTCCCGTTTATACCAGCCTTGTATGCCAGCGTAATCTCTTTCTTTTGGAGTATCAGGAGTTAAGAGTCTCAGCTAACAGAAGTCCTGGGCATGCTGTCTGCTAGGTTCAATGGCTCAGCTTTGCTTTCCTCTGACGCATATGTTGGTAATTACAGGTAAGATTTATGACAAAGGAACCGTGGTATAGTACAGAAAAGCATATGTTTTGGGCCACCATTTGTTCGTATGAGACAAGCCATGCGCCCTCAGTGGGCTTTAGTCTTTGGGATGTACAATGGGTACATCCAAATTTACTCTGCCTACATCGCAGAGCTTTTGCTGTGATGACATGACATAATCCATGTGAAAGTATTTCAGAAATTGTGAATTTTTAGGCAAACTTTTTTTAGGCAAACTACTTTATTCTTTGTGGAATTATCATTATGAACATCCAGAGCTGGAGAGAAACCTCATCAAATGAACACACAGAAGAATCATTGCAGAATATTTACAAGTGTTGTATCTGGAGATGAACACTTCCATGCAGTACTACTGAAATCCTTTTCTGTCTACCCTCAAAAGCTACCTAGTGCTAATATTGCCAAAAACAATTTGATAAAAAAATTATTAGGAAATGATAATATTTTGTTCTGTACCTGAAGCAAATCATCTCATATACCAGCTGTTAGCAAGGAACACCAGAAATTGGTTTCACACACATTTTCTTTATGAAGGCCTCCCTGCAACATTTAATGATGATGAATTGCTTCCAACTGGGCAAATAGAAATGGTGATTGTGGACAGTTTGATGGATAGAACCTTTGATGATCTGCTGATGCGCTAGCAGCTACTGTTAAAATTGCATTTAACATACTAAAAGGAAATTTCCTTTTGTCACCACAGCAAATCCACGCCTAAAAAAAAGTCCCTGACATAGGAAAGGCTGGAGAAACAAGCAGCCTATACAACCGATGAAGCAGTCAGAAGCGGAGGTGTCAGCTGAAACATATAACAGGGCTCAGCAGGGCCATGTAGGGGGTTAAGGTCAGTATCGTTAGCCGGAGGAAGTTAGTGAAGTGTAGGTGCTAGGGTTGATTTGCAGAGCAATCAAATAAGGTAGAACACTGTCCTTTTAAACAGGGAAGACTTACAATTCATACAAGGTCAAGTGGCTCTAGAATTGGGAAAGTGAGAAGAAAAGAATCTGGAGTATAGGCAGAAGTTCCCGCAACAGTCATTAAGACTTCCGGAGCAAAAAGACCAGGTCAAAGCTCTAAGCAGCAAGAAACCAGAATCCAACAAGGATTTTATGTTACAGCACAGAAAGCTCCCAGCAAACAAGAATTTTGACGTGGAAATAGCCATCTTCTGAGGCAGCTTTAAAAAAATCCCTCATTCCCAAGGTAACATTTTTTTCTAAAAGTATGGGCAGTTTAATACTCACAGGATTGTGGAAGATCAAGATAAATTATAGATAGTACAGGAATTCATCGGAATCACTGCTCAGATTTCCTCAGTATACCCTATGCCCCCAGAGTTTAGCTCTAACACCTAAGTCCTTAACCCAGCTTGATGCCATGGCAAAGCAGTGAGGGGGATTCCGGAACAGTCCCCCTTGCCCTAAAGTGCTGTGTTAGGATCATATTTTCTTTGACTCCAACTTTTTACTAGAAATCATAAAACAAATCTAATTTAAAAAAAAATAGTTGACATGGGCTATTATATATCACAGAGGCCCAAATCTCCTCAGAACTCTGGGGTTCCAGCCAAATCCCTGTCCAAGTTCTTCAGGAATTTCAAAACATTTTTCCCCCTTAAGGATACGTACACACTCACTTTTGTGACAATGTTGTGGTCTCCCTCCATAATAAAGGGATAACAGGAGAGATATAGCTCTATCAGGTAGGGTATATCATTCCTTAAAATGGTCTTAACATAAGGTTCTATCGGTGTACAAGTGATATCTGAAATACGTTTTTTCTGAATTTAACCACAATATTACCCGTGACTTCTAGTGGCTTGTGTCAGGAAACTACCATTTGGGAAGAAAGCTTTAGGACGTGGAAATGTTAAATAGGAAATCTTCCAGGATTGTGATTCCTCAAGTCAAACGTATGAAGGTACAACCTGGGGAGCTAATGAAAATGTAAATTACCCAGAGATTGGTCTGTAAGTCTGGTTATAGTTGAAAATCAAAATTCTCTCCAACACCTCTAGTGATTCTAATGATGGTTGGACCATAATAGCGTCTTTAAATTTAATCCCCATAGAAAATTAAAGTATCAACCCCTTTCTTTAGAGCTTAACTCCAGCTGGAAATCACTTCATGGAAATATTTTAATGTTATCATTTCACATGCTAATTATGTGTTTATTAAATGCTTGTGATATACAAGGTACTGTGCCTTGTGAAGGAAGGAAAAAAACATGAAATACATAATCATTTTCCAGAAAGCAGATTCTCTAAGTGAGCATTGTGGGCTATCTGTATATAAATTGTGTCAGGGATTTTTATTAAAAAAAAGATTTCAGGGCGCCCCCCCCCCAGCCAATCAATACAAATTTATAGTAATGGATCCCAGATGTCTTCAATTTTTCAAGACCTATTCAAGCGATTGTAGCCCACTCTTAGTTTGAGAAGCACTTGCTCGCTTAGATCACGGGGCAGTAACGTGCTGACTACACGGGTAAATGAGGAGGAATGTTTAACATCACGAAGGGCCAGAAGGAGTTTGTTGCCTCAATTCAGAGAAAGAAGAGGTAAGTATTAAGAATGAAAATTACCAATATGTTCGGGTATCAAACGTGGGGTAAGGGTGGGAGGGAGATGGTGTTCATGAGAGGGAAGAATCCACTTATGCTGACTCTTAGGTTTCTGGTCTGAGTATCTGGACTGTTATCCAAGGTAATTCAGGAAAACGGGCATGTTTCAGGAAGTGGGGACCCAAGTCACTGCCCAAGGAATGAATAAAACGTAACTGTCTGGACCCTTTCCAATCCTGGGTGAGCACGTGGCCATGTTCTTGTAAATGTTACAAAAGTAAGATTTAATTTTTTCTTGTTTTTAAAGAGGATTCTCCCCATTTTATAGGCTTTACGTCTCACAGAACTTCCCACTAGAGTTGGGAAATAATGTTGTTGGATTTACATGGTACCTGAGTGACTTCCAACTAACGTTGTCTCCTAGGAAATTTTACATACTTGTCTAATAATTAGAGATGATATTTTCTTAGAACCTGGCCATTCAAAAATAAGCAATATACAAACATAAAAACAACTGTACTTCAAGATATTGCCAAACATATTATACAATGTGGCTTGGTGTGTGTATTTAGAAATTAATTCTTCATAGAATTATCTGTCAAGAAACTGATATTTTCAGAAAAACTCATTTACTTCCTTGTATCAGTGAATGAGTATCAAATAAACTAGCTTTATGTCCTTTTGTCTGTCACTAAGCACAAAGTTGCTAAGCTTTAAGTTGCAGAAATTATATAATTTATGGTAGTTGGTCCATTTTAGTATATTTTAGTTATTCATGATTTTAGTATATTTTTGAGTCTTTTAATGTGTACTTTTTTTCTGCTGAAGCATCTTTTAGAGTTGGAGGGGTGGGATTTAAATTTATACATACTTGTACTCACACACATCTTTCACCAATGTTCCAAACTAATTTTAAAATTTCATGTTTTTTTAATACAAATGGAAAATCCTTATTAAAAATATTTTTCTCATTAGCTATTATGATTCTCTATTTTAAATATTTAAAAATGTATGTCCAGTTTATAAATCTTCAGGAAACTAAATATATGTGGCCTCCAGTGCACCACACTTATTTGCACTTGTTACTTCATTTAAAAGTATTTATAATTTTGGTCACCTTATGAATGCACTTTTTTAAAAAAAAATTTTATTGGGGTATAGTTGATTTACAATGTTGTGTTAGTTTCAGATGTACAGCAAAGTGAATCTGTTATACGTATACATATATCCCCTCTTTTTTTAGATTCTTTTCCCATATGGGCCATTACAGAGTATTGAGTAGAGTTCCCTGGACTATACGTTAGGTCTTTATTAGTTTTCTATTTTATATATAGTAGTGTGTATATGTCAATCCCAATCTCCCAATTTATCCCTCTCTCCCCTTATACCCAGGTAACCATAAGTCTATTCTCTACATCTGTAACTCTATTTCTATTTTGTAGATAAATTCATTTGTAGCCTTTTTTTAGATTCCACATGTAAGCAATATCATATGATATTTGTCTTTCTCTGTCTGACTTACTTCACTCAGTGTGACAATCTCTAGCTCTATCCATGTTGCTGTAAATGGCATTATTTCATTCTTTTTTATGGCTGAGTAATATTCCATTGTATGTATGTACCACAACTTCTTTATCCATGAATGCACTTTTATAATCTTGAAAAAGCATAAATACTGCTTGGATTTGGGTAAAAATAATCACTGAGTATAATTTTGGGTAAAGGGAGGTTCCTTCTAGACTATCTGGCTGGAAATATAATGGATGAAATTAATATTGCAAGTAAACGTATCTTGAGAATTAGAGAAATCTATAGGATGATATACATTTTCTTCCTGGGGAATATTCACAATACTAAAAATAATCTTATAAATTATTTTTAAGAAAAATAGCTTGCCTTTGCTAACTGCACATATTGTAGAGATGAATGTTGACTACTGGACCAAAGGTCCTTCTGTTGCAGTGTTAAGTAGATGTTTAGTAGCAATCATCTCATTATATAACTGATCCTGTTTGATGTCCATGTCAACATATATTTAATGCCATGCCATTCAGTCATTTTCCTAACATACAAACCATACCTTAACAGGTTTTTTTTTTTTTTTTTAATATCAGAAGGGTCCACTCCTAGGCAGGTTTCAGCGTGACTGTTTCCATGCGTCATAATCCAACAGTGTACACAAGGTCCTTAGAAGCCTGACATAAACTGAGTCTGGAGACACTTAGCAGAAAGCAGCTTGGCAGCCACAGCCAGAGAGACAAAATCCATACAGTTAGGCTACAAACAGCAGCTTTTAGGAGAATGTATTTCATATAACCTGTGCTATAGGTATCATTATCCACAAGCAGCAGAATAGCTGAGGCAATTGTTCCAGATTTGATCCTGCAGAAGTGCCGTGTGCGTTCATCTCTCAGTCTGGTTCGAAGAGGCAAGACAGTCATAGTGTAGCTCCGACATACTGCACACCACGCAGAGATTCTGAACCAGAAATGCCTTGAGAGAGAGAGAGAGCACGTTGGTCTTTTTTTTTCCGGTACGTGGGCTTCTCACTGTTGTGGCCTCTCCCGTTGCGGAGCACAACCTCCAGACGCGCAGGCTTAGTGGCCATGGCTCACGGGCCCAGCCGCTCCGCGGCACGTGGGATCTTCCCGGACCGGGGCACAAACCCACGTCCCCTGCATCGGCAGGCGGACTCTCAACCACTGCGCCACCAGGGAAGCCCACGTTGGTCTTTTTTGTTGTTTAACAAGTAACTCTCTGTTCAGGATCAAAAGCCTAACTGTTTTTCTCTGCTAAATGAGGGATCCTCTTACTATAAAGACAAGCTAAGCCTGGGACTTTTGCTTTCCTACCATCTGTGAGTGACTTTATCAAGTGTCTTACATAAACTCTGCCCATAGTCTAAGGTGGGAGAGGAAAGAGTAAATGGGAAATCACACTGAAATGTATTAAGTGCTGCCGTAGATGTGAGCAAAGAGCTCTGTAGACCACCAGGCTGGCCTTGGGTGACAGGGAAGATTCCCAGAGGTGAAGTTAAACTTGGTTTGTCAGGATGAATGGGATGAGCCTGGCAAAGAGCTAGAGGACACTGAAGTATAGCATATATGAAAACAACAGTAATCAGCCTGATGAGGCTCCTTTATGAAAATAATGTTGAGAAAGCTAACTGGATGTTTACCTGTCATTCTAGTCTTGTTCTATTTAATAACCAGACATTGGTGAATAGAAGGCAGGGATTTCATGTCACATGGTACTAAGTTAGGAGTACAGATCAGACATTTAATAACTTTGGAAATATGTTCCAATTATTTCACCTTCCTGACCTTTAATTTTCCAATAAAGTTGGAATCATAATACTGTCATTACTATTTTGATGTAAATTACATACAATATGTCTAATGCAATGTGATCATGTGTTTGGTGCGTGATAAATATATCCCCCGTAATTCATTTCACAATAATTGCAGCAGGCTTTGAGTAGCAACACAAATTAGCAGTCTGATAAAAAAATAGGATATCATCTGATGTAGATAATATTAATGATTCATATATATACATGTGTGTTTAGGCTACTGTATGAATTATGTTTAAACAACTTCTTCATATTTCCTCCTTACCCAGTAGAAACTACCCTCATCTTTTTAACATTAACGCCTTCCTCCACTTGTGTGCTTCTTTATAAAATTGTTTTATAATATTGAGCTGGGTATACGTCAATATGTTTATGATCATTTTTAAGTTGTAAGTCAGATACGCTCATTCTGTTCATGCCGATACCCCATTGTTTATACACAGTGGAGACTTACATAAAAAATAAGTAAACTAATCATAAAAAGCATGCTATAATTAACAATAATGAGAGACAATATTTCATGTGTAATAGCTATTTCCACACGAGAACAATGGTCTATAAAAGGATGCATTTCTTTTTATATGCCACATAAGATACTATCTAGAAATTCTGGTTCTGAAATGGATGCCATGATTTTTAACTGCAGCAATCTCATCTGACCACTGAAGACAGAAATGGACCATCTGCCTTGGCTTGTTAATATAGCGTCATCTCATTGATTCTTTTCAGGCACACATGCTTTCAATTACAATTCATCCCCAAATTGTAGAGCCTCTCATCGTCTGGATAGTTCTTGTTGCTATTGTTCGGCCCCTTTATCAATGTTGGATCCCACCTTTTCATGTTGAAATGAGCTTTTCTGAAAGATCAAAACAACAATATTAAATAACTTTCCTAATTTCACATAGCTTCCTATTGTGGTAATTGTCAAGGATAGAATTTACAATCAGAAATCCAAGCTCTGAAACTTGCTTTCTTAACTGCTCTGCTCCCTAAGACTGATAGGTTAATCCCAAATTCCAAAATTTGTCAAAATCAAAGCTCCGTTCCAGGTCAAGTTTGTTATTGATGCTGCAGTGACAATATGCCAAAACCATACACATATATTAAAAATGTTTTAAATTTTGCATAGATTCACAAAGTGCAAAACACAATAATAACACGATTTATAAACTGATTACTTTTAGTTTTTAATTTCTCTAAACTTTTATCAGAAAATATTCTAAAAAATATTGTACATAATTTTTTTTTTTTTTTTTTTTTTTGCGGTACGCAGGCCACCCACTGTTGTGGCCTTTCCCGTTGCGGAGCACAGGTTCCGGACGCGCAGGCTCAGCGGCCATGGCTCACGGGCCCAGCCGCTCCGCGGCATGTGGGATCTTCCCGGACCGTGGCACGAATCCGTGTCCCCTGCATCGGCAGGCGGACTCTCAACCACTGCGCCACCAGGGAAGCCCCCATAATTTGAACTTTCTTTGCTTATTCATGACTAAAACTAAACTTGCTATTTATACTCAAAACTAGCCTCTTTCAAGAAACTTCCCTTTTGTCACTGTTGTCAGACTTTCTGACACCCAGGTTGGAAATCTTACAGTGAGTTCCCAGGGCTGGGGCACAGTGAAAAAGTATGCCGTGAACTTAAAGATGATATAGCTCTTCTCAAAGGACCAAAGAAAAGAGAGTGAAAGTGCACAGACAAATATAGACAACATGTAGAAATGAGAATGGACATTTAAGAGAATCATAGTCTTAATTTTTCTCAGCAACTTTGGAACCTGGCTACATATTGAGATGTAGAAGTATGGGTTTGGTTAATCACGTGGCATGTGGAAATAGATCTGACCAGCATCGTGTACAATAACATCATAATAATGCCAAGAGCCCAGCTGAGCTTGGAGACCATGACCTTGGGGTGGCACTAGTGTTCTGGATTGGTGGTGGCCTTTAATTCAGCCATGCTGAGTAGTCTAGTTATTAGGAGCAGAGGGGCATTTGGGTGGATTAATCCAAGGTTGGGGATTTGTGAGGAAAGGACAGCAGAAGGAAAAGTAACCTAGGAATTGAACGTTCTGACAATAAGTGGCTGAAATCATGAACCATCAGCACTCCTGAACTGTAGGTTCTAGGTCGTGTAAGAGAATAAAATTGTAATAAGTGGTGTTTGGTAGAAAAAGGTCTGGGTTTCCAAATAGCATGAGGCAAACAGTAAGAAAATGAGATTTGCTATGATAGAAATAGAGATTCAAACTTGCTGCAGTGTAGGGACATGACAAGATCTGTGGTCTGACCATGAGAGTTTGTGACTGAAGTGAGTGTTGGTCAAAATGTAAGATTTTTTTTTTTAATTTCTAATGCAAAGAGAGTTTTCAAAAGTGCTGTAGAGAATTTTGCAAAAGAATTTCGGGAAGGAGACATGAAAATTAGCAGGGATGAGTAGCTGGGTAAATACTACTCTAAACAGTTTTGTATTTTAGGTCATGGCAGAAAAAGTGAGGAGATGTACATTTTATTCTGTAATAAAATTTTGAAAAAAAGTAAGGAGATGTACATTTTATTCTGTAGGAAAATTCAAGTAATAAAATCTTCCTTGACTCGTCAATTCATAAAAGATCTCTAGGATTTGTAAATTTTTACTTTTTAGTGTCTTATTAACTCATTTGACTTTTAAGTACAGAATCATAATGATTCAGGAATCATAAAAATGAAAGCATATATTTTCTAATGTGGACAGGGACCTTATACTAAAAAAAACCCAAAATAAAAACAACCTGTGTATTTAATTGGATACTGGTTAACTGATAATTTCTTAAAATTTCCAATAAAGAGCACATTTAAAAAATTTTACATATGTACTACAAAAATGGTAAAACATTGCCCTTCACTTAATTGTCAGGATTTCTATCTTTCATTTTGCTTTTGTTAAAGTATCTGCTTTCTGCAAGTATCATAGTCATTAAGCACAAATATGTCTTTATACCAGGCCCTGAACGCTCAATTGTAATCATATTATGTGGAAAATGGCTAAAATACTAATTCCCTCAATTCTTATCTCTTCAAATATCAACAGTCAACCCTACTGAGTCCTATCAGAAGAAATATATCAGGAAAATTACACAAAGCTCAGTTCTTGTTAAGTCTATTTCCTCTGGGCCTGATCCTTGTAATTTTTATTTCGTAAGGGCATAGAGAAAATGTTTTAACACAACTAGAGTGACCTCAAGCCCATCTTTCGATATCAGTGCCATGGGAGGAAAATATGAAAATGGATTCAGGGAACACTGACACCTCATACAGACAATGTATCTTTTCCAATTTTTTATTATGAAAAAATTTCAAACCTATAGCAAAGTTGAAAAACTTACACAATGAACAGTCATCACCTAGATTCCAAAATTAGCACTTTCCTATAAATGCTTTACCAAGTATTCATTTTTCCATTTCTCTTTCCAAGTACTAAACCATCTTATTTTTGGTGCACTTCAAAGTAAATTACAGGCATCAGTAAACTTCCCCCAGTTCTCTCAGCAAGTGCATGATTAACTAAAGCTCCTTGGTTCAAGTGACTTCTTGGATCATATTAAAGCAATTTTTGAACCATAAATGTGTGTGTGTGTGTGTGTATCCCAAAAATGTTTATAGACACCCAGCACTCTGCTAGATAGTCCTTAATATTATAAACTCCACATGTCTAAAACAACCTGAACTACTAATTTTAAAGCTGATTTGAACCAAAGTTCCTCAAATTTCCTCAAAACTTCTTTTTTTAAAATTAAACTTATTTTTATT
Source organism: Tursiops truncatus (assembly GCF_011762595.2). Lineage (NCBI taxonomy): Eukaryota > Metazoa > Chordata > Mammalia > Artiodactyla > Delphinidae > Tursiops > Tursiops truncatus. Next base: position 95,770,128 of record NC_047042.1, on the reverse strand, counting down.
ACCTTGCATAAGGGATCATATTTTTTATTGACGTATAATTGATTTACAGTAATGTGCTAGTTTTAGGTATATGGCATAGTGATCAGTATTTTTGCAGATTATTTTCTATTATAGGTTATTACAAGATAATGGATATAATTTATTGTGCTATACAGTATATCCTTGTTGCTTATCTATTTCTTTTAACATCTTTATTGGAGTATAATGGCTTTACAATGGTATGTTAGTTTCTGCTTTATAACAAAGTGGATCAGCTATACATATACATATATCCCCATATCTCCTCCCTTTTGCATCTCCCTCCCACCCTCCCTATCCCACTCCCTAGGTGGTCACAAAGCACTGAGCTGATCTCCCTGTGCTATGCGGCTGCTTCCCACTAGCTATCTATTTTACATTTGGTAGTGTATATATGTCCATGCCACTCTCTCACTTCGTCCCAGCTTACCCTTCCCCCTCCCTGTTTCCTCAAGTCCATTCTCTACATCTGCATCTTTATTCCTGTCCTGCCCCTAGCTTCTTCAGAACCATTTTTTTATATTCCGTATATTAATCTTGTATCCTGTTACCTTGCTGAGTTCATTTATTGGTTTTCATATTTTTAGGTGGAGACTTTAGGGTTCTCTATATAGCGTATCCTGTCATCTGCAAATAGTGACAGTTTTACCTCTTCCAATTTGTCTAGTCTATTTCTTTTTCTTGTCTGTTTACTGTGCTTAGGACTTCCAGTACTATGTTAAATAGAAGCAGCAATAGTGGGCATCCTTATCTTTTTTGTGAGGTTAGTGGGTAGGTTTTCAGCTTTTCACTGTGCAGTATTATGTTGGCTGTGGGTTTGTTGTTAATGGCCTTCATTATGTTGAAATATGATCCCTCTATATTCACTTTGGTGAGGGTTTTTATCATGAATGGATGTTTAATTTTGTCAAATGCTTTTTCTGTGTCTATTGAGATGATCATGTGGTTTTTGTCTTCCTTTTTGTTAATGTGGTGTATCACATTGGTTGACTTGCATATGTTGAATCATTCTTGTGACCCTGGAATAAATCCAGCTTGATCATGGTGTTTGATACTTGTTAATGTATTGTTGGATCTGGTTTGCTAATATTTGTTCAGGATTTTTGCATCTCTATTCATCAAAGATATTGGCCTATAATTTTCTTCTTTTGCTGTGTCTTTTTGTGGTTTTGGTGTCAGGGCAAGGGTGGACTCATACAATGGACTTGGGAGTGTTCAGTCTTTCAGAATAGTTTGAGAAGGATAGGTATAAATTCTTCTTTATATGTTTGGTAGGATTCCTCAGTGAAGCCATCCAGTCCTGGACTTTTGTTTTCTGAGAGTTTTTAAAATTATAGATTCTATTTCACTTCTAGTGATTCGTCTGTTCAAATTATCTGTTTCTTCTTGACTCAGTCTTGGAAGACTATATTCTAGACTCGGAAGACTACCTTTCTAGAAATTTGTCTATTTCTCCTAGGTTGTCCTACTTGTTGGCATATATTTCTCTTATGATTTTTTGTATATCTGCGGTATCACTTGTTATTTCTCTTCTTTCATTTCTTATTTTTATTCTCTTTTCTTCTTGTTGAGCCTGGCTAAAGGTTATCAACTTTGTTTATTTTCAAAAAACCCAGCTCTTGTTTTAATTGATCTTTTCTGTTGTTTTTTATGTCTTTATTTTATTTCCTTTTTGATCTTTATTATTTCCTTCCTTCTGCTGACTTTGGGTCTTGTTTGTTCTGTTTTTCCTAATTGTTTTAGTGGTAGGTTAGATTGTTTATGGGGTACTTTTCTTGTTTCTTGAGGAAGACCTGTATCACTATGAACTTCCCTCTTAGAACTGCTTTGGCTCCATCCCATAGATTTTAGACAGTTGTGTTTTAATTTTTCTCAAGGTATTTTCTGATTTCCTCTTTGATTTCATCATTGACTCATTTGGTTTTTTAGTAGCATGTTTTTTAGTCTCTTTTCCCATTTTTATTTCAGTATTTGATTTCTAGTTTCATACCGTTGTGGGTGGAAAATATGTTTCATATAACCTCTTAAATTTGTTGAGGCTTGTTTTGAGACCTTGTAAGTGATCTATCCTGGAGAATGTTCCAAGCACACTTTAAAAGAAAGTGTATTCTGCTTTTTTTGGATGTAGTATCCTGTAGATATTGATTAAGTTTAACTGGTTTATTGTGTCATTTAGCACCTGTGTTGCCTTATTGATTTTCTGTCTGGATGATCTGCCCATTGATGTCAGTAGGGTGTTAAAAGTCCCCCACTCTGATATATTGTCAGTTTCTCCCTTTATGTTTGTTAGTAATTTGCTTTATATAGGTGCTCCTGTATTGGGTCTGTATGTTAATGAGTGTAATATCCCGTTCTTATACTGATTCCTTTATCATTATATAATGCCTTTCTTTGTCCTTTACTTTAGGCTTTGTTTTAAAGTCTATTTTATCTGATATGAGTATTACTACCCTTGCTTTCTTGTCATTCCTGTTTGCATAAAATATCTTTTTCTATCCCTTCACTTTCAGTCTGTGTGTGTCTTTTGCCCTGAAGAGAGTTTCTTGTAGGCAGCATATTGAAGGGTCTTATATTTTTATCCAGTCAGCCACTCTGTCTTTTGATTGGCACATTTAGTCTATTGATGTTTAGAGTAATTATTGATAGGTATGTACTTATTGCCATTTTAGTCCTTTTTTTTCCAATTGTTTTTGTAGTTCTTCTTTGTTCATTTCTTCCTTCTTTTTGTTTCTTCTTTGTAGTTTGATGATTTTCTTTTGTAGTATGCTTGAGTTTCTTTCTGTGTGTGTATCTGTTATATATTTTTGACATGGTTACCATGGAGTTCATATATATTGACACATAATTATATCTATTTCCTTTAAACTGATAATTGTTTAAATTCAAGCACATTCTAAAAGATCTATATTTTTTACTCCCCTCCCCCACATTTTGTGATTTTGATAGCATATTTTACATCTTCATGCTTATCCTTATACTGTTTATTGTAGTTATAGTTGCTTTTACAATTTTCTTTTTTTTTTTTTTAGTCTACCTACTGGCTTATTTAAGTGACCTTCAATCCTTACTATATATTTGCCTTTCCTATAGATTCTTACTTCTTTTCCATTTAGAGAAGACCCTTCAACATTTATCTTAGGGTAGGTTTAATATTGCTGAATTCTTTTAGTTTTTGCTGTCTGAGGAATTCTTTATCTCTCCTTCTATTCTAAATGATTGCAGGATAGAGTATTCTAGGTTGCAGGATTTTCTCTTTCAGGACTTTGAATATATCATGCCAATCCCTTCTGGCCTGCAATGTTTCTTCAGAGAAATCAGCTGATAGTCTTATGGGACTTCCCTTGTAACTGACTGTGTTTTTCTCTTGCTGCCTTTAGAATTCTCTCTTCATCTTTAATTTCTATCATTTTAATTATGATATGTCTTGGTGTGGGTCTGTTTAGGTTCATCTTGTTTGGGGCTCTCTGTGGTCCTGTACCTGAATATTTATTACTTTCCTTAGGTTTGGGAGGTTTTCAGCTATAATTTCTTCAGATACATTTTTGATCCCTTCCTCTCTCTCTTCTCCTTCTGGAACCCCTATAATATATATGTTGGCACACTTTATATTATCCCATAAATCTTGTATGTTGCTTTCATTTTATAAATTTGTCTTCCTGTCTGCTGTTCTGATTGGGTGATTTCCATTATTCTGTCTTCAAGATCACTCAGGCATCTCTTGTGTCATCTAGTTGGCTATTTATTGCTTCTAGAGTGCTTTTTATCTCAGAAATTGAATTATCTATTTTTGCTTCGGTATTCTTTATTGTTTCTAGTTCCTTGTAAAAATGATCTGTGTTTAGATCAATTCTCTTTCTTAATTCAGTTATTTTTATCACCAACTTTTTGAACTCAGTGTCTGGTAGACTATCTTTGTTTCATTATTTTTTCAGGGTTTTTTTTTCTTGATTTTTCAGTCGGGAGTAGCTGCTCTGCCTTTTCATTTCACTTAACTTTTCTCTGTCTGTATGAATTTAGGTGAAAGAGTTATCTGTTGTGGTCTTGAATGGGTGTTTTTATGTGGGAGCATTTCTATGTAGACTGTGTGTGTCAAATGTCTTTGGTGTGAGGGATTTGATGTGGATGCCTGCCAAGCCTTTCCTCAGGGTGTGCTGGCTTCTATTACCTTTGTAGTAGTTGTGGCTGGTGTTGGCGGATCTACAGCCTGTTCTGGGTGTGAGGCAGGACTTCCTCTCTGCTCAGTGGCAGTCTCCAGCTGCCCTGTCAGGGTGGGGTCCGCTCCCAAGTTGTTGGAGCAGAAGCCTTGAGGGTTGGGCTCAAGCTGGTTCTGTTCCCTTTAAGTGTGTGTTTTTCCTTCTCCCACATTGAGGACTTTACTGCAAAGGAGGAGAGTGCTGAAATCAGTGGGGCTCATGTGCTTATAGAGTCCTCATGTGCTGCCTGTGAAGGTGTTTGAGGCTCTGCTCAGACACAGCCCAAGTTCATATCTTTTCCCCTGTTATGCTTGTCCCAGATCTAGTACAAGGTTGTGGTGCAGAGTGAGCAGGGACAGAGCATTTGCTTGGCTGGGAGTGGTGATTGTGGTATGTTGGTTGCAGGGGTTGGAGTGGCTATGCTGCCATCAGGGATCTGGGTTGCTTCTGGGGTGCTGATTGAGAAAGTACCAACAATGGCTGCTGCCGCTCTACCTGGACCACACCCCAGGCCCCCAGGTTACTAGATCGAGTCTTTTCCCAGGTTCTGGCTTCCTAATCCAGAGCCAAGCTGTGGGTAGAGTGAGTGGGGCTGGGTGTTCACTCAGTTTGGATTGAGGAATGGGTGAGGTGGCAGCCACTATGGCAGACCTCTCTCCATCCTGTCTGTTGGCAAGCAGTACTTGCATACTCCTTGTGAGTGGAGTCTAGTTTTCTCCAGCCCTTCCGTCTGTCCTAGTGGTTCTCTATGCTGCCAAGTGGGTTGTCTCCTCTGCCTAGGACCCCAGGACTGGGACACCTAGTCTGTGACTCAACCAACTCACTCACCAGGGTGAGTTTCTGCCTGGGCAGTCTTCCTATTCCTCTTAGTCCCCTTCTACGGGCACAGGTCCCAACCCAATGCTTTTTATTCCTGTCCTACCCCTTATGTGGGATCTTTCTTGTAGCCTTTGCTGTATAGGAGTTCTTCCACCTGTTTCCAGTTAGTTTTCCATGAGAATTGTTCCACATGTAGATGTATTTTTTAAATTTTTATTTATTTATTTTTGGCTGCGTTGGGTCTTCATTGCTGCACGCAGGTTTTCTCTAGTTGTGGTGAGCAAGGGTTACTCTGTTGCGGTGCGTGTGCACGGGCTTCTCATTGTGGTGGCTCCTCTTGTTGGGAGCACGGGCTCTAGGTACGTGGGCTTCAGTAGTTGTGGCTCGTGGGCTCTAGAGCACAGGCTCAGTAGTTGTGGCGCATGGGCTTTGTTGCTCCACGGCATATAGGCTCTTCCTGAACCAGGGTTTGAATCCATGTCCCCTGCATTGCCAGGTGGATTCTTAACCACTGCGCCACCAGGGAAGTCCCTAGATGTATGTTTTGATGTGTTTGTTTGGGGGAGGTGAGCTCCACCTCCTCTTACTCTGCAGTCTTGATCCCCCTTCCAAGATATTTTAATTGCATTTTATAATTAAAGAATATTTGCTTTAGGCTAGATTTTTCTCATGTGTTTTTATTTCTGATAGTATTTTCCTTTCAGAATATTTTATACCCTCCTAAATTAATAATTTTTCAAGACAGCAGGCTGAGCGATGTTGTGTGAAGACAGAAGGAAAGAAGATGTGAGAAGTATCTGCAAATGCTGTGGCCCTTATTAGATGTGGCCTAATATTGCATAGACTCTGTTCCTTAGCCTGTGACTGAGATTGATTTATTTTTTCCAATCAAGATTGTCTTTAATTTCAAAATCCACTGATGCTCTAATTAATCAAAGTATTACTGTTTTGAATATGTAATAACACAATGGCATAGGGAGAGTAAAATTTAAGTCCTATATGTGCCACATAGACTGAAGGAGTTGAGAAGCCAAGATTTTATGAGGTGACTCATGTTCAGATTATTTAACAGTTAGTTATACAGTAACTAAGTAGGATACACTCCAGCCGGTAAAGCCTGATGGCTTCTTGCAGGTAGCCCTCTACCATTTTCCTCGCTGTTTGATTAAAGAGGTCTGGATTATACCAAGGAAGCAGCAGAGCTGCAAGATGGCAGGGACCACTAGAGGTTTGGAGCAGTTTATTTATTAACAAATATTAAAGTATTTCAGATTTTAAACATTTGGTCCAGCTCTCATGGTGTGTATTGCCTGAATGTCAGTCTTACTTTTAGATTTAAAAACAAAACAGTATGCTTGGTACTGGAAATATACTTCCATCTAAGTTTGGGAGCATTGCCAAAGAAAGAGTTATCTTTTCAATATGTTTAATTGTTTGCTGGACTTTTGTTTTTAAAATGTCATTGCACATTCTGCTTTAAGGGACAGAGCTGTTTCTTGTAGAGCAGGAAATGTGAATTATAAAGTTAGCCAAATTACCGAAGAACACATTTGAAATAAAGAGAGATCAGTGAGGAGGGACGAAGTAATTAGAGGATGAAAAGGAAATAGACAAAGAAAGGTCAGTTAATCTTGATATCACTTGTTGAAACCTTTGCATCTTCTATTGCTATCAATTAAAAATAAACAGCAGCTCTTTAAAGGAAACAGAAAGCATAGTGATTACCTTAGCAAAACAAGGCTGCTAACGTGTTCTTCTCTGATTGGAAAGAAGAATGTCCAAATCTGCACCTGCTGTAATGCTCGCTCTGCAAGCAGCTTTCTTTCATTACAGTCTTCCTGTGTGTACTGATTCAATTCTATTTTCTTCCACTGTTGTTTGGAAGGTAAACCCTTTGAATATATAACTGGACACACACACACACACACACACACACACACACACGCACACACACACACACACAGATGCACACTGTCATCTTAGTGTTATTTTAAGAATTAACTATTAAATTTGTTTAAGTATATATTTTTGGTTTTCAGGTGGGGTCTGAAATACTGAAAACCAAACAAAAAAAAACCCCATCATACCAGCAACAAAACGCAAATTTAAAAAAATTTCTCACCCAAGAATTTCAAATTGAGAAGTGCTTAGTAAATCAAACAAATTATATGGGATTTCTAATATGTATATTAGAATATATACATACATTTAATCTAATATATATTAACAAATACACACACACACATACACACACTGAAATCAGTGGAGATCAAAGGATATAAGAATGATTATGATTTTACTAAAGGTAAAGATACCTACAGAGAAAGAGAGTAGGAGGAGAGAGAGAGAGCAAGACAGAGATTAGGTCCATGGAGAACTTGCTCAAAGGGAGCAGCTTGGTAAGGATTCATGTGCAGAGGGAGGGGCCTCTACTGAGTTCATTAGATCCTTCTCTGTCACACACCAGGCTGTGGCTCTGTCTCCATACTCCTGTGTGCCCACTATCTGCACTTTCCCTTTCAAAATTAATTGTTTAGAGCCATTTAATGTGCCAGATTGTTCGGATAAGAAGAAAGTAATTTACAAGAGTTAATTTCAGAGGTTAAGTTATAAAGTGATGGAGACAGACCAGTATGAAGTTGAGCTTCCGATATAAAACTATTATGTATCTCCCCTTTCAAAGGTCTCCTAAGGTCAACTCCACGGAATGAAAGCACAGCACAAGTGGTCTCTGTCTGAGAGATGGAAAGAGAGAGTAGGTGGTGAGCAAAAATAAGTTGATAAGATGTATGAGAGGAGTTTCACGGGAACCATTTCTGCCTGAACTTGGATAGATTAAGAAATAAGACAAATGGCAAATATTCTGGGGAAGAACTCAGTGATGGAATATACACCTTTATTAGTTTAAAACTACTGTCTCCTGTATCCATGTCAGAAATATGGACAAAACTTCAGATGCTCTTTTCAAACAGTGTTCTAGGCTACCATTCACCATCAGCTGGAATTGGTCAGGAGTTGAACCCCTTTGCCCACTCTGGTCTGGATAAAGACATATAGGTTAAGAACAGCACATAGAAACAAAGGTCTTGGTCTGTACTTTATAGTACTGTGGATTTTGTTTTAAATACTTGTCATTTAAATTATTTACGTATTATGTTAATGCAATTATTTCAATGAAGAATGACCTAGGCCAAAGGAAATCGATGTTACGTTGACTAGCTATTTGACATATATGACATATATGCTATTTGACATATATGCAAAGCTATTTGACATATATGCAAAGTGATACTAGTCACATTGTGGAGAGAGGATCAGAAAGATTAAATGGATAATCATATATTTCATATCTGAATTTATTTTTATAACAAAATATCATATTTATACTAGTGTGTATAGCTGTATGGACTATTGTTTGTTAAACAAAATCTGTAGCATATTTTCCAAAACAATTAATAATAAATATATTTTAATAATAAACCCTATTCAGTTCTCTAAATAGACTTTCTTAAAAGCTACTTAAGAAGATATTGTGTTTTAGGAAATTCCCAATTAGATGAAAGGATGCTGAAATGAACAATTACAGTTTCCATATCATGCCTATTATATATTAGCAATTCAAAACTGTTGAGAGTAACACAAAGCAACAATAACACCAATTCCAAAGTTAATAATATCACTGGCCATTTACTGCATACTTTTAGTTTCAAAGAGCTTTACATTACTATATCAATTATTGTCATAATCTGGAGTGTGTCTTTGATGAACATGGAAAGATAACATTGTTTTTCTTCAGGAAAATATTTTAAAAGTTAAATGATTATACATTTTATTGTATTACAGGGGTGGGATAATATTGATAAAAATTAAAACTTAAGGCCTTTTAGGAAGGAGGAGTCTGGTAAATATTCCCAGCTTTTAGTTGTTTCTTAAAAGGATAACATCCAAGGAGCATGAAACAGTGCTCACGGTGACTGAATCCTCTAGACTAGCTATCTGCCAGAAGCCAAAATAATCCTCATTAGGGGAAGAAAATAGCATTAAGAATGTCCCCATATCTCTATAAATGTTATCATATGTTGTCCCGCACAAGTGTAAGAAGACATACAGGAAGATAAGACATGACATAAAACAAAGGAATGCCAGAAAATATAAAAAAGGCACACAGGAAATGAAGATGACTAAGTTATCAGACCCTGTTTTGGAAATAGTCAGAAACAATAAGTTCAAGGAATTGAAAGACAAGGTAGAGGAATTTGTCAGAGAAATAGAAACTATATAAAGATAATTTTAGAAGTGATAAAATGCAATACTGAAATTAAGAAATTAAAGCAGAAATGTAATGGTGGAAGAGACACAGTTCAAGTGATTATTAGTGAACTAAAAGGTAGATGCAAGTAAAATATATAGATAGTCTTGGCATGAAGACAAAAAGAGACAACTGTGAAAAAGATTTGCTGCTGTGTTGGAATCAAGGCTGTCTTCCAAGGGTTTTGGGCTGAGCAAATCTGGAAGAATGACGATGCCACCCACCAACTGAAGATGATGTTAGGAAAAGTGGTGTGGGATGCATTTTTAATATGTTTTCACTGTTACTGATACATGAAATGGTATCTTCTAAGAACTTGCTTTGCAAAACTTTGAGGACATTTTGTCAGTGAAGAGTTGGATTACTTAGAAGAAGTGACTTATGATTCTTATTCTTGCAAATTATTTTAAACAAAATATAACAGACAAGTAACTTCTTGGGCTTCAGTTTTCTAATCTGTAGTAAATAGATGCTTCTGTGAGAATGAAATGAAAACACGTATATACAGCATTTGGCACACAGTAGGGCTTCTCGGATCTCCTTCCTTTGTAGATCTATAGCATTTAATGTCATTCATTTCTATGGCCTATATTGTTCAGTGCATCATGGAAAATGTCCTGGAGAAAGACAGTAAAAACTTTGAAGACAACGTTTTCTATTTACAAAAGGGCTAAACTGAAAAAGAAAAATTAAAAAGAAGAGAAAAAGAAGAACTGGTGTACAGACACTGTCAGAATTCTGCATGATATTCCAAACCCAGGTGTTATTACTATGAATGACAGGGAGATAAGCTTCCATAAACTGTTAAAAATTATGAAAGCGTAGCTCCTTGTAATTCAGAAATGTTAAGCTCTCTTGAGCTTATGCAATTGACTTAAAATACACTGCATTAAAAACAGACGCAAAAATCCTGCATAAAATTCAGGATACAAAATTTTAACGGTGATGATGAATAGCGCCAGTGTAGAAGATTAATTTTTATTCTTTAATCTTTCTGCAGTTTAAGTTGTTCTGCGCAATGAGCAATTTTTATTTTATTTTAATAACCAGAGAAAATAAAGAAGTAAATCCTGCTAAGTTAATTTATTAACTGAATCTTTAAGAAATCATGGCACAGTTATTTGGGCATGTTCCACAGAGACGCACCAAGTTCTCTTGGAATTTTTCACCTGTTTCTCAGCTTTTCCAGTATCCTTTGATCAAGGTCGATTTTGGACTGGCTCTGAAGGAATCTCTTTGACTGCTACTTCTTTTAAAGAATTTAGAAGCCCATTTTTCTCCTTAAGATGCTTTTCAGCTTCCCTGCTCACTCCCCTCAATTCTTTCAGAACTGTTATTCTCTTATATGACTTTCATGGCATATTGAACCTGGTCTTTATTCCATCTTCCTGCCTTTCTTTTATTTTAGTGCCAGTAGGCCTCTCTGCCAGTGTTTTATGTCCTACCTTTCCATTTACCCACAATAACATTTTCCTAGGCTAAATGTTTCCCTGAATTTTAGAAACAATCTGCACAACCTGCTAAATAAAACAAACTTTAATAAAGCATTTTCTTGCTAGTTCTATAGCCAGTCTTTAACGTGGTTAGCCTGACAAAATCTTGTGAGCAAAGTAAAACCTTCCTACAGAGTGATCGCTCAAGCTGGATGGTGTCAAACTGACATGCAAAAATGTTAGAGTCATATTATTTTTTCAGTATTTCTCTGAGTATACATTTAGAAACATGGACACATGTCTTATCTTTAAAATATGTAAATATATCACAGAATCTCAGTATTAGAAAAAGCCCTGAGGATCACCTTGTTGATGTCCAATCACTCAACGGATGTTGGATCAGTTCTGTACTTTCCTCACTGAGCAAACATTATGCCAGAGCTTGGAAAACTCAAGGAACAACGAGCAGGAGGTACTGTTGCATAGTCAATCTGTTAGGTAGCTATTTCCCTATGTTATGTTGGAACCTGTCTCCCTACAGATCTTAGCTGTTTATTCCCTGTTCTTCTTGAATTTGTACATAGCAAGTTTCACTCCTCTTTTGCTCAAGAGCCCTTTAAATAACAAGGACAACGTTAGCCTTCTCTCTTCCATGTCTGCCCCTGTTCTCTTTCCTTCATCTTCAACATCAGTGAAAGAAAAATCTTTATTTAAAACCCACAAATACCTCATACCTCGTTTTAACTTTGAGTCTACTGAAAGGGCAAATACAAATTCAAAATAAGAGGCTTGACTCTCTCTGTTGAAAATAAAGGAAGGCTTTCCTCCCCTCCTTTTCCTTAGAGCATTTACTTTAGAAAACCTGTGGGTACTTTCTTTGCCTCTTTGAAATGTATGTAAATCTTTTTAAAGACAAAATAAGCATCCCAGTATTGTTTCCTCAAGGACCTGGGAGGCATCCCTTTGAAATGTAATCATCAAGAATCAAGGAGCCCCTACCTCCCAGTTACCTGATTGGAGAGTAGCCCAACTTCAGCTGGTGTATGGCTCGAAATTGCAAACCCCCCTCTGGTTATAAAGATACGAAACATTTATTTTTTCATTGAAAGACAATTAGCAAAGACTGGTGATTACCCCATTTCCAAAATGAATTTATCATGAACTGTGGGTGACAAGGGGTGCTGTCAAGTTCTCTTAGTTGTAGACTCGTTATTGTTTATCCTGAGAACAGGTGTGTAATGGGTTTTATCTGCTTGGTTATATAACAGGGTGAGATTTCTTTCCTCTGCAGTCCCTTTAGTGGGTTTTCTGTAATGTGCATCCCATCCTGGTTTAATGATTATTCAATAACAAAAGGGATTTGTTTCTATTCTGCTTTTGGGAAGAGATTTTCTGAGGATGGCAGCAGATTTTGCTTTCAGATATATTTGCCCATCACTGCCACATGGACTCTCATATATGCACTTATTTAATTGAATGGATATTGGATGTATTTACAAATGTGATCACATAATCAGAGCCTATTACTTGTGATGGGAGACATAGGGAAGGGAAGTTTTCAGATTGCTTTTTTTTTTTTTTTTTAATTGCGGTACACGGGCCTCTCACTGTTGTGGCCTCTCCCGTTGCAGAGCACAGGCTCTGGACGCGCAGGCTCAGCGGGCATAGCTCACGGGCCCAGTCGCTCCGCGGCATGTGGGATCTTCCCGGACCGGGGCACGAACCCGCGTCCCCTGCATCGGCAGGCGAACTCTCAACCACTGCGCCACCAGGGAAGCCCCAGATTGCTTTTATTTTTATTTTTTTATTGAAATATAGTTGATCTACAATGCTGTGTTAATTTCTACTATACAGCAAAGTGATTGTTATACATATATGCACATTCTTTTTTTTTTATATTCTTTTCCATTAGGATTTATCGTAGGATCTTGAATATAGTTCTCTGTGCTATATAGTAGGACCTTGTTGTTTGTACAGTCTATTTATAACAGCTTACATCAGATTACTTTTAAAGTTTGCTTTTAAAAATAACTGGATGGCATACATTGAAAGCATTTAAGAAATAGTTGATGTTATTACAGAGCCATTAGTGATTATTTCTGCCAATTCACTGAAGTTAAAAAAGTGGTCGGAAAGTTACAGATAAAACGTGTGTGTGTGTGTGTGTACAGTATATCTCAAAATAGCTTACAAATGAGTTTGGAAATTATATACTGATGACACTAATGTTAAATTACATGAGATTCTAGAATGAAACAACAGGCAATCATTTCATTTGCCAAAAACTTGAAACGAACATGTTTTGAAGGAAACTATATCAGACCAATAACGTATATAACAGAATAAAAATCCACAGGGAAAGGGAATAAGTGATATGAAATGGAGTTACATATCTACCTTTATATTCTTTTCAACACAGTTGAGAACAGGTTAAGATTGATCGTTATTGCTAAGTGAACATCCATCCAACAAGCAGAATGTTTTGAGGTCACAAAATATCATTTAGTATTTCAGTCAATGACTTGCAAGTCTGAATGGGATGTATGCTCATTAACTTTGTACAGAAATAAAAGATGAAATGATAGAAGTAATTCACTCATTTATTCATCTGATAACTTTTTATGGGTCAAGTGCTCTATGCCAGGCACAGTAATAGATACCAGGAATTCACTGAGAGAAGTCATTCCAGTTATAAAAATATGAAATTATCAGGGAAATAATAATAAAAAAATTTTAATAACAATTGTAATCTGTGATAAAGAAGAAGAATGGGTGTTCTAGGAGGAGGGTGTAATGAGGAGGGTACCCTATGGCGATAGAGGAGAGAATCCCATAGGAAGTACCGTGAGAGGTGACACTTGGAGGATAATAGAGGTGGGACAGGTGAGGAGGACAGGTATATCATGCAGAAAAAACAGCGAATGTCAAGGCCCTGAAGCAAGAATGAGACGGGTGCATCTGAAACCTTGAAACCTTAGCGCGACTGGAGGCTAATGAGTGAGGTGCATCCCTTTGGCAAAAAGGGTGAGTAGATGGCCCTGTTTAGCCTTTAAATTTAAGGCTTGTTGCTCTATTTGAAATTTCTATTTAAAAAAAAATTTTATACATCAGGTTCTCATTGGTTATCCATTTTATACATATTAGTGTATGTATGTCAATCCCAATCTCCCAATTCATCCCACCCCAACCCCCACCCCCACCATTTTCCCCCCTTGGTGTACATATGCTTGTCCTCTACATCTGTGTCTCAATTTCTGCCCAGCAAACCGGTTCATCTGTACCATTTTTTAGGTTCCACATATATGCGTTAATATACGATAGTTGTTTTTCTCTTTCTGACTTACTTCACTCTGTATGACAGTCTCTAGATCCATCCATGTCTCTACAAATGACCCAATTTCTTTCCTTTTTATGGCCAAGTAATATTCCATTGTATATATGTACCACTTCTTCTTTATCCATTTGTCTGTTGATGGGCATTTTGGTTGCTTCCATGACCTGGCTATTGTAAATAGTGCTGCAAAGAACATTAGGGTGCATGTGTCTTTTTGAATTATGGTTTTCTCTGGGTATATGCCCAGTAGTGGGATTGCTGGGTCATATGGTAATTCTATTTTTAGTTTTTTAAGGAACCTCCATACTGTTCTCCATAGTGGCTGTATCAATTGACATTCCCACCAACAGTGCAAGAGGGTTCCCTTTTCTCCACACCCTCTGCAGCATTTGTTGTTTGTAGATTTTCTGATGATGCCCATTCTAACTGCTGTGAGCTGATACCTCACTGTAGTTTTGATTTGCATTTCTCTAATAAGTAGTGATGTTGAGCAGCTTTTCATGTGCTTCTTGGCCATCTGTATGTCTTCTTTGGAGAAAGGTCTATTTAGGTCTGCTGCCCATTTTTGGATTGGGTTGTTTGTTTTTTTAATATTGAGCTACATGAGCTGTTTATATATTTTGGAGATTAATCCTTTGTCCATTGATTCATTTGCAAATAATTTCTCCCAATCTGAGGGTTGTCTTTTTGTCTTGTTTGTAGTTTCCTTTGTTGTGCAAAAGCTTTCAAGTTTCATTAGGTCCCATTTTTTTATTTTTGTTTTTATTTCCATTACTCTAGGAGGTGCATCAAAAAGATCTTGCTGTGATTCATGTCAAAGAGTGTTCTTCCTATGTTTTCCACTAAGAGTTTTATAGTGTCTGGTATTACATTTAGGTCTGTAATCCACTTTGAGTTTATTTTTGTGTATGGTGTTAGGGAGTGTTCTAATTTCATTCTTTTACATGTAGCTGTCCAGTTTTCCCTGGACCACTTATTGAAGAGACTATCTTTTCTCCATTGTATATCCTTGCCTCCTTTGTCATAAATTAGCTGACCATAGCTGTGTGGGTTTATCTCTGGGCTTTCTATCCTGTTCCATTGATCTATATATCTGTTTTTGTGCCAGTGCCATATTGTCTTGATTACTGTAGCTTTATAGTATAGTCTGAAGTTAGGGAGTCTGATTCCTCCAGCTCCATTTTTTCCCTAAAGACTTCTTTGGCTATTCGGGGTCTTTTTTTGTCTCCATAAAAACTTTAAGAATTTTTGTGCTAGTTCTGTAAAAAATGCCATTGGTAATTTCATAGGGATTGCATTGAATTTGTAGATTGCTTTGGGTAGTATAGTTATTTTCACAATATTGATTCTTCCAATCCAAGAACATGGTATATCTCTCCATCTGTTGGTATCATCTTTAATTTCTTTCATCAGTGTCTTATAGTTTTCTTCATTCAGATCTTTTGTCTGCCTAGGTAGGTTTATTCCTAGGTATTTTATTCTTTTTGTTGCAGTGGTGAATGAAAGTGTTTCCTTAATTTCTCTTTCAGATTTTTCATCATTAGTGTATACGAATGCAAGAGATTTCTGTGCATTAATGTTGTGTCCTGCAACTTTACCAAATTCATTGATTAGCTCTAGTAGTTTCCTGGTGGCATCTTTAGGATTTCCTATGTATAGTATCATGTCATCTGCAAGGAGTGAAAGTTATACATCTTTTCCAATTTGTATTCTTTTTATTTATTTGTTTTCTCTGATTGCTGTGGCTAGGACTTCCAAAACTCTGTTGAATAATAGTGGCGAGAGAGGACATCCTTGACTTGTTCCTGATCTTAAGGGAAATGCTTTCCGTTTTTCACCATTGAGAATGATGTTTGCTGCAGGTTTGTCATATACGGCCTTTATTATGTTGAGGTAGGTTCTCTCTATGCCCACTTTCTGGAGAGTTCTATCTAAATGGGTGTTGAATTTTCTCAAAAGCTTTTTCTGCATCCATTGAGATGATCTTATGGTTTTTCTGCTTCAATTTGTTAATATGGTGTATTACATTGATTGATTTGCGTATATTGAAGAATCCTTGCATCCCTGGGATAAATTCCACTTGATTATGGTGTATGATCCTTTTAATGTGTTGTTGGATTCTGTTTGCTAGTATTTTGTTGAGGATTTTTGCATCTATATTTATGAGTGATACCGGTCTGTAATTTTTTTGTAGTATCTTTGTCTGGTTTTGGTATCAGGGTGATGGTGGCCTCATAGAATGAGTTTGGGAGTGTTCCTTCCTTGGCAATTTTTTGGAAGAGTTTGAGAAGGATGGGTGTTAGCTCTTCTCTAAATGTTTGATAGAATTTCCCTTGAAGCCATCTGGTCCTGGACTGTTGTTTGTTGGAAGATTTTTAATCACAGTTTCAATTTCATTACTTGTGATTGGTCTGTTCATATTTTCTATTCCTTCTTGGTTCGGTCTTGGGAGGTTATACCTTTCTAAGAATTTGTCCATTTTTTCCAGGTTGTCCATTTTATTGGCATAGAGGTGCTTGTAGTAGTCTCTTAGGATGCTTTGTATTACTCCGGTGTCTGTTGTAACTTCTCTTTTTTCATTTCTAATTTTATTGATTAGAGTCCTCTTCCTCTTTTTCTTGATGAGTCTGGCTAATTAATGGTTTATCAATTTTGTTTATCTTCTCAAAGAACCAGTTTTTAATTTTATTAAAATTTGCTATTGTTTTCTTTGTTTCTACTTCATTTATTTCTGCTCTGATCTTCATGATTTCTTTCCTTCTGCTAACTTTGGGTTTTGTTTGTTCTTCTTTCTCTAGTTCCTTTAGGTGTAAGGTTGGATTTTTTATTTGAGATGTTTGTTGTTTCTTGAGGTAGGATTGTATTGCTATATACTTCCTCTTAGAACTGCTTTTGCTGCATCCCATAGGTTTTGGATTGTTGTGTTTTCATCATCATTTGTCTCTAGGTATTTTTTGATTTCCTCTTTTATTTCTTCAGTGATCTCTTGGTTATTTATTAACATAATGTTTAACCTCCATGTGTTTGTGTTTTTTACATTTTTATTCCTGTATTTGATTTCTAATCTCATAGCGTTGTGTTCAGAAAAATGCTTGATATGATTTCAATTTTCTTAAATTTCCTGAGGCTTGATTTATGAGCCAAGATGTGATCTATCCTGGAGAATGTTCCATGTGCCCTTGAGAAGAAAGTGTACTCTGCTGTTTTTGGATGGAATGTCCTATAAATATCAATGAAATCTATCTGGTCTATTGTGTCATTTAAAGATTGTGTTTTCTTTTTAATTTTCTGTTTGGATGACCTGTCCATTGGTGTTAGTGAGGTGTTAGAATCCCCCACTATTATTGTGTTACTGTCGATTTCCTCTTTTAGAGCTGGTAGCAGTTGCCTTATGTATTGAGGTGCTCCTATGTTCAGTGCATATATATTTATAATTGTTATATCTTCTTCTTGGATTGATCCCTGGATCATTATGTAGTGTCCTTCCTTGTCTCTCTTGTAACATTCTTTATTTTAAAGTCTGTTTTATCTGATTTGAGAATTGTTACTCCAGCTTTCTTTTGATTTCCATTTGCATGGATTATCTTTTTTCATCCCCTCACTTTCAGCCTGTATGTGTCCCTAGGTCTGAAGTGGGTCTCTTGTAGACAGCATATAGATGGGTCTTGTTTTTGTATCCATTCAGCAAGCCTGTGTCTCTTGGTTGGAGCATTTAATCCATTCACGTTTAAGGTAATTATTGATATGTATGTTCCTATGAACATTTTATTAATTGTTTTGGGTTTGTTTTTGTAGGTCCTTTTCTTCTCTTGCATTTCCCACTTAGAGAAGTTCCTTTAGCTTTGTTGTAGAGCTGGTTTGGTGGTGCTGAATTCTCTTAGCTTTTGCTTGTCTGTGAAACTTTTGATTTCTCCATCGAATCTGAATGAGATCCTTGCCGTGTAGAGTAATCCTGGTTGTAGGTTTTTCCCTTTCATCACTTTAAATATGTCATGCCACTCCCTTCTGGCTTGTAGAGTTTCTGCTGAGAAATCAGCTGTTGACCTTATGGGAGTTCCCTTGTATGTTATTTGTCGTTTTTCCCTTGCTGCTTTCAATAATTTTTCTTGGTCTTTAATTTTGGCCAATTTGATTGCTATGTGTCTCAGTGTCTTTCTCCTTGGGTTTATCCTGTATGGTACTCTCTGCATTTCCTGGACTTGGGTCGCTATTTCCTTTCTCATGTTAGGGAAGTTTTCAACTATAATCCCTTCAAATATTTTCTCTGGTCCTTTCTGTCTGTCTTCTGCTTCTGGGATCCCTATAATGCGACTGTTGTTGCTTTTAATGCTGTCCCAGAGGTCTCTTAGGCTGTCTTCATTTCTTTTCATTCTTTTTTCTTTATTCTGTTCTGCAGATGTGAATTACACCATTCTGTCTTCCAGGTCACTTATCTGGTCTTCTGCCTCAATTATTCTGCTATTGATTTCTTCTAGTTTGTTTTTCATTTCAGTTATTGTATTGTTCATCTCTGTTTGTTTGTTCTTTAATTCTTCTAGATCTTTGTTAAACATTTCTTGCATCTTCTTTATCTTTGCCTCCATTCTTTTTCCGAGGTCCTGGATCATCTTCACTATCATTATTCTGAATTCTTTTTCTGGAAGGTTCCCTATCTCCACTTCATTTAGTTGTTTTTCTGGGGTTTTATCTTGTTCCTTCATCTGGTACATAGCCCTCCCCCTTTTCATCTCATCTCTCTTCCTGTGAACGTGGTTTTAGTTCCACAGGTTGTAGGATTTTAGTTCTTCTTGCTTCTGCTGTCTGCCCTCTGAAATTTCTATTTTTGATAGAGCCAATTTTTAAGCTTGATATAATTCCGGAATTTTGTATATTTATTATTTTCACATTATGTCATATTTGCTTATAGTATTTTTTATAATGAATGACTATTGAAAGTAAAGTTATATGGCTCTTGACAACGTTTAATGACATGAGGAGAAGCTATTGTTTTGGACATTTTAATTTGTAGTATCTGTGTGTCATCCAATTGTAGGTATTCTGTAAAGAGTTGTATACATGGGCTTGAACATAGAGGAGGGATCTAGGTAGAGAAACATTTGAGAGACATTAATCTATAATTGTATTTTAAATCATTTAAACACATAGGTTGCTTCAAGGAAAAAAAAAGAGAGATTAGAAAACCAGAAGGTTTTGAACCAGGAGAGGGTGAAGAATGAAGTGAGTAAAACCAGATTCTAATGCTTAGGGAGAGAGTATGATCCTCCAAAGGAGATAGTGACTAGGAAAAAAAGTGGGAGAAAAACATAGTACTTTATCTAGAGGTGAGCATGTTTCAAGAAAGAGCGGATATTCAACATGGTTAAAACACATAAGAACTCCAGCAAAAGGGGGACTGACAGGCTCCATTGGCCTTCATGCCTTGGAGTTCAGGGTTGAGGCAAAATTTGGGCCAGGATATACTGAGGAGTCAGTGGGATAGATGGGAGGATATATAGAGTATATAAGTGCAAATGCATTTCTTTTTCCTTTAGAATTTCTCTGTAAAAAGAAAGAAAGATTTGAGGGTGATGGAACAGTGTTGATGTAAGGAGACTGGATCAATGGAGGACAGTTTGAAGAAAAATAAGAAAGGTCCGCTTTAGGTGGTGAAGGGACATTTCTTCCCCTGCAATAGGAAAGAGGAAGGGTATGGTGAGTGCAAGCAGGTGTGTCGTGGGTCACCGAGGGATGTCTGCTGATGGCTTTGATTTGCTCTGGGTTTCAAACACTAGCTGGAATAAAGAACCACGCCATTTCAGAAGCTTCAGGAACTACAAGTTCTTGTTGGATTTGCAGTTTATAGAGCATCTATGTTTTTCTCATTTGTGCAAGGCAGTGTCATTTTATAGTTTCTTAACTAGGCCAAAGCTAAACAGTTCAATTCTCAGCCACTCTAGTTTTCTTGTTGAGGGGACAGAACTGTCTGCGGTCTTAGTAATTTCCCTGTTTCGTGTGCTCTTCCTTTTCTCATGTCCCACTTACTAAACAAGGCTCTCACCTAGTAATTGAAGTATATGAATGTCCACATAGAGTACGTCCTTCTGAGGAAAGCACTGAATAACACCTAGTGTTATCTGGTCTAAACTTTGTCCAATGGAGACTCCTAGGATTTCATGTAGCTTAGTCTAGATCTCCCTCGACTCATGATGGGGTTACATCCATAAAAATATTGTAAGTTAAAAATGCATTTAATACACCTAACCTACTGCACATCACAGCTTAGCCCAGCCTACCTTAAAAATGCTCAGAACACTTACACAAGTCCATACTTGGGCAAAATCATCTGACACAAAGCCTATTTTATTATAAAGTGTTCAAAGTCTCATCCAATATATTGAATGCTCTACTAAAGTAAAGTGAGAAATTGCATTGTTGTCTGGGTACAGAATGGTCGTAAGTGCATTGGTCATTTACCCTCTTGATCTTGAGGCTGCCTGGGAGCTTCAGCATTGCCGCTCCCCAGCATCATGAGCGAGTATGCCTTGTACTGCCTGTCTTTAGACCTGGAAAAGATCAAAATTTGCAATATGGTTTCTGTTGAATGCATGTAGCTTCTGCAACACTGTAAAGTCAAAAAGTCTTAAGTCTAACTGTCTGTACGGTTCCACTTCCCAGGGGAATCTGAAGTGTGCCAGTAATCTGAAGATGACTATGAGATATTTTCCACACCATTAGGAGCTTTTCTTGGTAATATTGTGACTCAGAATTTCTTAAACTAGGGTCCCTATGACATGTGGATGGGCTTTACGGGTTCAGGGAACCCTGAAATTTCATAAAAATTGCATGTACATTGACTTTTAGCAAATGGTATTTTAGGAAAATTGATATTTTACGAAATGGTCCTGAGGCTGTTATATTATCAAAGGTGATGACCCCCACATCACAAAAGACTACATACTCTATTTTTCTGAGTATTTTTTAAAGGAACCTAAAAGTGACAAGTATCATAAAATTATCCTTGGAATTTATATTCTTCTCAGGGATAAATTGCTTATGGAAAATTAATTATCTAGAATCTGCATGATCTATTTCAGATTTTCAGCAAGTTCTTTTCTTTTTGATTGTATGACGTGTTCATACTACTAGTATAGTTTTTATTACATTAAAGTCAACAGCCATTCAACAAATATTTACAAAGCATCTCCTCTGCTAGGACTTAGGTATTGGGGATATAACAATGAATAAGGTGATCTGAAAATCATTTTTATCTTCCCCGAATATTAAAAAAGACTGTTGAAATAATATCATTTATTTATCCAGAC
Source organism: Tursiops truncatus (assembly GCF_011762595.2). Taxonomy (NCBI): domain Eukaryota; kingdom Metazoa; phylum Chordata; class Mammalia; order Artiodactyla; family Delphinidae; genus Tursiops; species Tursiops truncatus. Next base: position 95,748,721 of record NC_047042.1, on the reverse strand, counting down.
CTCTGCAGGTGTCTGAGAGATCTGTAATTATTGTATTGAATTAAATTATTGAAACCAGAGCCAGAATTTTTCCTCTAAATGGAAAAACATGTGCAATATAAGCTAGTGTAAATATGACAGCTTAATATGTCACATCCCAAATAGTATTTTAATGCTCAAAAGAGTTCAAAAGATTCGCTTTAAAATCTTGAGTGCGTTTTAAACCAGATTAAGGAACACAAGATTTCTGATCAATATGAACATTTAAAAATAAACATTTAAGTTTAAATAAAAAGAAAGTGTTTACTATTGTCCTATTTATCAAATTGTTTCAGCAGGATCATTATAAATGCTCAAGTTAATGTTGGATTTTAACAATATTGAAAAGGTTTTCCCCGAATCATTTCTTGTATTGAATGCTGTAGCAATAGTATGTAAACTATGGAGAATAGAGCAATGTAACTGAAAGTTATAATTAAGCATTATCTCATTCATATAATCTCAAGTCTCTATGCCTTACTCAGCAAGAAGGATAGAGGTCTTAGACTACTACGTAGGGAATAAGAATTCTAATAGGAAAAAGCAAAAAGGAAATGTTTTTCTAGAACTTGATAGCACCAACAGCATTTGTATATTTCTTCCTTGTTTCTTTCTCCAATGTTGAATGCAGTAGTGATGGTGAGACTGTCTTAGTTTGAGATTTATTTCTTGAGACTGTCTTAATTTCTCCTTACCTGGGAGAAACCAGAAGGCCAAAGGAGTAACTAGGAAAATAAAGCAATGGAAAGTGTCTTAGGTCAATGTGGTCAGTAAGACTGTTCTCCAGAGAGACCACACCCACTCATTGTTGCCATGGAAACATATACTTCCTTGCTCTGTTCCTGTTGGATGTGGATACATTGATTGCTTTGGCCAATGGAATATTAGCAGACATGACTCAGCAAAGCTTTGAAATCTATCTACACTTTGGGGATTGTTTTCTGGCATCTCTGCTATTGCTGAGAGAATAATTTTCTTTGAGCTAACACACTTTTGTCAGAAAGAGGAGACAAACCTAGCCGAGCCAGACCACCCAGCCAAATCCAGCCTAAACCAGCCAAGCCTCAGCTGACCTCATTTCCTTGGCTTAAATAAATGTCTGTTATTATGCCTTGCTAAGGTTTTTGTGGCTGTTCGTTATGCATCATTTTTATGGCATACAAAATCAGTAAGTACAATAATATAGTTTACTAATATAGTAAACTCCAAAGAATGGAGCTCAGGGAATACAGAAAAGGCCAATTGTTTAGTGTTTTTGTTTTTCTAAATAAGCAAGTAAATTCCGTAGAACCCAATAGCGGGACCCAGTTGCCTAGTTGAAAAGGTAGGAGGTAAGAAAACAAATTTCCAAATCTTAAAGGGAATAATAATAACCTGGGCGATTGGAATAACATGCACAATCCCAGGCCTCTCGTTTCAAGACTCTTGATTAAGTGTGTCTGAGGTGGAGCACAGATAATCTGATTTTAACAATAATCCCAAGTCAAAATGAGGCAGGTAGCCCAGAGATCACCAAGAAACACGAATTTCAAGATTTAAGTTCTAAGTTCTTTTAATCAGGGTGTGATTTTTCCCTGCAATATTCCCTCGGGAACTTGGTACAAACGAGATGCTCTGGGTTTCAGGGATCCATGATCCTAGTTCCAGTCACATTTCTTACGATGGACAAGCAACTACTCTGTGAAGTTCTGAGATATCATGCCATATCATAAAAGGGAACTATAAGAAATCATTTATGTCCCCAAGAAAGTGAATATTCAGTGAGTAGGATGAGAGGGTGGTGAAAAACGTAACTTTTGGAAGGAAAGTACAATAATGTAGTCATTCAGACAGAGGAAAAATCAATGTGCACTATGTTATTGGGTAATAGTTATTCTCTTAGCACAATTTTTCCAATATCTTAATAACATTAGTAACAATGATAGCAAATGCATATAGCATATTTAGTTTATATGTATGATGTCTTTTCATCCTCTCAGCCCTGCCCCCCTGCCATACAAAAAAAACCCAGCAACAACAAAATCCTTTGGGGTAGATCTTACTTTTACTTGGATTTTCTACATGAGGAAACTGAGAATACAGTTGTGTAACTCACCCACGTTCACATAGCTAAAGTGAAGTAAAGCTGGTATTTGAACATTGGGTCCACCTCTACCAATGTTGGTCCTATCCACAACACTATAGCATCCCTTACCTATAAGGAAGAACTCTCAGGTCAAAGCCAGGCGGCTTTCTACCTTAACTGGGAGCATGATGCCTTGAGGGAGTAGAAATGGTCCCTATGTGAAGATTGAAGGAATGCATACAACTCCGCACGGATACAAAGACTACATTTTTTTATTTTGCAGTACGCGGGCCTCTCACTGTTGTGGCCTCTCCCATTGTGGAGCACAGGCTCCGGACGCGCAGGCTCAGCGGCCATGGCTCACGGGCCCAGCCGCTCCGCGGCATGTGGGATCTTCCCGGACCGGGGCACGAACCCGTGTCCCCTGCATCGGCAGGCGGACTCTCAACCACTGCGCCACCAGGGAAGCCCCAAAGACTACAATTTGTAAGAGTAGTGTCTGTCTCAGAGATGCTACTATAAATTTAGTTGTCAGGCTACATGTAAGCATTTTGACATACAGTTTAAATATAACGGGTAATTGCTTATTTGCAAGGCTAAGCACCTCAAAACATTCAAGTATGGATTTTTTTTTCTGAAGTGATTTATAAAACAGCCATGATTCATATTTTAAATCTCTGCACTAAAACTGATGGATGATTTGGTCTTTTATGCCCCTTGTGGTGAAAGTGTGATCTGCCAGGCTGAGCATGGCTGGTTGAGGCACCACAGCAGATCTATCTGGCCAAATCCTAGTGGACAGATCAAAAATGATTCTGTCAGAGACTATTTTATGTGGTGAAAATCTCGTAAATTTCGTAGAACAAAGACAATTTACAACTGAACGAGAGAGACACCAGATATATGTGCTGAAAGGGAAATCTGAAAAGGAAAGTTGTAGCAAGGGCAAGCAGGTGACAAGTGATGGATATGTATATAAATTTTTAGTTGATTGATTAATTTATTGGCTGCGCTGGGTCTTCGTTGCTGCTCGCGTGCTTTCTCTAGTTGCGGCGAGTGGGAGCTACTCTTCGTTGTGGCACGCGGGCTTCTCATTAAGGTGGCTTCTCTTGTTGCAGAGCATGGGCTCTAGGTGCGCGGGCTTCAGTAGTTGTGGCACACGGGCTCAGTAGTTGTGGCTCACGGGCTCTAGAGCGCAGGCTCAGTAGTTGCGGTGCACGGGCTTAGTTGCTCCGTGGCATGTGGGATCTTCCTGGACCAGGGCTCGAACCCATGTCTCCTGCACTGGCATACGTATTCTTAACCACTGTGCCACCAGGGAAAACCAAAAAGTGATGGATATTTTCAAAAGAACTGTTGTATATTCTCTCTTTCAGTGTCTGCAGACTTGGTTGCTACAAGTCCTGTTGATAAGCAGTTTTGCCCCATGATCTTAAAAGATCACCACAGATATCCAGGTAAATAAGAACATTTCTGTAGTATTTGATAATTGCATGCTGCTTTGTAAAATATTTTGAAGACAAAATGTGTTGCAAATTCTAAAGTTTGGTTGGCTAATCTCTCATGTCACTAAACATTTAGATTTTGCACAAGTTTTACTTTTCATTAGGAAGCGTATTCAGAAGTGTGTGATATATGGCAGCAAATAACATGTCTCTCAAAAACATGATATATCTTACTGCATTCTTAGAATATAAACTCATTTTAAGACATAAACTCTCTAAAAATGCATTTATTTTGAGCTATATTTTAATCCAGGGCTCCTTCTGTGCTAAATCTATTTTCTCAGTCTTTTTAATACTTAGAATTAAGAACCTAAACTCAGTAGTGTGCTGGTGAATGTTTAAAAACTGGCTCTGTGTGGGTGCTGATTTGTCATGCTTACCAGTTTCTGTGGTGTAAATGCTCCCACCATGGTTGATTTCAAGCTACCGAAGTGCCGCAACTGGCTTGCAAAATTCCTGGATATCTAACAATCGGCCCTCTACAGCAGATGCCAATTGGTTCCAGCATCCCACTGGGAAACTCCAGAAATGTCATCAACTTTTAGCAGGTTTTTCTTGGATTTACATATAAAGAATAATCTACGGCAATAACAAAATTTTGTTTCCAAATGCTCGTGTTCTCTTTGACCATTTGTACAATCAATGGAGAAACTGATTTTATATTAAGAAAGTCTGGTACTGGAAGGGATATTTTGATGCAGAGGATCCATGGGTAGATTTTTCTTTTAATAAAAGTCATTATAAACCTAACACTAAGAGGACAACAGATCAAAGATAATCCATGTGTGAGAAGTTATTCAGTTATTGGGTAGAAATGTCTAATGTTTAATGAATGTGCATTGTTTATTTAGGTTGTTACCATTTGTACTAGTAAAAGTAATGAGTCAGTAAATATCCTGGAAAAAACTTACTGGTAAGCTACTTGATGACATAAGATTATTTCCATATAATAGCGGCATATCTCAGAGATATTGTAGGTTCCGTTCCGGACAACCACAGTAAAGCGAGTCATGAATTTATTGATTTCCCAGTGCATATAAAACTTAGGTTTGCACTATACTATAGTCTATTCAGGGTGCAATAGCATTAGGTCTAAAAAACCAATATCTAACTAAAAAAATACTTTACTGCTGAAAAATGCTAACTATCATCTGAGCCACTAATGAGTCATAATCTTGTTGCTGGTGGAGGGTCTTGCCGCAATGTTGATGGCTGCTGGTTGATCAGGTAATTACTAAAGGTTGGGGTATCTGTGGCCATTTCTTAAACTAAAACAACAATTAAGTGTCCCACATTGATTGACTGGTCCTTTCACTTGAACACTTAGAGACGATTGTAGTATTGTTAATTGGCTTGATTTCAGTATTGTGTGTCTCAGGGAATGGGGGGCCCAAGGAAAGGGAGAGAGGTGGGGGAACGGCTGGTAGGTGGAGCAGTCAGAACACACAAAACATTTCTCAATTAAGTTCACCATCTTATATGGGCACAGTTCATGGTGCCCCAAAATAATTATAATAGTAACATCAAAGGTCACTGATCACAGATCACCATAACAAAAATAATAATAAAGAAGATTGAAATTTTGTGAGAATTACCAAAATGATATAGAGACGTGAAGGGAGCAAAGGCTGTTGGAAAAATGGCGCCAATAGACTTGCTAGTCACAGGGTTGCCACAAAACTTCAGTTTGTAAAAAAAATGCAATATCTGTGAATAGTGATGAAATGAAATGCAATAAAACAAGGTATGACTGGAGATTCCTTAAATGGGATTACTGTGCCAGGATAAATTGTACTTCTGCTCTCAAAAATGTATCCAGATTCTGATCACCTCTCCTCATCCCCAATTCTACTGGAACAAAGCACTATTAGTTTTCCCCAGGATTTTTGCAATAGTTTCTAAAATATGCTCTCGATTTGTACTTTTGTTTTTGAACTCTATAGTCAACTCGTTCATTTAGAGTGATTTTTTAATACCAAAAGTCTGATCATAATTTATGATTCTAAGGCTTTTGGCTCTCCAATGGATTCTCATTTCACCTGTATTAAAACCAAGTTGCATGCAATGTTTTAATGGTTTACATGTTGCCATAGGATCTAACCCCTTTCCATCTAACTTTGTGTCTTAAAACTAAGCACCCCCACCACCCCCATTTTACTCAGCACACTCTAGGCACTCAGCTCCTTGGTGCTACTCCACTCTCTCCAGGAAAGTTCCTGCCTCAAGCGCTCTGCACTTGTGCTTTCCCTGAAATGCCCTTTCCTCAGATTTATACATGACTCAGTCTGTCACCTGTCTTATTTAGATTTTTGTTGAAAATCACCTTCTTAGTGATTTAAAGTTGCATTTCTCTTATGCTTACACGTTCTATCTTCCTTCACTGGTTTATTTTTCATTTCCACTTAAAATAATTTGATATACTCTATATTTTACTTTTATATTTGATTATGATTTGTCTTCTACTACTAGAGTATAAATAAAATGAAGGAAATATTTTTTTTCTATTAACTGTACCCTAGAAGTTGCCTGATAAATAACAGGTATTCGATAAATATTTGAGGAACAAATGCATAAATTAATTGTTCACAAAAAAATTCCCAAGAAAACTTTTTCATTATGTTATTTATCAAATCTTTTATTTTTGATACAAAACTATGTTATATTGCTCTCTCTCTGTTTCTACTTCTCTGAATAATTAAACTAAGACGCCTAAAAGAGTTGGTTACAAAGATAGCAAGGAAAAAAATAAATGCAATTTTTAAGTTTCCTCATAACCAAGCCCACCACCACCACCAATATTCTATCCCAAACTGTTGTATGGGGAGTGGCATCATGGAAATTGTAGAAGAGAAAGAACAGAACCTCCACTGAAGCAACTGTTAAATTGACAAAACAAAAAACCCAAAGCAAGCAAGCAAATAAAAAACCTGAAGGAATAAACATTATCAGAACTCTAAAATCTAATCAAGAATTTAAAGCATCAAGGGAGTGCTTAATGAAGAAAGTGACTGCTAAATTGTGCTCTTAGAAAACATCCCTGTCAAGTCACTGAGTAACTGCTAAGATAATGCAACAGAGACTTCAGTGATCACACAGGAAAAGGAGTAGAGTCTCTGTGAAAATAGTGTGGAAAAGTCACTTTAGAAAATAAAAAGATGACTCCAAACCTCAACAATCAACAACAAAAATCACTGGAGAGGGGGGAGAATCCTCATTTCCAGAGTCACTGTATTAAAATATTCAAAATGTCTAGTTTTCAGCAAAAAGCAAGGCAAGACAAAACAAAACAAGGCATAAAAAGAAACAGGAAAGAATGTCCCATTCACTGGTAAAAAATTAATTGACAGAAAGCCTCTCTGAGGAAGCCCAGGCATTGGATATACTAGATAAAATCTTTAAATCAACTGTTTTGTATATACTCAAAGAGCAAAAGGAAACTTTAAGCAAATAACTAAAGGAAGCCAGAACTATCTATGAACAAACATAGAATATCAATAAAGAGATAAAAAAATGAACCTAATATTAATTCTGGAACTTAAAAGTGCATTAATAGAAATGACACATTCACTAGAAGTATTCAACAGCATATTTAAGCAGGTATAAGAAAGTATCAGTGAACTGAGTGATTAGACAATTAAAATTTTTCAACGTGAGGACAGAAAAAATAATGAAGAAAAATGAACAGAGTCAATGAGACCTATGGAGAAGAATCTAATATACCAACACATGCATTATCTGAGTTCCCAAAGAGAAGAGAAAAAGAGGCATAAAGAATATTTAAATAAATAATGGCCGAAAAACTCCCAAATTTGACCCAGCCATTTTTCTTCTGGGTATATATCCCAAACAAATGAAAACAGGTACTCCAACAAATATTTGTACAAAAATGGTCATTGCAGCATTATTGAAAATAGCCAAAATGTGGAAATGACCCAAATGTTCATCAGTGTATGAATGGATAAACAAATATGGCATATATGTATAATGGAATACAATTCAGCGATAAAAAGAAATAAAGGACTGTGGTACATGTTACAACATGGATGGACCTCAAAAACATAATGCTGAATGAAATAAGCCACACACAAAACATCACATATTGTATGAATCCATTTACATGAAATAGGTAAATCCATAGACATAAAAAACAGATTGGCTGTTGCCTGAGGCTGGGAGGAGGGGACAAATGAGAAGTTAATGCTTAATGGTTATGGGAATTTTGTGGGGGATGAATAAAAGTTTTTGGAACTACATAGAGGTGGTTGAACTACACTTTGAATATACTAAATGCCACTCAATGGGATGCTGTAAAATGGTTAATTTTATATGACATGAACTTGACCTCGATTAAACAAAAAACTATTGTTAAGCAGTTATTTCTTGCAGAAGCTAATGAGCATCCTTCTTAAGTAGCCCACAGGGGGTTCAAATGATCTTTAATAGATAACTACAAATTTACATATGTCTACCATGTATGCTTTAAGGAAAGAAACATATCACATAAAGTTGTTGTGATAATTGAAACATAATAACAAAGCATTTTCTTTCAATTCATAAATTTTTAGAACTCTGATATTTATAAGTGAGCTACTTCAAACCAATGTTTTATTGTGCTTTTCTCTATAGAGCCAAAAAAGAGGGATAGTTGGAGAATTTTTTAAAAAGTAATCTTTTTTAATGTGGTTTAACTCATGTAGAGAAAGTCATTTGGGAGGAGAAAATGTTATTATTAATTTAAAAGTTACCTACCATCATCTAAAACAAAAACAAGAACAAAACAAATTTATGCAGAATTGTCAAAATTGAATACTCTGACTTTTATCCCCTCCTCCAATCTTCTTCATCAAAAGTAACCATTTTTAATAGTACTTAGGGTTGGGTTCTCTAGTGGCTGTCTTTATAAATTTAAATAATTTATCTGTCAATTTCTTAATTTATCAACTTGTGTTGAATTTGGTTGACTCTTCATTTTAAAGAATAGGAATAAATACAATTTTATCTTCAACTCAGTCCCTTCATTTTTTTTTTCATTTAAATCATTTTATTCCATTGTTATACTTCATGAATTTTTAATATGTTTTATGAGTCATCAACTTCAGATATTGTGTTTTTAACTCCCAAGTCAAAAAGATGAGGAAATTATTCTCTATTTCTAACATCTTCTTTTCTAAATGTTGGCAATTTTAAGGTCTTTAAAATGTCAAGGTTTGTAGCATTTACATTTTATTTTGTAACCATAATCGGATCTTTTCTTTGTCTTTATGAGTCTAAAAATGTAAGGCCAGTCAATACAGTATTATAGTTACATGAATATTATTCATGGGAAACTAATCATTTGACTAAACGCATAACTGAGACACCTCTGTTACTAAAAAGATTGGCAAAAATGTTCTCTCATCCACCACTGTATTTAAAATATTTAAATTATGTCAAGTTAAAAAAATTTTATTTTCAGTCTTAGAGTTCCTTCCATTCTGGGGGTTGCTTTGATAAACAATACACATTGGAAATATAGGTCTATTTAAAACTAAAGGTGTTGTGAATCCTCTCTCAATCAATGTTTAATACTGATCAACTGAATTAAAATTTTCAGTATACTTGTTGTCTTTAACATCAATTTCCTTTTTTCCTCAAAAGAATTCTTTATAACTATCTTATTTTAAAAGTTTAAAATGTTTAAAAGTGTTCATATGTGAAAAGTACTTTAAAATGAATACTTGAGGATAATATGATATGCTGTGTTAATAGTTAATTCCTATATATGTTATTGTCTACATGTACATAGAACTAGAATTACAACTACAAGGTATCACAGAATTCCCAACGCAGACATGGCAAGTATATTATAATATGGTAAATGGCATACAATTATGCATATTTATATTTAGTTGATAGCATTTTATTCATGCATATATTAGACAATTGTTGATATCCACACTTTTGAGGGAAAACATTAGAAAAGGTCATGGTCCCAAATCCCCCAATTAATAACAGAATTGCAGGAAATAAATGTCTAAGAATATTGGAAATCTTTCATCTATATATGATAAATGTATTTAGTTACTAAGAATTATGCTTATTATGCCATGGCATAATAAGCTACATACTTAATAAGCTGCAGTAGCAATTGAACCACTAAATTGGTTTTACATGAATCTTTCAACTTCTTTACCAGAAAGCATTTAGGTGCAGTAGAGGATGAAGGTAGAGATCACTGCACTGAAATCAAGGTATCTGGGTTTTCATTGTAGTCCAGTCACTCACGGGGTACATCCATTACTCTCTGTAAATCCTCAGGCTCCCCATCTTTATGAAGGTAGTCATAATAATAAATAATATTACTGAGTTGCTGCAAAGATGAAAGGATTATGCGTGATAATATCTAACTTAGTCAATGGTAATTACTATTAATGTTACTCATTGCATTTTCTTATAAAGAAGAGGCCTATTGTAGACAACCAGAGGGAAATGGGGCAAGATGTTTTTTGATATATTGATACTTTCATGCTAGAGCATCCCTCGTTCAGCTTTCTCTTCTGTAATATAGGATTATAATAATACCTATCCCCCAGAGTGGTCATGATCAGGACATTAAGAGGAACATAAATTATGTGAAACAGTGTGTAAACTATAAAAGCTCTACCAATATTAGATTTTGAAATGGGTTATTAGGATAAGACAAAACATATCAAAAAATCAAAACAGGCACTTGCAAACATTGTGGCTGGTAAACCCTAAAGTTGGATGCACCATTTAAAAAAATACACATTGAGGCTTAGAATATGTTTCTTCTAGGTATGTTAATTTATATCAGTATTTGAAACAAAACCCTATGATATAACTACTAATTACAGATCATGATTATGAGCCACTGTGGCTTAAGTCAGTAGCAAGTAATCATACAACTAAAAAGAACTGGGCTAGGATTCAACACACAGCAGCCTAACTCCAGATTAAACTTTTTTTAAAGGTGCATTAAGAAACCTGTTTATATTTATTAACAAAAAAATTATTTGAAGGCACATCTTCATGGGTCTTCCAGAGAGGGCTGTGTTTTTGTTGTGCATTATGAAATTCAAAAGACAGATTTCAAATGTCATTTTTCAGATCTTTTATTAACCTATTAACTTGTCTGTTGTATACTTCAGAGTATATAAATGTGAAGGTGAAAAACAGGATCAGGGGAAATTCTTTCTTTAAAGAATAACCATTCCCCTTCAACTGCAATTTAAAAACAAGAAAGTTGTAATTTTGAGCACATTATAATTGAAATGGTGTTTTATCTGGAGCTGGAACTGAAGGAGTTAATTCAGTCAGCCAACAGTAGAATCTAAATCCAGGACAGATAACGTTGCCAGGCACTTGGGAAAATAACAACTACAGACCTGTCATGGCTGTGTCTTGAGTAATGGATTCATTCATTTTAGTATTTGTGTGTGTGTGTGTGTGTGTGTGTGTGTGTGTGTGTGTGTGTTTTCTTGTGGTACGTGGGCCTCTCACCGCTGTGGCCCCTCCTGCCGCGGAGCACAGGCTCTGGACGCACAGGCCCAATGGCCACGGCCCACGGGCCCAGCCACTCCGCGGCACGCAGGATCCTTGCGGACCGGGGCACGAACCCGCGCCCCCTACATCGGCAGGTGGACTCTCAACCACCGCGCCACCAGGGAAGCTCCATTTTAGTATTTTTAATGCAATTGTAAACTGCCATTTCCCTCACAGTTTAAAGCAGGTTTTTTGATGATATAGCTCTAAGTGTGAAACCCTAAGTAAGTTATCACATATGACTGGCTAAAGTATTTCCCAATCCCATTTTTAAGGTATTGATAAAAACTCAATAACCAAGGTTTAAATCAGGAGGAAGAATGACATATGCTGGATCACAGAAATGTGTCAAAGATACGAAGAAAGTTGGTTAATATATGGTTGTTTATGAAGTACAGAATCTTATATTAAAATTAAGAACAGACAATCCTGGGATTAATGTCAGTAAGTCAATATCCACTGTCAGAAACAGCATTATAATGCAATATCGACTGGCACTTTTATTTTATTCTTTTTTTTTAAAATAAATTTATTTATTTTATTTATTTATTTTTAGCTGTGTTGGGTCTTCGTTGCTGCTTGCGGGCTTTCTCTAGTTGCGGCAAGTGGGGGCTACTCTTCGTTGTGGTGCGCGGGCTTGTGTGCGGGCTTCCTATTGTTGTGGCTTCTCTTGTTGCGGAGCACGGGCTCTAGGCATGTGGGCTTCAGTAGTTGTAATGCACGAGCTCAGTAGTTGTAGCTCGCAGGCTCTAGAGAGCAGGCTCAGTAGTTGTGGCTCACGGGCTTACTTGCTCCGCGGCATGTGGGATCTTCCTGGGCCAGGGCTCGCCTCGAACCCGTGTCCCCTGCATTGGTAGGTGTATTCTTCACCGCTGCACCACCAGGGAAGCCCCTGTATTTTATTCTTTTATTAAATTAACCCTAATGTTTCCTTAGAGAATTCTCTATTTTGAATAACTTAAATTTACTCCTCCTGCCTTAACCCAGCTGTTTGTGAACGTAAGGAGTTTTTTCTAGGTAGTGGTAAACTGATTCCACTACAGGTCTACGAAGAATAGCCCCTAGACAATGAAAACACCATCATCGTGGAGAGAAGAAGGAAGCTTCCTTATGGAAGTGTGCTTCTTCAAATGAACCTATGGAGGGCTGGACTAAAGGCCACTCCCACCAGCATTATGAGTGGTTAACTTACAGAACCTTTCCTGAGCAATTTTTATGAAAGAAACATCTCCAGTATTCCATTACGTAAAAATACTTCCAGCCTACAGAAGCACCTAAATGTATGCTGCCTTAATCTGCCCCACTTTATGCTTATGGAATAAATACCAACAGGATACACGGTAGAAAAGCAGAAGCTGGTGCCTCTTTAGCAAGGGCCATCGGGACCCTATTTTCATAAAATTCTGATACATCGAAAAGAAAAACCCAAAGTAAAACAAAGCAACCTTTTTATTAACAGTAGAGAACTCTGTGCTTTCTGCTCAGTTTTGCCGTGAGCCTAGAGCTGCTCTAAGAAATAAAGTTTATCAGTTAAAAGAATGCTGTAAATAATTTTAGTAGCTAAATAAATGCCAATACCATCATTTAAAGGGAGCTCTTTAAATGGCTAAAAAGAGGTATGGTAGATATCAGAGGTTGAGAAAATGCTACATGATGCGGAGTTACAGATACGTTGTAATTATTGTTAGTAATATTAGCCAACATGTATATAGTGCTTTACATTTTACAGGGAAGGCAATTCTTGATTTAAAATGAAAAAGAATTCCTATACATTGAATTCATTCTTTTCTCCAGGTTCACAGAACAAGTTAAATTTTAATAGCCCTTTTGACTTCTGTAGACACCCTGACCCAAAATTCTTACTCATTTCTGAAAAATTCACTATTAAAAATGAACTTGTTCAGGAGTGCTCTCTAAATTTGTAACTATCTGGAAGGTTTAGTGACTTTAACTAATAATGGACTACTGGACTGTCTGCTTAGAGCAAATAGGTTTATTTAAAAGAAGTAGGGATGCCGAGTACAGTACAGAGCACTTTGAATTTCCTCATTCCCTCTTCCTAGTAGATCGTAAAAGGGCTCATGTGAAGGTTGAAGAAACATGCGCGTTCTCCTTTAGGGTTTTGCCAGAGATTGGCTTTTCATGTGTATATGAAGAAAGTGATCCTGCCAAGTACAGTTAAATAAGATTCTTAGTAAGTACAGGAGCATAATACTTCTTACAAGTCGTATTGGGGATTGGGGGAGGGGCTTGGTAGGGTCAAAATCTCAATAGTTGATTTCTAACTTAAATGATGTTAGGTCAAAGGAATGGTCATTGTGCCAGAATGGGTTTTTTTTTGTTTTTTTGTTTTGTTTTTTTTGCGGTATGCGGGCCTCTCACTGTTGTGGCCTCTCCCATTGTGGAGCACAGGCTCCGTAGGCGCAGGCTCAGCGGCCATGGCTCGCGGGCCCAGCCGCTCTGTGGCATGTGGCATTTTCCCAGACCGGGGCATGAACCCGCATCCCCTGCATCGGCAGGCGGACTCTCAACCACTGCGCCACCAGGGAAGCCCTGTGCCAGAATGTTTTTGATTTTCCCATCTATGTATTTTAAATTTTATCAATAAACTTTTCCATTCCACCTCTTCAGTTGAATGCTTTGTTCTGTGTGAAAATTCTATTTCTTCTTCAGAAGTTACAGATAAAGTTTTATCAGTGTTTGCAGCCTTGTGTTGCATGGGCATCTAAAAGCATTTTCTGAGAGTCTGTATAGTGAAGAATAATTGAATGTATGTGAGTGAAAGAAGAGAGCAATGCCAAAGGGGCAAAGAGCCAGAGAGAGGAACGATAAGAAAGCCCAAGACAATGTACCCTTCCATTAAAATTTTGCTCAAGACTTTATTTGAGTGAATTATCTCCTTTATATGAAGTATGATACCTTTATCCACGAGCATGGTGTACTGTGCATCACCTTGGCTATTCCATCCTGTTCTGTTCCATAACTACAAATCATAGAACTCATGTGAGGCATCATCTGATCAGGTCCTAGTGTACCTGTGAGTGTAACATTCCTACAAATGTGTTAGTGGATGGAAAGACAGATTCCAAATAATCTGAATGAAAGAAAACACAGTGTACACATACAACATTCTGTAGCCTCTTTCCTATCAAACAAAACAAAACAAAGAAAAAATATGTATTGATTCCATGATAGGAAGTGTTGAGTATCTACCATGTGCCAGGCGCAGCTCTAGACACGTGGCATGTACCAGTGAATAAAAGAGATAAAGACCCTTACCCTAGTGAAGCATAATTTCTAGCAGAGAGAAGACAATGTAAAATTAGCCTAATCAAAAAGCATTATCTAGGATGTTACAATGCTATGGAAAAAAGAAAAAGTAGGGCAGGATAGAAGGACTGGGAGTACAGGTCAAAGGGGAAATACACAGATTCCACAGAAAGGGTGATCAGTAATTAATTTGTGAACACATATTCCTATGAATTGAAACCTTCAAATTTAGTTAGAAATGCAGTATTTCCAGGAAATTGTAGGAAGTAAGCTAAGTAAGGAATTAAGCTCTGACCATCTAGTTTAAGTAACAGTGATCAATACTTAGCCAATTTTTCAGCCAGGAGCCCAGATCTGTAATATATGACTGAAGGCAATGTATACAGTACAGGGTTTTTGCAAAATGGCATTCCAAGGCAGATCTGAAAGAAGCCCTTGAAATATGAAGAGGAAGATAGTGGGATGAAAAGGATGAGTTCTAAGTGTCCTGGACTGCTTACGGAGAAGAGCAAGTCAGTATTGAGTTCAGAATGAGAGGTCATTTGAAGTAGTCTGAAGTTGTCTGAAATGCAAGCAGCAGAATACAATCGAGAACTCCTTAAAATCCTCTCAGGGTGGAGAGCGACAAAGGACACCGTCTTGACTTCAATAGCTTGCACTTGAGATGATAGACAGGCACTAAAGCTAATATTTTGATCTGAACAGAAGAGGTGTTTTAGTCCGAAGGTGACCGGCAGGATTTAGGGGGCTGATTAAATTGTAGCCAAAGCAAAATCTATGTTGCAAAATATCATTTGTCCTTTAAAAGAGACACGCTGAGGGATTTTAATGTGGTAAAAGGATGAGGACAGCTGTAATTTACTCAGCACTGAAATGATAAAGAATAAAAAGACCATATTTAGACACCAAATTGGATTTTCCCTGCAGAAAATGAATACCAAGAATGTAAATGTTCTTAATATGTTTCCTAATATCAGAAAGACTGCAAGGGGCATCTGGTGAAAAACGAATTATAGACCATGCAGAAGTCTGTGTATAGAAAATAATAAAGTATCAATAAGTGATTCGTGAAAGAAAATTGAATCGATGCAAACATTTTCACTTGAATCTCAAGTATAACTTGGTTTGATCTTAACAGATTTTTTGTAAATGGTAGAAAATAAGAAAGAAGTTTCTCAAATTTGAGGATCAAACAAGGGAATAGAAAGAGAATTAAAAATGTATTGATCTACAATTTGATAACCAGATGACCTGCCAAAGAATTCCTAAAGAAATTCATTGTGATTAAACGGTTAAATTATATTAGGACGTGACACCAGGGTTTCAAATAATGGCAGATCTAAGATCTGTACCCAGATCTTATGTACCCAGATCTGTACCCAGATCTTATGTCAGATCTGACTGACTTTAAGAACTTTGTTCTCTTCATATCATACTGTCCTCAATGAAGGGAAAAGGAGGTCAATCAGGGTGCAAAAGATTTTAAATGTCAATTAATTATAATTTGATTTTATTGCACTAAAATATTTTCATAGAATAAAATGCATTGAAACCATGAAGTAGAAATCACAAGGAAGAAAAAACATTCACAATTTCATCATTTTATAAAATGCATCTTTGGTTCTCTCTCCTCTCTCTCCACATTTGTATTCTTGTACATGTACATATATACATGTACATTACCTTGTATGTACAATCATGTAGTAGTCAGAATGCTTATTATCTTACTTAAGGTAAAACCATAAGCATTTCCAATTTGTTGACTAACCTTCCAAACATCATTACTAATGCTGCAAAATATTCTATGGAATTTGTGAACCATTATTTATATAATATACATATAATAATTGTGAATTCATGTGTTTAACCATTTTGATAATTTTTAGTAAATTGTAGTTCTCATTTCTAATGATGCTCAAACTGATCCAGCATTGAGTATTAGGAGCTTCAAGTTGGTCCCAGAGTTCTTTTGACATTATCGCTGTCATCTTTTCTTTTTCTTTTTTGAATTTTATTTTATTTTATATTTTTATACAGCAGGTTCTTATTAATTATCTATTTTAAACATATTAGTGTATATATGTCATCCCAATCTCCCATTTCATCCCATCACCACCCGCATCACGCCCTGCTTTCCTGTCTTGGTGTCCATAGGTTTGTTCTCTACATCTGTGTCTCTATTTCTGCCTTGCAAACTGGTTCATCTGTACCATTTTTCTAGGTTCCACATATATGCGTTAATATACGCTATTTGTTTTTCTCTTTCTGACTCACTTCACTCTGTATGACAGTCTCTAGATCCATCCACGTATCTACAAATGACCCAATTTCATTCTCTTTTTTTTTTTTATGGCTGAGTGATATTCCATTGTATATAAGTACCACCTCTTCTTAATCCATTCGTTTCTCAATGGAATGCTTCCATGACCTGGCTATTGTAAATAGTGCTCCAATGAACATTGGGGTGCATCTATCTTTTTTGAATTATGCTTTTCTCTGGGTATATGCCCAGTAGTGGGATTGCTGGGTCATATGGTAATTCTATTTTTACTTTTTTAGGGAACCTCCACACTGTTCTCCATAGTGGCTGTATCATTTTACATTACCATCAACAGTGCAAGAGGGTTCCCTTTTCTCCACACCCTCTCCAGCATTTGTCATTTGTAGATGTTCTGATGATGCCCATTCTAACTGGTGTGAGGTGATACCTCATTGTAGTTTTGATTTGCATTTCTCTCATGATTAATGATGCTGAGCAGCTTTTCATGTGCTTCTTGGCCATCTTTTCGTCTTGTTTATGGTACCCTTTGCTGTACAAAAGCTTTTAAGTTTCATTAGGTCTCTTTTGTTTATTTTTGTTTTTATTTCCATTACTCTAGGAGGTGGGTCAAAAAAGATCTTGCTGTGATTTATGTCAAAGAGTGTTTTTTCTACATTTTCCTCTAATAGTTTTATAGTGCCTAGTCTTACATTTAGGTCTCTAATCCATCTTGAGTTTACTTTTACTATACCTTTCTAAAAATTTGTCCAGTTTTCCCAGCACCACTTATTGAAGAGACTGTCTTTTCTCAATTGTATATCCTTGCCTCCTTTGTCATAGATTAGTTGACCATAGGTGCCCGGGTTTATCTCTGGGCTTTCTATCCTGTTCCATTGATCTGTATTTCCATTTTTGTGCCAGTACCATATTGTCTTGATTACGTAGCTTTGTAGTATAGTCTGAAGTCAGGGAGTCTGATTCCTCCAGCTCCGTTTTTTTCCCTCAAGACTGCTTTGGCTACTTGGGGTCTTTTTGTCTCCATACAAATTTTAAGATTTTTTGTTCTAGTTCTGTAAAAAATGCCATTGGTAATTTCATAAGGATTGCATTGAATCTGTAGATTGCTTTGGATAGTATAATCATTTTCACAATATTGATTCTTCCAATCCAAGAACATGGTATATCTCTCCATCTTTTGGTATCATCTTTAATTTCTTTCATCAGTGTCTTATAGTTTGCTACATACAGATCTTTTGTCTCCTTTGGTAGGATTATTCCTAGGTGTTTTATTCTTTTGTTGCAGTGGTAAATGGGAGTGTTTCCTTAATTTCTCTTTCAGATTTTTCATCATTAGTGTATAGGAATGCAAGAGATTTCTGTGCATTAATTTTGTATGCTGCAACTTTACCAAATTCATTGATTAGCTCTAGTAGTCTTCTGGTGGCATCTTTAGGATTCTCTTTGTATAGTATCATGTCATATGCAAACAGTGAGTTTTACTTCTTCTTTTCCAATTTGTATTCATTTTATTTCTTTTTCTCCTCTGATTGCTGTGGCTAGGACTTCCAAAACTCTGTTGAATAATAGTGGCAAGAGAGGACATCCTTGTCTTGTTCCAGATCTTAGAGGGAATGCTTTCAGTTTTTCACCTTTGAGAATGATGTTTGCTGTGGGTTTGTCATATATGGCCTTTATTATGTTGAGGTAGGTTCCCTCTATGTCCACTTTCTTGAGAGTTTTTATCATAACTGGGTGTTGAATTTTGTCAAAAGCTTTTTCTGCATCTATTGAGATGATCTAATGGTTTTTATTCATCAATTTTTTAATATGGTGTAGCACGTTGATTGATTTGCATATATTGAAGAAACCTTGCATCCCTGGGATAAATTCCACTTGATCATGGTGTATGATCCTTTTAATGTGTTGTTGGATTCTGTTTGCTAGTATTTTGTTGAGGATTTTTGCATCTATATTTATGAGTGATACCGGTCTGTAATTTTCTCTTTTTGTAGTATCTTTTTCTGGTTTTGGTATCAGGGTGATGCAGGTCTCATAGAATGAGTTTGGGAGTGTACCTTCCTTGGCAATTTTTTGGAAGAGTTTGAGAAGGATTGGTGTTAGCTCTTCTCTAAATGTTTGATAGAATTTACCTGTGAAGCCATCTGGTCCTGGACTTTTGTTCATTGGAAGATTTTTAATCACAGTTTCAATTTCATTACTTGTGATTGGTCTGTTCATATTTTCTATTCCTTCCTGGTTCAGTCTTGGTAGGTTATACCTTTCTAAGAATTTGTCCATTTCTTCCAGGTTGTCCATTTTATTGGCATAGTAGTCTCAGGCTGTAGTAGTAGTAGTAGTCTCAGACTGCTTTGTACTTCTGCGGTGTCTGTTGTAACTTCTACGTTTTCATTTCTAATTTTATTGATATGAGTCTTCTCTCTCTTTTTCCTGATGAGTCTGGCTAATGGTTTATCAATTATTTTTTATCTTCTCAAAGAACCAGCTTTTAGTTTTTTTGATATTTGCTATTGTTTTCTTTGTTTCTACTTCATTTATTTCTGCTCTGAACCTTTTGATTTCTTTCCTTCTACTAACTTTGGGTTTTACTTGTTCTTCTTTCTGTAGTTCCTTTAGGTGTAAGGTTAGATCGTTTATTTGAGATTTTTCTTGTTTCTTGAGGTAGGCTTGGATAGCTATAAACTTCCCTCTTAGAACTGCTTTTGCTACATCCCATCATGTTTTCATTGTCATTTGTCTCTAGGTATTTTTTTATTTCCTCTTTGCTTTCTTCAGTGATCTCTTGGTTATTTAGTAATGTATTGTTTAGCCTCCATGTGTTTGTGTATTTTGTGGTTTTTTCCCCTGTAATTGCTTTCTAATCTCATAGCGCTGTGGTCAGAAAAGATGCTTGATATGATTTCAATTTTCTTAAATTTACCGAGGCTTGATTTGTCACCCAAGCTGTGATCTATCCTGGAGAACGTTCCTTGTGCACTTGAGAAGAAAGTGTAATCTGCTGTGTTTGGATGGAATGTCCTATAAATATCAATTAAATCTACCTGGTCTATTCTGTTACTTAAAGCTTGTGTTTCCTTATTAATTTTCTGTTTGGATCATCTATCCATTGGTGTAAGCGAGGTGTTAAAGTCCCCCACTATTATTGTGTTTCTTTTATATGTTTCTTTTCTGAAAGAAGCCAGACACAAAGGAGTATGTATTATGTGTCTCCACATATGTAAAGTTCAAGAATAGGCAAATATTTTGTAATGGGAACAGAAATTTGAATAGTTGTCGTCAAGGCAGTGGTGGAGCTTTTGACTAGAAGGGGCACTGAGGGGTATGGAAATATGTCAGCCCTAACATGTAAACATCTAGTATTAAAATTTAAAGCATAAAATTAAATCATTTTGGTTAATACATTAAAATTTAAATAAAATTAGCAATGAACTGGGGTTGAGTATGTGAAGTTTAAAATTTCAAATGTGACAACTTCTCTATTTACTCCTGGGGGCATTTTTTGATTTATCATATAGCTAAAAAATGACCTTTAAATCCTCTTACTGAGCTGAAAACCCTTGTAACCTAGGCTGACCCAAAATATTATAATATTTGTAGAGCATGGTAAAACAGACTGTAGAAAAGTGATATATTTAGATAATCTCTTTCTGTATACATTAGTTTATATATTTATATCTATGTCTGTATCCATATCTTTATCTATATATAACTTTCCATGATTTAGATAATCATGAGAATAAAATTGCAGAGCAAAGATAAAAGTTCCTTATAAATTTCTTTGGCATTGTTAAAATTAATATGTTTTCTATTCTTAACACATTTTGGCTTTGAGTACAGCAATCTACCTATAGTAGTTCAGTGACTATTTCTTGATTAATTGGTTTTTCAGTATTGATTGTATGTGGACAGACATAAATATGTGGCCTATTCATCACTTTAATAGTTTTTACCATCAAGTATGCATTTTAAAAATGATTTATCCATATGTACAGAATTCCTGTTTGTGGGCTCCTGGTGACAACAGGATGATTTTTCCAGACATGTTCAATGACTCCAGAGTCTACTGGATGCGTTCACGGATGTTTAGCCATTTTTCTCACATACACGTGATGAAAATCTATAGAGAGTTAGATGAACTGGAAAACACTAAATATAAACTAACTTTTTGGATAAGTTTTGGTAGCAAAGCAAAGCTCAGGGATCACTCAGGTTTCAGTTGGCAGGTGTTTGCTAAGGGTCATTTACATCTGATAAGATACAAACACCTGTTTCCACTTAAATCACTTAAAAGAAGGGTGTAAGAAGGTGAATTCTGCCATCTTCCTTAAACTCCTTAATGACTTCCAGGTGGTAAAAAAGAAACAGTCTAGAGTTTTATCAAAAATTGTCTGTGCTCTACTGAATTTTTCCACTTTTAGAAATCCCAGTTCTCAAAAATTGGAATTAACTTTTCCAACATCTCTGTGGGGAAGGAAACTTTAAACTTTTGATGATTTCAAGGTCACCTCAGTGTTACTTTAAATGCTTATGCATTTTATGAGTAAAATACAACTATGGCTTTATTTTCAATGAACCTACTTTTATTTTACTGTTGTGGCCTCTCCCGTTGTGGAGCACAGGCTCCGGATGCGCAGGCTCAGCGGCCATGGCTCACGGGCCCAGCCACTCCACGGCATGTGGGATCTTCCTGGACCAGGGCACGAACCCGTGTCCCCTGCATCAGCACGGCAGACTCTCAACCACTGTGCCACCAGGGAAGCCCAATGAACCTACTTTTATGTGGCCTTCAGACTTTATTCTGACCAATAGAAAAGCTACTGGGCTTTATGCAGTAAACAAGAAATCCCACATGAAGCTATTCACTACTTCTATCATTTCTTCTGTCTGCTTTACTATCTAATAATTATAAAAACCAACTAGAAAAAGAACCCAAGGTCACAAAGTCCAAATTATTCATCTTATTGCTATATGAGAAAAATATTTAGTAGAAGAAAAATTTATACTTTAGGTATCTTGGCTCAGTCCCATCCTTATTATAGATCAGTGCTTCTGATTTGCTATTCTGTGGTTCATTTCAAATATAAACACCCATTTCTGCACAAAATATTAAGAGTTCACTTAAACATATACAGTTATATGTAATTTATATGTTCAGCTTATATATATATATACGTGCATTTCACTAAGGATCTGATGTTAATTTTTGTAAGAAAGACATCTTGCCTTGCCTAATTTTCACAAAATGAGAGTGGGGGAAATGAATGAACAAGGTTCCTCAAAGAGTTTAAAGTAATTTTTTCATAACTACTTAGTTCTTTAGTTTAAATGTGTAGTATCTGTTCTAGAAGGAATCCTGGGTTTGGCAGTTAAGTATGTGTGTTTGGCGAGGGGTGCTATGAACTGGAGGGGGTATGTCAAGGGTAGGAGCCATATTGGCCACTTTGAAGAAGCTGAGTTCATGTGTAGGGGACATTCAGAAAGAGCCCCTGTCTGATTTTCAAACATTGTTGTTAGTGCTGGTGCCTCTGAGGACCCTGGGCATTTCTCATAGCCACTGACTCTCAAGTGAGCTTTCTCAGTGTGGCTTTCCTGAACTTCTGACAGTAGATTCAAAGACAGATCCTTCCAGAGAAGAAAATGGAGGCATACTTGTCTTTCCAGCTTCACTTCCTCCCCCAACCTATCACATGGGTTGTTCTAGGATATGCTTTGATATCCGTACTCTTAAAACAAGACTTTATTATTTCTGATAAAGGTTACAAATGGAACAACATGGGACAAGCTATTATTCCTTTCTCTGCCTGTTGTAGGATACATATTTGGCACACTGTGCCATAGCTTCACTTATCCTCTGATGTAGCAAGTACTTCAATGGCATGCACATTTCTACAGACAGATCATGTGGGATTGATCAGCAACGGGTCCCCAAACACTATCTTAGAAGGCAGAAAAGAGCCAGTCAGATCAGACTCAGAGTAGGTCAGATGGCTTAGAGATGGAACTTACCCAATTTAGGAAATGGGTTTTGTCTTTGATACTCTACTTTATGAAACCAGAATTATGGGACGTTAAAATATTGGAACTCAGACAACAGTTTGGAGGTGATCTTTGGCCAAGTACATTGTCATTCTTCATGGGAAGACTCCATGGCCACCTTTGAAAATCTTACTTATTCAGAGGCTAAAATTTTGAGTTTTGAGCTCAGACATGGATTTAAGTCCACTTTTGCCTTTTTTCTCTTTTGTGAGTTCATTGAACTCCCTGTCCATTTCCACATTGGTAAAGAGGAATAAAGAAAAGGAATCTACATATTTGAATGGATGTATAGGTTAAATGAGATAAGGTTAAGTTTTAATTGTCATCTGCGTTATTAAGATTTGAATGATTTGATACAGAACTTCTAACTCACAGTTTGGTCATGCTGAGATGCTGATGCTTTTGAAATGCCTCAAGATACCCCAATCCATATTCATACCCATACACATATACACGGACATTCACCAGGCACATGTTATCCTAAACATGAGCATTCAAGGGTTAGCTTTTGTTCTTCTTTTATCACCCCAAATACAGGTACATCTAAGATACTATAAGATTAAATGAATAAAAATGCAGCATTTATTCATTCAACAAACATCTGAGTGCCTACTGAACTTTAGGATACTACTGCCGATAGAGTGCCTATTTTTAATGAGTAAAGTTATACAATAAATACACAAATAAAAATAATGTCATGTATTGTGAATGTTTAAGGGTAAAACAGAGTAATGTGATAGATATTGTTTGAGAAAGTACTAATAATCATTGCACCACAGCACTGAAGACATAAAACCCAATTGCCAAGTCAGGTGTAGGGACACTGACATTTAAATTGATTCATGAAAGATGAAAAGAGGCACCTGTCTGAAAGGGGATTCTAGCCCAAAGAAATAACAATTAGAAGTCACAGGCCCACATGAAAGAGGCCAGAATGGCAATAGAGACCAGGTAGGGTCACATGGGCTTCGGTAAAACAATAAGTGTTACTATAGTAACAATGGGAAGTACTAGCAATGTATGTCTTAACATTATTTTACCTCTTGGACATTTTTGAAAGCATCAGCTTTTCCTTTCCTTTTCACAACACTTTGGGGAAAACTCTTTTTCACTACAGTTTAATCCATGAGGAAATCTCTTGGGAATCTACTCTTATAATATTCTGAAAAGATAACCAAACCTCTACCTTTACCAGCTTGGTCCAAACCATCATCATCTCATGCTTAAATCATACCCTGTCTTAGGTTACATCCCCAGTACACTGACTCTGAGATAGAGATTCCCATGCAGGAAGTTTATTAAAGACAGCCCTTGGAGTCAAGACCTGTGAAGGAGTAAAAAATTGAGATCAGGTGGAATTGAACTGCTATTCAATCACAGAAGAGATTTCGCTGATACTCCAGGGATCCCTGGAGCTGTGTATTTTCATAGTTGTCCCAACTTCAGGCAAGAGTCCCAGGCTTTTGCACTTTCCATAGTTAGCAGTGACTGTTATTAGAGGAGCCTCAGAGGGAAATGCGTGACCTTAGGCAAGGTGATACTGAGGCTGATAGCAACCCCTGGAGAGAGATTCAGCTGGGAGCTCTTGGTCACAAACACTCCACCCTTGGAGGAATGAGTACCTTGTTCCGAAACCAGGATCCTGGTGGTATACCACGACGTTCTCGTGATCCACTCACTTCAAACAATACGTTCTGGGAAAAGTTCTTTCAGGATTCAGTTGGTCTCTTTTCCTGGGAAAATCAACAGGAGGAATGTTCGTGGGTGAACTTATGGTCCTGTGAAGTCCCAGGATCAGGCGCTCTCCTTCTTCCAGGACCTAGTGGTAAGTGAGGAATTATTTCTGTCGATGTCTAATCCCACACCGAGAATAACGTGTCGTAGCTTAAAATGCTGTGAGTTTACGTTGTGCTTCTACATTTGGGCTTCCGTAAACTCTACACTGGATCTTTTCCCACCACTACTATGGCAACTTGAACCACGGCCTGAATACCTTCAGAGCCCTGTCTTGGTCAGTACCGGACTCAAAGCTTACAGCTTTTCGTGTTACTCACTAAATTGGTTAAAATGATTGTCTCAAATGTGCAATATGCTTCTTCCAAGACCTGCAGAAACTGAAAAAAAATTGAGTAATCTGAAGAGTTGTTGTAACTGTGAATTAGACCACCTATGTAAAAATTTAGAATTGAAATTTATTAAAATAGTAAGGACTGTGATTTTGATAAGAGGTAGAGTTATGTGGAACTAAGGAATGTGATATTTATGGGACATCAATTTATGAGAATGAATCTTAGGTTATTCTCCGAAATCTAGGATAATTTGTGTTGACTATGAATATATTCAAGATGATATATTTTAATCCTATGTTAAATAATTTACAATACAGTCTGCTATTCATATCAGTGGATGTGGAAATATGTGGACACGAGGGCTGACTGTGTTCATTGTATTAGCCATTTTATTATATAAGGGACTAGAGCATCTGAGGATTTTGGTATCTGTGGGGACCAATACCCTGTGTGGATACTGAGGGACGACTGTATGTATTTTCAAGTACTATTGCAGGTTCCTCAAAAAAAGAGTAGTTATATAACCATGGTGGGGCAAGGCCAGCCTAATCATATGGGAGCCTCTAGTAGCATTGACGACGAAATGAAATATAAAATGTGTGATTATGTAGCTATGGTCTTGTAAGTATTTCCTTAATGGGAATAGCATAGATACTTGAGTGCTGACATACCCCTGCAGCCCTCTAGACAACTGCTACCATATCTTCCCCCTTGCTATCCAAGTCCATACTCTAGAAATGTGGATTTCCTGCTCTCTTTTGCACGATGTTTCCAAACTATTCCTTTATATAGTCCAATCTTCTTTCCATCTGAAACATTTCATTAAAATAGTCCTTTCTAAAAATACTGAAGTGCATTTTCAGTCCTCATCTTACCTGGCCACTCAGAGGCATTCAACATTAGTCACCACTTCCTATTTCTTCAAGCAAAGCTCCCTTATTTTTTTGTGGTATCAGACACTCATTTTACTTCCTTCCTTATTTCATCACTTATTATACTCTTTTTTGCTTCTCTCTTTTTAAAATAAATTTTATTTGTATTGGACTATAGTTGATTTACAATGCTGTGTTAATTTCAAGTGTGCAGCAAAGTGATTCAGTTATACATATACATATATCTATTTTTCAAATTCTTTTCCCATTTAAGTTATTACAGAATATTGAGCAGAGTTCCCTGTGCTATACAGTAGGTCCTTGTTGGTAGTCTGTTTTAAATATAGTAGTGTCTATACTCTCTTGATACCTCTTCTTTCTTTCTTTAGAATTTAAGTACAGTTCTTAGGCCCTCTTCATGTTATTCTGTAATTGTTTCCTACAAAATCTTATCTAAGCCTTAGCGTCACATATTCTTTCTCTGTTAATAATTCTATTTACTAGTCTCATTGGATATCTCACAATAATCTCAAACTCAACATGTCTAACAAACTGATTTTTTTATACTTAAAAAAAAAGGTCCTTTTCAAATGTTTCTTGGCTCAGTAAATAGGACCACAATCAATTTAACATGTCAAACAAATATGTAAAAGTCATTGTCTTAGTCACTTCTCTACCATAGACTGGGTGGTTTAAACAACAAACATTTATTTCTCAGAGTTCTGGAAACTGGGAAGTGTGCAATCAAGGTGCTGGCAGATTAACTGTCTTGTGAGAGCCCACTTCCTGGTTCTTCCTGGTTTGCAGATGGCCATTTTGTTGTATCCTCCCATGGCAGAAAGAGAGATCATCTTTCTCCTGTCTCTTTTATAAGGGCACTAATCCCATTCCTGAAGGCTCCACCCTCATGACCTAATTACCTGTGAAAGTCTGATTAACCAAATACATTGGAGATTAAGGCTTCACAAATGACTTTGGGTGGTGGTGGGGAGACACATATTGAGTCCATAGCAGTCATCTTCAGTGCTTTACTCTCTCTGAAACAAACAGCCAAGCAAATAATAAAACAGTAAACTGCCTAGGTTCCCTTTATTCTGTCTATCAGATCCACCTCCTTGTATTCTTTTCCATATTCTTCATCATGGTTTCTAGACTATCATCATCTTATCGAACACCATAATGATCTCACTACTGAGCTCTTATGTTAACAGGACCACACTTTAAAGCCATTCTTTACAAGCAGGAAGAGTAATCTTTAAAATGCAAATGTGATCCTGTGGCTAGTACTAAAGAAAAAAACATGTATTAGAAACAATGCAAAAAGAACACTGTATTATAAATCTATTAAGGAAGGATTAATTGGGTCCTCATAAACCTCCTGGATGGATTGTATTTTCTAGTCGCATTGCATGACTAATGTGCAATGTGAACACAGTCATTCTTTCACTTGAGCACTGACCAGTGAGAGAGAAGATTTTTAGATGTTGGGAAGAACATTGCTTTGGAGGTGGAAAGGGCCAGAGACAATGGATTGGAAATAGGATGAATGGGCTATTCAAAGTGCTACTTTTCATCTATCATACACAGTCCTGGTCAGATCATTACCCCCACTGGTTAATAAAAAGGAACAAAACAGCAGACCCACCTAAGGATAGCTGTATAGTGGATGGTATGTGGAGGGTAGTATAGAGATCCAGTTGCAAAGAACCCAAGTTGGGAGATTATGAGCATCCAACAATGACTATGACTAAAGAAACAAAAACAGAAAAATCAGAATAGAAGGAACATTTTTAGTTTGATAAAGTTGGAATATAAAAAAAAAAAACTATTGCAAGGATCATTTTAAATGTAGAGATGTTGATGAATTCCTGTTAAGTACTAAAAGAAGACAAGTTTGTCTGCATTAGTGCATTTATTAAGCATTAGTGCTTAATAAAGTACGAGAGATCCTTGGTTAAATAATGGAAAGTGGAGTGAAATAAATGAAAAAAAAAGGTTTAGAAGGCAAGAGACATTATTTTTCTTAATCACATAGATTCAGCACATAAAAATCAATAGCATTCCTTTCTGCCAGTAATAATTAACAAGAATATAAAAAGAAAATAGGAAACCATTTCAAATAACTATGAAATCTATAGAGTATCTTAGAAATTACCTAAAATAAACACATACAATTTTATGGAGAAAACAGTTAATGTTTATATATTTGTAAAGCAACATGTGCAGATCTAAAAATGCAAAAAGTTTAACAAAAAGTGAGAAACTTGATGGTCTTTGTAATACAATAGCACTTATGTAAATTAAAGCATATATGCAAAAGAAGAGAATACCATTCAAGAATTCATATCTAAATAAATATAATGAAGGTGGATTTTAAAAGACTTGCTTTACACATTTGAGAGTAGTTGCATATAGGAGTAAGGGGATGGGATTGGAGATAAGGATTAAAAGAAAAATATACACTTAGAACAGTTTTTAAAGTCATTCTCTGTTCTCAAAATGTTGGTTTTATTCTTTCTTAAGAATAAATAGGCCATTGACACTTAAGCATGGGTCAGACAAACCTCTCTGTCTCTGTGTCTCTTTAGGAGTCCACATTATTTGTTTTTTCAATGTTAAGCTATCAGCTGCGTTTTTAAAAACCATCTCCATTATATAATAGGTCAATTTCAGATTCCTATTTATCAACTGCTTCAACATTTTGTCCAGATTTCCTTTTAGTTTGCTATCATGATGTCCCACATGTCCGAAAACAATATGAATAAAAGTTATTGCACATTTATAAAGTTATCTTTCTCACATACTAATTGATTCATGTACTTGCTTAACATTTTAATACTAAATGTTATATAAATGGAACCCTGGTGTGGTATTCAAAATGCTTTTGATCATACCTCTATGACAAAAAGGTATGTTATAAATTAATTATTAAATATGACAATAAAATAATAAAGTAGAAGAAATAGAAAATCAGGCATGTCAGAAAGATGATGACTGAGTCAGATTCAATAAGTATGTATTTATTGGTATATGTATATAAAATATTTTGTCTCACCTTATTTGTCTCTTAAAATTCTCTATAATATAAGCTTTATTAATTTTATTCCTTATATAAGAGGCTCAGAGAAGCTGAGTTAACTGTCTATATATGGATTTTTAAACTTGGAGTCAGAATTTAAACTCAAGAACTCTAAATTTCAACTTCATAGGTTTTGAACAGGTTACCTCTTAAAATAATGAAGAATACTGAAATATGTCATCTTAACTTAAGCATAATTTGAATAATAGGAGGTCACCTATATATTTATTATTGAAAGCCACTAATTCGGATTATATGGAGAAACAAACTGAAAAGTTCAAAGAAGAGTTTTTATATGACTTCCTATAGAATAAGAAATTGGACAATGATTCCTTTCCATATAAAAATTTAAATATTAAGTGAAATGAAATTAAATAGAATAACCTTTACTGTTTAAAAGAATCACTTTGAAATATTTATTCTCTGTCTCTAGACTGAACAGCCTTAAGTAGAAACAAAAATGAAGGCAGATAAGTATGGTGGATCGTAGGCAGGCTAACCAAAGTGGCACCTTTAACTGATACAATGACTCAATAAAATATAAAATGTGTGATTATACGATTGTGCCCCTGTAAATATTTCCATACATGAGAAATAGTGTAGACCCTTGAGTATTGACATATCCCTGCAACCATCTAGCCAAGTGTGGTCTAAAAAGCGAAAGGTAAGAGTCTGTACTTCTGAGCTCCCTCATCTGTGAATAAGAGTTCCATGAGGGCTACTTAGACCAGAGAAGACTGAATATGCTTTTATGAAGAATGAAGGAAAACAGAAGTGAACCACATCCACTTCTGTTAAACTTAATATTATGCAAATCTTTTGCACTTCTTGTCTGCTATGCTGACAATAAACCGAAACGAAGACAGTTTGTTTTTCTTTCTAGTCCTTAAACCTGGAAGAGCCTGAGACTGAGCTGGCATACCTATATCATATTTGGTTTCAGGACCTGTCAATCACTGCCTTGGTGACTTCCTGTGTTTGATAATTAAAAGTCTCATGCTGCCTCTTAGATTATCCAAAAACTCTATTTTGGTTTTCTGCTGAGATCTGCCCTAACTGAATAGCCTCCCATATCTGCACACTTTTGTTCCTTTTCATTTGCATTGAAATGGGCCTGCGTCATGTCCCAAATCCCTTATGGTCCCTCTGTGTGCAGTCAGTTACACTGAAGAAGCTAATTTGTGCTAAGTTTTTAATGGTCCATTTTACTGCCCTTCTGAGAAATCATATTTATCTATAATACCAATCCCAAGTAATATGGTCAACCTGAAAGAATTACAGTATCATTGGAGGATAAGACTAACAAAAGCATTTCACAGAATGAACCACACTTACTTACCCTTCTAAATCTCTGAAAATGGTGGAGAGGAGAGGCATTTATAGGGAGAGTTTCAAAAGAAAGTTGTTGATATAATTGTTGCTACTAGATCACTAAAGATAATAATTGCTCAGAGAATTCACAATCCAATCAAGTTCTCGTCTATTCCAGCATCTTACTATCAGTCTCAATGCATTGATTCCTCTCATTTCAACACACATAACATGACCCTTCGGGCCTCTGTGCTTCATCATAGACTACTCCGTCTGCTCGCCATGTCCTTTCTATTTCTTGTGAAATTGTGTTCATTCTTTAAGACCCAGTAAAAATATATCACCTTCTCTTGAAAACACCCTCTGTTGTTCTCAGGAAAACTTAATTTCTGTCTGCTTGTTTTTCTTATAATCTCGTCCACAAGGTAAATACAGGAGTTATCATATTATATAATAGTTATCTGATGACTTTTTTTTGCCCCTAGATGAAAACTATTCAGATTAGTTGCAAGCATTCCATGTGCAACTTAGTATTTTTTTTTTCAGGGTTTAGCATGGTGCCTGAACCATAATATAGGGAAGCAAATGAATGAATGAATGAAAGAACATAAGACCTTACAAAAATGTAAAATTATGAGGAAAAAGAGGGGAAGGAGCTTCTAGCAGTTGCAATAACAGATTACTGTGTTGGATAATTTTACGTGTACTATTTGACAAGGCCATAGGGTGCCCAGATATTTAATTAAACGTTTCTAGGTATGTCTGTGAAGATGTTTCCAGATGAGGTTAGCATTTGAATTGGTAAACTGAGTAAAGTAGATTTGCCTTCCCATTATGGGTATCATCCAATCTGTTGAGGGCTTGAATAAAACAAAAACACTGAGGAAGGGAGAATTTGCTTTCTCTGTCTGGCTGCTGAGCTGGCCACTGGCCTTCTCCTGCCCTTAGACTGTAACTTCAGACTTGGACTAGAACTTACATCATGATTCTCCCAGTCCTCAGGTCTTTGGATTTAGACTCAAACTACACCACTGGCTTTCCTAGGTCTCCAGCTTGCAATTGGAAGATTCTGGGACTTCTCAGCCTCCATAATCAAGTGACCAATTCCTTATAATAAATCTCATTCAGGGCTTCCCTGGTGGCGCAGTGGTTGAGAGTCCGTCTGCCGATGCAGGGGACACGGGTTCGTGCCCCGGTCCTGGAAGATCCCACATGCTGTGGAGCGGCTGGGCCCGTGAGCCATGGCCGCTGAGCCTGCGCATCCGGAGCCTATGCTCCGCAAAGGGAGAGGCCACAACAGTTACAGGCCTGCGTACTGCAAAAAAAAAAAATTTGTTGAAAACTAATATCAGTCCATAAGTCAACAAGCTACCAGGTTGTAGGTAACTTCATGATGTATTTTGTCTCAAGCCAATGTTAGTCATTTTCAGATTTTTTGCTTTTTTAAATTCACTTTTGATCAGATAATGTATTGCACTTTTTCCATTTTGTGAACATCTGCTGCTTAATTATTCCCATTTTTATTATTACTTCAGTTACTTCAAGAGAAGACAAGTTATTTTAATTGTAACTAGCGAGCTATCATTATCCACATGTAGGTATAAAATAAGATTGTATTAAAATCTGGGAGCAATTTTAAAGGGGAGACATTATCTGCTATAAAATTTAGAATTTTTTGTATCATATAACATATTAAACTTATGTTAGTATCATTGAGAAGGATGTGTATGGCCTAGTGGGTGTAGCTCAAATTAAATAACAAAATAAACGCAAAATATAATGGTTGTACTACCTATTTACAATACATTACAAAATCTATAAAGTTACCCATATTCTTAGAGGTGAAAGTCTTTTCATTCCAAGATGGGTTACAGTCCATAAGAATAAAATCATGCTGAAGATACATAGCGCTTTAGAATACTGTTTCAATATAAGATGTTTGAACAGAATCACTATGACAAAATATTTGAAATTTGTTTTCCAGTTTTAAAGTTACATTTTAAATTATTATTCTCTATTAGTCTAATTAAGCATGGCACATGAAGGACCTAAATTCATAACAATTATGAATTTGACTTTTAAAAAGTACATGAAATTCTTTGTTATATCTCTACTTGCACGCTGCAGGCTTCTGTTATACTTTTAAAAATTCAAACAAATATATACTAAGAATATGTGCAGTATGCAAATCAGTCAGCTATTTAATTTTCTCTGAATAGAATTTCTCAACCGTGGGAGCTAGACATCTTGCTAATGTTGCAGTTTATCTGCAGAATACAAATGAATGGCTTTTAGGATTGTGGTGACCCTCAGGGATGATATTTTTGATGATCCCATACATGCTAGGAATTTCTCTTCTTCTCTCCTTTCTCTGCCCATGAGTAAGCACAGCTGTGGTTATTAAAATATTGGGGAATAAGAATGCCCTAATACTAGCCCTGTTAATCCCAGGAATTAAGTAAGGCTTGTGTTGCAATAAACCCAGCTGTTAGGGAGTCACAAAGCACAATTCTCTTTCCAGATTTCCCGTCAGTGACAAGGAGACTGAAATAAATGAATAGTATATTTGCCATTCCAGTTTTCCAAATACAAGAGATATTTTCAAATTTTTCCCTATTCTTTGGAAACAGCATATTGTTCCAAATTGACTTATATTCTATGCATCTATGTTCCTGACACACACGTGTAAGTTTTCATTATTTTGTAAAGAGATGATAATGTACATATAAAATGCCTAAGCAGCTACAACCCCTTGAATATCTGCAGCTAGGGATTGGATTGTTTGCTTAATGGCAGGAAGTATCCTTGTGTCTGTTTGTCCAGGAGTAGGGGATAGGAATTTAAAAACTCCTTTTGAGGCAGGAAATAGATGGGCTCCAGGCTAGACATTTACAACTGGCTTCCGGTTCACACTTCCTGGGGTGAGAAGAAGATGGGCTTCAGGCCGGTCGTTCATTACCAACCTCCTGTTTACATTCCGTGAAGCAACAGACAAATGGGCTCCAGGACTACATAGTTATGACCGGACTCCTGTCTGTATTTTGAGGTCTGCACCTCGATATAAAAACCAGTAACAGAAATAGGGTAAATAACAGGACATTGGACATTTTTATGGCAGGGACAGAATGGGACTAAACCCTGTTAGAAGATCAAGAGGTCATACATTTCCCATCCTTGGGGCAAAGGAGACATTGCACATGCGCAGAAAGGCTCCTTGGGGGTCAAAAAGGAGGGAGCACCACCCCATAGTATGTGATGCTAAGGCTGTCCCATAGGCCTCTGGGCTGTAATCCTTCTTGGAAAATAGTTGCACACGCATGTTGGGGAGGGTCCTAGGGCAGGTCAGATGTGGAAAAAGAAACCAGATAATTGGCCAAAGGTAAACAAAGACCTGGAAGATCTGCCCTGTATATAAATGATTTAAGAGCCTCTTCACTGCGCTCGTCCTCATTAGGGAGGACGCCCACACCCTTGCTCTCTGGGTGGGCATCTCTGCCTTGCTTCTGTCTAGACTAAATAAACTGTTTCTCTGTGCACTCTCCCACTTGTTGTTGCGCTATGTCTCTAATAATAAACTTTGTACCTGTTTTTACAGTTTTGCCTCTGTGAGACACGCTTTTTTTTTTTTTTTTTTTTTTTGTGGTACGCGGGCCTGTCATTGTTGTGGCCTCTCCCGTTGCGGAGCATAGGCTCCGGACGCGCAGGCCCAGCGGCCATGGCTCACGGCCCCAGCCGCTCCACGGCATGTGAGATCTTCCCAGACCGGGGCACGAACCCGTGTCCCCTGCATCGGCAGGCGGATTCTCAACCACTGCGCCACCAGGGAAGCCCGAGACATGCATTTTTCACTGGGGACAAGAGCCAGGGTGTGTGGTGGCCAGGATTCCTGGTTTTCATCCAGGCTCCCCAGCTTCAATTCCTGGGCAGGGAATTAAGATCTCGCTTCACGCCACTGCTCCCTGCTGCCTCTCTGAGATCACTTTCACCATGAAGCTAACTGGAAATAGCTCTTATTGTCAATACAAAATAGTAGAATATTCTACTTGTAAAAAGTTGACCATCACCTCTCAAGTTGGGCAAGACAGGCAAAATCATAGCATGGAGACGTTTAAGGAAGTATTATGAGTTAAAATATAAAAATCAGAGAAGTTGGGATGACATATTTTCCCCTAATCCTCCAGCTAAGTACAGCTAAATATCCCTGGACATTTCATATAAAACAAATATTAGGATGCTCTGA
Organism: Tursiops truncatus; assembly: GCF_011762595.2. Taxonomy (NCBI): domain Eukaryota; kingdom Metazoa; phylum Chordata; class Mammalia; order Artiodactyla; family Delphinidae; genus Tursiops; species Tursiops truncatus. Next base: position 95,714,436 of record NC_047042.1, on the reverse strand, counting down.
AAATGGGAACAGGAAGGCAGCCAGGTTAGGGATCTCATTTGCCACAGGAATGACATGGTCATCAGTTCCCTGGGCTTTCATTTTGTTTTGTATATTCCACACTTGAAGCTGAAGAAGGTAGCAATTCAGAAACACCAAGAGAGCCAGGAAAAACAAACAGACAAAAGAAAAACAGCTCCAACAAAAGGCTATTTCTTCCAGCCCTAGGACTGGGAATAAAGCAGAGATATCTGTTCTCACCACTCTTATTCATTATAGTGTTGGAAGTTTTGCTGACTGCAGTAAAGCAAGAATAGGGCAGGATTAGTAAATAAAAGGCATACACTTAGGAAAAGAAGAAATAAAACTCTCCTTGTTTGTGAAGAACATGATTATCTATGTAGAAAATCCCAACTAAGCTACCAAAAAAAAAAAAAAAAGAATCCTAGAACTAATAAGTGAATTCATCAGTGTTGCGAGATGCAAGACGAGTCTTGAAAATCCATTGTACTTTTATATATTACTATTAAACACATGGACACATAAATAATTAAAAATACAATATCATTTACAGCTGCTTAAAAAGAATAAATTACTTAGGTATAAATAAAATACTTAGGTAGCAGTCTAACAAAACATGTACAAGGTCTCATATGCAAAAAACTGCAAAATGCTGACCTAAATAGATGGAGAGACAGATTGTGTTCATGGACTGGAAGACTCAACATAGTAAAGATGTCATTTCTCCCCAAATTTATGTGCAGGTTTGACAAATTCCTGTCAAAATTCCAGCAGGATGTTTTGTAGATGTTGATTAAAATATTCTGAAATTTATTTGAAAATGGAAAATAAGTGTAACAGTTAAAATAACTTTGAAAAACAAGAATAAATTTGGAGAAATGAGTCTACCTAATTTCAAGACTTTTTTATAACTACAATATTCAAGACTATGTAATATTGTAGGAATGATAGACCTATAGATAATGAAACAGAATAGGGAAACCAAAGATAGATGCATATGAATATTAGATTTTTGACAAAGGTGAAAAAATAATTAAATGGAGGAAAAATAGTGTTTTTTTAAAAATGGTGCTAGAGTAATTGGTTATTCATAGGCAAAACAAAAAAACAAAACAAAAAAAAACCCCCAAAACCTCAACATAAGTCTCACACCTAATGCAAAAGTTAACTCAAAGTGGATCATAATTTAAACATAAAATGTAAAATCATAAAACTTTTAGAAAAAAATAATCTCAGGAGAAACTTATCAGGATCTAGGGTAAAGCAAAGCCCTGACACCAAAAGCAGGATCCATAAGTTGAAAGGTTGATAAATCAGATTTCATCAATTTAAAACCTTTTTATCTGTGAAATGCTCTGCTGTTAAGAAAATTTAGAAAATAAAAACAAATCAGTTGTAAACAGTTAAACAGAGGGGAAATGTTATTAATTTTGGATACTACTAAGTTTGCTTATTAAATTTTGAAGGCTAAACACAAAAAGAATAGACGTAACTTCCAAAATAGAAGAGAAAAATTTGAAAATAGAGAAAAATAAAAACTGATGACATATTTAAAGATCATGTAAAAATCAAAATGGAGTAACTCTGGTTCAGGCAAGAAAAATGAAGCCAGGTAGCCGTGGAGGATGTGCTTTCAGACAGGTTCCTGAATCACTGAGGAACTTGAATTTTCTCTGAACTGTATCAAACTCTAGGACACCACCAGGGGTTTTCAAAACAGCATCGGCTGGCAGCTGTTAGCTGCAGCCTTGTAGTTTCAAAGCCCCCTCCCCCCTACTTTTGCAACTATGTAATCATTTCAGACCCTAATCAATCCTTGATTAACAAGCACCCTTTCTTCTTGCCAACTCCAATCCTAATTCTTGACAGTTTATGGTGCAATCTTGTGGCTTTTTCCTTCATAAGCCTCCTCCAATTTGCAGTCGGGCAGAACACAATTCAAATGCTTCTTGAATCTGTGTCTCCCGGGCTGCAGTCCTAACAAACCTCAAATAAATGCCTCTTCATTTCCATCAGGTCTCCATTTCTGAAATTTTGTATAACAAAACACTCAAGCCAAAGAAAGCAGATGGTAGAAATAACCCCCAATACATGATTAGTCATAATAAGTGCAAATGTACTCAGCTCTCCAGTTAAAAGGTTGAAGTGGACAGATTTAGAAACAAGCCAACAAAACAGCCAGCTCTCAGCTTTTAACAAGAAAAAAAATTGAAGTAGTAAGGACACAGAAATTTTGAAATAAAAAGATGGAAAAATGATATATTTGGCAACTACTAACTGGAAGAAAGCTGGTATAGATTACAAACAAAAAGAAAAAAATGTGGAGACAAAATGCATTTCCAGGCACTAAGAGGGTCATTACATAATGGAAAAATTTCAATTTAATAGAAGCTGCAACAATTTAAATAGCATATACATAATCACATAACCTCAAAGTATTATGAAAAAAAAATTGACAGACTTATAACGGCAAATTAAAAAATACCCCAACATAGTAACAGTTCAATACCAGCTTCGGTAGTAGAACAAAGGAAAAGGAATAGTAAGAACATAAAATATTAGAACAAAATAATTAATAACCTTGGTCTAGTGGATACATATTTTATAGTACTTTGTGTCACAAATGGAGGAAAAAAATGTTCCAAGACCTACTAAAATAATAAATAAATAAACAAGTGGACCATACGCTTGACCAGAAAACAAGAGTCAAAGAAAAAATCTAAAGATTCCTATTATTGATTGCTATCATTAAAAATCACATTGTCTGACCAAAATACAAATAAATTAGAAATAACTAATAATAGTAACAATAATAATAACCCCCTTAAAAGCATTATACATATGGACACTATAAATCATAATAGTAATTGTATGAAAAGCAAAAAGAAATTCTATGAAATTAGAACCACTAAGAAATGGGAGATAAAAATATTAAATATCAAAGCTTGTGAAATAAATCTATAGCAGGAAAATGATAACATCCAATTCTTAGAGTAGAAAAGAAAGGCTAAAAATATCTGTTTTTAGATAGAAATAAAGCAGTAGAAAAAGTCAAAAATAGGAGGAAATAATACAGATAAAATCAGAAATATATTTAATAATATAAGTAAACAAAGAGGCAATAGGGAGGACGAACCAACCCAAAATGGGTTATTTGAAAAAACTAATGAAATTGTAAAACCTCTGGTGGCATTGCTTAAAAAAGAAACAGAGAGTTATAGAGGACAAATAAATAATATTAGAAGTAAAATGGTATGTACTTGTAGCAAATAGAGTAGTAGCCTGAGCAGAATAGGATTCTGATGTGTAATGATTAAAGATGAGACTATTAGCACAAGTTTGGAAATTCAGAGATAATAAAGAGGTCATGCAGAAGGGTGAAGGGATAATTACGGGAATAAAATCCTTAAGTAGTCTGTCTTTTTTATTATAATGAGATAATTTCCAAACAAAAGAATTCTAAAATGTGTACCTTTCCACCAAGTACAGAAAGCATTATTTAACTCAGATAACAGCAGGTTATTCTGAACCTCAGTACAAATGACTGGGACAAATGTAATCTTCCTCAATGAGAGCAAGTAACTGGGTCTCAGATTATTAGTTAATTTTATTTTATTGTTGTTATATTTTCACCTGTGTGTTAACTTTATGTGAACAATTTATTTGTATTTATCTATCAGAAATGTATCAGTTAGTTAATGTAAATTGATCTGGACTATATACCTTTATTAACATAGTAAAACCGCTTATATCTTGAGTACATTGTGTTGGAAGATAATTTAGGAAAAGCAGAATTAACATGTTAATATTATTAGGCAATATGGAAGCGGGATCAAGTACTGCTTGAAGAAAGTTTTAAAGAAAACTTATGTGGTGCTTCAGAATGTTTCAATGACTAATATTCCCTTTTCAGAGTTGATAGCTGCAGTTGGTAAATAGGCCTCAGATAATTACTGTTTTCTTTTTAACTCTCCAGTTTATCATGTTTATTATGGGCCCTTGTCAATGTGGATATGGAAAACAAGAGAGATTTATTAATAAGAATAGTTGCTTGAGGATTTATAGAAGAGGAATTTAAATGATATATTGAAAAAAAACTTAGGGAGGAAATTGTATACTTATACTATCTTCAAAGTAGGTTTCCACGATATTTGTCTTGCAAATAGATTCTATCAAATTAATCTATGACATTGATCCCAGGGGGGGAGAATAACACTTGAAGCCTTAAGGATTCTGAGATCACTTCACCTATCTGGAAATCATATCCAGAAACCACAACAAAGGAAAACAGAGAAGTTTAATAAATACATGTCATAGTGTTTCATTATCTCACCCATAAGAGTAAGAATCAGTAGATCCTCATTCCAAAATTATTTGTACACAATTCTCATAAGCTTGAACATAAAAATGTACAGAGCCATAACAAGTTATAATGGATTTGAGAGACAGTTAAGAGATAAAAGAACAATAAGTGACAGCAAAGATCCTAAAGGTAAGGAATTATAAACCATAAGAGTAGTCAATTAACTCCAAAGTGTAGCTTTTCCAGAATCAGTGGCAAGGATTGTATTCAGCGTCTCAAATGTGTCATTAAATTATCTCAACCATTACCGTGACTGAAGTTTATAAAGAAACTGAATCATCATATATTAAATTATGTATACTAAATATGTTGAATTTATTTAGAAAACAAAATGCTATCAGTGTCAAAATAGAACATTTTTTCTCCATATTTTAAGACAATATCTATGTATCCATGTCTTTCTTTTTCTCTCCTTCCTTCCTTCTTCCCTCCCTCTTTCTTTCTTTCTTTCTTTCATCCTGGTTTCTATAAAACATTGGCATATTGACAGCTAGATGCCTGTTTTACTTCTCAAATTAACACCACCTGTAGGAGCCATCAATCTAATCATTACTTCCTGTCCCAGCTAATTATAAATGCTGTTGAACAAGACTTGACCTAGCATTGATCCTTACACGTCTTATTAGAGATTTCCTTAAAATGCAGTGTGTTGCCATTCATCATTAAATTTGCATATGAATCATCCTTTGCATTTCATTTCATGCTACAGTGCTCAGTTCCAAGCTGATCCTTGGACTAGATTTTCCTCTTGACTCAGTCAACTTTTCAGGGAGCAAATCTGCTTCACAGTCACAGGTTGTACCTTCCTCTCCAGTTGTAAATATGTTCCTATGTGGACACATAAACTTCTGGGGACATTTTTTTAAAAAGTTAGTTCCAAGTGATCATAACCCCCTAAAATGAAAAATTAATATTTAATATATTTGTACCATAGGGTTCATTCATTTCTTAAAACATTAAAATCCTGAATGTAATAATACATAAATCCTCAACAGTAAAGTGTATCTGTTAAGAACACTCACTTTTCAGCTAGACTGCCTTTGTTTGAATCCTGAAGTATATGCCATTTATTAATATGTGAAGTTTATTTAACCTTATCTTTACAAACGAATTTTCTTATAGAGATAATGTAGTACCTACCGCATAGAATTGTTGCAAGGATTAAATGAGTTAGTGTATATAACACCCTTACAAAAGTGACTCGCTCATAGCATTATAGAAATGTTTGCCATTATTATTATTATTGTTATTATTACACCAAGGAACAAAATGGTACCTTAATCATGTTTTTCAAATATCAAAATTATATCATTTGAAGATTGATACAACGGCCCTCTGTTCCAATTGTCTGGATTTATAATCTCAACATTTCCCAAAAGGTCTTATTCTAAAATGAATAATAAGATTATAACATAGGCCATCTTTAAAACTATCTTTAAAACTCTATTTAAATATAATGTTTTAGGGCAAACATGATTAAGTCACAATTTCCATTTTTACTCTATTATTTAGCTTTTTATTCTCATTATGAAGTCTTTTATGCTTGATTACAAAAGGATAAAATCCTTCCTAATTTACTGGGAGTCAAAAAACGTAGTCATTTATTTCCTACTCAAGTGTCAGCTTTGTTGATTGAAATCCTTTCTGCTTACGTCTAAACTGCTAGATATATTTTGTTGTTTTTCAGTCCTTCTGGTAGTCTGTGAAAAAAATAAAATGCCTGTGTGGGGATAATGAGAAGGGAGAAATGGTGAATACAGCATGCTCATCAAGGAATAAGTGTAGGAATTATAAGAAAAAGGAGACACAGGTGGTTCAGGAGAAGGAACACTGAGAATGACAGATTGCTTAAATGTGCCAGTTGCTACGTCATGTGCTACAAATATCTCTGCACATTTATTCCCTAGAACAAGTATAAAAGTTAGCAACTATGGAGTTAAAAACTCCATTTTATACCAGAGGAAACTGAGGCATAGAGAATTCAAAGGCATTGCCCAAGACTACACAGCTATTAAGTGGTGGGGGTCAGAGTTCAAACTCAATCTAAAAATTTGTGCTCTTAACCACTAAGTGCTTTTTCTCTACGTGCAGCATCTTCTCAATATCCTTGCTCTGATATTTGTTTTTCCCCTGAAAAAGTACACAAGAACCTTTTATCTGCGAAGCATAGCGATCAGAACAAATAAATGCTGGTTGCTGTAACAGGCAAATCTAAACACACACACAAACACACACACACACACACACACACACACAGAGTGATATAACTAAATAATTGTATTTATTGCTCAAGTCCCACTCTGATGTGATGTTGCTGGCTGGCAGGTGCTCATCTAAGTAGTAAATCAGATGACAAGCCTTCTTCTATATTGTGATCAGGCCGTTTTCAATTTATAACTGTCACAGTCGTTCTAGGATTTGTCTATATGCCAGGTACTAAGAAACAGAAAAGAATATGTAGGATAGCATATTTTCATCAGTATGGCCTAAAAGTAACACAGGTCTTTGGCTGGAGCTCAGCACATGAGTGCTCCTAATTTCAAAGGAAGCAAGAGAAATAAGGTAACTGAATACTCATAAGGAAGAGGCTGTTCTGTTGACTCTAGCTTTCTCTACAACTAGGAATATTAATATTCTATGACTTTTTTCAATTAGAGAACGATTTTTGAGGTTTATCTTCATTGTTCTATTATCTATAGATCTATCTACCTAATTATCTATAATTCCATTTATTTATAATGTGCTTATTGGTTCATTTCATATGGTTGTAATTAGGCCATTCTCTTAATTCATAAACTGACAGATTGGTCCAGTCTTGTTAACAGCAGGGAATTTGTTATGACAAAGTAAGAGCAAGCCATGGGAAGTACTGTTTACAAATTCGTAGAAAAGTACTCTCCGTTTATATAACTCTCTTCATACACCTCTCTAAAGATAGAACTCGCTTCTTCAACCTTCTGACAATTTAAAAAGCCTGAAGTGATGAGATGCTCATTATTTCATTGTGCTATCACTGGTGCATTTCCACTCATACACTTCAACCTCTCTCTGATGTTTGTTCCTAATTCTGTGCTTATTCTTGTTCCTCACCATTACTTATGGGGACAATACCTACTCACAAAGGACTTCAGCCCCCACCCCAGGGGAGAAGTTTGTAGAAGGGCATGAAATTAGGGGGCAGAGATCACTGGGTACTATTATAGATGACTGCCCCACTTTTAAAACATTCATTAAACTTTTTAATACTATAAACCATGCTTTCTGGAAGAAAATTCATGAAAAAATATGCTGTGTTTTGGTGATGAATCATATAGTTTGATATGCTTCAATCTGAATTCTCAAAGTTAACGATACACTCTTTGCACAACTCTAAATCTTAATATGTCCTCCCAACACATACAGAGGAATATTTTCTTTGAAAGAAGTTGCAGAAATTTTGTGATTTCCCATGACATCGATATACTACTTTTTATTTCCGTTGACATCTTTTAAAAAACTTTTTATACAGCAGGTTCTTATTAGTTATCTATTTCATACATATTAGTGTATATATGTCAATCCCAATCTCCCAATTCACCCCACCACTACCACCCCACCCTCACTTTTCCCCCTTGGTGTCCACACATTTGTTCTCTACATCTGTGTCTCTATTTCTGCCTTGCAAACCGGTTCATCTGTATCATTTTTCATTGACATCTTGTAGCTTACTTTTTGTCTCACTTTTATCCCCAGTGTTTCTCTTCATTATTTGAAAATTCCAAAGTGATCTTGCTTGATCTTTCTTTCTGGACTGAAAGTATTCTCTTGTCTTCAGGATGTTCATGTTAATGCATATTTTCATGTACAAAGGATTACACTTTCCGGGACTTCATGGAGTATATGAACTTGATGACTGCCATTGGCATTTGTTTAGGGAGATAAAGAAATGCGTTATAAAATAGCAATAATATTGTGGTTCTTAATGGCCATTCAGGAATGCCTGCATTCTCATATTAAAGGAAAACTCAAAAGATAACATAAATGGTACGGAGTCTTCCTTAAACACTATATTGTACCACTTGGAATATTTCTTAGTTCTTTTTTCCCTCAAAATGTGGAATATTTTTCATTTGAAGTGAATTATAATGAGTTCATCATAACACGTTCCATTTTCTTAATTTATTTTAATTAACAATCAACTGATTGAAGTATTACATACAGCCTTTTTTTTTTGCGGTACGCGGGCCTCTCACTGTTGTGGCCTCTCCCGTTGAGGAGCACAGGCTCCGGACGCGCAGACTCAGTGGCCATGGCTCACGGGCCCAGCCGCTCCGCGGCATGTGGGATCCTCCTGGACCAGGGCACGAACCCGTGTCCCCTGCATCGGCAGGCGGACTCTCAACCACTGCGCCACCAGGGAAGCCCTTTAGCCATTTTTAAAGACTTTGGATTTTACTCTAAGTGAAATGGGGAGCCGTGGCAGGGTTTTTAACAGAGAAGAAGCAAAATTTGAATTATGCTTTGATAAGATCACTCTTCTGATTTCTTCACTGTGGAGAGACCATAGGAGGAAAAAGAGTATTATTTGACAGACTTATTAGAAAGTTATTACATGATCCAGATAAGTGATCATTGTAGCTCAGACAAGAGGGTCCGTGTGGAAATAATAAAAAATGGTTGTCTGGAGACGTGTTCACAATAGAGTCAATATGATTACTTCTGGTGTGAGAGAAAGGATGACTCAGATTGTTAGCTTGAGAAGTTAGATATAAAGAGCTGTCATCAAATAAGTTGTGAAAGTCTGCAATTAGAGTAGGTCAGGTGGGGAAGGTCAGGAGTTCAGTATTGGATGTATTTTGTCTAAGATGCATACTATATATCCAAGATGAGATATTGAATAATCAGTTGGAAGTGTAAGACTGGAGTTAAGGGAGAGAAGCTGGAGGTAGACATACACTTTTGGGCATGGACAACAGGAAGATGGTATTTCAACTCGTTAGACTGGATAATATCTCCAAGGGAGTAAGTGTTAATAGAGATGAAAAGGGCTCTAAAACTTGAGGCCCGCGGCAAACAAATACTGAGAGTCTGACATAAAGAGAAGGAACCAGTGAAGAATAACGAGAAGTAATAAAGACAAGTGAAGAAAGAGAATTAAGAGGGAGAGAGTCGTCAATCATATGTGTTAAATACTAATAATTAGTCAAATGATATGAGCACTAAGAATTGATATTATACGCAGCAAATTGGAGCTTACTGGCAATCTTTAAGAACACAGTTTCACTAAGGTGTTTGATGTAAAAGCTGGATTGGAATGGTTTTAAATGAGAATGGGAGAAGAGGAATTAGAAAAACTATAGGCCAATTTTTGGGGAGTCCAGGGAAGCAAAGAATGGGTCAGCAGCTGAAAGGGAAATAGGATCAGGAGGATATATGTGTATAAAAATAAAGAGAGCATGAGAATCTCATGATTTAGGAGTTATCTGTTCGTTATTGTGCTGTGGATCTCAGGCAGCATAACAATAGAAGTAAAAGAAAGAACGAAAACATATTCACTTGAAGTAAGGGATTGCTCAGGAAATACACCCATGGGGTAGATGAAAATTCCATGGACGTCTGTATTAATGACTATACCTTACCCATTCTCTCGACCACTTTTTTCCATCCCCCATCTCTTTGTTTATTCTTGTTCATTTTGTTCTGTTCTATCTCCCTCATCTTTTTGAACACTAGTGATATACTTCTCTTCTCAGTATCACATTTGAGCCATTATTAGTCTTATAATCTCTTGAACTTGCCTTCCGTGAGTCATTAAACTTGACTCTTTCAACCCTTACCTTCACACAGCACCTTGACACTCACAGAACGACACAAGGAACTGCATTTGTACTGCCATCTGCTCCCTCTACAGCATCTACAATGCCGGATTAAATCTTCCCAGGTTCTACTGGAGTAGAGAAACTGGTTGATATCAATATAGGCACGACAAACTCTGCAGGCTTTCGCACTCCTATCCTTGTGATATTTATTAATTTTTTGGTCATCATTGACAACTGGTGCTTGAAAATCTTTTTAAAACATTTAATTAAGAAAATTATCATTTGATTTTTTTCCTGAAAGGTGAATAAAAGATGCATTAATCAATCTCTGTTTGGAATGTGGAACACTTGTGCTTTGTGGGAGCTTGCTTGTGGCCGAAACTCTCAGCCCTTCTCCATTCTCCCCTTCTTCCTTTAGAAATAGCATATCTGAATATTACTTGGGCCCAGGGACTGCTTGCATAATGACTACGTTTTCATGTTTTCTTTAAAGAAAGGTATGGTCACATACCTGGCTAATAGGATACGGGCAGAAGTGATTTATTCTACCATTAGGTTGCATCCTTAAAGTTAAGAGTTATTTTCAATACTTCGTTTTTTCTCTTTTTCCATTGGTTTCAGTACAGACTGTAGCTAAAGCCAGAGCATACATCTTAGACTATTAATTGGAAGCTCAAGATGAGTTTGACAGAACAATTAGATAGAAGGATCTGGATCTCTAATGACTGTAGTAACACCAACGGGCTTGGATTGACTACCCAGACTTTTTTAGGTAAAGGAGACATACATTTCTACTTCTTTAAATTCACTAGTTATTTCGAGCCTCTTGGTTATGCAGTTGAACTGATAATCCAAATAATATACTCTTTCAGCCTCTACTTTCTAATAATACTCAAAGACTGCAAGAAATATTGAAACTAAATAGAACTGGAAATTTTTCTAAGTCAGAAATCAAATATTTCTGAGTAAGCTATGATGCTTTCCTAACCAGAAATTTTATAACACTTTCTATTTATCAGCAGAGTTTGCACGTTTTATAAATAATCATTTGGATCTAACAGTGAATTGGAATAATATTGGGTATTCACAGATTGTTGATTTATTGTTCTGTGGAGTCTGCATATGGTTAAATATGTAATAATTCCGTGGCTGTTTCCAATGATTAATACCAGAACTGGCTCCACATTTCACTCATTCCTTATGTATACTTGTCTACCAGAATGATAAAGCACTAATAGATTCTTATTACTATCCAGGGCAAAATATGTTTCTCTTCAGCATTTTTGTGACTATCCTAGCATTTTACAATGAATGCCCAGAGCAAAATGAAAGAGTTGAACTATAATAGAGATGAAGCAAAAAGTAAATGACGAGGCAGGGTGCAGAGAGATATTTTTTTCGATAAAGATATTCAATGTAACTCTTGTCCTCTGATAATGACCTATTAGAGAGAGTATTTCAAATTACTATTTCATAGAATCATAGGTCCTAAAGCTAAAAGGCATGTTAAACAGTAATCTTTTGCAAACCTCAACTCCCACGCAGGTGAGACATTAATATCCCTGGTTCATACTTTGATTAATAGCATTTCTCAAGATTACAAAATGGAAAAAAGGATTAGATCCAGGTTTCTACACTCCTGATATATGAATGCTTGTAATTTTTTGATAAAATTTCTTGATAATGTTGTGTAACGTTAGATTCGGTGATTCATTTATTTTTATTCATTTATCTACTCAATTCACTTTTAAGGATCTAAGATTGTAGGTGGGGCAACGTAAAAGTAAGTCAGAGGCTTGATGATTCCATGTGGCCAACGAAGTACATCAAAGTGCTGAGAAAACTGGGAAGGAGCTGGTTCAATTTTAGAAGAGAATCAGTTAAGTTTTTACATGAAGGGATTTCTCTGACCTTATTATTAAGAATAGTTAGATTTTTTTTTTTTTAATGGGAGGAGTAGGGTAGAGAAGGCCAGTGAGCCATGAAAGACCATGATGTGACTGAAAATATGAAAAGCCCCAAAGTCGCTCAGACATTGAATGGATTGGTGGAAGTGTTCAACAGGGGTCAACAGGGATAATAAGTGGTCTGATTGTGAGCTGTTTTGTAAATCAGCTAAGAAATTTGGCTTTTTATTTTGTAGGAAATAAACTAAAAAGATTTTAAGTAAGATAAAACATAGTCTTTTTTTTGTCCAAGCCATGCAGCATACGGGATCTCAGTTCCCTGGCCAGGCATTGAACCCGTGTCCCCTGCAGTGGAAGCACAGAGTCCTTACTACTGGACCAACAGGGAACGCCCCATAGCCTTATCTTTTTTTTTTTAAGGTTACCTCCCACTATCGTTAGAGTTGAAGGTTAATTGAGGTGAAGAAATACTTGGGTTGTGAATAGCATACCAAGTTTAGATATAATAATGGATTTCCTGAAATGGGGCAGTGCTGATGAAAAGGGCAGACTTGATAGGAATTTCTAAATTAGAATATACAAATAAACATGGGGGCTCTAAAATTCATTGAAAGGTTGTGAGTACATATTTCTCCATGCTAAATATAGATTTCTGAAATTAATCTTTCTGAGCCTCAGGTTTTTTTTGCAAGTAAAATAGCAATGAATATCCATCTCAAAGGATGGATAGGAACTCACAGGAAAAGTAAATCAGATAGTGGACATAAAGTAGCTATGAGTGCCAGTTAAGTGGTAGGTATTGAATAAATGGTAGTTGTTATTATTTATTACTTTTACCATTGTTATTATTGCAGTGAATTTAGAAATAAGTATCCTATAGGAAAATGAAAATAAAAATCTGAACCTTGGAAGAGAGCCAGGGATGTAAATGTCTATTTGACAGTCATTACTGTAAAGGTGTACAGTTAAAAACACAAAATTAGACATGTCTAATAGAATTTTGTTCATTTGTTTTGTTAAAAAGGAAATTGAATTGCATGAAATTTGAACATCCTAAGTTAAGTGAATAAGCACAGGGGTCTGTTAACTATTAGCAATGAGTCTCCAGTGGAACTGCTAGATTTGTGCCTATGCCTGAATAAGTAAATTTCAGGCTTCAAAACATTCTCTAAGTAATAAAGTAGGATGGCTTTAGGCCAAAATTCGAAATATGCAAAGTTTGTCTTCAGATGCTTCTTGTTCAAATCCATTGCAGGGAGTGGAGGGGGATGGTTAATAGACTAAGACCTGAAAAATCCCTAGGGGGGATTTTTAAGCCTTAGGCATATCATAGCATATTCTATTCTCTCCATCATATATTTTCATAAAAGTGAAATCAAATTAAATGAATATTTGAAATTGACTTGAAGGAAAAAGAAAATCACAAAAGGGAAACATAGTATTAGGTAAGCATAGAGAATTGTGTAGGAGACTTGACTTTTATAGGGATGGTTGGTACTGATTATGGGTAAATAAAACTCAAGTCATTTGTAGTGGCCATGGACAAAATCAAAATTTTGCTGATAGCAGGATTTCTAAGTCACTGCTAAAACCTGAGATGCTGGTGAACTTAAACATGATCTTCAAAGACAATATTCCCAGAATATCTGAGGTACGTATTTGCTTTCCATGATTGGGCACTGCAGACAAATGACTCTCTCTTTCCATCCCTAAAAGGAAAAATCACCACTATCACCATCATAATTGTAGGTCACAGACACTTATAAGACACTTAGGTTGAACCAGATCCTCTTTGAGCTACTTGTCAATTATTAACTCATTTAATTCAATAGCAACCTTATGAGGTAGGCATTATGTTATTGTACCTATTTTACAGATGAGGAAGAGGTATAGAGGGTATAGAGGGTTTACAGAACATTCCCAAGGTATAGAGTGTTTACAGAACATTCCCAAGGTCATGCAGGAAAATTCCTTCATTTAGCTGGCTATCGTTTCCATGGGCCAAAAGTGTCTTATGGCTAATTTGACCATCCAGGGCAAGTAATCTTTTTGTCTGTTGGAAAAGACAGTGCTGCAGAGTTGTTAAAATTTGTTGCTGAAGTTCTGAGTGACATTTAAGGGAAAATGAATCCTGCTCTGACCAGCTCTCTGGCCTTGAGAAATATATTTAACCATTTTGAACTTGAATTTCTACATCTGTAAAATGAAGCTAGAGTGAAGGGAAAAATGGAAGTGTGATAGATCATTGTGAATGACACTAACTGGACCCCAGTGCAAATCCCCTAAGTCCTGAAGTGCAAGTGTAGATAAAGAGGAGATGGCCCCAGGGTTCTCATAGCAAGAATTCCCAGACCCGGAAGCCACATATGTGGTCATCGTGGAGAAATAATTCGCTGAGTAGCAGAACTATTTTCGTGGGTGGCTTTGTGAGTGCTAATATGACTGCAGTGTAAGGGCAATGAGCCTACGGTTCTGATTTCCTAAACTTGTTGATGTTTTACTCTGAATAACCTGCCAAGACCATCAGACTCCAGGTCTTTGAGACGTGAGACAGGCAATGGGGAGATGTTCCCATTCACACGCATTGTGACCTGGTTTGCGTATTTTACTTTGTTTATTTGATGACTTCCAAGAATCCAAAGTTAAAATAACTCTGGACAAAGTCTAAGTCATCATTTTCACCCACGCTTGGATTTGAAATAGCCTATGTGTTCTAACCTAGCTTGGGATGTAAAAAAAATTAGCCAGGACTCTACTCAGTAGAATATTAGCTAAGAAATGGCTGTATTATTTTAGGACAGGAGAGACTTTACAAGACTTGAGATTATCTCTCTGTAACTGCTGAATTATCATACAATTAGATGTCCCTGCTTAGTAGGTGGGCTTCTGTAAATAGCAAGCAATACTATATTTGTTTTTAAAAATTAAGTTTAAACTTTTCTTGTTTGAAAATTCACTCTAAAATTAAGGAACCTTAACTCTTTCAACACTCCCCAGTACCCTAACTGACTATTATAAATCACTGCTACACTGCTTTAATCCAGTTGAATTTAGTTGAGTGTAGCTTTTTTCCTCCTGCAAAAATCTTTTTATTTATTTGCTTCTTTTTCTTCTATTTACTTGCTGGACTTGTGCTAATTGAGATAGATAGTATTATGATTTTTTTTTTTTACATTTCATCCATAGAGTGAGACTTTCAATTGATGTAGATTTGAAAAGTTATATTTACCTCATAGTTTTGCAATTTTTCCTCATAGACTCCTTGAAATTGTAACCATTTTAAGTTGGAAGAATTGAGAAATAGAGTTAAGTTATTTGCAAAGACTACAGAGTAAATTAGCAAAACAATTCACAATCAAGGTGAGGTAAAACAAATCAATCTTAAATGCATTTAGGTTCATTTTTACAAATATTATTAGACTGTGATTCTAAAAATATTCCCATTGGTAGAATTATTGCATTTGGCAGTATTTTCACTAAATATTTTGGCAGATTAAGATCTACTTGGTGGACTGCACTAATTTTATTTGCAAACCTGTGTGGTTTATATGTGCTGACAAGGATGTAGAGTAATCGAAACTTTTATACATTTCTAATAGGAATTCAAAATGGTACAAGTTTGGAAACTAACTTGACAGTTTGTTGTATATTAAGATATATTGAACCATATGCGACCACACATGCTACCACAGCTAATTTATTCCTAGAAAGTTATCTAAATGAGTGAAAGCGTACGTCCACACAAAGACCTGGGTGTAAATGTTTATAGCTATTTTATTCATCATCAGAAAAAGTAAAAACAACCCAAATGTTCTTCAGTTAGTGAATTAAAAAATTGTGTAATAGTCATACAATGGAATAATATTTAGAAATAAAAAAGAACAGATACATGCAACCATATGAGTGCATCTCAAAAGCATTAAATTAAGTCAAACTATGATCACAAAACAGTCTGGTATTAATATCCTTGAAGACAATGTTTAGTAGAGTATCTGAGACAAAATATGCTTCAATAAAAGATCAATGAAAGAACAAATTAACTTATAGCTCTAGATGTCACACGATTTTTAAGTGACTGTAAAAAGTTACCAGGTAAGTCGTTATGGAATTCTTCCCACCCTCCCTAGAGTGATTCATTCCACAAGGGAAAAATCATAGACTTTGTTACCATATTTCTGTTAAGATACAGAATATATATGCAGACATTAGAGAAGACAGAAAAAATAAACACATTCCATATTAGACTGATGATAGTTTAGAATATTTCAGAGATTGAGCATTAGTTTTTATTAAAACAAAGAAACCAAAAGCATGAAGCTTTAACCTAGCTTACAGTTTTGATTAGACTGAAGCCCAGAAACTGAATTTATATATAATTGACAGTCTTAATTTTAGCTAATCTAGTTTGTGTAAAATAGAATCTTATTGTCACAGCAATTTGTATTACTGTTGCAGTTAATGATGTTAAGCAACTTTTCATGTACTTATCTGCTCTATGTGTACCTTATTTTGGTGAAATGTCTGTTGATTTTTTTTTTCTTTTGCTCATTATTTAAATTGAGCTGCTTGTCTTTATTTCATTAAATTTCAAGCTTCTCTGTTATATCCTGGACACAGTTTCTTTGCAAGAAATGTCATTTGCAAATATTTTCTCCCAGTCTGAGTCTTATCTTCTTATTAACTTAAATGTTTTTTCAAGCAACAGAACTTTAAAATTACAATATAGCACCTCATTGTTGTCTTTTATGTTTCATGTTTTTCTTTGTATCACATATTAAAGAATCTTCCCTTAGTTTATAAAGATTTTTCCTATACTTTCTCCTAGAAACATTATAGTTTGAGTGCCTACATTTAACTCTATGATCAATTTCAAATTAATTTTTATATATGGTGCAAGGTAGGGTTTTTCTTGCATATGTGCCTAGCTCTGTTTTCTTTGTACTTTTCCTGCATGGGATTTCCAATATTTTTGCATTTGTGGCTTCCTGTCATTCGTTAATTTTGGAAAATTCTTGTCGGCAAGGTCTTCAAATACTTCTTATATTTCCTCTCTTTTTACCTCTGGAACTCCAAATACATCTATATTAGATACTTTAAAATTGTGTCATAGCTTGTGGGTGCTCTACTGCTTTCAGTTTGCTTGTTTTCCTCTACTATTTTTTTCTTTTTTGTGTTTCAGTTTGGATAATATCTAATTATCATTGTTCAAGTTCACTATTTCTTCATCTAGTGGTGTTCAGTCTGTTGAAAAACCCATCAAAGGAATTCTTTATGTCTCTCTGATATTGTCTTTTTCTGTTTTGTTTTGCTTTTTATTGCCAGCATATATAGCTGACTTATTAAAAATAGTTTCAATCACTCCTCTACAATACCCCATCTGTCCTCAGCCAGTGTCCATCTTTTATACTATATCATTTAAATAATAGTTATGTACAATCCCAGTTTAACTGTTCCATCATTAGGGCCATTTCTGGCTCTAGTTCTATAAATTAGTTTACCTCTTATCAGTAGTCAGCAGAACCACACTTAAAGATCTGCTGCTTTTATTTCTCACTTTCTTGTGTCTTATCATTTTCAACTCTATGCTGAACATTGTGTGCAGAAGAACAATTGAACCTAAGGTATAGTATTTTTGCTTGGCAATGGACACACTTCTTTCTTCCTCAAGCTGCCAATACAAGGAGGTGGGTCAGTGTAGACGTTGGTTTGGCTGGTTTGGGGTTTTGTTGTTGCTGTAGTTATCCTCAGTGCTCCTTAGTTTTCAGATTCTTTCAGCATTGGGCAACAACTTTCACGTGCTTAGTGTGAAACCTGGGAAACCAGAGGCTTTTCTTTTTAATCAGTGTCTGTGCTCCGTTCTGAGTGCTTGGGAGGCACAGGCTTCTGCTTTTCCCTCTTCTAGTCAACAAGCTCTGCCATGTATTGCTGGTAGTCTTGTTTTTGTTTCAAAATATATATTCTGTTTTACATTGCAGTCTTTCTATTGATTTTTCAGCAGGACATTTAAAATATTTCCTAGCATTCTCTCTTGTTCTCTGTGTTTTTCTATTTAAGATGAGATGATCCTTTAATAATCTTACCACCTACATATTTGAAAAATGACAATACACAAACATAAAAGCAATACACTCTGGTCACTAAAAGCCATAAGGCAGCTGCATACGTATTGGTTGCTGTGAAGTGAAAATAGCAAGTTGCAGACTAGTGTATATTTATCACTCTGTGTGAACAAAAGTGATATATGTGTTTATATATGCATAGACTATCTCTGGAAGAGTGCAGAGAATCATTGACCTTTGGAAAGGGAATCTGATGGGCTTAGGAGTTAGAAGACTTACTTTTCACATCACACATTTTTATTTAAATATTTATTAAAAGTTTCAATATTTTACAATGTGGAGATAGTACCTAGTCAAAATTAGCTAAAGGTAATTGTGTAAGCAGTATAATTAATTTTTGAATATTTTAATGTATTTGTGTGTCATTTACATAAATATATACTTCAACTTAGTCTATAGAAAGTGTGTCTTAACTCATGGTGTTTCTGAAATATCTCTGACGCCACAGAGTTCTTATGTTATAGCCAGAAACTGCTCACCCAGATATGTGATTCTTTACTCTGGATCTGTACTAGCATAACCTGGACATCTTTTTAAAAATACCAAGGCTCTGCATCAGAATCTTGATTAAATTAGTGTTATACAAGCACCATATATTAATATCCTCTTTTATTCAACATTCCTTTTACTTTCCCTTCGGGTCATTAGTAAAGAAAAAATGCAAGACAGAAGTAAATAGTTTAATAAATAATTATAAGGAAGCATATATGTATGCATGGCCCAGGTCAAGTTATAGAATATTGCTGTTTTGTTCAATCACAGTTTCTCTTTTACCCATTCCTCTCCAGCTACCACCTCCAGGTAATTACTATCCAGATTTTTGAATTAGTTAAGTCCTTGTTTTTCTTTATAGTTTTGTCATCTAAAAATATAATTCTGCATCCTTAAAATATAATTAGGTTTTATCTGGTATAGAACCTTAAAAATGAAAATTAAATCATATTCTTTATGTCTTAACACTTTCAAACTCTTTTATATTTGATTCATTTCTTTTTAAAAGTACCTGTATCTACATTCAATTTTCACTGCTCTATTATATTCCATTGTATGAACATAGCATGATAGGTGTATCTTTTCTATTATTGATAGACACATGGATTGTTTCTTGTTTGGAACTATTGTAGACAAAGCTCTCATAAACTTGTATATATTTATCCCAATGTTCATACGTATAATTTTCTTTAGGGTTTATATCTAGGGGTGGATTTGTTAAGTCAAAAGTATGTATATCTGGAATTTTACTATATTAAGCCCAACTGTTTTTTCCAAGTGGCTGTTTCAATATATACTCCCACCAGAAGTACATAAGAATAAGAATTGATTCATATCTTTGCCAGCTCTTGACATTGTTTGGTTATTTTTTTTTAAAAAAATTGGCTAAGCTGGTGGATGTATAATAAAATAAAGCCCAGAGATGTGCAAAGTTGGTTATAACACAATAGCTGATTTCCCCTTGAGCCCTGAACTACTAATTTAAATACACTCCAATAAATCCATCAATCTCCCAATAAAATCACGCAATATATTATGTGATTAATTTTTTGATTCCTGCTCACAAAATTCTGGGAAAATGTTATTTAAATGTGGATTCCACTGCTGACTACTAACAGATATCTTTATTATCTATCTATCTATCTAGCTATCATCTGTCTATCAATCTATCTATCTATCTTCATTGTTAAAGAAGAGCTTCTTTATGTATTTTTTAGATGGATGACAGTGGTATCAAATCATTATAGAATTTAAATGACATTTTATCCATTTGAAAGAGTGATGTCATAGTTCTCTTTAAAAATGTCAATAATTACAACATGCCAAACATACGTCATTTGTAGCTAGACTTATGATGAACACTTTTATCTGCCAGTACAAAATGTGTGAAGGAATACATCCTTTTTGATTTGGATTTTTGTGTGTGTGTGAAAAGAATAATCATGGTTTTTTGGGGTTCATGTTTCTATTAGGGCATCTGTGTTTTAAATTTTGATTTAAAGGAGTTCTTTATATATCTCCATATACATCTTTTTTGTTATATTATTATGTATACTTTCTCCAAATTTGGTACATGTCTTTCACTCAACTTCACACCGTCCTCTGATACATAGATATTCTTAATTTTAAGTAGATGAACATATTGATATTTTTCTTTCTTGTTAGTGTTATTTTGTGTCTTGATTAAGAAATCCTTCCCTCCCTCAAGATCATAAACTTATTCTCCTATGTTATCTTCCAGAAATTTTATAGATTGCTTTAACTTTGTATGTACAATTATGATCAAATTCTGATAAATCCTTTTTGATTCTCAAAAGGTTTACATGTGATCCCGGCTTGCACATCTATATGATGACTCTTTTATAACCATAATTTTTTCAGGAAGAATTTTTCCTTTCCTATTTTTCTACTCTGCTCCACCTAGCATCAAGGAGTCCTTATCACTTTCTATGAAGTTGGAGCAATTTCACTTCTGTTTCGTCTTAACCCTGAGAGCAGATCTTGTTCGAGACCCAGCTTAAAATGGACAGGTTCTCCTAAGAGTTGCCCATATAAGGAAGGGATTTGACCTTTGCTCCTGTTAGTCCCATATATAAGATCCCCCAAAGGAAAGCCCAGGTTTGCCAGGATGGGCAGCTAGTCCTCAGAGCAAAATTGTTTTTGTTGCTCTGGTGTTTTTCGTACATATTTTATGACCCATTTTCTCTTAGAATTTTGTCTGGTAATTTCGTACTATCCTGTCATCATTGTGATGTGTTTAAGAAAGGAGGATCCCTATTTTAACCAACACATTCTATTGTATTCAGCAGAGTATTTGGTCTAAGTGTCTTAGGTATCAACTTGGCTAGGCTACTGTACTCAGCTAATTTATAAAACACTAATCTAGGTATTGCTGTGAAGGCATTTTGTAGATGGGTTAATATCTATCATCAGGGACTTTAAATAAAGGAGATTGCCCCCAATAATGAGGTGGACCTCATGTAATTCCTTGAAGACCTTAAGAGCAAAAACTGAGGTTTCCCTAGAGAAGAAGAAATTCTGCCTACAGTATGAAACATCACCTCCCACATGAGTTTCCATTCAATCATTTTCGTCTTCTCCACCCTCCCTGTAATTTACCATCTATCATGTGTATTATTAAGTTATGCTCCTCATGTGTGTTCCTATTTTCAGTTATAGTCGTCTCCAGCTGATGTTGTAAATTGATTCTATGGAGAAATGATATAAAACACAACATAAAACTGCTATTTAACAAATCATGACATCAATGACCTTTCATTTTCTTCCTGAGTCTGTCTCTCCATCTCATCTTCTCCCACTCCTTCTTATGTGTTTTATGGAATACTTATATTTATTTGCATAAATCATTATCTTCAACATTGCTATGTCTTTTGTTTTAACTTTGGTAGAATTCTTTTTTTCCTGGTTTCATTGAGATATAACTGACATTCAGCACTGTTTAAGGTGGACAGCATAATGATTTGATTTCCTTATATTTTGATATGATTACCACAATAGGTTTAGTTAACATCCATCATCTTATATTGATACAAAAAAAGGAAAAATTGTTTTTCTTTGTGGTGAAGACTCTTAGGATCTACTCTCAACAACTTTCAAATATATTATACATCAGTGTTAACTATCTTTTCCTACCTATTCCTAACTATCTTTTCCTAACTATTCACAGTACTTATTTATCTTATAACTGGAAATTTGCAACTTTGACCACTTTCATTCCACATATAAGTGTAGTATTTGTCTTTGTCTGATTTATTTCACTTGGTATAATGTCCTCAAGGTCCATCCATGTTGTTTCAGATGGCAGGGTTTCCTTCTTTTTTATGCTGTATAATATTTTATTGTGTATATATAACCCAATTTCTTATCCATTCATCCATCGATGGACGTGTAGGTTGTTTGCATGTCCTTGCTATTGTAAATAATGCTGTTATGAACGTGAGCGTTCTGTGTCTTTTTAAAAATGTTATTATTGAGAAAAACAAATGCTTTATATTAATGAATATATGTAGAATCTAGAAAAATGGTCTGAATGATCCTATTTGCAAAGCAGAAATAGAGACACAGATGTAGAGAACAAACATATGGACACCAAGGGGGGAAAGGGGAGGTGGGATGAATTGGGAGATTGGGATTGATGTATATGCTCTATTGATACTATGTATAAAATAGATAACTAATGAGAACCTACTGTATAGCTCAGGGAACTCTACTCAATGCTCTGTGGTGACCTAAATGGGAAGGAAATTCAAAAAAAGAGGGGATATATGTGTACGTATAGCTGATTCACTTTGCCGTACAGTAGAAACTAACACAACATTGTAAAGCAACTATACTCCAATAAAAAATAATTAAAATATGAATTAAAATGTTATTATTTTTAAGTAAAAATAGTTTATATTACGGTATACACCATGATGATTGGATATACATATACATAAAGAAATGATTACTACAGTCAAGCTAATTAACATATCATTTCCTCACATAATTACAATTTTTTGTGTGTGTGGTGAGAGCATCTGAAATCTACCCTTTTAACAAATTGCCACTGTACAATATAATATGATTAACCGTAGTCACCATGCTGTGCATTAGCTCTCTAGACTTATTCATCCTATATAACTGCCACTTTGTTCCCTTTGACAAACATGTCCCCATTTCCCTCACCTCCCCACCCCTGGTAACCACTGTTCTCCTTTCTGCTTCTATATATTCGATGTTACTTAGATTTCACATATAAGTTGATCATGCAGTTTTTTTTTTCTTTCTGTGTCATTTCACTGAGCATAATGTCCTCCAGGTTCATCACTGTTGTTGCAAATGGCAGGGTCTGTACATTTTTTTAAGGCTGAATATATATGTGTGTGTGTGTTTATGTGTGTGTGTGTTTGTATGTGTGTGTGTATAAATATGTCTTTCTTGTGTGGTGAACTCTGCTGCTTGGATTGCCTTATCCCCCCTTATCCAGCTGGTAGACTTCAGTCTATGCTTTAAGACTTAACTGAAACATTATCTCCTCTAGGAAAATGTCCCTGATCTTAAAGGTAAACCTTAACATCTCTTTTCTATCATATTTTATATGATGGAAATATTATATGCTATTAATATTTTATTAATATTATTTGTTTATATGCAAATGTTACCTTCAGTTACATCAGTAGTCAAGTTTTTCTTTTCTATAAAGGGCCAATATTTTAGACTTTGTGGGCCATAGTCTCTGTTACAACTACTCAACCCTGTCACTGTAGTGTGAAACAATATGCCATAAGCAATAAACATAAACAATATGTAAATAAAAATTTAAAAAAATATGCAATGGACATAGAAGATAGTTGACAAGATAACAAAAACAAACAAATAAACAAAACAACAAAAAAAATACATGACTGTTTTCAGGAAAAATTTTATTTACAAAAACAGGCAGTCAGCTGGATTTGACCTATGGCCCACAGTTTGCCAACTTTTGAATTTGTTGACTAAGACTTACCCTTGATGCTTGCTATAAAATATATATGATGAAGGTTTAGAATTTATTATACCATGATAAGTGTAAAAATCCAGACTGCTAAATAGACTTTGAATTCCCAGTGGAAACATCTTTTTTTTTTATTCTTTTTAAAAAAATTTTATTGAAGTATAGTTAATTTACAATGTTGTGTTAATTTCTGCTGTACAGCAAAGTGATTGTTATATATACATTCTTTTTTTTTTAACATCTTTATTGCGGTATAATTGCTTTACAATGGTGTGTTAGTTTCTGCTTTATAACAAAGTGAATCAGTCATACATAAACATATGTTCCCATATGTCTTCCCTCTTGCGTCTCCCTCCCTCCCACCCTCCCTACGGAAACATCTTTTAAGTCTTAATTGGCTGTTTCTCATCACCAATAACAGATTCTTATACACAGTAAAACAAAAACTTGATAAATTCTATGAATAAGTATGTAGACTATCACAAAAACTAGACAGCACATTCTGTTATAGTATTATTTAGAAAATGGCTGTGAAAGGAATCGGTCAAGAAATGTACATCTCCTTTATATATGGTCCTTCTTGTATGAATGTCATAAGGTTCCATTTTGGTGCTGTATAGTGCTTTGTTCAGGATACTCCTTTATCTAATCCACCTCACAGACCCTTTCAGAGGTTCTTCACTCTTAAAAGTGTTATAATTTGTTAGAGAGCAAAGTAAGGACCAAAATTCACATCCAAAATGATGGCATTAACTTTATCTTGATGTAAATTATTTTAGTTTATAATGGAATAATTTTACCATAGATATAGTTTCTTTTTTCCTGATGATAGCTGCACAGGGTGATTTTATGATGACACTAAGTTATTCTTTGGTCTTGTGTCAACAATAATCTTTCTAGCCCTCAGGTAGTTATAATTCGCTGGCTTTGTCCTAAAAACTAGGGCAGGAGAGATACAGAGAACATTAAGCCTGCTATATAAAACCTACTATAACCTACCATAACAGTTTGCTTTATTTTAGAGGATAAAAACCTTAAAACCTAGTGTTGGTTTTATATAAGTACAACAGAGCAGATACCTAGAGTTTGAATTCTACATACACATACATTTCCCAAGCTCTTTGAAAATGATCTAATAATGGTTAAACTAATAAAGCCTACACTTGAAGCTTGCTATTAAATTGAAATGAGGGAATAGTGGTGTTTACTGTATTTCCATAAACATAAAGCCCCAGTGGTATTTTCTAATCTAAATTTAAATTACTTTTACTCCTAAGATTTTCATGAGGGACCTTAAATTTAAGATGAAGTGGACTTAGTAATCATAAGTGTTTCAAGTGTGTGGGTGTGTGTTTGCACATGTGTGTTTTTAGCACATTTGTAATAACTTATTTGAAATAGATATGTTTTACTCTTTCCTGAGATGGGGTCCATAAGCTTTGGTGTTGGTTCTCATTGCTACTGTAACAAATTACAACAGAATGAGCATTTTACACAACACAAATTCTCTATCTTCATTTCTGCTGGTCAGAAATTTGGTGTGGGTCCCACAGGGCTAAAATGAAGTGTCAGTAGTATTCCTTTCTGGAGATTCTAAGGATGAATTAGTTTCTTTGCTTGTTTGTGTTGTTAGTAGAATTTAGATCCTGTGGCTATAGAACAAAGCTCCTTGCTTTCTTGCTATCAGCTGAAGACAGATAGCAAGCGATCAGTCTGGCTATCAGCTGAAGACGATTCTCAGCTTCTAGGAGCCACATTTCATGGCTTATGACCTCCCCTCACTCCGTCTTCCAAGCCGGAAAAGGTGGAAGTGTTAGCGACCTGGGTTCTTAGACTTTCTTAATCAATAGAAATTGATAAGAGGCCAGACAAGAAAATTCAGGCAAGGCTTTATTGGGGTCCCTGCTGTAGCAGGAGTGAGTGAAAACAAGTAACAGGTTCCCTTGCTCGCTCCCCAAGGTGGGGCGAGCTGGTTCCTTATATGGGGTGAGGGGAGGGGTGTGTCCAGGACTCGGGCTGGAGGCATGGCTTAGGTGGTCTGCTCACCCCTTTGGTGGTGTTGAGTGCAGGGGGCGTGCTCAGTACCCTGCTTTTGCTCCTGGCTCTTCAGAAGTGGCAGTTGGGCTTTTGGTCTTTTTGTATCTTGTTGTCGATAAATTGCCCCAACTATGCAGGTACGCAGCTATTTTTAGTCCCATATATTTTCTTTGTGTTTTGTTGCTGAGGAGACATTTGTCCAGGTGCAAGCACGGCAGCAAAGGGTCCCAAGTGCCAGCTTGTCCACTGTACTTCTTCCTGAATGTTCGAAGATACAGATTTGGCTTCAATTTTATTTTGGATACCTCAGTTTTTCATCCCTATACATTTAATTTATAAATTTTTTTTTGGTCATGTCCCTCTACCATCAATCTCAGGGATAGTTAATTATTCACAATTTTGTTCACTTTGCTTCATATCCTTGGAAGAAATTTCTGCTACCTCAGTGGTTTACGTTTTCTACAGCAACATGAATCAAGAATATGGTAAATAAATGAGCCAATGGGACTTTTTTTTCCTTCATTAAACTTAAACACTTGATCAGATCATTAAATGAGCCAATGGGACTTTTTTTTCCTTCATTAAACTTAAACACTTGATCAGATCATTTTTTTTTGGTATAACTTTTATTTTGGAGTATTACATTTAAGAAGACTAACACTCTTGAGTATGTCCAAAGGGTAATTAAAAATATAATTAGTAGTTCTGACAACTATATTTTAAAAAATGTTTGATGAAGTTAAAGTTGTTTTGTCAAAAAGAAAATATTAAGTGACACATATTTTCCTATATTCCACTGGCTTTGTTAGAGAATGTTGAAGCTTCTAGTATTAAAGTATTTTATTATATCTTAAATTTATGTTAATATTATAACATTATTAAAATTATGGAAGCTCATTCTCCCAAAAAAACAGAAGAATTTCAGTTTTGGCATTTAGCAATATGCTTGGAAAGTCCTTCCACACATCACAAATATTTATTGAGCATCTATGGTGTACCAGTATATTCTGGTTACATAGGATACAATGTTGTACTACAAACACGACACAAATGAAAACAAAATACATAAAAGAAAAAATACTATCTCCCAAACATTACATTCTAACAAAAGAAAATGGACAAAACGAGTAAGAAAATTGTATAATACATGTACCAGAGCCTTCTAATTCTCTCAATATTTACTCCATTCTTCTTTTACGTTGTAATGGACTTCTCCCTTCAGATTTTGGCTGGGAATATATCTATAAGTTCTAGTCATTATTTTCCAGCATTAATGGCAGCAATATGAGGCCATGTGCCCAAATTCTTGCCAATGAATTATAGGTGAAATATTGGTATAAATCTGCATCCAATCCCTAAAGGAAATCTCTTGAAGGGTTTTGCTTGTAGCAATGTCAGACTAGTCAATTTAGGATAAACCTGTTCATTGTGAGTAATTAGAATAGCTGGATAAAATTTGAAATAAAGAGTATCTATTTGGAGGCACTGGAGGAGTATCAAGGCCAAGAGTATGGGTAAGAGAGAATTCCAGAGAGGTGAACCTTACATTTGATGTCAATTTTCACCTCTAGGTATTTTGGTATTTAAAAACATCAGCTAAATGGCTAGCTGAAAGCAGTGGGGGAGAATATGAGGTCCTAAACAGAGCTCTTGGAAATTTTACAGGGAAAAGGTAACCACAGTAGGAGTTTGTAGCCTGATAAGAAACCGAATAAGAAAAAACTTGTAGTCTGATAAGAAAAAAAAAAAAATCCACACTTGGGATTGGAACCCAATGAGCTACCTCATAGGGAGTACTTGAAACAAACCCATACCCTAAAAATTTCAGCCCTGTTTCTTAACTGCTTATTTTCTGAATTAACTAAATTTATCTGTTCGTAGCAAGATCATCTATAAGAATTAAATTATAACCCCTGTGGAAGACAATGACATCATCCTGAGCCCCAAAAGAGCTCTATTTTTTTCTACAAATAACGGTATCTCTTAAACATAATCAGACATTAAAATATGTTGGAAATCCATCAGGAAAAAAATACCTAATGAAAATAGAAATGCAGATGACCCATATATTGGATTTATCAGTAGTAGTTTAAAAATCACTGTAATAGATCCAAGGGATTAAATAGCACTATGGAGTCTTTCACCAGGGAAATGAAAAATACAAAATATCAGATATTTCTATAGTGAAAAATGAAGTTAATAGTTCAATGATGGTTTTAATAGTAAATTAGGCACAGCTGAAGAAAGGATGAGTAAACTAGAAAAAAGATTAGAACAAAATACGCAGATTAGAGCATGGAAAGAAAAATAGATATTTTACAAAGAATAAGAGCTGTATGGGATATGGTTTAAAATCTAAATTGCAGTGCTTGCTTTGGCAGAACATATACTAAAATCTAAATTGCATGTTACTGAAGCCCTGAAAGGAGTAGAGAGAGGTTGTGCAAGATGCAATATTTGAAGACATAAGGACCAACAATTTCCAAAATTAACAAAAAACAGTTTCCTGGTTCAGGACACTTTACAAATCTTAGGTCAGAATAACTACAAGAGAATCTATACCTAGACAGATGCATCATAGTAAAACTACTGAAAATTTTTTTAAAAAGGAAAAAAACATCTTTCAGATGTAAAGAATGACTTCCTATGTGTTCTATTTGGTGCTTTTTCTCAACCATTAAGTCACTTTTTCTATTTTTAGGTTCCCTGAAAACATTTTCAAACTTGACTTTGATTTTTTTTTAAGGTAAGCATTATTGACTTACAATCGTGATCAGAAATCTTTGTGGACTCTCTCTGTGGTGTGTTGTTTCAGCTGCTACCTATTCAGTGACCCTTCTGTGCTTGTAATTACATTGCTTTGGGTTACTCATTGTCTTTGTTTCATATCCAATAGCCTCTTTGAGAAATAGATGAAGAAGCCATCCTCCTGAGAAGAAATTTAATTAATTAAGTTTGTTTTCCAAACCATCTAAATCTTTTTCTGACTTTTGTCTGTTTCTTCTAATTTTTGTATGTTTATCTTAGAGAGATATATTAACCTATTTAACCATGATTGTGGCTCTTAGCATTTTGGTATGTATGGTGAGGTTCTTTTGATCATCCAGGTGTTGGGGATTTAGGCTTCAAATTAAGAAGCCAATTTACAAAAGCCGACTTATGAGTACAAGTCTCAGGGAAACTGGTTTTCTGGCTCAGGAACAGCTCAGCTTCCTTTGTATTTGCCTGAGGAACATTTACGTTTGATTCAGCCGAACAGTGAAGGACTCCTCTTATAAGCTTCTATCTTCAGGAAAAGGTACTTTTAAAAATTTTCTGTCCTGTTTACCTCACAAATCCATTACAACTGAAGTTCAGCTGTGCCTGGTTCAAGGTAAAAGTGATTTCAATGTTCCTCTTATTTCTCTGGGTTTTGGCTTTCTCCCCATTTCTTCCAAAATGGCTATTACGCTTTGACATTCCAAACAGCAAAGTATGAGAGTTTCCTGTTGCTCCACGTCTTCAGCAATATGTGGTATTGTCAGTGTTCTGGATTTGGGCCATTCAAATGGGTGTTTAATGGTATCTCATTGTTTTAATTTGAATTTCCCTGATGACATGATTTGGAGTATATTTTCATATGCTTATTTGTCCTGTGTATATTTTCTTTGGTGAGGTGTCTGTTAAGTGTTTGCCCCATTTTTAAATTGGGTTGTTTTCATATTGTTGAGTTTTAAGAGTTCTTGGAATATTTTGAATAACAGTCCTTTCTCAGTTGTGTCTTTTGCAAATATTTTATCCCTGCCTGTGGCTTCTCTTTTTATTCTGTTGATGCTGTATTTCACAGAGTAGCAGTTTTCAATTTTAATGAAGTCCCACTTAACAATTATTTATTTCAAGTACCATACCTTTAGTGTTGTATCTAAATGGGTAGTGGTATACTGAGGGTCATCTAGGTTTTCTCCTATGTTATCTTCCAAGAATTTTTTAGTTTTGTGTTTTCCATGTAGACCTGTGATCTGTTTTGAATTAATTTTTGTGAGGGGTATAAAATCTGTGTCCAGATTTTCTTTCTTTCTTTTTTTTGCATGCAGGTATCCAGTTGTTCAAGTCATTTTGTTGAAAAGATTACCTTTCCCATTTTATTGTCTTTACTCCTTTGAAAAAATTAGTTGGCTATATTCATGTGGGTCCACTATGATTTTTTAGTACATTTTTCTTCATGATTTTGTCAATTTTTTCTTGATGTTAGAAGACTACATTTTTGGGCATATAAGCATCCATGATGGCGGTACTTCTAGTGCATTTTATATATATATATATATATATATATATATATATATATATATATATATATATATTTTTTTTTTTTTGCGATACGTGGGCCTCTCACTTCTGTGGTCTCTCCCGTTGTGGAGCACAGGCTGCGGACGCGCAGGCTCAGCGACCATGGCTCACGGGCCCAGCCGCGCCGCGGCATGTGGGATCTTCCCGGACCAAGGCGCGAACCCGTGTCCCCTGCATTGGCAGGCAGACTCTCAACCACTACGCCACCAGGGAAGCCCTATATATTTTTTTAACATCTTTATTGGAGTGTAACTGCTCTACAATTGTGTGTTAGTTTCTGCTGTATAACAAAGTGAATCAGCTATACATTTACATATATCCCTATATCTGTTCCCTCTTGCGTTTTCCTTCCACCCTCCTTATCCACCCCTCTAGGTGGTCACAAAGCACCTAGCTGACCTCCCTGTGCTATGCGACTGCTTCCCACTAGCTATCTATTTTACATTTGGTAGTGCATATATGTCAATGTCACTCTCTTACTTCGTCCCAGCTTACCCTTATGCCTCCCTGTGTCCTCAAGTCCACTCTCTATGTCTGCATCTTTATTCCTGTCCTGCCCCTAGGTTCTTCAGAACCTTTTTTTATTTTATTTTTTAGATTCCATATATATGCGTTAGCATATGGTATTTTTCTCTTTCTGACTTACTTAACTCTGTATGACAGACTCTAGGTCCATCCACTTCACTACAAATAACAACATTCCTTTTATGGCTCAGTAATATTCCATTGTATATATGTGCCACATCTTCTTTATCTATTCATCGGAAGATGGACGCTTAGTTTGTTTCCATGTCCTGGCTATTGTAAATAGTGCTGCAATGAACATTGTGGTACATGTCTCTTTTTGAATTATGGCTTTCTCAGGGTATATGCCCAGTAGTGGAATTGCTGGATCATATGGTAGTTCTATTTTTAATTTTTTAAGGAACCTCCCTACTGTTCTCAATAGTGGCTGTATCAAGTTACATTCCCACCAACAGTGCAAGAGGGTTCGCTTCTCTCCACACCCTCTCCAGCATTATTGTTTGTAGATTTTGTGATGATGGCCATTCTGACTGGTGTGCAGTGATATGTCACTGTAGTTTTGATTTGCATTTCTCTAATGATTTGTGCTGTTGAGCATCCTTTCATGTGCCTGTTGTCAATCTGTATATCTTCTTTGGAGAAATGTCTATTTAGGTCTTCTGCCCATTTTTGGATCGGGTGTTTGACTTTTTGATATTGAGCTGCATGAGCTGTTTGTATATTTTGGAGATTAATCCTTTGTCAGTTGCTTCATTTGCAAGTAATTTCTCCCATTCTGAGGGTTGTCTTTTCATCTTGTTTATGGTTTCCTTTGCTGGGCAAATGCTTTTAAATTTCATTAGTTCCCATTTGTTTATTTTTGTTTTTATTTCCATTTCTCTAGGAGGTGGGTCAAAAAGGATCTTGCTATGATTTATGTCATAGAGTGTTCTGCCTATGTTTTCCTCTAAGAGTTTTATAGTGTCGGCCTAACATTTAGGTCTTTAATCAATTTTGAGTTTATTTTGTGTATGGTGTTAGGCAGTGTTCCAATTTCATTCTTCTACATGTAGCTGTCCAGTTTTCCTAGCACCACTTATTGAAGAGGCAGTCTTTTCTCCATTGTATATTCTTGCCTCCTTTATTAAAGATAAGGTGACCATAGGTGCGTGGGTTTATATCTGGGCTTTCTATCCAGTTCCATTGATCTATATTTCTGTTTTTGTGCCAGTACCATACTGTCTTGATTATTGTACCTTTGTAGTATAGTCTGAAGTCAGGGAGCCTGATTCCTCCAGCTCAATTTTGCTTTCTCAAGATTGCTTTGGCTATACAGTGTTTTTTGTGTTTCCATACAAATTGTGAAATTTTTTCTTCTAGTTCTGTGAAAAATGCCATTGGTAGTTTGATAGGGACTGCATTGGATCCATAGGTTGCTTTGGATAGTATAGTCATTTTCACAATGTGGATTCTTCCAATCCAAGAACATGTTATATCTCTCTATCTGTTTGTATCATCTTTAATTTCTTTCATCAGTGTCTTATAGTTTTCTGCATACAGGTCTTTTGTGTCCTTAGGATTATTCCTAGGTATTTTATTCTTTTTGTAGCAGTGGTAAATGGGAGTGTTTCCTTAATTTCTCTTTCAGATTTTTCATCATTAGTGTATAGGAATGCCAAAGATTTCTGTGCATTAATTTTGTATCCTGCTACTTTACCAGATTCATTATTTACCTCTAGGAGTTTTCTGATAACATCGATAGGATTCTCTATGTATAGTATCATGTCATCTGCAAACAGTGACAGCTTTACTTCTTCTTTTCTGATTTTTATTCCTTTTATTTCTTTTTATTCTCTGATTGCTGTGGCTAAAACTTCCAAAACTATGTTGAATAATAATGGTGATAGTGAGCAACCTTGTCTTTTTCCTGATCTTAGTGAAAATGGTTTCAGTTTTTCACCATTGAGTATGATGTTGGCTGTGGGTTTTTCATATATGGCCTTTATTATGTTGAGGTAAGTTCCCTCTATGCCTACTTTCTGGAGGTTTTTTTCATAAATGGGTGTTGAATTTTGTCACAAGCTTTTTCTTCATCTATTGAGATGATCATATGGTTTTTCTCCTTCAATTTGTTAATATGGTGTATCACATTGATTGATTTGCATATGTTGAAGAATCCTTGCATCCCTGGGATAAATCCCCCTTGATCATGGTGTATGATCTTTTTAATATGCTGCTGGATTCTGTTTGCTAGTATTTTGTTGAGGATTTTTGCATCTATGTTCATCAGTGATATTGGTCTGTAGTTTTTTTGTGACATCTTTGTCTCATTTTGGTATCATGGTGACGGTAGCCTTGTAGAATGAGTTTGGGTGTGTTCTTCCCTCTGCTATATTTTGGAATAGTTTGAGAAGGATAGGTATTAGGTTGTTAGGTCTTCTCTGAATATTTGATAGAATTCGCCTGTGAAGCCATCTGGTCCTGGGCTTTTGTTTGTTGGAAGATTTTAATAACGGTGTCAATTTCAGTGCTTGTGATTGGCCTGTTTATATTTTCTAATTCTTCCTGGTTCAGTCTCAGAAGGTTGTGCTTTTCTAAGAATTTCTTCCAGGTTGTCCATTTTATTGGCATATATTTCCTTGTCATAATCTCTCATGATCCTTTTTATTTCTGCCGTGTCAGTTGTTACTTCTCCTTTTTCATTTTTAATTCTATTGATTTCAGTATTCTCCCTTTTTTTTCTTGATGAGTCTGGCTAATAGTTTATCAATTGTGTTTATCTTCTCAAAGAACCAGCTTTTAGTTTTATTGATCTTTGCTGTTGTTTCCTTTATTTCTTTTTCATTTATTTCTGATTTGATTTTTATGTATTCTTTCCTTCTGCTAACTTTGAGGTTTTATTTTTGTTGTTGTTCTTCTTTCTCTAATTGCTTTAGGTGTATGGTTAGGTTATTTATTTGAGATGTTTCTTGTTTCTTGAGGTAGGGTTTTATTGCTATAAAATTTCCTCTTAGAACTGCTTTTGCTACATGTCATAGGTTTGGGTCATTGTGTTTTCATTGTCATTAATTTCTAGGTATTTTTTGATTTCCTCTTTGATTTCTTCAGTGATCTCTTGGTTATTTAGTAGCATGTTGTTTAACCTCCATGTGTTTGTATTTTTTACAGTTTTTTTTTTCATAATTGATATCTAGTCTCAGAGTGTTGTGGTAGGAGAAGATACTTGATACAATTTCAATTTTCTTAAATTTACCAAGGCTTCATTTGTGACCCAAGATATGATCTCTCTTGGAGAATATTCCATGAGCACTTGAGAAGAAAGTGTATTCTGTTGTTTTTGGATGGAATGTCCAATAAATATAAATTAAGTCCGTGTTGTTTAATGTGTCATTTAAAGCTTGTGTTTCCTTATTTATTTCCATTTTGGATGAGCTGTCTATTGGTTCAAGTGGGGTGTTGGAGTCCCCTACTCTGATTGTGTTGCTGTCAGTTTCCCCTTTTATGGCTGTTAGCATTTGCCTTATGTATTGTGGTGCTCCTATGTTGGGTGCATAAATATTTACAATTGTTATATCTTCTTCTTGGATTGATCTCTTCATCATTTTATAGTGTCTTTCTTTGTCTCTTGTAATAGTCTTTATTTTAAAGTGTATTTTGTCTGATATGAGAATAGCTACTCCAGATTTCTTTTGATTTCCATTTGCATGGAATATCTTTTCCCATCCCTTCACTATCAGTCTGTATGTGTCCCTAGGTCTGAAGTGGATCTCTTGTAGACGGCGTATATACAGGTCTTGTTTTTGTATCCATTCTGCTAGTCTATGTCTTTTGGTTGGAGCATTTAATCCATTTACATTTAAGGTAATTATTGATATGTATGTATGTTCCTATTACCTATTTTCTTAGTTGTTTTGGGTTTGGTTTTGTATGTCTTTTCCTTCTCTTGTGTTTCCTGCCTAGAGAAGTTCCTTTAGCATTTGTGGTAAAGATGGTTTGGTGGTGCTGATTTCTCTTAGCTTTTGCTTTTCTGTAAAGGTTTTAATTTCTCCTTCAAATCTGAATGAAATCCTTGATGGCTAGAGTAATCTTTGTTGTAGGTTTTTCCCTTTCAGCACTTTAAATATGTCCTGCCACTCCCTTCTGGTTTGCAGTTTCTCCTGAAAGATCAGCTGTTAACTTTATGGGGATTCCCTTGTATGTTATTTGTTTCTTTTCACTTGCTGCTTTTAATATTTTTTCTTTGTATTTAATTTTTGGTAATTTGATTAGTATATGTCTTGGCATGTTTCTCCTTGCATTTATCCTGTATGGAACTCTCTGTGCTTCCTGGACTTGATTGACTATTTCCTTTCCCATATTTGGGACGTTTTCAACTATAATCTCTTCAAATATTTTCTCAGTCCATTTCTTTTTCTCTTCTTCTTCTGGGACCCCTATAATTCGAATGTTGTTGTGTTTAATGTTGTCCCAGAGGTCTCTGAGACTGTCCTCAATTCTTTTCCTTCTTTTTTCTTTTTTCTGCTCTGTGGTAGGTATTTCCACTCTTTTATCTTCCAGGTCACTTATCCTTTCTTCTGTCTCAGTTATTCTGCTATTGATTCCTTCTAGAGAATTTTTAATTTCATTTATTGTTTTGTTCATCATTGTTTGTTTGCTATTTAGTTCTTCTAGGTCCTTGTTAAACATTTCTTATATTTTCTCCACATTTTTTTCCCAGATTTTGGATCATCTTTTCTATCATTACTCTGAATTCTTTTTTCAGGTAGACTGCCTATTTCCTCTTCATTTGTTTGGTCTGGTGTGTTTTTACTTTGTTCCTTCATCCGCTGTGTATTTCTCTGTCTTCTCATTTTGCTTAACTTACTGTGTTTGGAGTCTCCTTTTCTTAAGCTGCAGGTTCATAGTTCCCGTTGTTTTTGGTGTCTGCCCCCAGTGGGTAATGTTTTTGGTTCAGTGGGTTGTGTAGGCTTCCTTGTGGAGGGGACTGGTGCCTGTGTTCTGCAGGATGAGGCTGGATCTTGTCTTTCTGGTGAGCAGGACCACATCTGGTGGTGTGTTTTGGGGGTTCTGTGAATTTATTATGAATTTAGGCAGCCTCTCTGCTAATGTGTAGGGTTGTGTTCCTGTCTTGCTAGTTGTTTGTCATGGGGTGTCCAGCACTGGAGTTTGCTGGTCATTGATTGGAGCTGGGTCTTAACGTTGAGACAGAGATCTCTGGGAGAGTTCTCGTCGATGGATATTACATGGCACTGGCAGGTCTCTGGTGGTCCATTGTCTTGAACTCGGCTCTCCCACCTCAGAGGCTCAGGCCTGACACCTGGCCAGAGCACCAAGACCCTCTCAGCCACACAGCTGGAGGATGGCCAAGTCAGAAAGGAATCAGATTTCTGGCCCTTGGATGGTGGCCGACTTGGGATTGGGGCTCCATAGCTCCACCTCAGCAGTTCTTGTAGCCACCCCGGGAGCTTTGGAGTGTTGGTTTTGTAGGGGGCCGTGTGCAGAGGCCTTGCACCTGGCACATCGGATTGGCTTTCCCAGCTTAGAACTGCAGTGGGGACACACCTTGGCACCTGTGTGGAGAAGCACTGTGCACACCACCACAACCCAAGATGGCAGTCGCCGTCTGTGTGGTGGATTACTTCTTTATTCCTCATGTATGTAGTGACATGCTTAATACTTATTTATGCTTTACACCTGGTAACATTTTTGTTCCTTACTCATTGGTACGCCAGCTTCCAACTCTTGAGATATCTGTCATTTCTTTATATCTCCAGATAATATTTAACCTTTCTATGTCCTTTGTTTGAAATATATGTCTTCCTTTTAAATCATGTATAGCTAAAATTTTGAAAAAAATGCAATTTAAGTCTTAGTGTTTTAATGTATTATTAGTATTTTGTTTTGTGTTCCAATTAACTGTTTTTCTTTCTTGGCTTTCTTCCTCCTTCCAAGGTTACTTTTATTTAATAGCTCCTCTTTGGTGGTGGTGTTCTTGTTTTTTCTCAACCCTCCTTTCTTAACTTGGATGTATAATTTGAATTTTCAGTTCCTGTTAAATTCACCCACGAATATAACTTTTAAAAATTCTAACAAAATTTGATGTTATTAAGTTTCTTTCACTTCTGAAAGGATAAGACCTTACCATTAAGGTGTTCATTATTCACTGTGGTCCCTCACATCACCTGTATTATTTTTGTTGAAGTTGAGTTCGTAATTTTTCATCATGAAAATATGAGTATTACTTTTAACAATCTGTAGTTAATTAGATCCAAGAATATATTTTTCCAACCCCTTTGGCTTTTATTTTCTTCTTGCTGATTTATATCCATTACTCATATTTCTTTCCCAGAGGGTCTTTGAGTGGTAAATTTTTTTAGCACTTTATAATAAAAATATTATTTATTCTCAGTGTTGAAAAATATATTTGGCTATATTACATCAGTTTGACAGTTGTTTACTTGTAGCACTTTAAAGATACCAATTTGTCATCTTCTTCCAACTATTATAGCTGCTGAGAAGTGGGCTGTCAGTCTTATTCTTCCCTTGTAAGATATGTGTACTTTCCTGTACCTAAGATTCTTGATATTCTGTCATTTCATTATGATCTGTCTTGTTGTGGAGCTATCATGTTTTACTTATCCTTTTCAGCAATTTTTGTGTAGACATTCTGAGATCTTACTACTTTCCTCAATTAGGAAAATGTTTGATCTGTCTCTTCAGATTGTATTTTTCTGTTGTCTTTTAGCATGGCTTGCAATTGTTGTCAAAAGCTGGACATTATGTTTCAGGTAATAAAAAGTGAGGTAAACTCTTGTTCAGTGTGAGATTTTATGTTAATCTGCTAGGAGTTGGACAGTGTTTAATGTTTGCTGAAGCTGTAAGTGCTGGAGACTTCAAATTCCTCTAGTGCCCTTTCTTTCTCTACTATTGCCATTGGGTCTTCGTAAATACTCCTCAGACAGTCTGTATCTGCAACTCTTTAATCTGTAATCCACTATTGATATAATGGTGTGAAAGCAGGTGCATTCTATTGAATATAATTTAATTTTACAGTGAAATCTTAGCCTTTTCTTGGGTCTGTGTTTCTGGCATGTACTCTTCACAACTGTTATTTTATTTCATTTTTGGCTCCCCATCCCCTTAGGTAAAAACAAGGAAGCTAGAGGAGGATGGAGTGGGAATAATATGCTTCCCTCTGGTGGGATAATGTTCTGGTACATTATTTTCTCCTGAGTGTAAACCTTTGTTATGCAGAATGTTCTGAGAATATTTCAGAATGACAGCTTCTTCCTCCCTCTGTCCAAGCCACAAGGAGTCTCTCTTGGTTTTTCACCATGAGAATCTGATGGAGATAATATAGATAAAACCCAAGAAGGTTTGGAGGTCCCTAGGACTGCAATCCCTAGGTGCTACTCACTATCATGCTGGTCCATGCTCAGACTTCAGCAATTCATCTAAATTACCATTTAAGTGTCCCCACCTCTTTACGGCTCCTGCAGCTTCTGCTCCAGCAAGTCAGATTTTGGTTGTAACTCTGGATTTTCCTGTTTTCTGAAATTTAGCGCCAGTTTGCTTTGTGACCTCTTTTCTGATGTGTCCTAGAAAAGTCACTGATTGTCCATACGTTTAGCTTTTTCTTGTTGTAAGAATAGGAGTAATGACTTCTGTTTTGAACATTAAGAGTTGTTTTGATTAATCAATACTTTTACATGGTTCAAACATTAAAACCAGCATAAAGAGATCCAATGTAAGATATCCCTCATTTCTTTATTACTCATGTCTAAGTTTGTATAATTTCTAATAGGTAACTATTGTTGTTATTTTACTCTTCCAGATATTTTGTGCAACTACAGACGTATATTACTTTCCATTTTTAAAAACAGAAGTACTTGTAAAATATATTTTCTCTTTCTTGTTATATTTGTTACTAATTCCAAACCAATTTATTCAGAGAATTGTCTTGATTTTCATTGGAGTAACATTCCATTATATGGATATGCCTTAGTTTTATAAACAATTCATTACTGGTGTATAATTTCATAATTATTCATTAATTCAATAATTCATTACTGATGTTCAAACTTTTTCTGTTACAAAAGCTCTTGATTAATTAATTGTGTATATGGAACATTTTCCATATGCATGATGATATGTGTGAGACAAATTCCTAGAAGCAGAATACCTGGAACAAGATGCATATTCATTTGCAGTTTTGAAAAGTATTAAAATAAGGGTTGAACAATTTACACCATCTTTGAAAATGAATAAGTTCCTTTTAAAACTATGTCACTAATGTAATGTGTGATAAAATTTCATGTATTTGCCAGTGTGGTAAGTGAAAGTTATATTTCGTTGCAGCTTAAATTTGCATTTATCTTATTTTAAGATAATTTAATATCGTTAAGAGCTATTTTTATATCACTTGCCCAGTTTTTAATTAGGCTGTTTCTGTCTTTCTCACTGATATTCACGAAAATCGGCATTTTCACTATGTGTTATGAATGCAAATATTATTACCCATTTTATAATTCCTCTTTCATATTTTGAGTGTATGTGTTTTACATGCAGAAATATTTTTTTATTTTGCGGTACATGGGCCTCTCACTGTTGTGACCTCTCCCGTTGCGGAGCACAGGCTCTGGACACGCAGGCTCAGCGGCCATGGCTCACGGGCCCAGCCGCATCGCAGCATGTGGAATCTTCCCGGACCGGGGCACGAACCCGTGTCGCCTGCATCTGTAGGCGGACTCTCAACCATGCGCCACCAGGGAAGCCCTGCTTGCAGAAATATTTTTAAGATATATTTAATTTTTTTAAATGTTTATGGCTTCAGGAATTTTTGGCATGGTGAGATATTTCTTCATAATTATGGAGTGATATAATTTCTCATCTTTCATTATTTACACTTAAACCATTGATATATTTGGAATTTATCCTAGTGTAAACTGTGTATAGTTATGGTGATATAGATTAATTTTTTTCTAGTTTTACTTTTTCTCTTCCAAATTTTTAGAATTTTTTAATTAATATCACTATATTTTCTCTTCTTAATAATGTTGCATTGTATTTATACTAAAAAATTTATGTGGTGGGAGCATACTTTATTGTTGTTTGTTTTTTGTCTTTTGGTTAAAATTACTATTTCTCATATATAATACTGGCTTCTGGAACGTAACATGTCAAGAAAGTTTTGATTCTGTAGCACTGGTTTATCTTGAGTTGTTGAATTTTGCTAAATGCCTTTCAGCATACATGTATATAGTAGTATGACTTTTTCTTTAATTTTTAACAAACAATTTCCTAAAAATTAAGCTCTGTTCTCATTTCTGGAATAAACCCTATTTGGTAATGAACTGTTACTTTAAAAATTTTCTGGATTGCAATTGCTAATACTTGATTTAGTTAGGTTGCTTTCATATTCAGATGAGAGATTTGCCTGGTTTTATTTGTGAGCAATATTCTCCTATTTTTTGGTATCATCGTTATGGTCAATTAAAAATATCCGAAAACAATCTTTCCTTTTATATGTTTTTAAATGGTTAAATATAATTTTTCATCATATTATTATGAAAAATGTCAAATTTATGGAACAGTTAAAAAATGTGAAGTGAATCAGTAAATATTACTACCACCGAAATTCTGTAGTTAACATTGTGCTATATTTTCTTCAACACACACACACACAGACACACAGACACACACGCCTATTCCTGTATCTGCTATTTCTTGAAGGCATTTCAAAGTAAGTCTCGGATTTTATTCAGTTAAGCTTTGCTCTTCATAATCTTTAACAATATAATCCAGGTATAATTGACATGTAATAACCGGCATGTATTTAAGATGTAGAATTTAATAAGTTTTGGATAAAGTCACCACTGTAATCTAGATAATGAACATAACAATACAACAAAGGAATCCCTCTCTCTGAACCCTGCCTCTACCCTCCTTCCCCAGGCAAACACTGATCTCCTTTCTCTCACTGTACATTAATTTCCTAAAATTTTACATTATGATTCTTACAGCATATACTTTTTTTTCTTGTTTTTTTTTTCATTCAGCATGATTTTTGAGATTGTATTATAGGGCATATCAGTCATCTATTTCTTTTTATTGCTGTGTGTTATTGTTATATGGATATATTGTAGTTTATCCATTTACATGTTGATGGGGATTTAGGTTGTTTCCAGTTGGCTATTGCAAATAAAGATGCTATGAATGATTTTGTACAAATCTTTCTACGAGCATATGCCTTCTTTCTCTTGTATAAATACTTAGTAATGTAGTGCCTGGATCCTATGGTGGTATATATTTAAATTTTCAAGAAACTGCAAACTATTTTCCAAAGTATTTGTACGACTACAGTGTAAGAGAGTTCCATGTATACACATTTGTACACATTCTTCCAGACACTTGATGTGTTCAGTCTTTTTCATTTTAGTCATTCTAATTAGGTTTGTAGTGGCATTTCCTTTGATTTTAATTTGCATTACACAGATGACTAATGATGTTGAGCATCTTTTTAGGTGGTTTTTTTTGCCATTTATATATTTTTCATGGTGAAGCGTCTGTTCAAATTTTTGCCCATTTTTAAACTGAATCATTTTCTTTTGAGTTTTGAGAGTTTTTAAAATATATATTATAGATTTAAGTGCTTTATCAGATAAATAATTTGCAAATATTTTCTCCCAGTCTGTGACTAAGAGACATAGTCTGCGTCTACTGCATGCCGAGGTGTTGAAACAATCTCTTTTCCACTGGTAAAAAATAAAGCAGTGGCCTAAGATTGTTCAGTTTTTCTCTTGGGAGCCAGAGAACTGAGGTTTGTGAGCAAATGATTTATTAACATTCAATTTTAAAACTTTATAATTCTATAGAATTCAATATTAACAACATAAAAATCAGTATACCATATTTTTTAAAAGGTAGTGTTACTCTTACAAATCAAATAAGAAAAGCAAAAGAGATTCTGATCTTTCCAGTGTCACACAAAGATGGGGCAGAATATACTTTCAGTATCGGCAGTTAACCAAATCAACATAAGTGGTATAATCTAGCAGAGGCCATTTTTTAGATACTTAATATTTGATTGAGATAATTTAGTTAGTTATTAAAATCAGTTTCACTTATTCATAGTAGTAAAAAAAGGACATTATGGCTATTTTAAGTTTGCAGTATTAAGCACACAAGTGTAAGGAAATTGAAAGTTCAAGATCTCTCCAGCAATTTTATCTTGCCCATCTACATTTATTATGTTTAAATAATTTATAGGTAACTTTCAAATAATCAATCTCATTGAACATAAATTAGTCATTGATTAAAATAAGTAGCATATTCCCATATAGAACTTGATCAGGTTGGTTTAGGAATTCTCTGTTTAATTGAAATACTCTAACCTAATATTTAATTGAGGAAAAAACCTTGATGTTTTTCACTCTGCATCACACAAAGTATGCAAAATGATTAAAGACAAGTTGAATTGACGTCTGGAAACGTTATCTCTGACCTTGAGTCATTCCTCCATTCTAAATGGTGGATTTGTCGCTATGGCTCATCACAGAATCCCATATTACTCTTTCTCCACACTCTAGCACTTCTGCATTTGAGTCAGCAATACTTTTCCAAGTCCTTCACTTATTCATGGACTTTCCGAATTCTGTACTCTGTCTATAAATAAAGGAATTTTCTGTATTCTCCTATCTTCACTAATGTCTTTTTATCTTACATCCATTAAGGCTCCTTTTCATTCAATTGGCTTGAATTTTTTTAAGAGGGAACTCATTTCCTGCTTAAAAATATATTTTTAAAAATGATGTGTTCATATGAGTATTTAATTTCATTTCCTTTGGTAGGAAGCATGCGATTAAGGAAATCAAAGATTTTCACTTCTCGTACAATAATAGTTTAGT
Organism: Tursiops truncatus; assembly: GCF_011762595.2. NCBI lineage: Eukaryota > Metazoa > Chordata > Mammalia > Artiodactyla > Delphinidae > Tursiops > Tursiops truncatus. The sequence continues at coordinate 95,671,988 of NC_047042.1, read as the reverse complement.
CTAAAAGAAGAAAGCATTTCATTCCTAGAAGATCTCATTTTAGTTCTCAAACTGCGTCTCCAACTATTATTTTCATAATGATATTCATATCGATTTTTCTCACTGTTCCTTAAAATATTGTGCTTTCATGCTTTTCTATATCACTCCATTTACCTGGCATATTCAGTAGTTAAATCCAGTTCCACGAATCTTTCATCTCCATTATCTCTCCTCTTAAATTTGTTGTTTATATTTATCTAAACATTTAGAGTACCTACTTAAAACTTTCAATAATATAATACAACTTTTATTTCTTGCTCTCTTCCCAATATGTTGAGTTCCTATTATTGAAATAAAGAAATAAAAATGCATAGCTTCCTCTTGACTCATTCTTTTTGACTTTCCATATCTTAACATCTGCTAATTATATTTAAAATGATATTTCAAAATTGAATATATTTACTTTTATTTGTATCTGAAAACCACAGTCTGTTGTCTGTCTACAGGTTGTTCTAAAAGCCAAATCCACTGTTTGCATTATTATAATCATGTAGCTACTTTTCACTGAAAAACTAATTAGTATGCTGGTATTATAATACTTCCAATGTGGGTCTAGTGTCACAAGTCCTGTGCTACCCAGGAAAGAACAGTATTTTGTCAATATCAAATAGATTCTCTCTTCTTATACACAATCAGTAGCTTCATGGCACATTTCAATTTACCTTAAATTTGTACATTACTTTCTGAAAAAGATTTATCTTATGAGTTTTTTGTTCACACTTGTCCTGATTATCCTTAGGCCAGATAGAAAAGATTCATTTACTTTGGACTTCTTACGTAAGTCCAGTATTTCTTTTATCCCACATTCATCTTCTGTGGTTGTAAACTTTGTTTTGTGTAAATATAACCCCACATAACCTTCTCCAAAATGGTATATGGGAGGTACATTTTCTGATTTGAATTTCTCAAAAGGCTTTATTTTGCCATTTCTGTCAGTTTATAGCTTGGCTGGACATAAAATTTGAAGTCAAAATATTATTGCCTCAGAATTTTGAAATAATTTTTACCATTTTTATTATCCAAAATTGCTAATTTAAAAGTATGAAATAATTATGACATTAATTGCTTCAGTGAATACTAAGAAAAAAGTATGCTGGATATTTTTGGGACACTTTTAATACTTGGTCTTCTGAAACATCTCAGTGATGTGCCTTTGAATTAATATTTATTTATTGAGGTCAGATGTTAGCAGGTTGTGTAAAATCTGGAGACAGGTCTCTTGTTCTGGGAGTTTTTCTTATTTAGTAATTTTCCCCTATTTTTCCATTAATGTTCCCGTTTTGAAACTCCTGTTTATTAGATAACAAGCTATCTAGATTAATAGTCTTGACCAATTTATTTTCTGTTATAGGCTTTCTCTTTTTATGTTTTCATATATATGTGCTGAAAGGATACCTCAAGTTTATCTTCTAATCCTCCTATTGATTTTTATTTTTACTTTGTCAGTATATTTTTAATTTCCAAAGGTTCTTTTTTGAGAGTTATTTTTCATTCAATCCTATTCATGACTCTTGTTTTGTAGAAGCATCATCTAGAACTCTTCTAAAGATATTATACTTTAAAACATTTTCTTCTACCTTGAATGATCTGTTTCCTCCTGGGGTCACCTTTCTTTTGTATTTGACTTTTTTTCTCATTTCATGCTGTTGATTTGCTTTGTAAATCTAGTAATCCTTAATTTTTCATTCTAATCAAGGAGTAAATGATCAGATTAGTTAATGCAGTTAGAAACTACATGTCTTTTCTCCTCAGCTGTTGGGTATGCAGGCTAGAATTTTTCACTCACATTGTCTTTTGAATAAGATGTTTAATAAGGTGGTACAGGAGCAGAGCTTGTTGACTGGCAAACTTTCCTTCATACTGAAATGGTGGAAAGCTATATTTCAAATGGGAGGCCCAGAAATTCAGAATTAGAAGCACTTTATTATGAAATAATAACTTACATTCTAACAGGGTTATATTTTTCTGAGGTGTTCATTTAACTGTTTTGGAAATATACCCACAATTCAATACATTTCTCTCTCTCTCTCATGTGTGTGGGTCTGTGTAGGATGAACTTAAACGGCTTCACCTTGTATTTCACCACATTTTTCACTCCTGTTATTATACCTGCTCAATCCAAGCAGAAAGACTTTCTGAGCTTCATCTGTGCAATTCAGACTCCCTTATTTTTGCATTTCTCATCTACCATAATCTGGAATTTGGGAGTTATGTGCTCCTTCAGAATGACCTGTATGATTCCATCTGCTTTTACTTTAACAAAAACTATGGAACCCCCAATATGTTAACCCTCCACCATTTTGTTCTTTCTACATTTATGGGTTTATCCTCAATTGAATCATTTGCAAATCTGTAGTGTCTTTAGAGGATGGAGACACTCTAAAGTGTCTACACTTTATACAATACATTTGCTTAATCTACCATATTTCTCTGAAACTATAAAGTATATGTTATTCTCTGCTATAAATTGGCACAGAAGGGGAACTTGAAAGTTACTTATCAAGATAATTAAAACTGCAAATGTCTCTTGAATTTTCAATTTTATTTTAGCAATTTATGTTAGAGATTAACTTTTTGTCCTGATATATAATTACAAAGATGATCAGTGGAGGGTTGTTATAAGAGTTAAAAGTAAGGAAAAACCCTACATATTTAACAGAGGGAGATTATCAATAAAATATGGCACATAAAATTTTAAGCTGCCTTTTAGAAGCATACTCAGTATTCTTGGAATAAATTTTAATTGTTTTTACTTTGTCATACAATTTTTTTACAACTTTATTTGATTATATTTACACTTATTCATTTAGTTTAAATTTATTAACATAAGAATTTGAGGGAGTCTAACAGAACAACTAAAATGAAAACATGGCTAACTATAATAAATTGAAAAACACAAAGCTCATCTTATAGAAGAAGAGAGGATAGATATTAGTAAGAATGTGAAATGCACTTATTTATAAAATTATGGTCAGAGTTTGGCTCAACAATAAATAGAATGTAAGACAAAAACAAAGCTGGATAAACTTTTGCTTGAAACTAAACTCAAGCAGGAATTTATCGTGTGATTGAAACTAAAAAATGTATTATTGTATGAGTGGTCTAACCTGACATGATGGTAGCAGTCTTAGAACAATGACTTTAAAAGCAGTACACTAAAAAAATTGCTTTTCCCCTAAAGAGAGTGTCCCCTGTTTAAGGACAAAGATAATTCCAAGAAGTGATAACTCATTGAAGGAATGTCTTCAACACTACAACAATGCCATCTATATACTTTATTTTTTGAGGATCTTATAGCTCTTTGGGTTGAGTCCCACATGTTCTGCGATTTTTTTTTTTTTTTTTTTTTTATGTACGCGGGCCTCTCACTGTTGTGGCCTCTCCCGTTGCGGAGCACAGGCTCTGTACGCGCAGGCTCAGCGGCCATGGCTCACGGGCCCAACCGCTCCGCGGCATGTGGGATCTTCCCGGACCAGGGCACGAACCCGTGTCCCCTGCATCGGCAGGAGGACTCTCAACCACTGCGCCACTAGGGAAGCCCCTCATATATTCTGCTATTCTTAAAGTACAAATGCCATGTTAGGGTTGCCATTTCTGGAAAGGCTTTCAGCGTAGGAAAAACCCTGTGTCAGGTCTTCATCTCTCGCATAGATTTGTAAACCCAGTTGCTGAATCCCAGTTCACAAGGCCAGATTTCTCCATTCTTTGTGAACTGAGTTTCCATTATGTTCATTTAGGGTTTTTTTGTTTGTTTGTTTTTTGCCTTCCCTGATCAACCTTAATTAAAAGCACTCTGGTCTTCCCCAACATATTTATCAACCTTCAAATTCTAAGTTAAAGTCTAAATCCCTTGAATTCCTTAAGAACCCAAGTTCCTTGTAAAAGTTGATTCAATACTCATTCAGATTTTTTTTTTACTGAAAAGCACCTTCAATAAGTTATATTGGGTTGTCCAGAAGTTTATTGGATTAATGAATACGTTGTTCAATAAAGTTCTTGGTGAAAATGAAAAATGTGTGTTTTATTTATACTTAAAACTCAATGAACTTTTTGGCCAACCCAATATTTTAGAGTTTTGAGAATTCTATGTATACTTATATTCAGCCAAAATACGGAGAAGGTGAAGGAAGAAAAATTACGTTTTAAGGTATTCAATGATTGTGGAAATGTTAATTATTATATGATATATATAATGTGACATTATCTACCATGCCCTTTTCCTTTATTGTAATGATTATATATATAAGTGAAAGGGAAATGTTAAGAAAGAGAGAGATGTGATCCAGATAAAGTAAATGCAACATGAATCCACTTAAAAAGCAAGTTATATGGCTGGATTTGAAAACAAATCTAAAAGGATATCTAATTAAATATAGTAATCATTTTTTCACAAAGTTGCTGAGTAAAAGGACAACATAAAAGCAATCATTTGAATTTCTATATAATACCTTCAAGTTAAGAAATTAGAGTTGTGAAACTTTATAATAACTACAGCATCATTGAATATATATTAATATATTAAAATCAATAACCATAAAATATACTGACTATATAGAAATGATCCTAAAATTATTCAATACCTTTTCACTGAAAATTATAAAACAAATTTAAAGAATTAAGTAAATGGAAATATTATGTCTCAGAGATTAGAAGACAATATTTTAAAGATGGCAATTCTCCCTATACTGATTAGTAAATCAGTTTTAGTAAACCAAGAATAAATCAGAATTAGTAAACCCAGAATAAATAAATTTAGTAAACCCAGAATAAATCAGAATTTAAATGAGAATTAGTAAACCCAGTAAAAACTCCCCCAATAATGTAAGACTATGTATTTGAGTATTTGTAGAAATTGATAAGCCTATTCTAAATTTTATCTTAATTTATCTATTCTAAAAATTATCTTTATTTTATCTTATCTAAATTGATAAGCCTATTCTAAATTTTAAGTGGAAATGTAAATGGACAACCATCTGTAAGGTGAGAGGCCTTGCTCTAATTATAATGAAGTTACAATAATCAAGACAATGTGAGAATAGTACAAGAAAAAACAAAAGCAACAGAATAAAGAGTCTACAGACAGAACCTAACACATATGGACCCTTGATTTATAATAAACGTAGCACTATATAGCTGTGGGCAAAGTTTTGGGGAAAAATGGAACTTGTATCATATGTCAAACTACTTTACATAATTGCAGGTCAATTGTACATCTAACCATGAGAGGCAAAAAAATAAATGATCTAGAAAATAACATGGGAACTTATTTTCATTATCTTGGGGTAGGCAAAATTTCTTGAACTTACTTTAACCTAATGTTTCCAAAACTGATTTAACCACAGACTCGTGTGTGTGTGTGTGTGTGTGTGTGTGTGTGTGTTTAACCCATTGAGGAAATGATTTTTTTCCTGAAACTCTTTGAGAAAGGCTACTTTTGGTTCTCCCCTTTCTTATCAAATTAGCAAAGGCCAGTCACTGAACAGGATAATAATTATGAACTGAAATAAACTTACAGAACAATTCAAGAGATAGAGCTGGACCCTGGTCTTGGAAAAAAAGAATCAAGGCAGGAATCTGCCCTTTTTCACAAGTTTATAAAGTTGGATTTATTTTTGGCTGTATGTCTAGACCCATTTCTAGTGTGACAGTAAAAGGATAACTAGACTCAAATAAGTATATATGTAGCAATTTTTCACTGAGAAGTATTAAGCAGAGAATTAAAAGAAGTTGTTAAACTTTCCTTTAAATTTATTTAAAAAGTGATTTAAAAGATATATTTTTATCATTTATGCATGTATTCTTAAACATTTTCTACAATTAAAGTAGCTAAAGTTCACCCTATTTAAAGTAGATCATATTAAAGGCATTTTTGGTGCCAGCCTCTGTTTATATCTACTACTTATTTTTTCTGAAAGATACTTAATGGTTCTAAGACTCACATGTCTACTCTATAAACTGAGGATAATATTACCTGTCCTTAATTAAATGATAGAGCTATGTATTTCCTTATAGAAACTATATCCTTTAATGTAGTAAGAAGTGTACACAACAGGAAGAATAATTATGCAAATGTGCAGGCACAATGGGAACTTCCTTTGTAGAGAGGTTTGCAGCATGGAACAATCTATCATAGATCCCAATCAAGGGTAAGTAGTCAAACTTATATGACACAAATTGGGTTCTTAGTGCAGGTTCCGAATCTTTCAACTGACTAGAGAATTCTAAGAATCAGGTAGTTGGCCTGTAACACAGAGAGACTTCTTAAAAGGGAAGGAGTGGTTCACCCATCCTGGTGCTAATAACAGGACTAATCTGTATGGCTGTCTGTTATCACCAGCCATGGATTTGAAAGGGTGCCCATTTCCCTTCCATTCACACTCAATTCTCTGCAATGGACTCTACCCCCTTCTCTAGATTAAAAGTAACTTATTTTTCTCTTCCATTTCTCCTTATGTTCATTTGGCCACATTTAGTGTAATATGCACAGAAGATGCATGACATATTATGCATTTTATGTCTCATTTTGATATTAATAATGATGAGAGGTTTTGAAAGTATGTGAATGTACCTAAAAGAGTGCCTAGTAAAGAGTATGATGAAAGCTAAATTTATTAAGCATTTATTATGTGCTGGATATTGTGCTAACTGCTTAACATGTATAACTTCACTCGATCCAATTTTGGCCAGCATAATATTTATTTTAATTTTAACAATTAAAATACGAGATCCATAGAAATTGAATATGTTGCCCAGAGTCATACAGCTTTTAAAGAAAGCCAGACTTTATACTCAATTTTGTCTCAATCCAAATCTCAAGTTCATTGTGCTTGACCATTAGATCACACAGTAACCTTTAGACCATACAGTAAATATGGGCTTTACAAGACTATGTGCATGAAAATTATAAAACAAATTGGGACAATCTCAAATTGTTCTTCATATGATGCTATTATTTTAATAGGTTGCTGGGAAGCATATCTTTTAATTTCAAATTTGAATTCAAATTTGACTTCAAAATGATTCTAGATTCCATCAATAAGACAGTACAGCTGATAAATGAGGAGTGAAAAGATTGAGAGCATAATCTCAGACCACATAGTCTCATGTGAACTTGGACAGCTTGATAAATTAGTCTATTAGGTTTAAAACTTACTATGCTTGTAAAAAGTTATCTTTTGTGTAGTAGAGTGATTGAAAGTTGATAGATAAATAGATCAGATAGACAGATAGAATCTATTTTAAAACATGATATAATAACATACTTCTAGAATGTGGCATTATATTTATATATAATTCAAATAAATTAACACGAACATATGCTTATGTCAATATTCTTAATAAGTTTCAGTCTTCTTGATATTAAAAATAGATTTTGTGTTGATGTTTGAAAATTAGATTTCTACGAACTGTGGCCATATCCATCATTTTATAAGTAAAAAATCTTTTGGAGGAGAAGCATAATCACTACCCTTGGTTGTGTATGTATGTGTGTGTGTGTGTGTGTGTGTGTGTGTGTGTGTGTGTGTATATATATATAATGACATTTATGTCCAAACATCATAAAATTATGCATATTTTTGGTGACTACCATTGTTTGAATATTTTGAGATATAGTTTATTTTCTTATACTAGTGTTTTAAGGACTTGTATATATGGTTGAAGTCATTAGTGGGCCAGAGGCTACTAATTCAAAGTATTACCTAGATATAATTACCTAGATATAATTTAGATGCTATGAAAAGGACTTTTAGTACCTGAATATATCTAAAATAGGTTTAAAATTACAGGAATAGTAATGTATCACTTGACTCCCAGACACTTAGAGGTTGCTAAAGACTTCTAAACATTTCTTCCCTCAGTTTTCAAATATGTTTAAAAATGCATTGTTTATGGAATTATTCCTATTATTTGGAAAACCCAAAAGCAAGTATAATTCAGTAGGCATTTTGTCTCATTGTTATATATACTCATACTATAAAGGTATAGACTTTTTAAAGGTTTTAATATAGTTAAAATTCTGACATACTGGAGATATTTTATAAAACATTTAATTTACTTACACATTTTACAGAAATTATTTTCTTTATTATACTTTTTAATTGAGGTATAGTTGGTTTACATTATTATATTAGTTTCACATGTACAACGTAGTGATTCAAAATTTTTATAGTTTATACTCCATTCATACTTGTCATAAAATATTGGCTATATTCCCTGAGCAATCTTAAAACAGACATTTTCACTAGTAAAACACACTTGACAAAATTTTAGTCAAATTAAAATCCACCAAGGATTTAAAATACTTACTATGTTTCAGGAACATAGAAAATACAGATAAGGCATATGTTCTTATGTCAAGGAGTTCATGGTCTGGTGAGATAAACTAATAAATGGAGTAAGTGACATGACAGGAATACAAAGCATGATGATATCACAGATTAAAAAGTAGCAACTAACCCATACTAAGCATAAGGTATCTAGGATGGGTTTTGAAATAATGGTGTATTATCATAAACTCATCCAGCTGAAGACTCCAATCAGCTGCTATCTTAGATGCTGTGAATTTTCTAGGGGATATAAAGACAGTCCCTGGTATCTTGTCATCAACTAATCATCTAGTGAATGCTTTTAACTCATTACCTGTAAATATAGACAAGAAGACCCATTTGAGTTCACTTAGAAAAGGAAAAATAAGAGTTGCGTTTGCTTTCCTCAGGGATATATCAAGTCCCCTGCTCTCTTTCAAAAAGTAATAAGTAGGGATCTCCCTGATTTTATCATCTCACAGACATCATCTTGGTCCACTCTATTAATGATACCATCCTGATATACTGAATGCCATAGAAATCTGAATGAGATACATACCTGCTTAAGTATGGAAAACAAAACCCCCTGAAAATTCAGGCTCTGACCCTCTAAGTTTCAAGGTTTTCTTTGCTTTGGGCCATGAAAAGATAACCGTAAGAAGGCAAATGGCAAGAGGCTATATCTGGAAACTCCTGCCACCAAGAAAACAGCACAATGCCTTTTGGATTTTAGAGGCAACACATAACAAATACATAACAGCACGTTGCTGCAATACACTTACCAAATAACCTCAAGCTTATTTTTTTTGACTGGGATCAGAACAATAGAAGGCTCTAGATTTCTGAAGCAAGTTGCCCCACCAGTTGCATATGAAACAGGAAATTTATTGGCACTTAAAATGTTGGTGACAGTTGGTTTCAGCAGCATTCCATCATTAAGTGGAAGAGGTATATATGATACTGGGCTTGAACAGATTCTGAAGGCACAATTATTTATAGAAGCAGGGGGCTTAGACTCATGCATCTATTTCAATACTTTGAAGAACTGCCTACTCTCTACGAAGGCACACTGTGGCTTTATGAAGCATTTCCTAGGGCAAACTGTCTGAAGAAGAAGAAACCTATGTTTGGGTTGCAGGTGGTCCCACATGATACATTAGGAACACCTAAAATGAGTGACTATAGCATCATCCCCACTCGGGCATGATACAGAAGAACAAAGTTGAAGGGAAAGCTTCCAAGGAGTAGAACTTGGAGGAAATGTACTTGCTTATTTACTTTTCCTGGAAAAAATGTCAGATTCACTCTGAGTTTTGAGCAGTGGCTAATGTTTTGGCTGAGTGGCCACAGACTCAGGAAGAAAAATATTGGAAAACTGGTGACAAAGATGTTTGGGGCAGACCTCATGGAATGGGCACAAAGTGTGAAAATGTTTTTGTACTGTATGAATGTTCACCAAGGCAACCACAGCTGACCAAGCTCTCAAATTTCATGTGGACAAGATGGTCCATTACGTGGATGCCAGTGAATTTCTGTGCTCAGACATTCCAGTCGTTGCTGAAAAGGCCTGAGGGACCAAATGGCCATGGAAGCAGGCATGGCGATTATCTGTGGACTCAACAACATGGACTTCTACTTACTATGATGTGATTGTAACTATTAATGATGTCAACACCAACATGTCAACAACAGAGAGTGTCATTGAGCCACCAATATGGTAATGTCTCCCAAATGAACAAGCCAGCCACCTGGTAACAATTTGATTGCATTCGATCACTTCCATCATCAAAAGGAAAACAATTTGTTCTTTTTGGAATAGACACTGATTCTGGAGATGCATTTGCTTTCACTGCCATGTAATGATCCTGATAAAAACACCCTTCATGATTTTAAGGATTGCTTTACTCACTGTAAACAAATTCTCTGTAGTTATTTCTTCTGAACAAGGAAATGATAGTGGAGCAAATGAAGTATAACAGTTGGCCCATGGAATGAATTCATCGTTCCTACCATAGATCCCATATCCTGTCTTGTAGAATGGTAGAATGGGCTTCTGATGTCTCAGTCTTTGCAAGTATCTCAGGTTATATCCCATAGGTAGAAGTTTCTTTCTGAATCTTATATACCAATATGTGCTTCTATTTCTCCTATAGCTAGGAGCTGAGTCCAGGATCTAAGGGATAGAAATGAGTCATTCCTCTTCATGTACAGAGAAACATTTCTAGTAACAAATGATAGAAATGATTCCTGACAGTATAGTCTTCAAGAGTTATCCTCTTACTTTTAAACCTAATGAAATACAAATTTGGTCTCTGATGGTCCAGAGGACTTCGTTCCTTAAGAAATGTTCTCCATAAGGACACACAGGGACAATGCTGAGGGGAAGCTGGAAACTCTTTTTCCCAGAATCCCTTTTCCCTAGTGTTAAAATTTGCCAAGGAGAGGAAATTGCCAGAGATTCTGAAGGCAGGAAAGGAACAGAATCTATTATTCTATGGAGGCGTTTGTACCCAGATAAGAATATTTATTTATTTTGAGTTCCTAAATTCCTCGGTTTACTAATGTTTGTTTAAATCCAGTATCCAATATACTGTAACATTTTATGTGACCACATTCTGGTATTTCACCTTTCTATGGTTTGTTGATTTGTTTAACTGAATGATTAGAATTCAAAATTCTGAGATCCACATACTAGCAGTCTAGTTCCTTATTTCCAATGACTTTGGCTATCTCTGCAAAAAGAAATATTACCCCTTACCTAAAATAATATGTCAAAATCTAAAATTATCATCTTCCATTGAGAACCACTCATTTTCTTTGCCTTCAGCAGTACCTATAATCCAGTATAATTTAAAATATACATTGCTTAGTTCAAATTCCACCTCTTTCATGAAAACTTTCCCTACCATGAACTTTCTTTTGATCCCTTATACTTAGTCCACATCCTATATTACACAGTACAGCATCTACATTTTCCCAGAAAAATCTGGAGTGTAGATGACATGATTGGAAGGCTAGCTATATCCGATGTTGCCTGTGAGACAGAGGCACTCGGGAGAAAGTTTGAGAACTTCTTAACATCCATTTTATTCTCCATATTGATAAATTTCTGGGAAAAAAAAGCAACAAAGATTGACTAGCAGAAAAGTGATTTCTAGTTGGACCCTCTATTTGGTTATCTTCTTTGGAGAGACTGAGCAAGAATTGAGTGCCTCGGGATCAGGGAAGTCCAGGGACAGCATACAAAGCTAGCTCACTAAATTTAGGATCGTGAGAGAGAGAGAGTCATGGCATTACTCTGTCCCCTTTACATTCTACTGGACTCTGTGGCATCTGAGTGAATCAAGCGAGAGGTATTCTCTAAATGAGAATGAATACGTAGTGTCTTCACTGGAGACCAGAGGACGCTTCCCCTGTATAGCCGTTGGAGCGCAGCCTCAGGCACAGGCAACAACCACAGAGACGCTGAATCGGCCTGATAGAATAAAGTACAAGTCCCCTGACATCACCTATTTCTTGATTTTTTGTCTCAGGCTGATCATCAACATTTATCTACAGATGACCCTTGAACAATACAGGGGTTGGGGTGCCAGCCCTCCTTAGAGTCAAAAATCTGAGTATGACTTTACAGTTGCCTTCAATATGTGGTTCTGAACATATGGATCCAACCAACCATGGATTCTATAGTAAGTAGTTAGTGCAAAAAAAAACCCCCAAAACAAAAAAATGGGTGTAAGTGGACCAGCACAGTTCAAATCAGTGTTGTTAAAGGATCAACTGTATTTGTAAGTAGTAATGATTGAAAGATTTATCTTAAGAATTTCAACATTGTTTATAGTTCTTTGAGGAGGTTCAAATCTAAGAATTTTAGGAAAACCTGTCCATCCTTGAGGAGAGAAATTTCATTTCCATTTATTCCTAATATGCAGTTTTCAAAATTAAATAGAGTTCAGCCCAGAAACAACCAGAGACCAATGAAAAGAAACAGCAGGCCGTGGTTAGCAAAGAACACTTGCAGAGAGTTTGGCCAATTTTTTTTTTCTGGTTTTAGTAACACATCTTTGCTCCTTTCTTCAAACACCTTTCAGGCCTAGCAGATAAGTATTGGCCTATAGACAGCATGGCAACAAAAATTACTGTCATGGTTATGAAACAGCACTAAGAATAAGGGTTAGTTTGACTGTTAATAGAGCACAAAGTACCCAAAAAAACAGGTTTGTGTGGAGGGATGATCTAAAAGGAGGGAGGTGTCCAGCCCCACTGCAGTTTATCTCTTTCATAAGTTTTTCATTTCCTGGGGCATAACCTTTGTGTGTGTGTGATATGACAGATAAGTGGAATCCTGTGAGGAAAGGCCCAGAACCAAGAGAATGCTTCTGGAAAAAAGCTTTGGTCAAGAAATTTAAAAAGGAAAAATAAATTACATAAACCAACAGCTAGTTGCAACAAAATCCAGTTTACCTTTTACAAGTTTCATCTCCACCACAGAGAAGACCACACTGAGAGTCATTTCAAAAAATTTACCTTTTATAAAATGTATCCAACTCAGACATAAATGCAAACTAGCATTAACTAGAATTATGCCAATGTTTATTCCAAAGAAGACTAGATGTGCACAGTTAATTAGTCTACAAACATGTTTTAATAGTTGCAAACACTGTATTAGGTGAAAAGATGAAAACCTTGTGTTGGAGTATTATAGAATCTGACTAGGGTCTACAACTTTGAGATTTAAACCAAAGTCTTACAAATAGCTATTAGAAAATATAACTTTTGTTTTTTTAAACATGTTAGTTTTTACTTGCTCTTGGTTTTCTTCCTTTCTTTCTTCTCTACTTCCTCCTCTGTGTCTCCCCTTCCTTTTTTCCTCTCTCTCTCCTCTTCTCTTTTCACCTCTGGTAGCTAATAGTGTGTCTTGCACCTTCTCTCTCCTTTTTTTTGGCTTTGCACTTGAGTAAACATGTTCAAATCAATTAATTTTCCAGCCTCAAAATAATTCATTGGGTTGAAACAAGATTACATGATAGATGCAGAGATAGATAAATTGATGGATTGCTAAAAACAAAGAAGTAAGAAAACAGAAGTGTGAAAGGCTGGGAAGCACTTTAAAATGTGTCCATATCATTATATTACACAGTGCAGTAACCTTCTGGAGTCTCATGTGTTTAAATCAAATACATTGAAAATAGCTGCCTTAATGTTGGCTCCCGTGTGATTAACTGGGCTAACAGCAAAAGTGACTTTAAAGATAGCTCAAGTTAGAGATTACAGAATTAGAAACCAGGCTGTATGATTCACAGAGTTCTTTCTTATATCTATCATCTATTTGTCACTTCTTATCCTAAACCGCAGGCATTCGTTAAATCCTTGAATCCATTCAATTTGTCCTCTTGCTTGAAATTTACTCTTACCTGCTTTCTCCAAATCCTCACATCCTACTGTTAATTTATCTTAGATATGTCTTTAGAGAGCTCCTTACTGTCCTTCCTTATGCCTTTTCATCCTCTCAGTAAACTAGTCAATGTATTAACTGTCCAAGGTGGAAATTCCGTATTTAATCCTTGGAAGGCACTTCTTAATCATGGCTTTGTTTAAAGCCGCAGGTTCCCGGGCCTCTAAGAATTTTGCAACATAAAGTTGCTAACAGTGTGTAATGACTGAGCCTCTTGGGGTTGGAAGAAAATAGAGGACTGATTTAATACAGTGGGATCCAGGATCCAACGCAGGAAGGAAGATCAGGGTATGTCACCTCATTTTTAAAAAGAAATAATTTCCTTTATAAATCTGTATTCACTGTGTTGCTTGGTATTCACATAATGAGAAAAACATGGGTGTATATGTATGTTTGTAATCATTTTATCTTCTTGGTGAATGACCCTTCTGCCATTTACAATAGCGCTAAAAATAATACACTTAGGAAAAAACTTTAATAAGCAGGCAAAAGACTTTTACACTGAAAAGTACAAAACATTGATGAAAGAAAGAAGATACAACCAAATGGAAAGACATCCTGTGTTCATTGATTGGAAGACAATATTTAAATGCCCATACTACTGAAATCAATCTGCAAATTTAGTGTAAACTCTCAAAATTTTAATGGTATTTTTATACGAATAGAAAAAATAACTTCATATGGGACCACAAAAGACCACACATAGCAAAATAAATCTTCAGAAAGAACAAAGCTAGAGGCATCACAATTCCTGATTTAAAAATGTATCCCAAAACTACAGTAATCAAAACACTACAGTACTGGCATAATGCCAGGCATATAGATCAATGGAACAGAATGGAGAACCTAGAAATAAATCTACACATATATGGCCAATTACTCTTTGACAAGTGTGCCAAGGATCCACAATAAGAAAAAGCAAGTCTTTTAAACAAATGGTGTTGGGAAAAGTGGATAACTGTATGCAAAATAATGAAATTGGACTCTTATTTTACTTCACACACAAAAATCAAATCAAAATGGATTAAAAACTTCATTTTAAGACTGAAATTGTAAAACTCCTAGAAGAAAACATAGGTGAACAGCTTCATGTCATTGGTCTTCGTAAGGATTTCACGGATATGGCAACAAAAACACAGGTAGCAAAAGCAAAATTAGAAAAGAGAGACCACATCAAACTAAAAAGTCTTGCACCACAAGAGAAACAATTGGCAGAGTGAAATGTCAACCTAAGGAGTGGCAGAAAATATCTGCAAACCATATATCTAGTAAGGTGTCAATTTCCAAAATATTTAAGAAACTCCTACAACTCAGTAGCAATGAAAATCCTAGTAACTGGATTCAAAAATGGGCTAAAGACTTGAATAGACAATTCTCCGAAGAAGACATACATATGGCCATCAGGTATGAGAAAAGATTCTCATTGTCACTAATCATCAGGGAAATGCAGATGAAAACCAGAATGAGATATCACCTCACATCTTTCAGTATGACTGTTACCAAAAATATCAAAAGTCGTGCTGGGGAGGATGTGGAGAAACTGGAACCTTTGTGCACAGCTGGTGGGAACGCAAACTGGAGTAACTGCTGTGGAAAACGGTGTGGGAGTTCCTAAAACACTAAAAATAGGGCTACCATATGATCCAGCAATCCCACTTCTGGGGATGTGTCAGAAGAATTGAAAGCAGGATTTTGAAGAGATATTAATCCTCCTGTATTCATTGCAGCACTATTCCAGTAGCCAAGACATGAAAGCAACCTAAACATCCACTGAGTGATAAATGGATAAAGAAAATGGTATGCACATACAATGGAAAATGATTCAGCTTTTTAAAAGTTCCACATTGTGTAGCAACATGGATGAACCTGGAAGACATTATGCTCGGTGAAATAATCCAGTCACACGAAAGGATAAATACTGCATGATTTCACTTATATGAAGTATGTAAAATAGATTTATAGAATCAAAGACTGGAATGGTGGTTGCCAGGGGCTAGGGGAGGAGTGAAGACTTGCTAATCAACGTGCATAAAGTTTCAGTTAAGCAAGATGAATACGTTCTAGAGATCTGCTGTATGGCACTGTGCTTACAGTTATGCTGTGGTGTACACGTACAAGATTAAGAGGAAATATCGCAAGTTAAGTGTTCTTATCACAGTCAAATAAAGTTAAAAAACAACCCCCTCCCAAAACACAAACAGAAAATGCACCTATAAAAATGTATCCCCCCATCTCACCAGACTGAGTCATTTTCCTTCTCTATATTTTATTTTTTTATTTATTTTTATTTATTTTATTTTTTGCGGTATGCGGGCCTCTCACTGTTGTGGCCTCTCCCGTTGCGGAGCACAGGCTCCGGACGCGCAGGCTCAGCGGCCATGGCTCACGGGCCCAGCCGCTCCGCGGCATGTGGGATCTTCCCAGACTGGGGCACGAACCCGTGTCCCTTGCATCGGCAGGTGGACTCTCAACCACTGTGCCACCAAGGAAGCCCCTTCTCTATTTTTTAAATGAATCCTTATTGGAGTAGAGTTGTGTTAGCTTCTGTTGTACAGCAAAGTGATTCAGTTATACATATACATATATCCGCTCCGTTTTAGATTCTTTCCCCATACAGGTCATTACGGAGTATTGAGTAGAGTTCCCTGTGCTATACAGTATGTCCTCATTAGTTATCTAACATTTTCCTTTTCTAATGGGAAGCTGTTAAGCCCTCATCATCAGTTTACCTCTGTAATGATCTTCAAATGAATTCATTTCACATTTTGTTCAGCTCTTCTATTTGCCCTCAAAGGGAGGAGGGCCAGTGGGTCTGCTGTATGGATAATCTTCCATCATCAAAATGGTTCATTTACTTTTAGTTTTTGCAAATTCTGGGGAGCTGTGGTGGTCTGTAAAACACTGTTCTCTCATAAATTTGTTTTCAGAATCACCCTTTGCCCTTAATGCCATATTAATCCCACCATAAAAATAAATAAGGTCTGTGGTCAACCACAAGCCTCATAGTATAAACAGCCCTCTTTGTACAAAGATTATTTCCAAGCAGAAATAATCACTTAATCACTGTCACAGGAGGCAGCCACCAGCTTTTACATGATGATTCATTATTTCCTATCGTCACCTCTGCTGTGAGCTACCATTTCAAGAACTTTCTATCCAGAAACATGTGGAATAAAATACCAAAGTTCCATAAGTTAACCAGTATATTTCTTCATACATATTGACATTTTAAAATTCTATTTACCAATCATGGCACATTTCATAATCAAATACCGAGGGCAACTCCAAAAGCGGAAATCACCAGACTTCAAAAGATGGTCAGATTATGATGACTGTTTCTCATATGTAAGACATTTCTTCCATATGCTACCTCGACAGTCCTCCATTTTTCATTTTCCCTAGAGAACGTAGGGAACAATGCTAGTTGGAAAATAAAGTTCGATCTCTTTTAAAAACCCTTAAATGAATTACATTGCCTCTGATTATTAATGTAACAATTTTGTGATGTCTCTGAAAAGTAGGCCAGAGTGAACAAACCCAACAGCTAAGCCAAGATTTTAATTTCCTTTCTGATTTTCAGCCTCTAGCAGACGTTTGATTGCCACCTTCCTAGCCTCTGCTCCTTGGACCCAAAGCCAATGCCACATGTTTTTGGTTTTTATTTAAGTGTCACTCCACTTTTGGGGATGCTTAATCAGTCTTCTATTAGTGTGTAATAACTCCACCAAAATTTAGTGCCTTACTATAAAACTGTTTTATTTTTTGCTTGTGATGGTCTGTCCTCCTGCTGGTCTTACCTTGTTTCACTCATGGAGTTGCAGGCACGGAGCTTACACACTGGGGCTGGGTAGCCTGTGATGGCCTCATTCACATGTGTAGCAGTGGGTGTTGGCTGTTGGCTGAACTATATTGTGGCAATATTCAGTCATGGTAATGGTGCAAGACACAAACCTCTTAAGGCCTAGGCTTGGAAGTTGTACAATTTTATCTCATTCAATTAGTCAAAATTAGTCACAAAGCCAGGTGAACATTCAAGTTACAGGGACTAACAGCCCCTCTTAAAGAGATGAGCTATAAATGATTTGTGGCCATTTTTAATCTACCTATGTCCCATTTACATTAGGTGATTTTATTCTCAGATCTCAGTTTCCCAGGATTTATAGGGTTGTGAGCTCATAAGGAATATCCGAATTCTAGATAGAGTTGGTGTTAAGTTCTCTCAGGTGCTCTCAATCTGTTTTGTACCAACTTATTTTTTCTTCTTACTCTTCCAAATTTCCTTTCATTTTAATGACCCCTAAAATTAACAATTTTAATTTGTTTCCCGGAGTAAACATTCTTGAAATCATATTTAATTCATCCTGTATTTTCTTTATCCTTCATTTTCTGTATCTTCATTTTCTATATCTAATATGGCAAAACCTATTTGAAATAACTGTTTTAATCCGGTTGCCTGACCATCCGTCACAACTGTATGTCCATAACACAAGATCCTTACATCTGGCTTTCCTTTTACTAGTTTCTCTCCATTTTACCTATTTTATTTGATTATACATCCTAATCCACGGCTACTTTAATTATCCCCCTCTCTTGATCAGAATACTTGTTCTCATTCATACAGCTAGATATTCTAAGAATTTCCAAACTTTTGAGTATTTTTTTGATGATATGGTTCTACCTTATCCAATTTTACTATTAATCAATATGTATATATCTTTATTTCCAGGCTTTATTACCTCATATATTTTATATATGCCATATTCATTTCTGAATCTCTATATTTGCTATTCTATTCATTACAAACATGCAATAATTTTCTTTCATTTTTTTGCATATGTGAATATAGTATCAGTGCCCAATTTAATTAGGGTGTGCTCCTCTAAGCTTTCCCTGACTCCTCAAACTAAAACAGATATTTGACCTTCTTAAAATACTAGTTTATTTATACATTACAAGCATATAGCTTAACATCTAAACTTTTATGGTTTCTTCGTACTTCATAAGTTCATGAGTGATTTTATTTAGTTGCCTAAGTAATGACAGAAGGGAATGGGAACCAAGGTGAGGTTGGAATGCTAAGTGTTCAATAGCAAGAAGGACAGTGCCTGTATTTACTCAGGAGAAAATAAGGAGAGAGTGGATATAAAAAGAAGAAATCTTGCTGTAACTCTGTAGAGGGAGTTCTCATCTAATAATGCTTAACTAATATTTATTAAGTATTATAGAATGTATATCAGATGCCTCTGCTACCCTCAGCTCTCACTGTGTAGTCATTACCTCCAATCTGGCCATAGATTTGGCAGTTATGTGCGGGCTTGGGTTCCATTCATACTGACAGTGTCTCAGATGGTCACTCTTCACTTTCCACTTGGACTTTCTGACAGCTACGGGCACAGGCTAGAGCCTGCTGGACAGCACCTTCGCATCGATCAGTCTTGAAATGTGGGGTCATTAAAAAGCCCAAGGGAAATCCTTAGCCACTGTGGGTTGGGAAACAAAGAATAAATATTACCTTATTCAATCATAGGGTGGACAATTTTGAGAAGGTTGTAGGCAGGATCAAGCCTCAGTTGCCCATGGCAGTGAACTCTATAATGTACTCCTATCTGGGTTTTTCTTCATTTCCTCATTTTTTCTGTTCCCTCTCTGTTATCTCTAAATGGACTATGTGCACATGTGCCTTGGTTTAGAAGTTTGCTTCAGGCTGAGGCAGTGAGCAAGTTCCTTTTTAAAAAAAATTTTATTAGAGTATAATAATTTACAATATTGTGTTAGTTTCACTGGTGTAGAGCAAAGTGATTCAGTTATACACATATTCATTCTTTTTCAAATTCTTTTCTCATATAGGTTATCACAGAATATTGAGTAGAGTTCCCTATGCTATAACAGTAGGTCCTTGTTGGTTGTCTATCTTATGTAGGGTAGTGTGTGTATGTTAATCCCGAGCTCCTGATTTATCCTTCCCCTCCACGTTTCCCCTTTCGTAACCAGAAGCTTTTTTCTGATCTTTTTCTGTAAATGAGAATGTGTGCTGTCGTCAGAGGCTTGAGATAGTTGGTCTGGAAAGGGAAAACTGAGTTGTACAGAAGAACATAACAGAAATGACTGGCAAGATTTTTTTTTCCCTGAAATATACACAATTGTATTTTCTCTCCAATTAGGTTATCTCCCAATGGTAAACTTATACTTAATAATTCTTGTGTTTCCTATAGCATGTTGCTGAGTACATGACAGATAATGATAGATACTTGCTGATTTTCTAATAAACTGATTCATTATGAATTGCTGTTTTTTGGTATGGACTTAAAATCCTATATATAGATACAGATTACATACATATTTTATATACATATGTATATCAGTATTATATATTCATTAAGGAAAGAACCTGTACCAGAAATATACTATTAATCCAAAAGAATTTTTTTGAATATAAAATGATAGATTTGGAATTCTTACAATCTGTGGCTGTTATGATGACTACCATTTGAAACCTAGAAAAATGTAATTGTTAAAACTTCAGAAGATTGAACTGTTTTTACATTTTTACTGTCATAAAGCAACTGATTTTGTTTAGTAATACTGTAAGTCAATGTGAGAGAAACGACAATAAGGCATTAATCAAACGAAGCCCTCATACAAAGGCGTTCAGTGAAGAATTTCACTGTGTCCAAAGAGTGATCATTTTTAGATTACATCAAAAATATTGTGAACCACATTTTTTCAGTGGTGAAAAATGTAGACATAGGGACAATTTCCAGAAAGGTAGTCTGAGGAAGGAACTTCATGGATATTATCCCCAGTAAGCGACCATAATTGGTGAAACTGATTTTAAAAAGTCAACTATTTAACGTCTGTGGAATTTTCCCAAAGAACATATAGCGAACGACAAAACATGTATGTTGGCACTCGAACCAAGACACTCCTTCCAAACCCACCCACCTCAGCGTGACAGAAGTTTTAGTCTGAGTGAGTGTGGTCAAGAAGATAGGGCTCCTTCCCCCCAAATCTCCCCATCAAGTGCTATGGTTTCACCTTGGGAGGCACAGGTGGCCAACATTTTAAATTCTCTTCCCCTAGTTCCATGTTATTGAGGCTAATTATCAAGTGAGTGCAACTGAGAGGTCTGAGGATCCTTTCCTCCACCCAGCCCCAATTTTGGGGAGAGGGCAAGGCCAAGAATATTGGGCCCTATTTACCTTTGCCCTACTTCACTTATAGGGTGGATGTGCAGATCCAAGGGAGACAAACCGAGGGGACACAGGCTCTCACACTTCCCCATCCCCGCTCTGGAACAGTGGTGCAATATTGGTACATGGTACAACAGGATGAATCTTGAAAATATTACACTAAAGAAAGAAGGCAATTATAGGATACAACATACTATATGATTCTATTTATATGAAATGTACAGAATGGGCAAATCTATACAAACAGAAAGTAGATCAATGGTTTCCTTCTGGAGTGATGGAATTGTTCTGAAATTGATTGTGGTGGTGGTCGACCAATTCGGCATTAAAACATATGATTGAAGAGCCTTTATCGTACTCATGTGTGTCGTGAATCTCCAAGATGGAGCTATAATGACATTTTCCAAACACACAGCTTTTCATATTGCTCTTTCTATTTACATTTATATGTGTATATACTTTGAAATGACTCACGTTCAAAAAACTGTATTTTGGAAAACTTAAGCTAAAAAGCTTTGAACAGTGATTTTGACCTTGATTTAGTGAACTCCATCCATGGATGGGCTTTCAGAGATCATAATCCCCCATACTGTGGTGTTACCATGCAATTTTTATTCTTTTATTTTCTCTTGGATGTTCGGTAACACATTATGGCTATTGAACCATACATAGCAAGCAGGACATAAAATGTACACATTGCACGGAGGAAAGAGAAAAGATGAAGTGGACAAAATTTCTTTGAGAATTCCCTTTGTCAGAAAACAATTTTTTACTAGAGAAAACAAGAATCACACTCGTATTTCTTTAACTGAAATAAGGCACTTATAATCAGTTGTAATCAATGAATCACCCTCAAATAATATTAAGAAAATAATAACTGGCATATGACTGGAGGAGGTAATACATTTTTCCCCTTTGGTTCTGTCTGAGGTTCTTGTCTCAAAGTCTTGGTTGTGTCTGTTTTGAACACCATGGCAGCCTAGGACCATGGAATTTTGAGTCACAGATTTACTTTTAATAAAGAACTGGAAGAATTCCAGGTCATCTGTGAATGTTGTTTAGCAAGGGACAGTTAAATGTTTTGGATTAATTTCTTTCTACTGGTATCTTGAAATGTTTACTTATTGCAATTAAAAGAATATGCAATATAGAGGCAACTTGAATTTACAAATCCTAAAATCCCTGACATTGTGTGCATAATTTTGCTCAGAGGCGTGCTTCTCCTGTTAGGAGGGGAATGACACTCAACAGATAATCACTCAGAAAAGGCTCAGAAACAGTGGGTTAGAGGCTCAGTGAAGATGAAACCGTCTCAAGAATGAACATATTATGGTGCTAAGAAATACAAGTGGTCAAGTCAGTTAGATGATGTCAGTTCAGCTGAGCTGTGAGAGGGAGCCCAGCCAACAGGTGTCAGAACTGTCAGTCAAAGCAACAGCCAAAAATTAGAGAGTCAAGCCTTTAATCACTCACTGCACTGGTATAAGCAAGTGTCTAAAACCAGAGAAGGTTTAGAAGTGCCCTATTCTATCTCCCTATGGATCAGCAACCAGTTAAGAGTCAAATGGATCAACACAGACTTGGGGGTCATCTCCCTATTGAGGGAGCCCAGAACAAAAGGCACCGGCTGTTTCATGGAATTGTGGGGATGGCATGGGGCCTTGCTACTGGGAGAGAGGGACAGTCATCACTTGGTATCCAACGGGGATTGGTTCCAGGACTTCCACAGTTACTACCAATCAGATTTTAGAAAGAACTGTTCAAAGGTTTGTTTTCCAATACTATCTATTAATAGTGAATTATAATGAGACCCTTTCAGAACAATCTCAGATGAGTGTATTTAAGAATAAGGGCTTTATACCTATCCTAGGTTTCAATTAAGCATGACTGTAATTTTTTGAGGGGGAGGGGGGAGGATGGAGATATAGCACAGAGGAGTCAGAGCATAACAATTCCTCTCTGTTTTGTTAAAAATTCTTAGATGTTGATATGCATGAAGGTATGAATTTTCAGTTTTATGGAAATAGTCCAAGCAGAATGGTTGAGAAGAAATTGAAATTGGATATTGTTGATCATGCAGTGTGAAAACATTTAAAAAATATATGATGCTGGCTAGAGAAGGAAAGTAAAGAGTAGACAATGGCGCTGGTAATGTTCCATAATTGTAACACTAGACATAGTTTCATTAAATGACCAAATGAACCATTACTGGCATAGTTTAAAGTTTTTTAAAGAAAATAATAAACATGAAATATGGATGGAATAGTTTAAATGTTGCAAGGAGCTAATAAGAGTAACAGTCATGCCCTGTTAAAGCAAAGCCTTTATTTTGTTCAATGACAGAGTTTGTAATGATCAAAAGACTAAAATGAAGCAGCTGTAAAAGCAAAAACTTTGTTATATGCTTTAAAAATAGATGGAATCTTATCTTAGATTTTGATTTTACTATGTAGTTTAGTAACAATAAATAATAATAAATATTATACATAAAGGTTTTCATAGTTGCAGTCATGACCCTTAGGAAGGTGCTTAAAAATAAAATGAAAATCACATTACTTAAATACAAAGTAGGAAATCTTGATTTGGAAAAACTCCATCACCAAGATAAAAAGCACACTGAAACATTTGGTGGGGAACAATCAGTTCACTTTCAATGAAGTATTTGCAATATTTATTCTTTTATATGGTAGTTAATTTCTTCCCAGTGCTGTTGGTTTTATTTGCTGTAGTAGTCTGGAGCGAAGAAAACAGGTATCTTCAGTTTTTAATAAGGAAGTTAAAATACTTTGGGGAGTTCTTGGGCTCTTTTGAAGATTATCATGAAACTAGGAAGCATCTGCTAAACCAGTGAAATGAAACTCCCTATTTTTCTTTGTATATTTCCCACTACTCTTAAACTTTTTAGACTCCTCAGAGTATCTTGTTGTATTTTCTGCCTATTGAATATCTGTAATGTTGGCTTTATTCCTTTACTGATAATTATTTAGGCATGTTAAAACTGATAGTGTCCAGTTAGGGAACTGTAGAGATATAG
Source organism: Tursiops truncatus (assembly GCF_011762595.2). Taxonomy (NCBI): domain Eukaryota; kingdom Metazoa; phylum Chordata; class Mammalia; order Artiodactyla; family Delphinidae; genus Tursiops; species Tursiops truncatus. The sequence continues at coordinate 95,647,967 of NC_047042.1, read as the reverse complement.
TATTTAATCAACAGAGTGGAAACAGAATTCTAGCCTTAGGACTGTTGCTGTCTTCCTGTATGGTTTATGAGAGACTCCATCTATCTCAAATTGACTATAAAATAGTGGTAATGGAATTCATACTGGTTGACATATTGATGCCTATTGAAATATTGATGTCTATATTGAAGGGTGTATAATAAGAAAAGAGTTTTATTTCTTTCATTTTTAGTGGAGCACTCTCTGAGTACTCTTGTACTCTCCCATGTTATTGGCAAAATGCCTTTTTGGTAAGTTTCACATTGTGTCAATTGCGTGCCCCAGTGGATTTTATTCACTAAATGTGGGGTAGAAATTTATCACATATGAACAGGAATCTGTTAAAGTAATTTATTTTAAAATTCTATCTGTTCAATTTGAGAGGATTCAGTATTTGCAATTTAGAAAGAAATATTGTTCTTTGATAGTTTGCAGTTGAACTTCTTTCAGCTGTAATATCTTTAATAGTAGTTTAAGTGCATTGCAAAAAAAATTGTGTACTGAATATATTTTTTATTAAATTGTGTACAGAGTTCTTAGAAATGACATCCTACACTTGAAATATTTTGAAAATTAAAGTTGAAGAATATTCAATAGGATATTTATTTACTTGTTACTTATAAAATTATATCAGAGTAAAATCCCAGTTATATATCATCTATGAAGGTATTGCCTCAGTGACTGATAGGTAACCCTTCTTAAACTCTAAATAAATGATGTGCTGGGTACCACAAAGTATCAGGTGGTTGAACTGAACACACCTTTTTTTAATTGTTTATAATTGGGGTAAATACAAATACTGGTATATATATCTACCGACTAGAGATCTGACAATACATTTATGTTTTATAGGATACAAATGTGATGATGACATAGTCCTTTAAAGAATTTATACTTTAATAACTTACTTTTCCTATAAATTGTAAGTTTAAATCAACCCAGGAAAATTTATTTGGTTTTCTTTAAATATTTTGCAACTGTCAAGGGAAAACAAAAAGTAAAATGGTTAATTGAGTGATTTTAATGTCAGTGAATTTAAAGTGATGACAGAATATTCTAGTAACTGATGTTCACCTTAGAGATTCTTTATAATAACAAGTGTATAACTCTGTGAACATCAGCCAGTCACAAGTTACCATATGATTCAGCTTTAACGATTTTATCTTTCTGATCTTTGAACAAATCTCTTCAACCCCCTCCTCCAGAATATTAGATTCTTTCTTGAGATCTACTCTGTGGTATTTTGAGATCCATCTCTGCTAAGCAGCGAGTATTTTCATGCTCAAAGCATTTTGTCTTTTTTTTTTTTTCTAACACCTTTTTGCCTTCAAATTTCTGATGTTTCCTGAATTTTCTTTCTGGGTAAATCTCCTTTAGTGAGTCTCTGGATTAGAAAAGATCAAACAATGAATGAAAAAGAACTCAGATGTTAACAAAAATTAAACAATAGAAGTATTAGAATATGAGGCATAAAACATGCCTACTAAAATCTTGCAGAAAAGCAAAACAAGTTGCAAATGAATAAATGATAATCAAAATATTTTGAGTGCTGGAGAGCGGTGGAAAAATGTCTTTGACATTTTTACTGAAAGTAATTTTACCTTAGATTTCTAGGTAGTCAAATCCTAATAAATTGTGATAGCCAAATAAAAAGACATTTTTAGACATACAAAATCACAGAAAATTTATCTCCTATATGATTTAGTTTAGGATATGAATGGAGCTTATTCACCACCCAAGTTAGGAAGAAATCTGAGGAAAAGGAAGATATGAGTTCTGGAGAAAAGGGGATCTGGCTCAGGAAAACATTATCAATGATCAGCCTATTATAGTAAGAAAAAAGGCTCTACTAGAAAGGGCTGTGAGAAATAAAGCAATGATACCAAGCCTTTGAACATTTGGAAAAAAATAAAGAATACTAAAAACACTGGTGACTGGTATATGGCTAGTTTGAACAATAAGTTTATAGAAATTTATTTATGGAGCTATGATTAAATTATTAACTCCTGGGGGAACATTACACAAGAAAATAATTGTTAACATAATAAACTAGTAACACAAGAAACCATGTTTAGACAGTCAAAATAATGTAAATATTGGTCAGTGTTTTATCTATAAGTTAGAATATACTTATATTAAGAGGATGTAGGGAAGGGATTTTAGCATTAAAATATTTGGTGATATTTGATTTTTTTAAACAGATACACATTTAAAAAATAAAGTCCAAAAGGACTTTATATTTCAATAATTCACAAACTTATATTACCCAAACCCTTTCATCATTCACTCAGTAGGGTTTTCCAACTTTTTTTTAAGTTATCAGCCTTCTTCCCAGAAGAATCCATTTTATTTCCAGATCTTATTTTAATCTCAGCAACGATTAACGCAAGCCTTAAGATATTTGAAACCTGTTTTGCATTTTCATTAATCTTTAGTCAGGTGGAGGCTATACCCCACTCACTTAAAATTTTTTCTTAGAAGGTATTTTACTCTACAGTTCAAAGCTATAATAAACATTTTTTGTAAGGCTGCATTGAAATATAAAAAGCATTTTAGATGTTTTACACTTAATTTTTCCAAATAGAACTTCTTTCCCAAAAGTAGCTTAAACTGGAAATATTTTTATATATGTAAAAGCAAACCAATAATGAATCAACAGATTAAAAGTAATTATTAATATATTTACAAGGAATAACAGAAACAAATTATTTTCTATGCTTTATAAATAGATACTTATTACATAAATGAATGAGTTTTGGTAGAATTTTACTAAAACAATAAACATGTATACAGTGTGTTTTAAAAATTGTGTAGAAAATTGAATTGATCAGATACATATTAGAAAATCTCTGTTGTGATGTTATACTTTAGTTTACAACTATTAGTGATATTTCCTTCTCTGTTTTCTAAGTCATCGGTTCATTTCTGATGTAGTTAAAAAACAAATAAAAAGCAAGCAAGCTGACCAAATTTCCTTTTTAAGAATTGAATGCAAAGTAAGGGTAAAAAGTATCTTCCTGATGGATGGCTTAAGCCTTCTTCCCTGTGAAATTGGCATGAGTTGTAGCTAAGTTCATTATTATTCATAAATGTCTCAAGGTCAATTTCACTTTCTTTCATTTTCTTTCATATCACTTGTGGTTAAACTTGTTGAAGAAATGACCTCTGAAGAATGTAAGAATTAGAATGAATATTCAGAGCCTGAAAATAAAGGCAGTAACATGCATTTTATTTTAATATTTAGGGAAAGATCTCTTATGAACAAAAGAATGACTTTCTCTTTACTGGTTTTCAGGTGGGGTGTAATTGAAAGGATTTTTTGGTAAACTACCTACCCAGTACTCATCATGCTTTCCCTTTTGCTAATATAACTCTGGGGTTCTTTATATTGTACATATCCACTGGAACAGTCTTTCCCAACTCTGAGTGTATCTTGGATTCACCTAGAAAAATTTCATACCATAGGAATGCCTTTGCCCTTCCACAGAAATTCTGATTTCATTAATCCTAATGAATCTTGGGCATTGGTATTTTTAGAAGCAATACTACTGCTGATACTCCAGTTGATAACAGTATGTAGCCAGGATTGAAAAACAATACCAGAATTAGTCATAAGTTTAGATTTCAACAGAAACCCATTCTACATGATTTAAACAGGGAAAGAAAATATTAAAGGATATTTAGACAGGGAAAGAAAATATTAAAGGCTCTTCATCCAGAAGAGCCCAAGAATCAGGTTTGGGAGCAGAAGAGGCATAACATGGACCCTGTGTCACCACCTGACTACTCCAGGGCTAAGGTACCATGGTTACGATAGAGACTCCTGCCACTTCCACCCCCAGTGTTATATTTTTATGCTGCCACCTTCTTAAGACTTGATTTCACCATCTACCTTTGAGAATAGCTCATGACTGAACTGCATTTAAGTAATTCTCATTCTGCATTTTGTTGGCTGATGGGGGTTACATGCTTGTTGCTTAGGTGCATGGGATGCTGGGAAAATGTATTCTCAGGTAGTGTTAAGGGAACACTAAGAAAATTTAGGAAGGCTACAGTGGCCTGCTGGTATTGAGAGAGAGTAATAAGAGAGAGAAAAATTGGATCCAAAAAGAAAACTACTTAAGTTTTGAGGTTTTGTGAGGGGTATGGGAAATTAGGGGTTGGGGGAAATGGGTGAATATTCTTAGAAGGGTGGCCATGTTATGCATTGGATTTATTTTGATATCTTTAGCAAGAAAAAAGTGAAACAAATGATACAATTAAGTCATTTGGGGACAGATACATTAATAACCTGAAAATTATCATTCTATAACACTTTTAGAAATCCTTAGTCTATTACAACTAAATCTATAGAAAAGTAGAAGAAATTATATTTTCAGAAAGAAAACTGGGTAGAACAGTTCTTGTAAAATCAACCAAAATTTTGAATTAAAATTTTTATTGAAGTATAGTTGATCTACGATGTTGTGTTAAAATCTTTTTTTCTTTTTCTTTTTTTTTTTTTTTTTGTGGTACAAGGACCTCTCACTGTTGTGGCCTCTCCCGTTGCAGAGCACAGGCTCTGGACGTGCAGGCTCAGCGGCCATGGCTAATGGGCCCAGCTGCTCCGCGGCATGTGGGATCTTCCCGGACCGGGGCACGAACCCGTGTCCCCTGCATCGGCAGGCGGACTCTCAACCACTGTGCCACCAGGGAAGCCCTAAAATTTTTTTCTTTTTAAACCCAATGGCAAGCAGGCATAAATGTAAGGAAAAGGGCCCAGAAATGGAACTAAATCAGGAACTTGAAATTAAGAGTATTCAAAGGCCTTCTCTCAATGGGCAATTCTGTCAAAACTTGAAGCAATTCAATAATTACTTTGAAGAATTTGTGGAATAAAGGGGGCAAAAAATAAACCCCAGAGCTCACAGAAAATAGGGAATCTGACAAAATGTCTCTCTACAAAGCTGCTACCCCAAAGGCTACACCTGCAGTATAAGAGTGAAAACAAAATAATACTTTCACACAAAAAGGTAGAAGAAACAGCCGCGGGAGATCAGCTGGGTGCTTTGTGACCACCTAGAGGAGTGGGATAGGGAGGGTGGGAGGGAGGGAGACCCAAGAGGAAAGAGATATGGGGACATCTGTATATGTATAACTGATTCACTTTATTATAAAGCAGAAACTAACACACCATTGTAAAGCAATTATACTCCAATAAAGATGTTAAAAAAAACAAACAAACAGAAACTTGTTTTCTTAATCCTTAAACTAGATGGGGACAAGAAAAAACATTCCATCTGAGAATTTATAAGCACCAGTGATCCCTTGCATAGTTTTGTAGTACATATTTGTGCTACCTGTGTGGCCCATGAAGACCTCAAAGAGAAAAATTAATACAAAGAAGTCTGGAATTGAAAGCACCCACAGGTGACAGGCAAACATAAATCCTTTCAACAGGAACTCAAAGTTAATCAGGGCCTTGGAAAATTTCCCATTGAAAGAAGGCATAAAATTCAGAAAGTAATAGAAAAGATATTGGTAAACATCTAGACCAATGTAAGCAAGGCTTGGCTGTATATTATAACCTATAAAATGCCATTTAAGGGGTATAATAAAAGCAAGCTAAAATAGGGGAGAAATATGATATACAATAGAAGGAACGAATGGAGCTAAGCCTTGTACTCTTTGGAGCCCAGAGGTGTGTATGCAGGGGTGTTATTGAAGTTGATTAACTTTAGATATGCTTAAGCCTAGTAACAATTATTTTGGGTATTGTTAAAAATGATACATCAATAACCATTTGCAGAATGGATATAGAGAATAGCATTTAAAATAGTAAAAGGAGAAATATGGAGTAAAGAAAACCTTATCAATCAAATTTAAGAAAAGTACAAGTAGGCAAAGCTGACACTGACTGTAATAACAACCCCCAAATCGGTCTCTTAGCACAATTAAGTTTTGTTTTTCTCTCAAGTCAGTCTAATGCATTTCCAGGATGGAGCTGGGCAGTGTGGGCAGGGTGATCTTCCACAAACTCTTAGCCCAGCAGATGGTTCTGCTACTTTTAGGACCTCAGCATCCTCCCCTTGAGCCTTTGCAGAGCCACTTTCCAAGGAATTGTTCACAGGAAAATGTCTCAAGAGCAGAATTCAGATAACACTTCTTCTCTGAAATTATTAACAATATCCCTAAATACTGGTGGTCCCCTCACCGGAGACCCGTTTCACATTGCACATATGTCTTTAAGGGACCTGCACCCCACATTTTTACCAAAATATAACCACTTTTTCTAGCAAGTGTTTATATTAAGGTGTTCCTGGATCTGAAGGGTTTCTAAAAGGCTTCTGCTGAGCAACTATTTAGTAAGCCCAGTGATATAAACTTGGGATCAGAATAACACAAGTCAGTTTTGCCTGTTCACATCAGACTAGAGGAACCCCTGCACCACACTCTTGTTCTTCATTTAGTGGTGGATTGAGACTGGACTAATGTTTTTGGCACAAGGCTCATGATAGAACCAGAGATGTTCTTCTGTTTTCTTGTCCTACCCTTGGCATTAAGCAGTCCATGAGTCTGGGCCTTGGGGAAGGATATTTCTCAGAAATCATAGAGCTCTTCCCCTGTAATAGCAAAACTGCAGTCTTCTATTTCTTCAAACACTAAAAAAAAAAAAAAACCCTTAATATTTGAATTTCTTTGTGATTTTAAAGTGTTTGTTGTTTCTGCTTGTTCTTAAAATATCTCGTTTTGCTTGGGTTTGGTAATCTCACTGTGAGCTCATCTATATTGAATTTTTTAAAGGTTTTATTCTTTTTCTTTCTAAATGTTTGACATTTTTGTGTTTCAACTTTTGTCATATTTTGTCTTTTTTTTTTTGCATTTTCATCAAAGATTATGGTCTGAATGATTTAAATATTTTACAATTAAAAATTTCCCGGACTAGTATCTGATTAAATTTTGCCAATTTCCCATGAGTAATTAAATGTCGTATTAGCCTTTGACTCTTACAGAGTCCTGGAGAGGTTGAACTGGCTAGGAAAAATTGCAAATTTGCATCTGATTCTTAGCTCTATCTGCTTGTCAGTGAGGTGTTGACTGCTCAAGCCAAGGTTGTCCATTTGAAATCCACTCCTTTACAGGACCATTGCAAGGCTCCAAATTCTGTGACACTGAAGGTTTAACCACACCTAGCAAATAAATGTATGGGGAATTCTGCCACGTGCCAGGGCACTGTGCAAGAACAAGGCATACATGACTCCTGAAGGAGAGCAGCTTTATTTGGTTTGATATAATAACAAATGGATTCAATTTTGACAGTGTGAGCTGATTTCTCCATCCATAGTCATCATCTTTTCCTGATTCTCTGGGCTCTGCCATTTGGGTTGGAGGATGTGCCTGCTCATCTTGTGGGCTTCCTCTCCTAAGATGGGATCGAATGGCATCTGCTTGGCAGCCGTGTCAGGTGGCACAGCAAGGGGTGTCATGAGGATTGCCAGTGTCTACTCTTCTAGTTACACACTATTGGGTGATCTGTATGACCTTAATCTCTTTCACCTCCAAGATCCAGTTCAGTGTACCCCCAGAAAAGGTTTTTAAAATTCCTCCTAAACCTAGTTTCTTGTGGAAACAGGATAGCCTTCATTCCCTTCCATTTCATCAAGAGCTCCAAAACAGCCCTTCCTTTTGCCTGACAAGTAGTAGGTTCCCTTGGTGGTTATTGGCGGCCATAAAATGTTCACCTTTCTCACAAGAAAAGAGGAAAAAGAAGCATTTGTACCTCCCTCAAGTGAGTGTGATTATTTCTGAAATGTTCCTTCTCAATCACTTGATAAGGGTATTCCAAATTTTGATAAGAGATTCATGTCGCAGTTTCTCTGCACGTGTCTTGGCCATCACATCCTAAGCAGATTTGGAAGGATACCTGTTTTGCCCATGTTTGTACCTACTTCATAGGGTTGTTGCATGGATTAAATGAGGTGATGAATGTAAAAATGATTAGAAAGTGCCTGGCACAGTATAAGTTCCATATAGGCATTTCCTATTATCATCTGTAGTATTATTGCTATTAAGAGTATCCATTCACCACATGCCCTGAGCATAGATGCCTAAACTAATCCTGTTGAAATCCAACAAAGTAAAAATCAGACTCTGGTCTGCTAGATTAATTCCCAATTTGTTTTAGGTCCAGGCTGGAACTATTCTTGTGGTTGGCTCCTTTGACTCACGGACACTCTTTGTCATTTGTCCTTACTCCTCTGTCTTCATCATCTTCAGTAATTGGAAAAAGTGAAAACAAAATCAAGTGTGGTTAGAATGAGCTTGAATTGGAGTACCGTTCAGTGTTTACTTTCTGCGTACCTACTGTACTAGTTCAGGTCCATGCTTCTTGGATTTCAATATTCCCTAGCCAGCACGTTCTGTACCAATTTTCCAGAATGGATAAAAATTCAATCCTCCTGGAAGAAATTCACAAGGCTAATCTATAAATCTTTCTCTTTGATTTTTTTTTATTCTTCCCGAAGTCTTTTCTTTGAGATGTAATTCAGCTAGAATGAATGCAAGAACTCAAGGAGGACAGTCAGCCATTTCTTCAAGTTTTGATCTTCTCAACATCAAAACAATACTATTACTGAGGCAGCTTGGTATAGTGTCTTAGCTGCTGCTCAGATGCCTATGACTTGAGTATCTAATTTTTGGAAAGAATCTTCCGTATATGACAATTAATTGTTTCACTTTTTGGAAGGCACACAACCTTCCCCAGAGCCTGCCTCAATATTATAGACCATGTCTTACGTCACGTAATCAGACTGAGTCAGATAGGATTATATTAGCTGCACTGTATTCTTTTCTCTGCAAGGAGAGATTTAGTTTATTTTAGAAAATCAGAGACTGAAATAGGAAATTTCCCCCTACTCAGGTAATCTGGTTTGTCTGAAAAGTTAATGTTTTTTTTGTTTTGTTTTTTAATTTCTGTCAAGTTTCCCCTAGGAAGAGGAAATATTACCTTTTGGGATAACAGACTTAAAACTGGGCAGAGGCAATTTTTTGCAGTACACAAAAACATTCCAAGGAGTACACAGTTGATCCAAGGATAACATGGGTGTTAGAGCCGCTGACCCTCCACACAGTCAAAAATCCGTGTATAGTTTTATAGTTAGCCTTTGTATTCCTGGTTTCTTCATATCCCAGGTTCCACATTTGAGGATCAACTACAGAACATATAGCACTGTAGTACATACTTAGTGAAAGAAATCCACATATACATGGACCCCGGCAGTTCAAACCCATACTGCTCAAAGGGCAAAGAGTATTTTCAGTAAATCATATCCTAGAAATTCAAATTCCGTGCCTGTTCTTTCCTAAGATTTATCAGCCTGAGACTGTGCCATCGATTGTGCTAGGGTGTAAAACAAAGCGACGGCTTGAAATAAGAATTATTTTCCAGAAAGACACCTTTAATTAAGGCAGCCTTCTTTGTCCCTGTCTCATGTACATTTCTGTTTCCAAAGTGGCCTTAGAAACAGATAGTTTGCTGGGATTTATATATATATATGTTTTAGAGCAGGACAGTAGAGAAACAATGACAGTTTTCATTTGGAGAACTTCCCTCTCTCATTCACCAACTATTGTGAAAGAATTAATTACTCCTGGGAGAGTTCTGCGAAAGAAGAAGCAAGGGAGCTTCTGTAAGAAATATTGAAGGTGGCAGAAGCACACTCTTTCACCCATCCAAGATATTCATGGGAAGACTCTTGTCTTATCTATCTTAGAACTAGAATTCAGAAACAAGCTGGTTGTCATGGGAATGCATATTAATATGTTTATTTGAATTGAAAAATGAAGTCAGACTTTCTCTGACAGAAAGAATTCTGATCCGGCTGATCAGTTGGAAAATATTGACTGGTTTTTTCCAATTAGCTTATGTGGCTGACATTTTCCAAATTGGATAAGGTAAATCTGTATGCCCAGGTTTTGACAAACATATATCGTAAAGACTGTGATGAGATTAAAACATTTTATCCAAAACATTTATTGGCAAAGACATATTGAAATGAATAATATTTCAATCTTCCCAAACCTTTCTGAATATATTGAGTTAATCAAGGTGTGTTGAGGTCAAAGACTATAACAGTATAATTAAAAGGCATTTGATAAGGCTCAGTAAGATTTTTTGTGGGTTTTTTCTTTTTCATTTTCCCATAGTCTCAAGAAATTGAGAACTGAATGAGTCGACAGAGTAATACATTCATTTGCAGTATCCACAAATTACGTCCAACATAATTTAACCTTATATGGGCACTTATATGGACAGGTTTATTTAAACCATTTATTTTTATTAAAAGCTAAAAATATAGTGTAAGTGTTTAAACTGGTGATGAATAATTTCAGATTCCAACCTAAAATAATGCGTGAGAGAGCATACAAGGCAATTTTTAAAGTACAAACTAATTAAAATATTTCAAAAATTCACTATTCTGGAAAATAGAGACTGGGTTGTGAGTGTGGGGCAGGAAAGAGGGGCAGGGAAATTGACTAATATACTTTTCATTCTTTTGTGATGAACCTATAGCAAAAAATAAGGTATATATATTTTATTAATCAGATTATTCTACAGTGTGTTTCTTGGAGCAAGTTTTGTGACTTTTTTCTTATTTTTTTTCTTATTCATCCATATAAAATGATTCCTATTCCTTTTAATTCTTTTCAGATTTGGCTAGGACCATGTTTTCGTAGCACTTAATTCTACAAAAAAAAAAATGTGATTTTTTTAAAACCTGGGTTTGACTATCCTAAGAAAAGAATCTTGTTTATAATAGTAAAGCAGGACTTATCAAACCCAGGTATCTCTATATTGTGAATTATGTAACTCATATATGAAAGGGCTAACCCTAGTAGAATACACCCAGCAAACAGCTCTATCAAACATACTTTATTTACCACATTTGCTTCTTCTACCACTTGGTGACATCTAGCTAGGAGAGATCCGATTGATTTCTGTTCTATTTGAACCATAAGAAGATTACACAGATTTAGGTATTTAAAGTAAAACAAAACATACCTGAATTGAAGGTTAAAAAAAACACAAAACGATAAGCTAAGTCAAATGACAAGGGACAAATAGAGAAAATATTTGTCAATCATACTGTAAAGGACCAAACTTACTGCACATACAGCATCTAGAAACTGAGAAGAAACTACTATCAAACCAAAGGAAAAATGTACAAAGGTATTAACAGAGAATCCTCTGAAACACAGGAGCCTTAAACTATACAGAGGAATAATCTCAGACTTAACTGGAGAAAGGCAAATATAAAGGACACGAAGATATAATTTCTTCTTTCTCAGATTGGGAAAAATCCAAAAGTTTAACATGATCAGTTGCAGAGTCTGTTGAGAAATAGATATACTGATAAGTTGTTGCAGTGCAAAATGGTACTATTGCTATGGAGTGAAATTTGGCAATACTTATCAAAATAAAAATTGCATTTACCCTTTGACCCAGAAGTCTCAGTTCTGGAAATTTAGCCTCACTCTGCTAGTTCAGTTTTTGTGGCAGCAATAAGCAACACGGAAATCTCGGTGGCTTGCAACAAAAGCATTTAATTATTGCTTGAATTACATGAGGGCAGCAGGTCAGCTTCTGGTCTGTCTGGGACCTTCTCATTCCTGGACCAGGGCTGAAGTATCTCCTGCTATCGGGTTCATGCTGTTCTTAATGCAGGGGCAGAAGCTAAAGGGGCTTAGTGGAAACACAGTGGACTTCGAGTCTCTGCTTGAAATTAGCACTCTCTTACTTATGCCCACATTCTAGTGGGCAAAGATGTCACATGACTAAGTCTAAAGTCATCGGGACAATGAAATATACTCCACCTATGGGGAAGCATTGTAAAGGCGCATGGGGAGGACTGTGAATGCCGAATCCTATTACAGACAGGAAGCAAGGACCTGGAAGCCCTGCCTGCCTGTCCATGGAAGATAAGAAATGCATACAAGGTTATTCATTGCTGCATTGTTAGTAATAATAAGAGCATTGATTTGTAAACATTTATGGAGAGGTATCAGACAGACTGTCTCTCTCAGTACATCTATCCTTTCTCTTAGAAAAGTGTATGGTTGACAGTAATGCTCTCTGTGTTAAAAATTCCTATTTCCAGCAGCCATTGTGCTTGAGTTTTTTTCAAGGTGCAAAGTGATCTTTCCTGGACTACAGATCTTACATCATTTAAAACATGAACTTGTGCTTCCAATTCATTCATTCAATAAATATTTATGGAGGGCCTGGTATGGTTCAGGCTGACTTATATTGAAGAAGTCTGATGGATTAGGATTGTAGGAAAGGCATAATTAACCCTGCAGAGAACAAAATTCAGTATCTCTCAATCCTGGTTTTTCTTACTTGGCTGCCTCTGCCAATGTCCTAGCCCAGCTTATTGGTACAGGGGTTTGAGAGAAATGAAGAAGGGGTAGACGTTTGACACTAGGAGCTAGGAGTCTATGACAAAAAATTCTTTGGAAGAAAATTAGGTCAACTTAAAAAATGTGCTTGAGGGTGTTTGTTTGGGCCTAATATTACTGCAGAAATGTCTGTGGAAGGTCCCAGTCACCAGTCACCAGTGCATAGCCAGCGTATGCTTTTAAAAGGTTTGTTTGTTTGTTTGTTTTTTGAGGATTTCTGGCCTGAGAAGGCTCTGAAGGAACATTCTAACTTGGGAAGGCAGGTAGTATGTTACAGGGCTTTAAAAGTAGGGACGCAAGCAAAACGTAGCTTGTTTTGGACATGATTGATTAAGGATGTTTCTCAAAAAAGAGAAAAACTATACTATGGATTAGAAGCCACTGTTTGGGCATTTTTAGAAGGACAATTAGGAGAATGTGTGAATAAGCCATTTCAGACAAGAATTCAGGAGGGCTGCAGTGAAGTGTTCTCAGTTCTCCAGTGTCATGTGCACTTTACTGGTAAGAAATATTTAAGTTCCATTGGTAATATTAAGAACTGGAGATTCCGGGTGTCTGCCAGAAGCAAATTCTTGGGATTTTTTTGATACATGGTATTGTTACCAAGAGAAGTTTTTTGAGCAGGAGTTGGCAGACTACAGCTTCAGCCGGTTTCTCTAAATAAAGTTTTATTGAAACACAGCTATACCTGTTTATTTACATATTATCTACGACTGCCTTCATAGTATAACAGCAGAGTTGAATAGCTGACACATTTTCTTATGACCCACAAAGCTGAAAACATTTACTATTTATCGCTTTGTAGAAAAACCTTCTAGATACTTGTTCTAGTAGTAAGTTGGTGGTTATATTTGTCAGCTAGGGCTGCCATAACAAAGTACCACAGTCTAGGTGACTTAAGCAAGAGAGTGTTTCTCACAGTTTTGGAGACTGGAAATATAAGATCTAAGTGCCCTCAGGTTTGATGGTTGGGCATGCATTTCTTCTTGGCTTTTAGATGGTCACCTTCTTGCTATATCCGCACAGGGCCTTTCCTCTGTGTGTGTACAGATAGAGAGCAAGAGCTCTGGTCTGTCCTTCTTATCAGACTAGGGCCTCACCCTTATGACCTCATTTAATTGAAGTTTCCCTGTCTGCAAATGCAGTCACATTGGGGGTTAGGGTTTTGGCATTCAAATTTTGAGGGAACAAAATTCAGTGCATGGGCTTCCCTGGTGGCACAGTGGTTGAGATGCAGGGGACACGGGTTCATGTCATATGCACTGAAATTTTTTTTTTTTTTTTTTGTGGTATGCGGGCCTCTCACTGTTGTGGCCTCTCCCATTGCGGAGCACAGGCTCTGGACACGCAGGCTCAGCGGCCATGGCTCACGGGTCCAGCCGCTCCGCGGCATGTGGGATCTTCCCGGACCGGGGCATGAACCCGTGTCCCCTGCATCGGCAGGTGGACTCTCAACCACTGCGCCACCAGGGAAGCCCATATTTCTTTTTGTTTGTTTGTTTTTTAACCAATTAATAGACTTTTTTTTTTTTTTTTTTTTTTTTTGCGGTACACGGGCCTCTCACTGCTGTGGCCTCTCCCGTTGCGGAGCACAGGCCCCGGACGCGCAGGCTCAGCGGCCGTGGCTCACGGGCCCAGCCGCTCCGTGGCATGTGGGATCTTCCCAGACCGGGGCACGAACCCGTGTCCCCTGCATCGGCAGGCGGACTCTCAACCACTGCGCCACCAGGGAAGCCCCCAATCAATAGACTTTAAAAGTCCTACTAAATGATACACTACACTTTGATATTTAAAGTGATTAAAAATATTGTTTCAAGAGAAATGGTTATAGTCTCCACCTTACTATAACCACCAAATTCTTTCACCCCTCTGGCAACCACTTGAGAACTTAGAAATGGCTTTAGTCTCTTCAGATGCTTCCTTCCAACTCCTGGGATTTGATGAGCTCATTTAATTATTTTCAAAATATGTTATCATCATGTTTTCTCTTGTCCTTAATTAAATTAATACAAGTTCCCAGTTATATTCATTCCTCAATGCTTTTTACTTTCGGTCTTTCTTTGTCTTCAGGTGTCTCTTTGGCTCCATTTATTGTTTTACTCAAGTCCTTTCTCAAGTATGGAAATATGGAACGTGGGGAGACACATTTTCTAAATTCGTGCATAGACACAAGTATCTTTCTAATCACCCAGAGAGATGGACTAGTTCTTGGGATTCTTAGATTTTGAACCATTGTCTCATGAGCCATTCTACGAACTATTCTCTCTCAGACTTTTCCATGGCTTCCTAGTTCCCTGTGTTACATATGAAAAATCTCAACCGAGTTTGATTCATCTCCACATTTAGTCTAGAAATCTGTAAGATTTTTTTTCTTTATTCTTCCACGTCTGGAATTCTTCCATACTCTTCCAACCAGAGTAGGTTGACATGTGTGTAAGCTTTGTCATGAATTCTGTCTGTGACTGAGGGATCTCTTTCAGTCTTATAAGGCAAACCATTCCACAGCTGAGGGGAGTATTCATCTATTGTGTTAATCATTACCCTGTAAGCTCTCTTCATTTTCTTTTGTTCCCTTTTGCAGAATTTTTAAGAATGCCCTATGGAAAATTCTTTTTATATCTATCTTGCTCTGTTTGAGATTTTTATCAGGTTTCATAATTTTTCCCTGTCTGTCTCTGTCTGTCTTTCCAATCCACCACTAATTATATTCTCAATGATAACAACTCTTTTTACAGTTCATCTATAGAAACTTCATTTTAAACAAAAAAATTCTGTAAAGTCTTTCTTCTGGGCTCTAATCACATAACCCCAAGAATTATTATATTTTAAATTTTGTTTGGACTCTTTTCCTTCAGTTCTAATTAAAAGGCGACCCCTTCTGCTAGATGTTCAGCTTGATTTTTATCCTTTAGGCTTTGATTCCCTTAGATGTGGGGTTTTAGTTTGGTTTAGTTAATTTGTTTGTTTCTTTTGCCATCTTGTATCATTTTGCTAGAGCCTCTTGACCGGAGTCTGGCTGGTTTGGTAAGGGCACAATCTTTCTTTTTCTTGAGGGTTATCAGTAACAGATGGGCTTTGCTGAATTGAGTTTTCCTGCCATCATCAGAAATTGAAAGAAATCTAGACATCCAGGGTAATTCCCTATCCCATGGGTCGTGGAATTGGAGAGTCAGTTTAGAAACACGAGCATTAAAGTGACTATTGAAAGTCTGTCCTCAGGGCATTTACAAGGTTCTGCCACCTGACTCTGCAGGGAACCAGGAAAGCATAAACTCTGCCTCAAGCAGTGGTTCTCTAACTTGGATGCAGAGTTTTAAAAAAAACCAGGGATTCTGGGTTATTCACAGTGCTCAGGTCACATCCAAGACCTACTCAGTTAGAATTTCTAGGATTGAAACCCCAGCATCAGTACTTTTTATAGTTCCTCACTTGACTCTAACAAGTAACCAACACTGACTTAAGGGCTCCAGGAAACGCAGACCCTCTCTTTTATCACTGATAACCTCGGCTCTCCCCCTGGACCAACACTTATTCTACTAGTAGGCTTCACCTGTTTTGGCTCTTGTGCTACTCCAGATAGATAGGGAGGATGGGATGGAACTGTGTTTGTTACCTTCCCAGAATTCGACATGTGGGAGATGTTCTCTCTCTTTTGAATTTTTTAATTTGAATTTTTTTTTTTTTGCGGTGCGCGGGCCTCTCACTGTTGTGGCCTCTCCCGTTGCGGAGCACAGGCTCCGGACGCGCAGGCTCAGTGGCCATGGCTCATGGGCCCAGCCGCTCCGCGGCATGTGGGATCTTCCCGGACTGGGGCACGAACCCGTGTCCCCTGCATCGGCAGGCGGACTCCCAACCACTGCGGCACCAGGGAAGCCCTGAATTTTTTAAATTAATTGTCTGTAAACGATCACACCACATAATCACTTGATTAAAATTAATTTTTTCAGTATGATTAGCTTCTCTCAGGAAGACAATTTACCTTCTTTTCTCTTTAACAGTACAAGTGGGAGATCACTCCCACTGGTCATATTCTTTGATTCAGTGTTTTCATTCCCTCAGCACTTGGACAGTTTTTTGTTCTTATGAGATGCTTTTTCAACCTCACAAAACTTGAAGAGAAAGTCTTATAATTTATATTCTAAATGCCTAGTATTACAATTATTTTTCAAGTTCTGGCCTAGTATTCTGTTTAACTTAGTATGTTTATTTATCTAAATAAATAAAAGGAAATGATTTCTCAAAATGACAATGTGACACATTCCCACCAATTTTTATTTCTCGAAATATATTTATATCACTTAGCTTGTCATGGAAGCACATCAAATAGTTTTTCTCCATCCTCAAAATATCTAATGCTGTTCCTTTTAAAATATTCTCTGATGTTTAATGAACCATATGCTATGGCTTAAGAATCTGGGAATCTTATTGCTTGGTTTTAATTCAGTTTCACTCTAGATACTTTCAGCCTTTATACTATTAATTGACCTTAAATATTTAGTCTTTGAGAATAGATCAAATGAGATTTAATCAGCTTCATGAGAAGCCATTCTCTTATAAATAATTATATTGCTTTAAAACTAAAAAAAAAATCAGTATGATAGGTTTTTCACTGATAATATGAAAAAAAAGTCACAACAGACATTTTCTTGTTTTATCCTGCTGCAAAGAAATAGACAAGTCTTAATTCAGGGAGAATTTCCAAGGTAAAAACTTAGAAAATATAACAGGACGAATCCATCTGTTCCTCAAGAATTGTCCATTTTATGAACACGTATAGTATTTTAGAAACCCAGCAGGGCATATTTCTTGAAACTCATATTGAACAAGGCATATCCGTAGGCAGCAGAAGTGTTAACAGGAGGGGGCCAGCAAACTTAATGCTACTATACATATGTATTATTTGCTCTTTTCATACCCTGCACACTTTCTCCAACACATGTATTGCTGCTTTGTCAGTTGATTTGTTAAACTATGGAATAATTCAATATACAAATAGCTAAATAATAGTAGCCGTATTTCTTCACTTATTTTTCTTGAATTTAACTTGTCTTATTTTCAAAAATTCTTGTTAAAATTCTAGCTTCCTGCCCTCTTATAAGAAGTTGGTCTTTGTAATAAAAATATAGTACAATAATTTCTAGCAGGATTTTGAAGAGCCTAGAAGAAGTATTAAATTTTTATTTTGAGAACTCCTTATTCAAGGAGAAATTATTCTGAAAACTCAAAGGCACATTTTTGTTATCATATTTGTGACATATTTATCATATTTATGTTCATTTGAAGATAAGTTCTCTATCATTGATAAATACAGATTTTTTTTCTATGTATATAAACTCAGCTTTGAAAGATTTTTTAATAAATCTACTCTAATTGCAATAGACTCCTATTTATATGTTCCCAAAGTTATTAACAGATTCAGGGAGTGGCCAATATGTTCCACTGCTGCTTTTCCTATACTCTTTCTTAGTACCGATTGTGATGTACAGCCCTGGGCTTGTCTGGGAGGAGCCTATGGCAGCTTCCAGCATCCACTTAGCTCAGGAAATACAGTGTGATACTGCATCTGATCTTAACTTTATCTCTAAATGTGGTCCCATAAGCTACTGAGTTCCCACTTGCACTAGCAAAATTGGCACCATAACGTAGGGCAGAAAGATCGAGATTCCATCTCCTCCGTTTCCCTTTTGGACAAACATGGAAATAAATAATAAATAAATAAATAAATGTAGCACACATTACCGTGAAGAGAAAAGGAAAACCATTTTTCTTTTCTATGACTTCTACTGAGATTGAAAACTATTTAAAAAGGAGTGTAGTTAACATTTACATCTCACACAAGTTTTTTTTTTTTTCCAGCTTCATTCTCTAGATGACCCCCAAAGAAGGTTGTCTTAGTTATATAGGGAAATTTTCACTTGAGCAGTCATTTTCTGAAGGATATTTCATACTGAAAAGTCTTTGAAATACCATTTTTCATCTACCCACTAAACCTATTGAAAATGTCTCCACAGTACCTGAAACATTTTCTCCGTTGAAATATATCATTTTACATTACTCAGATGTTCTGAAAATTCATAAAGTGACAGTCATAATTTATTGAAATTTCTTTCTGCCAGTCAGAAATGAATAAAACTATACAGTGCATTCAAGTGGAAAAAGAAAAGAAAATGAAGAGAGTAACTCGGTACTTTTGGTTTAGAAGTAACAGAAGATTGTTCTGAGTACATAACCTTAATTTCAGCAGTTCTCTATAATTCTTAGTTCTTATTTATTTCAAGCTTGTGAAAAACTGAGCCTAAAATCGTGTGGCAAACTTTACACTGTAGATTTCTAATAAGATTGTTCTTTTACTGACAGCAATAATTATTCAGTATTTTTCTGTGGGATTCCAACAATTTAGCCTTGTTTCCTTTATGCCTCAGCTGTCTTTTACTTATTTACTTTCTAGAAGATGGCTGAAGGGCCCCTGCTGCCCATTCCTTTTGTAGGTTCGGAGCCTGGGGAGTGTCTAGGTTTGTTCTTATCTCTGCTGATTTTGAACTTTTTTCCTGCACTTCCATCTGCTTTTGTTTCACTAGCTATACACGTCCATCTGATTAATGCAAAAATGATGTTATATTGAATGGCTCTTTTTCTTACTTTACAGGAGAGTTAAGGATACAAGGTACCAACAACAGAGGATTGGTATAAGGATTATATGAATTAATAATGGTAATCATAACATGAGCCTGGCATAGCTCAACATATGCTCTTAGTATTTTTGTTATTATTACATGTTCTGTCATTTCAGAAAAAAAAGAGAAAATAGAATTGCTTCAAATTACTTACCTTACTTTTTCAATGCATGGTATCTGTGTATGCTGTAAACTATATAAATTTTAGCAGGAAAATTTCTCAAAAATACAATTGGATAGATATCTGGAAGTGACTTCATTCCTCAATTAAACTTGAGCCATCTTTGAGGAAACATATATTTTTGAATGGCTTCACCACGATTTGTTTATTCCCCTGTGGTAGACATTATGTTTTTAAATACATTTTTTTGCTGTTATATACAACTCACAGTAATGAACTTGTGTCTATTTCTTTGCAAACGTCTTTCAGTGTATCTGTAAGGTTAAAACCAAGAAGTAGACTGCTAAGCTAAAGGGCACGAGACACTTTAATTTAGATCCATATCATGAAACTGCTCTCTGAAGTCAACGCTGATCAACATTAGCTCTAAGAATGAATGCGTGTTCCCGGTCCCCATGTTTTTCTAACACTGCTAAATATATACTTTCAGTATCAACAATTTAACAAGTGAGAAGTGGCCTCTAGTTCTACTTCAGATTTCTCCAATTATGACTGACATCTGGCATGGTCTCATATGTTACTGGTTATTTTCAAGGGGAGAAAGGCATCTGCCTTCTCTGTTCTTCATTTTTATCCTAAAGATCCCAGGCATTACTCTTGCTCTGAAATTACTTTTGTGTTTGTTGTATATCCTGCCTCTTTTTTTCTTTCATTCCATCTGCTTTAGGTTCTCATTTAATACAATCCCATCTCTTTTCCTCACAATTTCAAGTATATGGACTGTTACCATTTCTTGTTTATAGCACATTTAAAAACACATGTCTCTGTTACACTGAGTTGTTGTGAGGACTGGATGAGCTAATACAGGCAAAGGTTTGAAACGGTGCGTGGTACACAAGCGCAGGTCAAAGCCTGGCATGAAATTTTTCTTCTTTGCATGTTTAAAAAATTAACATCTTACAATAAGTTGATTAGCATATTATACAAAATTAAGGTTACTTTTTATTTATAAGAGCTCTTTTTATTAAGACAATATTGACTTATATGTTGCCTTTTACATTTTTCTGGGTTTTTTTCCCCTGGAAAAACGAATGTTTATGTACATTTATTTTCTGTGTGGTTTTCACTATGGGATTATTTTAAGTGGATATTGCTTATAAATAGATGAACTCAAATAATGAGAAGGAAAATAGGGAAATTATAAGGGGGAAATTAAAGTGAAAAATAATACAGGTAAGAATAAAAACTAAAAATTTGGCTGAGCTCAAATATAAATAGGTACAAAAATTAAGAAATTAGGAAACAAAAATGAAGAAAAAAGTTAATATAAAAATTAGGCAAGGGCTTCCCTGGTGGCGTAGTGGTTGAGAGTCCACCTGCCGATGCAGGGGACACGGGTTCCTGCCCCGGTCCAGGAAGATCCCACATGCTGCGGGGCGGCTGGGCCCGTGAGCCATGGCCGCTGAGCCTGCACGTCCGGAGCCTGTGCTCTGCAACGGGAGAGGCCGGAACAGTGAGAGGCCCACGTACCGCAAAAAAAAAAAAAAAAAATTAGGCAAGATGAGGAAACAGGAAAACAAATGAAAAAATATTATGCTAAAATTAAATGTGATTCAAGAAGAGAAATTAACAGAAAAAAAGTATGTTGCTCCTTCCTAGCCATTAGAACCAATTTCATTTTTCCAAATATGTAACATACCTGTTATCAATGCGCCATGTAGATATCCTACTTTATTGCTCCTCATCGAAACCAGAAACATATCCACATTTAGGGTCCAAGATCAGAAGGCCTAAATTCAAGTGCTGGCAACTGGGGAAATTACCTTCGGCTAATTCTTTGAAGTTGCTAAAACCATAGACACTGATTTCAGAGTTTCTCCAACTCAACTAAGAGAGTGTTAACACTCAGATCTATATATTCAGTTAGACTACGAAGTTAAATTGAGATCCCTTCTCTCCCCTAACCAATAACATAAATATATGGTAAAGAATAATTTATTGTTTTACTGTAGAATTTGTTGTAATATTTTGCGGGATGAAGAAAATATCTGGGACACCACTATTATGTTTCCAGTTGTATAACTTTGGACAAGGTGATTAATGTCAAAGTACCGTACTTTTTGAATCTAAAAGTAACTCTTAGGGGCACAAGGATAAAAATAGAAAATAGATATTAAATATGTATTCAATATGCTTACTATGATATAACCTAACAGTGGCTATTATTGTAAAACAATACAATTTATAGAGTCAATGCAATTCCACGCATAATCCCAGCAATTTCTTTTTGTGGAGTTGGCAGGCCAATTTTAAAATTAATTTGGAAATGCAAAAGACCTAGGAAAATCAAGGCAATCCTGAAAAAAATGTAAAACAAGCAAACTTACATGATCAGATTTCAAGAGTTATAACGTGAAAGTAATCAAGACAATATGATATTGGGACAAGTACAGTCATGCAGTATAATGGAACACAATGGCATAGAATAAACATTCCAAAGGTAGACCTCATATACGAACACCTGATTTAGCACAAAGACGCCATGGCAATTTGGTGAGAATGAATGGCATTTCAATAAATGGTGCCAGATTAACTGGATATCTGTATGGTAAAAACAAACAAACAAACAAACAAAACCCCCTGAAACTTGAACCTTTATAACTTACACAGAAATTAATTCAAGCTGTATTAGGAACCTAGAGGCAAAAAGAAAACAAAAAAGCTTCCAAATGAAAACAGGGCAATATTTTTATGACCCTGGGTAGGAAAAATTTCTTTTTTTCCCCCACACTTTATTATGAAAAATTTGAAAGACATTTGTTGTAAGTACCTGTATATACATACCCTAAGTTACACTATTAATTTACCGTACTTGTTTTATCATATTAAATTATATCAACTTTCTTTTCTCCAAGGATGAAATCTTAGATTCTCCTAGGAACAAATTCCATAATTACCCATTTTTTTCACTTCATGAGATACAGACAACAGTTATAGACTAGCAATACCAATATCAACACAAATTAGGTTTCTAACCAAATAATTTTAATGTGATTTAGGGTTCCTATTCTTTTTAGTTGGTATCCCACTAGCGATGCAAAGATAATTATGTTTTAAATTCACTTGAAATATTTTTCTATCTTTGATTATACCAGCAATTCATTATACAAGTCAATTCATTTGCTTCATGTTACTCTTATTTTTTTAGGGATTGCTTATTTAATTAGAGTTTGATTTTTACCTAAAATTTATGCGGTCTTAAACTCAGGTTGATGGAAATAATATATTAAAAGAAGTGTAACTTCTATCCCTGTATATGCCACCTTGTTTTCTCCCACCTCTCCATAAACAATCATTATCTAAAATTAATTTTGTTTTAAACTACCATTGTTTTATTTTAACACAATGAAAATGTTCTCCTCTTGCTTTGTTCATTTGTTTTTGTTTTTAATAGCCCTTATTTTTTTAGGGCAGTTTTATATTCACAACAATATTGAGCAGAAGATACAGAGATTTCCTGTATAGCCCCTACCCTAACACATGCACAAACTCATCATTATCGCCATACCCCACCTGAGTGGTAAAGGTGCTACAATTGATGAACCTACATGTCACATCAGTGTTATTCAAAGTCCATACTTTACATTAGGATTCACTCAATTCATCCGTCCCTCCCCCCAACTGCTAGCAACCACGGATCTTTTTACTGCCTCCATAGATTTTTTCTTTTCCAGAATATCATGTAGTTGAAATCATACATTACGTAGTGTGTTCGTTGGCTTCTTTCACTTAGTAATATTCATTTAAAATTTCCTCCATATCTTTTCATGGTTTGATAGCTCATTTCTTTTTAGTGCAACATAATATTTAATTGTCTGGTTGTACCACAGTTTATGTACCCATTCACCTACTGAAAGACATCTTGGTTACTTCCAAGTTTTGACAGTTATAAATCAAGCTGCTATAAACATCCTTGTGCAGGCTTTTATGTGGACATTCAACTCCTTACGGTAAATACCAAGGAATGCAATTGCTGGATCATATGGTAAGAATACGTTTAATTAGGTCAGAAACAGCCAAACTGTTTTCCAAAGTAATTGTACCATTTTTCATTCTTAGCACAATGATTGAGAGTTCATGTTGCCCCACATCCTTGCCAGGTTTTTCTGTTGTCAGTGTTCTGGATTTTAGCCATGGTGAGATGTGTGTAGCGGTATAGACTTGTTGTTATAGTTTGCATCTCCCTGATGACATGTGATGTGGAGCATCTTTTCATATGCTTATTTGCCTTCTGTATGTCTCTGGTGAGGTGTCTAGTAAACTCTTTGGTGCACTTTTTTTTTTTTTTTGCGGTACGCGGGCCTCTCACTGTTGTGGCCTCTCCCACTGCGGAGCACAGGCTCTGGACGCGCAGGCTCAGCGGCCATGGCTCACGGGCCCAGCCGCTCCGCAGCATGTGGGATCCTCCTGGACCGGGGCACGAACCCGTGTCCCCTGCATCGGCAGGCGGACTCTCAACCACTGCGCCACCAGGGAAGCCCCCTGGTGCACTTTTTAATTGGGTTGTTTGTTTGCTTATTATTGAATTTTAAGTATTTTTTGGATTACCGTCATTTACGGATGTGTCTTTTGCCAGTCTTTTCTCCCAGTCTATGGCTTGTTTTTTCATTTTCTTGACAGTGTTCTGTAATTGATTTTCACTTGATTTTAATGAAGCCCAGCACATCCATTCTTTCCTTCATGGATAGTGTTTTGGTGTCATTTCTAAAAAGCCACTGCCATACCCAAGGTCTTCTAGCTTTCCTCCTATGTTATCTTCTAGAAGTTTTATAATTCTGCATTTTACATTTAGGTCTGTAGTCAATTTTGAGTTATTTTATGCAGGATATAATATCTGTATCTAGAGTCATTTCTTTGCATGTGGATGTCCAGTTGTTTTGAAACTTGTTGAAGAAACTATCTTTGCTCTATTATATACCCTTTGCTTCTTTGTCAAAGATCAGTTGATTATATTTATGGGGGTCTATTTTGGGGCTCTCTATTCTGTTCCATTGATCTATTTGTCTATTTTTTGCCTTCTTCCTGTCCTTTTCTGGATCTGTACTTTGGTGTCTGACATTAATTTGGGGAAATTCTCAGTCATTGTTGTTTCAAATATTTCTTCTGTTCCTTTTTCTCTTTCTTCTCTTGGTATTCCCATTAAACATATGTTATACCTTTTGTATTTGTCCCACAGTTTGGGGATGTTCTGGGAATTTTTTTTCAGTTTTTTTTTTTTTTTTTTCCTGAGCTTTGAGGATTTCTATTGAGATATCCTCAGACTCAGATTCTTTCCTTAGTTGTATCCCATGTAATAATAAGCCCAATAAAGACATTCTTGATTACTGTTAACAGTATTTTTGATTTGTAATATTTTTTGCAAGTATTTTATTTTATTTAAATTTTATTTATTTTTGGCTGCATTGGGTCTTCGTTGCTGCGTGTGGGCTTTCTCTAGTTGCAGTGAGCAGGGGCTACTCTTGATTGTGGTGTGTGGGCTTCTCACCATGGTGGCTTCTCTTGTGGAGCACGGGCTCTAGGTGCCTGGGCTCAGTAGTTGTGGCTCGCAGGCTCTAGAGCGCAGGCTCAGTAGTTGTGGTACAGGGGCTTAGTTGCTCCTCAGCATGTGGGATCTTCCCAGGCCAGGGATCGAAACTGTGTCCCTTGCATTGGCAGGCGGATTCTTAACCACTGAGCCAAAGGGGAAGTCCCATGTAGTATTTCTTTTTGTTTTGGTTTTTTCCTTAAGATTTCAACTCTTTACTTACATTTACTTCCATCTATTCTTTCATGCTATCTACTTTTTTTCCATTAATGCCATTAGCATCTTAATCATAGTTGATTTATATTCCAACTTCCTTGCCATACCTGTGTCTGGTTCTGATGCTTACTCTGCCTATTCAAGCTCTATCCTTTGCTTTTTTGCATATAATATATATTTTTGGTAGCCAGGC
Source organism: Tursiops truncatus (assembly GCF_011762595.2). NCBI lineage: Eukaryota > Metazoa > Chordata > Mammalia > Artiodactyla > Delphinidae > Tursiops > Tursiops truncatus. The sequence continues at coordinate 95,622,723 of NC_047042.1, read as the reverse complement.
CTGATATACTGGGTAAGAAAAACAATCAGCTGTAAATAGACCTTCAGTAATATGATGAGGTGGGGCTGGGGGAAGAGAAGCCTCCTATTGTCCTATGATTATGTTTCAGTCTTTCAGTGGCTTGTGCCCTGGTTGTGAACTTCACAAGTGTTTCTCATTTTGTTCTCCCTGCTCAGGTGGGTCAGGTTGGCAATCTGGGCTGTAGTTTGTTATTTTCCTTCCTTCTAGTGGAAGCCTCGGCAGCTGAGAATGGGTGTTTCCCTTCCTCCCACGCATTTAGGTTCTGATAAAAGCCCCGCGAGTTAAGCTCTCGTTAGTTTTTCCAGAGGGCAGGCCGTGTTAAGAAGGACAAAATGCTCTGGCGAATTTCAGAGTGGTTCATTTTCCCTTCCTCCTGCTTGAAGCACAAGGGGATTTTTCTCAGTCTCTGTGAGAACCTGGTAGAACCCCAGGAGACTGAAAAACTCAAAAGTCTGGAGGCCCTCGTCGCCCATCTCAGATGACTGGACTTCCCTGGAGTTTTTATCACTCAGACTTGTCTACACTGAGCCACAAGCAGCTTGTCGTTTCAAATGTCCGTTTTCCTACCTTGGCACTGCTTCCTGCAGACGTTTCAGGTCCCTGGGTGTCTGTTCTGGTAAGTTATTCTTCTCTGTATTTGCCTGTCTCTCCAATTTTGGGGGGAAGCGTTATACCCGGAAATCTCATTCCTCTTACAGTTATAAGAAGAGCTGATGATTTTTCAGTTTGTTTAGCATTTACTTCTTAGTACAGAGTGGTGACTTCTAAGCTTCTTTGATACTGGACCACAATCTGGAAATCTCTCCTCTTTGTTTTTTTAATAAACAATCCAAGGTAGAGTGATCTCCTTAACTGTATATAGAGGTATATTTTATTCATTTTGAAATCCTCATGGTAACGGTTGTTCTACTTTTTATTAATTCTACAGTTTACAGATATATTCCATTAATTTCCTATTGATAGACATTGGGTTGCCTCTCGGTTTTGCTAGTACAAACAGCGCCACAACGAATAGTCTGTGCCTGTGACATTTTATGGTTTTACCACTGTATCTTTAGGGTAGATGTCTTGAGGTAGGAGTTCTGGATCAAAGGGTCAATATGTATTTAATTTTGCTAATATTGCCAAACTCCTCTGCGTAGAGACTGTATTACTTTGCAACCCCGCCAGCACTCTGAGAATGCGGCCTAGTCACAGCTGTATGCAATTGTGTGTTTTGTCAAATGTAGGCATTTATGCTAATCTGACAGGTGATAATGGCCTCAGGGTGTTTCGATTTACATTTCTCTAATTGTAACGAGGTTAACTATTTTATCATAAATGTAATGGGCATTTGAATTTATTTTGAACATATGTACTTGTGTAATGAATTTATCTCCTGCTCATTTGGGTTAGAGTATTGATTTACTTTTTTTCTTTGTTATTTTTCGGAGCAAAGAAAATTCCTTTCTGTATTAGGAATATTAACGCTTTCAGTGATAAAAGTTGCAAATAGACAAAACTTTTAAACAGTGATTTTATTTAAATAATAGCGTGAAGTGTGCTATTTACAGTCTACCTCTATATTTCTGAACTTTCCACGTTTTGAAAATAGGCAAAATCAAGAATTGTGGAATAAATTATATGCTTATTTTCCTTTATTAATAGACATTTTTCTTCTAACTCTAATTCTTCACTTCACAGACTTTGTTTCCTACACAGAAAGAAATTTAGACTCTAATTTTCTTTAAATTTGTCTATTAAAATTTTGACTAACCAAGAATTCATAACTAGAGTCATATATTTCTGAGTGTAGGGAAATGCTTTCTCATTTTAAAAAATCCAGCCTCCTTGCTTGACACTCTAGTAATTGTGACCCAGAGAGATGACTTTGATCCCCTAGAGCCCCAAACTGAGTAGCAGTTCATGGATCCCTGAATTCCTTGTGCCAGGGAGTGTGGTCTCAGCAGTATCAGCAGGAGTAGTGATGTGCCAGGTGATAGGAAGACTGCAGGGCATGAAGAGAAAGCTATACATTTTCTTCTCTTGTTTTGCTTAAAATCTAGTGGAAAAGTAGGGCATTCAGATATATAAAATCACATCCCTGGGCTCCACCACAGATTCTGCTTGAGTTGATCTTAAAAGTAGGAGGAATGTGGTGATAGATGCTCTAAGATGTGACAACAGTTAAGTTCAGTATCAGGGGTCCTACCCCATCTTCCCACAATATGAGTTTCAGTGCTTTCAAAGAAGTAAATGTTGCTGATTTATCATTTTATTTTAACCACTACTAATCATACTGAGCATTAGGCAAAATCACTCTAATTTCATTAGACTTTTTGTCTGTAATTTTCAGATTAATTTTGTAAGTATTCCTCAGAAGATAAGAATGGAGGTGATGATTTGTACCCTGAGAGAGAAATTTACAGAGAGAAGTTAAGCAAATGTTTCCATTAGAAATAGATAATACACTGGATTTTATAGGTGACTTCAATTATGTTATGTTCTAGAGATAGAAAAGTTTTTTTTAACCTGGGAATATTTATGGACATATAATGCAAACTATGACACAAACTTATTCTCCTTGAAGTTATTCATTTAGGGTACTCACAGAGGAGAGAATATCTGATGCGACAAGCTTGTTGTGTTTGTTACTGCATTTTAATGAGTTCTTGACATAAACCCTACCAAAAAAAGATAACTGTAGTAAATGACAAGTAATAAAAGACTGTACTTTGATGCAAATAAATTTGTTATTTTTGCTAGGTGGTGAATCAGACTGCTTAAGGCATTCAAATACTGTCTTCCGTTTCTAACAAGTCTTTTTTTCATTTTAATAAGAAGTATTTCCTGACATTCTGGAAAGGTGTTTCTTGAAAGAAATAGGAACTGAGCATTGTCCTTAATAAGCTTAATTAAAAAATAAAATATGTAAGCCGACATTTTAAAATATGATACTCATTTAATTTCCATGTTTTCCAGATACTTATCATGATACCATAATTTTCCCCATTGTTAGGTGTAGAATTTGGTGAAAAGGCAGAATGACAGATTTAACCGTATGTTTTAACCTGGGAAACATGTTGTGGATTTTAATAAAACTGAATTTCAATTAAATTGAAGTTTCCCATACTCTGTGATAGAGAATAATTTTAAAAATCTTTAATATGTAGTTCACGTTCCTCTTCTGTCTCTTTGTCTTTCCTCTCTCCTTCCCATTTTCCTTTCTTCAAGAGATTTTCATCTCTATTTATATTCTAACTGCTTCCAAATATATGCCTGGAGCTCAGACCTCTCCCCTGTGTTCTAAGCATCTATACTTAACTTCCTGCCAGGCAATACTAAATGAATGTGGCCAAGAAATTTCAAACACAACATATACAACATTAAACATATACATTTTCTTTTCAAACATCCCCTCCTACTCCCTTTCTATCTGTTGTTCACCAATCAACTAGTATAAAACTGTGACTCTCCTTCCCTCTAACTTATACTAAATAATTGATTAGTTTTCTTCCTCCAATTTATTTCTTAAATAGCATTATTATCCCTTTGATAAAGGACTACATTCAGGTATTTATTCATAACTACATAACATGTTCTAATGTGTCTTTAAACCCATCCCCATTTCTGTTACTGAAGTTTTTTTTTTTTTTAATTACAAGACGTATCACCTTATTCTCCTGTGCATAGATCTTGTGACTGTCCACTGTGTACAAAATAAAGGACAACCTCTTCTTCATAACACTCAAGAACCTTCATGTTTTGCTCCCGTTCAATCTGAATCTTAGTCTCCCTCATATTACCTTATAAACTAGCATTGCCAGGGTATGGCTGGTGCAGGCATGAGCATGGCCTTTCACATTCTGCTGCTCCTATTAAAATCTGCTTATCATCAGTTACTGACTCTTCCTCCCTTTCGGCACCACTGTATCGATAAAGCCTCTGTGAAGTTATCTAAGATACCACCTCCATTCTCCAGGTGAAACTAACACCTGTTTAAAGTGGTGCTTCAAGCATAAAACAATTTACATACGTAAAACAAGGATCACGCTTTACCCTACTCATCTGTAAATAAGCTCATCCTCTAAACTGTGGGCATTTTGTGTGCAGGATCATTTTGGTATCCCTAGCATAGCGCTCACCTTCTAGTAGCTACTTATGATCTATTACTTCATAAAGAGAGGCTGATTGAAAGCCAAGACACTCATTCCGTTTTTGTCTCTTATCACGTGACCGTGTTCAAGTCTCAGTTTCTTCAAGCTTCAGTGTTTGTGGCTGTCAAGTAAGGAGGTTTGATTCGATTTTAATGTTCTTTCAACTAGCTGATTTTTGTGAGTTGTTTCTTTGATCTTTGGTAATATTTGTTGTTTATTCTATACAGACAGATTTCTAAAATTGTAATTACTAAAGAATAGATGCATCAGCCCAGGTGAATATTAACACACCTGCTTCATTTGGAAGCATTTGCTTTTGTTTATTAAGAAGACACAGTTTAAAGAATAGTACATGATTTTTCGTTAGAACTGAAGTTAGAAAAGATTTTAAAACTGCTTGTTACTGAAATCTGGGACAGATCACTGGCAGCATTTCATATATTCTATGTATGAAACATAGTCTTTCAAGGAGCTCAGATTGTTTTCTAAATATGATTTTATTAATCTTTCAATCCAGCTATGGAATTGCAACAGATGGGTCAGCTCTTTTATAGTATTTATGCTCTGCGAATTGTAAAGAAATTGAGGTAAAGCAATATCATATTTTTGATAAGGTTCTTTCAGCATAGAGTTACCCAGCATGAGGTAGCACACAGGGAGAGTCTGTCCTCAATAACATCAAGTCTGTTCATCAAACACAATGAGCTGTGTGCACGGATTTTCTTCCTTCCCTCTCCTCATCCTTCTTCTTCTTTTCACAAATATGTTTTCAAGTGATGCGTAGAATAATTTTCAGGGACTTATTTGAAGGTAGCTATATTTCTCTCTATTGGTATTATATAGTACCTGCTTGCCTTTAAAGATAAATTTTTATTTCATTTTATATTAGTTTAGTTAGGCTACAGTGGTTCCAAGAATTTCACTAGGTAAATTGTGACCAGAAATTGCAATATATTGAAGTTATTAAATAATTTTTTATATTTTGACATTTACTTATGTATGTTACTCATACTTATGCACGTTACTCATTCCCATATTCAAGAAAAGTTTTATTTTTGAGAATATTCTTGTTTTGTTAATTTATTGTGTTCTAAATATTAATCCTAGTGATGATGTTGAGATAAATGAAATGTCTGTTTTCAGTGACTAAAGATGACTTATGGGAAATTTTTGGATAGAACTGTCCCCGTTGATTTCAGTGAATGTTTTTTACAGTAAGTAAAATAGTTTTAATAAGAAGTGTTAAGGATTCATGTGTGTGTGTGCGTGTGTGCACGCACACTTCTTTTTTTGATACTTGTGTATTTAGGAATGCTAAATGAAGAAATCTATGTTTTGAGGTATACATTTTTACATGATCTATTACAAATATATGTGGCAGGAACAGAGATCATGTTCAGTCTTTGACTTTCTTTTGAAAAGAAAGGAAATTCTAAGAAAGAAGGTGAAGCATAAAAAGCTATTACCTCTGCACATTCTTATAATATTTTTGAGACAAAAAAATATTGAGGAAACAACACATACACAAAGAAAACCCTGAAAAATTACCAAGAGGAATTGAAAATGAGAGATTGCTATCTCCCTAGAGAATTAAAAGTTCACTTTCTTCATGATGGAGAATTCCTCTCCTCTAAAAAGAATGAGTAAATAAAATGAAATGGTACGTTAATTAAAATATTGAGAACACTAAGTAAATCAGTATTCCTATGAATAATCATGATGTTAGAGGCATGAAATATAGAAGAAAAAGATTCAAAATCTATTGAGGTTCCTTTCTAAGCCTGAAATAAGATATAACAGGTATACCCTAAGGAAAAGTACTAACATCGTCACGGTGCAAATAAACCATATGTTTACAAACATATTTTAAGTAGGAGGGAACATCTTGAGAGCAGTGCAGTCTAACCAAGGCCCAAGTTTTTCTAAATCTTGATCCTTTATGGGAATTCAGGGAAGATACTTAGAAATGCTTAGAACAATGTTATGGAACAGACTGACTATATATTATTTATTCTTTCCTCAATTTTATATTTGAAATCTTTCAAAAATGGAGAAAAAAGGAAAGGCTAGTACACTAAAAACCTGTATCCCTTCCCATCTAGGTTGAAGAAGTATTAACATTTTTCTACATTTACTTTTAATCTCTCTCACATTTTCTCTATAAATATGTAGAGAACCATTTTTAAAATAATTTGCAGACATTATGAAACTTTCACGCTAAATGCTTCGGCATGCATTTACTACAAATATTATATTCTCTGACAAAATTGGAACACTTTCTCCTCATCTGTATCTGTATAAGTAAAAAATAGTGGTAAAGTGACAGTAATTTAACAATATTATCTAATAGTCAATCAATTTTCAAATTTCTCAAATAACCCCCAATGACTTTTATTGTCATCATCCCTAGCAAGGATTCACATTGCATTTGGTTGCTGCAAATTACAAATCTAAGAGCATTCCTATGCTTTAACAATTTTTTGAATAACATTGATGTTTCTGAAGAGTGTGGTTCAGTTTTCTTATAACAAATGTTGAATGTATCTGCTTGTTTCTTCATTTTTCTCATTGAACTTGTTCTGTTATCCCCTGTATTTCCTGTCAACTGGAAGTTGAGTCTACAGGCTTGATTAGATTCAGATTATATCTTGGGCAAGAACAATTTACAAATGATGTTGCATCATATCTGCAGGCCCAGTAAGAACTCCTTCATGCTGACCTCTGTTTCCTATAACATAACCCAGTTAGGCTTTACACAGTTCCTTTCTTCTAGCAACTACCAGAGGGCCCGATTTGATCTGCCCCAGATCTAGAACTTCTCAAGTGGGAGGAATGTGAAAATTTGTGAGCAAGAGGGCATATTTTGATAAACTGAAGTACTACTCAGTAAATATCCATTCATCTCTCTCTCTCTCTCCCTCCCTCTTCCCCTCCCCCTCCCTCTCTCCTTCTTTTACCTTGGGGCAGAGGATACTTCCCTTGCTCTGTTACTTTGGGGCTAGCCCTATGATTTGCTGTGGTCAATAGAATGTGAGTCGATATGAAAGCAGAAGCTTTAAATGTACTTAGTTGTTTTGTCTATCATGATCTGTTGATTCACCATGAGAATATGCCTTGGATAGGTTCTAGGTAAAGGAGAATGAGGCATCCACAGAGCAGAACTAAACTCAATCCACAAGCTGGATATAAACAACTTAAAAAAGAACAGCCACAGCCAATGCTGCGGTAAAAAAATAATAACAATATTCTCATTTCAGTTGCTAAATTTTGCATTCTTTTCTTATGCAGTATTGTTGTGATAATAGCCGACTGATGCGTAGGTCAGAGTATATGCATAAGTAATCCTGCTACATATTGCCAAATTTCCATCCCAATAAGAAAATACCACTTTTACTACCAAAAGCAATGTAAAGAGTTAGTGTTTTTACCCAGACTTGTCAACAAAATGTATCATCAAACTTTTGAATTTTACTCAAGCTGGTGAAAAATACTATGTAATGTGCATTTTTTATTGTAGTAAAAGTGAGCATATTTGATGTGTTTAAGGGCATTTCACATACACCCTTCTTCTGAGACTATCTATTCATATCCTTATTTTTAACAAGTTGCTGTTTTTTACTTCTTGATTTTCAATATTTCTTTATATTTAAGGATGTTAATGCTTTGTCTGCTATGTAAGCTGCAAATATTTTTTCAGTTTGATTTCCTATATGGTATATTTTGTCAAGAAATATTGTACGTAGTTTGAGAAATTATATTACTAAGTTAGCTAGAAAGACCTTACTCCCATGTTTTAAAGAAATTTAGTCATATGCATTTCTGGTTCTTGTATGGTTAACTTGTAACACAATGCATGTGTGCACGCACACGTGCACACACACACACACACACACACACACTTAACAATCACAACGAATGAGAAAATAAGCCTCTATAAACAAGAGTAAGTAGACCTAACAAAGAACTAAATTAGTCCTAAAATATATCAGATACCAGAATATTCAGATGAAAAACGCAAAACCAGTATTTTAATTATGTCTAAGTAAACAAAAGAGACATATTAGATGAACAAGGCATGACAGGCAAGTCAATATTTTAAAAGATTCAAACAGTACTTAAAGCAAGATCAAATGTTTGACATTAAAATTTCAGTGAGTGGATAAAACGTCAGTTTAAACCCATCTGGGAAAGAATGATTGCTGTGGCTAGTAGATGTCAAGAAATTACTTAAAGTGAATCACAGAGAAACGTGAGATTGAAAATGTGGCAGACTGTCTAAGAGTCTAAAGAGCATGAAGTAAAGCATCTAATAATTGAGCAAATAAAAGTTGAAAAAAAGAAAGAAAATGAGGATTAAAATGAAGGAAGTTCAAGAATAGTATGGTTCAGAACATTCTAGAATTTATAAAATCATGAATTCTCAGGTTGAGAATAAAATAAATCTGAAAAAGGATCATATGAAGTTACACATACCTAGATACTTCACAGTGAAACTAGATAACCAAAAACAAAAAGAAGGTCCAAGTACCTAGGGAGAAATCTAGATTTACTACGGAGAACTGACAATTATAGACAGACAGCAGATTTTTCAGTGTAAGCAAATGAAGCTGCAAAGAAATGAAATGTTTTCTACACAGTGTATTGACGGAATAAGTATGAAATAATATTCTAAAATACTGTATACAACAAAACTTATAGTTTTACATTTAGAGACTTACTAATTAAAATTCCAAAATAAAAGTACTTTGAGAAGAAGAAAAAAAAAGATTTCAAAAAGAAATGTGAGGTAAAATATGACAAGATAAGGAAAAAGAAAATGATGGATAAACCTAAAAAGTGACTATATAAAATAACAATGACAATATCTAATTGAAATATAAGGAAATAATAATACATAGGTGAACACATTTCAAAAACTGGGTATCATTCAAATCAGTGTGTCTGAAAAAAAAGTAAGTGGATTAGAAACATCAAGTTAGAGATGGTAATATCAACAAGACATAAATACATGGAAGAACATTTTTAGAGTGTAGCTTAATTACCTAAGTTTCAAAGATTAAAATGGCCTTATGGAATTACTAAAACTGAATGTAAATAATATGAAAATATGAACATTTATTAATAATTATGTTATATATGTTCCTTAGTTTACGATGCATTTTAAAATTTTTAAGGTACAATTCAGGTATTGTATAAAAGATGTGTGAGAAAATAAAAGTGTGTATCTACATGTGCCTATACATGTGTACATGCATTTAGTTTTGGAATTTTTACTTTTCATGTTACGAAAAATGTTTTACTTTATTGTATGAAGTTTAAACACTTTACTTAGACAACCCACTTTCTGCTTTCTATGTATTTACCCAGCTATAGCTTAATTTAGATTTTGAGATATAGAAAAACATTAAAACTGTGAGGAGATACATGCCTAGAATGTGAACAGCTCTGATATTTTTCTGCTAGTTCATATTTGGAAATTCTTCAGCAATGTTCAAATAATATTCATTACTGTAGACTCTCAAAATAGAATTTTGCTAATTAACATATTTCTTTTATATATCCAAGTATTAAAATTTTTAAGAGCAAAGTGAGTAGTATAAAAAAGCCAAACTTCTCATTGTCTGCATTTCTTCATAGAATTTAGATTTTAGAAAGAATATTTGCAATTATACATATCAACTTCTTTTAGAAGAGTGAATAAAAACCCATATTTAAAGAAAAAATACTAATAAAGTTAGAAATGGCTAACACAACCTTAGCCCTAATATGTTCCAAATATTTTGAAGATTCTTACATATATTAATTGGTTTAATCCTTAAAATACTATTATTTCTGTTTGCAAGTGAGGAAAGGACATCTTAGTGAACTAAAATAATGAGGAGCACGTAGAATGTGGTAGTGTTAGAAGTGAAGCAGGTGATTTAACAACATAGCCTGTGCTTCTTATACCATTACACAAAGAGTCAAAAATTATACATTGCCCAACCCTGAAACTGGATAGAGGAGAAAAATGATGGAGAAAATGAATGGGACAAAGAGAAGGTGTATTTGAATATAGTACAACTTGACCTATTTTTAAAATTCAGTGACACAGTTCAGGCCCTTACAGTAGAACAGAATCATAGAACAATGCAACGAAGATGTCCTTAAGTCTGAAGAACCAAAAATGAAAGTGTTGTGCTTAGAAGGAGGAGAGCTAATGAGGAAAGGAGGATGGAGATACAGGCGCGTGATTCTGAGGAAAAAGAGCAGCTGACGTAAGCCATATTTGAATACACCTTGTTACCTTAAAGTAAGTTTGAGTGAGTGGGATTGATAGGGAAGATACAGAGCTTATGTGAGTGGCAGCAATGCAAAATTAGCAAGAAACCAATAACACTGTAAGGTATGCAAACTAATATATTGATGGAGAACAGAGAGATGAGTTAGACATTAGTTGGTATAAACATATGTTGGAGTGCTTGGAGCCATTGGATTCATTATAATAGCACATTTTTCAGAGGTCAGGAGACCAAAGCAGGCAAGAAACAGGAGCAAGTAGATTAACCAGGGTTTAAGGATTGGAAAGACTGATGCAGAAAAGAGAAGATGCAAGGCTTTAATCATTTAAAAGTCCATCCTCAAAGAGATCTGGGTAATAAACTGTGTAGGGCCAGAAATTGTAAAATCGTTTTCCTCTTATTTACTGCCAGAGAGTATTTGATGACGGAACAGCTTCAAATTATCACACATCTGCACGTGACATTATTTTATGTGAATGATAGAAAACACCTGGTGATTAAAAGCCCAACCAAAGCAATGAATCTAAGGAATACATATATAATTGGACCACTTTCACACAATTTCGAAAATGAGAATTCTATCTGTGTATTGTTCTTACCCTGGCCAATAAATATATTTAGGAGTTTTAGGATTCAGCATGGTTCAAGAAAAAGTGTAGTTGTGGTCTAAATGGAGTATAGACCAGAGTGGACCAGACACTTTGGAGCATGGAGACTTAGCTGGCAGCATCAATCTGCCTCATCTACTCAAGTTCCTTCTGCTTATCTTCCACCAGAGATAACAGAGGCCCATGTGTTACGTTGGAAGGGATTGGACTTGTTATAAGGCTGCTTAGAAAGTTATTTTTATTTTGGAGTAAAGACATCTTTGTTTTTGCTGACTCAGCTTTGTGTGAGACAAGATTTGTATTCTGTAATGTCAAAGGCAACCACGTGGTCTTTAAAAATCTCCCAATGTTCTTTTCACAAATTCTATCTTAATTATGCACACACCCAGTTTTTTATCATCTTTGTTGGAGTTAGAATATAGATAATTGGTATTGGAAAGCATAAGAGAGAATACAATTAAAAGAGGAAAACATTTTGGCCTAGTTAGAGTAGAGGTGATGTTTCTCATCATCCAGGTCAGGCTGGGTAGAGAAGCATGTGAATCTTGGAAAAAGCTGATGGAGGAAGAAATTGGAGGTGGTGTCAAGAAAAATGAAGCCACAATGAATGGGAAGGAATCATGTTATCATCTCAGAGAAGTAGAAAATTTTAAATGCATGGGATTTTGACTGAAGTTAAGTTTTCAGTATGAGACCATGGCATCAGAGTATATTCCAGTAGAAATGCCCTTAACTTCTAGTCCCTTAACAATGTTTTAGAAAATTGTCTCTAAACAAATGACCATCTAAACTTTTATTAACACATCAATGGATGGGAACAACTGATAGGAAAGGTTATCTCACAGGTATTTAATCCTAATTTCAAGGACCTAATTCCTTCTTATATTAAGCGATATTTCTTTTCCTATAACTTGCATTCGTGGAATCCAATTTTATCTTCTGGGACAACCTAGACAATTTTCTACATTGCTCTTTTCCTCATATTAAAAAGATTTAAGTATTTTTAGGGCTTTTTTGTTTCCTTCAAGTCTTCTGTTTTCAAGATAAGTATTTTCCATTTCTTCAGCTAATTTTTAATTGTATCATTTCAAGCAGTCTCACCTATTTTCTTCTAGATCTTTTGTATTTGCCAACAGCTCCTAACAGGTATGGCCTACAAGCCTAAGTGAACTATCTAAAATACAATTCCAAGTCCAAAGGAGAGTGACTATTATTTCCCTTCTTATGTACATTATAATCTTTAAAGTGGTCTAAGCTCTATGTTTATCATTTCCCTAATATTTTGATTCTTCATTTCACATGCAGAGAACTAAATTCCCTACCTTCTGTTTCCCATACATCATGCTGTTAGTCAGGCTTTACCATCTTGCCCTTGACATTTACATTCATGTCCCCATTAAATGTCATCTTCTTTCAATCTATACTGGATTTTTATTTTTTGCTATCCTTCCCACATTCGTGCTATTTAAAAATTAGTTACGTGCACAATCAATGTTAGCCTTGAAAGACTTAAGATAAAAATGATTGAAATTATATGACTGCAGGACAAGGTAAAGATAAAATCACTAGAATGTATATAATGACAAGAGGAAGAGGTAAATGGGGGAAAAAGATTGGGAAGAAAGAAGAATCGTATTGAACTACAATCCTGCTAGCAAACAGGGTGTTCTTCGGATATAATTAACTTTGCGGGGAGGGAGCTAAAACAAAGATATTTGCACCTGCAGGACCCAACATGTTGGCAGTTCAATATGGACAGATTTCCAGGAGGGATGGAGAGAGGGAAGGAGGTGGGGGAACCTATATACCATATATTCATTTCGTTTAGGCTTACTTCTGGTGGGTGATTTTTCTTTTCCAAGCTAAAGCTTATTCTTTTTCTTACGGAGAAATATTATATATTTGAATCAAGGCAGTGCCTGGACTAAGTGGTGTGATAAAACCCAAAACTGACATTAGATAATATAACAGAAATGAAGTATAAATCAAAAGAGCTCCTTTCCTAAATAATTGAATTCATAACCCATGTCTTTGAATTTCAGATTTTACTCATTCATTTTATAATGGCTTTCTAAATTGGCTTTCTCCAGCTGATACGCCGAAAACACTTGATAGCCCAAATTTTCCCATTATAGAACTACTTTGATAAACTAACGTTGAAGTCACTTGGATCATTACAGGCAAAAAGAAATGCAATGCTTGCAAATTTAGGTCAATATATAGAGATCTTCTTAAAGACGATTTTGTAGTTGGATGCAGACATTTTCATGTCAAGGTGCTAAGTATTAAGAAGGATACAAATAATTAAAGTTTCAGAGCTTACCCTTAGTGTGTTCGAAATCTCATAAGGTAGAAAATAAATGTAATATTCATTTATTCTTTCATCATTTAACAAATATTGACAAAATAAATTCCATGTGCCAGACACATCTAGCCATTTGGGATACATTAATTAAAACATTTTTGCCTTCATGAAGCTTGTATTGGAGCCATCAGAGAGACAATAAACAGTACAGGAATTAAATAAGTAAATTAAATGATATGCCAAAATGTGATATTGCTATATATAACATAAGAACATGAAAAGGAGTTATTTAGGCTTTAGAGGTGGGGGAAGGATGCTGTTTTATACTGAGTCCTCATTGAGAAGGAAAGATAAGAAAATATTTGAATCAAGTGATGGAGTTAGCCTTGGAAGAAAAGTATTACAAACAGAAGGAGAGCAGAGAAAAAACCCTATAGGGACATGCTTGGTGTGTTTAAGGAATTAGTGGGGGGCCACAGTGACTGGGGCAGAGTACCAGTGGGGATAGAATAGGAGATGAGGAAAGAAAGGGGTAGGTTGAGAGATTATAAATGATGTGATAGGTAGCTTCTAACCTGGCCCAATGATTCCCCACCTCCTGGTGGTCATAACCTCTGTCATCCTCTACCCTTGAGTGTGGGATGAACATAGTTAATTTTTTCTAGCCAGTAGAATATGGCAAAAGTGATAGAGTATCACGTCCATGATTAGGTTACAAAAGATAGTGACTTTCATCTTGCTGGTACTCTCTTTCTTCCTGGAACTCTTTCTTGCTCTCTTCCTTACTCATTCTGATAAAAAACCAGCTGCTTTGTTGTGAGATGCTCTGGGGTGAGGTCTACATGGTAAGGAATTGAAAGACACCTCTGACCAACAGCTCACAAGAACCGAAGTCCTTAAATTCTACTACCAATCTTGTGAGTGATTTAGAAAACAGTACCTTCCCTGTTGAACCTTGAGGTGGTTGAAGTCTCTCAGAGTTGCCCCATAAATGTATGCTCAGTTCAATCTGAAGTTCGGATAAACAGTAAAATTTGTTGTGTGTGTAAGTATACAATATTTTGGACAGAAGCTAAGATTGTTGTTTATCTGAAATAAAAATTTAATTGGTCTTCCTATATATTATCTGCTAAAACCAGCAACGCTACTTGTGAATGTCCCAGAACCAGAGGAATGATCTAATCTTCTCCCTGATTCCTGACCCACAGAATAATAAATGTGTGTTTATTGCTGTTAGGTTTCAGGGCCATTTGTTATGCAGCGATAGCTAGCTAAAATAAGGTAGTTTTGATAAAAGTGAAAGGAGAAAAGTGCTAACCCAGGTTTGAATGAAGACCCAGGAGGTATTGAGGAAGAAAGTAGGGTTTGTACTATGTTTTAATTAATTGGAAAGAATGCTAAGGTGGATTAGGATATACATAGAAGTTTAAGCTTCTCTGTTCTTCTTTTATATTAGCCTAGAGGATATCACAACTCTCCTATTCACTAATTTACACATCCATAATAATCATAAATTGTCTCTTTGAACATATTGCTGAAGCAGCTTCATTGTATTAACTTTGCAAAAAATTAAAATATTTTATGTGTTCTTGCTGTATCTCCATGCTATAACAATAGCAAATATATATGTATATAGCACTACCTATGTGACACTGTTCTAAATGCTTTCTGCATATTAGTTTAATTGCCATAAAACTAAATAAATAATGTTATTATTTATATAGATGATGAAGTTGAGACGCAGATGGTAAAGTAATTGCCTAGGATTATAGAGATGGTTAGAGACAGACCAATACACACTCAGTGGACACCAAACGTTTTGATTTTAACGAACATAAACTCCTTTTTTTCTGTTGTCATCTGGCACAAACTCTAGATTCATCTTTATTTAGATGACTAATATTTTATCATAAGAATATACATTTAATCTCTTAGAAGCTTCATTATTATCTTTTCCATGAAATCCATCCCTTGCAAATCCAAATTGTCACAGTCAGCTCGATGTTACACATGAGGCTTACTTTCATGTGATCTGTTTATCCGCTCTGGCAGGTACTCAGTCAACCTGGGTATAAATCCTGGTTCTGTTCCAAGTGAACTTCAAAACCTTTAGCAATTAAAAAAATTCCTCTTAGTCTCAGTTTTTCTCAACTATGAAATGGGAATAATAATAACTATTATAATGAGACATGGAGAAGATTTTAAAATATACTTTACATAAAGTGCCTATATAGCACCTGAGTTAAGAAATGCATACCAAACGCTAATTTCATGTCACCTCACATTTTTCATTGTGCCTAACCTCCAATCACTACCATCTAATCCCCTGAAATCTGGCCAGAATTCACAGCTAACACTGAAATATTCTCTTCGGACACATCTCGTTTCTGTCCAAAAGCAGAAGCATTTCCTTCGTCCTAATTCCCCTTGTTGTCTTTAGAGTTTTTGACACTTTTACTGCCCCTTTGATTTAAAAATTTATTGCTCCCTGACTTGTTGCATCATCTTACTAGAATCTTACCATTCTCTTTGACCCTTTCTTTTTGTGTGATTTTGCTACTAATAAGGAGATGACTCTGTCAGTCGCCAGGTGTTACTAAGCCTGTCCCACGTGATCTGTAGATTGGGCTTCTCAAGATCTACATCCTTACACATTTACTCAATTTCTTCTAATCGTATTAGTTTATTCCTGAAGTTCTTATGGTTAGTCACCTAATTCTTCCTTATGCCAGGTACTGATTTGTGGCCTCTCAACTCCCAGTCTACCCGTATTTACCTTGCTTTATGACTTATGAATATTTCTTTTTGGTCAACTGATGTTAAGTTTGTCAGTAAAGGATGCTGGAGAGATACTGGGGAGGAAGTGGATTCTCCTCCGGGTTCTGGTGCACTTTTCTCTCTCTTGCTCTGGCTGCCAGCATTGTACACACCAAGACAGTGTTTGCCCTTCAGCAGGTTTGCTTGCCCATCCTGTCACATGGTGTCCTGCCCACCAGCCTCAGCCTCCCAGCAGTCTGGCAGGAAGCTTCCTGCTCATCAGGATTTATCTGCTAGCTGTGGGCCGGCTCTACCAGGGGACAATGTTGGCACCATGTTCACCATTTAGTTGGTTTCTTACTTCTCAGCCTTGTCCCCACAGTGGGACTTAATGTCCTTGCAACTCAGCAACTTTGTCAAGCATCAGTGGGTTATGGCCACACCCTCTCCAAGAAGGCTTGAATCTCAGCCTTGGGGAGGAAGCCTCTTCTCTAGTTGGTTTCTTCCTTGCCTAGTTCTCTCAGCCCTAGGCTAGTCTATAAAATTCGATTTTATTTTCCCTTGGTAGGTTTTCCCCTGTTTGTAATTAATACTTTTTTTAAAGTCTTTATTGAATTTGTTACAATATTGCTTCTGTTTTATGTTTTGGTTTTTTGGCCACAAGGCATGTGGGATCTTAGCTCCCCAACCAGGGATCGAACCTGCACCCCCTGCATTGGAAGGCGAAGTCTTAATCACCGGACCGCCAGGAAAGTCCCTATTAATATGTTTTTAATATTACTTTTTAAGTATTCAAACTACTCGTATGGTTTATGTGTCCTAACTGAATTCTAACTGTTACAGGATAGGTATGTGAAAGGTCCTAGGAGGTAAATCCTAAAAGATGGTATTGTGGAATTAGTTTAGTCACGTCTGTGGTCCTAGCATAGTGCTGGGCTCCTTGCCAATGGGAAGTGAGATGCTAATAAACCATATGAATGCACCTGACTAAGTGTGTTAGGCCAGGTAATTCTCCAAAACGGCTGTACACATTTACACTTTGACCAACAGTGTATTTGAGCTCCCGTTACTTTATATCCCTGAGAATACTTGCCATGTGTATCTTCTTGGCTTTAGCCATATTGGCAACTGTGTAGCGCTATCCATTTATGGTTTTAATGATTTTTTATTAAGATTAATGAGGTTGAGTACCTTTTCATATGCTTACTGTCCATGTGAATATCCTTTTAACCATTTCCTGTTGGGATATCTTGCCCATTTTTTCCATTGGCTCAGCTACTTTTTACTTATTGATTTATAGGAGTTCTTGATATATTCCATAAAACATAGCTTTTATTAGTTGCATGTATTGCAAATACTTTTTTTCACTCTATGGAGATACCGTTTAGAATAATAAGAACCTGTAAATGCTAAAAATAAATCTTAAAGTAAATTTACAAGACACCACTGTAAAACTGTAAGTTGAAGAAATAATATGATCTACACAAGATGTGCTATGTTTATGGAGAGTAAACCTATAAAATGTAGAGGTAAGGATTCTACCAGTCCTATCTATAAAATCAAAAAATCCTCAATCAAAATCTAAGCTAGTCTGATTGGAAATTGGAAAAACTGATTGCAAAATTCATACGGAAACATGACAAGCTTGAAGATTTACTCTACCAGATATCAAGAACTGCTCTAAAGCATCATTAATTTATAGTGTGACTATGGCACAAGTATACATATATTTGTATTTATATATATAAAGCAATGAAAAACAACAGTTTAGTAACAGAACCAGCACTCTTTTCCTCAGAGATGTGTGTGTGGTGCCTAGCGATGATTGATTTGCAAGTCTTTGGCCTCTATTTATATCAAAATATTTGCTCTCCAGGTTTCTTCCAAATCCTATACTGTATTGGCATCTTATATTACTTCCTCTTTAATTTTCCCGAAATAGGATTCATGAGGAAAGTTCTGAATACTTCTTTGCATATATCTCTGGCATGCAGCAAGGGATTTCCCTTTGAAGTCTACCGTATAATGTTTATTCCCACAGAAATTTTCATATGTTTTATTTCTTAAATTATTTCAAGATAGTATTTAGCATGTCCATTTCCAAATTACATTATATTTCCTCTACTCTCCTGTGAGTAAATTAATTCCTTTTTAGAAGTTACTTTGATACTTTATCAGAGATTAAATTTAGCATCTCTCTTTAAATTTAGAGACTTAATTGGGGTGGTTGGGTGGGAGGGGAAGGCCGTTTCATCTGATCAGCATTGTTCCCAATGAAAAACATCGTGTTGTGACAGACTTGTGTGTTTTCAATGAAGGACATTTAATTTCCAAGGGCTAGTTTTATAGAGAATATTATTGCCCATTCATAGAAAACAGCAAGAGCCAGTGATAACGACATGCTTACCTTTGAAGATACTGTTCTGCTTTTGAGCTTCCTTGAAAAGATCATGCCGGTTTGGGGTGGCATTCCCAATAGGAAAAATTGAAAACTCTATTACAACCGTCACTAACATACATGTCAAGTTTGAGCTCGCTTTCTTCCCTGCTGATTCAGGTAATTACTCTTAAAAATAGTTTCACATTTTTTTCCCCTGCAATTAAAGGCAAGGTACTGCTCAAACGATCAGTACAGTACAAATGATTAGCTATTTTTTCCTCAGTCTTTCACCTCTTCCTTGTTGATATTAATTTAAAATAGTTGCATTTTGAAAAAAAATAATAGAAAATTTATCTTTCAGAGGATGAGTAGAGCAGACTATAGACATCTAAAGGAAGGATGAGCTATTCTGAACTGCTTCATAAAAGAGAAAATTTTATGAATGTTATTGAAAAATATACTTAATAGATTCTTTGTTTACAAATAAAAGATGAAAATTTATGGAAATATTTTATATTTATATTAAGACAGCTGTGAGAAGGGAGAGGGTAGGCGACATCCTCCAGCTGTTAACTTAGGTTTTGCCTCAGCTGTACAAACAGAGATCTCGTTTTGCTTAGGACACTCCCAGTACCTAAGCAAGGCAGGGGTCGTTGAGGATGTGCTTTTCAGGGTGGATGGTGGCCACTGTCTGAGCAAAGCCATTGTGAAAGGTCCTAGACATTTGCACCCACTGTGGGACTCCCTTATTGGGCAGGATTTACTCTGAAGCTCACCTTTGGGTTGAGAGAGACTCTAATGACAGGTCTTCATCATAGTCTGATCCGTCCCCTGCCCAATCCTGCTTCTCCCCGTGATGGTTCACAAGTGTTCCTCCCTGATAAACCTTTTCCACACCTATCTCCATCTCGGAATCTGCTTCCCAGAGAACTGGACTTATGCCAGGGAAGTTTTTAAATATAATATAGAGTCTTGTTAGAAATCAGAGACAAAAGGAGGCAGAGACAAAGCAGAGACATAAAGTTAAACCAAATAGTGCCGGACTTTTTATCTACTAAAGTAAATTGGCTTAAATCTTCATAGTTAAAGCGATTTATTATGGATTATTTTAAGCATCTTTGAAATGCTTTCTGTAAGAGTAGTAGAAAAGAGAAGAAAATTCTTCAAAGTAAAAACATGTACATGCTGACTGAACAATTTGGTATCAAATAATGACTGCTATGATGGTGAGACCATTGTTAAAAATTACTTTCATGTTGTTAATTGCTTTTTTTTTCCCCTAAGTAAATGCTCTTTTGGAGAAAAGTAAGTTGATATCTTAATATCAGTGGAAAAGTAGACAAGTTCGTTAGTATGTTTCAGGAATGATGACTATTATTAGCAGGGAAGAATACTTGTCAAATACTCTGATTTTTAAAATTAAAAAAAAAAACCTAAAAAATTTTTGCTTAGAGTTTTGCTCTACTTTTGCTCAGTAACAACTATTACTTTGGAACTACATTTTAACTACACAAGCATATTTGAATTTAATGATCTTTATTTAGTCAAAAGAGACCAAATTCAGAAGTTAAATTGATACCTACCTCTACAGTACTATAATTGAACTATATACATGATGTTAGTTAATGCAATTGTGGATTGCCCTGTTTAATATGGACCAGAATTTGGCCTTTAGATATAGCATTTTCAGAGATGTTCAAATACATGTAATAATATTTGAGATGCACATATATCCTTATCAAAACATTGCTAACATAAAGCTCTTCCTTTCTTTTGTTTTGAGGGAGTTGAAGAGAGTCCCTGTTTAGATGCTGGGGTTATGCCCTACAAACACTACCACTGTTCTACTTTCCTGTATTCTCAATTCCATAATATCAGTACAGAGGAGTCATACCAGGAAGGGATAGAAACTTGATTCTTTAAATAAGGTTTCAAAAAGTTTGGGCTGTTGGAGAGATTGTTTCTTCTCACAGCTAGCCATATTTATCTTCTCTTCTCTTGGCATGTAAGATTTACAACTCTGTCTCAAGTTTTTAAGTTCTTTAATGATAACCGTAGTTTCCTGTTTCAAGAGGCTTCCTCCTAGGACACTTAGCATTTATCTACCTGTCTCCTAGCTATTCTTAGGCGTTATGATTTATATGACTTATTTTAGCATTTGATTATATTCAACTTAGCAACTTTCTTGTATTTCTTGTATTTCTATATTCTTAGATTATCCCCTACTTTTGAAAGTACCTAATATGTCACTTTTCCCCCACATACTATCGCTTTCAGGGATGAACTGTGTCAAGTATTTGTTTGGTATCCATTTTTTCCCCACAGTATTCCAACTTCTATTAGGGATGAACCATGTCATCTATTTAAACATCCATGAGAATAGTTAAAGTTTAATAAATCTTTTATTGATGGAACTGACAGTAAGTCTCCTGTGGATAATACTGTGCTTAGTGTTATCTTCAGTTAATGTGGCTCAAGGAATGGAGTGACCCGTTCACGGATAGTGAATTTCAGAGGTACACGTTTTCCACGAATAAAATTCAGTATCTATGAGAATCACTGGTTGAGGGATCTGAAGACTAAATAATCGAGGAAAACATATTTCTTTTCTCTTCTAGTATTTTCTCTTACAGTATGGGATTTAGTTGTAGCCACATGTGAGAAAATATTACAGTGTGTAGTTTTCTTCAACTCAGATATGGTTCGCTTCTTTGTCCTTGGTCTCTCTTCCTTCACCTCTCTAAATTCCACTGGTGATATAAACAGAATGTCCCGCACTGCCACCTTGGCTTCTTTTCTGTCAGACTGAAGAAGCAAGGCTTATTTGTGTGGCCTTAAGTGAAATAAAGATGGGCCTAATTTGTATGGTTGCATCCTACCTTTGCAGAAGCTACTTAATGGGTCTTAAAAACTTTTTTTTTTTTTTTTTTTTTTGCGGTACACGGGCCTCTCCCTGATGGGGCCTCTCCCGTTGCGGAGCACAGGCTCCGGACGCGCAGGCTCAGCGGCCATGGCTCACGGGCCCAACCGCTCCGCGGCATGTGGGATCTTCCCGGACCGGGGCACGAACCCGCGTCCCCCGCATCGGCAGGCGGACTCCCAACCACTGCGCCACCAGGGAAGCCCCACTTAAAAACTTTTGAGATTGTTTCAAGAGTTAATAGACACAGGGGAATTTAAGACTAGAGGTACTTTTCCAAAGTCACTCAATGATATATTTATAATATATGATTCAAATGAAAAATATATAATTATATACATACTTATATATAATTAAGAGTCAGTGTTGTTTAGCATTCTCTTCAACATTATGTTTTGTATATTTTATTTGTGTGTAGGAGATGTATAATACAGATATAACTTAATAAAAAAACAATTTTCATTCCGTACATGCTTTTACTCTGTGTATATTCATATATTCATTAAACAAATATTAAATTCTTAATATATTTCAGTTATTGTTCCAAACTCTTGGAATAAGGAGGTAAAGAAGAAAGTAAATCTCTGTTTCCAAGGACTTCAATTGCTGAGTTCTTGAGAATCTAAATTGTTTCAGACTCTTGCATATATGATGAGCAGTTTTTATGTTATAATTCCAGGTGAAATTTACCTGTCTGAGCAAACTTGTTAGACTGCTAAAACCTTGTCAGTCTTATGTGTGAATTATTTATCATCATGTAGACATGTTTAATAGTTTAAAATCCACCTGCTAATAATTGCTGTCTTTACCTCATGCCTAGTATTTGTGGGTAACACAGGTAAGAACTTTTGTACATAGTCAAGAATACTGTAGCATTCCATAAGAGCATCTACACCATATAAAAATCCCAAGATGTTCAAGGAAACATATAATAGATTCCATAGTCACAGACACATAGACACAAGTGCGTATGCACACCTGTGTGTGTATGTGCTGTATGTGTCCCACAAGCTGATTGTATAGGTGCAGAAATTAGAGAGTAAGTAACTATCACTGTTTTGGGGGACCACTCATCTCCACATAAGAATGCTGGCCTAAAGCAGAGCATTTCAAGAGAGCTGTAATTCCATTCCTTCAGGGCGGATATATGACAGATGAAATGAAAAAAAAAATGGATTCAATACAAATACTTCAAGAAGGTTGTCAGCTTTTTTTACTTTTTGCTGAGCCGCCTCGGGGGGAAAAGGAGACATTACCAATTAAGATAGGGTTGTGGGAATCAACACAAAGGAAACAGAGGATCCTGCTACTACAATATCACTCTCATCTAAACAACTGCATTAGCAAGAAAATAGAGTGCTCAATTAATAGCGTGGCAGTGCATTTTTTGGGAGATAATTTTTGCATTTAGATTTTTAAGTAGCTAAAGTGTTCAGTTCCATTCCCTAAAAATAAAACAAAAATAATAGACTAATTGAACTATCAAAAAGAAGTGTTTAAGGAATTTGAGGCCAGATGATAATCCATTATGGAAAGAAATTTAACGTTCTCTAGCTCTGTTGAAAAAGTTGATAAAAGATCAACTAGCAATGAAATATACCAGTCAATATTCTAGTTTATTTTACATTGTCTTAGGATCAATTGATATTCTGCTGCTTCTTTTTAACATACATAGTATTCGGAGTCCACCTATATTTAGATGTGTCTAATTAATTCAATATTTTTCATGAGAAAACCTTGTTAGTAATTTGAAAACTGCAAACTGGTTTAGGTTTTGAATGCCAGCCTGAGAAGAATGGTCAGTATAAAATTTCTAGATGATAACAAAGCCACAGGAATGTGTTTTGAGCTCTCGAGCATGATGAAATGGAAAGAGTTTAGGAATTTCAGAGCTCAAAGATACCTGTGCTACATTTCCTGGTCATGCGATGCTGTACAATGCTATTTCAATATTTAAAAAAATGGAAATAGTCATACCTACTTTGGAATATTTTCTTTTTAAGGACTTCTAATTAAAGTATAACATTTATGCAAAAGTAGACCATCATTAGTATACAGCTGGAAGCATTTCACAAATGGACTCTTAAAACCCGTACCCAATTCAAGAAACAGAGGATTCACACCTGAGAATCCCTTCTTATGCTCCCCTCCAGTCTCTACTGCCTCCCAAGTTTAGCTACTATTAATTTTTTCCACTTTAAAAAATTGAGGTGAAATTTGTATTCCATAAAATTAACCATTGCAAAATATATCATTCAGTGGCAACTAGTACATTCACAATATTGTGCAACCATCACTTTTCTCAAATGCCAAGACATTATCATCTCCCCGATGATAATGTGTATGGGAAACCCCATACACATTAAGTAATCACTTCTCATTCTCCCTTCCTTTGAGCTCCTGGCAACCACCAAACGCCTTTCTGTCCCTATGGATTTACCTCTTCTGGATGCTTCATATAAATGTAATTATACAATACATGGACTTTCGTGTATGTCTTCTCTCACTTAGCATGAAGGTTTTGAGGTCCAACCATGTTGCAGTATGTGTCAGTACTTCGTTCCTTTTTACAGCTAAATAATGTTCCATTGTATGTATATGTGTGTGTGTGTATCTTACAACTCAACAGAAAAAACTCAATTAAAAATAGCCAAAAACTTGAACAGACATTTCTCCAAAGAAGATATACAAAGGACAAACAAGAATATTAGGTCATATTAGTCATTAGCGAAATGGAAATCAAAACCACAAGGTAGTATTTTATACCCACTAGAATGGTTATAATAAAAAATATGGAAAATAACAAGTGTTGGTGAGGAGGCAGGGAAATTCAAACCCTCATACGTTGTTTGTGAGAACCACAAACATGGAAAACATTTTGGTGGTTCTTCAAAAACTTAAACAGAGAATTGCCATATGACCCAGCAAATCCACTTCTGGGTATAAACCCCAAAGAACTGATAACATGTATTCAAACAAATACTTGTTCAGTAATGTTCATTGCTGATATGAATAAGTATCTTGACACAGGGAGATTAGACTGGGCCCTAAATGTAATCACAAGTGTCCTTGTAAGAGTTAGGCAGAGGTAGATTTGATGAAAGTAGATGTGACCACAGACACAGACAGTTGGTGTAATGTGGGGAAAAGGTCATGAAACAAGGAATTCAGGTGGCCTCCAGGAGTTAAAAAAAAAGGCAAGTAAACAGAGTGTCCCCTAGAATCTCCAGAAGGAAGTAGCTCTGTCAACACTTTGACTTCAGCTTAGTTAAACTAATTTTAGACTTCTGGCCTCCAGAATTGTAAGAGAATAAATTTGCATTGTCTGTACCTACCGAGTACCTAGGAATTCATTACAGGAGTCATAGGAAACTGATACAGGGTCAATTATTATTTTTTTTATTCCGCATGGCTAGCCAAATGATCTGGATTATTTATTAATAATCCATATTTTATCCCCTGTACTACAGTATCATCTTGTCATAAATCAGGTGGCCATATATTTATAAATCCATTTCTAGATTCTCTTCAATTCCCTGGTAGATTTGTTTGTCCCTGCATCAATACCACACCATTTGAGTTTCTATAGGTAAATAATAAATCATGATTTATGGTAGAATAAATCCACCAGCTTTATTTTTCTATTTAGGTTTGTCTTGGTTATTTTTCATATTTTACATTTCCATAAAAACCTTTAAAATTAGGTTTGCATTTTAGATAAAGTATTTACTAGATTTTAGGGGGGGGGAATTTCTTTACATCTATAGATCAATTGGGGAAGAACTAACACAACACTGAGCCTTTCAATCTATGAAGATTTTATATCTCTCAATGTATTTGGGGTTTATTTAATTTTTCCTTCTAAATTTTTTCTGTAGGTTGGACACATCTTTCTTTTTTAAAAAATATATTTCATGCTTTTAAAGCTACTTGGAATCTGTTTTTAACATTTTAATTTACTGTTCGTTGCTGGCATAGAGTCTAATTTTGTGTGTTATGTGTGTGATGATTTGTATCCAGTGGCCTCGATAAATTTTCTTATTAATTGTAATAGTTTGTAGAGTCTTTGTTTTGTCTATGTACATTATATTTTTATTTGGAAATAAGAATGCTTTTATTTCTTTCCAATATTTTTGGTTTTCTTCAATTATGGTACTTTCTAAGATGTCCAGTTCAATGCTGAATAGAAATGGTGGTGAGAATCTTTGTGTCATTTTTAGTCACCAAGGACAAAGATTTTAATATTTCATCATTAATTATAGTGTTTTATATATTCAGTTCTATGGATAGTATTTTCTTTTTTTTTTTTTTTTTTTTTTTTTCGGTACGCGGGCCTCTCACTGTTGTGGCCTCTCCCGTTGTGGAGCACAGGCTCCAGTCGCGCAGGCTCAGCGGCCATGGCTCACGGGCCCAGCCGCTCCACGGCATGTGGGATCTTCCCGGACCGGGGCGCGAACCCGTGTCCCCTGCATCGGCAGGCGGACTCTCAACCACTGAGCCACCAGGGAGGCCCTATGGATAGTATTTTTAAGATGAAAGGACTTTCCTTCTATTTCTAATTGGCTGAGAGTTGTTTATCAGGAATTATATTGAATATTTTCCATATCTTCTGCGTAATTTATTGCTGAGGTGTTTTTTGTAAACCTCTTATAAGAATAGGAATTTTCCTTCTATTTCTAGTTTCCAGAAATTATTTAACAAGAATGGATGAACTATTTTTAAATCCTGTTTTTAAAATCTATTATCATGATACTGTGGTTTTTAATTCCTGTTTTTAATTGTTTTCCTATTTCATCTTTTCTTTATCCTTTTGTTGTTTCAAAAAATCAGTAGTCTTTACATATAAAAATAATTTTCAACATGTGTCTTAGGGATGGGAGATGGGGGTTGGGGATGAAGTTTTAGATGTTTCCCCTTGGCTTTTCCCAACAGAGAAATTTGAGGAAATAATAAAAATCTCATTAAAATAGAACCAGACTGGGCAGGGTAAAAACTGATGCTAGAACGTAGTTAAATACTGAGAGTACAGGGAAAACTAGGAGATTAAAGGTTAAATTGGGAGCAAAGAAGGTAGGTAAGGAAATTCTAATTTCACTGGAAGTGAGGATATTCTCTGATTATTTTATTGATTAGTTCATTTATTTAACATAAGTGATGTGTTACTTAGAGGCATAAAATTGTTAACTATACTAAAAACCAGATATAAATAAGCAAATTCCAAACTAAATAAGTACATAAATAAGAATGTGACAGATGCTATCATTGAGTAAGTATAGGGATTCTTCCAGCACATAGCAACAGGACATATGTTTGTCCAGTAAGGTTTAAGAAAAATCCCACAGGTTTTACATTTGAGATGCTACTTAAAATATAAATATAATATTGGCTGGAAAAGGGAGAGGAATAAGAAAAAGCACAAAAGAGTTAGTATGGTCATGGAGGCAAGGCATGGAGACTGGAGCAATTCTGGGCACCCTATGTAACTGATTCTGAAAATTATCCAGGATTTATTTAGTTATAGACACCAGAATTTCTAATTTTCAAGATTCAGAATTGGTTTCTTGGAAATATACATTGTAAAAGGTCCACAAGTTTTTTGATTAGTCTCCCAAGCAGTGCATAGAACCATACTCTGGAAGTTCCACCATACAGAGAGTAACAATTTAGGGTCAGTTTACCAAGCATAAACTGAGTCAAGTTGAGATAAACAGGAAGAGATATAAAGGCATTCAGTCTAGAACTTTGAGCTGCCAAAGCACAGGAAGGTGAACAGAGCAGAAGTAAGGAAGAAAGGCCTAGAAGAATCTTCAATACTGAGTTTCAGCCTTGGGCAGCTTTGTGTAAAGTGCTTGCTCTCGCTGGTTTCAAGAGTATGGCCTGCCTAATAGATTAAATAGGTTTTTGGGAAAAGACTTTCAATTATGGCCTGCCTAATAGATTAAATAGATTTTGGGAAAAGACTTTCAATTTGTGTGTCTTAAGTGAATATATCTAGAGACTATTTCAGATAAACAGAGGCATATATGAAGTAAAAATAGAAAAATTCACAATGGGCAAGGATGAAGTTTAGACTTTGAAGTTTTGAGCTGATATGGAAAAGATTGGATTTGTTCATGATGAAAACAGTGGAGAGGCAAATGTGACTTACACAGATGAATGAAGTAAAAGTCTGTTTGAAATTAGTAAGAGGGGATAGGGGAATTGAATTGATTAAACTGATACTGCCACTGGAATGTTGGTGTAAGTGTAGTTTTAACAATCTCACATGTGGTGGAATTAACCTGATGTGATTCTGAAGATGGGTTATGTTGACCCTTGACCCAGGTCCACCTCTACTTGGAGTTTTTCAATAGTAAATGGTATAGTACAACACAGGGATATATAATCATGAAAGTGGAAGAACTGCGGATACTGACTATAAATTATACATGGATTTTCCACTGCATGGAGAGTTGGCTCCCCCAACCCCTTTGTTGTTGAAGGGTCAACTGTATTTCAGTCTTTTCATTTACACACGAAAAAATTCTTCATCAAAGCAAGTTCATGTTAGGAAAAACCTTCTTAGTCCTCAGCTGCAAGAGTAAATTGCTTTAGGGCTCAGTTTGCAAGTGAAGACTCTTACAGGTATTTTACCGTTCGTTTACAGCAACTATTTTTACCAGGAATTTTCTTTTGGGTGGTTTAAATGTGTCTAAATACTGATATAGCAACTTAAAATATTCTCATATGAAATAACACTAAAATATCAATTCAGAGTTCTATATTTTGTTCTAAAAGTTTTATATGAAATTTATGACCCATTTTGAGTTATTGTATAAGTTATGAGGTTTAAGAAAAATTGTGGGTTTTTTGGCCTAAGGATATTCAGAATTATTTGGTGAAAGAAGTATTGTTTCTCATTTTGATTTGCTTTTGAACCTGTGTCAAATATCAGTTGTCTATACTTATGTGAACCTGTTTCTGGGGTCTCTAATCTGTTACTTTGATCTATGTGTCTATCCCTCCAGGATAACCAAATAGTCTTGACTACTGTAGTTATGTAATACATAAGTTATGGAATCAGGTAGACTGATTCTTCCTGTTTTATTCTGCTTTAAAATTGTTTTAGCCATTCTAATTCCTTTGCATTTCCATATAAATTTTAGACTAATTTTGGCTATACTTACCAAATTCCCCGCAATATTTTTTGTAGGAATTGCTTTGTACCTGTATATGAATTTGGAGAAAATTAATATCTTTACTGCCCTGAGTTTCAAATCTATGAGTGCCATATGTCTCCAGTACTTAGGTCTTCTTTGAATTCTTTCCTGAACATTGTCTAGTTTTCAGTATAAAAGTCATGTAAAAATTTTTTTAGATTGCATCTAAGTATTTCATCTTTGGATGATTGTAAATGGTATTTGCTATTATATGTAAATAAAATTGATTTTTGCATATTGATTTGTATCTTGTAAACTCGCTTAATGCATTTATAATTTCAGAAGGGTTTCTTGTAGATTTCTTGGAATTTTCTAGAAGTAGGTATAGTTATCTGCAAGTAGGTGTAGTCTTATTTCTTCCTTTCTGATCTCTTTGCCTTTTATTTCCTTTTTTTTTTCTTATATCACTGGCACTTATTCTTTCCATTAAGTATGCTGTTAACTGTAGGTTTATTGTAGATCTTTTTAATCAAGTTGAAGAAATTCCTCCTATTCTCATTTTCTAAGTTTTAAAAAATTTATGAATAGATATTGAATATTGTCAAATACTTTATCTGCATCAATTAACATGATCTTTTCCTCTTTACACTGATAACACAGTGTATTACAATAATTATTTTCCAAATATTGAATTATCCTTGCATCTCTGGATCCCTGGAATAAGCCTCACTTGATATTGTATATAATTATTTTTATAGATTGCTGAAATCTATTTGATAATATTTTGTTGAAGACTTTTGCATCTATATTCAAGAGGAATAGTGGTCGGTAGTTTTCTTTCATAAATGAGTTGGGAAGTGTTCTCCATTTTACTATTTGGAAAAAATTGTATAGAAGTATTAATTCTTGTTTAAATATATTGATAGAATTCTCTAGGGAAACTACCTGGGCCTGGAAGTTTACTTTTCAGAAATTTTTAAATTATTAATTCAATTTCTTTAATAGTTATGCAGTAGTTCAAAATATCTATTTCATATTGGGTTACTTGATACAGTTTTATTTTTTAGGAGTTAATTTCATCTAAGTTGTCAAATTTATGTGTGTAGGGTTTTTTGTATTAATTCTGTATTATGTTTCTGATATATGCAAGTAGTGTAGTGATATCTGCTATTTCATTCTTGGTATTGTTCATTTCTATCTTCTTTTTTAATTTGTCAGTCTCGCTAGAGGTATATTTTATTGACCTTTACAAAGAACAAACTCTTTTTTTCATTGATTTTATTACTTTTTGGTTTTCAATTTCATTGATTTAGGCTTTTATCATTATTATTCCCTTCCTATTGTTTGAGGTTTATGCTGCTCTTCTTTTATTTGGTTTTTTAGACAAAAGTTCAGATTATAAATTAGAGACTTCTTTTTTTTTATAACAAGAACAGTTTACATTTGGTGCTATGTTTCCATTGAAGTACTGTTTTTCTTGTGTTCTGCATATTTTGATAGTTGTATTTTCAATTTCACTCAGTTGAACACATTTAAAAAGTTTCCTTGGAGATTTCCTCTTTGTCCAATGAGTTATTTAGAAGTGTGCTAATTTCCAAGTGTTTGAGGGTTTTCCTGTTACATTTCTTTTATTGATTTCTAGTCTGATTTTGTTGTAATTAAACATACTCTGAATTATTTAATTATTTTGGATATATTAAGATTTGTTTATGATCCAGGATATGATATATTTTGGTATTTGTTGCACAGAAACTAGTAAATAATGTACATTCTGATGTCGTTGGGTGGAGTTTTCTATAATGTTCATTATATCCTGTTGGTTGATGATATTGTTGAGTTCTTCCATATCCTTACTGATTCTTCTAACAGTTCTTGTGAGATGAGTGTTGAAATCTCCAGCTATAATTGTAGATTTTCTATTTCTCATTTCTGTTTATCAGCTAATGTGTCACATATTTTGCAACACCTTTGTTTGATGCATACATGTTTAGGGTTGCTATATCTTCTTGGTGAATTGATTATTTTTGCATTATGTAATGTCCCTCTCTGTCTCTAGAAATTTTCTTTGCTCTGAAGTGTACTTAATGTGATAATAATAGAGCCATCCCTCCTTCCTTTTGTTAATATTTTCGTGATCTATCTTTTCCCATATTTTTTACATGCAATCTCCTGTATAATTGTATTTGAAGTGAGTGTGTGATATAGACAACATTTAGTTGGGTCATGTTATTAACCACTCTGCATTCTCTCTTTCAGCCTGTGTATTTAGACCATCTACATTTAATGTAATTGCTGATAATTTTAGGAGTGGTCTACTATTTTATTATCTGTTTTGTTTCTTCTCTCTGTCTTTTCTTTCTCTGTTTTCTAATTCCTGCCTTCCTGTGGGTTCCTTGAACAAATTTAGAATTATATTTTTACTTATCAATGCTGTTTTTGAGTGTATTTCTTTGTATAGCTTTTTTGGCGGTTGGTCTAGGTATTACACATGCATATTTTACATATACAGTTATACTTATTTTTCCATTTTTTTAATTTTTGAATTTTATTATATTTTTTTATACAGCAAGTCCTTATTAGTCATCAATTTTTTTTTTTTTTTTTTTGCGTTACGCGGGCCTCTCACTGTTGTGGCCTCTCCCGTTACGGAGCACAGGCTCCGGACGCGCAGGCTTGGCGGCCATGGCTCACGGGCCCAGCCGCTCCACGGCATGTGGGATCTTCCCAGACTGGGGCACGAACCCGTGTCCCCTGCATCAGCAGGTGGACTCTTAACCACTGCGCCACAAGGGAAGCCCCCTGTAATTGATTTCTAATCTCTTAGTGTTGTGGTCGGAAAAGATGCTTGATATGATTTCAATATTCTTAAATTTACTGTGGCTTGATTGGTGACCTAAGATGTGATCTACCCTGGAGAATGTTCCATGCGTACTTGAGAAGAAAGTGTAATCTGCATTTTCTGGATGGAATGTCCTATAAATATTAATTAAATCTATCTGGTCTATGGTGTTATTTAAAGCTTCTGTTTCCTTATTTATTTTCATTATGGATGATCTGTCCATTGGTGTAAGTGAGGTGTTAAAGTCCCCCAGTGTTATTGTGTTACTGTCGATTTCCTCTTTTATAGATGTTAGCAGTTGCCTTATGTATTGAGGTGCTCCTATGTTGGGTGTATATATATTTATAATTGTTATACCTTCTTCTTGGGTTGATCCCTTGATCATTATGTAGTGTCCTTCCTTGTCTCTTGGAACATTCTTTAAAGTCTTTTTTATCTGATATGAGTATTGCTACTCCAGCTTTCTTTTGATTTCCGTTTGCATGGAATATCTTTTTCCATCCCCCACTTTCAGCCTGTATGTGTCCCTAGGTCTGAAGGGGTCTCCTGTAGACAGCATATAGATGGGTCTTGTTTTTGTATCCATTCAGCAAGCCTGTATCTTGTGGTTGGAGCATTTAATCCATTCATGTTTAAAGTAATTATCGATATGTATGTTCCTATGACCATTTTCTTAATTGTTTTGGGTTTGTTTTTGTAGGTCTTTTTCTTCTCTTGTGTTTCCCACTTAGAGAAGTTCCTTTAGCATTTGTTGTAGAGCTGGTTTGGTGGTGCTGAATTCTCTTAGGTTTTGCTTGTCTGTAAAGCTTTTGATTTCTCCATCAAATCTGAATGAGATCCTTGCCTTGCCGGGTAGAGTAATCTTGGTTGTTGGTTCTTCCCTTTCATCACTTTAAGTATATCATGCCTCTCCCTTCTGTCTTTTAGTGTTTCTGCTGAGAAGTCAGCTGTTAACCTTATGGGAGTTCCCTTGTATGTTATTTGTCGTTTTTCCCTTGCTGCTTTCAATAAGTTTTCTTGTCTTCAGTTTTTGCTAGTTTGATTACTACGTCTCTCAGCGTGTTTCTCCTTGGGTTTATCCTACTTGGGACTCTGCGCTTCCTGGACTTGGGTGGCTATTTCCTTTCCCATGTTAGGGAAGTTTTCGATTATAATCTCTTCAAATATTTTCTCTGGTCCTTTCTCTCTCTCCTCTCCTTTTGGGACCCCTATAATATGAATGTTGTTGTGTTTAATGTTGGCCCAGAAGTCTCTTAGGCTACCTTCATTTCTTTTCATTCCTTTTTTCTTTATTCTGTTCCACGGCAGTGAATGCCACCATTCTTCTTCCCCGTAACTTATCTGTTCTTCTGCCTCAGTTATTCTGCTATTGATTCCTTCTAGTTTATTTTTCATTTCAGTTATTGTATTATTTATCTCTGTTTGTTTGTTCTTTAATTCTTCAAGCTCTTTGTTAAACATTTCTTGCAACGTCTCAATCTTTGCCTCCATTCTATTTCCGAGGTCCTGGATCATCTTCAGTATCATTATTCTGAATTCTTTTTCTGGAAGATTGCCTATCTCCACTTCATTTCGTTGTTTTTCTGGAGTTTTATCTTGTTCCTTCATCTGGTACATAGGCCTCTGCCTTTTCATCTTGTCTATCTTTCTGTGAATGTGGTTTTGGTTCCACAGGCTGCAGGATTGTAGTTCTTGCTTCTGCTGTCTGCCCTGTGGTGGATGAGTCTATCTAAGAGGCTTGTGCAAGTTCCCTGATGGTAGGGACTGGTTGTGGGTAGAGGGGACTGTTGCTCTGGTGGGCAGAGCTCAGTAAACCTTTAATTTGCTTGATTGCTGATGGGTGGGGCTGGGTTCTCTCCTTGTTGGTCATTTGGCCTGGGGCGACCCAACACTGGAGCCTACCTGGGCTCTTTGGTGGGGCTAATGGTGTACTCTGGCAGGGCTCACGCCAAGGAGTACTTCCCAGAACTTCTGTTGCCAGTGTCCTTGTGCCAATGGTGAGCCACAGCCACCTCCCGCCTCTGCAGGAGACCCTCCAACACTAACAGGTAGGTTTGGTTCAGTCTCCCCTCGGGTCACTCTCCTTCCCCTGGGTCCCAGAGCGCACATCACTTCGTGTGTACCCTCCAAGAGTGGAGTCTCTGTTTCCCCCAGTCCTGTCGAAGTCCTGCACTCAAATCCCACTAGCCTTCAAAGTCTGATTCTCTAGGAATTCCTCCTCCCATTGCCAGACCCCCAGGTTTGGAACCTGATGTGGGGCTCAGTACCTTCACTCCAGTGGGTGGACTTCTATGGTATAAGTGTTCTCCAGTCTGTGAGTCACCCACCCAGCAGTTATGGGATTTGATTTTACTGTGATTGTGCCCTTCCTACCTTCGCATTGTGGCTTCTCCTTTGTCTTTGGATGTGGGTTATCTTTTTTGGTGAGTTCCAGTGTCTTCCTGTCGATGATTGTCCAGCAGCTAGTTGTGATTCTGGTATTCTCGCAAGAGGGAGTGAGAGCACGTCCTTCTACTCCACCATCTTGGTTCCTCTCTTTCCATTTTTATATATAAAAATAATTTAGAAATATCGATAAGAGGTAGAAAGTCTATAGCATTTGTCCATATGTTTATTTACCTGTTTTTTAATCTTTTTCTTCCTTTTTGATGTTACAAGTTCCCTTTTATTTATCACTTCCTTTCTGTTTAGAGAACTTTTGTTTAGCCACTCAAAGTATATATTAATTTATTAAGTGACACATTCTTCTGGTTTTCCCTCATCTGATAATACCTTGATTTCCCCTTCATTACTCAAAGATATTTTCACTGAATATAGGATTCTGAGTTGATAGCTTTTTTTTTCATAATTTAAAAATTATGTTCCTCTTTTGTTTTGTCCTACTGTTTTTTCTTCTAATAAGAGACTTATTGTCATTAGAATCGATTTTCCCCTCTCTAGGTAACATGTTGTTTAACCTCTATCTGCTTTCAAGTTTTGTTTTTTATCTTTAATTTTCAGAAGTTTAATTATGATTTGTCTTGACATGGGTACCTTTTTTTGGAGTTTGCTCTGCTTCTTAAATATGTAGATTATGTCCTTTGCCAAATTTAAGAAGTTTTCAGCCCTTATTTTATTGAACTGCTTTTTGAGCTCATTTTCTTTCAGGTCTCCTTCTGGGATTTTAAATCTTTTGTTATAGTTCCGCAGGTCCCTCAGGCTCTGTTTTTTTTTTCCAGGGTATTTTCTCTCTGTTGTTCAGATTGGGTCATTTATATTGTTCTTTCTTCTGGTTCAAAGATTCTTTCCTCTGTTCCATTCATTCTTCTGTTCTTAAATTTCCATTTGGTTCTTCTTTATATCTCCTATTTCTTTACTGAGGCTTTCTACTCCTTTTATGAGATATTCTAATTAAAAAAAAACTTGTTCCAAGAAGGATAAAACTGTCTACTAGTTTTAGGTGTGAATGGAAGTTTAGGTTTCCCACTCAGCCTCCATTGATATTCTGGGATGGGGTTCAGAAGGGTCATCATTACTGGGTAGGAGGAATTGTTCAGCCACCCTCCCCGCCCCTCTCTGGAGACCACCTTGGCTATGAAGGGGAGATGTCCTTTGTCATTGTTCCTGATATTGCCTCCACTGATGCTGTGTGAGTTGAGATCATTACTGCTGAAGGTGGGGAAAGTCTCAGATGTTCACTCAGCCTCCTTGATTTCACACCAGCTGGGAAGAAGGTGATGCCTTGTTTCTGCTGGGTGAGGCTAGGGTTCAGGCTCCTCATGTGACTCAAGTGACAGGATGGAGTTTGTTTTGTCTGTGCTTTTGTGGTTTTTTTTTTTTTTCTCCCATGTTTCCAATTTCTCTAATACCCAGTCTGGTTTATATATGTCATAATGAAAGCCCAGGGAAATTATCACATATCATTTTTCAGAAGTCAGGATCCCTACCCTTTCTGCTTTCTCCCCACACTTCAAATTCTTCTTGTGTTTGCTTTATATTTAAAATTCATATAAACCCAGAAAAGTACAAATAATCTCTAGGATTTTAGCATAGATCATAACTACCTTACTAAAGAGCACCCCGTGGGCAAAATATATAAAGTTTTTAACTTTATTTAGGATAACTTAAATAATTTCATGGTGGTCCGGCTAATAAAGTACTGTAAGGATGAGTATAGATAATTGTTTGCATTTAACTATATTTTATAAGGTCTTATTATTTTTCAAAATTTCTTTCCAAAGCTTTCTTTGCCTTCCTTTAATAAGGTTCTGTCTCGATGACAATATTTTGCTGACAATATTGGAGTTTTTAAAGACCAGATGTTGTTAAACCAAAATTGCCACTACTCTCATGCACTGTGGTCTACAACATTTCTAATTCAGATCATCCAAGTAAAAACCAATATAACTCATATCGTATGCCATACTTCACCCTTTGGGAATAATTGGGGAGAAAAAAGCTCTATGATGAATTTGTGGTGCCTTAACTAATCATCAGAGGAGGGCTTCTCCAAAATACGTTTTTAATCATTTATTTAGTGTCATGGAGGTATTTTTATTTGCCGAAAAAATGAGAAATTCACAAAGGATAATATATATTTGTGTGTGTGTGTGTGCGCGCACGTGTGCATGCATGTGTGTGATTTAATGACAGAAGAGCTGTAGTTAAAGGGGAAATGAGAAAAGAAATTCTGTATAATGCTAGAAAATAATGTATTTGGAAATTCAGGATCTTGAACTTTATGTAACTTAAATAGTATCTAACTCCTATACCTTAATATCACCCCAATATTACACATCTTGCTGGAAGAACACAATTTAAGCAGGCTACAGTTTTTCACTAGTAGAAATAAAGTTGCAGTAGGCACCTTCTGCATTTCTCTATGTGAGCATATGTGAAAAATTTCTCTTGGGAGCAACCTAGAAATAAGATTGTTGACTAACAGGAAACAACATCTTCAACATTGTTATATATTCTCAAATTAGATTCCAACGTAATTGTAACAATTTAGTTTCCAAAATATTGTATTAAATTTTCCTTTGTTTGATATCCAGTCTGTTTTATATCAGCAGCCCTCAATTTTGGTGAATATGATAGGCAGGAAATAGGATATCACTTTTTAAAAAAGTTACCTTTCTCTATTTATTTTTGAGATTGAGCATTTTTCATATATATTTAAAACTTTGTAGTTTCTTATGTAATTTCTCTTTTTAATTAATTTTCTTCTGTTGGATTTACTTTTTCTTACTGATTTGTAAATAGTTCTCTATATTTGTTGTATAGTGATTATTGAATAATCCTTTTAATTAATATAGATTTAAATTATTTTCTTGAGTGTGTAATTTGTTTTTCCATGTTGAATATAAAAGTTATTTTTGTGAGATTTTTAATGTAGCCACATTTATTAGTGTTTTCTTTGTGTTTTCTAATCTTTCTCTTTAAAATATCCTTTTTTGATCTGAGATCATATTTTCCCATACTGCTTTCTGAGAATTCTGAAGCTTTGTTTTTCACCTTAAATTTTTAATCTTTTTAGAGTTTTCTTTTTTTCATATGTGGTATGAACCTGAGGCCTTAGGAGTGGTGTTAGTTTTCTATTTTTGCATGACAAGTTACCACAAACTTAGCAGCTTAAAATATCACCCATTTAGTATCTCCCAGTTCTGTAGGTCAGAAGTCTGAGTGGGCATAGCTGGGCTGCCTCATGTCTCACAAGGTTGAGATCAAGTGTCCCTGGAGTAAAGCTCTTACTTAGAAGCTCCGGGGCAGAATCTTCTTTCAAGCTCCTTCAGGTTATTGGCAGAATCCAGTACACTCAGTTGTAGGGCTAGGTCCTTGGTTTCTTGTTGGATGTCAACTGGGATGATTCCTAGCTTCTAGAAACCAGTCAGGTCCTTTCCATATGACGTGTTCCATCTCTAGACCAGCAATGGAATCTCTCTTTCTCTCTCTCATAATATCCTTCTTGTACTTCAATCTCTCTGGCTTACTCTTTTATTATCAACCAGAGAAGACAAAGGACAATTAGGTTTGATTAGGTTTAGTCTACCTGGAAAATCTGCTGATTGTATGGTCAACCCTAATCATTGATGCAGCAACAGACAGTGGGGGTCATGGGGTTATCTTAGAATTCTGCTTGCCACAGAGGTATTTGGTATGGGTTTGCTACTCAATTATTTGAGATTTCCTACATGCCTTCTGTTTGAATCTTTTCCTTAGACAGGTGAGAGAGAAAGAGATAAGCTTAAGCCACTTACTTCCTAAAATCATTTAAAACGGAATTAAAATAATCTTTATAGGGACTTCCCTGGTGGTACAGTAGTAAAGAATCCACCTTCCAATGCAGGGGATGCAGGTTCGATCCCTGGTTGGGGAACTAGGGTCCTACATGCTGCGGGGCAGCAAAGCCCATGAGCCACAACTACTGAACCCACGTGCTTCAACTAGAGAGCCCATGTGCCACAAACTGCAGAGCCCATCATGTGCCCTGGAGCCTCAGCACCACAACTAGCGAGAGAAAATCCACACATCACAACTAGAGAGAAACCCGCACACCACAACAAAAAAATCCCGCATGACTCAATGAAGATCCCATGTGCTGCAACTGAGACCCAACGCAGCCAATAAATAAATAAATAAATAATAATCTTTATAAAATTCTTATTTTAGATTTTAATATAGTCGAATAAAATGCAATATTTCTGTATTTTTTATACTAATTAAATTTAAAACTCCCATATATACATGCCTATTTTTAATGCATTTAACTTAATAATTAACAAAGAATAAAAGATACATACTACGTCCTTAACTTCTGTTGAAAAAACTTTAGATCTCTTTTATTGAATATACATGCCATACTGAATTTAAGGTAGTAACTCAATTATGACCGCATTGGTAGGACAGGAAAAAGATAGGACAGATATATGTTTGTATTTAACATTCTCAGAAATTCAGGTTCTGCAAAAGGCTTTAGGCTTTTCTCATTTTTAATTGGGAACAAATGCATTCAAGTGGATTGTTGTAATGGACCTGCGTTATCTCCTGGGGCTCTTACACTGTTGTTTCGATTTTACATAAAGTGAACATTGCATTGCAAAAGTGACCTTGGGAGAATTGCCCTGACCATGAACCATGTATCCCAAATCCTTGATTTAATAGAAATAATTGAAATAAGTGAGCTATGGCTTACTTTCCAATTGAATTGTGTGGCTTTTCAATTGAATTATGTATATAATTCAAAAATAAAAAGGAATATACCATATTCTTTTTTATTTGCTTTTTTCCTTTGTTCTCAAGGCCTTTCTTTCTATAGACCTGTGCCCTAGAGGTCAACAATATAACATAATCATTTCAAATATGAAATCAATGAAACCTATGAAGGTAAAATGACTTATCTGATTAAAATTGCATTGAGCTGAGTCCCAAATTCAGGCCATATGGCTCAGCCTGGTCTTCTGTGACATTATGCTAGGTCACCAAGTCACTCAGTTATATAGCACAAATTAGAGGTTATATATAAATATCATGTATTAAATTCTAGGATACTAGATGGGTTAATATTTGGGGCAAACTAATGTCATGTTAAGAAAAACCATCCACTTGTTTTAACCTTATTTCTCTTTCACAAGAATGGAAAACAAATCTGTTTATGTCTAAGTTGTATTCCCTAGTTCATTTCTACTTTTCCTTTGGACATTTAATCCAAGTTCAGTTAAGTTTACATGGAATAAGGGGATGACACAACTCTACCGTTTCCATCCTTGACCTTCCTTTTCATAGAACTGATATTTTTATCTCTCTGACATTTCAAGCAATGGGATGTTTTACATATTTTATTCCTAAATTCATTGCAAACAAATGTAATCCAACCTTTGTTGGAAGAATATACTATCTATTACTCTGAACCTGGGCACACTCCTTTTCTTTGGTTTCCCTGGAACATCATCTTATCCCCTTTGGGGCATCTCATCAACCTTCATTCTCTAACTCCATTCACCCTGTAAACTTCCCACACTGAGAGTATCCTCATCTTTACAATATCATCTCATAAATAAGGTCATAAATCAGGTTTCTCATTCCTTTTGCTGCTGCTTCAGTCAGCACTAAAAGTGGGTATTTTGGCTTAATAATATTGAGATAAAATACGATGCTGGTGCATGTTAACATGCAATTAGCCTCACATGGAGCAGAGCTAAATTACTACCTAATTAGTATGGGACAGACAAGGAGGGCCTGATGCATGATGAGATTCAAGAGCAGCTCTAACGCCATCCACCACTTATTAATTTATCTGCTAGAACATTTTAATGGAGTAACTTACATTCACCACAATTAATGTGAAAGTGGTGTAAAATAGATTAGGTACTTTAAACTGGGAGGCCGCATGAAGGCTGTTACAATAAGGTTATATGGGATAAGAACGTGAGTCAAAGAATTAGAAATGAGAATTGAAAGGCTGTTTTTAGAGGAAAAAATAAGTAAGATTTGATGGTTACATAGATAAGAGGAACTAGTGAGACAGAAGAGTGAAAGAAACTATGCTGTTCTTTTCTTATGGGACCAGGGAGAACTAGAAAGCCATCACCAAACAGCAAACTCCAAGGCAAACTTGGTTTGGGAGAGTAGAACGTAAGTTTAAGGTATATTAATCGGGAGACATGGTGGTATGAAAGAAAATCATAGTAAACCCTAATCATTTAAGGAAAAAATCAAAACTATGTTCTTTTAAAAGAATGGTAGGTGTTTTAAACTCTATGGGCACACAAACTAAATTGAATATCAAATAATTTTAAAGAA
Organism: Tursiops truncatus; assembly: GCF_011762595.2. Classification (NCBI taxonomy): domain Eukaryota; kingdom Metazoa; phylum Chordata; class Mammalia; order Artiodactyla; family Delphinidae; genus Tursiops; species Tursiops truncatus. The sequence goes on along the minus strand of NC_047042.1, from coordinate 95,582,559 downwards.
AATATATGGCTTTGATTTATTTATACTAAAATACATTTTCTGCAATATGTATTTTTGCAGAAATGGTTACTAAGGAGCTAAACGACTAAGAAAAAGATAACCAAAGATTAAGACAGTCAGAGAAGGCCCTACATGATACTACCTCTCTCACGCAACTCCAGTCACTTGATTATATCACACTTGCTCTTGCCACGGGGCCTTTGCACTGCCTTTTCCCTATATTTGGTATATTGTCCTAGACACCCACATGGCTAACACCCTACTAACAAGTCTTTGCTCAAATGAACCTTCTCGGAGATGTCTACATTGACTATCTTTTAAAAAATTGCAGCCTACCCTCTGTCCCAGTACTGAGCCCTCATACCCTACTCTACCTTAACTTTTTTTTTTTCCGTAGAACTTGGCACCTTTTAACTTTTGACATACAACCTATCTTATTAATTCTGTTTACCGGCCAGTGTCTGCCTCATCTGTCAGAATTCAAACTTCTTTGAATCTTTGAGTTTTGGTCACTGACTCTTAAGCTGCTTTAAGCACATGGTAGATACAATGTATATATGTTGAATAGTGACTGAAGAAATTATTCAGCTCATGATTAACTTGACTGTCGTCCTTTCTTAGTTAAACAAGTTTTGTCTTTTGAAACCCTGTTTGTGTCTATAATACAAGCCTATACATAGCCTTGAATTGTCATTAAAATTGTAAAAGCTAACATAAAGCTAACATATATTGAATACTTTTATATGTGCCAGGCATTCATTTAAGAGGTTAGCAAGCAACACTCATTCCTCAAAACAAATATATGTTAGGTATATCACATAACTTACTTTGCAGTTGAAGGGGGGCTTCAATAACTTCCCTGGGGACATTTGGCAGGACAAGACTTTGAACCCTGCTCATAACTCCTGTGCAATATTGGGATACTGACTAGAGGGTCAGTGGTGAGTGTACTGAGTTCCTTAAAGGGGAATGGTGTCCAATACTTAAAAAAAAAAAAAATCTCATGTTTGTTTGATAGCAATATTTGGTTTTACACTGTATAAGCAGAAAGATACTTTCTCATTTTTCTTAAGTCCTAATCTACAGGCATTATTTGTTTCCTTGTTTTGAGTTATGAGATATTCCAATAGAAATAGCTGTTGAATATCTGGAATTTTAACTCAAAGCTCAGTACTGATCTCACACTAAGTAAAGTTACTTATATTTCTATCAAACCATGACACATTTAAGAACACATCCTTTTATTTCTTTAAACATTCACATTTATTCAGTCGGTATCTATTAAGTGTCTGTCATCTAGGCACTGGGACACACAATGAACTTATAATGACCAACAAAAATGAATATGATCTATCTCATCAAAATTTTATGGATAAAGGGATATTAGGCAAGTAGTCACAAAAAACTAATTTAAAATTACAGTTGTGAAAAGTACTATGGAGAGGCACATGTTATTATGAGAAAAATATTAAATATAGCTAATTTTTTATGCATAACTTTAAAGAATATCTATTTTAGATATTATGTTAAGATGATCTATTATGTTAAGATGATCTTAACAATGCAAATAGCAGATTAGCTTAATACCTAAATCCCAAGATAATATTTTGTGGGTGGATATCGGTGTGTGTTTATGTGTGTAAAATCTTTCAGTGCTTGATTCTTGTGCTTGGAAAGTTTTCTCTCTCCTGTTAAACCATTCCCTTGCTGCAAAACATACAAGTAGTACAAAAACATCTCTTAGTTATTGGTAGCAGAATGAAAAACTGGACATACAATTTGGCTTTATTTTATTTAATTCTAAATCAAATACTTTTTATGTAATACCCAAGGTTATTATTTTTTTCATATAAATTGTCTTGCTTCCTAAGTAGTTTATAGAAACATGAACTCAATTGCAGAAAATTATTTTCAGAATGTAACAAAGGGAGCTTTCCTGAGGTTAGGGTAAATTCTCTTTGACTCATTCATTTTATTGGTGCATATAAGTAAACAACACAAGTTTCAAGTAAACATTTAAATTTTTTTTTAATATTTGAATTTCATTTTATTTATTATTTTATAGAGCAGGTTCTTATTAGTTATCCACTTTATACATATTAGTGTATATATGTCAATCCCAACCTCCCAATTCATCCCACCACCACCACCCCACCCCCTGCCATTTTCCCCCCTTTGTGTCCATACATTTGTTCTCTACATCTATGTCTCTATTTCTGCCCTACAAACTGGTTCATCTGTACCATTTTTCTAGGTTCCACATATATGCGTTAATATACGATATTTGTTTTACGCTTTCTGACTTACTTCACTCTGTATGACAGTCTCTAGGTCCATCCACGTCTCAACAAATGACCCAATTTCGCTCCTTTTTATGTCTGAGTAGTATTCCATTGTATATATGTATCACATCTTCTTCATCCATTTGTCTGTCGATGGGCATTTTGGTTGCTTCCATGACCTGGCTACTGTAAATAGTGCTGCAATGAACATTGGGGTGCATGTGTCTTTTTGAACTATGGATTTCTCAGTGTATATGCCCAGTAGTGGGATTGCTGGGTCATATGGTAATTCTATTTTTAGTTTTTTAAGGAAACTCCATACTGTTCTCCATAGTGGCTGTGTCAATTTACATTCCCACCAACAGTGCAAGAGGGTTCCCTTTTCTCCACACCCTCTCCAGCATTTGTTGTTTGTAGATTTTCTGATGTTGCCCGTTCTAACTGGTGTGAGGTGGTACCTCATTGTAGTTTTGATTTGCATTTCTCTAATGATTAGTGATGTTGAGTAGCTTTTCATGTGCTCTTGGCCATCTGTATGTCTTCTTTGGAGAAATGTCTATTTAAGACTTCTGCCCATTTTTGGACTGGGTTGTTTGTTTTTTTAATATTGAGCTGCATGAGCTGTTTATATATTTTGGAAATTAATCCTTTGTTGGTTGATTCATTTTCAAATATTTTCTCCCATTCTGAGGGTTGTCTTTTCATCTTGTTTGTAGTTTCCTTTGCTTTGCAAAAGCTTTGAAGTTTCATTAGGTCCCATTTGTTTATTTTTGTTTTTATTTCCATTACTCTAGGAGGTGGATCAAAAAAGATTTGTTGTGATTAATGTCAAAGAGTGTTCTTCCTATGTTTTCCTCTAAGAGTTTTTTAGTGTCTGGTCTTACATTGAGGTCTCTAATCCATTTTGAGTTTATTTTTGTATATGGTGTTAGGGAGTGTTCTAATTTCATTCCTTTACATGTAACTGTCCAGTTTTCCCAGCACTAATTATTGAAGAGGCTGTGTTTTCTCCATTGTATATTCTTGCCTCCTTTATCAAAAATAAGGTGACCATATGTGCGTGGGTTTATCTCTGGGCTTTCTCTCCTGTTCCATTGATCTATATATCTGTTTTTGTGTCAGTCTCATATTGTCTTGATTACTGTGGCTTTGTAGTATAGTCTGAAGTCAGGGAGTCTGATTCCTCCAACTCTGTTTTTTTCCCCTCAGACTGCTTTGGCTATTTGGGGTCTTTTGTGTCTCCATACAGATTTTAAGATTTTTTATTCTAGTTCTGTAAAAAAAGTGCCACTGGTAATTTGATAGGGATTGCATTGAATCTGTAGATTGCTTTGGGTGGTATAGTCATTTTCACAATATTGATTCTTCCAATCCAAAAACATGGTATATCTCTCCATCTGTTTGTGTCATCTTTGATTTATTTCATCAGTGTCTTATACTTTTCTGAGTACAGGTCTTTTACCTCCTTAGGTAGGTTTATTCCTAGGTATTTTATTCTTTTTGTTGCAATGGTGAATGGGATTGTTTCCTTAATTTCTCTTTCTGAGCTTTTGTTGTTAGTGTATAGGAATGCAGGAGATTTCTGTGCATTAATTTTGTATCCTTGTACTTTACCAAATTCATTGATTAGCTCTAGTAGTTTTCTGATGGCATCTTTAGGATTCTCTATGTATAGTACTATGTCATCTGCAAACAGTGACAGTTGTACTTCCTCTTTTCTAATTTTTATTTCCTTTTCTTCTCTGATTGCTGTGGCTAGGACTTCCAATCCTATGTTGAATAATAGTGGTGAAAGTGGGCAACCTTGTCTTGTTCCTGATCTTAGAGGAAATGCTGTCAGTTTTTCACCATTGAGAATGATGTTTGCTGTGGGTTTGTCATATATGGCCTTTATTATGTTGAGGTAGGTTCCCTCTATGTCCACTTTCTGGAGAGTTTTTTATCATAAATGGGTGTTGAATTTTGTCAAAAGCTTTTCCTGCATCTATTGAGAAGATCATATGGTTTTTCTTCTTCATTTTGTTAATATGGTGTATCACCTTGATTGATTTGCATATATTGAAGAATCCTTGCATCCCTGGGATAAATCCCGCTTTATCATGGTGTATGATCCTTTTAATGTGTTGTTGGATTCTGTTTGCTAGTATTTTATTGAGGACTTTTGCATCTGTATTCATCAGTGATATTGGTCTGTAATTTTCTTTTTTTGTAGTACCTTTTCTGGTTTTGGTATCAGGGTGATGGTGGCTTCATAGAATGAGTTTGGGAGTGTTCCTTCCTGTGCAATTTTTTGGAAGCATTTGAGAAGGATGGGTCTTAGTTGTTCTCTAAATGTTTGATAGAATTCGCCTGTGAAGCCATCTGGTCCTGGACTTCTTTTCTTTGGAATATTTTAAATCACAGTTTCAATTTTATTACTTGTGATTGGTCTCTTTATATTTTCTATTTCTTCCTCGTTCAGTCTTGGGAGGTTATACCTTTCTAAGAATTTGTCCATTTCTTCCAGGTTGTCCATTTTATTGGCATAGAGTTGCTTGTAATAGTCTCTTAGGATGCTTTGTATTTCTGTGGTGTCTTTTGTAACTTCTCCTTTTTCATTTCTAATTTTATTGATTTGAGTCCTCTCCCTTTTTTCTTGATGAGTCTGGCTAAAGGTTTAGCCGTTTTGTTTATCTTCTCAAAGAACCAGTTTTTAGTTTTATTGATCGCTGCTATTGTTTTCTTTGTTTCTATTTCATTTATTTCTGCTCTGATCCTCATGATTTATTTCCTTCTACTAAGTTTTGCGTTTTGTTTGTTCTTCTTCCTCTACTTCCCTTAGGTGTAATGTTAGATTGTTTATTTGAGATTTTTCTTGTTTCTTGAGGTAGGCTTGTATTGCTATAAACTTCCCTCTTAGAACTGCTTTTGCTGCGTCCCATAGGTTTTGCATCATCGTGTTTTTGTTGTAATTTGTCTCTAGGTATTTTTTGATTTCCTCTTTGATTTCTTCAGTGATCTCTTTGTTTTTAGTAACGTATTGTTTAGCCTCCATGTGTTTGTGTTTTTTACGTTTTTTTTCCCTGTAACTGATTTCTAATCTCATAGCGTTGTGGTCGGAAAAAATGCTTGACATGATTTCAATTTTTTAAATTTACTGAGGCTTGATTTGTGACCCAAGATGTGATCCATCCTGGAGAATGTTCCATGTGCACTTGAGAAGAAAGTGTAATCTGCTGTTTTTGGATGGAATGTCTTATAAATATCAATTAAATCTATCTGGCCGATTGTGTCATTTAAAGCCTGTGTTTCCTTATTAATTTTCTGTCTGGATGGACTGTAACCATTCAAATTTGTTTCTCTATATGTGTTTCTCTATTTCTTTATGTAATATCACTATTATTTATTAATGCTATATTTTTTCATTTGCTATGCAAAACTCATTATTAAAATAGTTAAAATTAGAATAATTTTGCATGGGTAATGAATGCAAATTTAAATCTCCATTATTTTTAGATTAGAAATTTCATAATATTAAATGTATTTATATTCCATTTTTATGAGACAATAAATCACATTTTAAAATTTGTTTTCAAATGAGGTATAAGTCTACATTGATGGTGATAAACATCAAAAGTTGTTTTTGCATTTATTTTCTTCTTTCTTTTGTGATATTAACTTCGTTTTATCAGTAGCAGAATGCTCAGTGCCAATTTAGATTTCATCATTAGCTTCAAGGACAAGATTAGTATATGGTTGGATCACACATTTGAGTGATCTGAAACAATAAAAACTAGGAAGAAAAAAATAATAAATCCATCATTTTAAAAAATATAAAATATATTCATTAATTACTTTCTTCTAGTTGCCTGAAAAAACGTTTAGGATTTTCTAGCTTTTTTAAAGCTTTTTTTACAGCCTTCCTTTTGTGACTTTTTTTTTTTAAAGCTCTAACATATGCCTTATTCACATTATAGAGAAACACTTTTATGTTTTAAAAAGTTGATGAAAATAGTCAGTTTTTGCGGTACCAAAAAGTCATTTTTGAAAATCAAGAAATTTATAGGTTTTTAAAATTACATGGAGTTGAATAATAAATTGAAACTCCCCCCTTTCCATCCCAACAGAATTATTAACTGCCATTTCCTCTATGACTTTAAATATATTTGGTTTTATCGTGGAAATACTTGATTATATGAGCAACAAAATATTCTTCTGCTTAAAATTTGTTTGATTTACCCTAAAACTTAACCAACCAAAAAAATCAAATACTGTTCTTAATCCTCTTAAAAAGATTAACATCATATCATAATTTTAGGCAGAATCCAGATGAAAAGTACAGTCATAATTTGGTCAGCTTTTTACTGAATTGTTATAGTCATACACTATTTTAAATTAAAAATCAGTGGGATATTTTCTGAATCTCAAAACATTTATTCTAAATGAATCTCAGATGGAAATAAAAGTGGTAAATTTGGTTAAAGGAGATAATTTACCCACATATCTTTTTGAAGTTTGAAAATTTATATTTTGTTGTTTGTTTCCCAGTCTTTATTTTTATCTAACTTTAAGAATAGAATACTAAAGCTGAAGCAGAATCTATTCCTGGACTTTTCTGATCTACCTCAAGCCAAAATGCATTTACAGTATCCTGAGAAGTTGTTTTCCCACAAAATGTTACTATATTTTCAAGACCAGAGAACTTCAGATATAGTGTTCAGCTCTGAGCCCCTTGTCTAAAAATATAATGCCAAAACTCAGTTGTACTTACTTGCTCCCCAAATCCAAAGAATTTATAGAAAAGATGGTATACATTGTTTTCCCAGTGCATAGCCTTTTTCTGTTCTAGCTGTTTATATGTGAACTTGGTGGAGGGGGCTGTTTTTAAAGAGTATGCCTTATAGTATAATTAAATCCCTATTTACCCCCCAAAAATCTGTTCTACAAGGTCTTTATATATGTGTGATTTTAAACAAAGGGCGATATAATTGATGGCAGAATTTATAAGAAATAGGTTCAGGAATATAGAGGGCAGGGCAATGTATAAAACAAATTATTTTAGACCAGCATTAGAAAGATAGCTTATTAAATTATTACTGATATCAAGCCATATCCTTTTCACTGACATTGTTTTCGAAAATGTATTGGATTATTAAGAATATATAGGGTTTTTTTTTTCCTTTGCAGGGGAGAAAGGATAGCTTTCTTTACTTAAATAGTAGAAATAGATTTAGAGATTATGCCCCATAAAAATAAGGATTTTATTTCTATTTTTCTCTTCCTTTCAAAAGAGAGGAGGAGAGAGAAACTTAAATACAACAAAAATATTAGATTTTCTAATGAGTACATTTATTTTCCAGTGCTGTGAATGACTTTAGCTCTGTGAAGACAATTACGTTTTAAAATGTGGTGTTACAGATATATCTTATTTTGAGTTCTTCTAGATTACAGTATTAAGAAAAAAAAGACTTTAGTGATGGTAGTTTTATTTAGGGGGAGATCCCAGGAAGATGTGAGGTGTAGAGAAAGCAAAAGAAAATAAAACAGGACAGGAAGAAAAACCAGTAAAGGGTTACATTGAGGAGTGGGAAAAATGATGTAAGCAGCAGAGACTGAAGCCTGTTGGAGTCCTCTAAGGAACTATGTCGAATTAGTCTCAGAATTGTCTTTCTGGATTTTACTTCCACAAAAGATGTCGAAAGCTGGTATGGCCAGCCACTAACATCCTAATAACAAGAAAGAGTTGGATAAACTACAAAATCCTATGTTTTCTTTAAACCATCAGGCAGCTGAGGTTGCAGGGCAAGTAAGTAGCCTGAAATCTTTGGAAAGACTAGCTCCTCCAAAGAGAAATGGAAGACAAACACTGGGTCACCTTGTCAGAACGTGAGCTAAAGGACACCAAGTGTTATATGAGCGGATGAAAATAATTTAGCTGCAATACTTAAAAATGTACTAAAGGTTGAATGTGCGCTGGGGGAGATTGTAAGCTTCAGACACCAAGAGAGTTGGGACCTCTTTGCAGGCTTTTCTCTGTAGACCTCTACTGGGTACTTAGAATGGATAGAGGTAAGGCAGGGACTGAAGAAAGCCTCCCTCACTGGTACAGACCTGAAGGATGAAGGATGAAAGTGCTGTCACTGAAGGAAAAGGCAAAATGGTCCAGGAAGACAATTAGTCTCTACTGAACAAAAACCTTAAGCCACTGGAGAAGGGCAGGAATCTCTGTGAGCACGTGTAAAGATCCTGAGTGGCTAGGGGATGGGAACTAAAGGCAAAACAAAACACAAAACATCTTTGCCACAGCCCGAGGAGCAGGAAATGATCCTGAGATGGGGACCTTATACAACTAAACTTAGAGCTTCCCTACTTCTGAAGGAAAGACAAGAAACCCTTTCCACAGAACTGCCAAAAAGGCAGAGTTTGGCTTCCATGAGAGGAGGAATAGTATCACTGTTACCGACCAGGTTTCTTGGTCTCCTCAATCGATAGAAATTGATCAGACAAGAAATTCAGGCAAGGCTTTATTGGGGCCCCTGCTGTAGCAGGGGGCAGAGAGAACAAACAACAGGTTCCCTTGCTTGTTCCCTTGCTGATGGTGGTGGGTAGCTGGTTCCTTATATGGGGTGAGTGTAGGGGGTGTGTCCTGCGGTCGGGCTAGAGGGGTAGCTTAGGTGGTTTGCCCTCCCCTTTGGAGGTGTTGAGTGCAGGGGGCATGCACAGTACCCTGGTTTTGCTCCCGCCCTTGGGAAGTGGCAGTGGGCTTTTCAGTCTCTTTGTATCTTGTCCAGAATTTACCCCAACTGCTCATGCACACAGTTATTTTTAGTCCCTTATAGTTTCTTTGTATTTTGTTGCTGAGGAGATGTTTGTCCCATGCACGCATTGCAACACTGCAGCAAAGGGTCCCAGGTCCCAGCCTGTCTCATCACCAGGAAAGCCATATCCCTGGGGCCCAGGGCATATAAGGCATGCCAAAGATCCAAACTAGACTAGGACAACAGAAAACCCCCCTAACTCCACTGGCATGGTAACAAACACTGACATAAGCAGTAGCAATCTGCCATTGGAGGAGGGGTATGTACATGGAGGCAACCAAGCCTCCATCCTAACCACAGGTAATGCTGGAAAAATTTGAACTGGAGGCATAGAAGTTAACCATATCAACAACAAACATCTAAACTAACACATCTCTGGAAGACATTGATTCAAAAACACACTCTAAAAATCTAGTGCAGGAAGAGGTATATTCAGGTATACCATTTTCAGGTACAAATGCTTTATAACCCAGTCTCTATGGTTTTTCACATAATGACCAGAATTTAATAAAAAATAATGAGGCAAACACAAAAAGCAAGAAAATAAGCACAACACACTGTCAAGCGGCAGACAATATACATATACTCAAAGAAAGAGCCAGATGCTGAATCTATCAGATAAGGATGTTAAAATAACAATGCTTAATACGTAAAGGAGTCTAGTGTAAAAGATGGGTGGGCAGGCTCTATTAATTTCAGGAATAAGATGGAAAGTACCAGAAAGAGTTAATGGAAATGCTAACACCACAACTACAGGTTGAAGCCCAAAGAGAATGACCTTGACAGGCTCATGAGTAGACTTGAAAAATCCTAGGAAAGAATCAGTGTCCTAAGAGACAGCTTAATACAAATTATCCAAACTGAAACACAAAATGAAAAAAGAATTACCGGCAACAACAGCAGCAAAATTCCCAAGACATCCAAAAGCTGTTACCATCAAACTGGGTAACTCTTTTGGAGGGGAATTTGGAAATATCTAACAAAGCTACATATGCATTTATCTTTTGATAGTCCAGGACTGAACAAATAAATTATATTTTAAATACTGAGAGCCACTGTCAGAGAAGTGTTACAGATAAGGAAAGGAGGGAAACTAAAATGGAACTTGAGGTGTTGAATTGGAATCGGAGTTGTCACTAAGAACTCATGAGGTGTGGGTATGTGTTTGTGTATGTAGATAGAGCACATCTAGTTCCCAGATATTTGTTTCTACCTATTAGTTCTTGATAAAATTAACCAGGGCTCTGTAGCAAAATCACTTTCATTAGAAATTCCACTGGTTTTAAAAAGCGCATTTGATTTTTGTCCACAGTTGCTAGAAAGATAGGTGTTTTGGTGTTTAGATGGACATAAACAGGAAGTATTGACAAAGAAGAAAGAAATATTATGGAACATTGTCTCCATTTATTTATTTTTTAAATTTATATGTCCAAGCTAGATGTAGCATTTTACAATGGATTTAATGCATTGAATTTTTGTCACAAACCTCAGCACATACTCTTCAAGCAATTTGAAATTAACATAAGTTGTAAAATTCATCTTGTAAAAAATATGGAAACATGAGATGAAACTGATCATTTGAAAATAATAAGAAATGAACCCTCCAGAGTAAAAATATGTATATATATATATACTTGGTCACATTATTTTCTAGACTAAGTAATCAATCAGTTCCACAATAAAATCCAACACACACAAAATGCTTCTTTTCATAACCACCAAATCTAATAAAACCTTACTTTTTGAGAGTTGATTTCGATCCTCTATTTGCACGAGATCATATTGGCGTCAGCAATTGTCATTGATTTAGCCATTGTCTAATTGTCATTGTCATTGTCATTGATGTAGCCACCAAAGTGCTAACCTCTATTCAGACTCCTTCAAAAACATTAGTTTCAGAGATCTGATTTTTTTGTGGAAGCTTAGACATAAATTTAACTATAATATTGTTTAAAAATTATTTATTTATTTGGTTGCACCAGATCTTTAGTTGCGGCACGTGGGCCCCTTAGTTGTGGCATGTGGGTTTCCCAGTTGTGGCATGCAAACACCCAGTTGTGGCATGCAAACACCCAGTTGTGGCATGCATGTGGGATCTAGTTCCCCAACCAGGGATCAAACCCTGGCCCCCTGCCTCGGGAGCGCAGAGCCCTAACCACTGCACCACCAGGGAAGTCCCTAACTATAATATTTTAAAGCCATTCTTTCAAACCTAAAATTCATGACTGATACTGAGTGGAAATTAAAAATAATATTTCTAATTCTTGCTTGGTTTTGCGTAGCAAATGAATTTTTAAAAAAACCTATTTTAACGTACTTTTCATGTCATATCTCTGCAAGCCAGATCATCACTCATTTCCATCAAAAATGTAGTCAGTGATGCTGGTGTTAGACCTAAAACAAATGTCTTTATTTTTTCCTGGATTTACATCAACTTTATAAACACACACTTGATGACAATCATATGGTGATTGAGCCAGGGCATAATTTGACATGGCATTCAAAGTATGTTTATATTCATTTAGTCTGGCTACCTTGTACATAGTATGCAATTCTATTTCCTTGAGTCCCAGGGATTCTAGACTCTTGAATATTAAAGAGGGATCCTTCTACTTTCTAGATATTGCTACCATGAAAGAATATCACATGTGGTATGAAAATATTTATTCTGCCAATGTCACCTGGGAGTTACAAGGCTTTAAATTACCCAACTAGATGAATGGGGAAATTTGGATATACAGGAATCAGAGGAAAGTGTATCATTATATACCAGGAACTGCAGACGAGGTCCATATAGTAGGAGGGATGAGTTCTTGTGGATAATATACTATCTGTGACTGAAACCACAGGTCCTCTCAACCTAAACAGTATTTTACTACTCCCAGGTGTGATAACGGCCATCCTTCCTAAACCTCGTTTTCTGGCAGCTGTGTCTCAGCAGTGTTCCCAAAGAGCAGTCCTTTTGTACGGTGCCAGCCTAGTCTCGGTTGACCAGTATGCAGATGGACAGATACTAATGTTGGCTCTCTCTTGGGCACAGTCTTTCCACCAGGTGGAGGGAGAGAGAATAGTGAAGACATATACAGAAAAAATCCCAACATCTGATTCCTGGTTCTAGTAGTTCCAAAGGGACAAGTATCACTGACATTCCTGCAGCTTTCCTGATGTATCTCAGTAAGATTCCAATAATTTCTCCCTTTTTCTTGGATTTTCACCTGAATCAGTCAGTTAATAAGCATAGCAAAACTTTTGGGCTTAAAATAACAATTTATTAGTGCTTAGGAGTTCATGAGTCAACTGGGCACGTCTGCTGGTCTGAAGTTAAGTGAGCACAACTGATGTTGGCTGCACTCCCACAGATGGTGGATGGCTCGTTTCTGCTCCATGTGGTCTCTTTTCCTCCAGAGAGCCAGTCCAGGCTTAATCAAATGGCAACTGGGTAGGGTTCCAAGAGAAAGAAAGGAAGGGAACAAGGCCTTCTAAAGTCTAGGCTTGGAACTTATACACTGTTCTATTTGCCACCGTTTTGGCAAAGAAGTCCCAAGGCCAACCAGATTCAAAGGCTGAAGAAATAAACTCCATTTCTTGATGAAAAGAACTGCAAAATCACAATGTAAAAGAGCATTATCTGGGGCGTGGTGGACAATTATGGTCATTTTTACAGTCTGCCACCCTATAAGTCACAATCTAACCTATCCTAACTAACAGAGTCCTCATTATGAAGAGAATTCTGTTGCTAAAACAGAAGAAGCTTGCAATGTGACTCAGGCTTGCTTCAGAATGCTTTTTATGCAGCAGTGGGAATTTACTCAGCCTTTGTTTAATTAAATTATTGAATGACGTTTTAAACTCTTGATAGCACTGCTCTACCATAGTAATATCAGAAATTTCGTTAAGATAAATGATTAAAAATGACTAATATGAATCAGAAACGGGGCTTAATGGTTATTACTGGCTAACGGAACTTTACCAAATTGTTTGGACTGTGAGAAAGGCAATTTTTGTCCCTCCTGTAGATGTAAGGAATAAAATTATTATCAGTATTGAGAGAACAATGTGAAACTTCTGTTTAACAGGTTGCTTAAACTTAATTACACAGGGAAAGCAAGCACTGTTCAACTTTAAGGTATTAAATGCATGAGGCACAGATGGACTGAGTAGATGAGGGAATTCTAGAATTATTACATGATTAGTCAACTGGAGAGATAACAGGGAAGACATCTTCCACTTTATAATGTCCTATTACCATAAAGAGAAGATAATGTAGTAGATTTGAATCCTGTTTAGATCGACTGTAGTACTGATTTTCATTTTGATGATAGTGATGGAGGTAGGGGACCAAAGTGAGTTGATCTTTTAAAAAATCTAAAATTATCTTACATAGAATCTTTATTCTGTTTATAACCATGTGAAATGTAATTTTTGAATTTGACTGCAAAAATCATAACAATCATTAATAAGAAACATTAATACGTTCTTACAGTGGACAGTTTGCTGGGTGTGCCAATCAAAAGGTCTTTAGACCTAATCAAGACCTAAGTGTTTCTGGAGGTTATACACTTACCTTCCTCACTTTGCCAACATTTCTGAAAGTTAGTTTATCTCTTTTGCCTCCTTCTGTTCTCCTGAGTCGTGGTGTAAGTTTTAATTAATTGGTTGATGCAAACTAATTGTTTCATCTCAGTTTCTGGGTAAGTAATGAATATGAGCAGTGCGTCTATATAACAGAATCTATTTGTAGACATCTATTCCTATTGATACATAAAATACAATTTTAAGCAGGTCTTCATGAAAATATTACAGTTCATAAACAAAATATACAGCTTGGACAAATGGCTGTGACAATATTACTACGTAATTTGTGCTATTGTGTTGGAGATGCAAAACATATAGGCTATTATGTCAACTCTAGGAACTTATTAAAGTTATGAATTCTTCTCAAAAGTGGGCTTTAGTGTAAAAATTTATAAAGAAGGAAACGAAACATTTTTTTTCTCCAATCAATTGGTATTTATTTCAAAGCTATGGGCAGAATGTTATAGAACAAGAGGAAAGTCAGAGGAGAACAATTTGAAGAATCAAGATAACTACTTTTTACTTGCTAGAATTTGTTAGATTATATAAATTCTCTTTTATGCTGCAGTTTTGATTTTCAGGCTAAGACATAATAGGCAATTTTGCCGAAATACAAACTCTATTTGATATCTTTTCCATTTAATGGAAATAATATTATTCATTGATGATATAGATTTGCATCATAGTAAGGTTTTGGGCTCTTTTATTTTCCCTATACTATTATGTCCAACAGTGAAGTCGTCACTTATCCTCACCATTTTTATTCTGATTTCCACTGTCTTAATTCAAGCTCCTATCTTATCTCACTGAGATATTGCCGTACGCTTCTAACCTAGAGTCTTGAACTCTTCCAGTCTATCTTCCATACCAATTCTAGAAAAAAAACTTTACTGACTGCTACAATAGACAGAATGGTTGCCCCAAACGCCCACATCCTAATCCCCAGAACCTATAAATATGTTGTATGGAAAGAGGGGACTGAGGTTGCAGATGGAATTCAGGTTGCTAATCAGCTGACCTTGAGATGGGGAGGTTACCGTGGATCATCCAGGCAGACCCAATGTAATCATAAGGGTCCTGGTAAGTGTGGGAAGAGTCAGGAAACGGTGTCAGAATGACATGATATAAGAAATACTCTCGGGCTTCCCTGGTGGCACAGTGGTTGAGAGTCCGCCTGCCGATGCAGGGGACGCAGGTTCGCGCCGCGGTCCGGGAAGATCCCACATGCCGCGGAGTGGCTGGGCCCATGAGCCATGGCCGCTGAGCCTGCACGTCCGGAGCCTGTGCTCCGCAACGGGAGAGGCCACAACAGTGAGAGGCCTGTGTACTGCGAAAAAAAAAAAAAATGAAAGAAATACTCTCTAATCCTTGCTGCTTTTGAATAAGAAAGGGGACAAGAGCCAATAAATGTGGGCAGCTGAAAAAGGAAAGGAAACTAATTCTCTCTAGAGCTTCCAGAAGGAAAGCCCCACAGATACCTTGATTTTGGCCAAATGAAATCCATCTTGGACTTCTGACTTTGAGAACGGTATGATGACAATTGTGTTGTTTCAAGCCACTAAGTTTGTGGTAATTTGTTGCAACAGCAATAGGAAACTCGAAGTCATGCCCTGATTTAAAATCTTTTAATGATTCCTCATTACGCGTGTGGTAAAGTCAGTAGTATGTCAATAGATGCTTATCAACTAGATCTCTGGGATAAAAAGCCATAGTTTGGAGTGTTTGTCAATTTCCATGGTATAGTTACTCAAATTATGGCAAATGATGGCCTATTTCAAGCTACCAACCTGCCCTAACTGAAGGCCGAGTTGAAAGGACATACCCAAGCATCATGTCGTACAAGCTGTTGTAAGCTTGGTGATGGATAAATTCTATCCCCCCCGGTGACAGGACTTTTAAGATCATCCTTAATCTAACCCCTAAGTCTCTAGTTGTACTTCATACATCTTTGCTTGGTCTCTTTCATGTTTTTTGCTTATACTGGCCTTTTCCCTGGGCTACCTCCCCTGTATCTGTCTATTGGAATTCCACTAACTATTTACAAATAAGCAAAGCCAATGCCTCTGTGAAGCCTTCCTCTACCCATGTACTCCAATGCAATTAAGTTCTCACAGAGCAAAGAGATCACAGATGCCCTGTTTTTCTGGTGGCAAAAGTACCTTGTAGCTTCTTTTATCACAGAATTAATCCCAAATGGTTGTGATTTATTTATTTTCATTTTTTTCCCTTAGGCTGAGACTCTAGGAAGGGCAGACATTTCTGTTTTTTTAAGTTCGATATGTAAAATACCTAACATAAACATAGGCCCATAATAAAAATGTGAAAATGTTTGTTTGATAAAAAAAATAAGTTAATGTGTGTCAAGCTCATACTCAAATAAGAGAAATGCAGAAAAGATTAGTTTCATTTGAAAGAGAACCATTCACCATACAGAAGCCATATTTCAGTTTTGTAAAGAAGATGAGAGGATGAAGGTATGTTGGGTATGAATGGAATAATTGTGGTAAATGAGCAAAGCTTAAGCTCACAATTGGTTGATCCTCTCCTTGATCCCTGACACTGCTGGCCGAGCAGAGGTAATATCACCTGCCCTAGGCAGTCTGGAATGTTAAATATAAATCAGCTCTGTGAAAACGAGAAATTCTCAGATTAGATTTCAAAAGAAAAATATAATTTTATGGTGTTTTCAAAGGCCAAATTAAAAAAAATAGATTAAAAGAATTAAGAGCAGGGCTTCCCTGGTGGCGCAGTGGTTAAAAGTCCGCCTGCCGATGCAGGGGACACGGGTTCGTGTCCCGGTCCGGGAAGATCCCACATGTCGCAGAGTGGCTGGGCCCGTGAGCCATGGCCACTGAGCCTGCGCGTCCGGAGCCTGTGCTCCGCAACGGGAGAGGCCACAACAGTGAGAGGCCCACGTACCGCAAAAAAAAAAAAAAAAAAAAAAAAAAATTAAGAGCAAAATTTTGGAATTTTCATAATTAGCAAATTAAAAAGCCAGTATAGTAATATTGGTATCATAATATGAAATCTAAGGTGAAGAACTGTAATAAAGTAAAAGGATCACAGCAGAAAATATTCAGGTAATCCACAAAAAAAAGATAAATCAGTCATGTACTTATAAGCAATTCAACTAACAAAATAGAATCAACCTATACAAAGCAAAAAGTTCTGATTTTATTAGAATAGGATCATGACTAATTTGGAAAAGTTCAAAGCATCTGTTTGACAATAGTATGTATCAAGAAGAAAAAGAAAAGGCAGAAAGAAAAATAAGTTATTCCAATTCCAATTAATACTTGAGATAGGTAGATGGATGTATCTTCCAATGAAAACCAAAACTCCTAGTTAAAACAGTTAAAATGTAGTTTAAAAAACTTTTATAACTAGTAAAGATGTAAGGTCTC
Source organism: Tursiops truncatus (assembly GCF_011762595.2). NCBI lineage: Eukaryota > Metazoa > Chordata > Mammalia > Artiodactyla > Delphinidae > Tursiops > Tursiops truncatus. Next base: position 95,565,501 of record NC_047042.1, on the reverse strand, counting down.
AGTCTTAATTGTACAATGTACTGAACATGCACATGGGTATTGTATCAAGTACACAATAATATAAACAATAATTAATTGTTCATAATTTTATAATACCTTGTACACTGCTCATTTTTATCATTAATCAGTGCATGCTTAAGGGTCTACAGAGGTCACTATTATCCAGTTAGAACCTAGAGCTTCATGAAAATTAACATTAGAAAAAAAAATCTATTATGGGACTCACCTGTCCACAAAATCTATTTTGCTATCTATTACATCTTTTAAGTACCCAGATTTCCAGCGTCGAGATCAATTTTGTTGTTTAGATAACATGTATAACAACTGGTAATCCATGTATGTAGATTAAAGGAAGAAAACTTACTGGCCAAGATCTCTTTCATTGGCCTATTTCTTTTCTTTTTTTTTTTTTTTTCCCTGTTCTATGCGGCTGCTTCCCACTAGCTATCCACCTTAACGTTTGGTAGTGTATATATGTCCATACCTCTCTCTCGCTTTGTCACAGCTCACCCTTCCCCCTCCCCATATCCTCAAGTCTGTTCTCCAGTAGGTCTGTGTCTTTATTCCTGTCTTACTCCTAGGTTCTTCATGACATTTTTTTTTTCCTTAAATGCCATATATATGTGTTAGCATACGGTATTTGTCTTTCTCTTTCTGACTTACTTCACTCGGTATGACAGACTCTAGGTCTATCCATTTCATTACAAATAGCTCAATTTCATTTCTTTTTATGGCTGAGTAATATTCCATTGTATATATGTGCCACATCTTCTTTATCCATTCATCCGATGATGGGCACTTAGGTTGTTTCCATCTCCGGGCTATTGTAAATAGAGCTGCAGTGAACATTTTGGTACATGACTCTTTTTGAATTATGGTTTTCTCAGGGTATATGCCCAGTAGTGAGATTGCTGGATCATATGGTAGTTCTATTTGTAGTTTTTTAAGGAACCTCCATACTGTTCTCCATAGTGGCTGTACCAATTCACATTCCCACCAGCAGTGCAAGAGAGTTCCCTTTTCTCCACACCCTCTCCAGCATTTATTGTTCCTAGATTTTTTGATGATGGCCATTCTGACTGGTGTGAGGTGATACCTCATTGTAGTTTTGGCTTGCATTTCTCTAATGATTAATGATGTTGAGCATTCTTTCATGTGTTTGTTGGCAGTCTGCATATCTTCTTTGGAGAAATGTCTATTTAGGTCTTCTGCCTATTTTTGGATTGGGTTGTTTGTTTTTTTGTTATTGAGCTGCATGAGCTGCTTATAAATTTGGGAGATTAATCCTTTGTCAGTTGCTTCATTTGCAAATACTTTCTCCCATTCTGGGGGCTGTCTTTTGGTCTTGTTTATGGTTTCCTTTGCTGTGCAAAAGCTTTGAAGTTTTATTAGGTCCCATTTGTTTATTTTTGTTTTTATTTCCATTTCTCTAGGAGGTGGGTCAAAAAGGATCTTGCTGTGATTTACATCATAGAGTGTTCTGCCTATGTTTTCCTCTAAGAGTTTGATAGTTTCTGGCCTTACATTTAGGTCTTTAATCCATTTTGAGCTTATTTTTGTGTATGGTGTTAGGGAGTGATCTAATCTCATACTTTTACATGTACCTGTCCAGTTTTCCCAGCACCACTTATTGAAGAGGCTGTCCTTTCTCCACTGTACATTCCTGCCTTCTGTATCAAAGATAAGGTGACCATATGTGCGTGGGTTTTTCTCTGGGCTTTCTATCCTGTTCCACTGACCTATCTTTATGTTTTTGTGCCAGTACCATACTGTCTTGATTACTGTAGCTTTGTAATATAGTCTGAACTCAGGGTGTCTGATTCCTTCAGCTCCGTTTTTCGTTCTCAAGATTGCTTTGGCTATTCGGGGGTCTTTTGTGTTTCCATACAAATTGTGAAACTTTTGTTCTAGTTCTGTGAAAAATGCCAGTGGTAGTTTGATAGGGATTGCATTGAATCTGTAGATTGCTTTGGGTAGTAGAGTCATTTTCACAATGTTGATTCTTCCAATCCAAGAACATGGCATATCTCTCCATCTATTTGTATCATCTTTAATTTCTTTCATCAGTGTCTTATAATTTTCTGCATACAGGTCTTTTGTCTCCTTATGTAGGTTTATTCCTAGATATTTTGTTCTTTTTGTTGCAATGGTAAATGGGAGTATTTTCTTGATTTCACTTTCAGATTTTTCATCATTAGTGTACAGGAATGCCAGAGATTTCTGTGCATTAATTTGGTATCCTGCTACTTTACCAAATTCATTGATTAGCTCTAGTAGCTTTCTGGTAGCATCTTTAGGATTCTCTATGTATAGTATCATGTCATCTGCAAACAATGACAGCTTTACTTCTTCTTTTCTGATTTGTATTCCTTTTATTTCCTTTTTGTCTCTGACTGCTGTGGCTAAAACTTCCAAAACTATGTTTAATAAGAGTGGTGAGAGTGGGCAACCTTGTCTTGTTCCTGATCTTAGTGGAAATGCTTTCAGTTTTTCACCATTGAAGACAATGTTGGCTGTGGGTTTGTCATATATGGCCTTTATTATGTTGAGGAAAGTTCTCTCTATGCCTACTTTCTGCAGGGTTTTTATCATAAATGGGTGTTGAATTTTGTTGAAAGCTTTCTCTACATGTATTGAGATGATCATATGGTTTTTCTTCTTCAGTTTGTTAATATGGTTTATCACATTGATTGACTTGTGTATAATGAAGAATCCTTGCATTCCTGGAATAAACCCCTCAGTGACCTATTTCTAAATAATTGATGTATCAGATTTGAAAGAAGCATCAGTGTGGCAAAGGAAACTTACAAGATAGTGGCTGTGAGGTCTTCCACTATCTATCTGTCTATCTATTTGTCTATCTATCTATTTATTGATTTATTTATAACTTTTCTGGAATCCTGATCTCTGGTATATTCAGACATAGAATTTTTTGAAAAATGGTTTTATGGTCTATCTCTGAATCTGTGGTTACTAGCTCAAACAACATTCACACATACTTACAACTTACCAGGAACTCTTCTAAAAACTATACAAATGGGGAATCATTTGATACTCTTAATACCTTCCAATAATAGTACCCTCAATTGACAAATGAGAAACTGAGGTACAGATATCCCTGGGTCACACCACTAATAAATGCTAGAATGTGAATCCGTATATTCTATGTCTACAGTCTGTGCATTTACTTTCTATGCTGATTTATCAGTTCATTTTTCAGAGAACAGTGATGTTGATTGACCGCATGATAGAAAAGTTATATATTGTAGCTGGGACCTTTCCTTGGCCTATGTACCTTTTGTTGTGAGTACCAGAAGTCCACAGTTACCACATAAAACAAGGACAAAAATGTGCCACAGGGTCTAACGAAGTCTATCAGGTCCTGACTCATAATATCCAGTCAAGTCTCATGAGATACTGATTCCCACCTTTTCCCTTTCTCTCTAGGATAACCTGGTTTCTCATGTCTGCTTCTGTTGATTTCTGCTTCATTTAATTTTTTCTGTAAAAAATTAAAAAAACTCCCCAGGGTGACATTCCCCACCCCTCCCCACAAAGGCCTCACTTTTTTCTTGGATACTTAGATCATTGTCTTTTTGCTTTTTTTAAATTGGGGTATAGTTGCTTTACGATGTTGTGTTAGTTTCTGCTGTACAATGAAGTGAATTAGGTGTATGTATACATATATCCCCGCCATCTTGGACCTCCCTCCCACCCGCACCCTCATCCCACACACCTAGGTCACCACAGAGCACTGAGCTGAGCTCCCTGAACTATACAGCAGGCTCCCACTAGCTATCTGTTTTACACATGGTAGTGTATATGTGTCAATCCCAATCTCCCAATTCATCCCACCCCCTGCCCTGTGTCCACATGTCCATTCTGTACGTCTGTGTCTCTATCCCTGCCCTGCAAATAGGTTCATCTGTACCATTTTTGTAGATTCTGATTTCTCAATTAGTTTTACTCCCACATCTTTCTGGTGTGTAATTATCCAGTTTCATATTTGTGTCAGACATTTCCTAACTCTGGTGCTCCTGGAGTTATTACAACATACCATAAAGAGAGCTAGACTCTTTGTAGTGGTCTATGGTCAAGTTGGCACTGTGACCACCACTTCCATTTATGCTTGGGCACGCTCCTTTGTGTTGCTGTTGGTTAGGGATTTCCTATGATGGTGATTTGTTCAAGATTCAGAAGACAGAAGTGAAACCACATAATCACTGGGAGGTCATGAGTGTTATACCTAGAGGCTTCATCAGTTTGTCGACTTTGATATTTACATACGGCAAAAGCAGCAGCTTCTGGGACCCATGCCCTAGCTTCCAGTCTTCTTTTGTGGAGAGATTGAAGATTTCCTTGCAAATTCTTCTTTTCCAAAATGCACTCCTGTCCTTCAGACCAAGGTCAACATGTGTGTGTATCCAACCTTGGGCAGCAACTACCCAGATATTCAGAGGCATCTTTCTTGTCTTTCTTTCTTGAGCCCTTCTAAGAGTCATGTAAGATCATAATTTCTTTTAAACCCTTTTTAGTAAGAATGAATAGATAAACTTGTTTTCCTGAATAATCCCATACTGGTATGTACCCTTGTTATAACTTAAGAAATTTTTGTTTTTTATATGAAATGTTGATTCAAAATCATGGCCCAATAATTTAGTTTAAAATATATTGACTATTCTTAGGAGAGTGGCAACATATCTAAGCTGTGTTTTTTCCTACTTTTATCTACATTAGAAATTTAACAGCTTAAAATACCTACATTACCGTGTATGGATATAAGAGCACCTCTGCTTGAATGAGTTTTTGAGTAGCTCAATTACGGAAAATAGATAAGACCAATCCCCATGAAAGCACCAATCCCCTGAAGTTAATACACACTGAATAGATTCACATTATTAAGAAAGACTCTAATTTTTTTTCTTACTAAATTTAAAATCTCCCTTGAGTCAGAAACAGAAAAAAAAATGAGGGCATGACATTTTGGAACACTACTTGTTAAGGGAAACTCCACTCATTTAAGCTTATCTTTTCCATCCTAGATCTTTTTTTCTGAAATAAAACTTTCAACTTTTATGAAAATGCTCTCTATATAGAGGAAAAAGATAAGCCAGAAAGTAAAGTATACCTCATAGAGATGACAATAACAAGACCAAAAGAAGAAGGATGAGGGGACAGACAAAAATCTGGAGCCCAATACGTTGGTTGCTGAAAATTGCTTCCCTTTCTCATCACTCTTCTTTTGTCTTTTCTTTTTTTGACAGTGAGATATCCATCTAGAATTATCTTGTACATAGATGGAAAAATGGCACTGGAGTTTGTGGGAAGATAGGAAACTGAAAATATCTGTCGTTATCAGTACTGGCATGATAATGTCATCACTCTTCTAAAGAATCCCATGCAGAGGAAATAAATATGAGGAAAAAATTAAGTCACTCAAATGAACCTGTATCAAAGAAAATAGATTTTACAATTAAAGTAGTTTTCTTAGTGTAATCACTATTTCCTATATTTAACAAGACAATTTTTCTAGCCTTGTAAAATAATTATAATGGTAAAATTCAATTCCATGTTTCTATATTTTATTTACAGAATTTCTAAGCAAATATTTGATAATATTGTTAAGACATCTTCGTGATGTACTTCTTTAACTCTAGAAGTGGTGGAAAAGGTAATATTTACTGAATGATAGTTTGATCATACACGTGTGCAAGAAATGTTTTCAGGTTGTATCAGTTAGGGTTTTCCAAAGACAGAGAGAGAGATTGATTTTCAGGAAATAGGTTACACGATTGTGGGAGGTGTAAGTCCAAAATTTGTGGGGCAGACCAGCAGGTAGGAAACTAAGAAAGGCTTTCTGTGTTACACTCTTGAGGCAGAATTCCTTTTTCTCCAGGAAATGTCCATTTTTTGCTTCAAGGGCCTTCAATGGATTGGATGAGGCCCACTCACATTATGAAAGGTGATCCAATTACTTAAAGTCAACTGGATTGTAACTATTAATCGTATCTACAAAATACCTTCCCAGCAACATCTAGACTAATGTTTGACCAAACAACGGGGCACCAGAGTCTAGTTGAGTTGACACATAAAATCATCACATAAGCTTATCTGTGATAGATAGACAAAGATAGATCCAGAGGAGAAATAGAAGGTGACTGTAAAATTAAGGTGACCCATAAAACATAACTTGGGAAAATTTTTGAATACTAGAAGAAAACTCTCAGTGTGGCTGTCAACATTTCCTATCTTATATTTCAATAAGTGGATAGATTGTGGGGCTGCAGTTGGGTGATCTACACAAGTATTGATAATTTAACTTCTCTGTGCTTCAGTTTCCTCATAGGTCAAATGGAGCTAAAAATAGTTTCATTTTCTATGAAGACTAAGTTATGAAAAACATAAAGTACTTAGAAGAGTGCCTACTCATAGTTTGTGTTATTATTATTATTGTCATTATTAGAAATAAAAACCTTTTTATAAGAAAGTTATTTATATAATGGGAGGTGGTGTATTATTAATCATTTAAAATCATTTCTAAGTGAAAACAAGTTGCTATTGTATTTTTGAAATTACCACTACCACTGGAAATGAGTTTTATTTTAATTTTTTTAATTGAATATAGTTGATTTACAGTGTTGCGCCAGTCTCTGCTGTACAGCAAAGTGACTCAGTTATACACATACACACAATCTTTTTTTTATATTCTTTTCCATTATGGTTTGTCACAGGATACCAAATATAGTTCCTTGTGCTATACAGTAGGACCTTGTTGTTTATCCATCCTGTATATAATAGTTTGCATCCACTAATCCCAAACTCCTAATTCTTCCCTCCCCCACCCCCCTCCCCCTTGGCAATCACAAGTCTGTTCTCTATGTCTGTGAGTCTGTTTCTGATTTGTAGATAGGTTCATTTGTGCAAATGAGTTTTGAAATAATGAAAGAAAATCACTTAACTAAACATGACAAAAGAGTTGTATTTAGTACGATTTTAATCAAACATTTCAAAATTTAAAATAGGCTTGTGCAATTTAAATTGAGAAAGGGCTAGAAAATACAAGGCAAAAGCCTGGAATATTACAGTATTGGACCCACTGTCATATTTTCCAAAGAGTCACAATGTCTCTGAAAGGACTCCTTAACCAGCTGTGTTAATATTTAGGTATGAAAAAAGCAAACAGGAAAAATGAAGAAGAAGAAATAAAAAACACAACCTTTTGTTACTCCAAGGGAAGCTTTCTGTTGAATTAAGTCACTGAATAGCCGTAATTTACCAGATTAGTATATGGCAACATGATAGATTCTACCTTATCCTTCTACATCAGTTTTAACCTCCAGCACTCACTCAAACACTCATATAAGTATAAAAAGTTGTCTCTGAACATTTGCTATTTCTTTTATGAACGTAAATGTGGTAATGCATGCATATTGTTTGAGGCACAGGTAAGATACATGACACGGGTAGTTAAAAAGATAATATGTTAAATTTTATAATGTAAAACTTGAAGCAAGGGAACTGTAACATATTATTTAAGTAATCTCATGGATTTTAAATGTTATATAATAGTGGGTGAGAGTCATATCTTGGTAATTCCCATAATGTGAAATGTAATACTTTCTAATATGTTATAAAATGATATCATTAACTTTAAACATTAGTTTTACTCTATCTACAGAAATATTATTATTTAAAATAGCACTATGATTATTTTACTCATAAAGCTAGACATCTTCACAGATGTAGGTAAAAGTAACAAGTCACTTTATAGCTAGCACTGTCTTCTGGGTAAAAGAGAAGAGCTTATGGAATGGAATAAAATTCAATTTAATTTTAACATAAAACAGGATTTGTTATAAATATTAAAATGCCAAGTAATTTTATTATGTATGTATTGATTTTATATATTTATATTGTAATTCAGAAAATCGTTTCATTTTTTTAAAAAAATTTGTGAGTTAAATTTACCAGGTGCATATCTAAATATGTGTATAGAGGAAAAACTTGCACAATTTTAGCGCTCTAAAGATCATAAATGCCAAATCCTTAATTTTGCAAAAATGAAATTGAGGCCTTTGGTACTTGCCTCCTACTTCAAGATCCTGTATTTTCTTGTGTCACAGCGCCTCTGTTTCCAAGCAATAGTCCCCCTTATTCATTTGACTACATGTACTGTATATGCATTCAACAGATACTAGTTAAGTTCTTACTATATCCTGGCTATTGTTCTAGAACCAGGAAATACACAAATCAAAGAATCCTAGACTCTAAAGAGCTTAAATTTGAAAAGGGACAGATTTTGACACATTCATAAACAAGTGTCAAAATTGTCCTAAGTGTTTCAGCAGAAGCATACAGCCACTGAGTACTGCGTTTTTAATGATCTGAATGAGAATGGGGGTGGGAGGGGCAGGTAGGGAGTGTGAAACTTAAGCTGAGCATTGAAAAGTGAATAGGTATTTGCTAAGCAATATATAAAGATATTATGAATAATCAGAAGGGTTTGAGTAGACCAGAGAGAAGAATGGGAGAATGAAGTAAAGTGTATGAAGAGAGAGGCAGACGTGAAATCACAGATGGCTTTCGTTGTTGTTGTTTTTTTTGAAAAGCAACGACGATTAAATGCTGATTTAACTTTGTTTCTTATCTTACAAACTCATAACACTATTTCCCCACTTCCAGTTGCAGCCAGCTCAGAAGGATCTGTGATAGGGAAGACCATTCTGCATTATTCCCCTTAAAACCTCAATATTTATGCAGTAATTTCCATCCCTCATAGCTAGGCCATGCCAAGGCAGGCATGCTCACCTCTCATTCAAATTAATAGAAACTTTCATAGTAGATTTGGACAATCACATTTGTTAGCCATCTGCCTGGCTTTCATTGCCTTAATTGACTGCCTTGTACTTTTTCTTGACACATGGAACTTGCAGGCCCCTCTAGTCTCAGTCAGACCATGATCAAATCCATCCTATTGTCAACCTACTATCCAGGTTAACAATAGATTTGGGTTTTATGAACTCTCCTCTTCTTTACCCAGTCTACTTCTGCTTTCAGAAGTAAACTTTTCTACTTACATATGAAAGAGATCTCTAAAATATCCTTAGGTCTTTCTTTTCTTTAAATTTGGTTGGACAAGATTTTCTTTACAATTTTTTGGTTACAAAAAAGTTTAGAGAGACCTGTTACCTTTATCCATCACTTTGTTTCAAAGCAGAAAAATCCTATTGTCAGAGTAAAAGTACTATGTTGGTAGTTTGTTTCCAAAAGGCAAAATCAAGCAAACAAAAAACAAACAAAATCCTTAAAATAAAAAGCCATCAGGGAAGTGTTTAAATACAAACAGCTTAATCAAATATTTTGCTTCTGCTCATCATGGTAGATAATAGTTAAGAAAAATAAAATGTTCTTTTCTTGCAGAACATACTATAATATTACATGTGTCTTATGTAGACACATTGCTAATGTCAACAGAGCAGATTAAAGTGACTTGGAATATAAGCAACTCCTTCAATTTTAATGTTAGTGTAGTTTCTGTGACATTTTCTTCAGATCCCAACTGTGCCATGAGAAAGTCTTAGTAACATTTTCACAGGCATTAATCTTCCTATGATGATTTGATGAAATAGATTAAAAGAAACGCACTTTTTCTTTTCAAATTAAAGCGTTCACTAGTGATTGCTCACTGATGTGTCTGTCAGTTGTTTCCCCATAGCTGATATGAGTAGTCTTGTCACCCCCAGATACACAGGTGGGACTTTTCAATTTTATGTGATTCTTAGAGATTACACCTATTCCTCTAATAAGTAAGAACAGGCTCATGTAATATATAAACATTACATAGAGATGAGATATTGGAAATGTAGAAATTGAGGCTGATGTAAAATTTTATGTCTGAGTAAATTAGAGTAGAAAATCTTCATTGGCTGAGATATTTTTCGTATACATATTTTATCAATTACTGAAAGAGAGGTATCGACGTCTCACACTATAATTATAGATATGTCTATTTCTCCTTTCCCTTCTCTCAGATTTTGCTGCATATATTTTGAAGATTTGTGAGTGGTCCATACACACTTAGAATATTTACGTTTCTTGGAGAGCTGACTCCTTTATCATTGCACAATATCTTTTTATCATTTGCACAATATCATTGCACAATATCCTGGTAAATTCCTTGTACTGAAGTCTACTTTATCTGAAATTAATAGACCAGTTATAGTTCTTTTTTTAAAATTAGAGTTTGCATGTTATATCTTTTCTATAAGGACCAATTTATTCCTTTATTTTCAAAGTGCGTTTCTTGTAGATATTTTAAAGTTGGGTCTTACTTTTTCATCCCATTTGACAATCTCTGTATTTTAATTGGTACAAACAGATTTATTATATTTAATGTCATTATTGATAAGGCTGGATTAAAACACCATCTTGACAGCTGTTTCCTATTTTTTTCTAACTGTTCTTTGTTTTTCCTCTTTTTTCTGCCATTTTTGGTTAATAAGATTTTAAAATCAATTTTATCTACACTATTGACAAATTTATAGCTTGTAAATATTTTATATATTGTTCTAGGCCTTATAATGTACATCTTGAAATAATAGGAATCTATCTTCATATAATACTGTTCCACTTCACATGTAGAGTTAAGGACCTTACTGTAGTGTGTTCCCAATGCTTCTTCCCGTTCCTTATACTGTTTTCGTCAAATATTTTCCTTTTACTTCTGCTATAAACACACAGTGCATTGCAACTCTTTTGCTCTAAGTAGTTTCCTTTTAGAACAATTAACATTAATGGAATATGTTTTATTTATTTCGTTTCCATGATTTTGTATAGATCCTTTTTTCTATCAAGTATTATAATACATCTGCATGAAGATCTTCCTTAACATTTCTTTCATTGCAAATCTACTGGCAGTTAATTCTCTCTTTTTTTGTCTGTCTGAAAGAGTCTTTATTCCCACTACAATTCAGGAGGGTATTTCACTGAGTTGCCAAAGAACAGTCTGGTACAGGAGTGAGAAAAGGCACAAGAGCAAATGTCAGTTTTTGGCTATGTCACAAAAATTCTGTTTAACAAACAATAATCATGTCGTATTGAGCATTACTAATCCAAGGATTAGTAACTATTGTCTCAACAGATTAAAACAGTTGAGTTAATGAGAATTAGGAAGCTCCTTTTTTTTTAACATCTTTATTGGGGTATAATTGTTTTACAATGGTGTGTTAGTTTCTGCTTTATAACAAAGTAAATCAGTTAAACATATACATATGTTCCCATGTCTCTTCCCTCTTGGGTCTCCCTCCCTCCCACCCTCCCTATCCCACCCCTCCAGGCGGTCACAGAGCACCGAGCCGATATCCCTGTGCCATGCGGCTGCTTCCCACTAGCTATCTACCTTACGTTTGTTAGTGTATATATGTCCATGCCTCTCTCTCGCCCTGTCACAGCTCACCCTTCCCCCTCCCCATATCCTCAAGTCCGTTCTCCAGTAGGTCTGTGTCTTTATTCCTGTCTTGCCCCTAGGGTCTTCATGACATTTTTTTTTCTTAAATTCCATATATATGTGTTAGCATACGGTATTTGTCTTTCTCTTTCTCACTTACTTCACTCTGTATGACAGACTCTAGGTCTATCCACCTCATTACAAATAGCTCAATTTCGTTCCTTTTTATGGCTGAGTAATATTCCATTGTATATATGTGCCACATCTTCTTTATCCATTCATCCGATGATGGGCACTTAGGTTGTTTCCATCTCCGGGCTATTGTAAATAGAGCTGCAATGAACATTGTGGTACATGACTCTTTTTGAATTTTGGTTTTCTCAGGGTATATGTCCAGTAGTGGGATTGCTGGATCATATGGTAGTTCTATTTGTAGTTTTTTAAGGAACCTCCATACTGTTCTCCATAGTGGCTGTACCAATTCACATTCCCACCAGCAGTGCAAGAGGGTTCCCTTTTCTCCACACCCTCTCCAGCATTTATTGTTCCTAGATTTTTTGATGATGGCCATTCTGACTGGTGTGAGGTGATATCTCATTGTAGTTTTGATTTGCATTTCTCTAATGATTAATGATGTTGAGCATTCTTTCATGTGTTTGTTGGCAGTCTGCATATCTTCTTTGGAGAAATGTCTATTTAGGTCTTCTGCCCATTTTTGGATTGGGTTGTTTGTTTTTTTGTTATTGAGCTGCATGAGCTGCTTGTAAATTTTGGAAATTAATCCTTTGTCAGTTGCTTCATTTGCAAATATTTTCTCCCATTCTGAGGGTTGTCTTTTGGTCTTGTTTATGGTTTCCTTTGCTGTGCAAAAGCTTTGAAGTTTTATTAGGTCCCATTTGTTTATTTTTGTTTTTATTTCCATTTCTCTAGGAGGTGGGTCAAAAAGGATCTTGCTGTGATTTACATCATAGAGTGTTCTGCCTATGTTTTCCTCTAAGAGTTTGATAGTTTCTGGCCTTACATTTAGGTCTTTAATCCATTTTGAGCTTATTTTTGTGTATGGTGTTAGGGAGTGATCTAATCTCATACTTTTACATGTACCTGTCCAGTTTTCCCAGCACCACTTATTGAAGAGGCTGTCCTTTCTCCACTGTACATTCCTGCCACCTTTATCAAAGATAAGGTGTCCATATGTGCGTGGGTTTGTCTCTGGGCTTTCTATCCTCTTCCATTGATCTATCTTTCTGTCTTTGTGCCAGTACTTTCAATGACTTTGAACAAGGGTGTAAGTAAGCCCATATAAACGTAAAAGCACATCCCTTATGTTAAAAATCTTGGAGCAAAGGGATCAGTGAAGGGCAGGAGAAATGTTGAACAAGAATTGATTCCTGGTCTTGGGAGACTGCTGTTGTATCACAGCCTGCGTGAATGCATTTACTGAGCCACAACTAAACTCCTTGGCTTCTGCCTCTGCCCAAGCAACCGAATATGGAATCCCAGTGATTAAGCCATGATCCAAAACATGCCAATATCCACTGCCAACGACAATCATTAGAAAATTAAATGATTGCCCTGTTTTTTTGTTTGTTTTTTTTTTCCGGTACGCAGGCCTCTCACTGTTGTGACCTCTCCCGTTGCGGAGCACAGGCTCCGGACACGCAGGCTCAGTGGCCATGGCTCACGGGCCCAGCTGCTCCATGGCGTGTGGGATCCTCCTGGACCGGGGCATGAACCCGTGTCCCCTGCATCGGCAGGCGGACTCTCAACCACTGCGCCACTAGGGAAGCCCTGCCCTGGTTTTAAGAGTGGGAAACTAGGAGGGACAGAGAGTTGTTGCCACTATTTATTACTCTACTAATTCATCTAAAAACACGCATTTTGTTTTCTTTGGAGAGACAGGTGTTCATTTATCATTTTCCATATGTGAAGTTTAAGGAACAGTGGAATAAGGTCCATTACCCTGTCTTAAGTTAATCTAGTCGATTTAGGGGACAAACGGGAAAAAAAATTAAGGAATTCTAAAACCCATATTTACCTACTTATCAAGTTCAAATACAAAGACATAATTTTCTACCCCTCCATGAACAATGCAAATTAGATCATGTTTTATACTCTTCCATGTTTTTAGCAGATTTCCTATATCTATGATGGTTAGTTTACTCATAAGTAATATACTCCAAGAATTTTTAAAGTTCCAAAAGTGCTATTTTGCTACTGAAAGGACAGCAGCTTACAGTGATACATAAAATGCAACTAAATAGATGAGTTTAAAAAAAGGGAAAAGAAAAACAAGGGCAGGGCAGCGTGTGTGTGTGTGTCTGTATGTATGGGTGTGTTTGTGTGTGTATGGATGTATGTAGGGGGGTGTGATTTGGACGATTTTAAAGAAAACTAAAAAGGTATAATTCCACTAATCTCTCAATCCTAAAGTCTCTTAGAATATATATTCAAAGTACTGTAGAATCCTACCTGAGTCATATTTTTTCATGTTACTACAGTCATGTTTTCTCCCTAGGTTCTTATTTTCTGGTTTTACTTCTCTGGTGATTGACAGTCTTTGCTGAGAGTCTCCTCTCTTCCCTCACAACTTGTGTTCCTCTCCCTGCCTTTGGCTCCCACTGACTCTAGGCAAACAGCCCTCTGGGTGGTTGAATCCTCTTGCTTAGCTCAAAGAAATACAAAGCCAGATGTTGTTACTGTGAACTTTCCATTTCGACACAGTTTGTCAGTTGTTGTGAAAGCACTTTCTGTCAAAAGTCTGTCCTCTGATTTTATAAGGAAAAACAAAAGAAAACAAAATCTTTAAAAATGCCGAACACACACTTGAATAATTGAAGTCAGAATCAAAGAGGTGAGATGAAATGACAATACTAATGAAACAACTACAATGATAATGTAATGGATTCGCTTGTCCAGTTAATATCTGAGGAAACTGCAGCTTATAACAATTAACTGCCCTTGTTTGTGCCTTTATAAAAAAGCAGAACCAAAATTTGATTCCATCAATAACATCAATCTTATGTCCTTTCATCTACAAAACATTATTTGTCAATGCTAGAGCATGGTGACAGTTTTTCCATATTATGAAAGATCTGGCATATTGTGGCCATCCATGGAACAGATATTTGAGGAAAGAAATTTGTGTGAAAACTTATAAATATATCTTAGTGTGTAGAATATGTATCACCAATTTAAATATTATGGAAAATACTTTCAAAAATATTTTCAGAAAAGAAAAATAAGTTATTACATTTTAATGTATTAACATTTTATGATGGAAATATAATGGATTTTGTCCATAGTTAGTCTCTCCCATAAAATGCAACAATGATTTCTAAGGAAAGAAAAAATCCCATAACTATACCCATAGATGCTTAAGAAGATTTGAAAGAAATTCAGTGTCTATTTTTGATTTAAACAATCAGTCAGATAAACATAGGTATTTACTTAACACCTATCTATCTCAGACATTATTCTTAATGTGGAAAAATTTACTTTAAAGTTCAGTGGTAAGAAAAATACCCTCAGTCTCTCTGCCAAAACTGCTAAACATTGAACTGGAGATATTAGTCATTTAGTTAAACATAAGTAAAATGAAATTAAAAATGTGAAGAAATAAAGCATAACCTTTGCCAAAAATATGATTACTTTTATAGAAAACCCTAGAGAGTGAGAGATTTATCTTAAAAATACTACAAAGAGTAATTTAGTGGAATACAAATAATGACATAAAAATATATATACAGATAGCAATTGATTTCATGTTTACCACTAACCTGATAGAAAACATCATGGATGATAAAAAAAAAAAATTTACAGGGCTTCCCTGGTGGCGCAGTGGTTGAGAGTCCACCTGCCGATGCAGAGGACACGGGTTCGTGCCCTGGTCCGGGAAGATCCCACATGCCACGGAGCGGCTGGGCCCGTGAGCCATGGCCGCTGAGCCTGTGCGTCCAGAGCCTGTGCTCTGCAACGGGAGAGGCCACAGCAGTGAGAGGCCCACGTACTGCAAAAAAAAAAAAAAAAAAAAAAAAAAAAAAAATTTACAATAGCAAGTCAAAGTCACATTATGTGGGAGTAAATTAACAAACAATGTGCATGCCCTATGTAAGAAAATTTAAAACATAAAATTGGACTTAAAGGGAAAGACAAACCAAGATTATGTATAAGAAGACTCAACAACATTAAGACATCAGTTCTCCCTGATTAATTTAGAAATTTACATGACATCTGTAAAATTTTCAAGTGTCTTACTTTACATACTGTATCTCAGAAAATGGATTCTAATATGCATTTGGAAAATCAAACAGAAAAGGTAAACACTAGAGGGAAAAATGATCAAGAATGGTGAAACTGTTCTACCAGATATTAAAATATATTATTAAGCTTCAACAGTTAGAGCAGTGTGAGACTAGAATCTGAATAGACAAGATAGAAAAATCAGTGGGGGGGAAATTCAGTCATCAACATGTGTACAAAAATATAGTATATGATAATGGCAGGCCTCTAATCAGTGGGGAAAAAAAGTCTATTCACTAAAAGTTTTTGAGACTCCAGGATAATATATGTATTTCTTTCTCTCTTTCATTTCACATTTTACACCATGCAACATGTTTTTCTTCTTTTTTAAAATTATTTATTTATTTATTTTTGGCTGTATTGGGTCTTAGTTGCGGTGTGTGGGCTTCTTGCAGTTGCTTCTCTTGTTGCAGAGCACAGGCTCTAGGCGTACGGGCTTCAGTAGTTGTGGCATGCAGGCTCTAGAGCGCAGACTCAGTAGTTGCAGCACATGGGCTCAGTTGCTCCGCGGCATGTGGGATCTTCCCAGACCAGGGATCGAACCCATGTCTCCCACATTGGCAGGCAGATTCTTAACCACTCTGCCACCAGGGAAGTCCCTCTCCGTTTTTTTTTGTAGCGATATATTTGATATATAGCATTGTGTAAATTTAAAATGTACGTGTTAACTTGATTCATTTATAGTAATATTGTCACTGTAGCAATAAAATTAGCACTTCTATAATGTTTCAAAATTTCTTTTCTTTTTGGTGTTCCAAATCATTAAGTTCTAATCTCTTAGTAAATTTGAGATTATAATAAAATATTGTTGTCTATATTCACTATACTGTGCATTGGATCTCCAGGGCTTATTTACTACTTGTTTCAAGTTTGTACCCTTAAACCTCTTTACTATCCCCCATAATCCCCCCATCACCTAGTAACCACCATTTTACTTTGTTTTCATAAATTTGTTTTTTTTTTATATTCTGCATATAGTTATACAGTATTTGTCTTTCTCTGACTGACTTATCTCACTTAAATAATAAGCTCAGTGTTCATCCATGTTGTTGCAAATGGCAGGATGCCCATCTTTCTCATGGGTGAATAATATTCCAGTGTGTGTATCACATTTTCTTTAGCTATTTATCAATGGACACTTAGGTGTTTTCCTGTTTTGGCTATTGCAAATAATACTGCAAAACCATGGCGGTGCATATATCTCTTCAGTATCCTGTTTTCATTTCTTTTCAGTATATACCCAGAAGTGGAATTGCTGGTGGATCATATGATAGATCTATTTTCAGTTTTTTGAGAAACCTCCCTATTGTTTTCCATAGTGGTTAACCATACAGGTTTCCTATTTCTCCATGTCGTCACCAACACTTATCTTGTCTTCTTGATGATAGCCATCATGGGTGGGAGGTGATATCTCATTGTGATTTTGATTTTCATTACCCTGGTATTAGTGATGTCGAGCATCTTTTCATGTACCTATTGGTCATTTGTATGTCTTCTTTTGAAAAATGTGCATTCAGTTTCTCTGCCCATGTTTAAATGATTTTTTTTTTTGCTTTTGAGTTGTATAAATTATTTATATATTTGGATATTAATATTTTATCCATTATATGGTTTGTAAACATTTTCACCATTCTGCAGGTTGCCTTTTCAGTTGTTTCTTTTGCTATGCAGAAACTTTTAAGTTTGATATAGTTCCATTTGTTGATTTTTGCTCTTGTTTGTGCTTTTGAGGTCATAGTCAGAAAGTCATTGCCAAGACAATGTTGAGATTTTTTCTTATGTTTCGTTCTAGGAGTTTTATGGTATTGGGTCATATATTTAAATTTTTGATTCATTTTGAGTTAATTTTTGTAAATGGTGTAAGATAGGGATCCAATTTCATTGTTTTGCATGTGTTTATCCAGTTTTCCCAGCACCATATGTTGAAGAGTCTATTTCTTCCCCATTGGGTGTTCTTGGTCCCCTTGTAGAATATTAATTGATTGTAAATGTGGGGGTTTAATTATGGGCTCTCTATTCTATTCCCTCAGTCTATGTGTTTATTTTTATGCTAGTAGTTTACTGTTTTTATTACTGTAACTATATGAAGATTGGTATACTGTTGGGGATTATATTGAGTCTATAGATGGCTTTGGGTAGTATGGATATTTTAACAATATCAATTCTTCCCATCCATGAACACAGATGTCTTTCCACTTGTTCGTGTCTTCTTTGATTTCTTTCAGCAAAGTCTTGTAGTTTTTGTTGTACAGATCTTTCGCTTCCTTGGTTAAATTCATTCCTAGGTATTTTATTGTTTTGATGCTGTTGTGAGTGGAATAGTTTCCTTTTTTGTTTTTCAGATATTTTATTATTAGTGTATAGAATTGCAACTGATTTCTCTATGTTGATTTTATATCCTGTATCTTTACTGAACTCTTTGATGAATGCCAAGTTTGTTGGTTGAGTCTGAGATTTTCTGTATACAAAATCATGTCATTCATGGGGCAACAATTTAAAAAATCTAACTGGATTAAATATTTAAATACAAAAATGAAATCACAAAAGTAGTTCGAAGAGTGTGAAAATCTAAACCTTGGAGTGAGGAAGGCCACTTGTGGATCAAGATCCACAAACCATAACTTAAAAAATAACAAATATCACCTAAATATAAAAGAAATACTTTTGTTAATTAAAAATTCCACAAATCTCAAATATAAATGACACACTTGGAAACAAATATTTGCAACTCATGGCTCTAATGTCCCTGATATATAAAGAGAAAATAATCCAAACCCCAGTCAAAAAATGATCAAAGGTTACGAACAAGATGAATACAAGATGGAAACTGTAAGTGGTTCTTCACCATGTACAGATGGTACAAATGTTTAAATGTCCAATTTCACTCATAATGAGAGAAGTGCAAACTAAAACTGTGCTGATGTTAAAATAACATAATCATAACAAACCCGTAAATTTCTCTGAAGGAAAGAGAATAACAGAAACTAAGAGGAAGGACATTACAATCTGCTTAGTTTCAACCTTCCTAGTGTGGCAGTGAATCACTGCTAGTTAGGCAGAGTCTATTTTATCTGAGTTTAAACTCAACTAGGAGAACTCAGACACCAACAGTAATTCAGCTACATCAGAATTTTTCAAACCTTAAAGCAATTCAAAAAATTTTTAATCCACTCTACTCGTCAGATCACTAGGGTCTTCAGACCAGATATCCTAGTTTTCCAGGGCAGTCTGGTTTATACATGTTGTTCCAAGTAATTACCAGTAGCTCCCTCATTTCCTGTTCAGGATTGCTCCAGTTTGGAATGATAACGTATGTGGTTACCCTTTCTGAGTCTGTGCCTTCAAAAGCCATGACCAATAAGAGGCAAAGAATTCTGCCGGAATGCTGCTCCACACGATTTTCAGTTCTCAGGTTTACATTTGGTAACATTGCAATATTCAAATAACTATATTGAAAAAAATTTTTTTCATTTCTCTCTTTCCTACAGACCAGAATTTTAATAAGCCAATATAAATATACTAACCCTGCCACCATAGCTGAGGGCAGGAATAACTTTAGAGCCACTTGGTAGCAGAAGGTCTCTGCAGAGAGCATATGTATAAAAGCTCTATCTGTTTTTCAGATTTTTTCTTAACAGCAAGATGTTACTCTTGCCATCAGGGACAGTGTTTCTAAAAAATAACATGGTCTTTTGGTCTCAGGTTACCAATGGAGATTACCCTCATCCCAGGAAAACAATCTCAGGCCAGGGCAAAGGAAAGATCCCTGCTAATGCAAGTAGAGATCCTGAATAAGCCTGTCAGAAACCAAAGAGAACCTCTTTGCTGTGTATGCTGGGGTGGGCAGCGCTTGCTGAGGCAGTTGTGGTCAGAGAATCAGAATTTCCATGTGGTTGTCAATCTAAGGGTTAGTTCCTGTGCATCTGCCCTTCTGAACTGCACTGGGCTTCAATATGTCAGCAGGTATTTGAAGAAGTTTGGATGCTGGTAAGATGGGCTTGCTTCCGCTAACTAGAAAAATAGAAAATGCCCAAATCCCAAAGATACACAAAAAGAAGAAAAGCAGATTGAAAAACAAAGTAGGATTTTGCTAATAGCTACACAAATTCCGTAGGGATTTGCTCTCCAGGGAGAGGCTCAGTTGGAGCACAATGCTTAGGTTTCAGGCATAAATATTACTTCCCCATTCCCATATATTTTCATATACCTGTGGAAAAGTTTATATAAAATAGTAAACACTTGCAGCTTTAGGCCCACATATTTTCACTGGTGAATTGTGTCAAACATGAAATAAAAAAATCAATACCATTCCTACCACAACTCTTAAGAAAGTTAAAGAGGTGGAAAAAATTGCCAAACCATTTTCAGAAGCCAGAATAACTCTGATACGAAAATCTGACAGGTATTTCAAGAAAATTGTAGGCTATGGATGTGAAACTCAACAAAATATTAACAAAACAAATTCAGCAATGTATAGAAAGGATAATATGTCATGACCAATTAGGATTATGATGCCAGGAATACTAGAGTGGATTAATATTTCAAAATAAATCAATTCACCCAATTGATAGAATAAAAGGGAAAATTATATAGACATATAATGAAAAAAAATTTTTTTACTCTACCTCACACCAAATGCACAATTTCATAATGTGTTTTTTATACTTTTATTTATTTTAAAAAATTTTTATTGAAATATAGTTGATTTACAATGTTGTGTTAGTTTCAGTTGTACAGCAAAGTAATTCAGTTATATATATATATATATCCATATGCATACTCTTTTTTAGATTCTTTTCAATTATAGGTTATTGCAAGATACTGAGTCTAGTTCCCTGTGCTATACAGTAGTTCCTTGTTTGTTATGGGTTGTTGGTTATCTATTTTATATATAGTAGTATGTATATTTAAATCCCAAACTCTTAATTTATCCCTCACCCCACCCTTTCCCCTTTGGTAATCATAAATTTGTTTTCTATGTCCATGAGTCTACTTCTGTTTTGTAAATAAGTTCATTTGTATCATTTTTTTTAGATTCTGCATATAAGCGATAGCATTTGATATTTGTCTTTCTCTGTCTGACTTCACTTAGTATGATAATCTCTAGGTCCATCCATGTTGCTACAAATGGGATTATTTTATTCTTTCATGGATGAATAATATTTCATTATGTATATAGACCACATATTCCTTATCCATTTTATTTCTATATATGTTATAGAATACACATTATATTCTTATAATATTTGCTTATATAGCCATTTAAAATAAATATAAAATATAAGAAACATATAATTTAACCATATAGGTGCCATTTCCAGTGATTTCTGTTCTTTTGTGAAGACTCATATTTCCATGTCGTATCATTTTTCTTCTCACTGAAGGACTTCTTTTAAAAATTTCTTGTAATGCAGGTCTGCTAGTGATGAATTTTTTCAGCTTTCGTATGTCTGAAAAACTTTCTGCTTTCATTTTCAACGTGTACTTTTTCTGGATGTAGAATTATATGTTGAGTTTTTTTTTTCTTTCAGTACTTTAAAGATTTTTACTGCACCATCTTCTTACTTGCATCGTTTCCAATGAGAAATCTGATATTATTCTTATATTTGTTCTAGAGAAGTAGCATTCCTTTTTTCTCTGTCTGCTTTCAAGATCTTCTCTTTATCATGTGTTTTAAGAAATGCAATTACAATGTGTCTTGGTGTAGTTTTCTTCATATTGTGTTTAGAGTTAAGATTTTTGGATCTGTGAGATTGTATAGTTTGCATCACTTTCAAAATGTTTTGATGAATGACCTTCAAAATAATTTTTTGCCTTTCCCGTTTTTCCTACCTGCATTCAGGAAATACTCTAAAAAACAGTGAGCTGGAGCAACAATAGAACTCACCTCATTTGTTTCCTATTTCTTAGGGATTAGTATTGTTATTCATTGCCTGATGTCCACTGTCTTAAAAAGCACTATTTCACATATTTTTGACTGGTTTTGTTGTTTTTAGACAGGAAGGTAAATTTGGTTTCTCTTATTACATCTTTGCTGGAAGCAGAATCCCAAAGTTCCAAGACACTCTTGAGAAGAAATTTTAAAGGATTAACTTAGCATGTGTGTATTTCAAAGCATTTTTTGAAATGCAGTTTATTTATTTTACACGTGACCTATGTAGAAAACTAATATGTATTTTTTATGTTTGTCTTTAAAAATCAGAAGTACATTAATTGCCATTAATGGCAATCAGTTTATTTTCCTAATTAGGTTACAATATATTTTCAAAGAGAAATTATATTGATTTAGCATGTGTTTTATATATATATATAGTTGATATTATATGAAGAAAATTGAAATATGAATATTTGCTACACTAAAAATTTTTGTATGCACTTTAACCAAATGGATGCTGCTTCCAATTTCAAATATTACTGGCAAATTTAAGAAGTACAGCTAATACATAGAAGTGGATATTTTACAAACAAAATACATATATATTTTAAAAATTAAGCCAGAACAAAAGGAACACAAAATAAATCTCCATATCTGTATATGTACTATTATAATTCTCAGCTCTTGCCCATTCAAATTAATTTTGTAGAACTCTTCATTTTTCAGTTAGAATTGTTCCTGATGTGCTGATGAAATACATCTGGAGATTATTTTGTATTTGTGCTCACTTGAAGATACAAATATCATTATGACTGCTCAGAACAAAAGTGAAGTAGTTTTTCTATCAATTCCTTTAGCAGAAGTCTACTGAGATAGCTGAAAATTTTTTTGATAATACCATGTACTTGCTCGTTTTCAATATAAGCAAACAAAACCTACTGTATATATTTCTGTACAAAGAAATAATCGTTGACTTGATTTCTGTAAAGAGTTGCAGGTAAATAGACATAAAATATAACCAATATAATTTTACAAAAGGTTGTGATATTGTTTTACCATAAAGTATATTTTTAAATTGATTCACTAATTTCAAGAAGAGGATTATTGTTAGGATAATTATAAGAACAACAACTACAGTAAAGCCAACACTGAGAGCTTACACTGTGCCAGTTATAGAACCTAAATGTTTTGCATATATTAACTAATTTAATCCTTTCAAAAATGCAAACTATTTATTGTTATCCCATTTTACTGATATAAAAACTGAGGCACCGACTGGCTATGTAAATTTTCATAGATCATACATTTAGTAAATAGTGAAGCTGGGATTCAAAACCAGGAACATGACTCGGATCTGGAACTCTTTAACTAGTTCTGCCTTACTTTTTATATATGCCTACCTTAGAAAATCAATAAATTAATGTGTTTTTGATAAGTCACAGTTATCAAAATTAATCTCATCCACTCCATACTGCTTTTTTTAAAATGATGATAACTAATACAAAGATGAAATACGAAAATAGTGTAGGAGATATAAAGAGCAAAACAGTTCTTGCTGATACTCTGAGTTGACATCAGATATTCCTGGGCTTAGTAGGTGTTTATAGGTGACACTCTCATAGACTATTTTTGTCATTTTTTCAGGAGTCATCTTCTCTCATTTGGTATATTCTTTGAGATTCATCCATGTTGTAGCATGCTTTAGTATACATTTCTTTCTACCGCTGAGTAATAATACATTGTAGGGATATACAACATGTTGTTTATTAGCCAGTTGACAGACATTTGGATTGTTTCCATTTTTGGCTATTATGATTAATGCTGCTATGAACATTCAAGTACACATCTTTGTGAGAACATGTTTTCATCATTTTGGAAAGATTACAAAGAGTGGAATTTACCAAACCATATGTTAAATTTACATTTAATTGTTTGAGAAACTAACAAACTCTTTTCCAAAGTTCAGTGTCATTTTACATTCCCACCAGCAATATATGAGTGCTTCCATTCCTCCACATCATTGTCAACACTTGTTATTGTCTATTTTTTTGATAATAACCTTGCTACTGGGTGTGAAGTGGAATCTCACTGTGGTTTTAATTTTCATTTTCCTAATATCAGTCACTCCATACTTCTAATTGCTATATTTTTCATAACTTCAAAATTCATCTTTCAGTCCAGAAATCTCTCCTGAGATCCCTCAAGCATCTCTACCTAATCTTCAACATCATCATGAATGAATGTCTTATCATCCCCCAAATATGATTGTCCTAATTTTTATATGCTGGTTGAAACTCCTTGAATGGGTATCTATATTCAATATTTCTAAATCCTTCCTATCACTTTTAAATTTTTATTTTGCATGAAAAAATCTTAACCACAAAGTTGCAGGTATGATACAAAGAACTGTTTTCCTGACCTATTTGATAGTAAGTTACTGATACAATGCACTATTCCCTTCAAATGTTACTTCAGTGTGCACTTCCTAAAAACAAGGACATTCTCATGTGTAACCACAGTACAACCATGAAAATCAAGACATTTGCTGTAGTGCGCTACTAATTTCTAATCCTCAGGTCTCCTTCAAGTTCCACCAGTGGTCCCACAATGCCCATCATAGCAAATCATCTAATTCAGAATTGCAAGTACTGCTGAGTGTTCACGTCTCTGGTTATCTTCAATCTGGATCACTTATTCAGTCTTTCTTTGGCTTTCACTATCTGGACACTTGTGACTCTATAGACCAGTTATTTTACAGAATGTTCCTCAACCTGTGCTTGTCTGATGTTTCTCATGATTAGTTTCAAGTTGTGCTTCTTTGATTATGAAAGTAATCTTCTTCTTTTTATCGTTGCATCCTATCAGGCAGCACATGATTTTGATTTGTTCCTTTACTGGTTATGTTAACTAATCACTTGTCAGACTTCTCAGCTGTCAGACTTCTTACAGACTTGTCAGTCAATAAATATTTCACAGGGAACTACACTGAAACTGTAAATACCTTGTAACTTACAAACTTTCAATATACTCAATTCAATAGAGTATTCAAACTGACCGTGGTTTCCTATTTTTTTTAATTGTTACTATAATTTACTTGTAACAATCATTATTAATTTTTAACCTAAAATTGTCCAAGTTTAATCAGTGAGAGTCCATTCAAGTTGGCTTCTGTGACCTTTTAACATGCTCCCTTTTTTCTTTGAGCACGTCTTTTCTAGCACCTATTCCAGGCTCATTTTGTTTTTCACCTGCCCCTGCCCTGAAATCAACCATTTCTTCAAGGAGTCTTATTTTCCTTTTAGTAGAAAATAACACTTAGAAACCAATATCCAGGTGCTAGGTTTGCTAAAGGCTACAGAGGTGTCACTGCCGAGCCTTCTCAGCAGACAGAACTGAAGAAATGTTTGTATCTATCTATCTACCTACCTACCTACCTACCTGTCTATCTGTACCTTTTAATGCCTATTTACTTCTATGTAGCTATATGTTGAAAACCATGTGTTCACACTAATACCTCCAATTTCAGTCTAGTACCACAGAATTTAATCTACTGTTATTTCTTTTTCAAAACAAAATTCAATTTGTTTAAACAAAAACAAACACAGTTCACCAACTCCTCCTACCTCCCCACCTCCCCTTCCCCCCACCTCCCTTGCCTCTGGCAACCAAATCCATTCCCTGTATCTATGAGCGTGCACTGATCGATTGTTCTTTCTTCCTTCCTCTCTTTTTTCCTTCCTTCCTGACCTCCTCCCTCCCTCTCTCCCTCCCTCCCTCTCTCTCCCTCCCTTTCCTTCCTTTCATCCCTCCCTTCCTTCTTTTCTTCCTTCCTTTCCTCCTTCCCTCCCTCCCTCCTTTCCTTCCTTCCTTCCTTCTTTCCTTCCTTCCTTCTTTTCTTTCTGCCGTATTTGTTACCCCTTTTTCTCATAGTGCAAAACCTGGTCCTCATAAACATCAAAATATCTTTTTCTTAATCCCCTTGTATGTATCTGATCATTGTCTCTTCTCCCACCTACATGCTCTCCTCAGGCCACTTGGCTTTAACACCCTGCCTGGGCTATTTCCACTGTCACACACATGAAGGTTGTCCTCATCCTACCCAAGGCTAACACTCTATGCTGGCTACCTCTTCCCAAGCCTAACCACTCATGTGCTCCAATACCCTGAACCACAGAGCACCCCCATGTAACATCTTCTCCACCCTGGTTGGGATACCAACCTACCCTGGCCCATTGTGGCTGTCCTCCCACCAGTGCAGATACTAACCTTGTCAAAACCCACTTAATGACTTTACGTTTGAATTGTCCACGAAGGGAAAAGGAAACCTCTCATTCTCTCTTAAATCAGTAAGATTTTTCTCACACCACTGCACCAAATATGCACTTCCAAGGGGACAAATGGCTTTCATCCTGCTACATCCAATTGTCAAGGTTCAATCCTTTCCTAGTTTGATCTATTCGCAGCATTTGACACAGCAGATCCCTCTTTCCCCCTTCACATACATTCCCCAGTTGACTTCCAGGTTACCACACTCTTGGTTCTCCTCCTGTCGCTGCACTTCACACTTATTTACTGGATCTTTCTCTGATCCCTGACATCTCTGTTTTGGAGTGCCCATTGTCAGACCTTGCTTCTCTTCACATTTTGTGCACTTCTCTGGTAATGTTGTCCAGCCTCATCATCCAAATGCAAATGACCCTGAAATTTCTATCTGCAGTCCAGATTTCTATGGAACTCCCTGCACATATATTCAACTGACCATTAAGTATCTCTATTTACATGCCTAATGGATCTTTGAAACTTAACATGCCTCACGCTGATGTTCTAACTCAAAGGGTACCATACTTGCAGCTTCATTGTGTTCAACTGAGGCAATTCCATGCATCCATTTGGACAGGACAAAAACCTGGTACTCATATTAGACTCTTCTTACTCCTGTACTCTCCATATCCAATCTTTAAGAAAATATTTCTGGTTTTATTTATTTTTTTTTAAGTTTGTACTTTCATAACTACATATGTGTTACAGATATGGACATGGATCCAGATGTAGACATGAATAACCCTATAAGTGAATGTACTTTGAGGGTTGTATTCTTGCTCTGCCAGGTAGTTATGAGTACTTTCATGACCTGATAACTGAGTTTTGTCTTTTTGATGGCAAAAGTAATAAAATGCTAGAAAATTTAGCCTAACATATTAAATTAAAAGTGATATTCCTATGATGTGTACTAAAAATTTAGGAAATTCATCTTTAAGTTTCCTCAAGCAAAGATAAAATTGACTCATTCACTTATCACATGATTATTTAGCACCCTCTATGCCCAGACGCAATTCCAGAATCTGGTAATACATCAGAAAATAAAACAAGTAAGGCTGGCATGCATGTTACTTACAGTCTATTCTATAGAATATTGAGAATAAAGCCATTATATCTCTATGAACTAAAAAATTTACCTATGTAATACAGAGGCACTTCAAAAGTATCAGAGCAGATTATTTGAAAGGGGTTTGAACAAATGTTTAAAGATAGTTTCACCCATGACTTTGATACTCTGTCAATATAAGTTGGTTTTAGTTTTCCTCCTATAAAATGATGCATGTAATTGGGCATAAGGATAGATGTACCTTTATACTTTTGTATTCATCCTTACAATGTACTTGTCATGCTTAGTTTGTTTAGAAGAAATAGGGAGTAATTTTTCATTTATTTTCCGTTATCCTCACCCCAAGAGGACCCACTTAGTTTATGAAAATAAAACTGCACTCTTTTTCACATCTGTTTGCATGGGCATTTCATATTGCCACCACAAATCATTCCAGAATCAGATACAGTTTCCATTACTTCACATCTTTTGCTTATAATTTATGAAGCAGACAGGATTTTGTTTGATTTTCCTAAGCTTCACTGAATCTGTAGATTTGAGAACAACATTTATTTTGACTGGAAAGCTGAATAAACACAATTTTACAGTTTAACGGGAAGCATTTATCAAATACGTTGAGTTAAAATAGTGGCATACTTCAACAGAATATTTATGTGTTTTCTTCTTTCTTTTAATATTCATTGTGTCAATAACATTTCAGGGTATGGATTAGGCTACAGACACTAGACTACACAGAACAAAATGTGATTATCCATTGATTCTAAGATGGTCACATTTGTTTTAATCTGTGCTACTTATAAAGTATGTTTATGTTTCTAACCTCCATTCAATTTATTTGGATAATTTGATTTTGCCATGTATTCTTGAGTATTGTAGTCTGTATTTTGACCAAGTAGGTCAAAGAAGTAACTTGGGAGATTAGAATTTCAAAAAAAAAATTTGTAAACACCTGATTGTTCTTGAGTTAAGGTAAAAATTTTAGTGTTTTTTCAGAGAATTTTTTTATGACTGCAAGACTGTTTTAAACTTCTTAATTTACAGCTCTCAAAACTTATACCATTCAAAAAAACAGTATGCCCTGTCTGGTAGTACGATGTAAAAAGATTACAAGTCAATTTCAACCAACTCTTTAAAATATAGATAGTCCATAAAAGGTTGATCATAATTCTTATTCCTATTTCCCTAGAACATTAGTTCCTTTGAGATGAATGAAATGTAATGACTGTTCTTTTAGATAAGACAGAAGCCCAAGGTAAAACATGAACATTTTTAGAGTATTTGCTTTTTGGTTTTCTTTTCAATCTTTGTGTCCTGTTCAAAGTGAGTTAATTTAGACATAGGATAAGTGTTAATTTGGGTAGAGAGTAAAGTTTGTTTTGGGTGAAATGATTAACATTCAGAAACTCCTAAAAGTTTATCTTAGGTAGATTTATACTTGCATTTAATATCAGTAAAAGCAAGTTTTAAGAACCACAATATGATATTAGTTTGGGACACTATTTGGATCCAGTAGCATTGGAAAACAAGAAAAACAAGGATTATGTATGTTTAGGGTAAGCTGAAGAAACAGGAGACAGACATGAAATTAGCTGGGCCTAAGGTAGACACCAAAATATTGGTGAAGACATGGTCAAGAGTGTGAAGCATATCAACACATGACATGAATCATAGATTCATATTTTCACTAATCACAAAGTACCTCCTATATGTTAAGTCCTCTTCTAGAAACTGGCACACTGAGGTGACATACATGAGTAAGACTGGCTATCAAGAAACTGACATTTTATCAGCTAGAGAGATCTCCACCAGAAGAGGATAATAACCACGGGGCATAGCAAAATCTGACCGTATCAAATATCACGATAAATATAGACACTAGTAAACAAATGCTCATTTAGTATCACACATTTTAAAATAAAAATAACGTGGAATAGGGCTTCCCTAGTGGCACAGTGGTTGAGAGTCCGCCTGCTGATGCAGGGGACACGGGTTCGTGCCCCGGTCCGGGAAGATCCCACATGCCGCGGAGCGGCTGGGCCCATGAGACATGGCCGCTGAGCCTGCGTGTCTGGAGCCTGTGCTCCGCAACGGGAGAGGCCACAACAGTGAGGGGCCTGCGTGCCGCAAAAAAAAAACAAAACAAAAAACATGGAATAGACATGAAAAAGGTCTTCTTTCTCAAAATATAAGTTTATTGTATTAATATTAATAAATTTTCTTCCCATTTGCTTTGGGAAGAATTCTAGTTCATAGTTTATTCCTTCTGCATCTCCCCCAAAGTCCAAATTAACAGTGTCTCTTGATTTTTTCTCTTTAATATCATTATATTCTGTTCAGTTTCTTTAATTAAATGCAACTAGATACTCTTCCTGCCTCTAGTCTTGTCCATTCTAGTTGATTCTAAACATTGAAGCCAGACTTATCTTTTAAATGCACATATCTGATCTAAAAAGACTGGAAGAAAATTTTGGCTAGAGACACACATGAAAAAGAATTTGCATCCAGAATATATAAGGTTCTCTAAAAACCCAATGACAAGAAAAGCAAACAGCCAAATAAAATATGTGGAAGATGTGGAGACACTTCACCAAAAAGATATATGGATAGTATATAACAGCATCTGTATTAATAATGTTACTATCCAAACTATATATGGAAAATAATAAAAATATGGATGTTCAATATCATTAGCCATGAGGAAAATGCAAATTAAAACCACAATAAAGTACTTCTACATACCTATTAGAATATCTAAAATCATAAACATATAAGATAGCATGGATGCAGGGCAACTAGAACTCTCATATATATTGCTGGTGTGAATACAAAATTGAACAGCCACTTCAGAAAATATTTTGGCAATTGCTAGTAAAGTTAAACCTATAATTGACATATGACCCAGCAGTCCCAATCTTAGATATCTTATCAAGAGATATGAAAACTTATGTTCACACACGTTTATAGTTATATCCATTGTATCACAGAAACAGGAAGCAAGCTAGTGCTTTTCAACTGGAATGGATTAACAATCTGTGGTAAATTGATAAAATTAAATATTACTTAGCAAGAAAAGGTGATAGACATAACACCAGGGATGAATCTCAAGTGTGTCATCCTGAGTAAAACAACCAATTATAAAGGCTACATAGTATATGAGTCCATTAATATGATATTTTGGAAAAGCCAAAATAATAGTGATAGAAAATGAGTCAATATTAAGACCTGGAGATGGGGGAGTGAACAGGGGATTTCTTGGGTGATGAAACTCTTCTATAATTTGACTATGGTGGTTTCTGACTCTATCCTTTTGTCAAAACTTATAAAACTCTACACTGAAAAGGGTGAATTGCTGTAAGTAAATTGCATCTCAGTAAACCTGACTTAAATAATGTGGTTGATCCACTATTTAAAACCTTCAGTGATTCTACATTATCCGAAGAATGAAATCCACACTCTACCACATAAAAGACGTCTTTTATTTCATGATTTTCTCTGAAATGAGCCATGAGTTTCAAATTTGTATGTTACTATTCTGATGTGTAGCACTACAATTTTCTTATTTTTTTTTCTATAATTGCAATCAACTTGCTCCTGAACTCTCATTTCCACTCAATAGAGGAAAATATATAATCTGGTCTCTTTAAGGAAATTCTGGGCCTTTCAAGGTAAAAGAGTCTCTTAAGGTTAATTTCTCCATCAGTGTTGCATATAAACTTAGTCAATTTAAAATGCAGACTTACTGTCAGGGATCTTGTCCCCTTGTCCTCTTCACAATCTTTCCTTCTGTCCCTCTCTGTGAACTGCAGGGGAAACGTTCATAACCTTGTGGCATTAGAAGGGGATGCAGAGTCCTGAATTGTCACCAAGGCCAGTTGTGGCCTCTGACGTATCTCCATCTGTCCAGTGTCTGGTTCATCTTCTCTCGCAGCTTCTGCTGCTGCTGTGGTTTGCTGTGTCTGTCCACTGAGAATGGGCCTGTATCATTGTTGTCCTGTCCATGGTATTAGCAAGGACCTCTAGTTATAAGGTCCCAAATTTTGTATCCTCCTTGTCTAGACTGCAGGCATCTTTTGTATAATTCAGTGATGTATCTGTCTTCCACTGAGTCATGACTTACAGAAGATAACAAATTCAATCCTCTGAGCAGTGAATTTTACATTTAAGTTTTTAATAAAGAACCCACTTTAACTGTCAAGTGCCTGGGTCTTGTAATCTAAAAACCTACTTTTAAAAACAGTTTCTTTTGAATTGGGCTTCACTTTTTTAGAACCTCTTTTAGAATTTCGAAGCTGACATAAAAGCTACTTTCATTCCAAGAGTCTGATCTTCCCCAATAAAATAATTGCCTCTAGATAAACAAAAAGCAGGAAGCACAAAGAAATAAGAAAAAAGTAATCAATTATCTTCCTATATATTCTGCACTGTTTGTCTTATATGTACTCCACTTCTTTCCCGAATAATTTCCACTCATCCTTGGGGCAGGTCTTGAAGTAATATTTGTCAGAAAATTCTGATCTCCAAAATGTTGATTACTGCTCCTATGTTTTCCCTTTGCAAATATTTTCCCCATTGTCAGTAATTATCACACTTTTTTGAAGACTCTCTTTAATTAAACATTTAATTCTGACTTATGTTTCCCTTTATGAGGTATTTAGAAGTGTGTTTTATTTTACGGTTATCATTCGATATTCTTTTTTTCAAATTTATTTCTAATTTGATTGCATTTTATTGAGATGGTCTGACAACACTGCTGAGTTGATATTGTGAAATGTATTGAGATTTGCTTGATGGGCTAATATACATGATAATTTTTCAGATATTCCATATATTCATTAAATTAATATTTAATATTTTCATATTGGGTACAGGGTTTTATATATTGCTCAGAAGAAATATGCAAAATATTTGATAACAATGTTGTGTTGGTCAAACCAGTCGGAAGGTATGTTCAGTCACTCAGAAGAGCTGGGGCCACATACGCCTTACCCAGAGATGGCAGCTGAAATTAGCTCTGAATATAGCGACTAGATAAAGCTTGTTAATTGTGTTGTTCATGTCTTATATATCTTCAGTATCTTTTTGTATGGTTAGCATATAATTATGACTGAGAGGATAGGTGTTGAAATCTCTGTGTAATGGTGAATTTGACAGTTTCTCAAAGTCTTTGTATTCATTTTGTTTTAAATATTGTAAAGATTTTTTAAAACTTTGTATACATTTCAAATGATTATATTGTCCTCGTAAATGAGATCTTTTGTCATCATTTGGCAATCTCCTTATCCTGAATAAGTTGGGTCTTTAAGTGTATTTTTTTCTGAAATTTATTACCTGTATATGCTTTCTATCTTTTTGCAGCATATTTTTACTTTTGGTATTACTCATTTGTTATTCTTATAGATCAAAATTTTGTCAGAATTGTAATTAAATTATAGACAGCTAATATTTTACCACAATATCTGTCCAATTTTTCAAGTCTTTTTTAATTCATATTCTTGCTCATCGCTTTTTAATTTTTCTTAGTTATTACTTTTATAATATTGTGGTAGAAATCTTAAAAGATGCAATCTTTTATTTTGTTTTCTAACTGATATTGGTGTAGAGAAAATATATAGATTTTTATGCCTATCTTATCAATTTTACTACATTTTTAACATAATAGTACCACTAGATGATATTTTTATAAATCACTTTTTTCTTTTGTAAAATTTTCCTTTAAGTGATGACCATGATAAAGGGAATCCTTTTTCTTTTTACTGTGTCTTTTTTTAAAAATCTTTAACACTCTTTAAAAAATTTATATTTAGCATGGCACAGATAATATACAAATGATTTAAACATAAAATGTATCAATTTAAGCAAATGTTTAAAGACATTTTATAGCTGTACATCCCTCAGGTGAATTTAATGCTAATCAATTAGCATTAGATAGTTATTTTCTTCTGTGGTTAAATTGTTAAAGTATTTGAGGCCAAGAGGAATTGACTAAAAGTCAGTGCACAATTATTTAAAAGGCATTTGTTTGTGTGTGTTGACCTGTAAACATAAGGCAAAATAGACCCGACTAAGTCAAATAAACTTGTTTCTCAGGGCAAGTTAGCTGGGTCCCCTCAAGAAAAAGATAAAACAAATTGAGTGCTTCAATGTGAACAGGGTCTATCAACCGGGGTTACAGGCATGTATGTCTAAGACAACCCAAGTTTATAAAACAAATTCCTAAAAGGTCAGGTTTATGGCTTCACAGTGAGTCACTGTAAAACCTTCTGAATCCCATAGAGAACCTTTTATTTCAAAGTCAATGTTGGAGTTGTTTGAAGAGACGAGAACCATCTCTGAACCAAAGTTCAGAAAGGATTACAGGTGTTTGAAGTAAACTTCTAAGGGGCTTTTCAAAAGTTGAAGAATGGGTATCACAGCTACCTTTTACATAACATCTGCCAGAAACACTATTGAGTTTATCTGTACATAACTAGTACATATTGTCATTAAGGATTTTTATGGACTTTATGGGAAACCATTGCTGTTTGTTCAAAATAGAGATTTAAATTTGTGATCTTTCAAGTAGACGCCCAAGAACACCATATATTCAGCAATTCTGATGCAGGCTTAGAAAAAGAAGGAGCCAGTTTGCATTTAGAATTTACAAAGTATTTACAGATATTTATAGTGGGTGGTTATACCTAGTTTGAAAAATAGTAATACATATAATCAAAATATTAACTCCAATTATATGCACAAGTTTGTGGTTTAATGTGGCACACAGAGATAATAAGATGTGATGTTTGTTCTCCAGAGACCACCCTCCAGTAAAGATGTTTAAATTAGTTCTTGTTTTGGATAACTTCTTAAATGATAGGTAAAGAGGTTGAACCCAGGCTAGAAGAATATTTATCTTAATTTTATTTTCTCCTCTCTTATACAATTGATTTAAAATATTCAATGAAATATTAAGTATTTTAAAGTAATATGTCTAACATAGAGATGCTAGAAAGATTAACAATAATATAAACACTCAGGTATACATCACAAAGGGTCTTTTTTGTGTTATTTTTTGTTTGTTTTTAATTTTTTGGCTTACACAACAGAAATTTATTGTCTCACATTTCTGGAGGCCAGAAGTCCTAGATCAAGGTGTTGGCAGGGTTGTTTTTTTCTGAGAGCTGTGAGGGAAGGATCTGCTGCAGGCTCCTCTCCTTGGCTTGTAGACGGCCTCCTTCTCCATGTGTCTCTTCACAGTGTCTTCTATCTGTGTGTTTCTCTTGCCAAATTTTCTCTTCTAATGTGCTCCTTCTTCATCTCCGTGGTGAGGGGGCTGCTTCAGTTTAACCCTAGTGTTCTAGGATTTTCACTCTGGTATTTTGTCAGTGGATAGTTGCTAGTTGATCTCCTTGTGAGGGGGACTGAAATCAGGAGCTACCTATGTCGCCATCTTGATGTTACTCAACACAAAATTTTAAAAATAGAACATAACCCATGCTCTTTCTCCTTGACATGTCTCCTTGCTTTTCATTATGGTATAAACAGATACGAATTTAAGACTGAAGAATACATTGTTCATAATTCCCTGATTTTGAACTTTATAAAAGTGGAATATTTGTCGATAGCTATATTTGCTTTCTTCCTTCAAAATTAAAAATCATAGGGTTAATTATGTTCACACGTTATTATGTAGTTTATTCATTTATTGCTGCTGGGTTTTCTTAGCTTACTAGAGGTACAATTGATACATAGGAATAGCATATATTTAAGGTGTACAATTTCATGTTTTGATATATGTTGATATTGTGAAATGATCACCAACATTAAGTTAATAAACACATTCATCACCTCTCATAGTTACCTTTTTCTTTCTTCCTTCCTTCCTCCTTCCTTTCTTTCCTTTCCTTCCCTCCTTCCTTCCCGCCCTCCTCCTTTCCCTCCCTCCTTCTTCCCTTCCTCCCTTCCTTCTTTCCTTCTTTCTTTTTCTCTCTCCCTCTCCCCTTTCCTCCCTCTCTCTTCCTTTTCCTCTCTTTCTCTCCCCCTCCCTCCCCCTCCCTCCCTTTCTCTGTCCCTCCCTTTCTTTTATAGTGAAAACACTTAAGATTTATAAGTGTTTCTCGGGCCTCATGTTTACCCACATTTTTTTGTTGTTCTCCTGTATGTTGGTTGGTCTTTGCTGTATCCCAGGGCCCCAAGGAAGGTAGAAAAGGCTTGAAGTCACAGTGATTGATTGACATAAGTTAGGTGGATGACCAAAGAACCATGTGGTGGGATTGGAAACACAAAAGCAAAAGTTCAAATAAATATTTAGCAAAACACTAAAAATAAAATTTAAAAAAAAGGGGGGGCTTCCCTGGTGGCACAGTGGTTAAGAATCCGCCTGCCAATGCAGGGGACACAGGTTTGAGCCCTAGTCCAGGAAGATCCCACATGCCGTGGAGCAACTGGGCCTGTGTGCCACAACTACTGAGCCTACACTCTAGAGTCCATGAGCCACAACTACTGAAGCCTGCGTGCCTAGAGCCTTTGCTCCACAAAAAGAGAAGCCACCACAATGAGAAGCCTGCACACCACAACAAAGAGTAGCCCCCACATGCCGCAACTAGAGAAAGCCCATGTGCAGCAACAAAGACCCAACACAGCCAAAAAAATAAAGAAAGAATACATTAAAAAAAAATAAGGCTTCCCTGGTGGCGCAGTGGTTGAGAGTCCGCCTGCCGATGCAGGGGACACGGGTTCGTGCCCTGGTCCGAGAGGGTCCCATCGGCCGCGGAGCAGCTGGGCCCGTGAGCCATGGCCGCTGAGCCTGTGTGTCCAGAGCCTGTGCTCCACAACAGGAGAGGCTACAATAGTGAGAGACCCGCGTACCGCAAGAAAAGAAAAAAAAATAGCAAATTGCTGCTTATAATTCTATTACTTGAATACTTGAATGTACAGTTGGCCTTTGAACAACGAGAGCTTTAGGGGCACCAACCCCCCCCCTTCCCCCAGGCAAAGTAGAAAATCCCTGCATTAACTTTCCAGTCAGCCCTCCATAACCCCAGTTTCACATCCTCAGGCAGATTCAACCAACCACAAATCGTGTGGTACTATAGTATGTATTTATTGAAAAATAAACAGCCTATAAGTGGATCTGCACAGTTCAAACCCATGTTGTGCAAGGGTTAATTGTACTATAATTTATTTTTCTGTTAATGGACCTTAGTTTGTTTTCAGTATTGCTTTTCTTAAATGAATATTTTTATACATGTTTTTTGCTCCCTTGCTGCCTATATGCCAGGTATCTTTAGAGTGGATTGCTAAGTTGTAAGACATAAGAAAAGCTGAAATATTTTTCAAAGTAATTAAAAACATGTACATGTGAATCACCATTGTTTCTAACCTTCATTACCACTTGTTTTTCTCAATTTTTAATTTTTGCCAATATCATGACTGAAAGTTTTTATTGTGATTTTAATTTTCATATTCTGATTAAAGTTAGGTTAGTCAAATTGTCAAATATTTATTAGCAACTTGTGTGTCCTCAACTATGTCACTCCTAATTTGTTGAAATTTTATAATTGATTTTTTATAAGTTTGTTATATGTTCTGAGTATGTTTTCCTTTGTTGGTTATATATAAATTGCATTTATTTTTCCCTAACTTGTGGTTTGTCATTTTCATTTGACTAGAATTTCATAAGTTTTTGTTTTCAAATGGCCAGTGTTTTCCTTAATTGACCTTTTTGTGCTTATATAAAACATTTTTTCCTTTCCTTAAGTTATAAAGATATTCTGCTACTTTTGTTTCTAAAAGATTATACATTGTTTTTTATATTTAATTCCTTGATTTATGTGAGTGTCTTTTTCTAAATGATCATGGTCTTAAATTTTAAGACCTTAAAGTTTCCATAGCTTAAA
This sequence comes from Tursiops truncatus, assembly GCF_011762595.2. NCBI lineage: Eukaryota > Metazoa > Chordata > Mammalia > Artiodactyla > Delphinidae > Tursiops > Tursiops truncatus. The sequence continues at coordinate 95,528,620 of NC_047042.1, read as the reverse complement.
AAGCTATGTACTGCTTTGGGTGTTTAAGTTTGATATGTGTGATATTTCAGCAAATGTAAACAGTTGCAAAAAATAAAATTTTTGGTAATTTGTAAATTTAGTCTTTTTAGCAGAGAACTTGTATCACTTTTCAAAAAGTAGCCAGTGAATCAAAATACTGTGGCAATTTGCAATCCATAATCATCCAGTTAAAAAAAATCAGTAGTAAGAGCTTATTTAACATTCAGAGTTTTTGCCTTGCTTTATGTGTTCAATATTGATATGCTTTATGATTACATTTTAATCACATTATATGTAACTGCAACAAAAATATAAATATGATCTGAAATAGTATTTTGAGAATTTTGGCATTTCCAAAGCTATCCACAAGTTAAAATTTTGTCAGGAATTTTTTCATTACATTTGAGTTAGTGTGAAGTGTGAGCACAGAAATGAACAAAGTGACATAAATATTTATCTGAATAATTATTAAAGATAAGAAGTAAAAATGAGATGAAAGAGGCTTTTTTGTTTTTCCCAATTAGTTCATATATGCCCAGATGATTATTATTTATTGTTAGAATGAGAATTTTTCCTGGTTTTCTTCATTATAGATGTAAATGATGAGACAATTTATCTACTTAATGGAGACATACAAATGAAAGGAGTTCTTTAATAGCATTGTTACTCAATTTTTAAATTCTTTTCAAATTATATTCCAAATAACCTAGTGGTTTCTCATAAAACCTATTTTTAATATTATATCAGCTGACAACTTGATTACTTCTTCCTTCAGTTTTATTGATTGCAAGGAATGGAAGGACCCAACTTTCAAAAAGATTTGTTACCTAGTCATGAAGATCAATCACAAACTCAGTTTCTAGGAATTATACCTAAAAGGCTTTATGAAGACTTTTCAAAAGACTATTAATTATTCCTTTTGATTCTTTTTCAACATAGAGGAAACCTGTTTACCCTGATATACAAAACATTTATTAGAAGAAAATAGAAATAGAATTGATTTCAATATACCCTTGCCAGTGCAATACATATTTTAATGAATGCCCCTATCTTATCTCATGTTTTAAATATATTTGAGTGAGAATTCTGGAGCCACAGTTAACTTGTTTAGTTTATGGGAAATAATAGTCATATAACCTAATTGGCAAAGTCAATCCTTGTCAAGCAAATCAACCACATGAGCTTTACTTTCTATTAGAAAGTAACATAAATATGTTAAGAAGCTCCTCCTTGACAATCATTGAAATTCTAAATTTCAACTCTACAATAGATAGATTCCTAGCATGATTTGTGAGTCTGGTTAAAATAAAGAGCTACACCATCAGCGTTTCTTAAATTCTCATTCAGTCTCATTCATCTCTCTCTCTTTCTCTCCCTCTCTCTCCCCACCCCCAACTCTTTCTCTTTCTCATTTGTATCATTGGATTTCCCTCCAATAGTGATGCAATAAGTACTTGACAATTATTTGGGAATAATTTAGGACTTGATCACTCCTGTACTCCATTTGGAATAAATCTGGTGAATAACAGTTTGATATGCAATGAAATGTCACAGTCCTCATGCTAAGCTTTTTCCATGTAAGAGAGAGGAAATAAGACTAGTCTAGGGCAAGAATATGGTGTATAGGTCTATTGATGGAAGCATGTTGATTTCTCCCTTTATCAGGTACTTTGCCAGTTTTATACCACAGGATAATTCTGGATGAGTGAGAAGTATGGCCATCTTATGCAAATGTACAGAAAGGCAAAAGTGAAAAGGGCCATAAAAAGAGGAGACCATAAATGATGCCTCCACTCAAATGTGTTCTCAGGCACATGAAAGAATAGACATTGAAGTTAAAGATCTAGAATTTTTTTCTCTTTAAACTATTTGTGTTTACATAAGACTTAATCAGTAGTTAAGCTCTTAATTTTTATGTAGGCCAAGTTGAAGGTGATTGGTATATGGTGGGTGAGAGGGATTTATTTATCTTCATTTTTCTATATTTACATCCAGCTGAGGTATCACTATATATTGAATAGGTACCAGTGGTATGCAATGGTAGCTGGATCAATGATCAGGATTCCATTTATTATCCAAGTGTATGCTTGAGGACCTTCTATACTGTTCTGATGTATTTCCCTGCAGCAATACCACAGTGTAATTAACATGGTTTTGTAAAAATACTTGTTATGTAATATTGCAAAGCAATAACTTTTATTCTCCTCTTAACATTTTTCCTCCTCTTTCAGGAGTTGCTTAGCTATTTTTTTTTTAATTTAAACTTCCAGTCAAAACTCACCATTACTTTGTGAGGATCAACAAAAGCCCTAATGAGAATTTTTTTTTTTTTTGCGGTACACGGGCCTCTCACTGTTGTGGCCTCTCCCGTTGCGGAGCACAGGCTCTGGACACGCAGGCTCAGCGGCCATGGCTCACGGGCCCAGCCGCATCGCAGCATGTGGGATCTTCCCGGACCGGGGCACGAACCTATGTCCCCTGCATCTGTAGGCGGACTCTCAACCACTGCGCCACCAGGGAAGCCCCCTAATGAGAATTTTTTTAATGAAATAAGTTTGAGTTTAATATCAATTGAGATTGATGTATTGTATTTATGATGTCAAATTTTCTGTTTGTGAACATGCCTTGTCTCTCCATTTATTCAGTACCTTGTTATTGTTATAAATATTATATTTTTTCCCATTAAGTTATTATCCTAGTTTTCAGGGTAATATGCCTAAGTACCATGCATTTCTATTACTATCTTTAATGGTATTTTATTTGTAAGCACCTATTAATTGAGAAACTATGTGCCAGGTGTCTTTCATAAGTCTCAGCAAAACTGCATGATAATTTTCAGATTTTTAAATTTTATAATTGAAGTAGTTAATTCTCAGAGAAGTTAAGCAGCTGGTCAATATTAACTGAAGGGCAGAGATTGGTTTTGAACTTAGAACTAATTTCCAAGTGTCCTTGGCTAGACCTCACTTTCTAGAGAAACTTCAGTGTATACAGAGGAGACCAAATGTGAACAAATTATAATGCAGTATATATAGTATCAAATGTGGGATTATAAAAGTATAATTAGAACCCAGAGGAAGAGACAATTAATAGTTTTTTCCTTGCTTACATTGGAAGATATTTTATATTAGATATATACAATTACATATTTATAATTATATAATTATAGATTGTGTCAATATAATTTATATAATATGCATTTATAAATTATGTCAATATAAGTTATATAATATAAATTATGTATTATATCAATAGAATTTATATAATTATGTTAATATATACTAAACTATACTATACTAAATTTGCTTAGTATATCTAGCACTAAATACACTAACTTTAGTACTATAAATACTAAACTTGCTTCTGCCTACCTGAGGTTCCATCAGCCTATCAGAAATTTTGCTTCCCTTTTTAATATACTAAATTGTCCTGTATTATTTATGAGCAAACTCAGAGGACATATCCACAGAAAATTCCTAAACAGCCTGCTACCATTTCTTTTTAACTTTATGACTTCAACTTATTTACCTAGTCACTATGTGTGGGGACAATAGTCATCATTTTCAGTATTTGTTACAGCTTTGTTCTGAATCATCTTTTCAAGAATGTTTGTATAGCTGAATTTTTGGAAAATAAAGGTGGCATTTTTCTTTGGAGCAGAGGGCAGGTTTGTGTACTCCCCAATATAATAAAGACAGCGTCTCCGTCCAAGGCAAAGGTTGAACAAGTTTTTGTAAAGCCCATTTAAAAAAAAATTGGCGTTTCCCAAGCTTGGGGTTCCTCAGTTACGATGAAAACCCGCTGTTTATGCAGCATCCACCTGGGCTGCTCTGCATCACAACAGAGACAATGCAAATGTGAGTGAAGTCGCTTGTCTCTGACTCAAGAGTGTCATGTCATTTGCTAACATCTATGAAACTGTTGAAGGCCTACTTTATAGCTTGCGTGTCAGGTAAAATCTCAAGCCATTTACTGTTTTTAACAAGGCTCAGAGAAAATAGGTACACGTAGAAATACTACTGGGTATGAATGAGAGTTAATACTATTAATATTATTTTGTAGCATTTTATTATAGATAATTTTTAATTTCTTAGAACTATTTTTTTCTTAACTATTTTATATTCTTATATAGCTTTTGGTACTAAAAAATCTTCATAGTGCAAAAATCCTCTATTTACTCACTTAAAAATATTGCCTTGTCTCTAAATACTGAGTTAGCTATAGTTTAAAGGTTGAATGTTATATTTTACTTATCATGTTTGGTGATTAACTTTTTATAAAAATCTAAAATGGATGAAGACAAAAATAAAAATAAGCATGATCATTTCAAGTAGAGTTTTCCATATATTTTTATACAGCCTTTTTTTTTTTTTTTTTTTTTTTTTTTTTTTTGCGATACGCAGGCCTCTCACTGTTGTGGCCTCTCCCGTTGTGGAGCACAGGCTCCGGACGCGCAGGCTCAGCGGCCATGGCTCACGGGCCCAGCCACTCTGCGGCATGTGGGATCTTCCTGGACTGGGGCACGAACGTGTGTCCCCTGCATCGGCAGGCGGACTCTCAACCACTGCACCACCAGGGAAGCCCTATACAGCCTTTTTTAAACACATATTTTGGTCATCTAACTGAGCTCATTCCTCAAATTTTATTATTAAAAATTCATTTATGCCATACCTTATTTCAGAAAATATGAGTTTAATAAGAACTCAGTGTCAGTTTTATATTAGGCTTTTCCGACTTGCTACCATACCATAAGTATTTTAGTATGCAATTTAAATGGTTATTAAAAGTTTTTTAGCTGGTGCACTTTATCAATTGGATACACAATAATTTATTTAGTATTTTCTTCTTATTGGAAATTTTATCTGTTCTGTTTTTCACCCTATATACATAACATTGTCATGATCACTTTTATGCATAAATATTTATTCACAAATACAGCAAAATGAAAGAATAGATTCCCAGAAGTAAAACTGCCTGTTCAAATTTTGATTGTAGTTAAGAACTTTGGTTTATAGTTTAACATTTATTCAGAAACCTTGTGCCATTTGACTTTTGGTGTTAAAATAAATCTCAATAATATGGCAGGTGAAATGTAGAGGTTACACTTGGCTTTATTTGGGTTTTCAGTTTGGGAGGTTAATCATGAAAAGTAGATTAGTCAGTCATTTATTTATATGTACAGTTTTTCAAATTGTCTGCCCAGGTTTTTCCAGCTGTAATACTATTCTATTTCTCTCCACTGTGGTCAATTTCTGTCCCATAGGGCTCCATAAATAATTGAAGAGATAAAGGAATTGCGTACTGAAAAAAATCCCATTTATTCATCCTTGTAGCCACATATCCCTGAACAGCATATACATTTTGTGTTCAGATACTTTTGCTCAGCATAGGGTCAGTGAGAATCATTCGTGTTATGGCATATTGTTGTCAGTGTTTTGTTACGTTTTACTGTTGATTAGTCCATTGTCTGTATATACATATTTTCAGTATTTATAAGCATAATAATATTAACATCATAATAATAACTAGCAATCATAATATTTTGAAGTCCATTGTCATAATTGTGCTGTTCCAAAAAAAGTAATTACTTCTAGTTCTATATTCTTTTAATTCCAGAACTTGGTTTGAGTCTTGAGTATTCATGTTGCATTCAGCAGAAATTTTTCTAACTCAATGTACATAGACAGTTCTACTTTTAAACTTACTTTTGGGTAAATTGTCAAATCAAACATTTTAGGTAGATAATGTCTCCTTCTAATGCAAAGGTTGAGCAGGTTTTCTTAAAGCCCATCATAAACAGTTGGAGTTTCCTAAGTTTGGATTCCTCAGTTATGATAAAAACCCAGATGGGCAGCATCTACCTGGGCTGCTCTGCATCACATGGGAGAAACAGTGTAAATATGAGTAATCAAGTCCGTTGTCTCTGACCCACAAGTATCATGTCATTTGCCACCATCTACGAAACTGTTGAAGGCTTACATGGAATTCTACACTGTTTGCTATGGACTGAATGTTTGTGCCTCCCTCCCCAAAATCACATGTTGAAACCTAATCGTCCGTGTGAGGGTGTTTGGATGTGGGGTCTTTGGGAGGTGATTAAGTCACTTCAGGAGGTGATTAGAAATGGGATTAGTACCTTTATAAAAGAGACCCCAGAGAGCAGCCTTGTCTCTTCTGCTATGTGAGGTTACAGCAAAAAAGTGGCTATCTGTGAAATAGGAAGCAGGCTCTTACCAGACACTGAATCTACCAGTGCCTTAATCTTAGACTTCCCAGAGTCCAGAACTATGCAAAATCAATTTTTGTTGCTTGTAAGCCACCCAGTCCATGGTATTCTGTTAGAGCAGCCTGAATGGACTAAGATACTGTTTAATCTTTACTAGCAAAAAGGGCTCATGTAATTCTAAATGTTTCCAATTAGCATAGCCAATTAAAGCTGGGTAAAGGGCAGGTTTAGCAGATAACCCCTATAAAAGACAAACACATAATCCTTTCCCAGGTTGTAGCCATTCCAAATATGCATTCAGGTAAAGGTTACTGAGTCCCTGAAAAATCTCTCCAGTCACACTTTGCAGTTTGTAACTTTACATTTGTTCCCTTTTGTATCCCAGCTCTAAACCCACACAGCTTCAAGTTACAATCTTTTAGCACTGTTCTTATCTTTCATAATATTTACTGTCCATTGTACACCAGCATCTTAAAATTGTAAGAAGTTATGCATGTCACCTGTAGGCCACTTCACCCAAATCACTGCACATTTCCTGAGGTCCCCTGATGGTAGCACTTACGTCTGTAATGCAACCGAATGGGTTGTGCTTCTGGTTTGCCATATTGCTAGAGTGAGGAAATTCCAGAGGTTTCCAGTAGGCATTCCTATTATTTTGGCTATTTCTCCATGGGTCAGAGAGCCAATATGGAAATTCTAAAAATTGTGAAATATGTCTGTCTCAAGGATACATTCAGAAAGTAACCATATGATGGGTCACTACCTGATCTTACTGCAAGTTCAGTTTGGACCAAGACTCCATCTATCACCTGACACCAAAAATACACACTTTGCCTAATGAGCTGCAGTGACAATTTGGTGGTCAGGAATTAATGTCATTTCAGCACCAGTGTCTATTAATCTTTGAAAAGTCTCAGTATTTTTCCCCATTGCACAGTCATTCTAATAAATTGTCTTAAGTCCTTTAAGGGGAAGGCTTAGAGGAAGACTTATGTTCTATACTGTGATGGTGCTGCAGGATCTTTCCTCAAATGGACCTGGCTTCTCTTTTTATTTTTAATAGACAATTTTTTAACAGTTTTACACTTATAGAAAAAATTACACAGATAGTACAGACAGTGCCCATATACCCTCCCATAGTTTCCCCTATTATTAACATATTAAGTAGTGTGGTTCCTTTGTTACAATGAATGAATTAGTATTGATACATATTTTTATGAACTAAAGTCCATACTCTATTCAGATTTCCTTTGTTTTTACTTTTCTGTTCCAGAATCCCATCCCAAATAACACATTACATTTAGCTCTGTATGTGTTTAAGTTCCTCTTGAGTGGGACAGTTTCTCAGAATTTCCTTGTATTTGATGACCTTGACAGTTTCTGGAGTACTAGTTGGGTATATTCAGGATATTTTATTGGAATTCGTCTGATGTCTTTTCATGGTTAGAATGAAGGTATGGATTTGGGACAGAGATCACAGGAGAAACACCCTTTTGTCACTCATGTAAAGGGTACACACATCAACATGATTTATCTATGTTGATAGTGCCCTTGATTACCTGACTGAGGTAGTATTTGTCAGGTTTCTCCACTACAAAGTACTGCCTGCCCCATTTCATGCTACCCTCTTTAAGAGGAAGTAACTATGTATAGCCCACACTTAAGGAGTGGGGAGTTATACTACTCCTCGAGGATGGGATGGAATATCTATACAGATTATTTAAAATTCATCTCCATGGGAGGTTTCTGTTTTCTCTCTTCTCCCATAGGAACTCATGGATAATTATTTTATACTTTGGGTTAGAATCCAATACTGCTTTATTAATTGTCGCTCAAATTGTTCTAGCTTTATCCACTGGAAACTCTTTCAGGTGGCTCCTGTGTGCCTTTGTCATAGTCTAATCATTACAAGTTTTTGAGCAATTCCCTACTTGATAGCATTACAAGATGCTGCAGACTCATCTTGTATATTTCCCACATCAGTCTGATCAGCCATTTCTCAAAGAAGCTCTAGGTGTGTGTGTTGCTGCTGAAGTATCGTAGCTTCTAGTCCTTTTTAGCACACAGAGCAAAGAAATATATGCATGTATACTAACCTGTGCATAGACACATATCTGTAAATATTTATATATGAACCATATGTATCTATATTAAGTTAAACATGAGTTCTTACTGTCTCCAACTCTGACGTTTCACCTCATGGATCATTCGAACATCTTCTGCTTGCTTAACTATGAATTTGCACTCCAACAGTAAGGAACCTGGCTCTCACAATCCCCCATCCATTTACTTTGTTGGTCAATACCAGCATAACAATTGGTCTGTGTCCAGCGGTATCAGAATTGTTGCCTGTACCTCCATGGAGGACAATGTTTTCAAGTAACAGAGATTATGTGCAGCCCCTTTTGACTTTATTCTTATATACTCCATTCATTTCCAAAGTTACTTCAATCAACACTTTTCCCCCAACTCCCTTTAATGTGGTTGTTTAATTCATGTGTAGTACAGGTAGATTCTCTTGTCCCAGTCTGCATTCTTTCTGGTGATCCCACAACACCCTAAATGTTCTTTTCTTTTAAATTATACACCCAAAGGTTCTCTTCACTATTAAGTTCTAAGGATGTGGACAAATGTTTCTTTCACTTAGCAGTATATATTTAGAGGTCCTCCATGTCTTTTTATGGCTTGATAGCTCAGTTCTTGTTATTGCTGAATAATATTCCATTGTATCGTAGTACCATGGTTTACCCATTTATCTTTTAAATAATATCCTGCTTGCTTCCAGTTTGGGGTGCTATCGACACTTTAAATACTTCACTCTTCTTTTTTATTTTTTGCATGGTTTCTGATGTGAAGTCCGATTATTTCTTAGCCTTATTTAACTATTGGTAAGGTGTGATTTTTTTCCTCTGCTTTTTTCAAGATTTTCTTACTGTCTTTGGTTTTCTGCAGCTTGAATATGATATGACTAGATGCAAAATTGTTGATATATATCCTACTTGGTGTTCTGTGAGCTTCCTGGATCTGTGGTTCGTTGTCTTTCATTAATTTTAGAAAGTTCTCCATCATTAGTACTTCAAATATTTCTTCTCCACATTTCTCTCTTTCTTCTTCTTCTGGTATTCCTGTTACATAAATATTACAGGCATACCTCATTTTATTGTTCTTGGCTTTATTGTGCTTCACAGATAATATGTTTTTTACAAATTGGCACTTTGTGGCAACACTGCATGGACCAAATCTATTGGCACCATTTTCCAAAAGCATTTGCTTACTTTATGTCTCTGTGTCACATTTTGGTAATTCTTGCAATATTTCAAAACGTATTATTATTTTTTTTACCATCTTTATTGGAGCATAATTGCTTTACAATGGTGTGTTAGTTTCTGCTTTATAACAAAGTGAACCAGCTATACATATACATATATCCCCATATCCCCTCTCTCTTGCGTCTCCCTCCCTCCCACCCTCCCTATCCCACCCCTCTAGGTGGTCACAAAGCACTGAGCTGATCTCCCTGTGCTATGCGGCTGCTTCCCACTAGCTCTCTATTTTACATCTGGTAGTGTATATATGTCCATGCCACTCTCTCACTTCGTCCCAGCTTACTCTTCCCCTTCCCCCTGTCCTCAAGTCCATTCTCTACGTCTGCGTCCTTATTCCTGTCCATTTGTTTTGGTGATCAGTGATGTTTGATGTTAGTACTCTGAGTCGCTGAAGGCTCAGATGCTTGTTAGCATTTTTTAGCATGTAAGTATTTTTTAATTAAAGTATGTACAAATTTTAGATATAATACTATTGTACACTTAATGCCTTTATAATTTTATATGCAATGGAAAACCTAAAAATTTGTGTGACTTGCTTTATTGCAATTCTTGCTTTATTGTGGTGGTCTGGAACCAAACCTGCAATATCACTGAGGTCTGCCTGTACACCTTTTGTAATTATCCCACTCTTCTTTCATTTTCCTTTATGGTTTTCTTTTCAATGTTTTTTCTCCCTGCATATCAGTCTAGGAAGTTTTAACTGATTTATGTTGAAGTTCACTGATTCTTATGTCCAGTCTATTGATGAGCCCAAAACAAATGCATTCTTTATTTATGTTCGAATGTGTTTGATTTCCAGCATTGCTTTTGATTCTTTCTTGGAGTTGCCATTTCTCTTGTATAACCCCCATCTATTCTTGCATGCATCCACTTGCATACCTTCATTAGAGTCCTTAACATATTAATCATAGTTACCACAATTAAGTTTCCTGTCTGATAGTTCCAGTCTGTGTAATATTGGAGTTTGGTTCAGATGACCATTTTGTCTCTTCAGACTATGTAGTTTTGGCTTTTAGCATTCCTTGTAATTTTTTATTGAAAACCACACATGAAATATCAGGTAATTGCAAATGAAGTAAATAAGTCTTAAGTGAGAGGCTTTTTGTTAATCTGGGTAGAGTTAGGCTCTGTTTAATGTTTGCTGTAGTTTTTGATACCAGATGTATCAAAAACTTGGCTCCCTGTTGAATATTATTTGACTGTATATACAATGGTTTATTTCTGGTCTCTCACTTCTGTTCCATTTGGTCTATGTGTTTATCTTTATGCCAGTACCATACTGATTTTATCACTATAGTTTTGTAATGTACTTTGAAAGGAAATGTGATGACTCCAGCTTTGTTTTCTTTTCTCAAGAATGCCTTGGCTATTCAGGGTCTTTTGTGGTTCCACATGAATTTTAGAATTTAGTTCTATTTCTGTGAAATATACCATAAAATTTTTGATAGGAATTACATTGAATCCATTGATGGCTTTGAGTGGTATGGGCATTTTAACCATATTCTCCTCTGTGAAAATCTTTCCACTTATTTGTATTTTCAATTTCTTTCATCAAAGTCTCATAGTTTTCAGTGTATAGATCTTTCATCTCCTTGCTTAAATTTATTCCTAAGTGTTTTATTCTTTTTGATACTGGTGTGAGTGGGATTGTTTTCTTTATTTCTTTTTCAGGTATTTGTTGTTACTGTATAAAAACACAACTGATGTTTGTTGATTAGTTCCAACAGTTTTTTGGTGGGGTCTTTAAGATTTTTCTATATATAAGAGCTCATCTGCAGAGGTACTTTTATCTCCTTTGTAATTCGGATGCCTTTTATTTCTTTCTCTTGCCTGATTGCTCTAGCTAGGAATTCCAATACTATATTGAATAGGGTTTGTGAGAGTGGGCACTCTTTTCTTGTTCCTGACCTTGGAGGAAACAGTTTCAACCTTTCACTATTGAAGTTTCTAGCAGTAAACCGCATGAATGTGTCAGGACATCACTAAGACTAGGCTCCCACTAGTTTCTTACTATAAAGCTAGTCTCCATTTAATCTCCAGCAACTTGTCAAAATTGCTACTTAAATGTTCCTCCCAATTCTTGGCTGTAGCAGTTTGTACTCCAAGTGAGCTAGCTGATCTAAGCTCTGATTCTCTATATTTTCCTGTCCTTTCAAATTTGGGGTTGTCAATTTGACCTGTGACATCAGTTCTCTGATGGGCCCACAAAAAGTTGTTGATTTTCATTTGTTCAGCCTTTTTTTTTCTTGTTGTAAGAATCATACAACAAGATTTCTAAGCTTGATTAGATGTCATAACTGAAACTAGTAGACCTAGACAGATTTTTAAAAATAAGATAATACTCTGCCTTCCATCTTAGTCAAGGGGTTTTAGGCTTATTTTGTGACTTAAGTCTCAATGTTAGGTTAGATGTCATGATTCTCTATTCTGGCAACTTATGTGGGGATTTGGTCAACAAACATCATTGCTGGTGATGATTTCTCAGTTACGTAGATCAAGCAATATTATAGTATGTTGATCATCTCTTTTATTCCTTGGGACAATATGATCAATTAGCCAGCTCCAGAGATCCTAGAAAGCCAAAATATTCTGATTAATGGTATGATCCTACTGTTCTTCATGGTAAATAAACTCCTCCTTTTTGATGATTATGTGCTGCCACTTGGCTTCTGCTACAGTGTGATCCAATTATCCCAAACGAAATCAGGGAGCACATTTCAGGAGCAGCATCCCCTCATGGTCATTCCTGACCCACAAAGGAAAACAACCACAATTTTTTCAAGGATATAGGTGTTCCTCTCACTATGTGTATCTCATGAGCATAGTTATGGGAATGTCTTCTTGACATTCTTATGAGCTGTAATTGGGGGTTGGTATGAAGGTTGCAGAAATTAAATACATCCCAACCTTCGTGTCTCCTGATGTTGTTTGACTCTTTTCTCCACATCATGCCTGGGAAGATCTATTATATCAATCTCACTAAAGGTATGTTATCTTGAAATCCAAGTTTCAGTCAACAAAGCAACTAGTTGGAAAGCAACCTGGTTTTTGTACAAAGCAACTACGTTCAGCTGCATAAGATAACACATTAAATCAAGAATCTCTACTAAGGGCATGTCCTAGTGTTTTATTCTAGCCTTCTCAGTCTAGCACCCTTAGAATCCATTCTCACATCAGTTCCCAAGGTTTCTTTTGACATATATTTGCAAAATATTGGAATTGTTTTGTGTGTAAGCTATTTCCTCCTGCATCATAGTATGTGTCTGGCTTTCTGGATCATGCCGATATTTGACTTTAGCTATGGGTCTCTATGCCAACAGGCGGTGATGGTGGTAGGCTTAAGGAAAATTATTACCTCGTTATAAGATATATGCTCCAGGTAAGGTTAACAGAGTTTTCAGCAAAGAGAGGCAAGTCTCTTTAGACACAGATGGACAGCTACTTCCACTGGCAAGGAGGCTCAGGGTGACTGAATGCACAGATTCTCAGTGTCAGTGGAGCCCATCAGATACCTTCATTCTAAAGATCATGGCCCTTATGCTTCCCAATCAAAGTCCTAACTTTCATATGAGAAACTGAGCAAGACTATATATTAAATCAGCATTCTAATTCTGTAAGTAGCACACTTAAAATTTGTGTTTAATGGTAAAAAATTTGGCTCTGTGGCTGCAAAAAATAAGAGATTATTCTGCTTCTACAATGGAAGTTATCTGGTTCTGAAATCATGACTTGAGCTGATAATTTAATAATCAGAGCTCCCTAGGAACTTGCTTCCATTGTCATATCACAACAAACCACAAGTAAACATCTTGATTCATTTTGATGCCAGTATACACCATAGATTATTATTATCCCATTTTCCATAAACAAGATGTTCAGCAACACCATGAATAAACCAATCCAAAAATTCTGTAATTGAGAGGCAGTCTCCTAGGACCGCTGGTGGTATCAGTCAGGGTCCTAATACAAGGCAAAAACTATCCTAATAGTTTAAACAGGCAGAGATTTACTAAAATATGACTTCCTTAGTGAAGCATTCTTTTAACACCCTATTTAAAAATGCAACCTCATGTACTGCCTAGATACCACTTGCTTTATTTCCCTCCAAAATTCTTACTGCCACTTTTTAAAATTGATATTTTATTGTTAAGTCTTATATGTGCTTTATTACACTAAAATGTAAGCTCCACAGTTTCAGAGATGTTTGTCTGTTTTGTTCATTGCATTATTCCCGTCACCTAGAACTGTACCTGTGAAATGGCAATTCTTGGAAAACATTTGTCAAAGGAATTGAGCAAACTCCATTCAAAATGAAGAAAGAGTGCCTCCTATATAAAGGAGGGGGGGTTATATTTCCTTTTCAGAATTAGGACAGATTATAATCCCAATATGTTTAAAAGACATAAGATATATATATATGTATTTTTAGAAGCCTGATAAGATGCTTTCATGAGAGGTTATTCTAAGAAAAATGATGTTACCTTTATGAATGATTTTTAGCTTTAAACATTAAAAGCACTTTTTGGGGCTACACAAAACTTTTCCTTTACCATTTGAGAAAAAGGAAGAGACTTTTTAAAAATCATTTTAAAATTATTCATATTAGTAATAAAATTGAAATGTGGTAAAGAGCTGATGCTATTGCAATGAAGTTATACATTTAGGGAATGTTCATATGCTTTTAGCTTCACTAAACAAACTAATATTTCTGACACTGAAAATTAATATGTTCTTACATCTACTTGAGAAAAAGTATTCCATCTGCACATTGGTTATATTTGTCTTTTCCACTTATGTCCTGGCCTTCTTGCCCAGGGCAAAAGGAGTAAAAAGAGCTAGAAATGGTATTTATTACAAAGAGTAACCAACCATAAAGACTATAATTGAACCCACAAGTGTAGTCATTACATGATTAATTACTTTGGCAAATCAGCCTCCTACATATATCATAAAAATATTTGAAGGAGCTAGAAGAGAATGTACAAAAACCAGGTTTGTCATGAGCAAAATCCCTGCCATCCGTGGTTTGTTTTCAGTATTTCTTTGTTTTCACCACTGTTCCTCCCTCTAATCCTCTGTATTAATGACATTTTAAGATAAATGCTTTGATGATTAAGTAGTAGCAATACTAGAATAGGCTGAGGCGAACATATTTTCAAGTTTTTGTCACACACACAAAAGATTAAACTCGACGGTTTATTTGGCAACTTACATGTCTATTGTTGTTTGATAGATTACTGCTCTCATTTCTAACATTTTTATAATGCTTCAGTTTAGTAGACAATATATCAAAATAGTTTCTTTCTCATGTTAAAAATATATTCAATACCATATACAAGGCTCTAGAAAAATAGTGTAGAGAATGGTCAGATGTGGTGAAAACTGAAATGTCTTCCTTTGCTCTGGTGGTTCTCATGCCTGGATATAAAGCCTAGAATTTCTGAAGCTGTCCTATAACCTTGAGAAGAATCAGCCTGGGGGTGTAGGGAACCATTATACTTGAGATGGCAGATCAGAGAGGTGAGAAGAACCCAGACCATGGATGATATTATTAAACTATTGGGACAAGTAAAGGTAGCATGTGTTCTGAATTTGAACATTGAGTCTCCTCAGGCTCATTCTCTTGCTCAAAAACCTGTAATGTCACTTAGGTTGCTTCCATGTCCTGGCTATTGTAAATAGAGCTGCAATGAACATTGTGGTACATGACTCTTTTGGAATTATGGTTTTCTCAGGTTATATGCCCAGTAGTGGGATTGCTGGATCGTATGGTAGTTCTATTTTTAGTTTTTAAGGAACCTCCATACTGTTCTCCATAGTGGCTGTATCAATTTACATTCCCAGCAATAGTGCAAGAGGGTTCCTTTTTCTCTGTACCCTCTCCAGCATTTATTGTTTGTAGATTTTTTGATGATGGCCATTCTGACCGGTGTGAGATGATATCTCATTGTAGTTTTGATTTGCATTTGTCTAATGATTAATGATGTTGAGTATTCTTTCATGTGTTTGTTGGTAATCTGTATATCTTCTTTGGAGAGAAATGTCTATTTAGGTCTTCTGCCCAGTTTTAGATTGGGTTGTTTGTTTTTTTGATATTGAGCTGCACGAGCTGCTTGTAAATTTTGGAGATTCACTTTGTTATAAAGCAGAAACTAACACACCATTGTAAAGCAATTATACTCCAATAAAGATATTTGTAGGTTTTTTTCATTTTTTTTAATGTCCCTCATTACATCTGTACTGTTATTAAAATCATTTAACTTTACCATTATAAAAAAACAGGAAGGTACTTTGGCCTTACTTTTCACAATATAACTCAGAGTGAATTTTATTTAGTCTCATCCTTCCAGTCAAACTACTTATATTCATCTAAAATTGCACTGAAATGTATAATATTTGTGCTTTGATTGAAACACCCATTGGATGGTATACTATTCCTCTTATCTATTTGGTAAGATTGTGAGTATCCACTTCAATAACACTCAGAACCCTTTCCAAAGATGCTTACTCCAGGACTGGGGAGCTCCTTCAAGCTGGGTCATATAAGTTCCCCCTTGGATTTTAGAAATGACTTTAAAAAGTTGCACTGAATCTTATTATTCCAATAAATCACAAAAATATATCTTTGGAGCATTGGTGATGATGATTTCCTTCAGAAAGATTTAAGAAACTGTGGGCATTTGTGTTAACTGAAAGCAAGATAAATTAGCCCTGCAATGGGAAAATAATACAGCAATTTGAAAGAGAACATTACACATTACTGTCACATGTTGAAATCATGTTACACATTGAAAAAGAGAAAGCAGAAAAAATGTAAGGGCAATATGACTGAATATGAAACAATTTTTTATTTTACGTTTTTTAACTTTATTGAGGAATAATGATATAAATTTGTATATATTTAAAGTGATTTGATATACATATACATTGCAAAATGATTACCAAGATCAAGATAATTAACACATATATCATCTTACATGGGTAACATATAGTTAAAATAGGTAATTCTTTTTTTGTGTAGTGAGAATGTTTAAGATCTACTCTCAACAACTTTCAAGTATACAATACTGTATTATTAAATATAGTCACTATGCTATACCATAGGTCCTCTTCTTCTAACTATAAATTTGTGTCATTTGACTTCCAACACCCTATTTCCCTCACCCCCCAGCCACTGGCAACCACCATTCTATGTTCTGTTTCTATGAAATCAGCTTTTTTTTCTCTATGATACCACATATAAGTGATACCATACAGTATTTGTCTTCTTTCTGGATTATTTCAATTAGCATTGTTATCTCTTGTGTTTTTTATGATAGCCATCCTAACAGGTGTGAGGTGATATCTCATTGTGAGGTTTTGATTTGCATTTTCCTGATGATTAGTAATGCTGAATACCTTTTCATATACATCTTGGCCATTTGTATATCTTCTGTGGAAAAATACTTATTCAGGTTCTTTGCCCATTTAACTTGGATTATTTGTGGGTTTGGATATTGAGTTTGTTATATATTTTGGATATTAACCTTTGCTCAGATATGAACAGGCACATAGGCTAGTGGAATAGAATAGAGAGCCCCGATATAAGCCCACACATTTATGGTCCACTAAGTTTTGACAAGGGTGCCAGGAACACACAATGAGGTAAGGGTAGTCTCTTCAATAAGTTGTGTTGAGAAAAATAGATATGCACATACAAAAAACAACAACAACAACACTGGACTTTTGTTTTACACCACTTACAAAAGTAAACTCAAAATGAATCAAAGACTTAAATATAAGACCTGAAACCATAAACTAGAGGAAAACTTAGGAAAAGAAAATCCTTGACATTAGCGTTAGCAATAAAATTTTTTGCATAAGATATCAAGAGAATGGGCAAAAAAACAAAACCCCCCAAAACCCTAAAATAAATGAGTGGGACTGCATTAAACTAAAGAGCTTCTGCACATAAAGGAAAACATAAATAAATTGAAGAATGAAAACAATTTTTAAATAAAGTCAAAACACACCTTCTAAAACAGAATATATTCATTACAAAAAAGACAAATAAACCTCAAAGGATTTGCCCAAGAGTTAATTAGGCATAACTATGAATAGAAATGACAGATTTTTGAGGAAATCACCAAAATGCAGCACAAAGATAAAAATATATGAAAATATCAAAGTGTCTTAAGAGAAAGCTAAAGAAAAAAAAGGAATAAAGCAATAGGAGTTGAGGAAGAAGTAAATAGAGATTGGGGAAAAGTCAATATTTAAAGAGAAATTGGTATATGCATTATACAATGCTGAAAAAAACCAAACTTTTCAGATTGAAAAAACATATCAAGTCCTGAGCAAGATTAATAATGTGTTTGCCACTGGAAAAGAATAATGGTAAAACAGAAAATCAGTGGCAAATCTGAACAGCTACCACAGAGAAAATACAGATTACACTGAAGAAAATAAACTTGGGTTCACGATAGCCTTCAAATTATTAATAGAAGATGGCAAAAGGTCATGAAATATGTCCAAAGTGTTGTAAAAAATAATTTCTTACCTAGAATTTTACATCGGAGGAAAACAGAAACATTTAGATGAACAAATACACAAAAGGTGTAGTTTCCTGAGGATAATTTTGAAAGTACTAAATATACTCCAGTTAAAGTGAAATTAAACCCAGAAAGGACTGGAAAACTAAAACTATTAATGAATAAAAAAATTGCCTAACATGTTGGAATGTATAAACTATAACTGACTGTAAAACCATAAATAATACTGGGTGTTCAGGGTTGAAAAAAAGTCAAAGATTTCAGCTTTTGTAAAATTATGTTTTAGATATTGTGATTATTTCTCCTATAAAAGAGTACACAAAATACCAGTTAAATTACTTTAAAAAATATTTTAAATTCATAGCCGAAATTGTAACAAAGGAAAAGAAATCTAAAGTGCCTGAAGTAAGAAACATCTGCAGTCCAGAAACTATTACATTTCTTAAAAATTTAGAACATGTTTACAATAAATAAAAAAGAGCAGAGTGAGATATGAAAAGCAGACATTTCCTTCTTCCTCTATGATCATGTAGACTTCCGCCTGCTTTATCAGTGCAGTGAATACATCTCCAATCTTGTTAGAATTGTTGTAATTTAAAGTTTTTTATTTTATCATCTTTCCCCATGTTAATGAATTAGTTTTTAAAACTTTACTATATTTTGACCACCTAGAGGGGTGGGATAGGGAGGGTAGGAGGGAGATGCAAGAGAGAGGGGATATGGGGATATATGTATACATGTAGCTGATTCACTTTGTTATACAGCAGAAACTAACACAGCATTGTAAAGCAATTATACTCCGATAAAAATGTTAAAAAAAACTTTACTATATTTAATTTTTTTTCCTTTGCTGTGCTCATCATTGTTTTGAATAGTCTATACATTCTTTCTGGGTTTTTTTGTAGCTGATGTTCTTTCATTAATAGTTTTTAAAATAGTGGTTTACACATAGAACATTTTCTCAGTATTTGTTTTGAAAATGTCTTTATTTTGCTCACAGTCTTATAATTTTGATAGATATAAAATTTCTGGTAGAGTTATTTTTTTAAAAAATACTTTGAAGAGACTCTGCCTTCTGGTGCTTTCACTGTATTCACTAGAAATAAGTCTAAGATTAATCTAGTCATTGTCCCTGTGTAGATAATCTTTTAGTTAGCTGGTAGCTTTTAAGATTGTATCTATTCTTGATCATTTTTGCCTCAATATTAAGTATGTAGATGTGGATTTACTTTTTTATTCTTCACTGCTTAGTAGTCAAGGACCATTTTAGATTTGCCACCAGTGGGATCATTCTAAGCCAAGTATTTTACAATGATTTCAAGGTTTACTTATGAAATTAAGCTGCTGTCGTCCACTATGGCATGTAACTTAATAGCACATCATTATTAGTTATTCTATCTTCCTTCCCTGTATTATTTTCCTTTGCCATCACCAGAATTTCCTTTATCTTACAAAGTAAGCTACTTACACCTGAATCCTCTTTCTGGGGAAACAGAGTCTAATAGACATGGTAATAAGTAACATTTTTTGCTAACTCACCTTTTCTATAACCACTTACTATGGAAGTTCCCCAGTTCTTTGTACATGGCTTCCCCCTTCCACTGTCTCCACTCATGTTCCTGGTTATATTATCCGGTCCTTGGCTTTGAATACCATTTAAATTATCTCCAAAACCCAGATTCTTCCTGAACCCTAGACTCATATCCCAACTGCCTATATGATATTTCTACTTGGAAGGAAACACATTAAGCTTAGCATGTCTAAAATTGAACTCCTGAATTCCTCCAATGAACAAAATCACTTTACTGCTCCTCCCTTTCCAGTTTCTGAACAGTCAGTCCTTCCAATTGCTCACACCAAAACTCTGGAGATATTCTTTTTTAAATTTTTATTTTTTATTTTTTTTAGTTAATTTTTATTGGCGTATAGTTGCTTTACAATGTTGTGTTGGTTTCTTGCTGTACAGCAGAGTGAATCAGTCATACATATACATATATCCACTCTTTTTTTGATTTCCTTCCCACTTAGGTCACCACAGAGCATTGAGTAGAATTCCCTGTGCTATACAGTAAGTTCTCATTAGTAATCTATTTTATGTCAGTCCCAATTTCCCAATTCATCCCACCCCCTCCTTCCCCCGTTGGTAACCATACGTTTGTTCTCTACAACTGTGACTCTATATCTGCTTTGCAAATAAGTTCATCTCTACCATTTTCTAGATTCCACATATAAGTGATTATTGCGTGATGTTTTTCTCTTTCTGACTTACTTTACTCTGTATGACAATCTCTAGGTCCATCCACATCTCTGCAAATGGCACTATTCCATTCCTTTTTATGTCTGAGTAATATTCCATGGTGTCTATGTACCACATCTTCTTTATCCATTCCTCTGTCGATGAACATTTAGGTTGCTTCCATGTGCTGGCTATTGTAATCAGTGCTACAATGAACATCGGGGTGCATGCATCCTTTCTGGAGATATACTTAATACGTGTTCTCTTACCACTGCACCCAATGCTTTCTTCTCTACTTTAAAACTATATCCAGAATCTGACCACTTCTCCACTACTCCTAGTACCACCCTGATCCAAGCCACCATTTCTACTGCCTACATTCATACAAGAGTGTCCTAACTAGTCTCCATGCAACCATGCTTGCTCTATATTCCATTTCTGTAGAACCTACAGAAATCCTTTGAAGACATGAGTATGATCATATTACTTCACTGGACAAAATTCTTTACTGGCTTTTCACCTCACTCAAAAAATTCCAAAAACTATATAATATCCTGCAAGTCTCTATCAAATGAGGGCCTCCATCATCTCTGACCTCCCCTCCTGTACTCTCCCCTCTTACTCACTCTGCACTCATGGTGCTTTGGCCACAGTGTTTCTCCTTCCTGGAAAGCTCTGTTCCCAGATATACTAATAGCTACCTCTCACCTCCTTCAAGCATTTTAACAAATATCACCTTTTTTTATGGATGACCCTAGATAAAATTGCCAACCACTTCCACCCTATTCACATGTATTTTATACCCATTACCCTATGTTTGCTTTTTAAAGCATTTATTACCTATTAATATAATAGATCTTTAAATTATTTACTATATTTAATATATTGTGTCTCTCCACCAAATAGAATGTCACCTACCTTAGCCAGAGATTTTTGTGTTTTATTTATAATCTAACTCAAGCACCTAGAGGAGCTCATGATACCTAATGGATGATCAATAAATATTTGAATGTGTGTGTGTATGTGTGTGTGTGTGTGTATTTCCATGAAAATTTCTGAAAGGATAAATAAGTAGCTATTGGTGGATAAACTTAAGTGCATTTTATAGCAGGAGAATGAAGCCATAGAAAGAAGTATATGAGCATCTAGGATGAAATAATAGGTTCCCTAATGTACTAGCAGAAGTGGGAAGGGATCACATGAAGTCCATTGACCCAAAATGATGAATTTTCAGGCAGAGACTGCCCAAGTTGAGTTTAGAGTGTATATAAATGTAATCATTAAAATACACACAGTGTCTGATACACAAGGGCCAGTTGATAAATGTCAGTTAAAATGAATAAAATATCCTAATATCATAGTCTCATAAGTTGTGGTACTGGGTTACAGGTTAAACCCAAAAAATAAAAAAAGCAATAAAACTGTCAATTTCCTGATCACATGAAAAGTGTGATGCCGCAGTAGGTAAAAATGTCAGACTAAGTTACGTAGTATTTAACGGCTTCAGTGAACATGGGTTTTGTTTTGTCATTTTAGAATCAGTTTATATTTGAGTCTAATTATTTTCAGCAAGTGATCTATAAGAACCATGTGGAACTATATCTAGTCCTAATCTGTTTTTATTCTTGTTATTTCAATTGAATTCTTTCTAAGGCACTGCTGATATTTCTTTGCACTCAGTTTTCATCCTGCGGATTTCCCCGTGATCACACTTGGCAGGAATTTCACATTGAGTATGATCAGTATTAAAGTGCTCATTTGAATAGAAACAATAGTATGCATGTTACAGTTGATTAATTAAATATACAAATGATTCCCATCCAAGTTTTTATGACTATCTGGAATTTACTCCAGAAATTAATTAATCCCTTTTTAAAATTAATCCCTTTTTATCATAACTAACTACATGATTCATGAAAGCTTGTGGAGATTACTTCTAAATTATTAGATTGTCAGTGAGAAGACTGATGAAATTAAAATGTGACAAAAGATATATCTCTATTCTGAAATAATTATTTTGGTTATCATGATAATTGATTTTATTGTTTCTATGAAATTATTTCCTTCAGAAACCAGACAGGTGTTTTCAAGAAAAACTGCTAACTCTAGACTATTCAAAGATGACAATGTCTCATTTATACAGAAGTCATTCATGCAACAAACTAACCTACCTAAAAAGAAAGCCAATAAACCTGAAATAAGTGAAAGAAAATGTTTCTGAGTAGCTAACAGTAGGTATAAACCAAGATATAAAAATTATAGGGCTTCCCTGGTGGCGCAGTGGTTGAGAGTCCTCCTGCCGATGCGGGGGACACAGGTTCGTGCCCCGGTCTGGGAGGATCCCACATGCCACAGAGCGGCTGGGCCTGTGAGCCATGGCCGCTGAGCCTGCGCGTCTGGAGCCTATGCTCCGCAAAGGGAGAGGCCACAACAGTGAGAGGCCTGTGTACCGCAAAAAAAAAAAGATATAAAAATTATATGTACTTATGGAAAAATGGGAACACATTTAGGACACCATAATAATACATATAAATGAATTATTATAGTTTAAAAGGTTATACATAAAAGAATATGTAATTATTTGTTCCTTATGGATATTTCCTTCAGTAATATATATCAGTTGTTTAGAATTAATTCCAGAGAAATTCAGTTGAAAATGGACTTGTAGATAACAGTCAGCAAAATGTGTGTTGGCATGTCATCCTTTGACATGCAAGCCTTTGGCAACAGAAGACTTAGGTGTACATACATGTGTTCATTTTATATATGTGTGTGTGTGTGTATATATATATATATATATATACACACATACCTTCTAAGAATGTAAGTTGGGATAGTATTTGGAACAAAAATAAAGAAATGATGATTTAATAATACATATTTTTTTCTTTCAGTCTGCAGTCTGTTTTTTAATTTACTTAAATATGTTTATATTTTCAGAAGAGCAGAAATTTAAAACTTTTATGTCTAATTTACCAATTTTTTATAAGAATCATGTTTTTGTTATATATAAACAACTTTGCCAAAACCAAATATCTTTTCTTGTATTTTTCTTCAAGAAATTGGAAGAGTTTTAATTGTATATTTAGGGCTATGATCTATTTGGAGCTAAATTTTGTAAGGATTTATTATTTTGCATAATGATATATAATTGTTTCACGATCATTTTTGATGACTCTTCTTTCTCTACCAAGTTATTTTTGAAGTTTGAGAAAATCAACTGACCATATCTATATGGGTTTATTTCTGGACTTTCTGTACTATTTCACTGATCTATGTATCTGTAGTTTCACAAATACTATGTAGTATTGATTACTGTAATTTATAGTAAATCATGCAATCATTCTCTAATGTTGTGCTTGTACAAAATTGGTTTTGCTATTGTAGTTCCATTGCTTTCCATAGAAATTTTAGACTCTATTTGTTGATTTCTACAAAAAAACACCCTGAAACACACAAATAAAAAATGCATGTTGGGACTTTGATTGGGATTATGTTGAATCTATAGATTAGTTTGAGGAAAGTTGACATCCTACAAATGTTTCACTCATGAAACTAGGATATATTCCCAATATTTTAGGTTTACTTTGATTTCTGTCATCAGTATTTTATTGTTTTTAACAAATAAATATTATTAGCAGCAAACATATTTTGTTAGATTTATATGAAAGTTTTTTGTGCATATTTTGTGTTTTTCTCATTTCTTGAGATGCAGTTGATATATGACTTTTTATTAGAGGTGTACATCATAATGAATTGATATTTGTGTATATTGAGAAATGATTACCACAATTAGTTTAGTTAATCTTCATCACCTCACATAATGACATATTTTTCTTATATGAGAACATTTTTAACACTTTATTAGAGTATAATTGTTTTACAGTGGTGTGTTAGTTTCTGCTTTATAACAAAGTGAATCAGCTATACATCATATATATCTATATATATCCTATTATCTCCTCCCTATCGCGTCTCTCTCCCACTCTCCATATGCCACCCCTCTAGGTGGTCACAAAGCACTGAACTGATCTCCCTGTGCTATGCGGCTGCTTCCCAATAGCTATCTGTTTTACATTTGGTAGTGTATATATGTTCATGCCACTCTCTCACTTCGTCCCAGATTACCCTTCCCACTCCTCATGTCCTCAAGTCCCTTCTCTGCTTCTGTGTCTTTATTCCTGTCCTGCCCTTAGGTTCTTCAGAATCATTATTTTTCTTTAGATTCCATATATATGTGTTAGCATATGGTATTTGTTTATCTCTTCCTGACTTACTTTGTATGACAGACTCTAGGTCCATCCACCTCACTACAAATAACTCAATTTCATTTCTTTTTGATGGCTGAGTAAAATCCCATTGTATATACGTGGCACATCTTCTTTATCTATTCATCTGTCAATGGACACTTAGGTTGCTTCCATGTCCTGGCTATTGTAAATAGAGCTGCAATGAACATTGTGGTACATGACTCTTTTTGAATTATGGTTTTCTCAGGGTATATGCCCAGTAGTGGGATTGCTGGGTCATATGGTAGTCCTATTTTTAGTTTTTTAAGGAACCTCCATACTGTTCTCCATAGTGCCTGCACCAACTTACATTCCCACCAACAGTGCAAGAGGGTTCCCTTTTCTCCACACCCTCTCCAGCATTTGTTGTTTGTAGATTTTTTAATGATGGCCATTCTGACTGGTGTGAGGTGATATCTCACTGTAGTTTTGATTTGCATTTCTCTAATGATTATGGATGTTGAGCATTCTTTCATGTGTTTGTTGGCAGTCTGTATATCTTCTTTGGAGAAATGTCTATTTAGGTCTTCTGCCCATTTTTGGATTGGGTTGTTTTTTTGTTATTGAGCTGCATGAGCTGCTTGTACATTTTGGAGATTAATCCTTTGTCAGTTGCAAGTATTTTCTCACATTCTGAGAGTTGTCTTTTTTGTCTTGTTTATGGTACCCTTTGCTGTGCAAAAGCTTTTAAGTTTCATTAGTTCCCATTTGTTTATTTTTGTTTTTATTTCCATTTCTCTAGGAGGAGGTCAAAAAGGATCTTGCTGTGATTTATGTCATAGAGTGTTCTGCCTATGTTTTCCTCTAAGAGTTTAACAGTGTCTGGCCTTACATTTAGGTCTCTAATCCATTTTGAGTTTATTTTTGTGTATGGTGTTAAGGAATGTTCTAATTTCATTCTTTTACATGTGGCTGTCCAGTTTTCCCAGCACCACTTATTGAAGACTCTGTCTTTTCTCCATTGTATATTCTTGCCTCCTTTATCAAACATAAGGTGATGATATGTGCATGGGTTTATCTCATGGCTTTCTATCCTGTTCCATTGATCTATATTTGTTTTTGTGCCAGAACCATACTTTCTTGATTACTGTAACTTTGTAGTATAGTCTGAAGTCTGGGGGTCTGATTCCCCCAGCTACATTTTTATTTCTCAAGATTGCTTTGGCTATTCGAGGTCCTTTCTGTGTCCATACAAATTGCAAAATTTTTTGTTCTACTTCTGTGAGAAATGCCATTGGTAGTTTTTTTTTTTTAACATCTTTATTGGAGTATAATTGCTTTACAGTGGTGTGTTAGTTTCTGCCTTATAACAAAGTGAATCAGTTATACATATACATATGTTCCAATATCTCTTCCCTCTTGCATCTCCCTCCCTCCCACCCTCCCTATCCCACACCTCTAGGTGGTCACAAAGCACTGAGCTGATCTCCCTGTGCTATGCTGCTGCTTCCCACTGGGTATCTGTTTTACGTTTGGTAGTGTATATATGCCAATGCTACTGTCTCACTTTGTCCCAGCTTACCCTTCCCACTCCCCGTATCCTCAAGTCCATTCTCTAGTAGGTCGGCATCTTTATTCCCGTCTTGCCCCTAGGTTCTTCTGATCACTTTTTTTCTCGTTTCGTTTTTTTTAGATTCCATATATATGTGTTAGCATACGGTATTTGTTTTCTCTTTCTGACTTACTTCACTCTGTATGACAGTCTCTAGGTCCATCCACCTCACTACAAATAACTCAGTTCGTTCCTTTTCATGGCTGAGTAATATTCCATTGTGTATATGTGCCACATCTTCTTTATCCATTCATCTGTTGATGGACACTTAGGTTGCTTCCACGTCCTGGCTATTGTAAACAGAGCTGCAATGAACATTTTGGTACATGACTCTTCTTGAATTATGGTTTTCTAAGGATATATGCCCAGTAGTGGGATTGCTGGGTAGTATGGTAGTTCTAGTTTTAATTTTTGGAGGAGGCTCCACAGTGGTCTCCATAGTGGCTGTATCAATTTATATTCCCACCAACGGTGCAAGAGGGTTTCCTTTTCTCCACACCCTCTCCAGTATTTATTGTTTGTAGATATTTTGATGATGGACATTCTGACTGGTGTGAGGTGATACCTCACTGTACTTTTGATTTGCATTTCTCTAATGATTTGCAAATATTTTCTCCCATTCTGAGGGTTGTCTTTTTGTCTTATTTATGGTTTCCTTTGCTGTGCAAAAGCTTTTAATTTTAATTAGGTCCCATTTGTTTATTTTTGTTTTTATTTCCATTTCTCTAGGAGGTGGGTCAGAAAGGATCTTGCTGTGATTTATGTTTTCCTCTAAGAGTTTGATGGTGTCTGGACTTACATTTAGGTCTTCAATCCATTTTGAGTTTATTTTTGTGTATGGTGTTAGGGAGTGTTCTAATTTCATTATTTTATGTGTAGCTGTCCAGCTTTCACAGCACCACTTATTGAATAGGCTGTCTTTTCTCCACTGTATATTCTTGCCTACTTTATCAAAAATAAGGTTACCATATGTGTGTGGGTTTATCTCTGGGATTTCTATCCTGTTCCATTGATCTATATTTCTGTTTCTGTGCCAGTACCATACTGTCTTGATTACTGTAGGTTTGTAGTATAGTATGAAATCCAGGAGCCTGATTCCTCCAGCTCCATTTTTCGTTTTCAAGACTGCTTTGGCTATTTGGAGTCTCTTGTGTTTCCATACAAATTGTTAAATTTTTTATTCTAGTTCTGTGAAAAATGCCAGTGGTAGTTTGATAGGGATTGCATTGATCTGTAGATTGCTTTGGGTAGTAGAGTCATTTTCAGTGTTAATTCTTCCAATCCAAGAACATGGTATATCTCTCCATCTATTTGTATCATCTTTAAGTTCTTTCATCAGTGTCTTATAATTTTCTGCATACAGGTCTTTTGTCTCCTTAGGTAGGTTTATTCCTCGATATTTTATTCTTTTTGTTGCAGTGGTAAATAGTAGTGTTTTTTTAATTACACTGTCCAATTTTTCATCATTAGTGTATAGGAATGCCAGAGATTTCTGTGCATTAATTTTGTATCCTGCTACTTTACCAAATTCATTGATTAGCTCTAGTAGTTTTCTGGTAGCATCTTAGGATTCTCTATGTATAGTATCATGTCATCTGCAAACAGTGACAGATTTACTTCTTCTTTTCCAATTTGGATTCCTTTTCTTTTTCTTCTCCGAGTGTTGTGGCTAAAACTTCTAAAACTATGTTGAATAATAGTGGTGAGCGTGGGCAACCTTGTCTTGTTCCTGATCTTAGTGGAAATGGTTTCAGTTTTTCACCACTGAGGACAATGTTGGCTGTGGGTTTGTCATATGTGGCCTTTATTAGGTTGAGGAAAGTTCCCTCTATGCCTACTTTCTGCAGGGTTTTTATCATAAATGGGTGTTGAATTTTGTCAAAAGCTTTCTCTGCAACGATTGAGATGATCATATGGTTTTTCTCCTTCAGTTTGTTAATATGGTGTATCATGTTGACTGATTTGCCTATACTGAAGAAGCCTTGGATTCCTGAGATAAACCCCACTTGATCATAGTGTATGATCCTTTTAATGTGCTGTTGGATTCTGTTTGCTAGTATTTTGTTGAAGATATTTGTATCTATGTTCATCAGTGATATTGGTCTGTAGTTTTCTTTCTTTGTGACATCTTTGTCTGGTTTTGGTATCAGAGTGATGGTGGCCTCGTAGAATGAGTTTGGGAGTGTTCCTCCCTCTGCTATGTTTTGGAAGAGTTTCAGAAGGATAAGTGTTAATTCTTCTCTAAATGTTTGATAGAATTCACCTGTGAAGCCATCTGGTCCTGGGCTTTTGTTTGTTGGAAGATTTTTAATCACAGTTTCAATTTCAGTGCTTGTGATTGGTCTGTTCATATTTTCTATTCCTTCCTGGTTCAGTCTTGGAAGGCTGTGCATTTCTAAGAATTTGTCCATTTCTTCCAGGTTGTCCATTTTATTGGCATAGAGTTGCTTGTAGTAGTCTCTTAGGATGCTTTGTATTTCTGTGGTGTCTTTTGTAACTTCCCCTTTTTCATTTCTAATTTTATTGATGTAAGTCTTCTCCCTCTTTTTCTTGATGAGTCTGGCTAAAGGTTTATCAATTTTGTTTATCTTCTCAAAGAACCAGCTTTCAGTTTTATTGATCTTTGCTATCGTTTCCTTTATTTCTTTTTGTTTTATTTCTGATCTGATCTTTATGATTTCTCTCCTTCTGCTAACTTTGGGGGTTTTTTGTTGTTGTTGTTGTTCTTCTTCTTTCTCTAATTGCTTTAGGTGTAAGGTTTTGTTGTTTGAGATGTTTCCTGTTTCTTAAGGTAGGATTGTATTGCTATAAACTTCCCTCTTAGAACTGCTTTTGCTGCATCCCATAGGTTTTGGGTCGTCATGTTTTCATTGTCATTTGTTTCTAGGTATTTTTTGATTTCCTCTTTGATTTCTTCAGTGATCTCTTGGTTATTAAGTAGTGTGTTCTTTAGCCCCCATGTGTTTGTATTTCTTACAGATTTTTTCCTGTAATTGATATCTAGTCTTGTAGCTTTGTGGTCAGAAAAGATACTTCATATGATTTCAATTTTCTTAAATTTACCAAGGCTTGATATGTGACCCAAGATATGACCTATCCTGTAGAATGTTCCATGAGCACTTGAGAAGAATGTGTATTCTGTTGGTTTTGGATGGAATGTCCTATAAATATCAATCAAGTCCATCTTTTTTAATGTATCATTTAAAGCTTGTGTTTCCTTATTTATTTTCATTTTGGATGATCTGTCCATTGGTGAAAGTGAGGTGTTAAAGTCTCCTACTATGATTGTGTTACTGTCAATTTCCCCTTTTATGGATTTTAGTATTTGCCTTATGTGTTGAGGTGCTCCTATGTTGGGTGCCGAAATACTTACAGTTGTTATGTCTTCTTGGATTGATCCCTTGATAATTATGTAGTGTCCTTCTTTATCTCTAGCAATAGTCTTTCTTTTAAAGTCTATTTTGTCTGATGTGAGAATAGCTATTCCAGCTTTCTTTTGATTTCCATTTGCATGGAATATCTTTTTCCATCCCCTCACTTTCAGTCTGTATGTGTCCCTAGGTCTGAAGTGGGTCTCTGGTAGATAGTATATATACAGGTCTTCTTTTTGTATCCATTCAGCCAATCTACGTGTTTTGGTGGGAGCATTTAATCCATTTACATTTAAGGTAATTATCGGTATGTAT
This sequence comes from Tursiops truncatus, assembly GCF_011762595.2. NCBI lineage: Eukaryota > Metazoa > Chordata > Mammalia > Artiodactyla > Delphinidae > Tursiops > Tursiops truncatus. The sequence continues at coordinate 95,498,774 of NC_047042.1, read as the reverse complement.
GTTCCTATTACCATTTTCTTAATTGTTTTGGGTTTATTATTGTAGGTCTTTTCCTCCTCTTGTGTTTCCCGCCTAGAGAAGTTCCTTTACCATTTGTTGTAAACCTGGTTTGGTGGCACTGAATTCTCTTAGCTTTTGCTTCTCTGTAAAGGTCTTAATTTCTCTGTCAAATCTGAATGAGATCCTTGCTGGGTAGAGTAATCTTGGTTGTAGCTTTTTCTCCTTCATCACTTTAAATATGTCCTGCCACTCCCTTCTGGCTTGCAGAGTTTCTGCTGAAATATCAGCTGTTATCCTTACGGGGATTCCTTATGTGTTATTTATTGTTTTTCCTTTGCTGCTTTTAATATTTTTTTCTTTGTATTTAATTTTTGATAGTTTGATTAATATGTGTCTTGGCCTGTTTCTCCTTGGATTTATCCTGTATGGGACTCCCTGTGCTTCCTGCACTTCATTAACTATTTCCTTTCCCATATTAGGGAAGTTTTCAACTATAATCTCTTCAAATATTTTCTCAGTCCCTTTCTTTTTCTCTTCTTCTTCTGGAACCCCTATAATTCGAATGTTGGTGGGTTTAATGTTCTCCCAGAGGTATCTGAGACTGTCCTCAATTCTTTTCATTCTTTTTTCTTTATTCTGCTCTGCAGTAGTTATTTCCACTATTTTATTTTCCAGGTCACTTATCCGTTCTTCTGCCTCATTTATTCTGCTATTGATCCCTTTTAGAGAATTTTTAATTTCATGTATTGTGTTTTTCATCACTGTTTGTTTGCTCTTTAGTTCTTCTAGGTCCTAAATAAAATAAAAAATAATTATTAAAAAAAGAAATTTTTTAAGTAATTAAAAAAAACCAAAAATGGACAGACAGAACCCTAGGACAAATGGTAAAAGCAAAGCTATACAGACATTATCACACACAGAAGCATACACATACACACACAAAAAGAGAAAAAGGAAAAAAAAATATATATATATCTCATTGCTCCCGAAGTCCACCTCCTCAATTTGGGATGATTTGTTGTCTATTCGGGTATTCCACAGATGCAGGGTACATCAAGTTGATTGTGGAGATTTAATCCTCTGCTCCTGAGGCTGCTGGGAGAGATTTCCCTTTCTCTTCTTTGTTCGCACAGCTCCTGGGGTTCAGCTTTGGATTTGGCCCGGCCTCTGCATGTAGGTCGCCTGAGGGCATCTGTTCTTCACTCAGACAGGACGGGGTTAAAGGAGCAGCTGATTCGGGGGCTCTGCCTCACTCAGGCCCGTGGGAGGGAGGGGTACGGAATGCGGGGCGAGACTGCAGTGGCAGAGGCCGGCGGGACGTTGCAGCAGCCTGAGGCACGCCGTGCGTTGTCCCGGGGAAGTTGTCCCTGGATCACGGGACCCTGGCAGTGGCAGGCTGCACAGGCTCCCAGGAGGGGAGGTGTGGATAGTGACCTGGGCTCACACACAGGCTTCTTGGTGGCAGCAGCAGCAGCCTTAGCGTCCATGCCCGTCTCTGGGGTCCGCGCTGATAGCTGTGGCTCGCACCTGTCTCTGGAGCTCCTTTAAGTGGTGCTCTGAATCCCCTCTCCTGGCGCACCAGGAAACAAAGAGGCAAGAAAGAGTCTCTTGCCTCTTTGGTAGCTCCAGACTTTTGCTCGAACTCCCTCCCGGGTAGCTGTGGCACACTAGCCCCTTTAGGCTGTGTTCACGCTGCCAACCCCAGTCCTCTCCCTGAGATCCGACCTCCAAAGCCCGAGCCTCAGCTCCCAGCCCTTGCCCGCCCTGGCGGGTGAGCAGACCAGCCTCTCAGGCTGGTGAGTGCTGGTCTCACCAATCCTCCGTGCGGGAATCTCTCCGTTTTGCCCTCCGCACCCCTGTGACTGCGCTCTCCTCTGTGTCTCCGAAGCTCCCCCACTCCACCACCCCCCAATTCCGCCTGTAAAGGGGCTCCTATTGTGTGGAAACCTTTCGTCCTTCACAGCTCCTTCCAACTAGTGCAGGTCCTGTCCCTATTATTTTGTCTCTGTTTTTTCTTTTGCCTTACCCAGGTATGTGGGGAGTTTCTTACCTTTTGGGAGGTCTGAGGTCTTCTGCCAGCGTTCAGTAGGTGTTCTGTAGCAGTTGTTCCACGTGTAGATGTATTTCTGGTGTATCTGTGGGGAGGAAGGTGATCTCCGTGTCTTACTCTTCCACCATCTTGAAGCTCCTCTCTATCTGAAACCAATTTTATACATTAAAAATTAATGTATTTTAAAAGATAACACTGCCTGTCACTTCAAGAATAGTGTCCATTTAGTACTCATTTTTTGCACTATGTCAAGTTTTATCTTGCTATACTACTGGGGGAATATCATATGTAGCATATATACAAACCAGAATCAAATACAAAGGAATATTTTAAAAGTGAAAAAGTGGTGGATTTATATGTTAAATTCCATCAATTGTTGTCAATTGCACATACATCATTTTGTGTGTGTGTGTTTCTACTGTACCCTAACATTAGGAGTCAATATAATATTTGACACTTTTCAACTTTCCAAATTTCAAACAGAGAAAAAATTCCGTAAGTTATATATAATAATAAACTCACAATTGGTCAGTTTTTTTCATAAGATCAATAGGGATTCAGGCAAATTTGTATTTTTTATATATATATATATATATATATATATATGTCTTATATATCTCCTATCACAACTCTTATTAATCTGTGCAGCAAGGGTGTATACATGTGTAGAATAAACACAAAAGATACTTACCTAAGGAAAATACACCAACGATCATAGCAGCATTATTCACAGTAGCCAAAAGTGGAAGCAGGCCAAGGGTGCATTGACAGATAAATTTATAAACAAAATGTGGTAGATATGTATTATACAATGGAACATTATTCAGCTTTAAAAAGAAAGAAAATTCTGACTTGTGCTACATATGGATCAACCTTGAGGCCATTATGCTGAGTGAAGTTAAGAGTCACAAAAATGCAAAAACTGTATGATTTCACTTATATAAGGTACTTAGAATAATCAAATTCATAAAGACCAAAAGTAGCTGTAATTGAGCAGAGAGCATGGAACAAAGTTTACACCCCGAAGTAATAGAGGATTTCCACTCCCTGTCAATTTTGTTAAGGAACCCAATTTCACACTGTAGACAAAGTACATGTGTAAGCCCATATACCTGGCCTGTATCTGATTTAATATGGTACATAAATGTGTAATTGTGTGTTCATGTGTCTGTGGTTTATTACTTGTATTTAATATAGAATATGAATTTATGCTTTCAAACTAGTAAACATGGGCCATGTGGTAGAATTTTTTTCCTTATTCATCAACACTAATTCATTTTGTCCTCCTCTAGCTGTGAAGATTGTTGCAATGTTGATAAAGTCTTATGATTCATTCATCTCACAGAATGTTATTAATATATTGTTCAAATATTACAGTTAACAAATGTGTTAATGGAGCTAGGGAGATTAAAAAAATACCAATTTAAAGAGATGTATTTCATGTTTTAAATCCTCAATTTAAGGGAATGGCCCACTTACTACAATGTATGTAAATTCCAGCATTTCATATTAAAATACCACGAATAAAATAAAAAGGGGAATATAAGAAAGAACATTTTATAAATTTGTTAATATAAAGGGCTTTACCATGTTTTAAATATAAATAATAAATTTTGTTCATAACAATTTTTCTTTACCTGAAACTTTACAGTGATCAGATGAGTGAAATATTATTTAAATTAGAATACATATTTACTAATGTAATTTATATTTAAAACATCAAAAATATGGATATTAAAAGATACTTTCATTGACACAGATCATATTTATAATTTAAATAATATTTCACTAGCAAAATTATGGAATTTATGAATATGAAATGAATACTTATATTCAACAACAGCATTAATATGAAAATATATTCAGAAATTTAGAGATTCTGAAATTTATTGCAAGATATGCCTTCTACTTCAGTCTTCAGATGTCTATTTTTATCTTAAGAATCTTTTAGCATGAAAAAAATTGCAGCAAGTTGAATTACAGAATTTAAGAAAGAAATATAAATTGCCTGGTATATGTGCATTTCAGAGATGTTCAAAGGAACATGATTATCCCATTTGCAATTCAGTTTTAAAATCTGAATACAACATACACAATTTTTGTGACAATTTCTCATTTAGAATTTTAGAAGCTGACAGCTCACACGTTAAGTTCAGAGTCTTCAAAAAATATACTTATGGCACAAAATGAGCTAGAATAATAGAAGATAATAAACACTGAATTTTTATCTTTGAACTTTTGTTTTCATAATAATGCTACATTGTTACATCTATAAACATTGTATATTTACATTGTGTCTGGTGTTGGGCAGAAGAAGATACGTACAAAATCTGTTCAGTGAACGGTGAAGAATTTGGTTTGGTTGGTTCTGGCTGCTCATATCGCAAGGCTCATGTTACAAATTGGCAGATAAATGGATGTTAAGTACAGATTATTGCATACCATGTCATTAACACAATGTATAATCTTATGGCCTTTATTCTGGAAAACAATGGGTGCTATGACAGTTTTTAATCTTTTAATCAGAAGGTGAATATCATTAGCATTTTAGAAGTCTAATCCTGAAGAATGAAGAGACCCAAAGAGTTGGGGAATGGGCAGTGGGGAGGACCAGTGTAAAGACATTTTAGTATTCTGGGTATAAAGTACTAAGATCCTGAACTGTACCAGTGGCAGTTTGATACAAAGAGAGGGATAAATTTAAGAAATTTTGAGGGGAAAAAAATGATGTTTTTAACTTATTTTTCTTGTCTAACAGCTCTGTCTAGGACTTCCAGTACTATGTTGAATAGAAGTGGCAAGAATGGGCACCCTTGCCCTGTTCCAGATCTTGGAGGAAAATGATTTCAGTTTTTCACTGTTGGGTATGACATTAGTTGCCAGACTTTCACATATGGCCTTCATTGCTTTGAGGTAAGTTCTTTCTATATGTAGTTTACTGAGAGTTTTTGGCATGAATGGGTTTTGAATTTTATGAGATGATTTTTCTGTGTCTATTAAGATGATCATGTGATATTTATCTTTTATTCTGTTATGTAGTGTATCGCATTTATTGATTTGCATATGTTGATCCTTCCTTGCATCCAGGGATTAATCCCTCTTTGCTATGGTGCATGATCTTTTAAATATGGTGCTGAATTTGATTTGCTAATGTTTGGTTGAGGAATTTTACATCCATGTTTATTAAGATATTGGCCTGTAGTTTCCTTTCCTTGCAGTGTCTTTGTCACAGTGATGCTGTCTTCATAAAATGAGTTTGGAAGTGTTTCCTTCTCTTCTACTTTTGAGTAGTTTAAAGAGGATTGATATTAATTATCTAATTGTTTGGTAAAATTCACCTGTGAAGTCATCTGGTCTTAAGCTTTCAGTTGTGGAGTGTTTTGATTACTGATTCAATCTCATTTGTCATTGGTCTGTTTTCTGTTTCTTTTTCATTGTCTTGGTGGGTTGTATGTTTTAGAAATTTATCCATTTTTCTAGGTTGTCCAATTTGTTGGTGTATAATTGTTTATAATAGCCCCTAATAGTCTTTTTATAATTTCTGTGGTGTCAGTTGTAATATCTCCTCTTTCATTTTTTATTATACCTGCTTTAGTTTTTCTTTTTTTCTTGATTAGTCTAGCTAAGGGTTTGTCATTTTTATCTTTTTCAAAAACCATCTCTTAGTTTTGTTGATCAAAAAATTTTTTTTATATTCTCTATTTCACTTCTGTCATAATTTTAATTATTTCCTTTCTCCTGCTAACTTTGGGCTTAGTTTGTTCTCCAACTTCTTGAGGTATAAAGTTAAGTGGTTTGAATTCTTTTTTTTTAATGTAGGTGTTTGTCCCCATAAATTTTCTGCTTAGTACTGCCTTTAATGTATCCCATAAATTTTAGTATGTTGTAGATTTATTTCATTTGTATTGAAATATTTTCTAATTTCTCTTTTGATTTTCTCTTTGATCCAATGGCTGTTCAGCTGCGTGCTGTTTAATTTCCATGTTTTTGTGAGTTTTCCTATTGTTTTTTTTGTTGCTGATTTCTAGAGAATTTTACAACATATTGGTCAATTTAATATTACACAGGAAAGGGGAGGGAGGAAGTATAAATTTATTTGTGATTTTTGCTTTAGGCATTAGGAGAATGATACCACTAAGAAAAATGCAGAAATCAGTTTGGGACAAGAGGTGATGGGGTTGAAAGGAAGACTTATAATTAACTTAATTTTAGGATGAATATGGTTTTCAGGATGGATACAACATTTAACTGGAAATGGCCATAGAGATGGAAATAACACATAGAGATGTAATTGCTTCTGGAGAAAGAAATGTTTATGAAAATTATATTTTAGTGTAAGATCATGCCTCTCAGTGTAAGGAAGTCTATGAATTTGGGTCGATTCTAGAGAGGATCATACAATTTTTTTTTTTTTTGTCCTCACTGTTGGCATCATTGAAATATAAAGATGGTGATTTTAGGTTGTAAGTCATAGCTAAAATACTGTCTACCACTGAGCCCTTGCTCTTACTGTCCAGGTTACTGTTCCTCAACTCAAGAATCCCTATAAAAGGATCTGGTCATCAGTTTTCTTCATAAACACTACATTAACTGTACCCAGCTATGAAAGTAATATCACAGAATGAGAAGCTTATGTCAGGATTATACGTTCTAATATGAGCTGATTATGGATTTCTATCTTAACTTGGGGGCGTAGGTAAAATGTAGTGAAACTTTATTTTAGCCATCTCCAAGAGACCCAGATTTTATTAAATCAAGCCATCTGGCTGATGTTTACCACTTTTGATTTAGAAGATAAAGGAAATATTCATTATCTATAGTATAGAAAAATATAGAACCACATGTATCCTGAACTTTCACTGGTAACATGAATTCAGTTTGTACCAGTTTAAATAATTTTAGAGTTAACAAATAAAAATGCATTAGGCAGTGTCTCTTTATACCCTGGGGACTAAGGCTGCAAAGAAAAAGGCAGAGAATGTTATCCAGGAAGACCAATGGAACTGCATTATAGCTCCTTAATTCCAAAGAAAATAAATCATTATTCATGATAAATTTATGTGGAAAATATTAACATAACTATGTTTTGGAAGCCTGGTCTGTCTTAAACTGGAAAAATGTTTCCCTCCAGGGCATATTTTATCATTTAAATATAAAAAAATGTGATGAATATAATGTTTGAAATACTAGAACCTGAAATTTATCTTAAATGAGATTAGACTATACCATTGTTCCTAAAGGTATATGTCTTTTTTAAACAGCTGTTGGGAAAAGAATTTTTCATATCAACATCAATTTGGAAAAACCACTATATATCTTTTGAGATTAATTGGCTATTCAAAATTTCTCATCTGCATATTAAAAGAAAAAGCAAAGAGATGCTGGAGGTCTGTATCAGAGACAGTTAATGCAACTATGAAAACACATGTTCATGGATGCCTAAGGGATATTTAATAATCTCTGTATCCTTTTTAATAAAATTTTAGTTGGGTTTTCATGAGAGGTGATGGGGAAGCCTTGACTAAATACATAAATTATCTCATTTATTTTATCTGTATATTAATATAGATTTTAAAAATAAAACATCCACAGGGAAAATTCTGAGTGAGACAGAGCTTGAATTACACATTTAGTATATTAATATTCATAGGGGATCCCTGCTTTAGGATAACTTCAAATTTCTTATTTAGCTTTTGATTTGCTAATAGAGTATTTTACAAGAGGCAGGTAGAATTCAGTGATTCCAAGACAAAGAAGTATATATGTGGTTAGCTCTGGAAAAGGAATTTGGTCCCCCAGATAATTCTTAAGTCTGCAGGGATTTACAGCCTCAGGACACAAAATAGGATTTAACCTTTTAGCCTATGATTTTTTTCTTTATAAAATGATTCAATGAAAGTTATTTAATAGGCTTGTATTTATGTTGAATAAGAGTATAAAATATTCTCTTGTAATTGTTGTAAATAATGTGACAAACCTTAAGATGTGACAGGTAATCATATGACTCATATTTGTATTCCATTGCATGTGATGTAACATTGAACCCCATACAACAGTTCATTTGAATATAAACAAGAAAACATGCAACTAAAAATAATCCCTTCCATCTTTGGTCAGTTTTCTCTGATTTTAATGTTTCAACATTATTATTTTGGCCTATAAGTTTCCTTTCTGCAAAACATAATTGTCAATGAAATTTTAAGTGGTTATTTGGTGGCCACACTTTGGCTCTGCAGTATGAGTAAAGGAAAATCTGATTATAATTACAGCACATGATACGTAAAGAGGAAAGAGCAAAAATAGCAGGTGGTGAGAAGTGTTAGTGACAAGAAGTGATGAAAGGGGATTGAAGCCTAATGTTATCTGCTTCACAAGCTTTCTTAATGCTGTCACTACTCAAAAGATACTAATTTCCCTGTTTCCATATTATAAGTGGAGATAACTTCTTCATATCAGCAGGGGACAAGGACTTTCCAATTATTACTTTATTCTCATTTTGAAAAGCCAAATAAATATCAAACTAAAAATTATAGATATTACAAAAATGCTATGTCTTTAAAATTTCTGGAATAGATTATCAGTTTCAGGTTTAAAAATATTTTAGCTTCCTGTCAGTTGTATATAACCTATTTACTTTGAAACACCAGTAGAAAGAAACAAGTTAAAATTTAAAGCTGTTCACAAAGTAAGATAACAAAAATAAATGTAGTCATATATTATTAATGGCAGTTCCTTTTTGTAATAACTTTAGTTTAACCAAGGGACAATATTCCCTTATCTATTTTTAGCCTAGTCAATAAAAGGAAATAAAATCCATGATAACTCTAGGATATTTTTTCAGGTGTAAGTTGAATTTACTCAGCTAGCTTATATTTTATCATGGTTGGGCTACAATATTTAAAGTATATTAAAAAATAAATTCAAGAGTGAGAAATACTTTCTTTTCTCAAAGTCATTACTTTGAAGAGTGTCATATTCTGTTGATTAAAGTATATTTTGAGACAGTATGCTCTTGTTAATGGTATTTAAATTCTGGTTCTTTGTAGAAACCAATATATTTTAAAGCAAAATAGTTAAAAAAAAAAAAAAGAAACCTATAAGAATGGTTCCAGTAAGGATACCAACTAAAGGGGACTAGATTTACCCTACTGCCTGAAACAACCAAAAGATTAACCAAATTAATAGAACAATGGTTCTAAAGATACTAGATATCAGGCAATAAAGGACAACAATCCATGAGATTAAGTAACTAAATGAGGTGAACCCTAAGCTTACCCAAATGTACTACCTTGAATGAATTTTCAGACTCTGAAAAACAGAGAGAAAGAATCCAGGCAAAGCCCAGTTTTATCCTTAAGTTGAAGAAATGAAGCCGAGACCAAAGTGGCTAGAACTCACAGGACATGCTGCTGGAACGGAGAGAATTACACAGACACACAGCACTCTGAAGGTATCCAGAGTACAGATTAATACATGAATATAAAGAAACTACTTGAGGCTAGAGATATTAAAGATATCAGAAGTTCTTGGAGATAGAGTGCCTGAAATTCATGGGGTGGGGTGGGGCGGGGTGAAGGGTCCTAGCTGATAAATGTGGAATAACTAACCTTAAGCTGAGCACTGCTCTGATGTTGCCTAATAAACCTTCAAAACAAGATCCCAAGGAATGAACTGATTCCAATTAATTTAACTAAATCCCAAACAAAGCTTTATAGGAGTCCAGAAATATCCAGTACCAAAGAAAATGAAATTAGTGATTGCTAAAACATAAAAATTACTAAGCGTGCAAGAGAAAAATACATATAATGAAAAGATAAATCACAGAAACAGAGAACTGAAATATATTTTAGTGTTAACAGATAAGGACATTAAAAGGATTATTATTACTGCATTCAATACACTAAAAAATTAAGTGGAGACAAATGGAAGGTGCAAACAATGACCCAAATAAGACCTACAACGTGTGAGATGAAAAATTTACTGAATGGTATATTAATGGCAGATGAGCCATTTATGAAGAAAACATTAGTGAACCTGAAGACATAGAAACAGAAAGTGTCTAAAATTAAACAAATGAAAGGGAAATTTTTAAAAAGTGAGTTTTAGGACAAATTCCTATAACCTAATATGTGTAAGTGGAGTCCACACAGAAGGAAACAGAACATAGAAATGAAATATGAAGAAATAATGGCCAAACATTTTCTAAATTTGATGAAATGCATAACTCACAGATCCAAGATCCTCAACAAAACACAAGGAAGAGAAATCTGAAAAACCTGCATCATGGTGCATGAAAATCAAATTTCTCAAAATCAGAAATAAAGAGAAAAATCTTAAAAGCAGCCAGAGAAATTTAGATATAGAGGCGTAAATATAAGGATATCAGCAAATTTCTTGTTGGAAGCAATATAAGTGAGGAGAGAGTATAACAACATCTTTATAGCACTGGAAAAAAATAAAAAACTGTCAGTGTAGAATGTTATACCCAGCAAAAATATCGTTTGACAATCAATGTTAAAGACTATTTTGTACATATACACATTGAAAGAATTCATCACCATGAGACCCACACTAAAAAAAAATGTAAAGAATTTCAAGTAGAAGGAATATGAAAGTAGATGGAAAGATGGCTCTATCAGAGGAAATTAAGAGCAACGGAAATGGTTATTAGGTGAGTAAATACATATGGTTTTTATTATTTAAATATTATTAACATAATTGACTGTTAAAAAGTAAAACAGGTTTTATCACATGTGACTAATAACACAGCAGCAATGTAAAATATAATAATGTATATGGAGTTAAAAAATATTAAAAAATTATAATAATAGTACATAGCAAGGGAGCTAAATGGAAACATACAATTATAACAGTTTTTTACTACATAGGAAATGTCATAACACAACTTGAAAGTAGACTAAGGTAAGTTAAGAATTCAATCTACAGCTGGTTGAATCTGTGGATGTGGAGCCCACAGATACAGAGCACTGTCTGTACTGTGCCATTTTATATAAGGGACTTGAGCATCCATGGATGTTGGTATCCATGGGAATCCTGGAACCAGTTCCTCAAGAGGATACAGAGGGATGACTGTACAATGTGAACCAAAAATCCTCCACGAAAATAACAGTTATAGATGTTAAGTCACTAAAGTAGATAAAATGAATTCATTAAAAAAAGATGCAGGAGTTGGGATTACTTTTCAGTGTGCACGCCGAGTGCACACCAGACCTCAGAGAGGGTGGAAGGCATAGGGATTCCCGGCACCCCCAGCACGCACAGCATGACTAGCAGGTGCCATCCACAGTAGGAATTGGCTTATGTGGTTATGGAAGCTGGATGCTGAGAAGTCCCAAGATCTGCACTGAGCAGGCTGGAGGCCCAAGAGAGCTAACGGTATAGCTTCCAGTCTGAATCCAAAGTCCTGAGAGCCAGGCCATCTTGAATCACAGTGTCAGGAGCCTCTGTGCACTGTTTGGAGCTGAGGCGCTGGCCTAGCCTCTTCCGAGGAGGAGCTCACAGGTGAAGGGCTTAGCGTGGGGCCTCTGTGTGCAGTGCCCTGTGAGAAAGTGACAGAAAACTAAGCACAAAGGAAAAAATAAGAGCTGTGTGGCTGACAGGGAGTTGGTGCTCTGGCTGGGAGTCAGACCTGTACCTGTGAGGTGGGAGAGCTGAGTTCAGGACATTGGACCACCAGAGACCTCCCGGTTCCATGTAATATCAAACAGAAAAAGGTCTCTCAGAGATCTCAACATCAACGCTAAGACCCACCTCCACTCAATGAACAGCAAGCTACAGTGCTGGACACCCTATGCCAAACAACTAGCAAGACAGGGACACACCCCACCCATTAGCAGAGAGGCTGCCTAAAATAATAATAAGGTCACAGGCACCCCAAAACACACCACCAGACACAGTCCTGCCCACCAGAAAGACAAGATCCAGCCTCATCCACCAGAACACAGGCACCAGTCCCCTCCACCTGGAAGCCTAAACAACCCACTAAACTAAACTTAACCACTGGGGGCAGATACCGAAAAACAATGGGAACTATGAACCTGCAGCCTGCGAAAAGGAGACCCCAACACAGTAATTTAAGCAAAATGAGAAGACAGAGAAATACACAGCAGATGAGGGAGCAAGGTAAAAACCCACCAGACCAAACAAATGAAGAGGAAATAGGCAGTCTACCTGAAAAAGAATTCAGAGTAATGATAGTAAAGATGATCCAAAATCGTGGAAACAGAATGGAGAAAATATGAGAAACATTTAACAAGGACCTAGAAGAACTAAAGAGCAAACAAACAATGATGAAAAACACAACAAATGAGCATAAAATTTCTCTAGAAGGGATCAATAGCAGAATAACTGAGGCAGAAGAATGGATAAGTGAGCTGGAAGATAAAATAGTGGAAATAACTACTGCAGAGCAGAATAAGAAAAAAGAATGTAAAGAACTGAGGACAGTCTCAGAGACCACTGGGACAACATTAAATGCACCAACATTCGAATTATAGGGGTTCCAGAAGAAGAAGAGAAAAAGAAAGGGACTGAGAAAATATTTGAAGAGATTATAGTTGAAAACTTCCCTAATATGGGAGAGGAAATAGTCAAGTCTAGGAAGCACAGAGAGTCACATACAGGATAAATCCAAGGAGAAACACACCAAGACACATATTAATCAAACTATCAAAAATTAAATACAAAGAAAAAATATTAAAAGCAGCAAGGGAAAATCAACAAATAACATACAAGGGAATCCCCATAAGGTTAACAGCTGATCTTTCAGCAGAAACTCTGCAAGCCAGAAGGGAGTGGCAGGACATATATAAAGTGATGAAAGGGAAAAGCCTACAACCAAGATTACTCTACCCAGCAAGGATCTCATTCAGATTCGATGGAGAAATTAAAACCTTTACAGACAAGTAAAAGCTAAGAGAATTCAGCACCACCAAACCAGCTTTACAACAAATGCTAAAGGAACTTCTCTGGGCAAGAAACACAAGAGACGGGAAAGACCTACAATAACAAACCCAAAACAATTAAGAAAATGATAATAGGAGCATACATACATATCAATAATTACCGAAATATAAATGGATTAAATGCTCCAATCAAAAGACACAGATTAGCTGAGTGGCTACAAAAACAAGACCTGTATATATGCTGTCTACAAGAGACCCACATCAGACTTAGGGACACATATAGACTGAAAGTGAGGGATGGAAAAAGATATTCCATGCAAATGGAAATCAAAAGCAAGCTGGAGTAGCTATTCTCATATCATACAAAATAGACTTTAAAATAGACTATTACAAGAGACAAAGAAGGACACTACATAATGATCAAAGGATCCATCTAAGAAGAAGATATAACAATTGTAAATATTTATGCACCCAACATAGGAGCACCTCAATACATACGGCAAATACTAACAGCTATTAAAGGAGAAATTGACTGTAACACAATCATACTAGGGGACTTTATCACCCCCCTTTCACCGATGGACAGATCATCCAAAATGAAAATAAATAAGGAAACACAAGCTTTAAATGATACATTAAAAAAGATGGATTTAATTGATATTTACAGGACATTCCATCCAAAAACAACAGAATATACTTTCTTCTCAAGTGCTCTTGGAACATTCTCCAGGATAGGTCATATCTTGGGTCACAAATCAAGCCTTGGTAAATTTAAGAAAGTTGAAATCGTATCAAGTATCTTTTCTGACCACAACGCTATGAGACTAGGTATCAATTACAGGAAAAAGATCTGTAAAAAATACACATGGAGGCTAAATAATACACTACTAAATAACCAAGAGATCACTGAAGAAATCAAAGAGGAAATCAAAAAATACCTAGAAACAAATGACAATGAAAACACGATGACCCAAAACATATGGGATGCAGCAAAAGCAGTTCTAAGAGGGAACTTTACAGCAATACAATCCTACCTCAAGAAACAAGAGACATCTCAAATAAACAACGCAAACTTACACCTAAAAAAATTAGAGAAAGAACAAAAAAACCCCAAAGTTAGCAGAAGGAAAAAAATCATAAAGATCTGATCAGAAATAAATGAGTAGAAACAAGGAAACCAATAGCAAAGATCAAAGAGCAAAGCTGGTTCTTTGAGAAGTTAAACAAAATTGATAAACCATTAGCCAGACTCATCAAGAAAAGAAAGGGAGAAGACAAATCAATAGACTTAGAAATGAAAAAAGGAGAAGTTAACACCGGACACTGCAGAAATACAAAGTATCATGAGAGATTACTACAAGCAACAATATGCCAATAAAAGGCACAACATGGAAGAAATGGACAAATTCTTAGAAATGCCCAACGTCCCAAGACTGAACCAGGAAGAAATAGAAAATATAAACAGGCCAATCACAAGGACTGAAATTGAGATTGGAATTAAAAATCTTCCAAAAAACAAAAGCTCAGGACCAGATGGCTTGTAGGCGAATTCTATCAAACATTAAGAGAAGAGCTAACACCTATCCTTCTCAAACAATTCCAAATATAGCAGAGGGAGGGACACTCCCAAACTCATTCTACAAGGCCACCATCACCCTGATACCAAAACCAGACAAAGATGTCACAAAGAAAGAAAACTACAGGCCAATATCACTGATGAACATAGATGCAAAAAATCCCCAGCAAAATATTAGCAAACAGAATCTAACAGCACATTAAGAGGATCACACACCATGACCAAGTGGGGTTTATCCCAGGACTGCAAGGATTCTTCTATATACACAAGTCAATCAATGTGATACACCATATTAACAAATTAAAGGAGAAAAACCGTATGATCATCTCAATAGATGCAACACCCATTTATGATAAAAACCGTGTAGAAAGTAGGCATAGAGGGAACTTACCTCAACATAATAAAGGTCATATATGACAAACCCACAGCTAACATCATTCTCAATGGTGAAAAACTGAAACCATTTCCACTAAGATCAGGAACAAGACAAGATTGTCCACTCTCACCACTATTATTCAACACAGTTTTGGAAGTTTTAGCCACAGCCATCAGAGAAGAAAAATAAATAAAAGGAATCCAAATTGGAAAAGAAGAAGTAAAGCTGTCACTGTTTGCAGCTGACATGATACTATACATAGAGAATCCTAAAGATGCTACCAGAAGACTACTAGAGCTAATCAATGAATTTGGTAAAGTAGCAGGATACAAAATTAATGCACAGAAATCTCTTGCATTCTTATACACTAATGATGAAAAATCTGAAAGTGAAATTAAGAAAACACTCCCATTTACCATTGCAGCAAAAAGAATAAAATACCTAGGAATAAACCTACCTAAGGAGACAAAAGACCTGTATGCAGAAAACTGTAAGACACTGATGAAAGAAATTAAAGATGATACAAAAAGATGGAGAGATATACCATGTTCTTGGATTGGAAGAATCAACATTGTAAAAATGACTCTACCACCTAAAGCAATCTACAGATTCAATGCAATCCCTATCAAACTACCAATGGCATTTTTCACAGAACTAGAACAAATAATTTCACAAGATGTGTGGAAACACAAGAGACTCCGAATAGACAAAGCAATCTTGAGAAAGAAAAATGGAGCTGGAGGCATCAGGCTCCCTGACTTCAGACTATATTACAAAGCTACATTCATCAAGACTGTATGGTGCTGGCATAAAAACAGAAGTATAGTTCAATGGAACAGGATAGAAAGCCCAGAGATAAACCCCCGCACATATGCTCACCTTATTTTTGATAAAGGAGGCAAAAATATATAATGGAGAAATGACAGCCTGTTTAATAAGTGGTGCTGTGAAAAATGGACAGGTACATGTAAAAGAATGAAATTAGAACACTCCCTAACACCACACACAGAAATAAACTCAAAATAGATTAAAGACCTAAGTGTAAGACCAGACACTGTAAAACTCTTAGAAGAAAACATAGGCAGAACACTCTATGACATAAATCACAGCAAGATCCTTTTTGACCCACCTCCTAGAGAAATGAAATTAAAAAGAAAAATAAACAAATGGGACCTAATGAAACTTAAAAGCTTTTGCAGAGCAAAGGAAAACATAAGAGAATATGACAACTCTCAGAATGGCAGAAAATACTTGCAAATGAAGCAACTGGCAAAGGATTAATCTCCAAAATTTACAAGCAACTCATGCAGTTCAATATCAAAAAAACAAACAAAAAAAATCAAAAAAAACAAACAACCCTGTCCTAAAGTGGGCAGAAGACCTAAATAGATATTTCTCCAAAGAAGATATACAGATAGCCAACAAAAATATGAAAGGATGCTCAACATCACTAATCACTTGAGAAATGCAAATCAAAACTACAATGAGGTATCGATAACCACACACCAGTTAGAATGGCCATAATCAAAAAATCTACAAACAGTAAATGCTGGAGATGATGTGGAGAAAAGGGAACCCTCTTGCACTATTGGTGGGAATGTAAATTGATACAGCCAGTATGGAGAACAGTATGGACATTCCTTAAAAAACTAAAAATAGAACTATCATACGACCCAGCAATCCCACTACTGGGCATATACCCTGAGAAAACCATAATTCAAAAATAGTCATGTACCAAAGTGTTCATTGAAGCTCTATTTACAATAGCCAGGACATGGAAGCAACCTAAGTGTCCACCGACAGATGAATGGATAAAGAAGATGTGGCACATATATACAGTGGAATATTACTCAGGCATAAAAGGAAGAAATGAAATATGAGTTATTTGTAGTGAGGTGGATGGACCTAGAGTCTGTCATACAGAGTGAAGTAAGTCAGAAAGAGAAAAACAAATACCGTATGCTAACACACATATATATATATATATATGGAATCTAAAGAGCAACAACAAAAAAAATGGTTCTGAAGAACCTAGGGGCAGGACAGAAATAACGATGCAGACCTAGAGAAAGGACTTGAGGACACAGAGAGGGGGAAGGGTAAGCTGGGACGAACTGAGAGAATGGCATGGACATATATATACTACCAAATATAAAATAGATAGCTAGTGGGAAGCAGCCACATGGCACAGGTAGATCAGCTCAGTGCTTTGTGACCATCTAGAGGGGTGGGATAGGGAGGGTGGGTGATGCAAGAGGGTGGAGATATGGGGATATATATATATATGCATAGCTGATTCACTTTGTTTTAAAGCAGAAACTAACACACCATTGTAAAGCAATTATACCCCAATAAAGATGTTTAAAAAAAAAAAGACACAGGAAATTAAAATGCCAGAAAAAAAAAAAAACAGAAAAGAGTAACACAGACTAAGTAGGAGAAATAGAAAATTAATAGTAAGATGATAGATTTAACCATATCAAAATTTTAAAAATGTAAAATGATCTAAAGAGCCCAATTAATAGAGATAGTTGAATAAAAAAGCAAGACCTAACTATAAACTGCCTACAAAATTTCATTTCTTGAATAAAAAAATGGAACATTCTGAGAGCAATCACCAAAGCTGGAATAGATCTCCTAAAATCAGGTCAAGTGTATTTCGGAGCAAAAAAATATAGCTGGAGATAGTCATTCCCTAATTTTAAAGAGGTAAGTTAATCAAGAGTGTATAACAGGTCCTTAACCTTTATGTACTTAATAATAGTACTTCAAAAACATGAAAGGAAAACTTACAAAACCAGAAGGAGAATTAGACAAATCAACAATTATAGTGAGAAATTTCAGTACTTTCTCAACAGTTGATAGAACAGGTACACAGTAAAGATGGGTTCTTCTGTCTTTATGGTTTTATTATTTCTTCACCTCTGTTTGATTTAAACTGCAGTGTCTTGATAAGAAATATATATATAATTTCCACTTGATATCTATAGTTTTTCAATAACATGCTTTATAAAATCAGATATATTAGCAATGAAGTCCTTTCCTTGGTATATCTAAAATATATATAAATCTATACTCAAAATATAAATTATAGTGCTAGTAAATTAGAAAGATTATTTGTTACTTGCTGACATAAATTTTTCTGACATTCAAGCATTTCATAAATCAATTTGATGTATGCAAATCAACATTATTGACTTAACCTAAACTGTTAGATGTCACACAAAATATAACACAGTGCTAGAATTGGAATACAGAAAGAATTTTCCTCATCATTTAAATTTAGAAAAGTTAACTTAGAATAAATTACTTTAAAATTTCTTATACTATTTTTAGTGTTAGTGTAGTATTAAGTTGAAATCCTTTCTGAAGGACTGTAAGATGTCCCAAGAACAAACTAGTTTTTTTAATAATTAGGGAAAATGAGGAAATTAGTTTTGTAAATACTTAATCCTCTAAAATTTAAAACCAAACCATAATAAATGCTAATCAAATTATTATTTTAATGTCACAAAGTAAATATTTTAATAATTATTATATCCAAATAGTAAATTATTATAAGTTTATTTGGGATTTTCTGTTGTTTTTATTGTTTTAAAGGTCTACACGTGTTGTAGCAGAAATGGTCCATATGTTTGCTTTATAAGAAGTTGCTTAGATGAATTCAGCATGTTTCCTGATTGACTATTTATTTGCAAAATTTTCTAGATTCTTTAAAAGCTGTAAAGTTGAACAGAGTATATTTGTGTGCCCTCAATGAGCTCATATATCATGAAGGAAACAAGATATATATGTAAAAAACACAAAAATTATAAGTGCCTCAATGTTAATAAATCAGCACAGAAAAAATAATGTGCTAATTCATAGGTGGAGAAACAATATTAGACTGACATTTTATCCCATTATTTGTTACCTAAATAACAAATATGGAAAAGTCAATTAAATCTCAAATAAGAAAGAAAAATCTCCAATATGCACAGGTGTCTATGTTAATTGATACCTGTGCAGTACTTTTCAATACCTTCCAGTGGTTTGATTTTTTTCACCATGAGATAATAGAGGACATTTTGCTTGTTTCTCAGCACCTCTCTGGTAGCAGCAGCATAGTAAAAACACCAACATCTTTATGTCTTTTTTGAAAAAATGTGTATTCATGTCCTTTGTCCATTTTTAAAATCAAGTTGTTTGATTGTTTGTATTGAATTGTATAGGCTCCTTAGATACTTTGGATAACCTCTAATCAGATATATGATTTGAAAAGATTTCCTCCTGATTCTTAGGTTGCCTTTTCATTTTGTTGATTGTTGCTTTTACTGTGCAGAAACTTTTTGGTTTGATTTAGTCCCACTCATTTATTTTTGCTTTTGTTGCCTAAGCTTTTGGTGTCATACCCAAAAATTCGTTGCCAAGGTTAATATCAAGGATATTTTCTTTATGCTTTCTTCTAGGAATAATTTTAGGTCTTACATTTAAATCTTTAATATATTTTGAGTTGGTTTTTGTATGCAGTGTAAGATAATGGTGCAGTTTCATTCTTTTGTGTGTGGATATCCAGTTTTTCCTGCACCATTTATTGAGGAGTCTATCCTTTCCATATCTATACATACTTAACAACTCTAGCCTTTTCATCAAAGTGTTTATTTGAAATTCTCTCCCATGGGATATACTGACAGAAACCATTTCCAAAGCCAGATAAATTTGGGGATCTCTGCACATTCTTTAGAGATTTTAATTGCACATTTACATATTAAAGCCCTTCTGAACCCTTGCAGTAAAGACACCTATGTTTTATCCCAGTCTCCCAAAGCTATTTGCTCATGGATTTTTTAAAAATCTTGTTAGAATGTATTTGCATCCCACAAAGCAGTGTTCTGTTTTTGGGTAAATCACTGATTTAATCCAAAAAAATAGCAACCGAGTAGGTATTTTTGGTTTGAGTTGTAATGGGTCTATTTCTGGAATCTCTTTTCTGGATATTTTTCTATCTTTTCATTCATTGTACATTGTCTCAATCACTGTAGCTTTATAGAAAATCTGGGCACAAAATAGTGTTGATCTCACACCTTTGTTGCTCTTTTAAAATACTGTTTTATCTACTTGAGATCTTTTGCATTTTTATGTAAATTTTAGAAGGAGGATGACAGTTTCTTCAAATGCTGCTGGAACTTTGATTGGGATGACACTGAATTTATATATCCATTTAGGGAAACTGAATATCTTAACAATATTGTGTCTATTCTAGCAAAATTTGTACTTGGTATATAACTCCACTGCTGTTGGTCTCCTTAATTTATCTCAACAATGTTTTGTTGGTTTCAGGTATAGTTCTTCTACAGCTTTTGTTGGATTTATTTGGAGATAATTTATGTTTTTTTTGATGTTATTGTAAATGACATTTTAATTTTTTTCAAATTATTTTTGTTGGCATATAGAAATACATTTAAAATTCTTTATATTGACTTTGTTTCCCACAAACTAACTATACTTGCTAGTTCTAGGAGTTATGTTTGTCTTAGTTTGCTAGGGCTGCCGAAACAAAATATCACAAGCTGAGGGGCTTAAACAACAATATTGTCTCCCAGTTCTGGAGGCTAGATGTCCAAGATTAAGGTGTTGGCAGAGTCATGCTCCCTCTGAAGGTATTAGGGGAAGATCTGTTCCAGGCCTTCCCCCTAGCTTCTGGAAGATTCTTTGCTTGTTGGCAGTATCACTGCAATTTCACAAAATGTGCTTTCTAAATGTATGTCTGTGTTCAAATTTCCCTTTTTATGACATCAGTCATATAAGATTAGTGGCCTGCCTTTCTCCAGTATGATCTCATCTAGTTACATCTGCAATGACCCTATTTCCAAATAAGTCACATTCTGAGGTACTTGGGGTTAAGATTTCAACATATGAATTCTTTTTTAAGTTCTCTTTATTATCAATTAGAAGGTCTTTAGGATTCCCTGGCATTTTTTTTTATTAATTAATTAATTAATTTTTGCTGTGTTGGGTCTTCATTTCTGTGGGAAGGCTTTCTCTAATTGTGGCAAGTGGGGACCACTCTTCATCGCAATGCGCGGGCCTCTCACTATCGCAGCCTCTCTTGTTGCGGAGCACAGGCTCCAGATGTGCAGGCTCAGTAGTTGTGGCTCATGGGCCCAGTTGCTCCGCGGCATGTGGGATCTTCCCAGACCAGAGCTCAAACCCGTGTCCCCTGCATCGGCAGGCAGACTCTCAACCACCGCGCCACCAGGGAAGCCCTCAACATATGAATTTTAAGAGACATAATTCAACCCATAAAAATGTTTATATATAGATTTCACAGGGTTTCTGTATGCACAATCATGTTATCCTCCAACGATGAGAGTTTGACTTCCTCTACAATTCTGCCTTTTGTGTCTTCTTCTTATCTTATTGTCTCTAATATTTCCAGTACACTATGGAATAGAAGTGGTGAAAGTGCCTATAGTTGTCTTCTTCCTGTATTAGGACAAAACATTCAATATTTTACCATTAAGTTTGATGTTACACATAGGTTTTTCATAGATATCTTACGACAGATGATGGAGATACCATTCTATTCCTAATTCAGTAAGATTTTTAGATTGATTTTATTAAACTTTTTAAATCCTTATTCTTCATATATTATAATGATCATACAATATTTCTACATTATTGTGCTGTACTGTTAATTTTCAACTGCTGTACCAAGTTTGCTTTCCAGGGATAAATACACTGGGTTTTATATATGCCATTTATAGGATGTTGAATTTGATTTGCTAACTTGTAAAGGATTTTTGTGTGTATGTTCACAAAGATAATCAGTTTCTAATTTTACTTTCTTGTAATGTCTTTATCAGGCATTGGTATAGGGTGATAATGGGACATGAAGAATGAAATTAAAAGGGTTCTGGCCTCTTTTGCTTTATTAAAGATTTTGTGTGAAACTGGTATAATTTCTTCCTTTAATCATTGATAGAAATCACCATTGAAGACCTCTGGGTCTGGAACATTGTTGGTGAGAAGATTTTTAATGAAAAGATTAGTCTTTAATTTATTTAAATTTTCTATTCAGTTTTCTATTTCAATTTTGTTTGCTTTATTTTTTTGGTAAATAGTCTTTTGATCAAGTGGGTATACTTATTGTTAGAAAGCTCTTCAAAATACTTCTTTACATTTCTTTTAATGACTGTTGGATTTATAATAATGTCCTATATCTTATTCAATGCATTCATCAATTCTGTATCTCTCTTTAGTTTTTTTTCCCAATCAGTCTTACTACGTGTTTATAAATTTTATTAAAATCTCAAGGATGAGCTTTTGATTTGTTTTTCTTAATTATCTCTTTTCTATTTCATTACTCCCTTATTTTATTTATTGTGATTGTTTAATTTGTCCTTCTGTTTCTAGCTTCTGAAGTGAAAGCATAGATCACTAATTTTAACCTTTATCTTTTCTAAGTAGTCTCTTAACTGCAATGCATTTCCTTCTAATCACCACTTTAGCTGCAATCTACAAATTTTAATATGATGTGTTTTCATTTTCAGCAGGCTTAAAATATCTCTATTTTTCTTCATGATTCCTTCTTTGACTCTTGTGTTATTTAGATATATGCTGTTTAAATTCCAAACATTTTAGGATTTTACAGATATTGTATTCTTATTGATTTGTAATTTAACACTGTTATTGTCAGAAAACTTATTCTGTATGATTTCAGCACTTCGTAAAGTATTGAGATTTGTCTTTTGGCCCAGCAAAGGACTTTACATGCACTCGAAAAGCATGTGTATTTTTTTGTTGTTGGGTATAATGTTCTATAAATAACAATTATGTGGAAATAACCTAAGTGTTCATCAGTGGATGAATGGATAAAGAAGATATGGTATAAACACGCATACACACACACACACACACACACACACACACACACACACACACACACACACAGTGTGATATTATTCAGCCATGAGACAGAAGGAAATCTTGCTATTTGTGAGAACATGGATGGACCTTGAGGACATTATGCTAAGTGAGACAAGTCAGGGAAAGACTAATATGTATGATATCTACTTATATGTGGAATTTAATAAAATCCAAACTAATAAAAACAGGGAGTAAATGGTGGTTACTCAGGGTGGAGAATGGGGGAATAGGAGAAATGTTGTTTATAGTGCATAAACTTGCGATTAGTAGATAAATACGTCCTGGAGATCTAATGCACTGTATAGTGAATATAGACAACAATATTGTATTGTAATCATCAAACTTGCTAATTATTCCCAGGACAAAAATGAATGATAATTAGGTGAGGTACGAACTATTGTTATAGTGCCAGTCATATTACAATATACAAATGTATCAAATCAACATGGTGTACACCTTAAATTTACACAATGTTATATGTCAAATAGAGTTCAATGATCTGTAATAAATACATACACACAAAATACCAATTTTGTCAAAAATTTTGGTAGTATAGTTTAAATCATATATCCTTACTAGCTTCTCCTGTTGGTTACTGAGGAAGAGGTGTTAAAATATTCAATTATGATTGTAGGTGTGTATACATTTTTCTTTGATTCTGTTACTATTTTTTAGATATATTTTAAATTTTTTGCTTTAGGTACATATTCATTTAGGCTTGTTAAATTTTCTTGATAAATTGATTATTTTATCATTATGAAATGTCCTTTTTATTACAGGCATACTTCATTGTATTGTACTTTGCAGATATTGCATTTTTCACAAATTGAAGGTTTGTGACAACCCTGTGTCAAGTATATCAGTGCCATTTTTTTCAACATTTGCTCACTTTGTGTCTCTGTGTCACATTTTGGTAATTTTCAAAATATTTCAAACTTTTTCATTATTATATTTGTTATGATAATCTGAGATCAGTGATCTTTGGTGTTACTGTTGCAGAAAGATTACAACTCACTGAAGGCTCAAATGAGGGTTAGCCTTTTTAGCAATAAACTATTTTTTAATTAAGGTATGTACATTGTTTTTTTTAGATGTAATGATTTTGTACACTTAACAGACTACAATGTGGTGTAAACATAACTTTTATATGCACTGGGAAACTGAAAAATTTTTTATGACTTGCTTTATTGCAATATTCCCTTTATTTCAGTGGTCTGGAGCTGAACCCACAATAACTCTAAGGTACCTGTATTGATAATACTCTGTCTTGAAACCTACATTATCAGATACTAATCTAGCTTGTTTTACGATTAGTGTGATGGTTAAATTATTTTGTCAACTTGACTGTGCCATGCGGTGCCCAGACATTTTGTTAAACATTATTCTTGGTGTGTCCATGAGGATTAGCATTTTAATCAATACAACGAGTAAAGCAAATTGTTCTCCCTAGTGTGGGTGGGCCTTGTGTCCAATAAGTTAAGGCCTGAACAGAACAAAAATGCTGATGCTCCCCCTGCATAACTGCCTTTGAGCAGGGACATTGTTTTTTCTTGCCTTCAGAACTGAAATGATATTTACTCTTTGTAGGTTTTGAGTCTGCCTTCCTTCACACTGAAACTACATCACTGGCGCTCCCAGGCCTCCAGCTTCCCAACTGCAGACTTTAGGATTTATCAACTTCCATCGTCACGTAAGTCAATTCCTTAGAATATATATGTCAAAAATACACCAAACGGATGTGTGTTTGTCCTTTTGGTTCTATTTCTGTGGAGAACTCTTATGGCTTAGTCCATTTGGGCTGCCATAACAATAACATAGACTGGGTGGCTTAAACAACAGTCATTTATTTCTCACAGTCCTGGAGGTTGGGAAGTCCAAATCAAGGTTCCAGCAGATTTGGTGTCTGGTGAGAGCCCGCTTCCTGGTTCACAGATGGTCATTTTCTTAGTGTCTTCACGTGGTAGAAGTGGCAAGGGAACTTTCTAGGGTCTCATTCATGTAGGTACTAATACTATTCATAAAGGCTCCTGCCTCATGATCTAGTTATATCCCAAATGCCCATCTCCTAATACTGTTACATTGAGGGTTAGGATTTCAACATTTGAATTTTGGTGAGACACAAACATTCAGTGTATAGCACCTAAATAATACACTTAATGGTTAGTGTTGTAAGTACCATAATGGTCTATGTTTTTATACTTAAATATGTAAATTTGCAGTGTAAACAGTCTTGGTAATTGTTTTCTTTCCCTTTGTGACAATCTCTTCCTTTACAATGAATGTTTAGTCATTTAAACTTAACCCAAACCATATCAGCCCTTTTTTAAGTCAACCATCTTGATATTTGTTTTGTATTTTTCCCATTTGTGCTTTTATTCCTGTTTCTGCCTTCTTGTAGATGTATTGAATAATTTTTTAGTATGCTATTTTACATCTTCTATTGTCATCTTAGCTATGTTTCTTTGTTTAATCTTTAGAATAATCATTATTAAAATAAAACTATCTTGAGCTTAAAATTTAATTTCAAATATTATGAATAATAGTCTAATTTCACACCTCATTTATGTTTTATGCTTTTTTTCATTTGTGTGATGTATAAAACACTAGTATTTTGCCTAAAGTAGTAAGTTGCTTGTGAAAAAAAATATGAAAATATGAAAATAATAATTTCATATACATATAATCACTCTTTATTCTATTCTGTAGTTTAAGGCCTCAGTGTGATATTATCACCCTTTGCCCTGAGGAACTTTTTATAATATATCTCTCCAAATACTGTTGAAGACAGTATTTCTCTTATATATGTTTCTGAAAATATCTTTATTTTTCTTTCATTTAGAAGAGAAATTCTGCTATATGGGGAATTCTGGGCTAGCAGATTTTTTCTTGCACTAGTTTAAAATATTTCAATCTTTTATCCTCTCTCATTTTGAATGAGAAGTCACCCATCTGTCCTAAAGCTGTGTCCTTTTATGGACTATGACCCTCTTCAATCTATTTTTTAAAATTTCTCTTTATCTCTCCTAGTACCAGTGTAACTACAATATGTCAGTTTGTGGTTTTCTTGGCATTTATCCTGCCTGAGAGTCTCTGGGTTCATGAATGTGCAGAGTGGTTAGTTTGTTCAATCTTGGAAAATTCCAGTCATTATCTTTTCTCTCTGGCATTTCAATTACATTTTATATTTCATTTCACATTGTCTGAAAGTCTTAGATTCTATGTTACATTTTCTTAATTTTCTTCCCTTTTAGTTTTAGTTTTGATAATTTTTACTGACTTTTCTACTAATCCATGGCTCCTTTCTTCTATTGTATTCAATCTATTGATAAAATCAACAAATATAGTATTTTCCATAGCTAGTATTTACATTTGGCTGTTTTTTGGGGGTAGGGGAGATTTCATTTATCTTTGTTGAAATTTCTCACCTGTTAGTTCATGCTTAACGTATTTAATATTTTTAATAGTTATTTTAATGTCTTATCTGGTAATCTGTGAGTCTGATTTTACTGTTTTTCCCTTGATCATGTGTAACATTTTCTTTTTCCTTATCATGCCTTGTATTTTTTTAAACTGCTTGACATTATTTTTAAAATAATAATAGGGACTTAAGTAATATTTATCCCCAGGAAAAGGCACATTGGTGTCATCATGTCACAGCTGTAGGCAGAGAACTAAGTAAAGTTAAGCTGCAGTGAGTTGGGTTTAAATTTGGTTGCAGGTTTGGTTATATTCATTTGCCCACTAGATGTGAATATTTTGAAGTTATGAATCACAACATTTTCTTTGTGGGGCTTGATATCTTAGAACAAATAAGACTCTAGAGATCTTTTAAGGCTATAGAGATCTAAGGTTATAGAGATCTCTTTTTGCTTTACAGCTCAGGTGCCAGCTTTGCAAAGCATGGTGAATTCTCTATGATATACAATCTGGTTACCAGGTTTTGGATCACTGAGGACTTTTACTTTACTCTTTCTCCTTACTCCCAGCTCTCCACATCTTGATAGATCTCTTACCATTCTGCAGCACTACCTGCACAACTTGGAGATTCACTGCAATGCACTAAGTGGAGAGTCTCAAGTATACATCTTTATTGCTCCTGTGCTCTACCACTGTCCTATTATCCAAGCATTTTATGATCTCTCCTGCCTGTCCACTTCTCTACACTCCTCCCATACTTACTTCTATATCCTTCTAATGTGTATGTCAGGAATGCATAAATACATGTCTTTCCAAATTACAGAAAGCCCACTCATGCTTTTGCAACACCTCAAAGTTGCTGACTCTTAGTCAAGTCCCCACGGTAGTATCACATTGAACACTTATGGGTCAAAGAGGAGGTTCAAGCATTACTCAAATCCCTCAAGCACTTAGCAAAGTTCGATTGCTTACACACAGCCACTCTTACATAAAGCAGCCTTTACACATTATCTGGTATCTGTAATTTGTGGGAGCTTCCAGTGCTCTGACTTGAAAATGACCTTGTTGTTTGTTCTCATCCAAACTATCTTCACTCTTCTTATCCCATCACACTTTTCATTTTCTTCATAATGTGCAGAATCATGGAAAGTGCTGAGGTATTTCACCTCTCCCATGACAGAAATCCCTTTTGAGAATTTGTATATTATTTTAATAGTTTTTCCTTTTGAGAATCTACTACAAAAATATAGTTTATTTTCTCTTTAGAGGATGGGGAAAGGTGAAATGCTTAACTGACACAGACTAAGAGGAAAGACGGAAAATTCACAGATGAATTTGTTTATCCTCCTATGCTACTATGCTTTTGTACATTCTGCTATTATTTTCCCTTGGTATTTGAGTATATAATTACATGTAACTACTATCTATAATCATATATCTCCTGTTAAACTGTGTTATTGCACAAAGGACAGAGATAAAGGGATTGCCATAAGTCAGTCAACCCATTTCTCAGTGCTTCACACTTAGTAAGCAATGGGCACATGCTTGCTGAACAAAACTTCATCAAATTAGTCGTGTAAGTCGAACAGGCATAAACATAAAGGCAGAAAATATAAAATATCAGGTAGGTGTTAGATATATGCTAAGTGCTTTATGTTGTACTTTCCCTTTTTTTGTTGCTCTATAATTAGCATTTCCCCTAAAATTTCCAAATGTTATTCTTTAATGTGAGTATTCTTTCAGTTGAATATTATATATTATATTAGGTGACAGTGATTATATATGAAAGGAATTAGATAAGGAACTAGAGCTCTGAAAACACAGCAATATTCAGAAGCAAAAGGAAACACTGGGAACATAAATCAATTGGTCTTTAACATCATACTGTGTTGATGTGAACTGAATGTTAAAGTCTACTTATATAGGATAAAAATTCCACTTAGAGGTTGTTAACCATTCCCATTTTTTATTACAATTATTGAAATTTAATTTTTGTACCCAAGAGCCCCTATGTATAGGAAACATCTCTTTATTGTACCTTTGACTTTTACCCGTACAGTTTAGTACCTGCTATTGTTCCTGGAATGACCCAAATGTAGGGGAAATATTCCAGGGGCATATTCTTCAGAGTGCTCTTTTACTAGTTCTGTCTGATAATTTGATATGTGGGTGCATTTAGCATAAAATGCTACTGCAAATTTAAGGAATTTCCCTGTAAATATGTTATATCCCCAAAGTGTTTGTTTTATAAAAGTGTGTGTGTACCTTGTCCAAACATTTTCATCCTTCAGGCCAATGCTAAGATACAGGTAAATATTGTGCTTTTAAAAACCTTATATTAATGGGAGTATTGAAAGACTGGAAAACAATATCTGGTGTTGGTCTGATACTTCCTGGATTACTTCTGTCTAATATGTAGTACAATTTAATACTTGATAATCCAGGCTCTCAAAAAAATGTACTCTAATACTATTAAAAATACATCCTATGGAACATACTGGCAGGAAGAGTATTCTGTGGGAAAGAAGTGGCGCATCCACTAAGGAAAAAAATCCCAATATTAATTGTGAAGGGTCAGGGAGTAAACTGAGTTTTGAAATGAGACAGTGAAGTTTGGCATGCATGTTTTAGGGCCTGGTTGTTATTGTGCCTGAAATAGAAATTGTGAAGATACTTGGAGAAGGCTAATGGTGGGGACTAAAGGGGACCCTATTATAAGGAGCTAAGTAAGAACTCTGACATCATGTTTGGACCTATAGACCCTAAAAGTAAGTATTTTTTTTAAAAGTAAGTATTTCTAATAGAAGTTTTTACATTCCTCTCTATTCTGAATTTTTCCCAATTTCAAAACATAAGGGAAGCTTTCTAAAAGTCACAGCCTGGACTCAAACTATACTATGTATAATTATGCAAAAGAATATACTCCCCCCAAGTCAGAACAAGGGCATCAGAAGAGGTCACTGCCAACAGGAAAATAAGTACGTCCAGTAAAGCATCAATATGCTGAGGGGTACTCGCCATCAAGGACAGCCATGGGAAGGACAGGTAATTTAAGGATCTGGAGCCTTGTCCAGGGGCATATGGATGGGAATTTATGTTCACTAGTCTCATTTGCCCCAAACACGTGAATTTCTCACAGGTTCCTAGTGAGTTTCTATGCCATAATAACTTGTTTATATAAAAGAAATGTAATTTCATTTCAACAAGGCCAGTGACATATGAGGTAATTAAAAGAGAAATGATTGATAGAGATAAAATAATAGATGCATAGCAAAGCAGTGCATTTAAAGTGCTTTTAAATGTTTAGAAAAGGTAAGTAACATTCCCAAGGTCACTATAGCTAGTGACAGGAGGAACTGGGATTTGAACTCTTAAACCTGTGCTCCTAATGACTGTATACTGTTGCCTTTGGCAGTAAGCTAGGTAAGCCTCATTCTCCATTTTGAGAATTAAAAAATATTTTACAGCACCCTACTTTTCAGGTTCCTGGCTCTCATTCCATTCCAGTTTTTCATCTTTTACATAGTTCTAATGTAGAGACTTTGAGGATAAATCCTATGCTAATTTAATCTTTAAAACCCTACAATTTAGCAGAATGGCCAGTACATTGTAACCATCAAATACATGTTACAGGCATTTAAATCTGTAATGGAGCCTTTAATTGCAGCGAAAATTCAATGAGTTCTGGTTCAAGATGGCACCTTAGGAGGATCCTAAACTCACCTCTTCCCATGGACATAACCAAATCTATAGCTACATATGGAACAATTTCCTCTGGGAGAAAACCTAGCTGAGTAACTTCTATACATTGGGTGAACAAGAAAAAAAACTCACATTGAAGTAAGTAGGAGAGGCTGAGTCACAATATCCCCATAAACCCCATACCAGGAATGGCAACCCACCCTTGGAAGAGAACTCAAATCTTAAGTTTCTCACTGAGGAGCAGAATTTGAACTCCTTATCTGGCACTCCAACTTTTAAGACCTGCACCTGAGAGATGAGCCCCCAAAACATCTAGCTTTGAAATCCAACATGTCTTGCATCCATGATACCCACAACACCAGAGCAAATTGAGTTGAAGAGTTCAAGCTCTGCATACTTTAAAAGCTGCTGCCTGCAGTTCTGGCTTCTAATTAACCTAATCTAGGTGCTAAGATCCTCCCCTTGGGGACAGTGACAGTTGTTGGCACACCTCCAACTACTGGGACTCACACACAATAAAATCGGCTGCTGGGACAACCATGAAGATTTGAGAGACAATCTCAAAGAACTAGGGAAGAAATAAGGTACACCCCTTACATGAGACCATTCCAAGTCTCAGAGAGGTGGGTGTTTATCTAATGCACAGAAACCAATACAGAGAGTAAAGGAAAATGAGGAAACAAAAGAATATGTTCCAAATGAAAGGATAAAATAATACCTCAGTAAAAGACTTTAATGAAGAGGAGAAAAGTGATTTCCCTTTTAAAGAGTTCAAAATCGTGGTCATAACAGTGCTCACCATGCTTAGGAGGAGAAGAACGTATTTAAAAAGTGAGAATTTCAACAAAGAGAAAATATAAGAAAGTACCAATAGGAGTCACAGAGCTGAAGAATACAATAAGTAAACTGAATAATACAACAGCAGAGTTCAACAGCAGACTAGAAAAGCAGAAGAAAGGATCAGTTAACTTGAAGTCAGGGCAGAGAAGTCACCCAATCAAAGCAGAAAAATAAAGAATTAAAACATTGAAGATAACTTAAGGGACTTATGGAACAACAAGTGGACGAACATTCACATTATAGGAGTCCCAGAAGGAAAAGAAAGGGGCAGAAAACTTATTTGTAGAAAGAAAGACTGAAAACTTCCCTACCTTGGTGAAGGAACACATCCAGATCCAGAAAGCTCAGAGAGTTCCTAATGAGATGAACCCAAAGAGACCTACATCAAGAAATATTATAATAGAAGTATTAGAAGTTAAAGACAAAGGGATAATCTTAAAAGAGGCAAAAGAAAAACACTTGCTACCTGCAAGGGGGCCCCCATTAGACTACCAGCAGAAACTCTGCAGGTCAGAAGGGAGTGGTAGGATATATTCAAAGGACTGAAATTTTAAAAAGTAACAACCAAGAATACTCTATCCTGCAAAGTTATTCTTCCAAATTGGAGGAGAAAGAGTTTTCCAGCAAAAGGTAAAGGAGTTCATCAACATTAGACTGGCCTTGAAAGAAATGTGACAGGGACTTCTTTATTAAGATGAAACAAAAGGGTGTGAATTAATAACAAAAACATAAGAAGGTATAAAGGTATAAGAAGGTATAAATCTCACTGGTAAAACTTAATATATAGTAAAGTTCAGAATAATCTAATGTTGTAAAGGTGTTGGGTTAATCATTTATAAATCCAGAATGAAAGGTGTTGGGTTAATCATTTATAAATCCAGAATGAAGATTAATATATAACTACAATATATATTGTGTGTATATATATATATATATATATATAGTACAATATATATATTGTAGTTATATAATATAACTACAATAATTTGTTCATTGATACACAAGTTAAATGATGTAAATTGTGACATCAAATTGTCGCTATTTGCAGGTAACATGATTTCATACAGAGAATAAAGACTTCACCAAAAAACTATTAGAAATAATTTAAAAAATACAGTAATGTTGCAGGACACAAAATCAATATACAAAAATCTGATGCATTTCTATATACTAACAATGAAGTAGCAGTAAGAGAAATTAAGAAAACAGTCCCATTTAAAATTGTATTAAAAAAGAATAAAATACCTAGGAATAAATCTAACCAAGGAGGTGAAAGACCTGTACACTGAAAACTGTAAGACATTAATGAAATAAATTGAAGAAGACACAAATAAATGGAAAGATATTACATGCTCATGAACTGGAAGAGTTAATACTGTTAAAATGTCCACACTACCCAAAGCAATCTACAGATTCAATGCAAGCTCTATCAAAATTCCAATGTCATTTTTCACAGAAATAGAACAATCCTAAAATTTGTATAGGACATGAAGAGACTGCAAATAGCCAAAGCAATTCTGAGAAATAAGAACAAACCTGGGGGCATCATGCTCCCTGATTTCAAACTATATTACCAAAGCAATAGTTATCAAAACTGCATGGCCTTGGTATAAAAACAGACACACAAATCAATGGAACAGAATAGAGAGCCCAGAAATAAACCTATGCATAAATGGTCAATTAATTTATGACAAAGGAGCCAAGAATATAGGAAGGGAAAAGGACAGTCTCATCAATAAATGGTGCTGGGAAAACTGGATAACCACATGCAAAAGAATAAAATTGGACCACTATCTTATACCATACACAAAAATTAATTCAAGATGGATTAAAAATATGAATGTAAAACCTGAAATCATAGAAGTAAACAAAGCAGTAAGCTCTGCGACATCAGTGTTGGAGGTTGATGTTCTTGCTTGTGACACCAAAAGCAAAGGCAACAAAAGCAAAAAGAAACAAATGGGATGACATCAAACTCAAAACAAAACAAAACAAAAACTTCTGCACAGCAAAGGGAACGTCAACAACATGAAAAGGCAACCTATTGAATGGGAGAACATATTTGCGAATCGTGCATCTGACAGGGGGTTAACATCCAAAATATATCAACAATTCATACAACTCAATAGCACCTCCCCAAACATAGAGTCAATTCTCTTTTGTCATTTCATTTAGAAACTTTTTGTGTTTGTATTTAGTATAGTTAAATGAGTTTCCTTAAATGAAATATTGCATCCACAACACTATTAAAAACAGCACAGTCTACAAATAATACACTTTAAATACAAGGACACACATAAGGTGAATGTAAAGGGATGGAGAAAAATATCCCATGATAACTCTAATAAACAGAAATCTTGAGTAGCTACATTATTTCCTGACAAAAATTTAGATGAAGCTTAATTATCATAGATAAGGGCATAAAATAACAATAAAAGGGTCAGTTCTCCAAGAAAATCCAAAATCTCTATGTACCTAACAACAGAATATCAAAATATAAAAGAAAAACAGAATTGAAAGGAGACACAGATAGATCCACTATTATAACTGTATATTTTACTGTATTTTTTTTTTTAGTAATTGGGAGACCAAGCAGGCAGAAAACTACTAAGGATAAAATTGACCTGAAAAGCACTATTAATCAATTGACATTTAAAGAATCCTCTATCTCACAATAGCAGAATACACATTTTTCTAAGGCTCACATGGACTGTTGTATAGGACAGATCACATTAGCTAATTTAAAAGACCGTAAATCATACAAAGTATGTTTGCAGGACACAACGGAATCAGTAATTAATAACATTCCAAAGTAGAAAATAATAGACTCTGTTGATTTCACTTGTGAATTCTATCAAACAATTAATGACAAAATGATAGCAATCCTCCACAATCTCATCCAAAAGATAGAAACAGGGGGAACACTTTGTAATTCACTCTATGAGGCCAGCATTATCTTAATAACAAAGCCAGGTAAAGCTCTACGAGAAAGGAAAACTAAAACTATTTTCAAAAACATATCAGCCAATGGGATGAAACAATGTATAAAATAATTGTACGATGAAGTGAGATTTACTTCAGGTATGCGGGACTATTTCAACATTCAAAAGTCAATTAAGTTAATCTATCAAATCAAGAGACTAATAAGAAAATTCACACGATCAGATCAATTCATGTAGAAAAGCATTTCACAAAATCCAACACCCATTCATTATAAAACTCTCAACAAGGTAGAAGTAGAACTTCCTTAACCTGAAAAAGACTATCACTTCACAAAGGTTCAAAACTTGGGGTGCTATAGGGCAAATAGAGTGAGCATATTTCCCTATTCATCCTCTGGTGGGTTATGGAGGGTAGATGTCAAGTTTTCTTATTGGTCATTGAAATTCTCACCTAGTTTTTCTTTGTTATCACTTCTAAGTATTATGAAACACTTCCATTTGTAATTATAGCTATCTATGGCTGATAATAATAATTACAATTAATGTAATAGCTAATATTTATTTAGCATTTATTGAGGGCTTATGTGTCAAACACCATGTTTAGCAGTTTATATGGATTATCTTATTTGGACTTCAAACGATTCTATGATTTACTTTTGATTCCTATTTATAGCTGAAGATTCTAAACTACAGAAAGCAATTTAACTTGTGCTAGAAACTTAGTAGAAGTCAGCATTCAAGCCTACACAACCAGGCTCCAAAAGCAACTCTCCTCTCCCATGTCGAACTGCCTCTCAGGCAGGTGAGTATAATTAGAAAAATAAAACCTCTCAGTTAATTGTGGTGAAACCCAAGGCCTTCTCTCTTTATCAGGAATTCCTGGAGTAGGTCTAAACTCTGCATCAGAGCATCCAAGAACCAATTATAGAATTTCAGCAACTTCTGCCTTTTCAGATAGATAGTCTATTTTCAAAATATAAAGATGGAATTTAACATACATTGAAACAATGGCTTTTTTCTCCATCCAATTCCATGTCATTTTTGATCACTGTTACCTTTTGCCACAGGCTGGCATTAGATTATTCTGGTCTCAATGTCTGAGGTTATTAAGTTTTTGTTTCTTTTGTTTTATTTCATCATACATGGAAAACAGAAATATTTCTTTAGGGGCAATTAGAAATGTGCCATTCTATCCAGATGCATAAAACTAGTTTTTAATTAGTTAAGGTAATAAATTTATCCCAAACTAAGGAGTAGGTCTTTCTGGGATTTTAATTTCCTGATTTTTTCCCCCTAATATTTCCAATGCCTCTAAAACAAAAAAGAGACATTAAGTATTTTGATTTCAGAAAGCGTAAACACTTAAGAGCACCCAGTTTCATAGAGTTTATTATTTTCTTGGTCTTCTCCATAAAAATATATTCCATATAGAGCAGTTAATAATGATAAATTGATTGTTTGCTGAAGAAAAACACAGAGCACTAACCATAGTTACTATAATTAAATTACCAAGTAGATAAAAATATTGAAATGCCAAACAGAATTCCAACTTTTTGTGCTTTATATAAATATATGACTTGCTAAAAACAATATAGTTCTATGTTTAATGGCAACTACATACTTTTCTGCAACTTTTATGGAAGAGATGTCCAGAATATAAAAAGAAAAATAAAAATGATAATAAATAAAAATACATACCCTGTAGGTGAATTTGAAGTTTTCCTTTGTTAAGGATTTATTTGTTAATGAAATTAAGTAGAATACACATGAAAATTAGACAAAAAATTCCAAGAGTGGAAACAAGCATATTTAGAAAAAGATTCCAAATTAAGTGTTTTTTCTTCTAATGGCTTACCTTAAAAAAAATCATGGCTTTTTTATCTCCCTTAGTCTCCTTCTGCATAAAATACTTGGGGAAAATATCCTTTAGTCTTTACATTTATATATAAGAAAACTGTACATAAACTATAGAGGAGTTGTACTGAGTTAGGTATGCTTTTTAAAGTTCTTATCATAAACTACATGCCTATTTAATGGTAGAGTACAATCTATTACAACAGTGATTCTTGGGATTTATCATCTTTCAATCTTGAAAAAAATCCATATTAAAAAACTCCTATTCTGCTTATGACTAAGATAAAATAATAGCACACAAATTTACATTCCCAGTTCAAACAACCAAAAATCTGGACACAACATATAAATAACACTTCAAGGCATTGGAGATTATGCAGCTAAAGGCAGTATTCTCTGAAAGATGGTTAACAGACAAGGTGAGCTCTGTAATTGCCACAGTCTACTGCCTGGAGAGAATTTCCAGTGTCCCAGTGCGGTGAAACCCAGGCAGAGGATGGTTTCCTCACTGAGTTGAGGAGTGGGAGGTGGAAGTCTGAGGTGGGACTAGAGGCTAGAGTAAGAAGGGCAGAATCCTGAGAGGAGAAAGCAATCTAGAGGTGTTCAGATGGTCCGCCTTAAACTGAGTATTGATCAGTTTTTACGGTGAGGAAACCACCTGAGACTAAGGGAACAACCATCTAAAATAGAGAGAGAAACAACCCTCAGTGCTCACGTGAAAGCAAGTGTAGCTCCTATTCCCACAGACCGAGTGTAAAAGCTCATAATTCACAGGTCATTGGGTATAGACTACTCAGAAGGAATTGATCCCAGAACTGGGGAAAAATGAGACCTGGACTAAAGCTGTTCTGGTCCTGCCTAACAAGACTTAAAACTTAAAATCAAGACAGGAAAATATACTATTTTCAGGTAACTTAACTGTGCCAGATAACAAAGCTCAACACTATTTAAAGGAAGGAAAATGTATACAGACACAAGAAGGTGTTCATTTAAAAATTACCAGATATGCAAAAAAGCAGGAAAATATAACCCAAGATGAGAAAAATCAATCAAAATTAACCCCAAAAACATTCATTGTAGAATTAGTAACAATAACACTAAAACACTTATTCTAACAAACTAGAGGAAAAGACAGCATTTTAGTAAAACATAGAAATATCAAAGATGCAAATTTAATTCCAGAGATGAAAACTACAGTGTCTGATAATACAATGCACTGGATAGGATTAATGGCAAATTAGGTACTGCAGCATACAAGATCAATGAACTTGAAGACATATCCATGGAAAGTAAATAAAAAATATTGTGTTGTGGACTTTGTAACATATATGACAATAGTGACACTGGCTAATAAAGGAAAAATGAAAGCCTACTATTGTCAGGTTTTTATATTATGCATGAACTGGTATGATAACATTTCAAAGTAGCTTATCATAAGTAAAAATGCATGATATAAACATAAGCAAACACTGAAACAAACAAAAAAAGAGTTATAGCCAATAATTCAACAAAGGAGATAAAATAGAATCATAAAGTACACTAAATTAATCCAGAATAATGCATTACAGTGGAAATAAGTGGAGCAGGAACAAACAGGACAAATAGAAAACAAATAGCCAGTGGTAGATTTAGAACCAATCATGATAATGATCATATTAAATGATATAAACTAATTAATAGGCAGTGATTGTCAAAAGGGGTAAAAAGCAAGACCCAATTATATTCTGCTTACAAAATGCCCACTTTAAATATTAGATGCAATGAACAAATTAAAAGACAAAAGCTACCAAAGCCCATTCAAGAAGAAATATGTTACCTGAATAGCCTTAAATCAACAATTTGTACTTATCTTTCCCACAAAGTATGGGCCAACATGTCTCACTTTAGTAAATTAAATACAATAATACATAAAACGTATAATAATCCAAGCCTTGAATCACTTATAAAATTTACATAATATGGATCGTAGTCCTAAATATAAACACCAAATTTCTAGAAAATGTAGAGGAGAAAATACTTGTGGCAGCATTAGGCCAAGATTTCTTAGAAACATAATAAATAAATAAAACAACTGATAAATTGTTTTATAAAAAGTAAACACTGGACGATATCAAATAGCCAAATAGCCAAAGCAATCTTGAGAAAGAAAAACAGAGCTGGAGGAATCAGGCTCCTGGACTTCAGACTATACTACAAAGCTACAGTCATCAAAACAGTATGGTACTGGCACAAAAACAGATATATGGATCAATGGAACAGGATAGAAAGCCCAGAGGTAAACCCACACACTTATGGTCAATTAATCTATGACAAAGGAGGCAAGAATATGCAATAGAGAAAAGACAGTCTCTTCATAAGTGGTGCTGGGAAAAGTGGACAGCTACATGCAAAAGAATGTAATTAGAACATCGTCTAACACCATACACAAAATTAAACTCAAAATGGATCAAAGACCTAAAGGTAAGGCTGGAAACTATAAAATTCTTAGAGGAAAACGTAGGCAGAACACTCTTTGACATAAACTGCAGCAATATCTTTTTTGATCCACCTCCTAGAGTAATGAAAATAAAAACAAAAATTAAAAAATGGGACCTAATTAAACCTGAAAGCTTTTGCACAGCAAAGGAAACCATAAACAAAATGAAAAGACAACCCACGGAATGGGAGAAAATATTTGCAAATGAAGTGACCAACAAGGACTTAATCTCCAATATACACAGTTTATGCAGCTCTATGTCAAAAAAACACAAACCAATCAAAAAATGGGCGGAATATCTAAATAGACATTTCTCTAAGGAAGACATACAGATGGCCAAAAAGCACATGAAAAGATGCTCAACATCACTAATTAACAGAGAAATGCAAATCAAATCTACAATGAGGTATCAACTCACACTGGTCAGAATGGCCATCAATAATAAATACTGGAGAGGGCATGGAGAAAAGGGAACTTTCTTACACTCTTGGTGGGAATGTAAATTGGTACAATCACTATGGAAAACAGTGTGGAGGTTCCTTAAAAAACGAAAAGTAGGAATCCCATATGATCCAGCAATCCCACTCCTCGGCATATATCCAGGTAAAACCATACTTTGGAAAGATACATGCACCCCAATGTTCATTGCAGCACTATTTACAATAACCAAGACATGAAAGCAACCTAAATATCTATCGATAGAGGAATGGACAAAGAAGATGTGGTACATATATACAGTGGAATATTACTCTGCCATAAAAAAGAACAAAATAATGCCATTTGCAGCAATGTGGATGAACCTAGAGATTATCATACTAAGTGAAGTAAATCAGAGAAAGACAAATATCATATGATATCACTTACATGTGGACTCTAATTTAAAAATGATACAAATGACCTTATTTATAAAAAAGAAACAGACTCATAGATTTTGAAAACAAAATTATGGTTACCAAAGGGGAAACATGGTGGGGGGAAGGATAAATTAGGAGTTTGGGATTAACATACACACACTACTATATATAAAATAGCTAACCAACAAGGACCTACTGTACAGCATAGGGAACTCTACTCAATCACCTATGTTCTGTAATCACCTATGTGGGTAAAGAATCTGAAAAAGAATGAATATATGAATAACTGAATCACTTTGCTGCACACCTGAAACTAACACAACATTATAAATCAACAATACTCCAATAAAAATTTTTAAAAATGAAAAAGTAAAATGCATACTTTTGAAATTCTGAAAAAAAGAACATTATAAAAATATTATTGGTGCTTCTTTCACAAAATTGAGAATATTTTAACTTCCTCACTTAAGTTTCTGTGTATTAATATTTTTATAATGACTTTGAATTGTAAATATAGAGAGAAAATTATTAAGTGTATGAAACTATAGAGGAAAGTATAGGATATTTTTAAAAATTATATTGGGATGGAAAATATGTTAGAGAGTTCTTTTTTTTTTTTTTTAGTCCAAGGCAGATTAGAACACTAGTTAAATGGATATTTTAAAAATGTAACAACTTGAGAATTTATTCACTCACATAAATGAAGAGCCCAAGGGTAGCCCCAGCTTTTGATACTGGCACTGTTGATACTGGTACCCAAGCAGTATCATCAGCAATGTGTTTCTCTACATTTTTCCGCACTGCTTTCCTTACTGTTGGATTTACTTGCATGCGAAGTTTACTGAAGGTTGACAAAATGGCCATAAAAATTCCTAGGCTTATATCCACAAGGGCTCCAGTGAATGAATAATTTCTTTTTATCCATTTAACAGCAGAAGTCCCAGGGTTGACATTTCCTTGCTCTTACATAGCCTTGGTCATGTGCCTCAACTCTGTTATCTTGGAATGCAGGTTACTCATTGGCCAAGTTTGCTACTTGTAAGAATCCATGGAGTCTCAGTGGATCTTGTCTCACCTGATCCATTTAGTGTCAGAGTGATTTCCTTCAGGAAAATAGGATGCCAGTATCAGATGCACAGGGGTTGGGTAATAGTCCAAAGGACAAGAGAAGTTCACTACATTATGTTCTTCCTAAATGAGATAGAACATTTTAAAGGCATAAAGAAAAAGATAGATAAGACCACCTAAGTTTATATACTTTGTCTGTATGAAATTCATTATGAGCATAGTTAAAAAAGAAATAGTTGAAAATACATATATTGCAGTAAAATGTTTAATATTTATGGATGAAGAGTCCCTGTAACTCATAAGACAAAAGAAGGTAACAATAGAAAAAATGATAAAGAACAAAAGCAGGAATTCTCAGTTTAAAAAAATGTTAATGGCCAAACAAGCTTATAAAATAACACTGTCATGAGTAATCAGTAATGCAAATAAATATGATAATAAGATTTCAGTTTTCATTAATTAGATTATGAAACTGGAAATGAGAATATGATAAATTACAATAGTAAAATAGACTACTAAAATTGGTACCCTCATACACAGTTGATGGAAGTGTAAATTGGTAGAGAATTTTGTCTGTTACCACTTTTAAGGCTGACAAGTTGACAGTGATCTGTCAAAATGAAAATGTGCATACTTACATCTATCCTAAAAAATAATCACAAATACACACAAATGCATATTTATAAGAATGGTATTGAACCATTGTTAATAGGAAAAAATAGGAAACTAAATATCTATCAGTAGGGTAATGACTAACAAAGTATAGGATATGTATATTTTTAATAATATGAAAGTCCATAAAAGTATGAAATAGCTCTATACGGGCAGAAATGTACAGCTCACTAGATGCTGTATATATAATTTTATTAAAAGTAATTTTATATTTATGTGCAATTACACATTATTCCTAACTATCCCTTATCTGTATCTATTTGTGTGTGTGTGTATGCACAGAGAAAGAGTAGAAAGATAGGTATAAACTATGATTACTATTATTACACAGAGGCTACTTCTGTGGAAGAGCAAAAGCATGGGGAGGAAAGAGATATTTCTGTGTTGCTAGAGGTTTTGTGACTATTTTTTAAAATATTTTTTCAGTTTTTGGTCACTTTGGGGTAAAAGTGCTTCAAATGCTGGAATAAAGAAATAATGTGTCCTATTTGCAGAAATTACAAAAATAATCTTTTGAAGTCTGTTTTTCAAAGAAACAGCTTGTCTGTGTGATTTACCATCAGTGTTGCATAGTGGTTATATCATTTATTGGTCTAAGTTATTATATATGTAATATATATACATATATTATATATGTATGAATATTGATAAATATCTTAATGTTTAAATAGGACATATATTATCTATGAAAAACAACTATTCACATCTGTGTACTGTCTCTTTAGACTAAAGATGCCCACATAAAACAAACTATTGGGAGTCTCCACAGGCAGTTTTGAAGGTGGGATAAGAGGTTGGATTGCAATAAAATATATGTTAGCTCAGTTTGGTTTGTGTCAGTAACTATATTAACTCACTATGGTAATAGTTTATCTCATCTCAATCAGCACATCTGATTACTATTTGTGTATATGATTAATAAAAATAAAGAAACTAGATATTATATATTAAAATAATCTGCAATCTAAACCTTTCAAAATATCAGGTATGTAGGTTAAACAAATATTAAAACCTAGATTCTTCCTCCAGCTACAGCCTCATTTCATGCCACTTTCTCTCATTGTCATGACCACAC
Source organism: Tursiops truncatus (assembly GCF_011762595.2). Lineage (NCBI taxonomy): Eukaryota > Metazoa > Chordata > Mammalia > Artiodactyla > Delphinidae > Tursiops > Tursiops truncatus. The sequence goes on along the minus strand of NC_047042.1, from coordinate 95,457,039 downwards.
TGGACAAATTTCCATATCTCTGAAAATGCTAAATTTTCTCTCCTCTCAGTGGCCTCATTGATACTATTCAATGACTATGGGGTATCCTTTCAAGCACTCATCAGAGACAGAGGTCATGTGTTTGAACTTACATTTTTTAATTAAAAAAGTTATAGATAAAGAGTATTTGGATATTTTTTGCCCTTTAAAAGAGGACAACACAAGATCTTCCTACAGTTCCATCATTTGGCAGATTGGTTATCACTCAGAGAAGAGCTTTAGCTATCATGGTGGCTCACTTAATTGTATCCCCCAAAATTTATGTTGAAGCTCTAACCCCCAGTATGACTGTATGTAGAGACAGAGCTTAAAAGGAGAGAATTAAGGTTAAATAAGGTCTTAAGAGTAGAGCCCAAATCTGATAGGATTAGTGTCCTTATAAAAGGAGAGACACCAGAGAGCTCTTCGTTGCCACTCACTGTAAAGACAATGTGAATGTGGCCCATTGCAAGTCAGAAAGAGAGTTCTCACCAGAAACTCACCCTGATGACACCCTGATCTGACTTCCAGCCTCCAGAACTGTTAGCAAATAAATTTCTATTTTTGAAGCAACTCAGTCTGTGGTATTTTGGTAGTTCAAGATGACTCAGACACTGAAGCATTCTAACTACCTTTGCTTTGAGACCACTATCTCTTTCTATTTCAGTTTCCCCTCCATCATATTTCCTGTTGTCTGATGATGTTGAGGTGGCTATGGCCATTTGGGGGATGTTACTTTTAAGGTCAATTGAGCTGGGGATGGATTTAGTTTGGTTTGGTTTCAGTGAGATATAAATATATTGGTTTGTTAGGACTTTGTTAATTATTGTCATAATCTCTCTATAGAAAACAATATAAAACACATTGTCATAAGGAGAGGCAATCAAAGACTAGGCAGCCAGATTTTGGAGAAAGCATTATAAAAGCATGTCAGACTCTAATTGAATATAAATATATTCTCTGGATTTTCTGGCATTTGTGTAATTAACTATTTGTAAATTCTAATTTGTGATTATTTCTTAATTTAAATGAATATTCACTTTCACAGCTGTGTTTGTATTTATAATTTTATATGATTTTCCTTAAAAAATCATATAAAATTATACAATTTACAATTGTACACTTGCACAGTTTAGGAAGTATGAAAGCATGAACCAGTGGATCAGAGGTCCTAAACTCTCATGGCCAGTTCTGGCAGGAACTATGAAGAATTGTAATAAACAGGTGAGTACAATTCAACCTAAAAAGGGCAGTGGCTACTGAACACCAACAGAGTGCTGTCAATCAACTGAGGAAACAGGTCCACAGAAACTGAATATGTGAAAATGTATGTGAGATTTCTGAAATTTTAAAGAAGGCATTTTAGTTCGATTTTTCAGTAAAACGTGCATTTTGGGGCTTCCCTGGTGGCACAGTGGTTGAGAGTCCGCCTGCCGATGCAAGGGACGCGGGTTCGTGCCCCAGTCTGGGAAGATCCCACATGCCGCAGAGCAGCTGGGCCCATGAGCCATGGCCACTGAGCCTGCGCGTCCGGAGCCTGTGCTCCACAATGGGAGAGGCCACAACAGTGAGAGGCCCGCGTACCGCAAAAAAAACCCAAAAACAAAAACAAAACTTGCAATTTGACTGTTTGTCATTTTATGATTTGTATAGGTAAACTATCCTCTGGATAATTTATACACCAGAAGGTTTCCTCAGATATTGCCTCCAAATGGCAGGCTCCAGTCTTTTATAAGAAAGGACACACCAAAGCAGTTTCTCACTGGGACTCAAAAGGTCTTATCTGGAGGTAAATGTATTTGAGAAGTAGTGTAACATTGTGGTAAAACATAGCTAAGATGCTACACTGCCTGAGTTTGGATTTCACCCAATCCCATTACGTATTTCTTGTGTAATCTTGGGCAAATTTTTCAACCTCTCTGCATTAATGTTCTTCATTTGTTAAGAGGAGAAATTGGTAATACCCAACGTCATGCTTTGAAGATGAAGTAAATTAATAAACTCCAAGAGTTTGACAAAAGCGTGGCCCAACATAAATACTTACAAAAGTGTTAGCTATTTTTTCTCCCTTTTGGCCACTTGGAGTTTAACCATTTTGAAACAGGGACTAAATTAATTCCGTGCTGACTGTATCCTGGTCCACATGTTTAATCCAGTGTATATTAAACCTGTGATTGAGGGATGGCCTGTGTCTTAAAAGACAGTGCTCGTGCCAGTGATGTTCTTACCATATGTTAAGTTCTTGAAAGTCTGTAAGAGATCTGGAGCCAGCTCACCTTCCTGGAGGTTCTTCCTCACCATTACCTAGGGTGCTGATTAGGAGCAGACAAAAGGAAGGGGTTCTCTGATAGTCCACTTATTTTCTAGAATCGCAGGTAATTCTATGACTGAATGCCCTATTGAAACAACTCTCACAGCAGGAGCAAGCAGCTCACAGACTCAGAGATAGATCCAGGGACTCTCAATCTGGCCTTACAATAGGTTCTGTGGGTCTATGTCCTGTTTCATTCCCCCTAAAGTAAGATTAATTAGAGGTCTGTGATAAAATATATTGTTGCTAGAAAGAAACACTGCCTCCTGAGACCTTAGGCCTGTTCACATGGACAACTCCTGTCAAAGAACTTTGAGCAAGTCTCAAAATAATATCTTGGGAAAATTCTACCTCGCTTCTTTCAGTCAATGTCCAGCAGGTGACAAATGCTGAGCCTCTCCAGAAACCACAAGAAACCTCCCAGTCAAGTGTGCCCCGCTTTCCCAGATGCTGAGAAGATCCTACATTTTCAGATATAATCCAGTTCTTTGCCCCTGAAAACCATGGGCCATACCTTGATGGAAAATGTCCTTCATTCCAATGTACTAAGCACTGCAGATTGAAGGAAATGAAGAGATGGGAGACACAGTCCTTGCCTTCAAGTTGCTCATAGTTTAGTAGCACAATGAATATATTTTGAATAATGAAGACATGAATGAATGAAAAAATAAGTTATATGTGATCAAATGACTACATATAAGTCTGCATTTTTTATTTTAAAATAAGGCTAATAGTACAAATATCTCATAGGACGTAAGGTGGAAACATTAAGATGATGAATGGAAAGGGCTTTTGCACAGTGTCCTGTATACAGTAAGCACTAAGTAAGTTTTTCATATTTTTTGTTATGGATGTAAAGTTCTAATATTAGTATTGTGTATATTCCTCCTTTAGCCGTAAGTGTTGACCTCTATGCTATAGTACTTAAAGTGTGAATAATTAAAATGTTTTGTTAACTTTTTTCTTACACTGCAAACATTGCTAGCACAGCAAAAATCTGTGCTAAAATTTTCACTGTCAGTTTTGCTCAGGACTAAATAGATGAATTTTGCTTGATTAAATTTTCTCTAAGTTATCATTTCAATAATGATATCTATAATAAAGGTAGCTCTATTTGAACATAAAATTTTGTTTGGAATAAAATAAACAATTAAAAGTAATCAAGAAATATCAACACTTAAAGTGGTAATTTTTTTTAACTGGAGTAAAATTGCTTTATAATATTGTGTTAGTTTCCACTGTACAATGAAGTGAATCAGCCATATGTATACCTATATCCCCTCCCTCTTGGACCTCCCTCCCACCCCCACCCCCCATCCTGGACCTCTCTTCCACGCCCCATCCCACCCATCTAGGTCATCACAGAGCACCAAGCTGAGATCCCTGCTATACAGCAGGTTCCCACTAGCTACCTATTTTACACATGGTAGTGTATTTAGGTCAAACCTAATCTCTCAATTCGTCCCACCCTCCCATTCCCCCACTGTGTCCTCATGTCCTTCTCTACATCTGCATCATTAAAAATTATTTGATGTGTTTAAAATTTGTAATATATTGCAAAAATTCTAGGGTACTATGTAAGAATTATTTTCATTTGTGTTGCATGAGTGTGCAGAGAATACCTTCTCTCTATCCCTGCAGAATCTCTCTCCTCCCCTCTCTACTTTATTGGACTCCATCTGTGGACTGTTTTGTCTCCTGGCTTCAGTTTGTGTTCAACCAATAGGAAGCTTGTACAGGAAGTCAGATGGTTAATTAATCCCTGGCTCCTTCTTTGTAAGGTTGCTTCAAGATGGTTGCATCTCTGGACTGAAGGTCACAGATCCTCTCAAGCTGACACTATTTCTATCAGTGTCCCCTACTGAATTTGGGTATCCAACAACTCCCTCTCCGTATCATTTCAGGTCTCATAGTGGCAACAACAGCTGCTGTAGTTCACTCTGTGATATTGTACTATCTCCTGAGGTTTCCCTACATTCTGCCCACACTTAGAAATAGTCCCCTTTTAAAGCTCTCTTTGAATTATCCTAACTTAAGTGTACCATCTGTTTCATGCTAAAATCCCAATAAAAACAGGCAGTACAAAGATAAGGAAAATGATTGATTTTTTTACATTAAAAAATGTATCTGAAAAGAAGAGAAAAGCTGTACTTTTAAATTTTAGGATGGGATAGAAAGCATAGGGTTAAGAGTGCCAACTCTTATATTTGTAGCCAAATTCCAACTTGGTCATCTATTACTTGTTTTTTTACTCTATTTTTTTAAAATTTAATGTTCTCACTTATAAAATGGGAATAGTCATTAATGGTGAATGGTCATTTGTATCTATCTCATATTATTGAGATTAGGATTGTATAAAAAACATGTGTAAAGTGTTTAGCACAGAACCTTGTACTGGGTAATCTTTCAATGAAGGGTAGCTCCTACTTTTATTATCTGCATCTAATAATATTGCAAACATGTTAATATTTTAGGGCTTAAATTACTTTCTTTTTTATTACCATCACAAATTTAAACACTATGGAAAAATCTGTGTGCATATTTAGAAATATTTTTATATTATAACTATTAAAATATAACATACTCTGAGTCATTTTATTAGAAATATTTGGTTTTTCAACTGTCTAAATGCAACCCATAACTTTTAGCTTTCTACTACCTTCATACAATATTATTGGACAGAGTCAGAATAGTTCAAACTAGTAGAGCTAGATCATAAATAAATGAAACATTTACTAAATTTCTCTCTCTAAAAATGCTTCTCTAAACTAGTATTAGTCATTCTGTCCTCACAGACAGTAAATTTGCCTGGGAGGTTTCTCAGGAATTGCCTGAAGCAGGTAATAGGGAACTCAGGGGGCAGGATTCAAGGTTCATAAACAGAATGGTATCAGTTTCTAAATATTTTTTTAAAAAATGCTATACTAGAGTAGGTGGGTTCTTTTGAGAGGAAGTTTTCATAATTAAGTTTAACCGAAACCAAAATAATAACTATTATAGAAATAAAAATCTGTATATGATATTAAAAATATATCTCATTTCTCTGTCAGTTGCATAATTTTTTTAGCTCTAAGATCCCTACAAAAGGTATTAGACCAAAGGTAATATCAGCATGATAGCAGCATTAATCCTTCACTTTGTTTCTCCCTTTCAATCCACAACCAGTAAAACACCCACAACTCAATGAAGGTTCCTCTACCCAACACACCGGGAAGCCAGAGAGTTCCCCACATTTGTATATCTAAAGGTGGGTGGACTGGAAGACATAGAGGAGGTAAAGTCTGGAGAACAACTGAGGCAGTGCCTATAATCCTGGCCCCCAAGCCACAGCAGCTGAGCTTGCAGCCCCAGAGAACCCAATAGTAGCAGAGGAGGCAGGGCATGTGACTCCAGCCCAACCTCCCACAGGGGTGGTACCTGTGAATCCAAATCCAGATGTGATAGAGGCACCCACCATCCTGGTGCCCCAGGCAGTGATGCCAACAACAGCAGTGACCCCAGAGGCACAAGCACTGACAACAAAGGCACCTGGCAATGTCTCTGGCAGAGGCAATGGAGGGTGGAAACTGCCAATTCTCAAATATTGCTGGACACAGGCCAGGTTAGAGAAACCAAAAGCTAATGCTATACCATCACCTACTGAAAAACAAAATAAAGTCCTCTAATTACTAATCTGTTGAATTATTAGAATCAAGCAAAAAAAAAAGCTTCACCTAAAGAAGAAAAGCATTCTCTATTTTAAATGCTCTGGCAGAGGAACAACACATAAATCACCACAAAAAACCATGGTGACATGGCATCACAAAAAGAAAATGACAAACCTCCAGAAACTAAAAGTCATGGAATATTTCAATATAACTCAAATAGCTGTCATGAAGAAACTCAATGAGCTACAAGAAAAATCAGAAGGGAAGTTCAATGAGCTCAGCAATAAAATTCATGAACAGAGGGAATACTTTACCAAAGAGGCTGAAACTCTGAAAAAGAACCACATAAAGTCTGGAGCTGAAGAACTCAAAAAATGATATGAAGACTGCATTAGAAAGTATTAGAGTAGGTAATATGGAAGAGAGAACTAGTGAGATCGAAGATAGAAATCTAGAAATAAAAGAGGTAGAAAAGTAGAGAGAACTAATTTTTTTTAAATGAAGGAATTCTACAAGAACTAGCTCTTATACTAGTCTTATCTCAAGACTTCATTAGGAAGGGCAACATAAAGGTAACTGGCATCCCAGAAGGAGAAGAGAAGGAGAAGGGAGCACAAAGTTCATTTAAATAAATAAGAGCTGAGAACGTCACAAACCTGGGAAGGAACTGGATATATAAGTCCAAGAAGCTAAAAGGACAGTTAATTGCCTCAACACAAAGAGACCTTCTCCAAGGCACACTGTATTAAAACTATCAAAAGTCAATGGCAAAGAAAGAATTTTAAAGACAGCCAGGGAAAACAGGATGGTAACCTACAAATGAACCCCCATTAAGCTATCAGCAGATTTATCGCCAGAAAGCCTACTGGCCAGGAGAAAATAGAATGACATGCTCAAAATATTGAAAAATAAGAACTTCATCCAGAAAAGTTATATTTAAGATATGAAGAAGAAACAAAGACTTTCCCAGACAAACAAGCTGAGGGAGTTCATCACCACTAGACCTGCCTTACAAGAAATGTTGAAAGGAGCTATTCTACTTGAAATGAAAGGCAAAAGTACAGTACACAAACTGAGTAAGATGATAAATGAAATCAGAAAATTGCAGCTCTGATCAGAATAGGTTCAATACTTAATTATAGCATAAAGGAGAAAGAACAGGAAACATAACAATAGCTATGAGAATTTGGTAGCAAACTCACAACGTAAAATGGGATAATTTGTGACAACAAAAACATAAAAGGTGAAGAGGAAAAGGATGGAACCCATATGTGTAAATGAAGATATGATGCTATCAGCAGAAAAAGGACTATGTTATTTATGAGACATTTTATACAAAGCTCATGGTAACCACAAAACATAAATCTAGAGCAGAGACATGAAACATAAAAAAGAGGAAATAGAAAAACAACATAAAAAACCACTAAACTAAAATGGCAGATAGAAACACAAGGAATAAGAAACAATGGAGATATAGGGAAACCAGCAGGCAAAAGACAAAATGGCAATACAAAGCCCTCATCCATCAATAATTACCCTAACTGTAAAGAAAGACACAGACTTAGAGAATGGACATGAGAACACGGGAGGGGAAGGGTAAGCTGGGATGAAGTGAGAGAGTGGCATGGACATATATACACTACTAAATGTAAAATAGCTAATGGGAAGCAGCTGCACAGCACAGGGAGATCAGCTTGGTGCTTTGTGACCACCTAGAGGTTGGGATAGGGAGGGTGGCAGGGAGACACAAGAGGGAGGAGATATGGGGATGTATGTAAATGTATAGCTGATTCACTTTGTTATACAGCAGAAGCTGACACACCATTGCAAAGCAATTATACTCTAATAAAGATGTTGAAAAAATAACAGAAATAAAAATGTAAAAAAATAAAACCTCCCCAAAACAAAAGTCCAGGACCCAACAGCTTCACAGATGAATTCTACCAAACATTCAAAGAAGACTGAATACCTATCCTTCTTAAATTCTTCCAAAAAAATTGAAGAGGAGGGAATGCTTCCTCCCTCATTTTATGAGGCCAAAATTACCCTGATACCAAACCAGACAGAGACACCTTGAAAATTACAGGCCAATATCTATGATGAACATAGATGCAAAAATTCTCAACAAAATATTAGCAAACCAAATACAACCATACATTAAAAGGATCATACACCATGATCAAATAGGATTTATTCTAAGATGCAAGCATGGTTCAACATCCACAAATTAATCAACATGATACACCACATTAAAAAAATGAAGGATAAAAAAACCATATGATCATCTCAATAGATGTGGGGAAAGCATTTGACAAGACTGAATACCCATTTATGATTCAAAACAATAACCGTCAATAGAATGGGCAAAGAAGGAATGTACCTCAACATAATAAAGGCCACATATAAAGTCACAGCTAACATCAAAATCAAGGGTGAAAAAATGAAAGCTATTCCTCTAAGATCAGGGCTAAGACAAGGATGTCCACGCTTACCACTCTTATTTAACATAGTATTGGAAGTCCTAGCCAGGACAATCGGGCAAGAAAAATAAATAAAAGGCATCCAAATTGAAAAGGGGGAAGTATAATTGTGACTATTTGCAAGTGACATGATTTTTTATATGAAATACCTAAAGAATCCACCAGAAAACTATTAGAAATAATAGACAAATACAGTAAAGCTGCAGAATACAAAATCAATATGCAAAATAGTGTTTCTATACACTAACAATGAGCTAGGAGAAAGAGAAATTAAGAAAACAATTCCATTTACAGCTGCATCAAAAGAATAAAATACCTATAAATTGTATTAACTAAGGAGATGAAAAACCTATGCACTGAAACCTATATAAGATATTGTTCAAAGAAATTGAAGAAGAAACAAAGAAATGCAAAGATATTCTATGCTCATGGACTTGATGAATTAACATTGTTAAAATGTCTGTATTACCTAAAGCAATGTACAGATTCAGTGCAATCCCTATTGAAATCCCAGTGATATTTTTCACAGAAAAACAACAAAAACATTAAAATTTATAGTGAATCACAGGAGACCCCAAATAGCCAAAGCAATTCTGAGAAAAATGAACAAAGCTGGAGGTATCATACTTTGTGATTTCAGGATGCACTACAAAACTATAATAATCAAAACATCTTGGTACAGGCAAAAAATAGACACACAGATAAATGGAACAGAATTGAGGGCCCAGAATTAAACTCACACTTTTATGGACAATGAATTTAAAACATAGGAGCAAAGAACATACAATGGAGAAATAGTCTCTTCAATAAATGTTGCCAGAAAAAGTAGACAGGCACATGCAAAAGAATGACACTAGACCACTATCTTACACCATACACAAAAAATCAACTCAAAATGGAGTAAAGACTTGAATGTAAGACGTGAATCCATAAAACTCCTAGTGGAAAACACAGGTCATATGCTCTTTGATATCAGTCTTAACATCTTTCCAGATAGGTCTCCTCAGGCAAGGGAAACCAAAGAAAATAAAACAAATGGGACTACATCAAATTAAAAAGCTTCTGTACAGCAAAGGAGACCATCAACAAAAAGAAAAGACAACCTACAGAATGGGAGAAGATACTGCATATCATATAGCTGATAAGGGAGTAATATCCAAAATGTATAAAAACCTCATACAAATCCATAACAACAATAACAGAAAACAACCTGATTAAAAAATGGGCAGAGGAGCTGAATAGAGATTCTTTTCAAAGAAGACATACAGATGGCAACAGGCACATGAAAAGATGTTCAATATCACTAATTACTAGGGAAATGAAAATCAAAACCACAATGAGATATCACCTCATGCCTGTTAGAATGGCTGTTATAAAAAAACGGCAAGGAATTACAAGTATCGGAGAGGATGTGGAGAAAAGGGACTCCTCGTACACTGTTGGTGGGAATGTAAATTGGTACAGCCTGTATGGAAAATAACAAGGAGATTCCTTTAAACATTAAAAACAGAACAACCCTATGATCCAGATATTCTACTTCTGGGTATTTATTTGAAAAATATGAAAACACTAATTCGAAAAGATATATGCATCCCTAGGTACACTGCGGCATTACTTACAATAGCCAAGATATGGAAACAATCTAAGTGCCCATCGACAGATGAATGGATATAAATGATGGAATACTACTCATCCATAAAAAAAGATGAAATGTTGCCATTTGCTACAACATGGATGGACATTGCGAATATTCCACTAAGTGAAATAAATCAGATGGGGAAAGACAAATACTGTATGATTTCACTCATATGTGGAATATAAAAACAAACAAAATAAACAAACAAACAAACCAAACCAAATAAAAACAAACATATAGGTACAGAGAGCAGAGTAGTGATTACCAGAAAAGAAGGGGTGTGGGAGAAGGACAAAATGGGTAAAGGGAGTCAACTGTAAGGTGACAGATGGAAACTAAACATTTGGTGGTGAGCCACTGTAGTGTATACAGAAGTCAAAATAAAATGTTGCACACATGAAACTTATATAATGTTATAAACCAATGTTATGTCAATTAAAAAAGGATATTAGACATAAATACATATATTTGGCCTTTTATACACATCCTAGACTTATTTATATCAAAATCTTCCAAATCATTTTAATGTAACTCCTTACTGTTTTTCAGATTTCAAGAGCAACACATACTTATTGTAGAAAACTTAAAAATTAGAGAAAAAGTATAAAGAATAATCCATAATCTCATGATAAAGAAGAAAACACTTAGTATATGAGCTTACTTACAGCTCGTTATTTTCTACAGGCAGTAGATTTTAGATTTACAAAGCTACTGCATTTTATTACTGAAATTATTGTTGGGGTAATTATGTAATCTGTTTTAAAATAAACATTTTGCTGCAAATATTTTTCCATGACATTACAAATACCGTGAAAACACCAATTTAATAGTATAATAATCCTTTATAAGTGTGCATAACTTATTTTAACACTCTTTTGTACACTGAGGTTTTTGTCAATTTTTCCCAATTTTAATTAACTATATAATAATTCTTGTAAAATTTTTACTTTTATCAAATTACCTCCCACATATTTTAGAGAGAGAAAAACTCGTTTAAAGAGTATGAACACACTTAGCCTCTTAAAACATACTACTTTGTTATTTTTTAAGAAAATGTCAACAGATTCTGACATGTAACAGCAGAAAACATTCTTTCCCTTTTATTCTACTTTCTAGTTTAATGGATGAAGGATGATATCTTATTGACTGATTTGCATTTTCCTTTTTATAATGAGATTTATCATTTTCTCAACTGAGTACGATATTTACGTTTTTTCTGTGGCTGTGCAGTTTTTTTCTTTGGAAGATTTATCTTTTTTAATACTGATAACAACAAAAAAGACAAATTATAAATTAAAGACATGTGATACAGAAAGTAGGTTAGGGGTTCCTGAGGTGGGGGACAGGAAGGAGAGAGAGGGAGGAATTAGAAAAAAGCATGAGGATTATATAGTGATATATTCACTATCTTGATTGTGGTGACAGTTTCATGGGTATATCCATTATGTCAAAATTTAACAAATTTTACTCTTTAAATAAATTCAGTTTATTGTGTGTCAAAAAAATGAATAAATAAAGACATTAGAGATCTGTGGAAGCTAAGAAGACTAGATGAAATAAAATTCCACAGAGGAGATAAACATTCAGAAGTGAACTGATGGATAAGCAGCTGCATTTTAGTATGAACGCATTTGCCAATTTGGGGCATAGGCTTAGGATCAGACAGTGGACTGTTGCTAGAGAAAGAAAAACTTGCAGAGCTTTTAACTGGTATGAGGATCTGGAATGACAAAATGTGAAGATTTTGAGGACTGATTATATAATCCTGGTTTCCTCTACACAGCCCTGGCTGAATTGTCAGGCTGAGTGCCATGGGTAAGGACTTAGAAGGAAAGCTCTGAAAAGGAAAGTGAGATCTCCCTTAGATTTTCACTGCTTAGGAGTTCAGGGCCTACCCCTGTCAGATATAAATTGGATCTAAGCAGAAGCAAAACAGGCCAGAGATTAAGATACTGAAGTGGGTGATGAATTCACACCAAAACGTACAGCAAACACTACGTAGAAGCTCCGATTTAGGGCTCAGATGGAGGTTCAAGTCCAGTGGCAGAAGGTAGCTGCTGTAGGATAGAGAAACCAACAGACATTTTGACTTGGGTGTGTGCTAGTATGATAAGGTCAGAGGATGGAGGACCCCTCAAAACCAAGGAGGAAATTTCTCTCAAGACTCTTACCAAATTGTGAAGCATTATCGGGCAGATGCTAAAGAGAAAACCTTAGAAAAGTTATCTTTGGAAGAATTAAATCCTCACAGTCTTCCAGTATAGGCAAAATCCCATGAGACGCTCAATTAAAAGTCGTGAAGGACTACAGAGTTATGGTGTAATGTGGTTAAACAAAAGTAGCTAAATTTTCTGAAAATTTTACCCTACTCTGAATGAGCTTAATCCTAGATTGGATGGAGGTGACCACCCCCAAACCTAACAGAAAAAGGAGAATCCTCTCTGGTAATGAATATATCACCATTTGCAGCCTCTACACTTCTTTTATACACAGTGCCTGCCAAATTATTAAAAACTAAGATACAAGAGAAAACAAGCTCAGGGTTCCCACTGATTCTAAATTATGGTGAGTTGTATAATTATTTCATTATTATATTACAATGTAATAATAATAGAAATAAAATGCACAATAAATGCAATGCACTTGAATCATCCCAAAACCATCCGCCTCCCCCCGCACCGTCAGTCCATGGAAAAATGGTCTTCCACGAAACCAGTCCCTTGTGTCAAAAAGTTTGGGGACTGCTGAAGTAGAGGACTAGAGGGCCGAGTGTGTGTGCACTAATTAAAGAAGCTGGTTGGGAAGGTGGTCTGATAAGCTGACCCTGGAGTAGACCTGAAGGAGTGAGAAGTGAGCCATGTGGATATCTGAGGGAAGAGTGTTTCAGGCAGAGGGAACCACCAAGTACAAAGGTCCCAAGGTAGGAGCATGCTGCTTTTGTCAAAGGAATATCAGAGATATTGTGGCTGGATGGAATGAGGTGGGCGGGGGGGTAGTGGTGGGATATGAAATGAAAGAAGCATAGGGAAGGTAGGTTTATTCAGGGCTTCCTAGGTGATGGTTAGCTCTTTGAATTTTACTCTAAGATGGGAAGCCAGTGAATGTGTTGAACAGAGAGGTAATATGATCTAAAGTTTTTACAGAGATCACTCTGCTGGGGGGCAAGGGGAAAGCATGAGACCATTCACTAATTCAGGAGAGAGATGAAGGTGGCTTGCCTAGGATGGTAGTGGTACAGATGATGAGGGGTGGTCAGGTTCTGTATATATTTTAAAATAGGTTCAAAAGAAGTTGTTTATGGATGAATTTGAGTGTGAGAGACAGAGGGAGAGATGTCAAAGATAACATCAAGATTTTGTTGTTATTTTTTAAACACCATAGAAAATCACCAGTGACTGCTAAAGCGTCAGCTCTTATAAGTAACCCTGAGTTAGTCATTTTACCCCTCTGCTTTAGTTTCTTCATTAGCAAATGTTTTTTGATTGGTCCAGAGGCAGCATCCCTTCCCTCCAACACCCCTTCCCTCCAGCATCTTTTCATGCCAACACATTTAATTTGAGGGTGGTGTTTCCTCTTCTCATTTCTAAGAGTTACTCTTCCTCTTCATGCATCATTCTATTTCCCTCAGGTTTTCTTCCTCCTCACTTCCTTTTTCCCATTCAACCTGCCTCTTCCCGAGTCATGGAGAACTGAGGCTACAGCGTCACAATTTGGAAGAGAAGCATTCCTCTTCCCATGGATTATGCTGGCCATGCATTCTCAATCTATCAAAGGCTAAATTTTTAGCATCTACAGTGGATCAGGTATCCTGGGAAGATAGCCCATGTCCTCAGGAATCAGTTGCTTCTCCTTGCATTAATATTTTGAGTCATTCAGATCCCTTCAAAAGAAAGTAAGGGAAACAGTATTGCAGAGATGAACCTTAAATCTGGTAAGTTTGGGTCTAGCTAAAAAGCTTCATTTTCCAGTTTTGTCACTTGCCTCCCTCAAGCCTATTCCCAGCACTCCTAAAGTGTAAACACTTGACTGATTTGAAAGCTAGACAAATAGAAATTCTACTGGGCAACTAGAAATTCTTCATATCTCCTTAGCACTGAATGGCTTATAGAGCATTCTCATATCCTTTGGACAGTGCTATGAGAAGGAAGGGCAGGACAGAAATTATTTTCCCATTTTACTGGTAAGAAAACTGAAATTCAAATAACTATTATTGCCCAAGGAAACAACTGCTAAATGCAGGATCTACACTAAAATCACTAGAATATGGGTCTTCTGATTTCTAAACATAATGCTGTTTCATAATAATAGCTTCTATTTATTGAGCGAAAGATAAGGAGCTTACAATGATTATGATTAATACATTAAATGAAATTAGTAATTCAATGGATAATTTTAATAGCAGACTGTTTATAGCATGACACAGCACTGGTGAAGTAGAAGACACATCAATAAAAGATGGGCATGCTGAGGCACAGCAAGCCAAAAGAACAAGAAAGGAGCATAAGTGACTTAGACCATTGACCATATGGCCTAACACATAGGTAATTATAGCTCCCTAAAAGCCCCATTCCCAGAGAATTGCTACTATTTGACATGCCTGGCTGCTCCCTGAAAAAACCCTCTTCTCAGAGTTAGTCTTTATTTAATCTGACCGGGAGCTCACTGAAGGCAAACAGCGCTATCCCCAGGATATTTGCCAAAAACGATCAGCAGCAATTGTTCAACACTGCAGCTGCCTAAAGTATCAATACCATTTGGTGGCAAACAGGAGGCTGAAAGGAAAATCTAGGGAATAAGATGTTCACAGAAGCTTTAAATATTTGTCACATATTTCTGGTTATCTAGAAAGACATGTGCACATGCAGGGCTCTGAACATGCCCAGGAAATGAATCAGAAGGTCCTAATCTCTCACTTTTGGTTTATCTTGAGGCTCTGTGGAAACATGAAGTGAAAGCTAAAGCAGAGTTGTAAACTGCTAGAGCAATGAAGGTTCATCCTAACATATGTACCCATAGCCCTTCAGCAGAGGCTGAAAGACTTATTGGTTCAGACTAACTAAATTCAGCAACATACAAAAAGGATTATATAGCATGATCAATTGGGTTTACTTCAGGAATGTAAGGTTACTTTAACATCTGAAAATCAATTAATGTAATGCATCACATAATTTAAAAAGACAAATAACATGATCATCTCAATAGATCCTTATTTGAAGCACTTGACAAAAATCTACTATCTTTTCATGAAAAAAATATGCAAACTAGAAATACAAGAGAACTTCTTTAACCCACTAATTCTACCTAGGAAAAACCCCAGCTATCATCATATTTAATGCTATAAGACTAAATGTTTTCCTCCTTGATCAGGAACAAGAAAAGGGTACCTGTTCTCATCCCTCTCATTCATCATAGTGCTGGGAGTTCTAGCCAAAATAGGTAATTGAAATAAAGAAAAGGCACTCAGATTAGAAAGGAAGAAGTAAAACTATCTGTATTCAGAGATAATATGATTTTGAAATTGTACTGATATTAACATGTTGGGCTATAAAGAAACCTGTAATAAATTTCAAATAATTGAAATCACTGAGAGTAATATGTCCCTAATCACAAGGGGATTTAATAACTAGTATTTAATAATTTTAAGATAACTAGAAAAATCCCCAAAGTCTGCAATTTGAATAAGAGAGTTCTACATAACAAGTCAATGAAAGATGAAATCAAAATAAAAGTTGGGAAGTAATTTGAACTAAATTATAATTAAGATATGACATATCAAGACTTGTATGAAAGAGATAATGCAGTGCTTAGAGAGAAATGTATAGCCTTAAATGCATATATTAAAGAAAGGCCAAAAAAATAAGTGATTAAACTTTTATCCAAGGAAGCTAAAATGAAAAGAGACAAAATTTAAAGAAAGTAAAAGGATGAATATAATAAATATAAAACAAAAATCAATGCAATTATAAATAAGGACACGAAAACTAAAAGCTCCTTCTCTGAAAAGATTTTTTAAATTAATTAATTCCTAGCAAAACTGATAGAAAAAAAGAGAAAACAAAAATATCAATACCAAAATACAAAAGGGGATATCACTACAGGTTTCACAAACATTAAAGAAATAATTTTAAAATATTGCAAATAATTTTATACAAAAATTGATAATTTGATTTTGATAGAAAAATTCCTTAAACAAAATATAACTTCCTGAAGTTAAAAGAAACTATGAATATTCTGTTATTTACTAAATGATCTGAAAATGTTATTTGAAACTTCTCACAAAGAAAACATAATACCCGTGAGTTTCATCAGTAATCTCTTCCAAACATTTAAGGAAGAATAGAAGTATTCAACAAATTAAGAGAGACAAAAAATAATTAACCCTTTCCAATTCATTTTATGAGGAGGAATAATATTTATATCAATATGTAAAAGAGAATTAGAAGGGCAGAAAGTAAAAGACCAGTTTCTCTCACAGATATAGATATAAAACTCATTAAATAGATATTAGCAAATTGGATCTAGTGAATATATAATCACCAGTGGAGTTTATTACAGAAACAGAGGGTGGATAGAATCAGTGTATTTCACCTGATTAACAGATTAAAAATGGAGAAAATCTTATTATGTTCCCTGAATGATGCACAAAAACGCACCTGATAAAATGTCTCCATTTATTTATTCTTTTTAAAGTAACAAACTAAATGCAAAGATGTAATTTCAGTTCTCTGAGTCATGTTTTCCTCTGGGTAAAATGCAATAACACAAAATAGCAAACACAGAAGTGCAAGTAAATTTCAAACCTCTAATTGTGTCATGACTATTAGTAATTTATTGACCAAAACTTTCTCAAGTATCTTGTCCAGAAATTATTTTACTGTGCTTTTCTAACAGCTAAGTGTTCTTCCAAGTAGCTTCAGAACTGGTAGGGACAAAAGAAAATAAACACACATACAGCAACAGTTAGCAGGTCTCCTGGCCTTCTACTGCTACCTTTACTTTTACATATTAAACCTTGACCTAAGGTCTCTTTAAAGAATATGCTCAAAAGTAAAAATAATCTGAAAACATTGTTAATCTATTCTAGCATTACCTATGGAATACTTCTTCCATATGTTGGATCATGAAGTGTCAGGGATGTCTCTTGGTATTCTGATACGAATACTATTTATTATAGTTTTATAATACTTTCAATATGTAGTAGATTAATTTCTCCCTTAAAATTTTTTATATATTCTTGGCTATTTTCCCAAGAAACTTCAGAAACCTCTATTATTTTAAGTCATTTTGAAATAAATTAAATATTTTAAATGATTAAAAAATAATTAAAAATCTTTGCAATTTTTAGTGTACCATCTAAGAACAGGATGTTGAATCTCCTCTTATTAAATATACATTCATTTTTCTGGTATCATAAAGACATAATAAAGCTATTCCTAGATATGTATATTTTGTCACTAATTTTTGTTAATAGAATATTTTTCTTGTATTTTCTAAATTGATTTTGAGGGTGTATAGCAAATATACTTATTTTCTATTTTTATTCATATAGCCTAGCTTATGGAGTTCTCTTATTGACTCTAATCTTTTCAGTTGATTAATTTAGACTTTTGATTCTTCTCACGAAATAGTCCTCAAATAATTATAACAAATATCATACTTGTGTTTTATGTTTTAATGTATTTATTAAAGCATCAGAATAAGTATAATTTTTCAAAAATTTTAAGAATTTTTCTGCCATGTTTAACCTCTCAGGGATAATAGATAATTCTGGAGAATACATTTTACTGTTCATTTTGTATTTGATCTGGGATTGTTTAGGGCCAGGAATAGCAATTTTTCAGACGCCTGTTGGAAGAAATCTTTCATTTACCAAACACTTAAAGCATGTTTTAAAGTTGCATGTTGTCCTCAGGGATATTCATCTAAGTTAGAGAATTCCAAAATCTATAAATAAGATTACAAATTTGTATTATCATCAATATGTCCCTACTGTAAATAAATAAAAATAGATGAGAGAAATCATGGAAATTAACAGACTAAAAGAAATAGTCCAGAATTTATTGAAAAGACTCCATTTTATAGTTACCCTGTGCGGTTTAAGAAAATCATTTGAGTAGTTCAAATGATTGTTTGATTAGTTCAAACTCAGTATCTGATCCTCCCATTTATGCTCTAGTAGAATGACATTTAAGCCTATTTATACATAGTAAATAATGTACACAGTAAAATCCATTTTGATTAAGATCATGTTCAAAAGAGTAAAGCATTTAAACATTATCAATAACTACACATTGCAGATTGTTTTATTCTACTTCAATTATGTACAATCCGTATAATAAAGTACTGGCTAAGAGAGATATTTTCAAACTTGCTCTCCTCTGCCTTATCTATAACTTGGGTAATTATTCATTGAAAACACATCTTGATCTTGAATAACTACTCTGTGTTAAACCATATATATTTGCACTGTCCAATACAGTAGCCATTGGTCACAGCAACTATTACATACTTAACATGTGGCCAATCCAGATTGAGAAATGTAATGTACATAACTGATTATAAAACCTTGGTATATATAAAATAAAAATATAAAATATCTTATTAATAATTTTCATATTGATTGCATGTTGAGATGATTTTTAGGTCTAATGGGTTACAGAAAGTGTTATACTGATTTTGCTCTTAAATAATTTTTCAATGTGGCTGATAGAAAATTTTAGCTTATACAAGGTATACATTTGAGTTACCTTGTATTAATGTTAGAGCTGGGATATTTATGATACAGATATCAAAATGCATATAACTTGCTCTCAAAGAGTGCCTATTATTTATTACTTCTGATGCTTTTCAGTGTATTGAAAACTCACAAGTGCCTAGTCAGGTAATGCTATGTATTTATATTACATCTAGGGATGGAAGGAATGAACTGGTAAAGTGATTTTTTCAGTGTCTTACATTTGGTAAAGATAGAACCTAAACCTATCTAGCATTCAAAGGCATTTTTTTCCCTCTTTACATCTCTCGAGGGGGCAAAGGCCCAATAAAGAATAATCAAAATATATGATAGATTTTGGCACATAAACATGTTCAAAGCTTGCTGGGGAATTTTTTAGCTCTCTCTATATCCACTTCATGCAGAGTTGAAAGACTAACAATTTGGGCAATGATATGAATCTGTTGCTTCCCATTCTTCAACTAAAAGTCAACTTTTCACCTCCACATCATGTTTTTATTAAAAGCCTCATGTTCTTTCCAGCAAAATCTCGCTGTTGAGTCCACTCCTCTCCAGTGTTGCTGAGTTAACTAATGTAAGAGTGAGATATGCTAAGCTTTCATTCTTTTAGAATTTGAAAGCAAAGCCTTTGCAGCAAATAAGAGCACTGAATAAACAAGTGCCTACTGTAGAGCACAGGGAACTATATTCAATATCCTGTGATAAACCATAATGGAAAAGAATATAAAAAAGAATGTGTGTATATACATGCATATATACGTATATGTATATACATGTATAAACGAATCACTCTGTCGTACAGCAGAAATTAACACAACACTGTAAATCAACTATACTTCAATTAAAAAAAAAAAGAGCCCCGCAATGCTGTACACTTTCATGATGGTACTTCTTTCCCTTAGAAAAGTTTTCAACATTGAGAAATATGCTTGCAGTTTTTTTTTTTAATTGTAAAAAAATATAATAGCCCCCCCAAAAAAGAGAAAAAGTGAAAAAGAGATAGTACACCCACATTTCTGTTAGCGCCATGATTCAGAAGTTGCTCAAATTGTTCTGATCACATTTCATTTCCCTGGACTTAGTCATACAAGTGTCTGATGTTAGAAGGGAGGCTCAAAAACATAGCCCCTAACAGTCTATGGCCCCCGGGTGCATACAGCTACAAGGAAGGAGAGAACTGACAGAGGTTCATAATTAGAAATGTCTGTGACCAAGGAGGTTCAAGATGGCAGAAGAGTAAGACGTGGAGATCACCTTCCTCCCCACAGATACATCAGAAATACATCTACATGTGGAACAACTCCTATAGAACACCTACTGAACGCTAGCAGAAGACCTCAGACCTCTCAAAAGGGAAGAAACTCCCCACGTACCTGGGTAGGGCAAAAGAAAAAAGAAAAAATAGAGCCAAAAGAATACGGACTGTACCTGCACCAGTGGGAGGGAGCTGTGAAGGAGGAAAGTTTTCCGCACACTAGGAGCCCCTTCGTGGGCGGAGACTGCGGGTGGCGGAGGGGGAAAGCTTTGGAGCCGTGGAGGAGAGCGCAGCAACAGGGGTGCGGAGGGCAAAGCGGGGAGATTCCCGCACAGAGGATCGGTGCCGACCAGCACTCACCAGGCTTGCCTGCTCACCCGCCGGGGTGGGCGGGGCTGGGAGCTGAGGCTCGGGCTTCGGTCGGAGCGCAGGGAGAGGACTGGGGTTGGTGGCATGAACACAGCCTGCAGGGGGTTAGTGCGCCAAGACTGGCCGGGAGTGCGTCTGGGAAAACGCCCGGACCTGCCGAAGAGGCAAAAGCCTTTTTCTTCCCTCTTTGTTTCCTGGTGCGCGAGGGGAGGGGGATTCAGAGCCCCGCTTAAAGGAGCTCCAGGGACGGGCGCGAGCCGCGACTAACAGCGCAGACCCCAGAGACGGGCATGAGATGCTAAGGCTGCTGCTGCCGCCACCAAGAAGCCTGTGTGCAAGCACAGGTCACTCTCCACACCTCCCCTCCTGGTAGCCTGTGCAACGCGCCACTGCCAGGGTCCCGTGATCCAGGGACAACTTCCCCCGGAGAACACATGGTGCCTCAGGCTGGTGCAACGTCACGCTGGCCTCTGACGCCGCAGGCTCGCCCCACATCTGTACCCCTCCCTCCCCCCTCCTGAGTGAGCCAGAGCCCCCAAATCAGCTGCTCCTTTAACCCCGTCCTGTCTGAGTGAAGAACAGATGCCCTCAGGCGACCTAAACGCAGAGGCGGGGACACATCCAAAGCTGAGCCCCGGGAGCTGTGCGAATAAGGAAGAGAAAGGGAAATCTCTCCCAGAAGCCTCAGGAGCAGAGGATTAACTCTCCACAATCAACTTGATGTACCTGCATCTGTGGAATACATGAATAGACAATGAATCACCCCAAATTGTGAAGGTGGATTTTGGGAGCAAAGATATATTATTTTTTCCCCTTTTTCTCTTTTTGTGAGTGTGTATGTGTATGCTACTGTGTGTGATTGTCTGTATAGCTTTGCTTTCACCATTTGTGCTAGGGTTCTGTCTGTCCGGTTTTTTTATTTTTATTTTTTTTATACTTTTTAGAATTTTTTATTTTTTTATTTTCTATTTTAATAACCATTTTATTTCACATTATTTTATTTAATCCCTTCTTTCTTTCCTTCCTTCCTCCCTCCCTCCCTCTCTCTCTCTCTCTCTCTCTTTCTTTCTTTGTTCTATTTTTTCTCCATTTTATTCTGAGCCATGTGGAGGACAGGCTCTTGGTGCTCCAGCCAGGAGTCAGTGCTGTGCTTCTGAGGTAGGAGAGCCAACTTCAGGACACTGGCCCTCAAGAGACCTCCCAGCTCCATGTAATATCAAATGGCAAAAACCTCCCAGAGATCTCCGTCTCAACACCAAGACCCAGCTTCACTCAACAACTAGCAAGCTAGAGTGCTGGACACCCTATGCCAAACAACTAGCAAGACAGGAACACAACCCCACCCATTAGCAGAGAGGCTGCCTAAAGTCATAATAAGGCCACAGACACCCCAAAACACACTACCAGACGTGGACCTGCCCACCAGAAAGACAAGATCCAGCCTCATCCACCAGAACACAGGCACTAGTCCCCTCCACCAGGAAGCCTACACAACCCACTGAACCAACTTTAGCCACTGGGGACAGACACCAAAAACAATGGGAACTACGAACCTGCCACCTGCAAAACAGAGACCCCAAACACAGTAAGATAAGCAAAATGAGAAGACAGAAAAACACACAGCAGATGAAGGAGCAAGGTAAAAACTCACCAGACCTAATAAATGAAGAGCAAATAGGCAGTCCACCTGAAAAAGAATTCAGAATAATGATAGTAAAGATGATCCAAAATCTTGGAAATAGAATAGAGAAAATAAAATAAATGTTCAACAAGGACCCAGAAGAATTAAAGAGCAAACAAACAATGATGAACAACACAATAAATGAAATTAAAAATTCTCTAGAAGGGATCAATAGCAGAATAACTGAGGCAGAAGAATGGAGAAGTGACATGGAAGATAAAATAGTGGAAATAACTACTGCAGAGCAGAATAAAGAAAAAAGAATGAAAAGAACTGAGAACAGTCTCAGAGACCACTGGGACAACCTTAAAAGCACCAACATTCGAATTATAGGGGTCCCAGAAGAAGAAGAGAAAAAGAAAGGGACTGAGAAAATATTTGAAGAGATTATAATGGAAAACTTCCCTAATATGGGAAACGAAATAGTTAATGAAGTGCAGGAAGCACAGGGAGTCCCATACAGGATAAATCAAAGTAGAAACATAACAAGACACGTATTAATCAACAATCAAAAATTAAATACAAAGAAAACATATTAAAAGCAGCAAGGGAAAAACAACAAATAACACACAAGGGAATCCCTATAAGGGTAACAGCTGATCTTTCAGCAGAAACTCTGCAAGCCAGAAGGTAGTGGCAGGACATATTTAAAGTGATGAAGGAGAAAAACCTACAACCAAGATTACTCTACGCAGCAAGGATCTCATTGAGATTCGATGGAGAAATTAAAACCTTTAAAGACAAGCAAAAGCTGAGAGAGTTCAACACCACCAAACCAGCTTTACAACAAATGCTAAAGGAAATTTTCTAGGGAGGAAACACAAGAGAAGGAAAAGACTTGCAATAACACACCCAAAACAATTAAGAAAATGGTAATAGGAACATACATATCGATAATTACCTTAAATGAAAATGGATTAACACTCCCACCAAAAGACATAGACTGGCTGAATGGATACCAAAAGAAGACCCATATATATGCTGTCTACAAGAGACCCACTTCAGACCTAGGGACAGACTGAAAGTGAGAGGATGGAAAAAGATATTCCATGCAAATGGAAATCAAAAGAAACCTGGAGTAGCAATTCTCATATCATACAAAATAGACTTTAAAGACTATTAGGAGAGACAAAGAAGGACACTACATAATGATCAAGGGATTGATTGAAGAAGATAAAACAATTGTAAATATTTATGCACCCAATATTGGAGCACCTTGATACATAAGGCAAATACTAACAGCCATAAAAGGGGAAATGGACAGTAACACCAACATAGTAGGGGACTTCAACACCCCTCTTTCACCAATGGACAGATCATCCAAAATGAAAATAAATAAGAAAACACAAGCTTTAAATGATACATTAAACAAGATGGACTTAATTGATATTTATAGGACATTCCATCCAAAAACAACAGAATATACATTCCTCTCAAGTGCTCATGGAACATTCTCCAGGAAAGATCATATCTTGGGTCACAAACCAAGCCTTGGTAAATTTAAGAAAACTGAAATTGTATCAAATATCTTTTCCGACCACAATGCTATGAGACTAGATATCAATTACAGGAAAAGATCTGTAAAAAATGCAAACACATGGAGGCTAAACAATACAATACTTAATAACCAGGTGATCAGTGAAGAAGTCAAAGAGAAAATAAAAAAATACCTAGAAACAAATGACAATGGAGAAACAATGACCCAAAACCTATGGGATGCAGCAAAAGCAGTTCTAAGAGGGAAGTTTATAGCAATACAGTCCTATCTTAAGAAACAGGAAACATCTCAAATAAACAACCTAACCTTGCACCTAAAGCAATTAGAGAAGGAAGAACAAAAAAACACCCCAAAGTTGGCAGAAGGAAAGAAATCATAAAGAGCATATCAGAAATAAAGGAAAAAGAAATGAAGGAAACCATAGCAAAGATCAATAAAACTAAAAGCTGGTTCTTTGAGAAGATAAAATTGATAAACCATTAGCCACACTCATCAAGAAAAAAAACGGAGAAGACTCAAATCAAGAGAATTAGAAATGAAAAAGGAGAAGTAACAAATGACACTGCAGAAATACAAAGGATCATGAGAGATTACTAAAGCAACTCTATGCCAATAAAACGGACAACTTGGAAGAAATGGACAAATTGTTAGAAATGCACAACCTGCCAAGACTGAACCAGGAAGAAATAGAAAATATGAAGAGACCAATCACAAGCACTGAAATGGAAACTGTGATTAAAAATCTTCCAACAAACAAAAGCCCAGGACCAGATGGCTTCACAGGCGAATTCTATCAAACATTTAGAGAAGAGCTAACGCCTATCCTTCTCAAACTCTTCCAAAATATAGCAGCGGGAGGAACATTCCCAAACTCATTCTATGAGGCCACCATCACCCTGATACCAAAACCAGACAAACATGCCACAAAAAAAGAAAACTACAGGCCAGTATCACTGATGAACATAGATGCAAAAATCCTCAACAAAATACTACCAAACAGAATCCAACAGCATATTAAGAGGATCATACACCATGATCAAGTGGGGTTTATTCCAGGAATGCAAGGATTCTTCACTATATGCAAATCAATCAATGTGATACACCATATTAACAAATTGACGGAGAAAAACCATATGATCATCTCAATCGATGCAGAGAAAGCTTTCGACAAAATTCAACACCCATTTATGATAAAAAAAAACCCTGCAGAAAGTAGGCAAAGAGGGAACTTTCCTCAACATAATAAAGGCCATATATGACAAACGCACAGCCAGCTTCGTCCTCAGTGGTGAAAAATTGAAACCATTTCCACTAAGATCAGGAATAAGACAAGGTTGCCTATTCTCACCACTATTATTCAACATAGTTTTAGAAGTTTTAGCCACAACACTCAGAGCAGAAAAAGAAATAAAAGGAATCCAAATTGGAAAAGAAGAAGTAAAGCTGTCACTTTTTGCAGATGACATGATACTATACATAGAGAATCCTAGAGATGCTACCAGAAAACTACTAGAGCTAATGAATGAATAATGTCTAAAGATACATCGTGAACTGTAAAGCTCTAAATTAAATCAAAGATATAATTTCAATTGTGAAGGAAGACTTGCTCTATTAAGTACCATCATTCAAAAGCTAATAAAATTGACAGAACTAGAAATGAAGTAAATGTTATATTCATCAAATTAAAAAAATATAGTTAAAAATGAAAATAATTAAAAATGGAAAAAATAATTCAGAGGAAATGTTTGTAAGACATCACAATTAAGCAGACAATGTGATTTGTGCACATAAATAAAACTACACACACAGATAAACACAAGATCCACACATACACTTTTCATTTAACATTGAAAAAATTCTTTAAGCCAAGGTTTCTGTTTTCCAAATGAAGAAAAGTGAGGTTCAGAGAATTATGTAACTAAACTGGTAACAGAACTGATACTAGAATCCACATCGGATTCTAATGTCAGAGCTAAAGCTTCAACATTTATTCACACTTTGTAATTACTGAGCCAAACATTATTTATTAATGAATCTTAGATTTAAAAATACCAGTAACATTACCAAAATTAATCTTACTATGCTGACTTTAATTCTAAACATTTCCTCTTTGCCTTCGAGAAAAGGTATCAGTAGCTTCAATTAGATTACTAGTCCAAATAGGAAAAATATATATATTTTTAGAATTACCTGCTTAATTCATAATAAGATTCTCTAGGCAAAAAATATATAATAAAGTATTCATATCCTAGTGATGGGGATTATATAATTTTATTGATTTTGTTAATTTTGCTAAATATGAGATGCCCAAAATGGGAACCATATCTTTATATGTTGTCATGGAGTGAATTGAAAATGTTTGATCCCTGATGAAATATTCACAGTTTTTTCAGTTTAGTGGGAATCAATAATGATTTATCATCATTAGTCCACTGGAGACAATATCCAAGTGTCAAACTACAAAGCTTATCAGCTTCATCCATGTTTAAATTTCCTTTAAACAGAGGTGTGAGGATGCTTATTGTAAATGGAAACAAGATTGGATTGCAGCCTGGTTCCCAGGATGACTGAATACTTCCTGGTTGAGGCAGTATTAAATAAGATGATTAACAAGAGACTGTATTTTGTTTTTCTTTTGCAAAGTTAATGGATCAGCTTTCAGAGTGAGTTCCAGAAGGCATACATACGGCTACTCAGTCAGTTGGAAAAATGAGTAATGGAAACCTTACGGAAAATTAACTGTTTTGAAAATGTCCAGATTAGCAGACTGAGTCAGCTGCAATTTCTGGTTATATAGCAGCAGAGAGATATATCAAAAGCCATGCTTCAACCCTAAGTTGCAAGGTTGGTGAGGGGGAGAGGAAAATATGCCTTTGAGACTTCTGAATGTTACTTGCCCTTCCCTGAAAATCCATCAAGGTAATGAGTGGTTCATACCTGTTAAAGGGCATTGCTGCCTCAGTGAAGCACTTAAAGATATGAGCTTTCTTTGAATACAAGGAAACAAAAAGGTCAAGCTAATCTCATCAGGAACCATTGAATGCTTAAGTTTCTTTGACAAGTGTGTGTGGTAGATAAATGAGTAATACAGAAAATAGATGATGACAAAGAGAGGCTGAATCATTTTTATGAAGTCTTTGTATATCATATAGGAAAACAAGTTTGGATCACTTCTCTGGAGACCATCTCAATGCTGTACAAAACCATTGCTTCTTAGCTCTCAACTATACAGCTTTGACCTAAAATTGTGAAATAAATACTTTTCATCTGTCTTGATTATTTTTCACTACTTTGTCTTGGTCCAATAACTTAATACTCTTTCCCCATATCTACTTTTAAAATATATTCTCAGCCACTTTGCTATTAGCATTCATAATTAACAACAGCTTTAAAATATATAGTAAGATTTATTTATACCACGACACTCCATGCCCCATAGTTAATCCAATATTAGAATGCCCAGCGTTATCAATAATTCTCACTCTACTATATAAATTGCTAAATCTTCTCTGAAAGAAAAAGACTCAAACTCTGACATTCTTTATTATGTAATATTCAAATGTTTAGCAATTGAATTTTTGGCTATTATTTTATCAAAAAGTGTTTCAGTATTATGTCATGGATTTTTATTTTATACTTTGTAGTATAATCCAATAGTACATTGGCCATCCAGTTAATTTTTTAATTTCAGTTATTATAATTTTAAGAGCAAGAATTTCCACTTGGTTCTCTTTTATCATTTCCAATTGTTCCTTTCAGATTGTCTACTATCTTATTAAGACCATATATTTTATAATTACTTGAATATTTTATAACAGACACAATTTGATAAATCCAATATTTTTGCCGTCACTGGGTTGGCTTCTATTGACTATCTTTTTAATTTTTTTTTATTATGAAACACATTTTTATGTTTCTTTGAGTAACTGGTAATTTTTTAAAACTTTGTATTGGATATTGTGGCTTATACATTGTGAAGGTGCTAGGTTCTGTTGCCTTCCTCTAAAGCATTGACTTTTATTGTAGTAGTCAGTTCAATCACTGTTGATCATCTTGAACTTGGATAGGTTTGATTTTATGTCTTTTATGCCTGGGGAAAGCCCAGTATGTTTTCCAAACCTTTCTAAATTAGCAAGAATCAATCTCCAAACTCAATCTCCTACATAGATGTTATCAAGACCTGGTTTCAGACTGTGTTAGGGTAGGACTATAGAAATCTTATTCTCGAGTGAGGACGTAACTCCTAAAGCATGGCCTCAATGGAGTCTCTATTAGATGCTCAGTGTACTAGGGGTGTGTTAGAACAGCAGTGTCCCCAGCATATCTCAGCCTCTAGTATCTATGCTTCATTCTCACCTCATAGCTGCCAACTTCTGGTAACTCTGTATAGTCTCACTCTGTGTATAGACAGTGCAATCTTAGCCGAATACTTTGGAGGAATTTCTTCTTGACTTCGTTGGATTCCTTTCTTCTATACTGCTCTCATTCATAGATTATAGCTGCTTCATCTGCCCCAAACTCTGATTTTTGCCTTCTCCACTCAGCAGGACCACATGATTTGTTTGGACTCCATTGCATTGCACACGGGCCAGAAATTTGTCCCCAGGGAAAGGACAGCATTGAAAGTGGGACTGCCTTTGTGCATGTCCATTCTCTTAAGGATCATGTTCTTGCATTAGCTGTTGTCTAATTATATAAAAATTTGATATATTTATATGTGTATACACACATTTGTTGGTTTAATTTTCTCATCATTTACAGTAGGAGGGCTAGTCTGGTAGTATATGGGAAAAATGTTCTCCTAGAAAGTGAGTTGAAATATTTTTTCATATTTATAAAGTGCTTATTACAAATAATTTCAACCTTCACCATTGCCCTTAGGAATTTTGCTGTAAATCAAATCTTATTTTTCCATTGTTCTTCCATGTAAAATGAGAGTTTTGTTAGAAAGTGCTGGGGATTACTTATTGGCATATTTCCCCCATTTCTGTAGACTTCTAAGTATTTTGAGTATTTGCAATTTGGATTCCAGACAAATGTTCAGAAAAGAAACACAAAGTGATCGTTTCCAGTAGTTTGTTTAATTGTATAACATCATCTCTGAACCACAATCAGAGTTGTTAAAGCAGAAGCAGCAATTAAAGGAAAGTTAACTTGGAACAAATAAATAAAATTCATTTCCTCATTTCTAAAGTATTTTCACTGAAAGATTTCAAGATGAATAGGTCCAGAATCCAAATTGCACTGACTTCTTTCTATAGGTAACTTTATAACTTCATCTTTAAATGCTTTTTTCTGTCCATTATTGAATTAACATCTGCTAAGTTTATCTACCACATGTTTTTTAAAACCTAAGAATTACAATTTTAGGTCAGTATGAAAAGTAATTATTATTAACTTGACATTTTTAATAATGTCTTTAAGTGACTGCAATCCACTGTCAGGACACAGCCTTTAATCCTTTGTCCTCTATGAGCATCTTCCATTAGTAAGTTTCTCTTACTTGCTAAGTTCCTACTAGGATTTGTATATCAATTCTTACACAAAATGTTAATCAAATTATTAATTAAATAGGTACTGATTTTACTTCTCATTTGATCTTTATAATATATTTATTTTTTAAATTAATTAATTTATTTGGTTGTGCCAGGTCTTCGTTGCGGCAGGTGAGCTCCTTCGTTGTGGGAGGCGGGCTCTTTAGTTGTGGCATGGGAACTCTTAGTTGCAGCATGGATGTGGGATCTAGTTCCCTGACCAGTTATTTAACTCGGGCCCCCTGCAATGGGAGCGCGGAGTCTCATCCACTGCGCCATCAGGGAAGTCCCCTCATTTGATCTTTTAAAGATCATAACTAAAAAAAATATCCCTAGAGTTACTGCATGGCCATCTAATGGAATAGATTTCGCTGCAGATGGTTTAGAAGCTCTATGAGCAGATACAATCTGCTAGCATTGGCCTTTGAAGCTATATAAATGGTTAGGTTAAGGTTCACTTTCAATTCTTTATCCTATGGAACATGACTTTTCTTCCAAGTGGTCTTTGGCTTATGGAAAATTTGAGAACTGCCAAGACGTGGCAGAAATGTAGAATACATGTAAGAGAGTAGTGTGAAATGAAGATTAAAATGTAAACAGGTAGACCATAAAGGAAATCATAAGAAAGTAATTGTTATAAAATGAACCTAGAGAGGAAAATTTCAATAAAGAGTTTAATTTTATCTGTTACTTATTTGACATTATCCAAGAGCCTTTGAAGGATTTTAAGCAAGCATGTAATGAGGTCAGATCTTCACTTTGATATGCCAAAGAGGTATCAACCACCCAAATGCTAGGAATGACTTTCCCAAGGTGAGATGAACAATAGTTGGCTGTGGTGACTGTGTCCTTTATTCTTTCCTTTATTCCAGTCTACTACTCCTTATTGCCAGGCACATTCATCCCCGGGGCCATACAGTCAGAGTTATCTTTCTCGCATTGAAGGACTAGACTGTCTAGAGGATTGATCTTAGGTTCGTATGAGGATAAGTGATTTTGTTAACTTCGCACTCATGAGAAAATGGATTTCAAAACCTCTTCTGTGCTAAGAATGACACATCATTTATTACTTGAATCATTTTAGATAAATGCCTTTATATCTGCTAGTGGGAACTTTTGGTAATTTCTAATGTTATTAAAAGTACAAAGGAAAATTTATTGGGGATATGAAAATCTCTTGACTCCCTGACAGATTCTAGACAAGGAGAAGAGTTTGGAGGATCACGAATAATGGATGTTCAATAGTGACATTCTTCTTTAGGAATATAATGATGAAAATTTAATGATGGAAAATATTTACATGCTTAAGCTATACTTACTATCTATAGTTGATTAAAAGTTTTGTTTTACCCCCAATTTTAATTTTAGTTGCTCACGTATTTGGTGAGCACTATGAATCTTGATATTTTGCCACAAAAATAATAGAATTTTAGATTTGCAAGACTGTTTGGCCCAACATTTTCCCTTTTTATTCTCCTCATTGAAATATCCTCAATTCTCTATTCTGTAAGTGTCAAGATTTTCTAATTTTTCCTAGTATTTACCATTCTTCCTTAGATAAGCTACTTTTAATCTCTTGTACTTTTCAAATGTTTCATTGGGAAATAAAACCATGTTAAGAAAAGAAGGACCAAGGTATGAAAGACAAGGCCAATAACTGAAGAAATTATTATAAAATAAAGGAATTTACCCTCTTCTAATCCAGTCATATAAGAGGTAAGGATTCTAGTACAAAAGAAGGTTATAAGTAGAGCAACTAAGTTCAAATGTACCTTGGACAGGATTTAATTCTGTTTTCCTGACATCATGTATCATTAAAGTCTGCTGTAACTCTAAATTGCCAAAATTTAGATGACAGATTTTTATGATCATACTTGTAAGTAGCAGAATAAATTTTAGGCAGAAATGTATTTATTAATTTATTTTCTTTTAGACAGATCTTCTCTTCTGTGACCCACCAACACCCATACAATATTTTATTATTTGTTTTTCGTTAGCTTACACCCATACCATAGAAAATACTTAGGGGATGGAAGCTGGAGAGGAGGGAATGCTATCCAACCCTACCTAGTTTTACCATCTTCTATCACTTCTAAAAAATATGTGTATTCCTCTCAGTTCCTTAACGTAACAGATTTTGGAACTTTAAAGACAAGAAGAGTTTCCCTTATTTCTCTGCTATCATGCAATCATATCTCCCCCTTGAGACAATGAAAGCATAATGACTAAGTAACTTAGGCTAAGGTGTGTCAAAGTGGAGAGGGATGGGAGCTTAAAAAAAGTTCTAAGGGCTTCCCTGGTGGCGCAGTGGTTGAGAGTCCACCTGCCGATGCAGGGGACGCGGGTTTGTGCCCCAGTCTGGGAAGAGCCCACATGCCGCGGAGCGGCTGAGCCCGTGAGCCATGGCCGCTGAGCCTGCGCGTCCGGAGCCTGTGTTCCGCAACGGGAGAGGCCACAACAGTGAGAGGCCTGCGTACCGCAAAAATAAATAAATAAATTTAAAAGTTCCAAATGCATTATCCTGTAATGTATATCTTTGCTTTTCCGGCAGTGTCTTTCACATAAAAGTCCTCATTAAACATTTGGCGAGTGAATGAATGACCTGGGATGAACTATGTCTGTACACAAAGTCTGAGGTGACCAGGACACCTTCCAATTTGAGAAAATAATATTAGACAGCTGTGACCCTGGAGAGACTATTGCTTCAGCTGGAGCTCATATAAATTCAGCATGTTAAAGAATGTTAATCTTTTGTTGTTGAATATTCAAAAGTATGGCAACTGGTTAGAAATTGCTTGAAATTTATTTCAGTTTATAAAAGTGTTCCCAGCTTTAAAATGAGCTGCTCCCCAATTTAGCGAAACAATTTTGATGAGGTGATTTTCACATGGGCTTAGAGAGAGGGGGGATGTGTGTGGGAAAAAAAGCCTAAAGAAGTGTGTACGGATGGACAAGTTGTAAAGGTGTCACGGGGTCTACCTAAGGGACTGGTGTCACAGCTCGTGCCTGGCAGCTTTGGAGAAATGGTTGAGGGCTTTAAGGAGAACAAAGTCCTCAAGAGTTGCTTTGTAAATCATGGGGCACAAATAGGGCTGCTTTGATGGTCATTTAAGAATGTGTGAATCTGAATTGGAAGGAAAATTTCTCCATACATATGCAAGGCACAGCGTTACTGTGGTGCAGTGTACTTTCCAGAGGACCCAACATCACCCTGACGTCTTGAAAGTTTTGTCTTAGATGCCAGCAGATGAGCACCAGCAGTAACGGCGGTGATGAGGAACTTGGGGATAATGAACATGGGTGGCGAACATTAGTGGTATTAAGAGCAGGTGAGGAAGAGCATCAGGACATCAATGAAGAGAAAACTCAAAGTACCAGCCAACCAGAGTGTGTTGTGTGTTGGAATGTGGGAAGGTGCTAATGAAGGATGGTGTTTCTTCATAAACCTGGACCTTTGTCATTAGCATCTAAGGGCACAAGCCATAGAAACAAGGATGATTATTCTTAATGCAGCCCCATTTGTACCCACTACTGTCTGACATGATTCACTTGTATATACTTGTTTGTTTTTCAAAAGATTCTTACATTCACTGTCTTAGAAAAGAATTTAATAACTCATTCCAATTCCCAGTCAAGCTGGACTCTTGGCATGTCCCTAGGTTAGGGTTACCAGAGTATCAAATAAAATACAGTACACCTACTATAATTTTAACTTTATATAAACAGCAAATAATATTTTAAGGTAAGAATGTCCCAAATATTGCCTGGGACATACTTAGATTCCCCCACCAAAAAAAGTTGTTTATCTAAAATTCAAATTTAACAAGGTGCTCTGTGTTTTTATCTGGCAACTCTACGCTAGATTTCTAGGCCTGTTGCATCAGTAACCTCCATCTGCCAGGTGCCCATCTCACACCCTATATATATATATATAGAGAGAGAGAGAGAGAGAGAGAGAGAGAGAGAGAGGGAGAGAGAGAGAGTTTACACACTTTTTCAAAGAAGAGAGAAGGATTTAAGTGTGGCAATATATAAGATATTAGAGACAGCAAGACACAAAAATAAATTTTACTCTTGGATCTACTATTCACTGACTGCTGTCTATTCCTGAGCTTGGATTTCCTTATCTGTGAATGAGAATGATACACTGTGGTGTCATAGGAACACATTTTATGTTTTTTTTGGTTATTTGTTTTGTTTTTAATGGTAGGGTGATATCAAGGGGTTACATATATAGATATTCATATATATATATATATATATATATATTCCAGTTATTATCAACACTTTTAGCTTTAAGAAATGAACTCTAGCTGGGACTACACAATTTTGATCCCACATTATGATAAGAAGATACTGCCCATTTGTTTCATATAAAATGTTTGAAAGAAGTTAATATTCATCTCACTTTGAATAACTCTCTTTGATGCCTGATTTCCAGCAATCCTTTGAATTTTTCTGTTTTCAAAAATATTGCTTCTAGGGGACAGATTGCCATGGTTTCTTCAAATAAAGTCCCAATCATACTTATTTAAAGAGAACTTCATTGTCAAATGGACAGGATTTATTCATCAGAGGAAATAACCACAGCAGAGTGTAGACACAAAGGTTCCAGTACACTGAAACGGTAGCTTGAACGCTTAAGCTCAATTTCAACAATAAAAGGCTTGTGACACTCAGAAACCTCTTTAAACTTCTGAGGTCTCAGTTTCTTTAAATATGAAATCATGGCAACAGAATAGATTTGTGATTCCCAAACGCAGTTGAATAGAATCATCCTGAGATACTTTTCTTTCAATTTTAGATTCCTGGGTTCCACCCAAGACCTAAACGATCTGGCGACCACATCTGGGGAATCTCCCTATGACAATCATTACCTCAGAAAATAAAGACAGTCCAGGAACAGTTGGTAGGCTGATACAAAAAATATGAGTTAATAATATTTATCTAGGGCTTCCCTGGTGGCGCAGTGTTTGAGAATCCGCCTGCCGATGCAGGGGACACGGGTTCGTGCCCCGGTCTGGGAAGATCCCACGTGCCGCGGAGTGGCTGGGCCCGTGAGCCATGGCCGCTGAGCCTGCGCGTCCGGAGCCTGTGCTCCGCAACGGGAGAGGCCACAACAGTGAGAGGCCCGTGTACCGCAAAAAAAAAAAAAAAAAAAAAAAAAAAAAATTTATCTAATATCAGAAATATAGAGTTAAGTGAAAAAATAATGTCTATAAATAATACTGCACATTGAGACTAAAATGAGATTAGGGAAGTTGCATCATTAATCTAGGTAGGAATAATGAGATTCAAAAAAAACCACATTATGACCAGCAGATCTTGGATATCTGTAATTTTTATCTGTTCCCAAATGATTCTGAAGATTAGCAATATAAAGGAATGGCTGGGTTCTTCCATACAACACACTTTATTTCATGTAAAGTTCTGACTACTATATCTGTTCTATGGTTTCCTTCTACAAAAATGATGACTATTAAATAATTGACAACAATGAAAATGAAAACGTCTTTCATTAGAAAGTCATATGGCAGTCATGCTGGATTTTTAAAAACCACCTTGACAAATAGACAGGGAGGAGTAATATCTCAGGCAGTCTGTTTTCTATTGTTCTTCATTAGGTGGGACCCTTTCCTTCAAAAAGCAGTTCTCTTTATACTGCTGGAAGCCTTTACAAACAATATACTGCTAAATCAAGCCTCCACGTTTCAAGCCAGTAGACAAATGAGCTTTGTATTTAGTCCCGCAATCAAAACTTTCTTCCTAAAGGTTTCATGATGTTTTCTTTCACATCTTTTTGTTGAATTTATTGAGCGTTCATGGATCTCCTATTATGTGTTTAGAACTACATACAAAGAATACAATCATTATGCATGTGCTCATGAAGGTGAAAGAAGATATTTAACACATGAAGAATATATAGCTGTATGCCATCATTAGGAAAAAATAAGTCAAATAGGTGATAAGAGTTCGTGAAGGAGGAAGAAATTAATGGTGGTGGGAGCAATCTAAAAAGTTTGCATGAGAAGAGAGCTCTGAGTGAGCAGAACCGGTTACGCTGAAGGTGCGAAAAGAGATACAGAGAGATGTTGACATTTCGCAACTAAAACCAAATCTTTTTGCCATTGACTTTCAAGCCTTGTAAGAAAACCTCACATGTCAAACACATATTCTACCAAGAACCACTCTTTCCAGTCTGAATCTTCCAGATGTACTGAATATTTTATTGGTTTTCCTTTGTCCTTCAATGTTCTATATAAGTTATATAAAATTGAAGTCATCTTTTTTATATCTTTTAAGTCATTTTTCTTTCTACATTGCTCTTTGATCAAATGTTGTTCAATGTTTTCTCTGGCTAAGTGGAAAGTTCACAAGGAATTGGTACCAGCAGTTACCTCTGCAGTAGCACTGTGCAATAGAACTTTCTGCAATGATGAAACTATTCTATATCTTTGCTGTCCAATATGGAAACCACTAGCCATATATTGAGTGCTTGAACTATGGCTAGGCAAATGAGAAATTGAATTTTTAATTTTAATTAATTTAAATAGCCACATGTGGTTAATGGCATCCATATTTTGTCAAAATCATCAACTGTCATTGTGGATTTGTTGTCTTTGTAGTTCTATCAGTTATTGTCTCATGTATCTTCTGTGATTAGGTTCGCAAATGTTCAGTGCAACTTGAGCGGGTGTTGGAGCAGTGTGGCTGCTGGACAGGGGAGGGATGAAAAGACATGTGTTTTCACCCTATATCCTCCTTTTTACTGTGTGGATGGATTTCCTATGCAAAGAAAAACAAAAACTATAATAAAAGAAAACAAATTTTTTTTTTTTTTTTTTTTGCGTTACGCAGGCCTCTCACTGCTGTGGCCTCTCCCACTGCAGAGCACAGGCTCCAGACATGCAGGCCCAGCAGCCATGGCCCATGGGCCCAGCAGCTCCGTGACATGTGGGATCCTCCCAGACTGGGGCATGAACCCGTGTCCCCTGCATCGGCAGGCGGACCCTCAACCACTGCGCCACCAGGGAAGCCCAGAAAACAAAATTAAGAAAAAAATGTTGTTCAATGCTTTTGTTTGTTTCTATGACCACCTTTTAACTTTCGACATAAATTCTGGAGCTTCTTAGATAGTTTAGTGTGACCCTTACTCTTTAAGAGAGTTTCACGTACTTATTTTCCTAATACCAGCATTTAATCATCACTCTCTTTCCAAAACATGGAAAAGTGAATGATGAATTATTTCTACTTCCTTTCTTGGCCAGCCCTGAAGTTCAGTCAAATTGGCATCATTCTGGTATACAATCCATCCAAGTTCATTCTGGTTCTTAGACTCTCTTCAAAACACTGAAATATGCTTTATCACAATATTGAATCTACAAGTTCTAGGTAATTACAACTTCTCCCTTAAAACAGTACAGTTTCCACTTTCCCCCCTAAAACTACTGGTCAAATATATGTGTCTTATGAAAGTCCTACCTAGATTAATGCTACAACTTCCCCACCCCAAGTTTAGTCTCAATATGCAGTATTTATTATTTATACATTATTTTTTACCTAAGTCTGTTCTACACTTCTGACATTAGATAAATAGTATGAATTCAGTTTTCTGTAGCACCAGGACAATTGTTCTTTGAGTGTTTCCGTAATGTGAAATAGTATTGGTACAGGAAAATTCCCTGGATAGACTTGCCAGATAACATACTGGATACCTAGTTAAGTTTGAATTTCAAATAAATAATGAATAACTTTTAGTGTAATTATGCACGTGTGGGTCATACCTGTATCAAAACTATATTAATTATTTATTTTGAATTCAAATTTAAGTGTATTTTTATTTGCTAACTTTGGCAACACTAGCAGGAAATTATTACTGAGACTCCATCCGGCTTCCCTACAGAGACCTGCTTCATGTTTTTTTCCTTCCTCTTTCCCTCCCTTTCTTCCTCTTCTTACTTTGTTCAGTCCCTTCACTGTGAAGTCCATTCTTCACTTGTTGCTGTCACCCCTGGACCTTTTTTGGTACATACACTCCCTGCCTCTGGTTTCTCACAAGCCATTCTCATCTGACATATTTGTGCATGCTGTCTGAAACCATTTTGCCAGGTCTTTATTACCTGCTCTAAAATCTTCCAGAGCTCTCTCATGACGAAGGCCAAATTCTCAGTTTAATTTTCAGGCTCCCTCTTAATTAAGGGCATCTTTCTATTCAGTTTCTGTCCCACTAATTTCCCAAATTAGTGCCTCACTCCAAATGCCTTTTAATTAAATGTGTTTACTGTATCTATACCTCCTGGCCAGGCTACTTGTGTGTCTTAGATATGTGTGTATTCTCATCTGATTACCTTGTCAAGCTCTCATGCACATGCTTTCCTGGATGCTTTCCTATACTTTTTAACCCTTTTGTCATTACTTTTCTATGAAGTTATCTGTAACAATTACGTTCACACATGATCCCATACTGTATTTCGTTTTTTAAGCAACGTTACCTTTTTGTCCCTCAGTAAAATACTAGTATTTTTTAGGTCAGTGAGTGTGTCCTTTCTACTAATCAAATAGCAGCCATTCAATAAATATGGTTTGAATTGAGTGGAAGAGGATAATGACCTCCTAAAACAAAGCGAACCAATTTCCAGAGGAGGAAACGATTGAAATGGTTGGGAGGACATGGATGCCACCATCTCCTCTGCTTTGGTTCTCCGCTGTGCTGGAATGAGAGCTGCCTTAGTAACAATCAAAGGGGAGTTGAAAAGTGAAAACAAGTCATCAGGCTTTAATCATGCAGCTCAGAGTGAAAGGGCCAAGGCCCTATGATGTTTTAAAATAGAGTATTTTTCCAGAGTTCATTTTAGGACTTAGAAGTCTAAAGGTTTACCCTCCTTGTTCTGATTGCTCATCTTGGCATCTCCAGCCTACCTTTCACTTCAAGTTCAGATTCCTACAACTATTGTTCCCGACCATTGCAAGATGTTATTGCATTATATTTGAGACCAGATCAGTGGAGGTCAAAGTACAGGATACTTGACTGAAGGTATGACATTAGGAAAATGGGCATTTCAGTAATCATCTTGAACTTGATATGAAGACAAATAATAAGAAACAGGCAACTCGGATCTACTGACTGAGGCCCAGACATGGCCTGATATTTTTTGCTAGTACTGTATCTCTAGAGTTCATATACATCAATTTACAGGAACATTATTTATTCCTCTCTCCAAGATCATTTGCCAGAATGAGGTCAGAAAGAAATATTAATATGACAATACTGCAGCAAGAAGAAAACTGTTTTACAATTAGCATCAAATCTTAAAGAGGCAGGTGTTTTTGCTTTGCTGGAAAATATTAAATTCAGTCTCCCACTAAGGAGCCTGGTAGATCTTATTTTAGCGTGTCTAGTAGTAGTGCAGTGGTGACATAAGCGCACCTCTGGTGTCTGAAATCCTAGCTTGACAATCCCCTTAACTTCTCTGAGCCTCAGTTTCATCATCTGAAAATAAGAAAATGTCATGGGGTCTTGTGAGAATTAAAACCAAAAACAGGTGGGGGATGGAAGCCCTGTGCTAATAGTAGCCTCTCGATAAATGGGTACACTTGACTCCACCCCTTACGATCCATCTTTTCTTGCCTATGAAACCTAGGTTTGGGTCTAGGTAGGAACTTGTAAAGTACTTTTATATTGTAAAGCTCTTTCAAGGGCATTGTCTCATGTATTAAAAAAAAAAAACTGCATTGAGAAGCAGAGCTTTCTATCACTATCCTTATATTTGTCAGAGAAAGAAGCTGAAACACAGAAAAGTTGTGTGTTGCAGTGGAAAGAGTCCTAAGCAAGAATCAGGAGAGCTGGTTACATTTTCAACTGAACCACTAAGTACTTGATGCCCTTGAGCACTTTAGCCCTCTTGTGTGTAAAGTAAAAATTCACTTAGTATGGCCTAACTCTGAAAGTCTGTAATGCAGCTCAGAGAGGAACAAAATTATAAACAGACTGGGCTTTTCTGGTTATTAAGTGCTACGGTTTTCCTCACTTGATCACACTGCTTCTTTTGCAGTGATTTGCAGCATTGATTCCCCACATTTACATGAAGA
Source organism: Tursiops truncatus (assembly GCF_011762595.2). Taxonomy (NCBI): domain Eukaryota; kingdom Metazoa; phylum Chordata; class Mammalia; order Artiodactyla; family Delphinidae; genus Tursiops; species Tursiops truncatus. The sequence goes on along the minus strand of NC_047042.1, from coordinate 95,417,787 downwards.
AATATAAATTTCTTTGCCCTTTAAAATCCAACTGCTAAATGTGCGTGTCTTACAGTAAATGTTGCTCAACCACCAATGATTTGTTGTAACTGCGTGGGGGATACACATAAATCAAAAACGCATTTCGAGCTCCGTCCAAATTATAAATTCAATAACTCAGTCCAAGTTATAAATCAAATATCTGACTACTGTGCAACTGTCAATCAACTGAAGTAGATTAACAACCTCAACTGAAGTGACCTGATGAACTGTAGAAGTTATGGGAACTATAAGATTTCAGCTCTAATTTGAAGAGCCCTTCACAGTGTTGGCAGAATCCTTCTGCCCACTGGATAACAGGAATAGGGAAACTTATAGAACACAAGCCATGGGCTTTACTCAGACTGTCTTTTTGTTCTCATGCCTGCCCTATGCAAAAGGTACTCATCATTATCATTATTTCATAGATGAGAGAATGAAGATCAGGGAGGTCAAGTGGCTTTTCCCATGTCACATGCTACTAGAATATAGAGAAGGACTCAAACTTCCAGAGAGTCTTTCTCTAGACTCTTAAGTGTTCCATGATACTGCTTTCCATACCTTCTAAGTAGAAGGTGACTTGTGGGTGGAATTTCACAGTCTATTTATCTTCAGTTGAAAATCACCTCTATGGGAATAGAGAATATAAAAGTTCCAAGAAATCTAAGGTATGTTGGATTTATCTTCTTTAATGATGGAAAAAATTCTTTAATTTTCCTTGGTCAAATGGATTATTTCAGCTTATCAGGATGTGCATTGCACCTGTGTTGTTTTCTTCACTTACAGAACTCTAAGATCACAAAAGACTGCATAATTAGATGCTTTGATTTTTCTGATTTTTCTAATGACTTTCTTGAGCCATTTATCCACTACCTGCAGCTTCCTCCCTCTCCAGACACAAGATATGTCTGGCCCTGTCATGGGGTTTTATGAGTATTAAAAATGGAAAAAGAGGATTTTATGCCAATAGCTCAGTATTGTTTCCCATAGATCATAGATTAGGTAGAGATAAATGGGTTTAATTTATAATTATATGTGAGAAGGGTACCTACTGCAAGATGGCTCTGTGTTAGGTACCTTCACATGCATTCTTATCTAATTCTCAAAACAACACTGAGTGGTAGTTCTTATCATCATTGAGATTTCTTTAGTAGTCATGAAGTCTATGGAGTTTCTTGGGAAATACGATGAACATATATGGTCTGTCTTGCAGAAACTTAAGTTACTTTACTGACCCAAAATTCTAGCTTCCGTGAGTAGGAAATGTAAAATCTTAAACACTTACTTGCCATAGGAAATATAGTTCCACAAACATTTATGGAGGTTACGCTTCTCTCCAATCATCATTTCCCACAATTTCATCATTTCCCACAATTCATCATTTCCCACAATTCACCAGCCTCTCACTTGTGACCAACTCTCCCCATTGCATTTAGCATTAGTGCTTTCATGTTGTTTGTACTAGTAGTAGTAGCAGTAGTAGCAGCAGCAGCAGTAGTAGTAGTAGTTATCTCCAGCCAATAAACCTTAAATATTTCAATCTGGATCAAGGTAACCAGTAGCCTCGAGCTCAGAATGACTGGAAGCCATCACCAGCCACAGGCACTCACTCAACTACTGCTTAACAAGAAGATGGAGTATGTCCCAGTTAGGACAGGAGAACATAAAACATGTTGAGGGAAAGAGAATGCTGGATGTTACAAGAATATCAAATAGTAGTAACATGATATTCCAAGGGAGTATAGGAAAAGGAATGCAAGCAATACAGATATTTGATATAGTCACTGCACTCCCTTACACTTCAGGGTGGTATAATCCTTGTCAATCCTCCTATGTGACTGTTATGAAATAAATCAAAGGGTGTGCACATTATTTTGCACATTTCACATTTGACAAAACTGAGGTATGGAGAGGTTAAGTAATTTTACAAGACAGAATGGCTTGCAAACAAGGTAAACTGATCCAGGTATATCCAGCTTTAAAGCTTTTTTCAGTATGGTACAGCTCTGTTACAGAAGCGTCTGCACAGCAAAGGAAACCATAAACAAAAGGAAAAGAAAACCCACAGAATGGGAGAAAATATTTGCAAATGAGGTGACCCACAAGGGATTAATCTCCAAAATATGTGAACAGGTCATGCAGCTCAATATCAGAAAAACAAATAACCCAATCAAAAAATGGGCAGAAGATCTAAATAGACATTTCTCCAAAGACATACAAATGACCAAAAAGCACATTAAAAGATGCTCAACATCACTAATTATTAGAGGAATGCAAATCAAAACTACAATGAGGTACCACCTCACATCAGTCAGAATGACCATCATTAAAAAATCTACAAATAACAAATGCTGGAGAGGGTGTGGAGAAAAGGGAACCCTCCTCCACTGTTGGTGGGAATGTAAATTGGTAGAGCCACTACGGAGAACAGTACGGAGGTTCCTTAAAAAACTAAAAATAGAGCTACCATATGATTCAGCAATCCCATTCCTAGGCATATATGTGGAGAAAAGCATGATTTGAAAGGATACATGCACCCAATGTTCATTGCAGCACTGTTTACAATAGCCAAGATATGGAAGCAACCTAATGTCCGTTGACAGATGAATGGATAAAGATGTGGTACATATGTACAGTGGAATATTCAGCCATAAAAAAGAAAGAAATAATGCCATTTGCAGCAACATGACGGACCTAGAGATTATCATACTAATAAAATCAGTTAAAGACAAATATCACATGATATCACTTATATATGGAATCTAAAAAAAAAGAAAGATACAAATGGACTTATTTACAAAACAGAATACAGATATCAGAAAGCAGACCTACAGATATCAAAAAGAAACTTATTGTTACCAAAGGGGAAAGGTGGGGGGGGGGTGTGATACATTGGGAGTTTGGGATTAACATAGACACACTACTGTATATAAATCAACAAGGACCTACTCTATAGCACAGGGAACTCTACTCAATACTCTGTAATAACCTATATGGGAACCTGAAAAGGAATATATATATATGACTAAATCACTTTGCTGTACACCTAAAACTAACACTGTAAATCAAACATACTCCAACGTAAAAAATAAACACAAAAAGAAAAGAAAATCTCAAAAAAGTAGTCAAAAGTAACCTAGACCAAATTAAAGGAAGGCAAGCATAGTTTCTTATTAGTGACTTCTATCTCCAGCCATTCTTAAAATTGCATTATGCAATATTTCACATGATGTATTTGTACAGTTAAATTAACAATAATAGTCGTAGAAGATTAAGAAATAGAAAATTATCTTTGCTCCTGGAACACCACCCTCCCAAAGGTAACTACTATTCTGAATTTAATATTAATAATTTTCTTGATTTTCATGTTTAATTGTGATAAGCTACACATTTCATAACATTTACCAACTTAAGTATACTGCTCAGTAGTGTTAAGTTCATTCACATTTTGTGGTTGATCTCCAGAACTCTTTTCCTCCCGTAAGACTGAAACTCTGTACCCACTCAACAACTCCCATCCTTCCTCTCCCCAGCCCCTGGTAAACAGGATTCAGCCTTCCATCTCTATGAAATTGACTACTCTAGGAACCTCATATAAGTAACGCCATATACTATCTTCCCTTTTGTGTCTGGCTTATTTTACTTAGCATAACGTCCTCAAGGTTCATCCATGTTGTACTGTATGTCAGAATGTCCTTCCTTTGTAATGATATTGAATAATATGTAATGATACAGAATAATGATATTCTATTGTGGATATAGACCACATTTTGTTTATCCATTCATCTGTCAATGGATATTTGGGCTGCTTCTACTTTTTGGCTATTATGAATAATGCTGCTATGAATGCAGGCATGCAGATAATAATTTCCTTGATCTTAATTTTCTTGTGAATGAAAATATCTCTAAACAATGTTATTTACTTTTATATGTTGTTACATCCATGCTTGCAACTAAAGTTTATTTCCCCTGTTAAATTGAATTCCACTGTGTAATACTATTATTTCTTCTGTTGATGGACATTCGAATTGTTTCCACTTTTTTCTTGCTAATATGAGCATGCTAATTTGAACATTCTTGTACATGTGGCCTGGTGTATCTTCTACAAACTTGCTAGTCAACTGTGACTAATGTATGAAAAGCACCAGCAACACTTGGAGTGTTAGAAATGCAGAGCATCAGGCCTCAGCCAGACCTCCAAATCAGAATCTGCCATTTATCAAGATTTCCATAGCATTTGTATATCCCTTAAAATTTGAGCCAAACTTATCTAGAGTGCTACACGATGTGGTAGCCACTAACCACATATGGCTATTGAGCCATTGTGGTAGCCACTTGTAATGTGGCTAGTCTACACTGAGATGTGCTATCGGTGTAAGTTACACACTGGATTTCAAAGACAGTACGAAATGTAAAATATCTTGTTAATAATTTTATGTTGATTGCATAATGAAATGATAATCTTTTGTAAATATTGAGTCAAATGAAATATTTGTTAAAATTATTTTCATCTTTTTACTTGTATAAGGTTATTACCAGAAAATTTGAAATTACATATGTGGTTTGTGTTCTGATTCTATTGGACACTACTGCTCATACCAAGCATTGGTATCTTGGGGCCATAACCTATGTATATGTTAAGCTCCTCTAGGTAATGCCAGAATGGTTGGATTAATTTCATTTCCAATGAGGAAAAGAGAAATCCTGTTCCACATCATCACTATATTTGCTACTGGTAGAATTTTATAATTTTTGTAAACTAATAGTAAATTGGTATTTCACAGTGATTGAATTTTGAAATCCTCATTTGTTTTTTTCTTCTAGAAAATTCCCATTCTGTCCATATGCCGATTTTTCTATGGAAGTGTTTGTCTTTTTTTTTAATGGATTCATAGAATCTTTCATTTCTCTGGATAATAATTTCACAAAATTATTGCAAATATACTCTTCTTGGTTATAGACCTTTTTATTGAAGATATATTTTTATTCTTTTTTTATTTCAATGTACTTAAATTTACCAATTTTTTTTCTGAATGTTTTGATGCTGGTTAGGAAATCCTTATCAACCCAGATATCAAAACCATGCATTTTGGCAAAGGTAGCTAAAAAAAGACTCTCCACTCAAATTGCAGATGTTCAAATTCTGGTTCCAGGACTTAATTGCTGCATGATTGGAGCTAGATATTCCACTCCTCTCAGTCTCAAGTTGCTCATCTATAAATTATGAATAACAAAAGTTATAAATAATATTATGGTTATAGAGGATTAAATGAGTTAATATACTTGTTTTTTATAGAATTTAGGATTGTTTTTCATATTTTAGGATTTAATCTGCCTGAAATTGGATTTTTGTGAATGGTGCAAGGTTCCATAATATATATTAATTATATATATTGAAACTTGTGTGTGTGTGTGTGTGTACATTCAATTTTCTTCTGACTCAGACCCATCTATTGAAAAGCCCATTACTTCCTCATTAACTGGCCCTGCCATTTAGCTGTTATAAATTATTTCTGGACTCCCATTGTATCATCTATTTCCCTGCTCTCAAATCTGTTTCAATGGCCTATTTATAAACTTCCCTAATAATAGCTCATTGTCTTATTTACTAATACCTCTTAAAAGTTTTGAAGTCCTTAAGAGAAATTCCTCACATTTTGTTTTTATTCTACAAGAGTTCCTTGAATGCTTGCCTTTTGAATTTTCTACACACATCTGGGAATCAACATGTCAATTTCCAGCCCTCCTTGTCACACTCAAATACACAAAACCAATGGGACATTAAATAAAATGCATTAAATCTGTAGATGAGTTTGGGGAGAATTAATATCCTTATGATATTAAATATTCCAATTCAGGACATTCCATGTTTCTTAATTTACTAAGCTCTTTTTCATGTCATAAAGTAGAATTTTATATTCTCCATTAAAAGTATCAATACTTTTGTTAAAATTTTTTCAGGTACTTTAAATAATCTACTATTATTTTAAATGATATATTTTTAATTACAGTTTCTAGCTGAATTTATTTTTCCTTCTAATTACAAATGCAAATTTTGGCATATTGATTTTATATCCAACAACCTTTTATTAATTCTAAAAAATTTTTAATGTCTCTACATCTCTCCATAAACAATTTTAGCATCTGCATATAATTAGTTTGATTTTTCACTCTCAAACCATATTTTTTTGTTTGTTTTTATTCTTATTTATTTTTAATTTTTAAAAATTTTTTAATTTTACTTTTTTATTTTATTTTATTTTATTTACATCTTTATTGGATTATAATTGCTTTACAATGGTGTGTTAGTTTCTGTTTTATAACAAAGTGAATCAGTTATACATATACGTATGTTCCCATATCTCTTCCCTCTTGCATCTCCCTCCCTCCCACCCTCCCTATCCCACCCCTCTAGGTGGTCACAAAGCACCGAGCTGATCTCCCTGTGCTATGCAGCTGCTTCCCACTAGCTATCTATTTTACATTTGGTAGTGTATATATGTCCATGCCTCTCTCTCACTTTGTCACAGCTTAACCTTCCCCCTCCCCATATCCTCAAGTCCATTCTCTAGTAGGTCTGTGTCTTTACTCCTGTCTTACTCCTAGGTTCTTCATGACATTTTTTTTTCTTAAATTCCATATATATGTGTTAGCATATGGTATTTGTCTTTCTCTTTCTGACTTACTTCACTCTGTATGACAGACTCTAGGTCTATCCAATCCACCTCATTACAAATAGCTCAATTTCGTTTCTTTTTATGGCTGAGTAATATTCCATTGTCTCAAGCCATATTTTATTGTATTGTATAGTATTGCATTTATGTCATTATTGTAGTCTTCCTTTGTAAGTCACTAAAATGTTAAACAGGAGTTGGATTAGTGTGCATATTTGTCCTCTTCCTGATCCAAAGGAAATTGTTATCAATATTTTCCCATTATATATCATGCTTGTTGTAACTTTTTTATAGGTTCCTGTTATCAAGTTAAGAAAATTCCCTGAATTTGTGAATTGCTCACTTTTTAGCTTTTAAATTCATTTTGAATTTATTGAACACTTCTCTATTTTAGAATGATAATTTATTCTTTTCTCCTAAACATTTAATGTGGTAGATTACATTAATTGATTATGGAGCATTACAGTTACTTGAAAGTTGTCATGATGTATTTACTTTTTTATGTTACTTGATTCAGTTTACTTCTTTTTGGTTTTGGTTTTTATAACCTTACCCTGAGTTAGATTGTTCCTTTGTTGTACTGCCCCTGTTTGGATTTTGCATCAAGGTTATCTTAGCTTTTTTAAATGAATTAGATAATTTTCCTCCTTTTTCTATATCTGGAAGAATTTATTTAGAATTTAAATTCTAACAATCAATAATGAGTGATAGAAATAATGTTTCTTAGCCTTATAACTTCCTGGAGGTAATACTTCTAAATAATGAACTAATTTCATTGATGGCTAGAAATTGTAGGTTTTCTGTTTCTTCTAGAGTCAGTTTTGGTAAGTTTTATTTTACTAGGATTTAAAAAGGTTTTGTTCACAGAGTTCATACATTTATTGATATATATTATAACATTTTTACCTTTCCCATCTCTTCAACATCAGTAGCTATTTGTCCTTTTATAGAATAAATGTCATTATATCATTTTTCTCTTTTTCATTTATTAATATTTTCATCTCTTTAATTTTTTCAAAGCACTAGTATAATATTTCGTTGGTCTTTTCTATGTTATGCTTGTTTTTTATTTTATTCCTTTCTGCTATTATTATTCTTTCTTTCTTCTATGTTACTCATGTTTCTCCTGGTTCCCTAATATATCTTATAATGAAAATGCGACTCATTAATTATGAACCATTTTAAGGGTAAGTATTTAATGCTAAATATTTCCCCTTATAAAATGTTTTAGCTTCATCTTTAGCATTTAATCAATAATAGTTTATGTACATTTATTTCTAAATATTTTTATTGACAATTTTGTTTCACCTTTGACTCTTTAGTTTAGAATACTGTATGTGTTTTATTAAAATAACCTGAATAGAAGTGTCTTTTAATGGAAGACTTTTATCTATGTACACTTATTGTGATTGGTAATATATTCAGAAATATTTCTCCTATGTTATACGTTTATATTTGCCCTATTTTTCTGTTTCTTATTTCACTTCAATTTTACCTTTTTGTAGGATACAATTATTTTTTTTTATTATTTCATTCTCACACACCCCACTGGAATTCAATCTATTATTATGTTATTTAGTTAAGTTTAATACGCACATCACATATGACAAAGTGCAAAGTTAGTCAATATTTTACCCTCCTGAAAAATACAAGAAATTTAGAATGCTTAACATTTATCACAGTAATCCCTACTTTCACACTATTTTTTAATGTCTGCTTTTATCAATACTATGATTTTGACATAATTTATTATTTTATGTGGTCAAAATCCATCAATATTTGTTTAAATTTTCACATGTTTATCAATTTCTTTGCTCACCAATTCTTATTGTATCTCCAGTTTCCCATTCTGCATCATGTTTCTTACATAGTGTATTCTTTGTAATTTTCTTTAATTAATATTTAATGGTAAACTCCATTGTTGTTTTTCTGAAAATGTCTTTTTCCCCCCCTAATTCTTGGTAATTTTATTCCAGCTGAAATTCTAGGTTTACTTTTACTATTTTTCTAATTATGTAAGATATTAATCTTTTATCTACTGGCTTCCATTGTTGATAATGAAATATCAGTTTTTAGTCTAAACTCAGGTATTGGTATGAGAACTCAGTTTTTGATTTTTTTTTCAACATGCACCTCTATTTCCCTGAACTGCATACAAATAAATTCTAGTTCTATTTTCCTTATATCTTTCCTTACTCTTAGATGTAGGATCTATTCTGCTCTTCCTTGAATTGCTCTCTACCCTTTACAGTGTGAATCATAACTCTCTCCAGTGCTTTCCCATTCTGTACCTCACCTCTTAACCTTGGCCAGGGTACCAAAAATATGACCTACGCCCAGAGGAATTTCCAGTCTCTAGGTCCTAGACCTCAGGTTTTGTTCATTTTACCAATAATACAGTTCCATTTCCTCCTCCTCCTTCAAAAATTTAAGGAGTAATTTACATAAGAAAAACTGTTTAAATCTTAACTATATAGTTTGATGAATTTGTGTGAATGTATATTTACATGTATTATAAATACACAATATATACACACACTATATATGTGTATACATACACACATATATACACACATGTATAACTACATGTACCAAAATATAGAAAATTTGTAGCATGCCAGCAGGCTCCCTTTCTCCCCCATATAGTAAATACTTGACAAAGGTAAATGCTATTCTTCCTTCTATCATCACAAATTTTGAACTTTTCATAATGGAATGATACTATAAGCACTCTTTGTGTCTGACAACTCCATGCAACATTTTGTGTTAAAAGATCCAACCGTATGGTAATGTGTAACAGAAATATATTTTTTTTAATTTTTATGTAGTAGTCCACTGTATGAATATACCTCAATTCACCAATTATTCTGTTGATGTACATCTGAACTATTTCCATTATTTTGTTATTATGAATAAATCTATTATGGACATTTCTGTTCATGCTTTTTGATGGGCAGATGCATTTATTTTGGGAGGATGTATACCTAGGAGAATAACTGCCGGGATACAGAATATGTGTGTTTAGCCTTAATAGATACTGTGAAACAATGTTGTTAAGTGACTGGATCAATTTAGACTCTCTCCAGCAATACATGAATTCCAGCTGCTCAACATCCTTGACATACTTGGTATTTTTAGTTTATTTTATTTTTAGTCATTTTGTTCCTGGGCCCCATTTCTAATATGCTGCTGCTGTTGTTGTGGCAATATACCTGTTTTTCCAACTGTAACCAATCAACAGGCAAAAGATAGAAACCTGGTTTCTGAATTACTGAATTCCATCTCAGTAGGCACAATAATATAGGCTAGGAAGAGGGAATAAAGCACATACACAGCAGATAGATTGATAGATAGATATAGATAATGTATATAGCATATATGTGGTGATATTATCTACATCTATCTACGCCATTTGTACTTTATGGAATATATATATATATGTGTATATATATATATAAAACATATATATACTCTCCTATGGAAGTAAAAGTGCATAGAAAAAAAGTGAAATGATGTAATCACTTGTTAATTACTGTAATTTTGCATACCAAATAAAAGCCCAGCTGCAACACAGACCAAATTCCAAATATATCAGTTTTAATTAATATGTGATTTCCAACTATGAGCAAGAAACTGCAAAGCACTGCAGGGTATTAAAAATGTGAGGATTAAACAGGCTCTCTTCCCATGGAATTTACCCTCCAAGATAGGGAGTTAGAACTAATCATAAATAACTCTGACAAATGTCAAAGAAAGCAAGAATTGAAAAAGTGTCCTAAGAATGTAAGCTGCATTGTTACATGAACTCAATAAAAGTAGATGTTTAGTTCCAATCACAGAAATCAGAAAAAAGTGGATAATGAATATAGTATTTTATTACTTGAGGGAAGCAGAGGGTTTCAATTAGTAGAAGTAAGTGTTAGAGGATTTTTTAAGTTGAAGGAAGAGCATCAGAAAAGACACTGTCATTGTGTTAGAAAAGTCAGTGGACTGATTGATTTAAAATAGAAAGACCGATTCCATTTGGTTGAAATAGAGTGTTATGGAAGAATAGAACTGTCTGTGGCAAAGAGATGGAATTTTTACTGAATAAACTGTAGAAAAAAGGGAGGAGAAGAATGAATGAATTCATGATTCTACTAGTAAGTGAAAAAAAAAATAGAAGGTGGTTGCATCACAGTTTCCACATCTATTGCATTACTGCATATCTTGTGAGTGAAGCACTGACTGCCTTTTTTTTTTTTTTTTTAACCACTGTATGTTGTAGAAAAACAGCCTTGGAAGCTGGAGCTCTCTCAGAAACAAAGGAGGGACCTACTTACAGTCCACTTTAACAAAGAATATCTCTTTCTGGGACAGTGAGCAGGTTTGCTTGCAGCATATCAAGAAAAAAATAAAAGTTTGAATCCCCTAAATTCAGGGATCCTCAGCTGTGATGTGTAAGCACTGTGAGTGCAATATATCTGGCACCTTCCCATCTGATTTGTGGGACTTGAAGGGCAAGGCTGATGCAAACAGGATGCTCATGCTGCTTCCCGTGCCATGGGTAAGAAGTTCCTTTCTCTCTCACCCAGGATTCTCGTGTTTTCTACAATCATGCCTGTAACTTTAACAAAGTAGCTTATTATAGTCCAAGCAGTGTAATATCTCAGCCTCTTTATGAAAAAAAAGGAAAAGAACAGACTCTCTTCAATAAATGGTGTTGGGAAAACTGGATATTCAAATGCAGAAGAATGAAATTGGACTCATCTCACACTATATACGAAACTCAACACAAAGTAGATTAAAAACTTAAATGTAAGATCTGAAACCTTAAAATTACTAGGAAACAACATAGGGAAAAGGCTTCTTGATGTAGTCTAGGCAATGATTTTTTTTTGATATGACACCAAAGGCACAGTCAAGAAAAGAAAAGTAAAACAGACAAGTGGGCTTGCATCAAACTAAAAATCTTCTGTGGAAAGAGCAAAGGAAATAATCAACAGAATGAAAAGACAATCTATGGAATGGGAGAAAATATTTGCAAACCATATATCTGATAGTGTTAATATACAAAATATATCAGAAACTCATACAACTCAATAGAAAAAAATGGTTAAGTAACCTGAATAAACATTTCTCAAAAGAAGATGTACAAATGGTGAACAGGTATATATCAACATAACCAATCATCAGGAAAATGCAAATTACAATTAGCAAGCACTTCATATCTGTCAGAATGACTATTATCAAGAAGACAAAAGATAACAAAAGCTGGCAAGGATGAAAAGAAAAGGAAACTCTTGACACTGTTGGTAGGAATGTAACTAGGTAGAGCCATTATGGAAGAGTATGGAGTTTCCTCAAAAAAATAATATTAGAACTTTTATATGATCTGGCAATCCCACTTCTGGGTATATATCCAAAGTAAATGAAATCAGGAACTCAAAGAAATATCTATGCACCCATATTCACTGTAGCACTATTCTCAATAACTAAGATATGGAAACAACCTAAAAGTCTACTAAAAGTCTATCAGTAGACAAATGAATAAAGAAAATGTGGTACACACACACATACACACACACACACACACACGCATATAATTCAGCTTTGAAAAAGGAGGAAATTCTACCATTTGCAACAACATAAATAAACCTGTAGGACATTATGCTAAGTGAAATGTCAGATACAGAAAGACATACCCTGCATGATCTCACTTATACGTTGAATCACTAATTATTAGAGAAATGTAAATCAAAACTACAATGAGGTATCACCTCACAACAGTCAGAATGGCCACCATTACAAAATCTACAAACAATAATGCTGGAGAGGGTGTGGAGAGAAGGGAACCCTCCTGAACTGTTGGTGGGAATGTAAATTGATAGAGCCACTATGGAGAACAGTATGGAGGTTCCTTAAAAAAAAAACTACAAATAGAGTTGCCATATGATCCAGCAATCCCACTCCTGGGCATATATCCAGGGAAAACCGTAATTCGAAAAGGTACGTGCACCCCAACGTTCACAGCAGCACTATTTACAATAGCCAAGACGTGGAAGCAACTTAAATGTCGATTAACAGAGGAATGGATAAAGAAGATGTGATTCAAATATACGATGGAATATTACTCAGCCATAAAAAAGAATGAAATGATGCCATCTGCAGCAATATGGCTGGACCTAGAAATTGTCAGACTGAGTGAAGTAATTCAGACAGAGAAAGACAAATATCATATAATATCACTTATATGTGGAATCTATAAAAAGGGTACAAGTGAACTTCTCTACAAAACAGAAATAGAGTCACAGACGTAGAAAACAAACTTATGGTTGCCAAGGAGTAAGGGGGGGAGGGATAAATTGGGAGACTGACACTGACATATACACACTACTATGTATAAAACAGATAACTAATAAGGACCTACTGTATAGCACAGGGAACTCTACTCAATAATCTGTAATGACCTATATCGGAACAGAATCTAAAAAGAGTGGATTTATGTGTATGCATAACTGATTCACTTTACTGTACCCCTGAAACTAACACAACATTGTAAATCAACTATATACTCCAATAAAATCTTTTTAAAAAATAAATAAAAGAAACTCATGGAAGCAGAGAGTAAAAGAGTGGTTTCCAGGGAGCTGGGGGAAGGAGGCAATGAGGAGATTTTGTCAAGGGACACAAAGTTTCAGTTATGCAAGATGAATAAATTTTGGAGATCTAATGTACAGCAGTGTGAATATAGTTAAAAATACTGTACCATATACTCAAAATTTGCTAAGAGATTAGATCTTAAATGTTCTTACCACACACCAAACAACAAACAAAAAAAACCCCACAGGGCTTCCCTGGTGGCGCAGTGGTTGAGAGTCCACCCGCCGATGCAGGGGACACGGGTTCGTGTCCCGGTCTGGGAAGATCCCACATGCCGCGGAGCGGCTGGGCCCGTGAGCCATGGCCGCTGAGCCTGTGCGTCTGGAGCCTGTGCTCCGCAGTGGGAGAGGCCACAACAGTGAGAGGCCCGCGTACAGCAAAAAAAAAACAAAACCCACACACAAGAGGAAAATGATAGCTATGTGAGATGATTGATATGTTAATTACCTTAAGTGCGGTGATTATTTCACAATATATGTATGTCAGAACATCAAGTTGCATGCTTAAATACATACAATTTTTATTTGTCAGTTATACCTCAGTAGAGATGGGAAAAGAAGAAAATAGAAGTGTTATTAAAACCAAATATGGGTAACAACATAGATGAATCTTGAGGACATTATGATAAATGAAATAAGCCAGTGACTAAACAACAAATGCTAGATGATTCCACTTATATGAAGTAGCCAGATTAGCCAAATTCATCGAGAGAGAAAGAATTGTGGTTGTAGGAGGTGGGAGCGGGTCAAATGGGAAGCTGGTGACAGAAGTACAAAGTTTTAGTTGAGGAGGATGAAAAATTCTAGAGGTTATGGTGATGGTTGCACAACAATGGGAATGTATTTAATACTTCCGAAGTGTATACCTAAAAATGGCTAAAATGGGAAATGTTTGTTACGTATACTTTACCGCAACACCATCACCAATAAAAAAACAAAGCAAACAAGAGCTACGTCAGGAGCTTATTTTTTGGTGAACTTTGAAAGGGCGCACTAACTTTAGTATTTATTTTCCAATTGTTTTAGAAAAGGAGAATTTTAAAATAATGCAATTATAAATAAATAAAAAAACTATACTTTGAAATATCTACTGTACTTCAACTTATCAATTTAAATATCAAAAGAAAAGGACACTGAATACCTCCGAATGAAGAAACCTGGCTTGTGGATTTCTAGGTCCTTGTGTAAGGCTGTCATGTCATTGTACCTCTCTGGGCTTCAGAATCGTCACCTGTAAAATGAGTCATAGATGATTTCTAAGTCTCTATTTAGCACTGAACATTCATCTTTTCTCAGGCTCCAACCTCAATATTCAGAAATCTCCTGTGTTATGCTAAAGGCAATCACCATTATTTTTAGTTTGGGCACTGGTCTAAATTTTTAACAAAAGCCATATAGCAGATCTTTAAATGAGTAACTTTCTCCTAGCAGAGAGAGTCCCCATTTTTATTTATTCTTGTCTCAAATGTTGCTCATTTTTTCTAATATGGAGAGAGCCCAAATTCAGTGAGATCTTCTTATATTCTTTCTCTAGTAAGAATAACAGAGAGATGTAGTTTGGCCCTATATTTTATATAATTCTATATTTGTCATCCTCTTAATTAGGAATTATTTATATAATGTTCTTTTAATCAAAAGTTTATTGGATCAATAGGGCTTTGGCCACAAGAAATATATAAAATAGGGAATTATTGATACATTACCATAAATTTATTTTTCTTTTGAGATTTACCATACACAGTATTCATCTAGAAGGAGTAGACACAAGATAAACTGCTAGAAATCTCTCTCCCTCTCTCTCTCTGTCTTTCCTCTCTCATCTTGCTTTGAATTTTTGGAGTGAATAAGGGAAATGTGCAATCAGAAAAACTATTAACAATATTTTCTCAGAAAGGAATCATAAAACATTCATCCAAATATATTCCCCAGAAGTATAGCCTGCTGTATCCCTTATGGGATAACATCTATTTTAGTTATTTATTAGTAGTTACTAGTATTCTTCAACATTTCCCCATTGGGCATTTTATCCTAAAAGATATGAATGCTAACTATATAAAAACTGTACAGAGAACGCTTTATGCTCTGTCTAAATATATTTGTCACTTGTATAGAAGCTGTAATCTCAAAAAAGGACACAGCAATTTCCTTAAATGTTAGTCCTCCATAGATGATCGCTCATAAATGAAGCCTATTTTAAAATACTTTGTGCACCAGCATAACTTCAGACTACTCAGCTTCTCTCACCACAAAAGGAGAAATTGTGGCAAAGACAAGGAAGGAAAGAACATTTCCATATCATGGGCAAAACCAAGAAATGGGATGATACACTTATACTCTAGGTAATTATAAATTAACCATTATTCCCATAAGTTAGATAAAACTTATGGCCATTTCCTGGAGCATATATCACTTGCTCCTCTTTTCTGTGTCAATTTCTACCAGAATAAATCAAGGATACTGAAGTGCTATTCAAGATTGTATGTGTATATGTACGTGCTTGCCCATGTGTTATAGGGAGAAAGAGAGAGAGAAAGAGTGGGAGAGATAAAGAGAATGTGTTAAATTACAGTTTTCAGATTCTATGTCTAGAAGGTATTACATGCCATGGGTAAATTTTAGAAAACATGTTATAATATCCCTGACTTTGAAAAGTCCACACATTCTGATTCTAAAATCAGAAATATTAAAGGACAATATATTAAGAAGTAGCATACATAGCATAGTATAAATAAGCAGAATATTAATAAATCCCTAAAGATTATATTCATAAATCCATGATAAAAACTACTGTGGGGGCTTCCCTGGTGGCGCAGTGGTTGAGAGTCCGCCTGCCGATGCAGGGGACACGGCTTCGTGCCCCGGGCCAGGAAGATCCCACACGCCGCGGAACGGCTGGGCCCGTGAGCCATGGCCGCCGAGCGTGCGCGTCTGGAGCCTGTGCTCCGTAACAGGAGAGGCCACAACAGTGAGAGGCCAGCGTACCACAAAAAAAAAAAACAACCAAAAAACTACTGTGTATGTGGAAGGAGTTCAAATAAGAGAGATTCGTTGTAGCTGGAATGTTCAGCAGAGTTTAATAGAAAAGCTGAAGCTCAGTTGACTTTGAAGGCAGATAGGATTTAGAGAATCAAAAAGAAGCAGGTGATGAGGTCATCATTAAGTATTTGCTAAGTAAACTGACATATGATGAATTAATGAATGGATGAATGAATGAAAATATAGCATAAAAGTATAAATGAATAATTAAGCATGAGCACTTACAGAATATATATTTAAAAGCATTCTGGAGATTTATCAATAAACAAAATGTTTATCTCCTCTATCCTCATGGAGCCTATACTATAGTGGGGAATATACAGACCGGTGCAGGGAATAGTTGACAAGGTATGTTAACTCTATTTGAGGATGCATTGAGAAGTAAAACGAAACACAAAAGGCATCATGTTAAAGTTAGAAGGAACTTCAGAGGTCATCCAGATCGTTCACCTTACCTTATATATAAGACATTTAAAGAGGAGAAATGCCAAGGACTTAACCAAAGTGACAAGGTTTTACTGCTAGAGCAAGAAAAGAAACAGAGTGATGTCACCAAGATGGTGACATAGATGGTTCCTGACTTCCTTTCAAAATAACAATAATTAACAACTATTCATGCACAAGACACCACTGAGAAAACCCTAGAATATGGGGGTGAGGCTAAAGCACACCCCTGTACCACAGTGACCAAAACAGTTGACATTAGAAGGGTAAGAGGAGCAGCTATAGGCTGACCAGGTTGCCCCTACCCCAGTTCCAGCGTAGCACCATGCTGAATGGTGTCCCCTGAGCCTACAGTTCTTCCAGTGGGAAAAGAGAGCCCAGAGTGGACATCCAGCTCACCCGGTGTTGTGGGTCACTTGTTGGGAATCCCCACTGTGGTCTCACCCTCACATGGATTGCAGAGGAATCTGCAGGGCTTGAGCAAAGGGAATCCGATTATGATGGAGAATGGGGAAGGTCTTGCAACACCAGCACTTGGATTTTGGCAGAACAAGTTTCTACCTGCAGTGCCCAAGTAGTAGTCCAACCAGCAGCTTTGCTCTTCTGCAGAGCCAAGACGGTGCACCATCTAACCAGAGAAGTTGGCGGGGTGCAGGTTTGCCTGACTTGGGTCCCCAGATGAGGAGCCTTTCCAGCACTGGAGCCTGGTCTGTTCCCACCCAGTTAGGGGAGCTGAGTCATAGTCTGCCCAGTGCTGAGTGTAGCTACCAGCCCTACCTGAACAGAAAGGCTGGTCAGAATACCTAGAAGCTTCATAGTCCAGAAATGCGTGAGCAGAGGTTACAGCAGGCAGAGCTGATCATCCACAGAGTAAAGTCAGTGGCACTTTAGTCCAGGAAACTTGTGACATGGGTCAGCTCAGAGTCAAGACCACAAAGAGTCTCTTTGACCTTGGAGTCAATTCTCTTGCTCCACCCAGGCAGGGACTAATTTGTAACCCTACCCATTGCTGAATACAGCCTTCATCCCTCCAACCATGGAATGTAACAGAGCATGCAGGAAGCTTCATAACCCATCCAACAGCCCTGCTTACAGTGGGTCTTGAATAGAGACCACAGCCTGTGAATTTCTCCACCTGAAGAGCAAAACCAGTGGCCCTATCTGGCCAGGGAATTCAGTGCATAGTCTTGCCTGATTCAAATCTGCAAACAATGAACTGTGTAGGCCCTGGAGCTTGTTCCATTGTCCCACCAGCACAGAGCAATTAATTCACAGCCCCACCTATTACCAAGTATAGTACCCAATCCCACTCATCTAGTAAGGCTGACCAGAGAACCCAGGCAACCTTGGAGCCCTTCCTACAGCCTCACTTGCTTGCAGAGAGAGCCAGGTAAGCCACACTATCCATCTACCAATGGACATGTCCAGAAGCCCAAACTGAGATGACTAATGAGAACTGTCTCTGCCAAAGTGAACCTGTAAAGTCTGGAAGAGTAGACTGTTTACTCAGATATGCAGATACCAACATAAGGAATCAAGGACCATAAAAAATCAGATAAACATGACATCACCAAAGGAAACTAATAAAGTTCCAATAATAACTGACCCTAAAGAAATGGAGATCTATGAACTGTCAGACAAAGAACACAGAACAATCCTCTTTAAAATGTTTAGTGGGGGGCTTCCCTGATGGCGCAGTGGTTGAGAGTCCACCTGCCAATGCAGGGAACACGGGTTCGTGCCCTGGTCCAGGAAGATCCCACATGGCATGGAGCGGCTGGGCCCGTGAGTCATGGCTGCTGAGCCTGCGTGTCCAGAGCCTGTGCTCCGCAATGGGAGAGGCCACAACAGTGAGAGGCCCGCATACCGCAAAAAAAAAAAAAAAAAAAAAAAGTTTAGTGGACTATAAGAACACCGGACAAACAACTAAACAAAATTAGAAGGACAACGCATGAACAAAACAAGAAGTTCAACAAAGAAAAAGAAACCATCCAAAAAAACAATAAACATACAAAAACAAACAAAAAAACAAAAACAGAGATTCTAGAGCTGAAAAATACAATAACTGAATTGAAGAACTCAATAGAGAGCTTCAAAGCAGACTTGACCAAGAGAAGAAAGTATCAGTGACCAAGAATTTAGGATCAAAATCAACAAAATTATAGATGAAAAAGGAAACACTATACCGGTATCACAGAAATACAAAGACTCATAAGAGGCTACTATGAACAACTATATGGCAACAAACTGGAAAACCTAGAACAAATGGAAAAATTCTTTGAAAAATACAATGTACCAAGACTGAATCAGGAACAAATAGAAAATCTGAACAGGCCAATTACTAGTAAGGAGAGTGAATCAGGAATCAAAATTCTTGCTCAAAGGAAAGCCCAGAACCAGATGGCTTCACTGGTGAATTTTACCAAACATTTAAAGAAGATTTAAAACCAATACTTCTCAAACTCTTCCAAAAAACAGAAGAGGAGGAAACACTCCTGAACTCATTTTACAAGGCCATCATTATTCCGAAACTCATTTTACAAAGCCACCATTATTCCAATGCCAGAAAAGGACACTACAATAACACTATAAGCTAATATCCCTGATGAATATGGATGCAAAAATTCCCAATAAAATAAGAACAAATTGAATTCAGTAGCACATTAGAAGAATCATTCACAATTACCAACTGGGATTTATCCCTGGGAAGCAAGCATATTCCAGCATACACAAACCAAAAAATGTGATATGGGCTTCCCTGGTGGCGCAGTGGTTGAGAGTCCACCTGCCAATGCAGGGGATACGGGTTCGTGCCCCAGTCCGGGAAGATCCCACATGCCGCATAGCAGCTGGGCCCGTGAGCTGTGGCCACTGAGCCTGCACGTCCAGAGCCTGTACTCCACAATGGGAGAGGCCACAGCAGTGAGAGGCCTGCGTACCACAAAAAAAAAAAAAAAAAAGTGACATCACATTAATAGAACAAAAGGAAAAAAATAGATCATCTCAACTGACACAGGAAAAGCATTTGACAAAATTCAATCTCCATTCATGATAAAGACTATTAAATTAAGTATAGAAGAAATGTACCTCAACATAATAAAGAACATATAAAATAAACCCACAACTAACATCATATTAAATGGTGAAAGACTGAAAGATTTTCCTCTAAGATCAGGAACAAGACAAAGGTGCTTACTTTCACCACTCTTATTCAACATAGTACTGGAATTCCTAGACAAAGCAATTAGGCAAGAAAAGAAATAAAAGACAACAGAACTGGAAAGAAAGAAGTAAAATTGTCTCTATTTGCAGATAACATTTTTTTATATATAGAAATTCCTAAAGACTTCACCAAAATACTCCCAGATTTAATTAACAAATTAAATAAAGTTTCAGGATTCAAAATAAATATACAAAAATCAGTAGTGCTTCTATACAGTAACAAGGAATTATCTGAACAAGAAATAAAGAACATGATCCCATTTACAACAACATCAAAAATAATAAAATACCTAGAAATAAATTTAACCATGGGGGTAAAAGTTCTCTACACTAAAAACCACAAGACATTGACATTGATAAAATAAATAGAAGAATGTACAAATAAATGGAAAATGATCTCATATTCATGGATTGAAAGAATTAATATTGTTAAAATATCCATACTACTCAAAATCATCTATATATTCAATGTAATTCCTAACAAAATTCCAATGCCATTTTCTATAGAAGTAGAAAAAAATCCTAAAACTTATATTCAACCACAAAAAACCTCAAACAGCCAAAACAAGAAAGAAAAACAAAGTGGGAGGCATCACACATCCTGATTTCAAAATATATTATAAAACTACATTATAGTACAGGAATAAAAACAGACACATAGAGCAGTGGAACAGAATTGAGAGCTTAGAAATAAACTCATGCATATATAGTCAAGAAGTATTTGACAAGGGAACCAAGAATATTCAATAAAGATAAAAGAGTGTCTTCAATAAGTGGTGCTGAGAAAAATGGATATTCACATGCAAAAGAATGAAACTAGACTCCTATCTTACACCACACATAAAAATTAACACAAAATGGATCAGAGTTAAATGTAAGACTGGAAACCATAAAACTCCTAGAGGAAAACATAGGAAAAACGCTCTTTGACATGAGTCTTGACAGTGGTTTCTTTGGATATGACACCTAATGCACAAGTAGTAAAATAAAAAAAACAAGTGGAAGTACATTGAACTAAAAAGCTTCTATATAACAAAAGAAACAATCAGCAAAATGAAAAGACAACTTATGGAATGGGAAAAATATTTGCAAACCAAATATCTGACAAGGGCTTAACATCCAAAATATATAAAGTATGCATACAACTCAATAGTAATAGAAACAAATGATCCAATTAAAAAATGGGAGAAGGACCTGAGTAGACATTTTTTCCAAAGAAGATATACAAATGGCCAACAGGTACATCATTACTCATCAGGGAAATGGAAATCAAAATCACAGAGATACTACACCTGTTAGAATGACTCTTACCAAAAAGATAAGAGTTAACAAATACTGGTGAGACTGTAGAGAAAAAGGGAATCTTCGTGTGCTGTTGGGGGGGATTGAGATTGGTACAATCAATTACAGAGGTTCCTCAAAAATTTTTAAATAGAACTACCATATGATCCAACAATTACACTTCTGGGATTGTATCTGAAGGAACAGAAACAACAAAACACTATGTCATAGAGATAATTTCACCGCTTTGTTCAGAGCAAACATTATTTACAATAGCCAAGAGATGGAAACAACTTAAGTATCCATTGACAGATGAATGAATAAAGAAGTTGTGAGAGAGAGAGAGAGATTTTATATATATATATATATAGCTCCACTAGGAAAAGGAAGCAATTCTGTCATTTGCCACAATATGGATGGACCTTGAGGATATATTGCTAAGTAAAGTAAGTCACACAGGGAAAGGCAAAGACCATACAATCTCACTTATATGTGGAATCTTATAAAACCAAAAACAACAACAAAATGAACTTACAGAAACAAAGTAAAGATTGATGGTTGCCAGAGGCAGGGGGTTGGGGATGAGTGAAATGGGTTAAGGGGGTCAAGAGGTACAAATTTCCAGTTATAAAATAAAAAAGTCCTGCAATGTAATGTATAACATGGTGACTATAGTTAATAATACTGTATTATGTATTTGAAAGTTGCTAAGAGAGTACATCCTAAAAATTCTTGTGAGAAAAAAATTGTAACTATGTGTGGTGATGAATGTTAACTAGACTTACTGTGGTTATCATTTTGTTATGTTATATACCTGAAAATAATATAATGCTATATGTCAATTATGTCTCAGTTTTTAAAAAGTTACTGAACAACAAACAAAATATAAAAGTAAAAGGTGTCTTCAGCTTTTAGTGGGTCTAAAAGGATGTAATTTACATGTGATTTCCCTTAATATATCTTGTGTCTCAGATGTGGTTTATTGCAAGGCTAATAAGCAAAAAACCTCACAGTTGTTTCAATGGATCCGCAAACTTATTCTTCATTTACACATAAAATACATATTTCAACAACTAAAATATCACTATTAATGGCTCCCTGGTCCATGGGTTATTTGGTAGAAAGGTCCAAGTAGAAGTCTCTGAAATTTTCTTTCCCTAGCAAAATAATAAAGCAAAAACAATGCTGCATTCCTTTGAGAATTACAAACCAACATGCCACCATAAAAATTTTGATATTGGGACCAGTGTCTAGTCCATATAGTAAGGGTGTGTTAAGTGTAGTGGCAGATCCTAGATTACAGCTACAACAGTAATTTCAGTGGCAGACTCCCACATCCATTTCTGCTTAAAATCAGGAGGTTTCTATTTCCTGCCTCTGAACTGTGGTTGATATAACGTTTAACCAAGATGACACTGACACAAGGCAAGTAGCCAAGGATGGGTTAGTCAAGAAGGTATTTAGATGAGATCAGCAATGGAAATTTTGCAAATCTCAACTCCAGATGGAACTGGAATACAGAGACATATTCAGTCAAGTAGAAGTTCAGCTACAGCAGGATATACTTATTAGCACGAGTAGGGCATTGTTGCTAAAGTTCAGAGTCGGTCAAAGATCTTATTTTCAAGATGGAATAAGAGGAAGCAGAGGAGACTAATTTAGTAGTAGAAATGGCAAGCAAGGTCGTTCCTAAGAGAACTGGATAATCTCAATGGAGACTTGTTGGAAAGTGGTATCTTTACACAGGTTTGTCTTAAAGGAGGCAGGTCCATCCAGCTTCATGGTGACACAAGTCAATCTTTATATGTTGGACCTCTCTAATTCCGTGAAAGAGGGAATGCCTGTCATGCACAGAAGACACTGATGGAAGTTAGGTAGAAATTTAATTTTTTAAAATTTTCAATATGTGGGATTAGAATTCACAGAAGTATTTATTTAATCAGGGCCCTGATCATTGTTCCCAGGCAAAAAGAGTCAAATCATTTAGAAACTCAGAAAAAGGAAATAATACTTTGTAATGAGTAATCAGAAAATATTTCATAGAGAAAGTGCATTTGATCTGAGGTTTGAAATACCGAGAGCAATTTGTGTGACAATTGTGGGAGAACAGAAGACACAAAAATGGGAATTAGGAAGTTCAGATGAATTTTAAAAAGAATTTTAGAAGAAAGAACAAGAAAATCAAAGGGCCAAATGTAGTGCTCTATGATCATTTCCATTTTAGGAAAACAGAGTATAGAGACTTAATTTCAAACTCTGCCATAATCTACTTCCTGTATGAGTTACTTGATATACCTCTCAGCTTACTCATATATCCCTGATGATACTATAGAAAAGTTTAAGTTAAATAGCATAAGTTAAATGCTTAGACTTTTAAGAAGTTTTTTTTAAAATATTTTCTATAACTCTTGAAACTGTTTTTCTTTTATAAGACTTTTAGTTTTCCAAGAAAGACATTGTAAAAAACAAAAGCACTTGAGACAGATTAAGAAAGACTTCTCAGTTAAAATTTAGATTGAAATAGACAACAAAGGTTTCCTACAAAATGAGGCAGAGGTGAGTTACCCAGGGAATAAGTGTCAGCATTAGAAAATTCACATTTCTTCCTGCACTCCCATCTCCACCAGGATGGCTCTTCCTAGTTAATTCCTAAGCATTTTTCAAGTTTTTGCCCATACCTTTTTAATGCCAAATTTTCTGATATTTCCAGCCAGGTAAGTGTTTCGTGCTAGTGATAACCATATACCTTATTTGTACCCCTACTGGACACATATGTTGATATGTCTGTCCCAGCCCTACCCTGAGAGGTCACTGAATGAAAAAAACATGTTTTAATATTGTTTGTATCCTCAGCAACTATAAAGTATCTGGAACATAAAAACAGCTTAATAAATGCTTTCTGGAAAACAAACCAGAAGGAAAATGATAGCTGCTGACAGGAAACCTAAAAGCCAAGTGTTAACAACAAATTTTGCTTAGAACTTTTGTCTAAAGCTAACTTTTATTTAATGATGTTTGTTGCCTGATATAACACGTAAAGCCAGAAGGAAGGGAGGGAGGGAGGGAGAGAAAGAAGGGGCAAGGAAGGAGAAAAATAATTATCCCAAAGCCAAGCAAAGAAAAAAGAAATTCTATATAAGAGCTATTGTAATGAATTGTCAAAGACTTTTGAAGCTTTGTGTGACTAGGTTAACAAATATCTTACTATGAGCCATCTGTTATGTTTCTGACATTACCTTTTTCACAGGTCATCATTCTTCTCTTTTTTCTGATATGAAGACACTCATAATAAGATTATTCAAAAATGTTTCATGAAATTTTGGTCCTTCTGGTTTGAACTTAGATAGAGTAGAGGATTGGGTAAAGTTCTGTGACTTTCAAATGGAAATATTTATAATTAAAGGCAACATATGGGGGTGGCAGGTGGTCAACTCCTGCAATAATGGCTATGATATGAGTTAATTTAGAAAGCTAAATTGAAGAGCAATGAGTTCCAAAATGCATAATCCAGGCAAAGAAAATAGCACTTTGAGGCCTATGCCCATCAGTTATTAACTGATTCAAAAGAATTAACCCCTTAACACCAAAAGCTTTGTTAAGCAAATTTCATGGTACATTCCAGTATCCAAAGCACAGTGATTCTGTTATCTATCAATTCCACAATACGCAACTAGGAGGGAAAAAGTTATTTTTGTGAAATGCTTGGAAAGATACAAAGTGGTTCACTAGAACTATTTTTTAAAATTCCTTTAAACAAGTAGTTTATCTCTGGTAACAGGACATACCTCCCCCTCAACCTATTAACCATGAGTAACTTGGATTACATTGTTTCGCATAAGACTAGGAAATTGTCTTGGCCATATGCCATTCACCATGCCAAGCAAATAAGGAGATGGCCCTTCCAAACCTGATTCAAGTAAGGAAGCATTCACAAAGTTATAAGAAAATCTTGAAGCTGTGCTTCCTCCTATCTTTACAACCAATGGGTGATGAAGCCATGCATCTAATGTTTATTATGTCCAGAAGACTTAACTCAAGTTTTGGCTTTCCATGTTAACACAACCAAACAATCCACAGTTAATAAACAAGGGAACAGAAATAAATACGTTTTGAAAACGTGAACATTTATGTTGATTCCACCTTGAAGAAATAACATCCTTTGCTGGAAGAGAATGGTGGGAATAAAGAACCAATAGTTCTTTTATTCCTCACTCTAATTCTGCTCTAACACTAAAACATTTTATGATTATCATGAATCACTGTATTATTTATTAGTCCTTACTTAAAATATAATATCGGTCAATGTCCAGTTCCTCAGTATGAAATTGTAATCATATAAACACCTCATTTTCCATTAAAAGTCAAAGACAAGAAAATTAATCTGCTTCCATGAAGATTTTTAACTACAGATATTAGATACTCCCAGATGGGATCTAGATGGAAGTCAGATGTACAAAACAAAGAGTTGACGGTCACCAAGCAGCAACAAGTGGATCAATATAATCAGTCTTGTGTTTCTGTTGCCTAGAATATTTTTACCTATACAATGCCATAGCTCCACAGACTTGGAGGACTAAGGTTTTGGTTTCCTATTCTGTCCACAACAAATTTCATGCACTATACAACTCAAGTTACATCTCTGAGTCTAACTCTTTTTGTCTCAATTATATTTGGTCTAATGTTCTATGACTGTAAACGTCTATGGTTGTGAATCTGTCCTAACAGGGTTCTTAACACCAACAAAATTGCATTAATTGTCTTGTGTGTTGAGGGTATTATACTTATGTGTACACAAACACATAAATATAGTCTAGAATTCTACGTTAGGACCAAATTGTGAAGGCTATTAAATTCTGGAATGTACTGAAGTATGTTCTGAACTGATGAGGACACATTTAAAAGCTTTTTAAGCACTGGGGTAAGGTGGCTGTATGATGTTTTTCAAAGATTGCTATAACATAGATGGCAGATTAAAAGGATAAATGGGACTTCCCTTGTGGCACAGAGATTAAGAATCCGCCTGCCAATGCAGGCAACACGGGCTCGAGCCCTGGTCCGGGAAGATCCCACATCCCACATGCCACGGAGCAACTAAGCCCACGTGCCACAACCACTGAGCCTGTGCTCTAGAACCTGTGAGCCACAGCTACTGAGCCTGTGCACCTAGAGCCCGTACTCCGCAACAAGAGATGCCACCGCAATGAGCAACAAAGACCCAAGGCAACCAAAAATAAATTAATTTAAAAAATAATAAAAAAGGATAAATGACTAAAGGCAAGGATATCTTACAGAAAGCTATTTAACAGCAGAGGAAATGAGGGTATGGTGTAGGAAAGGAGAGGAAAACCACAGGTAAAGTATTTTGGAAACAAAAACAATGAGACTCAGTGATCAACTATCTGTGGAACGAAGGGTAGGTAAGCCAATCTCATGTGAGGTCAATACAAAGGAAATGGTGGCAAGAACAGCCCTCTAGATTTTTATAGAAAAATGCCATGGTATTACATATGATCACCCAATTTGAATATATATATGGAGAACGAGGAAAAATTAACGAAAAGAAATTCTGAAGGTCACAACTTCTAAGAGTAGGCAGGGGGTGAATGACCTACACAAATTCTGTAAAGAAAGCGTTGGAAAAATAGAAAGGGAAGCAGGTGTAATCAATCTATAAAAACCAAAGGAATAAGTAGTATTTAAGAAAGAATCCCATGGCTAATATTGTCAAACGGTGCAGATGTGAAAAGAAAATGATCCTTAAAAAGAATCCACTGGAGTTAGTGAGGTCATCAGTTAACACTGGTCAGTGTGGTCCCACTGGAGTGGTAGTGACTTAAGCCCAAAAGTAGTTGATGGGAGTCGAGAGCAGGAGATGCAGGAACTTAGGTGGCAACTACTGACTTGTTCTTTTCTTTTTTTAAAAAATTCATTTTCTTTATTTATTTTTGGCTGTGTTGGGTCTTCATTGCTGCGCGCGGGCTTTCTCTAGTTGTGGCGAGAGGGGGCTACTCTTCGTTGCGGTGTGCGGGCTTCTCATTGCAGTGGCTTCTCTCATTGTGGACCATGGGTTTCAGTAGTTGTGGCTCACGGGTTCTACAGCACAGGCTCAGTAGTTGTGGTGCACGAGCTTGGTTGCTCCGCCGCATGTGGGATCTTCCCGGACCAGGGATCAAACCCGTGTCCCCTGCATTGGCAGGTGGATTCTCAACCACTGCATCACCAGGGAAGCCCCTGACTTGTTCTTTTATATTTTCCTGACATGAAAATTTGGAAGGATTTAGTGGAGTAGGAGGGATGAAAAGTAAGGATGTAGCCAATGGAACAAACAGAGAACAAAGCTAAATTTTGATACGCAAGGAAGATGTTGGGATCCTTAAATACTTTATTAAGAAGTTACCAGAGAGGAAAAAGTTGAATACATAGGAGAGAGCACAAATATTGATAATATCTTTGTGGAAAAGGAAGGGTATGGGCTCATGAGCAGAGAGGGAAGGATTCTTTTTTTAACAGAAGAGAATACTACTCCCTCCTGAGACTCACTGTTAGAAATATCAGAGATATCCCTTTAATTAGTATTCTCCACATACTCTTCTTAAATAATCAAATCTCCAGAGATTCCAGAATTAAGGTTTCAAAATTCAAATTTGAATGAAAAAAGTTAGGTCAAATGCAAATGAAACATTTTCTGAGATTCCATTTCAGACTATGCAGTGCCTTTACCGGGACACCTCTTTCAAATCAGAATATGCTTGAGCGAATAATCACTTATATATTAGACAGTTCTGAATTTAAGACAAGGTCAGCAGTGAAGAAATGAGGTGCTCTGGCCTTTACTGCGTTTCTGTGCAGTGTTCCCCTCTGCTGTACACACTT
The DNA here is from genome assembly GCF_011762595.2 of Tursiops truncatus. Taxonomy (NCBI): domain Eukaryota; kingdom Metazoa; phylum Chordata; class Mammalia; order Artiodactyla; family Delphinidae; genus Tursiops; species Tursiops truncatus. The sequence continues at coordinate 95,389,598 of NC_047042.1, read as the reverse complement.
AAATCATTCTCTCAATTGTCTGAACTGGACAGGATGCAGAAGGAGTTCTTAATCGTGCAAGTACTTTCTATGTCCCCCGATATTTTAAATGAAATAAAGCTCTTATTTTCTGCATATATTCCTATTGCTTGTGCTGCATTCATATATCCAGGTTTTATGGAGTCTGAAACTGATACACTCTGTGGGGATCTTTATAAGTAAAAAATAGATATGAATTTCTAAATTCTAAAGGGAATGAAGGGCTCATTAACGGGAGGTTAAGTGAGAGACGCCGAGAATTAACCTTCATTAGTTTCATCTAAACCCGGTTAAACCAAGGACATTTTAAGTTATATTCCAGAAGATGAGGTATGATTGCTTTGCTTTGTCATGAAGTTTACAAGCAGCACATAGACCCAGATAGACAACATTATAAGGAAGAGTACTATTTGCTACCCCACAGTCCCATGTATGCCTAGAATAAGCTTGCATGACCAAAGTTATGTTGTAAAATTTACGAGTACCTATTTCTTGTGGTTTGATTGATATTACAGCCCAGATCATAGTCTAAGATTCATCTGTGATATACTTCCAAATTCAAGCACTAACTTAATATTAAGTCTGCTTTCATTTTGTCTTTTGGTTTTGTCTCTCCCTCTGGAATTTCATTACTATTCATCTTGGGTGTTGATTTCCCCACTAGGCTTGCTGCCTAAGTCCTTCATTTGTAACTGTTACCCCACTAACTATAAATTTGAACTAGATTAAACTTCCTAAAACTCTGATCCATGGGCATTACATTCTTGATCCAAAAACCTTCAGTGGTTCCTCAACACATATAAAATAAGACTCAAACAAACTGGCAATCAAGGTCTATCACAATCTAAGTCCTACATTTACCCTTGTTTACTACCACACTCCAATACGACACTGTGTTTCAGACAAATTGGCTTACTGGTTGCTCCACATTCAACTTAATGCATGTCCTTTCATGTACGCTTTTCCCCCAAGTGGAATATTCTTAGTGCTTTTTACCCTATCTATTAAGTCATTATCCATTCTACATGAGCAATTTCAAATGTTACACAAATCTTTTTTGAATTTTAGTAATAGCTTCTTTTTTAATTGCCTAATCACTCTTGTATACTCAGTTATCTTCTTATTGTCAAGAGTCATCTTCTCTTATTTACTTCCTATTGGTTCATAAAAAACACAAACCCTTTGAGATTAGGAGACATTTAGTCAACTTATTTATTTTTCTGAACACTTAGCATACTGCTCTATGTTTAGGAGTAAATAAGTGTGTGTTTATAAGGATCTGAATTTCAAATAGAAAGATAACAAATATAGACACCAGTGGCAAAGCGAAGCTCCTGTTTGATCATGTATAACCGTGTTCATCGTGCTTTAAAATTATTACAAAGAAATGGGTTAATTTTTTCCAAGTTCCACAAACCCAATTAGTACATGAAACCTCAGCTTTATTCTTTTCTGATATTACCTGCAGGGGGAAAAACACCGTTTGGCAGGCAAAACAAATAGCTTCTTACTTGATGATAGAAAATGACAAGTGGATTTCCATACACATCTTCAAAAATGAGCTCTGGAAAGTAGGAGACTAATAAAGTTGTAACAACCTTTTATAAACTATTTAGACAAAGAAGGGATATGTAGAATCCCTTAGATCCCCAGCCACATAGGAGATGATACATTAGCAGAGATCAATCTGCTCCACTTCCGTCAGCTGTGCTCAGTGACATTCTTATTTATAATTTCTTCTTAGAGTATTTCATAGGCACATATTATCAAATTCTTATCAAAGTTTTCTATGTGTGATATATTAGAAAATACATTTTAAAAAATGCTTTATCACCTCACACCAGTCAGAATGGCCATCATTGAAACGTCCACAAGTAATAAGCGGTGGAGAGGGTGTGGAGAAAAGGGAAGCCTCCTACATGTTGGTGGGAATGTAAATTGGTTCATCCACTATGGAAAACAGTATGAAGGTTCCTTACAAAACTAAAAATAGAGTTACCGCATGATCCTGCAATCCCATTCCTGGGCAGATATCTGGAGAAAACTCTAATTAGAAAAGATACAGGCACCCTAAATTTCACGGCAGCACTAGTTACAATAGCAACCTAAATGTCCACTGACCAATGAATGGATAAAGATGACGTGGTATATGTATACAATGGGATATTACTCAGCCATAAAAAGCAATGAAATAATGCCATTTGAAGCAACATGGATGGACCTAGAGATTATCATATTAAGTAAATCAGGCAGAGAAAGACAAATATCATATGGTATCACTTATATGTGGAATCTAAAAAAATGATACAAATGAACTTATTTGCAAAACAGACTCACAGACATAGAAAACAAACTTATGGTTACCAAAGGGGATAGTGAGGCAGGGGTGATAAGTCAGAAATTTGGGATTAACATATATATACTACTATATATAAAACAGGTAAAAAAACAAGGGTCTACTGTATAGCACAGGGAACTAACTATACTCAGTATCTTGTAATAACCTATAATGGAAAAGAATCTGAAAACTATCTATCATTCTATCTATCTATCTATGTGTATATGTATAACTGAATCACTTTGCTGTATACTTGAAATACAATATTGTAAAGTAACTATACTTCAATAAAAAATGCTTTAACAGTTTATCCAGCTAATCATCTACTTTTAGTATTTTAAGTTGATAAATATCAATTTTTCTGTCCAATGCCTAGTGCTTCCAAATAAATTATGCTAATTCAATTTAATTGAACACCACAATTAAAATTTTAAATTCCATGAAAGTAACACTATCTTCATCAATTTCTAAAATTTTGGATTGCCCCTCATCACAAAATCTTAATAGTCAAAGCATTCTAAGAACAATGCCATTATTATACATAAGCAAAATATCTTTTCCATGTTATACTGAACATTCCATTTTAGTCCACCATTGTTAAAGCTATGGTTAAATTATCTATATAACCTTTCAGCACAGCATTTATTTCTTTTCAACTGCAGTAATATCACAAGGAATATGTAATACTTTATCCACAATCCTTTTAAAGTCTAGCCTTATCATTGTCCATAGGTGTTCCTAAAACGCTCTCCATAACAGAAGTTAACCTTGTTCTATCATTTCACAAAAATTCTAGAACCTTATAGAAATTATTTAATACATGAGTTCAAACACTAAAATAATTCAGACAATGTTCTAAACATTTATCTGCAAAGCAGGTACTGCATATTTTTACATCCACTCACTGAGGGCTCCCGAATTCATTTCTCCAGCTGATATCCTTCCCCTGGTTTCCAGTCTCATACAGCCAATTGCCTCTATCACAGTGTTTAATGAGCATCTCAAACTTAATATCTGCAAAACTGAACCGTGTGTTCTCTGCACCTACGCCATGCCCACTGTTCCTTCTTCACCATCTCAGTTAATTCTATTCTCCATAACAGCAACTATATTCTTCCAGTTGCTCAGACCAAAATCTTGGAATCACACTGGCTTCCTCCTGCTTTCACATCGCATAATCAATTTCTCTAGCAACTCCTGTCCCTACTATTTTGAAATACACCTGGTACCTGACAACTTCTCACATATCCACCACTAACCCCTTGTCCCCAGACACCATCATTTTAGGGGTACATGAATGTAGTTCTATAATACACATTAGGGTGCTATTATGTATAAAGTGCTTCCCAGACTAGGAATATGTTACAAGACATAGAGAATAAGTGTAACAAAAGAGAAAATTAATTAATAGGCCAGCATCCACTTGTTGCTCTGCATTTTATCCCACTGCCCCTGTGAACCAGCTCTTTCCCATCATGTCACTCATCTCTATTTGCTTTAGACTTATATGTTTTTAGATACAAATTCATTGGCATGACTTAAAACTTCATAGACCTAAATAAATAATTATTTTAGGTTGGTTTGGGAGCGCATCATAGATACCCCTCTGTGTTAAGCTCATCATTGTGAGTTGCAGAAACGACAAAGTTACGTTATATAAACTGTTTGGTGTTGCCAGATGACATGATACTTGTAATAAGCATGGATATACTCTGCCACCACAGATCAGAATGTATGGCCACAGGTATGTGCAATCTAGAGGGAAGATTTCCAAAGTTGTGCCAGCATGTCACTTCAGTGACCCTCTCTACCACAGTCATGCCCTCTCTAATTCAGTCTGGATCACAGCCTTGTGCGGAGCTCTTCTCAGGGGCTCTTCATTGCATGCTCCATCTCAGCCCTACCGCTAGTAGTTCCTCCTTCTATAGGCAATTTCCATATTCTTTAAAGTTCTCTTTATATATTACTTGCCAATCCCCATTATTTCAATCTCCTATTGTGAATTTTTTACATTAAACTTTCTCTGTTCAAATGACTGTGTGATATCGGCCTACTGATTGGACTTTGACTGATGCACATGAACCTATGGCCTCATGATTTAAGATACATCATTGTATATGAGTGGAGGAAAGCTTCCTAAGTCAATAAATGAGGAGGTTTGGGTATCTGGATAGGAAAGGAAGAAAGAAAAATGAAAGAATTAGAAAGGAAAGAAACCGATTTTGGACCACTGTTTCATATTAAACACAAAACCAATTCTAGATGTATTAAAAATGAAATGTGAAATACAAAACAAAATAACGTTTAAAGAATATATAGAAGAACAAGATCTTTGTGACTTCAGGGTATAAATTTGCTTAAGTGAGACGTAAAAAGCACTAATCATAAAGAGCTATACTGATAAATTTAAATAAGTAAACATTACAAAACTCTGTATACATCATGAAATAAAAAGACAAACAATAAACATATGAATAAATTGTATTTCAAAAGAGAAAAGACAAGTCAAGACCGATTTTAAAATAAAATACTTGACACAAACACTCTCTCCACCAAGAAAAGGAATCCAATTTGCCAATAGCCATGTGATAATGCGGCTTACCATTATTAATCAGAAATTTCAAATCCTAACTATACTGGTGTATTTCAAACTTTCCCATTTGGCACAAAGCAAAAATTTCTCACACCAAGTGTTGTCAATGTTGAAGAAAAAGTCTCAATTATATACACATCTGGAGAGAATGTAAGTGGCCACTCATTTGGAAAAAAATGTTTATATGATCTAGATTAGTTTATCATTTCTGGAATCATCTACTTTCGGTGAGGTGGAATTTGAGTGTGAATTCATCTGGCTTTTCCTGGTGCTTTTGACTTAAATTTCATTGTATTCCTTTGACTAAGTAATACCTTATTAATTTGCTACAAAATTCTAGACACACCAGTGTAGAGACCTTACACATATAGGATTTCCTTCTCTCCTCTATACATCTGTACCTAACAGCCACCTACGAGTGAGTCTACCTCATTTCAAATAGATTCAAATAGAATCCAACAGTTTCCCAGTGTTTTGATGAGAAATAGCATTTTGTTTGTAAAATGGGAGTTATTTATCAAATACTGCATTTCACCAAATGACTACCTGATGAAAAGGAAAAACCCACACAGATGAGAAAACATTTTTATTCCCTTTCTCTTTCCCCACGTGAATATTTAAGTTAGTAAGATATGAGTCTTTTCATTTATAGGTGTAAGCCTCCTGGACATATTAACAGCTTTCCTATCGTTTGGTATTTTTTTGCTTGTTATGCAAAGATATTTCTGCTCAAACTTTAAAGTGCTACATTTGGAAATTACAGAGTATTGTTTATTCCAGAAGTTCAAGTTTGTACCATATATGACGATCCTTAAGTGTTATATGCACGTGTGCATATGTATACGTGTGTATATATACAATATACATGAAATATATGTTTCATAATATTTCATATATACATGTATATGTTTATGTGTATATTCATTAACTTCAGTAACTTATTTTTTACATTTTTTTTTCTCTGCGGTACGCGGGCCTCTCACTGCTGTGGCCTCTTCCATTGCGGAGCACAGGCTCCGGATGCGCAGGCTCAGCGGCCATGGCTCACGGGCCCAGCCGCTCCGCGGCATGTGGGATCTTCCCGGACCGGGGCACGAACCCGTGTCCCCTGCATCGGCAGGCAGACTCCCAACCACTGCGCCACCAGGGAAGCCCAGTAACTTATTTTTAAAAGGTATTATATTTGCCCTTCAGGACGCAGATTTCGTTGTCAGCCGACCGTAAACATTTGGCTTGCTCCTTCTCTGTACCTCTTTATGTATGTGGTGATCTTACACTCTGTACTTAATTTGAGCTCAGATCCAGTTTTTAATACATCTCAAGCAGCGATAGCCCCAGAAATTGCAGAAGGTACAGCTCTTTGTGTTTTATGGGACAACGCTTTGGCAGAAGACAAATCACATAATAAAGGTCAGTAAATGACGTTCTACAAAAATTGTAATAAAATTGACCACAAAAAAGTTGAAATCTGTAATATCTGTAATGAATAACTCTTATTGCTTCATAAATAAAGACAAACAAAGCAGGAGAAAGTTGACAGAATATATGAATAAGCAATTTGTAGAAGAGTAAATTCAAATGAAAAATAAAATATATTTCAATATGATACCGAAGGGAATGTAAATTAAAATAACCAGTTACAATTCATACTTATCAGGCTGCAAAAAATTAAAAAAAAGAAACTTAATATTGGTGGGGAAACTGGAAAAAGAATACAATCATACATTTTGTATCCATAAATCAAGATTAATAATGTGATCTATACCACAGGTCTTATGTCTAACAGCCACAGATGAGTGAACAAATCTCATTTCACTCTCATCAGCAGTGAGTTTTATAATTTCCCATTGCTTTTAGGAGAAACAGCATTTTGTTTTTTAACTGGCATTTATTTATTGAATATTGAGTTTCACCAAATTACCATGCGACTAAATGAAGAGGAAAAAAACATACTGTTCAAGACAACACTGACCCAAGGCAATTCTGTTTCCTAGGAAGTAGAAAATATATTTCTGAAATGAGGTAGTCTTTTATTTAGCCAAATACCAACTTGGACAAATTGTCTATGAAAAATAAGTTCCCTTTACCCATACTTTCTCTCCACGCTTTCTCTCCATTCTACAGTATGACGTAGAAGAAAAAAGGTGAAGGTGTTTCAAAGACAGAATAGAGCAGCTTTAATTTAAAAATTAAGAATAAAACTCAAAGTGACTAGGGCAGCCAGAGAAAGAGTAATGGGAAAGTGGAATAAAAAAGAAGAAATGAAGAGTGAAGGCAGGTACCTGGGGCAGAAAAGTTTCCCACGGGACTGAGCAGGTTGCTACAGCATCCATGAATGAGCTCAACATTGAACAAAATTTCCTATCCAAGGTGTGGCTGAGGTGAATTTAGAATAATAAGGTTAGTATTAAATTAACTTTTTGCCCTATTGTCTAGAAAGAGGGAGACTTCCATCAGGGGGGTAATCCTATGAAATATTCTAGAGATTTCCCCTTAACTCTCAGACAATATTATGAATGTGACTCACATACCAAGTAATAAGACCCATTTAAATAATCAATTGTGACAAGACACATTACTAAGGCCGCTATATGACTTACTTTTAAATCATTGAAACAGGTACTACCAATCACAGAACAAATAATTGAGGACACCTTATAATGTTATGATTTATTTTCATTTATAATCCCTTATCTCTTCATTCTCTCTTCCCTTCCCTCACTTACTTTATCACTATCATTCTGTCTTCATCCTGATAGTTTATCTTCAGATACACCTAGCCAAAGATACACTCTTTCAATGTGACACCTTTAGGCACTTTGCTCTGGAAATGGAGTTACAAATTCCTGGATAAAATAATCTAACCAATAGTTAACAATCATTACCATCCTCATCTAGCCAAGGAAAAAAAACCCGCTATATCACTGTCTAAAAATTATGCTTCCATAAATAACAATGTTAAACAAACTCTCTATTTCTGTGCCCTCTTGTCTTGTCAACCTTTCTTTGGTGTAGGGCACAGTTTTATTTTTGTAAAACAAACAAACAAAAACTTGGGGTTTAATTACTCTGTGAATTTGTAGGTACACATCAAATGCATTTGGTTTTAAATAAACTCCCGGTAGAATTTAAGCTTTTTAAAATAATTACACTTTAAAAAGCATTTAAACAATCTTCATATTTAATTCGTTAATATGAAAATTCTTTGGATTTTATGAACAAATAATTTGATATGCAAAACAACTCAATGTTTCTCCTCTGAGTCAAGATGTCTTTATGCTACTAATAAAAGTAAACACTCTCATTTTCTCGTATATAATAAACGATGCGACCTGCATAGTTCCGAGTACTCTGTACATATCACAATAATCACAACCACCACCATGCAAAGTAGGTACCATTTTCTCCATTTTACACAGAAAAAGGAAAGTTGGATAACCTGCTTAAAGCCACAAAAGTAAAAACTGGCAAAGGTAAAATTAAAACCTAATTCTATCTTGTACTTTTTAAGTTGTTTACATTGTATTCACCCATTTCAGTACAGTATGTAGTTTGAGGCATTTTGGTAGTTGTATACCACTGCTTAACTCTCACCACAAAGAAAAAGATAAAGAACTGTTCTATTGTCCTAAACAGTTTTCTCAAGGCCCCTTACAGACTATCTCCTCTTCCAGTATCTAGCCCAGGCAACTACCACTTTCCTGTCTCTAAAAAAAAATTTTTTCTAGAAGTTCATATGAATGGATCATACAGGATGTAGTCTTTTGTGTGATTATTTTTACAGATTATAATGTTTTCAGATTTAGTCGTACTTTTGTGAATAGTTTTTTTTCTTGCTGAGTAATGCCACAATTTTATCCTTTCACTATTTAATGCACATTTGGATTGTTTTTAGGGTTTTTTGTCTTTTTATTATTAGATATAGTGCTGATGTGAATGAAGATATACAGAAATATTCAGCTGGACAAATACTTTCACATTTATCTTGTGGAAAATATCAAAGAGTAGGGTTGTTGATTGGTATCATAAATGTACGTTCCACCTTATAAAGATATTGCTATACTGTTTTCCAGTGTGCTTGTGACTTAGCATTTCTACTAGTACTGTTTGAGTTCCGGTTAGTCCATATTCTTGCCAAAATTAGTTATTTTCCGTTTTTTTAAAGTTTAGTTAATCTTATGAGTGTATCGTGGTATCTCATTGTAGTTTATTTTTGAATCTCTGATGGCTAGTGTAATTAAGCATGTTTTTATGTGCTTATTGGTATTTTATGTCTTTTGTGAAGTGTCTCTTCAAACCCTTTGTCCAGTTTTAATTGACCTGTCTTTCTATTACTAATTTGTGAGATTTATACAGTTGACCCTTGAAAAACACAGGTTTGAATTGCACAGGTCCACTGATACATGGATTTTTTTCAATAGTAAACACTACAGTACCACAGGATCGGCGGTTGCCTGAATCGCCCAATCTGGAACCACATATACGGAGGAACCATCAGTTCAGAGAAACCACGGATACAGAGGGCCAACTACCAATTCCATGTAGATGGTCAGCACCCCTAAACCCCGCATTTATCAACCATATATCCTTAATAAAAGCCTTTTAACATACTTTTGGAAATATTTTCTATGGCTTGCCTTTTCATTTCTTAAATATATCTTTTAAAGAGCAAAGGTCATGAATTTTGATGAACTCTACTTAATTGTTTTTGTTTATAGTTCACATACATTTTTTATTCTTGTACAAGAAATGTTACCTAACTCAATGTCACAAAGGTTTCTCCAAAGTTTTCTTTTGGAAATGTAAAAAAATTCTCTCTTACAAAGAGGCCTATGATTCACGTTCAGTTAAATGCTTATGGATGACGTTAGGTAAAGGTCAAGCTCATTTTTTGCCATATATGTACCCTGTGGTTCCAGCACCATTTGTTGAAAAAGCTGTATTATCTTAATTATGTTACATTGGCATCTTGATCATACATTAATTGATCACACAAATGTGGGTCTATTTCCAGAAAATCTATTTTGCTCCGTTGATCTGTATCTCTAGCCTTATACAAACACCATACTGTCCTGATCACTGTATATTAGGTCTTGAGACCAGCTAATGTAAGTCCTCTGAGTTTATTCTTTTAAAAGAAATCTTGCCTCTTTTAGGTACTTTGCCTTTTCCTATAAAAAACTAGTTTTTAGATGTTTAACAAAAACCCTGATAGGTGTGAATTATAAAATCTCTAAATCGATTTGGAGGTGTAATAAAGAGTCAGATCCCACTTTTGATGTTTGCTGACAGCTTTTTAGCCTCACTCTTCCCTCTTCTCCTTCTGTCCTACATCTTTTTTTTTTTTTTAACATCTTTATTGGACTATAATTGCTTTACAATGCTGTGTTAGTTTAGTTAGTTAGTTAGTTAGTTGGCCCAGGGTCTTGGACCCTCATAAATATTGCCAGTTCTGTGATCTATTTTTTCCTTCTTCCACAGTCAACAATCTGTAAAATAATATTTTCCTTTTATTTGCTCTTATTTCTCCACATTCTTTTTTTCTTCCTTTCTTCCATTCTGACCCAATTTTCTCTCTCTTTTTTTTTTTTCACCTTTTTAGGTTCATATTTTCTGCTGATGGGCAATAGAGAACATCTTAATAATTGTTCTGGAAGTTCTTCCACCAGTGTTCTCTACTCCTTCAATAACTTCCCCAGGTCCATCTGATGAAGCTGCAATAATATCTCCATAGCCAAAAATCCTATCAATATTTCTATAGCTATATCCTCGTTAAGAGTCATTTCTCACATTTTTTAAAACGTTCATTTGATTCTCTTAAAAATATCATTGAAATGGAAAAATGTTATTGTACCCATTTTTCAAATGAGGTAACAGGTAGAGAGACATTTAGTACTTTTTCCAAGCTGTTGAAAAGAATATATATATTCTTTTTCATATTCTTTTCCATTATGATTTATCACAGGATATTGAACATAGTTCCCTATGCTATAGAGCAGGACCTTGTTATTTATCCATCCTACATATAGTAGTTTGCATCTGCTAATATCAAACTCCCAATCCTTCCCTCCCCAACCTCCCCTTTTTTAAAAAATTTTATTGACCAGGATTTTAAATAGTTTATATCTATAACTTATCATTTGCAATCTTATTAATATAACTTTTTAGTAGAGCTACATAATGTCAGAAGCAATTCATCCACATTAAAGAATTAAACATTTGTATGTTTCAGAAACTTTTCTTGAGTATGGATGTAATAAAATATTACTAGTACTGAAAAAACCAAAGTTGACATGAACATGTGGCAACTACAGTTTGTATTTCAATTTTAACAATGTTTTTCTTTCTCAGATGTAAACACCTAGTATTCCTATTTTGCTGAATATTAATTAACATATATCCTTTTTTCCCTCCAAATTTACATAGTCATTCATTTGAATCAAGAAGAGTATTTAAAAACAGTATTTTTTCCTGCAGTTTGGTGGTATGTATATTTATAAAATCTCCTATGCATGGAGAAACACATTATTAACTTTTTCAGGTCAGGTAAAATCAAGAACCCTTTAAAACGCCAAAAGAAAATTCACATCAAATCACATCGACCTCAGTCCATTTCTGATTTACTTAACTTTTCCTGACTTGCGCTGATTATATGGCTATAGGATTATGGCTTTTTATGAGCCCAAAAAGTCAATAGAAAGATAGAACATTAACTTTTCCTCTCTTGCTAAATTTATGAAATAGCGACATAACAGGAATGACTGTTAATCTAATATCATCTTTATGATTATTATTCTTAAGTTTATTTTTTAAATCAATATTTTAAAATGGAAATAGGATAACAAGAGGTAGGTAAATTACAAATAACCTCAGCGTTCCATTTGCTTTTCCAAGAGTTTCCGTGACATTAATTCCAGCGAAGTATTCTAGGCTGCCCTCATGCATAAACCACTGGCTCCTCATAATGGTGTATGGCATTTCAATTTCAAACCTGCCCTCAATGAACAGGATGAAGAATTACTGTGCTCATGTATAAATTGCTTTGTGACTTAATGTTTATCTACCATAATCAATAACGCCCAAATTCAAAAACAATCAAAGCACATGAAAAGTAAAACAATCTCATTTCATATACTAAGCAAATCCTTTGTTCTTTTCTGAAGTAGAAAAGATTATTAAAACAGTAAGCGCCACAAGGTAAATTTCATCATAAAAATGCCGAAATATAAATGAAGCAGTAAAGTATTAACGAATCTGCCTAGTTTCTAAAGGTGATTTTGTTTACCCACTTATTGATTTCTTCAGATGTACAGTCTAGTCCAGCTCCTTTGTCAGCCTGACCTGTCCTCTGTAAACCCTCAAATAATGTAATAAACATTATCTAGGAAAATACATTATACTCCAAAGCAGTACCTTCCTATGTAAAAAAAAAAAAAAAAAAAAAAGTCTGAAAAAATGAAGCAATCTAAAGAGCCTTCAGAATGTCACAAGTTAACCAAATTGAAAAATAAGCTCATTGGAACACTGTTTTTAAATTAAATTCTAAAGTAAATTTGTTATTTTCCCATAATATAAATTTGGAATACAGCTTATGTGTTCAGAAGCCTGGATTCTACTCTTCACTTATTTTTTTCCAGCCCTCAAAGCTAATATTTTCTTAAGTATCTATTAATTACCATTTTAAAGGCCATACTATGTGAAACGTTCAATTAAGCTTAGCTTTTATTGTGACCACCATAACAAAAAAAGTCAAGATGTCACCATCTGCCTTCTACTGCTCCCATGAGGAAAATGCTATTCCTGACTTTGCTATCTATGTAAAACTTTAAGACCACATGATATGAGAATCCTCACCTTCCCTTAGTTGGTTGGAATAAAAAGAAAAAGAATTTTGGAATTAAGGTTCTTGTGATTTCTTAGCTATGGCTCTTCTCTCATTTTATTTATTCATCCAATAATTTTTTTTTTTTTTTTTTTTTGCGGTACGCGGGCCTCTCACTGTTGTGGCCTCTCCCGCTGCGGAGCACAGGCTCCGGACGCGCAGGCTCAGCCGCCATGGCTCACGAGCCCAGCCGCTCCGCAGCATGTGGGATCTTCCCGGACCAGGGCATGAACCCACGTTCCCTGCATCGGCAGGCGGACTCTCAACCACTGCGCCACCAGGGAAGCCTCCATCCAATAAATTTTTATTGAGCAGCTACTATGTGCCAGGTACCCACCAGGCTCTGAGGCCACGATAGTGAACCAGCCAAACAATGTATTGCCTTCTCTGTGGAACACACATTCTAGTGGATATGACAGAAATTAAACAAGTCCATTACATGGGCAGCTAGATACAGAGATAGCAAAAGTGGAATATCATGATAAAATAAGAAGTACAATTTTCAATAGAATGGTCAGAAAGAGCCTCTCTGAAGAAACAACATTTGAGCAGAAACATGACTGAGGTAGTGAAATAAGAAAGCTCACAGTAATTCCTGGTAGAGGGAAGAGTGAGCACAAAGCTCTGGAATGAGAGTGAGCTCTGGGAGTTTGGAGGAGAGAGAGAAGGAAGATCCAGGTGGCTAAAGCTGAGCACATCATGGAAAAGAGGGGACAGGTGAGTTCAGACCAACATGCGGAAGCCAGGTCGTGTGGGCCTTGTAAGCCAGAGCACGTTGGTTTTGATTCTGTGTAGGATGGGGCATCTTTGGAGGTCTCGTGTAGAAAGATGACTTGAATTCTTTTTTGCTGTAAAAGGTTCACACTGGCTATAGATAGAGAACGTACAAATTATTTAAACTCTACAATCTCAATTTCTCATGTTTGAAATAGGAATACTAATGTTTACCTAGTTTGTCCCATGAGCACAGACTAAATTAGTATGCACAACATCAAACACATAGTAAGATCTCAATAACAAATATTTCTTTTTCTGTGTTTCTTTCTCTTGAGTGAGATAAAACGATACTCCTATTTCTTTCAAAGTGAATTTCACTCCTAACCCCTTCCCTTCATTCCATCTTTTTTCTAACTCTGCCAGGTTCTTCTCTGTCAAATATTGGCCACTCCATCCTCTCTCTTCCAAATGATTTATTCTCCCCGTCTGAAAGCATATACATGTCCTCTTACCTCAAACAAAAGCAATTTTTCTCCAATCTTGCTACTTCAGATATCCCATCAAAATGCACCACTCTCCTTCATTTTTGTAAAAAATTTCATAAAAGCAATAGTCAATGTATAATGTTACCATTTCTTTCACATTTCATCCTTCCCTCATGTTTACAGCCTGGCATTTGCCATTACAATTCTACTGAACCTAAGTCCCTGATTGTTCTACCTGGTAGACAAGGCAGTGAAAGACTTTAATCATGATGGCAATGAAACAATTCTGCTGCTTCAGGTCCAAGAGTTACATGTTGGCCAAGGCTTCTGAAAGGTGTAGATAAATTTTAAAAACAGCTCCCTGTGTCATATTTCATCCTTGGAAAAGGCAACAGCATGAACAAAGTTCTTTGCCATAAGGAAGTAAACATGATTTCAATGAAGAGGCTGTGAAAAGTTTCAATTAAAAATTACTCTGCTCTGGGGGCTTTCCCCTTCTGCTACAATCGGGGAACCACTACAGTACTTGCCTGTCCATTGTAAATAATTCGACAGCTGGAAAAACTTTAAGACATGGGGTAAAGGCATTACAGAATTTTGATCCATGATATAAAGGAAATAAATGAGTGAAGTGTACGATTATTGAGTTTCTACCTAGAGGCACTTTTTGGACTGCAGCACAGGGAGAAGGAAAACAAGCATACACGATGCTCTGGCTGAGCTGAGATTTCAGAATCCAAGGAGGCCAAAATGGCTAGAATTGATGGGAAAGATTATTGTGAAGAAAGGACCTGTGTAGAAAAAGAGATGCAGAAATCTTTGGAAGGCTCCCCCTGAGCGTGCTGCTGAGTAATAAGCTATATATATTTAGGGTGAAAGACGTCAGGGAACAAACTACTAGGGGGATACAAAAAATAAACTAATTCCCCCAACACTCACAAGACAAGGAGATAGTTGAGCTCTTACCATCCAAATTGGCGAGACTGTACTAAACACCTAAAGCATTCAGGTAGACCCCAGAAGTGTTCTATTTTAGCAGCCACCAAGTGCTCACGATTGCCTGAAACTTACATGTTGACTTGGCTTGACCTAACTTTAGTCAGACTTTTCTCCTTCCCTCAAGAATAAGCAAGTACTAACATGCAGAACATCCCCGCTTATCAGCTCATTTTGGAAACTGGCTGACCACGGAGAAGGTCATTTCCTATAGATCCTCTCCAGTCATGCTGTCTGCTCACCTCCACTTGCTTGTCCCCCTCTCACAATATCCCTGCTAGCCTTGCTGATTCCTTGTAGTGGGTTGAATTGTGGCCCCCCAAAAGATATGTCCGTATCTTAACTCCCAGAATCCATGGATGTTACCTATTTGGAAAAAAATGTCTTGGCAGATGGAGTTAAGCTAAACATCTTGAGGTATCATTCTGGATGATCCAGTTGGGCCCTAAATCTGATGACAAGTGTCCTTATCAGAGACAAAAGAGGAGAAGACACAGAGAGGAGGAGAAGGCTGTGTGATGATAGAGGCAGAGACTGGAGTAATGAATACACAAGCCCAGGAGTGTCTGCAGCCACCAGAGGCTGGGAAAGAAAATGAAGGGTTCTCTCCCAGAGTCTTCAGAGGGGGCACAGCCCTTCTGACACCTGGATTTCACACATCTGGCCTTCAGACTGTGAAAATAAATTCCTGTTATTTTAAGCAAGCAATTTTGTACTAATTATTTATGGCAGTCCTAGGAAATGAATACAGTCCTCTTTATAGAAGAAAATACTTTTCCCGTTTAATTTTGTGATGCCTACAGAGGCTGAGGTTGGAGTCTCTTCCTACTGCATTAGTCTTTTTGAATGTAGTCTCTCCTTATTTTTTTAATTTGCCGGGAGTATAGATATATAAGCCCTAAAGAAAAGGCTACTATAGAACCATCATAACTTTAAAAACAAAACAAATAGAAAGCCTGGAAAATATAAAGCCAATCATTAGTAGCTTAACTGCCAGTCAATTTGAATTACATGCTCTTAAAGAAGACAACTTCCTTAAAACATAATAGAAAGTATAAGCAGCTCATGCAGCTCAATAACAAAAAAACAACCCAATCCAAAAATGGGCAGAAGACCTAAACAGACATTTCTCCAAAGAAGATATACAGACTGCCAACAAACACATGAAAGAATGCTCAACATCATTAATCATTAGAGAAATGCAAATCAAAACTACAATGAGCTATCATCTCACACTGGTCAGAATGGCCATCATCAAAAAATCTACAAACAATAAATGCTGGAGAGGGTGTGGAGAAAAGGGAACACTCTTGCACTGCTGGTGGGAATGTGGATTGGTACAGCCACTATGGAGAACAATATGGAGGTTCCTTAAAAAACTACAAATAGAACTACCATATGACCCAGCAATCCCACTACTGGGCATATACCCTGAGAAAACCATAATTCAAAAAGAGTCATGTACCAAAATGTTCATTGCAGCTCTATTTACAATAGCCCGGAGATGGAAACAACCTAAGTGTCCATCATCGGATGAATGGACAAAGAAGGTGTGGCACATATATACAATGGAATATTACTCAGCCATAAAAAGAAACAAAATTGAGCTATTTGTAATGAGGTGGGTAGACCTAGAGTCTGTCATACAGAGTGAAGTAAGTCAGAAAGAGAAAGACAAATACTGTATGCTAACACATATATATGGAATTTAAGAAAAAAATGTCATGAAGAACCTAGGGGTAAGACAGGAATAAAGGCACAGACCTACTAGAGAACAGACTTGAGGATATGGGGAGGGGGAAGGGTAAGCTGTGACAAAGCGAGAGAGAGGCATGGACATATATACACTACCAAACGTAAGGTAGATAGCTAGTGGGAAGCAGTCGCATAGCATAGGGAGATCAGCTCGGTGCTTTGTGACCACCTGGAGGGGTGGGATAGGGAGGGTGGGAGGGAGGGAGATGCAAGAGGGAAGAGATATGGGAACATATGTATATGTATAACTGATTCACTTTGTTATAAAGCAGAAACTAACACACCATTGTAAAGCAATTATACTCCAATAAAGATGCTAAAATTTTTTTTTAAAATAATAGAAAGTATATACATATATAGATCTCTGTCCTCATGTTTCTGGTACAGAGCTCTTAAAACCCTGGTAATTTCCTAATTAGGAAAAGTATCTTTTGTTTTAGTATTTAGTCTTTGACACTGGTTCCTGGGTTATAAGACTGCCTTTTATGCTAATGAAGCAACTCTTGGTGGGCTTCTAGAGAGCATGAGGATGAGGGCTGGTGACCAGAAGAACCAAACCATGATTAGAAGCTGAGAACTTTCAGTCTCACTCCCCATGCCCTGGGAAAGGCAAAGGAGCTGGAGACTGTGTTAATGACTGATCATGGTTACATAATGAAGTCACCACAAAAATCTCCAAAGTACAGGGTTTGGA
Organism: Tursiops truncatus; assembly: GCF_011762595.2. Classification (NCBI taxonomy): domain Eukaryota; kingdom Metazoa; phylum Chordata; class Mammalia; order Artiodactyla; family Delphinidae; genus Tursiops; species Tursiops truncatus. Next base: position 95,372,120 of record NC_047042.1, on the reverse strand, counting down.
GAGCTTCCAGGTTGGTGAACACACTGACATGCTGGGAGGATGGTACAGCCCAAATTCATGAGAACAGAGGCTCCTGCACTTGGAAATTTCTAGACCTTGTCCTAAGTATCTCTTTGGCTGGCTGTTCATCTGTATTCTGTATAATAACCCTTATTAAATAATAAACCAGTAAATGTAATTATTTCTCTGATTTCTGTGAGCCATTCTAGCAAATTATTGAATCTAAGAAAGGGGTCATGGGAACCCTGATTCATGGTAGGTCAGTCAGAGGTACAGGTGACAACCTGGGACCTGCAATAGCATCTGCAGTTGGAGAGGTGCAATTTTGTGGGGCTGAGTCCTTAACCTGCGGGAGCTGATGCTATCTCTAGACAGATAGTGCCAGATTTGAGTTACACTGTAGGACAACCAGCTAGTGTCAGAGAATTGCTTGATGTGTGGGGGAAAAAAAACCTGACAGATTTGGTGAGCAGAAGGGAAGTGTGGTAGTTGTGTGAGGAGAGTAAAGAAGAAATACAGGAGAGTTTTTCCAACTCAACAAAATCCAAATACTCAAAATATAATATTCATCCAATAAAAATTATAAGATACGTGAAGAAGGAGGAAAATATACCTCCTGAGGTATAGCATAATGATGTAGACAATCAGTCAATAAAACAGACACAGAAATGACAGATGATGGAATTAGCAAACAAGGACTTTAAAATAGCTATGACAGAGCAATGAGTTAAAGAAAAACATGACTACAATAATAAAAGTGATGAACTCCTTAGGAACATGGTACAGTGGAAATGCTACAATTTAAAAATACATAAATGAAAAATTCACTGAGTGGTCTTAACAGCTGATGATACAATAAAGGAAATTCAGTAAAATAAAAGATATAGCATAGTGTATATGCAAACTGAAGGAATAAGAGGGAAAAAACATCAAAAAAAAGAAAGAAAAGCAGAACCCCAATTAAGTGTAGGAAAATATTAACTGATGTAACATAATTATGATTGGAATCCCAAAATAAGTAGGAGGAAGAAAAAAGTTTTGATAGAATGATGGCCAAAATATTTCAAAATTTAATTAAAACTATAATCTCACAGATTCAAGAAAGACAAGGATACCTAAGCAAAATAAACAAAAAGAAAAACATACCAAGGAACAGAATAAGCAAATTAGGGAATCCAGTGATAAAGAGGACATCTAAACAACACAGAAAAAAAAAAGACTCATTTCATATGAAGGAAAAAAGAGAAGAAAAATCTCAGACTACTCTTTAGAAAAAAAACAATTCAGAAAACAATGTAAAAATAGTTTTATAATATTGAAAGAAGAAAAAAATCGGAATAGAATTCTAACCAGGAAACATACCCTTCAAAAATAAGTGCAAAATAAGATTTTTTCAGACAAACAAAATTAAAAGAACTTATCAGCAGCAGACCTGCAATTAGAAAAGAGATACTGGACAGAAACTTGGATCTACACAAAGGAATGAAGGGTGACAAACATGCTAAATACGTGGGTAAATATAAAAGACTTTTCCCATTGATATTCTTTCAAAAGATAATTGACTATTTAAAGCAAACAATGTTAACAATATAACAATTATAGCATATGAAGAATATATATGTATGACAAAACCAGCACAAAAGACAAGGTCTACTTAAGATTACTACTGTAAGAATTTAACATTATATATAAAATGATATAATGTAATTTGAAGTTAGACCATGACAAATTATGAAAGATATTTATTTTAACCCTAGAACAATATCAAATAAAAAAGTAAAATTAAAATTCCATTAGTGAACATAAAATGGAACACTAAAATATACACAATTATTGCATAATAAAGGGAGAAAATTGAGTAGAGACTTCTAAGGCCTAGTGTTGCCAGAAAGTATCAAAAAGTTGTATAAAAAGTAGTAATTTATATCAGAATGTAAGAAGTCAAGGTTGAATGTTCTAATCTCTAGGAGGCCTCTGGAAGACTATATGAGATATATAACATCAAGTTAATAGAGGAGAAACATAGAATATTAACACATTGATTCATCCAAAAGAAGGCAAGGAATGACAGTAAAAGAAACAAGTGATGTTTAACATATAGAAAAGTTAATCACAACTTAAAAAATAAAACACTTGAACCTTATAGATGCTGTTAAAATGAGGAAAAGAAGAAAGTAAATCACTTTAAATACATGTTAGAAAAGAAATTAAAAAGCTAGAAATCATGCATTTATTTTAAGATTTACAGGGGAAAATGTTAACCCCACAATCAAGAAGGAAAAATAATAGATAAGACAAACATGAAATAGAAAACAAAGATATGAGAGATGAATCACAAAGCTAAGAGGTGACTCTTCAAAAGTCAATTAATATTGCAAGATTTTATAGCAAGAAGGAAAAGAATATAGTTCATCAAGGTCAGGAATGACAATGAGGATATCATTACTGTTCCTAGATATCAAATAGTTAACAAGAGTATATTATAAGCAACTTTATGCCAAGTTACTTAAAAAAATCACAAGAAATGTCCAAATTTTCAGAAAAACACTGCTTTCCAAACCTCAGTTGTCCAATATGTACTAGAAAAATTGAATTTCTTTTTATTTTCCCACAGAGAAGACACAATATACCTTTACTCAGTGGATTCTTACAAATATTTAAAAACCAGTAACACTATACACAAATTCTTCTGTAATGTAGAAAAGAAGGACTGATTCCAAGTTGTTTCAGAAAGCCAGCACCTTCTTAACACCAAATCCCAGCAGAGATTAAAAAAAAAGAACATTATAGACACATCTCACTCATAAATACAGATGTAATAACCTCCTCAAAGATATAATTATATTAAATTTGGGAAATACAATTAAGTACAATACCTCCTTACCCTATGGGTTCTATTTTAGTAATGCTGCATTGGTTTAATATTTGAAAATTGATTGGTAGTATTTACTACATTAACAGAAAAGATAAGAAGAAACATAAAATAATCACCTGCATAAATAAAAGAAGCTTTATAAATGTCAACACCCATTAATAGCAAAAACAAAACATAAAAAATTTGTGACAAACTAGCAATATAAGGAGATTTTCTCAAATTAATACAGAAGAGTTCCAACATGCCGTCAGAAAATTTCCATCTGTGATCAGGAAAAGTTTGCTCACTATCACCACTTTTTAAAAATATTATACTTTAAATACAAGTCACGATAAGGCAAGTAGAAGAAATCAGAGCTATAGGATTGGGATGATTAAAACAGAAATTATTCAAATGGAGCATAATTAAATTCCTAGAAAATCTAAAGTTCTAACAGACAAACCTTTAGAATTTATATTTGAATTTGTAGAGAAAGAAAATTTCTCTGGATTTCTCAGTGCTCTTGCAAAAAGCCCTAGTCATCTAAGTCTCTTCCCATATCATGATAATTGAATCTATAATCATTTGTCTAATTAATTGTTCTGATCCAAAGGATAATAAAACGTATGGTATTTCCCTTAGAGGGCTAAATGGTTACATCCTGGCAAAGTCTTTAACACCACAGTGCTAGAAGACTCCAATACTACCTTCCTGGATATTTACATGTCACAAGAGATGAAAGACAGAATTTGGAAACATCTTTAAGTTGTGACAACTGAGACAGTCTGGGGTATCTTGTTCCTGGAGAGATTTTATTCATATACCGAAAGGCTGGAGTCAGGAGATCCTTCCAAGAGGGGAGGGGAGCAGCTGCATTTGTAAGCAGAAAAACATCATTTTTTGTTATCCACTGAGTATGGGGTATCCAGCTCCTAAGTTAGGAAACTTAACCTGACTCACATCCCAACACACTTAGAGTAAATTCTAGGACAAAGAAGGGGAGGGGGCTGACACACTTATTCTGTAATGTGAGGTAATCAATCTCTTTCTGATGTAGAGCACTTATTACACACATTCAGGATAAAATTAATCAGTATTAAAAACCCAACAGAGTTCATCAAGATCTTTGAATGTAAGATCTTTATTCCATATACGATTATATTTCTATACACTAGAAAGAATGCACAAAAAATATGCTAACTGTACAGACCAAAAAAACTGATAAACTAAAAAAAAAAAAAAACTGATAAACTGTGCTTCATTAAGATTAATGTATGTTGATCAAAACACAGCATTAATAGAGTGAAAAATCAAGCTACAAACTGGAAGAAGATATTTGCAGTTCTTAGATCTGATAAAGGCTTTGCATTTAAAACACTTATAAGTTGGTGAAAAGAAGACAAGCAATCACGTAGAAATAGACGATAGATCTGAAGGAGCCATTTAGAGCACAATTTTAAAACCTTCACTGAGCATACAAAGGGGTTCAATTTTATTAACCATCCCAAAATATTAATTAGAACCACAATGAGATATTACTACTTACTCAACAGAACAGTTAAATGAGAAAAAGGAATAAAAAACTATAACAAGTGTTCGTGATGCTGTGGAGCAACTGGAATTCTCACAAGTGGATGGTGGGATGTAAATTTCTAGAGTCCTAGATATTTAGAATAAAATCGTCGGCCACCCAGAAAAAGAAAATTATTCAATTACACAATAAACAAGCCACAGAGTGGGACATGCTGTTAGTTTTGTTTATGTATATCATACATATATTTACATTTACACATGTTATTTGCATGAGTGTACGTATATACATATATACACACACATATATGTGAAAGAACTTGTATTCAGAATATAAAGAACTTCAAATCAATTAAAAAAGTAAAAGATCACAGAGAAAGTAAAAAATGTATCACTCTCTAGTATATGAAAAGATGGACTCCACTTGTAGTAAGGAGAAATAAAAATGAAAACTAGACTGAGATGCCATTTCTCACAAATCTGAGGAAAAAGTGCAAAAGTTTCACAATATCAATGTATGGTGCATCAGATGCTCTAGTACAATGCTGGTAGAAGTGAACGACTTCATACAGTCTTAGGGAAGAAACTGGAGGAACTGCTATCAAAATTATGAACTCAATTATCACTTGACCCAAGAGTCCCTCTTCTGGGGCTTTATCTTTCAGATCCAACAGTAGGAGTAAAAACCAAACCAAACCAAACAAAAAAACAAAAAAACACATACATACAAAGCAGTCGCTGTTGCTTTGATTATAGTGACGTAAGATTGAAAATAACTCATGTCCATTACTAAGGTACATCCACACAGCAGAATGCTGTACAGCTATAGAAGGGATCTGAGAAAGTTATTTTTGTACTCATCTGAATAATTAAATGACAACTGAGAAAAGAAAGGTATAGAATGTGCATAGTGTTCTGTCTTTTGTGCAAGAAGGGAGAGGCACAGAGAAACATACAGCATATTTGTATTTGCTTCAATCTGCATAAGAAAACAGTGATGAGGTTATATGTTGAGAAAAGGGATTGCGGGGTGTACGGATACAGGAGCAAGAGTAGACATTTTAATTTATACCTTTTTAGATCTTATTAATTTTTGCTCATATGCTTGTGTTTCATAGTTGAACAAAGAACATAAATATATACGTTTAAATATTTTCAAGTTATAAAAATTATAGTACTCTCTTTATGCTAGGATGTACTATCTGCATTTTGCTGTTAATTTCCTTTTGGTCATGAAAAAACATTCATCGATGAAAGATTGTTTTTACCATCTTATTTCATTAAAAATGACAACTCTGTGTCTGTTTCCCTATTTAATTATGGTTTTTAGTATTTTATTATTAAATTATGTCCATTTATCTGAGAACCTCTGGGTAAATGCACTTGATATAAATTTCTCCATTATGAGTTTACCTTTTTCTGGGTCTCCATAAAGTATGCACATAATGCACATTGAATTTATACCTCATGAAGAAATATCTTACCTGAATTTTGGTTATCATTCTTTAAATTGACTGAGAAACGCCATAAGGAGTAACTATTTCATGAATTTCGTGTATATTCTACAAATAGGTAAAGCCCATTATGCTGCTCTTTGACAATCATATTAAAATAAATTAATTAAATAATTAAAATTAATGAAAAATATCCTTTTTGAATTTCAAACTAAGGAAAAGTATATTTCTTCTGAAAAACTGGTATGTTTTCAGTTAGCTGTATTTACTGCTGATTCTACATTAAACAAATTAATCCTTTATTAATATTAAATATTTTATTAATTAATCTCAAATTATTAAAACATTTCATTATAACATATTAGTGCTTCTGTTTATTAAAATTCACCTCAAATCATTTTTGAAAGGAGGTAGGACATAAATTAGGGTCAGTTTTCTATTGCTGACATAATAAATTACCAGTAGCTTAGCACCTAAAAACATCGTATATTTATTATCTCACAGTTCTATACGCTGGAAGTCTGGATTGACTCAGCTGGTTTCTCCACTCCAGGTTATAAAGGTTACAGGAAATCAAAGTGTCTGCTACTGGGGCTGTTATCAAGAGGTTCTAGGAAAAATCTACTCTCAAGCCCATGCACATAGTTAGCGGAACCTGTTTTCCTTTCCAGCTGTCATCTAGGGGGGGGGCCACCCTTAATCCCTAGAGACCATGCTGTGGTCCTTGCACATGGGCCCCTATGTCCCAAAACCAGCAATGGAGCCATGGCATTTTCAACCTTTATCACTCTTGAATTCTCTCTGACTTCTTCTACCACAGCTTTCTTCTACCTCAAGCCAGAGACAATTCTTCGCTTTAAAGAGTTCATGTGATTAGATTGCTCCCAACCAAATAATCTCAGGATAATTTTCTGTCTAAAGGTCCATAACCTTAATGACATCTGCAAAGTCCCTTTGCCATACGATGTAACAACTTCAAAGTTTCCACTGATTAGTGTATGGGCATATTTGTGGGTTCGGGGGGGGCACACCCTTAATAACAAATACCACAATTAATGTCATACAAACTAAAATATTTGGCTGTTTTCCATACTTACCCCCATCCTGAATATTCATAAATTATAATTATAGCTGATTATTGCTTACTTTAAAACTCCTAAAATATAGCACTAATGTATTTCCATAGATAAGCAAAATAGAAGAAAAACAAATCTTTCTGTCAAAAAACTGAAAATGTTAAAAAAGAGAATCCTTCAAAAATAATTTACTTGTATTGGAAAGAGAAGATAAAACCCTTTATTATTTGTTCTTGTTTTACATTCCGGAATCTAAAATATGTTTTTAAAAGCTGCCCTAATTGTCAATCTGTCATGAAATACATTTCAGCTTCAAGCCTCATGCTCCTGGGGAAATCACAAAACATCTATTTCAGCTGAAGAGGCTCAAACTCTAAGCAGTGCAATTAATATCTTCCATTTTTGCCATCGGCATGGAAAGCAGCTCTTTGGACTCGGAATCACTAATTGTGTCTAATAGCGTACATCTGGCTTGTGCAAGTTCAGCATGTTAGGACTTGCTTTATGTGTCCTGATCACTGGCCACTAAGTGGACACGTTCTGACCTGAACTTCAGAGTAGCTGCCACATTCTAACCTTCTCAAGAAATAGAATATTCATTAATGAATGAAATGTGGCTTCAGGAAACTGTCTGTAGACATTGTTCCACCAAATGCAGCTTTATTATAACTGGCAGTCTTGAATAAGAGGATAGAAACACCATAAAAACAAAAATCTTCCCTGGGGTGTGTCAAATAAAGTTTTGCACAAAATATGATATAAACAAGGTTATTATTCATTTAATTTTCTCTTCGTGCTATGAAAACTCAAGACTCCTGCATATATTAATTTTAATAGGTGTATCAGAAAACCACTCATCTGAGTACAGTCTAGAATATACCAAAAAATTACAAGTATCTTGCATAACTGAAATTTATACCCATTGAACAACAACTTCACATTTCCCCCTCTCCCTAGGCCCTGGCAACCACCATTTCTAATCTCTGCTTCTTTGAGACTGGCTATTTTAGACATCTCATATAAGTGAAATCATGCAGTATTTGTTCTTCTGTGATTGGCTTATTTCACTTGGCATCATGTCCTCAAGTTTCATCCATATTGCCACATGATGTGTATATATCACATTTTCTTTATCCATTTATCTATTAATGGACATTTAGGCTATTTCCATATCTTGGCAACAGTGAGCATGCTTCAATTAACGTGGGAGTGCAGACAGAGTGCTTATAATTAACAATATAGTATTGTACATGTAAACATTTGTCAAGAGGGTAGATCTCATATTAAGTGTCTTACCACAACAAAACCAAACCAAAGGAACACAAGGAAATTTTTGGATGTGATGGATACATCTATTACTTTGATTGTCATGATGGTTTCACAGATAAATGCATATGTCCAAACTCATCAAACTGTATAAATATGTGCAGTTTTGTATACCAGTTACACCTCAGTAAAGCTGTTCAAAAAAAAGAAAAGCAGTATAGAGTTATCTGAGCCTCAGCCCTGCCACATGCCACCTTCCAACTCAGAAAAAATTTCCTGACAATCCTCGAAATGGGTGTCCCCAGCCTAGCCCGTTATGGGTTCAGCCCCTGGTCCCTGAAACAATCTTCCCCAAGAGATAGAAGTGTTACCACCTAGGCAGCACCCACGCTGAAGGCTATACCGTGTCACACACAAGCCTCCTCCATTCTGGGAAGGAGCTGGCAAACAATGATCTGGCAAAAGCTTCAGTAAATAGAAAGATGAACTTTTTCTGGGTTTTGCTTTTTATGTATGTATGCCTTGTTCCAAACAAATTCAGAATTGTGAATGCATGAAATTTAAGAAAGTATGACTTTTTTTTTGTTCATTTGAAAATGTCAAGAAATAATAATTCATAGCTTAAACTGAATAAACTTTGAGCTATATGATTACTTAATAAAAATATTTGTTAAAACTAAATTCTTATTTAATAAATTTCATCCTAGAAATGTGCTGTAAAACATAGTGAACGATATTGTATTGTACATTTAAATTTTGAAGAGAGTAGATCTCACGCTAAGTGTTAACATTTTTAAAAAATTTAAAAAGATAAATTTCAACTGAATAAAATATATGCAAATTATTATTCAATGAGAAAGGAAGAAATTTAGCAATGTTACAGAGAATATGATAGAGGTCATGAAATAGTTTAAAAAGTACATAAAATATTGACATTTGATGTATACCTAAAATACAGTAAACCACAGCTAACATTTCTTGTTTTTTTTGGCTTTGCTGAGGTGTAATTGACAAATAAACATTGTACATATTTAAGATGTATAACTTGATGTTGTTGGTGATGCAATTCTACTTGCTATCTCTTACATTTTTTCTGCTTGAAAGTATTTAATATTTAGATTCATGAAGCCCGGAACAGTTCAGAAGCACAAAAGCTTATCTTTGGACTTAAGGGACAAGACCATTATTTATCTTCTCATGGAAGACAGGCAGTTTTCTCTAAAGGAACTGAAAGGGGGAGACTAACTCAGAATGATTTCATCTCTTAACTCTTCCTTTAACTAAAACCTATGAAACTAAACACACATCAGAATACATCAGTTAGGTACGGGATCCCTTAATGGAAGTTCCCATTATTTCACCTGAAACATCCCATTTCAAACTCACTTCTCACTCTAAATACACACTCGAATTTTTGATGATAATATTCTAGTCTTTGGATTACACATCACTCAGACTGTTATTTCTCCCAGAAAATATGCCTTATCAAGATTCACCCTAATGATTTTCACATAAAAATCAATCAACAATTATGACAGAAGTCACAATCCCTTATTTGAAGCCCAGGGAGTATTATATCTGAAATACTTCAGATTTTGAAAAGGTAATATAGTACATACATCATAGACCATCCTTGCATATCCTGAGGCTACATCCTGTTATCAAATACTTCACTATTTCCAAAGTAAAACATTTGAATATTCATGTAGGCAAATAAAAAACTAAACTTAGAGTCTCACATTTTTTTCAGGGTCAGGTTTTGCCTCCAAATAAGTTTGTGCAGGATTTATGGAATTTTTTTTTTAATTTTTAAAATTTGGGGAGTGTTTTTGGATTACAGAATTGTGAATAATGGACTTTGAAAACACATTTTGACTTCTAATTTGCTGTGTTTAAGGTTTTTCTTTCCCCTGGTCTTCCTTTCCAAATAGTTTTTTTTTCTTTTTTTTTTTAGAAAATGATATTATTATTGGACGCTAAACATTTTTAATGGAAATATTATGCAGATACTGTGCCAACACTTAAAGACATACAAACTACCTGGCATGGTGTTTTGTTAATCAGTTTTGTCAAGGGATTGGGGATAGTCACCAGACCTTTTCTGGCAGATGTTTAGATAAATATGAATTGTTACTAAAAAAAAGATTTCTATGAGGTGATGTGCAACACTAACAAAATCGAGGTAAAACTTTATTCTCTTTTACAACACAACTGAATATCTCCTTAAACTTAAAACAAACATCAGCTACTGCAGGCCAAGTCAATTTACTAAGTCACAAAAAGGAAAACAAATGATATGACATCACTCCGTGGCTCATTTAAAGATATACACAGAATCCAGATTTCACATTGTTCAGCTCTGAAAGGTAGTTATTGTCAAAGAGGTGGTGACATTTTCCCTAGGATCTAATTTCTATAGCATTACTAATCCTTGATAATGTATTCATCCTCAAGGAGAAACAAATGGCAATATCTTGGCTTTCTGACAGTCTAGATTATTCTTGTCCTCTGTTCTTTGTTTGTATCTGATTGTGTTTCTAAACTCCTGTTTCTCTAGTTCTATTTTTTTTCTCCTATCAACAGTGGCTATCTTAAAGTTGTTTTTAATACTTTTATAGAACTTAAAGCTTCTTAAGTGAAATAAAGATAGCTAAAATATCTTGTAAGAATATGTTGGCTATAATGCTTTGGTTGGCAAGTTAAAATATTTTTTTAATAAAAGTGTGTGAAAATGTTAATCCAATTCAGAATAATTGAGTGGGATGAATATTGAATCCAATAATATACAACGGGATGATACTGCTTTTATGGACACTCACATAAAAATAAGTCATATTTTTCCAGGTCATCATTTATATCACTATTCTTTACATATAGTCATGGTGCTATACAGCTCCAGTTAATACAGAGAGAAGACAATTTCCTAACATTTTGGTGGGGGGCAGGGGAATATATTAAAATTGGATATGTGTGTTTGTGTGTGTGCGCCTATGTGTGTGTTTGTATTTATGTCCTTCAAAGACAAAATCAGCAATTTTCTCTTTTAATTTTAATGATGTTCTCTCTACATTAAGGCCACTTTATGCATAAAGATACTATATTGCTATGCTTACGCTTTGCCCCAGAGAGTATATTTTTAATGAACTTTTCATGTATGAAGCAAAACATAATGTTAAGTAAATAGAATGAAAATAGATGATACTCTATAATCATTGAGTTTTAGCTATAAAAGGGACTTAAGAGAGAACTTAATGAGATTTAACCAACAATTCAGCCTTTCATAGAAGGTGGTTGTTAAAATACTGCTTGAAACATTTAAGAGAATTTTTATTATACATTATTTTTTATTTTGTATCCATAATAGTTGAAATATGACTTTTTAAAGATGCATCCACTGTACAATCTTACTAGAATATTAATACACCAAATTATCCTCACTCTATTTGAAACATTGTTTAAAACTTCCAAGTACCCACTTAAACTTTGTCTCCCATCTTACCATTCTTCACCTTTATGAAGGTGAAGAATTTTTTAAATATAAAAGATAATTTTTATATATAAATTTTTTTATATTTAATTTTTTTATATTTTAAAAAAATTTATATTTTAAAAAATAATTTTTATATATAAAAACTATGAAGGTGAAGAATTCTTCATCTTTATGAAGGTGAAGAATTTTTTATATATAAAAATAATTTTTATATATAAAAATTTTTTATATTTTAAAAAATAATTTTTTATATTTTTAAAAAATAATGTTTATATATAAAAATTATGTCCTCCAATTTCTTCCAATGAGCACATTTTAGTTTGTCTATATTCATAAATATACCTCCTCCAGCCAAAAGAGTAAAGAGAAACGTCAACATAAGTCTATCTTTTCCCTTGTTTTGAATGTTGTATTTCAACACCTCATGCAGTGCTTAGCCTGTTGGGCTAAAAAATACTTTCAGGTGGAAAGTCAAATTCTGGAGTTACACAGATCACAGTCAGCTGTAACTAAATATCCTTTATAATATAAAATTGTGACAATCCTAACCTGTCCCAGAACCCATGTCTGTGAAATCATTTTTTATATGGTTTCAAGCTACGTGACTTAACATTTACCATTAATACATTTTTCCTATTTATTTTTACAGCACAGTGACTATTGTTAATAACATTGTATTGTATACTGGAAATTTGCTAAGACAGCAGATCTTAAGCATTATCACCACACACACACACATACACACATACACACACACACACACACACACACACACGATAACTATGTGAGGTGATGGATGTGCTAATTAACTTGATTTGAAAATTATTTCACAATGTATACCTATATTAAATCATCACATTGCACACTTTAAATATATACAATTTTATTTGTTGATTATACTTCAATACAGCTGAAAAATAATTAATTAAATCACTTTTAATATTGCTTTTATTTATCTTAATAGCTTATTTATGATATCTCCTAATTCTTTTTAGCAACAAAATCAGTATGACTTTGGTGCTTTCATACACGTTTCCACAGAACACTGGTAACAGAAGGTGAAAGGTGTGTTCTCAGAGATAGTTTATTTTATGAATATATAAACTTACCTTCAGAGGTACTATATGAGTTAATCAAAAATGTAAGAATGAGTTAAGCTTCTGGTTCCTAATTGCCTTTTCCTCCTCTACGTTACTATTTCCTTTACATTAATTGATTAGCCCAGCAAACACTGAATACTTAAGTTCTGTGCTATGACTAGTAAAAGACAAAGGTGACTCAGTCATTGTTTTGTGTACAATGAGCTTACAATTTATTGAGGTTAGGAAAAAAAGTAAGACATTAAACACACAAGCATAAATTACCGTTGGAATCTATGGTATTATGCAATAAATTTGTAGTTCTGATTAGAAGCGATGGATGGCTAGTGAATATATGCTGATGCTTGTGGGTCTGATGCTTGACAGATTGTCATAATTCATCTACTAGTATTTTCTTTGATCAAATAAGAGGTATCATGTTATTCCTATTCACTGTTATATCCAAAGCACTTTGCAAAGTATCTAATACACAGAAGTCCAAAAATATGCACAATATCAAATTATGTCAATTTACTTAAAGTATCAGGCACTGTGATAATTATTGGAGTACAAATAAGAGATAGGCCTTTTATCAATGAAACAACCAAAAACCAAAAAATAAGATATTTTCTCTGGGTTTTTTTTGGCAAAATCAAGATATGGTGATAAATCTAAGTTTAGTTAAAGCGATCATTTTCAAGAAGATTCCTCTTGAATTTCTCACTTGGCTTCGAAATCAATGCTACCAGGTAAGTAAAAACACACAAACAAATAAAAGAAAAAGCAAACGTGTGTCGCACTGACACCAAAGGTATAAAAACAGAACACAAGTGTGAGGGATGTGGGCACATATATAAGGACAAGGTTTATGGAGTTTCCTTAGCACTACTTCAAGTAGGATTTCCTTTGAAGGTGCAAAAACTTCTACAAAATTATTGAATGCAAGCACTGCATAGAAAATATGACCTGTATTTCCTGCACCAATATCTAGACCATCCCACTCAGCCCAACACAGGAGAACCAGAGAAGATAGAAGTATTGGTATTATTTTTAAATCCCCCCAAATCCTGCTATAAAATATACAGAGAGCTAAAAGAACAAAATCAAAAACTTACAGGCAGCATCTGCAAACAAAGTAGATGACAATTTTATTCCATAAACCCCAAAATATGAGAAGATATGGGTGGGAGTCAACGACAGCTATGAGACTTACAATCAGAATCTGTGCATGAGAGAGTAAAAAAAGCAAAGAAATGCCTAATTTTTTTTTTTTACTAATGTAAACAGAATGGATGGCATCTTCGACTTTATACAAAATATGTATAGGATCTTCACTGAGAATATTACAAATATTTTAAAAAGACCTGAGTGACTGGAGACATGGATGGGAATGCTAAACACTGAAACAGTATTCAGCATCCCCACATTATTCCCCAAGTAAAATATAACTTGAACTGATACTCCCACAATTTTATTTTGTCTTAATCAAAAGGCTGATCCTAGAATTCATATGAAAGAACAAAGGACCAGAAAGAATTTATTTAAAACTTAGAAGAAGAAGAATGTGGCAATTTTAATTGCTATATTTGCTTTCTATACAGATGTATTAATTAAGAATATAAATCAGTACATGGGAAATTAAATAGATAAATGAAATTTAAAAGCAAGCGTAAACATAGACTGACATATATGAGAGCACGAGAGCTGGGTATATATATAAAAAAACATTAGTAATAAGAATTAATTTATTCAATCACATACATACACACCAAATATTTATATAGATGTGTGTAGATAGATAAATATAGATAGAGGGTAATTTAACAGATAGATTTGAATTGGTATTTGTACATTTATTACTTAGCTCTGACCACAGTAAGGGTCTAGAAGCAATGACACCTCACAAGCAATGAGAACACCCAGAGCCCAGAACTTAGTTTCTAAATACTATTCTCAAATAGAAAGAGTGGGAGTCCTTAGAGAAATGTCTGAATCTGATGCTGACCCAGGGAAACTATAGGATAAGACTCAAGCATCTTATTGTATAAGAAAATAAAGAAAATCTTAAAAAAAAAGGGAGGTTGTTTCAAAGGGACCAATCTTAAAAATCTTCTCATGTCCAAAGCCAGAACAATTTTAAACAAAATAAGTAAGGCAGCATAGTATTATAATTCAAATTATAAAATAAATATCCCTAAATTCACACTGATGTGAATAATGACTGAATAAACAAATAAATAAGAGAAAACAGACATACTCCCTTACAGATGAATTCCAAATAATATACATAACTATTCCCCCTCCAAGAGGTGGAGTTTAATTACTGGCCATTCCCTCCTTTTGTGGGTGAAATAAACTTAATGACTCAAAACCTGGCAAAATTGCCTTAATCAACTTTCAGTAAAAATTAACATCACCAATAATGTCAGATAGATATCGTAACACTTTGATATGATGTGAAGAGAACGTTTCAGTTTTGTGATATTATTTCCAAAATCCCATAATCCCAGACAAATTCTGATAGACATCAGGCAAACCTAGACTGGGGGGCATTTCACAGGATACCTGGACGATACTCTTTAGGATCATCGAAATTATAAAACCAGTAATAACTAAGAAACTGCCACAGAACAGAGGACACTGGGGAGACAAGAAAAGTAAATGCAGTTTGTACTCTGAGTTGGATCCTGGAAGAGAAAGAGGAACTAATAGATAAAATCCAGATAAACTCTGGAGTTTAGTTAATAGTACTATACCAACTCAATTTCTGAATTTTGACAGATGCACCTGGGTAATAAGATGTTAACAGTGGACGAAATTGGCTGAATATTATATTGGAACTCTCTGTACAAATCTCTATAAATCTAAAATTATTCCTAAATAAATCTTGTATTAAAAAACAAAAAATAACATTATTCTACATTACATTTCAAGTGTCTATGAATCAAAATGTATCTTTGAATACAAAGACAAGTCAGAGACTGAGAGAAGACGTTTGCAAATTCTATTACTGGTGAAGAATTAGTATCCAGAATATTAGAAAGATTAAGAAATAGTAAGAAAAGGTGAAAGTACCTACAAATTATAAGGAAACAAGACACAGACTGGGAAAAATTATTTACAACCCATAAAGGACTAATATTCATGTTTTCAGAGAGAGGAAATAAGAAGAAGATAAAAAATAGATAATGGGAAAAGTTAATAAACAGAAGAAGCAACTTGAAAATCTGATACAATATATCATGAAGCTATTTTAAGTAATAATCCAGGTATGTTCGTTTTTAATTTATCACTTCTCAGCTCTAAACCGACCTTCTCTGCCCTGATTAATGATACTGGAACATGATCCTGCAGACTATATTTCTCTTTTGCAAGCTGCCTCAATGTTTGGCTACTGGAGGGACTCTGTGAAGATGGAAGAGGAAGAGAGATTCTTTCTTCCTGTGTCTGACTTTTCTATTTTGCAGCAATCCTACTAAGATTCAGGTTACTGGCACCATTTACTGCAGCTTAGTCCTTGGCATCCCTCTAAGCCAACATTTTTTACCTATCAGCAGTGACTCTTGGCTCTCATTTAAAGGCTCACCCAAGACATCTCCTGCAGTTGACAACATGACATGTTTTGTGCATGTCAATCAGCTTCTTATCCAAGCCATGCTAGTGCTTTCCACTGTTTTCTCAATGAGTTAATGAAAAAAGTAGCCATAGTGGCAGTTAATTACATGGTCATGGAACTTCAATGGTAACATGATGGAGATAAGGCCTTCCATGAGTGCATGGATGGTAGTACTAAAAGAACATTATAGACTGGAAAGGAAAATTCATATCCCAGTGTACATCCAGTGATGATGCCATGGTACTGACAGCATTCCTTCTGATCAAGGAACTCATTTCAATGCAAAGGAAGTGCAGCTATGGGTGGCCTTAGCACATACCCTATCACACGGAAAACCCAGTACAAACTGAAAGATGGAATGACTTAATGAAGACAGAGTTATGGTGCCAGTGAAGGGTCAATATTTTTAAAAAGTGGGATATGACAGGCATCTTACAGGAGGAAGTATATGCTTCATATCAAGAGACTGTTATCCCTCTATCAAAAATACATGAGTCTAAGAGTTAAAGGATGGAAGTGGAAGGGGATTCTCCCCTCATGTTACTTAATAATTCATTCATAGAATTTTTGCTTCCAGTTCTAACAACTTTGAACTCGGCTGGTTTAGAGATCTTGATTACCAGAGGAAGAATGATTTCATCAGGGGACGCAACAATGGTTCCAGTGAACTATAAGATAAAACTGTTACTTGAGCATTCTGGACTCCTTTTACCAATGAACCAATCAGAAACTAGAGGCTACTTTACTTGTGGTGTACCTGATTCCAATTAACAAGAGGAAATTGTGCTGCTGCTGACACTGTGGATGAGGAGGGCTATGTCTACAAGCTAGAGGACTCTCTGGGTGGCTTTTAGTTTTTCCTTCCCAAGTGTCACAGAAAACTACAGCACCCAAAATAAGTAAGACCAGAGATTGAGATTCTTCAGGAATGAAGGGTTGGGTTATCTACCAGGGAAGGAACTCTGACCAGCTGAGTTTTATTTTAAAGCAAAGGACACATGGAAAGTAGAGTAGAAGAAGGCAGTGATAAATATCAAGTACAGCTTTTCACCAGTTATGGAAACCAGAGTAGAAGCTTTACATATTTTCTCCTTGCTTATAATATGCATGTGTTTATTTGAATATACGAATCATTACTGTCTTCTCTCTCTCTCTCTCTCTCTCTCCTTTTTTCCCTGTATTATTTATACAAGTTTGTTGCTGTCTTACTCTACAATTCAGTCTTGAGGTAAGAGAAGATTTAGTGGGTCTGTAACTAAATTTGAAGCACCCATGAATACAATTTTTGGAGTTGTGTCTCCTCATGTTGGGAAAAGGGTGAGATCATCACTTCTGTAAAGAGATGCAACTTGCTGGGTGGAAACAGAGTTGTTTTGTTGTTGAAGAGAAGTCCATGTTCATATGGAATGGAATGTGTTGATGCTGAGTCGTCAAAGGGGTGGACTGTGCCAGTTAAAATTCATTTCCTTTCAGCTTCCAACCCACTCATCTGTGTCACGCTTTGTTATGTTGGAACTGGACTCTGCAAACTACATTACCCTTTGCCAGCTGGATCGATGTTGGGATCTACAAATAGAAGACTCTAGAAGGACACAGCCAAACTGGAAGACGAAGAACAGACTTTTGGTGGGGAGTATGCTATATTTCCATGCGACTTTGAGTGGATAAGTATGCCAAGGTCCCAGTAAGATGACCACAGTGGCAGGCTGATCTTGCAGTTTAGTGTCAAAATCCACTCAGCTAGTTTCTTTGTTACCGCATGGAGAGGTACTCTTGGCTCTCATATCTCAGCAGCTGAAACCCTTCCAGTGGTTTTATCCTCCCAGCACTGGCAGCAGCTCTTGCTCCGATGGCAAAGTGGTGGCCAGTTTCTTTGTCACCACAGCCCTGGGCAGTATGTTCCTGTGGTAACCATATCTTCTCCAGTGGTGGTCTGAATCTCGGTTTTGTTGTTCTCCTGCCTTTGAGTTTCCAGGTTCCTTTCCTATTAACTTTCCTCCACAATCCAAGGGTAAACAGTCACTCCACCCCTTAATTAGTTAACCACATTTTACCTAGAGTATTTTTTTAATACTACTTAACTTACTGGAACCTGGTTGATAATTAGGAAGAGCAATTAAAGACCAATGATATACTGTTTCATACCTAGTTGGCTCTTAAAATTTTAAGACTCTGAAAATATAAGTTGTTGGCAAGAATATGAAGAAAATGGCAACTGTAAGTGAGCACAGAAATTGCTGGTTTCAGTCATAACATGCCTAGCCATGTTTTCTAAAGAAATTCCTGTTCTTATGCATAAGAAAACATATGCAAGAAGCACTGCTTTTAAAAGAATAAGATTAGAAACAACCTAGGAGTTCATCAATACTAGACTGAATAACTAAATTGTAGTAATTTCTTTTAAAGATAATTTACAGCAGTAAAAGTAAATAAACCAACACACTTATGAAGATCAATAAATCTCATGACTATAATACTGAAAGAAAATAAGTATAATATAGAATGATGTACACTTAAAATGTGTAAAACAGTGTTTTAAATATATACATACATATATTTTATGTATACTGTAAACACATATATAGTAAATATATACACATATTTATAATATAGATCCAGAAATGGGAATGAAAATATCTCTGGGGAGAGTAAGAAGAGAATAGCATTGTGGAAGGGAAAAATGGGGAGTTTTTTATAGGAAAATTATTTGTTATGTCTATTAATTTAAAATAAAATCTAAACCATCCCAAAATCTTGTCATTTATCTCTTGCCTAGAAACAAATGAACGTGTCATATTTAAGTAAGCAAATTTAACAATGTGTCTTACTTCCATGTTTTTAGACAGTAAATACTCTCTTTTAAAGATGTCATTTCCCCACTTTATTTCTTTCAACTTTGCTGGGATATCACCTCCTCCCAGAAGCCTTTCAGAATTTCTCTAAGTTTAAGTTAATTGATTCTTCTTCATGGGAGTACCTTTGCTTTAACACTTACTATTCTGTATTTGTTTATCTCCTTGGTAATCTAAACATCAATATACACTTATCTCTGTTTAAATTTTAATTATAATACAATGCCTGGCATAGAGAAATCACTAAGAGGCATAAATGCAGGTTAAGATTATTTGGGGAAATCTGAATCTTACAAACACCTAACTAGGAGCAAGATCTGAGAATTATAAATATTTTACATAAAACAGGGCACAGAAGAAACTGCAAAATAAATTATTTACATTGACTATAAGCATCTTAGTCTTTAAAATCAAAGGATGGAGACCTACATTTATAGAAATTATCAGTTTCTATTTGTCAGAATTAAAGGGAAAGTTAAGAAGTTTATTCATTCATTCAACAAATATGAAATATATATTTCAAAAAAGTCATGTATTTAATGTCTACTGTATGCCTGACATTATACTAGGAACTGTAGATTTCAGGATGAGGAAGATGGACATGGTCTCTTTCTTCAAGAGATGAGAATATCATATATTCTAGTAAGAAAAAGAGCCCCTGACTCCCCACAGATACATAAAACACTTATTATACATAATTATCATATTATCATCAATTATCATATTATTATTATTATTGAGGGGAAGAAAGACCCTGGTTTCTTGGTGTCTATTAAAATACAGATTTACCCTTGAAACAATCTACCTCCTGAATTATTACTGGGTGGATTAAGTGTTCATGATCATCATCACATTTTTTAATTTGGTTTTCTGCAACTTGACACACACACACACCATATTAATTGATAGCCATTACATACTTTCATGACTACAATGTAATCAGAAATGGAAGTAATAGAAGAATCCAAACCAATACTAGGTGAATATCCTGAGAGAGTTCAGCCATTGGTAATTTTCAACGAGAAGTAAAAGAAAGGTAGTAACTATAAAAAGCAGGCAGAAATCGTTTTCTACAGTTTGGTTTCAACTCATAAATTTTCAATAACTCAAAAGCAGAATAATGTTTTCTATTTACTTAGTGTGGTAAGCAGACTTTTAGCCTTCATAATCTCTGCTCCCTGGTATTACTCCTCAGTTTAGGTTATATGGCAAAGGGAACTTACAGATGTAATTAAAAGTTTTTAAGAAGGATATTATCCAAGTGGACCCAATGTAATCATGAGACTTGAAAAGCAGGAATCTTTCCCTGACTGGTAGTAGAAGGAGAAGGCAGAAAGATCTGAAGCACAAAACCTCAACACAATGTTGACTACAAGAGGTAGGAGTCCACATGGGAAGCATGAAAAGGAAGTGAGCTCTGTCCCACAAGCAGTGAGCTTTGAAGAAAAGGACCCAAAGCCCAGATGAAAGCCACAACCACAGATGATAGCTTGACTATAGCCTGGTGGAGCTCTGAGCAGAGAATCAAGCCATGTTGCGCCAGACTTCTGACCTACAGAAACTATGAGATAATAAATTTGTGTTTCTTAAAGCCACAAAGTTCATAGTGATTTGTTAAAGCAGATATAGTACACCCAGATATTTACAACTTATATTGCTTCTTCATTTTGATATTCAAAGTTTTTGTCTGGCATTATTTCCCTTTGGCTGAGTAACAGTCTCTAAAATATTTTTTAGAGCCAGTATTCTGGTTATGCATTCTCTTATTTTAACTCTTTATTTTACCTTCATTCCTGAAAGATATTTTCATTCATGAAGGATATAGAATTCTGGGTTAATTTTTTTTAAGTACTTTAAAAATGATGTTTCACTTGCCTCTTGCCTTCGTGGTTTCAGATGAGTAAACGTTGATAATTCTAATTGTTCCCTAGAAGTAAAATATTATTTTTTTCTGATGTTTTGTTCAAGATTTTTTTTACTTTAGTTTCTATTATTCGGTTATGATATATGTGGACATGAATGAGTTTTCTGCAGTTGCTGAGTTTTTTGAATCTGTAGGTTTGTCTTTTACATTTGACAAGTCTTCAGGCATTACTCTATCATATATAATTCATATATACAACATATTTGAATGAATATATGTAAATTCATTAATTCATAATACATTTTATATATATATATATATATATGTGTGTGTGTGTGTGTGTTTTCTCAGATTTTCTCCTGGAATTTCAATGACATGAAAGTTTGATCTTTGGGTCCACAAGGCTGTTTTTCAGATTGCATAATTCCTACTGGTACATCTTCATGTTCAGTTTCTTTCCTGCCATCTCCATTCTGTTATGACTCACTCAGTGAGGAACTGTTTTATTTTGGTTACTGTATTTTTCATTTCTGAAATTTCCATTTGGGTATTCTTTATATCATCTGAATCTTTGCTAAGACTTTCTGCCTTTTTATTCATTTCAGGTATGTTTGTACTTACTTCTTAGAGCATTTTTTTAAAAGTTAAATGTGTTAGATGATTCTAACATCTGTGTCCTCTTAGTATTGATCCCTGTTAATTGTCTTTTTTGTGATTTGAGTTTCTCCTAGTTCTACAGATGTTAAGTCCTTCTGGACTATATCCTGAACATTTTGAGTATTATATTTTGAAACTCTGGATGTTGTTTCAGTCTTATAGAGAATGTTGATATGTTGTTCGCTTGCTTTAATAGGCTCTCAACTTGATTGAAATTGGGCTATAAGTTGCAGCCAGCCTTCTTTAGGTTGGAGTTTCAAGGTCAGTTACATTTTCAAAGTTTTTATGGTACCATTTGGACATGTTCTGCATGTACACTACTCAGTCACAGTCTGGGACCTGGGAAGTGGTCTATATATAGTTCAGTTTCCAAGTATCTGTCATGCTATTTTAGATTAGCTTACAGGTGATCTCGAAATTCATAAACTATGTGTGGGGTTGCTTTCTTAAACAATTCCTTCTCTGTTGTATCCCAAATACATTCCAGTTCCCTAGGACTCATTTTTCTGTCCTCTGGGCAGAAAACTGTGGCTTTTTTTACTCTCTCTACTGTACACTTCCTGAAAATGCTCCCACATCGAAGGTCAAACAGCAGGATAGAGAGAAATAAAAGCAATGGATGTTTGATCCACCCTCTTGAGATCCCAACTTCTCTGATCAGAGTGGAAAATCCCCGTCCCTCAGAATTTTAGTTGACTGCAGGTCCTTTCTGCTACAACTGTTGCTAGCACCAAGATCCTTGTGTCAGAATTGCCTTAGGACTTGTGTGCATGTGAAAAGAGCAAAAAAAAAAAAATAGGGAGGAATTTTCCCTCTCTCTCTGGGCCCTTTTCTTGAGCCAGAACTAAATTCTTTCTCCTGGAACTGTCTCTGTCCTGCCAATGCTAACTTCCTAATTTTGGGTGGGCATGAGCCCAGGGCTGGGAATACTGGAGAAAAAGTAACGGAAACTCACAGCCAGGTTGGTTATATTACATCCTCAAATAGCTGGTTCACGCATCATGTCACAGTTCTGTTGTGCAGTCACTGGGAGGGACAAGGTGGAGTGTAATAATTCCATTTCATCTAGGGATGAAAATCCTCAGCCCATAATTTTAAAACGTAAAAAAATAATTGATTTATAGTTTTCCAAAATTCCACAGAAAATATATATTTAATGAGAGTGCTTTCCTTGTGATTTATTGCATTGTCTTACTGGTAAAAGTAGTCATCCAGAACTGGCTGGTGGAACTCAGTTCACAGTAAATGTAGCATGATTAACGACAGGGAGTCGAATACTGAGTGAAAGTGAATGAAAAGAAAAACACCTTAAGAGAAGACAGACAAAATGCGGAAAAATCCAAAATATCTTAATAATATTCAGCTTAATATCAATATTGTTGCAATAAGTGAATTATTTATAATTCTGAGTTAAGAGGCAATAAAACTACAAATATTCATCAAGAAATCATTATTACAAAGAGAAATAGGATTTTTAAAATGGGTACAAAAAAAGGAGAGACCTTCAAGATGGCAGAGGAGTAAGACATGGAGATCACCTTCCTCCCCACAAATACGTCAGAAATACATCTACACGTGGACCAACTCCTACAGAACACCTACTGAACGCTGGCAGAAGACCTCAGACCTTCCAAAAGGCAAGAAACTCCCCATGTACCTGGGTAGCGCAAAAGAAAAAAGAAAAAACAGAGACAAAAGAATAGGGACAGGACCTGCACCAGTGGGAGGGAGCTGTGAAGGAGGAAAGGTTTCCACACACTAGGAAGCCCCTTCGCGGGCGGAGACTAAGGGTGGCGGAGGAGGGGAGCTTCGAAGCCGCGGAGGCGAGCGCAGAAACGGGTGCGGAGGTTAAAGCGGAGAGATTCTCGCACGGAGGATCGGTGCCGACTGGCACTCACCAGCCCGAGAGGCTGGTCTGCTCACCCACCAGGGTGGGTGGGGCTGGGAGCTGAGGCTCGGGCTTCGGTCGGAGCGCCGGGAGAGCACTGCGGTTGGCGGCGTGAACACAGCCTGAAGGGGGCTAGTGCGCGACGGCTGGCCGGAGGGAGTCCAGGAAAAAGTCTGGACCTGACTAAGAGGCAAAAGACCATTGTTTTGGGGTGCGTGAGGAGATGGGACTCAGAGCACCACCTAAACGAGCTCCAGAGACAGGCACGCTCCATGGCTCCAGGCTCCATGGCTATCAGCGCGGACCCCAGAGACGGGCATGAGACGCTAAGGCTGCTGCTGCCGCCACCAAGAAGCCTGTGTGCAAGCACAGCTCACTATCCACACTGCCCCTCCCGGGAGCCTGTGCAGCCCACCACTGCCACGGTCCCGGGATCCAGGGACAACTTCCCCGGGAGCGCCTCAGGCTGGTGCAAGGTCACGTCGGCCTCTGCCGCCGCAGGCTCGCCCCACATCCGTACCCCTCCCTCCCCCCGGCCTGAGTGAGCCAGAGCCCCCGAATCAGCTGCTCCTTTAACCCCGTCCTGTCTGAGCGAAGAACAGATGCCCTCAGGCGATCTACACGCAGAGGCGGGGCCAAATCCAAAGCTGAGCCCCAGGAGCTGTGCGAACAAAGAAGAGAAAGGGAAATCTCTCCCAGCAGCCTCAGGAGCAGTGGATTAAATCTCCACACTCAATTTGATGTACCCTGCATCTGTGGAACACCTGAATAGACAACGAATCATCCCAAAACTGAGCCGGTGGACTTGCGGAGCAACTGTAGACTTGAGGTTTGCTTTCTGCCTCTAATATGTTTCTGGTTTTATGTTTATCTTATTTTAGTATTTAGAGTTTATTATCATTGGTAGATTTGATTATTGATTTGGTTGCTCTCTTCCTTTTATATATATATATATATATGTGTGTGTATATAGATGTATTTTTTTTCCTTTTCCTCTTTTTGTGAGTGTGTATGTGTAAGCTTCTTTGTGTGATTTTGTCTGTATAGCTTTGCTTTTACCATTTGTCCTAGGGTTCTGTCTGTCCTTTTTTTTTTTTTGGATAGTTTTTGTTATCACTGGTGGATTTGTTTTTTGGTTTGGTTGCTTTCTTCTTTCTTTCTTCTATTTGTCTTTTTTATTACTTTTTAATTTTTTTATTTTAAATATATTTCAAAAATTTTTTATTTTAATAACATTATTTTATCTTATTTTTCTTTCTTTCTTTCTTTTTTTCTCCCTTTTCTTCTGAGCCGTGTGGCTGACAGGGTCTTGGTGCTCTGGCCGGGTGTCAGGTCTGTGCCTCTGAGGTGGGAGAGCCGAGTTCAGGACACTGGTCCACCAGAGACCTCCCAGTTCCACATAATATCAAAGGGCGAGAGCTCTCCTAGAGATATCCATCTCAACACGAAGACCCAGATCCACTCGCCGACAAACAAGCTACAGTGCTGGACACCCTATGCCAAACAACTAGGAAGACAGGAACACAAGCCCACCCATCAGCAGAGAGGCTGCCTAAAATCATAATAAGCTCACAGACACTCCAATACACCATGGACACGACATGCTCACCAGAAAGACAAGATCCAGCCTCATCCACCAGAACACAGGCACTAGACCCCTCAACCAGGAAGCCTACACAACACATTGAACCAACTTTAGCCACTAGAGGCAGACACAAAAAGCAACGGGAACTATGAACCTGCAGCCTGAGAAAAGAAGACCGCAAACACAGTAAGTGAAGCAAAATGAGAAGACAGAGAAACACACAGCACACAAAGGAGCAAGGTAAAAACCCACCAGACCTAACAAATGAAGAGGAAACAGGCAGAGTACCTGAAAAAGAATTCAGAGTAATTATAGTAAAGATGATCCAAAATCTTGGAAATAGAATGGAGAAGATACAAGAAATGTTTAACAAGGACCTAGAAGAATTAAAGAGCAAACAAACAATGATGAACAACACAATAAATAAAATTAAAAATTCTCTAGAATGAATCAATAGCAGAATAAATGAAGCAGAAGAACAGATAACTGACCTAGAAGGTAAAATAGTGGAAATAACTACCACAGAGCAGAATAAAGAAAAAGGAATGAATAGAATTGAGGACAGTCTCAGAGAGGCCAGGACAACATTAAATGCACCACATTCGAACTATAGGGGTCCAAGAAGAAGAGAAAAAGAAAGGGACTGAGAAAATATTTGAAGAGATTATAGTTGAAAATTTCCCTAATATGGGAAAGGAAATAGTCAGTCAAGTCCAGGAAGCACAGAGAGTCCCATACATGATAAATCCAAGGAGAAACATGCCAAGACACATATTAATCAAACTATCAAAAATTAAGTACAAAGAAAACATATTAAAAGCAACAAGGGAAAAGCAACAAATATCATATGAGGAAATCCCCATAAGGTTAACAGCTAATCTGTCAGCAGAAACTCTACAAGCCAGAAGGGAGTGGCAGGACATATTTAAAATGATGAAAGGGAAAAACCTACAACCAAGATTCCTCTAACCAGCAAGGATCTCATTCAGATTTGATGGAGAAATTTAAAAGTTTACAGACAAACAGAAGCTAAGAGAATTTAGCACCACCAAACCAACTTTACAACAAATGCTAAAGGAACGTCTCTAGACAGGAAACACAAGAAAATGACCTACAATAAAACACCCAAAAGAATTAAGAAAATGGTAATAGGAATATACATATCGATAATTACCTTAAATGTAAATGGATTAAATGCTACAACCAAAAGACACAGATTGGCTGAATGGATACAAAAACAAGACCCATATATATGCTGTCTACAAGAGACCCACTTCAGACCTAGGGACACATACAGACTGAAAGTGAGGGGATGGAAAAAAATATTCCATGCAAATGGAAATCAAAAGAAAGCTGAAGTAGCAATTCTCATATCAGAACAAAATAGACTTTAAAATAAAAACTATTACAAGAGACAAAGAAGGACACTACATAATGATCAAGGGATTGATCCAAGAAGAAGATATAACAATGTAAATATTTATGCACCCAACACAGGAACACCTCAATACATAAGGCAAATGGGAACAGCCATAGGAGGGGAAATCGATAGTAACACAATCACAGTAGGGGACTTTAACAACCTACTTTCACCAATAAACAGATCATCCAAAATGAAAATAAATAAGGAAACACGAGCTTTAAATGCCACATTAGACAAGATGGACTTAAATGATAGTTATAGGACATTCCAACCAAAAAGAATAGAATACACTTTTTTCTCAAGTGCTCATGGAACATCCGCTATGATAGATCATATCTTGGGTCAAAATCAAGCCTTGGTAAATTTAAGAAAATTGTAATTGTATCAAGTGTCTTTTCTGACAACAACGCTATGAGACTAGATATGAATTATAGGAAAAAATCTGTAAAAAATAAAAACACATGGAGGCTAAACAATACACTACTAAATAACCAAGAGATCACTAAAGAAATCAAAGAGGAAATCAAAAAATACCTAGAAACAAATCGCAATGAAAACACGATGACTCAAAACCTATGGAATGCAGCAAAAGCAGTTCTAAAAGGGAAGTTTATAGCAATACAATCCTACCTCAAGAAACATCTCAAATAAACAATGTAACCTCACACCTAAAGCAATTAGAGAAAGAAGAACAAAAACACCCCAAAGTTAGCAGAAGGAAAGAAATCATAAAGATAAGATCAGAAATAAATCAAAAAGAAATGAAGGAAACAATACAAAGAACATCAAAACTAAAAGCTGGTTCTTTGAGAAGATAAACAAATTGATAAACCATTAGCCACACTCATCAAGGAAAACGGAGAAGACTCAAATCAGTAGAATTAGAAATGTAAAAGGAGAAGTAACAACTGACACTGCAGAAATACAAACGATCATGAGAGGTTACTACAAGCAACTATACGCCAATAAAATGGACAGCCTGGAAGAAATGGACAAATTCTTAGAAAAGCACAACTTCCCAAGACTGAACCAGGAAGAAATTGAAAATATAAACAGACCAATCACAAGCACTGAAATTGAGACTGTGATTAAAAATCTACCAACATAAAAAAGCCCAGGACCATTTGCTTCACAGGAGAATTCTATCAAACATTTAGAGAAGAGCTAACAACACCTATTCTTCTCAAACTCTTCCAAAATATAGCAGAGAGAGGAACACTCCCAAACTCATTCTACAAGGCCACCGTTACGCTGAAACCAAAAGCAGACAAAGATGTTACAAAGAAAGAAAACTACAGGCCAATATCACTGATGAACATAGATGCAAAAATCCTCAACAAAATCCTAGCAAACAGAATCCAACAGCACAATAAAATGATCATACACCACGATCAAGTGGGGTTTCTCTCAGGACCGCAAGAATTCTTCAATATACGCAAATCAGTCAAAGTGAAAAACCATATTAACAAATTGAACGAGAGAAACCATATGATCACCTCAAGAGATGCAGAACAAGCTTTTGACAAAATTCAACACCCTTTTATGATTAAAACTCTCCAGAAAGTAGGCATAGAGTGAATCTACCTCAACATAATAAAGGCCATATATGACAAACCCACAGCCAACATCATTCTCAATAGTGAAAAAGTGAAAACATTTCCTCTAACGTCGGAAACAAGACAAGGTTGTCCACTCTCACCACTATTATTCAACATAGTTTTGGAAGTTTTAGCCACAGCAATCAGAGAAGGAAAAGAAATAAAAGGAATCCAAATCGGAAAAGAAGAAATAAAGCTGTCACTGTTTGCAGATGACATGATACTATACACAGAGAATCCTAAAGATGCTACCAGAAAACTAGAGCTAATCTATGAATTTGGTAAAGTAGCAGGATACAAAATTAATGCACAGAAATCTCTTGCATTCCTATACACTAAGGATGAAAAATCTGGAAGAGAAATCAAGGCAACACTCCCATTTACCATTGCAACAAAAAGAATAAAATATCTAGGAATAAACCTACCTAAGGAGACAGAAGACCTGTATGAAGAAAACTATAAGACACTGTTGAAAGAAATTAAATATGATACAAACAGATGGAGAGATAGACCATGTTCTTGGATTGGAAGAATCAACGTTGTGAAAATGACTATACTACCCAAAGCAATCAACAGGTTCAATGTAATCTCTATCAAACTACCAATGGCATTTTTCAGAACTAGAACAAGAAATTTCACAATTTGTATGGAAACACAAAAGAACCCGAATAGCCAAAGCAATCTTGAGAAAGAAAAACGGAGCTGGAGGAATCAGGCTCCCCAATTTAATGGTACACTACAAAGCTACAATAATCAAGACAGTATGGTACTGGCAGAAAAACAGAAATATAGATTAGTGGAACAGGGTAGAAAGCCCAGAGATAAACCCACACATATATGGTCATTATCTTTGATAAAGGAGGCAAGAATATACAATGGAGAAAAGGCAGCCTCTTCAATAAGTGGGGCTTGGAAAACTGGACAGCTACATGTGAAAGAATGAAATTAGAACACTCCCTAACACCATACACAAAAATAAACTCAAAATGGATTAAATGCCTAAATGTAAGGCCAGACACTGTAAAACTCTTAGAGGAAAATATAGGCAGAACACTCTATGACATAAATCACAGCAAGATCATTTCTGACCCACCTACTAGAGAAATGGAAATAAAAACCAAAACAAACAAATGGGACCTAATGAAACTTAAAAGCTTTTGCACAGCAAAGGAAAATATAAACTAGACGAAAAGACAACCCTCAGAATGGCAGAAAATATTTGCAAATGAAGCAACTGACAATGGATTTATCTCCAAAATTTACAAGCAGCTCATGCAGCTCAATATTAAACAAACAACCCAATCCAAAAATGGGCAGAAGATCTAAATAGACATTTCTCTAAAGAAGATATATAGATAGCCAACAAACATATAAAGGAATGCTCAACATCACTAATCATTAGACAAATGTAAATCAAAACTACAATGAAGTTATCACCTCACACCAGTCAGAATGGCCATCATCAAAAAATCTACAAACAATAAATGCTAGAGTGGGTGTGAATAAAAGGAAACCCTCTTGCACTGCTGGTGGGAATGTGAATTGGTACAGCCACTATGGAGAACAGTATGGAGGTTCCTTAAAATGTTAAAAATAGAACTACCATATGACCCAGCAATCCCACTCCTGGGCATATACCCTGACAAAACCATAATTCAAAGAGTCATGTACCACAATGTTCACTGCAGCTCTATTTACAATAGCCAGGACATGGAAGCAACCTACGTGTCCATCGACAGATGAATGGATAAAGAAGTTGTGACACATATATACAATGGAATATTACTCAGCCATGGAAAGAAATGAAATTGAGTTATTTGTAGTGAGGTGGATGGACTTTCTTACAGAGTGAAGTAAGTGAGAAAGAGAAAAACAAATACCATATGCTAACACAAATATATGGAATCTAAAAAAAAAAAAAAGTTTCTGTAAGACCTAGGGGCAGGACAGGAATGAAGACGCAGATGTAGAGAATGGACTTGAGGACACAGGGAGGGGAAGGGGAAGGTGGGACAAAGTGAGAGAAGCAGTCGCATTGCACAGGGAGATTACTTCAGTGCTTGTGACCACCTAGAGGGGTGGGATAGGAGGATGGGAGGGAGATGCAAGAGGGAGGAGATATGGGGATATATGTATATGCATAGCTGATTCACTTTGTCATAAAGCAGAAACTAACACACCACTGTAAAGCAATTATACTCCAATAAAGATGTTAAAAAAATAATGGGTACAAAATTCAATCATTACGTTTTCTTTAAAGCATGTTTATTGACTCTGTCTTCAGAAATCTAATATTCCAGCTCCTTTTTCCAACCTAGGAGTGTGTATCTTTCCATGTCCAGCAGGGAGAGGTTATACACATATCAGTAGTCCAAAAATAAAACGGTATATATAGGATTGATTCTCTACAGTGGATATGAGATAGAGTGGAAACTCTATCTTCTCCTACAATTACTATCATGTGCCTTTCTCTCTTCAATTCCCTTAGTCATCTATTTTACTCCCCTGACTTTCCTCTGTGTCCTGCTAAATATTCCGTTTTATTACTCTTTTCTTTCCTCTGTGGAACATTACTAATGCTCTAAGGAGAAGATTTTCACATAACCTAAGGAACTCTCCACCTTTATTCCCTTTGTATCAATGAACCTTGAAGACACCTTGACTTCTCTCTGACTGATATCTTCTGTGAAAAATTCAAACTTTTCCACTCTTTACACTCAGTGGAGGGAGATAATAATATTTGGTGCTCAGAACACATTCAAAAATGATACAAACATTTGATCCATATTTTTCTCCACTCTCTATTAACTGGGAAAGTTTTCAGAATCCTTGTTATCAGTGCATTTTACAGTTCTGCCTCACAATTCATTACCTTCTGCAACACTGCAGACATTTATTTTCATTGTCGAACAAGAGTTCACCAGCCTGGCATATATGAACCACGACACAATACCATGCTCCCAGAGTTTGGATATACTGTTTTAAATTAGCTGTAACTCCCAAAGTTTTTAAAGACATTTTTTTCTTGTGGAAATTATCACTCAACTTCTAATATCTTAGAGTTTTTTCTCAGATATCTTTGTTTCTGTGACCAAGACTAAAGGAGAAATTTTCCATCTGAAGTTTGTTCATCCATTTCGAGTTTGTATTCTTACAATTATCCATTTCCTGACACTAAAGAGAAATTCATCCTTCAGAGAGATCCCACACATTACTTATAAGGAAAATATGTAACTAATTTCTAAAAATATCTAGATTTCTAAAAATATCCCCCGAATAAATAAGATACTTGGGATTGGGGTGTGGGGCAATATATAGAAAGTATGTTTTTAATATTCAAAGTAATATCCAGACCAAGATGGGTAAGCATACTTTTCCCTATTTCTTCTAAGTTCAGCTAAAAAACTTGGACAACCCTTATAAAACAAATAAAAGTAAATTCTGAATAGTGGAGAGAAAAAGGTACACTGCCCAGGGACTTCAACCCCTGAAGAACACACCAGTGAGTTTGTTGGGTTTCCTTTTTCCCCCTCACGTATCCCAGATTGGGTGCTAGAGACATCAGCAGCCCAGAAATGTCAATGGACCACATGAGAGAGGTCCAAAGAAAGTCTTTTGTTTCTAGACAAAGGATGAGGAGAGAAGGGCAACCTAGAAAGATGAAAACAACAACAACAAACTTTTAGACAATAAAACTCTACCCCAGCAAACACCATGGAAAAAACTGCAGTCCCAGCAACAACCCTGTCATCAAAGGACAAGTAGGGACACTGGGCATATAGTCTTGCCTGGCTATGGTAAGGTGCCCCTCCTCCCTCATCTCTGCTGGAGTGGCATCAGCAAAGACTGAGTGAGGCGCTGAGAATTTCATCCTTCTTCAGCAGTAATGACCCCCCACCCCCTTCCATGGCTTCAGTGTGGGTCATGCAGGGATTCTATACTTTCACCCCATCTAGCAGTAACAAGGCATATCTAGACTCCCTGCTAGAGTCAGAAGAGCTAGATTAGAAGCTGGAACTCTCATCACCATCCAGTGGTAACAAGCCATGCTCTGCCACCATGTTGTTAGTAGAGGCTACACAGGGAACAAGAACAAGGTTCTGTCCTTCTGCCACCCAGGTGGGATTAGCAGAAGACTCTCAGAGAATCTGAAATCCCATCTCTGCTCAGTGGTGACAAGGCATCCACCATCCACCTTGGGATGCCAAGGGAGACCAAGTGGAAAACCAGGCTCTTAGCAAAATGCTTGTGATGGGAGTTCATTCTGGTTTAATGTTTATTCAATAATAAAATTGTTTTCTTTCTCTTCTACCCTTGTGGAGAGGTGTTCTGGATTGCGGGGAGATTTTGTTTTACATTATAGCTCTGCAACAGTCTGTA
The DNA here is from genome assembly GCF_011762595.2 of Tursiops truncatus. NCBI lineage: Eukaryota > Metazoa > Chordata > Mammalia > Artiodactyla > Delphinidae > Tursiops > Tursiops truncatus. The sequence continues at coordinate 95,339,508 of NC_047042.1, read as the reverse complement.
GAAGAAATATACTTTCCCAAGTTTCTACCGACAACTGATTTCACTAGAGAAAAAAGGAAAAAAGAGAGACATATCTCCTGTGCCCTAAGTATCACATAGCTTTTATGCACCTAAATGCAGTAATTGTCCTCTATTAACCAAGTATGTAGCAGGAATAAAGGACAGGAGTGCTTTGGGGATGTCCATTATTATGGAAAATATATCATTCATGGAAATAAATTTCTTGTTTGTTCAGAAGATTCTAGTTAAGTGGCCAGATAGAAGTACAGTAAATATTTGTAGAGAAAAAGAATGAATGAATTATTGATGATTCTATTTTATTTTTCTATTTTATTTCCTATATCTTTACCCTACACATGGACTCTCGTCTCATATATTTAACCTTGCAATAATTTGTTGACTGCTCATCAGTCTTCACTCAGGTCTCAACTTTTCACTCTTCCTGCATTTAATCCTTCTACAGTAACAATCTTGCAGGTCATTGTATTTCCAGCACATGCCCATATTACTCTACTGCCTCCAACTAAACATAACTGGTGCGGAAATAAAGACCACCCAAATGAAAACAGGCAACAGCTATTTATTCAGAGTTCCTGTAGCAACAGAGTCAACCACCATCATCACTTGGGTTTAACAGAGACACAAAGGCAGGCAGAAGAGTGGGAAAGATTTATAGCAGAAAAGAAGGAAGACTTCAGGTATGCCTTAATTGGAAGTTGTTGGCACTAGGAATGCTGGGAGTAGGCTAACTAGAAGCAGGGCATCCTATGTGATTGGCTAGGGGAGCACATTGGCCTTCCTTGGTTGGCCCTAAGGGACACACATGATGCTCCAAAGGTTGTGGTTTGGCTTCTGGAGATGGTTGCTGTAAATTATGGGTCAGAATTCTATCACAAGAGTCTAGCCATTATCTATTTGTATATTCCATCTCTGGCCATGCCTGAGCCCATTATTCCTTTCCAGAATTAATTCAATCAATATCCTCTGTGGTTAGATCGGTGTTTCCATTAACCTGCAACCATCCCAGGTCCAAATGTTACTTTGTTTTAGCTATTCCCTTTTTCCATAATGCTTTCCACCATCCTCCATGATTATCCAACTTCTATCTAATTCTTAGAGAGCGTCTCAAGAAGCATTAACGTCCTAAGAATCTCCCCTTCACCTATCATTCATTAAATACAAAACTCCCTCTTCTCTAAGCTCCTACAGTTCTGATTACTTATTCAACTCTCATTGCACCACATGGCACAAAATCTTGCCTCGTTAGACATTTCTTTTTTTTTTCTGGTCTATTTGAGGGCAGGATTCAAGTCTGAAACTTCCTGTTTTTGTGACATCATAGAAAGAAAGAGTTTCAATCAAGAAGATCACATTTGGAATCATAGCTCTGTTCCTCATTATTTCTGCAAACTTAGACATTGAACCTCATTTTCCTAATGTATAAAAGTGGGAAATACAAATGAAATCTGGCTAGGTGGTGAGAATTTAAAAAGAAAACACATCTTAATGTTTCTGTCAACAAAGAATCATTTTTACTTTCCTTTCGTATTCACCTCATTATGTAATGTTAAAATAATACTTGTAGCAATCAGACTAAGTGCGAACTTCATTACCTCAGATTTCATACTTGGGTTCCTGGACATCTGAGATAATAATTGGCATTTTCTTTGGCTTTCTCAACTAAGTAAATATCTGATACAGATCAAATCTAGAGAAAATTTTACTTTGTTGAAGAAATTGTTCTTTAATTGTTATAACTAATTACAGTTTGAAACAACTTTGGTTTTTATAACCACTGATGCAAATGCAACGGTCTTTTTAAAATTTCTTGAAAGAAAGGAGGTTAAGAGAAATCCAAGTGATTTATTTCTAGGAAAAACACTGCATTCCATTAAGAACACTTTTTAAGTGTTCTTCAAAATTCCAGTTGTAGACTTACTGTGAGAATGAATTTACCTCCAAAGAAAATCTAATTTTAAATATAATAGAAATAGAGAACCTAGCCTCAATAAGACAACATATAAGAAAACTGTCATTTACTGAAGCTATGACAAGATTCCTGCATTCTTTTTATATCAGTTCTAACTTTACAATGTAGGGTTCTTAAGTTTTAGTGTCAGTGAGAAATACCACTTTGAAAGCTTGAAAACTGGCTTCCTTTTCTCAAATGAAGAAGACTCGACGTTTTTACATATTTTGACATAGCTTATCTGATTTGCATTCCCAACCACTCAGTGGTTGCATCTAAACATAAAACAACAATATTCTCTATGAAACAGTGACAAAGCTTACTGTCACAAAAACAGCACGTTGCTTATAAGCAGTCTAAACTACTAGAAAAAAATACTCTCCTGATCTTTTTGGAGTAAAAACAGGGTAAAAACTACTTTTTTTTTGTTTCTGCGTTTTAACTGCACGTGTTGGGTAGGTACAAAACATATTTTATTATTTTCAGAGAACTATAATATCATTAATTTTATTAACATTATTAATTTCTCTTCCAGGTTATCACACAATATTCTGTCTTTCTCCAACTTAAAAAAAATCTGAACATTAAACATATATTAATATACATCAGAGTAAGTGATAGTAACATATTGTTTCTTGGGATAAGAAAACTTTTGAAATGCTTCTAAAACTCTAAATGAAAGAGAAAACTTGTTATAGTACTTGGCACAGATGGTATTATTTATAGTACATACCCAACTAAATCTAAATATGGAATCTTGTAAACATTTTAGCTAGATTTATTTTTCAGATTTGGTAAGTTAATAAGGAGAAAAGACAAGTACATGATGATTCTTATTTTCTATAGTATATGCCCACTTCTCTATTTCCTTTATAACCACAGTATGCATATAGTTATCTTTTTATCTGATAAGCAAACAGGGATTTACACAACAATAACCACTGTAAAAAATTAATAAACTTTTGAAATTCCCAAACTTAATTTCCTTAAAACTGAATTGGATTACAATAACTCAACAATTTCCAGAATTGAGTGGAATATTTATTTCAGTTGGTATCTTGAAGCTTTCCAATATTTTCAGGGGTTTAACATTGCCTCTCTGAAAAACAAGATTTTAAGATTAACTGAAGCAAAAGATTAAAGAGAGATAAAATGGCTTCCAAAAACTCGGGCTCTTCTTCCTTTGCTTCTTTGCCTCAGGCTCTACCTCCTTCTTCCTTCCCTTCTATGCCTCCTACACCTCCACTATACCCTCAACTCCTCCCATACTAATTCTCTCACCAAACTTCCCCTCTTCCCTGAAACTCTCTCCACTCCCTTTTCCTCTGAACTTGTCAGAACTTGTCCCTTTAAAATTAAGACTTCTGAGGATCCAGAAGCTGAACGCTTAATTTCTTACACTCATGGACTGAAGCTCAACTGTGAGCCATAGTCAAAGATTTTCCCAAAGTAAGTGAAGATCCTCACAGATTTTCCGAGGAATTTAAAACAGACATTCAACCTGACCAACCTGGTTTCTCTGACTTATATCAGCTAGTTCTAAGGCTTATTGGTGAAGGGCAGGCCCAGCACTGCATAAAACTGCTTATTGGAAAAGTTCTGAAAGGTCTCTAGAATTACAAACAGGAGACCAGCCCCCCTAGCTTCTTACATGATCAGACTCAGGGAATTGCTAGGCAAAGTCATCAAGCAATTCCTAGAGCTTTTCCAAAGCCTGCTGATTGGAATAAAATTTAGCCTTGCACACAAAAATCTGATGAACATGTTCATGAATATCACAATCAACTTCAGATTGTTTTTAAAGAAAATTCTGCTCTTTCTTCAGATGCTGATTCTACCTGAGTAGCTTTTAACTCTATATTTGTTAATAGGCTGAACTAGGACCTTTCCCTTACTAGTAAGAAGGATCAAAATGGAATGAAAAACGATGTCCACTTTAGGTTTAGTTAATCTGGCAAAGCAACTCTCTCACAGTCTAGATGAGTCACTTCAAAGGAACACCACCACAATTCCTAATCTTCAATTCCAGTAAATGAAGGCTCCTAAATGAAACAAAAACCCTCCTAGTTTTTGGAAAAGAGAGCACTTGAGGCTCTTTCAGCCCTCTAACCAGCCTTTTCAATGTCCTCCCAGTTCTCAGTGATGGGGTTCTAAGAAAGTACAGGGGGTCTTCCAAATCCTCCCTCTTAATCAGCTTGGAGAAACATCTCTCCAGGTGAGGGGTGAATCTCTTCCAATCCTAACCGACACAAGAGCCACACTCTTGTTGCTCAACAACACTACTATAAAACAGCCCCTGTCTTGGAGTACTAAAATAGTTCAAACAGTGGGAATCTCTAATGAACTTCAAGAGGTTCCTATCTCTCATCCTATTCCCTTTATTCTAGGCCCTTTGAGAGATACACATCCTTTTCTCCTTAGTCCCTCTGCCAGTGCCCATTTATTGGGCTGAGACTTCAAGTATGATGCCAAAATTCATTCCTCCCCAAAAGGGAAAATAATTCTAGAATTTGACAGTAGTCATCAAAGTAACCCATCTTTACATTAAATGACCCTTTGGCATCTTTGATTCGTTCCATCTCTGATGGTACTAGAACAAAATCTGGAAACACTGATTATTTGTCCATATTGAATCAGCCACCATTTTCCTTATGGGCAGAGCTCTGGTTTGGACCAAATGACAACCCAGTTTTCCTGGAGACTCTAACATTTCCACTCCTCACCACTGTACATGCATTAAACCACTGGTCTACTGGCAAACGGATAGCTTTCATGAATCACTGTTGGTAACAAAACATTAACAAGGCTGCAGAAGAAGTGCCTACACCTCACTTGTCCTGCTTGTCCCAAGTACAATCCAGAGAAGCTATTTTGCTCCCAGGCATTTTAAACTACCTAATGGACCATTCAAGGTCTGGCTCAGATTTCACACAACTGTGGATTTCACACAACTTCCTTCATCTAATGAATATAAATACGTTTTAGTCATGGTTTTCACACTGGACTAAAGCCTTCCCTCGCAGCCAGGCTACTGTCTTTACCGTGGCTCAAGTCTTTTTGGAAAATGTTATCCCTGCCTGGGGAAATCCTCTCAAACTTCACAGTGATTGAGGAACCCATTTTACTGGCCAGGTGCTTCTACAGGCAAAATTTGAAGATGCCCTCCAAAATACCTTGGCAAAAAGCATTGCCCTTGGTCCCACCCCTCTAGGAGCTCATAAGCTCTCACTCCTTGAGATAGTCACAGGATACACAATGCACTTGGCTTCTGCTTTTCATCCACAACTGATAAAAGGAGAGATAATCCGATATTGCAAAGGCCTAATTGCTTTTATTAAAAATGACCATGTTTCAATAGAGCAATCTTTTCCCAGTATACCCCTGGGTGATGAAGACCTTAAGCATCACACCTTGCAACCTGGAGATTTTGTCTATTGAAGAAGACACCTCAAGATGAACTCTCTTCAACCGTGCTGGAAAGGCTCTTACCAGGTACTGCTAACCAACCCTCATGCTGCCAAACTCCAAGGAATAGACTCTTGGATTCACGGCACACGCCTCAAGAAAGCCCTGAACCCTGGCTGGACCTACACATCATCTGAAAGTAAAGATTTCCCAGAATTAAAGCAGGTAACAGCTTTCCCAAGATAGCTGGACCAGGCCCGTTGGCAGTTTGTTGCCAAACCTTTGATGATGACATAACACTTCAGATGATCTCCAGTGTTTATGATCTTAATAACATATGGACTTTAGATAAAAAGTGCCTGAGAATTTGCCCTCCCACCCCTCCTTCTTACTTGAATGTGACCTTAATAGGTTTCTAGTCTGTGCACTTTCCCTCTGAAGTGAAACATTACACCCAGGAAAGGTCTTTCCTAACATTGAGGGATGAAAAAAAAAAAAACAAAACACCGAAACTAGAAAGCTTGACTCTTGATTAGCAATGCTTTCAGGGAAAGATCTTGGCAAAAGGGGAAAATTGTAAAAAAGTAAAAAATAGAAACCTCAATTTAATCGAGTTGAGAGACCAGAAGGGGGAGTGCTTGTGCTCAGAGCAGAGCCCAACAGCAAGAAGAAGGACTATTCTTCCTTCTTAGCAAGGGGTCAGCCAATGAAAAGCCAGGGACTCTTTGTTTACTACAGCCCTCCAACTTCCTTTTCCTCTCTCTAAAAGCATTCTCCCCTTGCCATGTGAGGACTTGCACCTGGTTCATCATGGTTGCAGACCCCAAACTGCAATTTTCTGCTGATCCTGAATAAACCCATCTTTGCTAGAGAAACATCTGGCAGTCTACTTGTTCCAGATCAATACCATCAACATCATGCGTGATGAAAAACAGGTGCATCATTCCGAAAGATCATTTATATCATTGTCAGAGAGGGATAAATTTCCCCTTCTACCTCTCTTGAATTATTGCAGCTAGACTAATAATAGAATTGACACAGGATAAATTAACAGGAGAAAAAGAAACACATTTTAATCATGCGTAGGTCTCATAGAAATGGCCAAAGCAGAAAGCTTCTATACTTTTTAGGCAAAGAAATAATACATTGGTGAGGAATTGACAAAACAAAAGAAACTTAGGTTTTTGGTGTCAAATCAGCGAACAATCTAAACAGAGTTTGGGTTTGGGATAGTAAATTAAAGAAGTAGTAAGGTTTGTTTATACAAGCTTATTCCAAGTTCCATATCTTTGATGATAAGGGTGTTCTTCTAACTCCAGATGCAGGGAGAATACTTTCCGTGTGATAGATTTATTTTCTGCTTTCAGGGAGACAGGAAGGAGGGTCAGAGTGTCCCTCTTGTGTTGGCCATTTCTTAAGTAACTTTAATTCAAAATATGCCATTGAGGCACATCTGGAGCAGCCTACTCTGGACTGCAACATCATGTTATTATTAGGTCCAGAATAACGTTCCCCCAAAGATGTTCACCTCCTAATCCCTGGAACCTGTGAATATGCACCTTAAATTTAAAATAACTTTGCAGATATGATTAAATTAATCATCTTGAGATAAAGGGAGTATCGTGGATTATACAAATGGGCCCAATATAATTATAAGCACTCTTATAGGAGAAAGGCAGAAGGTCAGAGAGGACAGAAGATGCTATTCTGTTGGCTTTGAAGATGGAAGAAGAGGTCACAAGCCAAAGAATATGTGTGGCCTCTAGAAGCTGAAAAAGACAAAGAAATGGATTCTCTCATGAAGCCTCTAGAAGGAAAGCAGCCCTGCCAGCACCTTGATTTTTGGCATTTGACCTCTAAAACTATAAGATAAAAATATGTGTTTTAAGTTTGTGGTAATTTGGTATAGTCATAAAATGAAACTAATAGAGTTAATTTAAAATTTTGTGATTTGATTATTGTTATTGTTTTGTTTCTATAATTTATGAATAGAAAATTATTTTGGAATGCATGTGTAAACAGCTCCTAAAAGCTAACAGACAACAGATTTTACCAAGCTGTATTTTAACTTAAACTTTACACCAGGTTCTCCCGTGTTTCACTAACCTCCAGCCCTAGTATACCTTTCAAGTCTTTTGATCACACAATGCCTTGCCTAACATCTTGATTCTTTTTTTTTTTATTTTTTATTTTTATTTTTTACATCTTGATTCTTTTCTTAAATTAAGGAAGTAGTTACAGATCTTTTCCCCAGCTTCCCCTTCAGTAATCCTGTGAGCAAACTATGTGAACAAGATAGTATCTAGAGGAAGATCATGAGTCAGCAAGTCTGCACACAGTGAAAGATGATGAAGAATCTGACCCCCACCTTAATGTTTAACCGAGATTATTTCCCCTTTTCCCCTTTAAAAACTTTTGTGGCCAAGCAGACTCTTTGGAGTTGGTTCTTAGACATTAGTCTGCCTTCTCCCCAGGTTGCTGGCCTCCTGAATGAAGACCAACACCTGTCTCTCAAGTATCAGCTTTCAAGTGGTGAGTAGCTGAGCCTGAGTTCAGTAACACAGGTCTTTTCCAAATGTATGCTTTTAAAAGACTAAATATTGAAAAATCTCCTTTGGCAAATATGAGCAAATAATTGGCTATTTATTCACTTACTCATTGGTAAACTAAGGAATTAAAATGTTTTTTAATATCTTTACTTTTTTCTTTTAACTCAGAATTTATATTAACAATTTTCACTTTTTTTTTTTTTTTTTTTTGGCCTCGCGGGGTGTCTTGAAGGATCTTAGTTCCCCAACCAGGGATTGAACCTGGGCCATGGCAATGAAAGCTCTGAGTCCTAACCAATGGACCACCAGGGAACTCCCAATATTAACAATTATTTTTAAATGCCATGAAATGAATGCCCAACAGTATAGGTTCATAGGCAAGAGTATGTTGTGCTCTGGAATATAGGCCCAGATTAAGCCTTTACCTAAATACTAGAGTGACACATGCAGCAACAATATCCTTTAATCCCTAATATCTCCATTCATATTAACGTAAGGAGAACCATCCCCAGGATGAATTAAGGATCACATTAATACATATAAAGTGTTTTAAAAGGTTCTTGCCATATAGTAAGAGCTCAATAAGCTACAAGGACAATAATGCTGATGAAGAGGTAAAAACCAGACAAAAGGCCCTAAATGGAGTTGCTTACTAAACTCCATGTCACCAAACCAAGATTTAACTTAATTACAGTTTCAGCTCTTCCAGAATTGGAATCTTAAACCAGTCAATCAGGAATCATTTGACCAGCATTATTAAGTAATCTGCCAGATGTCCTCTCCCATCCCTTACGAGGAAAGTAACCTTGCAATAACCAACCCACTGTTTTCCCAGTATAACTTCCTTGTTCCTACTGCCTTCTGCCTATACAATCTCTTGCATTTTATAGCTTTCTGGAGTCACTTTCCATCTGCTAGATTAGATACTGGCTAATTCATGAATTGTTGAATAAAGCTAATAAGATCTTTAAAATGCACTCAGTTGAATTTCATTTTTTTAAACAAAGAAGATGTCAATGATGATGAAGAAGATAATTTTCTGCTGTCAATACTGACAGCAAGCCTAACGTTGAAATCTTCACAAAGATTGCATTTTAAGATCTTGAGGATCTAATGTATAAACTCAACTCTTTAGAAATATCAGTAATGTCAGTACATAAAGTCAGGAGGCAACCCAACTTTTCAAGAATGGCTTAGTTTGTGTGTAGAATGGCTGTGATAGAAGGTGGGTGGTGAGGGTGGTAGTGTTAGAGGAACCACTGACCGAAACCACCTACCCTGGCCAGGCAAGACAGTAACAATTTGCGTGAATTATCTTACAACAGGAGGTCCTGGTAAGGGACGTGGAACTAACAAGCTACCACCAATCGGAAGAATTCGGGAAAGTTCAAAAGGAGAGAGGAGACGCCAGTCCATATGTCCTACCAGCCCTTCAGAATCCTTCTCGCTGGAATCCACCTTGGCTGAGGGATGCTCGTGCCACCAGGAAGGACCCTGAGTCAGAATGATTGGCCAGAGAAACCCAGAAACTAACTGCATTACCATAAAACCCAAAACTGCGAACCACATGGCAGAAGAGTTCTCCTGGGTTCCCTTACCCTGCTGCTCTCCGCCAGGGCGCCTTTTACCAATAAAGTCTCGTGCTTTGTCAGCACGTGCGTCTCCTCAGACAATTCATTTCCGAAGGTTAGACAAGAGCCCACTCTCGGGCCCTGGAAGGGGTCTCCCTTCCTGCAACAGTAAAGGCCAGACACAGAGATGAAGAAAAGTTAAGGATATGACAAGTTTACTGGGAGCCAAGCATGCAACAAAGGTCTAATGAAAGATTAATGAGCTAATATCTACAGAAGGCAAAAACAAAACTAGAAAATAGGGGGAAAATTTTAGCTCATAAATCCAGAACTCTTTTCAAATGTTTTTAAATGAGTAATGGACAACTCTTTAAAACTTTCATTTTAGCTCGTTTTTGTGGAAAAAAATGGCAATTTTAGTCGCTTTTATGCAAACAATTCCCAACAAAGATTGGCATACTGAAATCCAAAGTTTGTTATCATTTAACAGTCTATTAATATTTTCCCAATAAACATATAGTGTTGCAGTAGCTTTTCCCATTGTGATAGTGCAAAAAATTAGCCATCTCTCTGGAGAACGTTAATTTCTCATTCCTTTCCATTCTTCCCCTACACACAGTCACAAAACCTATTGATACAATCGATATACACGTAAGTCAAAGTTTTCAATAAATAAATTTATTGTATTTTCTGAAGTGTCTGGTAAAAGAATTTTGGGTTCTAAAATGTTTTTCTATAGCAAACTCTAAAGATCTTGCTCCAAATCTACTCACTGATCTTTCAAAACACTTAAAGCTCAGATGCTGTTAAGCATCTCTGCCTGATATTTTCTTTCAATAGAAAATTAGGAGTGATCAATAATGATGGCCTGAGGGAGTTTCCAGTGAAAAGAGCCATTTGAATTTCTGACTTCTAGGCTTCTGCCTCCTAATTTGTTAAGAATATGCATTTCTCTTTTTATAAAATGAATATTAATAAAACACTGTGGGATAAAACTTTAATACAAATTATTTTTAAAAGAGCCGTGCTCTATCTTGATCTCATGCTTAAGAAAATATTAAGATGTGTATTGGTTTCTTTCCATAATCAGTTATTTTCCCTCTGTTTTTCTATTTTCTTTGATTTATATTAGTACTGTTCTAGAGTCCAAACCATTAAGGTAATAGTTGAGTTTTATTCTAACATAATTGTATAATATGTCTTGTCTAAGAAAATAATAAAGGAACATAAAATAATATCTTTAATACTAATTGATTTATTAAGCTCTCTACTGTGACAAGTATAAATATAAAACCTTTTAAAAATATTTTTATCTCATTGCTGTCCCCAAATACACCATATGAAAACGCACTTTCTCTCTGAGGAGCAGGTCTATTGACAGTACCTATAGGCAGATCTCATCATGTGGGAAATACTTTCAATTGTTGACAGTCTACTAGAGTTTAAAACTTCTATTGTCCTATCAGCTGGTCTGAACTTCCCATCATCTGAGGTGGAAAAGATGAGCTCCTTCAATCTCTCTTAATGCAGAGTACAAAGGGGGCAAGACTAGACTATACACTCTCCCTGTTCTAGTATTACATTTACCTAGTGTTTTTGAGTGATTAGCAATTCTTATTATAACATGTTAATTTACATACATCATTTCTCTTACTTAAGGTTAAAAACTACAAGTTTTTAATAGATTACAGATTTATATAATACTTTTTGTAAATCTAAAAAAGAAGAGTTAAATCATCAAATAGGTTTTCCTATTAGTAGACTAAAAGTAAAACACTGAGCAGAGAAAAAAATCTCAAAAATGTAAGTACCTTGAAGAGGTAATTGTAATATGAATGTCTAGTGTTATGTATTTTCAATGATTATGTAATGACTATTATAGAAGTTGTATGGGATTATATAAAGACTCCCTTTGGTCTCCAAGTTTGGATCTGGTTAACAGATATAGAGAAGTCAGGAAGATGGAAATCAATGTTAGCTAATAATTCACTCCTCAAGCAGATGGACCTACTCACCCCCAGAGGAAACAAAATTCTCTGAGGTTTGGTCCTTTATCAGTGGTAGATCACAGGTCAGAACATACCATCTCAGAAGGCTTGAAGAGGGGGAAAAGAAGGAGCTAAACTCAGTTTCTTGTCAGGAGCTCATCTCATCTCTTGGGAGAAAAGTGAGCTGTAATGTGGGAAATAATCTGTGGTTGTTAATCTAGTTCAGTGAATCTCAAATTGGCCGCTCACTGAAATTACCTCGGGAGCTTCACAAGACACTTACGCTTGGCTCCGTTTCACAAAGATTCCCAGTTAATTGTCAATAGCTTTCAAAATAATGACTTGTTTTCATCTATTTATTGTTATGTTTTAAGGTGCCAATCTGTTTCAGTGGGTTTTTGTGAGTCAAATTTAGTATTGCAAATGAATACGACTTACACATTTAATATCACATTTAATGGTTAGGATGATTATTATGCTATATGGTTATTATGCACAATGAGTAAGCAATTAACATAAGTGCATGAAATTAGTATGGTTTTACATATGTAACATATGGCTAGGTTATCCTCTGGGATATTATGAGCTTCTAAACTGTTGTGTGGTCCAGGGCTATCTTTTACCTCCACTGATGAGGTTATGGGTTGAGAGGGCACATTATAGCATGAACTTTGACCATTTAGCTGTTTCCTAGCATTTCCCTGGATCAAATCGATACAAAAGAAAAATGAGATTAAAAACAACAAACGCAGTAGAGAACACAGGAGAAGGGAAGAGGAAAGAAAAAAAAGAAAGATGGAAAAGACGGTGGAGCCTAAAACGAGAAGAGAAGGGACCAAAGGCAACAGAAATGATAATATTTATGAGTTAGCTGAATTGATAATAATTATGAATTGGCTTGATTCACCATTATACAGAAAAGTAGTTTGGTTTTTATAGGAAAACTGCATTTCAGTGAAACAAAGATGATGGGAACTTGCAAACTCCATGTTACAGAACTCATTAATGTGAGCCTTGGCTGTATGACTTGCTTTGTTCATGGGATATACATGGGTGTGATAATTGCCACCATGGAGTAGAAGCTTAAATGAGTAGATTGGCTCAGGCCAACTTGCTCCTGCTTCCCTGGTGCCAGCAGGGAGTATTTCATCAGCCTGCGTTTGGGGATGAGAAGACATGTGGAAAAGAGCCCTCCCAAACTGATGCAAACCAAACAGAGCCAAGCATAACCTCACAACCATAAGTAAGACACAGATATTTACTTTTATAAGTGATGGAATTTTAAGGGTTGTTTGGTGCCATAGCAACAGCTGGCTACTACTTATATTAACTGGGAAAATTGTTTCTTAATATCATGGGAATACGGAGGCTTTCTTCATAGCAGGGAGATCTCATTGCTAGAACATAAGAGATTTTCTTACATACCTCTTAGTACTTCCATGTGAAGTAATAAAGGTTAATAAAATATTATAATCTAATACAGCAACTAGACTATTAGATCCTGCAGGAATAAAGGTTTGGGCTATTGCATCAGTTAAAAATTATATTGCCTATGGTGGTACTCACGGAGAGCAAAAGGAATATTAAGTAAACAGTAGAAGAGATAAATAATAAGTATCAAATATGGTTTTGTGATAACTTGCAGAAATAAAATCTAGAGCGGCTATGCAAATATACCATCATACATTGTAGTTTTCCCCCCTCTTCCCTTACTAATTTATTTAAAGTGAGAACTTGGTTAAACATGTAATTATACCTTTAAGCTACAGGGTAACAAAGAGTAGTATATAAACAGATAGGAGTTTGGCTTTCCTCTTTTTTGGGTTAAGAATGTATATATGATTCTATGACAGTTGGGTTATCTTTAGTGGAAATGTGCTATTGATACTGGAGCTTGTAAGTTTAAATATAGTTAGAAGGGTATATATAGAGTCTGAATAACCAAATTTGCAGGGAGGATGGTGCCACAGACTGGGCTCCCTGGTAACATACCCTGAGATGGAGATTAATGTGCAAAGGGTTTGTTAGGTGGTATTTTTGAGATCCACACCTCTGGAAGGGAAAGGAAAGAAGCAGGGTTGGACAGAGGGAAAAATATAACTGAAGTACAGTGTCAGAAGCCTTGGTTAACCGAACAGGGAACTCTGAAATGGAATGAGTGAGGGGCTGGAAGTTATCTGTATGTTCTTCTCTATGTTATACATAACTTTACTTTAGCCCATGATTCTTCTAGGTAGCCTCTTCATGTCTATCTATAGTTCCAATTCCTGAAACAGGATCTTGATAGCTTTCTGTCCTTTTTTTTTTTTTAGGTATTCAGTAGCTATTAAGGCATAATATTATATATATGGAATTTATAGCTTTTGTCAAAAATGTTAAAGTATACATATAGTTACTTCAGAAGAATATTTTGCAGAGGTAGGTGAGAAGGCTTTAATGTTTTATTGTATACATGCCTTTATGTTTTACATTTGTACAATAAGCGTACCTTATAATTTTTAAAAAGGTAAAGGATATTCTTTATACAGAAAAAAAGCAATAAAATATTTATCTGATTTTTCCTAGTCTCTTTGTTTAACCAGTTTCCAATCTTCAAATAATTTGCTAGTTTCCCATGAATCTTTTGAATCACATTGTAAGATAACAACAATGTGGTCTCTGATTTAATTTGATTTGGCAGTATTGCCTTGATGCTATTTTCACAACTTCCCACTAAAATAAACAAAGGCAAAGAAAAGATGAAAACCTATAACACCATTAAAAAATGCAGTCACCATGTTTAAAATAAGTAAGGTTTTCTCTGAAATATGAACTATTATAACAAAATTGAGAAATAAAACTGTTGATGAGCATATGCTATACTCATATGATTATAGAAAGGAATATACTTTATCCCTCGGGCCCGATGTTTATCTTGGTTTACAAACTTGAGGTTTTTCTCCCCTCAGAAAATAGAGTAATTCCCATCTACCCTATTGGTGGTTCTGTTTAAAGCAGGCTAATGTTATTTCCAAATCCTCAGTCCCTCATAATGGTATTTATTAACATTCAGAAAGCGTCTATCACCACCACCACTTATCCAAAACACATGCACGCTCAATTTGTCTAAAAGTAAATGGGCACCTATATGCTGTTATATATGCTTACAGGTTTAATCCTTGTATGTATAAAGCACATTAAGAATGTCAGAGGCAGGAAAGATCCATGATGGCAAGGCATGCTGGAGACAGATTTTAATGTCATCCATGTTGTTGGAGAGAAAAAATGGTAACATCAACATGACTTTGAAATTGAAAGAGGTGATAAGACACAGAGAGACAGAAAATTAATTAGAAGAATGTAAAACAGGATTAGGGATAGTAAAGTGCAAAATTAATACTCAAACATTTTTTCAAAACAAAGAACAAAGTTTAAAAGCCATCATTGAATGAATAACATGAAAAAGAATTAAAGATAACTAAAATATTTTTGAAAGGTGATACCTGTGGTGTAGTGACAACACAAATTCAACTCATGATTTATTGATGTGTTTGAGAGAAAAAATAAGGCTATTAGTAAAACAGATAACTGAAGCATTAAAGTGCTCATTGAATATTATAAAAAGTAAAGGCAGGATAAACAAATCACTTAAAAAGAGGAAAATTAAGATTAGCCTTAGACTCCTTGGCATAACTAAATTTCAGATGACAATATAGCAATTACTTATAGATTTTTAGGCAAAATTTGGTAACTCAATAATTTTAGACCTAACTTGTCCAGTAATGATCATGTGAAATAGCAGAAACATCTTTAAATCTGAAAACTGAAAAAATATGTCTCCTATTCTCTCTAGGAGAAAAAAACCTTTTGAAGACATATCTGTAAGACATCTGAAATATACATCAAAAGTAGGAAAAGTCATAATTAAAAATTAAGAAAAAGACTTGTTTTATTTCCTATAGGGCCATCAAAAATATAGAAAGTTGTCAGACAACTCATTCACTCACTGATAGCCTCAAGAAATGTAGTTTCTCATGGCCTGAACTAAGGAGGCATTGGCAAAAGGAAGATCTATCTCTTATTCTCAGGTGGGAGGGAGGTGGGGGAGACACAATAAATAAGCAGTAGATATAATAAACAAGAAAATTTTAATATATGTTAGGAAGTGATGGGCGTTATGTAAAAAAAAAAGAAAAGAAAGCCGAAATAGAGGGAGAGGATGTTAGATTTTGTTGTACTGTAATTTCAATGTAAACTAACAAACCACAACTGTTTGAACATGCAGATAAAGACTTTAAACTCTTATATTACTAGTCATTACTGCTAGTGTTACTACTATATTACTTCTCCTGCCATTAATATTTACTACCATCATCATTACTACTGTGTCTACTGCTGCTGACACTGTTCCCAGTGATATAAATATCATTTATGAGGTAGTTCCTATCTTCTCAAGCACTGTAATATACGCTGTTACATATTTAACGCTCACAGCCATCTCATGAAGTTGTTACTATCTGCATTTTATAGATGTGGAAACTGACTCAGATTCTTTAGCAACTTACTCAATATCTTATAAATCTTTCACATTGCCATATGGATGAAGATAAAAATCAAAACAATTTTTATGATTATTAAACCTTTATTAAATCACCTTGTAATTAGACTCAAGAAACGTCTTTGGAAGTCCTTTGCTTAAGGTAGCACTGGCTATCAGATTCATAATTTCTTTTAAATATAATTACACTTTTAAAGTTAAAATACCTTTATCTTCAGAAAAGTAGATATACTCAAATGCTAACTTACCTATTAGGACTAAAGTTAATTTTATTAAAATAGATTTTACTTGTTATTATGTAAATGTTAAGAATTATGTATTTTATAGTAAAAAACAAAATAGTAAGGTAAAGTAAAACAGTGAAGACAGCCCACAGGTCTAAGAAATCCCACAAAATATTTACAACTTACATAAAACATCTTAGAAAATGCCACCTCCAGCTGTTGGCCAATTTTGCTTTGCAGTGCAGAGTATCCACAATGAAGTTTAACTTCAAGTGACAGAGAAAACATTTTCATCTCATGATCGGATTAAATATTTGGATCAATTTTGCAACTTTATGTTGGTGATTAAATTCCAAGGACAGTTTTCCAATCAAAATGACTCAAATATCTCACAAAGGTATTTGGATTATCTTAGCTCTAAATGAAAATAAAGGATATTTGCAGACAAGTTTGCCCATGTTGATGGACACAGTCAGCCAGCTGAGATTCCCTTGGATCCCTTAACTACTCCTATATACCTTTTCCCGGCTGCAGCATGCTTTGCCTCCAAAGCCCTGCAGGTGACACTCTTCTTCCGAAGACTTGCTTCCCTCGGGCTATAGGAAGTGCTCTGTCTGAGGCTAAGAGACCACCGCAAAGTGCCTGGGACTTTATATCTGTTGCCCCTCGTGTAGGAGTTGGGATAAGTTCTCCTCCAATTATTCTTAACTCATTAATCTATTTATTTCCTTCACAGCATTTACCATAATCTAAAATTATTTTTTTCACTTCTTTTTTGTTTACCTGTTCTATGTTTCCTCAACAAGTAATATAGGGTATACAATAAATATTTGTTCCTAACGTTATTCACCCATTTGTTCACTTGGACAATTATTCACTTGACTGCTATGTACTGAGTGCTTACCATGTGCCAGCATTATTTTATACCAGTGCAGATAATAGAAGAGCGCTTAAACATAGAAGCATTGGCAAATTTTATCCACGGTGCTTCAGCCTCCAATCTTTCCTGAGCAGAGAGGATCAAAACCTATGATGTACTGATAAGGCTATTTATACATAAACCCTCATCTGTAATTACAGATTTCTGAGATGCTGGGGACTATCTTTTGTATGTTATATTTCTTAAAGTGCATAAAAATAATAGATAAACCACATATATGTGTTGAATGAAAAAAATTTTAAAAGAGCACACTTAGGTTTCTACTCCCATGTTAGGATAATCAATTGAATCGATTCACCCTGGAAAAGGTATTCAGGTAATGCCAATGCCCTTATTTGATAGATGAGAAAACAGAAGTCCAGGCATACAACTTACTGGAGTACTTTCTAAATACAGCTCTTTGCCACAGAGAAAGAATATTTACAGTAATATATTTATCTCCTCTAGGTTCTAACTAAGACTTTCATCTACTGTCTTTAGACTTTTTTCTTGATTTTTCTCCGTCCAAGCATTCAGAAGTAAAAATTTACAAAGAAGAGTAAAAAGCCAGGAGATAGGGGATATGAAGAACTGGGAGGGTTATATTCTTTCTTTATCGATGCCTGCTTCAAGTTCTATAAGGTCCTGATCTAACTTTTCTTCCTGAACCCTAAACTACAGATTGTATTTCCCTGGGCTTGCTTAAATTGCTTATTTTTCTTAAAGACTTTAAACCACAGAAAGCATTTTTGGGGGTTTGCTTGTCTCTGGACCATCTATTTCTAATACCTGATAACAGAACACAACTTACATCCTTGCTGACAACTAGAAGACAGGGCAATCTAAATTCCACACACAACCTCCTACTGTCCCCTGGCCTTTTACCCTCCTTATTTCATGTGCAAATGTCTTCCCCATCTTAGAGAAAAGGAATGAAATAAGAATAATAACCTTGCTGCTGTCAAAGTCTAATTTAAAAATTTCTGAAACCTAATTCTCAAATAATAGTTAGAATGTGGCAAACTTTTATTTAACTCAGTAATGAAAGCACAACAGGAAAACCCAGTTCAAAAGGAAATATGGAAAAGCTGTATTTTATATTCAGTGGTAAAAAAATGTTAAAGATAGGTTAGACACAAAACAGGTTGATGTCTTACAGGGCAATTTTTTTTAAAAGGCACAAATTTTGGCGTATCTTCTCTACTAGACAGTAAAAAAAACCTATACTTTATCATTTATCTATAATTTTATTTCTAATTTTAGAGCTGCAAAGTATCAATAAGCATTAAGTCAAAAAACATTACAAGAAAATATGTATAATCCATAGTAAATAGCAAGTCAAATAAATTTACATTTCCCTAGGATCATGTGATGATAGGTGGGTTGACCCACATGTGAGTTTGTAAGGCAGTATTCAAGGTTAAATGAAAAAGTCATTATGTTTTTCCATTTCCAAATTTTGGATAAGTATCTTTTAGCCAATCTAGTTCTGTCCTTTTTACTAACAAATTTCTCCAGCAAACTTTATCAAATCAATTGCATTAGTTTTTTCATGACCCATTCACCTTTTGTGATCTTGTATTAAAGCTCCTTCTAACACTGAAAATAAAAAAATGGAATATTTACAATGATGTCATAGACACCAAATACAAATACTTGTTGAAAAGTCTTCATTCTTTGTGAATATTTAACCTCTTGGTAGTGTTCCTTATTCCTTGAAAATCCTTTCTTCCAACATTTTTTGTAGCATTGCACAAACCATTCTTTTTTCTTTTGTGATTCTCTGCTGACCACTTTTTCTCATTCACTTGTGTTCAACTATTCTAATAGATTTAGCAATCCAAAACTTCGTCCTCACAATTCAAATATCTGTTCTCTATATAAGCCTTCTATTAGAAAGTTCATGTACCCACAATATTTAAAGTATTATTTCTATTAAAAATCTGATAGCTATTAATTCTGATTCAGGGGCCAGAATTTTACTAGTAATTGGCAACTGGATGCTATTAATGGCTACTATTATAGGAAGTTCAAAACAATTAAAGCTAGAACTATTGTTTAGAGTTTTACTGTAAGACTTACCTCTCTCCTTTATTTCCTACACCCAGCTGTTAGATTAAACCTATTAAATATCCAGTTGTAAATTTGCAATGCTTCTTGCATCATTTTAATTCTACCAGTATACAGAAGAGTAGCTTTCTGTTTTTCACCCAACTATGACCTAGCTTGCTGCCTTGTTGTGCTTAAGGCAGACTCATTCTCTCTTATCTAGCCAGGTTAAACAGCTTAAAATGTGACATTCATAATGCCTTCTGTTTAAAAGTTTTCTTAGGCCCCTAGGTGCTGAGATGATAAAATGTATATTCCTTGATTTTTCAGGTGATCCATGATTTGGCCCTTACCTACATTTCTTACATTAATTTCCTCTCCTTAATACACTTTAATTATTGATCCACTGCCCTCAGTTATCCTCTCATTGTATGTCCCGATCACTTAGCTTATGCTTTCTTCACATCCATTCTGAGAAAGCCTGCTTCCTCCTGTACATATGTACATTTAGAAGGAGTCAGACCCATATCAAAGGAACACACCATCAAAAGTCCTGTCTTCTTTGTCACAGTATCATAGATCAGTGGACTGCAGCAAGTGGTTGATAGTTATACTCTCTCATTAGATCATTCACTTGTTACTTCAACAGATATTTTAGGGCCTATTTTATGTGCTGAAAATGGATAGAGCAATGAATGAAAGAGACAACATTCCACCCTCATGGAGCTTATATTAATAACAATAAAAGGACATTATGTCAAGTGATATTAATTACATTCTATGTATAAAAACAACAACAAACAGACAGGAGGAGGAGGGACATCTAAAACATAAACCCGAAGACTACGAGATTAAATGCTCCAACCATAAAACATAGACTGATTAAATGGATACAGAAAAACAAGACCTATATATATGCTGTCTACAAGAGACCCACTCTAGGTCTAGAGACATACATAGTCTATGCAAATGGAAATCAAAAGAAAGCTGGAGTAGCAGTACTCATATCAGACAAAATAGACTTTAAAATAAAGACTGTTACAAGAGACAAAGGACACTACCTAATGATCAAGATATCAATCCAAGAAGATATAACAATTGTAAATATTTATGCACCCAACATAGGAGCACCTCAATACATAAGGCAAATGCTAACAGCTATAAGAGGAGAAATCGACAGTAACACAATCATAGTGGGGGACTTTAACACCCCAATTACATCAATGGACACACCAACCAGACAGAAAATCAATAAGGAAACACTGACATTAAATGACACATTAGACCAGATGGACTTAATTGATATTTATAGAGCATTCCATCAGAAAGCAGAATACACAAGTGCACATGGAACATTCTCCATGAGCTAGGCCACAAAGCAAGCTTCAGTAAATTTAAGAAAACTGAAATCATATCAAGCATCTTTTCTGAAGACTATGAGGAGGCAGGCAGTGCAGATGACCAGACAAAGCCAGATGGAGACCTAAACTAATGGTAGTACTGGAGTGGGGAATCAATGCCAGGGTTTTCAATATAATTTGAAGGCAAAGTAGACAGCATTTTCTGATGGATTGGTTAGAGTACAGGGTAAAGAAAGAGAAGTTTCAAAGATGATTTTAAGGTTTTTACTTGTGAAACTAGTAGAATACAGATCCAATTAAAGAGGTGGGGAAAACTGAAAGAAGGGCAGTTATATTGGGGAAAATCACAAATTCTATTTTGAACATTTCTATTTAGATAGTTCAATTATACATCTAAGTGGGAATAAGGATTAGTCAGGTTGCAGTAGGAGTGGAGTTGAAGGCAGAAGTCTTGGCTAGAGATACCGATTTGGGAGTCATCAGCATGTAGATAAGATCACTTTGTGGCTCACAGTCAAAGAGAACAAGATTTGAGCACTGATCCTTTGAGCACTTCAACTTTTAGAAGAACCAGTAAAGGAGACTGCAAAGAAAAGCTAGTGAAATATAGGAGTATAAAGAGAGTTGTATTGGAGGACAGCTGAAAGTGTTTCCAAGGGGGAGAAGTACAGAACTGTTTCAAATGTTGTCATGATCAAGGAAGATGATGACTAATATAATATTGGTGGCTTGAAGTCCCTTTAACAGTTTTCTGACCCCCCTGCCACCCCCTCCTTCACGCTTTTCATGGAGTAGGCATTCGATAAGCAGTCATTAGCCATTTCCTTTTGTCGCTGCTACATCACATTGTCACCTAAAAATTTATAGTGACAAGTTTCCTAGTAAAAGTACAGTCCTGGCTTATCTCGGGAGTAAATTGAAGGCACTATATCCAATACTTGCTCTAAAAGTTCTTCAATTAATATAAATCCTTCAGGTACAAAGCCCATTTCCAAGACCAAAGTGACTGTGGCTAAGTGGTTATAGATATTCATTTCAGCCTATCTTTTATTCATGTTAGCTCTATTCACATTTACAGTTTGAGTAGTCTATTACTTCGAAATGCCTCCCAAGAGGAGAAAAAACGTTACTAAGTAAATCAGTATATATATTAAGTGCCAAAGAGTATCCCACTTGAACTTTTTTTTTTCTTTAGAACTTCACATCCAAAACCAATCTACCATTTCTAGAGAGAAACAATGGGGAAAAAAATGCACTTTTAACATTTTCATATTTTCCACATGAAAATGTTCTATTATTTGATGCTCACAATAGCCCCAAGTAGATAGAAGTCAGTAAGTGGCCTAATAAAATCTATTCCCCTAAAAGATAGACACTTTCTAGACCCAAGCTCTTACTTCACTGTATTTCAATAGAGTAGCTATTTAAAAGTCTACCTGAGCAATGACCAAACTTTTTCTCCACCTGACTCCTCAGAGGCCCAATGACCTTTATAAATGACAGCAAATCTCTGTTGAATGAAAGATGAGGGGGAAGAGGAAAACATTAAGATATTTTGTCCTACTTTTTTGTGACTTGTTGAAAATAATCATGGGGCCTATTTGTCACACTGCAGCTTTATCTCTTCGCCCTGTAGCATCTGACAGGCTCAAAGAAAAAAAGTACAAGTGAAGATGAATTGGCAGCAGGATCACTTGTGCTCTGTCTCCTGGTCTTTCTAATTTTGCCTCAGATGAAATATATATACAATATCGAGTCAGTTAAGTGAAAGAAACACCTATAGGGAGAAGGAGAGTATCTGAGCCCTTTCTCTAGTATAGACACAGCTATTAAACAATATCTGTCTCTTTCACTTTCAATAGCCCGGTTATACCCCCAAGTCTTTATACCTGTAAAATAAAAATGTGTTTTTGTTTGGAAAAGAGAAATGACAAATGGTCCAAGGAGGAAGAGGATTGAGAGGAAGTGAAGGGGAGGGAACAGTGAACTTAGGCTAAATGAGTTAAGGGAAAAGACTATATTCTATAAGACAGTCAGGATGAAATGTTTTAAGTTCAATGAGACAACTGACTCAAGAATATACAGTAGAAAAAAATATGGCCCTGAAAATAAAAATAATGACATAGGATCACATCACATAACTGAGAGCCAAAGGAAACTTGCAAGGTTCACGGAGTCATCTGGGGTAAGAATCCCTTCTATGGTCTCCTGGAACCCCCTTCTTCAATACACTGGAACAGAGAACTTGTTTTTCAAGATGCCCCATCCTTCTGCTGGAAGTCTCTTCCTTATTTTGAACTAATGTGACTTCCATTCAGCAGTTCTAATTGAATTATGTTGGGCCACTCAACTTAAACTTATATTTCACATTTTTGGTAAGAAATGTCATCCCAAACTTTGATTACCTCTAGGTCAAATATTCTTGTATTTTTTGCTTTGGTTTTGGTTTTATTTTAAAATATGTTACAAGTAACTAGAATCTTATTATATTTCTCAATCCCCATAGTTATTGATTTTAAAATATTAAGCCAATATTCATAGTTCACTTTTATTTGTGTAGCTGCTAATTTCCTAAGACTTTTTTTATTAAAGTATAGTTGATTTATAATATTATATTAGTTTCAGGTGTACAACATAGTGAATCAATATTTTAGATTATACTCTATTTAAAGTTATTAAAAAATAATGGCTATATTCCCCTGTGCTGGACAATATATCCTTGTTGCTTTTTTTATTTTATACATAGTAGTTTGTATCTCTTACTCCCCTCCCATCTTGCCCTCCTCGTCCTTCCCTCTCCCCATTGGTAACCACTAGTTTGTTCTCTCAATCTGTGTCTGTCTCAGTTCACAATTCACAATTCACAATTCATTGCTCTTGGTTTTTCTTAGATTCTACACATAAGTCATAACATACAGGATCTGTCTCTCTCTGTCTGACTTATTTCACTAAGCATAATACCCTCTAGGTCTATCCACATTGTTGCAAATGGCAGAATTTCATTCTTTTTTTATAGCTGTTAAGATATTTTTTAAATAGGAGTTATTGATCCATATTGAACTTACACTTAAGCAAAGCCACTAAGTTTTTGTCTTTTTTCTTCACTCTCCCATGAAACACTGTTCAGACAGATTTCCCATAACCTGTACTTGAGCAGCTGTATTATTAAAACTAAGTGTGAGAACTGAACTTCCTGAAGTTGGTTATAGCCAAGTGTCTTGCTCTGGTCAGTACAATATGAGAAATGACATTTGTCATTTTGCTGCAGAAACATTTAAGAGCCAAAATATGATCATCTTTCCTTCCCCCATCTCCTATTATGTTATAATGTATTCTTATAGTATTGCAATAAGATCAAGGTAGCTATGAATGAAGAGTCCACACACATACGACATCTATCCCGCAGCATTCTTTTTTTTTTCCTTTAACATCTTTATTGGAGTATAATTGCTTTACAATGGTGTGTTAGTTTCTG
Organism: Tursiops truncatus; assembly: GCF_011762595.2. Lineage (NCBI taxonomy): Eukaryota > Metazoa > Chordata > Mammalia > Artiodactyla > Delphinidae > Tursiops > Tursiops truncatus. The sequence continues at coordinate 95,315,461 of NC_047042.1, read as the reverse complement.
CTGTATAAGAAAGTGAATCAGCTCTACATATACATATATCTCCATATCTCCTCCCTCTTGCCTCTCCCTCCCATCCTCCTATCCCAGCCATCTAGGTGGTCACAAAGCACTGAGCTGATCTCCCTGTGCTATGCGGCTGCTTCCCACTAGCTATTTTAATGTTTGGTAGTGTATATATGTCCATGCCACTCTATCACTTCATCCCAGCTTACCCTTCCCCCTCCCCATGTCTTCAAGTCCATTCTCTATGTCTGCATCTTTATTCCTGTCCTGCCCCTAGGTTCTTCAGAACCTTTTTCTTTTTTAGGTTTCATATATGTGTTAGCATACGGTATTTGTCTTTCTCTTTCTGACTTACTTCACTCTGTATGACAGTCTCTAGGTCCATCCACCTCACTACAAATAACTCAATTTCATTTCTTTTTATGGCTGAGTAATATTCCATTGTATATATGTGCCACATCTTTATCCATTCATCTGTCGATGGACACTTAGGTTCCTTCCATATCCTGGCTATTGTAAATAGAGCCTGCAGCAGTCTTTAAGGGGAAGAAAAATGGCTTTTTTGATCCCCTATCGTGTAACCATCCTGGTCGATATAGTCAATACATTAGAACCAGTACAGGAATTCCATGTATGGGATGATCCATGTGAGTCCACCCAACTCAGACCATGACTAAGCAGAACAATGTTTCTTTTGAAATCTTTCCCAGCTAGTACACAATTATTTCATCCAAATATACCTTCCCCAGTATATAAGTTCATGGAAGGCCCATTAATCATTCATGGGAAGACAACAGTTGTATAATAGGTAACCAAAGAACTAAGAGCTTCTCAAATTCTTAGAGGTGTTTGTGAACCAAGAAAGATTAAGGTATTCTAGAAAACAACAAAAACAAAAACAACTGTATGCTGAACAAGGTAAGATTTTAAACCTGGATTCCAGGAAACGATTTGAAATGCACACACAGAGCATATCAAATAGATCATGCTAAGTTGCAGGTCTATGAGAGGGAGATGTGTAGATAAAATACAGGTTGGTTTCTCTTCTAATTCAATCAGAAAGATTAGACATAGAACTACCTCTTCATATACCTATTACCTAAAATATTGGATTTAATTCCTAAATCATAATGCATGCAATTAATTGAGTTCTATATACTTAATTGCTGTAGTGTTAGAAATAAAAACATAGTGCTTTTATAGTTTATGTTTTCTATAGGTTTGCCAATGGTACTATTTCCCACATGATCTCAAGTTGCTGAGTTATAAATAATTTTAATATCAAGTCTGGAAGGAAATGTTTTGTAAATAACCAGTAATTAACAAATTTGAGTGGAAATTAGGGTATTATTTTCCCTTACAATTGTTTGTCAGAAACTAAATACCAATCAATAGGACAATATTTAATAACATATTTTAAAAAATAATTCAGACTAACAATTGACAGAATTTTGAGAACCACATGCTGCCAATTAACTGTTAACTCTTGTTTAATTCTCTTTTTTGTTACCAGTGAGGTAACATACATGCCCACTCAAACACATATTTTTTTCCAATTATATTTCTTCTTTTGCAATTATTTAGGAAATGTTCGTTATTTTTATTTATTCTCTGTAGCATTTTATATATTTAATAAATGTTTTATAGAAGACATAATAGGAAAAAGTGTGAAACATGGAGCCAAATGAGTCAAAATCTGCTTCTCTACTCTTTCATTTATTAACTCTGCAACACTAGGCAAATGTATGAGTATAGGCATGTGTGTGTGTGTGTGTGTGTGTGTGTGTGTGTGTGTGTGTGCGTGGGTGGGTGTGGATGTACACACACACTTGAAAGAGGTTTGTCGGCCTGGTGGGAGGCACATCTGAGGGCTGGTGTCAGAACCACAACCATGATGCTGTGGATACCTTTAGACTCTCAATCCATCAGGCCTCTTCCTGGAAGGGTCTCCTAGAAGTGGTTCCTAATTTTTACATTTCCAGACCCAGCTGCAAAGAACTCAACAGCAGGAAGATCAGATTCCTTATGCGAAAACAAAGGCCTCTGAAGTACATCTGCTAAATGGCTACTAATCAATCCTTCAAAGGGTATCTTTGGGAGCCAGGCCACCCTGATATGAAACCTAAAGACCCCACTGAAGCAGACTGTCCTGCAGAGCCAGATGATTCCTCCTAACCCTTTGCTTATGGGAAACCCAGGAGACCTGAGACACCAGCTCTCACAGAAATAGCTCTTAAGAAGCTGCCCTGGGGAAGAAACCCATGGGCAGAAAGAGGCCTTCTAAGGGGGTTAGGCCTTCTAAGGGGGTTAGGCCACCTCAGGGACCCCAGCCTCCCCACAGGGCCAGGACATTGCTGGGGCCAGATTTGCATATAGTGCTTAACCACTGTGAACATCCCAGACAACATGGGGAACCAGAAGCCAGGCCAACCCCATTCTTATGACCTCATCTCATCATAACTACCTCCATAAAGTCTCTATGGCTAAGGACAGTCACACTGGGGGAAGGGGCCTCAACATGAATTTTGCAGGGACACAAACATTCAATCCATAAGACCAAATTAATTTGTCTCTAAAACTTTCTCCACTTATAAAATAGTACACTAAAAGAATCACGAAAGTACTATCAAATAAGATGATTTTGAAAAGTTTCTGGAATAGATAATAAATGGTATTTTTTATAATTTATTTTGGTTACATTTATTGCAAGAATTTCCTATGATAATATTTATCATTTAACTTTGTGATTTTTTTCTTTTTTTTTTTTTTGCGGTACGCGGGCCTCTCACTGTTGTGGCCTCTCCTGTTGTGGAGCACAGGCTCCCAACGCGCAGGCTCAGCGGCCATGGCTCATGGGCCCAGCCGCTCCGCGGCATGTGGGATCTTCCCGGACCAGGGCACAAACCCGTGTCCCCTGCATCGGCAGGCGGACTCTCAACCACTGTGCCACCAGGGAAGCTCTGTGATGTATTTTGAAGTAAGTTTTTTGTTCCAGTGTGTGTTTTGTTTTAGAGTTTCTATGTTTAGATATTTTTTCCTTCTTTTAGAGTTTGGATCAACATTAAATACCATTTTATTGAAATTAATTTAATTTTACCTGGAGCTGTTCACTAATTATGGCATTTATTTAGGTATATGACAAGATGTAAAAACTTTGTTTCTAAATTGCTAATTTTCCAGAATTGTTTTTTTTGTTTATAAGTATGGAAAAATAAGAAAAACATAATTGAAATGATTTCCTACAGCTAAATAGAGAAAATAGAAGAAAGAACGGGGAAAAAAAACACAAGTTTTATGGAAATATACCTTATTATATATTTTGACATTGAAGCTAGGTGAGTATTTTACATATGTTAAAAATCAAACCATAAAACATCCCTAAACACTGGGGTGGGGGGGTAAGGGTGGGGCTAAAATAAATATAGCTATAACTTTATAACAATGGCTGCAAATCACAGAGAGAAAATATTTCAATTTACTAACAAGTAAAATATTGTGGACTATTATTTTGGAACCATTATAAGCATGCTGTAGAAAAAGTAAATAATTTTGTTACAATTGTTAAGAACCAAGGTTTTTTTATACATATATATGTGTGTATAACTGAATCACTTTGCTGTACACCTGAAACTAGCACAACATTGTAAATTGACTATGCATAAATAAAAAAAGAACCAAGATTTTTATCAAAAAATGTAAGTATAAAAAATATTCAAATACAATAGGAAATATTAAATTTGTATTTGAAATACCAGAATATGTACATGATATTTCTCTTTAAAATACGAATAGTCTGATCTATGACTTGAAAAGAGCTAGAAACAAACAGATGAGTCTAGGCTATCTTTTTGTGCTAGAAAGCAAGAAAAGTTCAACGAGGTTATGACAAAAGGATAAAGATACTTTGACAGAGCTCCTGTTGGACAATTTAAACAGCATAAATATATGATGAATTGAAGTATATTAAGTGTACAAAAATTCATAAGATAATTATACTTTAAAAAGAAAAAATATCAAACACCACTGAAGTTGCTAGGGCACCAATTAATTGCTGTGAAGTATTTACCCTACCTGTGCTTTACGTTTAGATGCAGAACACCAAAAGGTGGATGTGGTAAATCCCCTTTTCATAAAATGCCAGGAGATAAAGACAGAAGGAAGATACTATTAGAAAATTTCCATTCGAAAGTACTAAGTCAATAGACACTAAAAACACTCATCATTATCTTAATTTCATAACGCTAAAAGATTAGAGTCATCCATAAAGAATCCTTGCCTAAACATCAAGCCTAGATATTTCACTTCAATTTACAGGAAATACTGGGAAGAGAGAAGCAAAATAACTCCAAGGAGGCAACAATCAGCAATTCAAAAACATCTGATACAATCTGGGTGATTTAAATATGAGCTAGGTATTAGGTGATATTAACAAACTACTGTTAACTCAAGGATTCCTAAGAAGATAGTAGTTACAGCAAGAAAGAAGTCCTGATTCATACATGATAACTGGGATTAGCTTTTACAAAAAATAATCCAGGAAACTAAATAGATAAATAATTGAATACACAAAATGGGAAGGGACATGTGAAGAAGTATTGGCAAAATGGATAACTGTTGAAGCAAGGTAATTATAAAATGGGAGTTCGTCATATAATTCTCTTTACTTCATGCGTGTTTGAAAATTCTTTAAAGAAAATGTCCAAAAAAATGAAAAGTCACAGAAAGCAGAAATCATGTGGAAGCTGAATTTAAGGAGAAATCAGGTGTAAGAAATTAGTACAGAAAACAGGATTAGGCAGAGAAAGAGGAAAATCGGCTAGTCTCTAAAGATTTCTAGTTCCAGTCCTTGTAATATTACAACTAATCCTTCTCTCTTTTAAAAAGTAAGTTAGTCAAACGTAAGGTAGATAGCTAGTGGGAAGCAGCCGCATGGCACAGGGATATGGCTCGGTGCTTTGTGACCGCCTGGAGGGGTGGGATAGGGAGGGTGGGAGGGAGGGAGACGCAAGAGGGAAGAGATATGGGAACATATGTATATGTATAAGTGATTCACTTTGTTATAAAGCAGAAACTAACACACCATTGTAAAGCAATTACACCCCAATAAAGATGTTAAAAAAAAAAGTTAGTGATTTCTCAACTAAGTCATCCTAATTAACCTATTATTTCAAAAGAAAAAAAAACGTGCCCTAGTGAACGACTCAAAAAAGTTTCAAACTGATAAATAATTAAGGTTAAAATTAACCTTTATTATTGAATATTGTGAAAAAAATTAGAAACCTTATTATAGTATATTCTCTTTAAATTAAAACTGGAAACTCTAGAACTCTAGTAAGAAGAGAGACAAATCCTTGTGTATTTGATGGCCTCAGGGCATCTCACTACTTGGTAAAAAGACCTAGTAAAGAGACACACTCAGTTAAGCCTACTTAACAGAAAGGCTTTGAGGTCTTTAACTAAAACTCCAACACCCCTTAAAAAATAAGAACTCTGCCTTGTATGGCCCTTTGCCCTGGTTTATGCAGCCCATGCTAGACAAAGTCATTAGATAAAAGTTTACTGTTCTTAATATAATAGCAGTTTTTGTGCTCTGCTTCTCTCTGCATTCCTGTTTTGTTTCTGTTTCAAATTTTATCTGGGTTTTTTTTTTTAATATAATCTTATCAGGGTTTTGATGTTCTGAAAATCAAAGATTTTTATTTTTCTTTGGCATTTTTAATGGCTTTCAATGGGATATTTAGTCTGAATGACCTACCTCACTATTACCAGAAACTAGAATTCTCAATTTTCAAATATTTACCAAGTAGACACGTTTATATTAAGCCATGGGTTTAAACGAGGCAACTACATCAATAGAGTGAGAGATTAAAAGTTTGAGGACAAATCTTTGAAAATGTCAAAAAGTTGAGCAGATGAACTTATGAAAGTAAGATAAAGCAGTAAATCATTTGGAAAAGAAACAAACAAAAAAAAAACAGTATCAGAGGAACTAATGGTAAAGCTGGGTATGTGAATGAGACGCTGTTCAATGCCAAATGTAGCAAAACCAATAAATAATGTAAAGCCAGGAAAACAATTAATGGATTTCCCCATGTGAAAGCACTCATAACTTTAGCAATAGCACTTTCAAAGGAGTGGAAGAAACCAAAGCGAAATCAGCACTACTACGAATGGGAAGTGGAGAATACATCACGAGCTCTGAATCTGCTTTCAAGAAGCTTTAATGAAAAGGGGAAGGAAAGAGAGAATCAAGAAGTCCAGAGAGGGCTTTTGATGGCTGGTGGCATAGTGAGAGGTGCCCCAAAATGAGTACATGCTTTGGAAATGAACCATTAGAAAAATGTGGTTAAAGACACCTCAAAGAGAGGACATGTATTGGCAGAACTTTGTTAAATACAAGTGATTGAAATCCCCACTTAAAAATTACTTTATCAATTAAGAAATTTTATTGTTTCATATGATTAAGGTGCTGAATTTAGGGGTTCAAATGCCCTCATCAGACACCACCCCTCTATCTCTAAGGCTGTCTCCACCTGGTGAGAAACGAGGTCAGTGGGAAGACACATCTTACTAGCCATACCTTTTGGTTACAGGAACATCTTTCTCAGTAACTGTATCAGAAGCATCTCAGAGAACAGTATAAGGAAACAAGCACATTATGCATACAATCCTCAACTACTTTTATCCCGGTAAGGGAGATAAAATATACTGAGTGAGCATGCTTACATCATATACATGTATCTGTAACATGGAGGCCTGACCCAATCCCAATAAGAAAGAATGGGGCAAAAACAACTGTTTGTGGAGTTGGAAATAGACAGCATAAGCTGTTCTAGGAAGCCGGCAGAGATAGATTCCAAAGGAAAGGTTTGAGAATTAGCCCTCTAATCTTTATTGAAGTTTCAGCGATAGTTTCTAGAAATGGGACAGAGGATTCTAAACAAGTAAGAGAATCTATTTTTGAAAGAACTTAGAAAATATTTAGGGAGTAAAAAGTTAAACATTCTAAAACCCTAATATATAGGAGAAATTACCATTCAGAATAACAATGTGAAAATTGTCCCAAGGCAGTTTGTGAAACTAAATGCCCTAACAATATAGAGGCAGAAATCCCTGCAGACTGGACCAGCCTCGGGTAATTTCACACACACACACACACACACACACACACAAGAATAAAAAGCAGATGAGGGACATCCTGTTATAAGTCCCACATGTAAGAAGCTTGATGTCACCGCTCTGTCTTAACAACAAAAAGTTCTACAGACTAAAAAATCAACAACTCTTCTTGGACCCATAAGAGAGGGGAAGGCACACAGGGCGAGCCACTGCCCCCCAAGACTGGAGACAGACAAATACAGGGATTCGAGACTTACCGAAGCAGAGTCACAAGTTGAAATCACTGCGGCAACCAGCGCTGGGTAGGAAAACATGAACTGAAATTAATGAATTGCTGGACGTTCACAGGGGACAACTCTGGGAGTTAAAAACTCCTGGGGGGCCTTCCCTGGTGGTGCAGTGGCTGAGAGTCCGCCTGCCGATGCGGGGGACACGGGTTCGTGCCCCGGTCCGGAAGGATCCCACATGCCGCGGCGCAGCGGGGCCCATGAGCCATGGCCGCTGAGCCTGTGCGTCCGGAGCCTGTGCTCCGCAACGGGAGAGGCTGCAACAGTGAGAGGCCCGCGTACCGCAAAAAAGAAAGAAAGAAAGAAAGAAAACAACTCCTGGGGAACCCTGTCATAGTTAGGCCTCCACAATTTTGTGAGATTTACTTTCAGGTGCTCAACCATATTCCCACAGTAAATATCAGAGAGAAATTCCCTCAGACTTACTTCCAGCAGGGAAAGAGGAGAAGGAGCCGTTTTGAAATACTCCAGAGTGCCCTGTTCTCAACAAAACCTGTTCTCAGCGGCAACTATTTATAACTAGAACCCAACCTGCTGTGTGTGATCAGAGCCTAATTGACCTGCGGAAAGGAAATAACCAGCTCCAGCTGGCTTTCACCCTCTATGTGGGAAGCGGGAAATTCCCAACTCCAGCCCACTCTAGCCATCCTATCCCACCCAAGCCGAGAGAAAGAAAATGAGAAACACTTGTGAAGTTCATGGCCCAGATGCATATGCTCTGTAAAAGATTGAGACCTAATCATGGAACTTTTTTTTTTTTCTTGCAGTTTTTACAAGGACCCCAGATGATTGTAGATTTTGCTTCAGAGTGTGGTTTGGGGAAGTAATTTTCTCTCCATTGTGTGTTAGATTAAAAATACAATAAAATTAAATGTAAGTCATGCAACTAAAAACATAATTTTGTTATACAAAGTAAATATATCTAAATATACTATATTTAAAACATGACAAAAATGCAACAGTATGTATATAATTATATTCATAAAGATAAGTGTGTTAACTGAAAATTATATAACAATATGAACCATTAATGACGAGTCTAAACATGAGCAAAGTTAATCATAGAACTTCAGAATGTTCCCCCTCCCCCTACGCTGCACCACAATGTTACTAAAGACCTAGTTATAGCAGTTCCTTTTACCTGGGACAGCATGTCTGACTATCAAGAAAAAAATTCCATGGCATACCAAAAGGCAAAAAACACAATATGAAGAGACAGAGCAAGAATCAGAACCAATCATAGTGGGAATGTAGGAATTATAAGGCTGGGAATTTAAAACTACTATGATTAACACACTAAGGGCTCTGATAGGTAAAGTAGAAGCAACAAAGAATAGATGGGCAATGTAAGCAAAGAGATAGAAATCATAAGAAGGGAGAAAAAACAAACAAATATAAATGGTGGAGATAAAAATCATTGTAAGAGAAATGAAGAATGTCTGATGGGCTTATTAGTATACTTGACATGGCCAAGAAAGAAGATAAAATGGAATTATAGAAAATAATAAAATAAAAGCTCAATTAAAACAATGAGAGGCAGGAAGAGTGGATGACAAAAATGGGAACAAAGAACAAGGGCAACAAATGCAGTAGATATTTATCCAACTATATCAATAATCACTTGGAATGTCGATGGTTTAAGAGCACCAATTAAAAGATGGAGATTCTCAGAGTGGATCTAAAGACACAACCCACCTACATGTTGTCTACAAGAAACCTACTTTAAATACAAAGAAATATGTACATTAAAAGTAAAGGGATAGAGAAATGTTATATATACCATGCTAACAAATAATCAAAAGAAAACAGAAGTAGCAATATTAATTTCAGGCAAAGCAGACTTCAAAGTAAGGAAATTTATCAAAGATAAAGAAGGGCATTAATAATGATAAAGGAGTCCATTATCCAAGAAGACATAACAATCCTTAATGTGTATATGCCCAACAACAGAGCCTCAAACTATGTGGGGCAAAAGCTGATAGAATTGCTAGTAGTAATAGATGAATCCACTATCACAGTTGGAGATTTCAACACTCTTAGAAATGAACAGATCCAGCATACAGAAAATCAGTAACAACCTAGTTGAACTCAATACCACCATCAATCAACTGGATATAATTGACATCTACAGACTGCTTCATCCAACAACATTAGGGTACACATTTTTCTTAAGCTCGCATGGACCATTCACCAAGATAGACCACATTTGGAACCATAATACACACTTTAACAAATTAAAAGAATAGAAATCATACAAAGGCTACTCTCAGACCATAATGGAATTAAAATAAAAATCAATAACAGAAATATAACTGGAAAGTCCCCAAATACGTGGAACTTAAACAATATATTTCAAAATAACACAGGGGTCAAAGAATAAATCTCAAGAGAAATTTTCAAATATTCTGAACTACAAGAAAATGAACACACAACTTATCAGAATTTGCGGGTTGCAGTGAAAGCAGGGCTTTCAGAGAAGTTTATAGCAATGAATGCATATATTAAAAAATAAATATTAAAATTCAGCAATCTAAGCTCTCACCTCAGGAAACTAGAAGAAGAAGAGCAAATTAATCCCAAAGTAAGCAGAAGAAAAGAAATAGTAAGAATAAGAGCAGAAATCAAAGAAATTGAAAACAGGAAATCATTTGAAAACAGCAAATTTTATTGATGAAAAACTGAATTTCAGAGAGCAAAATGAAAGAGTTCAGAGGCATGCACAACCTCTCACTAAGACTCACACAATATGAGTAATTACCTTAAAGAGGGAGGAGATTTGAGAGCTAATAAGCCAAAAACCTTTTAAAATACAAAGTACCTTGTGCTTCACCTCACTGCCTGCCCAGCACGTTTTTATTCATTCAACAAATATTTTTTGAACTCTTACTATGTTCTAGGTATTGTTCTAATACCTATGTATATATTTCTTTTTGGTAATAAAATATTTTAAGGCTCCTATTAGCTCAAAGCAACTCTACATTATATAGCCCAAAACACACTCCTACCCATCTACCAAAAAAATAAATAAATAAAAGACAATTCAAGTTCCTAACTCTTAACTAATTCAGCTCCAAGTTAAAAATCGCTAAGGGATGTCTTTTTACTCTCTGCTTCTTTTGCAATTCTGTTTCAAAAATCAGCTATCTATAGACCAGAATTTATAATTAACCTCCACAAACAAATTCTACGTACAATAACAGAGGAAAGGGAAAAGAAAGAAAAGGAAAAAGAGCAAAATCCTGAAATCCTTTGTCCTGTGAGCCTCGTCCCGACATGTTTGGCTTCGCAATTGGTCCCCTGCACATATTGGAATTGGATTCTAATTACAGGCCCGGAGAGAATGAGGAGGGATGGGGAAGGGGCATGTGGAAAATTAACTTCCTCTGAAAGGTAAACTCTTCTGACAAGCCACTAACTGTCTTTCTTCAAACAAGGGAGGAAAAGCATTATCCAGGGAGGGAGACTGGGCTGTGATTTAAGGCACGGAGAGCTTAGCGGGGTGTGATTCTGGTGATTCCAAAACCCTTATCACACAAAGACCCCAAAGTCTCTCAAAACTACCCCATATCTAATTCTTCCCCATTTCCTCTCTCCCAAAAAGTAGGAAAAAATAAGAAATTCAAATCTGTTATACGTCCTGACCTCCCCCAACATAGTCCATTGTGCCTCCCTTTGAGCAAAGTATATTTTTTTCTTCCAATTCCTGTTCCAGTGCCCACAAAGGCAGAAGTCCCCCCAGTACAGCCCTTTTTTTCTGGAGAGGCAGGCAGCTCTAAAACTGTTCTCATTCAAAGTGAAAGATCAGAGAGCTCAGCTTGGCCTCATGTTTCAAGTTGCATTTTACAGTTTAAAACTATTCTTATTCTTAATAAAGATTTAAAAAATAAATAAATAAAGATGATTTTAAAAAATTAAATTTCCTTCTCTCTGCAATCATTGGGATTAAGAGCTGGTAAAGGAGAACTATAATAAGTTGTCACAGCAAAGAGTCCAACATTTATGTAGAACAGGAATGTATTACAGGAGTCCCACCTTTCCACAGGGGACACATTCCAAGACACCCAGCAGATGCCTGAAACCACTGATAGCACCAAACCCTATATATATATATAATGATTTTTTCTATTCATACCTATGATAAACTTTAATTTATAATTTAGGCACAGTAAGACATTAACAATAATAATAAAATAGAACAATTATAACAATATACTGTAATAAAAGTTATGTGAATGTGGTCTCTCTCTCTCTCTCTCTCAAAATATCTTATTGTACACATTTAATGCCTTTTCCATCTTAACTAAGCACTTACCACTCACTGTGGCTATAATGTTTGCAGTTTGAGGTGCGACAGCATCACTAGCAGAAATTTCTTTTTCCTTCTTCACAATTTCATGGAGAGATTTGTTTTTACCATAGCAACCTCAGTATACAATTTTTTTCTTTCCTTATTAAGTCGAGAAATTTTCACTTAAAGGAAGCACGTTATGGCTTCTCTTTGGCATATCCAAATTGCCAACATCACTATTTTTGCCCTTTGGGGCTATTTTCGGGGCCATTACTTAGTAAGTGAAATAAAGGCTGTTCAAACAGAAGCACTGCAACACAGTGTCTGTCAATCTGATAACCAAGACAGGTACTAAGTGACCAAAGGGCAGGATATGCTGGACAAAGGGATGATTCACGTCCAGGGTGGGATGGAGCCAGACCTTGCGAGATTTCTTGACACTACTCAGAATGCACAACTTAAAACATGAATTATTTGGTTTTGGAATTTTCCATTTAGTATTTTCAGACTGCAATTGACCTCAGGTAACTTAAACCTTGGAAAGGGAAAATGCAGATAAGGTAGGGAATGACTGTATAATGTATTTAATATAGCAGGATAAACATAGAGAAATGAATAATATTTCAGCACCCAATCTACCTACCGCAAACCCCAAAATGAACCAAAACAATCTATTTTACACTAGAAGTGTAAAATTCCATGATTAAATCCAGTAGGTCTTTGAAGTTTCATATGAGAAAAATAAAAATACATTACTGAAACCCACAAAGGCATGTTTAATAAATGGTACACATGGATATTCATTTTCCCAAGTTAATCTGTTCCTTGAATTCATTACCAATGGCATTTTTGAAACCTGACAAGCTGATTCTAAGATTCCTGCAGAAAAATAAATGTGCTGAAGTACCTAACAAGATTATGAATCAGAACAAAGACAAAAGCTACCAAATTAAAAAAAACTAGAAAAATGCCATAATTAAAACAGTATATCACTGATGCAGAGATAGACAAATAGAAGACTGTTATAGTAAGTACACAAAGGAATCCACGTATGGAAATTTGTACATAATATGCATGGCATTTTAAATAGGTGGAACAGCTGAACTACTCAATAAATGCAGAGGAGAATATTGGCTATTCCTACCATACTAAAAAGCAAACAAAGGCCTTTAAATAAAGGCATAAAATCCTAATGCAAATAGTAAAATGTGAAAAAAAAAATCTACATTAAAAATATGAGTAGGATATAAGATCATGAATACAGTTTAAAGACACACAATTGACTGAAAGAAAATATTTGCAATATTTATAACAAAATTTTAATGTCCATAATACAGCATATAATAAATTTTTTCAATAAAAACATCAAAAATATTTAAATAAAAACATGCTTCTGGCATAGGGGAAAACGCAATGGCCACTTGAAATAGGAATATTAATTAATACATGAATGAAATTAAACCTTACTGATAATCAGAAACACCAATTAAGCAACAATGATGAATTATTCATTAGAATGGTAAAAATTAAAAACATTTAATAATATCCACTGTTATTGCTGATCAGTCTATAAGTTGAAGGACATTTTGGAGGACATTTGAACACCATTAAAATTTTAAATCTACTGACTCAATAATTCCACTTGCAGGATTATGGTTAATCAATATTCTGAGCATTTGTGTACAAAGAAAGACACACACAGAAGGGTGTTCATTGCAGTATAGCTTATATTATTGTAGAATTGTTTATAACATTGTAGAATTTTAAACAACCTAAATATATGTTTACATATATGAAGCTACATTTCTATTTTGGAATACTATACAGTAGTTATGAAAAAATCAAGCTAGAACTACAATGATTTCACGAGAGATCTTTGGGGAAGAATATGCAATGGGAAAGATAGAAATTCTCATGCAATAAGTGTACTGCACATATTTACACCATAATCTTCAAAATTGTTTCCAATTTTTGTAGTCACCAAGTACTGAAGTATTTTTTTCATCATGTTTTAGCTACCTAAAAGGTCATAACTAATCAGAATTGTTTATGAGTCCTGGTACGGATCCAGGTACACAATCATATTGATTTTGCACCTACTGTCAACATTTATTGAAGAGGCTGAATTCCACACAATTTCAAATTGTGCCGATGTTAAAATATAAATATCCCTGAATAAAATATGAGTATCTCTTAGCCTCAAAGTTCTTTACATCTATTCTAAAATCCAGACGATTATAGTGTTAAAACATGAAAATGATTCATCTATCAACCACATGCTCCAAGAGATCAGAAACCTCATCGACCTTCTTCACAATGGTCTTTTCAGCACTAATAGAGGACCTGGAACATGGTAGGAGGCAAATACTTTTTTATGTAAAATAAATGGCATGAAAGGTGAGTAGTATTAAATGATTAGCATATTAATATCCTCTTTCCCCTAAATATTAATTAACTAGAACATTTATTAAATATTTTCTCTCAGATATTTGCTAACTTATGAAGTGTGTTTACACATTGCTACCACGTCCGAGTAGGTTTCATTGAACTGGGTTCAGCCAGAATTTTAATAAGATTTTATTTTTATGTTGTAGCAAAGAATCAGTAGCTTGCCTCACTCCAATTTTCTACCAGAGCTAATGTGAAAAGGAAAATAAATATATATATATATATATAAATCCAAGACAGTATCATTCTCCTAGAAACAGATTGTGCAGACGTCAAATTCTGTGATGTTTCATGTAATGTCACCAAACCTGCAGATGAGCTGGAGAAAAAAAGGAAACAACCACTCTATGGTCTGTTCCAATGCTAGGGAAAATATTCTCGTACCATCAATTTAAAGTGTGCTGACATTGAGAAACAAGTAATATTTATCCTTGAGATGTTTTCTTACTTAAAATATCAGTTAGAAAAGCAACTAGTGAGTCTGTGGCTCTCTCTATTGAGAAAGCCGAACTAGAATTGAAGGATACCTATTCACCATTTTTCATCAGAAAATTAGGGGGAAGAAAATATTAATCAGTACACATTTGAGCTGAAGTCTTGGGCACTTAGAGAAAGTGGAAGACTCTGGAAATCATTAAGGAGTAAGAGCTCCTCCTACAGAAGAGACAATCTTCCTTAAGATGTAATTGAAGTCTGGTGGGAGGGCATGAAGTTGTAGCACAGAAAGGTTTAAGAAGGGATTTATTTGATCCAAAGCCCTGTACCCTAAGGCAGCATAGTCAGGAAAAGACAGGAAGGAGAAAACTAGTTAGTAAGACCATCCCTTGGGTTAGCAAAGGTGATGCTTTGAAAAAAAAAGAAGAGAGGGAGCAACAGATATCTAGGTTGTACTTATGTTAAATTGAAATCTATATTCTTTTTATTAAAAACAGCTATGGTCAATAAAACTCAGAGAGTACCTAGCTGTTCTCGTGTTTTCCTCATCTACAAAAATTCCTAATCAAAGTGAGTGAAACACCCTTGAAAGGTAACTCAACATTCTTCTTAGAATTCCTTTGGCAAACATGTAATTTGAGAAATCTGCAGGTAGAGAACCACATTGAATAAACCTGAGTTAAAGTCCTTGATAGAGAATAAAGAACAGAGGTGTCTTTTTCAAGGCACTTTTATGACTAGCCCCAAACCTTAACTACAAGCTAAGAGTTCATACCAGTGATTAACCCAGGAACAAAACCCCTCTACAATATTAATTGATCTAATAAAATATTCTTCCTAAGGCTACTTTTCACACATTCATGTTATTATCAAGTAGGCAACCAGTCATAGGAGTTATAATTCTTTTTTTTTTTTTTGTACCCATATTCTGGGGTGAAGTAATAGTATGATGAGTTAGCCCTTTATAACATTGCTCTAGAGAAACTGAAAAAAATTAAGTTGTAACGTATCACAGAATGTTATCAAGGTGAGATTCTAATTCATAGGGTTGTCCACATTTTCAGAGGGATATAGTCTGTTGGTCCATATCTTTTCCTCTGCATTTGGCTTCTCACAGGCTCTCCTAGCCTTAATTATAGCCTTCTGATTTAAGGACATCTTCATAATTTGTTGAAATATAAAAGAGCTTCATTTTAAACCACAAAGGGCTGGCCAAACTTAGTTTTAAACACATTTGGCAAATGATAATAAATACTATCCTTGAAAATTAATATTTATATAATGATATCATTTCTTATACGTGGGTTAAATTTAGTCGGATCACTTTCTCTGCTATATAGCACTTTCATGGCTGTATAAGAAATTTAAAGTTGTGACATATTTAGTACATGCTATGCAAGAAAATTCTTCGAAGTTTTAGAGAACTAGGCTGCTATCTGGGGAAAATACAGAGTGACTTTTCTTTCCCATTACACAGAATCCATAATATCCTGGAGCAAAGCTCAGAGTAGATACTCTCCAGGTCTGGCATCCTGGACTCGTTTTCCAACCTTCACTATCCCCGCCAGTGAATGAAAGGGATTTACAATTAGTTACTTTTTGGCAAGCCCATGGCAATGTTATCGTGAAATTAGATTTTCCTTTATTTATTTATTTATCTATTTATTTACTTATTTATTTATGACTGCATTGGGTCTTTGTTGCTGTGCGTGGGCTTTCTCTAGTTGCGGCAAGCGGGGCTACTCTTCTTTGCGGTGTGCAGGCTTTTCATCGCAGTGGCTTCTCTTGTTGTGGAGCACAGCCTCTAGGCGCACGGGCTTCAGTAGTTGTGGCTCGTGGGCTCAGTAGTTGTGGCTCGCGGGCTCTAGAGTTCAGGCTCAGTAGTTGTGGCACACAGGCTTAGCTGCTCTGTGGCATGTGGGATCTTCCCGGACCAGGGCTCGAACCTGTATCCCCTGCATTGGCAGGCAGATTCTTAACCACTGGGCCACCAGGGAAGCCCAAAATTACATTTTCTAATAAACTCCTGGACTAAAGACTTGCTTGTTGACCTACCTCTAAGCAAAGGTCTGGATGTTGCTCTTAAAATAAAGAGATATTCCCTCCATCCATCTTCAGAATCTTCATAACTAATCTCCCTGTGGTAAGGACACAACTTTAATTCTTTACTTACAGATTAGTATGGCCCACGAGAGGCATTAAAATAAATGAAATTTATTAATTTTGGGGCGGCCTTCTCTGAAAACTCAGGTTTGTTATAAAACATAGCATATGTCTGAGTAATAAAAACTATTCAGTCATCTGCTCTGTGACATTGTAGACCCAGCAGGACAGTGATTAAGTTCCGTGAACCGTTCGGCTCTTCTTTGTCATAGATCAACATCACCTTTTTTTTTTCCCCCCCAAGAAGTTTAATTTATTTGACTATAGGAGAAATAGTCAAATTTATTTTGACTGCAGATCATTCTTTTGGATGGGAGGAAAGTAAATTCTCACAGATCAACCACAAATACATCTTTTATTCTATTTATGCCTCTGTTATTTTCTACATTTTTTAAATCATGCACAAAATCTTTAAATCCTACTCTCCCTTCAAAAACACACAATCCTTTTCTTTCTCCACTGTCATTATCCATATATCTTTATTATCTTCTCATCTAGTTCTTAAAATACTTTCTATAAATGTTCTCACCCGATCTTCATATAATTTATGAAAAAATTATTATTCCATCTTGAAACTCAAAACAGGTAGAGTCTGAAGTGTTGGATGTCATACATTTAACAAAATCATCATTTTATCATTGTTCCTCTGCTCATCAGTAGTTACATGAGAGCACTCAAAAATACGTTCCTAATGCAGAGGTCTATTACTTGCCATTTGAGAAAAACAGAAGCAGAACAAAAATTAACTAAGTTTCACCAATTCAATTTTAACCTGGCGTGGGCGGGGGGTGCAGACTGAATGTCATCTAAAAAATGACTATTTTCCAAAGAGAGCTGCTGCCTAAATGATTCGACAGAACAAGCATGTCAATTGAATGTTAGGACAGGAGTCCCAAACCCTGGGCCATGGACTGGTACTGGTCCGCGGCCTGTTAGGAACCGGGCCACACAGCAGGAGGTGAGCGGCCGGTGAGCAAGCAAAGCTTCATCTGCCCATCGTTCCCCATCCCTCCCCATCACTCCCCATTGCTTGCATTACCGCCTGAACAAGCCATCCCGTCCATGGAAAAATTGTCTTCCACGAAACTGGTCCCTGGTGCCAAAAGGTTTGGGGACCGCTGTGTTAGAAGCAGCTACCCAATGAGATAAAATAGAATGGATTTCTGAATTTCTTGGCCATCAAATTTCTAGAGAAGAGAACATTTTCATAAGACATGAACGAGAGCATTAAATGATCACAAAAATGTTTACCTCTCTAATCCCACTTATTCGCAAGCTCTTTTTGTTTCAACTGTACTTAATAATCTGGTGAATAATAGGGAAGTGAATTCACTGGGACCCCAGTAGAGCCTATTTCCCCTCCCATCCTGCATGTGGCTGCATTTCTGGGGCAGACAGAAGATGCTGCTTGCAGTTGCTCTCTGTGGGAAACTTGAGGAATAACTGACCCTGTGAAACTGACAGAAGTTCATCACAACTGGTGTTTCATTTCTGGACTCTTCCAAAATTGTTATTTCCTATCTTATCTGCTTCCCTTGGCAAAATGTATTTATTTATGCCATGGCTAGAAATATATGCAGACAGAAAGATAAGGAGCAAAAGAACAAGATTGTTAACTGTTCACTTTGACCCTTTGCCTATAGGCGACTCTGTTCTCCTGAATTGGGAAAGAACGAATTCATTTTACCAAGCTTACCAAAGATGTGACACTCAGAATGCAATATTGGCAGTTAGATTGTTATGACTTTAGCTGTTTTAAAACATCCTTAAATAGGATAGCCTAGTTCCAGTGACTGGAAAGCAAGGTCTCAACTGAATTTTTTTCATGCTCTCTAGATAGAGAAGCCTGCCCCATCCACTCCCTCCTCCAAAAATGCTCATAATGAAGGAGGTTTCTCTATGACTTGAAAAATGGATTAATAATGCTGTTGTTATCAAAAGATCATCCATAACTATAATGTCATTGTACTAGCTATCTAAATTATTTGCACAGACACTCCCCTGTATTGAGTACAAACTTTTCAATTTTGGTCACTATTTTCTAAAACTTGGGTGACTCCTAGAAAATGACTTTGGAAACTTGAACTGAGGTCTAACCTATTTACTATTATAATAAAAATAACTACCATTTATTAAGCAGTGAAATACTCCAGGCATTATGTCAAGTGTTTTATATTATCCTATTTAATACTCAGAATAGCTGTATGTGGTTAAGATAATGATCCCCATTTTGCAGTTGAGAAAACTGAGGCATGTTGAACTTAACTACCTTTCTCAAAGTCCCGAAGTGGAGGAGGGATTTTAATGCAAAACTGTCTAATCCCAAATCCTATCTTTTAATATCTTTTAAAACTTTATGTTTTGTCCTTCTTTCTACATTATTTGGTTTCATGATGATTGATCCAGTTTGCCAAAATTGCTAGGTTATGTACATCCTCATAAATTCAACAAGATTTTTGAGACTAAATAAATACTCAGTATCTTTGGTCCAGATAAAATAAATAGAAATGAGGGGTCTGTACCAAAGAGATTAGGGGAGTTTTGCTTTTGGAGAGCATACTTGGATCTTTCTAAATGTAAAAACTAATTAGAAATGAAAGGCAGTTTTATGTAGCAAATTTGTGTATTCTTTCAAATTCTCATTTATTTAATCAAATTTCATATCAAATTTGTAACACTAAGTAATGGCTCTTTCAACTCTAGACATAGTTCAAAACAGCTAACATGTGTGGCTTCCCTGAATAAGATTTTTTTTTAATTTGATATAAGGTGAGAACTTGTTGCTTTGAAATACCCTTGTAAATTTGATAACATTTGAAGTAAATAATTCCATATTCTTAATACCACTTAACATTTCACAAAACCTTAGTAAATGATTGAGATTAGTTTCATTAATTAGTTGCACTCATTTAATTTTAAAATGTTGACTCTGGTTTGTATCAGATGTTTGGAATTCTTCCTGATTCTCATTTTTTAAATTTGTTAGAGCTACTAGGAATAGGAGGGTCTCAATTTCTCTAGCTCAGGAACTAATTTTCAGAGACTAGGACATTTCCCTTGGTGGATGGATACGGCAGATGCCACAGTTTTTTTTTTCTTTCTTTTAAATAAATGAAAATTTCTAAAAGAAAATAACGGTATGTTTATTTCATTAATAGAATTGCAAGTAATACTGATTTCTTTAGAATAAGAACAAGAGAACCATCATATCAGTGCTTAGCTAAGTCTAATTCAATTCAAGCTCTTCAAATATCCCTATGGGCTGCCATCTTTCTTCTGATACCAACTAAAAATAAAGTCATACCCTTTGTTGCATCCTACGTCAATCTGGTTTTCATTTTTTATCATAGTCCCCCTTAGGTCTCTAGTATGTGTTTAATAAGTATTTGTTTAATTAACAGATTTATAGTTTCGTACATTCATATCTGTAGGTATAAATATATATGCTCATGATAAAAACATTTATATGAACAGATATGCTTCTCCATAAATAAATATGTTACATATACTACTCCTAGATAGTTAGGAGTATCTAAGTATCTCTCTAAGGAGAGATAATTGTCTCTCTGAGAAAGCAGTTTCCCCAGCTGAGCATCCGAAAGAGAATGCTGACTTCAGAGACAATCTGGTAGACTCATGGACAGAAGGAAACACGACACCTGACTCAGAGAAACCAAACCTCCTTTGATGGAATAAGTCACTCAGAGAGAGATATACTCCCAGCTGTACCATTTAAAGTTCTAAGGGTTGTAGCCTGCTTCACCATCGTCACTCACGCTGAGAGCAATTTACCTTTGGCCTCAGTGTGTCTGCCATCTCTTCTGCCTTCTCTAACTCTTTACTTAGGTCTTGAGCCCATTACTCCCATTCCTGATTCTTCTCCATTTTTGATCGGTGTACTTCTGTTGAAGAATCTCTATTGCTAGTCAAGCTCTGACTTTCCAGTCATGACTGTCAGCTGCCTATCTCTCTCCAGCTAAGCCCAAGCTCAGCAAAGCAAGCACATCCTTTGCCCCACTCTGTGCTGCATGCTAAGCCAAACCAGACAACCAGACCTCATCTGCAGCTCTGCGATTCCTGGTGTGGTACCTGTTTTGCCTACTGAAAAATGTTTTTACTCCTCCTTCAAACCTAGTTCTATTGCCAGTTATCTCTCAGCCTCTCAGCTAACTAATGATAACCCACTTCTGCTTGTCTTTCTTTTTACCAGCTGATCTTCTGAAGAACACCTGAGGTTCACCTTTGACCATTTCTTTGGTTCAGCTGAACTTTGTCACTAAATGATGTAATTACTCAATCTTTTTCCATGTCAACATCATCTGTTATTTCACAACTATGTTTCTTTTTTTATTTATAACTATGCTCCTTAAATCTACATCCCTGTGTATGAAACTAACGTTAATCATCTTTAGTTAAGAGTGTATATACACGAATATAATACTGTATATATTTATAATATACAATATATAATAAGTATAATACTGTGTATCATGCTTTTTCATATGTGGATCTGTCATAAATAAAATTCTAATTTATATAGCTCTTAACATTTTACTTCATCATGACCACAATTTGGATAGTTTATTTATTTTTCAAATTCGTTTTATTCTGAAAGCAGATATGCTTTTCACTGGACTAAAGCTTTCAACCAACAGTGCTATCTGACAGGTGCTTTGTTAAGATGCAGTCCATATACATTATAAATTTTTAATATACAAAACAACTCCCTATAGGAGCTATTATTAGTCCCACTTTACTGAAGAAATCATTTGAGGACAAATGTAAGGCTACCCCCAAATTTAGCAGCAGTTATTACTGCAGCAGTTATTGCTATAGCATTCTCACAGGTAGATGCATTATCTAGTGATTACCTAGTAAGGGAGGTAATATTTTATTACCAGAAATGACAGGTTGATCCTTCATAATTTTGAAATGAAGATGCACCTCATTTTTCCAAAATTGTCTGGGAATACATCATTCCAAATAAGAAATTTTCTGAGATAACTGATACATTAGCCATTAAAAAAGTGACTATATGGTAATATACTATACAGTAAGCATTGACTACTGTTTGTGTGTGTTCAGCATATTTCAGATAAAGACACCAAGACTCGAAGAGAATCACATACTCACGGCCATCTAGGTGGGAAAGCTAGGAGGTAACAAACACAGGACCTAAGCCATATCTGCCGGACACCAAACCCTAACCTGCTTCCACCATGACATATTATCTTCAAGAAAAGGAGTAGTACCAGAGAAGGGCCAAATACAAACATTCATCATAACTTGATTGCAAAAGCATATTTCTAAAGCACGTTGTACCTCTTTCTAATTTCTTAGACTACATAGAAAATAATTGCTTTTTAAATTTGTATTGAATTAGATTTATTGTTAGTGTCAGTCAATACGCCACAGGCTATTAACATCAAGCACATATGCCTGTCCCATCATTATTTTCAAAGCACTTTTACATGACAAAAACAACAACAACAAAAAGACACTGTACAAACTGCAAAGAATACTTAATTGTCCCCACTTAGAGCCTGAGAATTCTGAGTCTTAAAGATCTTCCATGACTATCTTAAGAATTGTCATTTAGGAAGTGTCAGACCGAGGACAGAAATCAAATCATTTTAATTTCTGGTGCAGAAACCTTTCCTTCACATATTATTGATATCCTGAAAGGCTGTTGAAATTGGTAGCTCATTAGTCTCTCCTCAAAACGGCCTTACTGAGACTATGATTTTAGAGGACATGCACACTTTCCCATAATATTCCTGTTCCTCCCATGAGGAACAAGTTGTCAGTTACTTTTCATCTTTTTGCTACTCTGCTTTTTTATAGTAGTTCCCATCATTCCTCCTTTTAAATTCCTGCTACCAATTTGCTGTTGGCTTGAAATCCAATCATTAAGTGTTTAAAATAAGAATCTGCTGGCTATGAGAGACCATTTTAAAGTAAAGCATATGAGCTTGCATTTTACAGGAGATATTTGGTTGCTCTTAACAATTTTTTTTCCGACTGAAAAGTAATCCATGCTCACTATTTAAGAAATAAAATGTAGAAAGTTCTAAATGGGAAGAATAAATGTCATACTTAATCTCAGCAGCCAGACCACCCAATATTTTAGCTTATTTTCCACTCTATATATTTTAATATTATTACTATTACTGTGATTATCACTGTTATTATTATATTTAAATGGAAGAGCTTATATCCTGCTTTTTAGGATTTAAATTGAAATATTTTCCCGTGTCAATAAATAATTTTCAAACACATGAATTTTGATTTCCATATAAACTTCATGATGTGAATATGCCACAGTTTATTTCCCTTTTTTCCTTTGTTCCACATAATGTTCCTTTTGCTTTCATTTTTGGATCTAATTCTATGAAAATCATTTTTGTCCAATTAAAACTCCAGCTTGAATTTCTAGTTGTGAATTCAAGGTCTAAGTTTATGAAAAATTTGACAAAAGTCAAATTCCTTCTTCAGCAGTTATATAAATTTATACTCCCACAAAAATTAAATAAACTTTAATTATTCTTCATTAGTTACTCTAGTTCTGATAATGCTTTTTCTTGTTCACTGTAGGTTTATGGGTTGGGTTCCAAATATCTGAGGTTGAAATTAGAGGTCTCTAAAAAGTAAGTTGTTACTAGAAGCAAGAATGCAAGCTTTTCATTACACTGTTAGAGATTTTTCATTATCCTTAAATTCACTTTTCTCTGTAATAATTATTAGAAATGATATTATTCATTCACGCAAATGCACAAAAGGCCTCGTGCTTTGAGCTGCTTTTGTAGCCTTTGGGGGCCGGCACACACAACCATCTGCACTCTTCCCACTCTTCAGATCTGTACATCATTCTAAAACAACTGTCTGAAATTAAATTACAATCTGTAACTGTGCCGTAGTGTAAAGTTAATTAGTCCATATTGCTAGCGGATCTGTGGGAAGAAAAAAGAAGGCTATCATAAAGCAAAATTTAAGAAACAGTCACATTTCTCAAACTATGTTTTATATATTAGGATCTGTCCTTGTCCGTTTAGGCTACTATAACAAAATACCATAGACTGGGACAGGGTAGCTTATAAACAGCCCAAATTTATTTCTCACGGTTCTGGAGGCTGGAAATCCAAGATCGAGTTTCAAGAATGGTTGGGTTCTGGTGAAGGTTCTCTTTCAGGCAATACCTGGCAGGGCTGGGGCAGGTTCTCTAGAAGGCTGCATCAGTGTTCTGAGTCTAGGAATCAAGAGGTGACAATTGGAGTGGCACCAGACATTATTACCCTATAGGGACCACAAGCCAGATTTTGCTTCTTGTTCCCTCAGATTTATACTTTGCTGGCCTAGAGATCTTAGCCCAGAGGGAGGAATATTTTCACCAGAAGACACAACAATGATTCCACTGAACTAGAAGTTAAGACTGCTGCCTGGCTACTTTGGGCTTCTCATGCCTCTAAGTCAACAGGAAAAGAAGAGACTGACACTGTTGGCTGGGATGATTGATCCTGACTACCAACGGGAAGTTGGACTACTATTCTACAATGGAGGTAAGAAAGAGTATGTCTGGAATACAGGAAATCCCTTAGGGCATCTCTTAGTATTACCATGCCCTATAATTAAAGTCAATGGAAAACTCTGACAACCCAATCCGGGCAGAACAACTAGTGGTTCAGAAGCTTTTAGAATGAAGGTTTAGATCACTCCATCAGGTAAAGAACCACAATCAACTGAAGTGTTTGCTGAAGGCAAAGGAACTACAGAATGGGTAGTAGAAGAAGGTAGTTATAAATACCACCTACAACCATATGAGCAGTTACAGAAATGAAGACTATAATTATTATGAGTGCAGTCATCCCTCAGTATCTGCAGGGGTATTGATTCCAGAAGCCCCTGTGGATACCAAGGTCCAAGGATGCTCAAGTCCCTCACATAAAATGGCACAGTACTTGGGCTTCCCTGGTGGCGCAGTGGTTGGGAGTCCGCCTGCCGATGCAGGGGACGCGGGTTCGTGCCCCGGTCCGGGAGGATCCCACGTGCCGCGGAGCGGCTGGGCCCGTGAGCCATGGCCACTGAGCCTGCGCGTCCGGAGCCTGTGCTCCGCGACGGGAGAGGCCACGGCAGTGAGAGGCCCACGTACCACAAAAAAAAACAAAAAAAAACAAAAAAAATGGCACAGTACCATCGGCCCTTCATGTCCATGGCTCCACATCCAGGGATTCAACCAACCTCGGATTGAAACTCGATTCGTGGCTGGTTGAATCTGTGGATGCAAAACCTGTGGATACAGAGGGCCAACTACATTTATTGAAAATATCTGTGTACAAATGGACCTGCACAGTTCAAACCCATGTCATTCAAGGGTCAAGTGTATTTCTTCCCTATTTTGTAGTGAATATGTTTGTATGCATTTATACATATATTAAACAAATATATTTGGCTATTTTTTCCTCTCTTATTCTCTAATCATATAACATAAGAGGTATTGACTTTATATCAGTATGTAATTATCACTAATTGTATAGTATTTAAGTTATAAGACATCAGAAGAAGAATAAACAACACACAAAGACTTTACCTCTTCTTCTAGGGAAGAGATTAGTTCATTTTTTGTTGTAATTAGGATAATTGGATCATGTTAGTTGGAATTACGACCTTGCTCTTGTCTTTAGAGATGAAGCATGGTTTAAGGAGATGGGTATGAGTGTGCAATTGACTAACGGTGGACTTGTGATGGTTAATTTTATGTGTCAACTTGACCATGCAAAGGGATGCCCAGATAGCTAGTAAAACATTATTTCTGGGTGTGTCTGTGAGGGTGTCTCCAGAAGAGATTAACATTTAAATCAGTAGACTGAGTAAAGAGGGTCACCCTCACCGGGGGGGGGGGGTGGGGGGTGGGGTGGGGTGCTATCGTCCAACCCCTTGAGGGCCTGAATAGAACAAACAGCTTGAGCTGAGACATCCATCTTCTCCTGCTCTTAGACGTTCATGTTCTCGGGCTTTCAGACTCAGATGAAGACTTACAACATCAGCTCCCAATTCTCAGATCTTTGGACTCCGACTGAATTACACTACCTCTTTCCTGGTTTTCCATCTTGCAGTCGGCAGATCGTGGGACTTCTTGGCCTCCATAACCATTTGAGCCAATTCCTAGAATAAATCTCTCTTTCTCTCTCGGCTCTGTCTCTATCTCTGCCAACTATCCATCTATATTCTATTAGTTCTGTTTTTCTGAAGAACCCTAATACTGCCCAAGTGGGTAGAAAATCCATTTACACATTATTAATCGTTTCTCTTCATCCCATTAACCAGTTATTGCACTTGTGTATATCAAACCCTAGCTTTCCATTCAAAGGACTACTGTAGCATACATAAATAATTAGGGAAAGGAGTTGCCCTCTCAAACTGGAGATATTTATTTCTTCTTAGAGGACCCTTTCTCCAGGGTGAGGCAGATCCAGCTCTACATGTAAAAAGGCCTTATTCTTATGCACCAGTCTCATCTTCTCCCAAAACACACTGCCAAGTGAATCCAGGACTGAAATAATAAGAACACCATCAAAACAAAACAACTGCTCACTCTTATGATCTATAAATTATAAGACGTGTATTCTTAGGCACATTCATATTTTACACTCTTGCACACATATCGTACTTTCCTTTCACTTCAAGTGATTATTTCCCTTTATCTTTCTCTTCCCTTGGTCTTGTGCATATTTTCTTGCTTCCTCTAAGAGAGATAGATCATTCCCTAGCCTTGTAACATCCCTATGGTAAAAGTAGGGAATTTTAGGATTTCTTACTGACTTTTGCTGACTCATAAATAATAACGTTAGTAAGTTATGAGCACTTTGCTATGGGACATTATGAAGTGAGAAAGCAAATCAACTAATGGCTTTTTCATACTGGCCTTGAGTGAGAACTGAGTGAATGTGTGTGTGTGCATGTGTGTGTGAGTGTGTGCATATGCACGTGCTTTGGCTGAATAAGAGTCTCTGCACTGACAGGCTCAGATCTCCTCAGCCATTCTTCCTGGTTCCCCAGTTAAGCATCGCAAGTATCCCACAGTAACCAGACTCCAGCGTTCC
This sequence comes from Tursiops truncatus, assembly GCF_011762595.2. Classification (NCBI taxonomy): domain Eukaryota; kingdom Metazoa; phylum Chordata; class Mammalia; order Artiodactyla; family Delphinidae; genus Tursiops; species Tursiops truncatus. The sequence goes on along the minus strand of NC_047042.1, from coordinate 95,288,621 downwards.
AAGCCAGCCTGCAAATAGATGCTTATTACAACGAGGTAGATAACAAATGATGTGTGCAAACAGTATGGTTTATGAGCAAATGCTAATCTAGTGTGTCTTTTTCTTCCTGGCTCACGGAATAAGGGCTATTTGGCTGCTTTTGTTTATTTAAACCAAGAAGAAAAGACGATGATCTATTGACAGTCTTCAGTATTTTTCCCTTGACAAATGTGTGGCAGCTTTCAATTTGATTCAAGTACTTCTGTTTTTATTCTCAGTCCCATCTCCAGAAATGATTACTGTATTTTTCTACTGGTCTTACACTGACGCATTCTTCTACAGCATATTGATCTCTAATTCGTTGCTGGCAGCTCATCATTCAACTTGTAAGATACATTATTCTCTACGGGAATCGAAGTTTCATATTATCCATCTTGATCTTTTATTCTAAGCAATGTTATCTCCTTTTTTATATACTTCAGGGATTTTTTTCCCTCCCTAAGGATTTACCTTGTTTAAAAATGCGTATTTCTTCATTTTTTGTTGTTGTTGTTAATGAGGTATTAAACTCTATTACAAGGCACACAAAGGGATCGATTTAGAAGCTTGATTTTTGAAGAAGTAGGAAAAAGTTACTGAGTAAACCTTAATATTGCACTAGTGGTATAAACTGCATCCTCAGGAGCTCCCAAGCCACCAGGAAGCCAACATCAGAAGCCCATGTTCTGCTTTCATGCAGTTCCCTTTCCTAGAACCACATATGGATTTATCTTAGCACTGCGATGTCTGTTTCTCTTGAATGAGAAGTGCAGGAAGAAGAGATAAATGCATTGGTCCAAATGAAGAAGTAGGAGCATAGCTAGATCTACAGTAAGTCCACGCCATACGAATCTTCAAGTTGCGAATTTTCAAAGATGCGAATGTGCGTTCTCATGTTCACTCACGTAAGTTAGTTCACGTGTCTGGCATACACTGTCACATTCGTGCATCCTCTACAAGCGATTGTGCTTTTGTGTACTTTACTGTATAGTACTGTTGTTGTGCAACACAAGGAGCTTATTAGTGAAGATCTGACGGAATTGGAGGCTCAGAGAAAGGACGAAGAGAGACAAGAGGAAGAAGAAGTAACTGAAGAACCGAAGAGATTCATAACACAGGAAATGGCAAGGGGATTTTTTTTTTTTTTTGAGGAGGCACTGTTAGTTTTTGAGGCACAGGACCTGAACATACAATGGTACATGAAGGTTGCAGCAGCCGTTCAGACTGCAATCCAGTGCTACCATGTTATTTATGAGGAGAAAAAAAGAGCTACTACCCAGACATCATTCGATCATTTTTTCAAGAGGGTAGATAGAATTGAATCCAGCAAGGAAGCAGAACCTGTGCCATTGACATCAGGCGTGAGTGAAATGGCAGCTGGCCCTCCGTCTCCTTTGCTGACGATCCTTCAGCTCTACCATCTCCCACCTCCTCTCCCTCCTCCAGTCAGTAACTCTTTTTTCCTGTTCACTCGATGCCAACCCCTGGATGCCAGCTGTTGTACTGTACTACTGTACTTTTCAAGGGACTGTACTGTAAGATTTAAAATGTTTTATTTTTTGGGTTTGTTTTTTATGTATTATTTGGGTGAAAAGTATTATAAACCTATTACAGTGCAGTACTATATAACCAGTTGTGTTAGTTGGGTACCTAGGCTAACTTTGCTGGACTTACGAACAAATTGGACTTACGAAGGTGCTCTCAGAACGGAACTCGTTTGTATGTCGGAGACTTACTGCACACTGTCACCAGTGTTTGCAATGGTTCAGTATCCTTTAAGATATCCTTTATCCTTTAATTCGTTCTCTGTTTACCTTTAAGATGAAGCAAGATCTAATTGTCAGCTGGCTGTTGGGGCCAAAAGGATGCTTTCTTCAGGGCATGACGGGGAGGGAGGGGAGAGAATGGAGGACTTTCACCTTTAAAGGAATACTTTCCAACTCTCAGTTACGCTGGCGTTAGCAGAACCCTGCATCTCTCCTCACCTGCACTCTCCCTGCCTATACAAGCCAATCCGCATCTCACTCTGACGCTAATCTTCTAAAGAGAAGGTTTTATCATGTCACTCCCCTGCTCAGGAACCTGTAGTGGATGAGAGTAATAGTATTAATGCCTCACATGAGCATTGAGGTTCTCCATTTACAAAGTGCTCTCACATATGTTATCTCATTTCTTCCTAACAACAATCTCTGAGTACTTGTTAGATCAAGTCCGAACTCCTTACACTGAGCACAGCCTTCACACTTTCTTGACTAGTCAGCTGTCTTTTTCTTCTCCCAGACAGAGCCTTCGGTCTCTCCTTCACTCCCAGACAGCATAAATTTTCACCTTCAAGAACTGCCTTCTACAGTCCCCCTGCCCTCTGCCTGAAAAATACTCTAGCCTCATTTGCCCCCATGTGAAAGCCAGGAGGCAATGCCTGGTGGCCACAGGGATCATGGTTTCTGAGGACAGTCTGCAAGAGAACACCTACGCTTTCTGGCCTCACTTCGCCCAGTTTGTACGTGGACATACTGAACAGCTTCTCTCACTCCCGTGGATGACCTCCGTTACTGAAGTTGTATTTGGCATATAACCTCAGCCTCCTGACCCTTGTCTCTATGTCATGTTTTTTTTTGGCTCAGTTTGCTTGAAGATTCAAGTTAGGCAATGACTAGACCCACCAGGAACTTTCCTCAACCACTTGACATAGCTCTTAAGAGTTCTTTAGGATGCCATCATTAGAAAATATGACATATCTACTAACCTTACCAAGAATTCCATAGAAGTGTTTTCTCTGTTTAGTAACTTCACTTTCTTTTCAGAAAAGCTTTAAAATGACCAACATTACATCATCTATCCTCTTAAGCCTGAAAGACAATGAGGTAGGAGTAAGTAATGCAGACCTTCTTAACCTCTGTAACCTTGAATGCCTGTATAAAGGTGTCTACCTTCTCAGTCTCCCTGGTAGCTGGATTATAGATCAGATGAAAGCCAAACGCAAGATTTTTTTTCTCTATAAAATTACAGCCACAGTATTCGCTTCTGAGACCTTCATGAAATTATCTGTAATAGGACTGTACTTTTCTCTGATTATTCAAATCGAGTGCTAAAAGTTCATGAAAATAGATGTCTAAAAGCCCAAAGTTAAAAAACACTCATCACCTCAGCCTCTACATGGAAAAGACTTTTCTTTTCTTCTATTTCTTTGTCTTTCTTTTCACCACTCTGTTTCTCCCTCTTTTTCTCTCTCTTTTCCTTGCCTCTTTATTTTTTCCTTTCCTTTCTTATCTCCTTTTGCTTCTTGCCCTCTTCCTTCTCTTTCTTCCATCCTTTTTCCCATTCTTTTTTTACACTAATTCATTAGCCCCAGTAGTTATCATTTCTTAGAGAATCTGGTTCTATTGTCATCAGTTCTCAAGTCTGAATAGAAAAGTTCTGGATAATGAAGTACGAGTGTGTATTTTTTCACCAAGACTCCCCAGTTCATCAGCAAACCCAAGCGACAAAGGCAGCTATTGACAAATGGCCACACTCATAGTCACCTGGCGAGGAAAGACCACTTCCCAGTGTGTCTCCATCCTTCCCCACCACAGCCTCCTCTCCACTTTCTGTCACTGCTCTCCTCCACTGCCCTCTTTCTTGATCACCCTGCTTTGTCCCCTTCAACTTTACTAGCAGAACGATTTCTCTGCCCATTATTCAGTATAGAACCTATACTTTTACCCCCATACCATCATAACATATAGAGGAAAAACAACAATCATGATTTCAAAAACAAAAATGTAGCCTAAACTTAATTATGGAAAGCAATAATCCCACTCTTCCCTTGTTTTCTTCATGCTAATTTCTGCGATTCCCTTTACACTCCAAAAACAAGCATATTCATTAGCATCTGCTCTAACCTACAGCATATTGTAGATATGTAGCCTTACCATGAGCCATACCTCTACTGGCCTTGGTGTCTTGCCTGGGGGTGTGACCTAGACCTGACCCCTGAGGGTTATTGAGCCCCGTCATCACCAAGCCCTTCTCAGCCTGAGGATGCTGACCTGTGCATTTACCATTAAAACCAGGCATTAAAAATCGAGATGCAACTAAATGGATTGCTTGTGCACCAATCATCATCTTTCTTTTCCCCACTCTAATGAAACAATGGCCCAATCACCTCCTAATAAGTAGGGTCAATAACATCTTTCAAGTTGTGACTTCCAAGGATAAAATGGTTCCGTGTAAATATGTCAGTGGAGCTTAGCTTCAACTGTGTAACATTGTTTCCAGAATAATAAAATACTTTGTATTGTAGGCATGAGGAGCCATTTACTTCATTCTTTTATCAGTTTGTTTGACAGTATCAGTTAGGGTTCTCCAAAAGAAAGAAGAGCAGGTGACAGAGAAAATTGGCCCACATAACTGCGGGGGATGGCAAGTCCAAAATCCATAGGGCAGGCAGGTGGCTGATGGGCTAGAAACAAATAGGGTTTCTATGTTACAGTCCTGAGGCAGAATTGCTTCTTCTTGAAATCTCAGGTGTTGCTCTTAGAGGTTTCAACTGATTGGATGAGGCCCACCTACATTATCAAGGGTAACCTTCTTTACTTAAAGTCAGTTGATTATAAATGTTAATTACATCTACAAAATACCTTCACAACAACATCTAGACTAGTGTTTGACCAGAGAACTGGGTACTGCAGCCTAGCCAAGTTTCCACAGAAGAATAACCATCACAGTGATGATGGGTACTCATTATAGTACCTGTTATTTAGCACCTGAAATGCCTTAGGTGTCTTTCTTGGTGCTTTGAATGAGGAGTCTCTTGTGTTCCTCAGTAAAATCTTACGAATTATCTGTTGCTATTTTCACTTGTGACATGAGGAAACTGGTTCTCTGAAAATTTTGCCCAAAGTCACAAAGCCAATATATGATCCAGTCAGGAATGAAACTCAGGTTTAACTTGACTACATAATGCAACAGAATGAACACTTGGGGGAAAGAAAGTCAGAAAATTCAGATTCAAATACCTTCTTTCACACTATCTAGCTTTTGAACTTGAGGCATGTAACGGTATTATTTTCTCCATATCTATAGTGAAGAGTTTGAATTAGATGATCTCTAAAAATATTCTGTATTTCTAGTTTGGTACTGTACACATTGTACCTGCCTATCTTTTAGAATACAGTATTGCCTTTTAAAGAGTAGACATTTCTTTGGAGTTTGGATTGGGCTGTTGTTCTCTTGAGCCACATAATGAACATTTTGTGCTGGTTGATTATTCAATTACAACAGAGAAGAGACAAGCCATTATAAGGAATTATGAATCTACACATTGGAAGGAAATCCTGTGATTCTGTTTTGCCTATTGGCCTTTCCATCTGTACTTGTGTTAAAATGAAACAAAATACAATTTAATGAAAAGGGAGCCATGTGAACAGAAGCAAACAGTAAGGATGGCTGATGCCAGATGGTGAAACCTGCAGAGCTTCACTCAACACTTTTTTTCTCCCTAGTTGTCTTGGCCCAGTATCTACCTACCTCAGTAACAGAAAGCAAGTTTTTAACACTGTTACCTCCTGCTGAGCCAATGCAGTATATGAAAGAGCAGGCTGGATTCTTTTCATCTCATACATCAACTCCAGCACTGTTGGCTAAGTTCCATTTGCAGAATCTTTATTACTGCTGATGATGTCAGAGGAAAAGAACATAGCGTGATTAATAGATTGCAGGTGGAATTTATAACACTGGCAGCTAAAAATGATCTTTTGATTTATCAACTGAGAACATCCAATGTAAAAGTCACTGAGATTGAAAAAAATGTGTTCAAAACCCACAAGATCACTTTAGAAATCGATTTTCTATTTATAATTACAATTTAAATGTCATTAAAAAGCTCTTTCCTTGAGGTTTTGCATGTATTGTTTGGTCTGTTAGAATCATTTGCCCGTCTGAGGGGAATCATTACAGAGACTCCTTCTATAAGGACCTACTTTTGCTTTTGTAAATAACGTACTCTAATTCCAAGACAATGAAGCATGTGTGTATACATGCACTGTATGTAGTTACATGTAGTTACATGTTGTTTATGATTACAATCCTCATTTGCTCAGAACTTACATTTTCAGAGCTTCTGGCTTTTACCCTACTCCTCTTTTTTACTGTCTCTTTAATCAACAAGATAGAATTTAACATTTTACTGTCTGACTTAAACCTTTTTTTCTAGGAGATCTGAATAAAGCTGCATTGTTTTCTATTTAGAGTAGAGACAGCTAGTGCTAGGTAATGACCTGGTAAAAGGTTCACAGCTTCTTGGAGTCGATTCAACTGCTTGCCTCTTTTATAATACTATTGCCTTTTAAATAGGCATCCAAAGGTAAACATACCTAATATGTCACTTTTAAACAGGAAACAGCACAAAGAATAAAAGTGAAATTTTTAAAGAAGAATTCCTGGGTATTGCAATATCAGTGTTTCATTAAAAGTGTAAGAAACATGTTGTGAGAAAGATATCAGTTGAAATATTTGTACAGTGTCCATACTTTTCTCACATTACCCTAATTTGATTTTCTTTGTTGACTCTATAAAAATCTATCTCCTCTTACAGAGTTAGCTGAGATGGTTTCTTCATTCATTCCCATTTTTTCATGCAACTGACATTTTTGATTGATATTTAGACAGTCAATTTTACTTGTAATGGAGGATACTTTTGATAGTGTCAGAAATATGTAGTACATATTAGAAAGGTCAACTTTCAGAAGATATGGAGAAAGCCCAGTAATAGTATCAGTTTCTGTGCATTAGAAATAACCTATCCTTCAGAATTCTCTCTTTATTATGTGGCATCAATATGTTAAGGTCCATGTCAATTTTAAAAATATAGTTGCTTGAAAAATAGTTTTAAACTTTGTATGGAAACACAAAATATTATCCTGAATAGCCAAAACAACCTTGAGAAAGAAGAACAGAGCTGGAAGAATAAAGCACCCCAACTTCAGACCATACTACAGAGCTACAGTAGCCAAAACAGTATGGTACTGATACAAAAATAGACACATAGGTCAAGGGAACAGAATAGAGACCCCAGAAATAAACCCATGCACTTATGGTCATTTAATCTATGACAAAGGAGGCAATAATATACAATTAAGAAAAGAGTCTCTTCAATAAGTGATGCTGGGAAAACTGGACAGCACATATAAAAGAATGAAATTGGAACATTTTCGAACACCATATACAAAATTAAACTCAAAATGGATTAAAGAACTAAATGTAAGACCAGAAACCACAAGACTCCTAGAGGAAAACATAGGCAGAACACTCTTTGCCATAAAATGTACCAATATTTTTTTGGATCTGTCTCCTAAAGCAAAGGAAATAAAAGCAAAAATAAACAAATGGGAACTAATTAGACTTATAGGCTTTTGCACAGCAAAGGAAACCATCAACAGAATGAAAAGACAACCTACTGAATTGCAAACGAAATGCCTGAAATGACATGACTGAGAAAATATTTGCAAATGATATGACTGATAAGGGGTTAATATCCAAAATATATAAAAAGCTCATACAACTCAGCATCAAAGAAACAAACAACCCAGTTAAAAAATGGGCAAAAGAACTGAGTAGACATTTTTCCAAAGAGGACAGCCATGGATTTCAGCTGTTCCAAAGAGGACATGCAGATGGCCAACAGGCACATGCTCAACATCACTAACCATTAAGAGAAATGCAAATCAAAACCACAATGATATATTACCTCACACCAGTCAGAATGGCTATCATCAAAAAAGAACACAAATAACAACACTTGACAAGGATGTGGAGAAAAGGGAAACCTTGTACACTGTTGATGGGAATATAAATTGGTGCAGCCACTGTGAACACAGTATGAAGGTTTCTCAAAAAACTAAAAACAGAACTACCATATGACCCAGAAATTCCACCCCTGGGTATATATCTGAAACAAAACAAAACAAAACAAAAACACTAATTTGAAAAGATACATGCACCCCAATGTTTATAGCAGCATTATTTACAATCACCAAGATATGGACGTGTCCATCAACAGATGAACGGATAAAGATGTGAGATATATATATATATATATATATATATATATACACACACATATACACAGGTATATATGTATATATACATATGCACAATGGAAAACTACTCACCCATAAACAAAGAATGGAATTTTGCCATTTGCAACAACATGAACAGACTTGTAGGGTATTATGCTAAGTTAAATATGTCAGACAGAGAAAGACAAATACTGTATGATATTACTTACATGGGGAATCTAAAAAATACAACAAATTAGTGAATATAACAAAAAAGAAACAGACTCACAGATATAGAGAACAAACTAGTGGCTACCAGTGGGGAGAGGGAAAGTGGGAGGGGCAACTTAGGGATAGGGGATTAAGAGGTACAAATTATTATGTATAAAATAAGCTACAAATATATATTGTACAGCATGGGGAATATAGCCAATATTTTATAATAACTGTAAATGAAGTATAACCTTTAAAAATTGTGAATCAGTATATTGTACACATGTAACATATAATATTATACATCAACTATACTTCAATTAAAAAATATATATTTACTTGTGTCCTTGGACTTCTCCTGAACAAGCTTTAACACCCCAAATCTATGGATATAATCCCTGGTAACATCTGTCAGTGCTTGAATTATTTTTCACTGTGATTTTCCATGGTTATTTTACAGTTAACATACAATTTTTTTTTTTTTTTTTTTTTTTTTTTTTTTGCGGTACGCGGGCTTCTCACTGTTGTGGCCTCTCCCATTGTGGAGCACAGGCTCCGGACGCGCAGGCTCAGCGGCCATGGCTCACGGGCCCAGCCGCTCCGCGGAATGTGGGATCTTCCCAGACCGGGGCACGAACCCGCGTCCCCTGCATCGGCAGGTGGACTCTCCACCACTGCGCCACCAGGGAAGCCCAACATACAATTTTTTAAAAAAAAATTTTTACCTGAAATTAGCCTCTAAATTTCTCTAGTTGATTGCTAGGTCATAAGCCAGTTGGAGACATAGCAGGTATGCCTCTCAGTTAATAGAGTCGTGTGTGAAGGAAATTTAAGTTTATGTTCTATTATCTCAGCTTAATTTTGAGCCTCTATCCCACTGGATTAGTGATGTCATTATTTTTAGTCTTTGGAGTTAGGGGACTTTTCCCTGATTCCTAATGCCTCAGCTTTTGTCAAGGTGTGGAGTGGCTTACACACTGGCAAGAAATTAAGGGATGAGAGGTCAACTGGTCCTCAAGTTATCCATCCTCAATTCAGAAGAGACATAAACCATCATCTGAGCATAGATTGTACCTTTGGTGTTGTATCTAAAATGTCATCACCATACCCAAGGTCATCTATATTGTTCTTCTATGTTATTTTCTAGGAGTTTCAGAGCTTTTCTTTTTATATTCGGGTCTATGATCCATTTTGAGTTAATTTTTGTGAAGTAGTAACATCTGTGTCTAGATTTCTTTTGTTCTTTTACCCATGATCGTTTGTTTTAAAACAAACAAACAAACAAACAAAAAACCTGCCTTTTCTCCATTGCATTACCTGTGTTCTTCTGTCAAAGACCAGTTGACTATAATGCATGAGGGTCTGTTTCTGGGCTATTGTATTCCATTGATCTGTTTGTCTTTTACCTAGAGTTCCTGATTTTTAACCCCCAATTTCCTTTTTATAAATTGGGACATTGAACATTGCATGGGGTGCCCTAGAATAATGTCTTCATTATAAAATTGGTTCATCAGTTGTCACTTCTAATTAAACACAATTAAAATATAACTGTCCATCTTCCTCTGCAGTCTGTCCTTACACTTAACATTTAAAGCAAATGCCTAACCAACTTCTTAGTATTAAAATCCACATAATCTATCTTTTTCTAAAAGCTGTTTTTATTTTTTCCCTTCTATGAGTTCTGGGAACCCTCATCCTATTTTTGTAACCATTACTGGGAATTGGTGAATCTCACCAATGCTATTGCAGTGATTTTCTCCAGTGCTTGTTTCCATTAGGATGCTGGTCTGTGTAGCTGCTTGACCCTGCAGTGGCCTTCTCACTCCTCACATTGCCATCAGCAGTGATCATGATAATATAAGAATCTTGCAGATTCCTGTGACAGAGTTTATGAATTGCCTTGAAAAGTGTTGTGCACCTACTAAGAATGGCTTTTCATGATGAATTAAGTATTCACTGGATTTAACCTGGAGACCCAGGCTTATGTTCAAGTTTTGCTAATAGCTATCTATATTTTCCAGTAACATGGAAAAAAATATCTAACTTAGGAAAAAGTATCTAACCTTTTTTGCATCTATTTTTGAAATTCCTTTAACAAGCAGTGATGTTTTCAGGCCTTGTTTAGGTCTGTTCAAAAGACTTTGTAAGGAATATATATGGAATATACATGCCTATGTGTTTTGAAAATTATTATTCAAATGTTGGTAATTCATTTTTATTCCAAAGACACAGAAAATGATATTATTGATTCAGTCATGTTGAAATAATTAATGATATGGTGTTTGAATATGTTTTAACTTTTTTTCTCTCTCTTTTTTTTTTTTTTTTCTGTTTCTGTGAGAACAAAACGCTTCTAGGAGGGCTTACCACAAGGACATGAGCCCTTAGAGACTTCTTGCTCTATAAATATTCTGCTCGTCTGAGATCTTTTCTGGACTTCAGAATATATTATAAATGCTAGGAGATATTTTTACTTCAAGTAGAGTAAAAATTGAAATTCAAACACTTTCAAATGAACGGTAAAATTAAAGAGATATAGTGTTGCATTATTTCAGCAGAGCATCTGATAAAGAGTTTCCTGGTAAAGATGTTCTGTAAGGATGTTCTAAGTGGAGTTGTCACCATCTGCTCACTCATCCAACCTACTCCTCCCCAGAGTCCCAACTGTATCAGCATCTCCATTTGCTCACCTGCTCAAATAAGAATATTGTCAACTCTCCCTGTTTCCTCTTCTACATCTCAGAATTCTCTTGCTTCTGCCTCTTCCAGGTTCGCTGTCATTGCTCCTGTTCAGGCTCCACCCCTCTGATCTAGATTATTGTATAAATTTCTGAGATCTTTGTCACTCTACCCCCTGCAGCCTCCACCTCCAATCAATCCTGTCAGGTTAACCTATGCAAAAAACTCAGATCCAGATACATCTTTTTCCTCCTTTAAAGAAAATCATCACTATTTCTCCCTTTTCTTTAAAGGAAATTTCAAACTATTGTAATATATTAGTGTGGTTTCAAGACCCATTTCAATCTAGTTCCCAAATAACTTTTCAGCAATCTCTTAATCACAATTTTCACATTCAATCTTTTCTCAATCATATTCCACACTATTTTCTATTTCCCTAAAATGACACCTCTGGAGCACTTCATGCCAAAAGTATTCTTCTACTCTTCCTAGTTTCTGAGTTAAGGTGAGAATTTTCTATCTAAAGGGATTCTGAAAAATTGTAAATGTATGTGGAGGAAAATCAGAAAATCTGAATACTGTCTTTGAGGAATGCTTGAGAATCAGGGGTTTTGTTGTTTTTTGGAATGGGTGTTTGTTTATTTGGCCTAGAGAAAATAAAACTTTCTGAAGCTAATTTTAATATTTAAAACATGTCATGATGTAAACAGAATAGACTAATTCTAGTACAACAGGATTTGAACAAATGAGTGGAATTTATAGTGATGCAATCTTTTGATGAGTATTATTTTTTCAAAACAAAGGACAATTTTAATTGGCATTGGAAAAAAGAACATGAGTGTACTGCTAACCTAGTCCCTTTATATACAGGATTTCTTTAATCCTCACTACTCTGTAAAATTTTTAAGAATGTTTACTGATAAAAGCAGAGAGATTCAGAAAGGTTTAAGCAACAAAGCCAAGATTTAAATTCCAAAATGACTCACTCAAAATGAAGTGTGTGTCTACCCTACGTTCTGAGAACCTTGCATTGGAAGTAACTGAATTGCTTCCAAATGCCCGGTTATTAAAGATATGATAAAAGGGTTTTCTGCATTGACGGGAAGGAAGAAATCTGTGCTTTAAAAAAAAGATTTCTTTCAATGTTAAGATTTGATAATTTACTAGACTAAAAAGATTGATATTAGTAAACATCTCTTTAAATTGCTAGTTTTTTTCCAAATGTATTGTTAAGACTGGCCATCAAATGAAACTAAGCAAGTCTCTGCTCTCTCCAGGGAATATTAATCCGAGGAACCTGATGCAAGTTTTCCTGTTTCTTGTTCCCACACACCTTCCCAAGGTCTTCTAGTAAAATTTACTCTAGGAGATTAATGGCAGTATATTTTCATGACATCTATAGTGCAGAATTAGCCTCTATAAATGGCAGTTACCTACCTTGATCATAAAATTCAACATCCTAAATTCTATTTCAGATTTTTCAGTGGCCTCTATATTGTTTCCTAATATTATTTCCTAACTGATACCTTCTTTGATACGAAACTTGTCAGAGGGCTTACAAAGCTTCTTCAGAGTAAAGGAAACCTCCCAGAAAGGTGTTACTCTTCTTTTAAATTGTTCTGCAATGTTTCACAGTGTATAAGTAAACAGATGAATCATAGATAATTATCAAAACAGAACAGTTCCAAAAACTAAAAGGACAGATACCTTGAAGACTCACCTTAACCATGGTCATGTTATATAAAGTAGACCTGAAATTAGGAACATAATGTCTGTTCAGCATTTTATATAGTTTAGTACCAAAAAATAGCTCTTTTTTTATAATACTATATTTTACAATGATATTTTGTCTTTATACACACAGAATCATTTTCCAAGTAAAATAAACATGAACAACTAGTCAATTCTTTGGGATACCAAGCAACTGGAGACTGTACGTTATTTTTTTTTTTTTTTTTTTTTTTTTTTTGCGGTACGCGGGCCTCTCACTGCCGTGGCCTCTCCCGCCGCGGAGCACAGGCTCCGGACGCGCAGCCGCTCCGCGGCATGTGGGATCCTCCCGGACCGGGGCACGAACCCACGTCCCCCACATCAGCGGGCGGACTCTCAACCACTGCGCCACCAGGGAAGCCCCGTTATTTTTTTATTTACCCCCAAAATATCTGTTAAGATCCAACAGTATAAACTCGAAAGGAGGCTGGCTAACAGGTGATTAAACTGAGTTTGCTATCTTCAAGCACTTTTTCCAATATTTGCTCAACTTAATATACCCCTCCATCTATCGCTCTAGCTTGATTCTGATCAAGCAGCATTTCAGCCTTGGCTGATACGCTAGATTGGTTACCATCTTCTCTAGGTTCTTCTTTCCCTTCTAAAATTTACCAGCGTGTGAAAAAGTTACCAGCTTCAGTTTAAACTTTCCTTGTTCATGTTTCAATCATTTCTAATTTGTTTGAGTAAAGTTTTCATTTATGATTGCACATCTACATTTTTTCCATAGGAGAAAAATTATCTGGGATACCTTTCTGGGTGAATTTTCCCAAAGGATACTGATAACGTGTTTTTGCAATACTATTTCTTAGCAACCTAAACCTTGACATTGGGCTGTTGTTACACACTCCTTCCCACTGGTCAGTCAGCTCTTTGGACTGTGAAGCTTCAGGTGGAGGAGGCAGTGACATAGCTGAGAGCAAAACACAGCAGTAGGTTCCATGATCAGCCACATTTCAGAAGGAGAAGCATTAGCTGTCGCTGCAGCATTCAGCACGGCACTCACTCTGCCTGGCCTGAGATAAGACTTAGCACAGTGTCATAAGTAAGTAATGATCACACAAGGTCCAAACTGTAAAATCCAGTTCAATATATTTGAAAGCAAGTGTAGGATACAACGAAGACAGTTGATCACAAAACACACAGTTGATCCTGAATGTTTTGAACCCCATCAGAGTTGTCAAACAAGTTATAATATCACAATACACCCGGCGAGATCATCAATGTTCAGAATTTAAATATTTCCCATGTTATATATAACATTTAGCAGAACCAGATAATTGATTAACAGCTTATTCAATGCCCAAATTTCAGGAATTCGTTTTTTAATTAGAAAAAAATTATATTACTAATAACTAAATTTTAAATTCAAACATATGATTGAAATGGGAATCACAAGTAATAACAATTCATTTAACAAGAATAAAAAATATTGATTTAGTGTTTCATAGGCAGCAAATTCTACTAGAATGTATTTGGCGATATTTAAGAAAGAGGCAATTGTCTCTGCTTTCAAGGAATTTATAATCTAGCGCAGGGAAAAATAACCAGACCTTATAATGTAATTTGCAAACATTTGTAAAGCATAGAATTCAGTAACGTGAAGCAGAATGGAGCAAAGAAATCACCAGAGCAAGTGGGTAAACATAGGATTATGAGTTGCAAAGCATTTTAGGATTAAGAATTATACGAGCTCCTGTCTATTCATGCAGATCCAGGTGAGTGCAGAAATCTAACTTTTTACCACCACATATGAGTCTTGTGGTAACTCACCAGGAGGAGTTTAGTGCAAACTACGAGGCCTAACGTGGTCTTCCACTGGGCAAATCCAAACCTGCCAGGGGCCTGATAGCTGGGATCACAGCTGGCCGCATACTGCTTTCAAACGGTAAATTCCTCTCCGTGTCTATTAGCAAAAAGACAGGAGATGAAGCAGGGGTTTCAGGGGCAGACAAAAGAAAAAAACCCTAAACTTTCAAATCAGGGAGAATATTCATATTTAAGAATATAATGTTAATCAATTATGCATAAAACATAATGTTAATCAACTATGTCAGAAAAACAAAAGGGGTTCCACTAAACTGGCCAGTGAAACATAGGAGATTAGGCACGAAATCAGTGCCACCAAGGAGTGGATTGTCAAATTCCGGAGCCCAAATTCAAAAGCAATAATTGGTGTAGTTCTGACGCTGATAGCAAAATGGAGCACTTTGCAAACTAAATGGAAGAAGAACGCTATGAGAGACCTGAAACCACAGACCACACTTTCTCTGACCTTCACCTTGATCTTGCCCTGTCCCTTTCATTACCTGTCTTGCTATGCCCCTCCCCTCCAAATTGTTCTACTCTGCGTTTCAGTTGACTACCCAGCTTAAACCAACATATCTCTTCCTTGTTTCTGCTTTACAGGCTCCTGCTTCAACGCATTGAACCACTTACAAAAGTTCTTTAGCATGGCTCCAGGCTGTCAGACCCTCCTGGGAGGCAGTCTTTTTGACTACCATCCTCTTGGAGGAATTAACTTGGCTAAAATTTCCTGTAGTACTCCTGTAGGCTTCAGAAGTGCTCAACAATGAATTATCCGTAGTTTTCTTCCTGGGCTGTAAGTGGATAGTCTATTTATAAAGTATCTATAAAGGAAACATTTCTAAAAATTATTTAAAAATGCTTATCCTCAGTTGAATAAGACCAGAAAATCTTGAGCTTCTTATCTGAAAAAGTTACAGGAAGCAGGAATTTAAACTGTGCTGTGTTTGCTAGCAAAGCAAAAAATAAATACATACATACATAAATAAAAACTAGCAAAAAGGTAAATCAACACTGGAACCTTGGGGTTCTTTACTATATAATTATTACTACTATTTTCTTATTATGTAAGTAGTTAATCTATTCTCATCAAGTTATATTAATATTTTCTCAAGGTTAACAATTAATATCTTCCTCCAATTTAGAAGACGAACAAATTCAAGTTTTGACAGGCAGCATTATCCATGTCACACACATAAAAATATTTTTACATAAAAGCTATTGACCATATTTGATAACTGTCCCTGTCCTTGGCCTCAAAAAGGCTGAAAAGAATTTAGTGAAAACAATATTATAGAAGAAAGCCTAGTCGCCTTCCAATAAAACTTCTTCAGTAATTTTCTGGTTAGGAATTTTAAAAATCGTTGTGTTTTCTGTCTTGGTATTACCTTCTTAGAAACTAATCATCATGCCCATATTTGAAACATAGAAAATATGGGGGAAATGGAAGGAGATGATTTTTCAGAGAATTGAGGGAAATAATGTATTTTATGCATCATATCCTTCAGACATTTACTTATAATTACTGGATTTGTATTTCATTCTGAACTTTCTCCTTTTAGGGATGCTCAGAGGAGACTGTTTTTTGCATGGGTATATTTAGACATACCTTTTTTATTTCTTATAACTCTTTAATCAGAACTCTTTTGTCTAAGTTTACTATCTGAAAGATACTCTCAGTACACAGTCATCATATATTTATATAGAAAATTGTCTTCATGTTTTAGCATTATAGAATCATGTTTAGGTATCCTTATTCCTTTTAAAAAATGTAATTATATTACTTTCTTTTTCAAACATTTTTATGATCATATAATGTATATTTTTTTTCTGAGAAAATCAAGCAGTACATATAATACCATGTTCTTTAGTTCAAGTGGAAATTAAACTTTCTCCATATAAATCTTACATAAGTGCTGATAGTAGATACTATTTTCTTTCTTGTCTGGAATAAAAACATAAACCACAGTATCCTCATATACAAACTACCTCATCTACAAAAAATATATTCCACTTCATAAGATTGTTATGAGAATCAAGTCATATATGTCTTGAACAATTTGCAATATTAAGCAGTGTTTTATAGATTTCATAGTAATTTTAAATGAATTAAATATGCAAATAAATTGTTTTAAGGGCTTCCCTGGTGGCGCAGTGGTTAAGAATCCGCCTGCCAATGCGGGGGACATGGGTTCGATCCCTGGCCCAGGAAGATCCCACATGCCATGGAGCAACGAAGCCCGTGCATCACAAGTACAAAGCCTGCTCTCTAGAGCCCATGCTCTGCAACAAGAGAAGCCACAACAATGAGGAAACCTGTGCACGGCAACGATGAATAGCCCCCACTTGCCTCAACTAGAGAAAGCCCATGCACAGCAATGAAGACCTAACACGGATCCAAAAATAAAAACAAATAAATAAATAAATTTATTGAAAAAATTGTTTTAAGATACAGTATAGAAAATGTGGTTGGTAAAAGAAGTTAAGGGCTACCACAGAGGGGTCAATCCTGAAAATGTGTATATATTATATTTAATATACATAAGTGGGTCTTGAAATATTTAGAAATTACTCATTTTGTCTACTTATAGCAATGTACCATTAATCTAGAGAGGGAAAAATATCACTTAAAAATATTTAACTTTTAATAATACTTCCAGGGATAAAATTACAAAAGTCTAGATGCTTCAAGTTAAACATTGAATTAAACAAATTCCACTTAATATCAAAACAATTCTTCATATCATTGAGGTTCATTATCAACACCAAAGTTCTTTAATACATATGACGTCATCTCATCCCAAAAGCTCAGTGATGTAAGCAGGGCATAGACTGTAATCTCTCTTTTTTCCACCAGTGGGAATATAGTAGCTCAGACTTGAGTGACCCCATTGCTTTCATAGGACTAGTAGAAGGATATGTGAGAAAGAGAATAATGTTATCCTCATCCATAAGCTTTCCTCAGCTTATGCCTTGGAAGCTCCATTCAATTACACCTACTGATCCTTTAAAAAGTAATTCTTCATAAGAAAGGAAAATAATTATAGACACATTGACCCTTCCCCTCCACATTTACATTATCTATATAATTATAGCAAATAAAATAAATGTGGTCTAAAGTATAAAGCTACTTGTTTGTGAATGGGCACGACTGCTTATTATAAACTATACCAGTCCAAAAATCACTATGCATTTTTTTTTTTTTTGCGATACGCGGGCCTCTCACTGTTGTGGCCTCTCCCGTTGCGGAGCACAGGCTCCAGACGCGCAGGCTCGGCGGCCATGGCTCACGGGCCCAGCCGCTCCACGGCATGTGGGATCTTCGCGTACCGGGGCACGAACCCATGTCCCCTGCATCCGCAGGCGGACTCTCAACCACTGCGCCACCAGGGAAGCGCACTATGCATGTTTTTATTTCTCTTTGTATCAACCTGAATACTCAGGAAGATTTAATAGTTGCTTTAAGCATTCATTTTTGTTTTTGTTTATTTTCTCTGCAAGTGCTGTACTTCTTAAGATACATAATCAGATGAGAGCCTTTGAATTAAAATACAAAAAAGTGGAATTACTTGCTACAGTTATGTTATCATTGCATTTTAATTGCTATTAAAATCAACTGCATGTTTCAGGCTTCTGGATAGAGAATTCTGATTGAAAGGGAAGTGCACTTATTACATTTCTATGTAAAGTTTCCCTTTCCTTTCTCTCCAACCCTCAAAGCAATCACTAATAACTTAACCTTCAGTACAATGGGCTGTCAGTGCTTAGAAGAAAATATACCACCCATTTCCATACAGAATAGGTAATGCAAGCTGAAAATATGATAGTGTGAAGAGAGTCATTCATTCAAGTTATTTTACCTAATTCCATCTGACAACTGGAAGAAAGTGATATTCATTTTATCTTCATATTGTAGATTCCGAAAGGGAAGAATTAAGGCAATATATTCTGGACTTTCAGGTAATAGGACAAGTCCATAAAAAGCTTTCTTTTGAGCCTATGGTTCAGTATGACAGGTTTTTTTGTTGGTGGTGATGGTGTTGGTGTTGGTGTTGGTGTTGATCTGAGAAGAAATCTCTAATTTTGTAGAATATTTGCAAGTTAGAACTCATAATGTAATTTTAGAGCCCTATTCTCAACTCAGGTATTAATTTTTTTTAAATATTGGTGATACAGAATCAGAAACCAAAATATAAATTATTACTACTTTTGCTATTTCTCTTTATTATTACCATCAAGAAAATTTTATTTTTCCAATGTCAGTTGGAGATGGCCATGAACAAATCAGATTGAATATAATGTGGCTAACTGCTATTTCCAGGAAATGACAATATAATTCACAGTAGAGACATAACATTAATTCCACCAGTAGCTAGAAAGGAGTTTGCCCAATAGTGAAGTAAGCAGCCAGACAAGGTAGTGAGTTCATTACCATGAGAAATATTCAGAGATTAGATGACTACTCCCCAAAAATGGTCTAATACAGAAAATAGGAACTTGGGGGGAGAATAATAGGTGAGCTAATAATACCCTAAAGTCCCTCCCTACCTTGTCATTTTATGCTTTTATGAAATTTAATGTTACGTAAAACATTAAAACTGGTCAAGATTACTCCAAGGTACTAGGACTTATGGGAAGAACTGTGTAATATATAGAATCAACTCACATCAAGTGCTTATATATATCATTATATATGAATTATCAATTTAATTTTCAAAGTAAACCTATGAGTTCAATATGATTATCCCCCCCTAACAGTTAACAGAGAAGGAAATTTACAAAATTCACACAGTGAGGTGGAGCTAGGACTCTCAAGCCTTTATACTTAGGCACTTTGCTTTCAGTGTTTAAAGTACTCAGTGTACTCCTAATTGTTTCTGAGATATGTGACTTTAACCCTATTAAAGGATATAATCATTGAGGCTTTGGAGAAAAATCTATCCAGAAAAGATCCTCTCAGGCAGTCTGCCAAAAACAAAATACCAATACCCAGGTTAAGCTTCGGGCTTGGTCTCTTTACTTTAGTAATGTCTCTTCAGACAGTCCTGGATGTCCCTGTGAGAAGCCCCAGCAGGCTTACCAGAGGGACCTAAAAAAGGCCTTGGCCATGCTCACACAAGCATTCTGAATTCTTCCTGCAAAAAGAATTTATTAGATCAGATAACAAGCTTCCTGACTGCATATTACAGAAATCAAGTGTAATTTGCATGAGTCTGACTGTAATTTGCCGGGGACTGACTGTCACACGCTAGGCTGCTTTTAATGGATTCTGAACTTCACCCAAGTCTTCTTCACTGAAGAATTCTCCTCAAGAAAAGGGAACCTTCCTACACTGTTGGTGGGAATTTAAATTGGTGCAGCTGCTATGGAAAACGGTATGGAGGTTCCTCAAAAAACTAAAAACAGAGTTGCCGTGTGATCCTGCAATCCCACCTCTGGGCATATATCCAGAAAAAACTATAACTCGAAAAGATACATGCAACCCTATGTTCATCGCAGCACTATTTACAACAGCCAAGACATGGAAGCAACCTAAATGTCCACTGACAGATGAATGGATAAAGATGTGGTACATATATACAAAGGGATACTACTCAGCCATCAAAAAGAATGAAATAATGCCATCTGCAGGGTCATGGATGGACCTAGAGATGATCATACTAAGTGAAGTAAGTCAGAAAGAGAAAGACAAAAGCCATATGAAACCACTTATATGTGGAATCTAAAATACGACACAAATGAACTTATCTATGAAACAGAAACAGACTCACAGACATAGAGACCATGCTTGTGGTTGCCAGGAAGGGGTGGGGGAGGAAAGATTGGGAGTTTGGGATTAGAAGATGCAAACTAGTATATATAGAATGGATAAACCACTAGCTCCTACTGTATAGCACAGGGAACTATATTCAATATCCTGTGATAAACCATAATGGAAAAGAATATGAAAAAGAGAGATACATATATATATATATGTATATATCCATATATATACACACATATATATATATATATCTCTCTCAAAATCACTTTGCTCTACAGCAGAAATTAACACATTGTAAATCAACTATACTTCGATAAATTTGTTTTAAAAAGAGTAGGGCTTCCCTGGGGGCGCAGTGGTTGAGAGTCCGCCTGCCGATGCAGGGGACGCGGGTTCGTGTCCCGGTCCGGGAAGATCCCACATGCGGCAGAGCGGCTGGACCCGTGAGCCATGGCCGCTGAGCCTGCGCGTCCGGAGCCTGTGCTCCGCAACGGGAGAGGCCACAACAGTGAGAGGCCCGCGTACCGCAAAAAAAAGAAAGAAAAAAAAAGTAAAAAAATAATTCTCCTCAGAATTTTTTTTTGCTTCCACTAGATTAATACTACTCTTCATCCTTCCTCATTTTACAATAAGTGAATGTGTCCAAAACAACATTCTGCTTATGTAGCGTGTTTCCATGTACTCAGTATTCAGCTAAGGTAGATTCTGTCTATTCAAATTTTTCCATAAAATCTTTTTAAATTGCTATACTTTACATCACAGTTTCTGTGCCCCTCTAGATTCTCTCGAGTCTCCTGTCCCGCAGCCTCACCCACTCACTCAAAGAAGAGCCCCAGCTACCACTATCCACCTTCTCATCCTCTGATACCCTGGCTGCCTCAGCCTCTCCCAAGGCATGGGGATGATAGTTCCACAGGACCTCCATCAAACGCGCTGCAGCAAAAGCACCAGCAGTCCCTATGTCCTTGTGGAAACTTACGGAAGCTCTGGCTTCCCCAGCGGCTGCCCAGCTGGACCAGGTAACAAAACCAAGGCATGCAAAGGAGTGAATAGCCTTTGCGCACATTTTGACGTATGCGCATCAGGATACGGAAAGTGATGCATAGTTTTCCCTCCTCTCTGGAAGCCTCCCACAGGACTGAGCAATGAGCTGTTTCTTGTAAGGCTGCGCATCTCCCGAACACACCCAACTGCAATTGCTTATAGTCGTTTACACTCCTTCCCTCATTCGTGTAGCCCCAGGATTGCACCTCCAAAGTATGAGAATGTTAACTATGCCTCAGCCTCTGATTTCTTTTTTTTTTGCTGTGGCCTCTCCCGCTGCGGAGCACAGGCTCCGGACACGCAGGCTCAGCGGCCATGGCCCACGGGCCCAGCCGCTCCGCGGCATGCGGGATCCGCCCGGACCAGGGCACGAACCCGTGTCTCCTGCATCGGCAGGCGGACTGTCAACCACTGCGCCACCAAGGAAGCCCTCAGCCTCTAATTTCTAAGACACATTGTTGGAACTTTTTTTTTCTGTCCTACTTCTTAGCTTGTGACAGTGCTTAAAACAAAGAAAGGCAAACATAGAGGTTTAATCAGGAGAAATGTTTGTTTATTCTACTGCTAAATCAATTTTCATAGATTTCTAAATGAAATTTGAACTATGCATAAACATAAACCATAATGTGCCATTTCCTTGCTGTGTTGATTAAAATTTAATAAAATGGCCCATATTCTATATTTAACTAATCATCACTAGAACTTTAAAAATAGTCCTTACAATTTTGGTGAGAAGCTGTAAAACTTTTAAACATTTTTCTCCATGTAGGTAGTGACTTCCACTTTAAAACAGAAAATGCTGCTGCCTGAAATTTTACTTCTGTGGTGCTTTAAGGGCAACAATTTAGTCTTATGTAAGCACTTTCCTTTCTTTTATTTCCATATCCTCATTACAGCTCACTTTCACATAAAACTAAGTGTACTTTTTCATCATCAAGGCAGTAAAAAATTTAATTTAAAGCAAGAAGGGGAAAAAAAAATGTCAGCACTTTACTATAGCCAATGTCTGATCCTCTTCAATTATTTTGTTTGTTTTTTCTCAAAATATTTTTTCTAAAATATACAGATATAAAATAAACACCAGATTACAAACATCCTCCTCTACCTAATCCTGACATTTGGCAAATCTACTTCAGATTTTTTTAAATTAATAAAACATTATTTAGGGAGTTGACTCCCCCCTACCCCTTATGTCAATTGTCTCATTCTCTGCCCTGAGGAATTCTATTTTCAGTCTCATACACAAGTCTGTGCAATTAGTACCTATGTATTTCTATGTAAAAATGATGTTTTAAATTTTTTTACAAATGGTTTAATAATAGAAGTATTCACTCATGTAGTTAAGCAACCAGTATTTTTTTTTGCGCCTTCTATGTGTGCCAAACAATAACCTAGGAATTGAATTTACTGTGAAAAATAAATTCAATTTATTGAATTTATTTTTATCAAAGTTTGCACTCTTTGGACTTTGCAGTCTAGTTTAGGAACAAAACATAAATTTCCAGATGCTATGACGAACTGATAATTGCTGTTAAAGAAACAGGATAAAGAATAAAGATACTACTCAGCCATAAAAAAGAATGAAATTTTGCCATTTGCAGCAACATGGATGGACTTATATGTGGAATCTAAAAAATATAACAAAGTAATGAATATAACAAAAAAGAAGCAGACTTACTGATATAGAGAATACACTAGTGGTGAAGTATAATATAATGGTAGGGGAGTAAGAGCTACAAACTATTAGGTATAAAATAAGCTACAAGGATATATTGTACAACACAGGGAATATAGCCAATATTTTATAATAACTATAAATAGACTATAACCTTTAAAACTCATGAATCACTATACTGTACGCCTGTAACTTATAGAATATTGTCCAACTATACTTCAATAAAAAAACACATAAAAAGGAATAAAGAGTGTCAGAGTGAGAGGTGCTAAGACATTTAGGCTGATGAGCAAAGGTCTGAATAAAGTACTACAGAGACATATTTGAGTAATTAGAGAGAAGCCTTCTGGAAAGAGGTAACGGAAATGCAAAGTTGAGGCAAGCCATGAATTCAAGAATCGAAAAGCGATGGCAAGAAGTAAGTGAGCACAATGGCTCCTCAAGGGGAGGCAGTTGCCAAGGTATCCTCTGTGGTAGCTGGATTTAATCCCCTTTACTCGCCACCTTCCCTCTATTATTTCACTTTTCCAATCCTCAGCTGGCCTACCCTGCATTTTCCCTCTAAAGCACTCCAACTCCTTATTTCAGGGCCTGAAGTCTCATTTCTTTACTGGCCACTGTCTGGACCTGCTCTCAGCTCCTAGAAGCCACTCTCAGTGCCCTGCCTGGGAACATGCTGTATCTCAAAGATGGAGGACCCCTCCCTTGTCAAAACCCTCTTCATGCTCCGTATCCCTCTAACTTCTTCAATCTCCAACCAGAGAAAACTCCTTGCTTTTAAATGACTTCTGTAATTAGGTCCAGCCCACTCAGATCACTTCTATATCTTTTTTTTTTTTTTTTTTTTTTTTTTTTTTCTGTACGTGGGCCTCTCACTGCTGTGGCCTCTCCTGTTACAGAGCACAGGCTCCGGACGCGCAGGCTCAGCGGCCATGGCTCACGGGCCCAGCCGCTCCGCGGCATGTGGGATCCTCCCGGACCGGGGCACGAACCCGTGTCCCCTGCATCGGCACGGCAGGCAGACTCTCAACCACTGCGCCACCAGGGAAGCCCAACTTCTATATCTTAAAGTCAAATGATCTGGGACCTTTCAGCTGTACCTGTATAAAAGTTTGATTGAATAATCAAGGGCCAGGAATCTTGGAGTGCCATCTTAGAAATCTGACAACCACAGCAATCATTTAATTTAAAATAAGTAAAACTGTGATGATGTTTGTACAACTCTGTAAATACACAATCATTGAAATGTGAACTTAACACAAACGAAGTTTATGATACGTAATTATATCAAAAGAAAGCTTTAAAAAAGGACATTCATATGTATAATTTTATTTACTCCTTAGAAAATCTTCTGCATTTGTAATTATTATTATTCCTATTTTGCAAAGACTCACAGAGTTTGAGGAATTCCAGTGAACAAGTAGTGGCAAAAATAGATTCGTATGAATGTCTTTTACAGATTCCATTACTTTGTCCCACTTATTTCCTGTTTCTATGTAAATACAAGAAAACTTTAGGATTATTTAGCTTTTTCCTAAAAAAATAGACACCATTTTAAAATGTAAATAATATTACAGAACACTTTTATACTTATCCCACAAAATCACTCTCAGTTTTTACAATATTTCTATAGAATTAAAGTTGAAAATACTTAGGAGTACCCCATGACTCTTTCCACAAAACCACCCCCTAGATAGGAGGGTGGGTAGGGAGGGAGGGAGAGAGAAGTGTTTTGTTATTAACAGCAGAATGAGAACATCAGTGATTTTTTTCTCAGCATAAAGAGAACTGTATAATGGATTCAAGTGTCGCATATTAGAGATGGACTATTTTATACTCTACAAATTTTGCCTAAGACTATGGAGTCTCAAATGCACAACATGAACCGTCACAGCTGTTATTTCCACTGCTTGAGAAACTACAAACCTAAAATAAATCCCACACAATTAGCAATTCAAATATTTCATAAAGTATTTCTATGCTCCAATTTTTTTCAGCTGATAAAAATTCAGGTTTTTTAATAAAAAAGGAAAACAACTAAAATATTATAAGTCCAAGGAGAATGCAGGAACAAAACTGGTTTTAATTGTAATTTTTCCCCTAAAGGGAAAACATTTTCCTCATGGAAAGTATGTTTAGGGATCACTCAGATTTTTGCAGTTGCCTAACAGCTACCTGGCACCTTCACAAAAGTTAAAAAAAAAGAAAAAGGTTTTGGGGAAAAGTTTTGAAGACTGTCAAACATATATGCCATAAACTGTTAAAACATCAACTGTCTGTGGCTTTTAATTCTATAAACGACAGAATATTTCTTAATCATAGAGAAAAAGCATATGTATGTGAATATATATTTCAGGTCTTCCATTACTGTTGGCTACTCAACCAAGATGTCTTCGAGACATTTTCTTTTCCTTGCTTCTTATCCATACTCTGCCCTCAACCCAAAGTAAGATGAAGCACCATTATAGGTTTTTTTTGTCAGGAGTCCTAGAATAATCACTCCCTAGTTTTCTCACTTTCTCTAATGCTACCAGTGTATGCGCTGGGGGAGGTGTTTGCTGAATTGTCAATCAGTGCTCATAGTAACCACATGTGACTCAAATTTAGCAGCCATTAAACACTTAAAATAGTAAGGAGGAAGTTGAAACTCTCAGTTGGCTAAATTAGGATCCCTGGGACAGTCTTGTCTTTACTGCTTGAATTAGTTTCTCATCATCATGCACAGTGAAATTCAGGTGACAACCCCTGGTATTTCTTAAACCCTTTCTCACTATATTACTCCAGGGATCCTGGTGGACTCCGGCTCTGGTCAAATCTTACTTGAGTGTCAGGAATGGTGGACTCCGAGTGAAAATGGAATGGTTCAGAATATTTATGTTGAATGAGACAGTGTCTTTATTACGTAAGTTTTATACTTTATCTTTTTTTTTTTTTTATTTCTGAGCCAGAAATAGAATGCGTCAGAAGCAAAGGTCCTTTTTTTCTCCTGGGAGAATTATAGCATCCTTAGTAACTGGTTAAGCAAAACTGCCTACGGTTTCTTGAGAATGAGGCATGCTTACAATTTGTCACAATACAATTCTGAACTTCCAGAGCCTTTAGAAATAACAATTGGTTATAGACGTGGAGCCAACTATGTAGTCATCTACACAGTTTTAGAGCTCTATCAGTTGTTTACTCCTTGGGATTTTTAACCACAGTTCTCCTTCAGAGTATCCAAAGTTTGAGACTATCTTTCCAGACAACTTGGCCAGGTTCACGACATCACCCTTTCTACTTCCTACCCAATGAACAATTACGTGAATGGGGTAAATATGAAAAAAGAAAAACAACAACTAAAAGCAGAAGGCAGAATTAACAATTAAATTACTGGTAGCTTCCCAGTAGGTATGAAACGCTCCATTAGTGGAATATATTGCAAATAGGATGCCAGTTAACTAAGTTTTCCATATATGACAACTTACACCACTGGAAAAGTGCAAATGAATGACACTG
Organism: Tursiops truncatus; assembly: GCF_011762595.2. NCBI lineage: Eukaryota > Metazoa > Chordata > Mammalia > Artiodactyla > Delphinidae > Tursiops > Tursiops truncatus. Next base: position 95,262,118 of record NC_047042.1, on the reverse strand, counting down.
GGAGGAGATACGTAACTATGGGACGCATCAGCCAGATGATGGTCAACTAAAATTGTCATTCACAGGCAGCTGATACTCTGAGAAAAAAAAAAGCATGGTATAGTTTCATTTAGCTGGGGACAAGTGTATCTATGTGTATATATACATAGAGAGTTAGACGATAGATACACATATAAATATGCATATCTATGTATATATAATATATACATATATAGTTAAAATGACTCTCAAGGAATTGTTCAGAAAATTTATAGTAAGAAATTCCTTATTTGAACAGGAATGAAACACTTAGTAATAGGAAAAGTTTTTGTCTATGCACCCAACTAAATAAATGTTCAACATTTAAGGGCTATCATTTTTCAGAGCAAGCCAAAAAATTAGTGTGACAGACCTTAAAATTGCCAGTTATGATCCTGGCAGAGTTGGCCCTAGAAATCTCATCGTGTTTTCCCATAAAAGGAGACCATGGCCTGATCATTTTGTTCTATTCTGAATGACACAAAAATTTCCTGATTACTATTTTCTTTGATTCCCACTATCTGAAAATGAGAGTAATGAGATGCCATCTATACAACTTTTACCATCCAAGGGAAAATTATACAATTATACATAAAATACATTTACCTTTGCTATAACTATATGAAGAGTTGGAATTACCCCTATTTTTGTAAAAGTATTCTGTTTTTTTTTTTTTTTGAGAAATTTTATTGGGTATAATTCAAATGCTGCTAACACTGCTTTCTAAAATTCATATTGAAGGCAACTTTACCTGAAGATGTCTTTTTTTGCGATTGTAAAGGATGAACTAAATTATGAATGACTACAGCAGTAATGAAGGCACCTTTCTCTGTAGCCTCAGTAATATTAACAAAGAAGCTAAAATGTTTAAAATTGTCTTCAGATCTTTTGGTATATCTTAATGACGCCAGTTGTCATTTTATAATCCAAACTTCTCCATCATTCTGCAAGCCATTTAGTACTTTTTCATATAATTGGTCACATTTACTCCTTCGGATTTTGGGTTGCCTCTTTCATTTCCTCTGTCGGTCGCTCACCCCTCACCACCCCACTGACGAACCACTCAGGCTCCCCTAGGCCTGAGTGCCTTCCAAAGAGGCAAGGGAGCCAGGGCATAGCTGTGAGCAGAGCTTTTCTCTAACCCCAAATCTCATTAATTTAGTGCATTCATCCAGATGTAGAAGAGCACTTTACTGCAACTCTGAAAAGATGCAGCACCATGAAAGAAAATAAACATACCATCCAAAGGAATACTGAGCATAGTTATAAACTGAAAAGCTCTTCTGAAAGCATGTTAACTAAGAGTCTTGTTAGGCAGTACTAGACCAGGTGTACACCCTATGTTTCAACATTAAGTATGATTTTAGTTGAGACAGTGTTCTCATTTAAGGCACTACCCTTTTGTTCATTTTTGAAAACTTTTTATTTTGAGATACTTATAGACTTCCAAGAAGTTGCAAACATGGTAGAGTCCTCTGTAACCTTCATCGGAGAATGTTAACTTACATAACTATAGTACAATAGTTACTAGGAACCAGGAAATTGGCATTGGTTTAATACTATTAACTAGAGTACAGATCTAATTCAGATTTCACCAGTTTTTACATGCGGTGCTTTGTGTCTGTTGTGTGTGTGTATAGTTCTATACAATTTTATCACACCTATATGCTTATGGAGCCCCCCCAAAATAAAGATACAGAGCTGGTCCATCACCCCAAAGGAACTTCCCTCCCCTTGTCTCCAGCAGACACTAAACTGCTCTCCGTCTCTATAATTTTGTTATTTCAAGAATATTACACAAATGGCTTCATACAGTATATAACCTTCTGTTGAAGGCAAAATATTATTTTAATTTGTTTCAATGATTTTATATTCAAATATCCTAATGCACTCAAATTTCAATAGTGATGATGCTTCAGGAAGGAATAAATTACAGCATAGTTCTATTAGCATTCTAATCACCTGAGGGGAGGCCAATACGCTAGTAATATTTGCATATAGGATTAATATCTTCCGGCAAATGTATGGGAAGTTAAAAACAGGGCACTTCCCTGATTGCAGAATTTCCTCAAGTTCTTATGTAACCTTGAGAATTCAGCTTTGAGAAGCTGGTCTGTGTGTAACTTCCGTGATTGACTTTCTTCCACTCAGCATAATGCCCCTGCGATCCATGCAAGTGGTACTGGCAATCTTTATTGTATGGATGTACCACAATATATATGTCTAACCATTCACCCTTTGAAGGACATTGATTTGATTACAATTTGGGGTTATAACTGCTATGACAATGATGTGCAGGTTTTGTGTGAACAGAAGGTTTCTTTTCTCTGGGACAAATGCCCAGGAGTACAATTTGCTGAATTGTATTATTCTGTTTTTAAAATTTTTTATCAAATATACAGATTTTTCATTAATTTTGATTTTTCAAAAGACTGCATTAAAATATCGTTTATTGTGATTACTGAGCTTTCAGCAGCTTTTCTTAAATTGTGTACCTGAGGTAAGTGCCTCTCCTGTCTCGCCTGAATCTCAGCCCTGGATAAAAATACATTTAGTTTTATAAGAATCTGCAAATTGGTTTCTAGCGTGGCTGGAAATGTGGCTGTTTTCCAGAATGGCTGGAATTCCCACCAGCAATGTATGAGTGATTACTCAGCATCTTGCCAGCATTTGGTGTAATTGACGTTTTTTATTCTAGCCATGCTGATGGATCTGTGGTGGTATCTCATTGGAGTTTCAATTTGCATTTTCCTAATGGCTAATGAGGTTGAACATCTTTCCTGTGTTTACTTGCCATCTGTAAATTCTCTATGGTGAGATGTCTCTTCATACCTTTTCCCTATTTTCTAATGAGATTGTTTCATTGTCTAACTATTCAGTTTTGAGAGTGCTTCATTGTTCTAGATGATAGTCCTATGTTGAATACGAGACCTGCAAATATTTTTTCCCAGTTGATAGCTCTTCATCCTTTTAACAAAGACTTTCACAAAACAAAAGTTTCTAATTGTGATGGAATCCAATTTACCAATTCTCCTTTTAAGGATCATGTTTTTGATGTCAAGTCTAAGAACTCATTGTTCAGTTCTGAATCCTAAAAATTCTCATCTTTTTTCCTAAAAGATACACAGTTTTATGTTTTACATTTAGTTCATGATTCATTTAATTGTTATTTATTTATTTTTAAAATTGAGATATACTTGACATATAACATTATGTAAGTTTAAGGTGTGCAATGTGTTGATTTGATACACTTATACATTGCAGTTATTACTACCATAACGTTAGCTAACACCTCTATCATGTCACATAATTATCATTTCTTTTTCATGTGACAACATTTAAGATCTAGTCTCTTAGCAACTTTCTGATTAAAAAGGGGGCAGAAGAACTGAGTTCATTTTTGTATAAGGTGTAAGGTTTGAGTCAATGTTGTTTTTGTTGTATTTAGAGTTTTTATCTCAACAGGATCTTGAATTATACCAATTTTATGTCTAATTTGTATGGAAATTATACCATAGTCGCTATTTGACTTATGAATATGATTAATATGTGATATCAACAGCCTCTACCCTAGTGTAGTACCACTGGGATGAGTTACCGGGAAATGAATTGGGGCTTTGTTTTTCTATTGCTCATGTGTTTGCTTTTAGTGACAGATTTTCTAGTAAAAACATTAAAAGATCATGTCTCTTCCTAAGTACCCTTGATTATAAAAAAATACTTTTGTAACACTCTAGCTATTATTCTGAAATGAACAACAGCTATACGGATGCTGTATTGGAGACTTAAAATCCATGAATTGATATGTCATTGGTTTCATGATAGCAAAATGGTAATCAACTTTTGGTAATGTTCTGAAAAACAATGTACAATCTCTTCTAAATTTACACAACATCTTCATTCCTAGAAATTTACATAATAATAGAGTATTTCTTATGTTTATTTTTAATATGGAGTTAAATTTTCGCCTCGGGCAAACATGAGTAAATCTTTCTCCTGGGTGAAGATAACTGTAGGGATACTTGAAAGAGACAAGTCTTTGCCATAAAGGAGTGTGTTTTACACTGCAGAATATCCAGCATTCCCAGCCTCTAATCAAACGCAAGTAGTACCTCCAACAATTATAAACACCCAAGCACTCTCACACATTTCCTAAATGCCCTGTAAGGGTTGAACATCATCACAACTAAGAAAATCTAGCTTATTCCAAATGCTACAAAATCTCATTACTGCAAGCACCAAGTAAATGAGCGAATCTAGTCTGTGATTAGATCAGAAGGGAGCTTACAGTTTTAGTGTTTCAAGTACTTAAAAGTATTTATTTAAAATGTTAAAACTATGCTGGCCACAAAAATATTTTTTCAAGCATTTTTACAATGGTTGTTCTAATGTCTATATCACATAATTTCAACATATCTGCCATCTCGCTGTTGGCATGTGCTAATTGTCTTTTCTGTATCAGCTGAGACTTTCATGGTTTTGTTGTATGCTGAGTCATTTTTTATTTCATTTTATGAACTTCGGATATTATGTCAATACTCCGTGTCTTATATAAATCCTACAGAGAATGATGGTATTTTTGTTTTTGTAATTAATTGGTTCAGTTCAGGCCTTAAGTTCCAACTTGCCTTCTGTAAGCTGTGGTTTGAATGTCCATTCAGTTTTCAAAGTCTTTTTAGTTCCCTTTGGATCTAGCCCATATGTTTACTACCCAATGGTCAGTCTTTGACATAGGTTATAACCTCTGTATAACATGTTGAAGACTGCAAGTGTGCCACATGAAAGTATCAAGATCAATAAATCTTGTGTCTGTCCTCAAGAACATCTTAGCCCAGTAACAGAGATGCAAACAATTACAATGTATCGTTGGTAGGTATGTACAAAATGATCATGGAAAACAAAGGAACAAAAATAATATGTCTACAGGTCAACATCAATAAACTTTATCTTTTTTAAATGTAGTGTGTATTTTTTTAGTTTATACTTCAAATATATATTTTCTTCTACTAAAAAACTTGTTGTTCATACTGTTATTTAATCTGTATCAAACCAATTTCAAAACCTTTGACTTAGATGATCACAGGTTAATCATCTGCAACAAACATGACAGGGAATAATCCAAATGTCATACACAAGGAAATACTTCTAGTAGCAATTTGATCAGCAGGTGCTCAGTATTTATTAGAAGAATGAATATTTTCAGGAAAATCCAAAACTGCTTAACCATTTCTGACTGCATCATTTATCCTACACATCTTCCCTGTAGGCTTTATTAATCACCCCCTCAAATGCAACCCAGCGAAATACTGCCTAGCGTAAATATATTATTTGTTGTGTCGTGGATTTTTTTTTTTTTTGCTATATACACAGAATTTTTAAAGTATTTAAATTGCTAAGACTTAAACTCAGACCACCTTCTAGACATAGTTTGCCTTCTCTCTACTTGGTATAGATGTCTATGTCCCTTTGAGTCTATAATTATATTGTGTATACATTTATGCTTTATCTCTGGTTTCCTTCAATACTAACCTACATTGTGCCCCTAAGAGCAGGAGCAATTCTAGAGAAAAATGGAGGGAAGAGGGAGAGGAGAAAACATGTAGCAACCGAAGTGTAAGTTATAGGTAGGGTATTAGAGTTGATATATTTGTTCATGTTGGTGAATTGGAGATTCTGAGGGAAAACTAAATGAAATAAAACATGGTAAAGAATGATAGAGCATGGAAATTTACTTCTTACTTATAACAACAAAATACATTTTCATGTTGGAGGAGAGAATTCAGTTTCCTCTATTTAACGGTATTTGTTCAGTAAGCTTTTATATTGTATGCAGTTCCCTTGAAATATAACTCCAAATTCATATAGAGATTTGCTCTCCCACTCGAATGGTATTGCTAGGTGTGAACTATTGATCTGTGGTGTTTTAATAGCACAGGAGTTTACCAATAAAATAGCAATATAAGTATTTAGGTTTAATGCCTATATTGTGAGGTAAATGTGAGAATAATGCATGAGGATATCCTCAAAATTCTATTTACAAATGTCTTTCTCTTAATGAGTCTAGATAGAGATAATATTTCTGTATGGTATCTAAATGCCTAACTAGTTATTTCCAGGAAGTCTGTTCTTAGGAATTTAACATGTATTAGAACAACTTGCCTTTTTATTCCAGTATTTATTTGAATACGCTAATTCCTATTTTGGGCTAAAGGAGTTGAATTTAATGATGCGGCTAATTTTCATACAGCATTATTTATGATAGCAAGACTCTTCCTTCTTGTTCACCATTATCACACAGTGCTGCTCTGGGACTGGAATAAACATACTGATTAATTTACCATTAGTATATCTGGTTTCTCTTTATGCAAAATGTTTGAGAATTAAGTTGCAAAGTGCTCTCATATCCAAAGGGAAAACTGTATTGGTAACAAAAATTAATACACATGACTAAAAGTCATTAAGAAAAATAATTTATGAAAGTCATAGCATAAAAGCAAATATCTAACATAGCATACTCTCATTTCTGGAGTTAACAGACTACTGTTCCAACACACTACGGTACTTGTGAAAAAAACGTTTGGAAAACAAGTATATTGGCTCAAAGTTCTACTAATAGATGACAAGAATAAGGTAAACAAGATCAGATATAAAAGCATTTCAGTATAATTCATATAATATGAAATGAAAATTAAAATCAATATCTTCACCTAATTTCTCTTCAATTAACTTCAAAATTTTTCCACTTCTTCCATCATCTTTATTCTCAGGGCATGACTTTGCATCCTTTTCTGCTGTGAAATTTGAAGCCATTACCACCATATCTACCTACAGACCTACAGTTTCTGTATCCATGTGCTCTACCTACTCACCTATTATAATAGATGAACAACTGTAGCCATTTCCCTCACTTGGGTATTAGATCCTATTCCTTCTCACCTACTCAAGTATTTTGCCATAGAATTCTCTCTTCTCCATAATCAATTTTTCCTCCTATATGATTATTTTAATCAGCACAGAAGCACGCTGTTTTTCTCTCATTTAAACAGGGAAATCTCTTGGGCTTCCCTGGTGGCACCATGGTTAAGAAACTGCCTGCCAATGCAGGGGACTTGGGTTCGAGCCCTGGTCCAGGAAGATCCCACCTGCCTCAGAGCAACTAAGCCCGTGCACCACAACTACTGAGCCTGTGGTCTAGAGCCCACAAACCACAACTACTGAGTCCACGTGCCACAACTACTGAGCCCACATGCCACAACCACTGAAGCCCGTGTGCCTAGAGCCTCCGCTCCGCAACAAGAGACACCACCACAATGAGAAGCCCATGCACCACAATGAAGAGTAGCCCCCGCTCGCTGCAACTAGAGAAAGCCCACGCACAGAGACGAAGACCCAACACAGCCAAAAATAAATAAATAAATAAAATATAATCTTATAATCTGGTCCTGCCTGCAATCTATTCTGAGTCCCTATTTGGGAAAATTCTAAAAATAAATAAATAAAATAAAAAGGGAAATCTCTGACTCCACTTCTTCATCAGCTAAGCTCCCTATTTCTGCTCATCAAAGAGCTGTCCAAACATCAGTTCTTCCCATTCTGCTCTCTCCAGTCTCCTTTAAACCCCCTCCATGTAAGCTATCATCCCACACTTGAATGCAGCTAATTTTGACAAATTGCTTAAACCCAACAGTCAATTTTCAGTCCTCATCTCGCTTGACCCAGCAGCAATATTTGACACTGATCATCCTTCTTTTTGATCACTTCCTTCTTGATACAGTCTCTTTCCTTGATTTTCAGAAAACTACACCCTCCTACCATACCTCTTACCACGCTGTCCTCTTCTTATCAAGTCTCCTTTTCTTATTCCTCCTTTCTACCCAACCTCTTAAAATTGCAGTGTTCCTGGACTCAGTCCTTAATCCTCTACTCCATCCACACTCACTACATCAGTGATCCTATATAGTCTCTTGGATCTAAAGGCTGTCTTTATACCAATAACTTTCAAGTTTATATCTCCAGCCCATACCTCTCCCCTGAACTTCAGATTCATGTATTCAAATCTCTACTCATTTCTCCTTGGGTCTCTAATAAACATTTGTATGTGGATATCTAATAAAAAATTCTACTTGGATATTTATTAAACATTTTCATTTGGATGTCTCGTAAGTATTTCAAACTTATGCAATTCTGACCCCCCCCAAACTGCTTTTACCTGTATCCTTCATCTAAGCCAAAAAGTTTAGATTTATCATTGAATCCTTTCTTTCTCTCACACCTACAGCTGATCCTTCAAAAAATTCTCTTGACTATATCTTCAAAATACATCAACAATTTTCTCACCATTCACATTTCCTCTTCTAACACCCTGGTGTAAAGCACCATCTTCTCTGGTTAGGATTATTGCGGTAGCCTTCTAGCCAGGTCCTTGCTTCCAGCCTTGCCCCATACAAGTACTCTCAATAAAGCAGCGAAAGTGATTGTTTTAAAATGTGAGTTGAATTATTACGTCAAACCTACCTCAAAGTCTTCGAAGGTCTTCCCATTTCCTTCAAAGTCAAATCTGAAATCCTTACAGTAACTATATATTCCTACCTGACTTCTCTCCCCCCACCCACCCCTCTACCTGTTTCCTCTCACTCTCCCCATCATTTCCTCCACTCCAGCCCCACCGCTCCTTTGCTGCTCCTAGAATATTCCAAACATAGTCTTATCTTAGGGCCATTGTCCTAACTCTGCCTTAACTGTTGCCTGCAATTCTCTTTTCCTAGATATTCACTAGCAACCTCCTTTTCATTCGTTAAGTTTGGCTCTCATTTTTAGTTAGATCTTCTTCCATAAACGTATTTAAAATGGAATCTCTCCATCCCAGGATCAACATTTCTGATCTCTTTTTTTTGTTTTTGCCGGTACGCGGGCCTCTCACTGTTGTGGCCTCTCCCATTGTGGAGCACAGGCCCCGGACACGCAGCCTCAGTGGTCATGGCCCACGGGCCCAGCTGCTCCGCGGCATGTGGGATCCTCCCGGACCGGGGCACGAACCCATGTCCCCTGCATCAGCAGGCAGACTCTCAACCACTGCACCACCAGGGAAGCCCCTGATCTCTTTTATTTTGCTCTAATTTTGTAAGTACTATTTATTTTCTAACATTCTATATAACTTACTTGTATAGTTGAGCACAGGGATTTTGTACCTGCTTTGTTTACTCATGTATCCCATTCACTTAGAACATTGACACATAGTAGGTATTGACATATAGTAGGTACTCAATAAATATTTGTTAAACAAATGTTATGTGAACAATTTATTTTCATCTGTATGTTCACTATGATATTTCTCAGATTTTATTGGCTCTCCTGGACACCAGACCCAGGTAGCGTTTGTCACATGACTATAATGTTAGGATCAAAATTTAAAGGTATTTCTATTCATCACAGAATCAATGATCCAAATTCAAATGTAAACACTCAGTGATCACAATGTGCAATTTCTCTCCAATTTTCAGTATTCATTCAATTGCATGCATCTCCACTTATTTCTTGTATATTTTCTGTGTATTTTGGAAAGATGTGTTAGTATCTCACCAATATTAGAAATGAGTGAGTGTATAGTTATATTTGAACTCTATAATCCCAGGATCCAAACTGTCGTATGACAACCATAGTAAGAACCAAATTGGCAAACATAATTTCAGAGTTTTATATTAAGGAAAATCATAATAAAATGGAAAGAAAAAGTATAAAGCCTGTTTTGCCAGACTGAGTGGTTTTTAAGAAGAAGAAAAACAAAGGGAGGATAAATAAATCAGATACAAGGTCCTTGCTCCACCTGCCTCAGAACCTCTATGGGGAAACCCAAGAACATTGAGAACTGAGGCTTAATTGATCAGGAGTAGCAGAGGGAGAAGAGAATTAGGAAGGGCTCCTGAAGGCCCATAGGAGCATCTACTAATGGTAGGCAGAATTCTTAAATGGTTGCCAAAGTTGTCCTGTCCTCATCCAAGGAAACTGGGAATATGACGAGATAGCATGCCCATGAATATGTTATGTTATATGGCAAGGGCACTTTGCAGATGTAATGCAGCTGGTCTTGAGGAACAGAGAGCCACCCCTGGCAGACAGCCAACAAGGAAAGAGGACCTCAGTCCTACAACCATGAAGAACTGACTTCTGCCAACACCTGAATGAACTTGGAAGCAGATTCTTCCTCGGAGTCTTCAGAAAGGAAGGTAGCCTTATCCACACCTGATTTAGATGATTTAGACAATGAGATTTTAGAATTTTTAAGCTGATGAGATACAGACGAGAAAACAACTTAATATGACACTGTGATGAAAAGAAATTTTGGATACCATGGAACAAGCGAAATGTATTTTGCTTTCGGGAGGGACATGAATCTTTGGGGACTAGAAGGCAGAAGTGTAGTAGGCAGAATTCTAAAGATGACCCTCCCAAGATTCCAGTCCCCTGGTTTTTCAAACACTAATCTAGGTACTGTTTTGGAGGGATTTTACAAATGTAATTAAAGTGCCAAGTCAGTTAAATTAGAGTATGCAGATTATTCAGGCGAGCCTGATCTAATCAGATAAAAGCTCTCAAAAGCAGAGTGTTCTCTTGTTGGTGGCAGAATGGAAGAAGACAGCAGAGATATTTGAAGAATGGAAAGAACTTGGCATTTGGTTGCTGGTTTGAAGTTGGAGGTAGTCACACAAGAAGGAATGTAGGCAGGCTTACAGAACTGAAAGAAAGGCCCTCAGCCAACAGCCAGTGAGGAACAGTGTTGGACTTCAGCTTCCAGCTGCAAGGAACTCAATTCTACCATCACCCCAAATCTAGAGAACAATATATCAACCAAGGCCCCACTTTTTCCAGATATAAGTCCACTCAATCAGACACGATCCTGAGGTATAGCAGTGAGGGGATGAAATTTGAAGACTCTTGACCTAAAGAGAATGATCAATACAAAGGCTACTGTGTAAAACTAATTCTGATAGGGAGTTAAAATTTAGGTAGACTAACTACCTGTACTGAAAAGAACTCATTAAGCCAGGAAATACTGAGATCTCAGCACGTAAAAATTCCCTTATCACCTAGTGGAGAGTATGCTCAACTATTGGAAATAAAGAATCTACTTTGTCCCGTTGAGTAGAGAGTGATTGACTTTTTTACTTTGATAGATTAGTATAGTAAATATCAATTCATGTGTATCATTTATAGAAATGAAAACAAAATGACATGCTAAAATAGTTCATTTATCTAAAAAAATTCTTACCTCCATAAAAGATGCATAGAAATCAGTAAATAAAAAGATTTCAAGTAGTTTATCATGCATATTGTATAATATGTGACTAGAAGCAAAACTCAATAAATTGCACTTTAACAAAAAGTTCAAAACCTTGAAAACTGTTCTTGCCTTTATTTCCCCACTTCTAAATTGAGCAAAATATTACACGCTTATGGAGGTATGTAATGTGATAATGAGATAGGTTGTGTTTTATGAAGAGATTGTAAAACCCATGAAAAGTTGCCCACAGCTAAGAGGAAATTAGGCCAAGCATAAAAAGCATATAGCTAGTGGAAAATAAGAATTTTAATAAAATTGAAAATACAACCCATCTTCCTTTCTTCTACTTCTTCAGGCTACCAATGTTCTTTCTGAGTCATGTTTCATTGTTATAACATTGATAAGTTTGAAGAAAGCAAATAAAAGTTTTGAGAGTTGGCAAAATAGTTTTGGATGTTGAGCCATCGATAGCTGATAGAGCAGAGTTAGTTCATTGATAGCATTAAATTTGGTTGTCATATGAGTGGTATAATAAATAGCGTAACTAAAAATGGGTAATAGTTTTACATGTGAGCATTAGGATAAAATAATAGATTTTAGATATAGAAAACAATTTTGAGAAGTCTAATACAGCCTCTCAATTCACAGCCAAGCAAACAGAGGATTAGGAAGAGAAGTAGTTATAGACATAAATAAATAAAGTGAAAAATCTGAAATTTGAGCCTGTCTCTCCTGATCCCATCTATGTATACTTTACCAGATAGAAATAAGTTGTAAATAAAAGGAAAAAATAATAATTTGTCCTAAAAGGAAAAAAAGTTAATCTAATAATAATATTTGCCTTTTAAAATGATTGATATTACCAACATTACCATCAAAATCAGGTAGTAAAATATTGCCAGTGCTTCCAGATGGACTTCCTTTGTCCCTATCTTTAATAAGACAATACAGAAAGGAATATAATTAGTCAAGGGAAACTCCAGCTGTATTTGAATCTATCCAAATCGATGACAAACAGCTTAGCCTTTCTCTAGTCTCAAATCATAATGAAATTCCTTTCTGCAGTGTTCATTCCTCTATTGGTGATATCATGTTCATGTAGTAGCACTGACAGCTGAGACCTTTCAAGATACACATAAGACAGGAGAGGTAAGTGAGGCCTTTTGTGTATCTTGCCAACTGTTCTCCTAGAACAAAAGTTCCATTTTTACTATACCTGTGTACACACATGCATATGCAAATACTGACACACTCATGAGGAAATGCATTCTTTTTTTTTTTTTTAACTTAAGTTAACTTTAGATGGGTTTACAACAAAATGAGTCCTAATTTGTGGGTTTATTTCTGTGCCTACAACTGCGTTCTCCTTCCTAAGATTTCCCTATGGCTTGGTGGAAGAGAATGAGGTCAAAGATAAACACTATCCTATAGATTCCTGACTTCAGCCGCTGGCCCCTAGGAATCATGCTTTACCCACATCTAGGACGGCTGAATACTTAAATAGCTTGGAAACACAAATTAAATGAATAACATCGTTTCTTCTTTCATCTACAGGATAATTTGCACTGGTACAAGGAACAGAACTGGTGGAAGCATGGTTCATTGTGTTCAGCAATGTTAAATTCTAAAGATGTAAAACAAAAGGAATAATACACTGCTGGCAAAATTACAAAGACAGTGAGGGCTAATTCTAAGGCCTTCCACGGGGGATAAAGGGAAAATTGAAATATCTAAGTAAAAAAATTAACCCTTTCTCATTAACATTTTTGCCTTGTGCTGTGGGGTAATTAAAGTCAATTACTGGAATAGGGACAAAAATCTACTAAAGCATCATATGTTATTTGTGACTGGGAGATCATAAAAAGCATTGGTTTTAAAAAGAACAGGAATGTCCTTTGCTCAGCCTGTCATCTTGAAATCTACTCTGTTCAACATGGCACTAAGGGCTTCACATTTGTATAACACAGCCTGAACCAACAAGTGAGCTTTGAAATGAAGGCAACCTTTCCAGGATGGTGGCATTGTCAATGTACACTTAAATTTTCATATCTTATGAAATGAGGTAAGAACCATAGATGAAAATGAAACTTTCGTCAAAGTGGCTGAAGTGTTTAAATTTCCTATATAAAAATCAGAGTCTTATGGAAATTTCGAGTCTGATGCTGGGACTTTAAGTTCACAAGGAAGGCATGTGGGAAGAGAAGATGGGTAAGTAGAGGAGAACGAGGACAACCTGGAACCACGATATGCGCAAGAGTCCATGAGGATGGGTTGAAACCTGTGTCAGTTTATTGGTCTCTGATCTTGAGGGTATGGAAGTCCAGCAGGGGAAGCTGGTGCCCTTCATCATGCCAGAGGAAAGTAGAGCATTTGCAGGACAGGTAGCTGCCCTATACCTATGATATGAGCCAGCACATAAGCTACAACAGGGGTGAGTTGCAAAGTGGCCGTTGCCTTGATACCATCCTCCAGATCTCACTCAAGCACCTCTCTTGTTGCCCACTTTAACTAGAAACCTACAGTGAATCTTTAAGTAATGGTATTTTCATCCAAATGGGTTCCCAATGACAGAATGCATTTTATAATATCCAACAGAAGAGCTACACACCCTCTGATTATCAGAGAGGAATCTTACTTACAGGAAAGAAAATAGGACATAATTTCAGTAACAACAGCAACAAAGATTCATTGTATTTAAAAACCCTATTATTCAAAAGTTCTTAAGTATTTGGGGATGGTAGTTATAATTGTAAGATTCATGCATGCTGCATATATATAACCAAAGTTAATTCCTTTTTATGGCTGAGTAGTATACTATGAGAATATACTATGCCTTATTTAATCTTTCACCTATTTTTGGACATTTGAGTTGTTTTCAGTGTGGGGCTAGTACAAATATTTCCCATATAAGAAGAATACTGTTTTACCTCTCTTGTCAATCCAAAAATTGTCTAATATTTATTTTTCTTTAGGCATTCATCCAGAGTGAATTATTAATATTTGTGAACACTCTGGTTATGGATATGGCAAGAATAATTTTTACAGCTTTAGGGAAGTATAACACATAAAATTAAATGCATATAAATATAATCAATTATAATAGCAGTTAATTTTAACAGAAACATATAAAGTGTATTGTTCTATCAGTTTTCACACATACACACACAGTGAAACATCACAAGATTTTAATCAAGATAATTAAAATATCTATCACCCCCCAACATTTACACATGCACCTCTGTAACTGCTCCTTATGCCTCTACTCCTAACTCCCACCCCGAGACAATCTCTAATCTGTTTTATGTCTCTGCAGATTAGTTTGAATTTTCTAGAATTTTATGTAAATGGAATCATAGAGTATGTACTCTTTTTCTGCTCTGGTTTCTTTTCAGCATAACAATTCTGGGATGCATTCATGTTCTTGTATATAACCAAAGTTCATTCTTTTTAATGGTTGACTAGTACACCATTATAAGAGTATTACAATTTATTTAATAATTCATTTATTGATGGACATTTGGGTCATTTTCAGTTTTGAGCTGGAACAAGTAAGGTTTTATGAACATTTGTACCCATATCTTTGTATGGAAATATGCTTTCATCTCTCTTGCGTAAATACCTAGGAGTTAAATAGCCAAGTCATGTCATAGTTATGTGTATAAATGTTTTTCCTAAGATGATTGTGCCTTTTTACATTTCCACTAACAAGTTATAAAATGTCAAGTGGTTACAAAACCTTTCCAAAATTATTTTGGCCAGGCTTCTAATTTTAGGCATTCTAGTGAGTGTGTAAAGACATCTCATTGTAGTTTTATTTTAAAGACTTTTTTGCTATGGACCATTTTGTTTTAAAGTTTTTATTGAATTGTTACAATATTGCTTCTGTTTTACGTTTTGGCTTCTTAGCCGTGAGGCCTGAGGGATCCCAGCTCCCTGACCAGCAATTGAACCTGCACCTCCTGCATTGGAAGGTGAAGCCCTAACCACTGGACCACCAGGGAAGTCCCTCATTATAGTTTTAATTTGCATTTCCCTAATGACTAATGACGTTGAGTATCATTTCATGCACTAATCTTTAATTCATGTATTTTTTTTGTTTTTTTGGTGAAGTGTTTGTTCACAATTTTTTACCATGTTCTAAATGGGTTGTTTACCACCATATTATGTATGGGTAGCATGTTATCTTTACCTAGGTGATAGAAGTAATCCCCTAGTCCTAGAGTTTTCTGTTTACAAATTTAATTTGTTTAGTAGAAAAAGCACTATTCATTTATCTATTTCTTTTTGAGGGAACCTTGGTAATTTGTGTCCTTCAATAAATGTTACATTTCATTTAAGTTGTCGTATATTGGCATAAAGTTGCCCATGATATTCCCTTATTATCCTTTTAAACTCTGTAAGCTCTGTACTAATGCTTCCTGTCTCATTGTTGATATTGATAATTTGTTTCATCTCTTCCCTTGAGATTGGCTAGAAGTTTATCAATTTTATTAACCTTTTCAAAAAGCCAGATTTTGGTCTCTTTATTTTTCTCTAGTTTCTCTGGTTTCTGATTTCTGCTTTTACCTTTCTTCTGCCTGCTTCAGGTTTAATTTGCTCTTCTTTGTAAAGCTTTTTGTAAGGTGGAGCTGAGGTCACTGATTTCAGTCCTTCTTTTGATATATATATTTGTCACCTCTGACGCTGTAACTTTTATCTCTAGAAGCTGGATTTGAATCTTATTTTATCCTTCATATCTCTACTTAACATGCATAATCTTTCTTCTTGTTTCTTATACATATGGCGTATAAGTGTAATAACTGTTTTAATATGCTTGTCAATCCCATCATCTGTGTCTTCATAGGTCTATTTCTATTCATTAATTTTTTTCTCATTCTGAATCATATTTTCCTGCTTGTTTGCATACCTAGTCACTTTGGATCAGATGTTAAACATTGTGAATTTTACCTTTTTGGATTCTCCATATTTTTATACTCCTTTTAGTATTCTTGATCTTTATCTGAGGTGCTATAGAGTGACTTGGAAACAGTTTGATCCTTTCAAAGCTTGCTTTTATATTCTTTTGGGTGAGAGCGGACAGAACTTTACTGGAGAACTAATTCTGCTCCACTACTGAGGCAACACACTTCTGCGTACTCTACCCAAAGTCCTTTCATTACAAAATGGCAATCCCTCTGGATCACGGGAGCAAGAACTTTTCTCATCCCTTGTGACCTCTGTAAATGTTTTTCTTTAGTCCTTTTGCTTGATCCTTTCCCAGCCTTAGATAGTTGTCTCACATGCATTCATCAGTACTCAGCTAAAGACTTGAAAGAAAACCTGTGTGGCTGTTCAGATCCACATACTTCCTCTCTCTCTCCCTTTCTCTTTCTCTCTCTCCCTCTCTCTCTCAGTTGGTAATCTGCTTTGCAAATTTTAATTGCTTTGGTCTCCCCTCTTTTCTTCAACTCAGCCAGTCCAACAGGCTCCAGTTAGCTGAGCCAATCAGAAAGCATCCCTCATATTTTTCCCCTCTCTCAGAGGTCACTGTCCTGCCCTGTTTGATGTCTAATGTCTGAAAATCATTGTTTTGTATATTTTATCTGGTTTTTATATTGTTTAAGGTAGAAGGTAATTCTGGTCCTGTTACTTCACCTTCCCAAGACTATTTTAACATCTTCTTTTTCATATCAGTGTGAAGGAGCATGAGATTTAGAATCAGAATATCTAAATTCAAAATCTAATTTGATTCTGACCAGCAGTGTTCTGTCCATAGCTTGTTTTTTTACAAACTACAGCAACTTTGGCAAGTAATTTATTAACTCACTGTAAAACTGTTTTTCTCCTTTTATAAAGTAGGGAGGGTTATAGATGTTATGCTTATTTATGAGGTATTTTGCATGTGGGGGCTTGGGGGGGAGGATGAACACTAAATTATGGGAAATTGTTTTGTAACTTCACAGCTGAATTTTCCTTTCCAAATCTCGTGCAATTGTCTGCTTTATTGAATTTACAGTTTAGGCATGGATTCTTGTCCATAAAGTATTCTAAATACTGGCATAATTTTCCATATATTCTATTGGTTTTTTTCTGTTTATTTATATTTTTAGGCTGAATGTTATCAACTTATATTACTCTCTAAGGATTTATAAAACTTTTCATCTAGAAAATGAGATGGTCTCCAGTTGTATTTGAAATCCGGTTATCCAGCTGGGGAGTGTTAATGTTTAAACGGTAAGGTAATTGTATATTACTGTGACTAGTAACACAAGGCAATTTTTAATTCTGCTTTATACTAAGAAGTCCTTGCCACCTCAAAAGCACTACAAGATTTTCAAAAAATTTTGGAGAATGTGAGCCCATTTTAGTCAATGCAATGATAAGGAAAACTTGGTTAAAAAACAACAACAACAACAAAAAGAAGAGGCCCTGGATTTAGGATTAGAAATGACTTTACAAAAAATATCCTGGAAATACATGTTGATTATATTTTACTTTAAGTACTTTCTATGTCCTCTTACCTCTAATGATATTTTTTCCTATATGTCTTTCCCAGTATCCTCCTATTCACTCCTGCTCCCCCTGTGAAAATAGCTCTTGGGAAAAGGTTATGAAAAACTCATACTATGGAAGATAAGTCATTCCAGGAGATAATATAGAGGTTTTGTTTGCTTTGGGTTTCTTTTGTTTGTTTTCATTTGGAGTTAAAAAAGTAACACAGACACTTTTTTAGCTTAGTTCAGAGAACGTATGTTTGATACAAATGACCTGAAATGTTGCCTCTAATCCTGATTCTTCTATTACTCTCTGAGTGAAGATTTGATGATGGAAATTCAACAGTTATCAAGGGATGCTGGTATAGAAATGATACGAAACTTCACTGATATTCTGAAGTGTGCAAAACACAGGACTGAGAGTCAGGAAACAATTCGGAGACCTGTGCCTGGCTCAGAGTCCCGAAGCTCCCTTTACAGCCTGGGACAAAAATGTCTCTGGATGTAGTTTTCTCATGTGCAAAAATAAAAATAGTTAAAAATTCGGGTATCATCCACAGCATTAAGCACAGAGAGTCCACGCTAAAGAAGCTCAATATATGTTTATGAATTGAAGTATCTTATTCAGTGTCACAAAACTCTCCAGGGGAGTAAGCAACCTTATTCTACTTATAAACTTTCACCAATTTTCAAACAAAAGATCAAGTCCCTTGAACAAATGAATGTAAACAATTTTCATTTGTTTCTCTTCAGTTTGAGTTTCTGGAAAGACTGACTCAAGGAGAAAGAATAAAAAGAATGTCTTAACACTGGTTAATTAAAATCTAGATCAAAGTAATGAGTTTGGAAACATGCTGTCTATTTCCACCAAAGTCATGACAAAAGCATCTGGCTACTAAGACTTTAGGAGACCTTTTGATTTTTTTTTGTTTTCAGGTAAGAGAAAGTTTACAGATGAATCAGTCTTTGTTTTAATCTAGCATGAAACCTCCTTAAACCAGTTTTCAAAGTTTCTAAAGAAATTGGTTTGGAAAGTAAATTTTCAAATGAAATTTATAACTTTGGGTAAAACTATACTATATTATGCTGCCTTTAATTAGGCAACAAACTAAAAAGTGATTTCTTTCTGATGACATTCTAATTTGCTTTTTGTTTCCTGAGAATAAGTCCATGTATTTCTTCAAAAGAAAATATTTGAGGGTTTTTTAATACTTTTATATATTTAATGCCTTTCCTGCCCATACTTCAATCCATGGTTATTGATAAATTAATTGTTAATTAGTTGCTAGACTGTTATTAAAACCCATGCAAGAAGGCACCAATGATACTCTACAGAGTTTGTGCATTAACTTTGTCATTTGTGTACATGTGTTTTATTTCACTTCTCCCTTTAGAAAGCTCTGTCAAACTATCACCCCTACATATAAATCTAACTTTTGGTAGATGTGGAGGTTCCACAACCTAAAGGATAATTAATTCACCACAAGTTTTCTAATAAACAATGTGAGAGACATTTTATTACTCTATTTATTCCAATTAAATATTTTCAAAGCTATGTTGACATTTGTTGACTATGTTTAGAGCTCTCTAGGACTGGGGAAAATAAACTCCAAAACTTGTTAGAGGAAGATACATTCTTTGGGATTTACCCTGCCATAGAAACATCTTTTTCATCCCACTCCTTAGACTACGGTGCTTAATCTTTAACGTGCACAAGGATCACCTTGGCTTCTTTGGAAAAATGTTCATGGTCCCAGCATATGTGACATGCTTGCCTCTCCTGGAAAGTTTCCTGACTCCATACCTATATCCATCTATCCCTGTAGGGAAAGGTTCCTCTTGTGTATCTTATTGGGAACAGTGTTCCTCTCAGCAGGCTCTTTCATTGGAAATGATTTATTCATATCCATGATAAGGAAAAATAGCCTGAACTAATAAATCAATTACACTATGTGGAAAATCTCTGATTCATAATTTTCCGAACTGAAAAACCCAAGAATATGCAATGTTAGAACATAGTTGCTAACATTAGTGGTCACTGGTATCCTTTCCTGGGTAAGACTGACCTTCACGCTGGGGGATGTGGGACTTGAGGGTAAAGGGGCTTGTCTCACAGCCCTCCAAGTCCATTTCATTACTCATTTCCCTATTCTGTCATGCTCACCCATTCACTCATTTGGTAACTCATCTGCTCAAAACAAATTTATTGTGCATTTACGATGTGGCAGGCACTGTGCTGAGTACAGAGGAAGCGACATTGTTCAATACTTGTTTAACCTCATATACCTTAATATTCAGCCCCACTCTTTTAAATATAGAAGGCAAGGCCATTCAACAGTTCAATGATTACTTTGCATAAATATATGTTTTCAGTTCATCTGATTTTCTAGGCATGATACGAGGCTCTTGGCACAGTGATGACTAAAATATTGTTCTTTCCCTCAGAATATCACAGCGCTAAATGCAGGTAGGGAATAAAGGAGGGAATGACTGATCCTGGAGAGATTTTGTGAAGGTTTATTGAGTGAGGTAATGTTTATCTGTGTTCACTGAATTTAGCAGGCAAAGAGGAAGAAAGACTTTCCCAGAAGAATAAATAAGACACAGGCTGGCAAGGGTCCATCCACTATGATATGTTCAGAAAAATGTTTAAATATATTCGGTGAGGTATACGGTGTCAGTCAGAAACTGGGAATTGAGACTTGAAAAATAAATTAAGAAAATACTTTGAAAAGTCTAATCCACCAAACTGTAAATTTTAGATGTTAATTCTTACTGTTTAGTCAGTGGAAAATGTAGGCATATGACTACCTTGATCACATTCCATCTTCAGGAGGATGCCATTAGAAAAGGCACTTGAGGAGGGGTAAGTGAGAGTATCGGGAACAATTGGGAAGTTGATACAAAAATGAAGGTGAACAATATTTGGGGAAGATGTTAAGGCAGTGACAGTGAGGATGGGTAAAGAGAAGTGAGGAGGGATGTATTTTATTTCAAATTAAGAGGATTTTATGACTGGTTGAACTTTACAACAGATGGCAAAAGAGAGAAAATCCAAAGACTTGACCATTTCAAACTTGAGAAGCAGAATGTTGATATTATTAATCAAACAGGGATACAGAAGGAGGAACTACCTCACAGGTGAAGAAGTTGAATTTAGTTTGGGGCAGGTTCTGTGTTAGGACCTTTAGAACCTATAGTTGTAAACGTTGGCTAGGCTGCTGAATGGATGGATATAGATGAATTCAAATTGGAACTGAAGTTGTAGAAGATGAACCCTTGGTAGAGGGCATAATTTTTTGAAAAATATATTTTCAGTTATAGCAGGATTTTATAATCTGGCAATCCTACTCAGGTCTGTATTTTTTCCTTGATCTTGATTGTGTTTGAAATTATCCTGGAAACTACTGTGTTACAGATTTTTTTGGCCAAGCAGTTTAGAGGATGAATGAGGAAATAGTTCTGAAATGAGAAACTACTTTGCCCAAATTCTCAGAGTTAGACTATTGGCATATCCAGAATTAGAACCCAGCTCTCTGATTCTCAAGTAAGAATTCTTTCCACTGTATCGTGCTCACTACCAAAGAGCCCAAATATCTATATTTGACTAAAAAATCATCACAGGAAAATCATGGCCCCGGCTACACAAAATGTAAAAAGGAAAAGAAAAGGAAGGAAAACATTAGAGGACTTTGCAGAGTCATGGATATACACATCCACACACTCGCATACAATCGCAGAAATGATTTTCCTTATCATTAAATCTACTTACTAAAAATATTGTGAATAATAAAATATCACTAATTGCATGCAAAAAAATAAATAACAGGATGGTAACTGAATTGAGGGCTGAAGGTAAGTAGTAATATATAAAATAAAACAAAATAAAATAAAATGAAAGGGTCCTTTCATGAACCAACAACAATAATAATAATGTGCTAGATCAACTTAATTCTTTAACACCTAAACATAAATACCTAAATTGCTCCTCAATTTCTACAAAAGAACATGCTGAGATTTTGATTCCTTTAAAATTGGAATTGCATTAAATCTACCAGTTTGAGGGAAAATGACATTTTAGCAACATTAAGTCACCTGATTTATGAATATGGGAAAACTGTTATCTATTTATTTAGATCTTATTTAATTTCTCTTAACAATGAGTTGTTTTTCAGTAGACTGGTATTTCATCTGTCATGTCAGACGTATCCTTAAATATGGCTTTTCTTTGAAGTCTTGTGACTTCAAACCGTAACATCCACAAACACAAAAGCATTTTCTGATAATGCTTCTCTATGGGTTGAACTGTATCCCCACAAAATTCAAATGTTGAATTCCTAACCCCCAGTACCTCAGAATGCGACCTTATTTGGAGATGGGGTCTTTACAGAGGTAATCAGATCACAGTGAAATATTTAGGGTAGGCTCTAGTCCAAAAATACTGGTAACCATAAAAAAGGGGAAATTTGGAGATAGATATGCACAGGAAGAACACCATGTGACCATGAAGGCAAAGGTAGGGGTGACGCTTCTACAAGCCAAGGAACACCAAAGATTGCCAGCAGAAGACCAGAAGTAAGGGAGAGGCATGGAATGGACTTTCCTGACAGCCCTCAGAAGGAGTTAACCCTGCCGACAACTTGATCTCAGACTGCTGGCCTCCAGAACGGTGAGAAAATACATCTCTATTGTGTAAGCCATTCAATTTGTGGTACTGTGTTATGGCAGCCCTAGAGAATTTATCCAAATGTTATGCTATAAGATTCAGAATACCCTGGATTTTGTTTAAAAACTAAAAATAATTAATCTCCCTTTTAAGATCACAGATCAAACCATGCCAAAGTCTCATCTATTTCTAAATAAATGGAAACTCCATCAACTCCTTCAGACTCCTAGATTATCATTCAGTAAAACACCCCTCCACAGCACAAAGGAGGGAGGATTTCGGAAGTGAGGCTGGCCCTGATCACTCTCTGCTCAGAAAAGGCCAACCAGAGCTGTCCTGTCCTGGATCTTGCCAGGCCCACGCACTGCACCGGACTCTTCCTGGGTGTCAGCTGCTCTTTCGTTCATGTGGCATGTTTGCAAGTTGCACTAACCCATTCAAGGCTCTACTGTATCATTTGGAGTAATTCACCGGTTTGGAGGTGGCTAAGACTAGCCCTAAATTAAACTAAATAATATCCTACAGGCTTGAACGTGTTAATGTAGTTTTCGAAGTGGCCTCCTTTAAAGACACAATCTGCCACATTCTAGACAATCCCCGCCTGCCCAGGTAGCATCTTTTGGGAAAAAGCAGAATATGCACTCTTAGGGAAATGACAGACACTTTACCATTCTGGGTTCCAGCCAACAGAAAAACACCAAAGTTATTTATGTGGCCACCTCTGGGAACAATAAGCATGAGTGCATTCCACTTACATCTTAATTATTATTATTACACAGTAAGAAAAGAGAGGGTTACACAGATAATTGCAAAAGCAAAAATAACATTAACCTCAGAATGGCTAAGACCCTACATACTAATTTTAACCTTCACCACCTCTTAGGTCCATGTTTCCATCACTAGATGCCTTGTGTCTTCATGCTGAGTTCTTTCTTTAAATCCATATTCAAAAATTACTCTCATTTGTGCTAGAGAATATAGAGTTATAATGACTTCAAGGTAATCTCAAAGGAACTCTGTAAGTGAATGAGAGAAGCAGCACACTTGGGGGAAGAAGCTAGGAAAAAGAGGTGGTTTTAGGAGATGTCAAGTTCAGCTTGATCCCACAGGGAGCTCTGGAGCAGAAGTTGCACCACAGTTGTACTGCCCAAAGCAAGGAGGCTAAACTGTTATATCCCCAGGGAAGGAGTACAAAGCCTCCCTGGGGTTCATCAGGCAAGGCAACTCCCAACAGCCCAAGACAATCCTCCAAACACGGTGCAACAGAGAGTCATCTGCAACAAACATCAGTAGCGCCTAAGTCAACCCAGTCAAGGAGATCTGGGTGGGACCTCAACAGCCTCTAAAACAACCATCAACGTGTATTTACTCAGTACCTAACTGACTTGTAGACGCATCAGGCAATTCATGAGCCCCACAATCCAGAATTTAAATCTTATTGAGAAGACAGGATATGTAAATGTGAAAAGTGAAACAATTAAAATAAGTTTCTGTTTTAGCACAACCTCTTATACTAAATCTGACAACCTTTGACTAGGTTACAGCAAAATCTTTGAGTTTATCTCAAATGGGTTTATATGTTATGTGTAAAGAAATGGACATTTTTAACATTAGTTTTCCTCACAAAGCAATGAAACGTTCAAATTCAAGCTGCAGAAAACATAACTTAAATGGGTTTAACCATTTTTGACGGCTGGAAAGTATCTTATAAAGCCTTATATGTGAACATTCAATTCAATAAGAATTATCTTCATCAAATAAGCCAAACACCAAATGGTACTGAAGAATGTTTTACCAGAACTACTATTTTACGTATTTCCCAATATCCATTTCCCATCCTTTTCTCAAGCATCCCAGTATCCCAAGTCCTGTAATTAAATGTTTCTAAAGAAGGTTAAGCATGAAAATAGTCCTCCCTCCTGTACTATACACATAGATATATACCAGACATTTGCCAAAAAAATTCTCTTACAAGGAAGTATTTTCAAGAATAATTAAATACTAAGGTCAATCAAATCTCATTCGGTATCCAAATACAGTTGAGTGGCTTAGACTAAGTCTTAGAGTTGTAAAATTCATAATTCTTGAAGAAATATGGGAAAAAATGATTTTATGGTTAGAAAGATGTGAGGTAATATTTACCATTAGGAATAGTCCTGATGGCTACTAAAATTCCTAGTTTCACAAATAATATTGATAACAAAGATTTTCTGCCATGAGTTTTCATGTCCAAAAGAACTGGTAGTTATTCTCACAGTATGAGGCCAATGGCAGAAAGACTGCTAGGTGAATAGCTGCAAACACCTTCATAGCTGCTTAATAGTTGAAGGAAAAAAAAACAGTAATGATAAGGATTCTGATCTGTGCTGTATGTAGTCAAGTATGTGCATGGAAACTTAGTAGCTTCAAGAAAGAATATATTTCTTCTTCCTCAGAAGACCAATATTGATTTCTATATATTCTGACAATTGACCTGGAGCTGTATTTCCAGAATGCCTTACTCCTGATGAAGAGATGCCTGCCATACCAATAATGCTTATAATCAACGGTTCTTGACTGCTGGGTACTGGATCAGACATGCAGTCCAAAATATGATAATTTAAAAGCAATTTAAGGATTTTACAGTTTATGCTTATGGTCATATAGGTCATCTATTTTTCCTGGCATTCATCATTTCAAGTATCAAAAAAAAAAAAAAAAAGAATAGGCCTGGAAAACCAGATTAAAACTGCAAAAACACAAAGTTCAGTCATGAAAAGCAAAGTACTTTCCCAGAATCAAGAAGGCATGCTTCTGAGTTATCCCTTTTTATTACCAAAGCAAGGGTGACTTTCGTTATTAGAAGTAGCAAAAAGACATTGAGAAACCAGTTAATTGAATAATATGAAAAAAATAATATATCAGTAAATCATACAGAGATGCTCACCAAAAAGATATGAATACTGGTTTTCAGACATACAGAAAACATTACTAAATGTTGATAGTTATCATGTAATAAATGTATATGGCTTGATATGTTTTTAGAGATTCTTAATTCTCTAAAGGTTTTGAAAAATTATTTTTTTAGAATGTATTCTATGGCTTGGGAATCCTTCTGAGAATCCTGGCTGTATCAACCACCTTGAAAGGAGAAGGCCAGGAAAATATTCCTCCCACAATTACATTACCAGTGTTAAGATGACCTCACTGCCTCCAGAAGGGAGCTGTGAACTTGGCCTTCATGGTATAGTTGTCTCTCTTACTATGGTTAGCCAGTGGCCAGCTTCTCTCAATCTCTGCCCATAACAAATATGAATCATGGGTTCATAGGCTACATTAACTCTATTCCAAGAAAAACAAGTTAACCTTTGTGGTCAGGGGAGGCCTTGCTCAGTTAGCGGCGGGTCTGTTTATCAGTAATGAAGATAAAATATCACGATATCAATAGACTTTGTAACTATTATGGATGGGTAACTCTCTCTTATTAGACACAACTGGAAATGATTTGCCTTCAGTAATAGAGAAGGATGACAATGTGCCAGTAAATGATATTGTTGGGAATTACTTAAAATAGTTATTCCCCTTGGAAGTTCAGTGCATGATGCCGGAGAAAAATATGTTATCTTAACCCTATTTTAAACCTATTTAAAACCCATATTTTAACCCTATTTTAAAAGTAACCTTTGTAAATCTAGGGTGTTCTTGTACTTCATCATTGAGATAAAGCCTTATGTCTCAAGGGTAAACCTGCAAAATTCAAACAAGTGTTCAGATCTTTGGCTATATGCTACTGCCTTAAACAACAGCAAAGCAGTATTTATTTGTGTGTCTATACATTTATCAATATAAATAAGCTATTTCTCTTTTTCTTACTTTGTTTTCCTTTCTAAGCATACTTCACTTTACTTAATGATGAGTACTAAAAGGTTGATCCCCAGTGGAAGTTTCCTTTATGGGTTTATTTTCTTATGGCTCAGGAAACACAAGAGATGCTTTATCATTATTCAATTATTTACTGAGTAAACACTAGATATAAATTAAAGGTATCTTTCTAACAATATGTTTGATTGTTTATGATTGTCAAAAAATTCAAGCTATTAAGAGAACTCATCCATTTTTTTTCAATCATCCAAATTCAATTCAACTATAAAGCATCCTTGCAGAATATGGAAGTAAAATATGACTCCTGGTCATATATAAATACTTTACAATAAAATGCCCTACATTTATCAACACCAAGCATAGGATTTGAGCTAGTCAATGGTCAGTAGTTTAAATGTCATGACACACCTGATCAAAATAGGTCCTTCTTCAAAAGGAAAGCGAATTGTATGGTGTTATGCTTTCCATTTAGATTATCACCTCAAGAATAAGAGTTATTAGCCTAGTTTGTCATTAGATCCATACCTCCTTTTGTATGCATATCATAAGGATTTCATAAGCCAGTCAGAGAATGCAGATGGGAGGATAATGTATCCTTTTCTTCATTCTGTGAGGTTGGATATTTTAATAATATCTAAAGTAATATAAACAAATTCTAAGATATTGTAAATTTCTACCAAGCATCCTGGGTTATTATACTTAATCTATGCACAGTCTTCTAACACTTATGCAAAGCTGTACTTTATTTTTTTTAATATTTAAAGCAATTTTATGTTATTTTTAAAAAATTATTCAGGGGAATAATTTAAAAGTAAAATAAAATCAAACATAATTCAATTATATGGTTTCACATGGGGCTAAGAGTTCAGAATTAATGTTATAATTTTGGATATGTTAAATGTGTACTGTTAAGCCATTTTATCTTTCTTTTTCTTCTCAACATCTTCTGACCTATTTAACCTAATTACCTTCGTAAATATCTATCTACTTTACAAAACCAGGATTTTTGTTGGAAATATCATTTTCTTTCCTGTTTCACACAACCCCTAATACTGTATGTTAATATTTCTTCACCTTATTTTCTAAAATAATGTTTCTTTTTAGGATCATTTTTAACTGGAATGTGTAAACTTATTTGTTTGAATGTCTAACTTTGTTTGTTTGTGATGGGTGGGAGTGTGGGGGCCCCAGGGATAATGAAGAAGAATTGTATACCCTGTAGGGGAGAATCAAATTTTTCTTCTACCCTTCTAGGTTCTTTGGCTGGTCTAGTAATTAAGTTGACACAAGACAAATTAACAGGAGAAAAACAAATTTAATTGTGTGTGTATGGGAGCCCAATAAAAGTATGAGGCCCTAAGGCGGTCAAACAAATGAGGCTTACATGCCATCCGAAGCTAAGAAATGATGAGACAGAGGTCTGGGGCTTCACAGAGGGGGAGGGCAATTCACAGGAAGACAAGAGGGACAGATGTCAGGTAATCAGATGTCTGCCCTGCCGTGCAGGTGAGTGTTTTAGATAAAAAGTGATCTCTGGTGACAGTTCTCTTTCCTGGACCGGCCCCCTATCTCAATTCTTTCAGGCAGTTAAGGGAGAGGCAAAAGTTTTTCTTGAGTCTGATGGATCTTGATTGCCTTGGGCTCAAAATAATCCACAGGCCAAAGTGACACATTGTGGGGTGACATATTCTGCTCCCCTTCCCCCCAAGGCTGAATCTAAGGACAGTTCTTAGAGAAACAACAAATGATGTGAAGAACTGGCCTCAATGGCAGTCATTATCCCTGGGGCCCCCACACTCCCACCCATCACAAACAAACTTAGACATTCAAACAAATAAGTTTACACATTCCAGTTAAAAATGATCCTAAAAAGAAACATTATTTTAGAAAATAAGGTGAAGAAATATTTACATACAGTATTAGGGGTTTGTGTGAAACAGGAAAGAAAATGATATTTCCAGAAGTCCTGGTTTTGTAAAGTAGATAGATATTTAAGAAGGTAATTAGGTTAAATAGGTCAGAAGATGTTGGGAAGAAAAATTAAACGGCTTAACAGTACACATTTAACATATCCAAAATTATAACATTAATTCTGAGCTCTTAGCCCCATGTGAAACCATATAATTGAATTACGTTTGATTTTACTTTTAAATTATTCCCATGAATATCAAAATTTTCAGGGCTTAGATGTTTTATCTCTCTTATATACTACTGTATCCCTGGGATAGAGAGTGGTGACTAGTAAAAACAGGAATCACTAAATATTTGCTGAATGAATGCACGGATAGATGGTTGATGATTAGATGGATAGATACATCTTACATTACATTTTGGACACATTTGTGATCTTAACTCTTCTAGCTTCAGATTTTTGTTATATATGATAAAAAGCAAAACTAATATTATCACAAATAGATACCACCATAAATATGAATAGGGAAGCGTAGGGTTTCTACAGAAACATTTATTCTTGTGTTTCCATGGTGACTTCTGGTGACACCTGTTTTATTCTGGTTTTCTTTTTTTTTTTTTGTGGTACGCAGGCCTCTCACTGTTGTGGCCTTTCCCGTTGCAGAGCGCAGGCTCAGCGGCCATGGCTCATGGGCCTAGCCGCTCCGCGGCATGTGGGATCTTCCTGGACCGGGGCACGAACCCATGTCCCCTGCATCGGCAGGCGGACTCTCAACCACTGCGCCACCAGGGAAGCCCTGACACCTGTTATTTATTCAAATAATTTTGCTTTTCTGCCTAGGGCCTGACCTAAACTCTAAGATGTGAAGATTATCCCTAGTTTTCTTTGATGTAAGAGAGGAAAAAGAGAGAAGGGATATAAGAATATGAATATATCTAAACAGTGATTTTCTTTTTTGTTGTAAATAAACAAGTAAACAACACAGACATTAATTATAATGTTAAATTTGAACATAATCTATACTGTACCTCTATAAAGTTCCTTTATTAAATATAATGGCTCAATTCTGCACAGATTTCTTTTCTATTCAGAACAAATATTTATTGCTAAATTTGTGATTTCCACATAAGCCTTCTTTAAATGAATAAATGAAGATGCGGTACATATATACAATGAAATATTACTCAGCCATTAAAAAGAATGAAATAATGCCATTTGCAGCAACATGGACGGACCTAGAGATTATCATACTAAGTGAAGTAAATCAGAGAAAGACAAATATCATATAACTTATATGTAGAATCTAAAAAAAAGGTATATATGTATATATATATAGAGAGAGAGAGAGGGAGAGAAAGAGAGAGAGAGAGAGAGTATGCCTATATATAGTGCATGCATATATACACACATATAACATATATATAAACATACATATGTATATATCCTATATGATTCTGGTTTTCAGTAAGCTTGCTAAACTCTATTTTGAGTCAAAACTATAAGAAAACCCAAGGATTCAGTTTCATGACTGAGTACCAAATTAATAAACTAAAATCAGCATATACTCTCATATATACACACGTATATAACTGTTTAGAAGATACAGTGGAAGAAAAGATTCTACTTACAATGGCAGAAACACCCAAAACAAAAGATAAAATACAGAGGTGATCACAAAATGTCAATAACACAATAGAAATATGAATAAAAAACATGAACAAGTATTTCCCCCAAAGATGAAGTGATTCTTTATCATATAAAAAGTTGGTGAATTTAATTCATAACAAGAGAAATGCTAATTTAAACTACACAGGTTTACATTTTTTTCACTTATAAGTTTAACAAAAATCCAATAAAGCACTGACATCCTCTGTTGGTAAAGCTATGGCGAGACATACTACCAGTTACATAGCTACCAAACTCTATGAAGAACAATTTGACAGTATTTATCAAAATTACAAATGAATGTACTTTTTGACTCAACAACCCCACTTATGGGGAGTTTTCCTACAGTATCCTCCCACATGTACCCAAAATATCTTGGGTATGATGTTGTTATTAATTGTAGGAAAAAACACAAAAGTCTGTAAACAGGACACTGGTTACGTAAACCATTGTACTACAATTCACTACAAACCATTGTACTACATTCACTACAAAAGAGAATGAGAACATCCTATCTCACATACTGATATGCAAAGATGTTCATAATGTGGTATATATGAAGAAAGTAAAGCCTAGAAGAGTATGCATAGTATGCAGCCTTTTATGAGAAAATAATAAAAATACACATTTCTCTATTTATATTTGAATCAGGTATCTATGTATGAATACAAATTAATAAAAATAGTTATATGAAAAAGAGAAGTACTGGGAAGATGGGACAGAACTTTAAAGCCAACTATACTGCTTGGTAAATTGCTTTTTTTCTGTTATTATTATTATTATACTTTTTAAAGTAAGCATTAGGCCAAGCATTTGTACATTTACCTGATCATGTCATTGGAAAATATTTGAACAACATTTCCCATATGCACTAATTCATTCACACTGAATTAAGATGTTTATCATCGTTACCTGATACTGTACTAGCAAAGGCAGAAAGCGTCTTCACATGATGCTTATTATCATTGACGAGACAATACTGCATTCTTCTACTAAACTTAGTTGTTCTTGCTTTCTCATAAGACACGCAAACATAATTTTCTTTTGCTATTAGCACAGGTTTTTAAAATTTTCTCACCTTTGATTTTACCTTGCAGATGTTATGGAATTCAGGCAGTTAGATTTTGATCTTAGTTTACAGCTTACTAATTAAAGTATGGTCTGAAGTACCACCCGGAAGCTTGCTAAAGATACAGAAAGGAAGGTTCCAACCCAGAACTATAGAGTCAGAATCTGCATTTTGAGAAGAGTCTCAGATGATGTCTATGCCCTATAAAGTTTGAGACGCACTGATTTACAGGACAATACACCTAGCTTTTTTGGCTACTTCTGTATATTATATACGTGCAGTATTTACACATTTTTTTAAGTCCCCTGTAAAGTTTTCTATCTTGTATTTTGTTTGCCATCTTTCCTTTTCTCTCTCTTAACTTTTCTTTTCTCTGCTGAATGTTTTCCTTCGTCTAAGTTCTTTTCCTGTTCTTCTGTTGTCAAGATATCAAGAGATTTTAGGCTGTGGAATCTGGGCAATTTCAGTACTGTTTTAACCTGTGCTAGAAAATTTAAGCCTTTAAGAACTTCCTTGCAAAAATTTTCTTCTATCTGTACTATTTTAATCTGTTTCTGATTATGGGAGAGTTTCATTTATTTGGATTCTGCTGAGGTGGCAGGTTGGCAGGGAGTAGGGGCAGTGAGAGAGTCTGCAATAATTTTTCAGCATTACATGATAGATAATCATAAGAAAATCAGCTATCTGGGCTCACAGAAAGGAGTTATTTTAAAAAGGATCGTTAGTCTTGAATATCTAATGATTATTTTTAAATTTTATTTGGGGTGTCAAGAATCCATTTTGAGAATCTTAAGAAAACCTTTTCCGGTAAAATACTTTAAAGACATGCATATAAAAGTTTGCATATAGCTTCTGGGCATTCATGTTCTCTGAAACCTACACATGGATCTTGAAGTCCATGTCCTAAGCTCAAGGTAAAATAAATATGAATATCTACACTTCCATATCAGTGTTTCAAACAACTAAAAAATACAAATTGTCCTGGGAAAGAAAGTAAATGTTTGGTCCTTGCTGATGCACATTAATTGTGAAATACTGGTATAATCATAACAAACCAAACGAAATATAAATTTCCTTTAGTAAACTGAAGATAATTAATTCCCTTTCAGAGGATGAAGTGGAGCAGTCCAATAACTATTTGTTTTATGATGTAAAGCTCCTTATATGCAAAACTGTAGGGTCGGGAATGCTCAGGCAAGTGAGCAACTGGGTTGGCTGCACATCCTCAAGTGCTGTATAATTTAGGTCAAGCAGGTTAATTAGCATATTATTGTTTGGCCAAATGAACAGCACGAAGTTGCCAAACCTAAATTCCTTAAATAGTAACACATAAATCTTGGTACTGTGGCACTTCTACAGATGGCAGCATACTATCTGATGGATGGAATGGGCTGCTTGAGCATAACATTAGGATTCAAAATAGAAAGAGAACTCCACACTGAACAAATTTCACTGGGGCAGCAGAAATTTATCATGTTTGTTTTGTCACTGTAACTCACATCTTGCCAACTCAACCTCATAAAGAAATAAAGGGACATATACAGAAGGTAACAAAAGGGTGAGTTAACAAGAACAATTTATGCAAAAATAGTGTACAGTAAACTCCGTTCTAAGAAAGGAATGATGTAAAGTATTGTATTGTTGCTTTGCTTTGTATGAATAATGTAAACTTCCAGATCTCTTTGTTTCTTATTTATCTTGGTCCTCACGTTATTACACAGTGTTTATGTAAGCATTTGGTCATGTATTCACTCTCTATTTTATTGTTTGTAGCCTTCTATCCAAAGGGCATTACATTTATCCTTAAATAAAAACAGAACAGAATCACAGGCAATGCATTATGAGAGCAGTCCCCAAGAAAAAGTTTAATAAGTAGAGAAAATGACTTCTACTTTTTAACTCAAGATCTTTTGGAAATCCTAAGTTAAATCCTGTTTGATGATTCACTGAAAGGATTTACATGACCCAGAAGAGCTGTTATACTCATGGTTACAGTTTATTACAGCAAGAGTATATAGATTACATTCAGCAAAGAAAAACAAAAAGTGTATAGGGCAAGACCAGAAGAAACCAGGCATGAGTTCCGTTGTCTTCTCCCAGTGGAGTTACAAGAGTTGGTATTCAATTCTCCCAACCAACGTATGACAACATATGTGAAGTGCTGCCTGCCAGGGAAGTTCACCTGAGCCTTGGTGTCTAGGGACTTTATTTGAGAGTTAGTAACCTAGGCATGCAGCACCTATGTGACTAACCTCAACTACTCAGATGTGAGCCTCCCAGAGGTCAAACTGATATAACATGGCTCAAGGCCCCAGGAATACGTGCAAAAATTGGCATTTACCATAAATCATGTTAGCATAATCTGTCTGGTGGGGACCAAGCTTTCAGTTATACAAAGATATTCTTACCAGGCAGGATAATCCAGTGGCTCAGAGGTTATCTCCCAAGGGCCAGCCAAGGGCAGGTCCTGAAGATCTTTAGAATGTGCAGGGTTTGACAACCCAGCATGGTGAGTTAACCCTTCAAGGCACACAACGTAAAGGGAAGAGCAATTGTGACTATATATCCACTCTAAGGTTTGACCTCACTAACTGCCCTTTCCCCTAATTTCTTCTGAATTTCTTGTTTTCATAGAGTTTGATAAGACGTGTATTTTTACTCTCAGGAAACTCTGATATCTTTCTATGCCCAAGTATAAACATACCCTATAACTTTATTTTTTTCTCCTCAGGCAGCCAAACAGATGTATTCTTTTCAAAGCAATGGTGGTCATTATCAAGTTATTTACTCAGCATCCAAATATATGAATCTTAGGGGAAGCAAGATTCATCTCATTGTAAAGAAGCTAAAATGTCTACAGCTTGTGTTTTCTTTCCCCTCAGGTTGTTAGCAGGTGGGCATGAGACCTCAGATCAGCTAATGATACTATCCCACCTGGGACTGAATCTGGAGCAAATATCTCAAAGAGAGAGACAAAAGTATTCCTCCTAGATGCCTCTAGCCTTGATTAATTCCTACCCATGTTCTTCATCCTTTCCAATTTTTCTGGAAGCTATACAATTTTTCTTCAGTAAATTAAGTTTATGTTAAAATTTCCCTAAGTCAAATTTTGTTGCTTTAAACAAAGAACTTTGGGTGATGTAAGAACTCTACTAAGAAATTTAAATAATACAGAAATGAATGAATAGTTATAAGGAAGATTTCTAAATTTGTAACAGAAATCTAGTAATAGATTTCATAATATTTTAGGGTTAGCATAATTTTTTAGGGACTCGGATACCCTCCAATGACTACCAATTTCTTTCCTAATTCTGTCTGAGCAAATTCTAATATGAGGTGACTTCTATGGGTTCTGTTGTGAAATCTACTGAGAGTCTCAATCTCACCCAAGCTACTTCCTGTTCTTTCTAAATGTGACTTCAATATCACCTCTAGTCCTGAGTTTCACTTTATTTTTCAGTTCTCTGGCCCTATCAAATTTCTCTGAATGTAGACCTAATAAGGATGAATACTCTTATTAAGTAGTCCTAAAGTTCTGCCTTATACCTCAGGTTATTTTATATTAAGACTAAATTTCCTACACCCTTCCTGAAGAATTTCTGTCCCTAAGCCTTAAGGAAATTTAGTCTGCATTCAGGGCCAATGTTACTCTACATTTTTTTTTTTTTTTTTTTTTGCGGTACGCGGGCCTCTCACTGTTGTGGCCTCTCCTGTTGCGGAGCACAGGCTCCAGACACGCAGGCTCAGCGGCCATGGGTCACGGGCCTAGCTGCTCCACGGCATGTGGGAAGAACATGTGGGACCTTCCCGGACCGGGGCACGAACCTGTGTCCCCTGCATCGGCAGGCGGACTCTCAACCACTGCGCCACCAGGGAAGCCCCTACTCTACATTTTTACTGGCACTCAGCTTTGTCTAATTTCACTATACGTCATTTGATTTTTGATGATGGACACAAGGTTTCTAGAGGACTTTATGAAAACACAATGGTCTTTTTATCTTTTAAACAGTCATGCCCAATCTAAGGTCTTCCATTGAATTCTTATTCTAGATGAAGAAAAATAAATTTCTTGGTTTATTTGCAAAGCAGAAATTCTTAGTAAGTCCTGAAGACCAATCCACCCTTCAACCCAGGAAGAAAGTTTCCTGCCCTGATTCTTGAAACCTCTACTGGCTATATCTCTTCCAATAAACAGGAAGAGTTTATAAATCAAAGTGATGTTCCCACTTCAAGTTGCCCAGTACCTTTCTAGATTATAATTCAGACTCCTAGAGCCAGAGACCACTGCCCAAATATCCCAAACCTACATACAGGACATGTGCAGACTTCTTCCCAAGGTCTATTCTCCTAAGAGAGGCCATGTCACAGATGTACTTATCCCTAGGTTCAAGGATCCACCATATGCAGAGGTGTGTAAAGAGCTCAGGCATGTGGGCTTTGTGTCCACATGTGTGCACGAGGTCTCTCACAGTGTGGGACCCAGCAAAGATAGGAAGAAAAGACAGAAGAGCCAGAGGGCTAAGACCACCATAATCCTGCAAGTCATTATAAGAAGCCAAGAATTTTAACTTCAAACAGGGCCTTTCAGGCCATTATGGAAGACTTTTGTCTAGGCAAGAAAATAGTTTTCTGGCTTTATTTCGATTTTAAAAATATTTACACCTATGGTATGTGGCCTCCACTTGTACCCATGTTCCAGGCAAGGTTGCTAATCTCAAAAAATGACCCATCTCCTCTGGGGTGAGTCCTTCAAATCTATAAACATTTTATAGAATATGTTTTACAGAAGAAATTAATGTATATTTTGCAGAAGTTATATAGACATATTCTCACTTAAGAGGATGATTTCACATATTTTTAAGATTGTCACACAGTTAAATTGGAGAAAATTTATAAAACCTAATTATAATATTCAGAAGTTGTAGAATAGGATCCATTTCAGGCAGAACCTACATTTTGCATTTCCATTTCAACCAGTTCCTCACAACTTTCATTCTTTTTATCTATGTGCTTTTGTTCACTTTTTATACACAATGGTAGAGAAGAAAGACTGTCCTGTTGTGGGTGTGAACTCATCTTGGGCAGGAGACCTGGGGCTCTAATCCAGGGCTCTGATGTGGCTAAGATTTAGAGAACAAGGATTGCGTATAACAGGAGGAACTTGGTTAATCAAAGATTTGGGGACGGAAGGTAAGAGAAGACTAAAATAAAAGAGTCAACTCTGAAGGGAGAGAGATAGGCAAAGTCAAGACACAAAATAATGAGGCTATCACAGAAGCCAGGCAACATGGAACAATTAGTTTTAGAAAAGTGAATAAAAGACAGATCCTGGAGAAATTCCTTAAGTCTTCTAGTCACAGAAGAGAATAGGACACTTGTGCTTGCATTTGTGAGTGGGAGGATGCCTACTGGGGGGAGGCAATTCAGACACTGTGGGTATGAATGCATAGCCATTCTAATTAAAAGTGAATGCTTCCAAGATGTAATTATGAAAGAGTAGCC
Organism: Tursiops truncatus; assembly: GCF_011762595.2. NCBI lineage: Eukaryota > Metazoa > Chordata > Mammalia > Artiodactyla > Delphinidae > Tursiops > Tursiops truncatus. The sequence continues at coordinate 95,225,674 of NC_047042.1, read as the reverse complement.
TTGCATGTTAAGCGGATGTGTCAGGGGTGGGGGCAATGAGAAGGTAATGATAGGTACAAAGTCTCCGAATTTAAACAAAATCAGAAAAAAGGATGAAAAGAAGGAAGGGGGGGGAAGGAGGAAGGAAACATGCATGTTCAAAAGGTAGATCTGGGGAAATAACATGAATCCCTGAGAGATCTGAATAATAAATAAATTGTAAAATCAGAAAGGAAAGAAGATAAACTAAGTGTGTAATATTAGGGCAGATTAAAATGGCAGAAGAGAGGTGAGAAGTTGAATGTAGTCCAAGAAAGCACTCATAACAGATCAACCAAGGCAGAGAGTAGATAAGATTTGGGGGAAAGGAAAAGAGACAGAAAAGGATGTGGGATGAAGATTGATTAAGTCAAAATCTTTAGATATTACGGGGACTCAAGTACTATTCCTACCACAGATAACATTGAAATTTGGTTGACAAGCAAAAGTCATTCAGTCATCCCGCCACTATTTATTGAGTGCCTCCTATGTTCTGATCCCTATGCTTTATATCACCTGTAAAGTGCTGAACGGAGGAAATATGATCCCTGATTTCATGGGGCTTACTGTCCATGGGAGCAATAGATGATGAAAATAAAGGTTTACACAGATTCATAAATTAATATAAATTGAGAGGCTGAATTGCCAAATATAAATTGTGGTGTTTAAAAGAAATATTTCAATATTAAAACTGGGAGTTCATGGACATGATCTCTAGAAACTAATATTAATGCATGATCTGAAATATGAAGCGAGAATTAGGCAAGCAATGAGAGATACTAGGAGCAGTTCAAGCAGGGGAAAGAGGATGTACAAAAGCCCTGGGATGAAAAGGAGATTTGATGTATGTGGGTTGCTGAGGGAAGGCCAGTCTAGGTAGAGCACAGTGGGGAGTAGTAACAGAGGGCATTATAGGGTTAGGGAATGTCTACTGGTTTGTACTAAGGACTTTGATTTTTTAATTGAAGTATAGTCTCTCTACAATATTATACAAGTTACAGGTATATAATAGAGTGACTCGTAATGTTAAAGGTTATACTCCGTTTATAGTTACTATAAAATCTGGCTATATTCCCTGTGTTGTGCAATATATCCTCGTAGCTTATTTTATACCCAATATGTTGTACCTCTTATTCCCCTACCCCTATGTTGCCCCTCCCCCCTTTTGATTTTTATCCTAAAGAATAAATACTCATTTTCAGTACAAGGTGAGACCAGACCAATTTTTGAAGTACATAATAAGTCAAAGAAAGAAATCAAGATGGGTTGGCTTTAAAAATAAAAATGCGATATGTTGAAGCAAGTGAATTTTTAAAAAATACAGAGATTGTAAGATCTCAAGATATACAGGCATCTTAAGGAATATGAATCTTAAGGACATTAGGCTAGAGACAACAGAGAATATTAATAAGTAAAGAACATATGTACCAAATATAAACTCAAGCTCTTCCATGTTCATGCTGAAGGTAAGAAACTTTGGATCACAGACAGGTCTTATGAAAATGGTTGAAATAGTTTGTTTAATTGGAATATTCATAAACAAGGTACAGTGCATCAGAATATCGTAGATTCTGTAGCTCTACACAGCTGTGTTACATGGTAGTACCATCTCTCATTCTCCAAGGAAAGCAAGAAGTCTGTATACTCTATGATATAAAAGTGATATGATGTCAGGCCACTCACCACAGGAAATTTGGAAGCATTGCCAGGAGAGCTACTGAAGGATATCTAAATGAAATGAACTCAATTCCATAATTTTTGTATGTTAAATAAAAACTAGAATATATCTTTTTATGTTTAGCTGCTTATATTTGATTTTTTTTACATTAGCTCTAACAATACCTGGAAACATGAATTCATCATGACCACCAAAGAAATCTTTCTTATAAATGAGAAATAATGAAAAGGGCTCTGAAGTTAGAGTAGAAGACTATTTCCCAGTGCTAAATTCTTTACTCAAAAGTACCTAAAGCACTTCATCTTATCTTCCTCAACCCTCAGTTTTTTTTCTTATGCAAAATAACTATCAATCCACATTTACTCTCCATTCTCACTGTGCATGTCCAAAGCACTAGTATTTTGTCATGATTTTGAGGGCAGGCTCTGTATTTATTTCTAGGCTCTACTACTTGGCAACTTAGATAATCTCACTGTGTCTCATTTTCTGTATCTATAAAGTAGACTCCCTCCTGGAGTTACTGAAATTAAATCTTTCACAATAGCATCCAGAATATACTATGGGACCAGTGGATGTTATTTATGGTTTAACTAACATCTACTGAATGAGACCATGTATGTAAAAGTACTTGAGATTATAAAGTGCTATACAAAGTGCAAGCCATTATTATTTTTATTAAGTGACATTTTAATTTTCTTTTGAATTCAAAGGGCATCAATATGAAATTTAGCCTTTTATGACACCCTGTTTGTGGCTAATTGTGACAATTGTCAGTCAGTATTAAAAGAAATGTATCTGATTGCTTAATATACGGCGGATATGAATAGTCAAGGTTGGCAGTGCCAAATATTTTCACAGTCTACTCACCAACCACTCTCCATCATTCTCCATCCTCTTCTGGGCCTCTGAGGCTTACCTGTATGGATTGCATCAACAGGATAATGATGCTTCTTGCTTCCAATTGAGGTCAGCCAATGAGGAGTTCTAGAATGATCAGAGAAAGGGAGGGAACTTTGGTTCTTTAGTTATTTTCATTCTCTGCTGTCTCTAGTCCATATCATCAACTTGTAAACCATGTATTCTACTGATTCCTTTTCTTATGTTGGTCGTCTCTCTACCAAAGCCCCTTCTCTACTCAAGGCAGCCTACTTGATATAACTTTGTCTCCATCCCCTTGTCACTTTGGCCCTAGGAGTGGTAGCAGCTCCACTGCTGATATTCCAGGTCCCTGCACTATTGTGGCTCCCTAATGTCCCACCCACACCTCTGTCATAAGACTCATTGTAAATAAGCCTGCCTTGAATGATCCTAATTAAATATCTTACTGGTTGGACCTTGACTAATACAGGAATCTTCAATTATTCTCAATTTTCCTCTATCAGATCTTTCATCTCAGACAATATAGACACTATGGCACCATAAAGCCCAAGCATCCCTACTGTGACAAGACCCTACAAGAGTCAGTTCTGAAGGGCTGAGGTGCTCGATTATTCATTTCATAGGCAATGCCTGTCAGAGGCTCTAACACTTCTTAGGAAGAAGCCCAAGAAACTGACTGTGTTAGTAAGTTAGTGTTATAGCCCAAAAGACTTCTTGAGAGTCTAGAGGGGAGGGGGGGAGAAAAAAACTTGAGAAGTGGAGCTGTCACCCTGCATATAGGAGTATAAATTGACTAATTTCTAGTTGGGCACATGTACTAATGTGCCCTCATTTGTACCTCCAAGCTGGTGATGCCTACGTATATTCAAGATACTGTAACAAAATCTGGAAAGTAGTATATAGAGATGAGTCTAGAACTTAATCTAAAACTGAGAAAATCCTACTACGGAAACTGCATAAACCAAAGCACAGAAACAGGAATAGATATGGCATTTGTGAGTCTGCAAAAAGGTCAGCCTAACTAGAGAATACGTTAGATGTTTAGAAAGGAAATAATATTTAACATGTATTGACTGAGCCAGTTCTTGAATGAACGTTGAAGAGGTTAGCACTGGTTAAAAAGTCAATGTGGGGCTTCCCTGGTGGCGCCGTAACGGGAGAGGCCGCAGCGGTGAGAGGCCGCGTACCGCAAAAAAAAAAAAAAAAAAAAAAGTCAATGTGCATTACATCTATCAATCGAAGCACTCAGTGGAAATTTTATAAAGTATCATTTAAATATTATTCTAGCAGCTTTCATCAAGAAAGTATGAAGGTTAACAAATATTATCTGTTGGACCACAACCTAAGGTGGTGGAACTAATACTACCCAGGAAAGAAAAAGCATCCGAGAGATATTTTTAAATGATTGATTATGATCAGACCTTGGTTTCTAATTTTTCAAAAAAAGAAAGAAAAGAAACCTTGCAGTGATCCTTGGAGAAATGGTTAATTCTAGGACTGGAGTGAAAAATATATGAGATAAGCCTAGAGCATTATAGTGGCAGAAAGCAAGAAAATGCTTAAAAAAAAAAAAAACTCACAAGGATTGAGATTTGTTAAGGGACATAGTAGCCAACTGAACGAGCAACAAAATAAAGTACTATTAGATTATTTCTCCAGGTATAACATGAATATCCGTGAGTCCACACTAATATAAGTAGATGACTAGATAAATAAACAAATAGAGGAGAATAGGCAAATCTACTATGCAGAAAAATTCCAAATAATTTCTGTGCATACGTCCCATTCCTCGGGTGTGGACTGCTCAGAGTGATTTCTTTCCGAAGAATACAGTATGGAAAAAGAGAAATTTTACAGTGGAAGAAACCTGATAAATGTCATCAAGGTCGACATCCACAGCGATAAATCATGCTGTATTCTGTGTTCTTGATATGCTGTGGCTAACCTCTGTCATCTTTTTCCCCAGTTCAACCATGAGAAAAACACCAGACAATTCCCAATGGAGAGACATTGTACAAAATACCTGACCAGGACTCCTCAAAACTGCCAAAGTCATCAAAAACAAGGAAAGTCTAAGAAATGGTCAAAACCAAGAGGGGCCAACGGAGACATGATGACTAAATCTAATATGGTATTCTGGAAGTGATCCATGGAACAGAAAAAGGACGTTAGATAAAAATTAAGGGATCTGAGTACAGTATGGACTTTATTTAAGAATTTTTCAATAATGGTTCATTCATTGTAACAAGTGTATCAAACTAATGCAGCATGTTAATACTAGGAGAATCGGTGTGGAGTATATGGGAACTCTTTGTTCTATCTTCACAACTCTTTTCATTTAAAAAATATTTATTTATTCATTTAAAATAACAATGATAAATCCATTATTATTATTTTTTTTTTTTTTTTTTTTTTTTTTGCGGTACACGGGCCTCTCACTGTTGTGGCCTCTCCCGTCGCGGAGCACAGGCTCCGGACACACAGGGTCAGCGGCCATGGCTCACGGGCCCAGCCGCTCCGCGGCATGTGGGATCTTCCCAGACCGGGGCACAAACCCGTGTCCCCTGCATCGGCAGGCAGACTCTCAACCACTGTGCCACCAGGGAAGCCCAATCCATTATATTTTAATGTAACATTTTAATAACAAAAATTATTTTTCAAAACAAAATTTAGTGAGAAGGGTGGTGGTGTTTTACATTTCACCCATCTCTTTTTTTTTAAATTTTTTTATTGGAGTATAGTTGATTTACAATGTTGTGTTAGTTTCAGGTGTACAGCAAAGTGAATCTGTTATACATATACATATACACGCTCTTTTTAAGATTCTTTTCCTATATAGGTCATTCCAGAGTATTGAGTAGAGTTCCCTACGCTTCACAGTAGGTCTTTATTAGTTATCTTTTTTATATATAGCAGTGCGTATATGTCAATCCCAATCTTCCAATTTATCCCTCCCCTCCTTATCCCCTGGTAACCATAAGTTTATTTTCTACATCTGAAATTCTACTTCTGTTTTGTAAATAAGTTCACTTGTACCCTTTTTTTAGATTCCACATATAAGCAATATCATATGATATTTGTCTTTCTGTGTCTGACCTACTTCACTCAGTATGATAATCTCTAGGTCCATCCATATCGCTACAAATGCCATTATTTCACTCTGTTCTATGGAGAACAGTTTGGAGGTTCCTTAAAAAACTAAAAATAGAGCTACCATATGATCTAGCAATCCCACTCCTGGGCATATATCCTGAGAAAACCATAATCTGAAAAGATACATGCACCCCAGTGTTCATTGCAGCACTATTTACAATAGCCTGGATATGGAAGCAACCCAAATATCTTCACAATTTTTTATGTAAATCTAAAACTGATCTAAATTAAAAAGTTTATTTTTTTAAAGCAGCCCTATGTGAATATAAGTAAATGTCTTATGTATTTACATTTATAATGTAAATGAAAAAAGGGGATGAATTCTTGTCCATACTCACAATCTATCCTGACTGTGGACTTATAATGCAGTGCCTTCATTTCTATTATTTGTATAAATTATATTAGAGTAATATTTTTAAAGGAATAAATTAAAGCATTGAGCAGTCAGTCAAGAAAAAAAGAGTGATTAGGTAAAACAGTGATTCTCAGCTGGGAGATTATGGAAATGGGAAAAGTTATGCAATGAAGACAATGTCTTTTTCCACTTGTGGGTGTATTAGATGTCTGAACAGTGTGTGTGTGTGTGTGTGTGTGTGTGTGTGTCTTTTAAGAAGCATAATAAATATTGTGGAATAATTTTACATTTGAGTAAAAAGTTGATTTTTTAAAATTCAAAGTACATAAACAGAACTCAAAATTATCTTGACTGATGAGAACTAGACCAAAAATATATTATATTTTGTGCATATTAGTTACTCTCAACTCAAGGAGAGAGTGTTTCATTATGTTTAAAGAAAGGGGACAAAAGAGAAAGCTTGAGAATCATTAAGCTGTAGCAACTGCAAGCCAATCACAAATTCAAGATTTTAAGCTCTGTGTCAGAGACAAGAGTGATGACACTGTACACCCAGAAAACTAGAACTGAGATTATTTCAGTAAAGGGAAGACTAGCAAAATTACTAAAAAAAAAGAAAAAGAAAAAAAATTTGGAGAGGGAGTAGGGGCCATATTTTGAGAAACCAGTAATCAAATGGAAATAGAAAAATTGTAAAATAAGATGTTACAGATCTGTGAATTATGAGCTTAAAGATAAGAGTTGACTCTTCTTCAGAGGAAAGACAGAAGAAGAGATAAGGGCAGAGGAGTCATAAGAAGAAAGGTTGAAATTATAAACTAATGACACCAATTACATAGGTGTCACGTCAAAGTTTCCTGCTCTATTTGGGAGTTACTTACTGGGAGGCCATTGAAGTGAAACAAAGTGAGGGTTATAAGAAGAGGTTGAACAAAATAATCAAAAGAAGCAGGGGTCAAGGAGGATGACTTGAGTAAGAAGAGACTTGAATTAAGTATTTGGAAACCTAAGAATACCTAAGCTGTAACCTCTTTGAGTTCAAGGACTTTGTCTTGTTCATTATGGCTTGTAGCATTTGGCACAGTGCTTGTCACATAGTAGGTGCTCATTAAGTATTTGAGTGAATAAACAATTACAGTGGAGCACATGGGAGCAAAACTATCCTGCAGAGAGTTCAGAAGAAAGAATGTGTTAGGAAACAGACAATAAGGTTGTTACAATAATGTGATATTGTAGATGAGAAAGAGCAGAGAGTCAATTGAGGGGAAAGAGAAGAAAGAAGGTAAAGAGAAAAACAGAGCAGGATAAACAATGGTGCAAGAAGTGAAAAACAGATATTGTTGTTGAGCTGTTATTGTCACTGTTTTATAGTAAGTAGTTAGTGGCAACTGGGTTTGCCCACGAGTTCTGGTAACATACAATGACGTGGTGGTATGAAACGTCCTCAGAGTGTTCCAGGCCAGTGAATATTCATGTTGAAACTATCTTAGTGCTCTACCATTATTTATTACAAAAGGAAAACGAATAGGAGAAAAATTAATGGCTAATCATTCTTAATTACCTCCAACTAAGTAAATTATACCTACAATATAAATTCAATGTGGGGTACCCTAGCTCTCAAAGGACACCCTGAAAGAGTCCCGTTTTCCCTTGAGAACAGTAAAGTAGATACAACAAAGACTCTGTTCTGTATCCCCACAAAAAACCCATCATGTTCCTTCTCACTTTCTGAAGGCATTGAACGCAAATGAAGTGGGTATTGATGGAGAAAATGTCTATTTCTGGCACTTTAGAAGCAACCTTCTGTAAAGTGGCCCATATGTTAGGACTATTTCAAATAGCTTTAAACAAAAGGAGAGATTCTATATTGTATGCATTTCCCCTATAAGAGAAAAAGAAGAAGAGTGTTACGAGATAAGATTAGAGAGGACGTAAAGTTCAAGGTGCATGAGGTGAGAGAGGAGGGCATGGGACCTGGGTGAAGGACTAGGTTTATTAGATGTCAAAATTGCATAGAGCTTGCTCTATCCTCTCCTCCTGAATGTTTTCACAAAGTTCATCTTTAATACAGTCCAATAATTTTCGTAAAAGAAAGAAAATCTGATTTGTCATTGGAAATTCTGATGTATTTTAAGAAGATAGTATTTTCATTCAGTAATTCATCCTACTAAGACCCTTTTCTAATTATGTTTCTCCTCTCCTCTATAAGTGCTTTTATTTATGATCTTTTATTAATGGTATGGTACTTTAACATCAATAACCATTAAGCATAAAGAAAATGTGAATGTTTAATCAAAATGATTTCCAAAAGTTTTCAAGTGGTTTGTCATTAAGTTTCAAGTCTCTGAATACTTAAAACTGAATTATTTAGGCTATGTTGAGGAAAAAAATTTCCAGAGGTGAAAAAAATTGCAAAAGAGATTTAAATAGAAGTAATAAGCCTCTTGAAGGGATTAGCAAGAAATAGAATCACATTTACAAACAACAATGGTTGCCTCCTAATAAAATGATTCTGTTCACCCAGGTCTAAAAAGACAACATTCCCATTCAAAAGATCATTGCTTTGCAAGATATTTAAAGCAAGAACATGACCACGGTACAATACAAATAGTAAAGTTAGGAATTAGTGTTTGGGTGTAATGTTGTCATTTATATTCTATAACACAGAACATTTAATAAATTAACTGTCAGCTCTGAATTCCTTACAGTTATTTGTTCTACAAGGTTTATTCTGTGGTTGCCTTCTTTTGAGAATTGTTAAGTCAACTGACATGTAGAAAAATACGTAATAAAGGGTGTATGTCCTTCTAAACTCCTAGTTCTGTGTTGACACTAGATATTTTGTATTCTTTCACACAGTAAAAGTGTAATTTACTAAGTTCTACTTTGCACCAGGCACACTAGCTGTACTTGGGGTATATGCATTGGGATATATACATTGGGATAGCTTGTTATGTCATAACGGGGTATATGCACTGGGGTATATGCATTGGGATATATGTATTGGGGTATATGCATTGGGATAGCTTGTTATATCATAATGTTTCCTAATAAAAGCCTGCCACTTCTTAGTTAAACCCATGTGGAAAAGGCCAAGAAAGTCCTATTTTGTATGGTACACTTTTGAATAGTGAACACAGCTCTGGTGAAGTTTCCATGTGTTAAAAAGTTGATACACACTACTATGTATAAAATAGATAACTAATAAGAACCTACCGTATAGCACAGGGAACTCTACTCAATACTCTGTGATGGCCTATATGGAAAAAGAATCTAAAAAAGAGGGGATATATGCATATGTATAACTGATTCACTTTGCTGTGCACCTGAAACTAAAAAGTACTTCCAAAAGTACTTCACTCAAACTCACGGAGTGATAGAGCTCAAGAGACTATAACTCATTATTTCATGGCGACTCCCTGCTGTAACCCTCAAAAACACTACATTCATCAGCTTCAATGATCTCTCACTAGTCCTCACTAGGGATCTCTCTGGAATGTTCTACCTTTAGCTTCTGCCTTTTCATAATGTTTTCACTTCTTTTGTTTTTGTATTCCTATTAGTTTTGAGATATTTCACTTTGTTAGCTGTACTATACTCATCTTTTCATTGTTTCTGGATCTTAATGCCAATGTATACTATTTTGGAAGTTTATGACTGCCCATTTGGGGGCTATTTTTATTTACGTACTTAAAGCAATTCTCTACATTTGATGAATTGATATCATACTAGAGAGAATGTACTGTGAAGTGCTATATGAATATTCCATCTCGAAATCCCTTTTCCTAATGCATAAAGTGCACAAGTTGACAAGGCTTTTCTTAATGTTTGAAAAATGAAACATGAACAATATTTCAGAAATAACATTGCTACTAACTTCCAATACTAAAGGAAGGAAAACAAAGAATTCAAGGACAGCTGAAAATATACAGGGCAAACAGAAGTGCTGCCCATTCAAAGAAGTGCTGTTTACGTTTGCCAGAATTAGAAGAAAAATAGACGAGAAGAAGATTTTTCTTTTCTTATACCTGCTGAAAAAAGTGCATGGATTTTCAAGTTTTGCAGGGACGGATAATTTGCTGTGCCATGAAGCCAAGAGCAAGACAAAGCAGTGGCAAGGAAAAATACCTGCCCAATTTCCTGCCTTAGAAAGAAAGACAAAAATAAGAGAAGCAAAGCTTGTATTTGTCACTTTCCTAATATACAGCATATTGTCCCTTTCCTATGGGGTGTATTTTTGTATTCTTGCACACATTAAGGACAACTTGTTTGCGAGGCCAAAATACAGACACAGATGTAGCGAACAAACGTATGGACACCAAGGGGGGAAACGGCGGGCTGTGGTGGTGGAGGGATGAATTGGGAGATTGGGATTGATATGTATACACTAATATGCATAAAATAGATAACTAATAAGAACCTGCTGTATAAAAAATAAATAAGTAAAATGGGAATAACTGGCAAAAAAAAAAGACAACTTGGTGTTAAATCTAGTTGTATGGAAGCAATGACTAAGATTGCTTGAGCAGGATACTTCCAAATAAAACAAGAGGCTGTCCTGAGAGCTCCAGACATCTAAATAAGGCTGCAGAGGAGGTATTGTATCAAGCAGGAGACAAATTTGGTTTAGTTTGATCTGATGGAGAGCTTCTCAGGAGTATGCTAATAAGGAAATTTTTGTCAGAAAGCATTTATTCTCATAAAAGTTATTCTCATGACAGCTGTTAACAGCATTAGCAACACCAATAAAATTAAGATGCTCTCCTCCTTATGTTTAAAAGCTGAAAAAAATCTGCCTACCTGAGTTGGACTCATAAGAATACCAAAAAACTGCAGTAAGCTACTCTTGGGCAATAAGCAAAAATGATATGATACAAATCATTTCAGAGGCTTTACTGCTAAGTACTTACTACAGCTAGAAATAAGCATTAAGAAGCAATAGACCATGTTGTACTGGCCCATTTATGCTGTATACACACTGTGTATTCATTGTTGGTATAGGAGTAACCCACCAGCATGCATCTAGCTAGAATTGCCACATAATGGCATGGACTGTTTGAAGGGGTTATGGGACATGAACGGGGGTGGGGGGCTGGCAGGGGTCGTAAGAGCCATAAAAGCAGGCTTGAAACCAGAAATCAAAGTAAAACAGAATGTTCTACCCATACTTCCCTCCTTTATTCCTGAAAATCATTAAAGCATTTCAAGGAGTATAGAAAGCCAGCTCATGGGAGAGACTGTCCCAAGAGAATTCCCCAAAACACAATATCTTCCCTAACTAACAAGGCATCAGCTCTGTTTGATTCCGGCAGAAGAGTATGGGTGGGTCAGAGAAACCTGCCTCATTGTGGTCAATGCTTTCAATGTCCTTTCTTTGTTTTAATCTTAATTTTCTTACAGCTTTATTGAGGTGTAGTTGATATACAACAACCTGTACCTACTCAAAGTATACATATGGATACATGATAACAAACACATACATCACTCCAAAGAATTCCCTCGGGTCCGTTTGTAATCCTTTTCCTACATCCCCTGCCCGTCCCCCAGTCCCCTGTCACCAGGCAAACGCTGATCTGCTTCTTGTCGCTATGGATTTATTTGCCTTTTCTAAAATTTTGCATGAATTGAATTGATGTTAATGGAATCATGCAGCACGTCCACTCTTCTGGCTTCTTTCACTTACCATAATTATTTTTCACGTGCCAGTGGTTTGTGGGTATCAACAGTTGACTCAGCAGAATTTTGTTCAACCTAATTCTTTCGAGTGAATCAAGAGTTTATTCCCATGTATTGCTAAGCTGGGACCTCAGAGCCCAAACATAAGTGGTGTTCGGTCAGAGGCTTCGACTTAAAGGTGATTTGTGTAACTTTTGATGCTTTCTTATTTCCATCACACAGTGATAAGTAATATCAATAAAATCGTTTTTCCTGCTACCTGCTAGATATCTCATCATTTACTGGCTCCGCTGCAAGTGTATGCTTTCCAGTGGAATGATCATCTCATAGCAGAGAACAAAGATTACCAGACCCCAATAGACTAAATTCAAGAAGAATTTGCTCCCAGGCATGGTAACATTGCTAAGTGCACAGATCCTCAACTGTACACTGCTTGTACCAAAACCCTTCTTCACTACGTAATAGTCATGCAACCCTTAAGAAGTATGCCCCATATTGTGCCTCTGTTAATCTATTTTACAGATGAAGGAACAAATTTTTGTGAAGACAAAATGAGTCAATATACATGAAGCAGTTAGAACAGCGCCTGATACACAGTGAGCATTATGCAAGTGTTAGCTGTTGTTGGAAGTGGGAGTTGTGATGCTGTTGATGGAATTCTTTTTAACAGGTGACACATACTCCTGACGCACATCAATGTTAGTGAAGCAGAAATAGTTTTTAGCCTTACTTTTTTGATATCTTGTTCCTATTTGGACAAAGATGAAAGGTAATGAGAAAAAGGAGAAGTGTGACAAACAAGTCCCCTTAGATAGCTTATTGGTTCTTCTCCTCTGCTTCTCTTTTTGAATATTGAATACTGGCAAACAAAGTGTCATAGCACATCCTATGGTTGACCCACTTTCCTCTTACAGTTGTAAGTCAGCCTTCCACAACTGCTCCCCCTCTAGGATTAGGAATTCTAGTGTGGGTATCAACTTGCTACCACACGGAGAAAAAGATGGTATCTGTGAGCACCAGAGGGAGTCCTTTCTATGAAGTGCTCTGTACTTCCAACTTTGCATCACAGATCTAAAGCAAAAGCTAAAATAAAAATCCACGCTATTGGCCATATTCAGAAAGTCCTATCTTCATTTGGAATTAACTGCTGAGAGTCTAATCAGTCATAATGTTTAAAATAATATCAGGAAAGTGAGATGCTAGATTTCCATGCAATTTATCAAGTTTTTTGTTTGTTTGTTTTTTATTTTTTACAGTAGGTCCTTGCTGGTTATCTATTTTAAATATAGCAGTGTGTACATGTCAATCCCAAACTCCCAGTCTATCGTGCCCCGCGATTCTCTATGTCTGTGAGTCTGTTTCTGTTTTGTAAGTAAGTTCATTTGAATCTTTTTTTTTCAGATTCCACATATAAGCGATATCATATGATATTTGTCTTTCCCTTTCTGACTTCCTTCACTTAGTATGATAAGCTGACCCCAACCACTGGCTAGGATAGAACACCAAGGTCTTGCTCTGGGAAAAGGAAGCTGGCAAGAATGAAGAGAATGATCAGGGTCCCACCCAGGTAGACCCCAGTTCCATGAAAACTGTAGGAAATTCATAGGAAAGTGGGCAAAACTCAGTGATGTCTCCTATGGGTCAGCATTAGGAAAAGGGACTGTTTCAAAGGTAGATTCATTTCTACCCCTCAGGATACACAGATATGACTCTGTATACTATCTTTCACTGGTTTGTCCACCCACAGCCTTCAATAAACACAAATACAAAGTGCATTTCTAAGCTCCATAAGCATCACTAGAAACTTTTAAAAAGTGAGAGTTCCTGCCTTCAGGAGCCTCACTGTTTATTGGTACAAAAACTTAATGGATGTTAAATTTCTCATTAAAAATAAAAGAATACTTTAAGAAAACAAGCAATTATATTCGCTTTACAGCAGTTATTTAATATTGAAATATATCATTATAATTAGCAATAATTGGCATTGATTTTTAGGTAAATTAACTATAATAGAGTCATTTAATTAGGGTGAAATTTCCTTTATTAACAAAAGTTAGTCCAAAAATAAGTAAATTTGCATTTCTCTAATGATTAGTGATGTTGAGCATCCTTTCTTGTGTTTGTTGGCAATCTGTATATCTTCTTTGGAGAAATGTCTATTTAGGTCTTCTGCCCATTTTTGGATTGGGTTGTTTGTTTTTGTGATATTGAGCTGCATGTGCTGCTTGTAAATTTTGGAGATTAATTCTTTGTTGATACGTTTGTAACTATTTTCTCCCATTCTGAGGGTTGTCTTTTGGTCTTGTTTATGGTTTCCTTTGCTGTGCAAAAGCTTTTAAGTTTCACTAGGTCCCATTTGTTTATTTTTGTTTTTATTTCCATTTCTCTAGGAGGTGGGTCAGAAAGGATCTTCCTGTGATTTATGTCATAGAGTGTTCTGCCTATGTTTTCCTCTATAAAAAGAAACAAAATTGAGTTATTTGTAGTGAGGTGGATGGACCTAGAGTCTGTCATACAGAGTGAAGTAAGTCACAAAGAGAAAAGCAAATACCATATGCTAACACATATATATGGAATTAAAAAAAAAAATGGTCTGCAGAACCTAGGGGCAGGACAGGAATAAAGACACAGATGTAGAGAATGGACTTGAGGACATGGGGAGGGGGAAGGGTAAGATGGGACAAAGTGAGAGAGTGGCATGGACTTATATATACACTGCCAAATGTAAAATAGATAGCTAGTGGGAAGCAGCCACATAGCACAGCTCGGTGCTTTGTGACCACCTAGAGGGGTGGGGTAGGGAGGCTGGGAGGGAGACGCAAGAGGGAGGAGATGTGTGGATATATGTATATGTATAGTTGACTCATTTTGTTGTAAAGCAGAAACTAACACACCATTGTAAAGCAATTATACTCCAGTAAAGATGTTAAAAAATAAATAAAGAGGCCTAACTTAAAATCTCTTCATTTTTTAACATAGAATGAAACTATTATTTTAGCCATTTCGCCTTCTTTAGTATAAAGTTCATTAGCATGTAATAGTTTAGTTTGGCCGTATAAAGAAAGTTCAAGTATATTCCTATAGATTCTACTTTCTGTAAACCCTACAAATGGTTTAGGTATTGCCTCAAGCAGAATTCGTTTGCATCATTCGAACTGGCTATATCCCTGGCTGAAGCCCACTGTAGCCCAATATGTAAAACTAGAAGAAAAATAACTTAATTGTAACAAGTCTCCTAAAGCCAGCAATTGAGGAACAGATTATGTAAAGGTAATTTGCCTATTCAGTTTAAAACCTTATATAAGTCATAAGAGTATACTACTAAAAAGAGTGGTAGATTTCAGAGGATAGCACTTCATCTTCTTAAATCCCTAAAGAACTTTAAAGGACTCTTAATCTTTCATAATCAGAAAGTTTAAAACTTTCACTCTAAAGTTGTTTCTGAACAATATGTCAAGAGCACATTTGTCAAAAATATCCTATTGTAGATAGTCAGGCGTTTTGGAATGCAAGATGGTCCTCCTAGTTTTAAAAGGGAGCAGGGATTACTGAGATGACATATAATGTAGAGTATATTTTTGATGAAGCTTTTTGAGAGTCTAGAATATGCTCTCACTTATTGGTAGGATTAAAAATATAGCTTTACACAAGGGGGAAAGAACTTAAGTGCTGTTTAGGGAAACTATATGGCGTGCTGTGCATTTATCCAGAATCAGTACAATTTTTCTTTCATGCCTGTGACATCGGTCATTAATCTTTGCAAGCAGCCAAGTGGAAATCTGAGGTATCATCCACGCATAGCATTATATTCGTAGACTACTAGTAGCACATTTTAAAGTTCAGCTTACTGAATCATTGAGCAACTTACTTTCTCTAAAAGAAGTTTCCTTTGATCCATACCTGTCAAAGTGGCAATGATCAGAGATTTTTACTGAATTACTTTTAACATCATCATCATTTTTCAAAGCAAGAAAGCATACTTCGATTGTGGTTGAAAATACCTTGAAGGGCATTAAATTTGCAGAGAAATGGCATCTTAGGTGTAATCGGAGTTTTAGCAAATCAAGGTCCAACCTCTTTCTTGGGAATCAATGCCACTTCTTAATTTACGAATTTAGTTGGCACTGATCAGGAACCACTAGGAAGGTCTCAAGAATTACATACATTTCATGATAGCTGAATACTGCCAAACACATCCCACTTCAGGTTAGAGGTCAAGGTGATTGCGGAAGAGTTATCTTAGGCACACATAGTTTATATATGTCTTAATTATTATTAAAAATAAACTGAGGATATTCAGAAGACCTAGACATAAACCTGGTCTCATCTCTTGCTGACTGTGTGACCTGGGACCAAGAACATGCCTCTCATAATATTCATCTAGAAAATAACAATATGGCTTGCTCTACCTAACATACTAAATGCCTATAAAGTTCAACTGAAATTACGCACGTAAGTGTGACATTCCAATCTTAAATGCTATGCAAGAGAAGACTTGGTTATCACCCTGCTACATTTTTGCCTCTTTACCTTTCAAGTGTCACCTTCCCATAGCATTTCAAGATAAGATGGTCTGTTCCACACTCATTCCTAAACTAGTGCACACACCTACTCCTAACTCCTAAGTGTGACTCTCTGTCTTAGGCTACATTGCATGCCTGGTCTCACGCTAGGATTCTTCCATAAGGTGATACTCCCGCCAAAGTGGGCCCAGGGAAGGGGGCTGCACTTCTCTCCACTTCCCTGCCCTTAGTTTTTCATGTGACTGATGCAAGGCTGTTGTGTCAGCAGATTAAGAAAGGATAGGCATCTTGGAGGAGAAAGTACAACACACTGTGGCAGAGGGAATGAATTTTAAAACCATACAAGGTACCTCAGTTCTTACAAGTTTATCACAGGAACACCCACTTAGAATTTTCCTTCAGGCTAGACATCCATGGATTTACCAGATAATGACCCTGCATCCTTCTCTCTTCCTCTAACCTACAAGTTTCAAATTCCTATTCCTCTCCTTGCCACCCACCCCAAAGTAGTCTATAAGCCTCCCTATGCATAATCCCTCCCGAAATAAAGATAAGTATTAAGGAAAATAATGTCACTCTGCTCCATTTCTATGCCCTTACCAATAAATCAATTTTTTAAATTATTTTTAAACAGGTGTTAGATGTGTAAGTGTATTTGTTTTGGTGGTGGTTGTTTTATAATTATTAACGTTCTAGGTAGAATTGTCACACACAAGAAGAGTGAGAAATTAATTATATTTACAAATGTTGATGTTAAAATATGAAATAAAATGTTTCTGAACAAAAATCAGCAGTATGTTAAAAGAATAAAGTCATGAATATTTGGAGTTTATTCTCATATTGGAAAGTGAGTCAATATTAAGAAATGTAAAGATATTATTCTTCTTACTAATAGAGCTAACACAAAAATTATATGATTATACTTAAAGGTACTGGAAAGGTATTTGACAAAATTGAAAACCCATTCTACAGAAATCATTCAATTATATAGGGAAAACCAACTTTAAAATTATGAATATATTTACGTATAATTTCATATATAAGTAGGATTATATATGATATATATGTATATATATGAAATACTAGAGGCATTTCCATCAAAAATAGGGGAAATTTTTTTTAAATTATTGTTATTATCTATACTATTTAACATTTCACTATAGGTGTAAGCCAATATATTTAGAAATAAAAAAATTAGTTTAAAACGTCTAGTTTTAGAAGATATGACCATAACCTGGCAAAGGCAAGAATATATTGAAAGATTATTACAAAAAAAAAAAAAGCTGTAAGGAAGTTTTAAAAAGGCACAAAAAGAGAAGATTTTTTTTTATAGTAGCAACCAAAAATATAAAATATATAGGAACAAGCTTAACAAGAAATATGTAAACCATACATGAGGAAATTTTTTAAACACCACTAAAGATTCAAAAAACCACTTGAACAAATGGAAACCATACAACTGTCCTAGGCAGGAAGCCAATACCACATCATTCTTACCAAGGTCATTTATAAAACTTAAAACAAATAAATATACTAATATGTATTTATTGTTATAGAGAAAGGGTATCTTATTCCAAACTTCACTGAGTTTGGAATTAAAAAGTAAAAAAAAATTAAAAAGTAAAATTTCAATCAATAAATTAAAAAATATAATAATGATGATGGGAAACAGCCACATCAGATACTAAAACATGATAAATTCTCAAAACTAAAAAGTAGAATACCGCATGTCACTATAATTACAAAAAATAGAAGAAAATTTACAAAACCAGAAATAGGGTATCAAAATGGTAGAGTAGGAAGACCCTTAGCTCAATTCCTCCCACAAACACAATAAAAGTACAATTATATATATATATGTTCTACATATACATATATACAACAACTCTCTCTTGAGATTGACTTGAGGAATAACAGAATGACTCTTCTAAAACTAAGGCTATAAAGAAAAGAACACACCAAAATGTGTAGAAAGAGAAGTGAAGTGATCTAGTTAGGTCCTCCCTTAGGAGCAAGGGGTTTGAACCACACATTGGGCACTCCAGACCTGGAGCCCAGTACTGGAAAGATAAGCCCCCTTAAATGGTTTTGGAAACAAGCAGGGCTTATGACCAGGAGAGCCAGGGGACTATAGAGAACAGAGATTTTGCGCATAAAAGGCACACAAACAGACTTACTCTCTCCAAGTCCCAGAGAAGAGGCAACAGATTAAAAAACAGCAGGCACTCTAGCCAGTCTCTTGAGACCATCTCAGCACCCCAGCCCGCACCAGGCTCCAGCTCCATCCTTACTCCCCACCAAGCTGGCAGCCCTCAGTGCATCAGGGGAGAAGCCCCAGACCACTCTGGGCTCTAGCTCTAGTCCCCTGCTCCAGACAGCCTAGCCAAGGTGATGGCCACCAGTGCACTCCAGGAGAAGCCTCAGCCCATGCCAGACTTTGAATCCAGCCCATCCTGCCAAGTTGACAACCTAACGTGCCCTGGAAAAAGCCCCAGCTTGCAGTTGCTTCAGCTCCAGCCCTCGTGCCAAAGCCACTGGGCACAGCCTGCATAGGGACACTCCTACACAAAGACACAGCTTTAAGACCAGGGTAAGTAACCGTTTTGCCTAATTTCATAAAGACAGAGAAAGTCAAACAAAGTGAGAAGATAGAGGAAAATGTTTCATACAAAAGAACAAGACAAACCCCAGGGTGGGGAAAGAAAAAATGAAACAGAGCTAAGTGGGTTACTTGATAAAGCATTCAAAGTAATGGTCATAAATATGCTTACTGAATTCAGGAGAAGAATGAAATAACACAGTGAGAACTTCAACAAAAATTAGAAAATATAAAAGAAATGAATCAGAGCTGAAGAGTACAATAACTGAAATTTTAAAAATGCATTAGAGGAAATCAACAGCAGATGACTAGGTTATAAAGAATGCATAAGCAACTTGGAAGACAGTTAGTGAAAATGACCCAATGAGAACAGTAGAAAAGATTTTAAGAAAATGATGATAGTTTAAGAGACCTCTGAGATGACATCAAGCATATTAACATTTGCATAATTGGGATTCCAGAAGAAGAAGAGAGAGAAAGGGGCAGAAAATGGATTTAATGAAATAATGATTGAAAATTTCTCTAACCTGAGGAAGGAAACATATATCCAGGTCCAGGAAGCACAGAGAGACTCAAATAAGATGAACCCAAAGAGAGCCATATCTAGACATATCATAATTAAAATGGCAAATTTTAAAGCTAAAGAGAGAATTTTAAAGGCATCAAGAGAAAAAACAAAGAGTCACATACAAAAGGAACCCCCATAAGGCTATCAGTTGACTTTTCAGAAGAAACTTTGCAGGTAAGAAAGGAGTAAAATGATATATTTAAAGTGATAAAAGGAAAAAACCTACAGCCATGGATACTTTACATGGCAAGGTTATCACTCAGAATTGAAGGAGAGATAAAAAGAGTTCCCCAGACAAGCAAAACTAAGAGTTCAGCAGCACTAAACCAGCCTTACAAAGCAATGTTAAAGGGTCTTCTCTAAGTGAAAATGAAAAGGCCATAACAAGAAACAAGAAAATATATGAAGGGAAAAAAAATCTCACTGGTAAAGGCAAATACATAGTAAATGCATTAGATCAATCACTTAAAAGCTAGTACAAAGGTTAAAAAAGTCATGAAATAAAATATATCTACAAAAGTAGTTAAGAAATACACATGTAGATGTAAAATATGATATCAAAAGCACAAAGTGTGACAAGGGACATAAAAGATGTAGAGCTTTTAGAATGTTTTTGAACTTAAATGACTATCAGTTTATCAATAAACCAAAAACCTGCAATAGATAAACAAACAAACAAAAAAAAACAAGAGAAAGAAACCCAAACATAACAAAAAAGAAAATCAAACCACAGGGATGAGACTTAAAAGGAGAAAAGAATAGTGAAGAACTACAAAACAACCAGAAAATAAGTAACAAAATGGCAGTAAGTACATAGCTATCAGTAATCACTTTAAATGAAAATGGACTAAACATAGGATGGCTTAATGGATAGAAAAAGGTCCATCTATATGCTGCCTATAAGAGACTCACTTCGGAGCTAAAGACACACACAGACTGAAAGTGAAGGGATGGTAAAAGATATTCCATGCAAATGGAAACAATAGGAAAGATGGAGTAGCAATACTCATATCAAATAGACTTTAAACAAAGTCTATAAAAAAAGATGAAGAAGGGCATTACATAACAATAAGGGGTCAATCCAAGAAGAAGTTGTAACATTCATAAACATGCATCTACCTAACAGAGGAGTACCTAAATATATAAAGCAAATATTAACAGATATAAAGGGAGAAATTGACAGTAACACAATAACAATCCTTATAAACCTGAGGCTATGTTATTAAAGTATACATACTTAGAATTGATACATATTCCAAGTGAACTGAACTTTCTCTCTCTAGATTCATGAACTAAGGTCTGCTTTTGGCCTTTATTAATACAGCTGCACTTGCTTTTTTGGGGGATGACTCTTCACTCAGCTTCTCTCTTTACAGTCTTTACTTTCAACTTCCCATTACTTTTATAGAGTAGATTGAATTGTTAGCCACAGCTATTTGTTTCCCAGTGATGATCTCATAAAGATGGAGTATATGTCCACGGAGATTTCCCCAGGGTTCCTGATTCAGTAGGTCTGCGGTGGAGGCCAGAGAATTTGCATTTCTAATAAGTTCCTGAGTCATGCCGGACGCTGCTGGCTTGGGACTACAATTTTAGAAGCGTATTTCATGGACCCCTCATGTCAGGGGTGCAAGAAGGCGAGGCCCACTGTAAAAGCATATTTTATATCATTGCTTGAATCTTCTCTCCCAGCAGCACTTTGGCCAAAACAATACACGTGGTTGAGCCCAAAACCAAGAAGCAGGAATTCTTATTTTAAGCAAGCACTCGGATGAGACCATGTTGCTGGCCTGGGACCCGTATGTGGAAGAGAACTTGTTTTCTGTCTCACCCTCGGTTCTGAATTTTTCATCTTTTTTTTCTGTGTGCTGCATCTGGATAATTGTTATTTTTAATCTTTCTCCCAGTTCTCTCTTCTGCTGTGTTCAGTCTCTTGTTACGTACAACCATTAATTTTTTAATATGGGTTATCTTGATATTCATTTAAAGAGATTCTGTTTATTTTTCAAGCCTACTATGTCACATTTATAAAATCGTACCTGCAAGTGATTCGATGTTTGACATTATATATTTAAACAGAGTAAGCACAGTCATTTAAAAATTTATGTCTGAGGGTTGCAATTTGTTGAGTTCTGCTAATTCATATTCACGATGCCTTGTTTCTCAGTGTGATTAGTTAATTTTTTAAAAATTAAGAGTCATTGGATTTGAAAAGTTATTTGTGAACATTCTCTGGGTCTAGGACACATGACCCTCTTTCAGAAACCCTTTAAACATGCTTTTGCCAAGTGCACAGACTTACTACGAGTGAGGAATCACCTCACATAAAACTCATGTCGTGCGATTCCTTGGTAACCCTGGACTAAGCATATCCAGAGAGAAAATCTATACAAAGGCAGGTCCTTGGTCATAAATACTCATTTCCACCTTTCCATCTTGTTCTCCTGTCTTCCTCAGAGCCATGAAGTCCCTGCAGATTCAGGAGCACGTGGGAAAAAGTGGAATTAAATCTAGTATGTCATTATCCAGAGGATGTGGGTCTTTGAGAACCCAAATTTACTGGGAAAATGAATTCTATAGGACTCTAGACCCTGGTCAGGTCCTGGGCCTTAACTTCTGTCTTTCTTGCTATGTAATGCTATCAAACCAAACCCCAAGAGAAATTCATGAGCAAATACCCCGAAGGCAAAAATAGATTTAGTGTTTATATCTCTGCTAGCAGGTTCTTATATAAATATTGGGCCTTGTTGTCTTTCTGACTCCACACTGGTTTATAACATGCTTTTTTGATAACACATTTCTTCCAGCAACTCTTATTATTTTTAGTTGGAGAGTTGATCTAAGTAACCCCATCTTTCATTACCAAAAACTAGAACTACCATTGATGTTAAAATATGTATTTTGACAAGAATGTAGATAATGTTGATAGATCCTAGGTGTAAATGTCTTTGGAGGTACGAGTAATACGTTTTTTTTTCATTCTACTTTAAATACATTCCTTTACTTGAATGATAAAACCCCACTGTGAAGCAATTTAGGCTAGCCTTAGATGACTTTGAAATCAGCATTCTTAATCCTACTATAGCATATGGCTTTTGTTCTATTTTATAATTAATGTTTCACCATAAGATTATGACTTTTTTTGGCACTCACTAGAAACCAGCTATTTGTTACAAAATGAAATTTTGACTTCTAGGTAGTGTAAGGGTAAGTAAAAATTTAAAATAAGAGGCTTAATTCTCCCATTTAAAAACAAGGGAAGAGACTCATCTCCCCCCATCTTTTCTTAGAATATGTACTTTAGAAAACTTGTAAATTCTTTCTCAATATCTTTGAAATGTATGTAAATCTTTTTAAAAGCTAAATAAGCCTCTTTCCAGTTTCACTGCCTAGGACTGCGTTCCTCAAGTGCCTGGGAACCATCTCTTTGGAATGTAATCATCCAGGATGGTACCCCTACCTGCCAGTTCCCATGGGAGCCTTGCAGCCTAACTTCAGCCAACGCTGCCTCTCTCCAAATTGCAAACCTACCTTCCATTATAGAGGTATGAAAAGTTCATTTTTTCCTGTAGATAAAGCCAATTAACTAACACAGATGGTCACTCCAATTAACAAATAAATTTATAATGAATAAATGGTGCTGAAGTCCTCTTAAATGAAGACTGGTTTTGTTTATCTTGAGAAAATCTGTACAGTGGGTGTATCTGCTTGGTTACATAAAAGAGCAAGATTTCTTTATAATCCCTGAACTCTTTTTAGTGGATTATATGTGATGCATGTCACATTCTGGTTTAATGCTTATTCAGAAATAATTGTTTTCTTTCCTTCCTATCTTTGTAGAGAAGATTTCTGGGTTGAGAGGAGATTACGTTTTTAGTTATATTTCCACAATACTACCAAACTACATCTTAAATGAACTGCTATTAAGTATATAATGAAACATATAGTGAGAAGTCCTTAGACAAACTAGAACATATAAAAGAAAATACCTATTGACAGCCGGCTGGGGTGTGCTTAACCGTATATGGAATTAAAACTTTGTAATGTAGTTAGAAATGTTATTTTAAAATATTCATTAAAGGTAGACATATTTGTTTCACAATATTTAGAATGATAGATGTAATACTACTAATAAATGCTTATACTTTGTATTTTTGGAGTATTGTCATCTATAATTATGGTTCAGTATTATAAACTTATAACAGATTTCAACACATGAAAGCATTGAAACTTTGTATATTAAAAGTTGAGTAATGCTGTTATGATTATACATCTTCTATGAATAAATAGATTGAGATAAAATATAGTATCATAATGCGAATTAATGAACCAATTAATAATGATTTCCATATCATTGAAGCTCCTCAATCTTCATTTCCAAAATCCTAATTCAGATTCACATCATCCTATTTCTTAATTACTCCGAGTTACCCAGCCTACAAATATAAAGAAAATAATAAACGTTAGTACTTTTGTAAACTATGTGGGGAGGTTTCACCTATTCTCACTTATTTCATTATTGCTGGGCTTTTTTCCCACTTTTCAAGCTAGCAACATCCTTACTATTCCTGTTTCCCATATTATGCAGTTAAAGGTGTTGTTTTAATTGTGTGTGTGTATATGTATGTATGTGTGTGTCAAATCTTAATTAATTAGCCATGTTCTCTGAACATTTTTTTCAAATATAAAGCTTTGATCCCTTCCAAAAAAAATCAAGTTATCCCATTTAGCCTTAACGTTCTCTATTGCCCCCACTATACATCTTCACATTTATATCCTCGACTACCCCAAACATGCCAATCAAATTAGGCTACAGTTCTTGTCATCATTCACAAAGGCAATGACTATTTTTAACTGGTACCTTTAGCCATTTCGCTTGCTACATTTGAAATGGCCAGCACTCCTTTCTTAGTATCTAAATACAAACCATCTCTCATGATTCAGCTTAAGCTTCCCCTCCTTCATTTTCCAGGAAGATTCTCATCAATGTAGAGCTCTCTTTCCTATAATCTTTACTAAACTAAACAGGACCACACATCTGAAACCTCCTATTCACCCAAATCCCTAATATATTACCATGTACTACAATTTTCCTGTATACAAACTACCTTTCCAAGACTTAGATGAACCTGATTATTTACCAGGCTATAAATATAGTATTTATAAATAAATATAATATTTATCAGGCTACACTATACTATTAGTATAACATAATTTCTAAATGCATGTGATTGTTAGGAATTTCCAAATGTCTGCTTTCCCTTCTTGCCCTTCCAGGCCTCTATTCACTATACTTCATGACTTTTTGTGCTTGAAGTGGCTATTCTATAAAAGACCTTTTATTATTCCTGGCTATGAAAAGAGGTTTTTTAAAAAAATTTAATTAGTGATCTAATCATCTGATGATAATTCTGCTTCTCAGAATCCTAGCCCTATGCCTTTCAGTTATTAGTAATGAACACTAAAAAATATGAACTATATCAGAAAGGGGAAGTCCCAAATGTCTTAGAGAAGCCATTGAAATAAACTAAGAAGTGCATTTTTAATGCACTTAAAATGGAAAATCTACTATCTACAGTTGTTGAGATGATGCAATAACCAGAGGGATTTCCTAGAGAGGTGAATCATATGCGATAAAGTTTGTAATTTGAACTTATGATAATCATATTTAACAGGTTGTTTTAAATAAGTAATAAAACTCCAAAGTTAAAATTTATTTACCACTTATTATAATCACTGTGCACAAAGCATTATTTATGCTGCCATACAACATGTGATAAAAGGAAGAAAAACTGGAGTCACATACCTGCTTCTGCCACTAGCCGCCTTGGAAGAATCATTTAATTTCCTTCATTTTCTCATCTAGAAATTGAGTGTTGGACTAGAATACCCATTCTTCAATTATGACTGAATCTTTTTACTTCATTCTATAGAACTTTCTCCTGATCCTTTATTTTCACAGAAACAACATTCAACCTCTTACCAAGATATAAAATTCCCTCTGGGAACATCAGCACAATGGTGGACTAGGAAGCTACAGGCCATCCTTTCCCCAAAGACATATCAAATTAACAACAATATATGGCCCAGAATATATCTGTGAGAACTCTAGAGATCCATTGAGAAGTATAGCACCCTGGCCATTGTAAAACTAAGAATGAATTCCAATGAAAAGTGCAGAAAAATTTGCAGTGTTTGGCATACTCTTTGTGTTCCTCTCCCTATGCAGCATAGTGTGAAGCAACTAATAGGAAGCCGCCATACCGAGGCTCCTCCCTCAAGAAAGAAACAAAGGAATAGACCCTGCATCCAACATTCAGGTTTGCCTGGGGTCTACGTAAAGCAATATTTTCTGTCTCACCTGATTCAGACCACTAAGAGGTGAGTGCCAGAGTTGACACAATGCTGAAAACAAAAGTGAGCAGCATGTTAGAGGTACAGTTGCACAGGCAGACACCAGTGAGAGCAACAGATGAGAAAATGTTTGAGAAATACTGGAATTTCCAGCCAGCTGACTGATGAATGCCTTTCCCTGGCAAGAAGCCAATATGCAAAGACTGTGAGAGATGGCTGTTCTTTCAAATATCCAATAATCCCAGAAAAACAAAAAACAAGGCATACAAAGAAACAGGGAAGCCCAATCAAAGGAACAAAATAAACTTCAGATACCAACCCTAAAGAAATGTAGATCTATGAGATGCCTAAGAAAAAAATTAACTGTCATAAAAATGTTCAATGTGGCTAAAAAACAAAACAAAAAACAGACAACTAAATGAAATCAGGAAAATGATGGATGAACAAAATGAGAAAATAAGCAAACAGATGGACTATAAAAATGAACCAAACAGAAATTCTGGAACTGAAGATGACAATAATTAAACTGAAAAATTCACTAGATGTGTTCAACAGCAAACTTGATCAGGCAAAAGAAAGAATCAGCAAACTTGAAGGCAAGTCATTTGAAATCAACAAGTCAGAAGAGTAAAAACAAAAAAGCATAAAGAAAAGCAAAGAGTGACTAAGGGCCTTATGGGATACGATCAAGGGGATGAATACACACATTATGAGAATCTCAGGTGAAGAGAGAGAGAGACTGTGGAAGAGAACGTTACAGAAATCATGGCAGAAAACTTCCCAAATCTGAGAAAAGAAATGAACATACAGATTGAAGAAACTGAAAAATCTCCAACCAAAAAAAACACCCAAGAAGAGTCATACTGAGACATAATATAATCAAACTGTCTAAAGTCAAAGACAAAGAGTGAATCTTGAAAGCAAAAAAAGAAAAGTTATTTGTCACATACAAGGGATAGTCCGTAAGACTATCCAGTGGATTTTTCAGCAGAAACTTAGTAAATCAGAAGTGAGTAAGATGATATGTTCAAAGTACTGAAATAAAAAAGGAAACGTTCAAGCATGAACACCATATCTGACCAAACTGCCCTTTAAAAATAAAGGAGAAATTAAGAAACAAAAGCTGATGGAGTTGAGTTTATTACCACTAGATCTGCTCTACAAGAAATGCAAAAAGGAGTCTTTCAAGTTGTAATGAAAGGATGGTAGACAGCAAAACAAAAGCCATACAAAAATATAAGTTTCTTCAGTAAAGGAAAATACATGGACAAATACAGTAATCTGTACTATTGCAATTTTGGTGCATATAATTTAAATGACAAAACACTTAAAAATAACATAACTCATGTTAATGGATATGAAATATAAAGATGTAATTTGTGATATCAATAACATAAAGTGGAGGGAATAGAGTTGTAAGAAGTAGAATCTTTGTGTGCAATTAGAGTTAAGTTGTTATCAGTTTAAAATGGGTGCTATAAATTTACAATGTCTTATGCAATTGCAATGGTAATTGCAAAGAAAATATCTATAGAATATTCACAGAAAGAAATGAGAAGGGAACATCACTGTTCCAAATCACCAAAACACAAGGAAAGGCAATAAGTGAAGAAAGGGGAGACAAAGAGCTACAAGATCTACAGAAAAAAAACAAAATGGCAGTAGCAAGTCCTTTCTTATCAGTAATTAAATATATATGGATTAAACTCCTCAATCAAAAACATATATTGGCTGACTGGATAAAAAACAGAATCCAACTATCTACTGTCTACAAGACTCTCTTTAGATCTAAGTACACACATAGGCTGAAAATGAAAAGATGGAAAATAATACGTCAAGCAAATGATAATCAAAAGACAGCAAAAGTGGCTATATTAATGTTAGACACAATAGACTTCTAAATAAAAAATACTATAAGAGAAAGGATATATAATAATAAAAGTAATAATTCACTAAAAAGATACAACAATTAAAATATTTAGGCAACAAACTTCAGAGCTTGTAAATATATGAAGCAAACTTTGACAGAATTGAAGGGAGAAATAGATAGCAACAAAATACTAGTAGGAGACTTCAATATCCCACTGCCAGTGATGGATAGAACAACCAGACAGAAATAAATAAAGAAATAGAGGACTTGAACAGCACTATAGGCCAATCGAAACTAACAGTCATTTACAGACCACTCTACCCAACGGCAGAATATACATTCTTCCCAAGTGCACATGGAACATTCTCTATGACAGCCCACATGTTAGAGCACATATCTTCACAAATTCAAGAAAATTAAAATTGTACAAAGTATCTTTTCTGATCACAATGAAATAAAATTAAAAATCAATAGTTCAAGGAAAACTAGAAAATCCACAATTAGGTGAAAATTATACAATGCACTATTAATCAGCAAATGGATGAAAGCAGAAGTCACAGGGAAATTAGAAAATACTTCAGATAAGTAACAATGAAAACACAACATACCAAAACCAATGGGATGCAGTGAAAGCAGTGTTAAGAAGGAAGTATACAACTATAAATATGAACATTAAAGAAAAAGAAAGATCTCATAACAACTTAACTTTACACCTCAAGAAACTAGAAAACAAACAAAGCAAATTAGTAGAAGGAAGGAAATAATAAAGATAAAAGCAAAAATAATTTTAAAAGAGAATAGAAAAACTGTAGAAAAAAGTCAACAAAACTCTAAAAAATAAAAGTTGGTTTTTTGAAAAGATCAACAAAATTGATAACCTCTTAGCTAGATTAACTAAGAAAAAACAGAGAAGACTCAAATAACAAAAATCAGACGAAAAAGGACATCATAACTCATGCCACAGAAATAGAAAGGACTAAAAGAGAATACTATGAACAATTATATACCAAAGTTTGTACAACCTAGAAGAAATGCATACATCCTTAGAAACACACAACCTACCAGGACTGAATCATGAAGAACTAAACAATATGAACAGACCAATAATATGTAAGTAATGGAAGCAGTAATAAGAAACTTCCCAACAAAGAAAAGCCCAGCACCACATGACTTCACTGTAGAGTTCTACCAAACATTTAGGCAAGAATTAATACCAAATCCTCCAGAAACTCCTTCCGAAAAATTGAAGAGGAGGGAACACTTATAAGCTCATTCTATGAGAACAGCATTACCTTCATACCAAAGTCAGACAAAGATATTGCAAGAAAAGAAAACTACACACCAATAACCCTGATGAATATTGATGCAAAAATCCTGAACAAAATATTATTAAACTGAATTCAACAGCACATTAAAAGAAGTATATAGTATGACCAAGTGAGATTTATTCCTGGATGCAGGAATCATTCAATATACAAAAATCAAACAACATAGTACACCACAATAAGAGAATAAAGGACAAAAACCACATTCTCCCAGCTAATGCAAAAAAAAATTTGATAAGATTCAATACATTTTCATGATAAAAATATTCAACATGGTAGGAATAGAAGCTAACTGCCTAAACATAATAAAGGTCATATAGGAAAATCTCACAGTTAACATCATACCAATGATGAAAGAATGAAAGCTCTAAGCTCTGAAATAAATCAAAGATACCCACTCCCACTGCTTCTATTCAACGTAGTACTGAAAGTCCTAGTCAGAACCCTTAGGCATAAAAAAGAAATAAAAGGTATCCTAAGTGGAAAGGAAGAAGCACAATTATCTCTATTCACAGACGATATGACCTTAAGTATAGAAAACCCTAGAGTCCACCAGAAAATGTTAGAACTAATCAATGAATTCAGTAAAGTTGCAGGATACAAAATCCACATACAAAATTCAGTTGTATTTCTACACACTAACAATAATCAATCCAAGAAAGAAATTAAGAAAACAATTCCATTTAAAATAGCATCAAAATGAATAAAATACTTAGGAATAAACCTAACCCAGGAGGTGAAAGACGTGTACACTAATAACTACAAAACATTAAATAAGAAATTAAAAGGAAAAAAATAAATGGAAAGACATTCTGGGCTCATGGATTGGAAGAACTTAATATTGATAAGATATTATCACCCAGAGCAAACTACAGATTCAATGCAATCCCTATCATTCCTCACACGTTCTCATTTAAAAACATATTACAGAGCCATAGTAATGAAAACACTGTGGTACTGTCATAAAGACAGATAACTAGACCAATGGAATAGAATACAGAGCTCAGAAATAAACATTCACATACATGGTCAAATGACATTCAACAATGATGCTAAGACCACTCAGTTGGGAAAGGACAGTCTCTTCAACAAATAATGTTGGAAAAACTGGATAACTACACCCAAAAAAAATAAAGTTGGGCCCTTATCTTACATCATACACAAAAATTAACTCAAAATGGATTAAAGACCTAAATTTGAGATCTAAAACTATAAAACTCCTAGATGAAAACATAAGTGAAAAACTTCACAATGTTGGACTTGTCCTATCTATGAAATTATTACCACCAAAAACACAGCCAACAGAAAGCAAAAATAGACAAACAGGACTACATCAAGCTTAAAAACTTTTGTGCATCAAATGACATAACTAACAGAAAAGGCAACCTGTGGGAGAAAATCTTTGCAAATTGTATATACGATAAGGGACTGATATTCAAAATATATAAAGAACTCCTATACCTCAACAACAAAATCAAATAACATTATTTTCAAACTGGGCAAAGGATCTGAATAAACATTTCTCCAAAAATGATATACAAATAGGCAACAAGCATATGAAAAGATGCTCAACGTCACTAATCATCAGAGGTATGTAAATCAAAACCACAATGATGTATCAACTCGCATCCACTTGGATTTCTAGTAAAAAATAAAAAAGCTCAGAAAGTAACAAGTGTTGACAAGAATGTAGAGAAATTAGTATCTTTGTGCACTGTTGCTGGGATTGTAATATGGCACAACCAATATGAAAAACAGAACAAAGGGTCCGCAAAAAATAAAAGGTAGAACTACTATATGATCTAGCAATCCTACTAATGGGATTTAAACCCAATTTAAAAAGAATAAAATCAGGGTCTCAAGGGGATATTTATACACTCATGTTCATAGCACCCTTCATAATAGTCAAGAGGTTGGAAACAACACAAATGTCCATTGACAGATGAATAGATAAACAAAAGGTGGTTTCTACATACAACGGAATATTATCCATCCCTAAAAAGGAAGTCCTGTTCACATATTACAATATGGATGAACCTAGAGGACATTATGCTAAGTGAAATTACAGTCACAAAATGACAAATACTGTATGATTCCGATTATATGATGACTTTAAAGGAGTTGGATTCATGGAAACAGAAAGTAGCATGGAGGTTATCAGGGCCTGGGTAAAGGGAGAGTTGTTTAATAAGTGTGGAGTTTCAAATTTGCAAGATGAAAAATTTCTAGAGAACTGTTTAAAACGTGAATTTATTTAACAGTACGGAACTGTGCACTTAAAGATGGTCAGTAAGGGACTTCCCTGGTGGCGCAGTGGTTGAGAGTCCACCTGCCGATGCAGGGGACACGGGTTTGTGCCCCAGTCCGGCAAGATCCCACATGCCACGGAGCAGCTAGGCCCGCGAGCCATGGCCGCTGAGCCTGCGCGTCCGGAGCCTGTGCTCCGCAACGGGAGAGGCCAGAACAGTGAGAGGCCCGCGTACCCCAAAAAAAAAAAAAAAAAAAAAAAAAAAAAAACAAAGGTCAGTAAGGCAAATTTAATCTATGTGTTTTTTACTACAATTTTTTTTTTAATTCCACTGTCAGCTTTCTTTAACCTATTTTGCCAGTTTCACCGTAAAATATTTCCACCATTTTTTCAGTCCTCTTGGGGTCACTACACAGAGCTGTCATTTGAAAACATTACTTCTTCCAACTACTCTTTTCTTGGTTTTAAGTATTCCTCATTTGGAACTAAAAGTCAATGGGAGAGTGGCATGGACATATATACACAACCAAATGTAAAATAGGTAGCTAGTGGGAAGCAGCCGCATAGCACAGGGAGATCAGCTCGGTGCTTTGTGACCACCTAGAGGGGTGGGAAAAGGAGGGTGGGAGGGAGACGCAAGAGGGAGGAGATATGGGGATATAGGTATGCATATAGCTGACTCACTTTGTTATACAGCAGAAACTAAGACACCATTGTAAAGCAATTATACTCCAATAAAGATGTAAAATAAATAAATAAAAGTCAATGGGGATTCATATCAGAAGCAGGATAAAGAATGGGGAGAAAAACATGTGGCAAGAAGAAACAGGCTCATATACTGCTATTGCCAAGTTCAATCAAATGTACTCTCTTTGTTGCTAAAGCCCATACTTTTTAACACTTGGCTTAATTTCCCTTTTACGATGTGGCCTGTGGATACACATTAACCCCATCTTTTGCTACTCTTTGGTCTTCTTCTTCTGTAAATGTGCTTTACTCCAACCATATTTCATTTCTTTCTGGAAATAGCCATATTTTCCCTCATTTCTATGCTTTAGCAATGTTTTAGACATGCTGGGACACTGCACCCACTCCCTCTTCACCTGAGTAATTCCTCCTCAGGTATTAATTTACATGTAATTTTCTCTATAAAGTCACACCTGACACACTATGCTTTCAGTTACATGTTGCTCCCATCAAGCTCTGGACCGTTCTACTAACACCCAGGAATTCTTCAGTTACAGTGCTTAATATTGATTGGAATTGCTTACTTATTTGTATTGATTCAGCACTGCATCCTTAGATCCTCAGCACTCAATAAAATCTGTTGAATTAATGAAAAGATGAATAAATCAGAGGGAAAAAATTCCCAAACAGCCGCTATGGAATAGATTGAAAAGATGATGGGTTAATGAAAAGAGAGTCAATAGAGTGACTAATTGAAAGAGTTCTGCTTCCAGTTGAGGTGTAGAAATTCACCAAAGAAAATCTTTCTCACTCTGATAAGAACAAGTTGGATAACCTACAAAATCCTGATTATTTTAAGCCCATCACATAGTTGATGTCACAAAGGAAACAATGAACTATAATCAGAAGAGTGACGGCCCCTCCTTGGAAAAATGGGACACACAACTAATTTCATCTTTGGCAGAGTTGGCAAAGGAGGGAGGAGTCACTGGAGAAAACAGGTAAGAAGAAAACAGCTGGATTTTTAACGCATTTTAAAGGCCAATTGTCAACTTGCCTGGCAGTTTAAAAGCCTTAGCAATGACTAAAATAACAAAACAAAAAATTATATTTAAAAAGCAAACAAAGAAGATAAAACAGAGTCACTATAAATATATAATTAATCCAGAAGAATTAACTCAAAAGAAGACAGAAAAGGTGAACAAATGAAACACAGGATTAATGTGGCAAAGAAAACAATTTGGAAGGTTGTAAACTTAAACCTAATCTTACCAACAATCATCATAAGTGTTAATAGCCCAAACACTGCAATCAAAAGGCAGATTGTCAGACTGGATTAAAAAAAACAATACCCAACTCTATGTTGCCTAAAAGAACTCCACTTTAAATAGAAGGTCCAAATAGGTTAAAAGTAAATGGTCAGAGGACATCAAGCTCAACCTAGACGTGTAGTGAGCTGAAAAAGAAAGGTTCTCAAACTTATAAAAACAAAACAAGATGGGTATGCAACAAATTAATGACTTTTCATGAACCCATTAGAGAACACATTCATCACAGGACAAACAGACACCCTGAAGACAGACCACGCCTGCCAGGAAACACAGGAGCTAAGTAATTGCTTACATGTTGAGGAAGCTACTTCTGGACATCATGTTAAGTCGGTAGGAACATTAAACTAGAAATTCCGAGGAACTGCTGGGCGAGAATCAAAGTGTGAAACTCCTCATTGCTGAAGACAGAGGAAGGTTCCCACCCTTCTACATGCTTTCCTGCAGGCTCTCCTGGGCAGGAGAGGTACTAGCAGGGGAACATGAAAAGCAGCTGCTGCCTTAAAACCCATCCAGACCCTTCTCCCTTATTGAGCAAAAGGCGCAATCTGCAGGGGAAGGGATATCACCTGAGGGCATAGGTAAAATTCCATTTCAGCTAGAGGAAGGGTGCTCTGCTCAGAACCAATCTCCCTGTTTCTCTTAAGGGGGACTAAAAGAGCCTTTAATCTCCATGGAGAGTATCTCAAGGACAAACAGAGAACACTGGAGGATGCCCATTCTAGTGGGCAGAAGGGAAAAACCTCTGTCCCTGGAGAAGGACAGAAACTCTTGTGAAGGTCATGTCCCTAAGATACAAGCCCTCTATGCACACCAGCGATGGAGATTTAATCAGAACACCTGGCCACCATGCTAACAAACCTCTGGTACAGCTGGGAGAGCTACACAAAGGGCAGCTCAGAAGCCAAAAAGGGAGAAAGTTGCTGGAGAAAGTGGCAGCTTCTGGTGCTCACATCAACGATGTACTTCAAACATAGCAAAAACTCCTGACTTGTTTAACTCAAATTCCCACTCGAAAGGCCTATTTACCTTAGTATCTACCTTCCCATACATGTCAAACAAAAAATTCCAAGGCATGCAAAAGAGGCAAGAAAATACAGCCTGAAGGGATAAAGCCATCATCAGAACAAGACTCAGCTATGACATAAAAGTGGTAAGTGTGAGACAGGGAAGTTAACACAACTATGATTAGGGGGTTAAGTGGGGGAGGGATAAATTGGGAGATTCAGATTGACATATACACACTAATATATATATAAAATAGATAACTAATAAGGACCTACTGCATAGCACAGGGAACTCTACTCAATACTCTGTAATGTCATATATGCGAAAAGAATCTAAAAAAGAGCGGATATGTGTAAATATATGTATAACTGAATCTTTTTGCTGTACACCCAAAACTAACACAACTTCGTAAATCAACTATACTCCAATAAAAATTTTAAATAAATAAATTAAATAACTATGATTAATATGTTAAAGTCTCCAATGGGAAAGGTAGACTACGTACAAGATTAGATAGGTAATTTCAGCAGAGAGATAGAAACAGTAAGAAAAAATCAAATGGAAAGATCAGAATTACAGCCAAAGTACTCTATGTGATACCCTAATCTTGTCTGTTTTCCCCCTCTAATTCACCAACCTCATCACTAAAAAAGCAATCTTTCTTACCTATGAATATAACACAGCTCTACTTTGCTTAAGAATCTTGAAAAAGAAGCCACAGAATAAACCACAAAATAAATAAATTAGGACTGGAGCCAGATATATTTAGAATCAAAAGCTGGCTTCATTGTTTCTTAGCTGTGAGAACTAAAACAACTGAAACACTTTCTGAGCCTCTGCTTCTCCATCTGAAAAGTGGGAATAATAATAAGCCTATTAAGTGATTAAAATAGATAAGACAACAACACTGTTCGCAGCATACGTTAAGGGATAAACGATGGCAACTATTGCCAACTCTATGAAATCCTAACCTTTAGAATTTAGAGCCTCTCTTGGCGCACTCCACCATTTACAATCCTGAGGTCTGCATATGTATCTGCCATTCTTTTCCATTTTATCCAATCAAGTCATATTTTTTAACAACCCTAAAATACTGAACTTCTTTCCTGAAGTCTCCCTGACCAATCCAGTCCCATGAAGTCCTGTTCCTGTGCTTCTGTAGTGGTTGTACCACAAAATGCAGCATTTATGATCTGACACGCTGTTTTCCCCAATTAGCTTAGACACACATCCAGGACAATGTTTTCTACTATCTCTTTGTTTGCCTCACTCCACCTGGTATAATTTGAACGAACTGTACTTTTTATTCTCACCAAAACCACATCATATTCAAGATACAAAAAGGTAGAAGCCCTTTTGTGATACTTTAAATAAGTCTGCCTTTTCGAAATTTTCTTAAAAGAACATACCATATTGACGTTCACTCAACCACATAAGTTGAAGGACACAATTTCGTGTCTTACTATTTCCCAAGCGTTTTCTTAAGGCCTAGGGATAAGCAAATGTCAAAGAAAACTTTCTGCAGCACTTCCTTTTTCGTCTCCAGTGTTTAATTTTTTAATTCCATTTCTGTTTAAGATACCATTTTAGCAACAGATTCTATTTATAAAAAAACCTACCAAATATGACTCAGCTCTTGAGTAAAAATGTTTTTCCTAAATGCAATAAGTAAAATGTGCTCCTTCAGAAATGTGTAAAAAAATCCACAATTGTGTTTTGCGATAAATACTTTAAGTTTTATGTAAATCATCAAAAAATCCCAATGGTAAACATAATTCAATAGAAATTAAACATCTTCTCTACATTTTATTTATACTAAGTATAGTAGATTGACTGGCAGTACGAACAGTT
This sequence comes from Tursiops truncatus, assembly GCF_011762595.2. Taxonomy (NCBI): domain Eukaryota; kingdom Metazoa; phylum Chordata; class Mammalia; order Artiodactyla; family Delphinidae; genus Tursiops; species Tursiops truncatus. The sequence continues at coordinate 95,189,554 of NC_047042.1, read as the reverse complement.
AGGATGACATTCTTGTACCTGAGAGAGGAAAATCTGCTAATACTTGATAGTAATAAATAAAATATAAATAAATAAAACATCAGATTATAAAATCTTTTTTAGTCTTTCAGTGACATCTCTCAGTCATTAATCTGAGTCCAGTTTGTATTACATTATGAGATGTATTTGCAGTTTTTTAGGAGTATGTTTCAGGACTTCAGGAGAGGCACAGTTGGTAGTTTTCCTGCCGACGCTATCTCTACGCTCATTTCCCTGTCACCTCATATGCCTAAAACACCTTGTACTCCCCTCAAAGTACTTTCACAGGTCCCTTCCAAAAATTCAGGTCCTTAGTTTGACCCACCTCCTACTTACACAGCATCTTTCTGAACAGTGTGCTTTTCGAGAGCAAAAATCCCAAGTGCGGTGCTTGCACAACTCCTCAAGTGCTCACCCAGAATAAGCATTTCATAGATACTCAATCAATTAATTTTAAGTTCTGAAAGGGACCAACATTTCTTAATTGGTCAGTGACTAAACTAAGACTTTGGACAGTACAGGAATTGCTTCAGTTTGTAGCTAATCAATGATAAAACTGAGATTAAAACCTTGGCATCCAGATTCCTGTTCTAATATGCTTTCAAAACTCCCACGTTGCAGTGTATAATCTCGTGCATAAGTGCTCTTAACAATCAGAGGGAAATGATCCTTGTATAGATATTGAGATATGAGAATACTGACCTCATTTTGTCCAAAAAAAAAAACCTGCACATACTATTAATACCCAGTCAAGCCAGATCATTTTTTTTCCTCCCAGAAGAGCCCTGACTTGAGAGGTGAGAGAGGGGTGAGGATATATTTTTGAATAGGCTATACTTGCTTTGGATTGAATTCATTAGAATATCTGAGAAACTCAACCCAATGGAAGGATCATATTCGTTTAATCATCAAACATTTAATATAAAAGATAGAAGACTAAGCACAAGAATCGATGATGATATTTTCTTGTGCTCCGTTAACTGGCCCAGTTAACTGTCAGATGTTTTCAAATATATTTATTACATCAGGCTGCATACACATAACTTCATCTTTCCTGGGGTAAAGGGTGGTCTATAAATTTGCTGAAGACAGATGAGACTGTCATTTCCCAAAGGCATGACCTTGCTTCTCTGGGGTATACAGGATTATTGGAGGTTCAGGGCCAAAGAATCTTGAAGGACTGCAGAGAATATGTGGGTAGAGGCAAAGAGCAAATATAAACATGGAGAAAGAGTTTCTGCTCTCTCATTTTAGCCCTCTTACCTTACAGCTCTACCTTTGGATTTCACATCTTCCCTCCCAGCTTTTATTTCATGGTCAGGTATGTCAAAGTTATCCTCTCAAGAACAATCAATTACTTTTCATTGCACTCTGTCAACCTACCAGCTGCTTTCACTGCTCCCATTTCTGACTGCTGAGGGCAGCTAGAAAAGTAAGATAAAACAAAGATCCAACAACCACCACAATACCCTGCCAAGTTAGCCTCTACCATAAATTAGCCCTGCCTACCTTCATACCTTTGCTGTCCCCTTAAAGCTGAGCCTGAGACGGAGACTCTTGTTCCAGTTATTTCTTAAATGTAATACCCTCAGGAGTAAAGTTGTGGGGAGGCAAGATAGGGCAGGTTAGAAAATCTAAGGAAGGATGGGTTTCACCTGGAGGCTACTCGGCAAAGCCCTGGATCATGAATTGCACCCACGCAGTTGGTGCTACCTTGAGTCAAGGCAGTGGGTCTCTTTGTATGTCTCTGTCAATGCCTGTTGCGGTCTGCAGTGAAGGGGGTGGTCATACTCTAGGCAAGGGTACAGCTGTGAGTATTCAGCAGCCAATATTCACAGCAGCCGGGGTTGGGTACACAACCGGTGAAGAGGACCTGGATGGGGCACCAGGAAAATCCACTATCATTTTCCTCCTACTAGCGTTTATTCTTCATACCAGATTTTTTAAAAGCTCCCCTTACTCACCCGAAAGTCTGGAGAATGTACAAGACTTGATGCCAATTCCTCTCAGTTTGCTGGCCACCCCAATACTTCTCCATAACTCCACTGATTGTGCCACCTCCAAAGCTTCTCAACATATGTATCTTTTCTTATGTTTTCCCCTCCTAGCTCAGTATAAAAAATACTTTCCAAAGGTTTTTTTTTTTCACCTTTGCCTTCCACTTCATTACTTTCTCATCTTCAGTCTCATCATTTCCATTTTTCCTTTAAAAAGTTCCTCCTTGATACTATGCAATCTTTGGTCCACCACGTTTTTTTGCTAGCAAACTTGTTGAAAAAATAATTTTGGCTCCTGTATCCATTTAATTACCTTCTGTTCATCCCTTAAGCATTTTCTTTTTTTGGCTCTAAAACTACAACATATCACAAAGACTTGGAAGCAGAAAAGACACATTTTTTTTTTGATGAAGAAATATCACAATCTGATTTTTCAGCCTCCAAGACGATGCTGAAACTATTCCATCAAAGATCAGCTATCTAATCACCAAATTCAATGACATTTTCTCAGTTCAAAAACTCCTATAAGGCATTCACCACCACTGATTAACTCCTTTTCAAATTTCTCCTACTTGGTAAAATGATGTGGAGAAAATTGTATATCCTCTTGGCTTAGAATTTATCATGGAGAAAATATCATCATTTCTCTTTGGATGTAATACTTTAATAAACCACAGTCAACAGCAAAAGAACTTCCTTCTAAGCCAAAGACACCCTGTTGATTGTAAGGTCTCTTGGTGAAGAGAAAATTTAGATATGTGATATTCAAGTTTGGGTCCAGAGAGAGATTATTCTGCATAGGAGTGGAAAGGGAAACCCAGATGTGGACATTGTACAGAGTTAGAAGAGAAAGAATCACTAGTGATAGAGAAAAATGTAGGGGATTTGAGAAATAAAAATATTTACATAGATTTTATTAGTGAACGTTTGTGTGCTATGGGACAAAAATTCTTTCCATTAAGCTCATTAAACCATCAGTCATGATTATAAAAATTATAGGCTTTCTGGCATAACTCAATATCTTGTAGAAATAAGAACTGCCTGCTTGACTTATGATGGAGATCAAACATCCAGCACAAAAAAGTGGAAGGTGGACATCTGAATTGTTCTTGGGAGTCCTCAACTCTGCATTATGTTGTTTGAAGCTACTCTTTAATTACTTTGATGGGTAGTAATAGCAGTGGTGTTGGTAGAAGTAGACTAGTAATACATAACTTTCATTGAGTACTAGTAACTGGACAGGCACCATGATAAACATTTTGCATGAATCATCTTATTTAATACCCACAACTATGGAAAGTGCTAATACTATTAACCCCATCTTTCAGATAAATAAATTAGGGCTTAGAACAATAACTGCTGTAATTGTATTTATTTTTAATTACGACTAAACTTCCCCAATCCTATATCCCTTTAGGTAGGAAATATCCTTGCCAGCAGGTTGTCATATTTTCATTTACCTTTTTATGTTCTGGTGTGGACCGGATATTTCTTATATCCTTTGTATCTAGCAGAATTTGTGATACTGAGAATAACAATTTAGCACACACTTCTGAAGACATAAAAGATATCTTAATAGATTCTAGACACACAAGATGAAAAGCTTATGTTGTTTAGCTTCTCAACTGACTTTTCAAGTTAATACTTGGGAACTGTTTACTGTCCCTAAAATAGTCCCTGGACCACTTATTTAAATGGGAAGTCCCTGGGAAAATCACAAGGCAGAAACTCTGTGAGGGCAGAAACTACATATGTTGAGTACGTCGTTGACTAATATGTCTAGTATCCGTGCTCATAGAATATTTGGCCACTGATAAAACATGTGAATAAGCCAGTCATAACAGATGCTGGATGTACATAATTGCACACTGTATATGACTATCAGTCCTTCTAGGGTCTAGTGCCTATTCATTGGTATTCCAACGGATATTGGATTAAATGTAAAAGAAAGGACGGAAGGAAGGAAGGATGGAAGAAAGGGGGGGAAGGGAGGGAGGGAGGAAGGAAGGGAGGAGGAAGAATTGATGAGATTTCCTCCACAATTCTACAATATGATTGGCTGATATATAAACTTCCATGTGGAAGTGCCAAAGGAAGCAAAGCAGAAAGCTTTTTAAAATTTCTTTTCAGGAGGTGAATGTTGCCTATAGATTGATGACTATAATTGAAATTCTTATCCAAAAAACATTAATATTTCTTACAAAGAGAACACCATTTCATCCACACCTTAAGATTCGGTGAGTGGATGAGGTTCTCAATTTGTTCTCAATTTGACTAAAAATGGAAAAAACATTTTTGAATCCCAGAAATGATGCCTTAGGAACACAGGTTTGGAAAAATCAGCTCCGTCTTTTTCTAACATCCTCATTTAAGCTTGATTACTTACTAATCCTTTGTACCTGGTGGAAATATTTAAAATAGACTGCAGTTTACTGATACCAGCAAAACTTTTGCCACCTCCTTGGGGAGAAAACCACACACACTCTTGTGAGTTGAAAACTTAACATATCTTCAGTAGAAGTCACTGTGAGGGATAGATGAACTCCCATAATACCAGTCAGTTTTATGGTTATAACTGCATTCAAAAATCAACGTGGGAGGAGCTTCAAGATGGTGGAAGAGTAAGACACGGAGATCACCTTCCTCCCCACAGATAAATCAGAAATACATCTACATGTGGAACAACTCCTATAGAACACCTACTGAACACTGGCAAAAGACCTCAGACCTCCCAAAAGGCAAGAAACTCCCCACGTACCTGGGTAGGGCAAAAGAAAAAGGAATAAACAGAGACAAAGGAACAGGGATGGGACCTGTACCAGTGGGAGGGAACCGGGAAGGAGGAAAGATTTGCACACACTAGAAGCCCCTTCATGGGTGCAGACTGCGGGTGGCGGAGGGGGGAAGCTTTGGAGCCGCGGAGGAGAGCACAGCCACACGGGTGCGGAGGGCAAAGTGGAGAGATTCCCGCACAGAGGATCAGGGCCGACTGGCACTCACCAGCCCGAGAGGCTTGTCTGCTCACCCGCCGGGGTGGGCGGAGGCTGGGAGCTGAGGCTCCAGCTTCGGTAGGAACGCAAGGAGAGGACTGGGGTTGGCGGCATGATCACAGCCTGCAGGGGGTTAGTGCTCCACGGCTGGCTGGGAGGGAGTCTGGGAAAAGTCTGGAGCTGCCGAAGAGGCAAGAGACTTTCTCTTCCGTCTTTGTTTCCTGGTGCGCGAGGAGAGGGGATTAAGAGCGCCGCTTAAAGGAACTCCAGGGACGGGCGCGAGCCGCAGCTAAAAACACGGGCCCCAGAGACGGGCCTGAGACGCTAAGGCTGCTGCTGCCGCCACCAAGAAGCCTGTGTGCGAGCACAGGTCACTCTCCACACCCCCCCTCCCGGGAGCCTGTGCAGCCCGCCACTGCCAGGGTCCCGGGATCCAGCGACAACTTCCGGAGAACGCACGGTGCGCCTCAGGCTGGTGCAACGTCACGCTGGCCTCTGCCGCCGCAGGCCCGCCCCGCACTCCGTGCCCCTCCCTCCTCCTGGCCTGAGTGCGCCAGTGTCCCCGAATCAGCTGCTCCTTTAACCCCGTCCTGTCTGGGCGAAGAACAGATGCCCTCAGGCGACCTACACGCAGAGGCGGGGCCAAATCCAAAGCTGAACGCCAGGAGCTGTGCGAACAAAGAAGAAAAAGGGAAATTTCTCCTAGCAGCAGCCTCAGGAGCAGGGGATTAAATCTCCACAATCAACTTGATGTACCTGCATCTGTGGAATACCTGAATAGACAACGAATCATCTCAAATTGAGGCGGTGGAATTTGGGAGCAAAGATATATTTTTTTTTTCCTTTTTCTCTTTTGTGAGTGTGTATGTGTATGCCTCTGTGTGATTTTGTCTGTATAGCTTTGCTTTTACAATTTGTCCTAGGGTTCTGTCCATTTTTTTTTTCACTTTTGAAAATTTTTTTCTTAATAATTATTTTTTATTTTAATAATTTTTTTTATTTTACTTTATTTTATCTTCTTTCTTTCTTTCTCTCTTTCTTTCTCTCTTTCTTTCTTCCTTTCTTCCTTTAATTTTTCTCCCTTTTATTCTGAGCCATGTGCATGAAAGGCTCTTGGTGCTACAGCCAGGTGTCAGGGCTGTGCCTCTGAGGTGGCAGAGCCAACTTCAGGACACTGGTCCACAAGAGACCTCCCAGCTCCACATAATATCAAACGGTGAAAATCTCCCGGAGATCTCAATCTCAACACCAGCACCCAGCTTCACTCAATGACCAGCAAGCTACAGTGCTGGACACCCTATGCCAAACAACTAGCGAGAGAGGAACACAATCCCACCCATTAGCAGAGAGGCTGCCTAAAATCATAATAAGGCCACAGACACCCCAAAACACACCACCAGACGTGGACCTGCCCACCAGAAAGACAAGATCCAGCCTCATCCACCAGACACAGGCACTAGTCCCCTCCACCAGGAAGCCTACACAACCCACTGAACCAACCATAGCCACTGGGGACAGACACCAAAAGCAATGGGAACTACGAACATGCAGCCTACGAAAAGGGAACCCCAAACACAGTAAGTTAAGCAAAATGAGAAGACAGAAAAACACACAGCAGATGAAGGAGCAAAGTAAAAACCGACCAGACGTAACAAATGAAGAAGAAATAGGCAGTCTACCTGAAAAAGAATTCAGAATAATGATAGTAAAGATAACCCAAAATCTTGGAAATAGAATAGAGAAAATAAAAGAAATGTTTAACAATGATGCAGAAGAATTAAAGAGCAAACAAACAATGATGAACAACACAATAAATGAAATTAAAGATTCTCTAGAAGGGATCAATAGCAGAATAACTGAGGCAGAAGAATGGAGAAGTGACCTGGAAGATAAAATAGTGGAAATAACTACTGCAGAGCAGAATAAAGAAAAAAGAATGAAAAGAACTGAGGACAGTCTCAGAGACCTCTGGGACAACATTAAACACACCAACATTTGAATTATAGGGGTCCCAGAAGAAGAAGAGAAAAAGAAAGGGACTGAGAAAATATTTGAAGAGATTATAGTTGAAAACTTCCCTAATATGGGAAAGGAAATAGTTAATCATGTCCAGGAATTACAGAGAGTCCCATACAGGATAAATCCAAGGAGAAACATGCCAAGACACATATTAATCAAACTATCAAAAATTAATACAAAGAAAACATATTAAAAGCAGCAAGGGAAAAACAACAAATAACACACAAGGGAATCCCCATAAGGTTAACAGCTGATCTTTCAGCAGAAACTCTGCAAGCCAGAAGGGGTGGCAGGACATATTTAAAGTGATGAAGGAGAAAAACCTACAACCAAGATTACTCTACCCAGCAAGGATCTCATTCAGATTCGATGGAGGAATTAAAATGTTTACAGACAAGCAAAAGGTAAGAGAATTCAGCACCACCAAACCAGCTTTAGAACAAATGGTAAAGGAACTTCTCTAGGCAGGAAACACAACAGAAGGAAAAGATGTACAAAAACAAACCAAAACAATTAAGAAAATGGGAATAGGAACATACATATGGATAATTACCTTAAATGTAAATGGATTGAATGCTCCCACCAAAAGACATAGACTGGCTGAATGGATACAAAACAAGACCCGTATATATGCTGTCTACAAGAGATCCACTTCAGACCTAGGATCACATACAGACTGAAAGTGAGGGGATGGAAAAAGATATTCCATGCAAATGGAAATCAAAAGAATGGGGGAGTAGCAATTTTCATATCAGACAAACTAGACTTTAAAATAAAGACTATTACAAGAGGCAAAGAAGGACACTACATAATGGTCAAGAGATCAATCCGAGAAGATATAACAATTGTAAATATTTATGCACCCAACATAGGAGCACCTCAATACATAAGGCAAATGCTGACAGCCATAAAAAGGGAAATCAACAGTAACACAATCATAGTAGGGGACTTCAACATCCCATTTTCACCAATGGACAGATTATCCAAAATGAAAATAAATAAGGAACACAAGCTTTAAATGATACATTAAACAAGATGGACTTAATTGATATTTATAGGACATTCCATCCAAAAACAACAGAATACACATTCTTCTCAAGTGCTCATGGAAAATTCTCCAGGATAGATCATATCTTGGGTCACAAATCAAGGATTGATAAATTTAAGAAAATTGAAATTGTATCAAGTATCTTTTCTGACCACAACACTGTGAGACTAGATATCAATTACAGGAAAAAATCTGTAAAATATACAAGCACATGGAGGCTAAAGAATACACTACTTAATAACCAAGAGATCACTGAAGAAATCAAAGAGGAAATCAAAAAATACCTAGCAACAAATGACAGTGAAAACACGACGACCAAAAACCTATGGGATGTAGCAGAAGCAGTTCTAAGAGGGAAGTTTATAGGTATACAATCCTACCTCAAGAAACAAGCAACATCTTAAATAAACAACCTGACCTTACACCTAAAGCAATTAGAGAAAGAACAAAAAACCTCAACGTTACCAGAAGGAAAGAAATCATAAAGATCAGATCAGAAATAAATGAAAAAAAATGAAGGAAACGATAGCAAATATCAATAAAACTAAAAGATGGTTCTTTGAGAAGATAAACAAAATTGATAAACCATTAGCCAGACTCATCAAGAAAAAGAGAGAGAAGACTAAAATCAACAAAATAGAAATGAAAAAGGAGAAGTTACAACAGACACCACAGAAATACAAAGCATCCTAAGAGACTACTACAAGCAACTCTATGCCAATAAAATGGACAACCTGGAAGAAATGGACAAATTCATAGAAAGGTATAACCTTCCAAGACTGAACCAGGAAGAAATAGAAAATATGAACAGACCAATCACATGCACTGAAGTTGAAACTGTGATTAAAAATCTTCCAACAAACAAAAGCCCAGGACCAGAAGGCTTCACAGGCAAAGTCTATCAAACATTTAGAGAAGAGCCAACACCTATCCTTCTCAAACTCCTCCAAAATATAGCAGAGGGAGGAAACTCCCAAACTCATTCTACAAGGCCACCATCACCCTGATACCAAAACCAGACAAAGATGTCACAAAGAAAGAAAACTACAGGCCAATATCGCTGATGAACATAGATGCAAAAATCCTCAACAAAATACTAGCAAACACAATCCAACAGCACATTAAAAGGATCATACACCATGATCAAGTGGGGTTTATGCCAGGAATGCAAGGATTCTTCAATATAAGCAAATCAATTAATGTGATACACCATATTAACAAATTGACGGAGAAAAACCATATGATCATCTCAATAGATGCAGAGAAAGCTTTTGACAAAATTCAATACCCATTTATGATAAAAACCCTGCAGAAAGTAGGCATAGAGGGAACTTTCCTCAACAGAATAAAGGCCATATATGACAAACCCACAGCCAACATCGTCCTCAATTGTGAAAAACTGAAAGCATTTCCAGTAAGATCAGGAACAAGACAAGGTTTCCCACTCTCACCACTATTATTCAACATAGTTTTGGAAATTTTAGCCACAGCAATCAGAGAAGAAAAGGAAATAAAAGAAATCCAGATCGGAAAAGAAGAAGTAAAGCTGTCACTGTTTGCAGATGACATGATACTATACATAGAGAATCCTAAAGGTGCTACCATAAAACTACTAGAGCTAATCAATGAATTTGGTAATGTAGCAGCATACAAAATTAATGCACAGAAATCTCTAGCATTGCTATACACTAATGATGAAAAATCTGAAAGTGAAATTAAGAAAACATTCCCATTTACCACTGAAACAAAAAGAATAAAATATCTAGGAATAAACCTACCTAAGAAGACAAAAGACCTGTATGTAGAAAATTATAAGACACTGATGAAAGAAATTAAAGATGATACAAACAGATGGAGAGATATACTATGTTCTTGGATTGGAAGAATCAACATTGTGAAAATGACTCTACTACCCAAAGCAATCTACAGATTCAATGCAATCCCTATCAAACTACCACTGGCATTTTTCATAGAACTAGAACAAAAAATTTCACAATTTGTATGGAAATGCAAAAGACCTGAATAGCCAAAGCCATCTTGAGAAAGAAAAATGGAGCTTGAGGAATCAGGCTCTGTGGCTTCAGACTATACTACAAAGTTACAGTAATCAAGACAGTATGGTAATGGCACAAAAACAGAAATATAGATCAATGGAACTCGATAGAAAGCCCAGAGATAAACCCACGTACATATGGTCACCTTATCTTTGATAAAGGAGGCAAGAATATACAGTGGAGAACACAGCCTCTTCAATGAGTGGTGCTGGGAAAAATGGACAGCTACATGTAAAAGTATGAAATTAGAACACTCCCTAACACCACACAGAAAAATAAACTCAAAATGGATTAAAGACCTAAATGTAAGGCCAGACACTATAAAACCCTTAGAGGAAAACTTAGGCAGAACACTCTATGACATAAATCACAGCAAGATCCTTTTTGACCCACCTCCTAGAGAAATGGAAATAAAAACAAAGATAAACAAATGGGACCTAATGAAACTTCAAAGCTTTTGCACAGCAAAGGAAACCATAAACAAGACCAAAAGACAACCCTTAGAATGGGAGAAAATATTTGCAAATGAAGCAACTGACAAAGGATTAATCTCCAAAATTTACAAGCAGCTCAAGCAGCTCAATATCAAAAAAACAAACAACCCAATCCAAAAATGGGCAGAAGACCTAAATAGACATTTCTCCAAAGAAGACATACAGATTGCCAACAAACACATGAAAGAATGCTCAACATCATTAATCATTAGAGAAATGCAAATCAAAACTACAATGAGATACCATCTCACACCGGTCAGAAGGGCTATCATCAAAAAATCTACAAACAATAAATGCTGGAGAGGGTGTGGAGAAAAGGGAACCCTCTTGCACTGTTGGCAGGAATGTAAATTGATACAGCCACTATGGAGAACAGTATGAAGGTTCCTTAAAAAACTAAAAATAGAACTACCATACAACCCAGCAATCCGATTACTGGGCGTATACTCTGAGAAAACCATAATTCAAAAAGAGTCAGGTACCAAAATATTCATTGCAGCTCTATTTACAGTAGCCAGGACATGGAAGCAACCTAAGTGTCCATCAACAGATGAATGGATAAAGAAGATGTGGCACATATATACAATGGAATATTACTCAGCCATAAAAAGAAACGAAATTGAGATATTTGTAGTGAGGTGGATGGACCTAGAGTCTGTCATACAGATTGAAGTAAGTCAGAAAGAGAAAAATGAATACCATATGCTAACACATACATATGGAATCTAAGAAAAAAAAAAAGGTCATGAAGAACCTAGGGGCAAGATGGGAATAAAGACACAGACCTACTAGAGAATGGACTTGAGGATATGGGGAGGGGGAAGGGTAAGCTGTGCCAAAGTGAGAGAGTGGCATGGACATATATACACTACCAAACGTCAAATAGATAACTAGTGGGAAGCAGCCGCATAGCACAGGGAGATCAGCTCGAGATCAGCTCGGTGCTTTGTGACCATCCAGAGGGCTGGGATAGGGAGGGTGGGAGGGAGGCAGACGCAAGAGGGAAGAGATATGGGAACATATGTATAACTGATTCACTTTGTTATAAAGCAGAAACTAACACAACATTGTAAAGCAATTATACTCCAATAAAGATGTTAAAAAATAAATTAATTAATTTAAAAATAAAGATAAAAAAATCATCGTGGCTGTCACTGATCTGTCTTGGCTTTCTGGCTGATCCTCCATAGAGTCAATCCTGCTGCTTTAAACCATCAGTAATCTGTAATGCAAGGATGTCAAGCTATAGGAGTAGGGAGTTCAGCATTTCATTGGTTGTCTATATGAGTCATTTTTTTGAGCATGAATAAGTCATGCTTAAATGGACGGCTTCAGCCTACATTAAGAATCACTTGTATTAGGAGAAAGTTGAAAAATAGAATAAATTCAGGTGTGGGGATGCCCCATGCATTCTCCTTTATCCAGTATCCCTTTTTTTCCCTACAGTGTAATGATAGATGTACAATCATTTTAATACAAATCCTGCTTACGACTCCTGAAACTGATTTAATAGAACAGCTTGTGATATTCTAGTAGAGAACTCATTTAGGAAATTCAAGATTCTGAAGTCAGAACAGCGTTGCTGCCTCTCAGACCGTGCAATGATAGATGGAAGAGTCTTGCTATGCATGTTTACCAGCAGGCAGGTGTATTTCATTCCCTTGACCCCTTCAAGAAGAGGTGAAGGATTTTTTTCAGCATTAACTTCTCTCTTTTCAGTCCCAAAAGCAATCTGTCATGCATTTCGAGACGTGTTTTGGTTGGGCATCTGTCTTAGTATTTCCTTGGTTTCTCTTGAAGGGCACACCGTTGTCTTTTTTTTCTATAGCGGAGTTCAGACTGTGCCAAGAGCAATGGGTTATGTGCTGAGGATCAGCCTACACATCTTCAGTTGCACACTTTCCATAGCCTCTGCCAGGTTTGGTTGCATATAAATACAGGAGCACCTCACTGCCCCAGAAGAAACCTTACCAATCAGGGCTACAGCTGAGTGTTAGAAATAAAGATGAAAACAAGAACACCATGCTGCAAAACATGCCCTAAAGTAACACATGGAGTATGGAGGAGAATTTCCAAAATTCTCATTCAACATTTTTTTACCCATCTTTTACACTCAGTGTAGATAAGCCTAGTTGTATAATTTCCCATCCCATACAAAATTAGAATCATCAAACTAGACAACCTGTGAAAGAAAGGCAGGAGCTACAGAGAAAAGCAAAGACGCTGGAAACATGTACATCGGAAAAAAGTATAATTGCCTAGCAAGAGGAGGAAAACTAAATAAAGTTCATAATTACATTATATTCATACACTACACTATTATACAGCAAACAAGTGGAATGATCTAGAGTGGCAGTCAGCAAACTCTTACTATGAAAGACCCGATAGATAAGAAAGATTTTAGTCTTTGTAGTTCGTAGAGTTTCTGTCACAACCACTCAACACTGCTGTTATAGCACAAAAGCAGCATAGACAATGGATAAGCCAGGCTACATTCCAGGGCTATTATTCTAATACAACTTTATTTGCAAAAACAGGCAGCGGTACAGATTTGGCATGCAGGCTATATTTTACTAACCCTCGATGGACAGCTAGGTGAAGAAACATGGACGAGCCCCAAAAATGTAATTCAGGGCAAAAACCAGTAAGTTGCTGAATGATAAACAGGGTGATGTCACATACTTATTAAAGTAAAAAGAGATGCAGCACTTCACTACATAGTGTTTATGGGTTCACACATATACCCTAAAAGTATAAGAGCATGCAAAAGAGTGACCAAACACAACATCCTGGTAATGGTTATATCTGGTAAGAAAGCTCATGGGATGAGGGAGAACAGGGGGTGCCAACTATATCAGTAATGACTCTTCTTCTTAAACTCTGTGGTGGCTGCAAATATATTCGTATTACTCGCTATACTCTAAAAATATTACATAATCATAAAAATAGGCATTTTAACTCAAACAATGTGACATTCTGGGGCTATTTAATAGGGGCAAAAAAAGAATTATACAATTTAGTATCCCTAAGTTTATCAATATTTTATAGAAAGTGAAAAAAATCATGCACATAACAATAATTATAAATTTGAGGCAAAAAGAGAAAAATGAACTTTAGTCCAGACTTCTGTTGAAGAATCCATAGACATTTCATGTTTCAGAGAGAAAATAAAGTTAATATTTTAGCCTAAAATATTTTGATGCTTATTGTGCTTTCTGTTATAGACAATCATGTATGTGGAACATCTCATGTTTGATTTGCCAAGTAAAGTTTTTAGTATATTGTAATTTTTAACTATTTGACATTTTTTAAGACATATATGTATACATTTCTAGTCTACGAATTTTGAGGAAAGTCTTGCCTGACTTCTCTATAAAAGTTACTGTATTTTGAAAAAAGCATAGGATGGGCTTACTCATTTACATGATTTCTTTAGCAGATTTTTTTAAGGTTTTAATTTTTAAAAGCCTGTGATTTTTCAAATCAGGGAATTGGTGACATTTATTCCAGTATTAGTGACCCCAACTGTACCTTAAATACTATTACACGCAATAAATCAGTAACCAAGCACTAATACAGATGATACTTGGGGAAGAAATTTCTTCTAAACATGCAGTTTTAAGGATGAATGTATAAAGTATCTTTCCAGTTACTGGGAATCAGGATGACAAACCTTTAGAGATTATACCCTTATAGGAAAACAAACATTTTTTCATATAACTATACGTTAACTTAACACACATATTCATAAACTCGTGCCAGTTTTCTGTCTTGGAGTCAGCAAGTCCTGTCTTGGAGTTTTCAGAGCAGGGCTCAGCCAATCAAGATTAGATGACCAGAGACAGGTCAAGGTCATCTACTTCCAGGCACTGCTGGAACCCAAGACCATGTGCTTTAAGAAGATGAGGGCAGGGGTGAAGTCTCAGAGTCCATTACAGCTTCTTCAGAGCTAGCCGAGCTGAGCTATTATAAGATAGCCTTGGCAGTCTACTAGGATTCTATTCTGGTATTGGCTGAGACGCACAGCTATGGGAACCCACGTGTATCATGTCACCTCTCTGAGATTCAATAACGTGGTATGAACAAGAGTACTATCACAGGATTGTGAGTGCTGTACCTGGCTCAAAAAAAAAAAAAAAAAAGAGACAGAACTCTAGTCGTAAATCCTCTCAATTCATTCATCAGTCTTCCAATTAACAAATATAATTGAATTACCTACTTCTTACCTGAAAAAATTGTTGCAAATATCCTAAACATTCTGAAATGATACTTACAAAACTGGGAGTTATTAAATAACCACATGTCTGAGGACCAGATCCAGAACAGCCTTTCAGATGGCTTCCGGAAATAAAAGTTTATTGAATAAAAACAACTTATATCTTATGATTAAGAATTAACTTTTAGTTCTGGAGGAATGACTAAATATGTTTTACGTTTTTCTACTACATAGATAATGCTGGTTGATATTAAAATTTTTAAAATAGCTGTGCATAATTAACTTTAAACCTCATTTTCATCTCAAAGTGACAATGTACTATGTAACTACTAGTGACCAACAAACTTATTTTTCTTCACTTCTTTCATTGAAGAACTAATTTGCAGCTCAGAAATTTTGTAAATTAATTACATGCATTATTGCTTTGTTTTACTTATTTTTAAAAGTCAATAATTAGTATGCTTTGTTATACATGTATGTATTTGGTTATACATGTATAACATATTTTGGTTACACATGTATTTTTATGCTTACTTTATATATATATATATCACAAGAAGGCAGTTTTTTATTCATGAAATTATAAAGTTTATTATTAAAATAAATTGAAAAAAGAATCTTCTAAAAATATAAAAATAATAATAGGGTGAGACCATGTCAAACATTGTGAAGGTAATTATAAAAAAAACTGAGGTATAAGAAAAGCTTCCTTAAATAAAGAAAATGGAAAAGTTGATCAAAGGTATACCTTTTCCATACATCAATGATTAAAGAGAATAAATTTATTTTTCAAGATCATTCTAGCGTTAGAACCATGTTTATAAACTTGTTACCACTTTTCTTTAAATAGCCTGAAAAAATTATAAAACTTCTTTAAGATAATGGTGCTTAATTATGATTCCCAGTGTATCAGGGCTGATTAAAAAAATATATATATATTTTTAATTATGCTGTTGAATAACACTTGAGTAGGTATATCTATATCTAAATGAAAAATTTAAAAAAAAACTACATTACTGCTACCCAAATAGTAAGTATGGGCAAAAATGCTCATAAAATCCTATCCCAGAGCCATGAGCTACCCGAGGTCTTGGGCTACAGTAATAGGTATTCTAATGAAAATGGTGACAGCACCATCTGGTTAGCTTGGAATAAGGTCAGAGTGCAGACCTGGAAAGGCAATATTTGAAAAGTTGCCTGAATTTTGTCTTGCAAAGGTAACATTTGCCTTATCTCTAAAAATTGCTTACTTTACTCAGAGGTTTATGGGCCCAAAGACTTGAAAACTGAAAGTTAAAAGCTCTCTGAATTATTTTTGGTATTGACTCAGTGACAAGTTCAAGGAAAGATGCCTTTAACATAGATGGTACCACCCTAGAAAATGATGTCTTCCGTGTCTACTCACTACTCATCACAGGAGAAACTAAAAGAACAGAAACCTGATACATATGATTTAGAATTTCAGAAATTTGAGAGCTGGAGAGGACCCGCCTCAAGATGATCTAACACGATTTGCACGAATGAAGGAATTAATGCCCCAAAGTTTAAGTGGCTTGTGCACACCCACACATGCACACGTGCACACAGCTGGCTAATGATACAGAAAATTTCACATGTCCTTTGCAAGATAAGGCTTTTTCCCAACAATATGAGGAAGGATTTTCCACATCTATTTTTATGTTATTTCATTGAAGTCCTTTCTTTCAAGCAAAAGTAACAATAAATTCCAATATTTTAGCCCATGATTCCTCTACATTTCCCTTTTTATTTTTATTTTTTGGCACTGAGACTCCGACATTTCTCGGTATTTACTGTCTTCCCCACCCCTGATCTTCTCTAATAAAAGGCCCTCTCATCTGCCCAAAGTTCTGAAATTCCTTCCTGTCAGCTGTTTGCTTTGAGGGCAGCTCTCTGCATTTTCTATCCTAAAATGTATCTCTCTAAGAAATGCAGATTTTCTGAATGCTGCTTAGTGAGAACAGCAGGAATATTCGCGACCCTTCTGAGCAGGTACTGGAAATGGTGAGACCCTCAGCTCAACTGAACAGCCCTCAGCTGGGTGTTTTGTGAGGCACCTTGTTTTGGGCTCTATTACACTAAAGGGAAAAACCCTCCCCTTCCTGCAGAAGCCCTTGGAGCCAGCTCACAGGCAACAAAGTGGACTTTATTTCTAAAAAATAATATATACCCACAGAATTATTTTTCTGATCATAAAAGTAATAATTCATGGTTATTATAGAAAAACTGGAAACCTGGATAAAGAATAGGAAAGATAATAGAAATCAATCACAATCTCACTGTGGTGGGAAATTATTGATTTTATTTTCAGAATTCATTCCTACTTCCTAAAAACCTCTGGTTTTATTTTTGAATCCTTGCACTTCTGGGAAAGCAGATGTCCCTTTGAACCCCAAAAACGTGCCCAATGAAGGTCTATCCCCTGTCCACAGCCGCAGTGTGTCCATGGCTCAGGTGTAAAACTGAATCGCCTAAGTCAACTCTGAGAATGCTTTTTATGTTAAGGATATTATCTTATTATCATATTTATTGCTAATATTTCCCAATCTGTTTTTTTCTTTATTTTATGACATTTCAATCTAAATAATTTTTGAATTTTTTCATAAATGCAAGTATATATTTTTTTCTTTAGAATTCTGTCACTGCTTTTATATTTAAAGTTCCTTTCTGCTGTGGTCCAAAAGTTTGTGTCCCCCATACATTCATATGTTGAAATCCTAACCCCCAAAGATGGCAGTATGAAGAGGTGGAGCCTTTGAGAAGTGATAACTGCAGGTTCTCACCAGAACATAAACATGCTGATCCATTGATCTCAGACTTTCAGACTCCAGAACTGTGAGAAATAATATTTTATTGTTTATAAGCTATCCAGTCTGTGGTATTTTGTTATCGCAGTCCGAAAGCATAAGACAATTACCTTTCAGAACTAAGCCATAAGCACTTACATTTTGCCTAGGTTTCATGGCACTGCAGAAAAATTTTAATACTAGTTCAAAAAGCAGCTGAGAAACTGTAAGAAGTGCTTTCTGCCCATATAGTCTTAAGGTTATTCTTTCTCTCTGTGTTATCTTACTGATTTATTTAGCATTCATGCAAAATATATTCATTGAGTTCATGCTATGTGTTAAACACTGTAGTAGATAGAAAAACAGAATTTCTACTAGAATGAAATTAGAATTATAATAGAATGTCACAAAAGTGTGCCTAGGAGAATTATGGAGAGAATTTCCCCCTTTGCCTCATGCGTGGAAGTATTAAGAAGGACTCCATGAAGGACTTCGAGCAGAGAGAAGAGTTTAAAGGCAGAGATACAAAAAAAGAATGGCTTAAGCAGAAGCATCAAGAGGGAGAAGCACAGGGAAAATGATTCACCTTTGCTGGAACTTAGGACACAGGATCAGGAACTATATCCTCAAATTGCATTTAGTGGAAACAAAGACTGAATAAGTACATACGTCTAAACCTTAAAATAAAATAAAAGGAAACCCAACAGGTTTTAATAGTGTCAAAGGAACGTCCCATGATAGCAGATAAATTGAACCACACCTACAAATTTCTTAACAGTAACAAAATTCATTATCACTTTAGAGGAAAATTATTACATTGTCCTTCCTTCCTACTCATTAGAGTATGAAAGGGCCAGAAATGCTATCCCTCCTACCTACTATTAGGTCCCCAGAGGCAGAAAAAACAATTCTAATGAGGAATTAGTCAAATACAAGCAAGAAGACTAGACGTAATGAGTATTCTCCTCCCTCTTGACCCCTAAAGATTTCCAAATACTATATTTAAATTTTGATGTATATACTACTCTTCTTTTACATTTTAATTGCTTCTTAGGCTGACAGTTATCTTTGGAGAGACTAACAGTCATATTTTTAGCCACTATGAATATCTAATTTTTATTCATGCATTGTACTCTTTGCTACTGTGAAGCTAAATTTGAGCTTAAAGTGGGATTTTTTTTCCTGCTGCATTAATTCTCTCTACCACACACAGCGTCTTTTGAATCCTGTTTCTCTTCATGGTTTCTCCTGGGGGCAAAGTGAACTTCATAGAGCCAATCTATGGCCTCCTATAGCAATTTTATGAGCCTGAAACTATGAAGCCATCCCTACATGATTTTCATATACCTAGGAGAATTAGATTCGGATGTAATAGAATTAGTCTTTGTATTATATTTCATGAAATGTTGATATGCCTGCTGCCATACTAGCTCAGAATGCCCTGAGAATACTCTACCTTAAAAATATTAAATATTGAAAATAAAAGAGGTTTACATTATTCATGATCAGTTTGACAGGATGCCCAGATATAACTAGGGTCTTTATTTGAACTAAATCCTGATCTAGAATGCTATTGTAAATGTGACCCCTAGGTTTTTACAGCCAGGCTACAGTTTGAATGAAAAATCACCTCATTTAAATATAGTTTCAGGTAATGTTTTTCTTGATTTTTATACAATGAAGTGTTTTACTGCAGGTGCTGGTGGATAAGGTACAAATTTTCAAATCAATGTGCTCAGCGCTTCTGGAGAAATTAGTTCACTTTTCATAGAGCTAAAATCATATAAATTTATACTCAAGCATTAAATTCCTAAAAATATCTCTTCCATGATACTTACCTGATAGCAGCACGTAAGTATTTTAGTTCTAATTCAATTATTTGAACATTCTGGTTATGCTCTTAGAACAACAAAAACAAAACTGCTCAAGAATGGCAATTGTTAAAATATTTCAACAACTTCAGAGGAATAGGTTAAACTCGGTGTCATGATAGATTAGAAAAAAAATACACAGAATTGTTGGAGTAGGCTTTATTTTATAATTAACCTTATGCAAAGTATGATAAAATTAACCATATTATAAAATCATAATTATAACCATATAAAATCAACCGTATTATAACTTAGGAAACATTTAAAAAACATATAGAAAATAACAATTCTAGAATAATCTTCAGAAGAGCAAAATGCATATATTAAACATCTATGTAGATATTATTTAAACAAGTGATTCAATTATTGAATGATGGCTTAATACAAAAAATATTAAAAATTAGAAATAAGTGCAAGAGGTTAGAGAAAATGTGGTTGTCTGGATACTTATTGATCAGGGACTATTAAGAAGTACTGAGAGGATCTCTGGTATGACTTCAGAAAATGAAAAGTAGAGCAACCTCAGAAAGTTATAAGCAAATCTTCAAATCCTACTAATTAAAGCAAAAATAATAACAATGTATACCAGGTATTTTAGCATATTTAGAAGTAAAATGTGTGTCAATGATAACATAAAAGATAGGAGGGAGAGGAAATGGGAGTAATTTTATGCAAATTTCTTACATTACTGTGGAGTGATACAATATTATTCGGAGGTAGACTCAAGTTAAAGATGTGTATTAAAATCCCTGAAGAAACAACTTTAATAAAAGAAAACAATGAGGTGTAGCTAATAAGGCACAAAGTAGAAATAAAATGAAATCATAAGAAAAAAATTAATACAAGAGAAGACAAGAGAAACACTGGAACAAAGACCATATGGGACATATATAAACAATAAACTTGTAGATTTAAATCAAACCATAGTGATATTTAAATTAAAAATTAACATTAAATATAAATAACACTGAATAAAAACCAAAAATTGTTAGAATTAAAAAGCTAAAAACAACTATATGTTGTCTACAAGAAACAAAATTTACACTGCTGTCTGGTATATTTGAAGGTTTTTCAGAGAGTAGATCACAAGGGTTCTCATCACAAGAGAAAAAACATTTTTTTCTGTTTTTTTTCTTTTGTACCTGTATGAATGATGGGTGTTCACTAAACTTACTGTGGTAATAATTTCATGGTGTATGTAAGTCAAATCAATATGCTGTACACCTTGAACTTACACAGTGCTGTATGTCAATTTCACCTTAATAAGACTAGGGGGAAATAAAGAAAAAAAATTAAATATAAGACAAAATGAGGATAAAAGTAAAAGGATGTGACAAAACTGATGTAAGATAAAGTAGATTTTAAAAGAGGAATATTACTAGGAATAAAGAGAGATGTTTCATAATGATAAACAGATTGACTCATCAGGAGGATATAAAAATCAGAAGTGTGTTTGTATCCAAAAAGCATAACTTCCAAATAAATGAGGGAACATGAAAACTGGTGGAGTTGAACAAAGAAATAGACCAGTCAACAATTTTAGTTGGAGATTTCAACACTATGCTCTCAGTGATTGACAGAAAAAGTAGAGAGGTAATCAGTAAGACTATAAAAGACTTTAGCAACTTTATTAACCAACTTGACCTAATTGATATTTATGGCTAACTCCACCCAAAGATAGATATATTAGGCCTTCAATTATATTGTAACATTCATCAAAGTAGGGCCTATACGGCACCATAAAACCAGGCTCAATACATTTAAGATGACTGAAAACATACAAAGTATTTGCTATTCAAAATGAAATTAAGTTAAAAATCAATGAAAAAAATCCCCAAATGGGGAAAATAAACAACATATTTCTAAATTATACATGGATCAAAGCAGAAATCCAAGAAAATTAGACAATATCTTGAACTGAAAGAAAATGAAACCATAGCACATAAAATTTGTTAGCTGCAACTAAAATAGTGCTTTCAAGGGAGATCACATCAATAAATGCTTACCCTAAAAATAAGAAAGATCTCAAATCAATGACCTAAGCTTCCACTCTAAGAAACTAGGAAAAGAAGAGAATATTAAACCCAAAGCAAATAGAAGAAAGGAAATACAAAATATAAGGCTAGAAATCAAAGAAATGGAAAAACAATAAGGAAAATCAATTAAATCAAAAGTTGGATCCTTTAAAAAAATTATTAAAATTGAGAAACTGCTAGTAACACATCTGAAAAAAAAATAAGGAATTAACGCGCTTATTCTAACATCACAAACACTTCACTTCTAATTGTATAGATATTAAAAGATAATAAATATCACGAGCAACTGTATACCAGTAAATTTGAAAACGGATGAAATGGCCAATTTCCTTGAAAGACACAAACTACCTATCTCCCTTAAGATGAAGTAGGTAACCTGAATAGTCTTAAATGAACTTGTGGTTAAAATCTTTTGACAGGGCCTTCCCTGGTGGGGCAGTGGTTAAGAATCCGCCTGCCAATGCAGGGGATACAGGTTCAAGCTCTGGTCCGGGAAGATCCCACGTGCCGTGAATCAACTAAGCCCGTGCACCACAAATACTGAGCCTGCGCTCTACAGCCCATGAGCCACAACTACTGAGCCCGTGCACTGCAACTACTGAAGCCTGTGAGCCTAGAGCCCGTGCTCCGCAACAAGAGAAGCCACTGCAATGAGAAGCTCGTGTACCACAATGAAGAGCAGACTCCGCTCACCGCAACTAGAGAAAGCCCCCGGGCAGCAACGAAGACCCAATGCAGCCAAAAATAAATAAATTTATTTTTAAAAAAAGAAAAAGAACTAAAAAAAAAAATCTTTCAACAAAGGAAATTCTAGATTCACAGGTCTTATCTGTTGAATTCTACCAAACACTTATGAAAGAAATAATCCCAATTCTACGAAAACTTATTCAGGGACAAGAATAGGAGGAAATATCTCCCAATTCATTTTATAAGGACAGCATTTACCCTGATATCAAAACAAGACAAAACCTGAAAGAAAACTTCAGACTATTATCTACAATGAAAAGCCACAAATCATTTTAAAATTTTATCAAATTAAATCCAAAGATACATTTCTTAAAGCAATTCATTATGACCAATTAGGATTCACTCTAGAATACAAAGTTGGTTTAACACTAGAAAATCAATCAGTGTGATTCACCAAATTGTGATATTAAAGTTAAAAATTATTTGACTGAAGTACTAAAGAAAAAAAAACTGAACAAAGTTCCCCAAATAAACACTCAGCAAATTAGAAATAGAAAAAACTTTCTCAAATTGAAAAAGGAGACCTATGGAAAGCCAACAGCTAACATCATATGTGATAGTGTAAGACTGAATGTTTTCGGTGTAGAAACAGGAGCAAAACAAGAGTGCCTGCTCTCACCACTTCTATTCAAACCCAGTACTGGAGGTTCTGGTTACAACAATAAGTAGAGGGCAATATAAATCTATTTATAAGTCTACTGGTAGACCCTAATGTCATTACATTACATTGTGAGAGGGAGGAACAGCCAAAATATTTAACAATTCATATCCTGAATTCAACTAAGGCCCCTAGTTTTGATTCATTTGTTTGTTTGTTTAGTAAATGGTACTGCTACATCATGCCTTCTGATCATAGCCTAAGAAAGACACTGTAACTGAAACACACCAATAATGGTCAAACAAGCAATACTAATGAATTAATCAATCAACTAACAACCTGTAGAGAATTTTCTCAAGGATTATTGGCTGTCCCTACTGTATCCCTCTTAGCTTGTCAAGCTGTATATTCATCTGATAAATAAAGACTAAACCTATTGTGGTAATCATTTCACACTATATGTAAATCAAACCATTGTGCTGTACCCCTTAAACTTATACTGTGATGTATGTCAATTATTTCTCAGTAAAACTGGAAAAACTATTTTTTAACTTAAGTTTGTTTTATTTTTTTAAAGAAAGAGATGATCTGTACTAATTCAGCAGGTGGATTGTCTCTTGTGGATTGCCTGTGAAGTTTTGACTAAATTGCATTTTAAATGCATTTCTAAAATGAAAATTCTACTATATGTAATCTCAGTGTTCAAAATTATATTGAATAACTACGTACATGATAAAGTTAATCACATCAATGAGCTGTAATAGATTTAATTTTCCATGCCGTTAATTTTTCACCTCTGGAGTAGGTCCTGCCTTGCTATTCAGATACTGAATCTGGCTGCATCCATCGTGTGATTTCCTGATGATGCACTCAGAAGTAACACGGGTAAATTCCAATTTTGAAAATAATACCCATAAAGCTTATGTATGGGAAAGGTGAGGGTATATCTCATGTATTCTTCCTCGATACACGTAAATGCATGCACACATATGTACATACACATAGGCATAGACATGTTGCACTGCAAATCTCTCATTTCACAAACTAGAAATACACAACTCAATTCTTTATTTCTAAAATCCTAGTTATTAAAAGTGTATATTCTTATGTGATGAACTTCTTGTACTTGGCTGAAAACCTCACACTGCTTCTAAAATTGTAAGTAGGGAAGTGTATTTCTATCTTTATTACTCCCTTGTTTTGTATTAGTATATACGCAAAGTCATACATGAATGGACTGCGCTAATCGAAAATGAAATGAATATTCCAAGGTCATATAGAAATTGCTGACATCAGCAGTGATGTGTCTTCATCTGTAGGCAGCATTAATCTCTGTTGTATGATACAAACTTTTGATAACTATTGAAACTATATGTAAGCATGTTGGGACTTCTTGATTCTTCTTTAAGGGTAAGAGCATTGCTGCTTACTGTCTGTCATTCTTAATAAAAGAAACCCTGAAAACTTAGAAATAAGAAATGTGAATAAGTGCAGGCGCCTGATCTGGGAGTTGAGAGGGAGAAGGGAAATGGGGAAGAGATCAGAATGGTTGCCTCCATTCTCAGACCCAGATAAGGTCCCTGCACGCCGGGTGCTTCACACTTGGGGCTAGAAGACGAGAACAGGGAAGTGGGGTTTGGGAGCAGTTTGATCTGGCTCAGAGAAGGGCGAGTGGGAGTAAAGCCCACAAACTCACCGGAACATCCCGCCCTCCCGCGCCTTCCTGCGTTCCCGCACTGATCTGATTTATGTGTTCATCGCGGTCTTGTTTATGAAGATCAGTCTTCTCATACTAATAGATGTTCATGGCAATGAAGAATAAAGCAGGATATCAGGACTGACTGTGCGTAAGAAGTTGTCATGGTAAAAGTAAGAGGATTGGCTTAGCTGACAGACAAGTGTGATTTCAGCCGAAGGGTGAGTGTGATTAACCACCAATTCAAGGGGAAAACCAAACGGGAGTAAACAGGGAAAGCTAGGGAGGAGACCTTTATTTACACCTCTCCCCGGTCATCCATCTTAAGTAAACCGAACAGCATTATTCTCGGGAATCTTTATTACTATAAGAAACTATACTTGTGTAAAATATATATATATATATATATATATATTTGTATATACACACTAACATCTGTGAGCATTTAAACATTTCCAGGGCACTCGCAAATCTCAAGTACCACATGAAAGCAGTGAAATGACGTCTGAGAGACATTTTCAATTACATTTCAAAAGGATATAAATGATCAGAATAATAAAAATAAAAAACCATGACCGTCAGAATATCTACATTTTCTCACATTTATCTTGAATACACATTCAGTACTTTCATAGGGCGATCACTGGAAATCAATACTGTAAATGAAATATCATTGGCATCCCCTTCTCATTTCAGCTGTGGTGTGAGTGAAGAGTGGTAATGTCTCGATAAATAATTTTAGCTTCAGTCTCTTTTACCCTCATTCCCAACATATGAGCAATTTCTGAAAAACAACTGTAGAAGATGCACTTTTACCT
This sequence comes from Tursiops truncatus, assembly GCF_011762595.2. Classification (NCBI taxonomy): domain Eukaryota; kingdom Metazoa; phylum Chordata; class Mammalia; order Artiodactyla; family Delphinidae; genus Tursiops; species Tursiops truncatus. The sequence continues at coordinate 95,164,148 of NC_047042.1, read as the reverse complement.
CTTCACCAAAAACATATAAAAATGAAATATACTGTGATATTTATTACCATGTATATTACAAACCACCATGGCGATCCAGTACAAATGGCTTTTTTCTCTGTGGCACCGACCTTCAAAAGTGATGATGTGAAAAGCCATAGACTTTATGACAGCTTAACTAGAAATACATTACAGCTGCTATATTAATAGGTAGTTGTGACTTTGCTATAAAGTTTGAATATGAAAAGAAACTCTGATCCTCATGGTCTGCTATACACTTTAAATATGCAGAAAAATATGTCCCTGAAAGCAGCCGGAGGACGCTGAGACAATGTTTATGTGAAACGATGCTGTCTCTTCTTCTTAGCCTCCAAACTTAATGGCGGTTTTTGCATTACATAAATTCAGCATTAGCAATTGAACGACTGGCATAATCTTTAGCCCAGCAAGTCAGAAAGGCTTCCCAGAACTGCGTAAGTGTCCGTATTTGCACTTGTAGATCCCTGTGTAAGGTGACGTGAATCTTTATGTATAGATAGGCTTAAGCTCCTTATGAAATCAATGAGTGAGTATTCAGTGACCAAATGCTGAGCAGTGAAAAACTGATGGTCATCGAAACGTTACTTTGAAAGTGTAAAATATTTTCTCTGTACCTTCAAAATATTTTCATCTAGGTAAACATCATGATGCTACATTTTTAGTAGCTTATTTAACACCTATAATCAGTTTGGTCAATATTTTAGTTTTAAGTGGACACAATTTCCCTGACATGTAAATGACAGCATGGTGCATGCCAAGATAATTTTTATAGTGTTTTAAATTAATTTGCAAACATCCTCAAACAGGTACATAATTTCTTTTCTGATGATGGTACAGGTGGGCATGAGATGTAGCTTAAACATGCCCTCTCTAAGAGGCTCAGACATTAGAGGACCTGTCGTAGCTCTGGCTGCTATAATAAAATAAAATACCATAGACTGAGCAGCTTAAACAAGAGACATTTAGGTCTCACAATTCCAGAGGCTGTAAAGTACAAGACCAAGGTGCCTGAAGATTTGGTCCCTGGTGAGAGCCCTCTTCCGGGCTTGCAGATGGCTGCCTTCTCACCGTCTACTCACGTGGCAGAGAAAGCTCTCTGTCTTCCTTTACTTGCAGGGACAGTATCCCACTTAGAGCCTCACCCTAAGGACCTCATCTAAACCTAATTACCTCCCAAAGACCCCACCTCCAAACACCACTATATTAGGGGTTAGGATTTCAACATATAAATTTTAAGAGGACAAAAGTCAGTCCATAGCAGAACCTAATGTCTTTATCCATGTTAGCAGATTTGTCAGTTTGGGGAAATTATTTAAACCACAGGAATGAGGAGGAAGAAACTTACGTTTATTTTTATATTATTACCATAACTAATTTCTGAATGGTGGTTTTGCACACAATCAGCATTTGATGGCTTAGAAGGCTAAAAACTAAAAGAAAAAAGATAAAGGACCTATATTTTTTAATGAAAGTACTAACTATGACAGAACAAATTAAGAAAAAACATTTTTACATTAATGAGAATGATTTTTGAGAAGAGAGGCTGAGATAATAATTCCGCAGAATTTCAATTATTTTGTTCTGATAGTTTTCTTTGCCCTGTGTGCTTTATAACTGATGATTTTATTTGTTCTTTGAGGTTTACAGTTTTAAAAGAGTTTCAGTTTAATCATGTCTCATCTATTCCACAGTGGCTAGAACTGACCACTTTATGTGTCAAAATTTATAATCTAATCTGTCCAAGGCTGTACCTCCTTCACAGATGTGGCTATTTAAATAGAAATTGAAATGAGTTAATATAAAAATAAAATTTAAACATTTAAAATTCAGTTTCTCAGTCACATTAGCCACATTTCAAGTGCTCAATAACCACATATGGCTAATGGCTACTATATCTGGCAGTGAAGATTGAGAACATTACCATCACTGTGGAAGGTTTTACAGAACAGGCCTGCTCTAGAGTGTCAGGAAATTATGGCCTGTGGGCCAAGCCCGCCTGCTATGTGTTTTTGTAAATAAAGTTTTATTGGAATGCAGCCACACCTATTCCTTTATGCCTTATCTATGGCTGCTTTTGTACTAACCCAGCAGCCTTGAATCATTGCAAAAAGAAACCATGTGCCCTGCAAAATCTAAAATATTTGTTACTATCTAGCCCTCTACAGGATAAGTTTGCCAGCCCCTGCTCTAGAGGATGGATACCTTAGGAGTTTGTAGCTCAGACTCTGCAGGTCAACATACTGGAATTTGAAGCCTATTTCTGGCAGAAATTAAGTGCTCTAAGCATTCTTTTTAATTGTTTGTAAAATTGGAATTGTAACAATACTGATCTTACAGACTCGTGTGAGGATTAAGTGAAAGAATTATGTAAAACACTCAGCACAATGACTGATACATTGTAAGCCCTCAAAAAACATTTCTTGTTAGGTTTTTAATTATTGTTATGTCCACTAATATTATTCTTGTGACCTGTAAAAGATGTGCAAAGGCACCCCCTCTTTCAAATCTTAAATCAGAGTCATAGCTCAAGAAGTGACAAATTAACCAAAGGTACAAAGGCCAAATATTTTATAGGCTTGATGGTGACCTAGGTATATAATTTACTTCAGGCAATGTATATGAATGTTAAAAAATAAATATCTTTTGAAATTTTATATGTATTTCCTACCTAGTGTGTGAGACACATAAACACATCTGAAATATCCTATGCCTAGGAACAAGCAAGACAAACTTTATCTGAAATTCCTTGTGTTCATACTCAAAGTCTTGGTCCTATGAAGCTGTTGACTAGTTAAATATGTCTTCCTGGCCATCATCAAAAAATCTAGAAACAATAAATGCTGGAGAGGGTGTGGAGAAAAAGGAACCCTCTTGCACTGTGGGTGGGAATGTAAATTGATACAACCACTATGGAGAACAGTACAGAGGTTCCTTAAAAAACTAAAAATAGAACTACCATATGACCCAGCAATCCCACTACTGGGCATATACCCTGAGAAAACCATAATTCAAAAAGAGTCATGTACCACAATGTTCATTGCAGCTCTGTTTACAATAGCCAGGACATGGAAGCAACCTAAGTGTCCATCGACAGATGAATGGATAGAGAAGATGTGGCACATATATACAATGGAATATTACTCAGCCATAAAAAGAAACGAAATTATTTGTAGTGAGGTGGATGGACCTAGAGTCTGTCATACAGAGTGAAGTAAGTCAGAAAGAGAAAAACAAATACCGTATGCTAACACATATATATGGAATCTAAAAAAAAAAAAAAGGTTATGAAGAACCTAGGGGCAGAACAGGAATAAAGACACAGATGTAGAGAATGGACTTGAGGACACGAGGAGGTGGAAGGGTAAGCTGGGTCGAAGTGAGAGAGTAGCATGGACATATATACAGTACCAAATGTAAAATAGATAGCTAGTGGGAAGCAGCCGCATAGCACAGAGAAATCAGCTCGGTGCTTTGTGACCACCTAGAGGGGTGGGATAGGGAGGGCGGGAGGGAGACGCAAGAAGGAGGGTATATGGGGATATATGTATACTTACAGCTGATTCACTTTGTTATACAGCAGAAACTAACACAACATTGTAAAGCAATTATACTCCAATAAAGATGTTTAGATAAAAACTGTACTGCACAGAGGTAATTATGTTTTGTAGAATATGGACTGTTAGGCATTTTAAATTGATGCTTGTCAGCAACAAGTTATTTGCTGAATAGCAATCCTTTTTTTTTAAGAGAAACCCCCTTGAGATTTAATGTACACACTTTTAAGATCATTTTAAAGCATATTTATATCACATAAAATGCACCCACTTTAAGTGTAAAGTAGTATGGTTTTAGTGAATGTATAGAGTTGTGCAACCACAACTGGAAATAAGTTTTAGAACACTTTAATCAACCCTCCAAATTCCCTGTGCCCTTTCGTGGTCAGGCTGTCCCTCGTCCCCAGCCACAAGGCAAGCACTGAGCTACTTTCTGCTGTTATGTTTTTGTTTTTTCCAGAATTTCATGTTCATATGTGTTTTGTGTCATTTATTTCTTTTACTTATCATTATGTTTTTGAGATTCTTCTACATTGTTCTGTATATCAATAGTTTATTCTGCTTTACTTGCAGTTGTATTCTGTTGAATGTACATGCCACATTTCATTTATACATGGACCAGCTGATGGATACTTGAGTTGTTTCTATTGTTTGGTTATTGTGAATGATGATGCTATGAACATTTGTGTACCAAAAAAAAAAAAAAATCTGTCTTCCAAGTTTGATAATACTCTAATCCCCATTCATTTTAGGCTTGCGGAAAATGACTGGACTCTTTGGCCTGATCATTATGGCCATGTGCAGATTCCATACTCTCTAATTTTTTCTTTAGTTTCACCTACTTAGCAGTAGCGTCTTCTCATAAAAGATTAGGAGGTATAGGGGAACTATTAACAGAAAAGGACTTTGTTGATAAAAGAGCCGCCTACATATGGTAGAAATCAGCCCTTGGCAAAATTGTGGGGAGGCTGCCAATGTGATCTCACCTCCCCTTTCTCTCACCTCTCTTGATTCGGGAGCTTCTCACACCCTGGTATCCCCCACTCCCAGCCCACTGAAATCACTGAACTCCCTGTTTCCATGTGACCCTCTCAGTGCCTAGAGCCTCCCTCCTGGACATTAATGTGCCAGGCAGGCGCCCCAGGTGTACAAGGGCTAATGGGTGTTGGACCAAATAAGAGTGTACAAAGATCAAGTGCTGTGGGAAACCTACACAGTATGACAGGCTGTTCTCAGGTTTGTTTTTAATTTTTCCTTCCACTCTTTCATCAGCCCATCATTATGGACTTAGAGCAGCATATATTACCTGCAATAGTGTATATTATTACCTACATGGAATGATCCTCTATCCTAAAATACTGCGTACCAAAGTTATTTCCAAATGAGCCTTGAAATAAAAAGAAGGGCAGGGCGGGTGTGTGGGAGGCAGATGTTGCCCTTTATACGCACCAAATAAAGAAAGAAGGATAAAAAGGAGATGGAAACAAATCTATACAGAGAATTTGCTATGTGCTTAGAATTAGGCTAGGCACATTATAAGTAGTAACTCGGTAACTAATTTTGTCGATGTGTTTCTAAAGCAGGTATTAAAAGGTCCCTTTTGTTACCAGAAAAACTGAGATTCAAAGAAAGTTAGTAATTTGGTAATAAGTGATAGAGCTGGAATTCAAAGTCGAGTCTGTCTGATTTCAACATTTATTCCCTTCTACACTGTATTATCTCTGATTAAAGTCACCTGTAGCGCATGCTATTTTATATGGTGGAACTTTTGTATAAAGTGAAAAAATTATCTGTAATTCACCTCTTTCATAAATCTGGATTGTAGCATAGATTTGATAAACATGTAAATCGTCATAAATTCCAGCAATGGATCTGAATTACAGGAGACACATATAAATCTATACACTAAATAACTGTCCTTCGCTTACATTTGCAGTGAAGGTCATGTTTGAACAGCAGCTGGCAGAGCTTCTGGAGTTTACCTGCTTGGGTTCACTGCCTGGCCCTGCACCTGTGCACTACATCTTGCACTGTCTTTCTAGAATACATGCTTCCAGGGACCCCAGAGCATTTATCTTCATCTGGAGTGCTTGGAAGTAAATGGGACTGACCATAATCCACTAGATGAAACTTGACCTTGTTGTTCCTTTCGGATGACTTCAGAGATCAGATCTCTCCCCATGAATCACCCTGGTGGATGATTTCAGATTTCTGCCGTTGGTACACTGGAAAAAGCACTTTAGTGTTCAGGATTTTGGGTTGTTTGTGAAGAGCCTCAACTTTGAAATTCTGCTTTTTCAGAGCTTAATGAAGTCTTGAAATTGGTAACCTACAGAACATTTTGCTTTCTAATGCTTTTTCTGAATCATAGCAAGACTTGAACATCTTGTCAAACTTGAAGAAACTAATTCTTCATCCCAAATTTTGTCTTGGAGAGACCCAAAGTCACATTGGGCTGGTAAATATCTGTAGATGAAGATACCTTTTTTTTTTTTTTTTTAGGTAACAACATTAGTATTTATTGTGCAAAGTTGCATTAGGAGTTCATTTTCAAAGCACAATTATCATTCAATAATACTAAGATACTTTAATCTTCAAACTATTCAAGAACAAAATAAACTACAAGATAATACTATGATAGCAGAGGCTACCAATAATTGAGTGCTTTTTCTGCCATGGTCGTTGCTAAGGATTTCATACACTGATCTCACTTATTTAAACAGCACAAGAACTCTAAGATGCATGTTTCATTGTCCCCATTTTGCCAATCAGTAAACGGAGACCCAAGGAGCTTACATGATTTAGCTAGTGTCTGTTAACAACTAATTGCATATACAGAATTTGAACTGAGACTGTTTGAGGCCAAGGAAGACGTGCTGAATTACAAGAGACAAAAAGAAAAGGTGCAAAGATAAGAACTCACATTTGAACCCAGGACATTATGCAAACCACAGGGCAACAACTGCAATAAAAATGTACTGTTTCTCTAGAAACATCTCCAGTTCTGCCCCAGTGTCTAGATCACCCTCTGTGACCAGCCTAGTGGTTCTCAACCCTAGCCTTACTTCACAATCACCTGGAAAGCTTTTGAAAAAATACCTAATATCTGAGCCCCACCAAGTAGATCAAAATACAGGGGTGGGGGTGGGGGGTCCAAGTATCAGATATGGGTCTCACGGCCATTTCAATAAATAGGTCAGTTAGCATCAGAGAGACAAGGTGACTGTGATTATAGTAGAGGTGATGGTTGTTTTCATGGTGTTAAGGGGAGGGAGATGTGAAAGAACAACTGGATAGAGGAAATCCCAAACAAATTCTTCCATCATTTTCAGGCTTGAAAATTATCAGAAGCTACATCAATGCTTGATGACACCCCCATAGACCTGTCCTAGGCCCACTAAGGTCCCAGTAAATCTTTCTGTGTCCTGACAAGTAAAGTAGCCAGGCAGTTCAGTAAGTGTATTACAGTTAAAAATATCTGATGGTTGGATAAACAGATGAAGTGATTTCAGTGTTTATTGACTCGACATGGACATGGGTGCAATGGGGCTTTTCATAAAACTGCTGGCATTTCATAAAAGCAAATCTTATTGCCAAAAACTCCTCTTCCAAACTAACATGACTCTTTTCCATGAGTGTTAATTCAACAAACAAAAAAGCACAATAAATGGAACAAGTCTGGAGACATATTTCATTGGGTCAAGGCAGTGTCAATGCCACCGTTAGAAGTTTCTGCTGCTTTACAGAGTAAAGAAGATCTTGGTAAAGAGAAATAAGGACAGAAGAAAATTACCTTGGGTTGGATGGTGCCAACTTGGGAAGCAGGAAGCCATTTTAAAATAGATCCTTAGTAAATACTACAATACCTGCCACTAAGATTGCAAAATAGTAGTAAACCCAAGAAAATGCTTTACCCCTTGTAGGCACTATGTATGTCTTCTGGACAATGCAATTTATAAGGCTTGAGAAGAAAGAACGCGCCCTCAATAAGCCAATGGTTCCCTGCATGAATGTACATTTTTCAAACTTGGTCTCAGAAGTGTAGGAAGCTCATATACATCAGATAAATTCCCATTTTGTTGCAGAAGTTTCAAAACATTCCAGAGATAGAAAACCACTAAGAAAAACCATAAGCACCTCATATAAAGACTGCTGGAAGCTTGTAGGAAGATTATATGTGGATTGCAAGATTCTGTGTATGAACCATAAACATCCACTTTTCTGCTCATTTCTATAGCTTTCCTGGGCCCATTGAAAAGATTGAAATGTTTTCAAAATCTAGGTTAAAAAAATAATACAAGTTTTTTACAGGCCTTTAAAAAACTAAAAATAGAACTACCATATGACCCAGCAGTCCCACTACTGGGCATATACCCTGAGAAAACCATAATTCAAAAAGACACATGCACCCCAGTGTTCATTGCAGCACTATTTACAATAGCCAGGTCATGGAAGCAACCTAAATGCCCATCGACAGATGAATGGATAAAGAAGATATGGTACATATATACAATGGAATATTACTCAGCCATAAAAAGAAACAAAGTTGGGTCATTTGTAGAGATGTGGATGGACCTAGAGTCTGTCATACAGAGTGAAGTAAGCCAGAAAGAGAAAAACAAATATCATATACTAACGCATATATGTGGAATCTAGGAAAATGGTACAGATGAACCTATTTGTAGGGCAGGAATAGAGATGCAGACGTAGAGAACGGACGTATGGGCACGGGGTCGAAGGGGAGGGTGGGACAAATTGGGAGGTTAGGTTTGACATAAATAGACTACCATGTGTAAAATAAATAACTAGTGGAACCTGCTGTATAGCACAGGGAGCTCAGCTCAGTGCTCTGTGATGACCTAAATGGGTGGGATGGGGGGTGGGAGGGAGGTCCAAGAGGGAGGGGATATGGAGATATAGGTATACATAGAGCTGATTCACTTCATTGTACAGCAGAAACTAGCACAACATTGTAAAACAATTATACTCCAGTAAAAAAAAAAAGAAATATTTTTAAAGACTCGGTACTCCAAGTTCTTTGTATAAAATACGAACACTGCTGATGGATAAGGAAATCCACATGACAGGTGTTCTTGTAGACATGCTCATGAGGCCTCTAATTTCAGCGCAGGCAGTAAACGTTTCTCCAAATTGGATTTGAATGAAGGTTAAAACTTCATGCACAAATGTATTGGAAGTATTACAGAGGGCTGATGCTCTCATTTTTTTTCTCGGTAAAACAGTGATGCCTGACTCCCATCCCTAGACATCCTGATTTAATTGGTATGAGATGTGACCTGGTATTTGGATTTTTTAACACTCCCGAGGTGATTCTAATAGGCAGCAAAGATTGGGAACCACTGGGCTAGACTGATTGTTCTCAAATTCCTATATGACTGTCATTCTTCTGCTTAAAATGCCATATACCTAATCTTAATAAAACAGTCCAAATTCTCCAACACAACATCTAAGGTCTTTCAAATCAGACTATTTGTCATCACCCTGGCCTCACCTCTCATTCCCCTCCTTCTACCTTAGTTCTTAACATCAACCACACATCACCTACCTCTTGGTGACTGTTTCCCTATGGCCCTTAAATAAAATAATGAAGGCAAACATTAATTTAGATCATAATGATTGAGGAGATTCTCTTTATCATCTGGAAGCCAACTGGTAACAAGCCCACTTCCGGGAAGGAAATTTTTGCAAAGATTTTATAGTTGAGCATAAAAGTTGTAATATCCTTTCCTTCTCATCCATTCAGCACCAGAACAATCCACAGTGAACTGTCACTATCAAGAAAGTCACAATGGAAAGCTTTTGGATTTCTATAAAGGGGCACCTTTCAAGTCCTTGTGTCACTTTGGGAAGTTCTTTACATTTTATGACCTAAAGCCCAACCACCCCTGACATCCAGGTGCCATATGCCAGCCACTTTAGGTCCATGTGTGTACTTACCCCCATATTCTGGCATCTTACATCACAAATCGTTAGTTGTATAAATACTATACCGTTGATAAAAGTGGTGTCCTCTCTCCTAAATTAACAAAACAATCAGGAATTTAGACAAATCCCTTCAAGGTAAATAAGAAAAATAATGTAGGAAGGATGTGGAGAGTTATTTCTCATCATAAAAGCTCCTAACCAGGAGAACAAAGTGAAATTCTAGGGCTACTTGTCATTGCGGAAGTTCTTCATCCTTCACAATTCTAGTCAGGACACAAGAGGAAAAAACAGGTAGATGTAGAAGCCCTTTGGGCTCACCTAGGTTCACCCAGTTGCAATAGGGGCTTAAATATTTGCAGGTATTAAATCTCCCTCATTCATTTTTGTCCTCTTTTTCTTTTTTCAAGTGCCCTCACTCTACTTAAAACATCCCGTCCAGACCTCCTCTGCCCACCACCATCTGACTTCTCTTCCTGGCTATCTTCTCAGTGACCTTCAGGATTAACCTCAGTAACTGCCTCTCCCAGGGGAGCCTGACCCGGACTGGATGCAAGTCTCCTCCACATGCATCTCGAGCACCCTGTCCAGGTACCTGGCACACTCCCTTCTCCCTACAATGACTGCACTGAGGTGTTCCAGAAGGGACCCCTGTACTATTTGTCTTTGCAACAACAGTGCTGGGTGTGATTCACCCTCCATAAATATTTGATGTTTCATGATTGATTGAATGGATGAATGAATGAATCCTTGACATTAAGCTCGAGAGAGTCAGTATTCTCTGTTTTAATATGCACTTGTCTATCACAAAGTTGATTTGAATATTAAGAAATATTATGCATACAACATCTGGAAATAGTAAATCCTTGATAACATTTTTTTCTCTTCCCCTTTTCTCTTCTGTATTTAAGACTCATGTCCATGTGAGGGGTACAGTTATGGAGTAACAAAGCAAAAGAATTCAGAAAGTTAATACCACTTCCTGATTAAAGCACAGATGCACAGGCAATGTTTGTTTCACAACTTGGAAAGACGTGAATTTTACATAGTAGTGCTATGCTCCCCCTTTATGAAAAAAAATATTGATGGGAGGAATGATTAAAATAGAACACAGAATGTCGATTCTACAATCTTTTAGAAGCAGTGTGGTATGATTATTAAGATCATGGCTCTAGAGAGACTTGGAGACAGGGAAACTTGGGCCTTAAATCTCAGCTACTTAGTTGGCATGTATCCTTGGATGACTTACTTAACCTAACTAAACTTCAGATTTCTCATCTTCAAAACAGGGACATATCTAAATCAACTGACTGATGTGAGGATTAAAGGAGATTATTTATGTAAAGCACATAGAAAACACTCAACAAATGAAGTTGATATTAATTACTAGGGAAAATGTGTTTTAAAAATAGTCCTTGAGATGGGAATGCATACCTAATATTCTATTTGTCTAGCACTTCTCCTACTTTTTCTGGGAAAACTATGTCCCTTTCTTTTGGGAAATATCTATCCCTATTCTGGCCATGCAGGAGTAGGGAGCTACCAATCTTCTTATGCTTTCTTGTCCAGCATAGGTGTAAGCAAATTTTAAGCCAACAAGAGTCCTTCTGTGGGATAGAACAAATTGGCCCTAAGAAAGGAATTACCTTGTCACTGTGGTGAGCTGGAAGGTGTGCCTGGGAATTGACATGCTCATGGGTCCAGCATCTTAGAAGAAATCAGTGTGAGAAAAATTAAACCATCATTGAAGTGCAGCAGAGAGGGGAATTGGGGAATATTCTGAGGGTTCAAGTCTCTGCTTCTAGTTATTCCTGGGATATATCCCTGTCCTTCCCAGAGCTGGTTACATGAGAAAATATACCCCCTTCCTACTTAAGCTTGTTAGATTCGAGGTTCTACAACATGAACCTGAGATGACTATCTAGCCTGGGAACAAAGGCAAGGACACCTCAGGGTGCTCAAGCCTGGGAGCAGGACCAGGACAGAATTCCATTGCTCTGTATGTTAGAGAGAAAGAGATTTCAAATGAGGAGCAATCCCAGAAGAAAGACAATAAGGGATAGTTAAAAAAAAAAAAAAAGAAAAGAAAAGAAAAGAAAGAAAAAGAAAAAGAGATTTGAATAATATAATTAACAGCTAGAATACTCTTGGAGTAAGAGACCAAAGAAAATTCTCCCTATTGTCAAATTTGCCCAAACAGCCATTTTTAAGAAGAATGATTAATGTGTAATTTGTCAATGTGCCACAAAGTACAATACTAATACATGTTGCATGGGATTGATTGTGTGTGTGTGTACGCATGTGAGTGTGTGTGTAAACTGAGGGACCATTTGAATTGCTTATCTCTATTATCATCATATGGAAAAAAGAAAGTGAATATGGAGATGCAAGATACTGGAGCCAGAGTTGATCTGCCAAATCCACCTAATTTCCTCATCCTCAGAAATATACAGGGGGTCTTTGGAACTCTTTCAGCTACAGGATAGGTTCTCAAATTTGTTATGTTTTGGATCAAAGAGAGACTAGAAGATTCTGCCTATTATCTGGTGTAGGGGAGCAAGACTCGCCACTCCAAAATATCTCTTTGGCATGCAGATTATTTAGAACTGAAAACAATCGAGGCCCAAAAGACTCAGGAAGAACCTTTGACCTTCCCATTCACTGCCTAAAGAATGTAGATAGAGGACCTGTTCCAGGAAGGGAGCATCACCATAGATAACTACAGTAGGAACTAGGTGTTAGACAAGGAGGAACCTAGCAAGGCCTGTTTAATTCAATTCCTCTCTCTGTCCCACTGTGTCTGCCTGGCCCAGCAAACATTTGTTTACCACATATTTGCTTTTCCATCTCCATGTCCATTGCCCTCCTCCCCTATGAAGTCCCAAACCATGGCCCCCAACATCCTCTTTTGCCTTTAGCTGACAATGGTATTTAAGGGGAAGGCTTCAGCCATTTTGGGGGGGGATGGGGGGAAGAAATGTTTTATTTAGATAAATTAAGATGGTTGTGTTAATTACATGAAATTAGCAAAGCCCAAATCAAGTGATGGAAATCTTAAATTTACTCCCTAAACAGAACCAAAATTGCATAAACATTACCAAAATAGCTCTACTAAAGCAAAGAAGAATGAGAAGAAGAAGAAGAAGAAGAAGAAGAAGGGAGGAGGGGGAGGACAGGGGAGGAGGAGGGGACGAAGAAGGAGAAGAAGGGAAATTGTATGGAAGTAGTTGTGGTGAGAAGTAGTACATGGGAACTGTGTACTTTCTGCTCAATTTTTCTTTAAACCTAAAACTCCTCTAAAAAAGGTCTATTAATTATGAAAAAAAGAAGAACAAAGACATTGTTGATTCAACTTCAGGCCAAAGTACAGTAATAGGAACCAGATTTATCTTCTCACCTGAAAGAACTGAAAAACTAGAAAAACATAAAATGGCAGTGCAAGACATTGGACATCAGGCAATGAAGGAGCATGATCTATGAGAGAAGGTGAAAAGAATAAGATGAACTCCAGGACAGTGAAAGCTTGTTAGCTTGTTGCCTGGAGAGAGCTCCTAGGCCATGGTGCAAAGAAAGGGAATGCAGATGGAGGTCGGTAGTTTTCCTGAGCTGAGGAGAGGAAACCAGTTTCTGGGGAGGAACAGGCAGCTAAAGTTCTCTATAGAGAAGATACCAGAGAAGTGCAAAGTCCAGAGTAAGTCTTCAGCTAAGACTGCATCAGTTAATGTGTGTGAGGAAACCACACAAAGTCTGGAAAGTACCAACCAGAAAGTTGAAGGGAACCCAATTCCCAAAGTTTGCACAGATCAAGAATAGTTCTCTTCACAAGAGCCTAAATGAAAAATCCCATCATTCACAAGGCTCAGAAGGTTCCACATCAGTAGAGTAGAAACTTAGTCCTAGACAAACACTGCTCTGACACTGTCTAATAAAGTTTAAAAACAAGCCAGAAAGTAACAGCCTGTTTGTAAGTAACTTAACTACATCCCAGACTAAAATGGAACAATATTTAAAGGAATGAAAAAAAACAAAAACAAAATTTTAAAAAAACCTGCAAAAGCCACAATGTTTGGCATTCAATAAAAATTTACCAGGAATGCAAAAAAGCAGAAAAAAAAATCAATCAATCAAAAACAACCCTGGAGGAGATGACAGAATAGGTAGATAAGCTAATGAGAGTTAAAGCTATAATCTATATATTCAAGAAGCTAGAAGAAACAGTAAGCCTTATAAGTAGAGACATAGAAGATATTAAAAAGACCAAAATCAAGCATTTAGAGATTAAAAATGCAATGTCTGAGATGAAAAATACAGTGCATGGTATAGATAACAGATGAGTCATTGAAGAACAATTTATCAGTAAACTTGAACACGTAGCAATAGAACTATTCAAAATAAAATAGAAGAAAAATGATTACTTGCAGTGATACTTTCAGTGATAACTGGTGAAAAGTCAAGGAGCCTAATATGCATACAAATGGTATCCCCAAAAGAGAGGACAGAATATAAAAATAGTTGAGGGAATAATGCCCCAAATTTTTGAAATGTTATGAATCCTCTAACCTACAGACTCAAGAAGTACAATAAACCTGAAGAAGGAGAAGGAGAAGGAAAAGAAGGGGAAAAGGAGGAAGATAAGGAGGAGGAAAGCGGGGGGAAGGGGAAAGGGGAGGAGGAGGAGAAAAATACACATCAAGACCCATCATAATAAAGTGCTTAAAATCAGTAATAAAGAGAAAACACTGCCAACATTCAAATAAAAAAGATACTGTGTGTGGAGAGGAACAAAAATAAGAATGAAAGACTTCTTATTATAAGCCATCCAAGGCAGAAAGACACTGAATACCAAGAAGGAAAAGGAAAAAACAAAACAAAACAAAACCTTTCAACCTATAATTCTACAGCCAGAAAAAAATAGCTTTCAGAAATGAAGGCAAAATAAAAATTTATTCAGACATTAAAATGTCAAAAGGATTAACTAGCAGCAGCCCTGCACTATAATAAACAGTGGAGTAATTCCTTTAGAAAATGGAAAAATAATACCAGGTGTAAATATGCATCTACCCAAAGGAATAAAGGGAACTGGAAAGAGTAACAACATGTAAAATTTTTAAACTGTTTTTCTTACTGCTTAAATATCATTAAGAGACATATGACTGCTTTAAGTAAAAACAGTAACAATGATCTTTTCAGTTTATAACACGTAGAATTAAAGTGTATGACAACATTATGACAAAGGACAAAAGGGGACAATTGAAGTACACTATGATAAATTTCACATACTGTATGTGAAGTGGTATAATTATCACTTGAAAGTAGACTGTAACAATTTGAAGATGTATACCATGAATTTTAAAGCAGACATCAACATAAAATAAAGGCATGAACATAAAGACAATAAAATGGAATCATAAAATAATAATAATTAATGCCAAAGGAGGCAGGAAAAGAGAGGAAAGGGAATAAAAAAACAGATGGGAGAAATGGGAAACAAATAGCAAAATGTTACAATGAAAACCAACCATATCAATATTTACATTAAATGTAAATAGTCTAAATACATTTTTAAAAAGCAGATATCATCAGATTGGATGAAAAAATTAGAATAAACTATATGTTGCCTAAAATAATTACATATTAAATATAAAGACATAAATAAGGTAAAAGAAATAGAATGGAAAAGGATAGATCATGCTAACAATAATAAAGAAAGCTTGAGTGGTTATATGAATATCAAACAAGTATTGTATATTTAAGAAAAAAGAACATCAACAGGGATAAAGAGCATCATTTTATAATTAGAAATCAATCAATACACCAAGAGAATATAATAATTACAAATATTTATGCACCTGATGTTAAAACTGCAAAATACATTAAGCAAAACCTGATAGAACTACAAGGAGAAATAGAAAAATACACAATTATAGTTAAAGATGTCCCTCCTACACTGTTGGTAGGAATGTAAATTGGTACAGCCACTATGGAGAACAGTATGAAAGTTCTTTAAAAACCTAAAAATAGAGCTACCATATGATCCAGCAATCCCACTCTTGGGCATATATCTGGAGAAAACCGTAATTTGAAAATATACATGTACTCCAATATTCACAGCAGCACTATTTACAATAGCCAGACATGGAAGCAACCTAAATGTTCAATGACAGAGGAATGGAAAAAGAAGATGTGGTCCATATATATAATGGAATATTACTCAGCCATAAAAAAGAATGAAATAATGCCATTTGCAGCAACATGGATGGACCTAGAGATTATCATACTAAGTGAAGGGTGTCAGACAGAGAAAGACAAATATCATATGATATCACTTATATGTGGAATCTAAAAAAATGATACAAATAACTTATTTACAAAACAGAATCAGACTCAAAGACTTAGAAAACAAACTTATGGTTACAAAAGGGGAAAGGGGGAGAGGGATAAAATAGGAGTTTGGGATTAACATATACACACTACTATATATAAAATAGATAATCAACAAGAATCTACTGTATAGCACAGGGAACTCTGCTCTATACTCTTGTAATAACCTATATGGGAAAAGAATCTGAAAAAGAATAGATATATGGATATGTATAACTGAATCACTTTGCTGTACACCTGAAACTAACACAACATTGTAACTCAACTATAGTCCAATATATAATTTAAAAAAAAAAAACAAGATTTCAATACTAACGTTCTCAAAAGTTGATAAAACAAAGGGATAGAAAATCAGTAAGGGTATAGGAGACACAGACAATACTGTTGACCAACTTGACCTAATTGATGTTTATAGAACACTCAATTCAATAGCAGCAGAATATGCAACTTTTTCAATTGCACATGGAACACGTAACTAGATAGACCGTTTTCTGGGCCATAAGCAAGAAAACTGATTTTTTTTAAAAAACTTAATTTGTATGTTCTCTGACCCCAATGGAATTTAATTAGAAATTAATAATAGAAAGATATCTGAACAATCCAGAATATTTGAAAAATGTTCTAAATGTACAAATTTAGGAAGAAATCAAAAAAGAAATTAGAACATACTTTGAACTCAATGAAAATTAAAAGATAACTTATCCAAATTCATGGGATACAACTAAAGCAATATTTAAAAAGAAATCTAAACTACCAAATGCCTATATTAGAAGAGAAAAAAAGGCCTCAAATCGGTGATTTCAACTTAAACCTGAAGAAACTAGAAGATGAGCAATTTATCCCAAAGAAAATTTAAGAAATAAAGATCATAGTAGAAAACAAGGAAATAGAAAACAGCAAAATGATAAAGGAAATCAATGAAACTAAAAGCCATTACTTTGAGAATGTCAATAGAGAAGATAAACTCATAGCCACCATGATCAGGAAAAAAAGGAAGAAGTTACAAATTATCAATATCAAAAATGAGAAAGGTGACATCACAGATTCTACATATAGGAAAGGAATTAAAATGACAATTTTGAATAATTTTATGCTAATAATTGAGACCTTAGATGAAATGAATAATTCCTTGAAATATATACACTAACAAAAGCTCACTCAAGAAAAAATATTTAACCAGAATAAAGCCATGGTTATTTTTAAAATTATTTTGTAGAAAAATTAAATTCATACAACTAAACAGTGTATAAACAGGGCTGCACATATATGATAAATAACTTTTTTGATAAAAAGTGCAGTGGCAAATTCTGTCAAAAAAGGGAGGTCTTTTTAACAAATGGTACTGGAATAATTGGATATCTATATGCCAAAAAATGAACTTTGATCGAGACTTTCTACCATACGAAAAAATTAATTCAAAATGAATCACAGACCTAAATACAAAATCTACAACTTTAAAACATCTAGTCAAAAACACAGTAGAAAATCTTTTCGACACTGGGTTAGACAAAAATTTCTTAGATACAACACCAAAAGCATGATCCATTTAAAAACATTGATAAACAAGACTTCATCAACAAGATTTTAAGAATTCTGATCTTGGGGCTTCCCTGGTGGCGCAGTGGTTGAGAGTCCGCCTGCCGATGCAGGGGACACGGGTTCGTGCCCCGGTCCGGGAAGATCCCACATGCCACGGAGCGGCTGGGCCCGTGAGCCATGGTCGCTGAGCCTGCGCATCAGGAGCCTGTGCTCCGCAACTGGAGAGGCCACAACAGTGAGAGGCCCACGTACCGCAAAAAAAAAAAAAAAAAAAAAAAGAATTCTGATCTTCAAGAGCCATTGTTAATAGAATGAAAAGATGAAACACAGACTTGGAGAAAATATTTGCAAATCACATATCTAACCAAACCATTTCACTCCTAGATATTTTCCTAAGAGAAATAAAAGCATATATACATACAAAGCTTAAACCTGAATGTTCATAGCAGCTTTATTTGTAATAATCAAAAACTTCAATCAACCTAGATGTCTGTGAACAGGTAAATGGATAAACAAATTCTGTTATATCCATACAGTGGAACAGATTTAAACAATAAAAAGAAATGAACTATTGAGATACACTGTAACATGGACGAATCTCAAAATAATCATGCTGAGTGAAAGAAGTCCTATACAAACAAAAGTACACACTGGATGATTTCATTTATATAAAATTTTAGAATGAGGAAACTAATCTATAGTGACAGAGAACACATCAGTTGCTACTTGGGGGCTAAGTGGAGGATAGTTTACTCGCTGGCGCAAGGAATCTCTTGGAAATGATGGAAATGTTCACTGTCTCGATTGTAGTGATCATTTCATATGTGTGTGTGTGTGTGTCTGTGTGTGTCTGTGAAAATGTCACTTTGTGTAATTTAAACATGTGTGGGTTATTGTAGGTTAATTATAAACCAGTCATTTTTTTAAAAAAAGATAAGTTGATTTTTCTCAGAGAGGAGAAGAACGGATGAATTTAATAAAATACCTAAGAAAAAAATTCTGAGTGGAATATTAAAGAAATGAAAGATCTAAGTAAATGATAGGTAAGTGAGTTAAGAAATAAAGGAGTAATTATGACACTAATAACAGCTAATATGCATTATTCAATTAATGTGTAAGAGGCATTATAATAATTACCTTGGCTCATGTAGTGTCGGCTGTGGTGACAGCAGTGCTGGCTGTCGACAGCACAGTTGCATCCCTCTCTGGCATGGCCCTCGGCCAAAGGAGGTTGCTCACCCAAGGCTGTGCCTCCTTTCTGAGGGGTTAGTTGCATCCAGTGATTGGTCCGGGCAGTGCTGCAAAGACCTGCCCCCTTGCTCTGACTGAGACATCTGCAGACATTCCAGCTCTAGAGTTCCCGGTGAAATCATCTGACACTTTTGTTGCAACTGCAGAGCAATGCACTTTCCTCTGCCCAATCCTCCTGTCTCCTACGCTTGCTTCAATCTCCTGGGGAGTTTCTCCATTAACCTCTTGTAATGCAAATATCAGAGCCTCAGAATCTATTTTCCAAGGAAACCGATCTGAAATAGTTGATTTTCTTATTTAATCTGCTAAACAATTCTCTAAGGTATGTTCTATTAGTATCTTGGCTTCACACGTGAGGAAAGAGTTGAGGTTAGAAATTTCAAGTAACTCATCTAAGATCACTAGGACAGTAGTTGGAGGAGCTGATTAAACATGGAACTTTTTAATGCCAAACTATACAGCCTCCTGGAGGTGGTTTTACCATGAATGAATTATTAAAATCAAACTTAATATTTTTTTTTACATTTTCATGTTGGCAGATTATATGAACGCTGAAGGCATAGTTTATCTTGATACATCAAAGTATCTCAAATAATGGCTTTATAAGGGGAAATGAGATATAAATGATGGTATAGATAGATGAATTAACAGCTAGTTGAATCAATGTACCCAATGAGTGTTGATTAGTAGGGCTCTGTCAAACTAGCCTGTGCATTTTTTGTGGGCAACATATTGTTCCGGCCTACACGGGGCTGCCACATAATTCAGCCCCGATAAATACTTGTGGAATTTAATTTAAGCCATCCGGAGTCCCTGATGCATTGTTATCAAGCCCTATCCTTGACCTTGTCTTATATAATATTTATGTCAGTGAATTGAATGGAGCCCACGATCATACTTATAAAATCTCCTATAAATGTTACATTAAAATAGTGTTTAATAATTTTTTATTATTTTTTAATTTTAATAAATTACATATTAAAACAAAATTCAAAGATATTGAATTCAGCAATATTTACTCAAAAACATCATTGAGCAGACACTGTGTACTAGAGCAGATACTCACTCTACTATACACTGAAATCACAAAAATGATTAAGATATTTTCAATTGCCTGGTGCAAGATGACATTTAATAGGTTTTATGAGAAGCGCTAGATTTATTTTCAAAAGGAATTGCATAATTCAGGGTAACTAGTCAAGACATTGGGTTGGCATTGGGTTGATTATACAATTATGGGACGCTAACAGTACAATATTGTTATTAAGATTATCTGAGTCAAATTTATGCTAGGTTAGTAGAAACACGGTGTCCAAACAAATAAAAGGCAGAATACCTGGCTTTATTCTGATTGGTCAGACCACATCTACAATACTATTCCATCTGAGCACCACATGAAAAACACCAAAGCCAATGAAACATTAAAAAATAACTAAGACGCTAGCAATTTCCCAGATTAAAGCAACTAGAATACTCTAGTACCTGTACTCTAGGAAAAATAAATGAAGGGGCTAGAATTATTTAATCTTAAGAAATGAAGGCTAATAAAAGAGACCACATTCACCAAGGGTTATTATGTCAAACAGAGTAAGCTTGTTCTCTGATGCTTCAGAAAGGAAGGTGAAAGAAAATTAGAAGGAAGCACATTTTGGTTTTACCCATGAAAGAACTTTCTAACAAGGACACCAATTTCAAAAGAGGAGTGTTCTCAGGACTTCCCTGGTGGTCCAGTGGTTAAGAATCTGTCTTCAAATGAAGGGGACACAGGTTCGATCCCTGGCCAGGGAACTAAGATCCCACATGCCATGGGGCTACCAAGCCCATGCACCACAACTACTGAGCCCCCCCACTCTGGAGCCCGCGTGCCACAACGAGAGAGAAGCCCACACGCTGTAACAAAGACCCGATGCAGCCAGGTAAATAAATAAATAAATATTAAAAAAAATAATAAAGGAGTGTTCTCTCTCAGGATATGGTGAGTTTTCTCCTTCATGAAGCATATGTTTATAAGTAGGTGCATAATATCTGTTGAGTTCAATAATTTCTGAAGTTTCTCCCACTTCTATAGAACAGAGACCTTTTTGCTTTAGGATAGACCATTTAATAGATGGAATGTCATTGTGGTTTTTCACGGAGTTCATAGAGCCTGAAAAATAATGCACATATTTTATTTCCTACAATGATACATTTCCTCCCTAGAGTATATCAAGAAAAACTTACTGAGGAAAACCAAATTCAAACTGCTACAACGTTTGAGGAATAAATTCCAACAAATGGAGCTTATACACTATTCTATGTATTTGATAAACTCAGATTATTAACAATGTCATAAAGATTATTCCCTGCAATATATTTTAGTCACTTGTCTCTTGACCTCCCTGTGCCCTATAATTTAGTGTCATTTCAAATTTGAAGCAATATTTATATACCCTGAATTAAGGGAATGAATACACTGCATGACTACTTTTGGTTTCAATTTAATAAGTTGGAACAAAACAATACATTTTTATATGTATTTCATAAATATGGTTTGCACTTTTTTTTCTTTTTTGGCCAAAAGATAAATAATGTAAGACAAAGAAAGTGCTAACCAAAATGTTAAATGTTTTCCAACCAGATAGTTGACAACTGTTATGAACATCCGGTGTGTTATTGAAACTAGGTAAATATTTTTGCGTTGTCTGCTTCCTAAAGAGTCAACATGTTTTCTGTTTGCTAAGATCCAAAAAAGAAGCTCTTATTTCTCTCAAAATGGTGGAAACCACTCGTGTACCATTCATTGAAAAAGGCAGAGTACTTAACCAGTTGTAGAACACTAAACCTTATCCCCAAATCTTTTTTTTTAATTAAATGACTTGATTTTTATAAAGTTAACCTCCTAAAAAAACACAAAACTCTCACACAGTGACTAGTAAGGTCAAGCAGCACACATTTTTCTAACAATAGTTATTAGCTGTAAAATACATTTCTCAATTTTCAAAGAAGCTAATGATTCATTTTATGCAACAATCAACTCTGAAAACATTGGTCTTTTAACAGAAATCAAACAATGTGTTATGATTCTAGGACAAAGAGCTAATTAACGAACAGAAACTTGTGATTTCCACTTGGGGATACTGTGATAGAAAAGATAGATATGAAGAAACAAAGCAGTCAGTTTATAGCACATCTCTGTGGATTTTATAAGAGCTAAATTTTATTCAGGACAAAAAATTGGAGGATAATTTGCCAGAAGAATTTTAATGGAACTGTAAAGTAACTTTTAGCTTTGAGGGAATTTAAACCATTATCAACATACTGATAACAAATGGAAATGAAGGACTTATTGTGTGCACGCGTTATACGATGCACAAGGATAAAAAGAGATTTAAGAAATGTGTCCTGTCCTTACTGAACTTAAAGTTTAGCAATCAGGGACAGGAGATAGGCTTTACCATGAGTGCTGTGATTAATTTTAAAGGGCTTCCTGGAGTGCTATATAGTAAAGGAAACGGACACAGCACCAAAGCTTTACAGGAAAGGGCACCATTTTTATTTATTGAAGCTTGCCCTTGGCGTGGGAGAGAGTAGTGAGATCACATGAATAGCAGGGTGAGTAATGGTTTCAAGCACAGGCTCTGGAGTCGAACAGCCTGGGTAAAAAATAAAGAAATAAACTAGCATTTGCTAATAATTAGATACTAGATACATATTTATGTGTGTGTGTGTGTGTGTGTGTGTGTGTGTGTGTGTGTGTGTGTGTCTATGGAGAGTTAAAGAGAAACATCGTACTGTGTGGACGATAGCTAGATTACA
Source organism: Tursiops truncatus (assembly GCF_011762595.2). NCBI lineage: Eukaryota > Metazoa > Chordata > Mammalia > Artiodactyla > Delphinidae > Tursiops > Tursiops truncatus. The sequence continues at coordinate 95,141,667 of NC_047042.1, read as the reverse complement.
CACAAAAAACCTTAGACAATTCTGTACACAGATACTAAGGGAAAATCTCATGGACAAAGTGGAAACTAAACTGGACTATACAAAAGTCTAGGGACTAAATATGTGAAGTGGAAATTGACCACAAATGGGTTAGGCTGAGCAATAGCAATAGCTAAGTTATTCCAGAACAAAGCTGGAATATCCATGTTTTGTTTCTGGTAGACACCTTTGGATGAAGTCAAAATTTCTTTAAAAAGCCATGCAGGGGCTTCCCTGGTGGCGCAGTGGTTGAGAGTCCGCCTGCCGATGCAGGGGACACGGGTTCGTGCCCCGGTCTGGGAAGATCCCACATGCCGTGGAGCGGCTGGGCCTGTGAGCCATGGCCGCTGAGCCTGCGCGTCCGGAGCCTGTGCTCCGCAACGGGAGAGGCCACAACAGTGAGAGGCCCGCGTACCGCAAAAAAAAAAAAAAAAAAAAAAAAAAAAAAAGCCATGGAGAACCCAGAAGGCCAGGACAAGGACCTTGGACATTATTCTATGCTTTAGGAATAACAGATATTTTTTTAAACAAGGAAGTATCGTCTTTCAGAAAGAGTGGGTTTTAAGAGTATGTTGGAGGATTTCCAGAAGCTCAGGGAAAACAGCAGGTTCACAAATTGGAATTCCTGCCCAGATCCTCCAAGTACCTATACAGACCAATAAGACAATATGTTTTAACACAGTGGAAAGAATGTGAGTATAAAAACTGGATGAGGAAAGAGAGGAGCAGCCTGGACCTGGTGCCTCAGAGCCTTCTATTTCTCCAGACCTCATTCAAAAATTGGTGACAATGGGTTAATACCGGCAAATGGGTCACAACTGGACACCCAAATGCGTAAGGTGGGGTCTCCAGGAGGCGTTATCTGCTGTTTTCTGACTCTGAGTTGACACTAGTCTCCAGGGATTCACCATGCCTACTTTAGTCCATCAGTCAGAGTGGGGAATTGGGGAAATCAGATATATTTGGAGTCTTGCGATGAGTCCTGTAGCCCTGAGAGTCCATTCTGAGTTTCTTTTACTTTGGAAAACCCACTTCACCACTGTCAACATGTGTGTGTGTGCTTTTGAGGGCTATTACAGTAGAAAAGACCAAAAATAACTGCTTCTTCCATAATAAATAAAACAAAAATAATATGCATTTCTGAAGGAAGTCCAAAGATTAATAGCAAAAGAAAAGACCTGAAAGATACAGGGGTGTTAATTCCTATTATATCCCTGGATAACTCAACTCTTTGGCTAACATGGGGACCTAACGGATTTTGGACAGTAGATCATCATAAACTTAATCAGAGGGTGACATCAATCACAGCTCCCACTGTAAATATGGTATCTTTACTGGTACAAATCGTTGGAGCTCCTTGCACCTGGTATGCATTTAGGTACCTATTGAGTAAATGTTTTTTTCTCCATCCTACTTAATATGAAAACAATCAGAAGGACGTGACCTTTACCTGGAAGGTACAGCAGCTACCCTCTCTGTCTTACTTCAAGGGTGTTTATATTCTTCTCATCTCTGTCCTCATAGCATCTGCAGAGACCTTCTTGTACCCCAGAGAACATCATGCTAGTATTTAACATGACGACATTAGGCTAATTAGACCAGGTTAAGTCATATTCTCTTAGTAAGACTTAGGAAGACACACATATGTCAGCAGGTGATGGACAAATCCCATGAAAATCAGGGGCCTGCCATACCAATAAAATTGCTAGGGGTCAGGGTTCTAGAACATGTCAAAATATCCCCTGTAAAGTGAGGGACAAGTCGTGATAGTTTTTTAGTGTGGCCAAGTGGGCTGCACATAAATTCACCTCAAAATTCCCATCTTGCTAAACTTTTGAATATCTTGCTTTATTGCAGAGGTCAGCAAACTTTTTCTTTAAAAGGTCAGATAGTAAATATTTCATCTCGTGCACCATATTCTCTTTGGCAACTACTCAACTCTGCCATTGAAGAATGAAGCAGCCATAGACAGCAAGTACTGAGTGGACGTGGCCGCATTGCTATGAAATTCTGTTGGTAGGTAACGTGCCATATTCAGCCTCAGGGCTACAGGTTGTTGTTGTTAGTTTTTCTGGGGGGTGGTTTCTGGTTGTTTGTTTTTTTTTTTAATTTTTATCAGAGTATAGTTCATTTACAATGTTGTGTCCGTTTCAGGTGTACAGCAAAGTGAATCAGTTATACATATACATATATACACTCTTTTTTAGATTCTTTTCCCATATAGGCCATTACAGATTATTAAGTAGAGTTCCCTGTGCTATACAGTAGGTTCTTACTAGTTATCTATTTTATATAGTGTAGTATGTATATTTCAGTCCCAGTCTCCCAATGTATCCCTCCCCTCAACCCCTGGTAACCGTAAGTTTGTTTTCTACATCTGTGACTCTACTTCTATTTTGTAAATAAGTTCATTTGCATCCTTTTTGTTTTATAGTATACGGTAAGTCCCCTACATACGAACAAGTTCCATTCCAAGAGCATGTTTGTAAGTCCAATTTGTTCGTAAGTTCAACAAAGTTAGCCTAGGTACCCAACTAATACAATCGGCTGTATAGTACTGTACTGTAATAGGTTTATAATACTTTTCACACAAATAATACATAAAAAACAAACACAAAAAATAAAACATTTTAAATCTTACAGTACAGTACCGTGAAAAGTACAGTAGTACAGTACAACAGCTGGCATCCAGGGGCTGGCATCGAGCGAACAGGCAAGAAGAGTTACTGACTGGAGGAGGGAGAGGAGGTGGGAGATGGTAGAGCTGAAGGATTGTCAGCGATAGGAGATGGAGGGCCAGCTGCCATTTCACTCACGCCTGGCGCTGATGGCACAGGTTCTGGTCCCTGAACATTCAAAGATGCAGGTTTGCATCTTTGAAAGTTCCCAATTTGAAGGTGTGTAAGTCGGGGACTTACTATACCAGGAAGTTCCAGCCTCCCGCACTTACTGACCATAGAATCTAGGTTTAAATTAACTAGCCACTCCCACTGGGAGAAAGAGAAGCCAACTGAATGGCAGGCTAGGTGATACAGTGCTTGGAGGTCTCCCCTAAATGTCTTATTAATGAGGTACACTATCAAAAAATTTAGAGACCACATTTTAATAGCTAATATCTACGAGTATGAAGTACTAAGTCAAAATTTTTGATGCATAATGTTCATATAGAGTGGAGGCTTGTGTCCACACACACTCTTCTGTTAAATGCCAGGGAATACCCTTTAAGACATTTCCTCAAACTTTCAGTGCTTCCTGCTCCAGAGCTAGGTGGATTTTTTGATGAATTTTGCTTCCTGAGATGACACAATGAAACTTTTTGTTGCTTTGCAAAAGCAGTAATGATTCCTCTTCAATTTCATAAATCTAAACATGCAATTTCTATGATCCTCCTTGGCACTCGTTACCCTTCAACAAAATTTTTCCTCAGATATAATATTAAATAATCACCTTGCAAAGTGTATTTATTTGACTGGATTTCTTTCATTACCTTGTTTATCAGCGTAGCCCATCTTCAATTATAGGTATAGATCATACCTGAAGCTCACCTCTGTTTATCTTACGTTGAGTACAACCAATACTTAGAATTAACGCTCAGAAAGATTATGAGCAGAGCATGACAAAAGGGGAACAGAAGGTCATCATTCTACCTCTAGACAGACCTTATAATACTTCACTCATTCCCAGACAGGTAACAAATTCCTTTCTCCATTTCTGCTGGGATATCATCAGTTGCTTATTACTTCTCTTTTATAGGCCATTGCTTTTTCTTATGCACTCCATGTCATCATTACTGTCTGAGTAATGTTAATGCACCTTCAGTATTATAAACGATTTTGGCTTTAATGAGTTTTTTCTCCAAACAAATATTGAGAGTCAGAAATCCTTAACTCTTGGCCTGCTTTTCCATTTTGTCTGACTTTAGGCAAATCACTTCCCCTTCTGGGCCTTAGCTTTCCATCTATAAAAGGAAAAGATGGTTATAAATGTTCAATTACAACACTCCCTAAATTCATGAATTCTTTTCCGTCTTATTGAACCACTTCTTCTTTCCTGCAAAGTTTAACATGTGTCTAGAAAATGAGAGGGGTTTAAAGTTGTGATTAATTTAATTATCATCTGATGTTATTATCTTGTATTATTTTGAATGTATTATCGTGAAGATATTTCATTTAGGCCCTGCATTGTATTTTTTTCTTTTTTTTTTAATAATAAATGGATGTTTTTGACACTGTGACAACTTCATCCTTGCTTACTTCTTTGATTTTCACAATGTTATACGACATCTCTAACCACTCCCTTTTAAGTTTGCTTTGCTAGCTCCTCAGTTAGCCTTTCCCCAAGTTCCTCAGGACTGTGCCCAAGACTTGATCTTCTAGTCACCCAGTACAATCCTCCCAGACAGTCCTATCCACACACGTGGTTTCAGGTACCATTTATACATGGATAATGGCTAATCAACATCCCTAGCTCATATATCTCCAGAGCTACACCCCTTCTGTTCAGCTGCTTACTCGGTATCTCTAATCAGATGTGGTACAAGAACCTCAAATGCTGTGTATCTGATGCTGAACTCATCATGTTTCCCCAATATTCCGTTTCCTATTCTTGTGAAATGTCACCATCATTCACCCAATTGCCCAAGCCACAAACTGGAAACCATCTTTAGGTCTTCTCATTCTCAATTCCTACATCCAATTAATGTCTTTGAAGACATTAATTGACATTAGTTGTGACTTTGAGAAGTTAAAACATAAATAGCTTTGCTTTTTGTATAGTATAACAGACCCCTGTGGACAAAACCCCGCCCCAAATTGAATACAACATTTGGTCCATATGAGAACCAGTTCATGAATTCATTTTGCAAAAGTAGAGTTAATATTTAAAGAGAATATTCTTCTCTAAATTTGAAACTTACTTCCACACTAAAATTAATGAGATGATCTAAGTGCACTCTTATCCTGTTAATTGGCTGCATTTTCTTTAGTGAGTTTTATATGGATACACTCCAATACAACCAAAAATAATCTTTTAGTTTTATTCAATAAACAATATACATTTTGATTTAACCCTGGTTGTTTGAAAGAAACAATCTCACAGAGGTCCTGTGAAATTTAGTTTTGTGCTAAATAAGAGAATTATGAAAAAATTCTGATTTGTTAACTTAGAACACTCAATTTCCTTCATACCTATAAAACCAGTGATCTGTTACCCACACTGATCTATTCCATGTCAAGTGACTGCAAAAGTTTAAAAACACAAATACAAACAAAGCCCTGGACTTTTTCTATAGTCTCCCTTTCTCTTGTTTGAAGTTTTGGTTTCCTTCTGCCGTAAGCAAAGGGGCCTCATCAGAAATATACTGACATAGAAACATGCATGAATTTTTAAGCCCACAGATTGCAGCCACAATGAAGAGAATTTTCAAGTTTTTTCTTTCTAAATTTTACAAAGGTAAGTACTTTATAAATATTCACTTCTTCCAGCCAAAGAGTAAGTCTATAAAATAGATGTCTATAAAATCTGTAAAATGGAATAGTGCCCATTTTACAGATGAAGAAACTGATGCTCAGAGAGATAAATGACCTAAGATCATATAGGTAATAAGTAGTCCAGCTGGGGTCCAAATCCAGGCCATGGGGCTGCAGAATGCATGTGCTTCATCATAATGTCACATTTTTTATCCTGAGTTCAATCGGACTCCAAACTCAAACAGCACCTGTTAAATTTCTTGGGAAATTTTCAGGAGAGTCCATTTATTTTATAAGAATTTTCAGATGTATAGTGAAGCACTATAAAAATCTTCACAACCTGTATGCAAATTCCTCCTGCACAATCTCTTCCCCTCCAACAGGCACAGGAGAAATGGTTTCCCCGCTATCCAAGTATCTGTCAGAAATTAGTTCCTACAAGATACACTTCTGTATTAAATTTAACTTCAACAAGATCAAGGTGATATTCAAAGATGAGAAGATTATTTAGAAGTGGTTCAGGACATACTAGCACTAGAAATGAAATGTGGTTGAGGTTTCTGAAAAGACTCACGGAAAACAGAAATGCTTGGAAATACAGAACACGTGCATTAACAAATCACAAAGAAGTCTGTTGCACCACATAAAATGTTCATAGCCAGAACCTGTCCAGGTGGCCTTAACTGAATTTGGAGAATATTTTTATAAACATCAGGTGTGTTTGGCCTATGAAAGAGCATTGACATGAAGGCAATTATTCTAACACACATTTTCAATGCTAATATATATCCAAAATCAAATGAATCTCAGGGACAGTGTTCCAGTTTGGGACATATCTCTGGTTCCTAAACAGTTATTTTGGATTTCTCTATGCCACTGTACAGGAGTCAGGATCACTTTGTAAAATGTAAGCAAGGTCACCACTTAAGTAATGTGATGAATAATAGGCTGAGAGAAGCAAATAGGTGGAATATAATTACACATACCTATATAAAATAGACAAAAGTAATGATAAAATATTCACAAAAAATACTGGGATGTCTCTTTAGGTTTATACAAACAGAAGAGGTAGAATTATGTGGAATTTTATTTACTTTAACATTCCATGTAGCCAAAGTTTTTGCTAAATAAAGTTAACTAAACCAGAGACTTCATATGTATTTCTTCTCTATCACATAAATATTCAAAAGTCAAATGAAGCTCCTTCAGTTCCTTACTGAGTACATCTTGCAAAACACCCTGTGACTGATGTAACCCATCCTGCTAAACCGGCTGAATGTGACTGGTGATTCCTTGAGTTACAGAAAAAAGGCTAGACAATTTATTTTTCCCTATGTATAAGGGCTTCAGAATAGTGAAACAAGCTCACAATCACAAAAGAAGATCTGACTAAACTCAGACATGAATTTAGCTCAACTGCCTCTCTAGAGAGAATTTTAAATGATACACTTAATTTCAATGAAATCTTCTGACCACGAAGGGTTATTTGTATCATCATAAACCAGCCTATACTCGGTAACTTTGCTAGTTATTTATCCATGGGTCTTTTATAGAACTGATCACACAGACTGTGATCTCTCTGGTAGCAAGCGCTTCTGTGATCAAATCATACCTTCTCTTAGGACAGGAGGAGTAAAGTTAGTAGATTAGGAGAGGAAAAAAAAGCTGACGCGATCTACATATGCTGAGTTTATCTGCCCCTTTGGCTCATTTGCAAAGGAGGGACAGCACAGAATAGTGGTTAAGAGAGCAGATTTCCTATAAAAGGAAAGGGCATGATTATAATAGTGCTTGAGCCATAGAGATATTATCCATGCTAACTGAGTTAATATATAAAAGTTCATAAAACAGGGCCTGATATGTAAAAGTGAACTAATAATATTATTCATTGTCATTATTTTTATCCAACTGGAGGCACCCAAGCAGTTTTCAATGTGTTCAAAATTTCAGTAGAGGAATATGGGCCAGAGAAAGAAATCTGGGAATCATTATCTCATTGGACAATGTTTCTCAACTGCAACTATGTGTTAGAATTATCCAGAAGCGTTAGAAAATGTCCTTGCCTTGGCCCTATCCTGATGAGTCCAATATACAGCCCACAATAAGGGCACAGGTAGACAGACAGAGGTGGTAGATGGAATCATATGTTGGGTGCCGTCTCCCTGGAAGAGTGGACCGAATGACAGGAGGTCTTAAGGTTCAAGGTTTCCAGACCAAATTCGTCATCTTTCTAACAAGACCAGCTCTAGCTCCAGATTCTGTCATTTTACTTATCATAATGGCACTGTGGGCAAATGTCAACCACAGTACCATGGAAAAAGGTAAAGATGCTGGAGACTGTTGCTTTGTCCTACCTGTGATGAGTCACGGCAGGACAGGGAGGTGTCTTGGGGAAGCCAGTTACCATTCTCATTGTCAGTCACGCCAAGGCAGAATTCAAGCAGTCCTTGAGAACCCTGGACTGGAGCAGATTCTGGGTGTGACTCTTCTGTTGAGGGTGAGCTGCCCCTGGACCTATAGAAACGAGCTAAAACTCTAGCAGTGGCATCAAGCCGGAAACAGCAGTGGTGGTAGAAACTCCAGCCTCAAAATCATGCATTTACATCCTGGGCCCACAGGCAAATGGGTAGAGGAATGATAGACAGCTCTGTGGGTATGAGAATAACAGAGCACCCTCCTCACATTTTAAAGGGAATTGTTGACTCCAGCAGATTTTTTGACTGGTCTTCCAGGTGACCCACAGGAAATGACAGATTTGGGCAGTGAAGGAAACAAGTAGACTGTGACATGGAACCACCATAGCTGAGCATAATAGCAGAGAAAGGAGACTTCCTTTTTATTTCCCATCCTCTTATACATGTAGATGAAATTATAGGTTATCTGTTGCAGCACTTTCTTTGGAGGCCAGAGACCTTCCTGCTGTGTTATAGGAACTGTACTGTACCTCCAGACTAAGTATTGTCAACAGAAACAACTAAAGAACGATCATTAATTCACAAAGACCACTGTTCTTTAGGTAGCTTTATATAACTCTGCTTTGATATGTTTTCTGTCAAAGAAACAAGGCTCAGCTAGGCAGAATGAGGTTATAAATATGTCTACAGTCTAAACCAGTATCTTTCCACTATAACATAGGGTATATTTGGAAAAAATAAATACAATGGTCCAGTTTAGCTAACTGTAGAATAAAGACAGAAAATGAATTTGAAATAATGCTAGGAAAATGGTTTGGAAGATTACTTTATGCTTTGAGTCTCAAGGAAAAGAGTTAAAACTGAATGTAGTGAACAGTGGAGAGATTGGTATCATACAGCATTGATGATTTTTGAACAACTCACCCACTCCATTCCACAGACATGTCATGTGATGCCCCTACAATACACCACACCCTGCTGTGGGCTCTAGGGATTTAACAGTCAAGAAAAGTGACAAGGACTTGCCTTGTCAAGTCCTCATGGAGCTTAAATTCTAATTGAGGGAGGCAGAAAATAAACCAACAAACTCATACATCTGGTGGTGATAAATGCTGTAAAGAAATGTAAAGTAGAATAAGGAGGAAACAAGATGCTGATGGAGGGAGAGGTGTCCTGGTGAATATGGTAGTATTTTATACAGATGGTGTCTCTGGAAAGGGGACATTTGAACCAGACCCAAAGCAGTAAGGGAATGAGCTATGTGGATGTCTGGGGAGAGAGCAGGAAGAATGAAAGTACAAAGGTCCCAAGAACAGAAAGAAGGACACCAAACCCTTGTTTCCCTAATTCTGACTGCCTAGCTGCTTTCCTTACATGAACGTCTACATTATTAACAGGATGTGTTCTGTGTTTTGTCTTGTTTTTATAGATAAGATTTTTCACAACGTGGGGTCTTTGGGAACAAGATAAAGGAAAAAAATTCCTCTCCATCCTCTTTGTCCTCTAGAAACATCAGAGCCAAAATCACTGCTTAACACATCTACCACCACCATTCTTGTCTCCTAAGGCCTACTATCATTTTCTAGTAGACCAATTTTCTCCTGTCTGTCGACTGAGGATATAGGGGAGCAGCCCTTTATTGTCCTCTGAAACATTCCCTGCAATGTGGGAGAGCTGTGTTTTCTTCTTGCACTTCTAATTGTGAAAGGAAACCTGGACACAGAATGATCGAAGTTATCAAACAGCTGTGATGAACACTTCTCGGATAATTTGATTCATTAAAAAGCATATTTTGCTCCTTTCTGGGTAATAGCTTTTTAAAATATCTGTAACACAATGATCTTCTGACCAGCTCAATAGTTTCCTATGTACAAAACTTTATTTTCTCAACATTTGGAATAGAAGCCCAAAGTTACATGACTTTCTGGATGTTTGAAAGGACATAAAACACCTCAGAGAAAATCGTTTCTTAGTGAGAGCCTCTGTGAAGCCAGCAAGAGTTTTCACTTCATCAGTTTTTCCAAATTGGGAATATTAGAAATTTGATTTTTTTTCTCATCATGTCATTGTAGGTCTTACTCTCTTTACTTTCTATTCAATCTAACTTCAGTCCAACAGTAACACTTCATAATTTACAACTCTCCTAAAAACTAAGGGCAAAGGAAATCTAGCAGCAAGTACTGTCAGGTAGAACATTCTTTTCTGCCTTTAATGAAGTAATTTTTTGGAGCATATAAAAATGGCACTATTGAAGGGGAAAAATACAATCTGGAATTCAACCTTGACCCAAATATTGAACTTGAAACAGGGCCAGCTTTAAGCCATGACAATGTTGGTAAGATCAGGCAGTATTATATGACATGAACCATAAGACACCAGGAACTTCTGTGGTTAAAATACTAACTTTTTCACAGATGCTCCATTAGTGTGACCTCTTGCTTTGGGTTAAATGTTACTGTATCCCCACAATTTTCCTTAAGCACCATTTCTGGAAGGGTACACATGTGAAACATGGGTTATTTTCACTTGAGTTTCTGCAGCACTTTTCTCTTGGATACTCGAGTAACGAGGACACGGGAAAATAAAGGAAATGGTAGGAAAGGACTTAAAGTGCAGGAAACGAATCAACGGACAAAGGATTAATCTCCAAAATATATAAACAGCTCAAGCAGCTCAATGTTAAAAAAACAAACAACCCAATCAAAAAATGGGCAGAAGACCTAAATAGACATTTCTCCAAAGAAGATATACAGATTGCCAACAAACACATGAAAGAATGCTCAACATCATTAATCATTAGAGAAATGCAAATCAAAACTACAATGAGGTATCATCTCACACCAGTTAGAATGGGCTTCATCAGAAAATCTACAAACAACAAATGCTGGAGAGGGTGTGAGAAAAGGGAACCCTCTTGTACTGTTGGTGGGAATGTAAATTGATTCAGCCACTATGGAGAACAGCATGGAGGTTCCCTTAAAAACTAAAAATAGAATTACCATATGACCCAGCTATCCCACTGCTGGCCATATACCCTGAGAAAACCATAATTCAAAAAGACACTTGCACCCCAATGTTCATTGCAGCACTGTTTACAATAGCCAGGTCATGGAAGCAACCTAAATGCCCGTCGACAGACGAATGGATAAAGAAGACATGGTACATATATACAATGGAACATCACTCAGTCAAAAAAGGAACAAAATTGGGTCATTTGTAGTGACGTGGATGGATCTAGAGACTGTCATACAGAGTGAAGTAAGTCAGAAAGAGAAAAACAAATATATGTTAATGCATATATGTGGAACCTAGAAAAATGGTACAGATGATCCAGTTTGCAGGGCAGAAATAGAGACCCAGATGTAGAGAACAAACGTATGGACACCAAGGAGGGAAAGCGGCAGGGGTTAGGGTGGTGGTGGTGGGATGAATTGGGAGATTGGGATGACATATATACACTAATACGTATAAAATAGGTAACTAATGAGAACCTGCTGTATAAAAAAGAAAATAAAATTCAAAAAAATCCCAACAAAGTGCAGGAGAATGATGGCTAAACCACACTAAACCCATTTCTTTAATATGTGTCCTAGAGGCAGCCCTACACGCGACAGCAAATGGTTAAAATTCTTGCCACTCTACAACCTTAGCAGGACCACAGAGGATAGGAGAAGGCAATCGGACACCTGGTAAACGGGCTCCTCCTTGAGAAATACATACACAGGTTCAACATGCCTAGCCATTTTCCTCAAATTAAATCTGAACAGAATACCCACCTGGATGGTTTCAGTCTACAGTAATTTTAAATGGCCGTTTTATGTCTTCTCTAACACAAAAGAACACTGTGATAAAAAGGTGACAATTTGCCACTTGCAGGCAAGTGAAAAGTAGAAAATTACTCCAACCTCACAGAACGAGTTTTTTGAAAATATTATTAGGATAGTTGCCTTAAAAGAGGCAAAAATTAAAGGTCTAAGTCTTAAAGAATAAAAGGTTTTACAACATAAAATTTGTAAAATAATTGCACATAAACATAAAAGTCTCCATAGCATAAAAATGTTTTTGTTTTTGTTTTTTTTTTTTTTGCTTTTATTCCTTGCTCACACCATGTGTCAGCAAAAGAGATTATTATCATCATTATGTCTGTAGCCTTCTTCATTATCCAAATGCTTTATAGACATTGATTAGTTAACTGCACGATCCCAGCCAGAAAGGTCAGTGAGATTAACCTGAAGGCAGAGCCAGAGTGCCTTGAGGTTAAATGGTTCATCCTTTCCTCCAAGGAGATGAGTGGAGGACAAGACCTCACCTCTAGAGTTCTTCTGTCTGAAGCTGTTCCTATCCTGGCTGATGTATGTAACTGTGAAAATGCTTTTTCTTCCCCAGCATAACTGATGTCCAAAAAGTCTGGAGGTGGACACACTAATTGGTAAGGAATGAAATGCTATCCTGGTGAGATTCTTTGTTCGATTAGAATAAGTACATTTAGGTAAACTTTCCAATTAACAGCCAATGGAGGGGTTACAGGTTATATAGCATATATATATATATATATATAGGCTATATAGGTCATATCTTTGTATCTTCATGCAACAAGTATTTATTGAAATCCTGTCATCCCCAGAAAGATGCTCTAGGCTCCAAGGATCTCAAGGTGAATTTGAGAGCCAAGGTTCTGTTTTCACGGAGCTTAGTTTCTAATGAGGTGGGACTACAATAAAAACATGAAAGAAACAAGAATAATAACACGTAGTGAAAAGAACAGGGAGAGAATTAACATAGGATGATGTTATAATTGTGCCCAAGTGATTTTTATTTTATTTTAGTATTATTTTTTTTTGTGTGTGGTATGCAGGCCTCTCACTGTTGTGGCCTCTCCCGTTGCGGAGCACAGGCTCTGGACGCGCAGGGTCAGTGGCCATGGCTCACGGGCCCAGCCGCTCCGCGGCACGTGGGATCCTCCCGGACCGGGGCACGAACCCGTGTCCCCCGCATCGGCAGGCGGACTCTCAACCACTGCGCCACCAGGGAAGTCCCCAAGTCATTTTTAGATAGGGTAGTCAGGGAAGGCATCTCTGAGAAGATGGCATTGAGAGGTAATGACAAGAAGGAACTAGCTATGGAAAGAGGAAACCAAGGAACATTCTGGGAAGAAATAAAAGCTAAAGGAAAAGGCTTAAAGTAGAAATGAACTAGGCATGTCCAGGGACCTGAGAGCAATTCAATGTGTCTGGGGGTTAATGGACAACTAGGAGAGTGGAATAATTTAAGATTAGAAAAAATAGGGAGGCCCAGAATGTGTACATCAAGGAAAGGACTTTGGAGTTTATTCTAAGTGCCTTAGGAAACTACTGGAGAGCTTAAAGTGGTGATGTGACAAAATCTTATTCCTGTTTGCAAAACGTTACTTTGGCTGTTACTTGGGGTAGCAGGGAGGGAGAGTGGAAGGAGGGAAACCAGCTAGCAGGCTATTGCATTGGTCCAGGTGAGAGAGGATGATGACCAAAACTAGGGCAGTAGTCACAAAGACAGAGATAATTGGGCAAATATATTTAGGTTTTGGTGGTAGAGTTGGCAGGATTTGCTAACAGAGATGGGAAATATGGGCAATATAGAATTAAAAACAACTCCTGTATCTTCAGGTAGAAAAATGGAAGAGAATTCTTAGTAAATGTTTGAAATCTAAGGCCCGTCAAAAGATAGTTTAACTTGGGAAAGGCATAGCACCAGAAAAAAAAAAAATCTGTAAGATCTGATACAGCCTAGGAGGTCAGCAAAGGCTTCTTTAGGAAGTGACATGTAAAGTAAGGTCTGAAGGACCTGGCTAGAAAGACGCTATGATCATCATATGATAAAGTCATAATTCATACACTCATACACAACAATTCACTGACTACAGCCATTATGTCTCCTTCTTTAAATTCCAGAGAGAAAACATTTGGTCAGTTAATTGACTGTCTTTAGGGCAGGTGTCCCGTCCTGATCCATTCAGTAGTGACTTGGGGAATGAGAGTGTGTCACAGTGTCTGTGGTTTCCAAGGACTCAGGAAGAGACTGCCACGCTCGAAGCTGGGTATGACAGCAAATTGACTTATGTGTCTAATATAATCCTCCATTCACCTTTGCCTTCCCAGAGCTTAACAGAGGGCCATGCATATAAGAAACATTCAATGTCAAGTGATTAAATGAACAAAGGCAATTTAAGAGACAGGAGGCAATTCTGGGCTTCTCTTAAGTAGTAAGGAAATCTATTTCCCAAACCAATCACAACCACTTTTTCAACACAGTACTACCCCCACCTCCCATAATCTTTTGCAACTGTGCCTCACTAACAGCTATGTTAACACGATTGGGTTAGAAATACTTTGGTTATTATTAATACCTGAAGTTTTTCACATCGTAATCCAGTTCATCTCAAACTCTGTGGAACATAAGAATCCTAGGCAACATATATTAAAAACCTGGGCAACATATGTTAAAATGCAAACTCCTGGGTCTAGTTCATTTCAGCACAACCAGAGTAGAACCCAAGAATATGAATTTCAGTATGATCCAGCAATTATTCTTCTGGGTATATATCCAAAAGAACTGAAAGCAGGATCTCGAAGAGATATTTGTAACATATGTTCACAGCAGTATTATTCACAATAACCAAAAGGTGGAAGAAATTCAAATGTCCATCAATCAATGAATGAATAAACAAAGTGCTGTGTATACATACAACAAGATATTATTCAACCTTAAAAGAAAGAAAATTCTGACACAAACTACAACATGGATGAACCTTGAGAACATCACGCCAAGTGAAATAAACCAGACACAAAGTGACAGACACTGTATGAATCTACCTATTTGAGATACCTAAAGTAGTCAAATTCATAGAGAAAGAAAGAATGGTGGTTGCCATGGGCTGGGGAGAGGAGGAAATTGGGAGTTATTATTGAATGGGTGTAGTTTCAGTTTTACAAATTGAAGAAGTTTTGTAGATTGTTTGTGCCACATTGTGAGTAAACATAACACTACTGAACTGTACACTGAAAAATGGATAAAATGGCAAATCTTATGCTGTGTATTTTACCACAGTTAAAAATTACAACAGAAAAGAATACGAATTTTAACAAAGATCCTAAGTGATGAAGATGCAAATGAGGGAATTTACTTGGAGAATTGCTGCGCTCTAGTCAGTATCTTCCCCAAACCGTTTAATGCAACTCAAAACGGTCTCATAGATTCTCTCTGTCTCCATTATCACTGTTGCTGACTTAATTTAGATTCCATCACCTATCGACTGGATGCCAACAGCCATAGATCTGCTTTTTCTGGTTCCTGTCCCTCCATGTCTCAATCCATCCTGCAGTTTAATCCAATATTATCTTCCCCAGACAATGATTTCTGTTTAATAAATGGAACACACTCTGATAGAAGAGTAGAACAGAATGAAAGAAAACAAAAACAATGTGGAAAATGGTCAAATGATCACAAAAAGCAGCAGAATTTACTATGCTGATACCAGAATTACAGATTTGAATTCTACTTTTCCTGTATCTTAACCTCCTCAAACTTCAAGTCTTTTACTCAATATGACCTACAAAAGAATCCTATCTATTTACTTCTCCTTATATAATAAAATACCAACACTGCCACCTCTCACAGGTGTGCCTCAAGTCCTCCACTCACGTACCTCCCCGTATTTCCCGAAGTCCTCTGTTTTACATGACCTGATATTTCCCAAAAGAAAATCCAAAAACGAGAATACTCATAGGACATTTGCGCTCAGGCACCGTAAGTCACTTCAACAGTGCCAATGGAGGGATTTTTAAACATTGTTGTTTAAATCACAGCAGAAAGCGGTTCTCAATTATGGATTATGAAGATGATGAAGGATGGGAAGATGAGCTAGTGTGAAGTTTAAGTTTACCAGAGGCTGGATGGCTTAAGAAACAAATTTAATACTCATAGCTCTGGAGGCTGGTAGCCTGACAGGGCGCCAGCATGGTGGGGTTCTGGTGAGAGCTCTCTTCCTGGCTTGCAGAGGACCACCTTCTCAGGCTCAGGTCTCTTCGTCTTATAAGGGCAGTAATCCCATCATGGGGGCTCCGTGAGGTTTCATGACCTCATGTAAACCTAATTACCTCCCAAAGACCTCCAAATACCATCACATTGGAGATCAGGGCTTCAAAATATGAACTTTTCAGGGGGCAGGGGCAGGCATTCAGTCCGTAACAGGGAGGAACACAGGCACAAGAGATTAAAAGGGAACGTTAAATCAACAGTGGTTGTCATTGCCCTGGCTGTTTTCTGTCATTGGGCTAAGCTGGATACTCAGAGGATGGTGACTTTCATTTTATCTCAACTGGTCTCCTTGTTCTCAGCACTCACCTGCAGAGCTTAAAAATACTGATGATTCTCTTGTCCTCCATTGGCACTGCTGAAGTGACTTACAGTTCCTGAGTGCAAATGTCCTATGAGAAGGGTAACTGTAAACAATTTTCTGTCAGTTACATAACTCACTCCGCGGGGAAGAGTTGTAAGCAGCTTGTAGATATGTCGTTTTGAAGAACTGATAGCTGAAGGTGGGGGAGGAGTAGAAGTAACAACCATCTCCCACCGCACAGGCAGGTAGAGTGAAAGGTGGACTGAAAACGACATAGGAATTTCGGAACACAAACAAGCAGCCCAAAACAGCGACAGACTCAAGAGAGTCAAGGGAGTTAGAAGCTGTGATGTGGTTTTAATACAACAAGCCTAACTTTTGGGTGAATTCCGTATTTCTAAAAATCTGTTTTGAGAATATGGAGATCAGGGAAAAATATACCAAAATGTTAAATTTAAATGAAAAAAAGCAACAAATCTTTGCTTTAAACGGTTATGGTGCTTTGGGGCTTTGCTCTATAAATTTGATTTTATTATAGTGATTGATTTTTCTCACTAATCAAATTAATTGAATTTTGAGACTTAAGAGGGTTTTTTAAAATTCATGAATTCTCATCTCAGAAGAAAGCTACTAGGTTTTATATACTTCCTTACTGCCACCTAGTGTAGATTAATATACTGCAAGAAAAAGGCAACACACACACCAATTTATCAATGTTAAGACCAAAGCTGGTGGCTAATCAATTTCTGAACAAATATCTTGATGTAGCTCTATGAGTTCCAAATATCGTATGGGAGCCTCTCCGTTCACTAATATGGCTTTCTCTGGCCTTCGGAGACTGTTAAAAGGGCTCCCTTTTGTTTTGAGATTATGACTTTTTTATAATAATGTTAAAATGTATTTTAATGAATATTGATGATTGATGCAAAGAGGGGGTTGTGTTTCATTTTATTATTATATTTTGATTACCTTACTTGGAAAAAAAATTGGGACAGCTGGTCATCCTTTCTTGAGAAGGCTAAGACGTGTTCCGAGACACCTGAGCACCATCTCTTGTTTTCTTCACTCCCCATTATGAGGACAGGACCTCACTCGGGCTGAGCTGGTTCAAAATCTGGACATCTGTGCATCTGATGCAGATATCGTCTTGACGGAGGGACACAGATAGTTAGCGTAACTGCTTCTTGAATGGTGATAAAAATGCCACAAAAAGCTTATGGTGAAGGAAGAATTGGGGGTCCAACTCAATTCTGGCAGGCTTCCAACAGCTTAGAAAGTATCACCAGACACTCTACAGAGACAGATATAAATGCTCTACAGCGAAACAAGGGCAAGGGAAAATCTGCACTGAAACACACTGCATCTATTCCCAGTCTGTGCAGCTGCACCACATCCACTAATTTCTGTACCACTGGACAAATAAATTGGATCTTCTAGCATGTGTGTGATGTGTGTGTGTGTGTGTGTGTGTGTGTGTGTGTGTGTGTCTCCATATTCGCTTCCTATCAATCCAACACCAAACTGATAGCTCTACTTTACCGCCCCCCTTACCCACATTCCCGTTTTTGTTGTTGAAATTTTACAGGACTATAAAATCCACAAGTCTAGGAACCATTGACATAGCTGATGAAAATAACGGAGTGTGAAAGGAATGAGCTATTTTGGAACCTTATTCCCTTTTGGTCTCTTGCCGATATGAGTACAATCGGCAAGAGACCGATGTACTCTATACAATAATGTATAATTAAAAATTTGTTAAGAGGGTAGACCTCACGTTATGGCCATAATTATGACATATGGACTGTTGGCCAACAGATCCCGGTGAGATGCCAGTTTGGGGAATAGAGTGGCTGGTGGGGGAGTTGATTCATGAGAAGGGGGCGTGCATTACTTGGATTTGGAAAGAGAAGCCGTCACGGGAGCCCAAGGCTAAAACTGATTCACAGGTTTGCTTAGAAACAGGCCTGTACCTGGCCTTTTATTGCACAGCGATCTGTGAGCAGAGGTTTGTAGGCACGTTTCCTCAGCAAGAGACAAATTTCCAAAAGGCGAAGCTTAGACAGCAGAGACACAGGTCACTAAACACGTCTTCTACTTCCTTCTTACCTCTTAGGTTTTATGAAACTGTGGCTTCGATTGCCAGGTGTTTTTGTTTTTTCTCTTCTCCTTCATATTTTTCTTTAATCAATATCATAGTAAAGACTTAAGAAAAGTATCTTATCAAACTCTAAAAATTTGTCTAGCCATTAAAATATATATTCAAGTTCTTCATTCTGTTCATTTAGACATTTAATATTTCTCAAGGCAGCGTCTGATTAGTCAAGAGACACTTATTCTCCCTTTTTGAAATACTTCAAGCGCTTATTGTTGGCAGAATTCTGACAGCCTCCAAAGCTTTAGCAAAGCGCACCAACTTGGTTTAATTCAGGAAAAGCCTCATTAACTCAACTAGATCAGAGAGAGTCTCTCTGCCAAAAATTAACCTATTTAGCACAGAAATAGTTCCTCTTTACCTGTAATTGTCATTTCTTCCAGATCACTGCAGTCAGACTGTCACTGTTTTTTTTTGTTGTTGTTGTTGTTTTCTCCACCCACAAAGACTGAGACTCCTGCAGCTCACAGAATGATCTGGCATTTCACGATATTGGGCTCATTTAAAGGGCCATATACATATTTTCTCAATTATAATCTATGCTGTCCTAAATACAATTTCTTGCTCTAATGGATTTTTTAGAAATTATCTAACTTGAAAAATCCCAATTTTAGCACTAATGCTAAAGTTTTATAAGTGATATTTATTTCAGGTCTTCCCTTTAAAATGAATAGTTATGGCTGTTTGAATAAAACAGGGAAGTTGTTAACCTATTCTTTCAAAGGGAATATTTTTTGCCACTGATTCATACAATAATGGAAAAGAGAAAAGTAGCATGCATGAGAACCAGTAAAAGTGCTTTCTTTGTAATCATTGAAGAGTGGAGAATGGTATAATATTGGATTCTTTATTACTACTTTTAAAGGCAATATGTCAAATGTGAACACTTTTGTTCACTTTCACCAAATTGAGTTCTCTTTGCTTTTTTTAGCAGCACTGACTTAAAAAGCTTAAGTTATAAAATGAGCAGTTAAGTGTTTTATTGATGAGAAAAATTTAAGTTGAAATGAAGATGTATTACTAAGAATCATAAAATGATTGAGCTGGAAGGCAGTTTAAAGAAAATACAATCAAATGTTCATTGACTCCTCATTTGGTTGTTCCACAGATGAGGAAACTTGAGTCCTAATGAATTGCTTAATTCCATAGACCTAATCAGTTGGGGGGGAGAATTTACTTCATTTTTTTAAGGAAGCCAGTAATATACTGTCTTAGATTAGTTGCTGCAAAAGCATAGTTTGTTTTCAAACTCTATCAAAATTTGTAAAAATTAGCATATGTCCAATATTTAATAAATACTATTTGTAAGGTATTATAAGCGTAACATTCTTTGTATAAAATAGATAATAAATGAAAGTATTTACGTTACTGAGTTTTTCATGGGTATTCATAGTAGAAATGAGATCAGTAGTTTTAAACTTATTATTAATTGAATTGGTTGGATTCTTGTGTTGTTGAATAGATTTTTAATAAATCATTGACACTTGAGATGGAATCATATTCTTAACCAAACCCCACATAGGCAGAAACACACAGAAGCCCTCACAACCAAAGTCCCAGAGGCAAAGCAAAGCCAGAACAAAGGGCTTGCCATGATCTACCTCTTTGAGCAGAGAAATACCCTAATTCCCAGCACACTCCTTGCAAAAGAAATGTTACATCTGTGCCAGTCTTGAACAAACTTCTTCTTTCTGGAACTTCAGGCTTTACTGCCCCTAAGAATGGCCCTTGAGAACCACCACGGCATTTACTATTTAGCCATGCTCCTGAAAATTTCAGATCCCCAAGACTTCATCATTTAGTATGATTTGATGTGTGTTTTCCTTTAGATATAGCAGATTTGACCACCTTGTATTAATAATATGTAATTATTACATCATTTGTAATATATATTAATATGATAATATAAATATAATATATAAACCGTAATTATATAATACAAATACACATTATATTATAAAATTATATATAATATTAATCATATATAAATTATAATTTATATACTTAACATATTTAAATATATTAATTATATATCATTATAGTATTTATATATAAATTATAATCTATATTTAACTTAGTAAATATGTTATATTTATCATATTAAATATGAAATTATATGTATTTATATAAATATATTTAACTTAAATATAAATTATAATTTATATATAAATAATAGATAATGATATATAACTAATACACCATGCAATTAATAATATTTATATAATTATAATAAACAGGGTTGAGATTAATCCTAGCCTTTTGTTTCAGAAATAAAACTTCCTTTTCAAAGGACAGAGAAATAAATTAAAAGAAGTAATGATCAAAAGCACAATGAATAAACTCTAGAGATCAGAGGCCTACTGTACATTGTACCCATAGTCAACAATAATGTATAATTAAAAATCTGTTAAGAGGGTAGACCTCACGTTATGGTTCTTACAGCAATAAAGTAAATTAAAAAAAAAATAGGGTAAAAAGAAGCATCGTTTGTAATCATTCCAACAAGTTAACAGCTTACACCAAAGGCAGACCCTTGACTATTTTCCCTTCTCTCCTTCCCCACTTACTCTCTTACCACGGCTGTCTCTGGTGAATTGCAAACTGAGTTACTTCCTAGCTTTTCCTCCAGCTTCTACGCTTAGAAAATCTTTGTCTCAAGAGCGGGGAAGAAAGTCCTAGATGCCTTACAGGCAGCTGAGACGTTCTCCTCCTGGAGCACAATTAACACCTGGCTAAAAGCAAGGTTCTATCAGGTGTGCTTTACTTACGTCTGCCAAGACCAGTCCACCTTTCATCAAGTAAGACCACATTGTCACAGGATTCCATAAGAAAGACAAAAAGAAAACTATACCCTTTTGCTAAAGAAAGACATTTCCTTCGGTAATTGAACCAACCCAAATAAAAAGCATTTGGCTTACCTGGAATGACCTGGGTTTCTTTACTGGACATGGATCAACCAGGAGACTGAGTCACAGTTCTTTCATTGGTCAAATCAGCCTCTATCTGAAGTTATGGTCACTTTCTGCAAAACATAAATTCCAAGGAAAACTCTTACATAAGACATTTTATTTGGAAAATGTTTAACTGAGTTGCGGATGCCTTTGGAGAATATATTTCAAAGGAATAACCCTACTGGCCCCTAACGACTTCGTTTTCTCTGAAAAGAAAAGAAAAAAATGTAATTCAGTTATACCAGAATTTCAACTAAAATTAATAAGATTTTACAACTTGCTTTCCTGTATTTTGTGTTTCCAAATCCTTGAGTTCTCAAGTCTGCTGTTAAACTTTTAGTTCACAGTTGTATAGCTTAATACCTTTTCTAATGAGTGAGTAAAAACAGAAGGAAATTAGAGGTCATTGTACAAAAATTTGAACATGATGAAATGTTTTACATTACTTTTCCTTAGAAATTCTCAAATGTGTTAGTGTATTTAACCAATTCAAGACTATTCATTTGTTCTACAAATATTGTCTGAGCGCTCACACCTGGCAGTGTCCTAGGCACTGAGATTACGCTGAAGTGAACAATTATCCCTCTCTTCATAAACTAGACAGCGGGAAGGGAGAGTGCATATGAACAATCATCAAATAACTAGGTGATCAATATGACACACTTCAAAATATGCTTCTGAGATTATGAAAATGGCTCTAATTTAGATTAAGCGATAAGGAAGCGTTACCTAAGCCAATAGCATTTATACTGAAGCCAAATGAATACACAGAAGACTGAAGACGATAGAGGGAGTCTCTCGCAGGCAGAGGGGCCCTGAGGAGAAAAGGATTAGGTTTATTCAGAAACTAAAAGCACAGATTTAATAGAATAGTGATTTTGAGGGAGAAGGATATAAAATAGAGTTGAAGAGTGTAAAGCTTCTATTACATGGAAGGATTGGGGTCTCTATCTTAAATACAACAGTAAGTCATAAGAGAGTTTTCACAGCAGAGGAACCTAGTCCAGGCTGTGTGTGTGTGTGTGTGTGTGTGTGTGTGTGTGTTTTTAATTAATTTTTATTGTAGTATAGTTGATTTACAATGCTGTGTTAGTTTCAGGTGTACAGCAAAGTGAATCAGTTATACATATATCCACTCTTTTTAGATTCTTTTTCCTTATAGGTCATTACAGAGTATTGAGTAGAGTTCCCTGTACTATACAATAGGTTCTTATTAGTTGTCTATTTTATATATAGTAGTGTATATATGTCCGTCCCAATCTCCCAGTTTATTCTTCCCCCCAACTTTCCCCCTTGGCTTATATGTGGAATCTAAAAAAATGGTACAAGTGAACTTATTTACAAAATAGAAATAGAGTCACAGATGTAGAAAACAAACTGACTGAGCGTTTTAAGCTTACTTTGTTTTATTCAGGGCTGTGTATGCTTTCCACGGGCTGGAAGCACCTGTGCCTTTACGAGCCCCTTGTTCCATTTTATATTTGGAGTTGACCCTTGAACAGTGCAGGCATTAGGGGCACTGACCCACCTTCCAAAGTGGAAAGTCCTGTATAACTTCACAGTCAGCCGTCCACATCCTCAGATTCTGCAAACTCGGCTTCCACCAACCTCGTTCTGCATCCCAGATTCAACCAGCCTTGGATTGTATAATACATATTTGGTGGAAAAAAACCCACACTAAGAGGATCTGTGCAGCTCAAAACTGTGTTGCTCAAGGGCCAACTCAAGGGCCAACTGTATGTGTGTGTGTGTGTGTGTGTATATATCACTGTGTTGGCATAAAGATGAATACAACCCAGGCTGGACTATATCTGTGTCTGTGTATACATAGTATATATAATAAATATACTTTATTTTAAAATATATACTATATATGTATATGATATATACATAATATATATATACACATTTTTCTCTGATATTATAAAACATTTTCACTGGCCCCTAGTATTATCATGGACTCTCGGCCCCGTGTCTACTCTACCCAAGGCATAAGGCAGCCCTGGTCTTATCAGCAGAGAACAGATTTTCGTCCGGATAAAGTAGAAACCTCTTCCACGAGGATAAGCAAGAGAAGGTGGCAGACACAGGCAAGAAAAATCAATAAACTGTTATTAATTTAGCTGTTAAATAAAGCTAAAACATAAACTATTGACTCAGACTCTTTGTGCTAAAAAGCCAAAAAAAGAAAAAAAAATTTCCTTGTGGTCAGTTTAAAAAGTGACAGAAAGGAAAGCGAGAGAGATAAGGAGGCAGAGTAAGAAAGCTGAGCTGTGAAAAAAGAGGAATTAGAAGCCGAGATGGAAAGAAACGCAGGGAAGCAGAGTAACAGGAGAGGAAGAGGGGTAATAGAGTGGAAGGTGTATGTGAAATCTCTTTGAACGGTAAATGTGCTGTACAAACGCTGGGGAGTGTGACAGGAACACGGAAAAATTTCCTTGGGAGTCTGGAACCAACGCATTAAAAATCTTCTAATGATCATCTAGAGTCCTTCAGAAGAAATCAACAGAATGTGGGCCATTATCGAAATAGTGTTAGCGGGACAGAGCTTTAAAACAGAGCATATGCAGGGCTTGTTAAACCGAAAATTTCTGCAGAGAGGTGTGTTAGCGGAAAGAAGGCAGGTGTTTTTTTTAACTGGAATCGTGTGCAAACTTGCTAGAGAAAATACACATGCGGGGGGGAGGTGTTTTTCTTGTTCTTTTTGTAAATTTTCAGAAAATCGTTATAAGAAATAAGTCAATGTATGTTCACAGCCTCCCTTTCTCCCAGTAGAATTTGAGAAACTCTGTGCTCTTTGTCGAAGTACCTTTTCACGTTCTGCCCTACGTGGAACAGGAATGACACCCTACAGCGGGAGGCCCAGCAGTGATGGGGACCTTTCTCCTCTTGACCCCTCCACTCTCGGCAACTACACTTGGTCTTATGTGTCATCTTGGCCAGGCTACAGTACCCAGGGACTCACTCAAACACTAATCTAGGTACTACTATGCAGGTATTTTGTAGATGTGGGTAACCCACAGAAATCAGTTGACTTTAAGTAAAGGAGATTATGCTCGACGATGTGGATGGGTCTAACGGATCCATTGGAGGGACATAAAAGCAAAAAACTGAGGTTTCTTGTGAGAAAGAAAAAATTCTGCTTCAAGTCTGCAATGCCAATTCCTGCCTAAGACTTTCCAGCCTGCTGGCCTGCCCTGCGATGTTCAGACTTGCTGTCCCTTACAATTGTGTGAGCCAATTCTTGGCAATAAATCTCTTAGTATA
The DNA here is from genome assembly GCF_011762595.2 of Tursiops truncatus. NCBI lineage: Eukaryota > Metazoa > Chordata > Mammalia > Artiodactyla > Delphinidae > Tursiops > Tursiops truncatus. The sequence goes on along the minus strand of NC_047042.1, from coordinate 95,117,023 downwards.
TATATCCTACTGATTCTATTTCTCTGGAGAACTCTGACGGGTGCAGATTTTGGTACTGGGAGTGGTTCTAGAGGAACAGATTCTTAAGGATGAGCTTCTGAATTGGTTCTGGGGATTCCAGAGTTAGTTCTCTAAAGTTAGATTAAAGTTAGATTTAAAGGCACTAATGACTCTATCTCCACTGTTAAAGAGGGCACTGATTGTCCCTGGCATGATGTGGGAATAGGGATAGACAAAATATTACCACTGGTATCACTAATCATACTTAGAAAAGGTGAGGTTCTGGGTGACCACCTATTTGATATCTTAGAACATTTCTGTCAAACTAGGGAATATAATAATGAAAGTGACTCATGGCTGGACGAAGTGGGGAAAGAAAAGGATGAATTTAGGGCTTCCAATTCCCAGCTCAACTGCAGCATAAATGACCTGAAAGATTCTGTGTGTGCCCTGAAAAAAAATTCGTACCTCCTGTAGTTGAGGAGCTAAGATGTGTGAAAAACAAACCCAGAGACTCATCCTTCATTCTACAAGTGGCTAAATGACAACACAAATCCATTTCCCAGTCTCATGGGGTGTAGCTGGATAACCTTTGTCTGGAAAGAATCAGCTTGTGACTAATGCAGCCACTCAACCGTCTCAACAGAAGCCAGGAATAAAACACAGGTTTATCTCGGAGAAATCGTGGAGATTACTGTTGTCTGATGGTTTACACTCCTGTTAACTGCACAGAAAACTGACAACGGTTTTGAGAATTTTGTATCAGCAGAAACACTGCCAGCCTGGGACTGAGACACAGTAAGACACACCAAGGAGAAGATGACATGACAACCAGAGTCAGAAATTGTAGTGATGCAGTTAAAAGCCAAGGGAAACCAAGGATGGTTGGAGCCACCAGAAGCCAGGAAGAGGCAAGGAAGGATTCTTCACCAGAGCCTTCAGAGGGAGCAAGGCCCTGCTGACATCTTAATTTCAGTCTAGTCCCCAGAACTATGAGAGAATAAATTTCTGTTGTTTTAATGCAATACTTTGTAGCCATTTGTTAGAGAACCCAAGGACACTAACGGCATCTATATCCATCAAGTCATTCATCCAGCCCTCCCCATTGTGGTGGAAAATATTGAGAGACACATAGAAATTATATATCTTCTGTTTCTTTTTGGAATGTTTGGGAATTCAGAGGGGATATGGTTTTGTATAAGTTTCAGACTTTCCTCATATTTTCTCAGTTTTTCCAAGATCTATATGAAGCTTGGTGTATGAAAGGCTGATCTATATAAAGATGGTTTGAAAAGAAAGATATCAGGTTTTCCTCCTCTTGACCCAGATATGATCACTATTATTAATTATTACTAAGGGAATAAAGAAAGAAAGTAGAGAGAGGAAAGGTCAAAGAGAGATAGGAAGGAAGGTGAGGGAGTAAGTGTATCACACATGCATGGCCTAGAAATGACATTAGTGGATCAATAACTGTCCCAAAATCCTAACAGGAGATGCCAGTCTCTGACTCTGTAACATAAACTATTTGGTTTGAAAGAGCTATTAGATATCATGTAGTGTAGAGACATAGTATTTGTTCAGAAGCATGACGTAAGGCAACATTTCAGCATGCCTAGATTGTGAACACATGTAGATGTTTCTACTGAGGAATAGGGACCATGGAGACAGATGTACAACCCTGATGGCCATGACCAGTGAGCTGGGAGACAGCCTGGTAAGCAGCAGCGCCGTCCTCGTTGAGCACGCCATGACACACGGGCATGGCTCTCTTCAAGGTAGGCAACCACATCTTGGTTCTCCTGGGTTGTAATCGTACAGCTTCAGAGCTGCCTTTCATTCTGAAGGTTGAGCTGAGTGGGTCCCAGGCCGTGTAGCTGAGCTATATACAACTACACATTTCAAAGAAAGGTCTTATGTTTACCAGAGTATGAAAAAATTTAGGAGAGCGGGGTAAGGGAAATGAATGGTTCTAAAGAAAATAATAGAGTGACAATGTGTTTAAATGGGTCCAAGAAAACAGAGAGAACTGTTGGTACTTTGTAAGACGTCAGACTGAAGTACTATTTGTATCATCATTAAACCTAATCTTTAAAACTGTTTGGGAAGACGTTTGATCATTTTGCACATCCTGCTAAAAATTGTATGATTTCAAAAATGTTGAAAACTATTGCAGTAAGATCTTTCACCACATTTTACAGATCTGCATTTCATATAAAGCACCACCAACCTTGGTTAGCTGTGTTGTCAAATCATAATAAATAGAAAACAGGCAATTAGAGGTGGGAGAGCTGAAAGGAATGACTACACTTAGAGTTGACAGCCTGGTAAGAAGGAAGTAGACGTCTAACCACTAATTAGCTACCCAGTAAAGAGCTAATTTGTCATAATAATAGCAACTCTCAGGTGTTTCTGAAGTGCCTTGAGTCTTTAAGTGCTGTTCCCACTGAGACTCAGTCAAGTGTAGGCATTTCAGGAGAACCAGTGAGGTACCCACAGATTATCTATTTTAGAGAACAACATTGGAGCACCCTAGAGAAAAGATTGTTTGGGACCCCACAGTGTCTGTTACTCATTTTATCCTTTAGCTGAGTTCCCATGAACTTGTCTATTCTTAGGGAACCATGAGGCTGCAAGTAAGAAATGAGAGACCTGTTTCCACATAAAACTTCTGTGAGTTCTTAGGAGTAAAATAATTCAAAAGTGAGGGAAAATGTCCTTCCCACTTCTAAAGAGCAGCTTCAGAGATGTGACCCTGCCACAGAAGGAGTGTGCAGGCATCACAGGAAGTGGTACCAGAGTCGGCCGGTCATCTGGGGGCCACAGGTATCAAGGGCTTCATTTCATCGTCAGTGGCAGAAGCAGTGGCCGGCCACGAAGCATCAACAGGCAACAGTCACTTTAGTGACGTCTTAACTCACTGCAGCAGGACAGTCTGAGAGTACAGATGACAAGGCCTGGGTGACAGATAAAGACACCTGTGACAGCAGGACCAGCAGGTGGCAGAGTGGAGGAGCCTTCATCTGCCAAGAGTTCAGGAGCAGAAAAAGACCTCATGGTGTATTTGAGAAGAATTGTCCTTTCTCCCTTTAGTACTTGTACAAATCATTAGGGAAGAAAAATCCTGCAGTAACAAACGGGGGTTAGAGTCAAAGAAAGATATTTATTGTCATTACTGGAACTTTATTTTTATTCCCTGCCCAACTCCAGATCCCATCTGGTAGTTCTAGGGAAATATTGACTTCATTAAGAAAAAGTGTTAATTATTTGATATATGCTATTTAAGATAGCAGGTGTTACGTAACACGTTTTAGGAGTGTTTTCACCAAAATGTTTTCTTTTTTAAGTTTTGTACTTTAAGGTGTATGCTTTGGTTATCTGTGAAATTCACTTATGTGGAATAGCGCATTCCCTGACAGATAAATATTGTTATAATAATAGAGTGTTAATCCCCGAACAAATTTGATTAAAGATGGGTTTAAGAAAAACTTGTATTAAGAACAACTCTTGGGGGGCTTCCCTGGTGGCACAGTGGTTGAGAGTCCTCTTGCCGATGCAGGGGACACGGGTTCGTGCCCCGGTCCAGGAAGATCCCACATGCTGCGGAGCGGCTGGGCCCGTGAGCCATGGCCGCTGAACCTGCGCGTCCGGAGCCTGTGCTCTGCAACGCGAGAGGCCACAACAGTGAGAGGCCCGCGTACCGCAAAAAAAAAAAAAAAAAAAAAAAGAACAACTCTTGGTTTAATTAGGAGCAAAGGGACTTCTATTTTCAATAATTATCTATTAAAGTTGGGCCAGACTATAAAATCTGGATTGATTTTATTGCCCAATGCCTTTTTAAAAATGATTATTCTTTCTTTCCATCCCTACTATAGTCTAGCTGTTAAAAATGCAAATTTATGTCTGATTTCCTCAGTAGCATAAATATTCAAGTTCTAAAGTCAATGTAGTTTGCTTAGAAAAACTTCTCTTACCAGTCACAGAGGAAGTCAAACATTTAACTGCTTCACAGCTGGCTGTCTTCTGCTGTGGGCAGCTTCAGCCATTCCTTGGTGCTACACTGGACTATAAAATTAACAACTGAGCATTAACGATCCTCTGCAGGGCATCGTGCATCTGGCCCGAGGATGCATGTTGGGCAGCAGTGACATGGGTAAGTAACTGCAAAAAGACACCAGATTCCCAAATTAGATTGACTTCCTTTTTTTTTTTTTTTTACAGCAGAGGCTCTCATATCCAATTTGCATACTGTACGTTATCAACCCAAATGCTAATAAAATGTGCCCTGAGCAAATTGTTGCTTTGAATGGAAAATGAGATCTGTGGAATAAAAAGAGAAAGCAGTAGTGGGGAGAATTTAAATGTACACTCATCATGTAATAAATATTTTTGCATGTTTTCCCATTAAAGTATTAAATTTTCCTTGTTCAGGATTTTTTACAAATGAGGAAGAACCATGCTTATATCTAGACCTCAGATAGGCTCTCTCACACCTGAGGCCACAGCAGAAGGTATAAAATGTCTTGACTGTGAACATGGCTCAGCCTTGGATAAGATCACTAAGGAGTCTTTCCTAAAAAACTAATTCAAGGGCTTCCCTGGTGGCGCAGTGGTTGAGAGTCCACCTGCCGATGCAGGGGACACGGGTTCGTGCCCCGGTCCGGGAAGATCCCACATGCCGCGGAGCGGCTGGGCCCGTGAGCCATGGCCGCTGAGCCTGCGCAACCGGAGCCTGTGCGCCGCAATGAGAGAGGCCACAACAGTGAGAGGCCCGCGTACTGCAAAAAAAAAAAAAAAAACCTAATTCAAGAAGAAATACATCACCCTAAATTTCAAGACAGGTAGTATATCAATTTCAAAAAATGGTAGAGCCCAGGTAAACTATGTTTGAGGATACAATGAACTCTGTGGTGTGTATGTATTGTATATATATACAATGCACATATATATATAATGCACATATATACGTATATATAATGTGATGCTTAATACGATGCAGGCCCAGGGTAAACATTCAATCAATGCATCTTTTGTTTGTTTTATAGGGAACGAAAAGCAGCAACAAACAGAAGTGCTGGGAATTTTCCATGTCTCAGAAAAGAGGGATGGAATGCCATTTTTCTTTATATCAGTTGATAAAAAGCTTTCTCGTACCATCTATTTTCTCCTAAAAAATGGATTGTAATTTTATTCCAAAAAGGTAATTTCAAAGCCAGTGAAAAAGTGCTTATTTTTGCCTCAGATTCAGCTATTTCATTGGAAGATAGCGATTAAGCAACAAAGATGAATCTTTGAAGTAGTTCTCCATTCTGATTTCCAGAGCTAACAAATGGGGCATGTGTTACCGAGGACACTCCAACAGAAGAAGGGAAGTTCTAAAACATACTTGTTCCCTTCTCACCTCCATCAGTGACTAATACAGTGCCAAGACCTGCAGCTCCTCTTTTTCTGGGACCGTTCTATAAATGGAAGGGTCTTTTAAAGTCTAACAAAGGGCAGATCATTTTTTGAGCCTTCTCCAGAGATCTAAGGGAGTAAAGAGAGTGAACAGGAAGCAAAGAGCAGAAGTACCATCCTCCTTTCTATTTGGTGGGATGGGACCAGCTCCTATATGGAATGGGGAAATGGCTTAAAACTTAAGAACTTCAGTGGATGCTTTATCAAGCTATAATTTCTAATAAGTTAAAATATGACTATCCCTCAAATATAGAATAAAGATATGACAAGGATATGTTTAACTCATTAATCAGAAAACCAGCAGGATGGTAAAGCTGGTTCAGAGCAGAATTTGAAAGACTGAGTATACACAGGCAAAAGAGAAAGAATGCTCGAATACGTTTGCTAGGTTACAGGCAAAACTGTTTAATGTCCTGCTGAGGAATAAAGCCATACATCTCAGGGTCATCTTTCCATGGAACAGAAATTTTTTTGCATCTCTACAGGATAAAGTCTACATGTTAACAACATGTAATTTCATACAAACTTGACTCTAATAAATAGTAAGTCAAGACAAAGGTACATCCACAAAAGAATTAAATAAGACAGTATTCTGTTATAACATGAAGAAAACAAGCAGTTATTCTTTTGCCTTATTTCCAAATTCTAGGTAATTTTTCTTAGCAGCATCTAAGTTATCTAGATAACTTGGATTTCCTCTCAAGAAATACTCTTTTGCTTTTCTTAAAAGGTAATTCAAGAAAGTTGTAGTGATTTAGGTGTTCTTCGCCATCTAAGAGATGCCTTCTATCTCTGAAGACTCAGCTCAAGAATCCCAATAACCCCTCCCACCAGTATTAGCATGAACTGCTACTCCCTTTGTGTTATCTGTACTTTTTGATTATAACAGAAGTTATGATAATTCGTTTCTGTGTCTATCTCGCACAAGATTATGAGTTCTCTGATACAAAGATTGCATCTTGATAATTTTAGTATCGCAAAAGCCCCTCTTACATACCACACTGAAGAATATACTCCCTAAAATCATCATCATGGATTGTGAACAGAGACCAGATTTACGTAGATTTTATATAATACCTCTTTACTGGGGACTATCCTAACCTGTCCAAAAGATGATTAGTTAGTAGCACATCATCTAGTGGAGTGTGATAATCCGCAAAGAGTTATCAAAAATTAATGCAACATAGTTCCTTTCTAACACATGTTAAAATGCGCAATCCATACTCACCTCATTTCCTTTACAATATTCATAATTACACGTACAGCATCTTAATTGGTTTAGATTTATTCTTCTATTTGTGCAAAGGACTGCTGTCGGCCAAAACTGGATGTGGCAAACATGCACTCATCCAGGATTTACAAGGCACTCATGCCTTAATTAACAGACCTTACATCCAATGAGTAGTAAAGTCATTAAAATTTCAGTCAAATTGAATGTCCATGATTATGCAGTCCTTTATCTAAATGCTGCCATTTGAATAGCAACATCTATTTCATTTTTCCCTTGGTTTCCCTTGATTAAACTTGTAGTAGATTGCATTGAGACTGAATTGTCCAAAAAAAGAATTCTAATGTTCTTGGCATTTACTCGGTATAGCAGGATAAAAATACTAAAGTCTTAGCGGTAATGACATCTGAGTTTCTGCAACACTGTAGCTTATTTCCAAAAGGTGGAAAACAGGATCCATCAGACTATACTCTGGTTAAGCAAGATCACATCCAACTAAAAATTTATGTGATATCTTTGTCAAATTACATGATCAAACAGTATGACTTTTTTAGATTTCAGATACTAGATCTAAGCTATGCCCAATAAGTTGAGGGCTGCCTTTTAAGTGTGCATTTCATGCACATACGTCATTAGTATGGATAACTGTAAACTATGGCTTCGTGGCCATCTGAATCGTCATTTAGGTAAATATCTAACCTTTTTAGAAGAAACAAAGAAGGAAAAACATGTTAGGATTATATTGCTGAAAATACACCTCAGTGAGCTTTTGCATGTATGTTTAGAAAATTATTTAGTATCCACAAGTGAATATTAGTGTATAAGAAAGGGAAAGGGCTACTCCATTGAGTTAAGGAAACAATGCAAAAAGCAGGTGACTATGGTTCAGGTCTAAATTCTGTCATTAACTAACCAGCTACACAGAGAGGGACAGTTCCCTTTACCACCCTGGGCTGTATCAACTTCTCCACATATAGTTAGAGAGAAATTTGCACCAGATATTTCCTGATGTCTTTTTCAGTTTTAATATTCAATCTCCATGTAGGTAGGTCCAAAGAAATATACTTTGGGGCCATTCTTTAAAAAACAATCCCTCCCTAACCTCCATCAAATCACTAATCTCCAGGCATTTTTCTTTCTCGAATTTTACTCTAAGCCATTCATTTCTCTCTACCTATAGCCTCCTTTTTGGTTCAAGCTACCGTGGATCACTGCCTGGATTTTAGTAATAACCTTGGATTTGACTCACCCACTCTTTGCCTAGCTGCTCCCCACACACACGTCTTTGCCCCACTATCCCCTAAATTATATATATATATATATATATATATATATATATTTTTTTTTTTTTTTTTTTTTTTTTTTTTTTTTTTGCGGTACGCGGGCCTCTCGCTGTTGTGGCCTCTCCCGTTGCGGAGCACAGGCTCCAGACGCGCAGGCTCAGCGGCCATGGCTCACGGGCCCAGCCGCTCCGCAGCATGTGGGATCTTGCCGGACCGGGGCACGAACCCGTGTCCTCTGCATCGGCAGGCGGACTCTCAACCACTGCGCCACCAGGGAAGCCCCTAAATTATATTTTTAATGAAAAATAATATTTCTTTAAAATTTAAATTAACCAGGGTCACTTCTTCCCTGGTTTTCCATTTCTCTTTGAATAAAGCCAGAAATCCTTACCATGGCTTTCCAGCCCTACCTCACAGCCTTTCTTGCCCTACTCCAGAAATCTGTGACTTTCCTGAAACCCTCAGGATGTTCAGCATGGAGTGCTATTTCCAGATCTCTTTACCAAACTAATTCCATAATCTCACTTCCTCAGGAAAAGTCTCCTGATTCACACACCAAGTTAGATTGCACAAAAACTCTTATTTGCCTTCCTTTACTATTTAGTAAAATTGTGATCATCAATTTTTAAAATATCTTTCTTGCAAACTGACCTGAGCCAGTCTGCTCCTCCAACAACTGACAGATTACTTTGTTAAATAGGGTCACTGCCACCAACTAGAGGGAGAGAGGAGACACCTGCACATCTCCTCACGCTGGGTGATCTAAGACAGAACCAGTCTCCAATAAATTCTTCTACGCAGAACATTTCCTAACTTGGACACTGAAAAGCAGTTTGCTAGGTAGGTTCTCTTGACAAAAAAGATAATCAATAGTCAATCAAAGAAAGAAAAGGAAAATTTCATTTGAGCCAACCTGAGGATTATAACCCAGGCGGCAGTCTTTCAGAAAGCTCTGAGGACTGTTCTGCCCATGAGAGGTCAAAGCACAGTTATATAAGTTTTGACATATTATTGACAGTTTACACAATCCAGATCTACATGTACAAAGCAAGTAGTGGGTCATGGGTCATCGTGGCCCCTTACAAGATTAAGAACGAAGGTTATCTCCTAAGGAGGTCTGATTAAAGTGAAACAAAAGGGAAGGGGGCAGGACACAACCTCTAAAAGAATGATATAGCCCTTGAGGATATGACATAAGGTGGATATGACATAAAGGAACCAACTAGGTCCAAGATGGCGGAAGATTCAACTTCCAGGGGACCTTGAGCCTCATTATAAGCTCAATGTAAAACATTAGCAACTAAATGACACACCTACAGGTGCCACGATAGTTCCAAGGCCAACCGTAAAAGGTCAAAAAGTGGACAGTGGCCCACATCCTGGAAATCTCCACCCCTTCCCCTAAATAGTTCGAATAGTCCTCCCACCCATTAGCCCATGAAATGACCCAGCCCCAAAAAACTAACCACCCCATATTTCAGGACCTCTTGCCTTCTGAGATGTCCCACACTCTGTAGAGCGTGTTTCTCCCAAGGCCATTCTTGCCTTTTGGGACAGACTGCATTCTGTCTATGGAGTGTGTCTCTCTCTAAATAAATCCACTTCTAACCTAACACTTTGTCTCGCACTGAATTCTTTCTGTGATGAGACATAAAGAAACTGAGCTTCATTAAGTCCTGAGACCAGGTGTGTGATCTCAATTAAAAGACAGTGGATTCACGACCCAGTCTGAGTTGTACAGTTTCAAGAGCAGATGCACAACACACACTAAAGGGGAGGGAGGAGGCCCAAAGGGACAACGAAAAATTTTACCTTCGAATTTTGTCTTGCCATAAAATATGAATTGTATTCCATCAGTTCCCTCCACTCAAATGTGTAATATTTTCTCTGCAGACCCAGCCGAGGCTCTAGCCAGATCTGATGTTAGCCTCCTGGAGTAAGAAGGACCAGAGTTTCAAATGCCTACGTGTTAGACTGCTGGGCCTGTTGGTATATTACACCTCCATCATTCCCAAGGTTACACCAGTTTAGTTTAAATTCACTTAGTTTCCAAAGTCCTCCCTCCATGCCAGGAGGCTGGGTCTGCAGGGGCTTCCTGCCCTCCTTCCTGACTATGGGGCCCCCATGCTGAGCCAAGGTAACCAGGGCAGAAGGCGGCTGTGCCTTCACAGTGAGGACCCTCTGGAGGGTCCTGGTATACTTTCCTCTGAATCAGCCTCAGGCCAAAATAGCCCTTCGCCAATAGTTAAATGCAGCCAATCTCAAAAAAGGAAGACTGGAGGTTCTCTTCCTTTTAAAGCAAATTGGCTCACTTTGTCCCAAAGGAGAAGCTTTAAATACACAAAACTATTGGAAGGGCGGTACATTTCAAGTCAAAACAAAGAAGAGGTAATAGCTCTTGCTCCCTTAGAACAATTAGCTGTTCTTTTCTAACATCTACATAACTAAGAGGGGCAATTCAAGGGATTTTTCCCAGAACAAAGAAACTCTACTCCAAAATGACTTATATCTTCTAATAGAGAAAACAGCAGCAATAATATTAGCAAAAATGAATTTAAGTTCTGTCTGACCCACTTTGCATGCCCATAATCCATCCTAATAGTTTGTTTAGGGGTCGCGCGTATTAAACATGTCCTATTTATAAGTAAAAATAAATAAATAAGATTGTAGGGGTGGGGTGGGGTGCATATGATATTAAGAAAATGCCAAGAATGATTCTAGATGATGAGACGGAAGATCTGAACGCAAAAATTGGCTTTTTTCCCCTGTAGTTTACGTTTAAGGTCTATCTTGAAAAGGTTTTTGTTTATTTATTCATTTCTTCAACAAACATTATTATGTGCTCACTCTGTTGCAGGGACTGTGCTAGGTCCTGGTTCAAGGCTAAAAAGTAATTAAGTGAAAGTGTTTTGTAATGTATTATATAAATGTAGAAAAAAGGTAATTACTACTGTTAGGGAACAAAATTTAACTGAGTAAAAGTTAAAGATCTTACTGCCTTTATTCAGTGATTCATGAATCAGGCAGCTTCCAATCTAGCAAAGAGAAAGGAGCTCCGAAGAGCTGTACAAGGAGAGATGTTTACAGACCAAAGGGAGCAGGGACAAGGAAGTTACACCGGGCGTGTGCTGGTGGTTGAAGCAGGGCTGCTCCCCTTACATGAGCAGAGGGAAGGCTTGGAGCGTCAGATACCCTGAGCTGAGCAGGCAAGAGCTGACTGGGTGGCCTGGGCCTGCCTTCTCTGGGTGAGCTGAGCACAGAAACTCGGTTAAGTTTTGCTTTGCTGACCTGGGGCTTAGCATGAGTGACTCCATCTTGGGCCTCATCTGGTGACGTTAACACTCTAATAATATCCAGGAGAGTGCATGTGCTTTTGCTGTTAAGTCCATACTGTTAAGGAAACAGAAGGATTGGGATGTTTTGCTGTATAATGGCATTACAAAGACCTCAGTCACTAGAGTTAAAAAGTTCCCTAGAGCCTACATTCAGGAACAGTCTCAAATTCAAGTCAACCTCCCCCCACTGAAGGCCGACAGACTCCAAAGTGTGGAAGGTGCAGCTGAGCCTTGGCTGGAAATGAAACTGATGCAGCAGGTAGTGCCCCCCGCAAGGAGCCAACACTGCCAGTGACTGTAAGGCAAACCTTCTAATAAAATCTGGTACTGCTGTTTTAATAGAATTTCATACATATACTTGGATTTCACCTATGTGTACAATGCTGCATCTCGGGAATTGGGGTTTGCTGCAAGAGATCAGCTAATTTGGAGCACAAAATTCTCTTGGATGTTTACCTGTGGTTAGTTCACAAATGCAAGGTCTGTGGCCCATTCTAAACCACTCTGGCTATAGTGAGATGATACTTTCTTACATTTCACGGTGAGATGAGATGAAGAGAGGTAAAATTACCTGTGCATCCCCTCATCCCCTACCTCCCATTTCAAATATCCTAATCACCTCCAGAAGACCCCACTTAATCAAATGCCTACCTGAAATAAAACTATCAACCAGGAGGAAAAATGACACAGCTTATTCAGAACTAGGAAGAAAAATGCAAAAATCACATTTTTCTAGCTCTTCCATTCATTCTACAAATACATATTGAGTGTCTACTATTTGTCAGGCACTGTGCTAGGTACTTGGGATAAATCAGTGAACAAAAGAGAAGGAAAGACCGTGAAAAATAAATGATAAATGTTATAGAATTGTATTAGTATGAGTAATTCATATTAGCTTTTGCAAAACAAATACCCCCAAATCTCAATGGTTTAACCAAAAAGATTCATTTTCTCTCATATTGCAGTCTATTATGTGCCGGGGCCGTCATCCACCCTATGAGTATCCCATCTGGAAACATGACATCTAAAAACTGTACCAAGAGGCAAAAGAAGAGAAAAATAAAGAGAGCACAACTGCCTTGACTACGAAATGGCATATATTACTTCTGCTTATATTGGATTGGCCAAAATCAATCATATGTTCCCAGGCTAACCGCAATGGAAGCTGGGAATTCTAGAGTAGCTCATAGATATTTGATGAACAGTCCAGAGACTGTTAGCACATTAGAGACCATAGCACATTAGACTGTTAGCACATTAGAGACCATAGCACATTAGACGTTTAAAACTGCAACGGAAAATAAAGAATAGGGAAAGGAGGCATTACGAGTAGAGCAGCGAGTGGTGAGCAGGTTGTGATTTCAGTTGGGTGGTGAGGGACAGCCTCATTCAGCAGGTGACTTTGGAAACAAGGATTTGAAAGAGAGGGAATGATTCATGTAGACATTTGGGAGAAGAGAATTGTAGGCAGAGGAATTAGCCAAAGGCAAAGTAATAAGGCAAGAGTGTGTTTGGCTTGCTGAAGGGGTGTCCAAGGAGGCCACTGTGTCTAGAACAGACTGAGTGAGGAGAGACGCCAGGTTGCTGAGGGGCTTGTAGTTCACTCTAAGAATTTAGTTTTTGCTCTGAAAAGTGGACCTTCTGTAGGATATTGAACAAAGATGTAGCATGACTTACATTTTAAATAGCCATTCTGTCTAGTGTATTGAGAATAGGCTGTATTGTCCAAGAAAGCTTAGGAAAAGGGAGATTATTGCAATAATTCGAGATAAAATAATGGTGGCTCCAATGAAGGTTGTAGCAACGAGAATGCTGAGAAGTGGCTGGATTCTGTATATATGCTGGAGATAATGCCAAGAGAAATTTCAAGCGGGTAGGACCTTGTATATAAGAGAAAAGAGGAGTCATGGGCTGATGCCAAATTTTTGGCTTGAGCAACTGGCAGGACACAGTTGCCCTCACGTCAGATGCTGAAGAGGTTCTGGATTTCACCTAATGGAAACACTACTCTTAGACATTAAGTTTGGTTATACAGTTATTGAGTTAATTACAGCAGTCTAGGCTTAAAATGTAATTTAGAAGTTACCATCATATAGACAGCATTTAAGCAATGAGGTGGGATGAGACTTCCAAAGGGATGAGTACAAAAAGAAAATAATCAAAGATTGAGCCCTGAGGCACTTCAGTATTAAGAGGTCAGGAAGAAAGGGAACATACAACAAAAAGATCTGTGAAAGAGCAACCAGTGATGTGGAAGGAAAACCAAGAGAATGTGGTATCATGGAAACCAAATGAAAAGAAAAAAAAAAAATCAAGGAAAAGGAGTGATTGATTATGCCGAATGCTGTTGATAAGTCAGGTAAGTCAGGATGAGATCACTGACAATTGAATTTAGCGATGAGAAAATAACTGGAGACCTTGGAAAGAGACTGTTCAGTGAAAGAAAAGAATTTTCACTGAAAATTAGCAAAAACCTAATTTGATTTAGGCGAGAATGGAGGAGAGAGGAATTGGAAACTGAATAAAGAACTCTTTTGAGAATTTTTCCTGCAAATTGTAGCAAACTAAGGAATGGGACATTTGCAGGGGGAAATTGGGGTTAAAAAAAAAAGGATTTCTAAAGATAGGAAATTCACCTCATTTTTATGTGTTGGTTTGAATGTTCCGGTAAACGGAAAATGAATGATGTAAAGAAGAGAGAAGAGAAAAGAAAGTGTCGTGTCCATGAGTGGCAAGAAGGATGGAATTTAGAATAGAAATGAAGTGATTAACCCTAGAGAGAAACCCAGATTAGGGGGAAAGAATGTCTAAAATGGGTCTTTAGGGAAGAATAATGAAAAAAAAAAAGTGAGAAGTACTGATCTATTGTAAGACACAGTATGGTAGAGTAAATAAGATAATAGGATTAGGGGATGGATTTTGTTAAAGAAGTATTTTATGAGTTCCATGGGTTGCCATTTAATATATAAAGGCTGGGCAGGCGCAACAGTTGAGTTTCTTTTATGATTGATTAACCCTGAAGTTGAAATTAGAAATAAGAGGGATGTTACAAAATGGAAGCAAAAGATAAACAAGTCATATTTCTTCTAGGAAAGTGAAGATAAAGGAAGGGAAACAGAAGCTGGAAGGCAGAGAGAGGAAGGCACACAGGTTGGCATTTTCTCTTTATTCCACTTTCCCCGCCTTGAGGGTTAAGGGTGGCTTTAGAACCATTCAGATAAATTGGAGGAACTTCAAAGGCAGCAGGCTTTTGCTTTGACCCATGTTGTTTGCTCCCAGCATACATATGTTGAAAACTGTTGCTCCCCAACCTAATGTGTACCATCCATCAGAGGACCCTGCCGACAACTTTTGTTTATGCAAAGGGAAACCAAGTTGTCCTTTGTTGCCATAAAATGTGGATAAAACCAAAAATGTGTGCAAGTGTGACTGAAGACCCTGCGGAGTGAGCTGTTGTAGGTGTTTGCTCTATCACCTGGACCTGGGCCAGGACCTCTGAGAAGATTCCCACACCATGAAAGCCGAGGTGGTGCTGAGCCAGCAGAAGACTGTTAGTTACTGAAGAATCCAAGAAAAATCAGCCCAACTCAAAGACACCAGCAGAAAACCCAGGGAATGGACTTTTATCCTCAAGGTGAAGCATGTGGTCAGTGTTATCCATTCACTTCCACAGCCCTCTCCACAAAATCCTTGCATAAAATGCCCTCCTGGAGAGCAGAAGGATGGTGATAGAAATCTGACAGCCTAAATACTCTTACCTGAAGACACTGCAAACCATCTAAAGAGAGGTCAGGTGCCCAGCTGGCCCCTCCCTTCTTTTGGTTGCACTGACTCTTGAAGACTACTAGCATCTCTTCCATTGCTTCAAGGGGCCCCTCTGATTAGCTGCTGTCTGTGCTATGCTAATCATTAAGTGTTTTGAATCTCTTTCCTAAAGATACTTTCTAAATTGTTGCACCAGGTCATTTTAAACCTATTTAGACTAAAAATTATTATTTTCTCTCATTCTCAGCAAGTGAGCAGTGCAGAAGACCAGCTAAGACAGAGACAGAATAACGGAGCTATGTTTCCCCTACATTGTGTCATTTCTAAATGATGGTTTAAGAAAGTGTATCACTTCACCATGAGTAATGCTGGCCCAAGAAGAGTATGGGTACTAAGAGGGTTAGGGTTACAAGGAATTGGAAAAAATATTTACTCTTTTCTTCATTCACTACATGTTGACTGGGTGTCTTCTATGCATGATGCATGGTTGACAGACAAGCCTGTGCTTAGAGGTACCAAGATACCATTCAAAAGTCCATGAGGTAAAATCTTGTATGAGGGTATACCTAGCTCTTAATTTGTAATATGTTTGCAATAGCCATCAAATAAACCAGAAATCTGGGTTTCAAAATATGAAATTTAGGTCTTCTCTTAGGCATATGAAATAAACAGCATAAAATTACTCAAAGTGGTTAAAAGTAGGGATCCTTTCCCAGTCATCTTCATCATCTCTGGGGAATTCAGATTTGAAGGTTATTGTTCTTAACGAATCTACTCATTTCTGCTACTTTCCTTCTTTTGACATCAGATCTGTAAACTACATATGATTGCATATTGGATAATGATTTGGAGACAACTGTAAAATGTCTTGCATATTTTCATACAATTTAGGAAATACTTCATTTCAAAAAAGAGAAATTTTAAAAGATAATGAAAACATTAAATATATATTTATTATGTATTGTATTATAATATTATGGTATTTTAAATCATGAAAATTAATGTGGTTTAAAGCAAAAAGAAGCATTTGTAGATTTTATTGGGAATCAATTAATCTAATCATAAATGAAGGTAGCAATGCAGTGAAAGAATGGCAGTAAAATGCATTTAGGAGGAAAAGAACAAATTCAGAATGCCGTAAGTGAATCAAACTTGAAATGATATTCTGTACAAGATTGTAAGTATCTCAACTATTTGTTAAATTAATGCTGATGGAGAGCAGACAGAACTCAACTAATTTATTTTTCTTTTATCAATACACTTTTTTTTTTTTTTTTTTTTTTTTTTGCAGTACGCGGGCCTCTCACCTCTGTGGCCTCTCCCGTTGCGGAGCACAGGCTCCGGACGCGCAGGCTCAGCGGCCACGGCTCACGGGCCCAGCCGCTCCGCGGCATGTGGGATCTTCCCGGACTGGGGCACGAACCCGTCTCCCCTGCATCAGCAGGCGGACTCTCAACCACTGTGCCACCAGGGAAGCCCCCTCAATACACTTTTTGAGGAATATTTACAGATACTAAAAAACACAGGTAAAAGATTGCAGTTTGGTGAGCTCTGAGGAATTTTTTGTTCTCGTATAACCAACACACCCATCAATGAATGGAACATTTACCTAAAACTGTTTCCTTGGCCCTTTTCCACTCCCTCCCTCCCACCAGAGGAAAGCACTGTTGTGACTTCTGTTCCAATAAATGAGTTTTGTCTGCTCAAGAGCTTCATATAAATTAAATCACACATTTGAACTCCCTGGTGTATGATTTTGGGGGGCACGACGGAATGTTTGTGGGATTTCTTTATGCCATTGCATGTATCCTTAGTCTACTCCTTTTTACTGCTAAGTTTTTCAAAACACATACCATTCTACATTCTCACCAGCCAGGGATGACTTTCATTTGTACCATAGTCTCAGCAACACTTGGTGATTTCAGTCTTTTTAATTTTACTCCCTCTTGTGGGTGTTTAGTGACATCTCACTGAGAACGTTTCCGTGTGTTTATTGACCATTTGTATAATTTATTTTGTGAAGCGTCTATTCAAGTCTTTGCCTATTTCGCATTGTTTTCTTTTTCCTATTATCATTCATTGTAGGAGTTATTTTTGTATTCTGGATACAAAATATTTTCAGATATATGAATTGTGAATATTTTCTCTCAGTCTGTGGGTCCTTTCTTTATTGAAAATATTTTCTTTTATTTTGTAGCTCATCGTAGAATTTCATTAATGTGGTCTTTTGATGGGCAGATTAAAATTTTTTTTTTGATTATATCTGCTTAACTACAGCATCATCTATAGCAAGGTAAGCTACCTAGTTCAGGTGGAGAATAAGAGAATGGGTCTATTCTGTCTGTTTTGTGAAATTGAAGGTCAGCTAAGCGCTATGTGCACAGTACCTCCTTTAATATTCAAAGCATTTCCCTGAGGTTAGGTCATCCACTTTTAGGTAAAAACTCAGGCTAAGAGAAGCTGGATAAGTTTTCTAAAGATGGACCCAATATTCAACCACAGTCTACCCAAATTCAAAGTTTAGGTTCTTTCACTACAAAGCACAGAATTTCATCAAGAAAGAGAAATGATTTAATTTCACCCAGACTTTGATACAATTCTCCCTGACATTGCATTTTTAGTTCCCAGAGCTTGGTACCAAAAAAATCTGTGAAAGTAACCAGCCATATCCACTGAAATATAGAGTGAATTTTTTTCCCTAAAATTATTCCCCAGAAAAGGAGTCATCTTATAGTTGAGTTTTAACGAAATCTATTACATTACAGAATACACTGACATTTACATTATTTTGAACAGTGAAAGTATTATTTGGAGAAAGCATACTAGCCTGAAACAACCTTCTATTCTTGAGCGCTTATAATGGCCATCTGGTAGAATCTGTGTTTAAAAAAAAAAAAAAAAAAAAAAAAAAAGCATTGGGGGCTTCCCTGGTGGCGCAGTGGTTGAGAGTCCGCCTGCCGATGCAGGAGACATGGGTTCGTGCCCCAGTCCGGGAAGTTCCCACATACCGTGGAGTGGCTGGGCCCGTGAGCCACGGCCACTGAGCCTGCGCGTCCAGAGCCTGTGCTCCACAACGGGAGAGGCCACAAGAGTGAGAGGCCCGCGTACCTCAAAAAAAAGCACTGGACAGCTACATGTGAAACAATGAAATTAGAACATTTTCTCACACCATATACAAAAATAAACTCAAAATTGATTAGAGTCCTAAATGTAAGACCGGAAACTATAAAACTCTTGAAAGAAAACATAGGCAAAACACTCTTTGACATAAATCGCAGTTTTATTTTTAAAAAATCTGTCTCCTTAGGCAAAGGAAATAAAAGCAAATATAACCAAATGGGACCTAATTAAACCTAAAAGCATTTGCACAACAAAGGAAACCATCAACAAAACGAAAATACAACCTATTGAGCAGGAGAAAATATTTGCAAATGAAATGATTGATAAGGAGGTAGTAACCAAAATATATAAACAGCTCATTCAATTCAATATCAAAAAAAAAACCCAATTAAAAAGTGGACAGAAGAACTGAATATACATTTTTCAAAGAAGGCATACAGATGGCCAACAGGCACATGAAAAGATGCTCAACATTGCTAGTCATCAGACAAATGCAAATCAAAACCACAACGAGATGTCACTTCACACCTGTCAGAATGACCATCATCAAAAAGACTATAGATTACAATTTTTTGCAAGGATGTGGAGAAAAGAAAACTCTCAGACACAGCTGGTGGGAATGTAAATTGGTGCAGCCACTGTGGAAAACTGTATGGAGGTTTCTCAAAAAACTAAAAATAGAACTATCATATGATCCAGCGATTCCGCTCCTGGGTATATATATATCTGAAGAAAACAAAAACACTAATTGAAAAAGATACATGTACCCCAATGTTCATAGCAGCATTATTTACAATTGCCAAGATATGGAAGTAACCTAAGTGTCTATCAATAGATGAGTGAATAAAGAAGATGTGGTGTATATATAGAATAAAATATAAAAAGAATAAAATTTTGCCATTTACAACAACATGAATGAACTTGGAGGGTATTATGCTTAGTAAAATAAATCAGACAGAGAAAGACAAATACTGTAAGATGTCACTTGTATGTGGAATCTAAAAAATAAAACAAACTAGCAAATATAACAAAAAAGAAACAGACTCACAGATATAGAAAACAAATGAGTGGTTATCAGTCAGGAGAGGGAAGGGGAAGGGGAAAGTGGGGTAGGAAATTAAGAGGTACAAACTACTATGTGTAAAATAAATAAGCTACAAGGATATTTTGTACAGCACAGGGAATATAGCCAATATTTTCTAATAACTATAAATAGAGTATAACCTTTAAAAATTGTGAATCACTATGTTGTACATCCGAACTTATATACTGGGTGGGCCAAAATTGTCTTCAGTTTTCTAAGTAAAAATAAAAGACACACTTTTCATTTTCACCAGGAACTTTATTGAACAATGTATTCACCCTTTTCCACTACCTTCTGCCATTTTTCAGGCAACTGCATAATTCCATCTTCCCAAAACTTTTTATCTTTCTGAGCAAAGAACAGTTCCAGGTGCCTTTTACAGTCTTCCAGGGAATGGAAATTTTTTCTATTGAGAGAATTTTGTAAAGACCAAAATAAATGGAAATCCAAAGGTGCAATGTCTGGTGAATATGGCAGATGAATCAGAACTTTCCAGCCAAGCTGTAACAGTTTTTGCCTGGTCATCAAAGAAACATGAGGTCTTGCATCATCCTGATGGAAGATTATGCGTTTTCTGTTGACTAATTCTGAAAGCTTTTCGTTGGGTGCCACTTTCAGTTGGTCTAATTGGGAGCAGTACTTGTTGGAATTCATCATTTGGTTTTCCGGAAGGAGCTCATAATACAGGACTCCCTTCCAATCCCACCGTATATACAACATCACCTTTTTGGATGAAGACTGGCCTTTGGTGTGCTTGTTGGTGGTTCACTTCACTTGCCCCACGATCTCTTCTGTTCCACATTTTTGTACAGTATCCACTTTGCATCGCCTGTCACAATTTGTTTTAAAAACGGAACGTTTATCATTACATTTCAGTAGAGAATCACATGCAGAAATATGGTCAAGAAGGTTTTTTTTTGCTTAATTTATGTGGAACCCAAACATCAAAGTGATTCACATAACCAAGCTGGTGCAAATGATTTTCAGCCCTTGATTTGGATATCTTGAATATGTCGGCTATCTCTCAGGTGGTATAACAATGACTGTTCTCAATTATTGTTTCGATTTGATCGCTATCAACTTCAACAGGTCTACCCAACCATGGAGCATCGTCCAGCGAGAAATCTCCAACATGAAACTCTGCAAACCACTTGTGACATGTTCGATCAGTCACAGTACCTTCTCCATACACTGCACAAATCTTTTCGTGCATTTCAGTTGCGTTTTTACCTTTCTTGAAATAATAAAGCATAATATGCCGAAAATGTTGCTTTTTTTCATCTTCAATATTAAAATGACTACACAAAAATTCACCAATTTTGACAAGTCTTTTTTAAAATGCAGGCTGATATGACAGTTGTCACAAACAATCTAACAAAATTGTTCTGAATGAAGTTAAAGACAATTAAGTGCTACTAGAGCCAGCTTATGGAAAAAAATGAACGAACATTTTGGCCCACTAAGTAATACTGTAAATCAACTATACTTCAATAAAATTTTTTAAAGCTTGCAATAAATATGATGCACAACTAGTAATCAATTCTACAAGGATATCTCCAAGTCTGTGTCAGATTTTGTTATTAGGTTATTGCTTGATTCTATAACAAATATTGGGTTTTCAATAAAGTTCTTGGTGAAAATGAAAATTTTATCCTTTATTTTTATTTAAAAAACTGAGGGGCTTCCCTGGTGGCGCAGTGGTAGAGAGTCCGCCTGCCGATGCAGGGGACGCGGGTTCGTGCCCTGGTCCGGGAGGATCCCACGTGCCGCGGAGCGGCTGGGCCCGTGAGCCATGGCCGCTGAGCCTGCGCGTCCGGAGCCAGTGCTCCGCGACGGGAGAGGCCATAGCAGTGAGGGGCCCGCGTACCGGGGGAAAATAAAAAAAACTGAAAACACTTTTTGGCCCACCCAATAAATTCACAAATCCCCAAATTTTCATCGTTTAACACAATGAGAGTTTAGTTTTTGCTAGATTAATAACAAACTGAAGTTATTCCCAGATGGCCAGAGAGGTTTTCCTCCAACAGTGATTCAGGCTTCCATATTCCTTCTATTTGATGTTTCCACAGACCTCTAGAACAGGGGTCAGCAGAGTTGAGCCCACAGAACACAGCCATGCCCTTACATTGATGTGCTGTCCATGTTTGCTTTCATAATACAACAGCAGGATTGAGTAGTTGCAACAGAGACCATATAGCTAAAGAAGCCTAAAATATTACTAAATGGCCCCTTACATAAAAGTTTGCTGACAAGTCCACAACTGAGGAAAGAGACTGTGGTAAAGGCTCTTCCCATACCAGAAGTGACACACCATTGCTCCTGCTAATATTTCACGGGCAAGAACTAGTCACATGGTACCATCTAGTTGGGAGAAGCTTGGAAAATGTAATTTGGGCTAGGTAGCTACTTTCTAGACATGGTTCTAAACAGTGCAAAGTAAAGCACACATCTTTGGTGAACACCCAGCTGTTTCTGCTGCAGTTGTCATTTTAAACAAGCCTTTTAAAAGAGCTATTGAAAAAGCAACAGAGTTCACATATATGCACACTCAGGATGAATAAAAAACCAAATGTTCTAAAGCTGGGACTCGAAATAAAATTTCCAGTGACAGCACCATACACAGATACAGAAATTGAAATATCTCACACTAGACAGCAAGATAAAGTGGCAAGAAAAAAAACTGTTAGATGGTTCAAAATGTTGGTTTAGTGATAGCAAAGGCAACGATATCAAAAAGCACTACAGAGTTTGATTAAAAATAGTTTACAGTACCATTTTTTTTTAGATTCTATATATATGCATTAGCATATGGTATTTTTTCTCTTTCTGACTTACTTCACTCTGTATGACAGACTCTAGGTCCATCCACCTCACTACAAATAACTCAATTTCATTTCCTTTAATGGCTGAGTAATATTCCATTGTATATACGTGCCACATCTTTATCCATTCATCAGTGGGGTGGGAGGGCGAAGCTGGGGTGAAGTGAGAGTAGCAGTGACATATATACACTATCGAATGTAAAATAGCTAGCTGGTGGGAAGCAGCAGCATAGTACATGAGATTGGCTCGGTGCTTTGCAATGACCTGAAGGGGTGGGATAGGGATGATGCGAGGGAGGCTCAAGAGGGAGGGGATATGGGGACACGTGTATGCATATGGCTGATTCGCTTTGTTGTGCAACAGAAACTAACACAGTATTGCGAAGCAATTATACTCCAGTAAAGATCTATTAAAAAAATATTTTATGGAAGACCTTCAATATGGCAGAGGAGTAAGACGTGGAGATCACCTTCCTCCCCACAAATACATCAGAAATATATCTACACGTTGAACAACTCCTACAGAACAGCTACTGAAAGCTGTCAGAAGACCCCAGACCTCCCAAAGGGCAAAAAGCTCCCCACGTACCTGGGTAGGGCAAAAGAAAAAAGGAAAAACAGAGACAAAAGAATAGGGACGGAACCTGCACCAGTGGGAGGGAGCTGTGAAGGAGGAAAGGTTTCCACACACTAGGAGCCCCTTCGCGGGCGGAGACTGCAGGTGGTGGAGGGGGGAAGCTTCAGAGCCGCGGAAGAGAGCACAGCAACAGGGGTGCGGAGGGCAAAGCGGAGAGATTCCCGCACAGAGGATCGGTGCCGACCGGCACACACCAGCCAGAGAGGCTTGTCTGCTCACCCACCGGGGCGGGCGGGGCTGGGAGCTGAGGCTCGGGCTTCTGTCGGAGAGCAGGGAGAGGACTGGGGTTGGCGGCGTGAACACAGCCTGCAGGGGTTTAGTGCACCACGGCTAGCCGGGAGGGAGTCCGGGGAAAAGTCTGGACCTGCCAGAGAGGCAAGAGACTTTTTCTTCCCTCTTTGTTTCCTGGTGCGCGAGGAGAGGAGATTAAGAGCGCTGCTTAAAGGAGCTCCAGAGATGGGCGCGAGCCGCGGCTAACAGCGCAGACCCCAGACACGGGCCTGAGACGCTAAGGCTGCTGCTGCCGCCACCAAGAAGCCTGTGTGCGAGCACAGGTCACTCTCCACACCCCGCTTCCGGGAGCCTGTGCAGCCCGCCACTGCCAGGGTCCCGGGATCCAGGGACAGCTTCCCCGGGAGAACGCACGGCGCGCCTCAGGCTGGTGCAACATCATGCTGGCCTCTGCCGCCGCAGGCTCGCCCCACATCCGCACCCCTCCCTCCCCCCAGCCTGAGTGAGCCAGAGCCCCCGAATCAGCTGCTCCTTTAACCCTGTCCTGTCTGAGCGAAGAACAGAGCCCTCTAGGGACCTACACGAGAGGCGGGGCCAAATCCAAAGCTGAGCCCCAGGAGCTGTGAGAACAAAGAAGAGAAAGGGAAATCTCTCCCAGCAGCCTCAGGAGCAGCAGATTAAATCTCCACAATCAACTTGATGTACGCTGCATCTGTGGAATACGTGAATAGACAACCAATCATCCCAAAATTGAGGCGGTGGACTTTCTGTGATTTTGTCTGTATAGCTTTGCTTTTACCATTTGTCCTAGGGTGCTATCTGTCCGTTTGGGGGATTTTTTTTAGTATAGCTTTTTAGTGCTTGTTATTGGTGGATTTGTTTTTTGGTTTGGTTGTTCTCTTCTTTCCTTCTTTCTTTTTTTATTACTTTTAATTTTTTATTTCAATAACTTTATTTTATTTTATTCTTTCTTTCTTTCTTGTTTTCTCCCACTGAGCACTGTGGCTGACAGGGTCTTGGTGCTCTGGCCAGGTGTCAGGCCTGTGTCTCTGAGGTGGGAGACCTGAGTTCAGGACAATGGTCCACCAGAGCCCTCCTGGCTCCATGTACTATCAAACGGCAAAAGCTCTCCCAGAGATCTCCATCTCAATGCTAAGACCCAGCTCCACTCAATGACCAGCAAGCTACAGTGCAAGAAACCCTAGGCCAAACAATTAGGAAGACAGGAACACAGCCCCACCCGTTAGCAGAGAGGCTGCCTAAAATCATAATAATGACACAGACACCCCAAAACACAACACCAGACGTGGCCCTGCCCACCATAAAGACAATATACAGCCTCATCCACAAGAACACAGGCACCAGTCTCCTCCACCAGGAAGCCTACACAACCCATAAACCATACTTAGCCACAGGGGGCAGACAACAAAAACAACAGGAACTACTAACCTGCAGCCTGCGAAAAGGAGATCCCCAAAACAGTAAGACAAGCAAAATGAGAAGACAGAGAAACTCACAACAGATGAAAGAGCAAGGTAAAAACAGAGCAGACCAAACAAATGAAGAGGAAATAGGCAGTCTACCTGAAAAAGAATTCAGAGTAATGATAGTAAAGATGATCAAAAATCTTGGAAATAGGGTGGAGTAAATACAAGAAATGTTTAACAAGGACCTAGGAGAACTAAGAAGCAAACAGACAATGATGAACAGCACAAAAGAAATTTAAAATTCTCTGGAAGGAATCAATAGCAGAATAACTGAGGCAGAAGAACAGATAAGTGACCTGGAAGATAAAATAGTGGAAATAACTACTGCAGAGCAGAATAAAGAAAAAGGAATGAAAAGAATCGAGGACTGTCTCAGAGACCTCCGGGGCAACATTAAATGCACCAACATTTGAATTATAGGGGTTCCATAAGAATAGAAAAAGAAAGGGACTGAGAAAATATTTGAAGAGATTATAGTTGAAAAATTCCCTAATATGGAAAAGGAAATAATCAATCAAGTCCAAAAAGCACAGAGAGTCCCACACACGATAAATCCAAGGAGAAACATGCCAAGACACATATTAATCAAACTATAAAAAATTACATATAAAGAAAAATATTAAAAGCAGCAAGGGAAAAACAACAAATAACACACAAGGGAATCCCCATAAGGTTAACAGCTGATCTTTCAGCAGAAACTCTGCAATCCAGGAGAGAGTGGCAGGGCATATTTAAAGTGATGAAAGGGAAAAACCTACAACCAAGATTACTCTACCCAGCAAAGATCTCATTCAGATTTGACGGGGAAATCAAAACTTTTACAGACAAGCAAAAGCTAAGAAAATTGAGTACGACCAAACCAGCTTTACAACAAATGCTAAAGGAATGTCTCTAGGCAGGAAACACAAGAGCAAAAAAAAGACCTATAATAACAAACCCAAAACAATTAAAAAAATGGTAATAGGAACATACATATCGATAACTACCTTAAATGTAAATGGATTAAATGCTCCAACCAAAAGACATAGACTGGCTGAATGGATACAAAATAATACCTGTATATATGCTGTCTAAAAGAGACCCACTTCAGACCTAGGGACACATACAGACTGAAAGTGAGGGGATGGAAAAAGATATTCCATGCAAATGCAAATCAAAAGAAAGCTGAACTAGCATGTCTCATATCAGACAAAATAGACTTTAAAATAAGGATTATTACAAGAGACAAAGAAGGACACTATATAATGATCAAAGGATCAATCCAAAAAGAAGATATAACAATTTAAATATTCATGCACCCAAAATAGGAGCATCTCAACACAGAAGGCAAATGCTAACAGCCATAAAAAGGGAAAACAACAGTAACAAAATCATAGTAGGGGACTTTAACACTCCACTTTCTCCAATAGACAGCTCATCCAAAATGAAAATAAGTAAGGAAACACAAGCTTTAAATGATACATTAAACAAGATGGATTTAATTGATATTTATAGGACATTCCATCCAAAAAAAAACAGAATACACTTACTTCTCAACTGCTCATGGAACATTCTCCAAGATAGATCATATCTTGGGTCACAAATCAGGCCTTGGTAAATGTAAGAAAATTGAAATTGTATCAAGTATCTTTTCTAACCACAATGCTATGAGATTGGATATCAATTACAGGAAAAAAAATCTGTAAAAAATACAAACATATGGAGGCTAAACAATACACAACTTAATAAGCAAGAGATCACTGAGGAAATCAAAAGCTACCTGGAAACAAATGACAGTGAAAACATGATGACCCAAAACCTATAGGATGCAGCAAAAAGCAGTTTTAAGAGGGAAGTTTATAGCAATACAATCCTACCTCAAGAAACAAGAAACATCTCAAATAAACAACCTAACCTTACAACTAAAGCAATTAGAGAAAGAACAAAAATACTCCAAAGTTAGCAGAAAGAAAGAAATCATAAATACCAGATCAGAAATAAATGAAAAAGAAATGAAGGAAACTATAACAAAGATCAATAAAACTAAAAGCTGGTTCTTTGAGAAGATAAACAAAATTGATAAACCATTAGCCAAACTCATCAAGAAAAAGAGGGAGAAGACTCAAGTCAATAGAATTAGAAAGGAAAAAGAAGTAACAACTGACACTGGAGAAATACAAAGGAGCATGAGAGATTATTACAAGCAACTATATGCCAATTAAATGGACAACATGGAAGAAATGAACAAATTCTTACAAAAGCACAACCTTCCAAGACTGAACCAGGAAGCAATAGAAAATATGAACAGACCAATCACAAGTACTGAAATTGAGACTGGGATTAAAAAACTTCCAACAAACAGAAGTCCAGGACCAGATGACTTCACAGGTGAATTCTATCAAACATTTAGAGAAGAGCTAACACCTATCCTTCTCAAACTCTTCCAAAATATAGCAGAGGGACGAACACTCCCAAACTCATTCTATGAGGCCACCATCACCCTGATACCAAAACCAGACAAAGATGTCACAACGAAAGAAAACTACAGGCCAATATCACTGATGAACATAGATGCAAAAATACTCAACAAAATATTAGCAAACAGAATCCAACAGTACATTAAAAGGATCATACACCATGATCAAGTGGGGTTTATCCCAGGAATGCAAGGATTCTTCAGTACACACAAATCAATCAATCTGATACACCATATTAACAAATTGAAGGATAAAAACCACATGATCATCTCAACAGATGCAGTAAAAGCTTTTGACAAAATTCAGCACGCATTTATGATAAAATACCCTCCAGAAAGTAGGCATAGAGGGAACTTACCTCAACATAATAAAGGCAATATACGACAAACCCACAGCCAACATCGTTCTCAATGGTGAAAAACTGAAACCATTTCCACTAAGATCAGGAACAAGACAAGGTTGCCCATTCTCACCACTATTATTTAACATAGTTTTGGAAGTTTTAGCCCCAGCAATCAGAGAAGAAAAAGAAATAAAAGGAATCCAATTCAGAAAAGAAGTAGTAAAACTGTCACTGTTTGCGTATGACATGTTACTATACATAGAGAATCCTAAAGATGCTATCAGAAAACTACTAGAGCTAATCAATGAATTTGGTAAAGTAGCAGGATACAAAATTAATGCACAGAAATCTCTGGCATTCCTATACATTAATGATGAAAAATCTGGAAGGGCAATTAAGGAAACAGTCCCATTTATCACTGCAAGAAAAAAGAGTAAAATACCTAGGAATAAACCTATCTAAGGAGACAAAAGACCTGTATGCAGAAAACTATAAGACACTGATGAAAGAACTTAAAGATGATACCAACAGATGGAGAGATATACCACGTTCTTGGATTGCAAGAATCAACATTGTGAAAATGACTATACTACCCAAAGAAATCTACAGATACAGTGCAATCCCTATCAAACTACCAATGGCATTTTCACAGAATTAGAACAAAAAATTTTACAATTTGTATGGAAACACAAAAGACCCCGAATAGCCAAAGCAATCTTGAGAACGAAAGAAGGAACTGGAGGAATCAGGCTCCCTGACTTCAGACTATATTACAAAGCTGCAGTAATCAAGACAGTATGGTACTGGCACAAAAACAGAAATATAAATCAATGGAACAGGATAGAATGCCCAGATATAAACCCACACACATATGGTCACCTTATTTTTGATAAAGGAGGCAAGAATATAAAATGAAAGACAGTCTCTTCAATAAGTGGTGCTGGCAAAACTGGACAGCTACATGTAGAAGAATGAAATTAGGACACTCCCTAACACCATTCACAAAAATAAACTCAAAATGGATTAAAGACCTAAATGTAAGGCCAGACACTATCAACCTCTTAGAGGAAAACATAGGCAGAACACTCTATGACATAAATCACAGCAAGATCCTTTTTGACCCACCTCCTAGAGAAATGGAAATAAAAACAAACAAATGGGACCTAATGAAACTTAAAAGCTTTCGCACAGCAAAGGAAACCACAAACAAGGCCAAAAGACAATCCTCAGAATGGGAGAAAATATTTGCAAATCCAGCAACTGACAAAGGATTAACCTCCAAAATACACAAGCAGCTCATTCAACTCAATATCAAAAAGACAAACGACCCAATCCAAAAATGGGTAGAAGACCTAAATAGACACTTCTCCAAAGAGGCTATACAGATTGCCAACAAACACATGAAAGAATGCTCAACATCACTAATCATTAGAGAAATGCAAAATCATAACTACAATGAGGTATCACCTCACACCAATCAGAATGGCCATCATCAAAAAATCTACAAACAGGGCTTCCCTGGTGGCGCCGTGGTTGAGAGTCCGCCTGCCGATGCAGGGGACACGCGTTCGTGCCCGGTCCGGGAGGATCCCACATGCCGCAGAGCGGCTGGGCCCGTAAGCCATGGCCACTGAGCCTGCACGTCTGGAGTCTGTGCTCCACAACAGGAGAGGCCACAACAGTGAGAGGCCTGCGTACCCAAAAAAAAAAAAAAAAAAAAAAATTAGAAAGATAGCAAAAGTTTATGACTTCAAATTGCTGATCATTTTACCTTAATGATAAAATTTTTCCTCCTATCTTTTGGCCAAAAAACTGGTTTACAATAGCTTTAATTCCCAACCCTATTAAATTACCCTCTTCAAATTTGCTTTCTGTACCTTTTAGCTTTGTCCTGAAGGCCAAATAACATGAAAAACATGACAGCACAAACAGAAGATTTAGGAAAGCTGGCAAAAAACTGAGGCAGTGGAATTACTTAAGTATGACGTGAAATCCATTGAGAGATGAAAAAGAAATTTCTCCTATCTTCCCTGGCTTTAATCAACCCTCCCCTCTCCACCTATGCACACGTCTCCTCTGTACTCAATTTAAACATGAGAATTGGAAATTTTCATGAACTTACTAGGTCTTCCATTAAAGGGACTTCACTAAACTTTTTAATTTTAATATTAGGATTTGAAAGAAAATAAGAACACACCAAACTCTGTTTATCCCTTTCCTATGACAGTCCTAAGATTTATCCTCTGTTCTGCAGCCGCATTGCTAGCGAGCATTCTACCCTAGCATTTTATCAATCCTAATTTGATTTATTGTAGGAGATTTCTAACTGTTCTCTATTTTTCAAGTTTCTACTAACTGTTCTCTCTTTTTCAAGCTGCTTCTTTTGTCAGTATCTTTTGTACTTCCAGTTATTACTTTCCCCCAAACACCACTATTAGCATGTCATCACTAGGACATGAACCAATGACTTAATAGATAAAATCAAATTCCTTTCTTTTTTCATGTAGTCTCTGTTTTCATGAGCTCATGCCATTTCTTTCCTACAGAGGAAATTCTCCCATCTAGCCTGGCAGGTCCTATTATTTGTCACAATAAATTTGTTCGAGCATTTATGTTGTTACCTCTGCCCAGAATGCTCTTTTCCTCTTCACTTCTGCTGTCTAAACCCTATATAGCCGCTAAGGCTAGGTTCACTTCCCATCCTCTCTACAAAGTTCTATCTCAATTTAATTGATGCTTCCACTTCCCAACTTGCTAGCCTACTTAAGACATGGGCAAGAAAACTCCTTGCCTAGGACCTTAAGCTTCAGATAGTACACACACACACACACACACACACTCCATTCACTAAAGAACACATGGATACCTCTGTCATTCAGAGTCCAGGGGTCAGTACTGGCAGAGAAAAACCCCTAACCTAAACATCTATTTTTATGACTACGCTGATCAGGCCCTAAAGATATTCTTTATCCAATTTTTCCCATCTTGCTTTTGACCATTGGTGAGTACCATAAGGGATTTGGGTTTGGGCGCTGCCAATGTGTGATACGAACACTGCTTAGAGCACAGGGGCAAGACGTGCTTTGGTAAAAGGCAAGACAAATTCACTTGTCAAGCCCTTACTCTCAGTTTGCATATGCTCTCAATGGAGTCCTGCATAACCAAGTATCATTTTCAAGAACTGCCAAGTCCCTTTTCTTGCTTCAATTACTAACCTAATTTGTAGTCGTGGAAGTATCTGTAATTTAGCATGACGTTTGCAACAATTAGCAAGAGGGACTAGAAGCTTTTTGAAAAGTTAAAAAGTTCATATTTTCGTAAATTCATTTATTTATAAAAATTCTATCTTCATAGGTATAGAATGCACAAAATATGATACAATTTCTTTACCTGAACAACTAGATACAACAACTGTATACTAGAATTTAAAATATTTGATACCATTTAAATTTTTAAAAAATAAATTAAATTTTGGCTTTATTTAAATGTTGATGCAAGTTTTTTGTTTTTATTAATTATAAAGTTTTAGTTATCCATCTATTATAAGAGATAATTTTTAGTAATTTTAAATATTTTAGGACAAAATAACGTTTTGAAAAAATTGATTTATGCTTAATAAAAATATTTTCAAATTTAGCACACTCTAATACAGTAGTATTTATTTGTGCTGTAAGTCATTATTGTGACAAGAAAACAATTAACTATTTTTATTAATTATTAGTGAAAATATTAACTATGAATTTTAGTAATTTTTAGTGGTTTGCTGAAATGAAAATAAAGGCAAATCTTATGAAATAAGTATATAATAAATTATGCATTTTGTGTACATTTATCTTATTATCATCTAAACATTAACCAGACTATCAAAAGAACACTTGGGCACACTCAATAGTAACTAAAATCAGCCATCATTGCTATTTTGTCATCTTTCGGTCATATGAAACACCAAAGCTTTCCACAAATGTTTTTCATTATAAAAAACATTTTGTCAATGAAGGAGGAAAAAATATTCTTATTTAACAGTTCGTTAGCTTTTTCTATAAGTAAAAAAAAAATAGCATGTAATAAGTAAAGTTTCATTTATAATTCCTGCCTCAGAACTTGCAATTATTGTACCTGGCCATAAAAATGTTCACTCAAACTAAAATCTAACACCATTATCTTTTCTGCTATTGTCCCCCCTTGAAGCATGCGTGTCGGCGCTCTCTCTGCATTAAATGGTGAATGATAGGACAGAGACTATGCCTTTCCCCGCTATAACTCTCCTGGTACCCATCACTATTGTGAGCAATGTGTGAGCTGTTACTTGATTAGAGAAGAGGTGAGAGAAAATAATTATGAAATTATAAATAACTAGGGTTTCCAAAGAGAGTCTTGGGTGCAGGTTGGTGGTGATGGCAAGGAGATTGCATCTAGACTTGAAGACAACAGCATCCCATAGGGGACATAAAAATAGCCTGAGGAGCAAGGGAAGGCTGCTTTAGCGAGGTTTTATGTAGCTCCTGCCTGACAGAAAGCTGGTGAGCACGAGTCTTCCTGCAGAAAAGCAGGGTTTTACAGCCGCACAGTAGTTCTCAATGGTGTTTAATTTGAAAATGAGGGGAATAAGAAGTGAGTTCTTAGAAAGCAAATCTGAAGTCAATCTTTTCTGTGGCTGTACTTTACAATCATGTCAAACCCTTTCATTTCCAGACCTTCGGTGAGTTTGCTCAGAATCGATTTTTGTGTGAGCAGAAAGGAGACGCTGACCCCCACCTATCCTCACACGACATTTAACCTTAAACTGACATTTAATGACTGCCAGTTTGCTATTAAGGAAGAGCTTTCTTTTAAGAAAAATTAACCAAACACTGAAACCATTATTTCACAAAGATATTTAGGTTTACCTAGTTTGAAAGCCATTGTTGAGCAGCTGCAAAACAGTTCAATGAAAGAGATTTCTTGTGTGCAGAAAGTCTAACATTGCAAAATATGTATTGTAAGATTCCTAAATAAAAACTGCCTTACTGCTTTAGTTTTAGGTGTTTAAGTAAATATTCGTAAGATCATGCTCAAGACGGTTTTTACTTGGGAAATAAAATTCACAGTGTTCCTCCGTGATCAATCATGTGATTTCCCTAGAGTATATGTGTTTTCATTACTCATTCCAAAATACATGTATGTTTATACGTACATAAACAGTGATTTGAAAAAGGAATTAAATGAAAATCGAGACCTTGCCAAAAATACGTTCTTGCACTTGACTATTAATAAACTCTATTTCACATCACTTTTTTTTTTTAACATCTTCATTGGAGTATAATTGCTTTACAATGGTGTGTCAGTTTCTGCTTTATAACAAAGTGAATCAGCTATACATATACATATATCCCCATATCTCCTCCCTCTTGCGTCTCCCTCCCACCCTCCCTATCCCACCCCTCTAGGTGGTCAAAAAGCACCGAGCTGATCTCCCTGTGCTATGCGGCTGCTTCCCACTAGCTACCTATTTTACATTTGGTAGTATGTATAAGTCAATGCCACTCTCTCACTTCGTCCCAGCTTACCCTTCCCCCTCCCCGTGTCTTCAAGTCCATTCTCTATGTCTGCATCTTTATTCCTGTCCTGCCCCTAGGTTCTTCAGAACCATTTTTTTGTTTTGTTTTAGATTCCATATATATGTGTGAGCATACAGTATTTGTTTTTCTCTTTCTGACTTCCTTCACTCTGTATGACAGACTCTAGGTCCATCCACCTCACTACAAATAACTCACTTTCGTTTCTTTTATGGCTGAGTAATATGCCATTGTATATATGTGCCACATCTTCTTTACTCATTCATCTGATGATGGACACTTAGGTTGCTTCCATGTCCTGGCTATTGTAAATAGAGCTGCAATGAACATTGTGGTACATGACTCTTTTTGAATTATGGTTTTCTCAGGGTACATGCCAAGTAGGGGGATTGCTGTGTCGTATGGTACTTCTATTTACATTCCCACCAACAGTGCAAGAGGGTTCCCCTTTCTCCACACCCTCTCCAGCATTTATTGTTTGTAGATTTTTTGATGATGGCAATCTGACTGGTATGAGATGATACCTCATTGTACTTTTTTTTTTTTTTTTTTGCGGTACGCGGGCCTCTCACTGTTGTGGCCTCTCCCGTTGCGGAGCACAGGCTCCAGACGCGCAGGCCCAGCGGCCATGGCTCACAGGCCCAGCCACTCCACGGCATGTGGGATCCTCCCGGACTGGGGCACAAACCCGCGTCCCCTGCATCGGCAGGCGGACTCTCAACCACTGCGCCACCAGGGAAGCCCCTCATTGTACTTCTGATTTGCATTTCTCTAATGATTTGCAAGTATTTTCTCCCATTCTGAGGGTTGTCTTTCCGTCTTGTTTATGGTTTCCTTTGCTGTGCAAAAGCTTTTAAGTTTCATTAGGTCCCATTTGTTTATTTTTGTTTTTATTTCCATTTCTCTAAGAGGAGGGTCAAAATGGATCTTTCTGTGATTTATGTCATGGAGTGTTCTGCCTATGTTTTCCCCTAAGAATTTTGTAGTGTCTGGACTTATATTTTGGTCTTTGATCCATTTTAGTTTATTTTTTTGTATGGTGTTAGGGAGTGTTCTAATTTCATTCTTTTACATGTAGCTGTCCAGTTTTCCCAGCACCACTTATTGATGAGGCTGTCATTTCTCCGTTTTATATTCTTGCCTCCTTTATCAAAGATAAGGTGACCATAATGTATGGGTTTATCTCTGGGCTTTCTATCCTGTTCCATTGATCTATATTTCTGTTTTTGTGCCAGTACCATACCGTCTTGATAACTGTAGCTTTGTAGTATAGTCTGAAGTCAGGGAGCCTGATTCCTCCAGTTCCTTCTTTCGTTCTCAAGATTGCTTTGGCTATTCGGGGTCTTTTGTGTTTCCATACAAATTGTAAAATTTTCTGTTCTAGTTCTGTGAGAAATGCCATTGGTAGTTTGATAGGGATTGCATTGAATCTCTAGATCGCTTTGGGTAGTATAGTCATTTTCACAATGTTGATTCTTCCAAACCAAGAACGTGGTACATCTCTCCATCTGTTGGTACCATCTTTAAGTTCTTTCATCAGTGTCTTATAGTTTTCTGCATACAGGTCTCTTGTCACCTTAGGTAGGTTTATCCCTAGGTATTTTATTTTTTTTGTTGCAATGGTAAATGGGAGTGTTTCCTTAATTTCTCTTTCAGATTTTTCATCATTAATGTATAGGAATGCCAGAGATTTCTGTGCATTAATTGTGTATCCTACTACTTTACCAAATTCACTGATTAACTCTAGTAGTTTTCTGGTAACATCTTTAGGATTCTCTATGTATAGTATCATGTCATCTGCAAACAGTGACAGTCTTACTTCATCTTTTCCAATTTGGACTCCTTTTATTTCTTTTTCTTCTCTAATTGCTGGGGCTAAAACTTCCAAAACTATGTTGAATAACAGTGGTGAGAGTGGGCAACCTTGTCTTCTTCCTAATCTTAGTGGAAATGGTTTCAGTTTTTCACCATTGAGAATGATGTTGGCTGTGGGTTTGTCAAATATGGCCTTAATTATGTTGAGGTAAGCTCCCTCTATGCCTACTTCCTGGAGGGTTTTTATTATAAATGCGTGTTGAATTTTGTAGAAAGCTTTTTCTACATCTACTGAGATGATCATATGGTTTTTATCCTTCAACTTGTTAATACGGTGTATCAGATTGATTTGTGTGTAATGAAGAATCCTTGCATTCCTGGGATAAACCCCACTTCATCATGGTGTACGCTCCTTTCAGTGTGTGGCTGGATTCTGTTTGCTAGTATTTTGTTGAGGATTTTTGCATCTATGTTCATCAGTGATATTAGCCTGTAGTTTTCTTTCTTTGTGACATCGTTGTCTGGTTTTGGTATCAGGGTGACGGTGGTGGCCATGTAGAATGTGTTTGGCAGTGTTCCTCCCTCTGCTATATTTTGGAAGAGTTGAAGAAGGATAGGTGTTAGCTCTTCTCTAAATGTTTGATAGAATTCGCCTGTGAAGCCATCTGGTCTGGATTTTTGTTTATTGGAAGATTTTCAATCACAGCCTCAATTTCAGTGCTTGTGATTGGTCTGTTTATATTTTCTATTTCTTCCTGGTTCAGTCTTGGAAGGTTGTGCTTTTCTAAGAATTTGTCAATTTCTTCCAGGCTGTCCATCTTATTGGCATATAGTTGCTTGTAATAATCTCTCAGGCTCCTCTGTATTTCTCCAGTGTCAGTTGTTACTTCTTCTTTTTCATTTCTAATTCTATTGATTTGAGTCTTCTCCCTTTTTTTCTTGATCAATTTTGTTTATCTTCTCAAACAACCACCTTTTAGATTTATTGATCTTTGCTATAGTTTCCTTCATTTCTTTTTCATTTATTTCTGATCTGATTTTATGATTTTTTTCCTTCTGCTAACTTCGGGTGTTTTTTGTTCTTCTTTCTCTAATTGCTTTAGAGAAAGGTTAGGTGTAAGGTTAGGTTTTTTATTTCAGATGTTTCTTATTTCTTGAGGTAGGATTGTATTGCTACAAAATTCCCTCTTAGAACTGCTTTTGCTGCATCCCATAGGTTTTGGGTTGTCATGCTTTCACTGTCATTTGTTTCTAGGTATTTTTTGATTTCCTCTCTGATTTCTTCAGTGATCTCTTGGTTATTAAGTAGTATATTGTTTAGCCTCCATGTGTTTGTATTTTGTACAGATTTTTTCCTGTAAATGATATCTAGTCTCATAGCATTGTGGTCGGAAAAGATACTTGATATGATTTCAATTTTAAATTTAGCAAGGCTTGATATGTGATCCAAGATATGATCTATCCTGGAGAATGTTCCATGAGCACTTGAGAAGCAAGTGTATTCTGTTGTTTTTGGATGGAATGTCCTATAGATATCAATTAAGTCCATCTTGTTTAATGCATCATTTACAGTTTGTGTTTCCTTATTTATTTTTATGTTGGATGAGCTGTCCATTGGTGAAAGTGGGGTGTTAAAGTCCCCTACTAGGATTGTGTTACTGTCAATTTCCCCTTTTATGGCTGTTAGCATTTGCCTTATGTATTGAGGTGCTCCTATGTTGGGTGCATAAATATTTAAATTGTTATATCTTCTTCTTGGATTGATCCTTTGATCATTATGTAGTGCCCTTCTTTGGCTCTTGTAATAGCCTTAATTTTAAATTCTATTTTGTCTGATATGGGAATTGCTACACCAGCTTTCTTTTGATTTCCATTTGCATGGAATATCTTTTTCCATCCCCTCACTTTCAGTCTGTATGTGTCCCTAGGTCTGAAGTGGGTCTCTTGTAGACAGCATTTATATGAGTCTTGCTTTTGTAACCGTTCAGGCAGTCTATGTCTTTTGGTTGGAGGATTTAATCCATTTACATTTAAGGTAATTATCAATATGTATGTTCCTATTACCATTTTGTTAATTGTTTTGGGTTTGTTTTTATAGTTCTTTTCCTTCTCTTGTGTTTCCTGCCTAGAGAAGTTCCTTTAGCGTTTGTTGTAAAGCAGGTTTGGTGGTGCTAAATTCTCTTAGCTCTTGCTTGTCTGTAAAGGTTTTAATTTCTCCATCGAATCTGAATGTGATCCTTGCTGGCTAGAGTAATCTTGGTTGTAGGTTGTTCCCTTTCATCACTTTAAATATGTCCTGCCACTCCCTTCTGACTTACAGAGTTTCTGCTGAAAGATCAGCTATTAACCTTATGGGGATTCCCTTATATGTTATTTGTTTCTTTTCCCTTGCTGCTTTTAATATTTCTTTCTTTGTATTTAATTTTTGATAGTTTGATTAATATGTGTCTTGGCATGTTTCTCCTTGGATTTATCCTGTATGGGACTCTCTGCGCTTCCTGGACTTGATTGACTGTTTCCTTTCCCATATTAGGGAAGTTTTCAACTATAATCTCTTCAAATATTTTCTCAGTCCCTTTCTT
Source organism: Tursiops truncatus (assembly GCF_011762595.2). NCBI lineage: Eukaryota > Metazoa > Chordata > Mammalia > Artiodactyla > Delphinidae > Tursiops > Tursiops truncatus. The sequence goes on along the minus strand of NC_047042.1, from coordinate 95,079,826 downwards.
TTTCTCTTCATCTTCTGGGACCCCTGTAAATTGAATGTTGTTGCATTTGATGTTGTCACAGAGGTCTCCGAGACAGTCCTCGATTCTTTTCATTCTTTTTTCTTTATTTTGCTCTGCAGTAGTTATTTCCACTATTTTATCTTCCAGGTCACTTATCTGTTCTTCTGCCTCAGTTATTCTGCTATTGATTCCTTCTAGAGAATTTTTAATTTCATTTATTATGTTGTTCATCATTGTTTGTTTGCTCTTTAGTTCTTCTAGGTCCTTATTAAATGTTTCTTTTATTTTCTCCATTCTATTTCCAAGATTTTGGATCATGTTTACTATCATTGCTCTGAATTCTTTTTCAGGTAGACTACCTATTTCCTCTTCATTTGTTTGGTCTGGTGGGTTTTTACCTTGCTCCTTCATCTGCTGTGAATTTCTCTGTCTTCTCATTTTGCTTAACTTACTGTATTTGGGGTCTCCTTTTCACAGGCTGCAGGTTCGTAGTTCCTGTTGTTTTTGGTGTCTGCCCTCAGTGGCTAAGGTTGGTTCAGTGGGTTGTGTCGGCTTCCTGGTGGAGGGGAGTAGTGCCTGTGTTCTGGTGGATGAGGCTGGATCTTGTCTTTCTGGTGGGCAGGTCCACGTCTGGTGGTGTGTTTTGGGGTGTCTGTGAATGTATTATGATTTTAGGCAGCCTCTCTGCTAATGGGTGCAGTTGTGTTCCTGTCTTGCTAGTTGTTTGGCATAGGGTGTCCAGCACTGTAGCTTGCTGGTTGTTGAGTGGAGCTGGGTCTTAGCATTGAGATGGAGATCTCTGGGAAAGCTTTTGCCATTTGATATTATGTGGAGCCGGGAGGTCTCTGATGGACCAATGTCCTGAACTCGGCTCTCTCACGTCAGAGGCACAGGCCTGACACCCGGCCAGAGCACCAAGACCCTGTCAGCCACACGGCTCAGAAGAAATAGGAGAAAAAAGACAGAAAGAAAGAAAAAAAATAAAGTTATTAAAATAAAAAATAATTATTAAAAATAAAAAAATTAAAAGTAATAAAAAAGAAAAGAAAGAAGAGAGCAATCAAACCAAAACACAAATCCACCAATGACAAGTGCTAAAAACTATACAAAAAAAAAAGAATGGACAGACAGAACCCTAGGACAAATGATAAAAACAACGTTATACAAACAAAATCCCATACACATACACACTCACAAAAAGAGGAAAAGGAAAAATATATATATATATCGTTGCTCCCAAAGTCCACAGCCTCAATTTGGGGTGATTCGTTGTCTATTCAGGTGTTCCACAGATGCAGGTACATCAAGTTGACTGTGGAGATTTAATCCGCTGCTGCTGAGGCTGCTGGGAGAGATTTCCCTTTCTCTTCTTTGTTCGCACAGCTCCTGGGGTTCAGCTTTGGATATGGACCCGCCTCTGCGTGTAGATCGCCTGAGGGCATCTGTATTCGGTCAGACAGGACGAGGTTAAAGGAGCGGCTGATTCAGGGGCTGTGGCTCACTCATGCCGCGGGGAGGGAGGCGCACGGATGCGGGGCGAGCCTGCGGCGGCAGAGGCCGGCATGACGTTGCAGCAGCCTGAGGCGCGCCGTGCGTTCTCCCGGGGAAGTTGTCCCTGGATCCCGGGACCCTGGCAGTGGCGGGCTGCACAGGCTCCCCGGAAGGGGTGTGTGGAGAGTGACCTGTGCTCGCACACAGGCTTCTTGGTGGCGGCAGCAGCAGCCTTAGCGTCTCAGGCCCGTCTCTGGGGTCCGCGCTTTTAGCCGCGGCTCGCGCCTGTCTCTGGAGCTCCTTTAAGCAGCGCTCTTAATCCCCTCTCCTTGCGCACCAGGAAACAAAGAGGCAAGAAAAAGTCTCTTGCCTCTTCGGCAGCTCCAGACCTTTTCCTGGACTCCCTCCCGGCTAGCTGTGGCGCACTAACCCCTTTAGGCTGTGTTCAGAACTTCAGAACTTATGCAGAACTTCCTGCTTTGGAGGAAAATACTCGAAAAATTTTGGAAGTGACAGGTCATCAAGCCAGCAACTTACTCTCAAATGGTTTAAGAAAAAAAGAAGTGTCCTTTGTAGCCTCCTGGCTACTTTTCTGCTAGCCCGGGATTGTCCAAAAAATAAAATCTGAGCTAAAACATAAAAAGAAATTCTCCTCTTAAGGGATAATACAAAATAATCTGAGAGAAGCCCTAAACTAATTTGTAAGAATTCTATTCCCTCACCTGATTGTATTCCCATTTTTCATTTAGATAATATGCTCAGAGTCTACTTTGTAAGTCTACATAGTAAGTTATTACTGAAATGATATGGAAAAGTCAGGAAGACCCTCTCACACCAACCTGTATACTACCTAAATTTCCATAAATCAAAGTCTTTTCCATGGGCTAAGAATAATCCTTTAAAAGGACTGGTATAGCCTATCATTTCCTGAATACCAGATGAGGAAGTTACTGACGGGAGAGGATACATAGAAAAGCTTATGTATAAGACAGGCTCATCTAATCTTTCTATTTTCCAAACTTATTTTGAGAATACAAGTGGCGGGCGGGGGGGGGGGGGGCGCGGTATAAGGAAATGTCACATCCCAGGGGAGAAACTGAGCCATGGTGTGTCTAAGCCAAGTCTGTGGACCAGAATAGAACCATCAATGCAGCCAGTACTCCACTAAGTCAGCATGAGCAGGGAGACGGTGGGTACAAGTAGATGACTGAACTGAGACAAAGGGAACAAGAAAAGTGGCCACAAACTGATGACATGTTAGAGATAAAATAAACCTGAAGGTGAGTTATGAGCATGACAGTCAGTTAGTCAAACATGATTCACAAGCCAGAGAACTAACGGTTAAAAAGAAAAGGATTCCAAAGGCAAGTACATAGGTGAAAGGAAAGTAAGAATTAGGCTAATTTTCCACAGGTAAGAATGTACCTGCTAAGAGAATCCAGTAAGATGTGGTTGTGTGGCCACAGTCATCCTTTATTCCAATCCAATCCTCCTTTCAGGATTAAGATTGCCATCATAGATTCTGAAAAGACAGAGTAGATTCAGAGAGAGTAGACCTTCTGGTTCTGCTGATCTGGTCTCATGTTTTGCAGGTATAGAAAAGGAACACATAGTAATGTAATGAACAGGAGATTGCCCTCTCAGAACTCCCTTTAAGGAAGGACTTTCTTGCTAACTGTGGAGAATGAGGTCAATAGACAATCTTCAAAAGACAGCAGATAACGATTGTTGGCAAGGATGTAGAGAAAAGGGGTCCCTTGTACACTGTTGGTGGGAATATAAATTGGTACAGCATTATGGAAAACTGTATGGATGTTCCTCAAAATACAGTCCAGCCATCCCATTTCTGTATATGTTTATATCCAAAGGAAATGAAATCAGTATCTCAAAGAGATATCTGCACCCCCATGTTCAGTGCAAAATTATTCACAAGAGCCAAGATGTGGAAACAACCTAAATGTCCGTAAAGAATGACTGGAAAAAGAAAATGCAGTGTGTGTGTGTGTGTGTGTGTATATATATATATACACACACACACACACACACACACACACACACACACACAATGAAATAATATTCAACCATTTAAAAAAGGAAATCCTGCATTTGTGACAACATGGATGAACCGGGAAGACATTATGCTAAGCGAAATAAACCAGACACAGAAAGACAAATACTGCATGATCTATCTCACTTACATATTTAATCTGAAATAATTAAACTCATAGAAGCAAAGAATAGAAGGGTCGTTACCAGGAGCTGGTGGGAGGGAGAAATGAGACGTTGGTGAAAGTGCACAAAGTTCCAGCTATTAGATGGATAGACTCTGGAGCTCTCATGTACAGGAATATGATTGTCATCAACAATACTTTATTGTATATTTGAAACTTGCTAAGAAGGTAGATCTTAGCTCTAAAAGTATAGAAAGAAAAAAAGGGGGGCAGGAAGGGAGGGAGGGAGGGAGAGGGGGAGAGAGAAAGGAAGGGAGGGGAGAGAGAGGAAGGAAGGAAGAAAAGAAAAGAGAACAGAAAAGGAAAGGAAAGAAAAGAAGAGAAAAAAGGGAAGGGAAGAAAATGGTAACCGTCAAGCAGATTACCAAGCACTGGTTATCAACCCTAAGGGAGGACCCTAAACACCTCTGGCCGCTGTATCTTGATATTGGAATCACCAAGGAGAACACCACATACCGATGGAAAAGCATTTCACTCATGTAGAGAAGAGACAGCAACATGAGCCTCAGTAGTGGTCATTGGTCCCCTCTCCATGGAGGACAGACGTAACAGCGGGGTTGGCCAGGGGCTCTATGATGCACACGATTCAAGCAAAGATGCAGGAGTACTCTTTGAGCCTAAAACAGGGAAAGATGTTCCCCCACCAGGTGGTAAGCCCGGCACAGGTTGTGTGGGCTCTTTAACTCTCGGAGAGGGAGCGTTCCAAGCCCAAGACCCATTTTTATACAGAGAAATAAAAGCGGAAAGCCTGCAGGCACCAGATTGCCTTTCCCAACAGTAACTGTGTGAGGTGATAGACTTGTTAATTAATTTGATCGTAGTGATTGTTTCACAATACGTATGCGTCTCAAAATATCAAGCTGTGCATCTTAAACGCTTACAACTTTTAACTGTCCCCAAATAGACAGCCTTCAACTCTCAGCTCTTTCAGCGTCCACCTCGCTGCAGAGAGCCACCTCCCTCAAGGCGGTACCGTTCCTGGGACAACCCACATCAGGACGCTGAGCAAGATGGGAATAAAAGGTCCCAGCACCTTGAGCCAGACAGGAGACAATTCTTGGGAGTAACGCTCACTCTTGATTCCCCATGGGCCTCCGAGACTTTGGGAAGCCCCCATCACAGTTCAGCTTCCCACGCTGCCCAACTCTGCTCCTCCCCCTTTCCTTTCATTACTGCTAATCCCTAATAAATACCTTCTTTTTTTCCCCAATCCTATCCCAGCAAACCCTACCTGTGACAGCTGGCATTGGAAATAATCTGAGAAAGTCCCACGGAGTTTGGGAGAGGAATCCTCACTGCCAAGCTGCTACTGAGATAAACGGAGCCAGGAATCCTGCAGTACAGGGTAGTGGTCCAATTGTTAACACTTTCAGTGGTGCTGAACTGGGACAACGGTACTAATGGGAGAGAATCCATTAGCAGGTATAGTGTGCCAAGCATTTGAAACATATGGGGGATGTAGTACTGGAGGGCTTTTGCTAAGAGCCATTGATGTGCTGATGTGCCACTGAAAGATAATGACAAGCTGAGATGAGCAAAAAGCCAGTTGAAACTTAGGTGCGAAAGCTAGAGGGTTATTTTGGTTGTATGGGCAGAGCCTGGACTAGGGTAAAACCAAGTGAGACACTCACTTCAGTTGAAAATTGAAGGGAGTGCCAAATGCCAATGTCACTCAATTAAGAGTGACTTGCAAAAGAAAGATAAATGAGAAACTGATTAGCCAATTTATAGGTCCAATTTTTAGTTGCCATATATTCTGTAATTGCCAAACAATTATCCTGGGAAGATGTCATAGCTGGAAGATGTCATAGCTGTCATAGCTGGTTCCAGGATCCAGGCTGCCATGAGGCCGCCAGTTTGATTTCTTATAAATGGACTTGAGGAACTTCTATGGGAATTTTCAGCAGACAGCATATAGCTTTGACCAAAGAACTACTCTACATTTGGGAAAGTCCTCTCCTTCAAACAACTGGGCATATTTGGAAGAAAACAAAGAGACAAACTGGGGAGAAAGGAAACACTTTTGTGCTTAGAATGATCTGTCAGATGAACTTTGGTGATCTGGAAATTAGGGAGTGCTGAGCATATATTTTAAAAATCTGGACAGTGCTCAGCCCTTAGAATGTGCTGAGTTTTTGATAGGTTTGAAGTGTGTATGTGAAAAAAAACCCTTTGTTTCCAAAATATATTCCTTTAGATGTCCCTATTAAAGAAATATTATTTAGGAATAAATGAGTTTAAATTTTTGTTTTATTGAAAAAAAACAAAGTGACTTTCAGGTCTGCAAAACTTTCTTCAAGCCATTCCCTCTGGAGTTGGGGTTGGGAGGAGAAAGAAGGAAAGCAGACACCTCCTTTTATATAACTGATCATGGAACTTTTCTTGTCTTGTATCAGTGTCTGTAAATGTTTTCAGACACTTTAACTTAAACAGTGTGCTATATGTGTGGGTGTGTCAGGTTTTGTTTTTGTTCTTTTGTTCTTTCATTTTGGGCTGCACCAGGTCTTAGTTGCAGCATGTGGGATCAAGTTCCCTGACCAGGGATGGAACCCAGTAGCGCTAGTGGATCCCATAACTAGCATTTGGTAGAAGTGCTGGAAGAAAAGTAGGTTGGGAGAAAAGAGAACCCTCTTACACTGTTGGTGGGAATGTAAGTTGGTGCAGCCACTATGGAAAAAAGTATGGCGTTTCCTCAAAAACCTAAAAATAGAGTTGTCATATGATCCAGCAATCCCACTCCTGGGCATATAACCAGACAACACTATAATTCGAAAAGATACATGCACCCCTATGTTCATAGCAGCACTATTTACAATAGCCAAGACATGGAAACAACCTAAATGTCCACAGACAGATGAATGGATAAAGAAGTTTTGATATATATACACAATGGAATATTACTCAGCCATCAAAAAGAATGAAATAATGCCATTTGCAGCAACATGGATGAACCTAGAGATTCTCATACTAAGCAAAGTAAGTCAGACAAAGACAAATACCATATGATATAATATCATATGTGACTTATATGTGGGATCTAAAATATGATACAAATCAACACACCTATGAAACAAAAACAGACTCACAGACATAGAGAACATACTTGTGGTTGAGTTTGGAATTAGCAGAGGCAAACTATTATATATAGAATGGATAAACAACAAGGTCCTACTGTATAGCACAGGGAGCTATAGTCAACATCCTGTGACAAACCGTAATGAAAAAGAATATATATATATATATTTTTCACTTTGCTGTACAGAAGAAATTAATGCAACATTGTAAATCAACTATACTTCAACAGAATTTTTAAAAAGAAAAAGAAAAGTAGGTTGGTTTCAGACAGTGAGCATGCACTTCTGTCCTTCCATGTTTAAGAATATAAAATCTGGTGAGGACAGCAGCCTGTTCACATCAGGGGGTGCTCTGGGCTCAGAGCTTCAGTTCAGTACATGTCCATGGGCATTCCATCACACGATCCAAGCACAAGTTCAGCTGACTCTTGTTATCTCTCCCCAGTGCAAATCAACTCCCTCAAGAACCAACCCACTGAAAACAGGAGTCAGTCTCTCCTTCTGCCAAACAACCCCAATCAATGGTCATCTTCAGCTCCTGATTCCCAGCAAGTATAGTGCATGGAGGAGAGAAAGGGGAAGGCTGGGGGCCTCCTTCACCACAACATCATCATCAGGTATAACTTATAATGAAGCCACGTCTGGTACTGCAAGATTCTAGGACAACTAATCTTAGCGTATTTGCACCTTCATAAATATCAGGTTCTTTTTGGTAGATATCAGCATCCATCTTGGGACAGTGTCTCTCTTTATGGTCACAGAAGTCTCCAAAGAAAAAAAAAAGGTGGTTCCTGCAAGCTGCCTCATACCCCACCTCCTATCTCTCTCATGGTGAAGGCTACTGAAACTTCTCTCCCTCCTGGGAGATGCCAGAGAGTTGCACTCCTATCATGAGACCTTCTTATAACTCTGCCATAATGAATTCCGTGTCTTTCCTTCCAACAGTGTGCTATTTCAGCTGTAATCCTTGCCCAATTCAGGAGCGGAAGAACGTTCTAATTACTGCTTTGCAACATTCAATAATACCACTATTTGAGACTGCCAAAAAAAACCCATATTCAAACTAAGTGGTCCTTAAGTATAAAGCTTAAATCCTTCTTTTCTTAAGATAATTATTTTCTTGGTTTCACCATGCCAATACATAAATAAACATGGATTCTTTACAGAAAATATGCAATTTTGTTTGAGCAAACCCCTACTGAGATTTTAGATTTAGACATATATAATCAAGACCTCTGAAGCTGAACGTGACTTTTGTCAAATAAATCACAATATTTCTCACTTGATTTTGATAGTTTCTGTTTCAGTATATACTTAATAAAACGTCATAGCATAGGCCTAACATTCTCATAACACCTACCACAAATACAGGAATATTTTGCTCTCACCTGAGCTAAAAAATGAACAGAGAAATTTGGGACAATTAACTATTGTTTTCAATTAAGTGACACTAAGATCTGTGCACACCTTTCTCAGAAATTTATATTTTTACCATGATAAAACCATGCATATTTAACTTACAGTGACTGTGTGTTATTGCAAGAGAATTTGATGCTTGCAGAGTTTCTATGATGCTGTTTATTTTTGCTACTGAAGAACAGAGAGATTCTCTCAAACCCACCTCTGATGAACTAACAGAGGCATGTTTGCTTCTCACCACCCATCTAGTGGTTCCTGTAATAAGAGGGGCCATTAACCTCTCCTCCTGGAGGCAGATGCCTGGTGATGGGCAAAATCCGCTGTGTTCATCCCTAAACATGAGGGGTCCAGTCTGCATAGTCATATGGGAAAGACAGTCCACTGAAAAAAGAGAGAACTGAAACCAGCCGAGTAGTATCTGAATGTTGTGTATTACTGTTTCGTGCAGAAAACAAAGGGGAAGAGACGTTTGTAATTCTCATGATTTTATGAACGCTCTGCCTCTTTTGTTTTTTTATTTAAAAGGTCTAAAAATTAGGCTTGATTTAACAGAAGGAAGTACTCCTTAATTTTGGAAAATGCCTAATGGAGATCCTGACTACTAACTAATCAAGCATTAGAGAAATGGCAAAAGCATGCACCTGCATAAGAAACAAAATAAAATAAGTACAAGGTGGTATGTTTGTTTGGGGCTGAGGGTCCTTATGTGACTGTCGGTACTGGTTCTACATGCAGATATGATTTTATCTGTCAGAGAACTGAAACACCCGTTTCCTACATCCACAAACCCCCAACTGCCTTACCTCTTTCACCACAATCTTTTCTTGATTAAAAAACAAACAAAACAGCAGAAGAGGAAACCGGGCAGGTGGTTGTATGGCTGGCAGGTCTGCATGTCCTGGGCAAAGGAGGAGGTGCCTGGATGCGAAGAGAGTGGACACTTGGAGACCAGTGGTTTCAGAAGCATGCCCACATCCACATTCCTTGGCCCCATCAAGGCGGGAGATGCCATCCCATCGGTGGTGGTGTTTGAAAGTGAGCCTGAAACAAGGCGAATCTAGCAGAATCTGAGGCCAAGGAGGGGGTGCTGTCTGGAATCCTTGAGGCCTTTACCCTCAGCTCTTCCTAGACCCAGCTGCCACGGTTTGTGGAGCAGGCTGGGGCTCTGAAGGCTGAGGGGGTCCAGGTGGTGGCAGGTCTGAGGGTGAATGATGTCTTCGTGACTGAAGGGCAGGGACGAGCCCACAACACGAAAGGCAAGGGTGGGCTCCCGGCTGACCCCACTGTGGTCTTCGGGCAGGAGACACATTTGTTACTAGATGATTCCTTGGTGTTTCTCTTTGGGAACTGATGGCTTAAGAGGTACTGCTTGTAACAGAGGAAGGTGAAGTCCATGAATGGGAGCCCATGGCCCAGGCTTCACCTGCAGCCTGGCTGGGAACCTCGTCTGTAGCTCTTTGGCCTCTGCCCAGAGGTATTTCTTCTCCCCTTCCCTTTTTCACCTGCCTGACCCAGGCAGAGGGCCTCAAGCCAACCTCAGCTGGAGCCACTCAACTGGTGCCTTAGCCAGATTTCTGCAATAAACACTTCTGATTCAAACAACAAAGAAAAAACAATTTTTTTTTTAGCTCTGGTTAAAACAGACTCAGTGCTCTAACAATGGATCAGCAGGAGGAAAAAGAAAAGAGAAGCCAATGTCACCTACAGGTGCATTAAAATAATTGTGCTCATCTGAGACACTTAGACTTCTTGTAAACAGATCTGAGCTAGCAATCCCGACATCTCCATCATGGGTAGCCACAGGGATGAACAGCAATTGGCGGTCGTTGAACACCTCAGATTCATCGTCGGTGGCTTCCTAGCAGCAGCTGCTGGAATCAGCCAACAAAAGCTGGCTGCAGGAGAAAGCTCATCTACGGAGAATTCACAAGGAGTGGAAGTGAAACAGCGTGACCTCTGCAGTTGCACAAAAACGGAACCAGGTTGCACATGCGGTTGGGTGAGGGCCACTTAAACCTCCAAGGAAGTGGCAGCGAAGACTCGTAAATCTGTGAAGGAAAGTCACTGAGGTTGAGAAATTTCTACTGGGCGATCTGTGCAAGGGTTTAAAAAAAAAAACAACTTAGTAATTTGTCTTTATAGACATTTATCTTCCTATGTTGGCTGTTATTAGCAGTTGCTTTTGTCTTATTGGCGTCATAAATAAATACGCTGATTTCTTTTTTTTTTTCTTTTTTAAAGTTTGGTCCCGGAGAGTCTTTATTAGTCCAGAGGACCTCCTTTTACCTAAGTGATAAAGAATTCAAAGGTAGCTGTCTCTTACAGTTCAAGGTTGATGGAACTGGGAGTGCAATCATGGAGCTGGATTCCTTTTGGCAATGGAATGGCAGGGCTCTAGAATAATAGTCACATGGTGGCGCTGAACTCTTAGATGCAGGTAGAAATAATTATCATAATAGGCAGCAAGACTAGAAGAGCAATCAAGAAAGATCCGTAGTGACGGTTAATATACCATGGTGTGCCAAGGGACAAAATAAATATTCAGACAATAAGAACATTTCTTGACTTCTATAACTTAAAAAGATCAGAAGCCAGCACTCAAGACTGATGTACGTTTCTACAAGGGAAAATAAGAGTTCACTTAGTTTCCAAACATGAGCCAGTTCTTAGCCACTGACTTTTACTGTGATATTATTATTATTTTTTTTTTCGGTATGTGGGCCTCTCACTGTTGTGGCCTCTCCCGTTGCGGAGCACAGGCTCCAGACGCGCAGGCTCAGTGGCCATGGCTCACGGGCCCAGCTGCTCCGCGGCATGTGGGATCTTCCCGGACCGGGGCACGAACCCGCGTCCCCTGCATCGGCAAGCGGACTCTCAACCACTGCGCGACCAGAGATGAGCATCAGAAGCACTCCTCAGGCACTTAAATGGACAGAAGTATACACACAGTTTTGCCAGGACTGTATTATCTTCTGCCTTCTGTCATAATGTAGCATGAAGGAATATTCATTGTCTGGAAATTCTGAAGAACCTCACGCTATGTCACTACACTGATGACATCATGTTGAGCGGACATTCATTCTCTGCATGATAATACACTTCCTGAAGACAAAGATGCTTTCATTATTGTCTTTATATTTCTGCACTACTTTGCACAATGTCTTCTGCATCCTGGGGCTCATATGTCCCAACAATTGCATTCTTGAGAAAATATCCCTTCTTCTATTAAGTGTACAGAAATCTTTGAATTTGAGGATGGGTTTCTTGGTCAGTTGGTAAACTCTACAATTCTATTCAGCTCTTCAGGTTTCTATATGTGACTATGATCAAGTTCCTTAACATCTTAGAACCTCAGCTCACATACCTGCTAGTGTTGGCGGGTCTCCTGCAGAGGCAGGAGGCGGCGCCTACGGCTCACAGAGGGGCCAAGGACACTGGCAGCAGAGGTTCTGGGAAGTACTCATTGGCGTGAGCCCTCCCGGAGTCCGCCATTAGCCCCACCAAGGAGCCTCAATATGATGATTTCTGAACTATTTCTAAATAAATGCTTCTGTGTTGCTGGATTGTCTTTCCTCCACGTAATCATAATATTGGCCGTTTAGAATAGATTTGCTTATAAAAGACAAGCAGTATTGAATTTGTTAATTTCCTCTGTTATGCGGAATCTGAAATTAGCAGTTATTGTCTCCAAGTATACAGTGGTATCTTGGTGACAGCTGCATAAAAACTAGAGTCGACGGGGACGTAATTTTTCCACTGAATTATCTTCATTAAAATAGGAACTTATTAGATGTCCTGACATGCTGCCCAGATCCTCCTCCAGGTATAAAGGGCCCATTCTCTAAGCTGCTGGAATTGCTGCTGCCTGATGATAGCCCACGCTGTCAGCCTCAGCTGACTAAAGCTGCCTCTCCCAAGAATAAGCCCCCTTTCGGAGTAGGCCCGCACTCAAAGACTGGTCAAAGGGTAGAAATGGAGATTGCCTAGAAAGGCCCATTCCCCTAGTCCCAACTCTGGACAGCTCTAAAGGGCCATCCCAACGGCAAACCTCCCCTGAAATCAGCTGAGACTGCTGAAATCGCATCGCTACTCAAATATTCCCTCTTCCCTAAACTTCTTTCTTTCCTCCCTTCCTTAGGAATGGATCTCATGAGTCCCCCCCACACACACATAAATGCCCTGCATGGTAATCTCATTCAGAGCCTGCTTCCCAGGGAACCCAAACTGTGACAGTTTATGCCAGGCAAGGTCCATAACATAACAGCAAATGCTAAGAGATGTGGGAGTTGGATCACCCACCCCTGGATGGCAAGAAGGACCCCACCAGTGGTAGCTGGGGCACAGATATCTCTGGGCAAAAGGTGTCCCTGTGATTGTTAAAACTTTTGCTGGTGGCATACTGTTGGAAGGAAAGGTATTCGCTGATACAGTATATCGGCGTTTGAGAAATATGCGGGGAATAGTAACTCTAAGGACGATGGACCCAAGTGGCTATTGCTAAGTATAATTGACATTTTCAAAAAGGTGAACACAATGCTGAATGTATTGATCAGTAATTTAAAGTTGTGTGAAGACCAGAATTCCTCTTTGGTTGCATATAAAGGAGCTCTTGTCCACAGCAAAAGGACAAAAAAACCTGAGAACCAGACGAAGGACTTAATTGTAAGAGTGGCCAAGCTCTAAAGGTTAAATTCCCAACAAAGGCGGGTCTTTTCGAAACGGAGCAGGGCCCTCCCGTGGTCCTCGCCCCCCATGTCCTCCACCTGGCTTTTGTCTACGACAAAAACTTTAGCCAAAGAATAAGTTTAATCAGAGAAGTGAGAAAATGCAGAAACGAAGGAAAACAGTCCAGCAAGACTAAATAATAGTAGTTTAGTCATTAAGCAAAATCAAGGACCTTTAGTTCCTCCTCCGAGGCTGTAGATAATATTCTGAGCCCTATCCTGTGAGCTGTCTTGTAAACACTGAAACCCCCATCAGGTGGAAGAAGTTAGCTACATGATGAGCAGACTATAGCCATGACATAAATGGCACAATTCTGAGAATTGGCCTCAAGGAAATGGGAACGAACCGACCCTGGAACTGTACTTAATTAAGATGACGCTGATCAGACCACTGCGCGACCCATTTCAAGATGACAGTCGGTGCTGATGGTGCTGTTTCTGCATGTAGCCCCCTCCCGCCGTCTATAAAAGCTCTTGCCCGCTGATTGTCAGTGGGGGGGAGTCGGCCTTTGGACAGGAGTCTGCCCCGCCCTCCCCTCTGGCCCCCTGGTTGCCGGCATCCAGGCATCCGAAATAAAGCAAACTTTCCTTTCCACCAACCTTGCCTCTTTATTGGCTTTTGAGCGGCGAGCAGCCGGACCCCACTTTGAGTTACATTTTGTGGCAAGGACAGAGCCCTGGTTGGGAAAGAATGGGCTTTCACGGGGTTGATGGCCCCAAAGTCTGGAATCTTCAAATGTTCCTAAACCCTCTGAATTGCAAAAGTGGTCCACTCTCCCCTCGCTCCTCCCATTTAAAGGAGAAGCAAGCACTAGCCCTTGCTTAAAGAAGGGGACAGAGGCTCCCTCTCAAGGTGACATGGCCTCTCCTCAGGATCTGTCCCCACCATCCCTCCTGGTCAAAAGGCCAATAATTGGTGGTCAACCAGAATGTAAGCTGGCGGGGGGAGAGTTTCTTCTCTCCTCTTTAGCATTATCAAGCAAACACAGCCAGTAGAAGGCAAAGATCACCAGACTGATGAACTTGAGTTTCTAGCTCTCTTCTCAGCTCTGCTAGTGCCCCTCTGGTGTGACCTTGAACTGTGACCTCAGTCTTTTCATTTATAAAATAAGGGATTTAAAATCAGATAAGACACCTGAGTTTGGTCACAGACACATCATCTAGGTACATGAATACACACCTTCTCCAGGGGAGCCTTGAAAGACGGCGGTGGTGGAAACACTCCCAAATGGCAGAGCGTCAGGCACCTGCTCATTCACTCGGTGTAGAAAGAGAAGTGGTCCAAGCTGTGTGTGTGTGTGTGTGTGTGTGTGTGTGTGTGTGTGTGTGTGTGTGTGTGTGTGTGTGTGTGTGTATTCAGGGTCAGTGGCAAATGGAGCACGGCAGTAGAAGGTGGATGGGAGGCAGAATTCTAAGTTACCACCCACAATTTCCCATCCCTCACTGCGTGTATACACCCTGCAAAATCCCCAGTACTGTGGATATGATGGATTTTACTCACGTGATTAGGTTGTGTTACATGGCGCAGTTGACTGCAAGATGAGGAGGTTATTCCAGGTGACCTGCCACATCACAGGAGCCCTAGAAAAGCAGACGACTGTCTCCGTGGTAGCAGAAAGGGAAATCAGAGGTTTAAAGCACAAGGAGGATGTGATGGGTGTTTGCTGACTTGAAGATGGAGGGGAACACATGGCAAAGACTACAGATGGTTTCTAGGAGCTGAGACCAGTCCCTGGTTGACAGCCAGTGGGGTAACTGGAAGCTTTCTTACAACAGCAAGGACAGAATTGTGCCAACAGTAAGAATGACCCTAAAAGCAGATTTTCCCCCAGAGCCTCTAGACAAGAACTTAGCCTCACTGACCATGACTTCAGCCTTGTGATATTCTGAGACATGCCAGACTTCTGACCTACAGAACTGTGATCTCTGGGTATTGTTTTAAGTCCCTTGGTTTATGGTCATTTGTTTTGCAGCAACAGAAAACTCACCTGAGGTGTTTCCTTTTACAGGGGTCACAGTTCTGGGATGCTTAAAGTTCAATGACCAAAAACAGTTGCTGCATATATTTTGTTCATTTTTATAGTTGTTTGAAGCAGGAGGGTAAATGTGATACTGGTTATACCACCATGGCTGGAGCCGGAGTCACTTTTCTGTTTTAAGCAAGCATAAAATGCTAGACTCAAGTCAGGAATAAAGTTCGTCATTCAACCTCCCCAGGTCTAGTATTTGTGATGGGATAACAGAAATCGAGCTCTTCGGTAAGACTTTGGAGAAAATGACATTGAGTAAAGCAAACATCATTCTGGCTAAGCTGTACACAAATATTCTTTGCATGGTTAACTGCATGACGGGTATACACAGAAGTGAGTTCAGTTTTAAAGTCATGATAGCGTCCCCCTAGGGACAGGTAATCCCTTTGATAACCACATGCAGCTAGTTAGATATTTTAGTCCTGACATTCTTCCTCAATAGCCTTTTCTAAAGCCACCTCTTCTGGTCTAAAGTTTTCCTTCTGTTGAGTCCCACACCATCTTTGTTCGCTCTGTCAGGTTCCCTATTATATAAATGATCATAACTTCTCAGATTCCCTGAATTCTTGATTTCGAGTCCTGTCATTAAGATTTATATTCTACCTATTCTACCTTCCAAAAGCCTGCAGCTTAGATTCCTGTCTTAATTATTCTCCCCTTTGATCTTTGTTTCTTTTTCTTTGCATCAACGTCAAAATTCTTCTGTATGACCAGGAGGTGACTCTTTCTTGTCTCTGAAAATGGAAGATGTATTGTCTTCCTCGTTGTGGATGCTACAATATTTAAAATTATCCTCCAGAAAACCCATCCACATTTACTGTGCACCCAAATAAAAGAAAAAGGAAAATAACATTTGGTAAATGTGGTCTGTAGTAAGACAAAGTCTATTGGTTGACTTTATGTTACTACAACTTTATTGTATTTTTAATGCATTCCCTTAAGAAACTCAAGTAGAAGTGAAGACATATCGACTGAGTAATTTCATAGTCCTTTTCCAACTTCTGCAGTTGGAGGCAATTAAACGTATAGATAAAGATACAAATGCTAATGTATTCTGGTATAGTCGAGGCATCTACAAAACAATTTTTCCTGGAAAATGCCTGTATGAGAACGGGTCACACCATAAGAGCAGACTTCCTGATGTACCAGGAATGTATCTCTGACAAGATTTTTAAGCTCCAGGGACTGTCATAGGAAAATCTTTTGGGTTATTAGTTGTTTATATTCTGATAGTAAAAGATGTTCCCCTGAGACTTAGGAAACTCGGTGTAAGTTGGACATCACAGAACTGGATTCCTCCCCTAACAGATCCTGTCTGTCCTCTCTGAGAAGTCAATCCTTAAGATTCAGGAGGGAAGTGTGAAGAACTGTATATGCACCACTGTATTTTCCCTACAATAAGTGAACTCATTCTTCCTTTTTTAATTTCTTTTGGTACTTTTAGAATTTTATAAACAATCACGCAATTGTAGCTCCATGATACAGACTTTGAAAAGTAGTAGTGATTTCCAATTTATCCCTACATAAGGAAGTTTCTTTAGTGTTTTTACTTAATTATAACCCAATTATACAAATTTGGGAGGCCACATGAGTTTAAAATAAGGAGAAAAAGCCACCAATTTAATTTTAACTGATCCATAGCAGTATTATAAAATGAAATATTCTGTATGCCCTACCTTACTTCCTCACTGCCACCGGTATTAAGTGAAACACTCAATTTGCCCGCCTGAAACTTTGTTTTGACAAAGTTCAGAGAGAAGGGACACTTTGCCTTAGCATTTGATGGTGAGCTGCCAGTGCTTAGAGAGGGAGGAACGCATGCCATGGGGACCAAGACGGTAAGGTCTAGACACGCGGAGAGGGAGGGAGAAGTAGGAATTCCAGAAATGGTAGCTTCATAGGAAGGCAATATTGACTCACTATCTGGGAGAAGGGGAATTAGCAGCAGGAAGACCAACCTGCTTACTAAGAGCATCAGGATGCACGACGTGGGCAACTGCACAGAATGGTACCTGCAGAAGAGCTCCCTGAACAGCTAGAGGAGTGTGTGTGTGTGTGTGTGTGTGTGTGTGTGTGTGTGTGTGTGTGTGTGTGTTTGGGGGTGTCCAGTCCGTGCTCTGCTCATGAAGCTGTGTACCCAGCTTGGGACTGCCTTCATCTGAAGGAGAGGGTGTCTTCAGATTCATCCTGGGACACCCTCTCAGGAGGCATGCCTTGTGCTCTCCTCCTTCCAGCCCCCTTCCCCTCTCCTTTTCTTCCTTCTGTCTTTCCTTCCTTCGCTTCCACCTCCCCCTCGGCTGTCTCCTTTCTCAACGCCCTTTCCTTCCCTATTTGCCCTCTGAATGCTAAAAAGAACGTTCTGTAGATATGCCAAGAAGATGAATTTGACTTCATTAATGAACGAAAGAAAAACCATAATCAAACATGAGGCTTGTGAGGAAGGGAATGAGGACAGAGGTATGGATAGCCTGTGTTAAAACCCAGATCTGGAGAGTTGGAAGGGGTTGGAATATGTTGAGTAAACTAACGCCATGATGAAAACAATATTTGAGGAATATTTTCCTGACAAGTGTATACAGAGTGACCTAGACCAAGAAGAGACTAGAAACACTCATTTCATTTTCCCATAAATGAGTGAATTATTAAAAAAATTTGTCAGGGAGGGAAGAATAGTTGAACTACACTGGATCAAATGGAACCAGCTGAGACTATTCTCAAGAAAATCAGGTGAGGGTCAATGGGACACACTTATAACAAAAATCGAATAAGTAACTAAACACAGTAATAGAACATATTTGTTGAACTCTGTTATTGGGATTTAGCTAACTTAGAACAACTCCCTACCCAAGCAGGTTAAACAGGTATGGATACAAACAAAAAAGCAGAATATTACATAATTCTGGATTTCTGGATTTCTAATGTGTAGAAACAGAACATTTCTACTGAGTGCAGTGTTTGTGTGGTCTAGAAGGAATATTAATTCCTTCCTTATTACAAAAACCCTGAACAAGCTTGACAGGTTAACAGAGTAAAGGGGTAACTCAATAAAGACAGACTTCTACCTTCAATTATGATTTCTTCCTAAAAAATTCCAATGGCAAGAGTGAAACTTTTAGGCAGAGATCTTGTCGGTAGAGATCTAACTTCCTATAACTTAAGAATTATAATAGAATTCCAGGACTCAATCTTGGCAATCTATTCCCAGCATTTTGTAGGCTTTAATTTTATTCTTTTCCCTTATAATTGAGCACAAAATTAACTGAGTACTCAACTGGAGCTAAAAATTCATCATTTTTTAATAGACAATTATTTCAATCTTCATCTCAATTTTATGAAGTTTATAAGCCTTAAGCTTATCACTTTTTCTATTTATCACTTCATTTTTTGGTAAATGAATAAGGGCAAATGCAATAAAATATTCAAATAATGAAGAAACACTACTGTGTAAATTAGCAACACTGAAAAACAGAACTGTTGGCTGTCAAACAGTGCTAATATTGTTCAACATTCTTGTTTTTCAGATAACGCAGGAAGTCTAAATTCAGAGTATGATGAGAAGTGGTTTATGGATATCAATGCATAATAATTTAAAACAAGAGTTTATGAAAGACAGACAGAAAATTGAGGATCCACCCATAGTTTTTAAAACCAACCACTCCAGTGACGCAAATATGCTATCTCCATGACAGGGGATGAAGTCAGTTTACAGAAGAACCTAGAATATAAAGAGATTAGAAATATATTCTTCTAAACATAGAAATTGTGGCTATTTTGACTTGCTGTTGCTAGAAAACAAAATGGCACTCAGAAGTACCAGCAATAGCAGAGAAGATGCTCATTTGGAGTTAATCTTGATCATAAAGAATTGGTTCATGATGTAAAAGTGACAGGATCTTGTGAAAAAGTGACCTGCCATTCTGGAGAGTCTTATAGGAAATGAAAGGCATAATGCTACAAGGAATTGTCAGCTATGTGTAACAGACTTTAAGAATTCAGAGCTTCATGATTCAGTGAAAAATGTTGGGGTACACTTCTCAGTTGTCTCTTGCAATCTTCCTATTCCCCTTTCCATAATGAAGTAATTCTGTTTTAAATCTTCACTTACCAACCTTAAACTAAAGAGTCCTTAATATATAACTACAACCCCAAACACTCGTTTGAGATTCAGTCTCCCATCTTCAACTGCTTTCTGTAGTAGTTTCATGTATTGACAAGTGGATGGATGTTGGAATTTAAAATAACACAATTCAAATCCCAGGTCTGCAATGTCAACTGTACAACTCTGGGCGAGTTCATTTCTCTCTAAATCTAAGTTCCTTTACCTGGAAATGGGAGCATTACATATACATCAAAAATTGTATATTAATATCCATGAAATTTTATACGTAAAACAACTAGGATAGTACCCAGCACATGTTATCCATTCTTTTATTCATTAAATATGTTCCTATTGCGTGGCTCTATTCTCTTAACATTTTCTTGGTTCCCCTAAATCATTTAAGATTATTAAATTGCTTGAAATATTATGAAAACAGCTTGACTTAAACTAGCTTTATTTTCTTAGATTGCTGCTACAACCCTTAATATAACTAGTTTCTTTGCCAATTGATCACAAAGTCTGCAGTAGTATTCCAAATAACTAGAGGCAAAGTGGGGTGGAGAGAACTAGATGACTACAAGTATTTATCTTGGAGAGATAACAGGATTAGGTAATAGATTAGATATTAGGGTGAGGGAAAGTAGAGTGACTAGAAAGGAATGTAACCGAAAGGAATACTGTTGTTTAAGGGCTTAACAAAAACTATTTACTGGGCTTCCCTGGTGGCGCAGTGGTTGAGGGTCCGCCTGCCAATGCAGGGGACATGGGTTCGTGCCCCGGTCTGGGAAGATCCCACATGCCGCAGAGCGGCTGGGCCCATGAGCCATGATCGTTAAGTCTGCACGTCCGGAGCCTGTGCTCCGCAACGGGAGAGGCTACAACAGTGAAAGGCCCGAGTACCATTTACTCATTCACATTAGGTCAGATAGATAGAATTGGACGTCCTAAGGTCACGTCACAGTCAATATATGAGTTAGGGATTTCTTCTAATCATTTTCACACCATATCCCTCTAACTGTATAACTTACTTCTACTGATGGTTCTTAAGAATCAATCAGTTCAAAATGAGGCCCTCTCTGACCCTTACATCTCCTTTTTCCTGTATATCCTTTTACTTCCCCAGCTCATTATCAACTCACACTTGGATGAATAGTATAAATTTATATTTGGTCTTCCTAGCCAGGCCTAGCTAGAAGCAAACCCGAAAATATTATCTAATAAAGACCCTCCCACCCACTTTCCTACAGATCTTACAGATGATTCTGTTGAAGCTCAGAAAAGTTAAGTGAACTATTGAACATTATATAGCTGGTGAGTTCTAAAATGAAAATTATAACCAAAGAAATCTCTCTGACAATGCAATACTTTTCTATCCAACCCAACTATATATTATTCTGCTTTCAGATTTACCTTCTTCAAACAATAATTTCAACTCCTTGAAAGCTGTCAGTGTTTCTCCTTTGAAAATGCAATCCAAAATCACTGCCATTCAAGGTTCTCAATGATCTGCCCTTACTTTACCTACTGTTATTTCCCACGACATCTCAACGCAAATTCCCACACCCCTCATTCTAGTATCATAATCTCCTGCACATGCCACACTCTTTATAGTCTATAAACCTTTGCTTAGGATACCTACTACACTTAAATTGCCATTTTCTTAATTCTTAGCCCCAATCTATCCATTTCTTTCAAATCAATTGAAGCTCATTTCATTTTCTCCAAAACAGCATTCTTTTGTTTCCCAACAATAATGCAGCTCTAGGTAAATTATTGCTTATATCAGACATTTGGACAAAATAGTATTGTACCTTGCTAAATAATGATTTGGAGCAAATAAGTTGTTTCTTCCAAATTATTTTCCAAATGCTTGAGAAGGGTAGTAACCACACCTGGGGTTTCTTTCACGTTCCCTTTAGCAAACACAGTGCTAATCATATACTAATCCCTCAGTGATACTTGTCAAATGAATAAAATACATTTTTTATGATAGTATTAAAGAGAAATATGTTTTCATAGCAAACCTCAATTTCTTGGCTTTTACTTGAGACATCAGCTCTTCTCCATGTACTGGTAGCAAATCTGCATTGCTAGGAGAGGGAACTAATTTTTTTTTAAATAAATCAAATCCCTGTGTCAGCTAATACCATGTTTTTTGACTATTCAAAGCCAACTAGCATCTCAAACACCCATCTATACCCAGGAATCTCTGGATCCTAGAATTCACTTTTGGCCCCATCACATTGCTCTACAACACAGAGAAACACTCTTGTAGAAAGTATTTACATAATTTAAATTAAATTTGGGAAACTGGTTATTCTTTGCCTTGTTTAACTTAATTTTAGAATTTATACACATTTATAATATACAAGTTCATCACTTGAGTTTGACTAAAAGTGTCTAGTTATTTCTGTTAAAAATTGAGTATCAAGAGCTTATTTAACAATGTATATCGTAACTGTATTTCAATTTTAAAAAGGATACTCAAATTATATCATTTCACCTTGCTTGCTTTTTCTACAAATATAATCCACCACAATTCCAACAACAATTTTAGAAAATACTGGAGATTATTAGGCCTAGAAGAAAGTATTGGTGATCATATAGTCCCAAACATCATTTTACAGATAAGGTAATTCAATAAGAATCAATCTCCCCCCAAAATTTACAATTAGAGATGAATAACTGCAGGGCAACATAACTCAATATATTGTCCTATCATATTTCTATTATTTTCTGATTGGCTAAATGAGACTAAAGTTATTCATTTATTTGTGAGATACCTTCTACCATTTTAACCACCTCTGGCACCCTACCTCAAGGTATCCCAAAAGCCAATAGTGCCACCAGGAATCTTGGAGTAATTTTTGAGAATATAAGATTAAAAAATAACCACAGGAAGTACATAAAAGTGGACCTCCAGGGAAGTCCTTCTACTCTAGTTTTTAACTGTTTTTTTTTTTCTTATGGATCTAATGGAAATCCTAATAACTGCCCAACATAGCCCCTGGGCTGTTGTGAGATTTAAATGTGCTAATAACTAATAGATATGAAACTGTTTGGAAAAGTTAAAAGCTCATTAAAACTGTAAGATTTTATTATTATCACTCCTCTTTTAAACAGTAGTTACCTTGTCGTAACCTAGGAGAAAAAAAATGTCTGTAGGATACAAACACAAGACTATAGGACTACAGGGAACTGTGGAAGAAAGAACAGTGTCCGATATCTGCCCAACTGAAGCAAAGGAGGCAGAGATGAATTGAAGGAAATCACAGGTCAGAAAAATGTTAGTATTGAAGTGCTTGGTTGCTACCATCCCAGGGTCAGTCCTTGTTCGTGTTTGTTCTTTTGCTCAGTCCCATCTGAACTGACCTACCTCCCCTGACTATTCCACAAGCTTTCTTTTTTGGTCTCCGGTTGTTTGAGAACAGAACATTTTTTCGTCTCTCCAAGGGACTTCATACTTCCAACCGACATTTCTGGGTTTATCTTGGATAAATAGGTTTCTCCATCCAGAGTCATTTGACCTCCCCTAGGGAAGAAGGCAGCTCTTGTTCGCTCACTGCAATGAGCCAATGATGCGTGTATTTGTGTATATGCCTCAGGGTGGTTATATGAAAAAGGTCACTCATTGACATAGCAAGGGTAATACTCACCACCTAAGTGCAAGTGTATGTTATGTCAGTACAACATAGTCTACAAATCACAAGGTATACAGATAAGCTGGAACCAATCATCATCTGTCCCGAAATACTTTCCAGATTACAGTCATGGGGTAATTTACAGAAGAAAAAAACAACCTGCTTAATGACTCCTAGTGTCTGAAGCCATCTCTTCAGTGGAGTTCTCGTCTTGCAGCAGTGTTCGTGACAGATATACTTATTCATCCTATAGGAATCTGTTCTAAAGCTAGTACTCCGTGATGATTTTCTGTGGTTATTCTAATCCTTTCTAAGACAGGATGATGAAATGAGCACTTTGATGTGCAGATGTGAAATGTAAATTTAGAGGCTTTAAAGTTTTGAATTGACAAAATTGTAAGAGGTAGTGAATGTCACAAAGCTGTAAAAATGTTCAATTCTGTTCTTATGTAAAGTTACTAGGCACTAAGCAAAATGAAAATTAAATTTAGATTTTTTTAAAAAAAGAAAAACAGAGCCTGAAATCCCTAAAACCTTATAACCTAAGAACGGAGCTTAATTTGAATGCAGAAATTAAAATTGGATACTAGAAACAAATATTTGTAATATCTCATTTCTTCATGGTTTTAATAAATGAACACTGTAATAATCCTGGAGAATTTCTCCAAATAGGAATAATTTAAATCTTGTAGATCTATTTTGTAAAACAAAAGAAAATCCGCTGAAACTCAACATTTCCTCTGTATTGATCATAGAACTACTATGTTCATGGGCTTCTTAGTTTGGAGCTCCATGTCATTAACTGTGACTTCGTAAATATGTTTTCTAGATAAGGCCTAGAAATGCTGATTCATTCTTGCTAGCCCTGTTCATGCCATTTCATCAACTATCAAGAGGTAGTAATGACCGCTAACAGCCAAGTCAGATCAATAGAAAGTATCTCTGGACACAGTGAACCAAGATCCCAACTATAATATATGATCCAGACAATATAATAGTTACTATTATAAAAGAAAGATCATTAAAATACTGGCAACAAATTTTCCAACTCACTTTACTGGTCCAGTACAGATAGAAATTACGTAAAATAAGACAGAAGATATATGTTATTTATCTTCTTCCTTGAACTAAGTTAAATTTGGTTTCTTTCCTTTTTGTCTTAAGGATACATCCTTTGCTTTGTCCCACTTATGCTTTGAGCATCAAAAAACTGCTTTAAATCTGCAGCTGAAATGTATCATTTTGCAATTCTAACAATCTAATTAGAACAATCCTTTTGTACCCTACAAGACCTGGATTCTCAGTAAGTTCTTGTGGTTTCCTTCTGAACTTTTCCGTTCCAGTTGTGAAACTAAAAATTGTTTCTTCCCTGAACATTTTCAAGAAGCTGTACAAAACTAACAATATTCTGTTAACATCACAAACATAATAACATTTATTATCTTTTAAAATGTTAACTTCCTAGCACGTAAGCGGTATTTTCCCCATAATTCATACACTCATTCATTCAACAAAGACTGTTGCTCAATGATACATTCTAGACCACTAATTAAGAACCAGAGAACTTGAAAGTAGCCAAAATGAATTTGAAAGCACCCACGGATAAAGGATTACTTGAGGACAAAGTGGTCACAGACACGTGCACCAACGACAACAAAGAGTTATGGTACTACCTGATTATACCTTGGTGGTCAAGATTATTAAGAGTATGCTTTAAACCTTTCATTGTCATCTAAACAAAAATCATATAACTAAGTATATAAAGAGGTAAACATATAAAGAAATAAGGTAGAGAATTTGAGAGTCTGAGAATATGGGAACAGTCTACCAGGAGTCCCTCGACATCCAGTTGAGAATCTCTGTACCAGTTTAAGATCTTGGTTTCCCTGCCATTAAAATTCTAGTTTCTGCTCCTCACACTCTGCCTCTGGTTGCCCTGTATATATCCAGGCTGGTTTATTCCTCCCACCTCTAGCCTTCTATCCAGTCCAGGTATTAGTTTATTCAGCAACTGACTGAATATTGGGTCTCTTTAATATTCTCTATGTCTTTACTCAACTTTTTCAACATATGGAATACATTTATAAGTGTTTAAATGCCCTTCTCTGCTAATTCTAACATTTGGGTCAATTTCAGTTGATCCTTCTCCTAATTCACATTTCCCTGCCTGTTTCCATGGCTAGTAATCTTTGATTGGATGCCAGGATAGATGTTTGCTTGCTGGGTGTCAGATACTTTTTTATTCCTATTAATACCCTTGAGCTTTGTTCTGGGACACGGTTACATTAGTTGGAAACTGTTGGATCCTTTCAGGTATTGCTTTTAAGATTTGTTAGGTGGGACAAGTGCAGCGTTAATTCTGAAGCGTCAAAGTAGCCTACTACTGAATCAAGACACTTCTGAGTACAGTAGTCCCCCCTTTATCGGCAGCTTTACCTTTCATGGTTTCAGTTACCCAAAGTCAACCACAGTCCAAAAATATTAAATGGAAAATTCCAGAAATAACAATTCATAAGTTTTAAATTGTGTGCCATTCTGAGTAGTGTGATGAAATCTCACACTGTCCATTTTATCCCACCCAGGATGTTCCCAACCATCAACGTCCATAAACATCATCTGCTCGTGAGGTCCAACTATCGACATCATCATGTCTGGATAATCCACGATCACCCGAAGCAGACGAGCCTCCTTCTGAATATAGTCAGAAGATCAACAGCCTAACGCTATGTCACAATGCCTACGTCATTCACCTCATCTCATCACAAAGGCATTTTATCATCTCACATCAGCACAAGAAGAAGGGTCAGTTCAATACAATGAGATATTTTGTGAGAAAAAGAGAGAGAGACCACATTCACATCACTTTTATTACAGTATATTATTATAATTATCCTGTTTTATTATTAGGTATTGTTGTAATCTCTTACTGTGCCTAATCTGTAAATTAAACTTTATCATAGGTATGTATGTATAGGGAAAAACATAGGATATATAGGGATCAGTACTATTTGTGGTTTCAGACATCCACCGGAGGTCTCGGAATGTATACCCTGGATGAGGGGGAACTACTGTACTCTGTGCAGCACCTTGTGACTCACAAAGTTTTCTATTTTGGCTGGTGGAAACAGGTATTATTATCAGCTCTGTGTGCAGGGCACTGCCTCTAATCCTTTTTTGGGGGTGGGGGTGTGGCTCTTTTTCTAGCCCTGGGTAGTTTCCTCATATGATATGCTGATAGTAATTCATCTAAATATACAAGGGGGACTTTCTACAAATTTGAGGGTCTCTCTATCTCTGTCTCCTCTTTGGTGCTCTGCCCCGCAAACTCTAGCCACCTTAATCTCCCTGGATTCTTAGCTAGGTCTCCTCAACACAGGGACCCCACCCAACTCTGCCTGGGTTCCCCTCCTAGCATGGGGATCTGGAAATTCCTTCAGCCAGTAAGCTGGGACCATCTAGGGCTCACTTCAATTGTTTCCCAGCTCTCAGGGATCATTGTTGCTCATTGCCTGATGCCTACTGTCTCAGAAACCATTGTTTTACACATTGTGTCTGGTTGTCTTGGCTGTTTAAGGAGGGAGGGTAAATCTAGAAAGTGGAAGTCTGTTATCTTCTTACCAAAAATTGAATTGAAATGAATTAAAGTCTAAGAATTAAAGACAGATAAAATAATTTCCTACATAAATGGTCCTCCAACACTATATCAGAGTACAGGATAAGATACTACAACAAAGGGAATAAAAATTAGTGTTCCATGAGGTCATTTAGAATCGTTCAAGGACTAGACCCCTTCCATTTTGTGGCTACCATCTGCTCGGGTGTTGTCTGTAGCCAGTCAGGCGTCCAGCTAAAACTTTAGGGTTTCTATTATTAAAAGGAAGATGGAGAAATTGATGCTGGAGGCCAGTGAAGAGTTTCAGCCATGGGACTTCCCTGGTGGCACAGTGGTTAAGAATCTGCCTGCCAATGCAGGGGACACGGGTTTGATCCCTGGTCCGGGAGGATCCCACATGCCGCAGAGCAACTAAGCCCATGCACTACAACTACTGAAGCCTCTGCACCTAGAGCCCTGCCCTGTAACAAAAGAAGCCACCGCACTGAGAGGTCCTCACACCGCAATGAGGAGTAGCTCCCGCTCACGCCACAACTAGAGAGAGTCCGTGTGCAGCAACGAAGACCCAACACAGCCAAAAATAAATAAATGAATACATTAATTAATTAATTTTAAAAAAAGAGTTTCAGCCACAAACACTAAGGAACTTAATTTAAATGTCTCATATCCCCTACATACTTTATTTTATCTTTTGCCAGAAACACCTGATTTTAGACACTGGGAAGAGGAATCAGTTTTAAAAACAAAGAAAAAAAAACCTCTCAGGATTATAATAAATAATTAGCATACTCAAAAGATTTTCAATTAATCTAAGCTTATTCCTTACCTCAGTCTAACACTAAGCTGCTTTGGGATTTGTCTAAAATTTTGCAAAATATTCATTTAAAATAGAAAGTAAATGCCTCAGGGTGAATTTTCTACATCTTAATCAGATGTTGTGATTTTTTTTAAAAGATTAACGTCTAGGAATTCGTAAGCTTCTGGTAGCTTTCTATACACCACTACATGCTATTCATTTGCCAAATTCTGTAGGCATGGTCCCCTAACCATTAGCTTCAACACCAGGTCCTGGACAAAATGAATGAATCAAGACAGCAAAATATATTCAAGGTTGATTTGGGGTCCACTACCCCCCAATCAATTTGATGAATTACATGAATATTTCAAATGCCAGGAAGATCTATAGATAGGTAGGTCTGTTAGCCTACGGAAGAAAACAATTTAAAAGATACTCCAAGAGCATTCAGTCTTATGGACAGTGCCTACGCCAGAGAGAATCTTTGGTTCTCCCATTATGCATTTAGAGAGGGTTCCCTTGCAGCACTGCTGGAAACAGAAGATTTGGTGCCAGTCATGTCTTTTCAATACCCAAGGAACCCATTTGGTTCGATAACATCAGCCCCAAGATTCGACAAATAGTTGGACTTACTAATTTTACAGAATGCTTCCAAAGGCATTTAATCTCTTTTTTAAATGCCTTTGGAGAGCTGGTTAATTCATAGCACACATTTCTATATTTTAACCTTCTAACAAGTGAGGGGGCAGTTCTCCTTTACAAACAGTGGGATTTAAAACAAGCAAACACGCATCATTTTTTCATTCTCCTTCGAAGTTACAAAGCATATTTTAGCCAGACTATAACCATGGCAAGATTCCTAATGTTCACTCTTAAGAATCTCACACTGATTCTGAATTCTAAACGGAGAAGCACGTTTCAAAAGTTTGGGGGTTCAGAATTGATCTGAATGTCAGTCGAAAACACACTTTTAAAAGACATTTTTCCCAGAATGGTTTTGTATTCACTAGAACAGGGAGAAGGCAAAAGACTTGAAAGAGAGTTACTGTCTCTCTGTGATGTAAGATGGATGGTTCCGGGGGATGTCAGAGAGAAACTCTGGGCTGCTAGGAGTTTGAATTCTCACGGAGAAGAATGCACTCTCAGGAAGTGGAAGGTGAATGTGAAACTAACAAAGTAAATCACTGGAATAAAATTTGATGCTCGGCTGATACACTTCAGGTCCGGAGGAGGCACAGGAGAGGGCACCGTGAAATTTGCAGTTGAGAAAATCTGTTTGGTCCGCAGATGGTTTTAAGCTTTCCATAGCAGACATCTTGAATGATTAACAAAGAATAGCCACCTCTTTGATGTAGAGAATTTCAGCAACAGCACAGATCCCCTTGACACAGGCTGAATAAGTCCATTTCCCACTGAATTCAGGCCATTATTATTAGCTAAATACTGTCAAGCTGTGGTGCTTTACGTCCTGTAAGAATGAGTGAAGACTACCTTTTATGAGAACAAACAGCTGTATGTTTGAGATCAACTTTTTGTTCCCCTGTATTATAAACCTCTCAGAGTCTCCACTCTTCTGATTTTATTTTCTGAGTGTCTCTGTGCGTTTTTTTTTCTTGAAGTAGAGTTGATTTACAATGTTGTGTTAGTTTCTGGTGTACAGCAAAGTGATTCAGTTATACTTATATATACATATTATTTTTCATATTCTTTTCCGTTATGGTTTACTACAGGATAGTGAATATAGTTCCCTGTGCTGTACAGTACTACCTTGCTGCGTATCAGTTTTATATATAGTAGTTTGTATCTTCTGATCCCAAATTCCTAATTTAGCCCTCCCCCACCCCCTTTTCCCTTTGGTAACCAGAAGTTTGCTTTTTATGTTATTATTCTGATTTTATATGCTATTAACATAGAACTAGAATTATATTTACACATGCATGTAACAGATCATAACGATCTAAGCCTGGGCTATGAAATCAGAGATCCTGGCTCTGATGCTCACAAACTATGTCCCTCTGGCGAAATTACATAACCTCTCAGATGCTTTGTCTCCACATTTGTAAAGCAGGGGTGACAGCAGTCACTCAACAATCAAATAAATAATGATAGAACACAGATCTGTGCCAGACACTGGGGAAGGAACAGTCAACAAAACAGATATGCCTCCTACTCTTAGGACCTTCTAATTTGGCCAATTATACCATCAGATTACATTTCTTCAAAAGGTTTTGTAACTCTCAAATGACACAATAGACAGAAGGCCTGTTAGATAATAATTGCTCAAAAGCATGCTATTTTAACGCTGTTTGGCTGTGAACGCCAATTATCATTATTTCCTTCACATTGTTAAAAACAGCTATTTGTGTAACATGATTTCAGAAGTATCAAGGAGGCCCATTTCAAATAAAATATTCGTATGCACTGGATGATGTGAGACTCTAACAAAATGTTCAAATCCAAAATTACATGTGGGTTGGACTTCCCT
Source organism: Tursiops truncatus (assembly GCF_011762595.2). Lineage (NCBI taxonomy): Eukaryota > Metazoa > Chordata > Mammalia > Artiodactyla > Delphinidae > Tursiops > Tursiops truncatus. Next base: position 95,050,223 of record NC_047042.1, on the reverse strand, counting down.
AGTGGCGCAGTGGTTAAGAATCCGCCTGTCAATGGGACATGGGTTCGAGCCCTGGTCTGGGAAGATCCCGCATGCCGCCGAGCAACTAAGCCCGTGCGCCACAACTACTGAGGCTGCGCTCTAGACCGCAAGCCATGACTACTGAGCCTGCGTGCCGCAGCTACTGAAGCCCACGCGGCTAGAGCCCGTGCTCCACAACAAGAGAAGCCACCACAATGAGAAGCCCACTCGCCGCAGCTAGAGAAAGCCCACGTGCAGCAACAAAGACCCAACGCGGCCAAAAATTAATTAATTAATTAAAAAAAAAACTACATATGGGTTATGAGCGACATCTTGTTCTGGGGAAAAAGTGAGCTACCCCCATGAGGGAAGATGTACTTAGCTTAGGTGTTGGAAAAAAATTAAATTAATACATTTTACGAAGTGAAATACTGTGGGAGCTTGGAGGTATGTGTTAAAATATGAATAAAGTTGAAAGCTATGATTTGGATTTGAAACTGTCACAAGCATTTCAAGTTTATTCTAAATGTCTGCAGCTTAGAGACAGGAAATCAGGCTGCTTCCAAACATCAGAGATTTTACTAAGGTTTTCCTATGCATTCACAATAAAGACTTTGTCTTGGGAGTGGGGTAATGATTAAAAAAGTGAGTGCATTTAAGTTGATTCTATCCGTGTTTCTTAACCATAAGGGCAGATTATAAACTACCACTTCCTCCCCCACTGTCATGCTCTAAAACTTGCCTCAGTTCATGTGAAATGTAGTTCACAAACTTGCAACGAGTTTGAAATACCAAGTTTTACATGGAAGACATTACATTTCAGCTGAGGGAAGTGACAACAGGTGTGTCCTTACCTCTTTACAATGACTGGCAGGTAAACACCGCAGAGAAATCATCACCATCCCAAAGGCAGAGTACCGTCAAGCTTAAACTTGAGAAATTTACTTCAAATATTGTTACCCAACTAATGTTACCCAACTAATGCTTGTTTGTCTAGTTTACTAGGTCGAGATTTCAGCTTTCTTATAAGCCCTCAAAACGGATTTACAAGATAGACACCGAACAGGCAAGTATTCCCCTCCACACCCAGGAAATCGCCTAGCTGATTCTTTTTTTTTAAAGGAAGGATCATATTTCTGAGTTTACATTTTCCTGCATCAAAGAAGGGACTTACAGGGCTTCCCTGGTGGCACAGTGGTTGAGAGGCCGCCTGCCGATGCAGGGGACGCGTGGTTCGTGCCCCGGTCCGGGAAGATCCCACATGCCGCGGAGCGGCTGGGCCCGTGAGCCATGGCCGCTGAGGCTGCGCGTCTGGAGTCTGTGCTCCGCAATGGGAGAGGCCACAGCAGTGAGAGGCCTGCATACTGCAAAAAAAAAAAAAAAAAAAAAAAAGAAGGGACTTAGAATATTTGGCTTGCAGAGAGGGAGCGTAAGCAGGGAAATAAACACAGAGAAGGTTTAACATCCCAGTCCCTGGGAGGAATTGAGCAATGGCTGTGAATGAGAGGCTCAATCATTTAAAAACTGAAGCTGCCCAGGAATTATATTACATAAGCAAGCTACCTAGCTGTTGCTTGAGAAGAGTATGGCATGTCTATCTGTTGACTGATCTTTCTAGTGCAACTGAATTCAGACTACTTATCTGGTATTCACCCATTGAAAAAGTGTTTTTAACAGTTTTCTTTTCTTTATTCTGCTCTAGTATACCTGAGGGATGCACACAGCCACAGTGACAGATCACAGAGTGGTTCTGCATGGTGGGATGTCTCCCTTAGGTGGAGAATTGCTTTAGGAATTTAGGAGAGAGGAGATGCAGATAGAGCTTTGAAAAGCACCCCAAACCTTAAAAAAACAGTGAAGTAGGGGTAATCTGCCACCCTCTATCGGTAGTCCCGTAAAATCAACTCAGAGGCTTCAGGTAACTGTGCTGAAGGTGTCCAAGAATTGAAGTGCAGATTCCCTCTGAGAGAAGCCTTTAACACAGGTAATTCAGGACTACATCATGGAATCACCTGAAAGCAGATTACGATGGGCAGAAATGCAAAAACTCGCGAGGAGACAGACACCAAGGAGGAATGGAAAGCCCATGCCTGCTTCAAAACAGGTGGGATCGAGAGAGAAATTGTGAATGCCATGGCTGAGGGCATGGGCTGTGGGGTGAAATCTACCGTACCCTCTACTAACTCCTTTTCTGACTTTTGGTAAATTGCATCCCTTCTGTAAACTCCAGTTCCTTCATCTCTACAATGTGGACATTAAACCTACTTCACTTGGCTGACTGAAGGAGGTGATGCTTAGTAAGCAGTTAGCACAGAGGATGGCACCTGATTATCCAATAATTCACATTAATTACCTTCATCATTGGTACTGGTAGGGAAAAAACGAAGTACTCAACAGAGATGCAGGATGTAGGTCTAGCAAAGGGGAGGTTCCTCAATATCCCTGAAGGCCTTCACTGTCCTCTCCAGGGTCATCAGAAGACCAACCCTTAGTAAGCAAATGCCTGTGCTCTAGCTCAGAGCAAGAAGGATGGCCAACCTCAGACTCTTAAATGCTCTGGGCAACTTTGTATCCACATGTGAAGCCCATCAGGATTCACCACCCAGAACATAACCTTCTAGATACCGTCCAAGCACACAAAGCTTTGGACTCTTTTTCAATTCATAAAATGCGTTTAATGCTTATTTAATGGCATAGCCGAAAAACACTTCAGTTTGTCCCAGAAACTCAGAACTATGAATGCACCATGTAATTTTCTCACAGATTTAAATGTTTCTTTTCTCTTCTCTTACTTGAAAAGAAAATGAATGCAAAAAAAAAAAAAAAACTTACTGAAATGGGCAAAACGTAAGCCTGCAACATTCAAAAATTTACGGTAATGGGGCAGTCATCTTCAAAAGTTTACGGTAATGGGGCAGTTATCTTCAAAAGTTTACGGTAATGGGGCAGTCATCTTACACGTACAGTCTAGTACATTAAATATAATTTCCAAAATAAAGATAATTTTGTATCAATCTATGCGTTTTCCAAGTATGGTGCCTTAAAAGTATTAGCTTTTAAGGTAAATTTAAAACTACAGATTTACATGCTATTTGACCTCATACATCCTAAATGAAAGTCAAAACAATTGATTATAAACATTCCATTGTTCTAATATTTCATTGTTTTTGCACAATTTCCGTATCTATGCATTTAACACTATTTTTCCTCTTAACCAATACAATTAACCTGCATGAGCAGTGCCCCCAAAAAATGTATCAAAGTATCTATTCAAGACTATAAGGATTGCAGTTACTTTCAAACTTATGAGTCTATAGAGCAGTTAAGAAAATTGTATTGTGGAAAAGAAATCCAAAATGACCAGAACAGAAGCTAAAGTAGTAGAAGAATATCAGCTCATTCATGTATAAAGCAAACCAAGTCTGTGTGTAATAAAAGGTCAAAAACAAATATGCTTTTCTTCCTGCAATTTCAGAGTTACCAGTTGCCATCTGTTGAAAATCAAATTTTAATATGATACAAATAATGAAAGTAATACTGAGTGCACAGTGATATGCTATGGATATGAGCAAATTTTAAATGATTGATTGATTTATAAGGTAAACTTAAGGGAAATATTTCTGTAATTAAAATAGAGATTTGGCAAACACTTATGAGAATAAAATAATATCAAGTCCCTCAAGTGGTTAGAAAATTGGTACAATGAAATACTGAATAAAGATGTAACTCCTAATTGCCCTGATGCAATGAAAATTCCATTCAATTATAAAAAGGAAGATACAAGATTTAGGAAAACTATGTTTATAGGAGAAGAGAGGTGAGATTACAAGCTGCTTGGTGATAAAGACCTAGCATTGTTGTCTTTATATGACTCTTGCACCTGGCACACTGACATGCATGGTGGAATTTCAGTAATTGTTCGTTGTAAGAAACTAAATGTGCGATTGATAAAAACCAACCTTTGAGATATTTGAGAGCCTATTCATGGACAGTACTGAGGCATGGGGCCAATTAAATAGTAGAGGTTGGGGTCAGGAAATATCTCAACTTCTTTGTTAAGTCTGAAGAAGAGAGGTGATTAATCGCAGGTATTGTATTCATTTATCTATTCAGCCATTCAAAAAATATTTACCAAACTCATCCAGAGTTCCAGAAAATATCCCCAGTTCTGGATACTTAGTGCTTAACAGATAAGTCCTTGACCTCAAGGATCTTAGGAGGTCCAAGCTTCACCTAAGCCCTGACCACCTGAGCTGAGGGGTAGCCGGAGAGAGCAGGACAGTTGAAATGTCTAATCCTAAATCTTGTGTCTTTGTGACCACCTAGAGGGGTGGGATAGGGAGGATGGGAGGGAGACGCAAGAGGGAAGAGATATGGGGATATATGTATAGCTGATTCATTTTGTTATAAAGCAGAAACTAACACACCATTGTAAAGCAATTATACTCCAATAAAGATGTTAAAGAATAAAAATAAAATTAAAAAAAAATCTTACGTCTTTGCTTAAAATCCTTCAGGGTTTTCCCAATTTTTAGGATAAAGTTCAAACCTCTCGGCATTGCTCACAAAGCCCTCTGGACTCACCCTCTGCACATCTCCTGGCCTCATTCTTCCCTAGTCCTTTCAAACTCTTTGAAAGAGCTGCGCAACTCACTGAATTCTTCAGAAGTCTCTGCCCATGCTGGTTCCTTTGTCTGCAATGCCTTTCCCTGTATTATCCACCAGATTAAATTGAATAAATCCAATCAAAATTTCAAACTTGATTCAGTGTCTACTTCCTGTGGGATAGTACACATGTGTGCGTGCACACACACACGCGCACATACACCACAGCCAAGCCTAAGTCCATTGCCTTTTTTTAGTGCTCTTTTTCTTTACAGTATCCTTATAACCCTCTATCTTCATAGTGTTTATCAGTTTATCAGTTAGGTTTGTAGTCATTGATTATTTTGCCTTAACTGAGTTGCGGGAAGAAATCTATCATATTGAAGTTGTATAAATAGCCCTTACTACATCATCTGGCCATTAATAAGTTCTCAGTAAAAATCTTCACATTATAATAGATGCCAAAATAAAAAGAGATCATTCCGGATATGCAGATGTCTCAGAGCTTCAAGTAAGAGCTTGACATCTGTATTCTACGTATTCCAATTAGACCTTTTCTATCTATGTGCATTTTACTTCTTTGAGTTAAATATTTCCGTAAACCATAGCTTTAAACATAATCATAGTCACAACATAATTTCACTCAAATTTAGAAGAGACCAGATATTTGCACAGAAGTCATTGAGTGAGAAAACAGATTCAATGCTCAGTGAATCCTAAATGCCATTCTCTTGTCACCTCAATGCTCAGGAAGGGTTCTAAGTGACCTATCCCGTCTGCTGGTCACTCCAAAAAGGAAAGCACAAACATTTTCTACTGAGTTGATTAAATTCCCTCCTTGCATAGGCCTGGATGAAAAATAACAAGTTAGAAAGCCTAGAGACATCGTGTGGTGAAACAAAGAAGTTGTTAAACCATAGCGATTGATTTACTTTAGATGAACTATTCTTAATATTTCCTTTGTGTTGCATAAATTCACAAGAATGTCATTAATTGAATAGAGTAGATAGTTGCTGTGATTTTTTTCAGCAGTAATAAATGTGGCCCAGAACTAAATTAAGACATCCTTTCACTACTCTGGGCATAGCATTTTTTCCGAACAGCTGGTTTCTGTTAATAGGCATATCCTTCCTGCCAGAGCGAGCAAATTTGTAATCCCCATCATGCTTGCTGTGTAACTGGCCCAGAGCACATAATCACAGAGTATGTTTCTGTTGCTTTACAAGGAATTTTTTTTTTCTTTCAAAGTTGTACTGTGGGGTGACACACCATCTATTTTGCACTCCAGTTTTATGCCTTTCTTCAATTATAGCATCTAATATTTATGGTGAGGAGAAGAAAATAAAGTTAAAGGTGTACAATTGCCTCTTAAAAATATGTGAGCTCAAAAATCCTCAAAATATACAGAGTTTTCCGAGATGCTATAGAAACATATTTCAAGTGACAGCAGCATCTCCTACCACACAATTAGGAAATATTTTAAAAAATAGACTATGGCCATAATATACAAGATCAGATAAGCTCTGAAACACATTGGCCAGGAGTGAAACAGCTGCCTTATTATAACTTCACAAATTCATTTCAGGTTCAACAGGAGTATTAGACAATTTCTTAGGACTTGGCTTTTTGAGTTTTATTTAGTTTTGTTTTTACTTTTAGATAATGATTCTGTTCATAATTTAGTTGTGGAAAAGCAATACTTGGGCTTAATACTAAATTCACCAAGTACACGTGGTTCGTTGCAGTTTCAGATTGTGGACTGTAGATCCATAGTTTCAGTTTGAGTTAATTCCTTTGGGAAGGCATATGCTTAATTTAAAGTACAGGGTTATTGACACAAGAGTAGGTAGAAAATTACCTTTTCCACATATGAAGGAAAAACTCATTTAAACAGAATTAGCATGTGAATATTTAATCAGTTAAGAGGCAAATAAAAATGTTTTCAATCACTTAAAATATATGATGTGTAGACAACTGACTTGTGGTTGCCAAGGGGTTAGGGGGTGGGGGAGAGATGGATTGGGAGTTTGGGATTAGCAGATGCAAACTATTATATATAGAATGGATAAACAACAATGTCTTACTGTATAGGGAACTATATTCAATATCCTGGGATAAATTATAATGGAAAAAGAATGTATATATATGTATGTATAACTGAATCCCTTCGCTTTACAGTAGAAATTAACACAATATTGTAAATCAATTATATTTCAAAAAAATAAAATTTTAAATAAAGAAAATACATGATCTGACTTTTGAAGTACATAGGAAAGGTTTATTTTTCAAAATACCTTCAAAAGTCAGAAAGAGAGCTGACTACATTCGCTGGTCAAAAGAGTTTGATCAGCAACTGTAGGTAAGATAAGGCAGGAATACATGGGGAAAACATGCACAGTGGTGAGAGTGAGATGATTGAAAAATGGATATAGTCTCTGTCCATCCCTGGATAAGCCAGCCTCAGACTGAGGTCTCTGGGGGTAAAGCAAAAGGCACTGCTGGAGATAAAGAGGACACTTCCTAAAGATAAATGTTTTAATTAACAGGAAGTGAAACTAGTCCTAAATTTGTATTACCTAATAAGATCAAAAAATATAAACCAAAAATTAATATAAGAGGAAAATGATTAAATCAACTGTCATACTGGGATACCTTTTAATGAAACAAAATTTCCTTAGGGATATAAAGATTTGAATAGCATGATTGACGAAATTCAACTAAATTATATATAGCAATCCATTTATAAGTTGCCAAAAACACATTCTTTTCAAATACCCATGAGTATTGATCACAATCAACAAATTCTGGGATATTAAACAGAGAATTTATACAGACTGTGTCCTCTGATCACAGAGAAATCAACAAAACATAAGTGACTATAGAATCTCCCCATATTTAGAAGCTAACAAGCACATTTCTAAATAACTTGTGAATTATAGCAGAAACCACAATGGAAATTAGAAAGTATTTTTAACTGAATGCTTATGCAAATTCAATATATCAAACTTGAAGAATGCAGAAAAGGCTGTGCTTATAAAGAAATTATGTCTTTTAATAAACATATTAGAAAACATACTAAACAAAGTGTGTTAGCCTTAATCCAGAGATGGCCCCACAAAGAAACAAAGGCCACCTCATATTCACATCCTTGTATGATCCCCTCCCCTGAAGTTAGACCCACCCTTTGACTCACTTTTCACCAGCAGATTGCAGCAGAATTGAATTTGCCTAATTTCTGAGCTCAGGTCATGGAAAGTCTTATAGCTTATACTTTGCTCTCTCAGACTGCTTCTACATGCTCTCTTAGGACTCTACCATCTATCTCTTTTAGCTTGCTCACTCTGAGGCAAGCCAGCCACTATGTAGAAAGTTCAACTCTCTTGAGACCACAATGCTGTGAGCAAGCCCAGGCTATCTACAATGAAGAGACAGTGTGGAGAGAGGGTGATGTTCAACCAGCCCCAGCTGCCCCGATCATCCAAAAATGAGTCATCAGCCATGTGAGTCAAGAAGATATCTTAAGTGACCTTCCCAGACAAGCCTTCAGATGACTCCCGCCCCAGATGCTATCTGTAGTGGCACAAAAGACCCCAGCTAAGCCCTGTGAACTGACAGACGAATAAGAAATAACAATAGACTTTTTTTCAAACCACCAAATTTTGGAGTAATCTGTTATATGGCAATAGATGAGCAAAAACATCAATCATCCATCTCAAGAAATTAGAAAATGTACAGTAAGTTAAACTCCCTCCAAAGAAAGAAGAAAATAATAAAGAGAAAGCATCAGTGAGATCATTAAAAATGTTACAATAGAAATAGATAACTAATAAGGACCTCCTGTTTAGCACAGGGAACTCTACTCAGTACTCTGTAATGACCTATATGGGAAAAGAATCTAAAACAGAGTGGATATGTGTATATGTATAACTGAATCACTTTGCTGTACACCTGAAACAAACACAACATTGTAAATCAACTATACTCCAATAAAAATTGTTTTTAAATTTTTTTAAAAATTAAAAAATAAAGGAAACCTAAAAAAAGTTACAATAGAGTCTATCAATAAAAACAAATTTGATATTTTAAAAAGAATTTAAAAATTGATAAACTTCTGGCAAGACTTGAAAGAGAAAAGAAAGCAACAAAAATTAGGGATATAAATATCACCCCAGCGTCTACAGATATTAGAAAATAATTAGAGGCTGTTACAGTATCAAATATATTCCAGAAATTTTGAAATTTTAAATAAAATGAGAAAATTCCAAGAAAACAAAATTTACAAACACTAGTCTGAAAATAAATGAAAAATTGGAACAGTCCAATATCTATTTAACACATTGATTTCATAACTATAAAATTTCCACAAAGAAAACTCTAGTCCAAAATGATTTAGTCAATGAATTCTACTAACATTTAGGAAGAAGTAGTTCAACTCCTGCACAAACTCTTCCAAGAAAAAAAAGGAGAGACTACTTCTCAATTTATTTAAAAATTCAGCAGAATCTGTATACAAAAATTGATATGAACATAGACAAAAATGTTAAACAAAATACTGGCAGATCAAATCCACCAATATAAGAATGTACATTATAACCAAGGTTGGATTTACTCCAAGAATACAATGGTGTTTTAATATTTTAAAAACTCAGTGTAATTTGCTACATTATAAGAATAAAGGAGAAGAAATACAACCATCCCAGTAGGAGCAGAAAAAGCATTTGATAAATATCAACATCAATTCGTGTCAAAAACAAAAATAAGATTTTAGCAAACTACTAAAGAAGGAAACTTACATATGTAGAAATTAATATCAGATCAATTTTATATATGATCACAAAAGGTAAAATAAAACTTCTAGAATCTAGATGATAAGATATTATCATGCCAGAGGAATAGGGCAAGTCCTTAAACCAAAAAGCACTAACTATAAAGTTTGATAAAGCAGACTGTATTAATAATAATGTATGCTTATAAAAAGTCATCAAATATAAGTAAAAAATAACCACTGATTAGAACAAAAGCTCTTACCCACGTATATACAAATCAACAAGTAAAAGAAAAACAACTTAATAAAAATTGGGCAAAACACTTAAATTAGAAATTCACAGAAAATAATGTTTAAACGTCCAATAAACTAATGAAAATTGTTCAAGTTCTTGTCATCAGGGAAGTGCAAATTATAAATATAGTATAATACCAACACACACCCAACAAGTTAGCTAAAAAATATTTTAATTGAATCACTAAGTGCTGGCAAACATGAAATCAAAGGAACTCTTTTATTGTGGATCACGCTGTGAATTTATATAAACATTTAGGAAAAATGTTTGGCATTACCTACTAACACCGAAAAGTGCATACGTTACGACCCAGTATTTTTACATTTCTTTTTAGGCAATTCCTAACAGAAATAAGCTCACATATGTACCTAAATGTCATGTAAACAATGTTCATAGCAGCATTATTTAAAATGACTGAAAACTCTAATCAACACAAATGCCCATTAGCAGTAAAATAGATAAAAGTATTGTGAATAAATATATTCATTCAACAGAAACAACATCAATGTAAATTAGTGAATAGAGCCACATGGAGCAGAATGAATCATTCTTATAAACTTAGTATTGGACAAAAAATCCAAGCACAGTATAATTCATACAATACAGTTATATTCAAAATCATGCAAAAGTCATCTACAGCATTAGAAATCAGTTTTCTAGTGATCTTGGGCAGAGGGAGGCTGGTAACCTTCCGTTTACTGACCTGGGTGATGTCACATGGTTAAGTTCATTTCCTGCCTCTTCATTCACTAGTACTTTCAACATGCAGACATGCGCACTTCTCTGCACGTATATAACATGTTTATTACACTGCAATAAAACTATTTTATGTAATATACTTGAGGTTGCCATTTTCAGCAGTATGTCAGAATAGTCTGAAAAAAAAAGTCCTTTCAATACAAAACTGCTAAAAATAAATATTATAAATCTAATAAATGCATTACAAGAAAATAAGAGACATCCTCCAAAGCTAGAAAAGAGGAAAATGAAAATGAGAATGGTAAGTGAGGCAATGACAGCTTTTGCAACCTTGGGATGTTTGATAATTTCATCAATGAAATGGCTTGACTACCCCTACATAAGCAAGGCATTTGACCTAACACTTCTGCAGAAAGCAGGGATTTTCTGAAGGCTACCCTCTCAGGGAAAGGATGGACTAGGAATATATATATGTGTATGTGTGTATATCTGTGCATGTGTGTGTGTGTGTGAGTGTGTGTGTGTGTGTGTGTGTGTTCACAAAGGAAGACAACAAGGAACTTTATCAGGCTTCACCTACTCTACATAGAAAAAAAAGATCAAATTTTCTCCTAAAGATATGACATGATATGACATGACACCTTCAAAAAGTTTTGGAGTCTGAATTTATGAGTACAGTATAGTGCTGAGCTAAGCAAGCTACAACCTGTGAGAAACACACCAAAGAATGGGTTAGTCTATAACCCCACATTCCATCTCCATTGGTTTAAACGGTGGCCTACTCACAGATGAGGAAGGTCTTTTTGAAACTAACCATGTAAGCCAATCCATACTTAGGGAGATCAGTTCAACAAGGACTCTGGAGTCACCCAATTGCCACTGTCTTCTCCCATCCCTTGATCCTTTTCTTCCTATCCTCTGAATCATCTGCACTATTCCCAATATTATCTTGTGCTAAGTTGTCAGTCTGATTGTACCCATCCCTAGGTGATTTCAGACAGAGTCCTAGGGTCCCAGTATTTTTTCAATATAGCAAGGTTTGATGATACAGTCAAGATAACCACGCTTGCTTTCTCCACATAAAAATCAAACTTGACCCCTTAACCAAGTAGCCTTCCAAAAGGGGCCCTTCCTAGGGAGACTCACCGGTGGCGCTGTCAACTTTCTTGAAACTATCTTCCTACTGAGATAGGCCAAGGGGTACAGTTCCATGGGCCATGTCCTTTAGATACCACTGTGGCTTCAACTGAACCAAGACATGGAGCATTCTAGCAACCTAGGCTGTCTTGAGTTGACCTTTCCAGTCAGAGGGGAATTGGCCCATCTCTTTGGCCCATTTGAATAAAGTTATATATGATACCCTTTAAATAAGGAGCTTATTTTTTCAGAATCACCTGTCAGAGTTTTCAAATTATAACTTCATCAGGAGTTCAGCTTTCTCTGTAGTAGACCTTGCCCTATACTGAAAACTCCCTTCAAAGCCATAATATTAATAAAAAGCAAGGAATTCTATTCTGGGTGGGATCTTCCCCCAAAGTCTCTTGTTCCTCAGGTCATTGTAGGCATCCTAATCTTCGAAGATGACAAACCACTTACCCAAGTGGGCTTTCCTTAGCCTCTTCCAGAGGCCACAGCAGGTACCAGGACTGACATTCATCTCACAGCACCTGAAGAGCAAAGGTGGATTCATCACCTGAAGAGCAAAGGTGAGGCCTTCAGACATGGCATTTATGGGCTGGGGACAAGAGCTCAGTGCCCATAATTCAAAGAACAGCAGTAGATGGTGGTAGTAATAGTAGTAGTAATAGATGGTAGTAGGTCCTTTACTCCAGAACTCAGTTCTGTATACTACTGACCACATTACAGCCTTCCATAATTGCTCCATAAGCACAAAGTTAATCTTCTATTACTTATAGTACCATATTACTTCATCAGCAGTAACTCACACTATTCAGTGCTTTCTGCATGTAGTTATCATTAGAGTATAGTACAATGTTAAAGGCAGAATTGGTGATATTAGTTATTACCCAAAACTAGCACTATGTTCTCACAGAGTATACCCTCAATACACCTTTTTGGATTAAGGCTAATTTACCAATCCAGTAGAATTGGGGCATCTTGCATGATACCACTCCCCCAGCAGTTCGTCGATCCAGTAGAATTTGTATCAGTAAAAGATAGCAGGTTAGTTGGACATTACTTGTTCTTAGTGAGCACATGATGGTTCCTCGTCTTCACTTCTTCATTTTCCATCTGCTTTCACTTCATTTATAGGATAATCTACTGTGTAATTTTGGTGGGTATTGATCTCAAGTTTTCCTAATTTGCATTTTCCAAATTGAGTTTGATAATTTTGATAAGATTTCCAACTTGAGTTTGTCATTTTACAAATTAGAACATTCAATTACTTTCAGTATTAAAAAAACACTTCCATTTACCATAATCTCTCAGATTTCAAGTGTCTGAGAACACATCTTTAAAATCTCGGACTCCTCCTATACAATGGACCTGAAGTTAGACAAGGGAGTAATTAAAAGTGATTAAACACAGTCAGTATATTTTGTGTCATCCTGATATTTGATGAATTTTTGGTGATGTAGCATTTAAACTCTTTTTTTGAAAATCACTTTCTTTAGTGGAGAAAAGAGAAGTAAAACCAGAATTGATTACATTTACATTCTTCTTGTGAACATCAATGGGCTTTTGTTAAGCACTGTATATACTTGTGTTAAGTAAATAAAAGAAATCTGTAAACACTATGTTACCTCCCTTTCCTCATTCATCTTAATGCTTAAAAAGAACTGTAAAATATATAATAATAAACTTTTCTGACTTCTGATGTTCTCGTGTCAAATAATTTTCTTTTTTTAAACCGGGACATTACTCATAGATAATTCTGATATTTTCATTCATTTTTGTTGTACACATATCCTTCTATCCTGCACGTTGATTTTTTTACACCCACATCTGTCAAAGAATCCCCTATGCAGTTTACCTCTCTACTTCTGATCTTCCTTGAAGAGCACTTTTGGAGGAAGACTGGAACACTACAGTCTTAGCACATGAATAATTCATGTACAACTTCAACCTGACCTTCACCGGCCCTCAGCAGTTCCTCTATTCAACCTTCATTGATTTTATGGAGAAAACTGAGGCCACATACACTTTCTTCTTCACATCCAAGAATCAATGCCCCTACATTTATACAACTTCCAGACTCAGAGAAAGAATAGAGCTATTATTATAATCACAAAGTTATAGAAATAAAGGGAATTTTAAAGGTCATTTGGTCTGCATCCTTTTCATTTCACCATTGATGAACCTGAAGGCAAAAAACCTGAAAGCCAGAGATGTCTATTCCATTATCCTTTTAGTTCATTCTTTTCTTAAAAAAAAAAAACCTGTTATTTAGTTCTATCCTTTCTGGTCTTTCCAAGACACTGCTTTATCAAAACTCTCTTCCCTCTTATTACATTTTCAGTGTGTTCCATTGAACTGGCAACTTTTGTTCACTCCATATGTCACTGTATCAATCAGAAATGCATTAAACTATAAGCAAGGTAAAACCTAATAGTGGCATTAAAATATAAGGTTTATTTTTCTCACATTTCAGACTGTCTGAAGTTAGGGGACCTCTCTCTTTGGTTCAGCAGCTCAAGAATGGCAGGACTGACTACTCTGCAATTATTCAGCTTTTTCTTCATAGTCACAAGATGATGGCCTAGCTCCGGCACCACAGGTCTTCAAGCTGGGAGGAAGGGCTAAAGACACAGTACTGGTCATATTTGCACCTTTCACTAGAAAGCACAATTTTCCTGCAAACTCCACTCAAACATCTTCCACTTACATCTTGTTGGAGAGAAGTATACCATTGGTACTCCTAGATGCAGGAAGGTTACGAACTGTAGTTAGTTTTGCTTTTGTTTGTTTGTTTTAAACACAATTTATGTGGTTTAACTTTTATATAATTATCACACTAAAAGTATTTTCTCATAAGAATATTTCTCATTCAACTTTATATTGAATATCTGTCATGTGCTTAGCTCTGTGTCAATAGCAAAAGCAATGCACTTTTTTCATCACTTGGACCACTGCTAAAATTGTCAGTGATGACATGTGAACTGTCAATAAATGAAAAATAATATTTTTAGACAAACAGGCCTTCCAAAGATATTCATATTCTTGGTCACAGAAACCCTTGCCTTGGGACTTTGGCCTCTGTTCTGTGATGTGACCTTATAGAAGATGTGCTCATAACAGAGAAAGTCTGCCCAGTCGACATGCTTTCTGAATTACTCTCCCAGCTATATCCCCATAGATCTTTTTCCTGTTTAAAAAAAAATGGAGGAGAAGAGGAGGTGGCTATAATGACAAGAAATAGCATGTACCAATTCAAGTGAAAAATTTACAATCTGCCAAAAATTCTGATGATCATCAATTCTATAATTTCTACCACATATGCTGAATTTTAAGTAGAAGTTTGATTTATCTTCTCTAGTAGAAATGTATGAATAATAAGGCAATGCTCTTTGAGATAAAATATGCTCTATCCCTGAAAATACATTCACATCTTTCATTCAAATCAGAGATGAATGCACACATCTGGGCCACTTCCTTGTCATTAAGAGGAAAAGAAAAAAACTATTTTTCTTCTTTCTTATCTCCTAAATATATGAAGATACTGATATAGATTAATATAGATGTACATATAAATACACATCTATATATTTCAGCGAATCCTGATATTTTTATTCTCTACTTCTTTGTTTAATTCTGTGGCAGTAACCATAAATTTCCATCATTACATGCTACTTATTTACTAAGTAACATGACTTGCTGACTGCTCTTATGTTCAGGGATATTCTGTGCCTCAGATGCCAATGCTAACCTTTTTATTTAAGCGAAGCTAATGCTGCAGGAAGCCCAGATTACTGGGAGCACAGCAGCTACACGATGCCAAAGAGACTCTTATCAGAGTATTATTGAGCATAACATTTCAGGCAGCTGGCACAGAGTCTAGAAATTCTGTTCTCCCAGACACTTGGTTTCACTCTGCTCTATGAACAGAAGTGAACAGAGAAGTAGTATCAGAAGAACATTGCCGCTCTCCTCAGTTCTGTCCCTCCATAGGTAGTCAAGGCTTAGTCGTGGCCTATGATATTCAGAACACCATGGGCTCTCCCTCAATATGAATGCAAGAAGGAGACTTTTCCCCCATTATTCATTTATTTTTAATACAACTTTTAAGGTGTACAGTATGATATTTTGATATACCCATACATAGTGAAATGATTACTACAGTCAAGCTAAATAACATATCCATCTCTTTATATAGTCACTACCGTGTGTGGTGAGGAGAGCATCTGAAATCTACTCTCTTCTCGAATTTTTAATATACAATACAGTATTATGAACTACAGTTATCATTCTGCAGATTAGCTCTCTAAAACTTTATTCACCCTACATAACTGCCACTTTGTACCCTTTTACCAAAAGCTACCGGTTTCCTCCACCTCCCCACCTCTGGTGACCATCATTTTACTCTCTGTTTCTATGAATTTGACTTTTTTAGATTCCACCTACAAGTAAGATCATTCAGTATTTTTCTTTCTGTTTCTGGCTTACTTCACTGAGCATAATGTCCCCCAGGGTCATCCATGTTGTCACAAATCGTGGTGTATACAGTGGAATATCATTCAGCCTTAAAAAAGGAAATGTTTTAATACAAAAAGGACTGTAGATGTAAGTCTCACAAGATTTACTGTTCTTGTATATGAGAAATAAATCAATCTAAAAGGTTTGCCTTACCCAGCAAGGATCTCATTCAGATTCAATAGAGAAATCAAAAGTTTCACAGATAAGCAAAAGTTAAGAGAATTCAGCACCACCAAACCAGCTATACAACAAATGCTAAAGGAATTTCTCTAGGCAGGAAACACAAGAGAAGGAAAAGACCTATGAAAACAAACCCAAAACAATGAAGAAAATGGTCATAGAAACATACATATCAATAATTACCCTAAATGTAAATGGATTAAATGCTACAACCAAAAGACACAGACTGGCTGAACGGATACAAAAACAAGACCCATATATATGTTGTTTACAAGAGACCCACATCAGACTTAGGGATACATACAGACTGAAAGTGAGGGGATGGAAAAAGATAATCCATGCAAATGGATATCAAAAGAAAGCTGGAGTAGCAATTCTCATATCAGACAAAATAGACTTTAAAATAAAGACTATTACAAGAGACAAGGAAGAACAGTACATAAGGATCAAGGGATCAATCCAAGAAGAAGATATAACAATTGTAAATATCTATGTACCCAACCTAGGAGCACCTCAATACATAAGGCAAATACTAACAGCCATAAAAGGGGAAATTGACAGTAACACAATAATAGTAGGGGACTTTAACACCCCGCTTACCCAATGGACAGATCACCCAAACAGAAAATAAATAAGGAAACACAAGCTTTAAATGACACATTTGACCAGATGAACTTAGTCAATATTTATAGGACATTCCATCCAAAAACAACAGAATACACATTCTTCTCAAGTGCACATGGAATATTCTCCAGGATAGATCACATCTTGGGTCACAAATCGAGCCTCAGTAAATTTAAGAAAACTGAAATCATATCAAGCATCTTTTCCGACCACAACACTATGAAACTAGATATGAATTTCAGGAAAAAAACTGTAAAAAATACAAACACATGGATGCTAAACAATATGCTACTAAACAACCAAGAGATCATGGAAGAAATCAAAGAAGAAATCAGAAAATACCTAGAAACAAATGACAATGAAACCACAATGACCCCAAAATTATGGGAGGGGCGGAGTCAAGATGGCGTACTAGGAGGATGCAAAATTCGCATCTCCTCACAACTAGGGCACCTACCAGGCACTGGTGTGAGCCACAGACACCTAAGGGGACGGGAGGAACCCCCAATGACCAGGTAAGATGTGGCACATGGGGGGAGTGAAGGGGGAGGAGAAGTGGAGGCGGGAAGGGACTGACGCCCCTGAGGGGTGGCTGGGGGAGGGGAGGAGTTCCTACACCCAGCAGGACCCATCCACGGTTAGGGGTCCAGGGGCGATGGGGAAGACCCTAGGGAAGACCCTGGGGGAGACAGTGGGGGAGGGGCATGAGGGAATGGAAGGGAATGGGGCCCTCTCCACTTAAGCACCAAGAAGCCTGTTGGGCTCCTGGGACTAATCCTCTGCACTTGGAGCCACCCTTCTGGCACACAGAGCCCAAGCCCCACCCCTACACCCCAACCCAGGGCCCTACATCTACACTCGGAGACCCCGTCCAATGAGCTGGGCCTAAACCCCACCCATACACCCTCACTCAGGGCCCTACCTCCAAATTCTGGAAGCCCACACTCCAAAGGCCCTCCTTTCCACGTGCTGCCTCTCCCCATCTGGGCAGGTCCTAAGCAGAGGCCCCGTCCACATTTAAACGTCCCCCCTGCCTAGGCCCCGCCCAGGCCCCACCCCACACTCAAACATCAACCCCCCACCGGCCTAGGTCCCACCCCACCCTAAACCCTGCTCCTACCCTGCCGAAATTCCACCCCCATAGCCAAGGCTTTTCTTTTTCTTTTCTTTTTTCCTCTTTTAGATTGCAGTTCTGTTTTACCTTGTTGACTCATTGTTGTTGATTCTTTTACATTTTTATTTTTCCTAATCTTTTATTTCTCTAATTTTATTTTATTCTTTATACTATGTTAGTGATCTCTCCTTTTGACTTGTTCCCCCCAGCCATTTTTTGTTTTCTTTTCTTTTCTCTGTTGTGGTTTTATTTTACCTTGTTGCAGTTGTTTCAATTATAGTTTTATTTTTCCTAATATACTTTTTATCTTTCTAATTTTATTTTATTTTCTATTCTTTGATATTGTACAGCTACTTTTTTTCTTTCTTTCTTCATTTTTTTATTTTTTAACTGCACCACAAAGCTCGCAGGATCTTGGTTCCCAGGCTGGAAGTCGGGCCCAAGCTCCTGTGGTGGGAGCTCCAACTCCAAACCACTAGACTAACAGAGAACCTCAGACCCCAGGGAATATCAATCAGAGTGAGGCCACCTGGAGGTCCTCATCACAGCACCAAGACCCAGCTCTATCCAACTACCTGCAAATTCCAGTGCTGGAGGTCTCAGGCAAAACAACCAGAAAGACAGGAATACAGAACCACCCATCAAAAAAAAAATATGAAATGACAAAAAATACATTAAAGATGGAGGAGCAAGGTTAAAACCTACAACACCGAATAAATGAAGACGAAACAAGCAATCTACCTGAGAAAGAATTCAGAGAAATGATAGTAAAGAGAATCCAAAATCTCGAAAACAGAATGTAGAAAATACAAGAAACATTTAACAAGGATCTAGAAGGACTAAAGAGCAAACAAACAGTGATGAAGAACACAATTACTGAAATTAAAAATACTCTAGGGCTTCCCTGGTGGTGCAGAGGTTGAGAGTCTGCCTGCCGATGCAGGGGACATGGGTTCGTGCCCCGGTCCGGGAGGATCCCACGTGCCGCAGAGCAGCTAGGCCCGTGAGCCATGGCCGCTGAGCCTGCGCATCCGGAGCCTGTGCTCCACAACGGGAGAGGCCACAACAGTGAGAGGCCTGCGTACCGCAAAAAAAAAATACTCTAGAAGGAATCAATAAGAGAATAACTGAGGCCGATGATCAGATAAGTGAGCTGGAAGATCAAATGGTAGAAATAACTGCCAGGGAGCAGAATAAAGAGAAAAGAATGAAAAGAATTGAGGACAGTCTCAGAGACTTCTGGGACAATATTAAATGCACTAACATTCAAATTATAGAGGTCCCAGAAGAAGAAGAGAAAAAGAAAGGGTCTGAGAAAATATTTGAAGAGATTATAGGTGGAAACGTCCCTAACATGGGAAGGGAAATAGTCAATCAAGTCCAGGAAACACAGAAAGTACCATACAGGATAAACCCAAAAAGAAACATGCTGAGACACATATTAATCAAACTATCAAAAATTGAATACAAAAAAAATATTAAAAGCAGCAAGAGAAAAGCAACAAATAACATATAAGGGAATCCCCATAAGGTTAACAGCTGACTTTTCAGCAAACTTTGCAAACCAGAAGGGAGGGGGAGGACATATTTAAAGTGATGAAATGGAAAAACCTACAACCAAGATTACTCTATCCAGCAAGGATCTCATTCAGATTCGATGGAGAAATTAAAATCTTTACAGATAAGCAAAAGCTAAGAGAACTCAGCACCACCAAACCAGCTTTACAACAAATGCTAAAGAAACTTATCTAGGCAGGACACACAAGAGAAGGAAAAGACCTACAAAAACAAACCCAAAACAATTAACAAAATGGTAATAGGAACATTCATATCAATAATTACCTTAAATACAAATGGATTAAATGCTCCAACCATAGACTGGGTGAATGAACACAAAAACAAGAACCATACATATGCTGTCTACAAGAGACCCACTTCAGACCTAGGGACACAAACAGACTGAAAGTGAGGGGTTAGAAAAAGATATTCCATGCAAATGGAAATCAAAAGAAAGCTGGAGTAGCAATTCCCATATCAGACAAAATGACTTTAAAATAACGACTATTACAAGAGGCAAAGAAGGACACTACATAATGATCAGGGATCAATCCAAGAAGAAGATATAACAATTGTAAATATTTATGCACCCAACATAGGAGCACCTCAATACATAAGACAAATAGTAGCAGCCATAAAAAGGGAAATCGACAGTAACACAATCCTAGTAGGGGACTTTAACACCCCACTTTCACCCATGGACAGATCATCCAAAATGAAAATAAATAAGGAAACACAAGCTTTAAATGACACATTAAATAAGATAGACTTAATTGATATTTATAGGACATTCCATCCAAAAACAGCAGATTACACTTTCTTCTCAAGTGCTCACCGAACATTCTCCAGGATAGACCATATCTTGGGTCACAAATCAACCCTCGTTAAATTTAAGAAAATTGAAATCATATTAATTATCCTTTCTGATCACAACGCTATGAGACTAGATATCAAATACAGGAAACAAACTGTAAAAAATACAAACACATGGATGCTAAACAATATGCTACTAAATCGCCAAGAGATCACTGAAGAACTCAAAGAGGAAATCAAAACATACCTAGAAACAAATGACAATGAAAACACGATGACCCAAAACCTATGGGATGCAGCAAAAGCAGTTCTAAGACAGAAGTTTATAGCAATACAATCCCACCTCAAGAAACAAGAAAAATCTCAAACAAACAACCTAAGCTTACACCTAAAGCAATTAGAGAAAGAAGAACAGATAACACCCAAAGTTAGCAGAAGGAAAGAAAACATAAAGATAAGATCAGAAATAAATGAAAAAAGAAATGAAGGAAATGATAGCAAAGATCAATAAAACTAAAAGCTGGTTCTTTGAGAAAATAAACAAAATTGATAAACCATTAGGCAGACTCATCAAGAAAAAAAGGGAAAAGACTCAAATCAACAGAATTAGAAATAAAAAGGAGAAGTAACAACTGACACTGCAGAAATACAAAGGATCATGTGTGATTACTACAAGCAACTATATACCAATAAAATGGACAAACTGAAAGAAATGGACAAATTCTTAGAAAAGCACAACCTTCTGAGACTGAACCAGGAAGAAATTTAAAATATAAACAGACCAATCCCAAGCACTGAAATTGACACTGTGATTAAAAATCTTCCAACAAACAAAAGCCCAGAGCCAGATGGCTTCACAGGCAAATTCTATCAAACATTTAGAGAAGAGCTAACACCCATCCTTCTCAAACTCTTCCAAAATATAGCAGAGGGACGAACACTCCCAAACTCATTCTATGAGGCCACCATCACCTTGATACCAAAACCAGACAAAGATGTCACAAGAAAAGAAAACTACAGGCCAATATCACTGATGAACATAGATGCAAAAATCCTCAACAAAATACTAGCAAACACAATCCAACAGCACATCAAAAGGATCATACACCATGATCAAGTGGGGTTTATCCCAGGAATGCAAGGATTCTTTAATATATGCAAATCAATCAATATGATACACCACATTAACAAATTGAAGGATAAAAACCATATGATCATCTCAATAGATGCCAAAAATGCTTTTGACAGAATGAAACACCCATTTATGATAAAAATTCTCCAGAAAGTAGGCATAGAAGGAACCTACCTCAATATAATAAAAGCCATATATGACAAACCCACAGCCAACATTGTTCTCAGTGGTGACAAACTGAAAACATTTCCTCTAAAATCAGGAACAAGAGAAGGCTGTCCAATCTCACCACTATTATTCAACATAGTTTTGGAAGTTTTAGCCACAGCAATCAAAGATGAAAAAGAAAACAAAGAATCCAAATCAGAAAAGAAGTAAAACTGTCACTGTTTGCAGATGACATGATACTATACATAAAGAACCCTAAAGATGCTACCAGAAAACTACTAGAGCTAATCACTGAATTTGGTAGAGGAGCAGGATACAAAATTAATGTACAGAAATCTCTTTCATTCCTATACACTAATGAAGAAAAGTCTGAAAGAGAAATTAAGGAAACAGTCCCATTTACCAATGCAACAAAACGAATAAAATGCCTAAGAATAAACCTACCTAAGGAGACAAAAGACTTGTATGCAGAAAACTATAAGACACTGATGAAAGAAATTAAAGATGATACAAACAGATGGAGCAATATATTATGTTCTTGGATATGAAGAATCAACATTGTGAAAATGAATACACTATCCAAAGAAATCTACAGGTTCAATGCAATCCCTATCAAACTACCAATGGCATGTTTCGCAGAACTAGAACAAAAAAATTCACAAGTTTTATGAAAACACAAAAGACCCCAAATAGCCTAAACAATCTTGAGAAAGAATAATGGTTCTGGAGGAATCAGGCTTCCAGACTTCAGAATATACTACAAAGCTACAGTAATCAAGGCAGTATGGTACAAGCACAAAAACAGTAATATAGATCAAAGGAACAGGATAGAAAGCCCAGAGATAAAACCATGCCTTATGGTCACCTTATCTTTGATAAAGGAGGCAAGAATATCCAATGGAGAAATGATAAGCTCTTCAATAAGTGGTGCTGGGAAAACTGGACAGCTACATGTAAAAGAATGAAATTAGAACACTCCCTAACATCATACAGAAAAATAAACTCAAAATGGATTAAAAACCTAAATGTAAGGCCAGACACTATAAAACTCTTAGAGGAAAACATAGACAGAACACTCTATGACATAAAGCACAACAAGATCCTTTTTGACCCATCTCCTAGAGAAATGGAAACAAAAATAAACAAATGGGACCTAATGAAACTTAGATGCCTTTGCACAGCAAAGAAAACCATAAACAAGACAAAAAGACAACCCTCAGAATGGGAGAAAATATTTGCAAACAAAGCAACTGACAAAGGATTAATCCCCATAATTTACAAGCAGCTCAGGCAGCTCAATATCAAAAAAACAAACAACCCAATCCAAGAATGGGCAGTAGACCTAATTAGACATTTCTCCAAAGAAGATATACAGGTTGCCAACAAACACTTGAAAGGATGCTCAATATCACTAATCATTAGAGAAATGCAAATCACAACTACAGTGAGGTATCACCTCACACCAGTCAGAATGGCCATCATCAAAAAATCTACAAACAATAAATGCTGGAGAGGATATGGAGAAAAGGGACCCCTCATGTACTATTGGTGGGAATGTAAATTGATACAGCCACTATGGAGAACAGTATCGAGATTCCTTAAAATACTAAAAATAGAACTACCATATGACCCAGCAATCCCACTACTGGGCATATACCCTGAGAAAACCATAATTCGAAAAGAGTCATGTACCACAATGTTCATTGCAGCACTATTTACTATAGCCAGGACATCGAATCAACCTAAGTGTCCATCGACAGATGAATGGATTAAGAAGATGTGGCACATATATACAATGGAATATTACTCAGCCATAAAAAGAAATGAAATTGAGTTATCTGTAGTGAGGTGGATTGACCTAGGGACTGTCATACAGAGTAAAGTAAGGCAGAAATAGAAAAACAAATACCGGATGCTAATGTACATATATCGAATCTAATAAAAGGGTACTGATGAACCTAGTGGCAGGCCAGGAATAAAGATGCAGATGTAGAGAACGGACTTGAGGACACAGGGGGGAAGGGGAGGCTGGGGCGAAGTGAGAGAGTAGCACTGACATATATACACTACGAAATGTAAAATAGATAGCTAGTGGGAAGCTGCTGCATAACACAGGGAGATCAGCTCGATGATTTGTTATGACCTAGAGCAGTGGGATAGGGAGGTTGGGAGGGAAGCTTAAGAGGGAGGGGAGGGCTTCCCTGGTGCGCAGTGGTTTAGAGTCCGCCTGCCGATGCAGGGGACACGGTTTCGTGCCCCGTTACGGGAAGATCCCATATACCGCGGAGCGGCTGGTTCTGTAAGCCATGGCCGCTGAGCCGTCCGGAGCCTGTGCTTCGCAATGGGAGGGGCCACAATGGTGAGAGGCCCGCATAACGCAAAAAAAAAAAAAAAAAATAGAGGGAGTGGATATGGAGATATATGTATACATATAGCTGATTCACTTTGTTGTACAGCAGACTAACACAACACTGTAAAGCAGTTATACTCCAATAAAGTGAAAAATGTTAAAAATTAAAAAAAGAAATAAAAGTTTTGCCTGAAGGTTTTCTTCCTTCCTGAAACATTTCCCACTCCTTAGCCGAATTTGTGGATGTTTTTGTGAAAATATGAGAGAAGGATTTGAAACCACTGAGTCTTTCTTCTAAGACATAAAGGAAAATCAATGACATATCAAATGATACCCTCACTACTGCCAATCAGTACTGAATATAATCAACATCAAAAGGTGGTTTTTCTCTCTGTTGATCATCTTTCTTGAAAACAGAAGTCATCTTTGTTATCTAACACAATCTCCCATCTGAATAAGTGAGTTTTAGTGATCTGCAACTGTAAAATGAGAAATTTTTCATAATGTTTCACTTGAATGCTTTCTATGCTTCCCTATCCTAAGGAAACCAAAGAAAGATATCTTTATAATTCATGTACATGTTTTAATTTTCTATATTCATATTCCTTCTACCAACCCCTACAAATACGCTCATAAAATCACTCTCTCTGAATTTAAGTAGTTCTTTTTCTCATTGAGACTATTCCATAAGACTATAATCACAGTTTCTATTTTTCTTTGCAATTCCTCAAGATAGTAATTGATGCTGAAAGTGGTACCAGAATGCTTTCGTTTTTACCAGTTGGAGGATTAGATTGCCTTATTTAAAGCAATTCAGAAAATCAGAACCTGATGGTACAGCAGAAAAAGTATAAAGCTTAGAGGTAGACCCTAGAATTTTAGAGTTAACTGTGGTCTTAGAGTAGATCTCTTCACTTCTCTGGATCTATGTCTACTTTAGTAAAATATGGTAGCATTGATAAGTGTTTTACAAACTAAGAACTCTGTAGTATCCAGGTAGTACCTAGTATATGCCTAAAAATATCCAACGTACTATGAAAATAACAGCAAAATATAATAATGTTATTTTCTTTCAGTAATCTTCGATGTTATTCTCTGTGTAATAAAAAATGCATAACATGAAATCTAGCCTCTTGACAATTTTTTAAGTATACTGTACAGTATTGTTTTAGATGCAGATTGTTACACAGATCTCTAGAACTTCTTCATATTGCATTACTGAAACTCTATATCCATTAAACAGCAACTCCCCATTCCCACCCCACACCCAACCCCTGGCAACCACTATTCTACTTTCCGCTTCTATGAGTTTCACTACTTTGATAACTCACATAGGTGGAATCATGCAGTTTTGGGCCTTCTGTGACTGGCATATTCCACTCAGTTAAGTTATCCATATTTTTGTAGCATATGACAGGATTCCCTTCTTTGTAAGGCTAAGTAATATTCCATTGTATGTACAATATATACCACATTTTCTGTATTCATTCGTACATGAATAGACATTTAGGCCTTTACCTCTTGGCTTTTATGAATAATGGTACAATGTACATGGGAGTACAAATATCTCTCAAAGATCCTGATTTCAATCCTTTTGGATATTCAAAGAGAGATCACTTAATCAAATGGTAATTCTACTTTTAATTTCTTTTAGTAACCTCCATAAATTTTTCCATAGTAGCTGCACCGTTTCACTTAACCACCAAGAGTGTCAAAGGCTCCAATTTCTCCACATCTTCCCCAACACTTGTTTTTCTGTTTTGTTTTTTTTTGATAATGGCCATTCTAATGGCTGTGAGGTGATATCTCTCTGTGGTTTTTATTTGTAGTTACCTGCTGTTGAGTGTGTTGAATATCTTTTCATATTGTTGGCCATTTATATGTCTTCTTTGGAAAAATGTTTATTCAGGTCCTTTGTCCATATTATTATTATTATTATTTTTTGTGGTACGTGGGCCTCTCACTGTTGTGGCCTCTCCCGTTGCAGAGCACAGGCTCCAGACGTGCAGGCCCAGCGGCCATGGCTCACGGGCCCAGCCGCTCCGCAGCATGTGGGATCTTCCTGGACCGGGGCACGAACCCGTGTCCCCTGCATCGGCAGGCGGACTCTCAACCACTGCGCCACCAGGGAAGCCCTGCCCACGTTATTAATCAGTTTTTTTCCCCTTTTTTTGCTATTAAGTTTAGGAGTTCCTTATGTATTTGGGGTATTAACTCCTCATTAGATATATGGTTTGAAAATATTTTCTTCCATTCCACTGGTTGCCTTTTCACTCTGTCATTTGTTTCCTTTGCTAAGCAGAAGGTTTTGGGTTTCATGTAGTCCCACTTGTCTATTTTTGCTTTTGTTATCGAGCTTTTGGTGTCATATCCAAGAAATCATTGCCAAGATCAATAGTATGAAGTTTTCCCCTGTGTTTTCTTCTAGGAATTTTATTGTTTCAGTTCTTATATTTAAGTCTTTAATATATTTTGAATTTATTTTTGTGGATGGTGTAAGATAAAGGTCAAATTTCATTTTTTACATGTGGATATCCAGTTTTCCCAACACCATTTGTTGAAGAGATTATCCTTTCCCCATTATGTAGTCTTGATACACTTATCAAAGATCATTTGACCATGTATGTGTGGGTGTATTTCTCAGCTCTCTGTTCTGTTCCATTGGTCTATATGTCTGTCTTTATGACAGCACTACACTATTTTGATTACTGTAATTTTTTAATATGTTTTGAAATCATACATCAGTGTTCTTAGATCTTAACTGGTGACATAAGTTTGCACATATTCAATGACAGATCAATATTAACTAAATAATGAAAGATTAAAATGAGAGGAAAAGAAAAAAGCTGTAGAGATCAATAGAATTCTATCACTATTACTTGGAAAAATGTAGAAAACATGGATCGTACAGTATGTGAAGAACTGTGTAAGTAAAACTCACTAAAGGTTAAGAGAGGAAATTACTACAGATGTTCAGAGATGGGTGTGAGAACTGCAGATATAAGACACAAAGGAAGATGTGTCAATAGAGGCATGGTCCTCTTTCATTGTACTCTCTGGAGCACATTTGTAATTAACGCACTCCACTGAATACTTGTCTTCTCTACATGGTTTCTCCTCCTATTCTGTGAGATGAAACCTCACTTCCCTCATGGGCATAGCTTCAACTGCAGTTCTCTCAAGTCAAGATGGTTTCCCTTACATTCCAAGTCACTCACAAAAAAGAAGTGACACTGACTCTTTCATTGTTTACTATTTACTTCTTATGTCCCCTTTTCCTTCCTTCCTTTTTAAAGATCTAAAATCTCCTAAATCTCATGCCACCTAGCTATATCCCCTGACGTGCCTCTTAGTTTTTGCCATTGTATTAGTCTACGAAGACTGCCATAACAAAATACCACAGACTGGATGGCTTAATAACAAACATTTATCTCTCACAGTTCTGGAGGCTGGAAGTTCAAGATCATGGTGTCTGCAGATTCAGTATTTCCTGAGCTATCTTTCCTTGGCTTGCACATGGCCACCTTCTTGCTGTGTCCTCACCTGGCCTTTTCTCTATGTGTATGCATCCTTGGTGTTTCTTCCTCTACTTATAAAGACACTAGTCATACCAGATTAGAGCTGCATCCTTATGACCTCATTTAACCTTTATTGCCTCTTCAAAGGCCCTACCTTCAAATACAGCTATAGTAGGGGTGAGTGTTTCAACATATGAATTTTGGGAGGTATACAATTCGGTCCATAACAGTATATACTGCATTTTAGTCAGTTCCTGTCATTTAAAGATGATTTTATCTCCTTGTTTCTTGTCTTTCTCTCATCCCCAATTCTTACAATTATTCTTGATGTCTTATGCACCCATGTGACCCATCCACCATCCCTTCCCTCAGTAACTGCCCATCTCACCTCCAATATTGCTTTTCTTCAACCCATTTGTTCCCAGTATATATTGAAATCACAGTAAATCCATCCACTCTGAAACCTTAAACATGAAGTTCTTTAATCAATACTTCCTATATTTCCAGTTCATTGTTCCCACTCTTGTATATCTAGAAGCCATTCTCCCTGCCTACCACCATGATATCCCTTTCCTCCTAATATAACTTAGATTCCACGCTCCAACAGTCCATCAACATATTCTTACCCTTTGCAAATGCTCTCAGATTTTGTTTATATTTCTTTCTCTTTTATTTATTTGTTTTAAAAATAAATTATATATATAATTACCTCTTTCTCTGGACTTCTAAATAAAAATCAAAAAATCTATTGAGAAATAAAACAACTGGATTTCCTTTTTCACTTTAAAGTCAAAGCTATCAAGATTAATTAAATATCCCACTGCCTGGATACTCTACCTTATCTTAGTAAGATATATCCCACATTTGTAATAGTTGACCATAACATTAAGTCATAAGGCAAGCTTTGGGACTTCCCTGGTAGCACAGTGGTTAAGAATCCACCTGCCAATGCAGGGGACACTAGTTCAATCCCTGGTCCAGGAAGATCCCACATACAGTGGAGCAACTAACCCCGTGAGCCACAACTGCTGAAGCCCGCATGCCCTAGAGCCTGCATTCTGGAACTACTGAACCCCAGTGCTGCAACTACTGAAGCCCGCGTGCCTAAGAGCTCATGCTCTGCAACAAGAAGCCACCGCAAATGAGAAGCCCCAGCTCAGCAGTGAAAAGTCGCCCCCGCTAGCCGCAAATAGAGATAGCCTGCATGCAGCGATGAAGACCCAACGCATCCAAAAATAAATAAAAAGATAAATAAATAAATAAATGTTTTTTAAAAAGACAAGTTTCAAAGAAGAAAGTTTCCTTGCCCCGAGACAATTAAACTAGAAATAGTAATGGAAAGACAGAGTTTACAAAACTTACATTTGGAAATTTCAAAACACACTTCAGAATAACCCACTGAACAAAAAATAATATAAATTTAGTTTAAACGTACAGCTATATTTTAAATACTCCACTTTATAGTTCATAGGGTACAGTGAAAATGGTATTTAAAGAGAACTTTATAGGACAAATACTACATGATTCCAGTTATATGATCCTGGCAATTATATTAATATAATAATTATAATATATTATAATATTATATATTATATAATATATATTATTATATATATTATATATATTATATAATTATTATATAATTATATATATTATATAATTATAATAATAATTATAATAATTATATTAATCCTGGCAAAGGATTAATCTCCAAAATATACAAGCAGCTCATGCAGCTCAATAACAAAAAAACAAACAACCCAATCCAAAAATGGGCGGAAGACCTAGGGCTTCCCTGGTGGTGCAGTGGTTAAGAATCTGCCTGCCAATGCAGGGGACACGGGTTCGAGCCCTGGTCCAGGAAGATCCCACATGCTGCGGAGCAAATAAGCCCGTGTGTCACAACTACTAAGCCTGTGCTCTAGAGCCCGTGAGCCACAACTACTGAGCCTGCATGCCACAACTACTGAAGCCCACAGACCTAGAGCCCGTGCTCCACAACAAAAGAAGCCACCACAGTGAGAAGACTGCGCACCGCAGTGAAGAGTAGTCCCTGCTCACGACAACTAGAGAAAGCCTGCATGCAACAACGAAGACCCAATGAGGCCAAAAATAAATTAATTAATTAATTTTAAAAAAGAAATGGGCAGAAGACGTAAAGAGTCATTTCTTCAAAGAAGACAGATTGCCAACAAACACGTGAAAAGATGTTCAACATCACTAATTACTAGAGAAACGCAAATCACAACTATAATGAGTTATCACCTCACACCAGTCAGAATGGCCATCATTAAAAAAATCTACAAACAGTAAATGTTGGAAAGGGTGTGGAGAAAAGAGAACCCTCCTGCACTGTTGGTGGAAATGTAAATTGATACAGCCACTATGAAAAACAGTATGGAGCTTCCTTAAAAAAATAAAAATAGAACTACGTATAACCCAGCAATCCCACTGCTGGGCATATACCCTGAGAAAACCATAATTCAAAAATATACATGCACCGCAATGTTCATAGCAGCACTATTTACAAAAGTCACGTCATGGAAGCAACCTAAATGTCCATCAACAGAAGAATGGATAAAGAAGATGTGGTACATATATACAATGGAATATTACTCAGCCATAAAAAGGAACGAGACTGGGTTATTTGTAGAGACGTGGATGGACCTAGAGACTGTCATACAGAGCGAAATAAGAACGAGAAAAACAAATATCGTGTATTAACACATATATGTGGGATCTAGAAAAATGATATAGATGATCTTATTTGCAAAGTAGAAATAGAAACACAGACATAGAGAACAAATCTATGGATACCAAGGGGGAAGGGGGTAGTGGGAGGAATTGGGAGATTGGGATTGACACATATACACTATTGATACTATTGTATAAAATACACAACAAATGAGAACTTACTGTATAGCACAGGGAACTCTACTTAATGCACTGTGGTGACCTAAATGGGAAGGAAATCCAAAAACTAGCAGATATATGTATATGTATAGCTGATGCATTTTGCTGTACAGTAGAAACTAACATAACATTGTAAAGCAACTATGCACCAATAAAAATTAATTAAAAAATTAAAAGTTCATTATCAGGTGGGTAATATTTGTAGATGCCATACATATGAAAACTATAATAAAGTCAGTTGAACATGGGGGTAAAAGAACCTATCTGGTTGCAAACTTTTTACATTTTAAATGAGTGATACAATATTAATGCCAAGTAGATGGTACATGTTTAGTTATGTAGACTGCAATATAATACAAAACAAATATATTTAGCAAAAATACCCAATAGGTTAAAATAGAATATCAAAAATATTCCAATAATTCAAAAGAAAGCATAAAAATGAAAATAAGGGGGGAAATAGAGGATACAAATGGAACATTAAAAATGGTAGACCTAAACCCAACCATATCAAAAATTACATTAAATATTATTGGTCTAAATACTTCCATTAAAAGCCAGAGATTGGCAGAATTTTTTAAAAAGCAAAACCCATTCACAAGCTGCCTATGAGGGACACATTTTAATATAAAATGAAAATAAGTTGAGAGTAAACAATAGTGAAAGAGTGTACCATGCAAACTATAAACATAAGAAAGCTAGAGTAGTTATATCAAATGAAATTGACATAAATACAAAGGGTAATACCAGAAATAAAGAGCAACATTTAGTAATCATAAAAGGTATAATTTATGAGGAAATACCATAAATTATGTGCACACCTACCAAAAGAGCCCCAAATTACATGAAGAATCAAAATTTTAAAATTAAAGGGAGAAACAGACAATTCCACAACCATAGCAGATGACTGCTACACCACTCTTTCAGTAATTGAGAGAAATGAAGAACACCCATTCATTTCAAGGGCATATAGTAAATTCACCAAAAGAGACCAAAAAGAAAACTCTCCAAAATAAAACTTCAGGACTGGATAGTTATACTGGTTAATTCTATCAAACATTCAAGGAAAAGTTGTATGCAAAGTTTTGCAGAAGAAAAACATTAAAGGAGGATGGAACATAAACTTAATACCAAAACCTGTCAGCTATAATAAAAATATAAAATTTTCAAAATATTATATATGAGGTGAACGGTATAATGAATAATCTGTATTCTATACTATAAAACGTGACTATGATGATATATCTGAAAAAGAGGCTAAAATGCAGGGGATATTGGATTCGAGTTGTAGAAACTCAGAAATGAGACTCTTGGACATTCTCATGAGAATGTTCTCAATAGAAAGAGGGATGTTAAAAAGAAATTGGATGGCAAACAACAGGACAAATGTCCATTGAAATGCAGAAGTTCTTAGGTTTTTTCAGTTATTTGTAGTTTTGTAATATTTATTCCATATTAGGTGACAAATTACTTCTAATTTATAGTCTGGAATTAATCCATTATTGTATATTATTTTAATAAAGATAATATAATAAATATATATGTTTCTTCTCTCTTGTTTATTTATATCACTGATTCAGTCAATCAAAACTATTGAGCATTTACTATGTGCCAGGCACTGTTTGGGGCATTGAGATACAAAGGAAATAAAATAGACAAAAATCTCTGCCCTCATAAAGCTTATATTCTGGTAAGAAACATAGCCATGGGAGCACAGTCTGTTACTCAGAAATCACACTGAGTTTAAATAATAGTGCCAAAAGGAAATAAAAATCAATGATAGTCAAATTTAATGACATGTCAGCAATTGTCAATAGGGTGCTGAAAGAAATAAGATTATTATAGCCCGTTACCAAAGAGTCTGAGTGCACAGAATTCTGCTGGCAATATGTGCCTAGTTAAAGGGGAAAAAAATAACTTCCGCAAGTCAGGATAAGACTGTTATATTTACTAAAATACATCCTGAATATAACACAGTTATTTAAGGATGATGTTGCAGTGCTGGATGAAGTAATCTCTAAATATGTCAAGTGGCAATGTAAAATGGGTTCATTGCACCCTGGAAAACGCTTCATAATAAGAGATGCCGTACAAATATAAGCCCTTTCCTGGGCTAGTAATTTATATTCATGAAGAGGATGCATCCAGCAATGATCATTTAATTAACAAATACAGAGGATTCTAAAGAGAAACGATCCTTCCCTTATGCCAAATGTGTCATTCAATATCAGTGTCACTGCTGAGGTATCAAGAATGTCAGATAAATCTTCAGATGTCTCATATTCTATGCAGTGGAAGTAATTTCACTTGGGTTTAAAACTGCCATTTGGCTCAATTACCTTCATACAGTCTAATTCTAGAAGACAGGTAGGTTTTTTTCTACACTCTTTTATTAAGCTTTGAAGGGTTTCATCACCAGTATGATTTTCCTGGATGTGGAATATGTTTCACTTCAGCATTAAATACAGTTTAAAACCAAACAATCTTTGAGAAAGCGTTTAGCAGGCAGTTTCGATCTCCCTGTTAGTGGGGTTTTCTAAAGTGCACATGGCAGAGAGGAAATGTAATCATTGCACTGTGTATCATTCAGGATTTTAAAACAACCTGCTGAGGAGGACTGATATTTTATCAATGGATTGTGAGATGAGTAATTCATATAAGGTCAACAAACGTTTACAATGAGAAGACAGCTATTTAAAATTGTCTAGGACTTGCTGTGTTTACTGTTCCTTTCTCCATGAATTGTGGATGTTCCTTGTAACTTTTGCACATTAAGCTTTCCATTTACAGAAAGCACCTTGAAATAATAGGGAAATTTAAGTTCATATTCAAATTTGTTTTTCAGCTCATAGGTAAATGATGTCTTGTTTTTAAAAATACAGCAACGTTATTACAATATATGTACAATGTAAATTCCATTTTACAAGAATATTAAATAACATTTTGGACAAAATAGTTGAATTTTAATAGTCCAAAGAAATCAGATTGTTTAATCAACAGTATTAATTTTATTTTAAAATGGTTTTTAAATATTCAAACATAAAATTTTAATTTTAAGAAACTAAATTTAGAAGTATTTTCTCAAATGCAACTGTTTTTGCATCTGTTACTACTTTGCTGAATTAAACAATATAATATATATATATAATATTTAAGGAATGAAAAAGCAAATGACATGAATGGAAATTCAGCTACAACTAGTATTTCTGATTTTTAATTTCTAACTGAATACTGATGATACTGTACTAAAAATGTCTCTGTAGTCCATGTGCGTTTGGTCACCTTTAAGAACATAGATTTCATTTTCCATGATATGCTCAATTTCAAATTGTGTTTAACCTCCATTTTGACAAGTAGCAATGTAATTTGTTCTTTGGACCTGATTAAAATTATAATAACTGTCTTTTGCACTGAGTAATTACTTAGCCATAAGAAAGTTCTTAAATATTATGTGATGATATATTTTCATCAATTTCTGGGGAAAAACTGATCTTTATTTTGTACTGGCCATCCTCTCATATGTCTTTTCTCATTGTGTATGCTTTGAAATCCAAGCATTTTGATGCAGTAAATTCAGAGCAATATTGTCATTCCCTATGTAATCCAAAAGAATGAGGAAGGGAGAGGAGAAACACATAATTAGCTAGAAGACTGTTTACTCCAGTTACTTAATTAAGGAATATAAAAATTTATCTACCTTGCTTCAATACAATCCCAAATAGAAAAATGAATAGAGTTCAATTTGATGAGATAACAAAGAAAAGATATCACAGGAGAATAAAGTTTAAATTTTTTTTCAGCTAAGTTTTTTATCAAATAAGTCAAATTCATTTTATTTTAGTGATCATTTTATTTTCGTTTCTTCTATAAACAAGGTTGATGATGTGTTATTGCTAAGATTCTTATTTTGCAAAGTTTATTTAGGTATACAAGAACAAAAAATGGACCAACTGTAAATTCTGTATTTTTTAAACCTTATAAATTATTAGCAGCAATTCTTATAATTTATACACAATAAACTTTATTATTCATAAATTATAAGAAATCACTACTATCTTATATGCACTATGGAAATTATATCCACCATTCAAACTTCAGCCAGAAGAAAATCTTCTATGAAGATTTTGCGTATCACCTGCGTATCATATCATCATAATCCTTCATTATGTCTCTTGCCTTTGAACTTCTTTATCAACTTCTGGGGGGAATTAAAACTTCCTTGGATTTCTGTGTTCCTGTAAAAGTCATACCTTCCCTAGACTCTTCACATGCCATGAGAATTAGGTCTGTATCCATTTGTTTAGTTAATTGTTCAGAGATCAGAAAGAAGAATAAAACTTCTGTTACAGCCTGGAGTAGGTCCTAAATTAAGCTCCCAAGGTGTTGGGAAATCTCAGGAACTATGTCCGTAGGCATTTATATTTCAAAAAGTCTGAAACCCAGACCTTGGAGACATCTATAGGTCATAAAATCTGAGATACTCAGGGTTTATCTTGGAAAGATATATTTACCTTAAAAGTGGTTAGGATGGGCTTCCCTGGTGGCGCAGTGGTTGAGAGTCCGCCTGCCAATGCAGGGGACATGGGTTCGTGCCCAGGTCCGGGAAGATCCCACATGCTTCGGAGCAGCTGGGCCCGTGAGCCATGGCTGCTGAACCTGCGCGTCCGGAGCCTGTGCTCCGCAACGGGAGAGGCCACAACAGTGAGAGGCCCGCATACCGCAAAAAAAAAAAAGAACAAAGGGTGTTTTCTGCCTTTCAGGAGGAAAGTGGGATGGCTATCTAACAGTCCATTGTTAATCCTTTGTTCTCTGTTCCTCACGCATTTCCACTGGGCCCCCGAGCATGGTCAAGGGGCAGGGCACGGAGCAGGGGTCAGGGGCACTTAGTATTTACTATGG
Source organism: Tursiops truncatus (assembly GCF_011762595.2). Taxonomy (NCBI): domain Eukaryota; kingdom Metazoa; phylum Chordata; class Mammalia; order Artiodactyla; family Delphinidae; genus Tursiops; species Tursiops truncatus. Next base: position 95,014,936 of record NC_047042.1, on the reverse strand, counting down.
GGTAATAAATAAGGAATCTGTCTCCGACCGTATACACATTCAGCATAAAATTAATAGAGACAAATCTTGAGCATATTAAAACAACTATTTCATTTTCTGGATTCACATCCCTTCTGATCTGGTAATTATATATGGACATATATTTGTTTCCTCATCACTTTACACAGTACATTGGGCATATAGGAAAGCAAATGCTTGTCATAGGTAATTATTTGTTCAGTGAATGAGGATAAGAGGAAATGAGCCACTGTTATCCAAGTTGGATGTGGCAGATGACACTCCAAAGAGCGTTGAGACTGGACCTTGAACTTTGTAAGTGGGCATAATGTTGTGTGACCCTAGATAATGTTATGCTGCATGCAATATAATCTGTGTAACGTATAGAAGTAATGTAGTGAATGAACATGAAGTTGCCATGTTCTGTGTAATGTATGCTGTGCAATGTTGTATGTAATGCAATATAACATCATATGACCCTGTTTTTCCGAGTATACGTGTGGCTAGAAGAGCCCTGAGGAGGCACTTCCAGAGAAAGCCCGCTCCCTTCTGCCCAAGTATGGACTTGGCATTATCCAAAGTATGGTTCTGCAGAAAATACTCACAATATTCTCCTAAAATCACCCCTTTCTTCTTATTATTAAAGTAAGCTTTTACAACAAACATTTAATATAGAAAAATGCAAGTCTTTAACTGGGAAAACCTCTGTTCCTTATATTAGTTATTTATTCCCGAGTCAGGAATTTAAACTTTTTAAAATGCACTGAAATGTTATTTAGCCTTTTAATGTATTATGAATTTTTGTCTTGTAGACTGCGTTAATGGTTGAAAGGGTTTTGTTGTATTCTTTCCTGCCTTATCTTTCTTTGGTATTGCTACTGTCAAACAAGAACGGGCAAAGAGTGTACCAGGCAGGCAGACCCATGAGTGTGAAGGCTCTGAGGAAGAGCAGAGAGGCTGGGCCACGGAGAGAGAGGGGAAGAGTGAAGCAGATACTACGAGGCTAAAAACCTAAGCCGGAGCCATGGAGCTGGTAGGTCGTGTTAATTAAGGCTTAAGTAGAAGGAGCACAGGGGATGTTACTTAGTACTTAAAAAAGAAAAAAAAAAAACCTTTTTATTTGGAAATAATTTCAAACTTAAAAATCGCAAGAATGATATAAGAATGGTACCCTTTACTGAGACCTCTTTACCCAGATTTCACCAATCATTAACATTTTGTCACATTTGTGACACCATTTGAGTGTAAACTGCAATATATATTCCCATTCCCCTAAATACCTCAGAGTATTTCCTAAGAACAAAAGAACTCTTGTGCAACCATAGTACAGTATCAAATTCTAGGAATAGTAAGGATTATAATACCACAGCCCATATTCCAACTTAGCCAGTTAAAACATTGCGGGCTATATTCATTTTCTATCACTGCTGTAACAAATCACAGCAAATTTAGTGACTTAAAAAAATATACATGTATTTCTCATAATTCTGTAGGTCACAAATCTTGTACAGTTCTCACTGGACCACAGTCAAGGCACTGCAGGCTGAGCTCCTTTTTGGAGGCTCTAGGAGGGAAATCTTACCTTGCTCATTTGGGTTGTTGAAGAATTCAGTTCCTTGATGTTGTAGGACTGAGGTCCCTGTTTCCTGGCTGGCTACAGGATGACAGCCATTCCCAGATTCCAGAGACCGCTGCCATTGTTTTGGCCTGTGGCCTCGTTCCTCCATCTTCAAGGCCAGCAGTGGTGGGTCAGGAATTGTTGTATCTCCCTCTCTAACCACAGGGAGGTTCTTCATTTCTAAGGACTCGTGTGATGAAGTTGAGCCCACCCACATAATCCAGTATAATCTCTCATCAAGATCTGTAACCTTAATCGCAGCTGAAAAGTCGCTTAGCCACGTAAAGAAACATATTTGCAGGTCTGGGATTAGGGAGTAGCCATCGCGAGGGTGAGAGGGGAGCATTATTCTGCCTGCAACATAGGGCAGTAGTTCTGCCACCCGGCACCCTAACACCTTGCATGTCTCCACGTAGTCCACATAGGCAAGGCTTGCCCAGTCTCCCCTGCGTCCTGGCAGACATCCTAGAATCCTCCCAGATCGAGGAGAGATACCCAGCCTTGAGAGGAGCTGCCACGGAGCTGTGTCTCATCCCTCTCCTTAGTTTCATTTGAGCCCAGGACTTTCTTCTCCCCAACCCCCCACGACACAGCTGCAGCCCTCTGAGTGATCTACATAACTATTTGGCTCCACCTTACAATTGGCCCCTTAGCAAATCCCACCACTCATGCCACCTGTTACCTGGCCTCTCCACTCGGCATCATGTTGCGAGATGGGGGACATGGGGAGCTGACACCGTGATGACCTCCTGTACACTGTGTCAATAATAAACTGCCTGAATCCATTTGGGCTTCCTGTCTCCTTACTGGCCAAATCCGGGAAAGTGTGGCAGGTCAACTCAACAGCTGCAGGAATGAATGATCCTTTTGGCCTCAGCAGCCACTGTGCTGCTGCGTAGGGTCTGCTTGGCCACTTGACATCCAAAAATGTCCTAGGTAGTATTGTTTTCTCCTACCTAGGTTGCAATCCAGGATCATGCAATGTATTTATTTATCATGTCTCCTTAATCTCATTTAATCTGGAATAACTCCTTCACCTTTTTTCCTTTCCCCACAACATTGACATTTTGGGAGGATATTTCTTCCTTTTGAGTTTATCTAATGTTTCCCCATGATTAGAGTCCAGTTATGCATTTCTGGCTGCAGGGCTGAATAACTGATGTGTCTTCTCATTGCATCACATCAGGCTACAGATGATGTCAATGTTACCTTTATTAGAGAAGTTAACTTTGATCACTAGGTTGAAGTACTACCCACTAGTTTCCTCCACCATGTTACTATTTTTCTTTTATGTAATAAATATCTTGATTCTAGGCAAATACCTTGCTCCTCAACAAAATTGCCACCCACGAGTTTTAACACCTGTTGAAAAATCTTGCCCGAATTATAACTGATGGTTGCAAAACTGCAATTTTCTAGCTTCATCATTGTTATTTGGCATTCTACTAAAAGGAAGAGCTGTTCCTTCCTAATTAGTTAGTTAGGTTCTTAGTTATATTCAGTTACAGCAGAAATCATGAAATGCTCGTTTGAGGCTCTTTCATTCAGTTTAGGGTATTACCGTTTTCTTCTGCTTTGTGCTTGAGGTCTATGGGGGAAATTTCAATAGCTTTAGTGTTTTGTTTTCATTTTCTCTTCCTACCGTAACTCTGTATGGATGGAATGTGTTTTTCCTGTTCCAGTTCATTTTTCTGGACAACACTTCAGAATGTTGTTCAAAAGTGCCCTCTTCGGGCTTCCCTGGTGGCGCAGTGGTTGAGGGTCCGCCTGCCGATGCAGGGGACACGGGTTCGTGCTCCGGTCCGGGAGGATCCCACATGCCGCGGAGCGGCTGAGCCCGTGAGCCATGGCCGCTGGGCCTGCGCGTCCAGAGCCTGTGCTTCGCGGCGGGAGGGGCCGCAGCGGTGGGAGGCCCGCGTACCGCAAAAAAATTTTTTTAAACAGTGCCCTTTTCTACTAGAGTGAAGGGCAGCTTCACCCTTGGACAACATGGTGAGTAGCAGAAGCAAGTTGGTTTTCAGGTAGTTATCTAGTGTTTCAGGTAGTTATCTAGCGTTCCTGATATCCTCCTTGAACTTCTCTTTCCTTTCACTACATGTTTATAAAGGATGCCTCCCCTCCCCTTCCTTTTTTTTTTCTTTTTTTTCGGCTCCACCGCAGGTCATGCAGGATCTTAGTTCCCCGACCAGCAATGGAACCCGTGCTCCCTGCAATGAAAGCATGGATTCTTAACCACTGGACCGCCACGGAATTTCCTCCCCTTTCTATTTGCCTTCTCCTCTCAGAAGTATTGCTTTTCTGAAGCAGACACTCAGGTGCACACACTTATCAAACCCTTCCCTGTAGTCAGAGCTGTGCCTAGTATTTAAACACTTAGTGTTAGGCTTTTCGGGGTGATTTTGGTCTGTGTCCTCAGCTTCTCAGTCTTCTATTTGCAGTCATTCACCTCATCCTCTTGTGCTCCCCATGCCTGCAGGCTGGCCGAGGCATCAATGGCTCCAGTGATACTTCTGTTGTTATTTATGCAGTGAATTTTTTTGTCTGCACCTTCAAGTTACTGAATGGTTTTTGGGAGATGTTGGGCTGCACCCCACAGGCCTACAAGCCCTGTGCTCGCCCAGCTTCAAGACCGAAGAAAGAACGTGGAGTCAGCAACAGAGACATCAATGGTTTAATGGATAGGGAAGCTTACACCTCTGAAGCAAGGTCTAGAGCGACACCCCACCGCTCACAGCAGGCAGGAGGACATCGTGGCAGTCTTCACTCCCGGGGAGGGGGAAGGGAGATTATCAGTTATGGGGGAATTGACGTCAGCTGAGCTCATTAGTTACCAGGGAAACCAGTAGAAGGGCACGCCCCTCACTGCCCCTTTGATAAGAACAGTCACAAGCTGGGGCCTGGAACAAGTGTGCAGGAAGGTCAGTCACGTGAGTAGGTGTAGGTGAAGCAGGCTCTGGCTGGGCAGGGGATGTACAGAGAGCAAGAGAGCAACCATCTTGAGTGGCCTGACCATACAGGAGAATGTGCAAAAAATTTGGATATAGATGGCCAATTAACTTAGGAACAAGCAGAAATTCACATAAGAACTTTAAGTAGGGAGTTGACATGATTCAATTTGCATTTTGAAAAGATCCTTATTTCTCTGAAGGGAATAGATTTATAAGAGTCAAGAATGGATTCAAGAGGTGGTTTCAAAGACGGTTATATTAGTCCACATAAAAGATTGTTGTGTTTTGATCAGAGGTTAAGATAGAGAGAAATATACATAATCAAGAAATGATTAGAAGTTTTCATTGAAAAGATTCAAGGATTGATTAGTTATGACACCCAGGTTCCTAGCAAAAGCCCCAAGCATGCTCTTACCTCATAGCTTTGACATGTATCCTCCCACTGCCTGGGAGGAATGAATATTAGTGTATTAGTGTGTACAGTAGACAGAATAATCACCACCACCCCCAAAAAAGAAAAAAAATCTACATCCTAATGCCCCAAACCTGTGAATACCTGACATGGCAAAAAGTAGCCTGCAGATATGATTAAGTTAAGTATCTTCAGATGGGGGAGATTACTGTTGATTATTCAGGTGGACCCAATATAGTCACGAGTCCTATGAGAAGCAGGAGGCATTATGCTGGAAGAGAGAAGAAAGTACAAGCCAAGGAAAGCAGCTAACATCTAAAAGTGGAAAAGGCAAGTAACAAAGTTTCCCTCGACCTCCAGAGGGAATACAGTTCTACCTGCACCTTGATATTAGCCCAACTAAGAGCCACTTTGGACTTCTGACCTCCAGACTGTAAGCTAATACATCTGTGTTGTTTTGAGCTACTAAGTTGTTCGTCGTTTGTTACAGCAGCCATAGGAAAGTAATACTGCATGTATCCTACGAGCAAACCTCTTCGCTTTCTCCAGAGCTCTGCTCAAATCTTACCTCATCAGAGAAACTCCTTTACCATCTTATCTAAAATACTCCTCTCATTCTCTATCCCCTAAGTTGGCTTTATTTTTCATGATAGCTGTCATCAATTAACCTGTTATTCATTTATGTTCTTTTTTTTTCTTTGCAAATGAGAGCAGACTTGCTTTTGATCACCACTGCTTTTCTTTCAGCATCCTAAAACAGTGCCTGGCACAGGCTAGTACATATTTCTTGACCAAACATAACATTAATAAACTGTTAAATGGTAATGCTATTTTCTAATGTAAATAAATGTCATTTTCTAATATAAATGACACTGGATAAAGACGATTTGGAGGAAAATAGGTTTAGTTTAGGATATGATGAGTCTGAGATGCTTGTGAGACACTGTTTTGAATTCCAAAGGGCAATTTGTCCTGGACATCTAAACATGATGGTCTTAATCATACAGTTGGTAACTGAGATCAAAGAAATAGAGGAGCTCTTCTAGAAAGTGAGTGTGGTCCCTTACTGGGCATCATCCTATGGGCTGTCCCCTTTTGTACCTTAACACTTCTCAAAAGTGACTCATTTTTTTCCCGCACCTCCAGATATAGATTTCCCCTTGATATCTTAATCTTAGTTAATGGTACTACCTATCAGTCATCCAAATAGAAACTTTACTCTTCTTTTTTCCATACTTTAATATAAAATTATTGAGATTAGGGTAAGATAAGGACAAGAGTCCTTATAAAAGGGGGCCAGGAGAATCAATTAAGCAAATTCTGTTGATTCTATTTCAGTTGTATCTCAGAATTCCATCCATCATTTTGTATTCCTACTGTCCCTGTCCCAATTCATACATCTTCTCTTATTATAATAATTTTCTAACCAGTCTCCTAGCTCCAACCTTCTTCTCCAATTTATCTTCCTCTCTATCATGAAGCGAAAATTTAAATCTGTGATTTCTCGACAGTAGAAGACTCACTAATACATTATACAAGATGTCACAATCCATTTCTAAAGTCTCATGCAATTTTTATTTTAAATCTCTTATTTCTACCCTCACCCACCACCACCCCCAAAATATTGCTTCAATCCCCACGTTGTGAGCATGACACACTTCATGCTTCTGTGCTTTTGCAAATGTCCTTGTTACTTCTCCATCTACCCAGGCTCAACTCATCCTTCAAAATCCGCCCCAAAGTTTAACTCCTTTATGAAACCTTCTTTCTACCTTTTTAACAAACATTGGTTCCTCCTTCCTCTCTAATCCCAGAACATTGTGCGTATTTATCTACTAGGAATTCTCACACTCTTCTGAAATGGTGTATTTGCATGGCTACATGCATGCTTTCCTACAGTTTCAGCACTGCAAGCTTTTTGTTTTTTACATTTGTCCTTGGACTCATGTGTCTGACATAGTGCCTGGCCTGTATTAGATTCAAAATAAAAATGCGATGAATGAATAAAGTCAAGCTCCCTAAATTATAGCTTTGGAGATAACATAAAGGAGCTCTGAATGTGTTTCCTAAAGAGCTCCTGATGCCAATATATATATATTAATGTGTTTTTTTAATTTTTATTTTATATTGGAATACAGTCAATTTTACAATGTTGTGTTAGTTTCAGGTGTACAGCAAAGTGATTCAGGTATCATATACATATACCCATTCTTTTTCAGATTCTTTTCCCATACAGGTTATTACAAAGTATTGAGTAGAGTTCCCTGTGCTATACAGTAGGTCCTTGTTGATTATTTTATATATAGTAGTGTGTATATGTTAATCCCAAACTCCTAATTTATCCATCTCCCTGACCTTTCCTCTTTGGTAACCCTAAATTTGTTTCCAAAGTTTTATTTATTGTTTTGTTACTTCTCTTTGTTATCAAGAGGCATCATATTGTGCAATATTGGTTAAAGATACTTTGCAATAATTCAAAATGGGAGCTAATTTTTTCAGAGTAAGGCAGTTACAGATGAAGGCAATGTCTAGGTCATGCCCATGGTCATGAGAAACAGAAATGGGAAAGAAAAAGAACCTAAAGATCACTAAAGTCATGTGTTGAACACCCATTGTACCCCCATCTCCCAACCTCTCATTCCACCGTGTGCTCCAGCCAAAAATGGTGCCTTCATTCTTAGGATGGGTAATCGGACAGCACTGTCTCAACTGCACTGTACTCTTGCTCTGCTCCAGAGTCTGGAACCTGCTGCCTGGGGAGCCTGCATGAATGACTACATGAGTGGAGCAAGTTCAAATCCGTGGGTGGGGGCGGAGGTGCTGTGCATAACGATTCTGTGTGCTGGTCCTCAAGTGAATAACCTTGAGGCTCATTATACAAGTTCCTTGGAAGATCTCAGGACAGTCTAGCCTCAGTTGCCCACAGTAGGAATACAGGCAAAATATACCCTATACTGGCTTCCCATCTTCTCCGACTACTCTTCTCAGTCCCCAACTCCCGTTCCCTGCAAAGACTTCCCCCCCACATAAACTACCTGCCTTCAAACTCTTGTCATAGTTTAAGCTTTCTGACAGAAACACTGACGAAGAAAACTCATATCAAAATTGGCCCTAGAAAGCAGACTCGTGAGAGGGAATTCTTGACCTGGTCAGACAGTAGTAACTCAGGTGGCAGTAGCCAGTACTAAGCACTAAGATTCCTACGGGTGGTTAATTGGAAGGAGGGTTGGGTAGAAGGTGAAAGCAGCATCTGTGACAATGAACCATATGGGGCAAAGGTTATTCTAAGAGTGTGGAGTTGGCTACTTTTGTTAACTGCTTCAGAAGTCTTGTGGAAAAAAATTGATGGGCTCAAAGTTAGTCTCCTTACAACTCAAGGCAGGCTGTGAAAGTCAGAAAACTTCCACGGTAGTGTAAAAAGAAACCTTTGTCTTGTGGAATCATGAGGCAGACTATGCTGAAAATCATGGCCAGGGTGTAATAATAAAGATCACAGAGCTACAAAGGAGACTCCATGTATAAGCTCAACAGCTGACAGGAAAATAGGAAGTCCCTGAGGTGAGGCCTTTGGGTAGATGAACTTAAGGTTTGTGAACCCCTAAAATCCTCTGGAACCCTTCAGGCCAGCATAATTAACTGTCTCCTTATTGCTAGGAGAGGGTGTGTGCCTTGTCCGGACACCCTGAAAATACCCATGGCAGACATCTTGCTACGTGATGCTTGTCCTTTCCTAGGGCTACCCACGTGGGAACCTCATTGCCTCCAGAGCAATAATTGTGGTTGGATCATAGCATGGTCTTCACAGGGAAATAGAGTGCTTGCTCTAAGAGAAAATAGCAGACATCCTTAATAGCCATATTACATAATAGCCAGTTACAAGACGTGCCTTAATACACCCTGGTAGCACACAGAGGAAGAGGGTGGCAGTAGCTCTTGAGGATATCAGACCAGGAGGGACTAAAATTTGGATAGGTAATGACATATTGACATAGCAAGGCTCCCTCATGATTCAGAGTTTAATGTCTTGTCAAGGACACTTAGTGCCAGCCTGAATATGTTTCTGATATGGCTCCTTAAAGTTAGGACACAGCACTGACCCACAACAAATGTTGTGGAGATGCCATAATTGCCTGAGGAGAATTATCAGTGGAAAACTCAGGAATGGGTGTAGGAATGTTAGAACGGATTTATTATACAAGATTGGAGAACCCGCCATCTGACCACACTTCCCAGGAGGACCCAGAGAACCAACCCTTCATCAACAAGATGAAGGGTGCACAGGTACAGGTGGCTTGTCCATTTTGATGGTTTGATGATGGCTGTCCTAGAACTAAGATCTCTAGAATCTGGGGGAATAGTAGGTTCTGGAATGACAGATACTAGGTGGCAGTCCTTAAGGGATGCATATGGCTACTGTAATGGGCAGCAAGACTTATGTGGCAACCAGGGTATCTTGACACACAAAGATCTATGACCAAGGATAATAGACCATGGTGTTCCTAGGGATTAAAAATACGGGAAACCAATTATTTGTCTTATTTGAGAAAAAAATGAGAACTGTTCATGTAAGCTACAACACTGGAAAGTTGTGATCTCTCATTCTGTTATTAAATCTGAGTGAGTTCAAGACCCAGAACCCATTAATGAACAAGGAGGCAATGTTCCTTTAAGGAAGGAACTTGTAATGTTCTTACAAGTATATAAAATACATAACATCAATCTTGCCCTAATCTTTCCCCCAAAGTGGCCTTCAGATGTCTCCAGAATATCTGAGAAGGGGAATACCCAAACATTTTGAGAGTTACTGGGTACAATGTCTGATCTGACACTGGTACCTTGGAGTCCCAACGGCCATCATGTTGCCCATTAGGGTTAGGGCTTATGGAGGCCCGAAGATAAGTTAAAGCCTTGCTCAAGAAGATATCACAGTGGGTCAATGGGTCCCCAGTCTTCTATTGTGTAATTGGAACGGATATACTTAGGATCTGGCCAAATCCAGACCTGTATAATAAGAGCCATTAAGGGAGAAAGGACCAACCAGAAATCCGTGTCATATACCATGTCTTCAATATTCAATCGGTTACCATGTGTTATTTTTTGTGGAAGTAGCTAAAGAAAATCCTGCTTCATACAGATATATAATTGGAAAAGGCAGAATTATTTTTATATCCTTTTCAGGTCATTGTGGTGTCTGTCCTTTGCTACTGCACCAAAATTCAACAAGTAGTGGTCTTTTAAACATTAATCATAATGCGGAATCTGAGATCATCTCAACGAACTTTTCATACGTAGACACTTAAAAGTCCATTTGTCTCTATGGCACTTCCAAAGGATCTTTCTAACCCATCCTTGATTTTATAACATCTTCCAAGTACTGACACACTTCATTATACAATATTAAAAAATCACATTTATTACTCTCACCTCCCATCTCCTCAGAAAGGTCTTTATTGAGAAGCTGTCATAGTGCAGTTAAACGTTTTCCAGAACTCTAATTGTTGCATAAAGGCTTGAATTTTGTCATTGGCAACAAATTCTGTCAGTTGTTTTCCTTAAGGTGACAGGCTCGCTTCATTCTTTTTCAAGAAAATACCTGCCTAATCCCCATGTCTGAATAACCACAGTGTGTCTATCAGTTGTTCTTTCAAGCAAAAGTGATATTCTATGAAAAACTGACTAGATAGCTCAATCTCACAGTACTTTTCCCAGACACAGTCTTCATACTTTGATATGCAGAAGCAGAACTTCATGCATACTTCACCTTTCACCACACAGAATATGGAGAACACTCATTAAATATTAACACAAGTAACATCTTATGGAAAATAACTATTTTCAAAACATAGTGAAACGAGCGACACTGTTTTACAAGAACAAAAATGAACACGTTTGTTATTTCATCAGGACATTCTTAAGTCCTTAAGTTGGTTCATCAAGACATCCTTAACTTTTTAAAATTCTGAGTGTGTGGCACTGGGGAAGAATATAACATAGACAGTAAATACAGGATGGGGCCTTTGCTTTGATCTTTGCTAAAGCACCAGCAGCATTGCCAACCGTTGATTTCTGCATCACTGGTGCAAATATCAACAGAGTGAAAAGGGAAAATGACACTTTATATTATTAGGAAAATAGTTTGGACCTGGGGACCCACTAGAAGAGTCCCAGAGACAACTAGGAATCTACAAACCACACTTGGAGAAGTACTGTCTTAAAGCCAATGAAAGCTGAGGCACCAGGTAGAAATAGAGAGTTAAGGCGAGCCAAAATGTGATCTTTATGAAGGAAACACACAGAGTAAAGATGAGAAATTGCAACAACACTAGTCAAGGATCCCAAGTATGCAAGCAAAGGAAATTTAGTCCCCAGCATTTCAGCCGTGATAGAAAGAGCCCCAGGTCCTAGTAGGCAAAGAGGGTAAAGTTGCCTTTGAGAGGAAGCCAGTCACAGCTCTTCCTCTAACTAATCTTCAACTCAGATAATCAGAGCCCCTGGGAAATTAACATACAGTCCTTCCTCCGTATCTGCTGAGGATTGATTCCATAATGCCCGTGGATACCAAACTTCTCAAATGCTCAATTCCCTTCAATAAAATGGCGTGGTATTCGCATATAACTTGGCACATCCTCCTGAATACTTTAAATAATCTCTACATTATTTATAATACCTGATACAATGTAAATGCTATATAAATGGTTGTAAATACGATGCAAGTGCTATGTAAATCATCTCTGGTGCACAGCAAATTCAAATTTTGCTTTTTGGAATTTTCTGGAATTTTGGGGGGGAATACTTTTGATCTGCAGTTTGTTGAATCGAAGGTGTGGAACCTGCAGATACAGAGGGTGACTGTATGACATTTCCCCAGCCCTCTCCTATCCCTCTTAGGGCAAGGAACCATTATGTAAATAGACAGTCAAGACAACTCAACTGTCACAGAGTTCCCTAAGGTTGATACGCAAAATAAGCTCTCACACGAGTCTAGTAATGACTCTTTCTTCCCCCAACAGGCTTGTACTTTCCTTGGCAAGGAAATGGATCATTTGACTTTCTAAAATGCCTCCATAGTCCCTAGCACAGCGTTGGCCCTGTAATCAGCCTTAAATAAAAACCTGATTCACTGATTTATCGATATAATAAGAAGCCGAGTTAATGTGTGCATGGGTGATGGAGGGGAGCGTAACTGAGCAAAGATGCCCCAGGAAGAGACATTTCATGTGAACTCCCTTTGAACTCACGTAACAAAGGTAGACACTAATGATAAAATTCTCTTAGTGCCGTTTCCTTAATTTTTTTTGCTTGCAAACTGAATATTTTTTAATGTATTTTCACTGCCACTCCATACTGTTTGTCCTGTTCTGTAAACAGTGCTCTAGCTCAGCCTCACTCTGAGCCTTACAACTAACTGATGTCCCAGAGCAGTGCAGGCAGGAGGGGGCTGGCAGCACCTGTTAGGCACGCAGGCAAGGGCAGGGAGTTTGGAAGCTGGTGGAAGGGCTGCGGTGAAGAACCTGATGACAGTGTCTAGTGCTTTTCATGTTACAGATACAGCAAGGACTGGAAATCTGTTTCCTAGGCATTAAGTGCTTCAGGAGTGTCTCCCTCAAAGCACCATTTTACTACGGGGACATTTAAGACACATTTGGAACTTGAAAATACATTCAGTAGTTTAATTCAGAGGAGTGTATGCTGGCGTACACACACAGCTCAAATCCTAGTGCCAAATGAAACTGACAGTTCTTCAACTAAGCCTCTTGCCTCTGCAGACCACCAAGACACATTTCTATGGCCCCAAGAAACTAAATAACCTGTTCACTGTAATCCTCTGTACAGACCACCTAGAAGAACACCAAACTTTCATTGTATGTATGTATATACCTGCATACACATAGGTATACACATGCATGTATACATATACACATCTGCACACATATGCATACACATATACATGCATACATATATATACTGTATATATTATATTTCATAGATATTTATATAAAATCCTCTGATATTTTCTTGTTTGTTTTATTTTCAGAAAGTAAAAGTCCCATTGCCAGCCTTCAACACTGACAAAAGAAACTCACTTTGAAGTGTAGTTTTAGGTACAATGGACGTGCCCTCAACTTTCTTAAAAAAGTTCTTTAACAGAAGCAAATGTTTTATTTACAAATGTACATGTCTTAAAATATAGAGTTGAGGCTGTAGTTTTTAACTCCTTTGTACAAAAGAAAAATGAGTGCTGAAAATGAATGCCCTGTGTCGGGGAGAGCAAAACCGCAAATCACTGGGGTCTTGAGGGCACTGACTGCCATAGCACAGCGTGGAGGAGGATGGAATGTCCCCAAGGGGACAAAGGAGTTTAAGGAAAAGAGAGATCAGAGCTTCTGAACGGCAGCTGCCCGTTTATATTGGGCTAATTGAGAAAATGTTAAGTTCTCGGAAATAGACAGCACTATATAATGCAGTCTTATTTAAATAATTTTCCTGAAGTGTGTTTGCCTTCTACTCATGCCATAGTTATATTGTTTTTTTCCTTTGTCCACTGTTTTCAGACAAAAAAATAGTTTAGCGACTGATACTTTGATTTCCGTGTGCACAATAAATATTTAGATTTTGGTCACTCCTCTGTAACACATTCTGCAAATGAAATGAAAAATCTTAATTCCCTGGTAGTGCTGCCAGAAAATGTATCTGTTTGTTTGTTTGCACTGAGAAACCAGGGCGGCTTCTCTCTTTCCCTCCCTCGGTCCATCTTCCCATCAAATCTCAGTCCCTATCTTTATAAATAACTGCTGCTAAGGGCCAGGAGCCTTCAAGAACGAAACACAGAATAAGAAAGCAAAGACATAAAACTGCTGTAGGGCCTCTGCTCTCTCTGCTTCAACAAACATCTCAGCGTGTAGATGGAGTTGCATCCAGGGAACTTGGTTATAAAATCTTGCTCCAACTCTGTTTCCAGGGATCTTATTGTTCTCCCTTCTCTCTTCATCTCTCTCCTTGCTTTTCTCTCTTTCCATGTCTCAGATGGCCTGTGTCTCTGTCTGTCTCCTGTGGTTCTCAATCTGTCTCTCAACTTCAAACTCTCAGCTGTTCAGCTGGAAACTCTTAACCCACAATGTCTGGAATTGACTTCTGTCTTAACGATACCTCTGGAGTTTTGAGATCAACTCCAGGGGCACAATAATAGAGAAAGAGACATGAGTGAGCCCAAACACTTTCTAGGAATGTTCTTTACGTTATTTTTATTGTTTTTCCCATGGTATGAACTAAGAAATGGAATACATATAGAGAATACTAAAAACTACTAAAAAACAGATTATGTATTTGCATTAAAATCGGTATTTAATGTCCCACAAAATACAAAATCCATCAATAGTTATGACAAATTCAGCCTTTCTGGCCAGAATCCAGGAGGTCCCCTCTCTCCTCTGTGTGACACCACCCAGATCCTACCGCCCTATCTGCACAGACTGGGTTGGGGGCCTTGACATCTGTGATCTGACATTCACAGCCCAATGGCTCAGAGCATCTGTGAGCAAATCATCCTTACTGCACTCTGAAATTTTTTTAAAGGATGATCATTTTACAAATCTTTGTAGAATTACTCCACTTTGAAGAATAATTCTGGTGGCGATATGTCTAAGTGATTTATTTTCTACTTCATTTTAAATATTCTCACAATCATTTTCTCTCCCTTTACGTTCTGTTTTTCCACCTTCATATTTTTAGCTCTTAAGTCTCCCTTATCCTTAATGCCATCTTGAATAACAGTTTAAGGTTTAGATCTCATTGCTTTTTATCATTTTGCTTAAATTTTTACTGCTCCTATACTAACGTTTTTAGGATTTGGTTTTAGCCTTTATTTTAAATTGAATCTACATTATCTGAAATTCAAGAGTTTAGCTTTAATGTTGAACTTTCTTATTCTCAACTCTGCTGTGTTTATGAGAATATGAGTTAATAACATATTCATTTGTTTAACTTTTCTTCAGTTAACATTTTATGTTCTTACAACTTTTTAGAACTTATTTTCCCAATTGCTGTTCTCCTTTCATTCTTTTTCTATATCTTTTCACGATATTTGGTGAGAACCTTGGTCCACTTGTGCATAAATTGCATAGAGTCAAAAAATAGGGGAAGGTGAAAATTTTACTTTGAGAGTTGTGTTTATTCTTACTTCTTTGGCTTTTCCAAACAGATTTCCTAGACTCTACACCTCATGATAATAAATGTTAAAAAACAAACTTAAGACACCCAGTTTAACCTATATGTTAACCCTTAAAAGATTTATTTCCTTCCAGGTAGGCTTTCCTTCAAAAACTCTCTGACCATCCTAGCCTTATGCAGAAGGAGGTACATCTTAACATTTACATCTCTGCACATATTATACACGTGTACTATGAGCCTGGAAGGTTCTGCCAATTCAAACCTCAGGCAAGGCCCTCAATTTGTTCCCCCTGGCCTGAAATCTGAAGAAACCAAGTGTTAATAAACCTGGTGGTTACTTACAATTAGTTATGTAGTAGAGGAACCGCAGACAAATTCTAGTTGCACTTGTAGGCTCAATACACTTTCTGGGTTGTGTCAATTTCCTTCTCAGAAGAGTCACCCCAGAGTCTTCCTGTGTTGGAATCCATTGACTCTTTTTCACTAATTAGGAGAGTTAAGGTGAAGCTTCCAATGAGAACTTCATCCAAATTCTGGGAGACCGGTGTCTTATTTTTATTGGGAACTATATTGGAGAATCCCAGGATGGAAAATATGTCAAACCCAAAGAGAAGAGAGAAACATTTCACTTTAGGCCTTGCTTTTTGGCTCTCTTTAGGAAAATTCTGAGATCAAAGCTGGCTGGACATGTTCATCCTAAAGGACCACTGAATGTTATTCTGGGGAGAATAGAATTTCTGAAAGACAGTTAATGCACCAGGGTCTAGACAATAATCAAATTATTTCTGATTTTCTGCTCTTTGTCTCTCCTGCTGAATCTACTCTGTAGTCATGCTTTACCATGGAGTTGACCTGAATTTCCATAATGACCAATGGCATGGAACTTCTTTTCATGTGCGTCTTGACCATTTATGTATCTTCTTTAATAAGTTTCTATTCAAATATTTTGCACATTTTTGAGTTTTTTTATCTTGTTATTGAGTTGTAAGAGTTTTTAATACATTCTTAACACAAGCGATTTGCTAGATAGATATTTTGAAAATATGTTTTCCAATCTGTGGCTTTTCAGTTTCTTAAAAATCCAGAGAGGCAGGCTTCCCTGGTGGCGCAGTGGTTGAGAGTCCACCTGCCGATGCAGGAGACACGGGTTCGTGACCCGGTCCGGGAAGATGCCGCAGAGTGGCTAGGCCCCTGAGCCATGGCCGCTGAGCCTGCGCGTCCAGAGCCTGTGCTCCGCAACGGGAGAGGCTGCAACAGTGAGAGGCCCGCGTACCGCAAAAAAAAAAAAAAAAAAAAAAAACTTCAGAGAGGCTATGTATTTTGGTCATGATCACACAACAACCCAGCCTGATTCTAATTTCACCATTATTTCCAATAAGCAATAATACAGACAGAGTTTCCTCCGCAGAAACTTCACTGAATATTTAGGAAACATACCACAGATAAGGAGCTTATAGTAGGGGGACAGGAATCTGTAATCACCATGTTGCTTCTTAAGAAGAAACCCCTTGGCGATTTCCCATGTGAGAAGACTACCAGCCTCAAGTATTAATAGTAATCTCTTTGTTTTTTAAATAGTTTATAATGTAATGAATAAATCTTTCTCTCTTTTTTTAAAAAAAGCCCTCAATGTCCTAAAACATTGACTCTATATGTAAACAAATTTAAGCTTTAATAGGATGCAAAAAATAGCTTTACAAAACTTTCAGTGGCTAGTGTCTATGAATAGTAATTTATATATAAGCCCAGAATTTTGCTGAATTAACAGAACTACTCATTCAAGACCATAACAGTGACCTCGAAGTTATTCTCATTTCCACAAGAATATACGTCTAATAGAACATCCCCAATCCACGAAGAATGTTGATATATTTGTGCTGACCCATTTATATTCTTCCACTTCATTTCCCCTGAATTAACTGGCAGGGTGTCAAAGGGGATACAAAGTGACCTATACTTGGATTCAGTCTATACCTTTGGCCTAATGCTTCTAACCAATTTACTGGATTTTTTTTCCTCTAAAAACAAAATTTGTTAGAATGTTTCCTAATGATCTAAAAGAACTACTTACATTCACAGTAACTAATTTATTTAAGACAGTACCAAAATCACTGGGAGGAATGCTACTTTCTTAATAATTAATTTTAAGGGACGTTGGAACTTATTATTTACCAAGAAGTTGTCACATTACAAAGAGAAGATTTTATAATACATACATAATTTTCCAAGTGAGACAAATGCATATTCTTTCAATTTTATAGATCCAAGTTGCTTTCTAAGTTCCTGCAATGCTCTCTAATTTTATAAAGTTTTCTCTTAAAACCTTAAAAAAAATCACCTGGGGTAGATTTCCTAACCCAAGAACTGTTCAAGGAGTTCCGTGAACTGTGGGCTTTGATGCCTGGCTGGTCATTTCTTTCCATCGGCACTATTGGCATGGTTCCAGCTGCCTAGCCGCAAAGGATCGCTCATTGCAAAGTTTTAAAGGGCAACTCATTACTTCCTTCTCCCAAAATTGTAGACTTGTTAATTTATTATACAGTCTGTCTAAAGTGCATGCCACTATTCTTGATAAATGGCCCACTGGGTCTTCTCAAGCTAATAGGTCATTAGAACTACATGCAGAATTTGGACATGGCTATTCCTCAAATGACCCCAATTCTACTTTTTTGTTTAATTGTAAGTTTTCATTTTTATCAAAATTGTATATGCCGATGTGTTAAGTAGTTTCATAATGTTGTTATATAGAACTGTAATTTCCCTCATCAATTCCGTTTCCTTCTCTGCATAAGCAGCCACATTCAATTATTTCCTCATTGTATGTGTGTGTGTTTGCAGTGTTTTATCTTTTAATCTTGGTATTGGGTATGTAGCTTGTTTTTAACTTTTGCTGCCTCTGTGAATTTAGGTGAAATGGTTACTTATGCGGTCTTGAAGTGGCAATATTCTGTGGGGTCGTCTCTCTACAGACTGTGTGTGTGCCCAGTGCCTTCAGCGGCAGAGCTGTATTTGATGTGGACACAAGTCACATCTTTCCTCAGGGTTTGCTGGCAGCTCTCACCTTGGTAGGGGACAGAGCTGATGCTGGAGCGCCTACAGCTGGCGCCAGGTGTGAGGCCAGACTTCCCTTCCGCTCAGTGGTTGTCACTGCTGTACTGGAGGTGGCATATGACCCCATGCTACTGGAGCAGAAGCCCTGAGGGTCGGGTCTGAGCCGGTTCTATTCCCTTTAAGGCTGTGTTTCTCCCTCTCCCCGCACCAGAGGGCAGGAAGCAAGTGGGGCCCCTGTGGGCTCTCAGCTTGCGTAGGCCATAGACAGAGGCCTGATGCACTGCCTGTGTGGGCACCGGCAGCTATGCAGCCCCAGGTGCAAGTCACCTTTGTTCCTCACAGCCAATCCCTGCCCCCAGCTTCCGCCACACCCCAGCCCCGCCCCCGCCGCCATTGTGAAATTGTTCCTCAGGGCAGGTGAGGCCCCTGTGGCTCTCAGCGTGTGTCGCAGGGTGAGCTGTGGTGGAGTGGCCACTGTCTGAGATCTGGGCTACTTCTGAGATGCTGCTTGAGCAAACGCCACCAGTAGATGATGCTGCCCCACCCAGGCTCTGCCCCAGGACCAGGTGGCCTCTGAGTCCCCCAGCTGCATCCTTTCCCTGACGGTGGCTGCCCAGACCCACTGCTGTGCTGTGAGGCGGAGCGAGCGGGGCTGGGACATTTGCTTGGCTCAGGCGCACAGCACGGTGGTCACAGGGAGTCCAGCAGGCCCTAGAGCAGACCTCCCTCTGCCCTGCCTTGGGCTCGTGAGCGGCGTCCTTCAGTGAGTCTCAGCGGTCCTCCAACTAGTCAAGGTGGCTTTTCTCCCCCACCCAGGTTCCCAGGACTGGGGTGCCCAGTCTGTGGCTCGCACTGCTCACTCCCCAGGGCAGGTGTCTGCGCGTGCAACCTCCCTTTCTGAGTCCCCTCCCAGGGGCACAGGCCTCAGCCCGATCACTGTTCTTCCCCACTCCCTGATTGTGTATCTTTCTTACAGCCTTGGTTGTACTGGGGTACTTCTGCCAGTTTCCAGTTAGTAATCAGTGAGACTTGTTCCACTTATAGACGTTTTTTCGTTTGTTTGTTTGTTTTGCGGTACGCAGGCCTCTCACTGTTGTGGCCTCTCCCGTTGCGGAGCACAGGCTCCGGACGTTCAGGCTCAGCAGCCATGGCTCACGGGCCCAGCCGCTCAGCAGCATGTGGGATCCTCCCAGACTGGGGCACGCACCTGTGTTCCCTGCATCAGCAGGCGGACTCTCAACCCCTGCGCCACGAGGGAAGCCCTATAGACGTATTTCTGATGTGTTGGTGAGGTGAGCTCCATGTCCTCTTAGTCCGCCATCTTGATATGAAGCCCCTCACATTCAATTATTTCCCACAGGACATTTTTTAAAATTATTTTAACATCATTAAATAACATGCTTACAACTTCTTGATTATTCAATTTTAGGTTTTTTAGCCAAATAAAGTTTTGGGTTTTTTTTTAACATCTTTATTGGAGTATAATTGCTTTACAATGGTGTGTTAGTTTCTGCTGTATAACAAGGTTTTTTTTTCCAAAAGAATACCCATTACAAAGGATGAAGACGAATCTTCACCTCCTCCGCAACCCTCTGTGCTTGCCTCTTCCTTATCTTCCCATATTCCTAGTATAGCTATAATTTAAAATAGATCATTATTCAACTTTTCCATTTACAGGACTGTGTGAACACTAGTCTCAACTGACAACTCTTTGTTTTTCCTGGAGTTAATTGTACAACTGTTTAATTTTCTAGGTAATTATCACAAATTTACCCCTTAACTTTCTCCCAAACCTGTATCTCCACTTTGTAAATATCAAATGAATAAGGTAGTCTGTCAATTTCACCTTCTTTAAGAAATATCTCCTGGAGTTATCTGAGGTGTTTTCATATGGATGCTTGCTAAGCCTTCATCCCCTCCTAGAGATTTCCTTTTTCTCTCCTCTGTGTTGGTTTTCCTATTTCTTTTATCCTATACCTTCCTTCGCTCGTGGGTTACTTCCTTAATTTGGTAGAGGATATTTTCCAGTGTCTTCCAAGAGAGGATGCATTGAAAGAAAATTTTTGAAAACTTAAATACCTAAGAATATCTTTATTTTTTTCATACTCAATTGATAATTTGCCTGAGTATAGTTATTTGCCTGAGTGTATGTTAGAAATCATTTCTTTCAGAATTTTGTTCTCTAGCTTCCAGTGTCATAGAAAACCCATAAGATTCCTGATCCTTTGCTTGTGATTTTCATTTTAATTTTTCTAGGACAACATTATCATCCAATAGGAATTTCTGTGACACATAAATTTTAGCCACACATGTAATTTTTAATGTTTCACTAACACCATTTAAAACATTTTTTTGAAAGGTGAAATATAATATTTTATTCAATCAAATATATCCAGAATATTAGCATCTTAACAAATAATAATGTAAAACATAATGTATTTTACAATCTTTTTGTTTAATCTAAATCTGCAAAACCTACATTGGTAACACGTCTCAGTTTAGACTAGCATGTCAAGTGCTCAGTTGACACATGTGGGTAGTGGCTACTTATGGGACAATGCAATTCAAGGATTTAGGATATTTTCTTTGCTTCTGGTGTTCCAATATGTCTTACTGATTAACCTTGGTGAGGACCAAATTGTGCCCATTTTTCTAAGCACTCACTGGGCCTATTTGCTAGACAACTCATATGTATCAATTCTGGGAAAATTCTTTAAATTATTGCCTTCAGCCTGAACCAAGATGGCAGAGTAGAAGGACATGCTCTCACTCCCTCTTGCGAGAACACCAGAATCACAACTAGCTGCTGGACAATCATCGAGAGGAGGACACTGGAACTCACCAAAAAAGTTACCCCACATCCAAAGACAAAGGAGAAGCCACAATGAGATGGTAGGAGGGGCACAATCACAGTAAAATCAAATCCCATAACTGCTGGGTGGCTGACTCACAGACTGGAGAACACTTATTACCACAGACGTCTACCCACTGGAACGAAGGTTCTGAGCCCCACGTCAGGCTTCCCAACCTGGGGGTCCAGCAATGGGAGGAGGAATTCCTAGAGAATCAGACTTTGAAGGCTACTGGGATTTGATTGCAAGACTTCGACAGGACTGGGAGAAACAGAGACTCCACTCTTGGAGGGCAAACACAAAGTAGTGTGTGCATCGGGACCCAGGGGAAGGAGCAGTGACCCCAGGGGAGACTGAACCAGACCTACCTGCTAGTGTTGGAGGGTCTCCTGCAGAGGTGGGGGGTGGCTGTGGCTCACTGTAGGGACAAGGACACTGGCAGCAGAAGTTCTGGGAAGTACTCCTTGGCATGAGCCCTCCCAGAGTCCACCATTAGCCCCACCAAAGAGCCCAGGTAGGCTCCAGTGTTGGGTTGCCTTGGGCCAAACAACCAAAAGGAAGGGAAACCAGCCCCACCCATGAGCAGTCAAGGGAATTAAAGTTTCACTGAGCTCTGCCCACCAGAGCAAGAGTCAGCTCTACCCACCACCAGTCCCTCCCATCAGGAAACTTGCACAAGCCTCTTAGATAGCCACATCCACCAGAGGGCAGACAGCATAAGCAAGAAGAACTACAAGCCTGCAGCCTGTGGAATAAAATCCACATTCATAGAAAGATAGACAAGATGAAAAGGCAGAGGGCTATGTACCAGATGAAGGAACAAGATAAAACTCCAGAAAAACAACTAAATGACGTGGAGATAGGCAACCTTCCAGAAAAAGAATTCAGAATAATGATAGTGAAGATGATCCAGGACCTCGAAAAAAGAATAGAGGCAAAGATTGAGAAGATGCAAGAAATGTTTAACAAAGACCTAGAAGAATTAAAAAACAAACAAACAGAGATGAACAATAGAGTAACTGAAATGAAAACTACACTGGAAGGAATCAATAGCAGAATAACTGAGGCAGAAGAACAGAAAACTGACCTGGAAGACAGAATGGTGGAATTCACTGCTGCAGAACAGAATAAAGAAAAAAGAATGAAAAAAAATGAAGACAGCCTAAGAGACCTCTGGGACAACATTAAAGGCAATATCATTCGCATTATAGGGGTACCAGAAAGGAGAAGAGAGAGAGAAAGGACCTGAGAAAATATTTGAAGAGATTATAGTCGAAAACTTCCCTAACATGGGAAGAAAAAATAGCCACCCAAGTCCAGGACGCGCAACGAGTCCCATACAGGATAAACCCAAGGAGAAGATGCCGAGACACATAGTAATCCAATTGGCAAAAATTAAAGACAAAGAAAAATTATTGAAAGCAGCAAGGGAAAAATGACAAATAACATACAAGGGAACTCCCATAAGGTTAACAGCTGATTTCTCAGGAGAAGCTCTACAGGCCAGAAGGGAGTGGTATGATATACTTAAAGTGATGAAAGGGAAGAACCTACAACCAGGATTACTCTACCCTGCAAGGATCTCATTCAGATTCAATGGAAAAATCAAAAGCTTTACAGATAAACAAAAGCTAAGAGAATTCAGCACCACCAAACAAGCTATACAACAAATGCTAAAGGAACTTCTCTAAGTGGGAAACACAAGAGAAGAAAAGGAGCTACAAAAACAAACCCAAAACAATTAAGAAAATAGTCATAGGAACATACATATCGATAATTACCTTAAACATGAATGGATTAAATGCTCCAACCAAAAGGCACAGGATTTTTGAATGGATACAAAAACAAGATCCATATATATGTTGTCTACAAGAGACCCACTTCAGACCTAGGGACACATACAGACTGAAAGTGAGGGGATGGAAAAAGATATTCCATGCAAATGGTAATCAAAAGAAAGCTGGAGTAGCAATGCTCATATCAGATAAAATAGACGTTAAAATAAAGAATGTTACAAGAGACAAGGAAGGACCCTACATAATGATCAAGGGATCAATCCAAAAAGAAGATATAAAAATTATATATATTCACCCAACATAGGAGCACCTCAATACATAAGGCAACTGCTAACAGCTATAAAACAGGAAATCAGCAGTAACAGAATAATAGTGGAGGACTTTAACACCTCACTTACACCAATGGACAGATCATCCAAAATAAAAATAAATAAGGAAACAGAAGCTTTAAATGACATAATAGACCAGATAGATTTAATTGATATTTATAGGACATTCCATCCAAAAACAGCAGATTACACTTTCTTCTCAAGTGCGCACAGAACATTATCCAAGATAGATCACATCTTGGGTCACAAATCAAGCCTCAGTAAATTTAAGAAAATTGAAATCATATCAAGCATCTTTTCTGACCACAACGCTATGAGATTAGAAATGAATTAAAGGGAAAAAAACTTAAAAAACACAAACACATGGAGGCTAAAAAATACATTACTAAATAACCAAGAGATCACTGAAGAAATCAAAGAGGAAATCAAAAAATGCCTAGAGACAAATGACAAGGAAAACACGACAATCCAAAGCCTATGGGATGCAGCAAAAGCAGTACTAAGAGGGAAGGTTATAGCTATACAAGCCTACCTCAAGAAACAAGAAACCTCTCAAATAAATAATCTAACCTTACACCAGAAGGAACTAGAGAAAGAAGAACAAACAAAACCCAAAGTTAGCAGAAGGAAAGAAATCATAAAGATCAGAGCAGAAATAAATGAAATAGAAACAAAGAAAACAATAGCAAAGATCAATAAAACTAAAAGCTGCTTTGAGAAGATAAACAAAATTGATAAAACATTAGTGAGACTCATCAAGAAAAAGAGGGACAGGACTCAAATCAATAAAGTTAGAAGTGAAAAAGAAGTTACAACAGACACTGCAGAAATACAAAGCATCCTAAGAGACTACTACAAGCAACATTATGCCAATAAAATAGACAACCTGGAAGAAATGGACAAATTCTTAGACAGGTATAACCTTCCAAGACTGAACCAGGAAGAAACAGAAAAGATGAACAGACAAATCACGAGTAATGAAATTGAAACTGTGATTAAAAATCTTCCAACAAACAGAAGTCCAGGACCAGATGGCTTCACAGGTGAATTCTATCAAACATTTAGAGAAGAGCTAACACCCATCTTTCTCAACTCTTCCAAGAAATTGCAGAGGAAGGAACCCTCCCAAACTCATTCTATGAGGCCACCATCACCCTGATACCAAAACCAGACCAAGATACTACCAAAAAAGAAAATTACAGACCAATATCACTGTTGAATATAGATGTAAAAATCCTCAACAAAATACTAGCAAACAGAATCCAACAACACATTAAAAGGATCATAAACCATGATCAAGTGGGATTTATGCCAGGGATGCAAGGATTCTTTAATATATGCAAATCAATCAGTGTGCTACACCATATTAACAAACTGAAGAATAAAAACCATATGGTCATCTCAATAGATACAGAAAAAGCTTTTGACAAAATTCAACACCCATTTATGATAAAAACTCTCCAGAAAGTGGGCATAGAGGGAACCTATCTCAACATAATAAACGCCATATACAACAAAGCCACAGCCAACATCATTCTCAATGGTGAAAGAGTGAAAGCATTTCCTCTAAGATCAGGAACAAGACAAGGATGTCCACTCTCACCACTATTATTCAACATAGTTTTGGAAGTCCTAGCCATGGCAATCAGAGAAGAAAAAGAAGTAGAAGGAATACAAATTGTAAAAGAAGAAATAAAACTGTCACTCTTTGCAGTTGACTTGATACTATACATAGAGAATCCTAAAGATGCCACTAGAAAACTACTAAAGCTAATCAATGAATTTGGTAAAGTTGCAGGATACAAAATTAATGCACAGAAATCTCTTGCATTCCTATACACTAATGATGAAAAATCTGAAAGAGAAATTAAGGAAACACTCCCATTTACTGTTGCAAAAAAAAGAATAAAATACCTAGGAATAAACTTACCTAGGGAGACAAAACACCGTATGCAGAAAACTGTAAGACACTGATGAAAGAAATTAAAGATGATACCAACAGATGGAGAGATATACCATGTTCTTGGATGGAAGAATCAGTATTGTGAAAATGACTAGAATACCCAAAGCAATCTACAGATTCAATGCAATCCAATCCATATCAAATTACCAATGGCAGTTTTTACAGAACTAGAACAAAAAATCTTAAAATTTGTATGGAGACACAAAAGACCCCAAATAGCCAAAGCAGTCTTGAGGGAAAAAAACAGAGCTGGAGGAATCAGACTCCCTGACTTCAGACTATACTACAAAGCTACAGTAATCAAGAAAATATGGTACTGGCACAAACACAGAAACATAGATCAATAGAACAAGATGGAAAGCCCAGAGATAAACCCATGCACCTATGGTCAACTCATCTATGACAAAGGGAGGCAAGGATATACAGTGGAGAAAAGACAGTCTCTTCAATAATTGGTGCTGGGAAAACTGGACAGCTAAAAGTGAAAGAATGAAATTAGAACACTCCCTAACACCATACACAAAAATAAAATGGATTAGAAACCTAAATGTTAAGACCAGACACTATAAAACTCTTAGAGGAAAACATAGGAAGAACACTCTTTGACGTAAATCACAGCAAAATCTTTTTTGATCCACCACCTAGAGTAATGGAAATATAAACAAATGGGACCTAATGAAACTTCAAAGCTTTTGCACAGCAAAGGAAACCATAAAAAAGACAAAAAGACAGCCCTCAGAATGGGAGAAAATATTTGCAAACGAATCAACAGACAAAGGATTAATCTCCATAATATAAACAGTTCATGCAGCTCAATATTAAAAAAAAACCCAATCCAAAAATGGGCAGAAGACCTAAAGAGATATTTCTCCAAAGAAGACATACAGATGGCCAAGAAGCACATGAAAAGCTGCTCAACATCACTAATTATTAGAGAAATGCAAATCAAAACTACAGTGAGGTACCACTTCACACCAGTTAGAATGGGCATCATCAGAAAATCTACAAACAACAAATGCTAGAGAGGGTGTGGAGAAAAGGGAACCCTCTTGCACTGTTGATGGGAATGTAAATTGATACAGCCACTATGGAGAACAGTATGGAGGTTCCTTAAAAAACTAAAAATAAACTTACCATATAATCCAGCAATCCCACTACTGGGCATATACCCAGAGAAAACCATAATTCAAAAAGACACATGCACCCCAATGTTCATTGCAGCACTATTTACAATAGCCAGGTCATGGAAGCAACCTAAATGTCCATCGACAGATGAATGCATGAAGAAGACATGGTACATATATACAATGGAATATTACTCCACCATAAAAAAGAATGAAATTGGGTCATTTGTTGAGACGTGGATGGATCTAGAGACTGTCATACAGAGTGAAGTAAGTCAGAAAAAGAAAAACAAATATCGTAGATTAACGCATATATGTAGAACCTAGAAAAGTGGTACAGATGAACCGGTTTGCAGGGCAGAAATTGAGACTCAGATGTAGAGAACAAATGTATGGACACCAAAGGGGGAAAGCAGCCGGGGGGTTGGGGTGGTGGTGTGATGAACTGGGTGATTGGGATTGACATGTATACACTGATGTGTATAAAATTGATGACTAATAACCTGCTGTATAAAAAAATAAATTCAAAAAATTTTTAAAGAAAATTATTGCCTTCATAATACTTCTATCCTTCCATTTCATGCATTGTCTCTTTCTGAAACTTATTTAGATAATGTATTTGCTGTGCTGATCCTTTAACTTATTTTTCCTGTTTTCCATTTCTTTTTCTTAGTTCTTCTTTAGGGAAACTAATTTTATTTTTCAACAATTCCTGTTGCATTCCTATTCTTTTCTGCTATCATATGTTTACTTATGAGAAGCTCTTTGTTTCCCGCACAGCCATTTTTAACTGCATCTGTTCTTGTCTCATGATGATAGTACCTTCTTTAGCTTTCTAAGGATGTTCACAATGGTATTTTTTAAATCATCTCCTTTTTGTGTAGTCTGTTTCCTCCAGATTTCTTTTTTCCCTTCTTCATTTGCTTAATCTCTATTTTTGTTTATGTAAGAGGCTTACCTCATTTATCCAGCAACTCTCAGTTGTCTGTTCTTGTTTAAGAGTGTAAGAAATAGAGTTGTATCATTGAGTACATGGGTTAAGTTCCCCAAGCATTAACTTTATTGTAAGGAGAGCAGACAGAACCATTTCATTGGAGAATTAGTAATGTCAATACCTTTAGAGCTTTCCACTTGAATTGCTCAGACTCTCCAGAGAAGATTCTTCTCTTCTCCTGTTCTAAGAATAAAAGACTGGCTATTAAATTCTAGGAGCCAAGTAAGCAAATAAGACTAGAGATTGTCAGCATCATATGTGCCTATGTTCACTTAATCAAACTGTGTTCAGTATAGGATCTCCATTTTTAATTCCAACTGGTGTTCCCCATTTCAAAAACCCTCTATTTTACGCACTAAAGAAAATAAATCTTTAGTATTCTGCTGGAGTAGGGGAAGCTGTGTTATTTTTTCACTCTTTAGAAGTTCATTTACTGTATTATACTTTGACACGGTGCCATAAACACATATTGAGAAATGCTTATAACAGAGCAATGTTGTTCATTCCAACAGTGTTATTAGCTTTCCACCACTGTGTAAAAGTTTGGAATTTAGAAAATAGGGACCAGAACTGTTTTCAAAAATATTTCTGCATGAAAGTAGACTATGTCTCCAGGATCCTTTGTCTAATCAGATAGAAATAACCTATCCAACCACACTAGCTAGTGTGAAGTCTGTACTACCTCTGAACTTTAAGTTTAGCAGGTTTAGATCTCACAAAGCTGCCTCTCTCTCCTACCTCACTCTCAATGCCCACCCTGTTGAAGTATGTGGTTAGGAAATACTGCCATCGCCATCAGGTGGTAGGTCTTGGTATCATTCCTGATGTCTCAGCTACAAATTGCATGTTGTGAAGGAGGTGCAAGGTTTATCCATTAATGTTTCTATTCATATTATTTATGAAATGAAATGTTTTTATTGAAGAGTCTAAATATTTCAATATGCCATAATAAGGAATATAATTCCCATTTAAGTGAGTATTTTTCTTTGAAAAGGAATTTCTAAGGGAAACATGACATCCTTCTTATTAATCTTTGTTATCAAAAACAGCTTAATCTAACCCTCTTCTTTATACTTACATTATATAGAATACTTTTTCTAACACTTTTTGAATTCTAAGTTTCAAAGCAAGATTGGTTTTAAATATTTACATATGATTTTTTATCCTGCAAGTACTTTTGCCTCACAAGTCTGAAAGATTTTTAAAATTATCTCCACCTCCCCTGGTATTTTGTTTCTGCTGGCTACTATACTCCTCTGATGCGTCAGTGATATCTAGGTAAATTTTCCTATACCTCATTAGAACAAGAGAGACCGTGCCAGGAACCAAAATCTAGATCAGTCAAAAGCCATTCTGAGAATAAGTGAATTTCTATTCAGCAATAAAAATGAGCAAACTATCGACGCACACAATTTAGATGGACATTATGTTGAATGCAAAAAGCTGCACCCAAAAGGTCATATCCTGTATGATTTCGTTTCTATGACATTCCCAAACTAACAAAATTATAGAGATGAGAAATGATTCATAATTGTCAGGGGTGGGGTTAGGGTTGGTGAGCAGAGACGGGTGCGACTAAGAGGTAGGTCTTTTGTAGAGGTGGAATAGTTTTATATCTCGATTGCAGTGGTGCTTACATGAATCTACATGTATGATAAAATCATATAACACTATATACACACAAAAAAACTATATACACACAGTGTACCAATTTCAATTTCCTGGTTCTGATACTGTATTAAAACTGTGTAAGATGGAACCATTGGGGAAAACTGGGTGAAAGTACAAGAAACACTATGTACTATCTTTGTAATTTCCTATGAATTTATAATAATTTCAAAATATTTTTAAAACAATAAAGAAATCAAATTTTTAGTAATTAAAACTTAAATACCTGAAATGTAGACATTAGAAATTCTTTTGAAATGTACCCTCAGTTGTGGGCAAATTGCATTCTATTGTATCTAGAAATGAAGGGAGGCAATAAAACTCCAAGATTCCAAGTAGGAACAAATATTTTTTTATTTCACTACCTCATGTTCCCCATTACCACAGCGCAATTCATTTATACAATTTGAGAATCTATGTGCCATAATATCTATATTAAAATTTGGTTTCATGAGTCCTAATTTCTACATTTGTGCCTCTTTGGTTTATTTGCTTTCTGCTGAAATGGTGAGGTTTTTCAATGCTTTAAACTTGAATGCTTGTACTCAATAATATGGCATCTTAGAATTTTGCATTTTTTAATTGTCATATTTTTTTTATGTCTTGAAAGATTGTTTTCTTTCTCTTATTGTTTTGGGCTAAAGACTGTTAAAAGATGGCAGCAAGCAGTCGTTCAGAGTAACAACCTTTACAGAGAAGTTCGGAACCTTTATTCCATGAAGAAAAGTCATTCTGAAGTTTTAACGATGTCCCTATCAATCATTATAATTATGTTAATGTTTGAACCTGCGCCACTGGAAAACAATGCATGATATTCTCCCAGATCAAATTTTAATGAGTAACAGCTTGATATTTATTGCACTGTCATTCTGGTAGTTTTTATTTAAACTTGAACCACATCAATCGTATATCTAATTGGTAACCAAAAGCATCCCCCAGCCTAAAAACTGACTATATTCTGTATATAAATTGACTTTTAAACATGCAACTTATTTTCTCATAGTAACACTGTTACTTATACTGTAAGTTGACTCACAGATTAATCCACAAAGTTGGATTTAAACACATAAGTAGATATATTACAACCAGGACTGTCATGGACATATCCATTATCATAATGGTCTTTTGTTGATGTTTCAAAAATCAAAGAAATGTACAGTTCTTTCACTAAGACGTATTTAAAGAAACCAAACTGTCTCTCATATTTTCTCATATTCTGTTCTCTGTCTAACTTTCAAATTTCTTCCAATCTTGCTCACAATTTGTCCGATTCTGGCCTCACGCTGACCTCTAACTTCAACGGAAGGTGAGGCTTCCAGCCAGAGCCCCTGAATCTGTGCAAGATCACAAGGCAAGGCTAGAGGTTGACTTGCACCCAGTTTTGTCTCATCTTTCTTGCCAGTTATCAAATCATTGGCTCAGCTCGAA
The DNA here is from genome assembly GCF_011762595.2 of Tursiops truncatus. Lineage (NCBI taxonomy): Eukaryota > Metazoa > Chordata > Mammalia > Artiodactyla > Delphinidae > Tursiops > Tursiops truncatus. The sequence goes on along the minus strand of NC_047042.1, from coordinate 94,984,589 downwards.
ATGCACCCTTCAACAGCTGCTCTGTAATAAAGGATGGAATCCCTTCGGACATTTCTCCTTTAGAGTGAGCAGTGTTCCAAGGACCTGGGAGGGACATTGCAGAAGGCAGGGGCCCTTCTGCGATCTCTGGCTGCAGCTTGGGGCCTGTGGTGTAGGTGTGAAGACATGGGACAGAGTTATGCCAGAGAGCTGCACCTATCCAGAGCCTAGGCCACATTGCAGCTTTCACCTAGCATGAGCTTTTGGTGGAAACCTGCACCCCTCAAAAGCTTCCCACCAGAAACAGCGCTTCAGAAGCCTCACACCCCAGTTCCCTCTGGAGCACCTCCCCCCCCATGCCCTTCTTGTACCCAGGGGGTTCCTACTGAGCCTCTGGAATCCCACCACTCTGCAGTCCAGGCCACCACAACTTGCTAATCACCTGCTCCCTGCCTGTGCTCCAGAGGTGGCTAGCTTCTAAGCCAGCTCCTGCAGACCAGCTCCTGCTGGGCCAAAGCTGTGAATCTCTCTACCATCCCAGAATGGAGAAGGGGACAAATGGGATGGGCAAAACGGAGAAGGCTGTAAACCTGAAGAAGAGGTTAATCCTAAAATTAGGGTGATGCTGACCTATATGTACATCAGTTATTCCATTCTTTCTGCTCAAGAACAAAGATATTGCTTTATCTAGGAAAAGAAGATTCAAACAGGGAGGTTGCATGGGCTGAGATGAGAGAGCTCCACTGGGCTGCCCAGTTGGCATCCAGATATCTTGTCCAGCAGGCAGCGAAGAAGTGGTGGTTATCATGTTTAGGAGGGAAGACGGAAAGCCTTCCAGGGAGCATTGATGGCTCCCTGGTCTTCTGGGGATGTCCTTGAACTGACTAGAGCAACATTTACTTGCAAATTATGGATGTCTAGACTACATGTGTATTTGGGGGAAGGAAGCTGTGTTTCATCAAATCTGTTGGCCTCCTTTAGTATTATTTATACAGTATAATGTTGCTGTCTATCCAATCTCTAGGGAAGTCCAAAATTTTCTTTTTGTTGTACATCATTTCAGTCCCAAAGAAGAAAAAGGACCTCATGTGTTTCAGAGATTAAACAAAATCCCAATTAAACCACTATTGGTCAATGATTTTTTTAAAAGTAGAAATTTCTAAAATGCAAATTTTGTGAAGAGGTAAAGGCCCTGTTTAAGAACTCCTCAGTTTCCCACCAATGTGTCCACACAGAATATGGACAACAACGAATCTGGAAAATTATAGAAAGGATGCAAACCACAAAGGTCTTGTCAGCCCACATAGTCCATGATTCTAAAAGGTGGGGGGAATTTAGACATTAAAAAGATCAAAATGTCATTCATTGAGTTATATTTTAGCCTATAATTCCAATTTACTGTTCATGTAGCACAGATGTAGTTTCGTTTTTTCCTAGGAGTCAGCTTAAGTCCTTCGATCAAAATACAAATCATGTACCCAGAGTAGACATTCAGAAAACATTGGGTGATCTGAGAAGGCAATGCACCACAAATTTTAAAACACAGAGGAATACCTACCCTTAAATTTTGACACTGACCTCTGAATATTATTCTATTTTGTATCTGTCTAATGGGATGAAGGTTTAGGATGAGATATGGAAACATGAATTAAGGTCTGAGAAAATTGTTGCTTATAACCATTTGAAGAATTAAAAGCAAGTTTTTTAAAGAGTTTTAAAATAACAGTCAATGTGTACAATAGACTACAAAAGTTAAAGGAAATATTTTACCTCCAACATACCATTAAGTTCAATACTTTATTTTTTAATAAATAATTTCAACACCTCCTTTTGAGACAAACTGCTATAAGTTAAACCTTCTTATATTAGGGAGATCAGCTCGGTGCTTTGTGTCCACCTAGAGGGGTGGGATAGGGAGGGTGGGAGGGAGATGCAAGAGGGAGGAGATATGGGGATATATGTATATGTAGAGCTGATTCACTTTATTATAAAGCAGAAACTAACACCATTGTAAAGCAATTATACTCCAATAAAGATGTTAAAAAAAAATTAGATAGGGGCCAGTCATAAATCATTTGCATCTTAACTTTATTGTCTATTTCATCAATATATTTTTCAGAGTTCACCAATGACCCACTTTACAGTTTACGAAGCACACCACAAGCATATGCTTAGAAATTTAGATTGCTGCAAGAGAAGATGTGATCATAAATTCAGAGGTGAGCTGTAATCCATTTTCTTTTGTAACGTCTATCCCTCTTTTGCTATTGCCCTCGAGCTTCCCGTTCTTCAAAAGTCTTAGGCAATGACATTCTATCTCTTCATCTGTTCAAGTGTGGCAAGTTTGTATTCAATTCTACATGAAATGGAAATGTGTCACCCCTCTCCTACCATCATCTTCTATTGCTTTTGTAAATGTGTACATCTTCTGTCATGAATAGGTGAGCACTAGTTCATTCTTGAATAGATGGTATTGATTCAATAAACCCTAAAGATTTTTGACCTTTTTAAAAAGTGATTCCCAATGTGCAAGATATTTTACAAAGTGACAAGGACTTCTGTGCATTGAAATGAAATCAGCACCATTTAAATTGAGCGTATTTCCTAGGGAGTTGGTTGACTACATGGCATTCGAAAATTGTGTCATGTTAAATGAGGGGCATTTTGAATAGTTTCAGTTGTGCTCTTTCTGAAAAGGGAAATGGTGTAAAAAATAAAACTCCATGCCATTAATTGAATCTAAAATCAGCAAAGAGATTAATAACTTAAGTTGATGTTGATATAAATTAGCTGTTGATATAAATTAGCTATTCTTAAGCTTAAGAATGCCTTTGGGTATGAAAGAAGGATTGAACCAGAAAGTAATTAGGCAATGAATGATCCAAATTACTATGTAGAATTTAGACTTGAAAGTACATGTTACTAAGAGTCAAAAAGACCTGAGTTCTATTCCTACCTCTGCCACCTGGTGAAATTTACTTCACCTCCAAGTGTGCCATTTCTTCTCAAATAAAGGGTGTGGGTTGAATTAGATGATGAAGAAGATCTTCTCTAGATTTGACCATCTGTGATTAACCAGGTCCACACGTCATTAAATAATAACCTATGATACAAGCAGATTAATTTAAACAAAAGTTTTACACTCATTCATTCAAGAAATGTAAATCAAGTATTATGTTAAAAACATTGTAATAGGGCTTCCCTGGTGGTGCAGTGGTTGAGAGTCCACCTGCTGATGCAGGGGACACGGGTTCGTGCCCCAGTCTGGGAAGATCCCACATGCCGCGGAGCAGCTGGGCCCGTGAGCCATGGCTGCTGATCCCGCGTCCGGAGCCTGTGCTCCGCAACGGGAGAGGCCACAGCAGTGAGAGGCCAGCGCACTGCAAAAAAAAAAAACAAAAAACAAAAACAAAAACAAAAAACATTGTAATAGACATTTGAAATACAAAGTTTGGTAAAGGAAATTTGAGTTTGACATATCTATATATCATCCTGGTAGAGGTATCCTGAAAACCTGTGGAAACGCAGGCACAGAATTTAGGAGAAAGGTTGGACCTGGGGCTATGCACTTGTGAGTGACCAGCATGTACATCTCTTTTGCAATCCAAATGTTTTAAAAGATGTGAATATTTACTAATACGGTAAACATCAAGAGTCACATTTAGTCAAGTAATTCAAGAAAGCCATGGTCTCAAAGCTACCAAATCTGCTGGCATATAGCATTGCTATTGATTCTTCATTCTCAAGTACAAATGACCTTTCTTTACTCTTTCCTGTATTCTCCATACCTATTATCTTTATGCCTCTCATTTAAAATGCCTTGCAGTTATGGAAATGATTTCTCAAGAGCATATGTATTTCAAGAAGAAACAGTTATTTTAGTAACTACAGGGATTATCTGATGACAGTGGAATGTTAGGCATCAGTGATAAGCTCTTGGAGGCCTATTTCTATGAGAGGGGTATGACCGAGGCCTTAAAGTTATATCATCCAGGTGAACATAAACTATGTCCATGTGAAGAGCATTCTTGAGTTTGCATTTGCAAGCCATAGTAAATCATGCTGTTCTCAAGATCAACGTGGTACTCTCCTACTTACTTCCCTTTTAATATTGACGTACACAGGCAAATCACATAAAAACAACTAAATTAGAAAGGAAGAAGGAAAATTGTCTCTATTTGCAGATAATGTGATATTATATGTAAAAAATCCTAAAGACTCCAAAAATAACTGTTAAAACTAATAAACAAATTCAGTAAAGTTGAAGGATACAAAATCAATATACAAAAATAAGTTGCATTTTTATATACTACCAGTGAACTATCTGAAAAATAGAAAAAACAATCCCATTTACAATAGCATAGCAAATAATAAAATACTTAGGAATAAACTTAACCAAGGCAGTAAAAAGTCTGTATACTGAAAACTGTAAGACGTTGGTGAAAGAAATTTAAAATACAAATAAATAGAAAGATATTCCATGTCCCAGGATCAGAAAAAGTAAAATTTTCAAATATCTATACTTCCCAAAACTATCTATAGATTCAGTGCAATCTCTATGAAAAATTTAATGGCATTTTTCACAGAAATAGAAAAACAATCCTGAAATCCATATGTAACCACAAAAGTCCCAAATAGCCAAAGCAATCTTGAGAAAGAAAAAAGGTAGAGGCATCATATTGCATCATATTGCCTGATTTCAAACTGTTTTATGAAACTACAGTAATTAAAACAACAAGGTATTGGCATCAAAAACAGACATAGACAAAAACAGACTTTGGCAAAAATAAACTAATGGGACAAAATCAAGAGCCCAGTTATAAACCTATACATATACAATCAACTAATATTTGATAAGGAAGCCAAGGATACTCAATGAGAAAAGGATGTTCTTGTCAATAAATAATGTAAATGTAAGACCTGAAACTATAAAACTTCTAGAAGAAAACATAGGGAAAATCTCCTTGACATGGGTCTTGGTAATGATATTTTAGATATGAAACCAAAAGCATAAACAGCAAAAGGAAAAATCAACAAGTAGGACTACATCAAACTACAAAGCTTCTGCGCAGCAAAATAAACAACAAAACGAAAAGGCAACCTACAGGATGGGAGAAAATATTTATAAACCATATATCTGATAAGGGGTTAATATCCAAAATATATAAGAACTCAAATTCAATAGCAAAAAAATAAAATCTTATTAAAAAATGGGCAGAGGAACTAGACATTTTTCCAAAGAAGACACACAAATCGCCAACAGGTACATGAGAAGGTGCTCAACATCTCTAATGACCTGGGAAATGCAAATCAAAACCACTGTGAGGTATATCCCCTCACACCTATGACGATAGTTTTATCGAAAAGACAAGAAATAACAAGGGTTAGCAAGGATGGGAAGGAAAGGGAACCATCATACACTGTTACTGGGAATGTAAATTGGTTCAACCACTATGGAAAACAGTATGGAGGTTCTTCAAAAATTAAAAATAAAATTTCCATATGATCCAACAGTCCTACTTCTGGGTATATATCCAAAGGAATTGAAATCACTATCTGTAAGAGATGTCTGCACACATGTTTACTGCAACATTATTCTCAGCAGCCAGGATGTGGAAATCTAAGTGTACATTGGCAGATGAATAAAGAAATTAAGAAAATGTGACTTATACATAATGGAATAGTATTAAGCCATAAATAGGAAGGAAACCCTGCCATTTGCAAAAACACAGATGAACCTTGACAGCATCATGCTAAATGAAATAAGTCAAAGAAAGACAAATAGTGTATGAGCTCCCTTACAAGTAGAATCTAAAAAAGCCAAACTCAAAAATAAAGAGTAGCTTGGTGGTTGCCAGAGGCTCTGGGTGAGGAAAATGGGGAGATGCTAGGAAAAAGGTACAAACTTTCAAGTTTAAGATGAGTAAGTCCTGGGGATCTAATGTATAAAATGATGACTACAGTTAACAGTAATGTATTTTATACTTGAAGTTACTAAGAGAGTAGATCTTAAATATTCTCACCACCAAAAAAGGGTACTTTCATCAGATGATGGATGTGTTAACTAACTTTACTGTCGTAATCATTTCATGGTATATACATTTATCAAATCATCACATTGTACAACTTAAAGTTACATAATACTATATGTCAATTATATCTCAATAAAGCTGGAAAAATAAAGGGCTAACTTAACTGACTTTCACTGCACTAAAACTTTCAGTGACTTCTGTTACATACTAAATACCATACAAGCCCCTCTGAAAGCTATGTAAAATAATCTCATCTAATATTAAACAAAAATAATGCTATGTTTTGATCTAGCCAAAGAAATTAGAAAATATATTTTACTTGATTCATGTGAAGATTTCTTTGAAGATCCTGATTTGAAGAACGTTGCATGAGATAGAGAAAGTTAAGAAATTGACACTATGAATGGAAAGTAATAATTCAAGAGCCATAATAAGAAAAAAGACCTCTATTTGATTAACATGATGGAGGCAAATTTCTCTAAAACTGTAAGAGTAAAAAGAAATGCCTATGTCTGGAAATAAAAGAAGATAAGGAATTAATTATATCATGAAAATTTTTATTTCTGAAATGTTATTTATTTCTCATTTTAGTGGCTTCTAGTTTGACCTAGAGGTATGTTTATATGAATGGTTTTTTTCTTGAATTTATATTAATTTATAATTTCGTACCCTTCTGCTATCTGCTCTTATTGTGTATAATACACAGGACAATTTATACGGATTTCTCTTTACAGAAACTTAATCTCAATAGATTAGTTTTCCTCTATTCCATAAAGCCTTCGGATTGCTTAATGGTCAATGTATGTTTTAAAAAATACCAAGTGTGAGTTTATCTTTGACCTAATGTTTGATTTTGCCAGTTAAATGACTTACCTTTAAGAAAAGTGGGTTTTCGTGCTTTTGCTATCCTTGAATGGTGAAGGTCATTCCAGGCCCTCCAGAACAGCAAAGACAAAACTACAACTTCCCTTGTAGCCTTTTCTCCATGAAAATCAAAGTCCTTATGTATCAATAGATTACTAAAGAGACTTTATGAAAATAGTTAAAATATAACTCAATATGAGTTGAGACTTTTGAACCATTGAAATATTCATCCTCAGATGGAGAGAGGTTTTATTATAGACTTATGTGTAGAAGCAGATATCTCTGATGAAAATAACTGACACCCTTGGGCATTAAACCCCTTAAAAGAAATGGAAAGCTATTTTGTAATTTCCTCATTGGGGTTTATGAGAACTGAACCTACTGGTTGAACTCTTTCTCATTACTGTCCATTCTTAGTTACAAGTATCCATTATATATTTATAAGTGTAATTCTTCTCATTAGCCTCATGTTTAATGATATTGGATGTTTAATGGATGTTTAATGATATTGGCCTTATATTGGCCTTATTTTCTTGTGCACATCTTTACTGTCTTTACCAGATTGCAAACCATAAGACAAGGTGCAATTTCTCTATTAAACTGAGATTTCTTTGCTTTATAATTTCCATTAACAAATAGGATACAACAACAAAGCAATCTTCCATAAATTATACCGCTTCCTTGTCCTCTTTTATCATAGCCTTCATCAGAATCTGAAAACCTACCAAAAGATGATATAAGAGATAAATCTCATTGAAAAAAATGCTAAAGTTGGTAAAACTGCATTTTCACCCTTGACTTTTCACAACAAACCCAGCATTTCCTCTCCCCTAAAAATCTAATACGTTGATATAACCGTTGGTAAATTACCTCTGTATAACCTGCTCTCCTTGCAAAAAGTTCTAGAGAAAAACAACACATGGTAAAAACTCTCAGCGATGCCAATTTTTCTGGATTATTAGATTGCATCAATTAATCTCTTTGGGCCCTATTTTTCTTATCTCTAAAATCTCTGAATCAGCCATAGTGGTTTTTGTAAGGCTTAAATAAGAGAAAATATCAGTCACAAACTGCATTAAATGATTCTCTACCTGGCTGTGCGTCAGAATCTTCTGGAAAGCTTTAAAATTCATAGACTTTATTCTCAGAGATAATGATTAAATGGATCTAGTTCGAAGCCCAGGAATCTGCATTCTTAAACTTTTAGAGGTTCTGATGTATTAACCAATTAGCTTAAAAAAATTTCTTCTATTGCTTTCTAGGTTCCAAGTTTCCATTTATTCATTGTAACTGTTCTCAGTTGCCATTAGAAGTAAATCAGTCTGATTGTCTGGTTAGGCCAATTCACCGCCCCAGCTTTCACTTTCTTGCATTCTTTTCCCTTTCTGACCCCTAAGGACTTGGAAGCTTTGCGTAACATTAAGGCATTGGTCCCTGAAGCCTAGACAGTTGCCTATGCAGTAATCTTTGTGGCTTTACTTTGCAATTGGCTTGAAAGCCTGGACCTGAAATTCAACATTCCCAGGGAATTTTGTGACAAAATTGATCAAGACCCTGCTCTACTGACAACCTTGTTATATCCAACACTTTTATCAAAATTGTGCCATGTTATTGGGGATGATATCATAATTTTTTAAATTCATTTTACTCTTCTTAGAAAATACCTATCAAATGTAGATACCATTTCTTTAAACCTCTTACTCATTCCCAAAAAGCCTTTAAACTGTAGAATTTAAGGAAGTGGAAATATATCAGTTACAATAGGTATGGTTGCCTATAACAAGAACCCCAAGAAAAGAACAGCCTAAGTATTACAGATTATTTCTTCCTCGTGTGAAAGACATTCAGAGATAAACATCACAGAGTTGGTATGGCGGTTTCATTGTAATAGAGAGCACAGGGGCCTTGAAACTTTGTCACACCATTCCAGCCGGTGACTTTTACTTATAAAATTATCTCATGAGATCATTGGAATTCCAGCATTTTCATAAGCATTTCTGTTATCTGAAAAGATAGGGGAGAAAGCAAGAGAAATGTTTCTTCCAGATGAGCCAGTTCTCTTTAGGTATCCTTAAGGAAGTCATTCATAACAGTTCTACAGAGTTCCAAGGCCATGATGCTGAAAGGAAGTTGGGCAGTCTGGTCATTTAGCCGGGCGCATTACCACGCAGAATAAGATTGGAATTATTTAATAAGGATACAGGGATAACAGATATTAGGAAGCAAATAGCAGTCTCTGCCTCAGGTCGTTATCAATAAAATACTGTTGATGATCCCATCACAGCAAGATTCCCAGCCCAGCTATTCAGTTCATTCTCTTTCATGTAATAGCTGGCCATGAAGACTGGTGCCGTGGAGGGGAGTTGGGGATACTGATGGGAACTTTCTCTGAATTCTCATCTAAGAAATTGTTGAAAATACAACCAAGGAGGCAGAATAAACATATGTCTCAATAATAATCGCTATTATTTTCTGACTATTTCCTATGTGTCAGGTGAATTACATACATTACTCTATTGAATCTCTACAACAAAACCGAGATACTGTCAACCCAATTTTACAGATAAGCTAAAATTCAAAGAGATTAAATAACTAAAGCTGTACTCTTGACCCCCAAGCTGCACTGCTATTGCTGTTGCGTGGCTTGTGTTAGAGCTGGGAGTCACTTTGAAGCTGAAACCTATACACAAGCTTGTAACTAAGAAATGTTCATGAATGCCTGCTAGTATGAGGATTTCTCCTTGAAATGTGGGCATGTGGAAGAGCATCACATAATCGCCACTCTCCAGAGCACCATTTTTTTTTTTTTTTTTTTTTTTTTTTTGGTACGCGGGCCTCTCACTATTGTGGCCTCTCCCGTTGCAGAGCACAGGCTCCAGACGCGCAGGCTTAATGGCCATGGCTCACGGGCCCAGCCGCTCTGCGGCATGTGGGATCTTCCTGGACCTGGGCACGAACCCGTGTCCCCTGCATAGGCAGGCGGACTCTCAACCACTGCACCACCAGGGAAGCCCCAGAGCACCATTTTCAGCAGCACGTTCTTCAACTGGATATCAGATGTTATTTGACTTTTTTAGAAAAGATGCTATAGTGAAATAA